>NW_026695227.1:2541250-5082500 GCF_021218885.2 Marmota monax
CTAATAAAAATAATGTAAAACAATAAAAATAACTAATATTCAGTTACCACTTACTTTACACCAGGCACAAAGCTCACCATGTCATTTGATCCTTGTTACAATCCTATTTGCCCAAATTCTCACAGTTAATAAACAAAAGAGGCTAGATTCAACCCTCAGAATCATCCTGTGCCTCATGTATAAATAAGTGTTGAAATGAATTGAACTGAAATTTCATAGGCTAAACACAACTGTCCCAAAGAACCAAGGTGAGATCCTTAAATTAATTCTCAGAGACGGTTTCCATTCAGGGTTATAATGACAGAGGGGAAAAAAGAAATTGCAAGTTCCATCTCCCAAAGGCCCAGGTCTAATTTGTATTTTATGCTTATATGTCAAATTCAATATAATGTCCTCATGGTTCTTTGGCCCTATTCCTTGTATAAAGAATATTATTTTTTAAAACTATTTCAAATTGTCATAATGAAATATCATGCAGGATAGATTTATCTTCCCTATGTTGGGAATGGAATAAATGAGATTCCCTAAGTGATCCAGGAGGCCGGTGAGGCCACAAGATCCCCAGGCACTGTTATCCAGAGCACTGCACAGAATAAAGCTAAACCTCTGATCCTCTCGAATTTCCAGCAACTTACTTTTTCCTCTCTGCTCTGCAGAAGCAGTGGAGACAAGGTAGAAAGTGCCACTTTGGATAAAGAAATCTCTCCCTCTCAATACAAAATACCTTCAAAACCCCATGGCATATGGCAGCACCCAGTCTTCCAATAAGAGCCCTAAGGGTCCACTATGGTCCACATAAATCATATGGTTCTCTCAAGGACTTTGGGGGAGGAGAGGCTATCTAGTTAGCCCCCTACCCAGAAAAACATAATATGGCTGAAAATTTAAAGAAGGAATCCCAAAGCTTGCTCTAAACTCTAATTCACTTGACTCCCTAAAAGTACATTATCTTTCATGGAACTAGTAAATTCAAAGCTCAGAGTAGGGAGGAAAAGCTGGAGGCAGAGTTGAGTTACAATCTGACCAAAATCATCCCCCTTTCCCTTGAGAATCATTCAGATGGTTCTGGGTTTGGGTCAATACTCAAATTGACTTGATCAACATTGATCAATGACTAACACTTGGCCCATATTTAAATGCTTTTGGACAAATAGATTTGATTAAATTGTTTTAAATAGCTTTTGAATTACATCTAAACAGTCACATTTTAAAATGGCAAACACACTATTTCACCATTGTTACCAATAAAATATTCATGGAACCTGCACATACATTGATTTCTAATCATATGGTCAACTACCAAAGAAGCGCTGGTTCCTGCTTTTCTATGCTGGTAAAAACAATGCAGAATGCAGAGGTAGACGAGAGAGAGTAAGAAGAGCCCATTAAAAATGATATTTCCAAAAAAAATTTAATAACTGTGAAATCCTTAAATTGTGATGTCAACAGGAAATATTGTGATTGCAAATTGAATAATCCATAGGTAAAAGGGGGGGATGAAACATACCAAAATATTGGGTAATTATTCATTGAATGCTTTGTTTAGTCATAATGAACTAATACCAAACTGTAAAAGTTTAAGAAAATTACAGCTAACTCCCAGCGCCATCAGTGACCCAGAGATCTATGAAAAGATATGCAACAGCTTATCTAACTTTGATATATACCTGAAAAACTGCACATACAACTCAATTCAATACAATCTGTAGATATTTGAATGCCATCTACTCAGAAACACATTATGATAGCTCACTTTGATTTTGAGGAACTAATGACCTATATTAAAAAAAAAAAAATCAGCCAAGGACAACAAAAGACATAACTAAATATGACATTTTTAAAAGAAGCAATGGGTTTGCATTTATCTGCTTTATAAACCAATGACACAGAATTCTGTTCATAAATATAAGAAAAAATGTACTATAGAAATGAGCAGAAAAAGCCCAGAGGAAAAACTACAGACATTAACCCACATGGAAAAATATTCAATACCAGCTGTAATTATAGAAATAAAAATTAACACAGCAGCAGTATATAATGTTTACCTACTAAATCAAACATTTTTATTTAGTTTTTAAAACGGGGGAGACAAGGATATGGTAGAATATGATACATTCTCATATTGCTATGGGGAATGTAAATTGATAAAGACCATTTTGAAAAAAAAAAAAAACACTTGGCATTGTGGATCAGGAGGCTTAAAAATGTTCAGACCCTTGACCCTGTAATTCAATTTCTGGGAAGCTCTCCTAAGGAAATGTTGTAAAATACAGACAAAAAAGCTTTATACACCAAAATGTTCAACGCAGCATCATTTATAATAGTGAAAAATTGAAAGTAATTAAATGGTTGACAGTAAGAAGGTGGTTAAGTAAATTATGCTATAGCTTTATGACAGAATGCTAAATAGCCTAAAAAATTATGTTTACCAAGAGTTTTTAATAACATAGAAAAATCCTTATGCTTATGTTGTAATGTTAAATCAAAAAAGCAGCAAAAGAAATGGTATGATTCCACCTATTTTAAAATGAACAGACAAATACTGGAAGGAAATATCAAAAGGTTGACAGTAATTGTCTTTCTTAGAATTTGAGTGATTTTTTTTCTTTCTTCCAAATTTTCCAGTTTTTTCATATTCCATAATGAACATGTTACTTTCATAATGAGGAAAAATAGCTAGTTACATAATTTGTGTATTTCAAGCATTTATACCAGTCATTTAATAGGAAAAGAGAATGGAGTAAGAATAAAACTGAAATGAGGCAAAGAACAAATTAATGAGGTATCAGCCTCTTCCTGCCCCCTTTTGGGTAATGCTACTAAGATTTTTAAATCCATGTTGTGACTTAGCAATCACAAACATATGAAATATTTACCCTATTAGCTAGATAAAATTAAGTGCACAAATCTGTCTAGGGCCACATATCTCCTACTCCTGACTTAAAGGAATCACGTAATGAATCATTTTGGAAAGAATCATTTCTGTAAAATGAGAGTCATGATCTAATTTTGAGTTATCAAATTTATATAAAGTGCTGCCTCCTCTTTTGTGTGCATATAAAGACCCATGTTCTTTGTGTAAACGTGAATGTGTGCATGTACAGACACAGGGTCACAAACATTAGAGCAACTGCGAGTTGTACTGGTTGATTTAATTCAGGCTCCTCTATTGTCACGTGAAAAAACTGAGGACCAAAGAAATCATGAGGCAAAAAATCTTTCATAACATCCTTTGGCCGGCCACTGGCAAAGCCAGTTTGAAGATTTCCACTAATATTTTACTGCCATGTTTACAGCTAGTACTGTGACTGGAAGAAACTGGAAAGGTGAAATAAAGTTACAGGAATGGCCTGGCCAGGAAATAGCCACTTGCATTTTGACCATTTTGTTTGTTCCTTTATTAAAGGGACTTGGAAAGCTGTTGTGTGGCTGAGCGCTTCCATGTGTGGTCCTGGGTAGTTGCTAGAACCGCAATTATCAGAATAAACTAAGAGTGAAGGCTAAGGCAATCTCTGCTTTGTGGTATTCTAAAATCAAAACAGCTCTTCCCCAAATGTGAAAGACTGAGAATTTCAGAAGTTTTTGAGAAACAATAGAAAAGGGGGTTAACATAAACTGAACTCTCTAGATAATAAATACTTGACTGTTCTTGTACATTAGACTAGCTCTCTCTTGCTTTGTGATTCTTCCTTGCTGTGATTAACATATAGAAAGTTTCTTCTGGGTGACTTATTAAGCATATTATCTGAGGGTTTGGGGGAAAAACTTTAAATGTAGATCTTTAGGTCTTTTCACATTATGCCAGTTCCTTGAATTTTGGGGTCTCAGGAGGAACCTGTTGACTTAAGTGTCTTGTGTCTATTATCAGGGGACTATGGTTTGTAGCAGCAGTTGACTAAGTCATAACAACCCACCTTGTCAGAAAATCCAAACTCCCTTTACTATGGATGTGTGTATATCATATCATATTACATCACATTATATGCTTTCCATTACATTTATACTGTTTAGGTAAATTCAATGAAAGTATTTTCTGTAGGAGAAACTTAATGATGATAATAAAATAGAAAGTGAAGAATGCAAACAGAGAATCATGGTGTGATTTCAGAGCTGGGGTGAAGTATAACAGAAGCTTTACCATTGAGAAGGCTCCTTTAATTGGCAATAAACTCAGAGCTGAGAACAGCATTGTAGTGCCAGGGGAAGTGAGTAATAGTGAGGAAGATCAGGACAGGAGTGCAGAGCTGACGAAGCTAAGGTGCAGGATGAGCTCTGCTATGACAAGCCCACAGAGGATTGTAATTAAAGATCGAGGCAGACATTTGGAAGAGGATCAACAGAGGATAGGGCGTCCAGCAAAAAGAACAAAGGTCTGCAGTATCGCCACTGACCAGCGAGGCATGCAGAGATTGCAAACAAAGTCATGAAGATATGGACAGTTTAAGAGGGCAGTAGTGTTTGGAAAGCTTAAAACACATCTCCAAAATAAATAAAATGTACAACTACATGGCAATGATTCCCATCAGTCATACAAAAAAATTCATTCCATTACTTTATTGTAATCACTTGGTGATCTCATGGCTCTGTGGACAAATGAAGTCCTTGGAAAAGGAAAGTCCAGAATAGAATATACAATGTGTTGGTGGACTGAAGCCTTTTATCTTTAAACATAATTAACACTTGATGAGCAAGTCAGTTTTACACACACACACACACACACTTTCACTATCTAAAAAGGATAGCAGACTATTATCAAGGGTGACCTTAAATAGACTGTTTAAACTTTCTGAGCCACAGTTTGCTTTTCTATAAAATGGTGACAATAATGCCCATCTTGCAGAACTCTTGTGGGAATTAAATGAAATGATGTATGTAAAGTACCCAAAGAGATGCCTAGAACATCTGCCCCATAACACATACTAGTTATGATAATGACTATGATCATGAGGATGTTACTTACTTAAAATATGTAAATTTCTTCTTCACCCTTTTAGATTACCCTAAAAGGGAAAATCATTCAGCTTCCTTTCCTCTTACCGCCACCCCTCCACCCCCTCAACTCTCAAAAATGGACAAGAACTAGGGAAAGACCTGATGTGTTGGAAAAGTTTCTTGCTGACTGAGAGTATTTTCCCAGAACTCCTCACTTTAGGAGTGAGTCATGTATCTCAGGAGCAGGGGAATCATGGCCACCACAGCTAAGGCCTGATGCAGACCGTGCCCAGGCCATCACCTACTCTGTTAGCACACTCTGAGTGGAGGCTTCCCAGTCCCACCCCAGTGCATGCCAAAAGCTACCCATGATAGGTGATAAAGAGCATTAGGTGATCAACTAGGAGACTCCCAAATCTTTAATATTTGACAAGAGTTAGTTTAAAATATTAACTTCTTTACCAATCATTTCCCAAGGAAGCTCTCCTGAAGCCTTTTGCATTCTGTTTCAATCTATAGAAAAGGTCGGCTTTCCCACTGAGCTCAGGGCCCTTGGACTCTTGGAAATAAATATGCAATCTCGAGCAAGAGACTTAACCCTCTGGGCCTTGGGCTCTCTCTTCTAGAAAATATGAATGTTGTATTAGGTAATCTCAAAGGTTCTCTCCAGACATAACAGTTTATGAGCCTTTCAGCACCCTTTTTTGTTGGCAACAGGTCCACCTTGGCCCCTGGAGCCCTACCTCCACTAGTTTGTTCTGCATGCCAGTGTGGCCAGCTCACAAGGCCATGGCGAACTTGCGGTTTTTCTGTTCCTGCTTATCCGTCTGAGACATATGTATCCCACGGGAATGCCTTGACCTTTTCTGGTCTGATGGACTTATTGTTAAGGGAGGTTTCGGTACCTGACAATAATAGATGTTGAAACTAAATTTCTCCCCCCTCCCTCCTGCTTTTGGGTAGTTTTCCACTTCTGCTGCTTGGGGTATAAAAAAAGGTGTGTTAGCAATAAAGATTATTATTGACTCCTGGATGAAGAACCTTGGTGTCCTGTGTGTCTTTTAACCTCGCCGTCCCTCGCCGGACTCGGCTCCCTTGGCCGGACGCGGCAATTGGAGGCTCCCACCGAGATCCGGAAAGCAGGGGTAAGCGGACGGGGCTCACCTTCTAAGAAAGAAGGGGGAGGATTGGTTTAAAGATAATTTAAAGAGACAGGGTACGTACCATGGGTAACTCAACAGCGAAGGTTCGTCTGGCCAACGAACTGAAAGAGCTGTTAAATACACAAGGAACAGGAATAAAAACTAAGACTGCAACCGAATTCGTTGAAATTATTGCCCAGGCTTGTCCTTGGTTTCTGACAGGAGGATTTCTTAATAATAGTGACTGGGACCTGGTGAGGCATGACCTTCAGAAATTATTGAGGGACCGGGGCTCGGACAGTGTCCCAGTTGCCACCTTTTCCTTATGGAGGTTGGTAAAGGATGCTTTATTAACAGATAAAGTAAAAATCAAGGATCAGCTTGCTGAATGTGAACAGGCCCTTAATCAGGTGCAGGAAGAGCAAATGGCAGAATCCTTAAAGGATGAGGGTCCCCTTGAGGACTCGGGCTCGGAGGGTAGGAAACATCTCCAGATTTCTAAGCCCAAAAATGATCCTGAGGACCTCAGTTCTCTCTCTGAGGAAGAGGAGGGATTAGAAAGGGAGATAGAGGAACTAGAACATAGCCTTAAAAGGGCAAATGTGAGGGTGCCTAGGGCCCCCTCAGTTGCTGCACCTCCTCCCTATAATCCTGATTGGAATGAGGACGCCCCTACTAGACGGGCGGGGGTCCACTGGGGTTCTAGAGCGGCTCAGGTTTTTCCAATGATTGAAAACGCCGATGCTGATGGACAGCCGGCCAGAGCCTATGTCCCCCTAGCCTTCAAGGACATAAAACAGCTTAAGGAGGCGGTCATTAATTATGGACCTCATGCCCCTTTCACATTGACCCTCTTCGAGTCCTTCTCAGCCAGTCAACTGATACCTAATGATTGGCAGCAACTTTGCAGGGCTGTGTTATCTGGAGGGGATTTCTTATTGTGGAAAAGTGAATATCATGAAAGGTGCCGCGAGCTGGCTCAGATTAACCTGAATGCGGGCCATCAACGGCGAAATGCTGAAATGTTGACAGGAACTGGGCAGTATGCCACCATAGGCCAACAAATTAATTACGACCCAGGTGTTTATGCTCAAATAGCCTCAGCTGCAGTTCATGCCTGGAAAGCCCTGCCCGTTTCTAAGACTGAAGCAAAAATTTCCAAGATCTCTCAAGGACCCTCTGAACCTTATTCAGACTTTATAGCCCGCCTAATGCAGGCGGCTGGAAAAATATTCCCTAATCTGGAACAGGCTATGCCACTTATTAGACAACTGGCATATAAAAACGCTAACACTTACTGCCAAAATGCTATTAAGTCCTCCCGGGCCAAAAGTATAGATGACATGATTCGAGCATGCAAAGATATAGATGGGCCTCATATTACTGGTCAGGTTTTGGCTGCTGCCCTTAAGACTGGAATGCAAAAAGCTGATAACAGGGGAACCCGCTCTAAGGGGTGTTTTAAGTGTGGGAAAGAGGGACATATAAGGAGAAACTGCCCGGAAAGGAGCGAGGGTGCTGGCAGAGGGATGCCTGGACTTTGTCCTCGGTGTCATAAAGGAAATCATTGGAGCAGTGAGTGCAGGTCAAAATTTGACATCCAGGGTAACCCAATACCGTCGGGAAACGGGAGCAGGGGCCCGCCCCGGGCCCCGGAAGCCAAAGTGTACGGGGCAATGCAGGGACGAAACAGTGCCCCAGGGAGTGGGCGTCTCCGCCGCCTCCCCCTAACCAACCCCTTTCTATCTGGGAACTCCCCAGGGGAACACCAGGAAGCGCAGGACTGGACCTCAGTTCCACCTCCCAAGCGGTATTAACTCCCCAAATGGGACCTCAGACGCTGCCTACTGGGGTTTTTGGACCCCTGCCAGAGAGGACGGTGGGACTAGTGTTGGGACGAGGTAGCGCAACTCAGTGGGGCTTGAAGATTCTTACGGGGGTTGTTGATGCTGATTATCAGGGAGAAATAAAAATAGTAGTAGAAGCTACCCAAGGAATTGTTATTCTTCCCCCCGGGGAGCGTATAGCTCAATTGCTGCTGCTACCTTTAGCTTCCATTCCTGGGCACACCCTCCGTGGGTCCCGGGGCGACGGCAGCTTTGGCTCCACTGGAACTCCCCAGGCCTTTTGGGTAGCTCATTTGGATTCACGTCCCAACCTGACCATTGAGATACAGGACAAGGCTTTCAAGGGAATACTAGATACGGGGGCGGATGTCTCTGTCATTTCTGAAAAACAATGGCCACCTGCCTGGCCCCTCCAGAGTCCCTCGGCCATATTACAGGGGATAGGACAGACCCGACCAAAAAGAAGTGCCTCCTTTTTAAAATGGAGAGATGGTGAAGGACATAGTGGCCATTTCCAGCCCTATGTGGTGACTGGACTCCCCACGAATCTTTGGGGGAGGGACTTGCTTCATCAAATGGGGGCTATTCTCACTACCCAGACTTTGAAAGGAAATAATGACTTTGTTAATGATGCAATGCTAGACATGGGATGGATCCCTGGAAGGGGACTAGGAAAGAGACATGAGGGCAGAATATCACCCGTGAATCCAGCAGAACAGGTTACCCGGTGGGGAAGAGACCGGAGAGGACTGGGAAATTTATCCTAGGGGCCACTGAAGTGCGGCCACCTCCACTGTCCATTACTTGGTTATCAGATGACCCTGTGTGGGTAGAACAGTGGCCCCTAACTAAGGACAAATTACAGGCCGCTTCCCTATTAGTTCAAGACCAGCTTAAGTTAGGACATGTGGTGCCCTCTACCTCCCCTTGGAATACCCCTATTTTTGTTATACAAAAGGGGTCTGGGAAGTGGAGACTTCTTCAGGACCTACGAGCTATTAATAAAACTATGCAACCCATGGGACCCTTACAACCAGGGCTACCCTTTCCTACTGTGATCCCAAAGGATTGGCATCTTATTGTCATAGATTTAAAAGATTGTTTCTTCTCTATCCCCTTAGACCCACGAGACCAAAAGCGTTTTGCTTTTTCCT
The DNA here is from genome assembly GCF_021218885.2 of Marmota monax. NCBI lineage: Eukaryota > Metazoa > Chordata > Mammalia > Rodentia > Sciuridae > Marmota > Marmota monax. Next base: position 2,550,326 of record NW_026695227.1, read on the forward strand.
TGCCTTCCACAAACTTTAGGGAACCTTACCAATGGTATGAATGGACTGTCCTACCTCAAGGGATGACTAATAGTCCTACAATGTGCCAATATTTTGTAGCTGAGGTTTTGCGACCCTTTCGACAGCAGTTCCCACAGCTCTACCTCATTCATTATATGGATGACATCTTACTGGCAGGGCCCAAGAAAGAAAGGCTTCTTCAATCTTATGAAGTCCTCCAATCCCTTCTAAAAGGGGCAGGGCTGGTCATAGCACCCGAAAAGGTGCAGTTTCAACACCCTTACAATTATTTGGGATATATCATTAATAACATAGGAATCTTTCCCCAGAGACCCCAGTTCCAGATAAATCAACTCAAAACTTTACATCAGTGGCAGACATTCCTCGGAGAAATACAGTGGCTGCGCCTGTCCTTTCATATTCCAACTGGAGAGCTCAAACCCCTGTATGACCTCTTGCGAGGAGATCCTTCTCCTACGTCGTGTAGAGTACCTACACCAGAAGCCTTACGAGCACTGAGGCTAATAGAAGAGGCTCTGCAGGACATGCAGATTACGCAGATAGATTATTCTCTGCCCTTGTCATTTATAGTTCTACCTTCTAAAATTACTCCCACAGGAGTGTTCTGGCAAACGGGTCCCATTTATTGGGTCCACTTGCCGGCTTCTAACCACCGGGTATTGACTCCCTTTTATGAGCTAGTTATTAACTTAATTTGGAAGGCTAAATATTTGGGTGATGCATTGTTTGGAAAAACCTTTGACATACTTATTCAACCTTACACTCAAGATATGATACACAAGTTACAACAAGAACATGACCTTTGGTGTCTTTTCCTGTGCAGCTTCAAGGGTCAGATTGATAATCACTTCCCTAAACATAGACTTTTGGAGGGCTTTAAAAGGTGTCCCATTATCTTCCCAAAGATTATGAAAAGGGAACCTATTCCAAAGGCCCAAACTGTATATACAGATGGGGCCAAAAATGGATTTGCTGTCGTTTTTGATGGATCTCAAATTCTCCGACAACCTGTGTCAGGTCAGTCGGCCCAAAAGGCAGAAGTTGAAGCTTTAATCATAGCTCTCAAAGTCTGTAGTTCTATTCCTCTTAATGTATATACTGACAGCTTGTATGTAGCCAATCTGGCTCTAGTCATAGAAACAGCATCATATATTGGAAAGCAATCCACCATCACAGAACAACTACAGGTAGTCCAGCTTCTCATTTGGGCTAGACGAGATCCTTTATACATTGGCCACATCCGAAGCCATTCAGGGCTCCCTGGACCTTTGTCAGAGGGCAACGCAAAAGCAGACGCTGCTACTCATGCTGTTGGCCTTTCCTGTGTGACGACCGAATATGATAAGGCCTTACAATTCCATAACAAATTTCATTTAAATGCACAGTCTTTACGCTTCCACACAGGATGTTCACGAGACCAAGCTTTACAGATTGTCTCATTATGTCCAACCTGTGCACCATTTATTCATTCTCCTTCCCTTGGGGTTAATCCAAGAGGACTACAACCTAATGATGTCTGGCAAACTGATGTTACACACTTCCCTAGCTTTGGTAAGCTCTCCTTTATACATGTTTCCACTGACACATATTCTGGCTTCATTTTTGCCACCTTACATACTGGAGAGAAGGCTAAGGATGTAATCAGTCATCTTCTAAAAGCCTTTTCCTCCATGGGCACCCCACGATGCCTCAAAACTGATAATGGTCCCGCATATGTAAGCCAGGCGGTTCAACGGTTTTGCACCCAATGGGAAATTAATCATAAGACTGGAATCCCTTATAATCCACAGGGACAAGCTATCGTGGAACGAGCCCATCAACATTTAAAAACTTATTTACAAAAAACAAAAGAGGGGGAGATATACCGGAATTGTCAGGGACCACAAGCACTTCTAAGCATAACCTTATTTACTTTAAATTTTTTACTCACTGACACTGGAGGGCGCACGGCTGCACAACGCCACTTTTCCCCTCCCACTGTACAAGATGCTCAAATAAGGTGGAAAGATTTATCCACTGGAAAGTGGCAACCCCCGGCTCCACTCTTAGCTAGAGTGAGGGGAGCTGTATGTGTTTTTCCCCCAGGAACTGAGAAGCCCATTTGGATCCCGGAGCGCTGCACCAGACCGGTGAATGAAAATTCAAGACAAAATGAAGTTCCCAAGATGGCTGATCCTGCCGTTGTTGTTCTCACCCCTTCAAGTGAGTGCCGAGACACACCTCATGAGCTGGACCCCTCTTGTGGCATTCCTTCTGGACAGGTTTGCTGAAGGAGGGCTTGACCCCCCACCTGGGAATATTCATGAATATCTTTTTGGAGCCCCTTGTGAGTGTAAGGGAGGGCCCCAGCACTCGGCCCCCTCTGGTTATATCCAGAGCATTGATTGTGGGACTAAAGTAGCCTACATGGCGGCTCAACTCAATGAAAACATCGGAGGATTTAAACAACCAAAATGGGTATGTGTTAATAAGCCCGGACTTGTTGTCCCTAATCCGACCAAGACTCTTGGAAGCTGTTCCGCCACTTGTCATTACACCCCGGCAATGCACATCTCCTGTTATACATCGGCCTCAATTTGTGTTAATAATCAAGGAAAACAGTATTTTGAGGCCATCCTAACTAACACCCGTGGAGAATGGGGGACCACTTATAATTATATTCCTTTTCTTGGTGACCGGGGAGGGGAAGGCATCACGACTCGGTTAACGGAGGCGGGATGTGAGGGCGTCGTGGGTAAACCTTCCTGCTGGCCCATGCAGGCCCCCATCGGAGTCTCTGATGGAGGAGGACCCACTGATGCTATCAAACACCTTCAGGTGATTAAGCTTTTAAAGCCGGAGATCCCTAAGCCTACATACCACCCCTTGATATTGCCCAAATCCCAGTTTCCTGATTTAGATGCCAATACATTAGATATCCTAGAAACTACCTTTTCTTTACTTAACAGTTCCAATCCTACATCATCCTAGATGATGTGCAAACCCTGTCGGGAACCATTAAAGACTTACAAGACCAGATAGACTCCCTAGCAGAAGTAGTTCTTCAGAACAGGCGGGGTTTAGACTTGCTTACTGCCAATCAAGGGGCAATTTGTTTAGCCCTTGGGGAGAGGTGCTGTTTTTATGCTAACAAATCTGGCATAGTTCGCACAAAAATTAAACAACTCCAAGAAGACCTAGAAAAAAGGAGGAGGGAATTATTTGAGAACCCTCTCTGGACTGGACTTAATGGATTTTTGCCTTATCTTCTTCCCTTATTGGGACCATTGTTAGGCCTCCTTCTAGTAGTGGCAATAGGACCCTGCATTGTAAATAAGATAGTACAATTCATTAAGGATCAAATTAATATCTTAGCCTCTAAGCCGATACAGGTTCACTATCAACGCTTAAAGATGGATGATCGCCTCTCTGAGATATACTTCAGACCTATCCGAAGATGAGTGTCCTCCTTAAAAGAAGAACTCCTGCCATATCTTTTCTCTATGCATACCTCTCCCTCTTGCCTTCCTGTACTAGGATCTTTGCTGTCTAATCTCTCGGTCCAATCACATCTGCCATTCGGCGGTGACGGTCATGGGTCCCGTAGGTGGAGACGGTTAAGCGTTTACCGCAATAATGTCTTGATAGGTCATAACACCTTGAGCTGATCTTGTAGTACCCAGTGACGGGCAACTTTCACGCTTGCTGTGCGACCTAAGCCAGGGAATCGGGGCCTTCCCAGAGACGGGTAAGCATCGCAAGGGCTGTGAACGACCTAAGACAGGGGCTACTTGATTCCCACTGGCATGCAAAAAACAAAAGAGGGGGACTTGTTGGCAACAGGTCCACCTTGGCCCCTGGAGCCCTACCTCCACTAGTTTGTTCTGCATGCCAGTGTGGCCAGCTCACAAGGCCATGGCGAACTTGCGGTTTTTCTGTTCCTGCTTATCCGTCTGAGACATATGTATCCCACGGGAATGCCTTGACCTTTTCTGGTCTGATGGACTTATTGTTAAGGGAGGTTTCGGTACCTGACAATAATAGATGTTGAAACTAAATTTCTCCCCCCTCCCTCCTGCTTTTGGGTAGTTTTCCACTTCTGCTGCTTGGGGTATAAAAAAAGGTGTGTTAGCAATAAAGATTATTATTGACTCCTGGATGAAGAACCTTGGTGTCCTGTGTGTCTTTTAACCTCGCCGTCCCTCGCCGGACTCGGCTCCCTTGGCCGGACGCGGCACTTTTTAAAGTAACATCAATGAAGCAGAAAGAGATAGATAGCATTTAGTTGCACAATAAATAGATAACAGATATATAATGAAAGCATGCTTTTATTGGGAAAGTCACAGTAAATAAATACGACTCAATTATTTAGTTCTACTGGAAAACTGTGTCCTGTGTGCAGATTATCTTAATAACTTGGTCCTTATTATCTCCCCTCCCACATCCTTCTGCCATTGTCATTATGAAGAAAGTGCCACCTAAACCAGCATTGACTCCACCTTCAAGGCTTGTTCTTAAAGAGGAGAAAATCAGAGATGGAAAAGAAATTATGACAAATATACAGGGTTTGAGTATGTTTTTCTCCTCTCCTTGTAGAGCTAACCACATCTACAAGCTGCAAATGGGACCCATCAGGGTCTGATACCTATGTGGAGGGATTTATGAGGTCATTCTTTCTATCTTGCTCCTTATATTCTTGATTAACCAAATTAGAGAAAAAAAGAATACTATTTACTAAATACTTCATTATGTGTCAATCACTATGCACATTACTGCATTTAATAATCAAAGCTTATTAGAGACACATTAAGCAATTCATCAAAGACCATTCTAGTAAATGGCAGATAACAATTTGAACCCAGTCTTACCTAATTCCCAGCCTACTGTTTTTAGCCACAGAGGTGGAGCACTTCCCATGGTGGCCATTCTGGGGCCAATATGAGGCCAGATCATCCTACATACTGGATGTGGGGAGAACATGAGAGGCAGTGTAAATATGGCCCTTTTTAGTCTGTATTTCACATTTTCTGACATATTCTCTGGTGCAATTAACAACTACTAACACCCTGACCACTTAATGAGAATTGTGTTTTGTCAGATATTGTGCTCAGTTTATGAAATAATTATTTCCCCCATTTTACAAATGAAAAAAAACACTTAAAATTTAGAATATCCATTGAGTTGCTTCAAGTCACACTAGCTTATAAAATGGAGACAAATTTAGAACCCAACATCATCTGACTCAACTCAAAATATATTATAAAAGCAAATGAAGACAGTTAATCATATTGACACATGAGACCAACTTCTGAGAGGCCTCTACCCATTCAAAGCAAAAAAGAAAAAGAAAAGAAAAATTAGCTTCTTTAAATTGCCAAAACAACCCTTTAAAAAAAAGACTGGGTAATGTGCAATAGAAAAAAGTAAGATGAGACACTATGATCTGGCAAAAGTAAGTGGGTCAGTGCCAAGGCAAAGAGTGTCCAGTTGCAGGGCATCTGGTGAGGTGCCTTACATAAGCCTTGCTCAATGCAAATGAAAATGAAAATTGGCAGGAATGTCTAGAGGGGTGCCTCCTTTTGTCTCAAGCATTTTTGCTAGGCACACAGCATAATGGTTAGAATTGCCAGACATACATTAAGGAATCTATAAATATTAGGCTTGATTATTTTATATGTCAAAATGATAAGTTAAACCCAATAGTTCATCTGTAATTAAATAAATTGAAAAGGGAAATTGCCAACTATACACTTCTTGTTTGGTAGCATAAACAAAGAATAGAATGGTAAGATGTTGATAACTTCTGTCTAATGCTGAAACCTAAGGAAATATAACTATGACCATGCTTTCTTTCAAGAAATCCACAGGTGTGCTTTGTGGAAGACAAAGAGATTTTTTTAAATTATAGAATACTTTCACAAGTATCTTCAAGCCTGAGATCGCAGATGATATATTCCTAACCTAGTATGTACATATATATGTATGCCAAGAGGACACACACACTATTTATAGAACCCAAAGGGCCATGTCTTACCATTTCCATGACATTTCCAATCCACTGAGCATCCTAAAAATCATTTTCTTCCCTTTCTTTATAATTTTCATCTAATGACACACCCCTAAATAGTATTTTCATTTTTTACAATACTCCATGGATAGAATTACACTATACATATTTTATCACTTCTTGCTTCAGTCCATCTAAACTTTATTTCTGAGATTTGGTCATGTTGTTGAGTGCAGCTGTGGTTCCTTTATCTTAATTGATATACATTGTTCCATTCATGGCAATACTTGAGTTTCTTAATATATATTAAAATGCAGATAAGAACTTTTGAGTTGATTCCATTTTGGAGCTACCCTGACATCTCAATTCCTGTGCTAGGGCCATGACATGCAAATAATATATGAGGTTCCCTAAGATTCAAATTTAATAGATAATGCCAAATTATTTTTCCAAATTGGTCCAATTATATTTCCTTAAGCAAAGTGGAAGAGCTCCTCTTATTCTATATTTTCATAAACACTTGGTATTGTTATATTATTTTTTTAAATTTACCCAGTTGAGTATATGGTGGCAATGTACAGTGGTATAAATTTGCATTCTTCTGCTTGCTAATGAGTTGAATATCTTTTTGCATATTTATTGACCATTTAGATATTCTCTTCTGCAAAGGGCCTATTTGACCATTTTATTTCTTACTTGTATTCTTTATTCTCATTAATTACATAAAAATATTCATTTCTTTTAAAGTTATTGTTATTTTATATGGATATAAATTAGGGGCATTATCATTATATATTCTGGATATACATTTCTTTATAAAATCTAAATCAATGACAATATGTTAGCCAGTAGCCACATGTGGCTAATGAGCACCTAAAATGTGGCTAGTCAAAGAACCACTTTCTGTGTTGAATTAAATGCATTTAAATTTAAATAGCTACATGTGGCTACTGGCTATCACAGTAAAGAGTATAATACTCTATGAGTCTTTTGTCAGCTATATATCTTATATTTTTCCCATCCTGTGATCTGTCTTTCCATTATTATGGTGTAATCTGATAGACAAAAGGTCTTAAACTTAACATAATTTTATAAAATTTACCCTTTATTATTAGAAATGTTTGTTATACTACAAATTTTTGAGATATTCCTCTAGCTTCTATGATCATTTTACCTTTCACGTTTATATTTCATAACTACCTGTAATTTATTTTTGTATATCCCATAAGGTGAGGAACCTATTTCATTTTTGGGGGGTAGATACTAAATTTTCCCAGCACTATGATTAAAAAATCTTTCCCCCAACAATATTCTATATACTTAACATCATTTATTAAGTATCTGTAAAATGGAGCTATGTTTCAGAAAGTTTTTATTCCATTCCATTAACATATTTGTACATTCTTGCAAAAGTATGACAGCATGAAGTTTTAAAATCAGCCTCAGTATCTGATAGAGCAGGTTATCCTATTTTGTTCTTACTCTTCAAGAATGTCAAAACTATACTTGGTGGGTTCATTCCCCAGCATCTCACACACACACACACACACACACTATATATATATATATATATATATATATATATATATATATAGTGTGTGTGTGTGTGTGTGTAGAGAGAGAGAGAGAGACTTTCAGATAAGTTACAGAATCTATTTGCTATTGTCAAAAAAAAACAACTCTACATTTTGGTTTGGACTAAATTTAATCCTATATCATTTGGGTGAATTTACAGCTTTAAAACATAGAGCTTTCAATATAAAAATATAGTATATTTCTCCTTCTATACTTATAATGCTTCTTATTATTCTCTGTGAGCTTTGCAAATACATTTTTTGTTAGCTGCATTCCTACATCATATTTTCTGGCATTACAAATGATATATATTAAACTTTCATTTGCAATTATTCTGGCTTAAGAAACATAATTGATTTTATATATCATATCTAAACAACATTGCTATACTCTTATTAGTTCTAATAAATATGTTTAATTTTTATTTCCACATGTATAGCCATACCATCTGGAAATGATAATATTGTTTCTTCTCTCTATATTGTTTATTTACTATCTTAATTTCTGCCTAACCGCGTAGGCTAAAATATCAACATGGTGCTCAACATAAGTAGAAATGTGCTACATCTGTATTTTGTGCTTAAATTTAATACTTTCCACATACCACAATTAATCACTTTTTTTAAGAAGACTTTATCAGAATAATAAAGATCTTTCTGGTGTATTAAGAGTTGATTACTATAAATGGATATTGAACGTTGTCAAATGTTTTTAATGCATGTATTGAAATAATACAATTTTCTCTTAATCCATTAATGTGATGAATTATAATTGATTTTAGAATATTAAACCAACCTTGCATTCCTGAGATAAATGGTTCATCATGATTTGTGAGTGATTTCAAAGACTGTTGGATCAGATTTGCTATATTTTCATAGAAACCTTTGCATATATATTTGTGAGTACAACTGGCCTGAATTTATGTTTCTCATATAGCCCTACTGGGTTTGGTATTCAGAACCCATGATGAAAAAGTAAACTAAAACAAAAACCTAAAGATTGTCATTTCTTTCTTTATTCACTAGAAAAGTTTGTGTAGGAGTGAAATTTGTCTTCCTTTAATGGTTGACAAAACCTGCCAATAAAGCCATCTTAGTCTGGCATTTTTTTAAAGAAAGATTTCTTCTACTACCAATTAAATATTTTAATGATCACAATCTTTGGTTTTTCTATTTACTTGTAAATCAATACTTGTGAGTCATTTTTAAATAATTTTTCTATTTAAACAAAATTTTATATCCATCAGCATATTTTTATAATAATTCCTTTTCATTTTAGGTAGCATTTATAGTGATATCCCCTTTTATTGCTTAGATCATTTGTGTTTTATACCATTTTTTGGTGATGAATCCTGTCAGAGGTTTATAAGTGTATGTTTTTTTTAAAAAAAGGAATCTCCAGATTATATGTTTATCATCAATTTAATTTCCAATCTTTGATTATTTTCTTTCTTTTGTACTTTTTTATATTACATTACTTCTTTTCTAAGATCATGAGACAGACATCTAGTTCATAAATTTAAAGTCTTTATTTTTTTAAAGTATAATCTCTAAAGACCATGAACTTCCCTCTAAGGACTACTTATCTGCATCCTATAAATAATGATACACAATATTTTAGTTATTGTTCAATTTAAAATACTTTCTAAATTTCTATTATTATTTCTTCTTTAACACATGTGTTATTCTAAACATAGGATTTTCTGGTAATCCTTAAGATTTTTATTTCTAGCTAAATTAATCAGAAAGAAGAGGGTCTTTTTTCACCTTGATTTCAATCCTCTGATAGTGAATGCTTGAAAAAATTTTGTATTTAGCAGATTTTTATGGTAGTGTTCTCTCTCTTTATATATGTCAAATTTGTTATTCATATTAATCATACCTTCTAAATCCATAATGATATTTTGCTCTGTTTTATCAGTGACTGACAGAAGTGTTTTTAAAATCTTCTATGATAATTCTGAATATTCTACATTTCTCCTTATGCGACTGTTAATTTTGATATCATATATTTTCCAGTTTGCTACTAGGTTCATATAATTTAAAATTCTTATATCTTCCTAGCAATTTCAACTTTAAGCAACTGAAATGATCCCTCTGTCTAAATTGCATTTTGATATAACATAGTTATGTCAACATTATTTTACTAATGTTGGCATGCTATATGTTCTTCCAGCTGTTATATTCATTCTTTCAGTATCCTTATGTTTTTAGCCATGTCACTTTATAAACAGCATATCACTAGCTTAAGATATCTAATGTGATAGTTATTTTCATTTAGAAAAATTTTAGTTTACAAAATTATCGGGCTTACAATTATCACTTGAATTTGTGTTTTCTATTTGATCTATCTCTCCTCTCTTTTTTTATCCCTCTCTTTCTTTGCCTTCTTTTGGATTCTGAATATTTTTATTTCCCATTTACTAGTTATAGACACTTGGTTTCTATTGTTTTAGTGAATATGCAAGAAATTAAAATCTATCTACTTAATTTATCAAAATTTAAAGTTAGTTAATATCTTTACCTTTCTCTCAGACACTTTGACCACATTTTCCTCACTGCCTATTTTGTTACATTTTTTGCTGTCAGGTACTTTTCAGTAGTACTATTGTCTTTATTGTTGTATATGGTTAATATTCACTTAGGTTCATTTGCATACCCATTTCTTTTCTTGCTCTTCCCTCCACCTTGCATCTCAGACAATTCATCTGGGGTTCATGTTCTTTCTGCCTGTACGTGATGATTTCAACTTTTTATTTTACTAATTTTTATGAAGTTTTAATTCATTCTCAAAAGATATTTTCACTAGTGTAGAATTCTAAGGGACTGATTATTTTCTTTCCACACATAAAATTTCTATGATCTTCTGATCCCTTTATTGTTGCTATTGAGAATTCAGGAGTTAGTGCCTGCCATTTCTTTATAATAATCTTTCATCTTTCCACAAGTTCTTTTAAGAAATTCTCTACTTAGTCTATTTTTGCTATAATATTATGAAATAATTTTAAGATATAAACCATTTGAGATATAAATTTAAAATACATTTATCTGTTACTTAGTATTCATTAGACCTTTTGAATTGGTGGGTTTGACTTTTTTTCCTTCTTGCAGATTTATCCAGTCAGAAATACAGGTAGGTAAAAAGAAATACAGAATTTTGAAACCATGTCTTAATTACATACAAAGTCAAACTTGTTACATATTTCTAGTAAATTAAACTTTTTGTCATGTGATCAAGGAAAATTTTATGACATTATTTCTTCAAATTATGGCATTATTTCTTCTGCCTATTCTCACATTACTCTTCAAACTCTAATTACATGCATGGAAGACAGTGAGGATGGTCTCCCCCTGCTGCCTTCTGGAGAATTCTTCAGATCCACCTTCTAATCCACTCATCTTTCTTTAAGTATGCCCCAACCAGTTGCTAAATCTCTCATATGAAGTTTTCTTTCAGTTATTTTCATTGCTGTTCCTAGAAGTTCTAGTTGGTTCTTTTACAAATCTAGAATACTTTTCATACTTTCCCAGTTCCTGGAGATATTTTTTAGCTCTCCTTTTATTCTTTTGAATGTGGTTAAGGGTAGTTTCATAATATGTGTCTGATGCTTACAAGTCTGGGGAACTCACTGATGTTTCCACACTTGTGATTTCTTCCGTTTTTTGCTGGTTTTGTTGTATGCTAGTTATTTTTGACTGCTCACCACCCTTGAAAATGGAGGGGTGGGGAGGTGTTCTCAGTTGTCTAGGATGAAAGTTTCTTTCTCCAAAAAAGTTCCGTGTCTGCTTCTGTCAGGTGCTTAGGAAAACTACTAACCCAGGAGCCCCTCAAACTAAACGTACAGCTGGAGGGTTCTTGACCATCCAATGATGCAAATACAGGGTATGAGTGTTCCAAAATGTGGGGAGCCAACTGCAGTTCTAGTTCCTCAGGGACAGGTTTTCCTTCATTTCCCTATTCTCCATTCCCCTCTGCTTAGTCTCAAGGCAGCTCTCCACAGAATTGTCTGGGGAATGTGACCACAGGTTATTTCTGGTTCAAAGATTCCAGCTTAATATGGGAGGCTTTCCCTAGGGTCCCCACTTGGGCTGAGTTCCAAGCTTTGTTTTTGCCAGATCATCAAAACTGCAACTCAATATCTAGTATTAGCAAATACCATAGGGTAAATGGAGCTCAGGATGCTTTTTTCTCCCTTAGATTTTGGCCTCATGATTCCTAATTTTCCTATAGCAATTAGGTGCTTTTAAAACATCCTTTTTATCCAGTATTTTTTTAATGTTTTTGGCAGAGAATTGGGCTGAATGGTCACACTGCCATATTCCCAGAAGTGGAATGGCCATTGTTTATGTCTACCATTTAATATATTCCACTTTGTACCTGGTTTCCTAATTACAAGGAAAAATCCACAAATCCACAGACAGTTGAGGCCTTGTTTCCCAACTTCCAGTGTCAAACCTTAAAGGGCTCTGGCCACAGAAGTGCACTCTCCCACCTCCTCCCATCTCCTTATTTTATATTTTTGCTACATTCAATTAATTACAAGAACAACTTTTTGGTTTTCAGGAATATTAGGATTATGCAAAGGCAATTATCCACTTGATGATATAGAGATGAATGGTTATATAGAGAGAGGATATAGAGATGAATGGTTATATAGAGAGATGAATGGTTAGATGAATGGAAATATTGGTTTTCACATGGCCTGCTGTAGGCAGAGAGAAGAAGAAAGAAAGAGATGAAGATTTAGACTGTCAAAATCTACTCTGTGTTGATGTATACAACTTTTCATGACTCGTGTGAGTGGCCATGATGATAATGACTTCTGTATCTGGACAATCAGAACAAATATCCTAAAAATGCCATTGACAAAATTTGTGTACAATGCACGGAGCTTGTCCAACAGTGAATAGGATTAATTTGTGCCATGGTAATTTGTAATTTTAAATAATTCACACTTTCTATGTATAATTCAGACGCTATGTACTTCACTCTTACTGAGAATAATGTTTGCAGTAGATCTATCTTTGTGAAGATACTACATTCCCTGTTACTCAGTTAACTGTGCAAGTTACTTATTATCTTTTAATTCAGACACTTCATTGTAAATCCAAGGACATGGACATGAAGTTGTGTAAGATTCCTCCTGGCCTCACAATTCTACCAAGGATATATCTATTATAAAGCCATTCATTCTAAGTGGAAAACCATTTAAAAATAAGAAGCTTTTTGCATAAACTGGTCACATGTGACAATACGAAAGAATCTCACAGACAATACACTCAGCAAAAGCCTCCAGACACAAGAGCATTGTTGTTTGATTCCCTTTATATGAAGCTCAGAACAGGCAGAACTTAGCTAAGGCTGCTGACAGTCTGCAGAGGAGTTCCATCAGGGCAGGGGATGGCATTTACTGGAAAGGGGAATGAGGGAACTCTCTGGCTTGTGTTAGACTTTTATCTTTGTGTATGTAGGCATATACAAATGCAAAAATTCACTAAGTTGTACACTTGAGATCTGTGCATCTGCATGTATTATAACCTCAACTTCTTATAAACAATGGCTCAAGAAACTGAAGACCATAGCTTTAGTTCTTTCCACGTTTCTTAAAATTCAAGATAAAATAATTCATCCTTTCCTTGAAAAAAGTGTACATGAATGACATTGGACCTATTCCTGCCCATGAATGCCTTAATTGGAAATGAATACAATACTTAAAAATTCTAAAACAGCACTTCTTCATTTAAAAAAGAAATCATTATTCAACTTTTGCTAAATCAGCACTGTATCTTCCTCCATCTGACTCCATGCTCCAGTTAACTTGAACTCATGATGTTTTATGTGTCCTTCTCCTAAACATCACAGGAATATCAATGCATTTTGATTATTCTACAAGCTTTTTCCTTCCCAATTCTCCATCAGTTCTTCCATCCAAGGGAAGAAAATAAGAAAATCATACATAAATATTCCAAAGAACTCCATATGCAGAAATAAAGCACCTGATAATGTTCAGTTGTAATAGAAAACCCTGGAAACTCATCAAAATGTACACAATTTTGAGAAAGTCCAGACTGCTGCCTACCCGTGCTACCACTTTGTGCCTCATGCTACAGCACATTAAAATTGACAAAAATTCACTGATATTATCCCCATTTCATAGGGAAGAAAATTAGAGATTAGAAGAGTTAGGAAAATTTTACCCAACTTGATATGACTGGTAAATGGCAGATGATGGGTTGAAACTCAAGAAGCTTGATGCCAAAGCAAAAATCCTTAATCATTACCCTCTAATGTCCTTCCTTGCCAATGGAACACTGTCTCCTCTTACCTCATGCCTAGTTCTGCTCTTTAGGGAGACAAAGAACAACTTTAATCCTTTCCTTGTGACAGCATTTTCCATACTTGAAGTATACTGTTACATCCTGCCCTGAACTTCTTGTCTACAAGTTAAATTACACCATCTTCTCTTAAGACTTGTTTCAAGTCATTGCCTCTTGCTTGGGACTTCTCCCAAATACACTCCAACAGATTCAGCAATTGTGTGGAATTGAAGAAAATGTATTCCAAAGTAGCCTAAGAGTGCACAAAACAAAGCACACAGTTGAGCTGATGCACAACAGAAGGGTCACTTTGATGGAACCTACAACTGCCTGGTCGGTAGCAGAAGTGATGAGGATGAGGAGCCCTGGGATTCCCTGTACACACTGTGCTTAGTATAGATGGCTGCTGGCTCATACTCTGAAATGAGGGCAGACTCCAAAAAAGTGACATAACTATTAATTCCCTCACTCCTTCTGCTTTCCTCAGGCTCATCAAAGTTAATTGTTGTTTTGGCAGCAAGCATGGTAAAATTTTGGAGTTCCAAACTCCATGGTCCAGGCAGGCCATGTTAAAGAGGGCTTCATTTAAAGTTGACTTACTACTTACATGTGTAGATATCCATATGGGAACCCAAGACTAACTGAGAGGATGACTGAAGTAGATAAAAATGATACTACCCACTCATGCAACCCTATCTTTGATTAAAAAAAAAAAACTATCTGGGTTCAACACAGGGAAGTCAGGTCCATGGTTCACATTGAAATGGTTAGTAAGCGCACCCTTAGTTTAGTGCCACTGGAGATGCATCACGTGTCCTAGTGAGTTGGGCTCAAATGCAGAAAGGGGGCAGGAATAAAACCTTACGTTCTTAAAACCAGTTAAACTTTCTGGTCAGGCTCATCAAAGTCTGAGGGAAAAATATCAACTGGATATATCATAACAGACACAGACGCAGCACGGTCTGGTGCCCATCACTAATGCTCTGTGAAAACATATTGCATCCAGTGACCTGACAGCTGATGCTTTACTTGTCCTGAAACGGGGACAGAGACTAGAAAGATTCAGGAAGAAAGGGGAGAAGAAAGGGCCTCAAGATATAGAAAAGGTACAGACTGAAAGCAGAAGCTAGTTATGCCTACACTACCTAGGAGTAATCAAGATCATGCAACAAAGAAATTCACAGGAGAAAGAAAAAGAGGTTGCAAATAAACAAGGAGCTGACAGTGGCTCTCCTGATTTATATAAACATAAGAACAGAGAAAGGAGACCTGAATTCAAAAACACCAAACATCCATATACAACTCTTGTTTCTGAAGACCAGATCAATTGTCAGAGATTACTGATCAATAAAGACTACCACCTTCTCTACTTTAAGAAACTATATCCTTATTAAATCAACTAAAATATTTATTTAGGAAAATTGAAAGCAAAATCCAGTGTTATGTTCTAGTTCAAGAATAGGTTTCACTATGTTCAAAAGTTCATATAATTGAGATTTTCTTATAAAATTTAAACTTAGCCAAACTGCTTCCAAACCTGGTTATTTCATTACTGACGATTGTGTAATGCTCCCGGGGCTCAGATTTTATTACCATTAAATACTTAAGTGTCCCCAGAGAGCTGAACGCTACACATTGTAGTTGGATAAATAGGTTGTGTGCCCTCCCTTGAAGAGCTGAGAGTCTTGAAAAACTGAGAGGACACACGCATAAACACCCCCAAATTTCTTCCAGAGAGTATTTATAAGAATCAGTGTCTCTATAATGACTTGGTGTTACGTGCAGGGATGAAAATTGAACCAGGCTTGGATGGAATGGGAAAACACGTGGGCATTATTATGATTATGCTAGCAACAGGCAGCCTTTTCTCTCCCAGAGAACATGCAGCCCTCCTGTCTGCAGTTAATCCTTTTGCCCAAGTTCTCTCTCCATCTCTCTGCCATTACTCTGGCTCAGACCTTCACCTCTTCTGTCTGGGATGACTGGGAAAACCCCAAAATGAGCTCTGTCACCAGTTACCACCACTCTAAGCAACCCCCACCCCACCTCTGCATATCATTTCCCAAAGAAATTTTTTATATAAAATGTACATTTGATTATGTCACTTCTCTGTTTAAAGATTCCTCAGCAGATTCCCACAGCTCTCAGGAAATGATTCAAAATTAATCCCTTAGCATGACAAAAAAATGATCTTTGTTTGCATCTTTCATAGATTTTTACTTTCTTCTCTTGGCATCCCTCATGAGCCCATTTACACCATATATATTGCCCTTTATTTGAAAGTTTTCCAAATTTGTCATGCTTGTTCACATCTTTGTGCCTTAACTCTCCAGCAGAAAGGTACCCATGATACCCTTTCATTTCTTCCTTATCTAGTCATCAAAACCCAGTGTAAGCATCACCTTCACTTAAAAGGCATTTCCCAAGCCTTCCTGAGTTTCCCCAGCCTGCCCCTCCTCCAGGCCCCTTTCTGTCCTCCTATGAGACCCTATAGGCACCTTTACTGTGACACCTAGTGTCATGTTGACTTTTATCTGCCTCCTCCCCTAAGTCATGAACTCATCTGGAAAACAACTGCACCCCATTCATTTTCGTATTTCAAACATTTAACACAGAATTTACAAGAAAAGAGAAAATAAGGGCTAATGAGCCCAAAGCAGAATAAGATGATACTTTTGAATAAAGGAATGGGTGAATGAATGAACACCTAGGTGGTTCGGCCTAAGGGGACCACAAGAAGGATCAGATATTAGAGCCTGGGTGCCAGGTCCTCTGTAGGGGCTGGGAGGAGAAGCCTCAGGAGGAAGCTACAAGGAGACCTTTGCCAAGGACAGCTGATGAGCTCAGAAATGTTCTCTGATCCTGCAATCTGGGAAACAGGAGCCAACCCCCAACCTCTGTACAGTTTGTGTCAATATTTATTATTCTTTACACAGTCCTCCCTAGCTACCTGCTCACTCCAGGCAATAAATCAAAATCATGTCTTCTGCCTTTCTGGAGGGTCCCTTGTCTTCCATGGCTTTGAAGGAAGATGATGTCTTCTCCCGTCCTTTGTCATGAATCCTAATCTACACCTTAGGCTCTCCCTCCACCCGGATACACACAGAGACACCCAAAATGACAGGATGGAAGGAGGAATTTCCTACAGGATGCTGGCAATCAACTGCTGTGGTCTAGCCCTTGCAGTGGGGAGATGAACCGCAGACACACATGGGAAGGTATTCAAGTACCTGTTCACTTCAGGCTCTTTGATTCTCCTTCTCTGTTTTTTTTCCATCTCCTCACATTATTTCTTCCATGAATAAAGCTTTTAGCTGGAAAACGGCAGGCTTGACTGCCCATGCCATCAGAACGGCTCTGCCACACAGTGTGGTGCGGGAAGGCAAAGATGAAAGCAGAGCCCAGGAGCAGGGCAAGGGAGATCGATAAAAGGCAGGGATTAACCGAGTCCCACGGAACTACTGCCCACCTCTCCCAGGGAGAACTGCCTTGTACAAGGAGGTGATGCTACCCTGAAAGAGCTCTCAGTGGTGGACAGCTCCTTGGTGCTTCCCACCCCAGGAAGCACAGGGCGCTCATCAGCATGGAGCTGATGCTGCAGCTCTTCCATCACAGGCTGACATTCACTCCGGGTTCAATTTAACAGCTGTATGCAGTGAATAATAACCAACTGGGGTCTCCTGTCACTCAGAGAAACAGGAGGAAGGGAAAAGGAAAAGTGAGAGGAGACAGGCAAAGGTTAAAGAGGAAGAATGGAGGAAATGAGTGACACATAAAGTGAGAGGAGAAAGTGAATTACTTTTCAAATGTTTAGCATCAGAAGGAAATGATGCGTGAACAATACCGTAAAGAATTAATATTCCTATCAAAGCTACCTATTTAATATGACTATCAGAAAACATTGAGGTTTCAGAGAGCATACCCGATCTAGAAAAGCAACAGGCCCACCCCACCCTTCCACACAGAGCTCTGTACTTGTAGGCACAGGGTGAGGCTCTGGCCTGGGTCTGTCTGAATTTGAACTGTCTTCTGAAAGAATCAAGGCAAATGCAGTGTGAAAGGAATGTAGCCTTAGGCTTTGGAGGTGCTGAGTTCAAACTATTTTTTTCCTGTACGATTCAGCCTCTAAGAGTTTCAGTTTCCTTATTTGTAAAATGGAGATGAATCTAATATTTGTCACAAATTTGTTTTGGGATAAGTATGTGCAATGATAGAGGCAAAACTAAGTGTCAGCTTTTGATGCTTCCCCGTGTGGGAAAGCAAGAGGCAGGAGAGCTAGAGGAGATGGGATGTGCATTACAGATCCCTGGGGTCCCTCCATATCCCTGCTTAGTAGCATATGGTCCTGCGTCCTAAAACTATAGCCTATGCCTCAGTGGGTCTAATAACATCTCACCTCACTCCTCAATTCTCATGTCAGAAAAAAATGAGCTCCAACTCACAATAGCTAAACTATGGAACCAACCTAGATGCCTTTCAACAGATGAATGGATAAAGAAAATGCGGGTATATATACACAATGAATGTTACTCAGCCTTAAAGAAAAATGAAATTATAGCATTTGCCAGTAAATGGGTAGAGCTGGAGAATATCATGCTAAGTGAAACAAGCTAGTCCCAAAGAACCAAAGGCTGAATGTTTTCTCCAATATGTGGATGCTAATTCATAATAAGAGAGTGGGGCTAGGGAAGATGGATTAGACAGAGGGGAGTGAAGGGAGGGGAGGATATGGGGGTAATAGATAGTGGAATGAATAGGACATTATTGCCCTATGTACATATATGACTACACGAACAGTGTGATTCTACATCATGTACAACAAGAAGAATGAGAAGTTATACTCCATTATATGTATGATGTGTCAAAGTGAGTTCTACTGTCACGTATAACTAATTAGAACAAATTAATAAAAAAAGAAGAAGAGAAAGAAAGAAAGAAAGAAAAGAATGAGCTCTCCAATCAAGCCCCTAGTCTTCCACCTGAACCCGGAATAACAGTGGTAGCGGGAAACTAAGATCCTTGGTGAAAAAAAGACAGCTCCAATGCCCAGAAGCCCCGTGGCCTGGATGAAGGATCCCACATAAGTCTTTACTGCTGTTGGAACCATGTTTACCACACTGCCTTTTCTCTGCTCAACCAAAGTGCTCATGAGAACACAGACAGAAATCAGCATTAAATCATGGCTTTAAAAGTCAGGATCTTCTACTCACCTCTCTGATGCCTTTCCTACATCAACTCTGCTTGCATACAATTCAAGACACCCATAAGAGAGTTTTATATGCTAACTCACATGAAAGTGCCTCCAGAAACTTCTACCCAGTGTCCTTTTGGAGAAGCAGCTATTCCTTGAAGGGTTAAGGCTGTAATACTGGAGGAAGGGAAAGGTGTCATGAAGGGCAGTGGACTGCTGGGGCTGCTCTCCCTGAGGCACTGGGTGACTCATTCCATCTCCTCAGGCCTCTGGGGCAACATATGAAAATTAAATAGTTGCAAACTCTCTTGTTAATCTGCAGTGTGCTACTTGCAAGTGATTTTTGTCTGGGACTTGCTGAGGTATTGTTGTTGTTTAGTGTGAATATGAAACACCAGACTGGACACACATTACTCCTCTCCTCCAGTACCTACTTCATGACATGCAGGGACTTCAGGCATTTACGTCACCTACCTTGCTCTGAAGTCCTCTGAGAGTCTTTATGGAGCTACTTCCTGGCTTTTGAGTTTGGACAATTTATCCCCCCATACCTCAGTATCCTCATTTCTAAAACAGGGGTATAAACAATATCTACCTCATAGGTTACTTATGAGTATAAATGAGTTAACTGATATAAAATGCTTAAGAAAGTGCCTGGCACATAGAACAGTACCTGCTCTAAGATTGTAATTATTATAATATTTTCATCTTTGATTCTAGATTCAACAAATTCTCATTCCATTCCTGAAGGTTCACATGGAAGTATAACTCACTTCAGCCTCGGCTCTTAACAAACAATGGCCCTAAGCAGGTGGCTGAGCACCAACCAGGCTCCATGGGAATGAAGCCACATAGGACTATTGGTTCTTTGCCCACCTGCTCATCATTTCCTGTCCCCATCCTTAAAATCAGAAAATCACTAAACTTAAGAGTTAGAAGCACAATTTTCTAAGTTGGCCCCGAACCCTTGTGTGACCTTTTACATGTCGCCTCTGAGTCTCAGCTTTCTAAGCTATAAAAATCAGAAACTTCAATCTAAGTTTCTAAGTTCCTAAGATGTAAAAATCTTAGAAACTTAAATTAGACAACAAAAGCAAAAGCAACCAACATAGATCCTGGCATATGCCTGTCACACAATAGTTGGTAAGATTCCAATTTTAGTTTAAACCAGTCCACTGCCTTCCTCTCCACTGGATTTCAACCTTTAGTTGTACCCATGGACATCACCCAAATCCTGGCCACAGGCAGACCAAAACTATTTGCTGATCTCCCCCTCTATTTTAAGCTGTACCTCCTGGGACTGCTCCTGGCCATTCTAGAAAAGTCAGGCATCTTATAGAAGATGCAACATTTAGGCATCCAATACCCAGGAACATCACTGTTCAACAAAACTTTCTGCAGTGATAGAAATTTATATCCATAGTGTCCAATTCAGCAGCCATTTGTGGCCACTAAGCACTAAAACTAAATTTTTATTTCATTTAATTTTAATTAATTTAAATGCAAATAGCCACATGTGACCCGTGGCTACTATATCGAACAGTACAGCCTTAGAGACACCTCCAGTTATTGTCAAAGTGTTAACTGAGGTCTTTCCCCCAAGCAAAGCATCTGAACCTTCCAACTACACAGTTGACATCTCTATTTGGACTCTGCTACTCATCAAGGTTGGTGTGATGGTGCAGAAAAATGAAATCACCTGATGGCTATTTCCAGTGCCCCTTCAATCACTAGGCAACTAGAAGACTTTTTTGTTGTTGTTTTGTTTTTAATGCAGGCAAAATCAACATTTCCCCTCCATTCACTGCACTGGGGGAATATACACAAATGGAAACTATCCTTTTAATAGTTTCCGTGGATCCCCCTGTACAGAATTACTCTGAAGAGTGCCTCAGCAAAGGGCACAGCTTTTAGGCCAGTCACTAAAAGCCTATATACAGTGACTGAAGATGAGGGGCAAGAGGCTGGGGACCTTTTCAAAAATTAGATCCTTGGCATTTCAATTTCGCTCAGTCAAAAATTCCACAAGAATCATCTTACTTCACAGCATTTTTTACATTAATCTTGCCAAGATCGGATTCCAAGAAGCAATAAAGAATATTAAGTTAGCTTTCATTTTAAATCAGGAAGTTTGTTAGGTTTGAAATCATAAACAAATTATCATCTTTGCCAAACTGAGACTGGCCCTAAGAGAGGGAAGACTCATCCTCCCCTTTGAAAGGAGAGAGCTTTGCATAGATAGCTTCATGACCTTTTTCCATAGCACCAAGCGTGTTGCAGGGATTGTTCTCAGCTAGTTGTCTTAGACGAAAGCAAAACAAAACAAGAAACCTTGGTCTGAGTAAGAGAAAGTTGAGATGAAAGGGCACATTCATCTGCTCATTTAATAAACCAAAATTTTTATTGGCTCTTTTTAGTTATAATTCATGACAGCAACTAAGAGACTTTTTTAAAAATTTCCATCACATGACAGCAGAATCCATTTTGATATAATTAAACGAGCATGAAATACATTTTATTCTAGTTAAGAGTCCCATTCTTATGAATGTACTCAGTGGTAGGATTCACTGTGTTGTTTTCATATATCTATATGGGAAAACTATGTCAGATAACATTCCACTGTCTTTCCTTTGCTTGATGAACCAAATCTTTACTATGTTGCCAGGATGGCACAGATGACAGTGGGCTCCAAGTCTGGTTAGAGACAAATCTATAACAATTAACCACCACCTATAAGTACAGGTGCACACACCCTGCCTTGGAATGGAGCAATATCAGACAAAAGAGAAGTCAAGAAAGACTTTACCAAGAGGTATCCTTTGAGTTGAAACTTTGAGTTGAAGAAAAGATAGAAATATGCCAGGCAAAGATGGGAAAGATGGGAAAGAAAAAGTTTCATTTCCAGAAAAGAACAAGAGAAGAGGGCAAGAGCAAAGAGAAAGAAATGAGCACTTCATTCTAGGGGCTAGCCCAAATCCTGGTCTATCTTCATTATAAAGCCTCTCTCCCAGCCCTTCCGGTTTCCCTGGCCCTCTTCCAAATTCATGCAACATGTCCAAGCACAAAAATGGTCCTCTGGTCACACCCCATTATGAGACGACTCCATGTCAGGTCCCACTAACCAAACCCCAGATACCACTTGGAGAAACAGCTTCCTCTTTGACAAAGCCCCCCAAACCCTCAATCCTGAACTGTGTCTGCTGTTTCCTGGAAAAGGCCAAACACTGGTGCAGGTAGCCAGCAATCCATACAATGATAGGCCAAAGATTTTAGAGGAAAAGGAAACTAATAGAATAAGGCTGGGTTATCAAGTGCTGCAATTCTCAGAAAAGAGGCACTCACTAAGTGACAGTTAATGTAATGCAAGGAATGTGAGGAGGCTAAAAGTGGTCATAAAGTACAGAACAACTGAGTGACACAGAAAAAGAAAAAGGAAATAGCAATGACCCAGGTAAATGTGGACTAGCTGGAAATTTTTCAGGCATGCCATCTGATCTTCTAAGCACTGCTTAGGAAACCAAGTTTTAAGATTATGTACTTGTACCAAAATACAGAAAGAAGCTAGAATATTCCCAGGGGAAAATATGTGATATTACTGATAAGTACATATTCAAAACCAGCTTATAGTTTTTGGATGGAAAACATTTGTTCCATTATTGTAAGAATTTCTCATTCTAAGTGACAATTTCAGAATATACAAAAGTGTTCCTTTCTGCTCTCTTGTATTTTATATGCTACAAAAATATCAGGTTTTTGAAAGTTGTTTTTTTTTTTTTTTCCCTATCCTAAATTAGGTCACCTCACCAGGCTCTTTGGACATGCTGCGTGGATTTTCCCAAATAAAGACATCACAGTGGTCAGCTGGCAATATCAATGATAGAATTCAGGTCCCCAGAAACTGGAACCAAGTAGGGCGACATTGTGAAAACCACCAGACGTGCCATCAGACATCCATCAGATTCAGCTTTCAAAATCAGCTCTGCCTTTCTCTCTGTGCATTAAAAAACGCAATTTTCTTAACTCCTCGGACCTCAGTTTTCTGAGCTGTAAATGGGGAACACCAACACCTCAAAAGATTTCTGTAAAGGTTGAGTCTGATATAAATCAAAGCAAGTGGGATACAGTCAATAGTCAATACATATTACTTCCATTGATTGATAACCAAGGTCATGAATTTATCTGGACATGTTAAGTAAAATGTTCCACAAAGTACTTAAAAATCCTGGTTTCCAACCCCTCACCTAGTTATCAGCACTGATCAGCCCCACCCACTTCCCTCTCATTTTCTATGTATTTCAAACTCTGCCACAAAACATTAGTGAGGGACAAAGTAAAGGTATTAAAGGGGTGGTCATTTGCTTCCTCCCCTAAAATCCTATAGCTATTTGAATTACAAAGACCCTATTATGAAGTTGGGGGTCTGCTTTCTGTATGGGACTTTTGCTCCAGAATAAATACCTTTATCAAAAGAACACTGGGAAAAGATTTCTTCATCCTTATCTCCTATGATCTTTTTGTAACAGTTAGCTTGAAAGCTTACTTTCTTCAGGATACTTCTCCATCTTTCTACTCAATCTAGACTATTGGCAGTTCAACTAACTTACTTTTATTTACTTTACTTGTTTAATACCTCTGTCGTTCTCAAAAGGAGTAAAAACAACTAACTTCAGCTAGTGACAAAGATGCTCAGGTTTCCAAATCTCTATTCTGACAAATTCCGACTTTGAGCCCAAGCTTCTTTTAATCCATACGAAGATGTCAAAAGCTTACATTTATCTGCCTGTTTGCTATGCATTATCACACACATGGCCAAACCTTCCCATAAATATGCATATAGACATATGCTTACCTCCATTCACCTGAGTCAAAATGTCTATGTTCAAAGTTTGGTACCTAGTGATCTTCTGGATCTAGTTTGTGGTTTATTGGTCTAGGAGTCCCAATATATAATCCATACAGAAAGAAAACAGGTCCAATAATTAAAACCTCTATTCTTTGGGAAATTCTATTCTAATAATTCCAATAAAACATTTACCCACATAAATCATTCTATTTCTCTCATGATTTTTCTAAAATTCAAACTCTTTTCTAAACTAACACTTCCTAATACACACTTTGGGAATAATCCCAATATTTTGGAAAGAATGGCCCTGTCTAACATGAAAGAACCCAAGTGGAGGTCATATGGGCCTTTTTTTCTTACAGGTTTAATGGCAACTCTAAAAATAACTAAAACCATGTGATGTTGTCTTTTTTTTTTTTAAAGACAGTCCATCAACTTAAATGAATCCCTTAGGTTTACTAGTGAAAATGGTGGGAAATGGTAGGTAAGGAAGCATCAAAATGAATACAATGAAGCTGCTGGCCAAGATCTTGCTTGAAAACTGAAGGGTTATGAGGGGAAGGTCTCCTGGAATGAGTCCCCCCACACTCCAAGGACTGAAGCGAACTCAGGACCTAAACAAGAAGCCATCCTTCTTATTGGGTGCATATCAGAGCCTTCTTGAAAACAGAGCAGCTGTGGTGCAGGTCAGTGCATTTCACTTCCTTTACCACCAGAGGAAGATCACACTCCCACAGTGGAATATACCACAAGTCCTCTCAGTCAATTCAGATTTCCTTCTCTGTGTCTCCTCTAAAGAGCTTATCGTGGAAGAGGCCTGGATGTAAAAAGCCCCCAGAGGAATTCGAGCACAATCCTGGGACTAACAGTTCTTCTCCTCATGGAAAGGCGATTGGTGGAGAGTGGGAGGGTAAAGTCAAACCAAGAGTCAACAACAGTAAATTTCCCCACTTCTGATATGTTCCCCACAGAGACATCATGACTTAGTACTTTAGTTTCTCAAGAAGACTGAAATGGTTAGGATTGAAGTAGGGAAAAAAGAATAGGATGCTATCACCTTTCCTAGGCCAAAATGTCACGTGGCAATCGTGTGGGAAACTGTCAGTCTTTAGCCTCATTCCCACCTTTCTAGGATCTTCTTGCACACGAGGTCTATGAAGCCTAGAAACTGCCTTTTCCAGAAGCCCTTGCTAGGAAGTTTCTGAGTAGATTCCACCAGTGAGGGGAACTGGAGTGAGACAGGGAAGGCAGGAGTGAGAGAGACGTTGCCATGCTCCAGGGGCACCAGCAGACCGACACCTGGGCAATGGTACATGGTAAAGGTGGGGTCTTACCAGTGACATGGGCATCTCCTATGTGTCACTGCAGTCCCTCACACACGTGCCTCCTGAATGCAGCCTTCCTTGCTTTCACTCTCCCCATCCCAGTCATCCAAAGGTTTTGCAAGCCTCAAATTCCCCATATTAAACCACTTCCTATTCAAAATACCTCACATAGCTTCTGCCAATCCTAACTAGTACACCGTCTATTGCAATTTCTCAAATTGGAGTACATGTGCCAAATTCTGAGGGTACCAGGGGTATGTAAAACCATAAAGAAACATAGTACATATTATTGAGCCATTTTACTCAATAGTATCTACTTTAAGGCATTTCTTTTTATATTAAAATGATCACTGAAGTATTATGGAGAAAGGGGCATTTTAAAATAAATATATGGAATAGAATACAAAACTTAGGAGAAATAACTCTTGCAGAAGGCCACTTTACATGGCACTCTTAGAATCTGAAGGACCTGCTTCTGCCCTCCTCTGTAATCAGAAGTATACTGGTAGAAGACTTGGAGATACTTTACATGTCCACCTGTCTGACTTGATATCTGTCTGTCAGTTTCTCCTGCATCCTGTTCCAGAAGGGATTTCAGATAATACCGTAGGATCTGGCAAGTTGAAAGTCTATACATTCTCTAAGAAGAGCATAATCAGGGTTCAGTTAAGTGAGGCTTTCCATACGTACCTTATCTTACCCACCAGAATGCCAGATCCTTCATGGCAGGGAAGATACCATGTCTAATCAGTTATGGACTCCAGACTGTGTGCTTCCAACAGTGCCTGGCCAGTCAAAAGAACTTGATACATATCTTACTCACTAAATTAGGGATAGACCTACAGGTGGGTAATTGTTTATCAAGCACAAGCAGCAATACCAAGATTCAAGAATATAAAACAAAGGTTATTTACTTCTATATGAAGCACATAGAATAGATCTTCATGAAATATCTGATATTAAATGTATAACAAACCCTGGCCAGGTTATCTTAAATCCTTAAATTCTGAGTTAAGAAATTGAGAATAATAATCTACTTCAGAAGACTGTTAGGGTTAGGATGAAGATTCAAGAGAGATAGTATAGGCAAAGCACTTCTAAGGTGTTCAGCACATAAAAAGCTCCCCCATTAATATCAGCTATTATCATTGCCAATATTCATTGGATTTGAATAGCCTAAAATATGCTTAGGCTATACAACTATACTAAGTCTAATTTAATCTTTCCTCAATGGTTCAAAGAGCACTAAAGCACTTCAGCAGGTCATTTGCAATAGAACCTGTATCTCCAGTTCATTAACCAGAATGGCAGCTAGCAGGGTGCCCTCATTGTCCTAGCACAGGTCCTCACTCACACAACAAAGTTGGCTAGGAAAAGCCAATGTTTTGGCCACATGGCAGTCTTCCAAACTGAACTGTTATTTGGGTTAGGATTACAAGATTAGTCGAGAGGAGCACAGAGTCAATGTAATAATACATTCTCACTCTAAAAAAGAAACTGATACAGCAGCTCATGAAATTTTACTCCTGACATGAAATACAAACTGGCAGGAGTGTGAAGCTCATCACAGAGGCTAAAACCTCACTAAAGGCAAATGAACAATTATCAATGATAATGTATAGAGGCAGAGGAACGCCTGCTGGGGAGCCCGTGGCACCCATGGTAAGTCCAGTTTTATTTAACATCTTAGTTAATGATCTGGAAGAGAGATAAACAGAAGAGTAAAGAGAGATGCCGGAGTGGACATCTGTTGGCTTTGCCTGCCAGGCGCCTGCTTTCCCTCGGTGTTAACAGCACCCAAGTTGTGCTCTGGGAGACAACTGCTCCCCTAGTGGATAAAATCTGCACTGAACCATCAAGCAACGTGTTCCACCCCTCCACCCGCCCTGCAAAAGATGGGCAAGTGACTCATGCTGATCCAAAAGGCTTCTTTCTCCTTGGAATCTGAATATTAAGCAGAAAATCACACAGAGGTTTTCAACACAAAGACATGGAACCACGGAACATCATTTATCCCAGTATTATAGCTCTGAAAAGATATATACCTTTTAATTCCTCCTATCTTGGTCCTTGGAAGCACCCTGGCTTTTTTCCTTTCCTTTCCTTCAAATCTAATATACTTATTTTTCCCCCCACTGAAATTAGCCAATGCTATTTTCTGTGGATTACAAAAAGAAACCCAACTAGAATAGAAATGCAGCTTCTACTAAATCTGGAGCACATATTCTGTTTATCTAACCCTTCAGTAAGTCTCAGGATACTTTACAGACATTAGCATAAGAAACACTAGCACAGATAAAGCAAGATATTTAAAAATCACAGGGGTTGGATTCGACTTGAAAAATATTCACAGTGATATTTTTTTTCTGGGAAAAAGAAATGTATTCTAATATTCATTCAACAGAACCAATCACCTAACCTTAGAACAGAAGTGAAGGCAGAGAATCTGACATGAGATTGCAATAAGATGAGGTGCTTTTATTTTTCACCATTCCTTTTTTTTTTTTAAGTCAGGGTTTGGCTGTGTTGCCTCGAATGACCTTGAACCCCTGGACTCAGCAATCCTTCTGACTCAGCCCCCTGAGTAATTGGAAATTGGAACTACAGGTACATACCAAGATGAGGCACTTTTAAATGCCATTCAAGTTCTATATTGCACAGAGTACAACACATCAGACATTAGCAAGGTATAACCATAGCAAGTGACCTCTAAGGTACATGGTATGAGTTATAAGGTGCAGACTTTCTTTAAAGAGACAGAATAGGGAGAGAATGAATCCATTGGAATAGGAGAAATGCAATAAAAATGAATCAGGGATGAACCCTCAAAACACACTAGTTTTGTTTTCCAACAGTCCTGCCCTCCTGAGCGGAAACCTATGAAGAGGTAACCATCTTTGCTGGAAACTAAGGGCTGTTCCATGCTGAAGGGCCACATTTCCTGATCACAAAACAACTCAACCGCTCAGGTCCAAAAGAGAAAGTGAAGACTAAGGGTGAGGCCAGCCTACCCTCAGCCCAACTGGATGTTCTCTGTCACTCAACAAACACCCGATGTTGCCTCCATGACAACTCGTCTACACTGATTTGGGGGCCAGGAGAAGCAAGCTGCTCTACCAATGACTAAAAGGTCACTCTTGTAGGGAGAATCTAGAAGGAAAGAAGAATGTTGTTCTCACTACAGGAGAAAATCAAGATCCATCTCCTAGTCTCAAGGAATGGGGAATCCTACCCCTACTGTTCTTTCCTTCCAGAACCTATAAACAATACCTCTGGGGGAACTAGCCAGTGTCACATTCCAGCTGGTGCTTGAAAAAGACCTGAGGTGTATGTTCCACGAAAGGGGTGCACGGTAGTAGTATATGATGTGTAGATATCTATTATACTATCAATCATATTTCCAACAGAAATCAGATGGTGACTCTAAATGAAGAGATTGAGGAAAGTTTAATAAAGGGATTATCCATAAGAGTGCATTTCAAAGGAAACCAAGAAGGGGCAGCAAAACACCTGGGCTCTGGCAAAGAGAGCTGTTACCACCAATGGCCAGTGAAACAGAAAAGATGAGGAAGCTGATGACACAACCCTCTAGAAGCTGGGCTTGTGAGAGGAGTGACCCTAAAGGAGCTCTGGCCTTTCAGAGAGGAGGGAGCCATTCCCAACCCAAGCACAACAGGATGGAGGCAGTTGGGGATGACCAGGCAGCCTCACCCTCCTGAGTGTTCCCTCCTGAAATGCCTTCTACTGGCCCATCTCAACCAGCTGGTGGGGGAACCACAGAGCTGGTCTATAGGGTTCAACCTTAGGGTGGAAAAGCAGAGTGAGAGGAATGGGAAGGGGATCTGGAGGGGCACACAGAAGGGGATCTATCTCTGTGTCCATGTTGGTATCTATATCTCTTACATCATGGGAACTTTTCACATACTCCTCCCAAGTATGTAATGTTCTCTTTAACCCTTCCCCTTCTGTGTCAGATCTTCTTCCCTTCTATAAATGTTGATTTATGTTTTCCCTAATTTTTACAGTTGTAAATATAGGGCATGGAGAAGTTGCATTTCCTATTTTCTACCATCCGCACCCACATGTAGACATGGAACAAATCTTCAAGACCATGATCATAAAAGAAAATGAACTTAATGATAGAAACACTACCTGCTCCCAAATACTCAAAGGACAAGGGAACAGAGGGGAGAATCTAGGAACCCTCTAAATGTTCACCTGAAACAAAAGCCATCCCAGCAGTAGGGTGACGATTTTTTGAAATGGCTGAAATAGCAGTGCTGCCTTTGACGAAGATACGGACCTCTACTGTGCCTGACCGCACCTGGGGTCCGCTTGCAGAACCCTTCCAGTCTCTGACTGCAGACTAAGTCCAAGGCCTCCTGTTGAAGCTTGACCCAGGACTCCAGTTTCCACAAAATGATATTATTTGGATCATGACAGAGCAGAAAGAACAGGAAGAAATTAAGGAGTACTTTAGGAAGACAGTGTTGGAAGAGGCTCTAACAAAATGAGAGCTGTTATGTCATGAAAGAACTGCAAAAGAAAGTGGGACAGCTGTCTTTTCTGAGATGTTTGCTGACACTCTTCAAAGCAAGGGTTCATCTTCTGATTTCCACCATTTTGAAAAGAAATATGAGTCTGGCTCAGCAGGTCAGACCAGTCTTTCTTCCACTTTATCTCTGCCCTGACAGCGGCACCAGGAGATGTTTGTAAGTGAACTCAATGAACCACCTCTACCACATTAGCCTCACATGAATGGGAGCCCCCATCACCACCCCCACCACCACCATCCTGCCAACACCCTGAACTTCCTTCCTTTGGGACCTTAAAACCAACCCAGCCCAACAGCCATCTTGTCCACCTTTAATCTCTGACTGATAAAAAGCAAGCATTCTGAAACACTTTTCAAAGCTATTAAAGCTATTAATAGTGAGATTTTGATGAGCTAGTTCAAAGTCAGCACTAATGACCTGTTGATGATTTTAATGGTTCTTGCAATAAGTACTGTGAATGACCTATTGTTAAAACAGAGAATGACTGGCTTTTACATTAATCCATTAACTCTCCTTTTCTCATAATTCTCTCCAGACTAAAATATTTTCTTCCTTTCAATTTGAAGGATTCATGGATAACGAAAACTGAGGTACACAAAAAGAATACATTTTAGTGACTGACAATCACATGAAATAAAAGAAAAGAGGCAAAGGTTAGCAACAGATTTTGAGGTAAAAGCTAAGCCCTGTTGATTTAGAGAGAATATAAATCCAGCAGGTGTATACTCAGGGGATAGGAATAAGAAGGATGCATATTCAGAAGGCGGAAAATGTGACGGTGGTAGAGGTGGGTAGAACAACCTGGCCAGGGAAATACTGGGGCCAGCATCTTTAAGGAGCCCCTCCTACTTCAGCAAGACACACTCAATTACAAAACACAACAACCAGCCTGGTTTGTACGTGCCACCTCCAAGTTCATCTTTCTAGTTCTTTACCTTGCTTAATCCCTGGACAACTGACCCTTGACTATTGTTAAACTCTTAAGCCACTGTCCATACCCAAATAATGTACATCCCCTTTTTCCCTGGGGGCAAAAGTGACAACTCCCCTAGCTAGCTGACCCTTCTCCAGTTGAAAACAAGTGCTTAGAGACTACCTCATTACCATGACCCAGTTCTAGCTCCTCCCCAACACCATGTGCCCCATCCATGGAACCTGGATGACAGCATAGCAGGACATCCAAAAATTAACAGTAGAAGGAGTAGAGTGTGTCTACACAAATGAACAAAGTCAAGGACTTTCCCTCCAATTCGGCTCTGCCAAACTAAAACACAAACTCATATAGAAGGCATTTAAGGAAGCATAAATGTGTATGGAAATTTATGAACCAGGACACATGGCTGAGAGCATTTGGGTGAAAGATAAAATAAGACAGAAAATCATATCATAGTAAGAGTAGAGACCACCAAGCATCTCAGCCTGACAGAGGATATTTAAAAGATTTCCTGAAAGAAACCACAAAACTGGCAGAAAAGCAAGATATGTTAGTGATATGAGATTTCAATTACTGAGACATGCTAGGAGTTTAATTCTTTTAAACAAGGCATCTGATTTTTCCTTCTGACAGCAGTATTTCCCAGAACATTAAGAAATCTTTGAGGAGAGCTGCTATCTGGGGTTTAATTTTGCACCTCAAGGAAGCCCTAGTAATGAGCTGGCAATTTTTTTTTTCTCTAAAGTAGCAGATATAAAATGTTTTACACTTTGTGAACCATATGGTCTGTGCTTCTAGTCGTAGATATTTAGCTTTGTCTTTGTAGTGTAAAAGCAACTACAGACCACATGTAAATAAATTAATGTGGTTGTGTTCCAATAAAACTTTATTTATAAAAACAAAGAGCTGGCCAGATTTGTCCATAGGTTATAATTGTCAAACTCCTGCCCCAGATGGTTATGTGGAACTAATGATATTCCAGTAAGAAAGTGACCACATCCTACTGGAGTTTATACCAAGTAAGAAAGGGGATGCTCTGGAGAATAAGATGTGCAATTTAGTGAAATGACTTCTGAAAGAAAATTAAAAGTTGGAAATAATAAATTCAAAACTATGGATCCTTCTAAAAAGGCAAAGTGATTCAAAATATAAGCACTACTTTAAATGATTTCATTCTGGCTAAATAATAGTTGACAATCCTAACACACAAGATTATTTAAAGGTGACAAAATGGATACCCAGAAAGTTCTGTGATAAAAATCAGATTATGTAACAAAACATATAGAAAGTTATACTCATATAAAAACAGGACAGTTATAAAAATATAAGCATAAACTTGTAAGAAAAATGGCTAAAGCTTAGGGAAAAAAATGGTAAAAGACTTGTTAAAGCTATGTTCAAAAGAAAATGATCCAGGAAGTGACAGAAACAGCTGTGTGTGATGATATAAAGTTAGAAGATGACAGAGAGAAGGCAGAGGTACTCATCTTTCATCTTCCTTTTCATCTCTTCTACCAAGGAGAATGATCTTCAAACTGAAATGGGTAAGGCAAAGATGGTTAAGATGAAACTGAAACCAATATGGAGAAAGGATAGTAGCGAAGCAACTGCTTTAATACTCCAGGTACTATCCCAGGACAACTACAGTAACTCAAGAGCAATGGCTGGCGTTCACTGGGTTCTTAAGACATGCCAGGTACTTTGCTAAATATACATGAATTCACTTAGTCCACAAAACAACATT
Source organism: Marmota monax (assembly GCF_021218885.2). NCBI lineage: Eukaryota > Metazoa > Chordata > Mammalia > Rodentia > Sciuridae > Marmota > Marmota monax. Next base: position 2,582,818 of record NW_026695227.1, read on the forward strand.
GTAAATGGTATGTTACCTTTTTTTCCCATTTCATGGATGAATAAAGAGTTAAAAGTAAGAATTGAACTAGGTTTTTTTTTTTTTTAGACATACATGACAGTAAAGTGTATTTTGACACATTATACATACATGGAGTATAACATACTCTAAGATTCCATTCTTGTGGTTGTACATGATGTGGAGACTCACTGGTCATGTGAACGTGGGAAAATTATGTACAATTTGAGCTCAAGTATGTCAAGCATAAAAGAATATTACTATTAAAGACTTAAATAATCTCAAAATTTGTTCAAAATTTTGCATCAGTAAACCTTAAGAAATCATGGAGAATAAAAACATAAATTGGAGATTGGCATATACTCTAATCATTTAAACAAAAAATGGTGAAGTCCATAAAATATAACCAGTTTCTATTTGTACAGATTCACAGAAAAGCTCTAGATAATAATTCGCCAATAAATGCTATGGGTGCCTGAAAAAAAAAATAGAAATATGTGATCAACAGGAATCAGCATAGGTTCACCAATGGTCCATTTCTGCCACAGCCCTGCCCAACTGCCAGTAACAGTGGACTTAAATACCATCACTATATTAATGGAGCCCAAATTTAAATCACCTCAAGGCTCAAATAGATTTCTAAATCATAAATGACTGAAATACCTAATGACATAGTCTCAGCCTAGCTCCAACCATGAGTCATGTTATGCTGGAGAAGAGCTTTCCCGCTAGTGATGGATATCTGAAAACAGTCTTCTGCAACATACCCAGCATTAACATGCTAGGCCTGAATGAAGCCCAAATGTCCCATGGAGCACCAAGCTTCAGCTTTCCCCTACACACTACCACCCATGAACAAAGCTCTGCCTCAATGACCTCCCAAGTCCCTTTTCCAAACTCCAAGTCAGTGCTTTGAATCTGACTTCGGCCATTTATAAGCAGTCATAAAATCTAGAGTAAGTACTTAACTTCTTTAACCAATTCCTTCATTTGCCAAATAAACCATCCTAGAAAACACTGGGTTATTGTGATGGCTAAGTGAAAATATGAATCTTAAAAGTACTATGAATGCCAGGTTCAGTGGTGCACACCTATATTCCCAGTGGCAGAAGGATCACTAGTTCAAAGCCAGCCTCAGAAATTTAGCAAGGCCCTAAGCAACTCAGCAAGACCCTGCCTCAAAATAAAAAAGGACTGAGGATGTGACTCAGTAATTCAGTGCCCCTAGGTTCAGTCCCTGGTGCAAAAAAAAAAAAAAAAAAGTACTCTGAATGTCACAATATGCCAAACAAATATAAACTAAAATATAAATTATTAAAAGGTATTATTAACCTTATTTTTAAATATAACCTTTTAACTTTTCCTGATAGGATTTCTAGATCGGTGATTTAAAAAAATGTTGCACATACATGGAATCTTGATTTCAATGGTGCATTTGGTCAAATTTCCCCTGAGATCTTTGAAACCATGACATAAAATGGTGGGCTGAATAACAGTACAAGCAAGGAGACTCACGACTAGACCAACACCACTTGGAAAGAGCCTCTGATGAACTGGTCCAGATGCACCCAGGAAACAGCAGCATCCACCTGCCTCTGATTTTAAGCCAGTAAAAACCAGGCCCTCTGACTTTATGGGGCCTTTCCACTCTTGAGTTGTATTTAAAAACAGCCTTATCAATATTTATATTTATGTATATCAATCATTTACAATGTATGCCAATCCACTTCCACAAAATATGTGCAGCAGCTAACATGATTATTAATGATTTGGATGAAGGTATAGGGGCTTGCTTACAAAAGGATGACATCAGTCCCTGAGTGACAAAATTTGGACCCAAAATAGACTTTGGCAAGCCAAATCAAAAATGAAATACAACAGTGTCAACCATCAGGTCCAGCACTTCGGTCCAAAAAAAAAAAATCTATATAATAACAGAATGGAGAAGCAGCTTTGAAATAGCATGTATGTTAAAGATTTAGAGCTCTCAGATGATAACCTAATATCCATCAAAAGTTCAATGTGCTTGTCGAAAAACAGAAATTCAATCTATCTTAGGCTACAATAATAGGTAAAGAATACTTAGAATGAAAGAGATCTTGTTCTTGATGTATTCTACATGGGACAGATCACATGTGGAGTACAATTTTCAGCTCTGGGCATTACCTAGGAACCCTAGAGGTCAGTTAGAAATTGTTTGATCAAGAAAAATATGGGGAAAAAACCTATAATTTTAAATTATACCACGTTAGGAAGACTTGAAAGAACCAGTAGATATGGGTATATAAAAGAAGATGAGGACTGGGTCATTCATCTCCTAATATTTGCAGAACACTGTTTATTCACATTCCATTCTTTCTTTAACCCTCTACTGAAACTGCTTGAAGATCACCAATGATTTAGATCACAAAATCCAATGGTGAACTTATCCTCTCATTTTCCTCTATCATCTGCATTCAATAAGGTTGACTATCCCCTTATTGGTGAAGCAGTTTCTTTGCTAATTTCAAAGACACTGTAGTAGCCTGGTTTCTTCCCAGTTCAGTGGTCAGTCTTTTCTGTCTTTTTTCTGTCTCTGCTTTTTTTCACAACTTCTTAAAGTTAAATGCTCCAGAGCTCATTATCTGACTTTTTTTTTTCCTCCCTAAATAATCACATCAAGTCCATGGCATCAAATTCCATCTCTATGCTGATGGCACCCAAATTTATATCTCCAGTCCCAACTTCTTCAAACCTCAAGGCTCAAATAGATTTCTAAATCATAAGTACCTGGAACTAATTCAGACCAGAAACACTTCACGGTTGTCTGTACTAAATATACTTTTCTCCAGGTCTTCCCTGAACTCAGTTACTAGTAGGACAATTCACCTGACTACACAGTCATCCATGATTCCTCTCTTTCCTTCACCTTCTCCCTACGCAATCGTTCTCAGGTCAACTCTGCAATGAATATCCATCCAGCACCCAACACTGCCCACCACCTCTAGGTCCTTAATCCCCACCATTTTTCACCTGGATTATGAAACAGCCACCTAAATGTCCCTTGTCCCCTACATATTATTCACATTCTAGCTAGATTAAAACATAAGTCAGAGCATGTCCTCTGATGCACTTTACATTACACTTTAGATAAAAATCTAACCCTCTTACCACATGATTTCGCTCCCCCACCTTCAAGTTCTTTTTTAATATTCTTGAGCTCATTATACTCCAATCACATGACCTTCTTGCTGCTACTCAAATACACCAAACTTGTTCCTGTCTTCAGGCATTTTCCCTATTTGTTCCCACATGGCCCACACTCTGATCTATCAGGTATTTGCACAAACACTACCTTTTCCCAGAGGTTTTCCATGACTACACCATCCAAAAGATCCCTGAACCCTCTTATTTTATTTGGGGATATAAAATTACATCATGATTTAACACAATATCTTTGTCCTCCACTAGCAAGTCAGTTCTACAGGAATGCAGCTTTGCTCTGTTTTCTTCATCACTGTGTCCCCAGCGCCTAGAACAATGCCTGCCTTCAGGAGGCAGTGATAAATGCCTGCTTAATGAAGTGTGGCCATGGAAAGGGGAATCAGACCAGCTTATAAATTCAAGGGCCAAATACATTCATCTGGCAACTTTCTATCATCATGCCCAAGCTTTGAGCCAAATGCTTCCTTATTTGTTTTCCTTCTTCTAGTTTAAAAAGTGCTTTTTGGAAACTCAGTGTTTATGCTGATTCTAAAACACAGCATACTATATGCAACAGACCCTCAGTGTTTGGTAAAGGGAACTGAATTAAACTGAATGAATAACTTATTCACTGTAGAATGAGAGAACAGAACCTGAATTAATGAATAGAGATGTTGGAAGGAGGCATATTTGGGCTTCACCTAATGAAGAATGCTCAATGACTCATCTAAGCACTGAAGTATGAGCTAAATGAGCATCTGTGAGAGGTGCATATTGTGTGTGTAAGAGTGTAAGTGTGAGTGCATACATGCATATGTGTGGCCACAGCTCCTGATGGACAGCCCCTCCCCCATACTTCAGTCTCACTAAGCTCCTGAAACAGTTTCCCTTCCCTTGTCTCTTCAGCCAGGGTGGCAATGACTTCTAGCTATTGCTGTTCACCAGCTTGTTGGTGATCAGCTCCTGTTGAGTCCCTTATTTCTTTCTATACCTTTGTCAATAACCCCTTTATCAGATAAACTCTTCTCAGTTAAGCCCTTTAAATATGCCATGGTCGTCTACCTGAACTCACCTGATCTTGTCTGAATATGCCATGGTCTTCCTGCAAGGACCTTGATGTGAGATACGATCTGAGAGATGGCTCCCTTCTCTGGAGCAGCATCTTTTATCTAATTTAATGTGCCTGCCATCTATTCTTTTACTGGTCACTCCTTGAACTCCAACAGATTAATTTAACAATCTGGTTTTGTTTCGAGCTAATTCCATTGAATCACATTCCTATAGATATCTACTTGATTCAGCCCCACCTAAATCCTTACACTTATTATTCTACCCTAATTTCACTCCAACTCTGCCTTCCCAAATGCAAGTGTATCCATTCCCTGGAAAAAGCCTCAGGATACCTCTACAGAAAGGGTATCAGGCACTAGTCAAAGCAACTATGGTTCAAATACAAGCTCCTGGTCCTGCAGAGGAATTGGAAAGTAAACCAAGAAAGTAAAGTAAAAGCCCCATGGTGGAATTATACAGTAGAACTGAAGGGGCAGCTGCTAAGCTGGGGAGAGGGGAATTGACTAGCCCAAGTCTAGTCCATTAGCCAGGCCCAAGTGTGGAGCAACCTAACTTGTGCCAGATCCCATAGAGTGGAGAAGACAGAACTACTTGGATTGGTAAAGCCTAACTTTGAAGTGGACCATATCCTAGTAGATTAATGGGTTAATAATCCATTCATGAGAGCAGAGACCTAATCACTTCTCATGTAATCTCACCTCTTAATATCTCATAATAGGGATCAAATTCCAACATAAGTTTCAGAGGGGATGAGCCATATTCAAACCACAGCACTGCCATGCTTTTCCTCTGAGAGTGCCTACCCTAACCCTCCCCAGCCAACTGTTCCGTTTTTTTTTTCCCAAACTACATAATAGCTAAATTGCAGAAATTCTATACTAATGAGTCTCTTACTCTCAGAAAACTATTTGGAAACAGTGTTAGATAATACAGTTTCACATTCATTATTTTATTTTCTCATAATAATTCTTGAACGCCCCCGCCCCTGCCCATTTTAGAGCTAATTATATCAAGGCTCAGAAAGGGTAAGTAATGTATCTAAGACTACAAGGCTTATAAGTGCTTTTAACTCAGATTAGTACCCAGGTGCCTATCTGCTACCCCACAGTGCCTCTCCATTAGCACATCTCTTCCCCTGGCCCCAGGTGAGCACACTCCTTCCTCCACAAATGGGTATAATGTAACAGGGAGACACAACAGAGCATCTCAGCCATAAATCACAACTTCATCATGGATGTGGAACCATGATCCCAATACACATGACTGAGAAGCTGAGTCTTGGCTTCCACACATTGCTGCACCCACTCAGGAGTATGACCCACCAGCACTCTCTATGGGAAGCATGGCTGTCAGTTCTGATGTAATAAAAGCCTTGTGTGTGCTTCATTATCTGTCCAGCAGCTGTGAAGAGCAGCAAGAAAATAGTGTCTGCTCTGGTATTGTCATTGGTCACCAGATAAAAATTCTAACCATAGCTGCTTCTTGGGATCTTATTTCTCCTGTTCTTGCCTCACCTGAATAGATGAAATGCTTATTCCCAGTTTCCCTCTTTAAAAAATAAACCCCAATATTTCTAAGATTGAATAGCCAGGAACCCCTAGAACTTCAGCAAAGATAACAGAAGGACCAGGTGGAACATAGAAGAGAAAAGCATATGAAAATATAAGATAAAGTTGGGGTTTTGAGGAGCCACAGCTTAGTAAGCTTGGCTCTGCCTCATTCAAAACATGAGCACGTGTGACCAGTGAGAACTTGCAAGCCCTCTGTATCATACAAATATTGAATATGAACAATAATTCGCAATTATCTAAAGTAGGACTCACTAAACTATTTGACTTCACTCCAATTTCAGAACATAACATGGCCACACTTTATCGGGGTCCCATACTAACCGTCATGCTTGTATATATAAAATACTTCATCTTATCCTTAGTGAAGGAAAGCATTTTATCCATTGTAACAATGACACTGAACGATGTTCCCAGAGCACCAGCAATTGCCCAGTCAGAGAGTATGTGGTTTAAAAGCATCAACTCCTGAGTCAGACTGCCTGAGTTTGAATTCAGACTCTGATACTTGTTTGTTGGATTTCCTGCCCATGAGTTAGCTCTCTGCACTTCAATTTCCTCACTTATAAAATTATTATAATGATACCACTTATTTCATAGTATTATAATGAAATTAAAACAAATATATAAAATAAATAGAAAGGTACCCTGCACAAGGTAAATATTCAGTCAGTGCTACCAATTATTAAAGGTAAAGGTGAGTAAAGGATTTCTTTCTTCCATAACGGAAAACTTAGTGTCAGATGAGTCCTCCTACTGGAAACAATTATAAAACTGAACAAAATACGTGAGGCAACTATTTCCAGGCAGTGAACACAAAGTAGCATGGCTCTTTGGGTCCAAAGAAGATTGAAACTCAAGAGATAAGTTTATGATCACCCTGGCTCTTTTATCTTGAGACAATTTATTCACTGGAATACAAGTCCAAGAACAACACAGTGGGTCACACTATCTTGAGGAGTGAGAAGTCAGACCTCCTGGTAATGGAGGAAGCCAGAATCTGCAGCATTATGTATCAAAACTATGTACATGAAAAGAGGAGCCCTATATGTTCAAGATGAGGTCCACCAAGATTCTCCCGCTGAGATCTGGATTGTTCGTGGTCAAGGCAGGACACCCAAGATTTTCTAGGCAGAAGCCAGCACTTGATAGAGGTTGAGTCCTATTTTAACACAGATACTAAAGGTTGAGCATTGGTGTGTGTGGGGGGGGGGGGAGACAGTGCTGGAGGGCTTCTTGGAGTTCCAGCCCTGCCAGAGTACAGCAATCTTCAAATCTTGTGAATATCCCTGGCATCAATCTAAGATTTCAGAAATGCTACCCCCTTGGATTTAGAATTATGCTCTAAAATAAGGCCTACTCTAGTATCCTAATAAAGACTAAACATGAACTCCAACAAGAGCCACAGGAAGATAGGATAGAGGTTGAATACCACCAAGTTAGAGGGACTCACACCATGTGTTTTCTAAACAAAGCATAAAATCAAGTCTGCACAAGTTCAAGTTGATCATATAGCACTAGAAGATAAACCAAGCATTATACTTTGCCAAGAAAAACAACAGAATCCAGAGTCTCTACAACGTATTATCTAAAATGCCTAGAATTCAATTAAAAACAATCGCATACAAACATAATGATAAATGAAATCCAAATTTTGAACTTGACATATAAAAACTTTAAGTTAGCTATTAGCAGCTATTATAACCATGCTAAAAGAAGTAAAGAAAATATGTTTGAATAATTAAAGGAAAATAAAGTCTTAATGAGAGAAGAGAGAAGAAATCCCAATAGAAAAACAGAAATTAAAAACAAAATGCAAATAAAATTCTAACAAAAAAGAGCAATAACTAAATTTTAAAAAAAACACACTGTATAGGCTTAATTGCAAATTGGAAATGACAGCGAGCTGGTGAACTTGAAGACAGATGAATAATATCATTGATCAATTATTTAATTTTTTTTCATTCTGGCTCTCTGCCTAGAGAGAATGTCCTGATGACAGTTAAAAGGTCTAGACTCCAAGCACATCAGAGAAATACAGAAAGGGGGAATATATTGAATAAAAATGAAAGAACTGCATATTGATATTTGGCACAATATCAAATGATCCAACATACATATAATTGCAGTTCCAAAACATAAAGAGAATGCAACTGAAGCAGAAAAAAATGTGAAGAAATATACAGCCAAAAGCTCTTCAAATACACAGACTGAATCTCAGCAAACCCCAAGAAGAATTACTATAAGGGAATCATACCTAGTTATGTCATAAAATTCTGATGACCTAACTAAAGAGAAGTTCTTAAAAAAAAAAAAAAAAACCTACAGGGGAATAAAGCTAAAAATGAATACTGACCAGATGACAATGGAACAATAACTCTGAAGGCTAAGCAAAAGAGGAAAAAAACTGTCAACCCATAATTCTATTACCAAAAAAAAATATCCCTTCAAGAATAAGAGTAAAATAAGGGAATAAAATTATGAAAGTAAAATGTAATATCAGATGAAAATGGTAATACCAGATGAAAATTTAGACATACAAGAGGCAATGAAGAGGATGAAAAAATGGAAAATAAATGAGTATCCATAAAAAATTATGTTGTCATTCTTCTCATAAAAGAGTATATTATCATTCTTTTAATAATTTACATAAAATAACACTTTACTAAAGCAAAAATGATTATAGTCTAAAGAAAAGATTTACAACATATATAGAAGTAAAAGACTGGGGGAAAACATGCAAAGGACAAAATGGTCAATTAAATGAAATTATGTTGCTGTGAGGTTATTACACATGTAAAAAGGCAACCAAGAATCAGGAAACAGAAAGTGGGAATTGGTGAGTGACAGGTGAGAAGTGGAAAACAGAAAGCAGGTAATGTCATATATGAAATATGAAGAGAGAAAATATTGACTCTAAATTGACTACCATAATTGAGAATGCATATTGTTAGCCCTAGAGCAACCACTAAAAATAAAATTAGCAGAGGCATAAATAAAAAGTCAATCAAGTAAATAAAATAAAAAATACTAAACAATATTAATATAAAATAAGAAATGGAGAAATAAAGAAAAGCAGAAGAGAAATAAAATCCAAAGACCATGGCAGTAGACATAAGCCCAACCACATTAATAATCATATTAAATATAACACACCAACCTTCCAATTAAAGGGCAGAGATTGTCAAGCTGGGTTTAAAAAGCAGACCCAATTATATTATGTTTATCAAGAAAACATTTTTTAATATAAAGCAATAGATGCATTAAAATTAAAAGGATGGCTGGGCCCAGTGCCACACATCTGTAATCCCAGAGGCTCAGGAGGCTGAAGCAGGAAGATCAAGAGTTCAGAGCCAACCTCAGCAACAGCTTAAATAAGCAACTAAGCAAGACCCTGTCTCTAAATAAAATATAACAAAAGGGCTGGGGATGTGGCTCAGGGGTTAAGCACCCCTGATACAATAAATAAGTAAATAAATAAATAAAATAGATAGATAGATAAATAAATAAATATATAAATGTAAAAGGATGGAAAAAGCTATACCATACAAATATATGGCCTAGCAATTCTACTCCTAGACATATATCCAGGTAAATACTTGGGCATGAATGTTCTTCACAGACTTATTTATAATAGCCAAAAACTGGAAACAGCCTATATATCCATACACACGTGAACAGATAAATAAATTGTGGTATCTTCATTGTGTCAATCAGTTTTTCATTGCCGTAAGAAATAACTGAGAGAAACAACTCAGAAGAGAAAGATGTACTTAGCTCACTTCAGAGGTTTGAGTTCAGCAGACTCCAAGGCAGAAACATAACAAGAGAAGGACATGGCAGAAGAAAGCTGGGGGGGGGGGGGGGGGGGGAGACAGACAATATATGGCCCCCAAGGGCATGACCCCAGTAACCTCCTTTCTCCAGTCATGTTCCATCTGCCTACAGTTTCTACCACCTCCCAATATCAATGGATTAATCTACTGATAAGTTTCGAACCCTTATGATCCAATCACTTCCCCAAAGCCCACCTCTGGACATCTGCTGCATTGACAACCAAGCTGCATTGGGGGACCTTACAGATCCAAACCGTAACACACATAAATGCAATATTTAATAAAAAGGAACAAACTATGGTATATGCAATAACATGGACAAATCTCAGACATTTTGTGAAGTAAAAATATCTAGATTCAAAAGATTACATTACATGGTGTAATTCCATTTGTATGAAATTCTAGAACAGACAAAACTAATCTGTAGGGAAATAGATCAGACTGAGGTTGACTCAGGTGGGCACTGGAGAGCAAAAATGAATTCTCAGGGGCACAGGGGAACTTGCTGAGGAGAGGGAAACATTCTATGTCTTGCTTAGAGTAGTAGCTATGCGGTTGCATGTATTTGTCAAAAGTCATTGACCTGTACACTTAAAATATGTGATTTTTATTTTATATAAATTTTACCTTAATGAAATTTAATTTCTTTCAATAAAGCAAATCAACTTTCCTCTCTTTTCTATCACCATCAAATTTAACCAACTCGTGTCCATTTAGGAAAGAAAGAAGTAGAGGATTCAAGTGAAATCAGAGTCCACCTCAAAGACTTTAATTGTTCCTATCTCTGTCTATTCTAAATGTAGTCTTTGAATCACTATCCAAGATTATTATTGTTGCTATTCATCAAGTTTATTGATGTTCAATCGAGCTTAATTATCTAAAAATCTAGTTTCTAAACCTCTCTTGTAGATGGCAGTAAGTTCAAATACATAGAATGTCTTCTTAAACCAAGAAACATTTCCACCCTACAAGGGGTACACAGATTACAAAAGCAGGAAGGGTTGAGTAAGGCTTTGTGGCAGGGCAACCTCAAGGCAGGAACTGGGAAACAACAATAGTGACCCCCAAACCCAGGAATCCGGGTTCATGGTACTCCAATTTTCATATGTATCTGTGAAGCAATCCACACATTCTATCACTAAATTTTACTAGACCCCGAGATATTTTCAGTTTCACCACAGTAAATGAAACCAAGCCCTGAGTCAGTCACAGTAGGGCCTGCCTGGCAGAGCCACTCACCTCTCAGCTCCCTGGAGACATCTACCTCAGACTGCTGTATGAAAGAAGAGAATAGAAATTCTCCTTACTTTATAGAACTTCATGAAGCACAGCCAGAAAGCATCTTCCCCCAGTGTTTTTCCCCTTGCTTTCCCATTCCCCATCCAACTCATCCCTGAGAGGGAGGGAGGGAAGGAGGGAAGGAGGGGGAGAGAGGGAGAGGGAGGGAGGGGGGAGGGGGAGGGAGAGGGAGGGAGGGAGAGGGAGGAGGAGGGAGGAACAGATGATGCTCCAAAATGATGACATGGGAGACTGATTTATGAGAGTGGCACAAGGGGTATAAGAAAATATAATGGGATGAAATTTGAGCAAATGGAAGTGGAGGCCAAGTATCAAGAAACATTTGAATTCAGCGGAGTGTGAAACAAGCTCCCAGGAGAAGTCCAGGAAACCCCATGGCTGGAAATCATTAAACAATCAATAATGGGAAACAAGGGTTATGGCTGGCTAGGAGAGGAGCAGAGAACCCAGGTGAGATGTATATTTCATTAAAATCCTAGAACCACTTTGCTGAATAAGTCATTCTGTGAAGGCTACGTGCTCCTTTTCTATATTCATTCTCATATACTCTCTCTCTCTCTCTTCTCTTAACCATCCATATTGTCCTCACGCCTTCCAACACCATGACTTGAGAGACTCTCCATGCACCTTCAGGTGGTCCAGACTCCACTCACATTAATCCTTTCTCTCACCCTAACCATCCACCTCCTCACCCACCCCTAGCCATTCTGTCTACCCTCTCTTTCCCAGTTTCCTTTTTCCTATGTTTTCTTTCTTTCACTAACCACCATGTCCATGCTGCCCATCTGTGGATATTTCATTAAAATCCTAGAATCACTGCTTTTCCTGGGACCATGGATAGCACTGGCCCCAGGAAAAGCAGACACATGGATCAAAGTGGGCGGGAAGAGCAAGGTGGGCAGGCAAAGGAATCTTGTTCTTTGTGGTTCTTAAATAAGTCAGTTTCCAAAAATGTTCATCATCTCTCGCAATTAGAGAAATGCAAATCAAAACTACTCTAAGATTTCATCTCACTCCAGTCAGAATGGCAGCTATTATGAAGACAAACAACAATACGTGTTGGTGAGGATGTGGGGGAAAAGGTATTCTCATACATTGCTGTGGGACTGCAAATTGGTGCAGCCAATATGGAAAGTAGTATGGAGATTCCTTGGAAAATGGAATGGAACCACCATTTGACCTAGCTATCCCCACTCCTCGGTCTATACCCAAAAGACTTAAAAACAGTGTACTACAGGGACATAGCCACATCAATATTTATAGCAACACAATTCACAATAGCTAAACTGTGCAACCAACCTAGATGCCCCTCAGTAGATGAATGGATTAAAAAATGTGGCATGTATACCCAATGTAATATTACTCAGCAATAAAAGAGAATAAAAGCATGGTATTTGCTGATAAATGGATGGCATTGGAGAAAATAATGCTAAGTGAAGATAGCCAATCCCCCAAAAATAAATTCCAAATTTTTTCTCTGATAAAAGGTGACTGACCCATAATGGGGTAGAGAGGGGGACCATGAGAGGAATAGACGAACTCTACATAGGGCAGAAGGGTGGGAGGGGAAGGGAAGGGGCAGGGGTTAGCAATGATGGTAGAATGTGATGGACATCATTATCCAAAGTACATGTATGAATCCATGAATTGATGAACATACTTTATATACAGAGATATGAAAAATGTGTTCTATATGTGTAAGAGGAATTGTAATGCATTCCACTGTCATGTGTTTAAAAAATAAAATCAATTAAAAATTTAAAAAAAAAAAAAGATAATGAATTTGAAAAAAAAAAAGAAAGATAAGTAAGTTGATTTCCAAGACTGGTCAAAACAGTATTGATGGATATTGAAGATTATCTTATTTTTCAATGCCTCCTCTTACCTTTAGTCCTTTGGGACTAAGCTGTATTCCCACATTGGGCCTGGTCAAAGCTGAAAATGCCAGCAACTAGTATACAATTCTTTACAAACCTCGTGGCCACAAAGTTCTCCAAAAGAAAAGCTGACAACCCCAGTCGTGTGCACGATAAGACTAGGGCAGGCTGCCAAGTCTACCTGCTGTGAAGATGAACAAAGGGACAAGAAAAAAACACTCATTTCAAAACCCGTGTAAGGCATGGGATTGGGCATGACCTTTAGTTTCTAAGTCTTAAAGTATAAGATCTCTACAGGAGGACGGAGGAGGTAAATTCTAGGAACATGATTTACTATTCTAGAAAAGGTGGGGTGCACAGCCACCTCAGTAGCTAAAATGGGCCTGCACAATCCATCTTTAAACTTGAGTGCTGGAAAGTTGCCACCAAGACATGCAGCATTCACAGCACCCAATGTAGAGGTGCACCCGTGCAGATTTCCAGCTGTTAGTAACCTAGGAATGAATGAAAAGCGTCACTCCCAGATCTATGTGTGTGCAGATCAGGGTAACCAAAGGTGGAAACAACTAAACACAAAATGGAACGTTGATCAGGTGAGAATGAGAAGGAGGCCCAGCTGTAGCTGATTCTGCACTGACTCATGCAGCGCAGCCTCTGTTACAGATGGCTGGAAGCTTAAACCTTAGCATGTTACTGCCCTCTCCTGGGCAAGAGGTCAAAGTCGGTACAGACATGTCAGTCCTACTGGGATCAAATCTGTGTGCTCTCTGGTGATCTTTAATTCACTCTTTTGCAAACCTTGGAGAAAAGATCTACCTTAGCCATCTTCCACCAGCAACCTCTCCCTGATTGCCACCCTTTTACCTGTTCCACTAGAACCAAAGGCTGCTGACATCATGAACATCATTGATGGGTCACAGGAGATCTCAGGAAAGGACTGGAATTATCTATGTGAGTAGTGACACAATGAGCGTCAGAAGGCCAGTCTGGAACTTCAGAATGTCCTATGAGTCTGCTTTTTAAGCAGCAACCCCTTCTGCTGTTTATCAGCCTGAAATTGTTCATCAGAGTCGGAGAAAGGCTATTCCAACTTTCATCCCACCATATGCCACCTCAATTCTTCAGCCCAGGCACTTACTGTTTTGAAACCTGACTTCTATGACGGAATAATGTAATTAAATCTAATTCATTTTGTAATTTTTAAGGGCTAGAATATCTTGTCAAAATTAATGAAAGCTCAAATCTTTTGGAAATAATTACTTTATGATTTTTAATTGCTGTGCAAATAATTTTAAACAAAGATACATATGAATAATAAGTAAAATAAAATGAGGAAAATTAATTAACACCGTCTTGATAGGCCTAAATTAGGTAATAACCTAGTTTTTTTTTACATAAATCATCAAGTAGGTTACTTATTTCCAACTCTGCATTTCATGAAAAGCACAAAGATCAGGTCCAAATTCACATAAATTAAAGGAATCCAAGTTAACAGGCATTTATAATACAATCTCTTTGAATAGAGACAATAATCACTTGAAAGGATTTTCATCCTCAACAAATATTTATCCAGGGCCTGCTGTGTACACGGCACTATACTTGGGAATAGGACACAATCTCATTATTATGTCTCCCTGTGAGGATAAATCACAGAAAATCCTAAGAACTGCTGTCAGAGCCACCTTGCTCGACTTGCACTTTGATCACATCCCTGACCCCTTTGGAACCTACAGAGGCCCTCCCTGTCACAGCTCATGGGAAAAAGCCTCTCCTCATGGCAGGTGGTGTGAGAGGGGGATAGAGCAAGGGATGTCACAGGGAATGAGGGGACCTGACTTCTCATCTTGGAGCAGCCACTTCTCTCTGGTAAGAGCTGTGGCCACTATCCACTAAGCGTTCTCTGGGATGTACCTGCCAACACACAAGCACTTCAGGAGTGTTATTTAATTTAATTTACCCACTGTATGGATGGATCTTATTATTCCACCATTTTAAGGATAAGAAAAAAGAAGTATATAAAATACATGTACTTCACCCAAAGTTATAAACCCTACAGCAGTAGAGCTGGATTCAGATGCAAGTCTATCTGAGCTGTCAGTCCAGACCACCAACAACTGCTGTTAGTGTACTAACCCCCTCGTGTTGGAAATGCAATCAACCAATCAGGCTTGCTATGCAAACCAACTGGCAGATTATAAGAAGGAATTTTCTGGATGACAATATGATTACATGAAGGATCATTAAGTCAGATTATGTCATATCCCCTACTCAAAATTCTCCACTGCTTCTCCTTTGAATTTAGAATGAAATTCCAAGTTCTTGCTATGGCCTATAAAGCCCTACATGAATGGGTCCCTGGTCTACCTCTGTGACTGCATCCAGCCTACTTCTGCTCCATTTAATACCCTCTAAACATGGCCTCCTTTTCTATCAAACAAAAATGCACATTCTTGCTTTAGGATGGCTGCATTTTTCCTCCCTCTGCCTGAGATGCTCTTGGCATGGATAGCTATGTGACCCACCTCCCTACTAAATGTATGCCTCTCTGCTCAATGTCACCTTATCCAAAAGGCCTTTCCTGACAAATCTATCCAAAATAGAATCTTCCATCACTGTCCATCCCATTACCTGTCTTCAGTTTTATTCACAGTAATTATCCTTCTCTCATACCATTATATTAACATCTGTTTGATTTTGTCTCTCCTCTTATAGTGAAAGCATTATGAGGGCAGGGACCTGACCTCACCAGCTTGCTACTGTATCCCTGGCACTATATCAGGTCATGGCACATTGCAGACACTCAGCAAATATCTACTGAATTAATGAAATAATGAACAAACACAAAATTTCTTTATCAAAACATCCATCCACATTTGCCCACTTATTTAATTTTCATTATAAAACAAATCTACAAATGACAACCTCAAACTTACATAGATGTGCCTATTCATCACATCACACTTTATTTAATTTTCTCTATTCCTATCTAGGTCTAATATCATTCCCCAAACCCAAAATGCTGTGCTCTGAAATGCTGCATACCCACTTCAAACAAGTGCCTTCAGTTATTTCCTAAAACCTAAAACCCTCTCTGTGACCACATACTGCTGAAGAAAGATGCCTGTCTCAAGGTCACCATCTCAGTTTCAAAACCCAACATTTCATAACACAAATAACCCAGTGTTGCTATAGTTGGGGTTTTTCCTCCTGCCCTAACATAGCTTCCCAGTAGCAGAGCTGTGTTAGTCTACTTAAGAGCCTTCTCAAAGCTGGGTGTCCTACCGTCTATCTCCATTCCACAGCTAGACTCTAGCGTGGCTTCACAGGGTGTTTCCACAAGGAATACCTATTAGGGTGTCTTTGAAGAAGAGAGTAATAATAGAATAGCTCCAGATTGTAAGCACCTACTCTTCACTTTACATCCACTTCCTTTAGTCCTCCCAAATTGATAAGGTAGGTTTTGTGCTCCTCATTATACAAATGGCAAAACTGAGTCTCACAAAAGTTAAAACTCACCTAAGGCCCTCAAGTTAGCTGGAGGCAGTGATATGAACCCAGATGTGACTTAAGTCCAAGGAAGAAATATCTCTTATAGCTTTAAGAGATAAATATCAAGGCTTTTTCCTAACTGATCCAGTATTATTTTCATGAATTTACTATATTTCTGAGACCATAACAGGTAATCTAGAATACAAAAGAAATGTATGAAAGGGAGAGCTGAGGTCAATTATTTTTTTATACACTCAGTTTTAATTTTTCCAAGCTCTGGACTATTGATGAATTTCATTTGTATGGCGCTTGCAAACCATTCAGCTGTTTGTCAGAAATCACTTCTCACATGGCTATAACTAGACAAATAAATTGCTTTTTAGTGTAATGTGCTTTTTAAGAAAAGAATGATTAAACTCAAGTTCCTAAGTCTAATACACAAATAATAAGTGGCTAGAGGTCCAGGGTCTTAAATTGGGGCAGGGCAAAAACCAAAATAAAAATAAAGCTATTAGCCCACAAAGTAAAATACAGCTAAGCACTTGCTACTCTTCTTGTTCCAGCTGCTTAATCCATTGAATGTATCATTGTTATGACAGTAGGAAGAGTGAGAAGTGGCAGGGCAGTAAGCATTTTTATGAGGTGTTACAATATTTTAACTAACCTGCACTTCCTTCAGAAGGCTGTGTTTTCAGTATCACTACAGATTCCTGTTACACTCCTGGGTGTTACTGTTGGAGTCTGGCTCTGCCTGTGCGATCCTAGAGAGCACTTCTCTAGGAACTAACTACAGTTGCTAACACCAGCACCTCTGTCCTACCTGGTAGAATAAGGAGAAGTTCCTGTGGACACAATGGCCACAGAGTTTCTCTACACTCCTTCCACTTTTCTCTCTCTTCTCCAGACCTAGCCTTTCCCTAGAGCATGGTAGGCAGCCCCAGTGCCTCCATAGGGCTCCTACAGTGAGATGTGATGGATGAGAGGCAACGAGGGCTAACCTCTGGGCTTCAGAGGCTGCAGAACAGAATAGTCACTTCAGCTAAAGACTATGGGAGGTTAGGGAACAGAAACAACTAGTATCTTCACCTGACTTTGATTTCAGAAGCATATCTGATATGATGCATTCACACTTGAAACTCACTTATCTGACCCAAGGAATGACCATAAAGATGCCCAACAGGGCACCCTGTGACACAAATCACAGCGGCTCGCTGCTGTATCCCTGGTCATGGCACATTGCAGACACTCAGTAAACAAATAATGAACAAACACAAAATTTCTTTACCAAAACATCCACATTTGCCCACTTATTTAATTTTCATCATAAAACCAATCTGTAACGATCGTAACAACAAAATTGTAACAATGCGGTAAGGCCAGGGATAGATGGCCAAACTTAGTTTGGGAGTGAAGACAACATCTCTGTGGGACATTCCATAGGATTCTCAGACCACTCCATAAAAATACAGAGTACACATACTGGTGGGTTGAAAGAGGAAAAAGAAAAAGCAAGGTTTCAAAATGTTCATTTGTATTAACATAAATATATAAATGCTTTATGGGAGGGAGGAGTAAATAGTGTCTTCAAACATTTTTGTTCCATTATCCACTAAAAGGATTCTTAAAAGCTACAGACCCCAGTGCTCATTTTTAGACTGAAATCTATTTTTTTTTCATCACAATCCAAATGGTTGCAAAGAATATAATTTCTGGCATATAGTAAATCCTGATGTTTTAAAATAAAATTGTTTCATTACACTTTTAAATTATTCCATGGAATAAAAGTACCATAGTGACTTGGTATTTACCACCATCAACTTTTAAATTATAAAACTAAGGTTTTTTTAAATAAATGTGATATTATTCTTTCTTTTTCCAGGTTATTGTATTTCTCTCCCATTTCTCCCACAGAATTTATCATGAGATAATATGTGATGCTTGAAAGTGTTCTACCAATCACACTCTATCATGCTTCTCTGCAATGATTATATCGATATAAACTGGAGTTCATTATAATAGAAAACAAAAGGAAAATGGAGTTTAAGATTATTTTGTATTTCCAATCATCATAAGACTATATTATACTATTTTTTCTAGATTGAGATACCATTTATAACTGTTATTTATAAATATTTGGTGAAAACAAATACTACAAATTTTGACAAGTAATTATTTAACATAAATAATAAAATTTTATTAGATTTTGTTATGTGTATTTACCACAGTTAAAAAATAAATAAAGTAAGTATTATTAGAAATGTCTTAATAAGCCAGAAACAGGGAGAGTTGATTGTGTATTGATAGTTCCTTGATTAAGGAATGCTTCTCCTAACACCAGTATTCCTTACTATCCCTTTACATGCCCCCCTAGAAGTGTTTACACCTTAGAGAAATGATAGAGTCAACTTCTGAGTAAATGAGAAAGATGCTTTTCTTTTGTCAAGTGAGAAAAGGGCAACCATGAAAAGGGAGTAGCACTTTCTCTAGCAGATGGATATTAGCAAAGAAGACACTGGGAAACGGAAGATTTGGAAATCAAATGTCTTAAGATGATCCATGCCTTTGTGCTCCCTGGAAATTCCTCATGCGCTCACAAGATATCTGCACTCCACTTTGAAGGCTGCTGAGTTTGAGAATTTTTAGAACACTGTAGACCTGCTGCTTTTCTCATGGATCATGGTCTTGTCAGTGTCACTAACAAATCATGAAGTTGTGTGTACATATCCCCTCTCTGTCTACATCACCTTGGGTAGGGAACAGCTGAGGCTCTCTGCTTGAACTGTCCTGGGATTATACCAATCCAGGCTGCATGATTTCTTCTCCTCATTATCTCCCATTAGGGGACAGTCAAGAGCTTGGCCCAGCTAACAGCAAAACCTGTGAACCAGCCTTTGCCAGGACAGTTGTAACACAGCTTAAGAAATCATGCTTTCCTTCCCTGGAGGACTCTGGCCCATAAAGAGAACAAAGATAGCCACAGGCCACACACATGGCTTCCCCATGCATCCAGCAGCCATCTTATCCATATTCTGCAATATGACAATTTGACACCTCCACAGATATTCTCCATCCTGTATCCTACTTTTTCAATAATCTGTTCCCTTTTTCAAGTAGAAAACCTAGCATAAAAGTGGCCATTGATCCAATAAGATCCCACCTGGAGCTGTGGCTCATTTCCCAACTGCAGCCCAAATTCTCTGCCAATTACACCAAAAACATCACCATGGAGACCATCATTGGCATACAGCACAAAGCTGAGGATGAAGCATGAATTCTTCCCAGATGGCTTTCATGATGGCAAACTCATCATATCTACCACCCCCTAGGCCTACCAGCCATTTCCAGAATCAGGGAAAGAGCACATTTTAAACTGAAATTGTTCTTTCATTCTTCTCAGGACTTCTCACAATAAAACTAAGGGAGAGGTTGCTTGTGCCACCTAGGTTCTGAAAGCATGGCACTTACTCAGTCAAAAGCCAGCTGTACTTCAGTTAATTGTTTAAAAAAAAAAAAAGTGTTATTGGACTTCAGGAGGCAGATGCAGTTGCAGGCACTGCAGGGCCCTGGTCCACCTGCTCCCACTTCTGACTCACTGCTGGTCCCTCTCCCTGAGGAAGCACAGTGAAGCCATGGTCTTTAAAATACCAGAATAACACCCATGGAACCAGAGGTGGCAAGTCATCAAATTAGAATTACCCTAACAAGCCACAGGGCAAAATCCCTGAAGAAGGTACATGCTGACTTGATCAGAGACACAAAGGAAAAGAATCTCAAAGTGAAGGACCAGTGGGAAGCCCATCAGGACTAAAAGAACCACCATGAGAGGAGAAAAAAAAAAAAAGTCTTTTAAAGGTTCTAAGACCTGAGATGGTTTCCAGATGAGAACCCCCAGGCTGGACACAAAGACTGGCACAGTCCCTCCAAGACTGTCAAGCCAGGAGTAGAAGCTGAAGTCACCACTGCAAATGGCTAAGTCGACTATTTAAATAAATTGATTTTCAGTTGTTTAAAAAAAAAAAAAAGTACTGTGCTGAGGATGTAGCTCTGTGGTAGAATGGTAGAATGCACAAGGCCCTGGGGTTAAATCTGCAGTACTACTAAAAAAAAAAATTAAAAGGGAAAGGACAAAGTGATATTTAAAACTAGCACACAGGCAAATACAATACAAAATGCCAAATTATTGTTGAATGGACACACAAAAAAAGAATGTTCTGGAGCAAATATAGCCACATTGCCCACAGGGGAGAAAAAAAAAAAAAAAAACTAAAGAAAGTACCTTCCAGGGGGGATCCTTGGGGTAAAATGCTTTCTTTTCACAAGGATCAATCCAACCCTGCCTCATATGTTTAAATGCTAAATTCAAAACTGTACTTCAATGAAAGAACAACAAACCTTTGTTAGCCTTCTGGGGAAGACTAAGGATACTAAAACCTGTGCCTTGCTGAGACAGCACTGTAAATAGCAAAGGAGTCCTATTTTTCTTTATACACAGACAAAGCACAGTCCTATAGATTTGGGTCTTAGTATTTTTATATATCCTCTCAAATTCATTTTTGCCAGAGTCATCTGGTTCTTTTCTGATGCCAAAGTTTTAACACGGCTGGTGGTGGCAGAGCCAACGCTGGTGACTTAACAAAGACGGCTCATTCCAAAGCCACATTCTAAAAGCAAGAGACCTGGATACTGCAAGGAACAGCTGTATCTCTAGTTAGAATATTTTTTAAATTCCCCTGAATGTACTTTCCATCCCTTCCATCAGAATACCAAAGATGGTGTGTCTTGATTTACTTTTGATTTAAGACTCAAAGTTGTGGTAGTCAGACAGACATCCTGATTATGAGGGAGACAGCTGGTGACTAATGGGAACTCTGTGGACGGATGGACTATTACAGTCACCAGCACTATGGATCCTTTAAACTGATGGGCAGCCACTCAGGAAACACAAGGAATCACACACCAGACTTTTTCAGTATCCTTTTTCCTTGGAAAACACTAAGTACTCAGTTGAGGGTACTCTTTAGAGGGTACTCCCAGAGTTCTACTACCTTCCCTATGTCTCAAGTTCCCAGTAGAAACAGGTCATTAGTTTCTACAGCAGGTAATGTCAGAAAAATCTGTGTATTTGCTGAACTTTACAGTATCCTTTGCTTCAACCCTTAAAGTCCTCCAGGATGCTAATCGGGGCTCAGACCATAGGCTAAAGAGCCCAATATTGGAGGAGAGAAATCAGGGAAGATGGGAGATGCCAGTTTGCCTTTCAACCTGGGCAGCAAGACAACCTCAGCTAGGTGAAAGAGTTAAAAGACACATCCTGAAGCTCCTGGGTGCTACGGAGAAATCTCAAAAAGAGCTCCCAATTGTGCCCACTCCTAAGCATTCTCACATCCTCCAGACCCTTTGAGATCAATAACAGAAACTTAGCTCTCTCTCCTTGTCCCTTTCTTCCCAGGGCTTCTAAAGGTTTCTTGAGAGTCTCCATCTGAACACTAAAATTATAGGGACATCAGGACCCCTGAAGTCCTTGAAGTGCAAAAGCTTCAGGAACATTCTGCAATCAGTTCAAATCCTCTAACATGGGGTGCTTCAGCTGTGAAGGGCTCTATGGTCTGATAATCTATATGACATTATATTGCCATGTACACTACAGTGGCCTTTACATTAGGGAATTAGGCTTCCCATGGTGGATATAGGATTATTAACAAACCATTTCATTCGCATATATATTCTGGGATTAGAGAGAAAGATCACAAACCACAATACCAGGAAGTTTCATTCAATGTAGTGCAGTGTACAGCAATGAGGAATGAGACAAACAAGAGATGGATACAGCTTGCAGGGAATAAACAAAATCATACCTACCATTATGCACTAGCCTATGCTCTGTTTGAGTACAGGAAGGTTGCAAGAGCCTTCATATTTATTATGGACTTATCACATGTAGTAAGGCATACGATCCTCCAATATATACTACATTAATTGAGGAGAAATTCAAAGAACAGGCACAAAGAGTACTAAACCTTAATAGCCACTTGACTTATCTTTGACCATGATGTTGATTACAGAACCTAAGAGGAAAGACTGAGAAATAGCTGGAGGAAAAAGAAAAGTCACCACTTTAAAGGGAAGATATTGATCAATTTTTTATTTCTACTGAGGCTAAGGAATGATTTTATACTGCAGAGGAAAAACTATTTTAATATATGGAAGAGCAGACTGTCAAAATGGGGTATCTCACACAGAAGAAGTTATTAAAGAGGTTGAAATGTATCCCTCCTTGTTAGAAATCATTAAAACAGAATAAATAAATCAACACATAAGTGCTTTCTAAGACCTCAGCCCACCCCCAACTCCATGCAATCCAGCATTGGGGTTGAAAGTGGGAGCTCTTTGGTCAGACTACCCAAGGTTTAAATCCCAGCTTGCCCATTCATAGCCTGTGCAACCTCTGGTACATTACTCTTTAAGCTTGTTTCCCCCTTTGGAAAATAAGAATAAGAGTGCTTAACTCATTTAATTATTGTGAGGATAAAATGAGAACATGTATGAAAAGTATCAAGCCCAGTGCTGACATGGGGGACCTGCTCAATAAATCATTACTATTGCTCTTGTTTCTATGACTCCTGCCTATCTACAGGTTACTTGCTCAGGGATCTAGTATGCCTGATCACAGTCAACAGTGAAGAAATAAACAAAAACAAGTGCTGAGATATCTCAGATCTCTGCACAATAATAAATGCCCTTTGTTCCCTGAGACTGCACTCATGCATCTGACTCATGCTTTGGACACAATTCCTTATAAGGAGTTTCTCCTTCAAGTTTATGGAGCAAAATAAGTTTCAGATACAATATCACTTTGATAGAAGCAGTTCAACCCAAGGCCAGATTTTGAACATCACCATTGTCTGTATCAGAAATAAACTCAACACTGTTGCTGTGATTGACAGGCCGGGCCATATGGAAAGTAGGAAAAAGCTAGATTGGCCAGGGAGAAAGAAAAATGAGGAACAAAATCTCCATCCAGAAGTAGTGCTTCTAGAGATAAATACTTCCCACTTCCTCGAGAACATTCCAAGAAGAGCAAGACCAGAGAGAACAGTGATAGGGCTTGCTAGATAAAAATACAAGACACCCAGTTGAATTTGAATTTCAATGATAACAATGAGTACTTTTAGTCTAAGTATGCAAATATTACAATATTTGGAACATACTTATACTAAAAAAAATTTTATTTACAGAGGGGTCTTGCTGAGTTGCTTAGGTCCTTGCTAAAATGTTGAGGCTGGCTTTGAACTTGCAATCCTCCTGCCTCAGCCCCTTGAGCTGTTGGGATTACTAGTGTGTGCCACTGCAACTGGTGCTACCCATGGTCTTTTAAGCAGTCAGAGACTACTTCAGTAATCTGTGAGGAGGAAAGATTGGGGGAGACAGGCAGTGATAGGTGTTGTTTATTTCAAATTCCAATTTAACTGAGTGTTTTAATGTGCTAAATCTGGCAACCCTAGACATATACAAGGAGTGCACCTCCTGAATTGGCGGAGGCCAGCAGTGAACTATATATTCTGAGAAAACCAGAGTGATCCCTAGTTTCTACCTGTTAGACAGGCTAGAAAGAATTCCAGGGCAAGATGGGAATCCTGGAGCCTGGATAAGACAATCCAATGTTAAAAAACAAAACAAAACAAAAAAACTTTAGCCTAACTATAAGGGGGTGAAGAGGTCTCCTTGGGCAAATTAGCTTGTCTTGTTAACAGGATTTTCAAGTCAAATAATCCAGTCTGTTTGTAGAAAGCTCTACTGTATTCAAAAGCCAAGTACATGCAATTCATGGTTGGCAGAGCTGTGTAATTGCCCCCATTTGTCAAAACTCTAGGAAGACTTCATGGAAACTAAATGTCCATACCACACACTCCCAAGTACACAGTACTATGGCAGCACTCAGTCCCCAAAACAAACACCAACCCTTCTGTCTCTCTCTAGACCATGAGCTGCTCTAAAGCAGGGACAGAGACTGATTTGCCTGAGAAACTACCATGTCTGAAACCTACACAGCTTCTGAGGGGAATTCGTAACAAGAAGGTACTGAATAGACTTTCTTGGGAATAGGTCAGGAATAGGGAGAAAAAATATGAAATCTAATTTTTTTTATTCTTCTCAAGAGACAGGATATGTTTATCTGTACAAGTTTTATACAAAAGCATTCCTTATGTTCACAGGAGATATGTGTATATGTAACAGTAAGAAAAACATCAAAGATCTTTGTTGAGGGATGTTTAGTTTTTGTGTTGTTGGGGGTTTTGTTGTTGTTTGTTAGTTTGGGGACTAGAGTCGAACTCAGGGGTACTTTACTTCTGAGCCACATTCCAAGCCCTTTGTATTTTTTTAATACCTTTTTTTATTTTTATGCAGTGCTGAGGATCAAATCCAGGGCCTCACCTGTGGTAGGTAAGTGCTCTCTACCACTGAGTCACAACCCTACCCTTATGCTTTTATTTTAAGACAAGTTATTGCTAAGCTGCTTAGGGCCTCAGGAGGTAGCTGAGGCTGGTCTTAAACTCCAGATCCTCCTGCCTCAGTCTCCCAAGTAGCTAGGATTACAGATATATGCCACTACACTTGGCTTTATTAAGTTTTACTGGTTTTGGGTTTTTGTTTTTTAGGGGAAGATGAAGGAAGAGGTCCACATGTATACAATGATATAAAAATACAATTGACTATAAGGGCTTTAAGGATGTGTTGATATGTGCATGTCAGGTACCCATCCAGAATACACAAGAGCCTCTTTAAAGTAAGTTAAAAAATATTAGGGGAAAACTCAACCTCACCTCTTCTAAAACTACACAGATCTCTGTGGCACTCAATCCTGGAATCAACTTTCAATAATATCCCTGTTGCATTAATGCATCTGTAATACAACATCCCTATCTGCTGACTTTTATACAGTGTCCACAGGCATCCACAAATTGGGATATGGTAATGGTTCTCATGGATGACATCATAGAAATAAAACTAAAATATTCTCAAAGCCTGAAATTACTTCAGGAAAATCTCCACTCTCCCTGGCAGCCCTGAGTTCAATCTCACACCCCTATTCATCCACATTTACCTGTATCTTGTCTTACTGCATTCCTTCTCTAAGCACCTCCCCCAAAATGTCCTTCACCTATCACTGCCCGTCTCCCCCAATCTTTCCTCCTCACAGATTACTGAAGTAGTCTCTGACTGCTTAAAAGACCATGGGTAGCACCAGTTGCAGTGGCACACACTAGTAATCCCAACAGCTCAAGGGGCTGAGGCAGGAGGATTGCAAGTTCAAAGCCAGCCTCAACATTTTAGCAAGGACCTAAGCAACTCAGCAAGACCCCTCTGTAAATAAAATATTTTTGAAAAGCTGGGGATGTGGCTCAGTGGTTAAGAACCCCTGGGTTCAATTTCTGTTTACATTTAATTTTACCTCATCCATTTTTGATTTCTAGTTTTGTGTGTGCTTTATAAAAACTACAAATTAAGCAGGATACATATATAATGATGCACTAAAGAAACATCCTGGTCACTGGCATTCCAGTTCCATAGAGCTGCATAATAAGCTGCCTCATAACTCAGTGGCATAAAATAACGGTTTATTATGCTCACAGATTCTGAAGGTTAGGAGTTTGAATGGGACACAACTGGGATTGTTTAACTCAGTTCTCAGACTTTTGGAGCCTCAGTTGGGAAGAAGCAAATATCTGGGAAGTAACTTCAAGGGCTGGGAGCTAAAACCATTTGGAACTTCTTAATTTATATGACAGCCACCTAGGCTCAGCTGGGATCATTGGTCAGAGCACCTACACATAGCCTCACCTGTGCTACCTCACAGGTAGGCTATCTAGGAGAATCAATGAAACCTGTGGAAATTATATGGCCTCTTCTGACCTAAGGTCAGAGGTCACATAGCCTCCCTTTCTCCATACTTGATTAGTCAAAGCAGTTATGAAACTGCCCAGATACAAGGAGAAGGAACTAGGCTTTCTGCCCCATGATGAGGAGTGTCAGGGCATACTGCAGAAGAAAACAGGGGATAAAGATACTGTCACTGTCATCTTTGCAAAACGATCTGTCCCAATCTGCCTGTCTGCTCTGAGATCTGCTGCTCACCCTTCCTCTGCACTGCTGGGTGTCTCAGGGAGCAAAAGCCTTGCAGACCACATTTCCAAGGCTCTCTTGCCAAATAGATTCTGGCTAATTTTAAACAATGGTCGTACTGCCAAGAGATTGGAGAGGTGTTAAAGAGAAGTAAAGCTCCAATATACCTTCCCCCTTTCTCTCTGCTTTGGTCAGCGTCTCCCCAGGGGCTATAGGTTTGATTCTCTGCTACACAGTCACTGATCTTTCCAGATCCCAATGGACAATTTCTACCTTGTTCCCCATGGCCCAAAAGTTCATGCAGGCTTCCTGCTCTGCTGATCTTGGGTTGTGTATGGAGTTGGTCATGCTCTATTTAGCTTTTTACCTCCTCTGATACCTTTTAAACTAATTTCCAGTGTTAAATTCTCCCATTTCAACAGTCTAGTATGGGCTCTGTTTTCCTGACTGCTTAATAAATATACACAGATTGGGGATAAATATCACAAAACATTTTATTGATCAAAATGGGGGATTAAAAACATGTATAGACCACTAATGTAGTTTACAAAGCCCTGGAATGGGAATCAGATTGTGTGAGTTCTGGCCCTGGATCAGGCACTAGCTGTATACTTTGATATTTGCTTAGCCCTATAGGCCTTTGTGTCATCAACTACACAATGAGTTGCCCCTCTGGACACCAATATTCTATGATTGTTATCTTTCAGATAAAATCTGCCCATTAGATCCAGGCTTAACTGCACTGACCTTATTTCTCAACATCTCACCTTGGCCCTAAAAAAATTCAATACAAATGAACACAATTTGCTACATGACACAACAAAGGGTGTTGGCAAGGCTAGGAAGTACCAAAGCCAGGTCCATGGCAGTTGCTGACCACTGAGGTTTCCCCTCAGGTGGAAACAGAGAGGATGGGGCCAGCTTATCAGGTTGGCAGGAGAGCTCCATTTTCCATGTGCTCAGAGTTGTTCTGCATCCTCACCTCTAAATGAAAGCATGACTTCGGCGGTTATGGACCATTTGCATTCCAACCCCATCCAAGTTCAGGGAAATCAAGGGGGGATATTCACAACTATATGAAAAAAATATATTTTTAATCTTTGAAGGGAAAAAATATCTTAAAGATATACAAGGAACACAGATTGGGGGCTGGGGGTATGGCTCAGTGGTAGAGCGCTCGCCTCATATGTGGGAGGCCCTGGGTTCAATCCTCAGCACCACATAAAAATAACTAACTAAAATAAAGATTTTTTTTTTTAAAAAAAGGAAAACAGTTTGTTGCAAAAGTGAAGAAAAGTGTTAACTGAGCCTGCCAATTACATCATCACAGGGGATAATTTGCACTTTAGTGAAATGCCTCCATGATAGGCTGACAGAAAGAGGGACAAATTCATGTTGGTGTGTCTTTTTTCCTTTCAGGTGCATATAAATTATCCTTTACCCAAAATTCCATACCCAAAGAGACTATGTCTCCTTCCTGTTCAAGAAGAAGAGGATTTAACAAACTTGATTGTGGATTCTAACAAAACTCTTTAAGGAAATGAAATACTACAAGAAACTAGCAACAATTTGACCATATATCTTGAGCCCATAAATTATGTTCAATTGAATATTACTTGAGACAAATGAGTTATGTTCAGATCTAGCATTCTTTGGTAGCAGAGAGATTTTCCGAGTTCTTTCTTCCTTGTAGCTGGATTTGGCCTGTAAATAAACCTATGTGCTATTCAAACACAATTTGGTAAAATGCTATTTTAAAACCAGTACCTTGAAGTAATATTAAAGATACTGAAAGGTTAACAGAAAGGACAAAGAGACTGAAAGGTCAAGGAAAAGGACCCAAATCTCCACCACACCAGCAGCAGGCTTAGGGTCTTGCCTCAATTGTCTTGGCTCTGTTTGAACAGGGCAGAACCTGTGAGGCATTCAAACCCCAAACTTTAACTTTGATGATTTCAAAGAGCAAGAAACAAGCTGAACCAGTTCTAACTGAAGCAAAATGTACTTATTCTACTTAGCTAAAATTAGATATGCATCTGAATGATATTGAGAGCTGGGTAGAATTCATCATGTACACTGGGGCAGTTTTCTTCATTTAATTCCACATTCAAGCCTGTATATAGTATATACTTTGAAACTATGAAACATTTATAAAAGGCAAGTCAGAAGTTTCCGTTAACAAACAAGAAGCAATTCCATTCAATACACCTACTGTATACAGTGCACTTTTCTTCATTCCATACAGAATGTGAAGATCAACAAGACACAGCCTGATCCTCCAGAGACCAATAATACTTATATGGTGGAGTCTGATCCATATATTAATAACTTGGAAACAAGATTTGATGGTGATAAGTGCCAGCAAGAATATAGAGTAACACATAAGAATACAAGAATGGGAAATGTGTCCCCTGTTTAAAGGACATGGAGGTAGAATTAACAGGAGGTAGGATTCCAATGGGCCCTTGAAGACCAGCTAGCACTTTGACAAAGCTGGGGTAGAGGGTTGGGCACTGTACCAAAGGAACGGCTTGAGCAAAGCTAAGGAAGCCTGTCAAATGTGTGTACTTGGTACACAAATGAGCCAGGGCACAGGAGACAGAAGACAGCAGCCCAGGAGGCTGCAAAGGCTGGTGGGGGTGCAAACCAGGATGCCTAGGTACCTCGAAGAGAGAAGCAAGACTTCATTCTGCATGCAATAATGAGCCATTAAAGGTTTCAGAGGAGGCAGATGTGATCAGATCTCTGATTTACAACACAACTCGTGGCCATTTGAGTTCTGTTCTTTAAATCCATATTCCTCAGAGAAATTTTTGTAAAAATCTCTTATCAGAGCAATAACGCTTTCTCTCCATCACAGGTGCCCTGAATGCTCTTACCCTCATTTTGTTTTAAAAGCCTCAGTGTGAAAACAAGTGCCTTCTTCTCCAAGTTGCTGCCTCCAACTGTTCGTTCCGTATGGACCCTGGATGTGCTCACATCTGTCTGCCCAGCAATGAGCTGCGACATCGTGAGAAAACCTGGAGCGTCTCCTCAGGACCCGCCAGCAAGCCCATGAGCCACAGAACCTGACTTCTGTTTTCCTGGAAACACACACAGCAATGAGGATCAAGAGGGTAAATGTTTATATGTCCCTTAAACAGTTCCTTTCAAAGTTCTCTTATTCCAGAATTTCTTCGGACTCAGAATAAGAGGTCAAAATCCTCCCTCAAGTCCTATAAGTAAAGACTCTGAATTTCTAAGAAAGTCCTTTCTTCCTCTACCCTCAGATTTCCATGTGTCAATTTATCTAGAGCAAGAACTCTGATGCCTTGTGTCCCACAGATTAAGGAAATTTCACTATCTTTTTTTTTCTTATAGGCATAAAAAATGAATTAGATTAAAATTCAAGTTGAGCAGAATACGTGAATAAGAAAGGGTGGGGGGGATCCACAAAAGACAAGGTCAGGCCGCCCTACCCACCTATGATCCTCACCATCAATCTCTGGCTTTCAACAGCTGTTTTCTTGGGGTTTTGTAGTTTATATGACACAGCAGCCAGTCACCCATTGGGAGGTTGCCCCAACAAATACAGCAACTAAGTTTTAAAGTAATGCAGGATATGGGAAGAAAAGCACCCAGGGCATTTGGAATGAACCACACCCAGGTGTATGTGAGTACACACCGACACATGCAAGCATCAGAGACAGACAGAAGCTTCAACCATAAGGAAGTTCTGAGTGGAAACTAAACAAAGAAGCACCCAATTAACTCTTCCACTGAGCCCCATGGAGAAGGAAGGCTAAACTACACCACCACCTGAGGGCCTCCTCCATGCCAACCTCTGAGAAGCAATTCAGCTCCTCCCAGGGTCAGGCTCGGCTGCCTCCCACAGCCCCGTCTCCCTGTGGAAGGGAGAAGTGCGATCCCCACGGGTGTGATGCTCAGCTCCTACAGGACTGCCAGCAGGACAGAGATGGGGAGCTGGAAGCCTCTCTTTGCAGATGGTCCCCAGGGCCAGCTCCCCAAACAGAAGTCATCTCTCTCGCCTCTCTTATGTCTCATTTTATTATTATTATTTTTAATTGACAGGTAAAATTGTTAGTATTCATTATGTGCAACAAGATGTTGAGGAGTAGCTAAATCTAACTAGTTGAAATTATCATTACCTCTCACACAGTTATAATTTTTTGTGGTGAGAACACAACATTCATCTATTCTCATTTGTCAAGAAAATAATATATTATTATTAATTATAGTGATCATATTATACAATAGAATTCTTGAATTTATACCTCTTAACTCAAATTTTATGTCCTTTGGCCAATATCTCCAAAACTCCCAAATCCTGGTAACCACCATTCTATTCTCTACTTTTATGAGATCAAGAGGTTTAGATTCCACATGTGAATGATTATCATGTAGAATTAGTCTTTGTGTCTGACTTATTTCACTTCACATATATAATGGAGTATTATTCAGCCATTAAAAATAAGAAGGGCTGGGGATGTAGTTCAGTGGTATAGCACTTGCTCAGCATGCACTAGGCCTCGGGGTTCCATCCCTAGCACTGCAAAAAATTAAAATTTAAAAAAAGGAGAAAAACCTCTAATTTTCAACAACATACACAGCTCTCTCATCTCTCTTAATGATGATCCAGGGTCTATGGATGCTTGCCTTCAGCAAGCTCCCCCTTCTGAATCCTCATGGTATATTATAACCTCCCAATGGGGGGAAAAAAAGGGAGAGGTGAAAACACAGTTTAGGCAAATGACTAACTCTACCGAGTATTTTACCAGAATATATATAAGCAGAGTCTAGGATTGCTGTGTCCACTGTGGATACTATTAGACACACGTGACCATTTAAAATTAATTTGATTTCAAGTTCTCCAGTCTCATTAGTCACCTGTGGCAGTGGCTATTGCATTGGACAGCAAAGATACAGAACACTGCCATCATGGCAGAATTCCGCTGGACAGTGCTGGTCTTCAGTTATTAGAAAGAGGTTTATTTGCACCTTAGATTAGGAATAAAATGCACTGTTTGTTATAAAGTGAAAACAGCACTAATAAGGATTAATTCTAGCCCAGCTTTACTAATAAGGGCCTAATAATGGCAACCAGATCTGTAAAGCAAGGGATGGGATTGGACAGGTGATCCCTAAAGTCTTACCTAACAGAAGAGGAAGAGGTAACAGGGTACAATGAGAAAAGCAAAAGCCCGGAATTCTCCAGAGTCCAGTTCAAACCTCAGCACAGCCCTGGGGCCCAGGGGTAAGTCACCTCAGCTTGCCTGGTCTTCATTTCCTCAGCTGCATAAAAGAATCATATCATCTACCTCAGAAATCCAACAGTAAATTGAAAATATATTCTAAAGTGTTGTTTGTGGCAAAACGCTAAGCAAAAGCTATGTGCGGCTCTCACAGGTTGAAACGTCCAGAGTCCACAGTCTTAAGGCACTTCCTTTCCTCCTTATCCCTATGACGCTTCTCCATCAGCAGCTGCCCAGGACAGGGCTCTGGCGTGTTCTCCTTATACCACATCTCTCTCCTGCTGGTGATCTCTTAAGCAGGGTTCTGGTTGCCTGTGTTTGGTAAACCTGGATCCTCTTCCTCCTTCTCCTCCTCCCGCTCCCCACCCACCCCAACACAGCATGAAGAAAAGAACAGCTACTTTAAAGCCACCTATAAAATACGCCCTTGGGGTTCCTCCTTGGCTTTGATGTGGGGGGGAATAAAGACAGTTACAAAGGCACCATTTACTGAAGTCCTGCTGTATCCGTGGCACTTATTTGGATCAAGGGAATTAGCTTAAGAGAAAAGAAAGGGGTGCTAACAAAGAGGAAGAAGGGTTATAAAATATACACATTTGAAGAAGCTTTAAAGATATTTAGGGCTTCTTATTCTTCAAATATATCAGCAAGCATGAATTAATGTAGCCAAGTCTAATAAACACTTGAGTGTGAAATGAGATCCTGAGAAATAAGAAGAATTGGGTGGGGAGTTGGGAAGGTTTCCTAGGGGAGTTCAAAACTAAGCCAAACTTTTAAAGAGTTTAGCAAAAAGGAGAGAAAAAGGCTTACCGGGCAGAGAAACTGCACCAAGGGGCAGAGACAGGGAAATGAGGACTTCAGAGAGGTAAGTGCCGGGGGGCCTTGGGAGGAGTAACACAGAGGCAGGGGCTGCCAGGGTGAGGCCCAGGCAGGAGGGAGGTCGGGGATAAAGAGCTTCATGGGGAATTTCCTTTTGCTAATGAGTGGTAATGGAGAGCCACTATGGATTCTTGAGCAGAGGAAAACAGTGTTTAATGAAGACAATTCCAGCAGCTGTGTGCAGGATGGAGGCGAGGCAGTGGGGAAGCCAGCTAGAGTCCTGCACTAAGCAGGAGCCATAGAAATGGAAATGAGGATCAGAGGAAGAACTGGCAGAGATTGGTGTAGACTAGAAGTGGGGGCTTTGGAGAGGGAGCCAGTGGGAACAGGTGCCAGGACAGTGTGCCATTGGCAACAATAGAAATGTTGAGGAAGGGTGGCCATTGAAACAGAAAGGGATAGGAACACTGGGTTGTTTTTCATTGTTGTTGTTGGTTGTTTTTTTTTTTTTTTTACTTTCCTCTTTTTGCCTTTAACATTTTCCAATAGCAGGAGAAGGTGCCAGGGGAGATTTTTCTATAAACCACTAGAGACATAATCAGGATGCTGGAAATGTAGATCTCAGAGCCATCAAAATCAGTTTGTAACTGAAACCATGTGAGAAAATGAGCCTTCAAAAGAGTAGAAGACTGAGAAAAACAGAAATGGGCACTAGCTTATGCCTTGAGAAAATGGTGTGTTTTAAGTCAGCTTTTTCACAGCTGTGACTAAAAGACTTGACCAGAACAACCGTAGAGGAGGAAAAGTTTATTTAAGGGCTCAACAGTTTCAGAGATCTCAGTCCCTGGACAGCTGCATGCATTCCTCAGGGCTCAAGGTAAGATTGAACATCATGGCGGAAGAGTGAGGCAGAGGGAAGCAGCTCACAGGATGATCAGGAAGCAAAGAGAGGGAATTCACTTGCCAGATACAAATATATACCCCGAAGCCACGCCTCCATGACTCACCTCCTCTAGCCACAGTCCACCTTCCTCCAGTTACCATGCAATGAATCCCATTAGGGTTAATTCACTGATTGGGTTAAGCCTAGAACTCAGTCACTTCTCCTCTAAACCTTCTTGCATTGTCACACACATGAGCTTTTGGGGGAAACCTCACATCCAAACCATAACTGGTGGCAATGTGAAGCCAAGATATATAGAAGAGGTTCTCAACCTCAGCACAGTTGGCATTTGGGGCCAGTTACCTATACGTTGCTGGAGGCTGTCCTGTGTACGATAGGATGTTTAGCAACACCCCTGGCCTCTACCCTCTGGATGACAGTAGTCTCCTTCTCTCCCATCATGACAATCAAAAATGTCTCCAGACATTGTCAATGGCTCTGAGAGGCAAAATGACTCCCAGCTGAGAGCTATTCATATAGAGGTCATACATTTACAGTGGACATTTACAGTGTTTCAGGAACTGTACTATTTGCATTATCCATTATCCCCAAATAAGGAAACTAAGATTCAAAAGGTTATGTAATTTTTCAAAGGTCCCACCACTAGGAACTAGACATGCCAGGAAGATTGTCTACACAGCCTGTGCTTTTCACCAAAAGGCTTCTCTGTATTTTTGTAGAAAATAGGACTTTTTAAATTTTATTATTTATTTATTTAATCAAAATAGGACTTATTTTGTAAAAAAGAAGACAGATTCCACAGAGTCCGTGGGGACTGGGGAAAGAATGTCAAGGGAATGTGTGAGAGCCCAGATGCATCAGGCCTGAGGCACTGAGGAAACGCTGGTCCTGTCCAAGAAATAGGGACCTCAGAAATTGAGCTGGAGGAAGAGAAAGAATTTTGGTTTGGATCAATTAATATTTTAGAGTGACCACGTTGAAAACAGCCATGAAGAAATAGTGGGAAAAGAAGAAGAAAGGTGGGGGTGATCTCATGAAAAATCAAACAAAGATCAGTAGAATAGAGAAAAGGGACCCGGTGTATAAGTGGGGAGGGAAGGGAAAGAACTGGGGAGTGATATTGGCAAAATTATATTGCTACATCATATGCATGTACAAATATGTAACAACAAACCCCACCATTATGTACAACTATAATGCACCCCCTAAAAAAGTGGAGAAAAGAAAGAAAAAGAAAAGAGTGGAAAGACAGGATTTCATGATGTCAAGGACAGTAGGAAGCACTGAATGTGACAACAAACCCCTGAGGAAGAGATGGATTGAGCCACGAGCAAAAGGCCCTTTGAAGCTTCCAGAAAACAAAAGAAAGACATAAATGTTTATGTTGAAAAGAAAATAAGCATGGATATTAATTACATCAGAGAATGTTGGTTTCCCCAGTAGAGTGTGATGAAACCATCTGCTGTGAGGAGGGAACAGGGGAGAGAGGAAGAATGTTCAGAGAAGAGATGGGAGGGGGCAGGGCAGGGCATGTGGGCTCATGGGTAAAGGCTGGTGACCCCAGGGCCAGAGATGATGGGTTGTGTAAGGAAGGACTCCAGTAATCCAGGTAAACTCACTTGCACAACTTTCTTCATCAGCTTTTAGAAGCATGAGTGATAAAACAGAAAAAGCAAACAGGATACCAAAGAGGTGGATCAATAATGGAGAAACTGGATTA
Source organism: Marmota monax (assembly GCF_021218885.2). Classification (NCBI taxonomy): domain Eukaryota; kingdom Metazoa; phylum Chordata; class Mammalia; order Rodentia; family Sciuridae; genus Marmota; species Marmota monax. The sequence goes on from NW_026695227.1 coordinate 2,617,955, forward strand.
GAGCGTAAGAAAACGTAAGGTGCAGGAAGTGGTGAGGGGCAACAAGGAGACTCCACACAGACAAGACAAAGGTCAGGGATCCAAGTGAAGGGAAGGGAGCAAAGCTTGTATCAGAAGAAGGGAGAACGCAGGTCTTAGGGAAGGGGGTGAGAGAGACACTGCAATCTGGAGAAGGAGTATGGCTGGGGAATCTGGAAAGAGGTGCAATGTAGACAAAGAGCAGGCTCATCTCCACTAGTAAGTGTGCGATGGGCAACAGGGATGTGCAAGGACCCTTGAATCCAACATATTAAAAAAATGTTTTTAGTGTATATTTTGAAATAAATAGCAGAAAATGGAATAAAGAACAACAATGTTGTCCTTTTTAACTGAATAACTAAATAAGCACTTGCCGTATAAAAATTAGACAAAGTTCTTTCCCTCTGGGCAATCCACTTACAATGAAAAATGTAAGAATAGCTATTTCCACAGCATGAGGAGTTGTATGCATAAAATTACAGGGTTAAGAGTATGTATTTAATCAATCCACCACATCTTCTAGAAACACGAGTTCAAGGGAATGGCAAACGAGGAGTTTCAAGAAGTCAGGCACTGGCTTCCTCTTTCCAGTGGATGTTTCAGGCGTGGCTTGCTGAGAGGATGGATGCATGGCTCCTTCATACAGGAGACAAAGGAGCAGGTGTGGGGGAGGCGGCAGAGGGTCTGGAAGAGCAATTCTCAAACCTGGCCATGCCTGAACCACCTGGGCAGCATTTCAAACATACTGGTGCCCAGTGCATTATTCGTACCCTTATGAACATGCCGTAAAGTTTCTCATATCTGGGAAGAAATAGTTTTTCATTCAGATTCTCTCTCTCTCTCTCTCTCTCTCTCTCTCTCTCTCACTCACACACACACACACACACACACTCTCACACACGTGTACGGAGCTGGCTCTGTCACACAGCGAGCGGCAGGGAGCGCGGCTTTACTTGGCAGCAGCTCTGTCCTCCAGCTGCATCTGGGCTTGAGCCCAACTGCACCGAGGAACCAGGGAGGAGCAGAGGGAGGCTCCTCTTGCCTCCATACCCACCTCATTCCCACCCTTGATTTCCAATACCAAAGGGAGATCAGGACCCAATGCCTCAAATGTGTACCATCCCTTCTCCTATGAAAACAGAAGGGTTTCAAGAAGACCAATATTTCCACCAGCCTGCTGCATTCCCTCTCTATAGAATTAACCCTAAATTGCCTATGCTACTAGTAGGTACCACACGGTACAAAGAAACAAAAACCAGGAAAATTTCAAAATTGATTTACATTTGCCATTTGAATGCTTGACATTCTGTGAACTTACAATGTTTAATTCCTTCCCAAAATGTCTGTTTGCCACCATTTACAGGCAGACGTAAGACAAAGAGATATACACAGAGCAAATATCTGCTCGGCAGAGCACTGGATTGTCGTAGTGACTGTAACACCCAAGTAAGCCCGGGAGGGCTGGCAGGCAGGCAAGCTGGCTGACCTCCACAAAGAGGTCGCAGAGGCTCCCCGGAGTCCAGACTGAACTTCCCAGGGTGGCAGAGCAGCTGTCGCTTTCTGACTCTCCCCCAGAAGTGTGCCAAAACTGCTGCTGACTCCCTCATTGGCCAGCCGGGGGAAGCAGGAAGGGGGAGGCCAGCACTGTCCCTCCCTGGGGAATAAGTTGCACAGGCGCTCCGCTCTGCGCCCTGGGCTCCTCCAGCTGTCTCTGAAGAGGACATCTCCTTACAGCCCGCTCACTCCTAGCTGTGCCCTGTACTGCTTTCTTCCTTACCCTTTCTCTTCCTTTCCCTCTCCCTCCCTGCTTCCACACACCCCCACTCTCCTCAGTAAGTGGAGGAAAAGCCAAAGAACTTGACTGAAGCTAGTATCCTGAATGGGGCACAGCCCTCTCTTAGCCTTTATCAGTCATCAATGTCTGTCCTGTGCTCTCTCCTTCTGTCTCTCTCCCGCCTCTCCCTCTTTCCCTTGGTAGAGACTTTTGTCTTTTTGTAGGTCCTAGTTTAATGCTTAATACATCTTAAGTAGTAAATGGTTATTAAAAGAACAAATGAATGGAAATAAAAATTTTAAAAATTACATTTCTCTTTCCTTGCATCTGTCATTCTCTCTAAAAACTCAAGACTCCTAGCCCCAGGGTCCCTCTGCCTGATCCTACTAGACACAGCCAGCTTCGGGACTTATTCTGATATACCTGATTTCCCGAGGTCATCCCAAGCACCAGATTCTATGCACTTGGCTCTGTCTCCCTCATAAGCAGAAAAGAAAATCCGTCACCTCTGTGGGTGAGAGCCCTGGTGGAGGACCATGAGGGACAGGCTGGGATAGGCATGTATGTGGGAGAAAGAGGAGAAGATGGTGAAGGCCAGCACAGATCATCACTTTTTTTCCTGCCCTATGAGAAACTGCCAGCATTACTCACAGGACATGGACAGGAGATGACGGAGCTTGGTTCCAGGTGCTTTACATACTTGACCTCATTTAACCTTCACCTAACTAGCATTTGACAGACACAGAAAAGCCAAAGGCCAAAAAAGAAAGTGCCTTACCCAAGGTTACTCTGTGGCAAGTGGCAAATCCAGGATTCCAAACTCAAGTCCCTTTGACGTCAAAGATCTGCTCTGGTTCTCAAGGGCTGCCTCTCTGGGAGTGGTACTAGGGCTGCAGCTTTTGATTCCAGAATCCAACTACTCAAACCCCAGGGAGGCAGCCTGGAAGTCCTGAGGTTGCTGGGACTGAGCTGTCCCAGAAAGGCACTGCCTGTCCCCAAGAGAACACAGAGACACATCTCCTACTGTGAGGAGGGAATCCACAAAGGTGATCTCCACTTAACATCAGCTTTTGGAGGAGGGGAGAAAGCACCTATCAAAATCTTAAGAATTCTCACCTTGGCCTCCCCAAGGAGAATGAATCTCCAGCTGTGACTAGAATTTGTTCACAGGGCTCAGAGAAGAGTCCTGAAGTCTATTAGGGTGCACAGCCAGGCAGCTGACACAGTAGAGAGAATAAATAACACTAATAATCCTTCATTCCCGCATTATCCGAATACATTCATCTCTCCCAAAGTGCTTGCAGCCCCCTCCCCGTGTGGTCCTGCTGGCTACAGGTTCTGGGCCAGATGCCAGCGCTCCCACAGCACTTGGTTATACCACCTCAAAGACTCCTACTTCCCCACGCCTTTGTCCCAGTCTCAGCTTCAGGTCTGTCAGCTCTTGGGGGAAAGGCAATAAGCCTGATCCCACAACAAGAAGGCCCCAGTACTTGGCTTCCGACCTTCATAGACATTCTAGAAATGATCCATGGAAGAACATAGGAGTATGGACTGCAAAGAAGACTGTCCCCCAAGATGCCCACCTTCTGGAGACAGGTAACTAACTAGAGGAGCACCTGCCAGGGTGTGGTCTGGACATGTGGTCTAGAGCCAGACTTCTTACTCTGGTATCTATGGATGGGTTTCAAGGATTCTAAGCCCTCTAACAGTTTAATGTGGAATTTGGGGCCAGGGGCGGGGGTGTAGGTATCTGTGTAAAAGTGGATTTTTCTTGTAAGAGAACCAAAAGCATACATTTTAGAAATTGTCGATCAAGTAGCTATGTGGCTCAGAGGTAAAGGGAGAAGCCAGCAGGTTGGCAAAGATAAAATGGGGGATAAGGTAAAGGGTGGCAGAATGGCCCACACAGGTTTGCCAACAGGGCTCTCCCCATGCACTACAGCTGCACGGCTGACCTGGCAGAGCAGCCTCCCCTCTCAGGACTCAGCCTTCTTCTGCTCCAATGCGAGAAGCAGGCACAGTACTTCACTGTTCCCATGGGTGTTGAGTGGTTACTGGAGACTGGGTGCAAGCTCCCCCAGTGAGTCCAATGGCAGGTCTAGGGCACCGTGCTAGCCGGCAGCCATTTGCACCATTTTGAGTACTATCTATTTAACCCACCCCATTCTCCCTGTTTAAGGTAGATCAGGGAAAGCCAAATCTAAAACTGTCCTTCTGTTTTCCTTAATTACATAGATCAGTTTCCTGCAGCCTGCCAAGCCTATCCTTCTCACAGAACCACAGGTCTGACAGAACGTGTTCTTCAAAAAGCCATTTTGATGGTTATTATGCTTGGGTCTTTTCAAGATGTCGGTAACTATTTGGTTTGATGTTTTTTCAACTTACCATTTATGCTCAGGAGTTTGGAATTTCCAACCATCATCTCTTTCTTTAGAAAAAAATTATAAACTGGCCCTCAGATATCTTTCTAGTCCTCCACAATTGAAATGGCAGCCTCTAGCACGGCAGTGACCACCTCTTTGTTAAGGATATTTTGAATCCATCATTAAGACCGGAGGTTGTTGATTATATTCTTTGTAATCAATATTCTAAAATCCTCTCTAATTTCAAGTTGCTTTTATGTTCCCTAACTCATGCTAGAATCCAGTGCGCGCTCGCTCTCTCTCTCTCTCTCTCTCTCACACACACACACACACACATAAAATCACACACATGCACACACACAAGGAGACTGTATGTTAGTGACTAGTTCCTGGTTTTATTTCTAAGAAATTAAAGAGTATTATATCTGTTGCCCTTATGGAGATGGCTTCTACTGCTTTACCTTTATCTGGTTCCTGATGTAAAGTTTTTATTTCCTAATCATATTTTCTGAATATAAAAACAATATACTTTATGGTAGAAATTTGGGAAAGTAAAGAAAAATAGAGAGAGGTAAAATACTAATAACCCCCTTGCTCCTAAAATCCTGTGTCTGTTACATGCCTTTTCAGGTTCACAATGTTTACTGTTTCTGAGCACGTGCACCTGCCCACTGACCTGGCTTTTCCTTTGCAAGTAAGCTCTTTGCTGACCTGAGCAGGCATTCTCCACACACAATCTTGCCTCCGAGGCAGCAAGCTGCTGTCCTCATGTAGCTCAAGGCACAGGCAGAGAAAAAAAAAAAAAAAGCCCAGGCCCTAGGTCCAGAGAGGCTGGGCTTGAATTCTAGATCTTTCTTTTCCTTGACTGTCTAATTTTGAATTAGACCATTATTAGAGCACTTTGTACCTCAATTTTCTCATCAATTTTATGAGGATAATAATTCACACCCCAAATTCCACCTGATAGATCCTTGGGGAGATTAAATAATGTATGGGGAAAATATATATATATGAAAAAGCTCTTGATAAAACTCTAAAGCACTTCAGAAAAATAAGTGTCTGTTTTCATTGCACTCAATGTGCTTCTAGATGTCTTTGCGTCTTCTCAGATTTTATTTGCTTCCAGTTTTCCTTAAAGCTCTTCATTTTATCTATGTTCTTTCAGTTCATGGTGACTTTGTCCAAGGCTCACTTCAAGCTTTGAATCTTTCGTTAATTGATTCCTCTTTGTAGGTATCTCCTGCATTTTTGTTGTTGTCGTTCTAAGAACATGTTCTCTACAAATATTCTAAAACCATGAACCTTGTGGCCATATTTTCTTCTTTTGCCAGGTATGACCTGATGAGACCCTTAAAGGCAGCAATGTCAGTGTAGAACTGGAAGCCCCTCATTTAGTACCAGCTGCAGGTTCCACACATGGCTCACACAGGCTCACCCCTCCACCACTCGGACTGGCTTGGGTGAGAGTAGCTACAGGGTGGGGAGCAGGGACAGCCACAGTAATGAACACTTATGGAATGCTTACTCTGTGACAAGGACTGGTCAAATAAAATAACTCAATTCATACTCACAGGAACTCAAAGAAGCCAGACCTATCAGTACCCTGTTTTATAAATAAGGAATCTGGGATCATGGAAATGAAGACCTTTTCCCAATAAACTAATAGGGGCCAGAGCATTCATCCTGGCAGTCTGACCTCTGAGATCTTACTCTCAACTTTTGTTTTCCACAGCTGCCACCATGTTACATGGTAGTAAGACAGGATGGAGAAGTGGAAGCTAGAAAAACTTAAGAACCCCAAAGGTAACAGCAGGCAGCTAAGGAATACAAGTGCAAGGAACACAACCTGAGTTGCCCTCTGCACAACGCAGAAGTAATCACATCAATGACATTCCCGAGCATTTCTGGAAGACTGTTCTTGATGTATCCCGTGGCTAATGAACACACCAGGAGAATGAAGTCCTTAAAATTCTACTGTGTACCCTCTTCTCATTCTCCACTATCCTCATTATACAGAACCAAACATGGCAATATGTTCCTACTAATTCTCTGTCTGTAGGTCACCCATAAACCTTTACTACAAAGCTTTAGAGCAAAGAGCTTAAGAGTGTGAGTGCCAGCCAGACTGGGCTCCAATTCTGCCTCGGCCACTTGCACTAAGTGGGTTTTAAACTGCTTTATGTTTGGGGTATCCTGATCTGTAAAATGCAGGTAATAATTTTCCATATCTCCTAGGGTGGTTTGGAGGGCTAATTAGGTGATGCACACAGCACTGAGCACTAGGCCTGTAAGTGCTCACAACACAGTAGCAGCCATTTATTAAATGTCTGCAGTGCACCAGCACTCAGTTAGGCACACACAGAGTGTATGCTGTTTCTGTCCTTGAGAAACCACGTAAACTGGATTGGAGACACAACCACAGTGCATCCACATCTGTGTGGGGGCTGTGGAGCAGGAAGAGGGTAGCGATTCCAGCCTGTGGGGACCAGGAAGACCCCAGAGGGTCCCTGAGCTGGAGGTAAAGGCAGATTAGTCGTGAACCACAACAGGTGAGGTGGGAAGGCACTGCAGACAGAGCGGGAGGCCTGGGGGCATGACTGCCTTTCACATTTTCCTTTTCCTCGGCTTCTGTCACCATCTCCATCTCTACTGCTTGGATCATGTACAGATAAAAGATAAGCCTGGAAAAATAGTTCCATACATAAAGCTAGAAAGATTAGTCTTGCTCTCCTTTCTGACAAGCATTTATCTAGTTTTCTAGATAAATACTGTGAAAGAGAACCTGGGAAGGAGACGCAGAACAAAGATTAAAGACCACAGGTCATAATGCCTAGGTGCCACTCTGCCTTCAGAACACGGGTTACTTCACCATGCTGCCTGCCTTCCCCATTAAACTCGTCCTTCCTCTTGTCCACTGGGAGCCAATGTACTGCACTGAAGGTCCCAGAATACACCAAAAACCTGGAGCAGAATGCAGCTATGAATAATATTATATGTGTATATATTAAATTTACAGTTTGAGGGGATTTTTTTTACATTTTCTCATTTGATCAGCAACACAATTGTCAGCCCTAAAGATGAAACTTTAGAAAAGAAGAGGCACATTCTGCAAGGCTGTACAACTTGCTGGAATCACACAGCCAGTTGGTGTAGGACTGAGGTGGGACCTGGTCTCTTGGCTATAGGCCGGTGCCCCTTCATCAGTATCACTTTGCTTCAAAAATAACTGAAAAGTAGTTTAAAAACATACATGTGGTAATGCTGAGAAACCAGAATTCTATGTAGCACAAATGGATACCCTCCTTCTTTTTTTTCTTTTTAAGATTTAAAAATATTTTTTTAGTTGTCCAAAGACCTTGATTTTTTAATTTATTTATCTATATTCAGTGCTGAGAATGAAACCCAGTGCCCTACACATGCTCGGCAAGCGCTATGCCACTGAGCTACAACTCTAACCCGATATCCTCCTTCTTAATAGGAAAATTAAAATGTAGAGGATTTAGCTTTTAAAACATAAATTTATTTTATAGTAAACTTTCCTTCAAGTCAAAAGTTGAAACAGATATTTGAAACAAAGCTAGCTCCCTTGTGTCCTTTGGGGTTCTTAAGTTTTTCTAGCTCCCATTTCTCCATTATTATTGTTCCTTTAACAATAATGGTGATTCCTATGAATGTAACAATACAAGAATAAACAGGATTCCTGACTGCCACCCTCTTGCTCTTACCAGTATACTCAAAGTAGTAGTTTACCAAAGGGTTTGAGAGAGAAATAGATACAAGAAAACAGATAACCTTCAAAATGCCCGAGATTAAAATGAGCAGTGAGGAGCACAGTGATTCCCTCACAGAGGAACTGTACTCTTCCAAGTTCAGATGTGAAGTGTATTTACAGAATGGAACGAGTTGGTTAAGAGAATGCACCCAAACCTTAGCCATGTGTGAAATAAAGGAGATGCTGGTTACCAGAGCCATCAATTTCTTACCTTTCATTCTCATCAAATTAAATAAATGTCCAGAAACTGGTTGTTTTATAGGGACCCACCTTTCCATTTTAAAACAACTTTGCCTTTTGCCAAGAGCAAAACACAAAGGAATCTAGAAGAAAGTCACTTTAGCTGAATCTTCAAAGTCCATACTCCTGATGAGTTCCTCTACCTACGACACAAACCTCAGGGCTGGGATGCTGCTCAGAGGTAGTGCACTTTCCTACTAGGTAAGAAGCCCTGGATTTGACCCCCAGCACCACTAGAGAGAGAATATATACAACATAAACCCTTACTCCTTATTGGTGGAGGCAGCTCTCTGATTTGAAGAGCCAGGGCTAGAAGTGGAAGACGTAATTTGGAAGTCTGATTTGCTGCTTATACTTGTGTACCTTGAGCTCTCTAATCCTCACTCTTTTCATTTGAGAAACAGAAATAATAATGTCAGTCTTGTTGTGAGGATTAAATGAGATTACACATGTTAACATAGCCCACAATATAATGGGCTAAGCATGACGGTCTACTGACAACTCATACCACACTTGAACAAAAAGTTGTTCCAAGCAAAAGCAAAGCAACTACTTGTAGTTAACTATTACATTTGGACTCACAGCAATAATTCTTAGCAGTTTCAGTCCACCATTTATCTTTAAAATAACCTACAAAGCCAGGTGTGTTGGCACCTATAATCCCAGTGACTCAGGAGATTGAGGTAGAAGGATGCAAATTCCAGGCCAGCCTCAGCAATTTAGCAAGTCCATAAACAAGTTAGCAAGACCCTGTCTCAAAATAAAAAATAAGGGCTAAGGGATGTAGCTTAGTGGTAAAGTACCCTTGGATTCAATACCCAGTAACACCAAAAAAAAAAAAAAGCCCTACAAAAACTGTATCCAGGAAACTTTCACTCCTTTCCCCCTAATTTCTATCTCAGAGGCACAAATGCATTTGCATCAATAAAACAAACTCCTTGCTATGGTTACTAAACTATCATTCATGAGTTCCAGTGCCAACCTTGACTTCATGAAATCAAAGCATTTCATAAATAGGTACAGGAAAAAAGACATTGAGAAAGTGAATAACCATGATCCCATTTATTCCAGAAAGCCCAAGTAAAGAGAAGGCATTTGGGGGATTAAAAAAAGAAAAGAAAGAAAGAAAGCTCTTATAGTATTTTTCCCCAGAGTCAGCATATGAAAAGTACTACAAAGAAAGGGAACAGAAAAGGAGCATGTGAATAAACAACTTGGAAGAGCTGATTTCTAGTTGAGAAGACCAAGCAAGACATCATGGTGGAGACTGCCTTGACATGGATCTTGAGAAACAATTAATTTACATGGAATTTGAAGGGAAGGGGAACTGCACAATTACTGACAAAGGCCACATTTTTAAAGAAATGTCGTATTGAATACAATGTAGAATGAAGCCCAGACAAAGAAATGAGGCACTAAGAAGGGTATATTTTCATTCTATCAGACTAAAGCTGGTTCTAAAGATACTTCCATTAATTCAGCTCTAGCAAATCTCACCCAGGTGCTTAGATGGCAAGGAAATGGGAACATAAATGGTATAAGCATATCAACTTTATCTTCAATGCACATTTATTTATATCCCATCTTTATGGAAGATCAGCATTCTCTGAATACTAACCATATGCAGAGAAAAATGTCACATAAAGCACAAACCTTGTCCTCATGGAAAAAATGGCAAATCAATCAAAAAACAGAAGTGATTTCTCTCTTACGGACTCTAAGAAAACCCATATAGAATTTCTCACTTCAAGAATCCAGGAAAAGGTCAAATTCTCCTAACCAGGAAAGATCTTCCAAGTCTAAGCACCTATGTTTGGCCAGGGTAGAATTTTTCTGCAGTCCTTCTTCTTATGTGAACTAAAGGGAAAAAAATCAAGATACAGACATAAACAAAATAAAATGATTGAAATTGTCTCCATTCTCCCTGAAGCTCAGAAACAATCCTGGAGTCTCTACAAGGTGACATGAGGGAGAGCCACAAACCCTGAAGATACCCATTCTGGCTCCACAGAACTGACCGCAGACCTTATCTATATAGAAACAAATCTGAGGGTAAAGGCTGCAGTGTCTCCATGATCTAGACATTCTGCCTGCACAGGGCCGCCCAGAAGCTATTTGGAAATTCAGATCAATGAATACACTTCTTGATTTTTGCCTAAATATTCAGTGCCCACCAAACACCACTGAGAGTCCAAGTCACACTCACACCCCTTCTCTCTCAACTCCAGTGCCTATTAGCAGATGTCCAGAGAGAACAACCGTTTGTCTTTTTCAAATAACACATATGCATAAATCTGGGTTCTTTCTTGTCTCTCTACATTTAGGTCCACATTTATTTTAAAAAGGGGAAGGGAGAAAGTAAAAAAGGACGGATGTGAGAAGACTGTTAACCCCAGCAGCCTGATAATCAGTGATTAAAGTCACAGTCAGAGAATAACGGCATCTTAATGCCTCCTACCCTCTTCCTCCTCCACGTGTCTTTAATATTCCACTTCAGGCACTGAGGGAGGGTAACAGGGCTAGCGAATTCCAACCAGCACCAGGATAATTGCACCATTCACCCCCCTCACTAGTCAATCAGAGTCTGCTTATCCAGCCCCAGTTATTAATAGTTTTCCTACATTTAGTGTTACAAAGGAGTGAAATGAGGCTTTCTCTCCGAAATAAGAAATGGGGCACCCTCAATAAGGACTAAGTGGAACAGGGATGTTTGCAGAACTGAGGGCCACTCGCCCTATTTCACAGCCACACCTGTTTCAAGGGTGTCAAGGAAAGCATTCTCCCTATGCTTCCCAACCTTCAATAGCAGGCCTGTGTCGGTGCTGGGAGAGCTCAGGAGCAGGGTGAACACAGCTCTGCTCTTAATTCAACCAAGGGTTCTACCCACCTTGGTGCACTCTGTAGGTTAAATCCCCTCATCTCCCCAACAATGCGTCTGACCTCTGGCCCAGGGATTCCCCTCCTCATCATATAACAGTATAACTATGATAGGGCCTCATTGTATATGCCAAAATGCTAGGATCAGATAATGTTTAGAGCTAACAGGTCCCTTGTCAATCATCTTGCCCAAAGGTTCTCAAATATGGTTGTGCATTAGAATCCCTTAGGGGACTTTTTAAAATGACCGCTGCTTGGATCTTTCACTGAGTGACTTTAATTTAGCTGTTTGGGGTGGAGCTTAAGCATGGATATCATTGGTTTTGTTGCTTAGTTTTTTGAATTTGTTTGTATTTAAGCTCTGTGGACCATTCTGTTATTGAACTGAGATTAAGGAGCACTGCTTTAGACTGTCACAGAAATGGGAAGATTGAGATCTAGAATCAATGATTTGCATGTGGTCACAGAGTAAGCACCACAAGCAAATACAAGCTTCTGACTCCCAAGACCTCTACCTTTTCCACTGTCAGATAAACAGCTGCTGGATAACCTAAAAAAAAATTTTTTTTGAATATTTAAAAATACCCGTTACTTACAAAAGGAATGCCCTGGGCTCTGAAGAGTGAATGCCTAGCACCGGCTGACTTACAGGACATGTATCCCAAGGTGACTGGTGGGGCAGGGCAGTGGAAGAAAAGCATTAAAATAAGATTCGATGGACATGGAATGTGGCTTTACACCGCATGGTTAATGTCAGGACTATTTTGACAGTCTTAAAATGGCATTTGTGGTAGGGATTGGGGGACAAAATAATAACCAAGGTTGACTGTCAGCATTAATGCTTATTATCCTATCACACACACATGTGCACACACACACACACACACATTCACGTATCTCATGCATTATTGTACCTAAATTGCACCAATACATTTAATGCATTTAAGGTTATTTTGGCTACTGGTTTTGGTAGGTAAGTCACTGCACAAACACTCATATACACACAAGTCTAAAGTGTGGGAGTGCATGTGGGGTGTGTGTATTAAGATACACACAGAAAATACACTGATCTTTAATGGTCCTACTGTGGTATCTATGTGACCAGACCATGGCCCTACAGGTGGAAGGATTGCTTCAGGGTTTCTGGCCATTTTCTCAGAGTACAGTTAGCTGTGGGAAGGAGAATTAAAGGCATCACTGAAGCTTCAGGTGTCTTCAAGACCCTCTTCTCTCTCTGAACAATGGAGTGCTTTTAAACAGTCATTGTTATTTTTAAGTTCCCCCTCTCAAAATGAAACAAGATTTGGTTTTCTCAGAAATTTTAACTTATTGAAGTGCCAAGAGGGTCTACATACAAGTTAATGATAACATTCTTCTTTCTGAAAAAAAAAATTCACAATCCTAATAAAGCAATGAGCACAGAGATGGGGGATGGTGTAGCTATATCGTAGTGTGTCTTTCCTGAGCTGGGTGAATAGGTCAGAGCGTTAACTAATCAAAACCTGAAATTGGCCTCATCTAAGAAACTCTCTACTACAGGCTTTCCCCTTCCCTAAAATACTGGACTCCAAAAAGGAGGAGGGCCATAATCTCTCTCTGTCTTTCCACAGGTCTAGCCTGGCCCCTCCTCCTCTCCTCTCTCCCGGGCACAGCCTTCTTGCTATGCCTAGGCTGCTCTGTGTCTCAAACACGTCCCTTGAAATGCATGTCCCTTCAGTGAGCCAGTGGTGGGCATTTACTCACCCTCAGATCTTCAGAACCAGGATACTCTCTTTGTATACAATGGACATCTAAAAAGTCTCCAGATTGATTTTAGATTCCCTTTGCTAATGACATGAATACAAGCCACAACGTACAGAGAAATGGTGAAACTGGAGGGAAAAAAAAAAGGTATAAGGAAGGAAAGCAAGAAAAAAATGCAAACAAAATTTAGGGAAACATTCATTCAAATCCATCTTCCCTTTAGGCACCAACACTACAATTTAATCAAGCAGTGACCTAGGGCATTTCCCATTATTTCTACACCTGGGCATCCCCATAAAGCAAAAACTTGTAAAATGTCAGGCCACTCTAGTAAGGCAAGCAAAAAGCGTCTTTAGAATGCCTTGGGAATCACCGGACCCCTCTTCATCCATCACTCCTCTTTGCCATTAACAGAAAGCAGCTAGTGGCTGAATGGCACAGCAACTCTCTACCTCACGACTCTAGAAACACACGGGGCTAGGCTGGTCCTTCATTCCAAGTGGCTTGGCCTGGGCTAAGATCCAGCTCTTTCCTTGGACACAAATCAACTATCAGCTGTCCCTTTCTTTGTAATGGCCATCAATAAAGTTAGCTGCAATCCAGTGGTCTAAACTGAAAACTATATCATTTGCTCATTCTAGAGACGAGTCTAATAAATAGAACTAGGATTCATTAACTATAGAATTACAAAGCAGAAATTAGAGCCTCTTCCCTCTCCATTTAAGAAGACCCTGACTTTATTCTCTGGCTTTATCACTTGGAATCTGAATTTTTTTTCATCAAAGAAACCGCACTTTCCCATGTTGCCCTTTTTCCTGAGTTAGGAAAGCCAGGAAGAGAAGGAAACTTGCCCTACTACACCTACCTTCCTCTCCATATGCTCTTAGTCCTCCCCAAAAGACCTACCTCTCCTCTCCTACAAAACTCCTGTTCTTCAAGATATAATTTAAATGTCAACCCCTTCCATGAGGCCCTCCTCAAGTCTCCCCGGCCTCTTCTTTGTAGATCTTGCCTAAATATACCACCGACTCCTTGCGCGTCTCCTTCCCAGCTCCTCAGCTACAAGGGAGGCACAGAACGGAGCTAATTCTTTTTCATAACACAATGACAAATATTGGTTCTTAACAAATATTTATTGAATCACTGAGTAGAGCAAAACATAAACATATATTAAGCTTAAAGAAGAAGACAGAAAAAAACTAAGGCATTAATAAAGAGGTGAACTAAGAAGCAGGAGAACATAAAAAGAAAAATAGAAGGAAAAGAGTCATCTATGAGAAAGGCCAGAATAAGAGCAGAGATGGTGAAAAGAGAAGAGGCCAAAGATACATAAAGTGGAAGAATAAAAAAAGAGAGGAGATGGGTAAGCTTAAATACATAGGTTCCTTTTTGATTTTATTTTTTTATATAAGAACAAAGCAGAGGTGTTGGGAGTCCCAAAAGTACAACATATGCGACACTGCCAATGTTAACCATGACATATAATTAAGTGCAGAGATGGTGTAGATGGTGATGCATGGTACAGCAACTCTAGTATCACCTGGGAGCTTGTTAGAAATGCAGAATGTGACATCCCACCCCAGAGCTAGTGAATCAGAATGTGCATTTTAACAAGATCCCCAGGTGACTCTTATATGCAACAAAGTTTGAGATGCACTGATGTAGACATTTGAAATCCACAGATAACCACCTCCACATCTCATTCTAACTGATGGTATGTTACACAAAGCACCAGTACTCAGGACTACACAATCTTAGACAAATCACCTACTGCCCCTGGATCTAAGCTTCTTCATCTAGTAAGCGGAAGTCAGAGCAGATGCCTTCTAAAGTTCACAGAGCTCCATATTCTCAATCACGTCTAACAGTATAACTTCAATACTTCCTATAGCCACCAGAACAAATGATGAACAGCATCACGGCTAATGAATACTGCACTTTCTCTGTTCATTCACTTCGTATTTTCTGAGTACCTATTATGTGCCATCACTACACTAGGAAGAAACAATTATAAGATGATAAAACATCTCTCCCACCGTTGAGAAGCTCACAAACTTCTTTGGGATACATATGAACAAAATTAGGAGAAAAATAATGAAAAAACATGAATACATGCTGAGAAAACAGGAAAGGCAAAGCAATCCCACTGTTTGGGGCAGTCGTGAAGAATTCTGACAAGGGGACAACACATGCAGTAGGTCCCTTCTCCGCCAACCTCAGGGGTGGAGCAAAAAGAAGAAAATCAAGTAATGGGAGAACATCAAGAAAACAACCACTGGTCCTTGAACACATCTCTCTGGTTCAAAAAATCCCAAAAGTTCATCCACTCAATGGATTTTGTGTAATGGCCACAGGCAGACAATTAACAGCCACAAGTGGACCTCAAAAACCCACCTTCTCTGAGTTATGTGTGCTCCCTCTACTGACTATATTCTGTTCTTCCATCTTCAGCCTCCCTCTGGAAAATAATATCAATTCAACCACTAATCTACTCTCCCTGGAGACTTCTTCTTGTGGTTGCAAAGAGGAGATGCACTTTAATAAATGTGAACAATTCATTAGACCAGTAACTCTCTTGATCTATATTTATTTATAGAGAAAGACTACACTAGTATCCAATCATGTGTACAGTAACAGAGGGAAAAAAAAGATACTTTATTCAAAAGAAGAAGTTTCTAGAATTCTTAAGGAGGGTATAGAATGACACTCAGGAAAAGGAAAAGCTTAAATTTTCTAGCTTATCCACTCCTGACCTCATCAAAATGCCAGAGCTGAGCAGTTCTACAAGTTCCAGTCTTCATTGTTGAAGACAGAGGAACACCATACATGACAACAGTTTTCCAACCTGTACAACAATGAAGTCCACCCAGGCTTCCTTCTCTTCTCTGGCTTCTATATGCTGGTTTGGGGCTATGGTTTCCTCACAGACAATCTGTGCTTTCGCCTGACTCCTTTATTTCATAGTCCATAAACCTTAACTAAGTGTTTGCAGCCTGTTAATACTAGTGAATATGTCACCTTCATTTGACTCTTGAACAGGAAAAAAAAAAAAAACAGAAAACAAAAATCCTGTCCCCTGGGTTCATCATAGTTGTGGAGGAACTAAAAGAATATTTTACAAGGTAATGATGTTCCCAAGGCTAGATCGGCTCAGTCCTATTTCTCCTTGTCAAACACCACTAGTTCTACCAACCAATTTCAGTTCCCAGGTCTCTCTTCCAGGTGGTCACTGCCCCTCCCCATGCAAGGCTGGATGCATGCATGTGAAGGTCAAGGAAGAAAGTCAAGGTTCTGAAGCCCTTTTTCTGGAGGTAAAGCAGGAACAAAAAAGCAAGGTTCCTGCTCTTCATCCCTCCTCCAGAAGAAGTCGCTCTTCTCAATTAGCCTAAAATAGTGCACCTGATGTACAAAGTAGTGCTACAGGAATATTTCTCTTTCCCCTCTTTTCCTGACATTTTTCCTCCTTCCTTATTCTCTCTGCCTGCATTACCCCTGACAAAAATTACACATATCCAGCAGCAAAGCAAGACAGGTTTCCTAAAGCTAGAGCCAATGGGAGAGAAAAATTAGACAATTCAGTAGCACACCCTGCTTCTCTCCTTGCATTTAGCATCTGTCTCTACAGTGCCAATATCCTTCTGTTCACAGATCTGTCATACTCCACCACACCTGAAACACAGAAGATCACCATGTGGAATTGCTTCCCTTGAAATCGCCACTCTAACCTTCTTTACTCTGTTTTCCTGGGAAGTCTTTATTTCCTATTAATTTTTTTTCTTAATTGCACATCATGGAGACTCCTTGATTGAAATTAAATCTGCTCTTCCACCCACCAGCAGCCACACTGCTTTCCCATGTTACCCACACTGTCAGGGGGTGGCAGAAAGAGAGAAGACAAAATAGAACCCAGTCAGTTCTTTGTGCTGTGAGGGGAAAAGGGAGAGAGAAGAATGGCCCTAGGATGGCCCAAAACACCATTGGGTCATAGTTTCATGGACACTGTCCACAAGGATAGGTAACACCTGCCTCCACACCAGGGTCTCCAAATAGGCTTTGGATGTCAAAAAGATACAGACCACCTGTGGCAATTCCTCCTTGAATCCTAAGGAGTCCTTTCCAGTTGGATCACCTTTCCTTTCTCTTTACACCTTTCTCACCCCCTTTTCCTTATCTTTCTCAGCACTCTCCCCTTTTAACCTCCTCTCCTTCACCTAGTCTTTGGGCCAACTAAGGACAGCCTGCAACTTGGCTTGATCCCATTAGCATTCAAGACAAATGAGGTGGCTGTCAAAAGGCCTCATCACCAAGGAACATTCTGAAGGACCTACTCACTGCAAAGTGCTGTCATATGCACCAGGGATGCAAAAGGGACCATGTGCCTGCCCTATGGATACCACCTCTTTGTCCGTCCATTTGTATGAAATCATTGCACATGGAACTGCCTTTCTCACCCATACCTCTGTTCTATTTTGAAGTAAAATTAAGAGTTCATCCTCCCACTTGAGGGAATAGAAGCAGATGGGGAACCAGCTCAGGTGTCTCTAAGGTGAGCACACACCAGATAACCTCAGCTATTTGTAGACATGGTGACAACATGGTTCAAATTGGGATCCCACCCTCTCACTCTGATTACACCATGGTTACAGATTAGCGTTTCAGCAATAAAAGCTCAAAAAAAAAAAGAAAAAGAAAAACCTGGAAACCTCAGGAAGAGGAACAGTAAATTTGGATTATTTCCATCCCTTCTGGACAATAAAGAACTATCATCTATGGTCATCTTGAGTAACAGGACCTTCTGCTACTGTCCCCCACATCCCATTAGTATTTTGGGATTGTTTTAAAGGATTGTTATTTTTTTTTAATGCCAGAAAAAAAAAAAGATTTGTGGGAAGAAAGAATACTTTTAGGAAGACTATTGATGCTGATGATTCTGCTACATATTTTTGAAGACTTTTATCCCATTTTAATTACTGCATTCAGATGCCTTCATGGTTTGGGGATGTATGGTCAGTGGAGCAAGAGGAGCAGCCTGTTCACCATGATGGCCCTCCAGCCCATGAATGATCTGATTTTCTCAGGAGTTGTCTTGGATTGCCTGAGTGACTAGCAGAAGAGTCATTAGCTAAGTCTTTTCCATTTCTCCTGCTATTTCTGTTTTCAAGTTCATTAAAACATTGCCTAACCACATTTCACATGTTGTAAAAATTGATCAAAGGGGGAAAATTAAAGTATTAATTCTATTTTTTGAGGGCACAAGACTAACACATGCAAACAGCACATCTCTTTGTTTAACACAAAGACTCACGTGTCGAATTCTGCACCCCTTCCACATGCACAGCATTTTAGAACTCTGCAAGATAGCCATTTTGCAAGAGTGTGGAAGTAACAGTTTGCTTGGAGGATGTGTGGGTATAAATAGATGTGTAGACAGAAGGAGAAATTTACAGCTCAAAAATAATAGCACACAAAAAATATAAATTAAAAGCAGAATATTGACTTCTTTCCATGCTCAGAATATTGAATTCCTTCTTTCCATGCTCAAGATTTAAGTCCTCTTAATCTGCAGCATCCTTCAATTCCAGGTGTTCTTAGACCCGCCCGATTCCCCATCTAGACCTGCCCCTCTGCAATAGGCCTCCCGGGATCTCTGGGCCCAGTGTCAACCTTTAGACAGCAAGTGGACTCCAGGGCAACAATCACAGTAATCTCAGTCATTATTTTTAATTTTTAAAAGGTACCGAAAGAGATGCCTAGAAAGGTAGAGACAGGAGATAGGGAGAAAGGCATGAAGATGGCAAGAGGGTAAAGCCAGCTTGGGGAAAAAAAAATTCTAGATTCCCATTAAAAATCATAGCTTAGCTCTGGATGAATAAAATGATTTAACTAGAAAATCACACAGGTCTCCCGGCTGCCTGTGTGTGTGTGTGTGTGTGTGTACATATACACACACACACACACATACATATCGCATGTCTTCCAACATATTCTGTGCCTACATATATCCACCCCCAATGCCCCCCAAAACCCAAAACCTGTTTGATGAGAAGGAAAGGGAGATTTCCCTCTTTGTGATAAGCCTTTTTTCCCAAACAGCATTATTTTGGTATCTCCTTATCTTTTCTTCCAAAAAGATCCACTTGAGAGACAGATAAAGCAAGGAATCCCTACCCCAGGTGAGGAAAAAATAAAATAAAATTTGCCCTACCTTGGTTTGTAGAAGCCAAACCTCTAGACGGACAGATTAAGGGAGTGAGCATGTTGGGAATGTCCAGTCTCCTCTTCTTGCTTGCATATCCACATAAGAAAGACGAAGGATAATGAACAGAAGATAATTTAAAATCCAATTTAGCGTAAATTTTGTTTTAATCTTGTGTCTTGAAGAGATGCAAATTCAAAGAAAAAGATTTAATTCAAAGGTATTTCAGGGTACGGAGAGCAGCTCACAATGCAGAATCCAGAGTAATTATTCCGTTTGCATGTGAGGTTAGTGGCTGGAATATATTTTTAAGGATTCTTCTGGCAATTATGGTTTTTGATTTTTGGAGCTTTAGTGGAGGAGGATCTGTGTGGAGAAGCTGGGGGCCGGCTCCGTTCCTCCGTGGAGCAGGGTCATTCCCAAAGCGTCCCCTTCCTAAGGGGGAAAAAAGAGGCGGTCAGGGTTTGATTTGAGAGTCCCCCAGAGGGTGAGAAAAATGCATTCCGAAAAAGATATCAATTCGTTATATGGGAAAGGGGGAGGAAACCCCGCATTTCCCACAGAGTGCACACGAGAGGAATTGAAAACAGCTGGCACCGGTCTATAAATAATTCAGAAAAGGTCTGGCTATACCATTCCTGGGACAGGCATGGATGAGAGGTGGGAAAGCCAACCTGAATGGAAGAGAGAGGGAGGGAGCGAGTGAAGGAGGCAAGTGGAAAGGAAGGAAGAAGGGTGGGAGCAGAGGCAGGATACAGCAACACACACACATGCAGAAACACAATCCCCACTTAACTCGCCAGCAAGTGCGGCCCCCAGCCCCATCTGCATTGCTGCTGACATGTTTGTCTCGCTCTCCCCATCGTCTCTAGCAGCAGCGCCTCCTCCCACCCCGGGCTTGTGCTGAATGGGTCTGATTGTGCACGGGGTGCACACTGGGCATTTCTTGGAAGGGGCACACTGACACACGCGCACACACGCCCCCGACGCGCACGCGCCCCCACGTTCACTCACACTCACCCCCGCGCACACTCACCCCCGCGCACACTCACGCCGCCGCGGCGCTGATGTGCAGCGCACTGGGCTTCACCTGCAACGTGTCGATTGGACGGATGGTCGCGGCGCGTGGCTCCGGCCCCGGGCACCGCTGCCCAGCCTATCTGCTAGGTGAGGGGATTAACCCCCTCAGAAAGACCAAGGCCAGCCCTACCCCTTCCTCCCCCAAAAAATCCTTTTAAAAAGCCACGTCCAAATTAGCAAGTGCCGGATTCTGCTGGATTTAAGAGCTTTACCTAATACCAGGTTGGTTAACGGTTCCACTGCTTCAACCCTTTATCTGCCTGGCACCCCTAAACCCCAAAATTGAGACGAGAGACTCCAAAGCGAGTATTTACGTACCAGCTATGAGTGCCTTGGCGATTGCAGTCTCCGAAGAGGGTGGCCGGTGGCGGGGGGTTGAGGGTTTTCCTTTCCTGCAAAGCAGGATTAATGATCCGTCTCGGGGGTTTTGAAGTTCACGACTCTTCTTTGCAAAGCAAAAGGAAATGCATTCGGACGCCAGCACTTCTGGATAGTGGTGATCAAGAATCACCCTGACGAGCACTTTCGATAGAGTGAAGCCCCGAGATTTCCTAGAGGTGAAGAAGCCGAAGGAAGTGGTTTTTGAAAGGGGGTGGGGGGGACCTTCCTTTCTCAAAAAAAAAAAAAAAAAAGGTGGGGGGAGGTGGAGAGGCAGGAGCCCAGATTCCAGTTGGTGATGATGGGAGCCAGGGGAGGGGAAGCGGGCGGGGGCAGGCTGTGCAAGTCAACTGCTCGGCAGCGGGAGAGGAAGAGGAGGAGGGGGAGGTGGGGGAGAATAAGAAAAATGTGTATTAATCACCGGCGACTAGGGGGGGGGGAGGGGAGCACGGGGACAGCACAGGTCGCCTGGTCTGGATTTGGGTCTCACACCCAGAAACGTGCCACACACACACACACACACACACCCCTACCTACCTCTCACACACGGGCTCTGGTGGGAGGAGAAACCCAGGAAGCTAGGGAAGAGGTTTCTGCTCTCAGGGTGTGTGTGCGAGCTTGTGTCCTCTTTCTCCACACCCCCCACCCCTCCCCACCCCCAAACCCCTTCACCCCCTCACTCCAATTGCTAAGACTCTGGCGGAGGCAGCTTCCCACGTCATGTGCTGGGGGAAGTGGGGTGGGAAGGGGGGAAAAGGCTTAACCCGAGTCTGTGGCGCCTCCTCCTGGCCTCAGGGGGGAACAGCACGAGGGAGGGCTGCTTAGGGTGGGGGGAGCTAGATAATGCCCCCGGTGGGCAGTCGCGCTGGGTTGCGGAAAGCATCTCAAAGGCGGAGCTGCAATTTGAAATTAAGACCCCTGCATTACTGTCCATAAATCAGTCTTTGCTTCACAAGTGCATTTTGTGTGCTGGACTCAGTTTAAGGCTGAGTTCTTGCCTTCAAGAAGCTTAAGATCTATTTTAAGCCCCAAAAGGCTGACTGTTGACACAATAGAGAACAAAGCAAGGTAAATGTAACTAAAGGCTAAACTGTATAGTACAGACTGTAAGTATGTTTTTCTGGCTGCTAGTGAAGATTTGAGGAGTTTGTAATTTTGTGTTAAAGTGGATCCTCTTATTTAAAAGTCTTGAGAAGACACAATGATGAGACAAATGAATATTCCCCATATGAAACTAGATTTTATAGTATTTACAAACTCACCCTCTAAAAGGCAAACATCTATTCATTACTCTCTCTTAAGCTTTTTTATATTTTAATTGCACTTTTCATCACCTGTAGCATTATTTATTTTTAATATTAATTTGCCATATATGCATGGTTTTTACTCTCATTCATTGACTTCTCAAAGACGGAGAATATTACAATGGTGGAGTCTTTTCATATGGGTTATACTATGGGCTTCTCACCCACAGTCCTGAGAAGCAGTCCTACAAACACACAGGAAGCAATGCTGTGTGAAATGGTTATACCTAGTAACTTGGAGCTTGGGTCTATGAAGAAGAAATCAGATGTGTGTGCTGTCCTATAGACCAGACAGCACTCAATGCAACTGAACAAATTCTTGTTAGGAGTCTTACTAGGCTTTTTCTTAGAATCTAAGATGTTTAAGACACAAACACATACACACACACTCACACACACAGAAACACATAAGCATTATCAATACAGTATGTTCACAGGCAAATGATTCTTCCTCGGGAACAGTATTGCTATTTTTCTAAGATCACCAGGGCTGATCTTCCACTTCTTTGGGGAACTGCATAGCTACCCCACAGTGGCTGTGCTTCTCCGTACACAACAGCCAGTCCCAGCCTCTCTATGTTCAGATTTTCAGTTGTTAGAACACCAATTGCAGGAGGAGTATAGGATGCAGAACATATTCCTAAAATACTCTCTGTGTCTTCCATAAATGGCCATTACCTTCAGGATAAGATCTGAGTTCGCTCAAGCCGCCCGCATGCGTTAACCTTTCATCTACATTTCTGTATTTTATTCTTTCACCTCATAGCTTACCTTCCTTCCCCTTCCTACCCTCAACCCCCTTCACTGAAACTGTATACCATTCTTTTCCATTTTCTTTTCCTTCCTACCTGAACCCAGCAATTCCATTCTCTTCAGTTCATTTTTGCAAATGTAGAGAGAGGAATGAACCCTCATATTCCTTCAACCTAATTTAATGTACCCTCCCTTCAGGTTCTAGCTCAAGTCTCACACCTATGAGGATGTTTTTTTTTTTTTTTTTTTTTTTTTTTTTTTTTTTTTTTTTAGTCAACCAAGCCTGAATTGATTTCTGTAACAATTTCCAAGGTTTTAAAATGAGAAATGGCTCCTCATTATAACCCTCCAACTCTCACTAACTGTATGTGAAAATGTATGGAAGACTTTGATAAATTATCACGTGACTGGGTCATACTTCTTCCAAGTATTATCCAGGCATCAGAGGTACTAACCATACCAAATTGACATTTGGTCCTGAATAATGAAAAACTGGCCCACCAAAAGGAAAAGTAATACTGCCATAGTTATCTATGTTGAGTGATATGAAACTATTGATAATTCAACCACATAGAATTGACAATCACATGAAATAATCATTATTGACCTATAATAAAAAGACCATAAGGTTCAACTTAAAATTGTATCCTTATTATATATTTCCTTTCTTCCCAATAAATGGCTTAGTTCCTTAAGGGAGGGGTTCAATCAATATTAAAGTTTTTCTAATGACTGAAACTACTTTCCCAAGCTTTTTCTGACTCTGGAAGAGCTAATTCTAGGAACCATGCTGCTTGTGAAATAGAAAGTGATATCCCTTCTCCACAGTGCTCCTTGCCTATTGCTCATTCAGTGGGAACAAGACTTTTTTTATTTCTCAAACCCTCTGTCACTCACTTTTGCACTTCTCATGAACCACAAACCTTTCAATTAAACTATTTCAAGGACCACCTAGATTCAGGCAATTTGAAGTAACATTTCTTGACATTACAAGTAATATATGTCCTAACTCCTAGTCAGGCAGCACAGAAAGCAAGACAAAATTTTGGGTTATATTTCAAATTTCATTTGTTTATTGAGTAAAAGCGCTTGCTGAAGGGAAGGCTGCTAATGACACAGGTGGAGGGATTCTGCCAGTTCACTTGACCCCAGGAGAGGCTCCTAGGAGATGCAAACACTTGTCCCCAGCCCAATTAGCAGGTATAAAGCCCATTCCTTCCCTCCCTACCCCCAAGCATATTTATTTGGTAACATGCTTCAGATTTTAGCAAAGTGTAGGATCTGAAGCTTATACAATTAGGGGTGAATCATTAAGAGAAAAGATAAAATTTGGTTTGACATGAATATTTACTTAAAATGAAAATAAATCACAATTAAAAATTCTTCACTATTCATGAATGCTAGAAAAACAAATTATTAAATAATAATTTTTACTACTTAACTGTCTAATGCTTCTGTAATACTTGTTATTTTAAATTTTTTAATTAGTTTTTGTAATATATTTTTCTTTTTAACTACATAGCTTTGAACACCTCTTCACATGATTGAAAGCATCATTTCTTTTTTTTTTTACATTTGGTACGTATTTTAATTTTATTTTATGTAAATTTTTTTATTTATATATGGCAGCAGAATTACAATTCTTATCATATACAGAGAGCACAATTTTTCATATGTCTAGTTGTATACATAGTATATTCACACCAATTCGTATCTTCATACATGTACTTTGAAAAGTAGTGATCATCACATTCCACATCATTAATTACCCCATGCCCCCTCCCTTCCCCTCCAACCCCTCTACATTATCTAGCATTTGTCTACCCTTCACACATCAGATAGAGTACTAATCACTAGCGTATATAGAGAACTCAAACAGCTAAACACCAAAAAACAAATAACCCAATCAATAAATGGGCCAAGGACCTGAAGAGACACTTCTCAAAAGATGACGTACAATCAATCAACAAATACATGAAAAAATGTTCATCATCACTAGCAATTAGAGAAATGCAAATCAAAACCACTCTAAGATTTCATCTCACTCCAGTCAGAATGGCAGCTATTATGCATACAAACAACAATAAGTGTTGGTGAGGATGTGGGGGGAAAGGTACACTCATACACTGCTGGTGGGACTGCAAATTGGTGCGGCCAATATGAAAAGCAATATGGAGATTTCTTGGAAAATTGGGAATGGAACCACCATTTGACCCAGCTGTCCCTCTCCTGGGTCTATTCCCAAAGGACTTAAAAACAGCATACTACAGGGACACAGCCACATCAATGTTCATAGCAGCACAATTCACAATAGCTAAACTGTGGAACCAACCTAGATTCCCTTCAATAGATGAATGGGTAAAAAAAAAATGTGGCATGTATACACAATGGAATATTACTCAGCAATAAAAGAGAATAAAATCATAGCATTTACAGGTAAATGGATGGAGTTAGAGAAGATTGCTAAGTGAAGTTAGCCAATTCCAAAAAAACAAATGCTGAATGTTTTCTTTGATATAAGGAGGCTGATTCATAGTGGGATAGGGAAAGTATCATTTTCTATAAAGGTAGTAGAAAGAATCCCTCCCCCAAAATCCCATCCATTCTTTTCTTTAACATTCAAAATCATTTTTTAATCTTGTAGAACTATACAGTACACTTTCATTATTTATAATTATCTTACTGTGCATTATTATAACAGAAATTCTTGCTGCTATCCATTTGCAAAAGTACCCATGAATCAATGGTTTTCTTTTTTATATACAATTTTTTTATTTGTTTTAATTAGTCTTGACATATCATACATTTGAATCAGATGGGATATAATTTCTCATTTTTCTGAGTGTACAGGTTGCAGAATTACATTGGTCATGCAGTCACATATATACCAACAGCCCATCCATTCTTAAACCTGGTTGTTTGATGATTATTTTTCATTTTAGATAACTCAGAATAATGTCTTACTTATTGGTAATAGTGTAATGTACATTTTTTGGATTGTTTTCAAATATGGGGAAATCTTTATCAAATTTCTTTTATATATTAGCTGTAAGATTACAAGTACTTCAAATTTTTTTGTACGGTGACTAACATTAAATATCCCTTGAATTGATGACACTCATTAACTGGATTCTGATGTATTATCAATTTGACATTATCTTCATCAATGTCAGTATTTCAACTCAAATCAGTCAGAAACTTAGCTCTTTTTTCCTATGTATTCATATGATTCACTCCTCTTCATTAATTGAATTATCAAACAATTTAGGAGTCTGTTAATTACTACTATTCAAAATTTCTCTTTTCTTTTTAAAGAATTAAGAAGTTTGGGTATGATTTGGAAAAAAATGTTGCAATTTGCTCCTTGATGTCAGATTAATTTCTATTGATGTCAGTGTTCATCTTTATCTCTTTTATTTCATATTATATTAATTTTCATCTTCATTTTCTCTCAGTTATTGAATAAATAAATGTAGATAATAAAAGAAAGAACTCTTTGAATATGTCCTAAGCAACAGTATGTAATTTCTCACTTGTTTTATTAAAATGTCCCAAAGTGTCTTTCCAAATTGCAGTTGAAGTAGAAAAATCAAGCTTTATGAACTCTTTGACTAAAATTTTCTCTTCATCTCTGCAACTGGATTTCCTTTCCCAGCCTATGAAAACTTTCAGAAACTTAATGTTGAGGGTCTCACATTACTTGGCTTAAGCAGTTTTCTAATGGAAAAAAAAATTATACTTAGCTTCTTTTAAGAAAATTCTAACTTGTCATGTCTGTTTACTCCATTTGTGAGACAAATACAAAAGACAAAAAAAATTACAAAATATGAGAGTGGTCAACAACTTCAGGCAAGGGAAAGTCAGTTTTTTCTCCAACAAGAAGAAGGGGATGACCCATACAGCATATGTCTTGTGTCTCAACTTCATGTCACACCTGGAACCTTCTTCAAAACAGCAACAATAACTTCACTGTGTAAGAAACTGACTGCAAGCCTTATAAATTTATGTCACTAAATCCATATTAAAGTATTCCCAATTCAACTTCCTTTTGAATTCATCTCCATCTCGAAAATACTCACTGCTACCCCAAGGACACCTAGTGAAGGGACAATCTAAGAGGGAAATTTGAGGTGAAAAGAGATAGCAATTGTAAATGATTGCAATTAAAATACACTACTTGAACAAATCATACTCAAACATTTGGATGCATTGTTAAGGCCTCTCTCACGGACTTAGAAGGGGCCCTGAGTAAGGCCCTATGAATCTTAAGCACATTAACTTCTATCAGTCTGTCTTAGACCATAACCTAATATAAACAAGGCCTCTTGTCACTAGAAAAAAAATCAGATGATTTTTATCTTTGGAAAAATAATTTGTTAAAGGCTCAGTTGACAACATGCATATTAATGTCTTCTACTAAATCAAGTCTATCTTATTTTACTTGCAATTCCTGGAGTGTACAGGAAACACAGGCGGAGCATTCAATTTTAATACCTCTCACAAGCATACTAAGATCCTGCCTGTACCATCATTACTCTTTTAAAAAAAATCTGTATTTTGTTCTCATTATAATGATATTAATTATTAAACTCAGGTAGTCTTTTTTCAAAGGGAAGATTAAACAATCTTCATCCCCTTGTCTGAAGACCTGCTTGTCCTCCAATGATGAGAAAACTATTCATTGTCCTGTGCAATTTATTGAGCTTGTTGTGTACTTTGCAATAATACACTTCTAGATATTTACATTGTGTACTCAGGGAAGCATTTTTTAAAGCTTTAAAAAAATGCTTTGAATACTTTTATTCTGGAAATTATATAAGAGGGAAAAGATAAGAGGAGAAAGACGGGAGAATAAATAAGACGTGTCTGCGAAAAGAATGATTGCATCTGTAAATGAGGAGATACAAGATGCAATATGGTAGTAAGTGTTCTCTCTACTAGAGAAAGGGAAGCATTTGCAGGAACATACCCTGAATGGAAATAACCAACTATTAAGCACAGTTAGGGTTGGCACTGTCTGTTAGTCATCTTTTTCTCCTTCTAACATAACAAAGATACGACACAGTATTTGATCCAGCTGTTCTTTCTTTTTTCAAGAAATCCCTTATCATCTTAATTTTATCTATCTGAATAGGACTTCCTTTTCTTCTCTCTCTCTCTCTCTCTCTCTCTCTCTCTCTCTCTCTCTCTCATCATTATACCACTTTGGGGGAAAACTCTAATCTCACAACTACTTTATAGGGAAGACACATTCTTCTGGGGTTTTTACCATTAGTTTACTCAAGTTTCCTAAGAAATGTACCCATTTGTTTTCTTTTTTCTTTCTTTCTTTTTTTTTTTTTTTTTTTGGCTATAGACAATATGGATATGAGACTCCATCTCTATCTAAAGGCATTTTGAAGCATCTTATTATCAGAGGCAGCCAGATAATGATGCCAATGTTAAAACAAAATGGAGACATATTTTAAATCTCTCCTTTAGCCAATTCTCTTCTTCCTTGTCACTTTATTCCCTTCTCCAATTTTTTCCATAAATTTAATATATTTTTAAATTAAATATAACTCTATTTTTTGGCTGTATGTGTGTTTGGGCTTTTTTATTGATTTTTTTTAAAAATAAATTACAGCGGGATATATTACAATTCTTATACATATAGAGCACAATTTTTCATATCTCTGGTTGTATAAAAGTATGTTCACACCAATTTGTGTCTTCATACATGTACTTTGAATAAAGATGTCCATCATATTCCATCATCCTTGTTAATTCCCTGCCCCCTCCATTTCCCTCCCACCCCTCTGCCCTATCTAGAATTCATCTATTCCTCCCATGCTCCCCCTCCCTACCCCACTATGAGTCAGTCTCCTTATATCAAAAAACATTCGGCATTTGTTTTTTGAGATTGGCTAACTTCACTTAGCATTATCTTCTCCAACACCATCCATTTACCTGCAAATGCCATGATTTTATTCTCTTCTATTGCTGCCTTCCCCAAAATTTTTTAAGTGATTCTTTCAGAGCCTTAAATCAATGTTGTCAAGGTTCTTTTCCATTTGATATCTGTCTCCTTCCATGGGAGTCTTCACTCCAGGAACAGTTGCTGGGAGACACTATGTCTTTTTCATACCCTTTTCAGGAGTCCTTTCATCTTTCAGAGTAGCTGTTACTCATACTGACTTCTGTCCACTTTCAGAAAAGTATATGGCCCTTCCACTCTCCCACCTGCCATCAGCATTCCCCATTGACAGTCAAGAGAACAGAAAAGGCAGTTTAGGTATCTCCTGACTGAGTTGGGAGAAAGAAAGGCCCACACAGAGACCTTGACCAGCTGTTGAGAGAACAGAGTGCCAGTGGGTAGGATATTCATGTGAAGAAGGAGGTCCCACAAAATACATGCAAAATTGCATGAATTGGGCTAGTGCTTTGATAATCTCTGGGGCACCATCAGAGGCTATGATGGGTCATTCCTCTTGTGCTGCCAATCAACACAACAAACCCAGCCAAGCCTGGTACCCTGAAAGGTGTGTGGTGTAAGCTCCACCAGGAAGAAGCCTAGTCTGTTCTGTTCACTGCTACATACCCAGCACCCTGAGCTGTGTCTGAATGAATAAATGAATGACTTGTAAGAGGGCCTGAAGAATGAGGTCAGTAAATATTTAAAGAAGGATTTTCTATGCCTCTGTAATAACTGCATTATGATGACCCTACTTGAACTTCTCAACAGGCTCCCTACTCAAGGAATTTAGTTCAAACTTTCTCTTGACATTCTGGGTCCTTCATAACCTGGTCCAGTTTGACTACTCTCCATATCTCTTCATTAAACGTACCTATTTTTTATTTTTGCTTTTCAATTAGGTTCATTTGATCTTTACATTTAAATTTTAGTTCCCTCAAAATTGTGTAAGCAGAGTTTAAGATAATCAAGTAGTTCAGCAGCAGACCCCTGATTTCCTCACTGCCACCATATTTCTCTCTCTTAAGGCTACCCTTTTCATATCTTTCCACTGATACTTTTGGCCTTTCCCCTCACAATTCAAATTGACACACTTACATTACTGTTTCTTAATTTATTAGTTAATTCATCATCTATTGACATCACACTATGAAGGATTACAGTTTGCCTCTCTTTCAGCAAAAAAAGAAAGAAAGAAAAGAAAAGAAAAGAAACAAAGAAAGAAAGAAACAGAACTCCTAACGCGCCACACATAGACACACTTCCTGCCCATGTCCAGTAATATTCACAAATAATAAGTATACTTAAATCAATATCTCAATATCTAGAGTTTAAAATGGTCTCATAAGTGTCCTTTATGATGTATTTCATTATCTTGCTTCTTTAAGTCTCTTTTAATCCAGAATAATTCCTCCCATCTTGTTTTGTCTTTTCATGACATTTTGAATAGTTTGGGCCAGTTGTCTTGTAGAATATTTCACATTCTGGATTTGTCTGATTTTTTTCCTCATGAATAGATTAAGGATAAACATTTTCAAGGTGATATTGCCAACTTCTCAGGTGTATCATATCCAGGGTCATATAATGCTAGTTTGTCCCATGATTGATGGTGACAAATTTGGCCATTGCTTTAAAGTGTTTCCCAGACTTCTGAATTGTGAAAGTGTTTTTTTCATTTTGTTGGAATCAACAAGTGATCTATTGGGTGATCACTTCAGACCTTGGTTCATATTCCTGTTTCCTAATAACTTTGTTTCTCAGAACAAAGAGTATGGAAAAGAAATCAACAATGCCATAGTAATAACAATGAGCACTTCTAGCACCCAGATCCTGGCTTCTAAATGCCATTTCGACACAAAGAAACTAGAGCTCCTTGGAGAAGTGGCAGACCCCAAAGCGACTGCACAGTTGAGCCTAGAACACGTTGTTTGGCTCAAAAGCAGGGAAATCCTCTTAGATTCATGGAAATATGTCAAAAAGACATAAGATTGAGCTTCAAGGTTCTCTCACCAGCCAAGCTGAGAACCCTTTTAACATAAAAAAAAACATTATTAATTATGATACATTGAATAAAAAAGGAATCCATTAGCCCATAGGGATACTCAAATAGTCAAAAAGTGGTGAATAAAAGGAATAAAGCACTTTTTTTTACAAATATTCCAGTTAATAAATGCTGAAGTAATTATAGAAAATCAGCATTTTGCTATCTCCCATGTATTAATTGATCATCAGTGAACAGTAATAAATACTTTTTCAATGATGAACTTTGGCAAGATATAATCATATAAAGCATTTATTCTTTACCTGTAAAAATTATTTTGCCCTTTTCTAAAACTCCAATATGTGTAGTCTCACATATCTGATAAATACTTCTTTCCCTTCCACTTAGCTTACTAAAACATTTCACAAACCCTTGCAAATTTCTTTCCTTGCAAAATTTCTTCTTTCTCCATTGGTTGATTGCTGAGAGCCCTGATTCATATATAATTTAGTGACTCTGTAGAGAAAAATCCTTTAACCTCTATTTAGGAGCAATTTATGAATTTCTTTGAACAAAAACATTTCAAAAATTTCTTTTACAAAATGCTAAAACACATTTCTCAGTTAACTAGTTTATTCCAAAACATTTCCCTGCCTCTCAGAAATTTAGACTCTTAGTCCATTCAGGATTGTATAGCAAAATACCATAAACTGGGTGGCTTATAAACAACAGAAATTTCTTTCAGTTCTAGAGGCTGGGAAGCCCAAAATCAAGGTGTTCACAGATTCACTGGTGAGGGCTACTTTCTGGTTCATAGGTGACACCTTCCAGCTCTCTTCACTTAGTGGAAGGAGTGAGGGGTCTCTTTCAGAGATTTTAAAATGTCACTAATCCCATTCATGAGGAATATGACCCATGACTGAATCACATGCAAAGGCCCCACCTTCTAATACCATCAATTTAGAGATTAGAATTTCAGCACAAGGATTTGCAGGGCCCAGAGAGGGGAGGACACAAACATTTAGCATAATCTAAAGAAAAGTAACCATTTTTTCATGATGATTGTACATCATCTTCTGAGAAGTGTCTCTTCAGGTCCTTGGCCCATTTATTGATTGTGTTATTTGTTTTTTTGGTGTTTAGCTTTTTGAGTTCTTTATATACCCTAGAGATTAGTTCTCTATCTGATGTGTAAGGGGTAAAGATTTGCTCCCAAGATGTAGGTTCTCAAATCAAAACCACTCTTAGATTTCATCTCACTCCAGTCAGAATGGCAGCTATTATGCATACAAATAACAATAAATGTTGGCAAGGATGTGGGGGGAAAGGTATACTCATACACTGCTGGTGGGACTGCAAATTGGTGCAGCCAATATTAAAGCAGTATGGATACTTCTCAGAAAATTGGGAATGGAACCACCATTTGGTCTATACTCAAAGGACTTAAAAACAGCATTCTACAGGGACACAGCCACATCAATGTTTATAGCAGCACAGTTGACAATAGCTAAACTGTGGGACCAACCTAGATGCCCTTCAATAGGTAAATGGATAGAAAAAATGTGGCGCTCGGGCTGGGGTTGTGGCTCAGGGATAGAGTGCTCGCCTAGCATGTGCAAGGCCCTGGGTTCAATCCTCAGCACCACATAAAAATAAATAAAATAAAGGTACTGTGTCCAACTACAACTAAAAAATAATATATATTTTTTTAAAAAAGAAAAATATGTGGCATATATACACAATGAAATATTACTCAGCAATAAAAGAGAATAAAATCATGGCATTTGCAGGTAAATGGATGGAGTTAGAGAAGATAATGCTAAGTGAAGTTAGCCAATCCCCAAAAACCAAATGCTGAATGTTTTCTTTGATATAAGGAGGCTGATTCATAGGGAGCATGGGAGGAATAGATGAACTCTAGAGAGGGCAGAGGGGTTGGAGGGAAAGGGAGGGGGTAAGGGGTTATTAATGATGGTGGAATGTGATGTTCATTATTATACAAAGTGTATGTATGAAGACATGAATTAGTGTGAATATACTGTATATACAACCAGAGATATGAAAAATTGTGCTCTATATATGTAATAAGAATTATAATGCATTCCACTGTCATATATAAAGAAAAAAGAAAGAAGAAAAGTAACCGACATGCAAACAAAGAAGCAGTAAATTGTCCCGCTATTTAACACCTACAATAGAGATAAAAGTAAACTTCTAAGACCCCAGAAGACCTGTTCATTACAAGGAATGAATTGTTTTATTAGTCCCAATGATTCATCTGTTCCTATAAAAGCAACCATTGCCAGGCAGCTCTGCAGTGGAGGGCCATATTTCCCTACAGTTTGACTTTGGGTTTGGCAAACCTTATGGCAAACCTTTAACCAACAGCATAAGGCAGAACTGATGGAGTGACAGCTTCACATCCAGGTCCCAAGAAACATGCATATTTATGCTTTAGCTCTCATGCCTTTGCCGTTGCTATAAGAAGAACATTTCTGGACTATCCTGCTTGTCCTAAGGTTACTGGGTCCCAGTCTAGTTGCTCACTACACAATAGGCCACCTAAGTCCAGAGGTAAGTGTTGCAGCAAGGAAGATGACTTTTTGTTCAAAAAACCAGCAGAATGAGAAGATGGAGAATTCTTTTCTAAAGTCTATCTTGTTAGGAAGCTGATTTAGTAATGGTTTATATAGGCAGTTATTGGGGGTCCCCAAATTGATGGGCACTTCTCACAATGGGTGGACCAGGCAATGTACACATGATCCTAATCACAGGAAATGCTTTTCAGTTTTGCAATTTTCAAGAATAAAGATCATTATTTCTTTGGACTATTCTTGTCACTGATTAATTTGCCCATATGCAGTTTTTGACATATAATGGACAGGTGAGAGATAGTAGCGGCTCCAAGGCCCTTTTGTTGATTGCAAAACACAGTTGTGAAAGAACAAATTCTTAATGCTTAGCTTCACTAAGAGGAAAGAAGAGCCATACAGAGAAAAATTTAAATCACCTCTACTGAGCCCAGTCTACTTTGGTCGACCTATAGATTTGTAAAATCTTTGATTTATAAGATTGTAGATTTTTTGTAAGATTTGTAGATTATAACTTATTGAGTTTTAGTGTGGTTTATAGTACAGCAATTTGGGGGACAATAATGTACTGATACACAAGAGCAAAGAAAATCTTGTAACTCAGATGATATGGTGCTAGCTCTGGACTTAAAAGGGGAGTTTTGGTGGAGAGAGAAGGAGTTAGATCATTCCTCACTGAAGGAAAAATGTGGACAGAAGCTCAGAAGCACTTTCAAGCAACAGCGTGAGATGAAATGGGGAATCTATTTTTACAATCTATGCTTCTAGAGGAGGAGAGAAATTCAGCTTTGCCTAAGCTTTTGGAAAAATAATATTGGTGATAATTTGGGCCAAATTCAATGAAGGAAAAGGAATCAAATTAAGAATGATTAATTTGGGGCTGGGGCTGTTGCTTAGTGGTAGAGCACTTGCTTCGCACATGGGAGGCACTGGGTTCAATCCTCAGCACCACATAAAAATAAATAAATAAAAATATTGTGCCCATTTACAACTAAAAATTTTTTTAAATGATTGATTCACTACTTCATGCTGAGTGCTCTACTATAGTGATCTTACATAATTTCTCAATAGTCATAAAAGCAAATATTGGTATCTCCTTCCTCACAAGAACAAAAAAGGGGAACAAATAAGTAACGTTCCCCAAATCCCACAGCTGGCAGGATAGAGCCAGAGTTCAAGTGCAGTTTGCAATGACAAAAACATGTCTTTTTTCTAATATAATTCTGCTTCCCAAACATTGGCCACAGGGTGACAAATGAGATTTCTCCAGATAATGGTAATAAATTATGACAGTGGCAATGAGAATAAGAAGAGGGACTATATTTAAGAGTTATTATAAATAGTTGTATTTATTTATATCACCAAAGTAAAATTGCCAGCATATAGCAACCAGCTGAATATGTGTCATGATGAAGCATGATAACAAGATTTCACATTTTTTATCATAACTAATTGAAGTATTTCAATGTCGTGAAGATAGGAAGCAAAGGAAGAGTAGATTTGGAAGTTAAAAAAACTAATATGCTAAATTTAGGTATCAATTTTAGACACTTTATGACTAGCAATAATAACATAAATAATAACTAATTCTAAAGAGCACTGTGATAGGCACTGTTGCCTTGCACAAATTCACTCACCATCCACACAACATGAGTATGAGGTAGGTACTATTATCTCATTTGACTCTCAAAAGAAATAAAGAACAGAGAAGTTAAGCAACTTGCCCAAGTAGCAATGTTGTTTGGATATACACCCCAGTAATCTGGTTCTGAGACTCTTGATAACTACATTATTAAATCACTCAGTAAGAAGCCTTCAAACCTGTCTGGCCCAAATACCAATTGTTGTTAGGATAGTCAAGGTTACATTGCAGTAAAGAAGACCTGAACTACAGTGGCTTAACAGAACGAAAGATTACTTCTTGCTGCCCTGCAAGACAGTTCCCCATGCATTGACAAAATATTTCTGTTTTATCTTATGTCACTTTCACAGCAATATATACTAATAAGACAATCATATTGAGGAAGAAGGATAATGTTTCTTGAACTGGCAATTAAGTGTTTTGCTCTGAAAGTGATACATTCCATTTCTTATATAGTTCCGTGGCCAACTCTACCTTCATAGGTATAGAGGAGTGCGATCTTACTTAGAAGGAATAGAGCCATAATATTGTGGAGCAGCAGTAATACCTACTTTCTCAATTGTACTGCCTCTTAAAACATACCAGTAATTAGCCATTTTGATCATAACATTCAACAGCAAGGTCAATGCACTAATCTGAAATGTATTTGGATAAGTATATGTATACTCACCTATACTATGTTTGTCTCTCTTTTCAAAACCCAGCATATTGGTGTTCTATGCCCTGTCACTGCTCCATTCTTGTCCAGGGAGGACTGAAATGATCAAGTGGTATAATCCCTATACTCCATGAATTTTAAAGTACAACATGTATAGTATCATTCTATCTGATATCTTTACTTAACTTCAGTGATACACTAGCTAGTCATTTAATAGTCATGGAGCACCCCAACAAAAGGCATTGCACCAGGCATTGTGGGAAATGGTTTAAGACCTATTCCTGCCCTTCAGGAGTTATTAAGTTTAATTAAGGAATCAGATTCTGCCCATGAAAAGTTAATAAACATAAGCAGAGCAGCAGAAAATTTGTGACCTTGAGCACTTCTGGCAGGAAATACTATTCCAGAGATCACTGAAGAAAAGAACATGTGGAATGTTTTGGAATGGCCTCATGAGAGTATGTTTGAAAATAGAGAGGCAATGAACTCGAGTGTTTGAAGTAGCCAGGTGTGAGTGCAGTGTGAGCTGTGCTGAACTGGAAAGCATATGTTAAGTTAAAGACTTTCAGGTTCTTGGATGGGATAGGGACACAATTGAACCATGTATGGATTGAAGGAAGTACAATTTTTTTTTGTCAATATCTGGATGGGTGACCCCTGTTAGATAGACTTCTTTGCTAGGTAAAGTTCTCTGTTAATTGATAACAGAGACTTACATTAAAAGGGTAAGTTTCTGTCAGTGGAAGTTCACATGAATAAACAAGAGGTAAGGGAGATCAGAGAGTGGACTTCAGGATCTTTCTGTTGTACCTGAAAAATTTTGCAAAGGACAGTTTGCCTGATCTAATAAAAGAAGTCAGTATGAAGCAATATGTAGATAACTAAAATGCATCCTACCTAAATTATCACAAATTTCAACTTAAAGAACTAAAAACCAATGAGATTTTCCTGTACTTTGAAGCCATATTTTATGGCATGATGAATGTTAGAACTAAAAACTTAATAACAGCCTAATCATGTCAAAATCTAAAGGGGAAGAGAGAGGAGAAAACAATTAACTGACATGACTGCAGAAGGAGAAATAGACTTGTTTAATTCAGACCTTCCAGAGAAACATCTGTTATAGATTTTCTGGGTTTTTTTTTAAGTATATATTTACCCCTCCAAGTCTCTTAGAATTTGGTTAAACAGAACATCCACTTTTATGTCATGTTTTGCCATTTGGCCCTTTAAAATCGTTGATAGTCACATTGTATTTGAAAGAAACTTAAATTTACAAATATTAATAAAGATTTTAAAAAATCTATTCTTCACATTAGTACTTTTAAGTATGTTTTCATTAAAGAACATGTTAGTCTATATCTGTATTTTTTAAATATTAGCTATTTATGCCATTTGCTTTAATATTTATAGATAAATTTGTATGGTAGTTAGGTTACGTGTGTTTGTTTTCATTTAAATGGTTTTCATGCCACATTTATCAGAAGCTGAAATTTGTTAATCCATTTTTAAGTTTTGTTTCCAATTTTTTTTTATTTTGATGAATCATTTACTAAAAACATATGGATACAAAATATGGTTTTTTTCAAAGTATTTATGTGGTAAAAAGAGAGAGATCTCAAATAGATAACCTGATGATGAAGTTTAAGATCTTAGAAAAATAAGAACAAACCAAACCCCAAACTAGTAGAAGAAAAGAAATAATAAAGATCAGCAGAAATAAATACAACAGAGACTAAAAGAACAATAAAAAGCATCAATGGAACAACAAGTTGGTTCTTTGAAAAAATGAACAAAATTGGCAAAACTTTAGCTAAACTAACCAAAAGAAAGAGAAGACCCAAATAAAATTAGAGATTAAAAGGGAGATATTACAACAGATAACAATAAAACTCAGAGGATCATTAGGAAACATTTTTAAAAAACCATATGCCAATGAATTGTAGAGTCTAAAAGAAATAGACAAATTTCTGGATACTTATGACCTGCCAAGATTGAACCAGGAAGATATAAAAAAAAACTACATAGATAAATAATAAGTAATGAGATTGAAACAATAATAAAAAATCTCCCAACATGGACAAATCCAAAACCAGATGGATTCACTGCTGAATTCCATCATACTTTTAAAGAAGACTAGCACAATGCTTCTCAAACTAGCACATAAGCTTGAAAGGGAAGGAAAACTTCCACACTAATTCTATAAATCCAGTACCATACTGATACACAATAAAAAAGACAACAACACAATAAAAAAAAGAAAACTATAGACCAATATTCCTGGTGAACACAGATGCAAACATTCTTAAAGACTTACATGGTGTCACATACCTGTAATCTCAGTTACTCAGAACACTAAGGCAGAATGATTGCAAGTTCAAGGCCAAAGATAAAAAAATACATTGGAGAAAGGATAGTCTATTCAAGAAATGGTTTTTTGAAACTGGATCTCCACATTAGAAAATTTGAACTAGACTTCTTTCTCTTGTCCTGAACAAAAACAACTAAAAGTTGACCAAAGACCTAGGAATTTGACTAGAAACACGGCGGCAATTGCTTGAAGAAAACAAAGGGTCAACACTCCAACATGCTGGTGCATGCACTAACTTCTTTAAAAAATCAATAAATAGATTGGCATCACATTAAAAAGCCTCCACACAGCAAAAGAGACAGTAAGAGTGAAGAGAGAGTCTACAGAATGGGAGAAAAATCTTTGCAAGCTACTCTTCTGACAGACAGAGGATTAATATCCAGAATATATAAAGAATTCAAAAAAATTAACACCATAAAATCTAATAACTCAATCAATAAATGGGCAAATGAACTAAATAGACACTTCTCAAAAGAAGAAATACAAATAGCCAAACAAATTCATGAAAAAAAAAAGTTCAACATCCTTAGAAATCAGGGAAATGCAAATAAAAATACACTGAAATTTCATCTCACTCCAGTTAGAATGGCAATCATCAAGAAAACAAATAATAATTGCTGATGAGGATGTAGGGGGAAAGGAACATTAATACATTGTTGGTAGGAATCCAAACAGGTACAACAAATTTGGAAAGCAGCATGGAAATTCCTTGTATGACTCAGCTATTCCTCTCCTTGGTATTATCTAAAATAATTTGTCAGCATCTATAGTGTTATCTTCATACCCATGTTTATAGGAGCATAATTCACAAAATTCAAGTTAAGGGACCAGCCTAGGTGCCCATCAACAGACAGATAAAGAAAGTGTGGCATATATACACAATGAAGTTCCATTCAGTCATAAAGAATAAAAATGTCATTTGCTGGTAGATGATGGAGCTGGAGAGCTAAGAGAAGTAAGCCAGACTCATAAAGTCAAGGGCCAAATATTTTCTCTTATATATGAAGCTAGAGAGAAATAAGGAGCTGAAAACAAAAGGATTTCATGGAAGTAGAAGGGAGAACAGAACAGAGAACAGGGATCAAGGGGGAGGGAAGATCAATAGCAAAGGGGAGAAAAATGCAGAAACTATGCTATATGAATGTATAAATATATCACAATGAATTCCATTTTTATGTGCAACTGAATCATACCAATTAGAAAAAATAAACAAATAGAAGGAAGACCAATAAGGTAGAGAAAGGGAGCCAGGAGAAGGGAAGGGAGGAGGGAAAAGAATACTTAGAATTGAAATGGAACAAATTATGTCATATGCATTTATGAATATTTCAAAATGAACCTCACTATTATGTATAACTATAATGCACTAAAAATCACTTAAAAAGCAACTCAAAATGGATCAAAGATATTAATGTAAGACTTGAAAATTTGAAACTATCACAGGAAAACACTTCAAGATATTAGAAAGGCAATCATTTCCTACAGGACACCAATAGCTTAGGAAATAAAACCAAAAGTTAACAAATGGGATTACAACAAATTAAAAGCACTGCACAGAATGAAGACACAACCCATGGAATAGGTGAAAGATTTTGCTTGTTATTCATCTAGCAGAGGATTAATATCAAGAATATATGAAGCACTCAAAAAAACTTAACAACAAAAACAAAACAAGTAATTCAATAAAAAATGGGCAAATTGCCTGAACAGACATTTCTCAAAAGAAGACTATAAATAACCAATAAATATATAAAAAAATGTTCAACACCTTTATCCAACAGGGAAATGCAAATCAAAATTATATGAGAGTCCATTTCACTGAAGTCAGAAGGGCTATCATTTAAACAAATAAATAACAAATGCTGGCAAGGAAATGGAAAAATAAAGGAACCCTTCCTTATACACTTTTGGTGGGAATGTAAATGGGTACCATCACTCGGGAAAAGAGTATGGATATCCCTCAAAAAACTAAAAATAGAACCACCATATGATCCAGCTACCTCACTCCTGGGTGGATATGCAAAGTAAATGAAGTCAGCATACTAAAGGGACACCTGCCTACCCATGTTTATTGTTGCACTCTTCACAACAGCCAAGCTATGGAATCAGCTTAGGTGTCCTTCAACAGATAAAAGAATGAAGAAAATAAGGCACATATACACAATAGAGTATTATCCAGCCATAAAGAAGAATGAAACCCTGTTATCTGCAGGAAAATGGATGGAACAGGAGACATCATAATGAAACACAGAAAGAGAAGTATCACTCATTTTATCTCATATGTGGAAGCTAAAAGAAAGATGATCTGAAAGTAGAAGAGGGACTACTGGACTGGAAAGTAGTGGGAGGAGAGAGGAGAGAGAAAGTAGAAGGGTTTGTAATATGATCAACGTATGAGATATACAGGTGTGGAAGTGTCACAGTAAAAACCCATTAACTGCAGCACAATTCACAAGAGCTAAACTATGGAACCAACCTAGGTGTCCTTCAATAGATGAATGGATAAAGAAAATGTGGCATATATACACAATGGAATATTACTCAGCATTAAAGAGAATAAAATTATGGCATTTGCGGGTAAATGGATGGAGTTGGAGAATATCATGCTAAGCAAAGTAAGCCAATCCCTAAAAACCAAAGGCCAAATGTTCTCTCTAATATGTAGACACTAATTCACAATAAGCGGGGAGGGGCACTAGAGAAGAATAGAGTTACCTTAGATTAGGTAGAAGGAAGTGAAGGGAGGGAAGGGAAGGAGATGTGGGGATAGGAAGGAGAGTAGAAAGAAACAGACATTATTACTTCATGTATATATGTGACTGCATGACCAATGTGATTCTACAACATATACATTCAGAAAAATGAGGAATTATATTCCATCTATGTATGTCAAAGTGCATAAATGCATTCTACTGTCATGTATAACTAATTAAAACAAATAAAAAAAAATTTAAAAACCCCATTAACCTGAACAATTAATAAGAAAAAGAGGTATTTAAATAGGGTACATTCCCCAAAGTACCAACCTATGTATTGCCTCCATTTTCCATTTTCTCATGGAAGATTTACAATTTGCAAAATCTTACTTATATGTCTTTTTCTCCTGCCTTGCAAACTTAGTTTTCATTATTTTTATATGAAAGGAGAAACATTTCCTATGAAATTTAATGTATTTTTCAGTAGCTATTATCATGCACATTGACTTTTGTTTTTTGTTCTTATATGCAAATGATTTTCTCCTCTTCTTTAGCCAATTGTTTTGTGGAGAAAAATTATTAACTTTATGTACCTATTAATAATTTTCATAACATTTGTATATTCAAATAATATCTATTGTATTTATATTGCATATCTCCCCTAGTATAATATCCTAATATTGAGGTTTTTCTATTAAAATATTTAAAAACATTTATTACTGAAATAATTATAGAAATTCCTGTCATACTCTAAACTCCCAGGAACTTAGTTCACATTGGCCTAAATTAGTCTCAAACCAGTTATAAAATTGTATCTTTCCTTGCATTGCTGCTTTAGCTCTTAGACTTCTTGAATTGCCGCCCAGGCAGCCCAGTATTATGGATTTCAGGTAAGGTTAAACCTGATACACAATCAATGCTTGTGCTTTTAAAAAGTTGGAGAATATGGCATAGAAAAGCACTTCTGAGGTGTCTTACCAGAGTGGAGATAATATAATTTGTGGTACCACATGGCAGTCTAAAGTCACACTATTATTCCAAGAATACATTAAGGGGCAATGCTTTTCGGAGGTAACCTAGAAGCACCCTAACCAAGATCTCATGAGAAATAAATAAAGAAAAATTTATAATAACTAAGCACTGTTAATGAAAGGGCCTTATTTTCCTTGAAGTTGTGTTGGTTCTCTCTCTTTTCTCTGACGGCAAGGTGGTCAACCACCCTTCCAAATTTAAGGAACAATAGATTTGCTTCTTGAGAAATTTGTGTGGCCTTCTGAGGCTTCAGCCTCATTTTAGGAAGAATATTGTGTAAGAAAGTTCAATGAAACAGTGCCAATCCCTTTGTAGAACTCATTCCCAAATTGATCTCAACCACTTTCTTGATTTCAGACACCAACCTTACAGCAATAATTTTTTAAAATAATTTTTGTTGAAGTTCCTTACATATTTTTGAGATTAACAATAACAATAGACTCTTAACTGTCAGTCCCTCCCAGATAACCTAATACACCAAGAATACACATTGACCATGGCACCTCTCACTTTTAAATCCTTTAACTCTCTCTCATCACTTACAGGTTTAAGTCTAAAGTGCTTAGCATGGTACTGACTTGGGTGGGATGTGTTGCAAATAGCAAAACTCTAACAGGCACTTAAAGTCTTGGATTATTGATTCTATAATAGTGAATCATACTATATCATTCACATTCTCACATGGTTTAAATGATCTGGTTAATAACACAGATCATATAAGGCTAAGTGAAAATATGAATATAGCATATGATTGTATCCCTAGTTTCTCTGTGCTTTCATTTTAGGAAGAGATAGGTTTTTCTAATACAACTTCAATAATTTTTGAAAGACAATTTATAAAATGCTTTACAAATTGTATTGACTTGTATTGGTGTTTAGCAACACATTAAACTTTAATCCTTTTAATACTCTGGTCATTTAATATGTTATAGATTCTAATAAATGCAATAACTCTATCTCATGGCTACATAGATCATATCAGATCACATTATAAAAACTATACTAACTGCAATGATAAAGGAAAATCAGTAGTTAATTAGTTTATAGTTCATAAAGAATAAGAGAAAATCTAAAATAATTGACAACTTCAGTGTTTTATTGACTTGTATTTGAATAATCAGTCCTCCAAAATATATTAATAATAACTCGTGTAAATTTTTTCTTTCAAAATATTGTTAATTAGTGTACAGAAAAACTCCCGTCACTCTCATCAAATTATGTTCCAAAATCTCTTCCAAGACTTAGTCTCTTACTTCCATGGTTGAATGATTTTTCCTTTTAGCATTTCTTTTCTTAAATAAAACATATGCAAAGAACCATCACATTCAGGGAACAGAATGCAATAGAACCTCCTCCTGGGCTTAAACTGTTGAATATTCAAAGGCATATTTCAGATGACTCCTCCCTGAATATATTCCATAGAAGGACACATAATGGAAGCTCACTCTATATTTTGTAGGGTTTTCCTTTTTCTTACCACTTCTTTCTTTCCATGTGCTAACTTCAACAAGTCAGGTAGCAGAGGAGCTAACAGAGACAGAAATGCAGAGCAAGATGGATGTTCTCCCTGCTCCCTCTCCCTCTGGATTCTGCAGTCCCTACCATGTCTGAAGACTGTTTCCCTGTTTATGTTGAAGAAGGTACCCCCATAATTTCTTCATAGAGGGCTGACTCTTCCCCCACCTTCATTGATTCTTATTGCAGAAGAAATCAAAGAATTTGCAGCAAATGTTTTCTAAAATATTTTTTTCTAAACTGTAATTTAATATTTTACTCCACAAATGCTATGTTTGGACTCAATTTTTTCATAAAGATATAATTATAAATTTTTCCAGAGATGATATGGGACCTTTTTTTCATTAAAAATGCTATAAATATGCAATTAGAACATTGGGACTATTTCTCAGTCCTGAACATTACTCTCCACTTTAAAAATTATTGTCTCAGACCTGAGAATATTATATTCCTAGAAATTCCTACTCACTGTACAGATAGGCCTTGAAGAATAATTAATAAAAATGTTACAGTCTTATATTATCATTGCATGCTTGACATATGCTTAATAATTTTAGCATCAATAATTCCTGCATAAAAAAATTTATATAAGAAAATGAAAATCATATGCTTTAGCTCCCTCCCAAACTCTGAAAGACAATTGTAATTTAAATATAGTCAAGGCATCAGAAATATTAATTCACAAAACAAATTTTATAAATTTACCCACCTTGTCTCTTTTTTTCAGTTCTATATTTAATAGTAAGTGTTGATTGGATGTTTTTAAAAAGAATGAATGAAAAACACATAAGTAATAAAAATAAAGCTGTTAACAAAAGGACAACTCTGGGCTTGTAAACGAAATTACAAGATTTCAGCACAGTGTTCAAAAAGGCCACACATTTATGATTTTTGCTTATGTTGAACTTTTTTTATTTTTGCTCCAAACTTTCTTACAATAAGTTTTTAAATATGTTATTTGTGCATTATGATAATTATAATTATGGGATTCATTGTTACATGTTCAGACATGCACACATTACACCAATATAATTTGGTCAATTTTGTTCTCCATACCTCTGCTTTCTCTCCTCTGACTTCCTTCCTTAACTCTGCTGATCTCACATCTAATTTCATGAGATTCCCCACACCTTTTTCTACCATTCTCTGTTGTGATATGTAGCATACTTTGTTTATCCATTTACCTATTGATGAACACCTAGCTGGTTGCATAACTTGGCTATTGTGAATTGCACTATAATAACAATTGGTATGTATGCCTCACTATAGTATGCTGACTTTAATTCTTTTACATAAATACCAAGGACAGGAATATTGGGTCATATGGTGGTTTCATGTCTAGTCTTTTGAGGAAACTCCATACTCATTTCCAGAGTGATTTATTAATTTACAATTCCACCAATAGTGTAAAAGTATTCTTTCCCTACATTATTTCCAGCATTTATTATTATTTGTATTCTTTAAAAAATTTTGTTCTTTTTAGAAACACATGACAGTAGAGTGTATTTTGACATATCATACATACATGGAATATAACTTCCCATTCTTGTGTTGTACACGATGTGGAGTTACACTGGTTGTGTATTCACATATGAACATAGGAAAGTTATGTCCAATTCATTCCACTGTTTTTCCTATTCCCATCTCCCTTCATTTCCCTTCATTCCCCTTTGTCTAATCCAATGAAGTTCTATTCCCCCATCTCCTGTGTGTTAGCATCTGCATATCATAGAGAACATTCAGCCTTTGGTTTGGGGCGGGGTTATTATTTTTATTCTTGATGGCTACCATTCTAACTGGAGTGAGCAGAAATCTCCATGTAGTTTTCATTTGCATTCCCCTAGTTGTT
Source organism: Marmota monax (assembly GCF_021218885.2). NCBI lineage: Eukaryota > Metazoa > Chordata > Mammalia > Rodentia > Sciuridae > Marmota > Marmota monax. Next base: position 2,662,741 of record NW_026695227.1, read on the forward strand.
AAATATGTTGAACATTTTTTCTTACCTTTCTTGGCCATTTGTATTTCTTCCTTCGAGAAATGTCTATTTAGCTCATTTGTACATTTATTCAGTTGTTTGTGGGGTTTTTTTGTGTTAACATTTTTTATTTCTTTATGTACTTTGGATCTTAAACCTCTATTGTAAGAGAAACTGGCAAAAATTTTCTCATTCTGTAGGCTCTCTCTTCACTCTTGTTTCCTTTGCTGTGCAGAAGCCTTTTAATTTGATGTTATCCTATTTATTTATTCTATATATTATTTCCTAAACTTCAGGAGTCCTATTGAAATCATTGTCTGTACAATATGTTGAAGTGTTGAGCCTACCTTTTCTTCTAGCTGTTGCCAAGTTTTTGGCCTAATTTGTAGGTCTTTTATTCATTTTGAGTTGATTTTTGTGCAGGGTTAAACATAAGAGTCTACTTTCATTCTTGTACACAGGAATAATCAATTTCCCCAGCATTACTTGTTTTTTTTTAAAGGTATGTTTTAGGCAACTTTGTTGAAGACCACATGACTGTAAATGTTTCTGTGTCTTCTATTCTGTACCACTGGTCTGTTTCTGTTTTTATGCCAGTACCATGCAGTTTTTGTCACTAAAGCTTTGTAGTATAATTTGAAGTCAGGTATTGTAATGTCTCCAGCATTGCTTTTTTGGCTAAGAATTGCTTTGTCTACTTGGGTCTTCTGTTCTTCAAAATGAACTTTAGAATTTTTTTTATCTAGTTCTGTGAGGAATGTCAATGGTATTTTGATGGGAATTACATTGAATTTATAGATGAGTTTCAGTAGTATGGTCATTTTAACAATAATGATTCTCCTAAACCATGTACATGGGAGGTCTCTCCATCTCCTCATGTCTTCAGTTTTTCTTCAGAGTCCTATAATTTTCATTGTAGAGGTCTTTTACCTCCTTAGCCATATTTATTCCTAGGTATTTTATGCTATTGTGAATGGAATTATTTTACTGGTTTCTTTTTCAGCAAATTAATTATTGTGTATAGGAAAGCTATTGATGTTTGTATGTTAAATTTTTTATTCTGCTACTTTGCTGAATTTGTTTATTATCTCTCAACATCTTCTATTGAATCATTTTGGATCTTCTAAATATAGGGTCATGTCATCTGGAAACTGATAATTTGAATTCTTCCTTTCCTATTTGTATTCCTTTTTATTTCCTTCTCTCGCCTAAGATTTCAAGATTTTATATTGAATAGGAATGACAAGAGAGGACATCCTTATCTTATTTCTCTTTGGAGAGGAAATGCTTTCAGTTTTTACCCATTCACTATGATGTTTGCTTTGGGTTTGTTGTATGTAGTTTTCATGATGTTGAGGTAAATTCTATCCATTCCTAGTTTCTTCAGTGTTTTTATCATGAATGAATGCTGTCATTTGATTTATTTCTAATGTTTAATTTGGTCCTATTTCTCATCTGTTTAGCTACTCTTAAAGTAAGATTCATCCATTTGCAGTTCTGAAGATTGTTTTTAAGTTCTTCTGTGTGTAGTATTTCTTTATGTATTTTCTATAGTTCTGGTTTAGTGATCATGAATTCTTTTAGTTTCAGCTTATCTTGGTAGGTTTTCATTTTAATCTCTGATTCTGAAGGATAGAATTGCTGGATATAGCAATTTTGGTTGACAGTCATTTTCTTTCAGTGCTTGGACCATATCTTTTCAAGCCCTCCTGGAATTTTAAAGTTTGTGCTAAGAAATCAAAAGCAAGAGCCTGACTGGCTTACCTCAGTGGTTTTTAAAATTCCATACTTGCTCTGTTTGTTAGGCACTTTAGTTACAATGTGTCACAGAGAGGTTCTTTTCTCATCTTGTCTATTTGGGTTTATGAATGCCTTCTGTATCTTGATGTCTATCTTATTCCTAAGGTTTGGAAATTTTTTGATTAATATTTCCCTGTAGAGGTCATTCATGCCATTAGCTTGCAACTCATAACCCTATTTGATTCAAGTGATTCTCAAATTTGGTCACTTAATGTTGTGTCAAAGTTCTTGTATATTGTGAACATAATTACTTGTTTTCTTTTAATACTGTCTGAATGTTCCAGTCCAGTCACTTTGTCTTTCAGCTCTGAGATTCTGTTTTCTTCGTGGTCTTCTCTATTAGAGAAACTTTCAAATAAATTTTTATTTGATTTATTGTGACATTCATTTACAAGATTTCTGCTTGCTTTTTTTCAGTACTTTTATATCTTTATTAAATTTCTCATTCATATTCTGTAGTGGCCTTCTAGTTCATTCATTAAATACTTCTGTGTTCTTTTGGAATTCATTGGTCATTTTTATAATAATTCTTTTGAATTTTTATATGATATTTCATCCACTTCAATTCTTTGGAATCAAATCAGTTACTAGAGAATTATGAACCTTAGGAAGTGTCATATTACCATGTTTTTTTATTCCTCTGTTGAGAACTATGCATCTGTTAGGATGGATTTCTCTTCCACTTTTATGTGTGGGCAATTTTAGGGCACAGCCTTCTCTTTGTGATGTTTTCTAGGATAATTAGTTTCTTGTGAATTGCTCAATATATTTCCAAGTAGGTTTTGTAATATTGTTTCACTGGTGATGATTAGGTACACTCTCTCTTTGCTGAGTTGTATGTGTAGCTCAGTAAAAGAGTCTTCACTCTGTGAATTTGTAGTGTCACAGTAGATCCTTAACACCTCACAAGAAAGAGGGAAACAAGCAAGAGTAACAATAGCAGCAAACAGTATGCATGCATTAAATATCGATGCCTATTATGACATCTGGAACACTAATTACTGCAAAACAACAATCATAAACAGAACTAGAGCTAGCATTAAAGTAAATGTCAGCTATACCCTCTACAGTACTAATAACTACAACAACATAAATGGTGGAAACAGAAATTACATTAACTGGTTCTAAAATACGATAAACATAAAGTTTATTAAAGAAAATGTGATAGGAAGGCAAAGGAAAATTTAGAATATTCAAAATGTGGAGAGAAATCAGAAGAGAGATAGTGAGTGAAGGCTATAAAGAAGGAGGAGAAAGGGTAAGTAAAAGAAAATAAATGGAACAAGGGAATGTGGCTAATAGAGAAGAAAGGAGACAAAGAGTAACAAGAGAAACAATCAAAAACAAAAAAAAATATATAAACAAAAAACTCTAACTCTTGAAAGACAAAGCAAAGAAAAAGAGCAAATGGATAATGAAAATGAGGAAAAATAAAAAAGAATAAAAAGAAATAAATACACATACCCACAAAAACACATGTCTGTGTATCTCCATTTGTATATCTGCAAATGGAGCAAAACCACACACAGGCACACACACAAAATCATAATGAAGAATGAAAGTATTTTCTCTGTTGAGGTGGCCAAACTGTCAATAAGGATGTATATTTGCTGCTTATGAGAGATTACTCTTCTTTACATTTCTTCTTGGACTCTGTACCCCTTAGGGAAAGCAAGTGCTGGAGGTTGTTAAACCCTTTCTGTTTTTGTGTCACTCACCAAGCTTCCGGTTGAAGTAACCTAGAACTGAAGCAGGTTGAAATAGCTCTCAGTTTTTCTCCCCTTGCTGAGAAGCAGTGCTCCCACTATTTGAATTCCAAGCCACAGAGCAGCTGGTAAATGCTCCTTCCTCTAATCTGCCAGCCTTGATCTCTTCATGGTTCACCCCACAACCCCCACTTATTGTAAGTAGGAGTACACTCTGTGGTGCCCATGGGTTTCCCAGCTCTATTCCCTGAATTTTCCTCCTTCCTACGATTCTCTCTCTCCTAGTCCATTAACTCCACTGGCATTCCTATTTAGGGGCCTAAGTACTGTGGGATGGCTATGCTCAGAGCTTCAGTCAGTTCCACCTGAGAGATGAACTGCTTTTAGCCAAAGGAATTGTTCTCTGACTCTGTGTGCTTCAGCCTAACCCTTCCAGGCATTCATCCTACCCAGAAAACATACAACCAGATTATTTTCTCCTACACCTTAGAGAAGCAGAATTAATAATGATTTCTCTAAGAACTCCCAGTCTAACAACACATAAAACCAACGTTATCTTTCTTAAAATAGTATTTCCTAAAATCTGATATCCCCCTTTGACAGAAGAAATAGGGATTTTTTTAATGACGTTTGATATTGAAAGCTATAAGTCAGGCTGAATTTTTTTTCCTCTCTGATATATTTCACTATGTCTTGCTTATATCAGTCATGTCCCATTAGGTTTGGGGAAGATAAAGTAGACATAGAATGGCGTAAATCAAGCAAGGTCCTTGAAATAACTGATTGCACAAAATATTATGTTTACCCTCCCAAAATTCCATTCATTATTGAGTATAAAAATATTCAGATCCATATATACACATTTCACAAAAATACCGATTGAATTTTCTTTTAATTGGAAGAACACCAATCTGATTTAGTAGCATGGTTTAAAAATCTGTAATCATTTTAAAAAATGGAAAATTAAATGGGTTGTTACCATGAACATGCATGTGTAAGACATTCCTGAACCATTAAATGTTCACTAAGAGGGAACTGAGCAACGATAGCAGCAATAGCAGCAAGATACTGTTGAGAGTGGGCAGTACAAAAGTGAGGGCAGAAGAAAGGTCATTTCCTTTTTAGTCTCATTTTAAGATTAAAAAGGAAGCCTTGATCATTTTATGGAACTATATTTTAATGATCTTTTCGAACCAAGAACAAGCTTGAAGAATATTCAAATGGGGTAGAAAGGTAAAAACTAATCATAAATAGCTTTAGGATAGGGTGTTTGGAAGTCATGGAAAGTAGATTTGGGCTCTGAGTTTCCCGATAACTTCATCACGTTATTTTTGGGAGGAAGGTGAACGCACTGATGTCTTTACAGCTATTTGTCAAACATGTGTCCTTACATTACCTCTTCCATCACAGCCCCTCTCTTCAGCAAAGTCTCTGAACTATGAGTATGGGGGGAAATAGATCACTTATTGGCAATTACCACATTGCTAGAAGCTGAGTTGATCCCAAAGTGTGAAAACATACAATTGCTCTTCTTTCTCTTCCTTCTCTTCTGCTCCTTCCATCCATGTCCAGGGACATCTCAGTCTTCTAATGGGCAGAGTAAGGGCCTGCTCTGCCTCCCCAGTTGGAATCTGAGATCCAGGACACGTGTCCAGTGTAGGAATACTGTCCTTCTCTTTAGGCCACTTGACCTCTGCTTCATATCCAGAAAAAAAAAAATTCAAATACATAAACTATGGACTAATTCTGACAACTCACAACAGGATCTTGGATCTTTCTTTTTACTTTTCGGTTCATAGTAATTGTGCAGAACTGAAGTTGAGATTTGTTCATTTAAACACAGATTTAAAGGGACTGTTCTGTCATTTAGAATACCCCCCCCACACACACTTTTTTTTAGAGTGCACTATGGAAACTAAAATCTTTGGGGTAAAGTACTTCTAGTATTAAAACTTGTCAAAGGTAGAAAAATCACACAAGTACATTTGTATAATAAAAAATGTACTTGAGCAGCAACTGGAGTGTAATCTTTTGGGATAATAGGTCCTTCAGTCTGGCTCGCTTATCAGTGAAAGCCACATCCTGCACACTGTTGAAGCCAGAGGGCACTTTTCAACTTAAAAAAAAAATTGCCAAGATTTTAAGAACTTTTAGGTTTGGAGTTTTCTGAGCTGCAAAGCAAGCAGACCTCATTTTATTGTTCAAAGAATTTTAAGAGTTTTAAAATTCCTCAAAATACCTCTGACATGAAAAATGGTGTTATTATTGTTGCAATCATTTTAATATTTGGATAAAAACAAGCATTTCCTAGAAAACCTTGGGGAAAATAATCTTCCTACTCTTTTCTACCTTTTAGTGCAATTTCCAGAAATGGGGAATCCTATTTGGGTGTACCATGAATTAGACAGAATTCCCTAGAATGGAATGATTTTACATTCAGGATGGAATAATAATAATAGGATGGAAATAAATGAAAAGAACCGTATATTTCTTTCATAGTGACTAGGCAAGCGATGACTTTGTATTCAAGGGTATAAATGTTTAAGAAAGATGCTGACAAGCTTCACCACATTTCACTCAGTACAGGAGAGGAAAAAAAGACTTTAAAACTTCACCAGAAAAAAAATCTGCGCTGCATATGCATAGATAATTACATGTCCAAACACATATTGGGATGCACATATGTACACATGCACACATAAATACACATAGGATCTTCATTAAGCTCCTGTGTATGTTATTCTTTTTCCCCTGTGCATCTTAAAGTTTAATAACTTAGTTTAGGGTTCTGATAGAAATTGCCTATGCAGAAATATGTAAGTGAATTTCTAAAACTTCATTACAACCATATTATGTAGTTAACAACAGATAATTATTGTAGGTCTTATGACAAATAGTACAAATGGCTGCCATAGACAAGAAGATAATAAAAAAAACTGGCTATGTAATTAAAATCCATATCACTTTTTAAAAAAATTATTTTAATTTTACATGAAACACACACATGCACACACTTACATGCACACACTGCTTCTTTCATAACTACAACCCATTATTAAACTTTAAAACACTATAACAGGGTATTATGAATTACCTATATATCTTTGTGAATGAGAAAATAATCATATAAAAGCCAAGTCTAAAACTGATTGGAGTGTCAAGGGAAAATTTTGTTTGTTTTAATGATTTTTTAGTAACTATATAATTTCCTAAAATTATTCAGGACATAGTACTTTCTTTAAAATCTCATGTATAATTTTTTCTCCACTTTCTTTGAAGGAAACTTCTTCCCTCCATATATTTAATCTTTTGGGGGTATTGGGAATTGAACTCAGGGGTGTTCGACTACTGAGCCATATCCTCAGCCCTGTTTTGTATTTTATTTAGAGACAGGGATTCACTGAGTTGCTTAGAGCCTCACTTTCGCTGAGTCTGACTTTGAACTCACAATCCTCCTGACTCAGCTCTCCGGCCCTTGGGATTACAGGCGTGCACCTTTGCACCTGGCTTAGATACTTAATCTTAAAAGATAGAAGATGCCTTCCACCAATCTAGCTATTCCCCTTACAAAATGTATGTATGAAGATGTGAATTTTGTGTCAACATACCTTATATACAAACAGAGATATGATAAATTGTGGTATAAAGGTGTATTAAGAATTGTATGCAAAAAAATAAGAGAGCTCATGTATAATGGCATAATTTGATGTGAACATACTTTATATACAGAGTTACGAAAAATTGTGCTGTGAATGGATAATTATGAATGTAATGCACTCCACTATTATCATGTATGTAAGAAATAAAAAAATTTAATAAAAAAAGAAGATGCCTTCTTATGTTGTTTGAGGTGGAGAAATGCAGAGGAGAGAGGAGAACATTCAAAATATGGAAGTCAGAGGAAAATATCAGGATGTGAAACAATGTTAAATATTGAGAATGAGTATCTGAGTACGGCTGAAGTATGGAAGCTTGTATAGAGAAGTGGTGAAGATGAGGACATGATCTGAAAAAGTAGATAGAACAACAGATATATAGGCTAAGGGACTCTCTCAGGTTTAGAACTTCTCCACTAGGAAATGGTTAGCTCATAATAGGCTTTAAGAAGAGTAGTTGGGTTGTTGGATTAGGATTTAGAAAAATCATTCTGCCAACAGTGTGGAGGATTTGCTGGAGGATGAATGTGATCATAAGCAGAAAGGACAATTTGGAGACTGACTTAAAACACTAATGGAAGGAATGGGAAAGGAGGCAGTTAGTTCAAAATAAATAAAGAACAAAGCATCTATAGATTTATATTAATTGAATGAGAATGACTCTGAAAGTTCTGAATTAAGAGTCCAGGTGTTTAAGACACCCTGAATTAAGACACAGTACTCAGAATAGGAAAATTTGTAAAGAGATAAAACAGATTAGTGGTTTTTTTAGGACTTGTTGGAGAGACACAGGGAATGGGGAGATAGGGAGTGGGAGCTAAAGGATACAGGATTTCTCATGGTGATAAGAAATTGACTATGGTGGTAGTTACATATATCTGTGAATATGCCAAGACCGTTGAGTTGTACACATTAAGTAGGTAATTTGCTTATTGGATTATCTCTCAATAAAGCTGTTTTAAAGGGAAAAGGAAGCAAAATTAATGTGTCCCTAAAGAAGAAGAAAAACTACCTATAGATAGTAGCTTCAGCTCCTGCCTGAGCCTTGTTGATTTGGGACTTGCAGGTTCTATAATCACCTAAGTCAATTCCTTTAAATGTATGTATTTATGTATGTATGGATGGATAGATAGATTGACAGATTTCTTTTTTTTCAGACAGATTTCTTTATCTTTTACTTGTTCTATTTCTCTGGTAGAATCTGAATAAAACAGATTTTGAAATTGGGAAGAGGAATGATGCTATAATAAATACCTGAAAATGTGGCAATGTCTTGAAATTGTTTTATGTTAAAGGTTAAAAGAATTTTGAGGTGCTTGATAGAAATCCTAATTACCTGGCAGAGACAGGTGGCAGAAATATACTTCTGATGAGGGATCAAAAGGAAGTTAGGAATATGTTGTTGCAAACTGGAAAACAGGTGATCCTTGTTAAAAGTGGCAGAAATTGGATCAACTGTATTCCACCTTGGAAAAGTAGAAATTCTAAAAGATGAACTTGAATATTTAGCTAAGAACATTTCCAAGCAAAACCTTATTTTACATTGTTGCTTATAATAAAATTAGAAGGGGATAAGTTGAAGAAACAAAAAGTTAAGCAAAAATAAACCAGTACTTGATGATTTTGGAGGTTCTCACCCTACCCTATTGTGAAGGATGTTAAAATTAGAAAATTTGTTGTCTAGAAAACTTTTTTCTTTTCTATACTTTTAATAATGCTTTATAGTTGTACATAATAGTTTGGTTCATCCTGACATTATCATATATGTGTTAAATTTAATTTGCCCTCTTGCAGTCCCTGGTGCCTCCTATTTCTCTCACCTCCTCCCTCCGTCTGTTCCCCTTCCTTACTTTACTGGTCTGCCTGCTATTAATTTTTCTATTTATTTTTAATTGGTGCTTTATAGATGTACATAAAAGAGGAATTCACCATGGTATATGCACATCGTGTAATTTTGTCAAATTGGTTCCACATTTCCTCCCCTTTCCTTTTCCTCCTCCCTCTGCCTCAGTCTCTTTCTTCCATCTCACTGGTCTTCCCTTTATCCTTATGACATCGGATCCTTTTCCTCTTTTTTCTCTTTACTTTTCTTTAGCTTCCACATATGAGAGAAAATATTCAATCCTTGATTTTCTGAGTCTGGCTTATTTTACTTAGCAAGGTGTTCTCCATTTCCATCCATTCACCAGCAAATGCCATAGTTTCATTTTTTTTCTTTATGGCTGAATAAAACTCCATTGTGTATATTATTTACCACATTTTCTTCATTTATTCATCTATTGAAGGGGACTTGTTTCATAACTTGGCTGTTGTGAATTGTGCTGCTACAAACATTGATGTGGCTGTATCACTATAATATGCTGATTTTAGTTTAGTTTAGTTTAGTTTTTTTTTAATAAATACCAAGGAGTGGGATAGCTGGGTTATGTAGTGGTTCCATTCCTAGTTTCTTGAGGAATTTCCATATTGCTTTCCAGAGTGGTTATACTAATTTGCAGTTCCACCAACAATCTATGAGGAAATGCTTTCAATTTTTCTCCAGCATGATTTGGGGTTTGTCATACATAGCCTTATAATGTTGAGGTAAGTTCCTTCTATCCCTAGTTTCTCCAGCATTTTTAACACCATTGAGTGCTGGATTTTATCAAAGGCCTTTCCTGCATCTATTGAGATGATCATATGCTTCTTGTCCTTAATTTTATCTATATGGCAAATTACATTTACTTTTATATATGCTGAGCCAAACTTGCATCACTGGAATGAAACCCACTTGGTCATGGTGTACTATGTTCTTATGTTTTGGAATGTGGTTCGTTAATATTTTTTGCATCTATGTTCATCAGGGATATTGGTACATAGTTTTCTTTCTTGATGTGTCTTTGTCTGATTTTGGCATCAGGGTTATATTGGCTTTATAGAATATAATTGAGAGTGTTCTCTCTTTCAACTTCATGGAATAATTTGAGGAAGACTAATATTAGATGTTCTTAAAGATCTGGTAGAACTCAGTTGAGAATCCATCCAGTCCTGTGCTCTTCTTTGTTGGAAGGCTTTTAATTGTTGTTTCAAGTTCATTACTTGATAATGGTCTATTTAGATCTATTTCTATTTCCTCCTGGTTCAATTTGGGCAGGCCACATGCATCTAGAAATTTGTCAATGTCTTCTAGATTTTTTCAACTTATTGGAGTATAAATTTTCAAAATAGTGTCTAACGATCCTTTGGATTTCAGAAGTATCTGCAGTGATATTTCTTTCATTTCTAATTTTGTATCTTCTCTTTATTTTTATTTCTTTTTTCTTTTCTTTTTCTTTTTTGGTTAATTTGGCTAAGGGTTTATCAATCTTGTTTATCTTTTCAAAGAACTGACTCTTGATCCTATGCATTATTTTAATTCTCAATTTCATAGTTTTGGCTCTGATCTTAGTTATTTCCTATCTTCTACTGATTTGGGCATTAATTTGTTCTTCCATTTCTAAGACCTTGAGGTATGGCATTAGATTATTTGTAATATATTTTTAAATGTAGGGACTCAACGCTACAAACTTTCCCTTAGAATTGCCTTCTTAATATCCAAGAAATTTTGATATGTTGAATCTCTGTTCTCATTTGTTTCTGAGATTTTCTTAATTTTTAATTTAAGTGTGTGTGTGTGTGTATGTGTGTTTGCGCACGCAGGTAAGTATTGTGCTGAGGATTGAACACAGGGCCTCACACATGTGAAGCAAGTGATCTACCACTGATTTATATACCAAGCTCTTTTTAAAAAGTTTTTTTCTGGAGAAAAAAAATGAGGTTGTAACTGGGCATCCTTTTGCTAAAGAAATTAGGTCTATGACTCATGGATATAATCAACTAATTTAGCAGGATCAAGAGTAGAAATTAGGTTATCCAGAAAGGATATTCCAAGAATCCTCTCATCTGATAGTGTAGATCCCTTTGGCATGCACTGGGTACTCAAAAAGTATTTGAGAACATTATACAAGAAGAAACATTATGAGCTTGGACTGAAACAGTCTAAGACTAGACAAAATCAAAGGCTATTGAACTCCTAAAATTCTATAGGCAGGAAATGAGTTTATAGAATTATTTGGTTGCAACCATGTTCTATTCAAGAAAAAAATAATGACTCAGTGGTCCAAACTGCTGCTGATTCACAGAGATAGAAGACAATGGAGCCACCACCCAGGGCACACAGCCCAATGGAGTTGCTTCAGAACATAAAGAATGACAGAACCACAAGCCACAGAGAATTCTTCTCAGGCATTGATCTAATGCAATTGACCTCCCAGATTTCAGATTTGGTTGGTTTTGGTAACCCCTTAATTTCTTCCAATTTTTCCCTTTTGTACTAGAGATGTCAATACTATACCTGTTATACCATTATATTTTGGAAGAAACAACTTGTATTCTAGGTTCACAGATCTACATGTGGGAAGAAATCTTGCCCAAAGATAAAAAATGTTGAAATTTTTGTTCATACCTGATTTAGATAAATAAGATTTTGGACTAAGAATTGATGGGATGGAAGTGGAAACTTTCGGGAATGTTGGGGTGGGAAGTATGTATTTCAAATGCAAAATATACATGAATTACAGGGGTGAGGGCAGAGAGTGGATTTTAATGGGTCTAAAAGTGGCTTCCCAAAAGATACTTCTACCCATAGCCTGCAAATGTGATCTTATTTTGAAAAAAGATCTTTGTTGATGAGTGCAAATTAAGTATCTTGAGGTAAGACCATCCCAGGTTAGGGTGGGCCCTAAATGCAATGAAAAATTCTTAAAGAAGAGAAAGGAAAATAGACGCAGAGACACAAGAAAAAAAAAGATCATTTGAAGATAAAGTCTGTAGGTAGAGTCATGCTGTCACAAGCCATTGAATTCCAGGAGCCTTTAAAAGCTGGAGAAACAAGAGAATCTTCTCCCCCACAATCTCCCAAGGGAACAAAGCACTACAATACCTTGGTTTCAAATTCCTGGTCTCCAGAACTGTGAGAAAATAGATTCTATTGTTTTAAGCCACAAGTTTTTGGTAATTTGTTTCAGCAGCAGTAAAAAACCAATATCCTGGGCAAGAATGAATTCTGTTGCCAGTCCACACTCTTTCTCAGAATCATCACTTCTCTCAAATAACTTATATCTAGATGGCAAATCCAATTCTCTGTCACAGACTCACCTCTGCATTGTGGAAGATTCATTCTCAATTGTCCCACTGTCCTTTCCTGCAATCAGCTTCTACTGGAGCCATCCCACAGGACACACGTGATTTTATCTTCTGACTTCAGGGAAAAGATGGAGTTGTCAGGATGGAAGCTGATTTTCTTCTAAAGAATCCTCCACTCCTTTGTAAACTTGTGAATGCATAAGAAACCTGCTGGGAAAAGTATACCAGGTCCAGATGTCAGAGCTTCCAAACCCAAATAAATGAATGCCCTAGTCGAAACCCTATAATATCTGAGTTCCAAAATGTCCTGTTAGACTACTATGTAGGCGCTTAATTAAATTGTTTTTATCTCTGATATACTGTGAGTATTATAGGCCAGTGGTTTGGATTGTATACTTAAGACATATCTCCAATCTTCTGAGAATTAATAAGCCAATTGGAATAACACTTATCATCATGATCATGTGCATATAAACTGATTAATCAATATGCTAAAATATAGTAGGTGTGCACGCACATACATACATACATACACACACACACACACACACACACTTACTTGGATAGGATCTATTAGAACAAAATATATGAAGGTTTTGGTAGTATAAAGGATAGCTTGTTATTCTGTTACAGTTTGAATTCTTTATTATATGAATGTGTTACTTTTTTAACAAGTAAGTTACTTTTCTCAGAAGCATAAGAATTATGGGATCCATTTCATAGATCAGAATTGGGGTTTATTTAGCATAGTATTCAACAGAACTCCTGGGAGACACAGCATGGGAAATGGAATTGTCCTCTCTGACTTAGAGCTCAGAGGTTTGGTATTTAGCCCAGCTTCATTTCAGAGCCATTTACGATTCTGTGACTCATAAACATAAACATTTATTTTTAACTAATATTTGAAATGCTTCAGATAAACTGGATATTGTAACAGCTGCTCTTCTGAATGTCATTCCATAATGAGGATCATCCTGTAATCAATAGATAATAATCAGATGCTTTATTTTGATACCAGAAATATTTCATCTTCCTCTTGTGCTTAGTAGGTGTATTCTTTAGTAATAACACTTGGCTGTGTATTGCAGAAAAATAAATAACATTGAAACAACAGAACTTCATTTCTCCATTAAACCTACAAAGGAGGCTTACTTGGATAGCCTAAGCTACCATGGTCATTTGTCAGTCTTTAGAACTCAGGCTTATATGTCTTCTTCTCAAACCTCCTGAAGCCTGCCTCCCTTTATCAAGGTTTATTCATAGTTTCAACATGACTGATTAATTCCAATGGTCACATCACCAGGAAGAAGGAAGAAAATAATGAATGCTCATCTCCTAACTTTTAAGGAGTCTTCCTAACTCTTGCAAACACTCCCATTTACATCTCATTGGTCGCACCAACCTACAAGGAAGGCTGGGAAATGGAATTTCATCTGGGCCCATTTCAAGGATTTGATTAGTAAGAAGCAAAAGAATAAGAAATTTTAGGAGGCAATTAACAACCAGTGACACAGTTGTGTCCACATATGGCATAGCTCAGCTTCTGACGATTGGACTAGAGGCACAGTGATTATGAAAAATATAACTTTCATGGTGACACCCCTATTTATGTTCTATTCATCATCTTGTCTGAGCAGCCACAAGGCAAGAAAGTAAAGAAACTCTTTTACTATTAAAATTAAAAATAAGTAATGACAATCCTAAAATAGTAGGTTCAAGTGTTTAAAAACGAAGTCCATTGTTCAAGGTTCTGTGTTGAAGCCTTCTAAATAACCATGGTAAGATTCCAATGTAGTGAAGGAATACTGAGCCATCATTCATTTCTGTGTTTTCAGGCATGTTTGGATGTGTTTGTCAAACTGATGGAGTAGCCTGATAAAAAATCCATTTTCAGGGGAGTCTGAAGTTCTCAGTGGCAAGGAGGGAAACAAGCATGACAGTACTGACCTCTAAAAGTAAAGAACAAGAAGTCTGAAAATAGCATGGTCAGTACCAAGATAATCTGTCCACCAGCACTGTTCCTTTAATAGATGCTAAGGAGAAAGAAAGCTATGAGTTAAAACAGAAAAATCTCTTTCTAATTCAGACACTTTGGAGCCCAAACAGCACTGTCTTAGGATGTATCAAACACAAAGCAACCATTGTTGTCAGAAGGCATCTTCTCCAAGTCCATGTTAGCTGCCTCAAGCATTTTCATGCTGACAGCTGGGTGTAGCCACCAGTGTACAACTGACATGTCCAACACCCAGTGGTGGAACAGAACAGAGGAACACAGTACCTTCTTGCTGCACTCTGCCAGGCCCATTTTCTGATTAAACAGAAGTATGGCACTTGCTCAGTGTGGTGGAGGGACAGTTGAAAAGCAGCACAATCTGCTATACTTGGAAAAGTGAAAATAACCCCAAACAGGGAAACTACTCTTCTCAGAGGAGCAATGCGAATATGGGGAATGGGATGACTACATGAGGTATATCCCCTGGGCTTCTGGAACTTGATAGAGGGTGACAGACTACTGGGAGGACTTTATAAGGGTCTTAATACTTAATACAATTGACATGGCCTCTAGAGATGTCGTAATTTTGAGATGTATGAGGCTGCTGCTTTTGTAACATGTGAAACTATTTACAGTAAATTTTATTTTTTCACACATAGGAGTATGCTCTAAAACAGTGGTTTAAACTAGAACAGTAAGTACATAAATCATTTGTATAGTTGCTCATTATCATTACAAAGTATTACATGCTGTATATAGTTGTATGTGCTATACTTTTTATTTTCCTTTGTTACCAGGGGATTGAACCCAGGGGTGTTTAACCACTGAGCTATTTTTTTGCTTTGTTTTGTTTTTGAGATAGGGTCTCACTAAGTTGTTTAGTGCCTGGCTAAATTGCTAAGGCTGGCTTTGAACTTGTGATCCTCCTGCCTCAGCCTCCTGAGCTGCTGGGATTATAAGCATGTGCCACAGTACCCGACTATGCTATACTTTTCTATCACTGGCAGTACAGTAGTTTGTTTACACCAGCATCACCACAAATGTGTGAGTTATGTGCTACAACTATGGTATGATGTCATCAAGAATTTTTCAGCTCCACTATAATCTTACTGAACTGCTGTGGTATATGCAGCCCCAGTCTTAATTGTAACATCATTGTGTAGAGCATAACTGTACATTGAGTTTCAAGCTGGCTTTACTTCATGTCATTAAAAAAATGTGTTGAGCACCTACTATATAATTTATTCTAATTGTTATGGATACTGCAGTGAATTACAAAAATGTGAATAGTAGCATCTAGCTGAAGCCAATATCAGATATTGGCTATAGAAATTACTAAATCGTGTTTTATTACCCCAAGAGATTCACAACACATTACATTTACTCACCCCCCCCCCAGAAAAGAGTCTATTTAGTCACTATGGCAGATTGAATTGTTGTTTCAAGAGTTTTACTTCTTTATAATATATTTATACATTAATTATCCTTTTCCATGTAACTACTTTAAAAACAGTTTTGAATTATAATGTATATACTACAAAATTCAACTACTATGCATGATTTTTGATAAATTTATACAATAATAGAACCATTACCACACTATGGTTTTAGAACAGTTCCCTTATTCCCCAAATTTCACTTATACTGTATGTATTCAACCCCTCCTCCCACCCCTAGCCCCAAGCAATCATATCTCTATTGCTTTCACTTTTTAAAAAATTGTAAAAAATGGAATCATACAATATATATTGTTTGGGGTTTTATTTCTTTCATAATGACTAATAATGGTTTTAAGATTCATTCATATTGTTGCCTAAACCAGATTCCACTCCTTTTTATTGCAGTATAGTATTCTATTATATTAATATACTTCATTTGTTTATTCATTTCTCAGTTGATTAATATTTGGGTTGTTTCCAAATTTTGACTACTAGAAATAATGTTACTCTAACTGTTCACTTGCAATTATTTGTATGTCTTCATTTCTCCTGAATCAATAGTGAGGGGTGGAAATTCTGTATTGAATGATAAATATGTGTATGACTTGTCAAGAGATTGAGATACTATTTTTTCTAAAGTCAATGTAACATTTCACATTCTCATAGGCACAGTATAGAAATTTGAGTCTGTCCATATGTTTATCAACTTGATATTGTCAGACTATTTGGCAATATCCTTTCCAGAGGGTCTCTAATGGAATTTCATTACAGTTTTAATTTGTCCTTCCCAATTTTTTTCATCTTTTTATGTGCATCTGTGTTCATTAGGAACAATTTCTTGTGTCTATATTTCTTTTTTTGTGATTCCTTTGCCTGGCTTAGATATTATTCTATCCTGAGAAGCTGGGAAGGGCTACTTACTTTTATCTGAAAACATTTGTATAGGATTGGTATAATTTCTTCTCTAAATGTTTGATAAAATTTATTATTGACACCTCTAGATCTGGGCTTTTCACTATAGGAAGATTTTTAATTACTAATTCAGATTTCTTCATGAGACAGTTTTGGCAGTTTATATCTTTTCAAAATATTTCACTTAGATTGTATAGTTTGTTGGCATAAAGTTGCTCATAAGGTTCCCTTATAATTCTTTACTGAATCATTTGTAAGACATTCTTTCTTTCATTTCTGATTTTGTCAATTTCCTCTTTCTCACGTTTTCTTTCTTCTTTTTTCTCTTTTGCTTAGCGTAGCTAAATGTTTATCAATTTTGTTGATCATTTAAATAAAACAATGTTAAGTTTTTGTGAATTTTTTCTATTGTTTTCTGATTTCTATTTCATTTATTCTTCTCTTGGCTTTATTATTTCCTTTCTTCTACTTAATGAGGATTGATTTGCTCTTTTTTGTAAAGTTTCTTGAGTAGAAACTTAAATTGTTGCTTTAAGAACTCTTTCCTATTCAATTTAAGCCTTTGAAGTTATAAGTTCTAAGCAGTGATTTTACTATATCATATATTTTAATAAGCTAGGTTTTAATTTTCATTCACTTAAGCACATTTTATAATTTACCTGGTAATTTCATTTTTGACTCATTGTTTCTCCAAAAGTATGTTGTTGAAATTCTTTGCTTTCTGTTGTTTATTTCTTTACTTGTTCTTCTTTGCTTTCTTTTATCAGGAAATATACTTTGAGACTTGTTTTATGACATATAATATATAATGGAGAGTGCCCTTGAAATGAATGTATATTCTGGTGTTTGATAGAACATTCTACAAATTAATTTATGTCAGGTTGGTTGATAGTGTTGTTCATGTCCTGAATATTCAATACTGATTTTCTATCTAGTTCTCTTATCAATTATTGAGAAAATAATATTAAAATATTCAGCTATTACCATATTGAATAGTCTATCCTTTAATTCTGTCAGTGTTTTGGGGATTTGGTGCCAGGTGTTTATATACTTACAATGATTTTCTTTCTAATATACTAAAATCTTTATCATTATGAAAATTGTCTCTTTGTCTCTAGTATTATTTTTTGTCTTAAATCCCAATTTTGTGTTATAAAAATGTATTTGTATTTTTGTATTAATAAAGCAATCCAGACTCTTCTATTACGTGACAGGCTTCTGGCACCAGCTTGGCTCTGCTCCAGGGCAATGAGTCTACTATAATATCAGAATCTTCCACATTTCCAAGACCAAAAAAAAAAAAAAAAAAAAGAACAAATCTCTGTTTGCAGTTATAGGTGATCATCAGTTACCCTTAAAAAACTATTGGTAATTGATCAAAACACTGAGAACATATCCACTGGACCCTCTGAGAGAAATTTTTTCCCACGTTTAAAACACATGGTATAAAGTGAAAACAGCCTATTAAAATGACTTCCAGTCAACAGTGGGAGAAAGATCCTTTCCAGCAATGTGACAAATCGCAACATAGATATACAGAAAACGAGGAAATAAAATTCTTTCAAAAATCTACATCCCCCCTTTAGTCGTGGTGGCACACACCTGTAATTCCAGCAGCTCAGGAGGCTGAGACAGAAGGATCGCGAGTTCAAAGTTAGCCTCAGCAAAAGCAAGGCACTAAGCAACTCAGTGAGACCCTGTCAAATACAACATAGGGCTGGAGATGTGTCTCTGTGGTTGAGTGCCCTTGAGTTCAATCCCCAGTGCCCCCTGAAAAAGTCTATAACCCCCCAACAACTGAATCCTCAGATGTTAAAGTAGATGAAATGCCAGACACTGAATTTAAAAGTTTATGATTAAAATGACTGAGGAACTAAAAGAAGATATGAGAAATGAACTAAGAGGGAAAAAAATGGAAGTAAAAGATCATTTCAATACAGAGACAGATATTCTTTAAAAGAACTAAACATGTATTTTGAAAATAAAGCAATCCAGTTTTTAGTTATTGTTTGATTTTTACATTCTTTTGGTGTAAATGTATTTTTAAATATAAATTGTCTTTTGTAGACAGCATATAGTTGGAACTTGCTTTTTCCTCTGTTAGTCTTTGAACTATACTTTAAAATTTATTTTCTTAATAATTCTTCTAAGGATTACAATACACAACTTCAATTTATCATAATGTGCTTTGGGATCCTCCTCCTCCTCATCATCATCATCAACGTTAAAGTAACAATAAAGGATATTTCCACCTTATCATCTCATGTTAGTGCTGGCATCATCATACACATTACTCCAATGCATGTAATAAACCTCCAAAGGATAGCATGCTAGATGCTTCTTTAATTACTCTTTGTTTTTAAAGTAACAAGAAGAGAAAATAAAGGGTAGTCTTTTATACTTACCACATATTTAACATTTTCATTACTCCTTATTCTTTCTTGTGGAATTAAGTCAACATCTACTCTCATTTCGTTTCAGCCTGAAGAAATGTGTTTAGATTTCTTGTAGGACAGATCTGTGTTATTTATCTTGAAGATAAAGATTTAAAAAGTTTAAGTTTTTTAGTCTGCTCTTAGTTTTGAATGATGGTTTGGGTAGACTATTCTTGGCTGATAGGCATTTTTATTTCTATGAGCACTTTGAACAGTTCTTCCACTGCCTTCTAGACTACACATTCTTATGAAAAAGGCATCCCTTAGTCATATGATTATTTCCATACATGATGAGTCACAAACCATTTCAAGACTGTCTTGTCTTTTAGAAGGTTTTATTATAAGGGGTCTAGGTGTGGATATGTTTATGTTTACCCTATTTGATGTTCACTCATCTTCCTGAACATACAGATTAAGGTTTTTTTTAAAAAAATCAAATTTGGGAAGTTTATAGTTATTAATTCTTAAAATAAAACCTTTTCTTTTTCTCTCTACTCCTCTTAGAACTACAATTACAAATATGTTGATAGGTTCAATATTGTTCCTTAGGAATTTGAATCACTTCATTTTTCTTCAAGCTTATTTCTTTCTGTTTGTTAAATTGGATGATTTTTACTCATCTATCTTCAAGTACACTGATTGTTTCTCCTGACCTTTTCAATCTTCTTTTGAGTCTATCTAATGCACTTTTCATTCCAGTTGTCATAGTTTCCAAATCAAGAATTTCTATTTGTCTCCTTTTTTATAGTTTCTATTCTTTTTTCCTATTTATTTATTTATTTGTTTTAATTATTTATACATGACAACAGAATGCTCTTTGATTCATTGTACACAAATGGAGCACAATTTTTTACTTCTCTGGTTGTACCCAAAGTAAGGTCACACCATTTGCGCAATCAAACATGTATCTAGTGTAATGATGTCCATCCGATTCCATCATCTTTCTTACCCCCATGCCCCCTCCTCCCTCCATTTTGCCTCATCCAAAGTTCCTCTACTCATCCCATGCCTTCCCCCCAGCATCCACTTATCAGAGAAAACATTCAGCCTTTGGTTTTGGGGGATTGGCTTACTTCACTTAGCATGATATACTCCAACTCCATCCATTTACCTGCAAATGCCATAAAGTTTATTCTCTTTTATTGCTGAGTAATATTGCCAAAAAATTTTATATATATATATATATATATATATATATATATATATATATATATATTCCTTATCCATTCAACTACTGAAGGGCATCTAGGTTGGTTCCACAGTTTGGCTATTGTGAATCATGCTGCTATAAACATTGAAGTGGCTGTGTCACTGTAGTATGCTGTTTTAAGTCCTTTGGGTATAGACCAAGGAGTGGGATTGCTGGGTCAAATGGTGGTTCCATTCCAAGTTTTCTAAGGAATCTCCATATTGCTTTCCATATTGGCTGCATCAATTTTCAATCCTACCAGCAATGTATAAGTGTGCCTTTTCCCCCACAACCTCGCCAATACTTATTGTTGTTTGTATTCTTGATAACTGCCATTCTGATTTGAGTGAGATGAAATCTTAGAGTAGTTTTGATTTGCATTTCTCTAATTACTAGAGATGTTGAACATTTTTTCATATATTTGTTGATTGATTGTATATATTTTTCTGAGAGGTATCTGTTCCATTCCTTAGCCCATTTATTGATTGGGTTCTTTAGTTTTTTGGTGTTAAGTTTTTTGAGTTCTTTATATATCCTGGAAAATAGTGGTCTATCTGATGTGTGTGTGGCCAAAATTTGCTCCCAAAATGTAGGCTCATCTCATTGATTGTTTCTTTTGCTGAGAGGAAGATTTTCAGTTCTAATCCATCCCATTTATTGATTCATAATTTTATTTCTTGTACTTTAGGAGTCTAGTTAAGGAGTCCAAGCCTAATCTAACATGATGAAGATTTGGGCCTACTTTTTCTTCTATTAGGCATAGGGTCTCTGGTCTAATTCCTAGGTCCTTGATTCACTTTAAGTTGATTTTTGTGCATGGTAAGAGATAGGGGTTTCTTTTCATTTTGCTGCTTATAGATTTCCAGTTTTCCAGCACGATTTGTTGAACAGGCTATTTTTTCTCAAATGTATGTTTCTGGTGCCCATGACTAGTATGAGATAACTGTATTTATGTGAGTTTGTCTCTCTGTCTTCTATTCTATACTATTGGTCTACATGTATATTTTGGAGCCAATATCATGCCATTTTTGTTACTATAGCTTTGTAGTGTAGTTTAAGATCTGGTATTTTCATGCCTCCTGCGTCACTCTTCTTGTTAAGGATTGTTTTGGCTATTCTGGGTCCCTTATTGTTCCAAATTAATTTCATGATTGCATTTTCTATATCAAAAAGGAATGATGTTGATATTGTAATTGGAATCTCATTGAATCTGTATAGAGAGTTTTGGGTAGTATGGCCATTTTGACAATATTAATTCTGTCTATCCAAGAGGATGGGAGAGCTTTCTATCTTCTAAGGTCTTCTTCAATTTCTTTCTTTAGTGTTCTGTAGTTTTCATTGTAGATGTCTTTCACCTCTTTTGTTAAATTGATTCTCAAGTATTTTTCTTTTGAGGCTATTGTGAATGAGATAGTTTTCTTAATTTTTCTTTCAAAGGATTCATCACTAACGTATAGAAATACATTTGATTAATGGGTATTGATTTTATATCCTTCTACTTTGCTGAATTCATTAATTAGATCTAGAAGTTTTCTGGTGGAATTTTTTGGGATCCTCTAAGTATAGAATCATGCTGTCAGCAAATAATGATAGTTTGAGTTCTTCTTTTCCTATTCATATTCCTTTAATTTCTTTCATCTGTCTAATGGCTCTGTCTAGATTTTCAAGAACTATGTTCAACAGAGTGTTGAAAGAAGTGGCATTCCCGTCTTGTTCCAGTTTTTAGTGGGAATGCTTCCAATTTTTCTCCATTTAAAATGATGTTGGCCTTGGGTTTAGCATAGATAGCTTTTATAATGTTGCCGTATGTTCCTACTATCCCTAGTTTTCCTAGTGTTTTGAACATGAAAGGGTGCTGTATTTTATCAAATGTTTTTTCTGCATCAATTAATATAACCATATGATTCTTATCTTTAAGTCTATTGATGTGATTAATTATGTTTATTTATTTCTATATGTTGAAGCAAACTTGCATCCCTGGAATTATCCCCACTTGATCATGATGCACAATTTTTTAAATATGTTGTGCATGAGATTTGCCAGAATTTTATTGAGAATTTTTGCATCTATGTTCATCAGGGATATTAGTCTGAAATTTTCTTTCCTTGACGTATCTCTGTCTTGTTCTGATGTCAGGGTGATATTAGACTCACAGAGTGAGTTTGGAAGGATTCCCTCCTTTTCTATTTCATGGAATAATTTGAAGAGTATTGGTATTAATTCTTCTTTGTAGGTCTTGTAGAACTTGGATGAGAATCCAACTCGGGTGAGGTCCCAGACTTTTCTTGGTTGGTAGGCTTTTGGTGTCTTCTTCTTTGCGTGAAATTGATCTGTTTAAATTGTGTATGTCCTCTTGGTTCAGTTTGTGTAGATCATATGCCTCTAGAAATTTGTCAGTGCCTTCAAGGTTTTCTATTTTACTGGAGTATAAATTTTCAAAATATTTTCTAATTGTCTTTTGTATTTCATTATTGTTTGTTCTTATATTTCCTTTTTCATCATGAATTTTAGTAATTTGAGTTTTTTCTCTCCTTCTTTTTTGGTGGGTGGGGGGCTAAAGGTTTGTCAATTTTATTTATTTATTTTTTCAAAGAACCAGCTTTTTGTTTTGTTAATTTTTTGAATTGTTTCTTTTGTTTCAATTTCATTGATTTCAGCTCTGATTTTATTTCCTGTCTTCTACTACTTTTGATGTTGGTTTGTTCTTCTTTTTCTAGGGCTTTGAGAAATAGTGTCAGGTCATTTATTTGTTGGCTTTTTCTTCTTCTAAGGAATGAGCTTAATGCAATGAACTTGTCTCTTAGCACTGCTTTCATAGTGTCCCAGAGATTTTGATATATTGTATCAGAGTTCTCATTTACCTCTAAGAATATTTTTTTCTCCTCCCTGATGTCTTTTATTATCCATGCATAATTCAGTAGCATATTATTTAGTCTCCAGGTGTTGGAATAGCTTCTATTTATTTTATTTTATTATTGATATCTAATTTCATCCCTTTATGGTCAATAGAAAGCAGGGTAGTATATCTAATTTTTTGTATTTGCTAAGACTTGCTTTGTGGCATAACATATGGTCTATTTTAGAGAAGGATTCATGTGCTGCTGAGAAAAAAAGTGTATTCACTCTTGATGAGTGAAATATTGTATATACCTCTGTTAAGTCTAAATTATTGTTTTACTGAGTTCTATAGTTTCTTTGTTTAGTTTTTATTTAGAAGATCTATCCAGTGGTAAGAGTGGTGTGTTAAAGTCACCCGGTTTTATTGTGTTCTGATCTATTTAATTCTTGAAGTTGGGAAGGGTTTATTTGATATGCCCCATTGTCAGGGGCATAGATATTTATGATTGTTGTGTATTGTTGATATATGATTCCCTTGAGTAGTATGCAATGTCTTTCTTTATCCCTTTTCACTAACTTGGGTTGAAGTCCACTTTATCTGATATGAGGATGGAAACCCTGATGATTTACGTGGTCCAAGTGAGTGATAAGTGTTTTCCCATCCTTTCACCTTCAGCCTGTAGATATATTTTCCTGTGAGATGAATCTCTTAAAGGCAGCATATTGTTGGGTCTATTTTTTTAAAAATCCAACCTGCCAGTCTATGTCTTAAATTTTTTTTTAACTTTTTAGTTGTAATTGGACACAATACCTTTATTTCATTCATTTATTTTATTTTTTTAATGTGGTGCTGAGGATTAAACTCAGGGCCTCGTGCTAGGCTAGCACTCTAAAGCTGAGCCACAATCCCAGCCCCAGTCTATGTCTTTTAATTGATGAATTTAAGCCATTCACATTCAGGGTTATTATTGAAATATGTTTTGTATATTGGTCATTTTGGTTTATTTTTGGTTTTAAAATTGATTTGGTTTCTCCTTTGATTGGACTTTCCTTTAGTGTAATTCCTCCCTTTGCTGATTTTCATTGTTGTTTTTCATTTCCTACTCATGGACTATTTTGCCAAGAATGTTCTGTAGTGCAGGCTTTCTGGAGGTTAATTCTTTTAACTTTTATCATGGAAGGTTTTAATTTCATCATCAACTCTGAAGCTTAATTTTGCTGGATATAAGATTCCTGGTTGGCATCTATTTTCTTTCAGAGGTTGGTATATGTTGTTCCAGGATCTCCTGGCCTTGAGGGTCTGGGCTGAAAAATATGCTGAGATCCAAATTGGTCTCCCTCTATATGTGATCTGATTCTTCTCTCTTAAAGCCTTTAAAATTCTATTCATATTCTGTATGATAGTCATTTTCATTGTGATGTGCCTTGGTGTAGATCTCTTGTGATTTTGTACATTTGGTGTTCTGTAAGCCTCTTGTACTTGATTTTCCAATTCACTCTTCATGTTTGGAAAATTTTCTGATATTATTTCAGAAATATTGAAGAGATTGTGCATTCCTTTAGTTTAAAACTCTGTGCCTTCCTCTATCCTGATAAATCTTAGATTTGGCCTTTCAGTGTTGTCCCATAATTCTTGGGTGTTCTGTTCATGATTTCTTACCATCTTCACTGTGTGGTCAACTTTATTTTCCAGATTTTATATTTTGTCTTTATTGTTTGAGGTTCTGTCTTCCAAGTAATCTAGTCTGTTGGTGATGATTTCTATTGAGTTTTTTATTTGGTTTATTGTTTCCTTCATTTCAAGAATTTGTTTGTTTGTTTGTTTGTTTTCAAAATCTCTTTCTTGAAGTAAACTTTTGCTACCTGAATTTACTCTCTTATCTCTTTGTTGTGATCAATAGTTGCCTGTAGTTCCTCTCTTATCTCTTTGTTGGAGTGATCAATTTTTACCTGTGTTTTCTCTCTTACGTCATTCTTTAATTCTCAGATCATTTTAGTTATGTACATTCTGAACCTCTTCTCTGTCATTTCATCTACTGTGCTATCAGTGGATTCTATTGTTATAGTATCTTGGTTTGTTTGGGGCATTTTCCTCCCTGATGTTTTCATTTTGTCTATGCGTCTTCCTTTCTCACAGTGCGGATCTGAGGTATTACAGTTCCTACCCTATAATCTTGTAGTGTCCTGGCAGGTTAGGAATACCTCACCTTTAAGGAGGATATCAATGTTTACAGCACCCAATGCAACTAATATGCAGCCATAAATCAATTAGCTTCTATTTAGACACTATAAATATAAATGACAAGTAAGATTATCTTCTACCATATATAGCCAGTAGATTTGCATAGGGGTTTATAATTTCTAGTGGTGGACAGACAGACAGGGGGAGGGCAGTTAGGATGTGATGTTTATGAAGTAGGATATGAGAATATAGAGGTATTGGATCATAGGACAATTGAAAGGAGAATCAAAAGATGTTAGCTGTTATCAGGAGGAAAAAAACTAGAGAGGGGACCCCATATTAGGCTCCCTGTTGCCTCTGCAACAAGTTGGTGACTGTTAGCACACCTAATGGGGATACCTCTGGTGCAACTGGGCCCACAAGGACATTGGTGACAGTCTTCCAGGTCCTGGTTGTTGTCCCTAGATGGAAGCAGCCATGTCCCTAGTTGGTGGCAACAATAGTGTCAAGTGTTTAGATACCTTGCTGTTGGGCTTCCAGGCCTCAGTGGGTGTCTCAAGATGGAATTTGCCCCAACTAATGGTGGCAGAGGTGGAGGTATCCCACAATGGAAGCAACCACTTTCAGAGATGGGGCTGGAAGGATGGGCTTTGCAATGGTGCTGGGTGGCCTGTTTGGCGATGGCACAATGTGGCATGTGTTTCTGCAATGGGTATCTGCCTCCTGGCCCTGTCTTATTCCACAGTGGAGATTACCACGTAGGAAGGGCTATGAAGGTGGCTGCAGTGGACCAAGATGGCAGTCGTTTGGGTGTAGTCACACACATTGGTGCATAGGGAGCCACAGAGCACTGCAGTGTTCCTCTCCCTGCAGGTGGTGCGAGGGGATTCCAGGCTCCCTGCAAGGCAGTGCGTGGGGGTTCCCTTCGGGCTCAGGTCGAGGTGGGGCTATAATTTCTATTCTTTATTTAGACTTCATATTTATTATGACTTTATTTAGACATCATATTTTCATTTACTTTTTAAAAGATGATTTATTTTAATTATTTAAATATTTTTAGAATAGATTCTTTGATGTCTTTGTTAACTAAATTCAAAATCTTGTCCCACTCAGTTTCAGTTTCTACTGAGGACTTATTTTCTGAATACAGATTTCACCTTTCTGTTTTTTTTTTCAAATTTCATATTTCTGTCAAAAACTGGAAATTTTATACAATATATCTTAGCAATTTAGAAATTGCTTTATTCATTGCTTTATTTTTGATATCCTTTTTAAAAATAATTTGATGAAGTTAAGCTACAGAATTTATTTCCCACATTGGGAACAACTGCTGATATTTCCACTCAGGTTTGAGATTGTGTTGATTGTATTTTTAAATTTATTTTTCAACTTACCAGATCCCACTCAAGTGTCACTAATATCTCAGTAATCAGGTAATAATTTAGGCAGAAGATTACTTAAACACCTCAATCTCAAAAGCCCTTTCAATAAATCTGTGCACTATTGGGAAATACATTCAAAGCTCAGTTGGTTTTCAAATATGCCTTGGCTTTTATTTTCCACTAGATTCTTTTTAGTCACCCTTATGCGTATACCTAGTTCATATTTCCCAGAAGGCCAGAATGTGCAAAAAGCTTAATGAGCCCTCCTATGTCTCTCTCACTTCTATGATTTCCCCATTAAATTACTAGTTGGTCTTCCATTGTACTCAGATAGAACAAAGACTAAGGTTACCAAAGCTGAAGGTTTTTTCACGTTTTTAAATGCAGAGTTTGCTCATTAGAATGCATAATAAAGCTATGGGTTTTTCCACCAAGTTGAGTCTGCCTTCTTAGTATGCAAGCTTTTTATGTGTTCATAACCAGTGCAATTCTGATAAAACTATCATTTTCACCAAACAGTCTGGGTGATGCTGTTCCCATGCATTCCCAAGCCAAAAAGCTATATATTACCATAATTCTTACCCCAAATTCTTGCCATTTTTTCAGGAACAAATATCTCTCAATTTTACCTGCCTTTGATCAACTTCTACAGCCCTGAGATGATGTTATAGAAAAATTTGTCCAGTTTTATATTTTAATTCTACAGAAAGGATTTACATTATCAGAAGCTATACATACTTCTGTTATGTTCTGTAGCAGCACCTCTCCCAGAAGTAGTAAGAGTACATTTCAATGTCCCATTGGTGTTCAGCTTAGTCATGTGACTTATTTTATCCAATGATATATTAGCAGGGGCTTTAAATGTAGTCTTATAATTTGGCTTGGCTCTTCCACTCTTATTATGCATCATCAAAAGAACATTACTTAGATAATCACTGTTCCTAAAATAAAGAAATATGAACCATATCTATATTCAATATATAGCCAATATAGTCCAGCTAAGATCAGCTAAATTCAGCCAAACTCCGGCTAAAACCATACTGACCTACAGACATAAGAATGAGAAAAAAACAAACAAACAAAAAAAAAACCTTATTCTGAGCAACTAAGAACTTTGGCATTGTTTGTTGTATAGCAATGCTACCTTTGTAGTCATCTAATAATAAATGATACCCTATCTAATATGCCCCACCATCAGCAATAAAACAAAGTAGTACCTGCTTTTTACCATCTTTTCAATGGATCAAAGATGAAGGGTCATGTCTAGACCACAAGCGTTACTTAATGCACAGAGATAATAAAACTGTTGGCATAGATTAATCATGGAATTTTTTTTCAAGAGCGGGCAATGGATTAGTATAAGTCTTTAAAAGGTCATTTACCTCTGAGAGTTATTAACACATAAGTATGGAAGTACATAAAAAAAATCAATTGTGTCTTTTGTGAGGCTGATAGATAAGTTTAGATCCAACTTAGATTCTTCTATTACTCCAGCATTACTAAAAGACTATAAACAAGAATACATTCTAAACTCCCATTTTGTTTCAAGACCTATATTCTTTGCACATAGACAGAGCTTCTTGAGCAGCTTCACCAAGTCAGTGTAATTCAGCAACATCCCAAATAGAATACTTATAATATTACAAAGCAGCACAAAGCATCTTAGAATTCCTCACTTGAATGATAGAACTCAGCTGTTTGTAATGTAATGTGATATGGATCATAGTAGATATCTCTGTGTTAGAGAGAAATACCACTTCAGGTCTAACATTAACTTAAAAATCAGTTCTCTCACCAGCATCATAGGGAGTATTGTCAGTCTTGGCACTGAGGTAGTCCTTATATTGATGTACCATCGGAACGTGTGTATGCAGAGAATGAGAGACAGCAGGACATTCAAGGAGCTATTGTATGAGAAAGCTGATGTTGAAAAAAATCACAAGCAAGGAGAGCAGGATAAATGTTATAAGAACATAGTGAAGCACAGCATAAAGCTATGCAATGGAGCTTTAGACTACTGAGAAATCGAAGCAGTACACAAAACAGCCCCAGCTGCAACTGTAAAGAATGTGAAGAAAGCCCTCAGGTGAATAGCTAGACAATAGGCTACACCTGCTGACCCAGGATCAGGTCTCACATGTGCCTAGTTCATTTACCTACATTTACCTACTTTCACACTTGAGTATAACACCTGTGGCTTGAACCCACAGCATCATCTTTGAAAACAGAAGCCAATGGAATAATTCTAGCTGTAGTCTATCAGTTCTCATTTATTTTATGTGATTTCTCAATTTTATGTATAAATTCTGATGTCATTTGAAAATGCTACACACTGCAGGTAATAGATTAATAGGAAATGTTCTGACAGTCATAGATATTGTACCCATGACAATCCAGAAGCCAAAAAGGTCTCTGCCCTGGGGAAAAAAAAAATCTAAAATAAAGTCCCATGAATTTCATCCACAGGAGCAGCAGAGCCTGCCATGGGCCCTGTGATCTACAATTTGGTAAAAGCTTAAAAATTTAATAAGCTGTTCATATTCTTTCTCTAGAAAATGATCAAGTTTTCTTACTTTGCAAGGAGCATCCATATTGTACTGGGAAAAACACAAAGATATCCCTAAGAAACAGTGATAAAAACTGAAAAAACAAAAAATACAGACAAATGACCAATTATCATACATTAGCCACATTAGCCAGAGGCCATTTTGTGTGAGAGCAATAGACCTTTAAGATTCACCAACTCAGAGGAGGACATACAGTCAATCAACAAGTACATGAAAAAGTGCTCACCATCTCTAGCAGTCAGAGAAATGCAAATCAAAACCACCCTAAGATACCATCTCACTCCAGTTAGATTGGCAGCCATTATGAAGTCAAACAACAACAAGTGCTGGCGAGGATGTGGGGAAAAGGGTACACTTGTACATTGCTGGTGGGACTGCAAATTGGTGCAGCCAATTTGGAAAGCAGTATGGAGATTTCTTGGAAAGCTGGGAATGGAACCACCATTTGACCCAGCTATTCCCCTTCTCGGTCTATTCCCTAAAGACCTAAAAAGAGCATGCTACAGGGACACTGCTACATTGATGTTCATAGCAGCACAATTCACAATAGCAAGACTGTGGAACCAACCTAGATGCCCTTCAATAGACGATTGGATAAAAAAAAATGTGGCATTTATACACAATGGAGTATTACTCTGCATTAAAAAATACAAAATCATAGAATTTGCAGGGAAATGGATGGCATTAGAGCAGATTATGCTAAGTGAAGCTAGCCAATCCCTAAAAAACAAATGCCAAATGTCTTCTTTGATATAAGGAGAGTAACTAAGAACAGAGTAGGGACGAAGAGCATGAGAAGAAGATTAACATTAAACAGAGATGAGAGGTGGGAGGGAAAGGGAGAGAGAAGGGAAATTGCATGGAAATGGAAGGAGACCCTCATTGTTATACAAAATTACATACAAGAGGAAGTGAGGGGAAAGGGAAAAATAATACAAGGGGGAGAAATGAATAACAGTAGAGGGGGTAGAGAGAGAAGAGGGGAGGGGAGGGGAGGGGGGATAGTAGAGGATAGGAAAGGCAGCAGAATACAACAGACACTAGTATGGCAATATGTAAATCAATGGATGTGTAACTGATGTGATTCTGCAGTCTGTATATGGGGTAAAAATGGGAGTTCATAACCCACTTGAATCAAAGTGTGAAATATGATATATCAAGAACTATGTAATGTTTTGAACAACCAACAATAAAAATTAAAAAAAAAAAGATTCACCAACTCTGGGCTGGGGCTGTAGCTCAGTGGCAGGGCACTTGCCTAGCATGTGCGGGGCACTGGGCTCCATCCTTAGCACAACATAAACATAAACAAATAAAATAAAGTCATGCTCTCCATGTACAACTACAAAAAAAATTCATTAACTCAGTATCAATAAAGCATTATTCTTAAAAAATCACTTTATAATTATGATACTGGCTTATCAAAAATGCTATATGAAGTTGCTTTCTTTGATTAAGAAGACAAAAACATATATAATACATTTAAGGAGACTTCCCCTCAAACATGAAACATCTTAATGTATAAATGTATCTGGAAAATATAAACATATAAAAGTTTCATTACACAATAGCTATAGATCACCACTATCTAGCAGAAATATAAATGCAAGCCATAAATGGAAATATTACATATTATACATAATATAACATATTACATATGTTATATAATATTACATTTTCTAGTAAACATATTCAAAGAGATTTTAAAAGAGTAGCTCAGTGGAAGAGTCCTTGCCTGCAAGGGCTTGAGTTTGATCCTTGCCATTAAAAAAAAAAGTGTTATTTAACCCAACATAGTAAAAATATCATTTTGACATAAAAATCAATATAAAAATTATTAATAATTTTTCTGACATTATTTTATTTGTACTACATATATAAAATCCAATATGTACTTTGTGCTACAGCCCATCTCAATTTGTACTAGGCACATTTCAAGTGCTCAGTAGACACATTTGGCCAGTGGAAACCATATTGGACAGCACAACTGTCAATGAATGAAGCTTTACAGAAGAAATAAATCTAATGCAATATACGACCACAACATTCCAATCTGATATTCAGCAATACTAAGAGAAATGTAGATATCAAATTACAAAAGTTTTCCAGTTTTCC
Organism: Marmota monax; assembly: GCF_021218885.2. Lineage (NCBI taxonomy): Eukaryota > Metazoa > Chordata > Mammalia > Rodentia > Sciuridae > Marmota > Marmota monax. The sequence goes on from NW_026695227.1 coordinate 2,694,115, forward strand.
CCAAAAGCTCTGTAGGCAAGATGAAAGAATTTAATACACAAGTCTGAAAACCATTTCCGAGGGAAAAAGGACCAGTACTAATTCCTGATTAGGAGAAAGGAAGAGTCTTAAACTCTAAGAATTTAAGATTTACAGAGAAACTTTCTCTGTAAATTTTCAGCACCTTATACAAATAAATAAAAAAATCTTTCTCTGGATTCTCAGCACTCTATAACAAATAAATTAAATAAAGGTCCATTAACAACTAAAAAATTTTTTTTAATTCAAAAAACAAAAATCACCAAAACAACAACAAAAAGAAGTGTTTTTTGTTTGTTTGTTTGGTTGGTTTTTGTTTGTTTGTTTGTTTTTTACTTGATTGGGTGAGAGTCAGGACAATACTTAGAAGGCATTCAACAAAAAAAGAAGGGAGTCATGGAAGCTTCTACCAGATTTTTCAAGGAAGGCTTGGAGGCAAAGTCCAGCAAGGTTGCCCCTGAGAGGATGATGTATGCAGATGTAAAAAGAAGGCCAAAGCTGCAGCAGAAACTCTCGAAATTAAGAAATGCCAGTAACTTGGGACATCTGCCTAGGAAATCTGCAGGAATTGAGCAGAAACAATACGCAAGGAGAGGTCATGTGGGCTATAACCAGCAAAGCCCTATAAGAGAACATCACAGTGCCATGTGCCCCAGATACTGGACATAGAGCTTTAGGGCTTGTTTGCCCAGTTGAATTTCAGTATTACTATGGTTCCATTCATTCTTTTGATGACCCTATATTCATCTTTTGGAATGAAAAATGTTTACTCTATGCCATTATATATTGGATAAATGTAACTTTTTTGTTGTTTGTTTGCTTGTTTAATCTCTACAGGGTAAAAGGGCTAAGAGTTTGCCTTGAGTCTCAGAAGAAATTTTGGACTTGGACTTTTGGTAATGCTAGAACTCTTAAGACTATGGGGAATTTGGGAAAGGGACTAAATGTGTTTCGAATTGTGTAATGGGCATGAACTTTCAAGGTTCAGGGATGGAATATTATGGTTTAGATATGTGGTGTTCCCCAGAATGTCATGTGTGAGAAAATGCAAGAAATTTTAGAAGTGAGATGATTAACTTATGAGAATCATAACCTAATCAGTGGATTAATCCACTGGATGGAACTGACAGATATTAATGTTAAATGAAATAAGACAGACATGGAAAAACAAATGCTGCATGTTTCCTCTCATGTTTCCTCTCTTGTGAAGAACTAGAAGAAAGGAGGTTGAAGTGTTCAAACATAAATGATAAGAAGATAGAAATGGTAAATATCCTGATTTGAGCATTGCACATTGCATATATGTATTCAAATATCATACTGTACTCTATCGGTATGTACAATTATTATGTAGTAACTAAAAGGAAAATTAAGTCAATAAAAAGAACAATTTGGGGATAGAGAGGGTTGAGAAATTAGGATTGGGAGACACAGGACTTAGGAGAGGGAAACAACTCACTGCTTGAGTAAAAAAAAAAAAAAAGAACCCAAAAAAGGAAAGATGGCAAGAATGAAGGCTTCAAGGCTATTTTAAGGTTTTATTTACCATGAATTTAGTTTTCTTTTTTTAAAATGGACTAGTTTTAATGAATTATGGAAGGTTTTTATATATTTCTATAACAATATTTTGTATTCTAATGACTACATGATCCTATATATTTTCATCTTTTTCCTTGTCTCTTATAATCCAATATTTGAAATTTAAGTTTACTTTCTCTTCTGAAATGTTGAGGATATTAATAGAAATCACAGTACATATGAGAGCCCAGCTACAGCTAAGAATAATAAGAGAAAAACCCTAAGAGTTCAATCTTTACCTTGCTCTTATAAAAGAGCTTTGTATTTTTCAGAGGTTGATTTTTAAAACAAAACTACATGTTGGCCTGATCTGCTTTTGCCCCACCCCCCCCCCCACCTTTGAATGCGTTTTCTTTCTAAGCTTTAGAAGATCCTTTTATAATCAATAGTATATTTCACAGCAACCATATAAAATAGATTGATACTGTTACCTGTAAGTTGATAGGAAAACTGTTGAAGTGACTGTCTAAAGGCAAAGAAGTAAGGTAATCTAAGGCTTTCCCTTTCATGCTTAGATTCAAGATCCAGCCATCACCCAAAGTAGTCCAGGCAATTCCCATGATGTTAGATCATTAAAACAAATTTTCAGAGTCCAGACCTCATTATAATTTCCAGGTGATTTTTCCATTCATTACCCTGTCAGTTCACAAAGCTCTAACTACCCTTCCTTTTGTGGATTTTGGTGAGTGGACAGGAATTTGATAATAAATGAAAGGTGGGTAATAAAGAGATTGACTCACACTAAAGTGGCACATGAAACAAAGTAAACATCAAAAGGCTTTTGCATCAATTTATAGTGAGAAATACAAACCACATATACAAGGAATATCATGCTTACCTGATTAAAACGGTTTTTGTACTTGTGGTCCAACTACATAGAAATCAAAAAGTAGGGATGGGATATAGATAAATCAAATCTTTAATATATTATTTCCCAAAATGTATTATGTTCTGTGAGATGTTTTAATAGATCTCTCAACAATGACAAAAGATTCAGTAATCAAATAGATTTGGAAAATGGTGGATTAAACCAAGTTAAACAGCTTTCGTAACTGTATATTTCTTTTGGCATGCAGATGTACATTGCGAATCTCCAAGGGTTCAGATAGGCAGCTTTTCTAAAATGTATGATACCCATCTTTTTGGAATACTTATCAATATCTATGAAACAATATTATCCTACCGATGCAGTTTTAGCATCACTGACCAAATTCTCTAGTTCAATGTATCACTTACCATGGAGACAGACCTGCAAGGATGTAGCTAGCCCTGCATTATCCACTCTAGGAATATATTGACCATGAGAACTTAAAGTCCAACATCTAGGTCTCTCAGTCCTCTTTTAGTGCTTGAGTAAGCACTACCAATATGAATATATTATTCTCACTTTTCTTTTATTTGTTTTAGTTTTATTGGTAATTAAGACACTAAAGAGCTTACAGTGTAGGTTTGCTTGTTTATAAGTAATCACATCTTTTTTCAGGTGATTTTTGCATACCTTTATTATAAGTCATGTGTTGATTTTAAAATGTGACAGTAAATGATTCTGTTCTTTTATTTTCCGTTTTTAGAGTCCTGCCACACTTTAACACATGAATGCTTATTAAAAGTATGTAATCAGAAAAGAATGTAACTATCATAGGCAAAATAATGTGTACCCTACCCAATGCCTTCATCTAATCTTCAGATCCTGCGGATATGCCACCTTAGATGGCAAAAGGAAGCTTGCAGATATAATTAAGTTAAAGATCTTTGTAAGGATTCTGACCATGGCAATGTACAGGGAAGCATTTCCCTGGTGAGAAAACTCCTGGGGATAACAGGCACCTTGTTTCCCACCCTTAGAACGCGCTGTAATCTCTCTTAGGATCTAATAATATATGTGCAACGTCTAGCAGGTATGGTAACGCCCTGAGATGCCTCTGTGTTAGAACCTCATCAAGCCTCGACCTTGATTGAAGAAACATAGCTCCTGGGAATAAAGGAATTTGTTTGCTAGATAACTACAATGTTTCATCTGGTGTTCCTGGATCTTCCCACCTAACAGTAACTCCAGACAATGGACTTTCTTGAGAACTGCACAAAGCTCCTAGCATTGCGGCAGTCTGGCTGGGCGAAATAACGGGGGCGAGTGACAAGGAACTTGTGAAGGTTGATACAGCGGGAGCTGCTTTATTGTCGGACAGCAGAGGTATTTATACCTAACTCATTATACACAGCTTGTTTCAATCAACATCATCCAGATACATCAATCAGTCATCAAGGAATCCTCATCATCTTAATTACACACAGCTTAACTCAATTAACATAAACTAGATACAGCAGTCAGTCATTAAGGAATCTCCACACTTAATGACTCCCTGGCGTTACTTCACAAACCACTCCCTCAGGCAAAATGCCAGGCCCCATCTTGACTTATTTAAGGACCCTAACAAGCATTGCATATTATAATTGTGAAATGTAACTACAAAATAAGCAACCTTACAGGTACTCTAAACAATAATGTAGTTATGGTACTGAAGACTTAATCTAACCTATTGGTATAAATAAACGTGGCCGCTTGGACAGCAAGCCACTCTGCCACCTTCCCTGCCTCTGCAACTTGTCTCTGTGTCTCCCTTTATTATTATTATTTCCTTACAGATCTTGAAATGCAGAGTTTATCCTGGGCTGTGTGGGTAGGCTCAAAGTCACCACAAAGATACTGGTAAGTAAAAGAGGAAGCAGGACAGTCAGCGTCAAAGTCGCTGGGAAGCAGAGGCCAGAGTGACGCGCTGCTAGCTGCAAGGGGGCCATGAGCCAAGGAATATGGGCAGCCTTGAAAAACTGGAAAGTCAAGGAAAAATATTCTTCCCTGGTGCCTCCAGAAGGAATGTATCTCCACTGACACCTTAATTTAAGACTCAAGAAATCTGCTTCAGACTTCCAGACTTTAAAAGCATAAGACAATAAAACTGTGTTCTTCTAGGCCATAGTTGACTCTGTGGTGATTTCTTAAAGCAATAATAGGAAATGAATACAATAATCAAAGCTTTGGGGGTCAGCTGCACCCTGTCTACCTGGTCTTTTGCCACCCATATTGAAATAATGACCCTCTAGGATCAGTGCGTACTAATACTCTGACCCACAGTGTCTTTCCATCCTTTAAAACCCATTGGAAGATTCATATGCATCTCACTTTACAGTGCTATGGAAACCTTAAGAATCTTAAGAACTTCCAGTAAACATTAATAAATCATTGAATGTCTCAGAAAGAGATCAATGTAGTTAGTAAAAAGAGGAAAGATAATAACTGAAGATGATAACTAATTGAGTGTTTGAGCCCCTGGAGTAGAATGAATTCAAGAGAACTGACCTATGCTAAACAAATTCACAAGAGACTTGATATAAATCAAAATGTCAATTTATTAATTTAAATTTGAGACATTTCTTTCCTGTGATTAACGTTTCTATGTCTATAAGCCAGGAAGCCTTAGTATCAGATCATCTGGTAGATTTAATTAAATAAGCCTAAAGCTACTTGATGAGTGTGAATCAGAACAAAAGTGGCAGAATAATTGTGAGGAATAATTTACTGCACTGAGCAGACCCTATTAAATGTCTCCCAATATTACAATCCTTCCGAGAAGACTCTAATTTTTTTTTTCATTTTGAAATTTTCCCTATCAATAGATATTTATCCTTTGTTCCACTTGACAAAGATGCCTGCTAGGGGTCTAGGAGGTAGCTCTACATTGGACGGCAAATGAAATCTTGGTAATTGGTCTTTGTGGTTTGGAATATGAAACCTCCATAAAGAGAGAGAGAAGGAGAAAGAGAGGAAGAGAAAAGAGAAGGGGATGATAATTAAAAGCCTTCAGATATTAAAAGCAGTATTTTAGGAGTAGCAATGAAACAGGGGGAAAAAACAGCTTGGTTAGCATTTCAGTGTAGAACGAGTGCAAGTAAAGAAAGAACTTGGAAGACTGGTAGACTAGTGAGCGAGGGGCCCATCTGCTGAGAGCCATTCTGGTATCTTGAGTATAATCACCTACCAGTTCTCCATAGGACTTGCCTATGGAACTGTAGATTTATCTTCCTGATGTCCTTATTTCTCCCACTATCTTTATAACAAGAGAACTGATCTCTGAGTTCAGTTTGAGGTAAACTATGAGGCTCCTTGTGTGTGTGTGTGTGTGTGTGTGTGTGTGTAGCCAAAAAGTGGAACACATTCGCCTAGGCTCTCGGAAAGCGAGATAAAATCTCACTACCAGTCATGATTAATTTTGGGGGTCAACTTGACTGGACCAAGAGATTCCCAGATGGCTTGAAAAACATTATCTCTGGGTGGTTTGTGAGGCATTTCTGTCAGGGGTTGGCAGTTGAATCGTTTGACTGAATAAAGAAGATCTGTTCTCACCAATGTGGGTGGGCATCATCTGATTCACTGAGGATCCAAACAGAAGAAAAAGGCAGAGGTAGGGCAAATTCTTTTTCTGTCTTTCTTGGGCTGAAATATCCATCACCTCTTGTCTCCAGACACTGGAGCTCTTGGTTCTTGGCCTTCAGACTCTGGGACTAGAATCCAAAACTGCACCAGTTCTCAAGGCTTCTGCCTCAAATAGGAGTCACAACATTGCTTCTCGTTTTCAGGCCTTCAGACTTGGACTGAATTATAGCACTGGCTTTCTTGGTTCTCCATTTCATAGATGGCATATCTAGCACATCATGGGATTTCTTGGCATCCATAATCATGTAAGCCAATTCCCAAAAGAAGTGTGTTTGTGTGTATGTGTGTGTGTGTGTGTGCAGACTGTTATACAAATTATGTATTATACATAGTAATTTTAATTTTAGTGCAGCCCTATTTATGTATTTTTACTTTGTTGTGGTACAAAATTTTTGAAGGTATATATGTTATGTATATATTATATAAATGTATATATGTATAGCTTTGGGTTGTTTGTTTGTTTTTGATAACCCTTACTAAGACACTATCTCACAAGAGAATCCACCTCTTCTAATGACCAATATGTTGCTATTCCCTAGATCTACTATCTATACCCCTGATTCTTTGGATAAGGCTAAAGATAGAAAGACCTTCTGTGGTTTTTTGGTTTTCCCCCTCAACACCATATAATAATTATCATGAGCACCAGGTGTGGTAGTGCACACTTATAATCCCATCTACTGCAGAGACTAAGGCAGAAGGATTGCAAGTTTAAGACTAGTCTTAGCAATTTAGTGAGACCCCCAGCAACGTAGTTATACCCTGTTTCAAAATAAAAAATACAAATAAAAAGAATTTGTAATGTAACTCAGTGGTAAAGTGCCCCTGGATTCAATCCCCAGGACCAAAAAAAAAAAAAAAACACAAAACAACAACAACAATGAAGGAGATATATATGCTGAAGCAGGTTGACAGGTTGTCAGGTCAATGCTCTGACCTTGTTATTACTATAGAATATGATTAAGCTTGTCTATCTCTTTCTTGAAATTAGTTGGGATACACCTTCAAAAAAAATGTGATACTAAAACAAAAGCAAAAAATAGATAAATAAATTGGGCTGCACCAAAATTAAAAATTTCTGTGTATCAAAGGATCTAATCAACAGAGTGAAAAGGCAACATACAAAATTGAAGAAAATATTTTCACCATGTATTCGATAAGAAGTTTATATCCAAAATATAAAAAGATTTCCTATAAGCCAACAAATAAAAACCAGTTGGATTTTTAAAATGAGTTAAAATCTTGAAAAAAATATTTCAAGCACCATCACATATGCTCAACATCACAAATCATTAGAAAAAAATCAAATCAAAACCACACTGAGATACTACCTCATGCCCATTAGGATGGTTACCATTAAAAAGAAAAGAATATGTGTTAGAATGTGAAGAAATTGGAATACTTGTACACTGTTGTGGGATAATAAAATCGTATAGCTATTATGGAAAATGGTATGGTGGCTTCTAGAAAAATTAAAAATTGAGTTATTATATGATCCAGCAGTAGCATTTCTTGTTGCATATCCAAAACAACTGAGAGCTAGGTTTCTCTCAAAGGGAAAATATTGGGAAATTATATTGGCCAAATTATATTGTTATATCATGTGCATGTGCAAATATATAACACAAATCCCACCAAGTACAACTATAATGCACCAATAAAAAAAAATAGGTAAAACAAAATAAAAAGTAATGAGAAGGGAGACATTTATGGAAGCATGGGTGGGAGAAAACTGACCATGGTTGTTGAAACTGGACAATGGATGAGCACAATGGTTTACCATATTACTCTACCTATTTTTGAGTGAACTGTAAATTCTCCACAATAAAAAGTTGAATAAGTTTAAAAAAGAGGTATCTATCCACCCATGTTCATAGCAGCACTATTGTCAGTAGCCAAAATGTGGAAGCAATTCAAATGTTCATTGATTATGAAGATAAACAATGTGTGATGTATACATTCAAAGGAATATGCCAGCCTTAAAGAGGAAGGGGATGAATCTTGAAATATTATGCTAAGTGAAATCTGACAAAAAAGGCAAATATCATATTATATGAGGTACCTAGAGTAGTCCAATTCACAAAGTAGACCCAGGGTCCCAAAGAAAGAAGAATGAGGATTTGTTATTTAATGGGTAGAGAGCTTTTATTTTGCAAGATGAAAACTGCACAATAATGTAAATGTACTTAACACTAGTGAACTGCATACTTAAAAATAGTTGAAGAGAAATTTTATTTTACATGTAATATTTTACCATTTAAAGCAGGAAAAAAATGTGGTACCATTTTGTCTTCTTGATACCATCTCCTGGTCACCTTGGTATAAGTAATTCAGTGTTGCCACACAGATGTTTTCCTCTGGATACTGATATCTTGACTATTCCTCATAGTATGTAAATTTTAAGGATGGCAAATCTCATCCAATTTGTGTGTGTGTGTGTGTGTGTGTGTGTGTGTTTGGCAGTGCTGGAGATTGAACCCAGGGCCTTGTGCATGCGAGTCAAGCACTCTACCAACTGAGCTATATCCCCAGCACCACCCCTCCTTTTTTTTAGTTTTACTGTCACAAGTTAACCTTATTTTCCAGTACCCATGTGACACACTTAATTTCCCCTTTTTGTGCTGACAACAGTGTCATGCTTATTCAAACCCATCAATGAAAAATTAAGAGCTTTAAGATTAATTACACAGTAAACTTTAGGCAGAAGCAGAATTATAATGTAAAAATAGTCTTATTCAATCAAATTTAGTGCATTTACATTCAAAGAGGAACAAGGAACCCAAAAGGGTGATGTCAAGAAATTCTCTGATCTCAAAAATTCTTTTGCCTTGCAAACAGGTAAGCAAATGCAGTAGATCAAAGAGGACAAAATGATGGGCATTGGGTTGAAGTAATCTGGCAGATGCTTCTGGCAAAATCCAATGAAATCTTAGGACGAAACAGGTAGTCACAGAGGAAGAACCCAATATATGCTGGGGGCTCGGGGAATGAGGAGGAATCCTGTCTGAGAAAATAATAAAGCAAAATGGTAGAATTAGAGAATAGAGCAGCAATGTTACACAGCCATGACCCTCTGATCCCAGCACAGTGGCCCTTGCACATGTCCTGGCTTAAGGGAGGCACCATAGGGTGTAGGAGACTCTGAACTTCAAAGGGTTGTTTCTAACTAGAAAGAACGAGTTGGTGTGCAGATAAATGCCTTTCCTGAATGATAGCTGGGAAGAGTTGAGCTTGCCCCACTTTCTTGTCACAGGAAGCAAGCTGCCATAAAAATCCTTTAGAACAGTGGGTCTTTTTGTAATGTTAGCAAAAGAACATTTTCCAGTGAATTTTTCTTTGAGGAACGTCAATATATAAAAATAGTTGAAAGCCTATCAGCTCTGAACAGCCCAGAGCTCAAACATATGGTCTCCCCACTGGGCCCTACCCCATAGCGACCTCTGCAACCCTTCCATGGAGCTATTGGTATTGCTGGGACACAGTGTGAAAGCCACTGCCTCAGAATGCCAGGCAGTTTGCCTGTGAAAGCCTGAAAGCTTCCAGGCAAATGTGAGAAAATAAAAACTACACATCATGCCGGTAACTTGAAAAACCTATCAAAGTTAAATTGGCTGGTTCCTGGAAACCCTAAGTGTCAAAGGTGTCCTCGATTCCTACCACATCAGCAATCTGCTGCTGGAAATACTCAAATTGGAAAGGTACCTAAGAGGCCATTGTGATGTCTTGGAACATGACATTTGGAACCCTAGAACCAGAATTTGAGTCTGCTACTTACTAGCTTAGTGACCTTGAGAAAACATCTTAAATTCTCCAAGCTCAGACCTTCTCACCAGCAAAAGGATACTTATCTTTTTTCATATGTAGCATTGTTTTGAGGATCAAGTGATAGAATGTGTTAAAAGTCATATATAAACTGTAAAGCTCTGTATATTTGAAAGTTGTGTGTATAAAAATCTACTGTGTATTAACTATTTCATCCATTCATTCATTCTGCAAACTTTTATTGAAGAATACTCAGTCAGCTACTGTAAGCCCAATCAATACAGTTGATTTGGACATGATTTCTCTGTATCCTATTGAATGAGGCCACAGTAAAAAGCAGCAACCCACTCCCATGACTAGCGATGGGATCTATACCTCTTACAGGGGCCCCTCCTCACTTTCTGCCTTATCTCCCTGACATGCTATTACAATTTTGTCATCATTGCTATATTTACTACCATCTCCCCATAGCTAGGTCCCGGAAGATCCCCCAATCCCTGGCTCTCTGCAGAAGATTAATCTAGAGTTAACTGACCCCATCATCCCATATAGATACACTTTTCACCACTAACTAGACTCTGACATCACTGTCCAATAGAACCTGTGCAATGATTGACATGTTCTATATACAGATGTCCTCCACTTGTGATAGGGTTACATCCAGATTAAACACATGCTAAGTTGAAAATATTACACATTAAAAGTGCACTTAATACACCTAAGCTACGCATGCCCTAGATTAGCACTACACTGTAGGTTGAGTATTGGTTTTTCCCCTCATGATCATTTATTTGACTAAGAGTTGTGGCTTGCTGTTGCTGCCCAGCAAGAGAGTTTTGTATGGCATGTCACTAGTTTATGAAAAGACCAAAATTCAAGATCTGAAGTATGGTTTCTACTAAATTCTTATGGCGTTAGTACCATCATGAAGTCAAACCATAAGTTGAGGACTGTCTGTTATACACTTGGTAGTAGGTAGCCACGAGCTGCCATGTGTGGCTATTGACCCCTTCAAATATCCCCGGTACCCCTGAGGACTTAATTTAATTAGATTTAAATGGTCACAGGTGGCTGCTAATGAACAGCACAGCTCGAGAGAAAAGAAACAGAGGTCAAGCCTGATCTTTTCAATGAATTGGAAAAGCAGTAATTGCATCTGCATCATTTTAAAATATGCATCTATTGTTAGGTGAATAAATAATGGTATTACCTTGTCTGTATAATCTTTTTAGGAGCAGATTGAGGTCCCTGTCCTACTTCAGTTTCCAATAGTTCTACTAATTATTAAAAGCTATGAGCAAGAGCTCATGCCAGATGAGAAGACAGAACACACATCTGTGGGATGTAACATTGTGATCAAGAAAAACTTAGGATAAAACTAATCTGACACCTATTAATGATGTGCATAATAGCTATGGTGCATACAGTAATTAAGTATAAAGGGTAAGTCGTTCTTATAAATTACTAAAGTTAACATAACTTTTACACTGTTTGTTCTCTGGTATTAACAAATTACACTAATATTCCCAGCTTCCCTGAATTTTTCATCGCTGTTCACACAATGCTCATCTCCAGCATCATTAACAGATTAGACTCCTGGCTTCAAAGCTGTCGTGGCGTGTGGTTCCATCTCCACAGTCCTTCCCCAACTACTGTAACCCAAGATTGAGGTGTTTGACGTTCCTGGTCATTCTGCTAAGTACTGTCACCTTCTGTGCCATCTTTGAACTAATGCTGTACAGGGCAATAATCACTGCTCCTCTTAGAAGCATTGGGGATGGACAGCCTATCAGATCACCACACATCCAGCAGAGGGGTGGGGAGAAGAGAAAGCAGGAAGGTTGGGGAGAAAATTGTATGCAAGGGCAACTTGCTATCTGGAGTAGCCAGATGATTTGTGGAAGATGGATTCAGTAATGGACAGACAGCAACTTAGGGAAAGGGGAACTGAATGACATTAAAGAAGAGAGTGTAGCAGGGGATGAGAGACCTGCAACCCTGCAGAACGGGGTCTGGTCCTGGTGGCACGCCTGACTGAAGCAGTCACATGTGCTGTGCTGAGCAGTCCTTGGTAATGTGCTTCTAGTGTCTCTAGCTCTGAGACAGCTTTCACACTAAAGAACAAAAATAACTAACATCACTGCAGTGTTTGATCTATTGGAAGACTAGAGGAAGAGCACAGGCATAGGTACCTGAAAATAGATGGAGAGGATGGGGTGAGGGAGAAGGCTGGAAACCCCAGGGGAAAGAAATCTCATGGTTCCTGTTGGCTGGGGAAACTGCAGAAATCCTGCCACATTTGCAGGAAATAGTCATTTCCATGGCATATGTTATACTGTATATGCCTCAAGTCCAATCTGGGCTGGTCCTATAGGCATATTGATATGTTTTCCAGGTAAGAAGGCCAGGATTTGGAGAGTAACTAAATGGTGCAGCATCCTCACCAAATTTTCTATACAAGGGATCTAGACACTATTCGGCTCAAGCTATACATTTTTCTAAGGCAGAAACTGTCACGTTCTGATTTATTTTTCTAAGGCCTAAAAAAAAAGGGGGTATTTGGGGAGGAGTTTGGAAGTTCTTGTACTAAACTACAGTCCTCTTCTCTGCAAGGAACCTCTCTATATTCACAGCTTGCAGTGTGACTCTGAAGTGAAATTCAGTAACTACAACAACAAACCACATTTACTGAGGAATTTGTATAAGCTGCCCTAAATGTCTCCCCCTCTGTGTGTCTTACACACACACACACACACACACATTACATCAGTCCCCATGCTGCTTCTCTGAATCCCAGATTGATGATCACATCATCCTTTGCTGGAACTCTCCTCAGTTGCCTTCCTTATCTCAATGTCTTGATGCAGAAGACCAGTTACTAAATGCTTCATCGTTTCCTCTCCTTTGTGCATGACTTCCTCAGACTTATTTTGATTATAAATGCCAAGTGGAACCACAACCTGACTTAAGATAAAAACTCATGCAACTCAGCTCTTCTGAGGGGGGCATTGGAACCACTAGAGTCCAAGAACCCAGCTGGGCATGATGCTCCCTCAGCATCTCAGCCCTGAATCTCTGTGCACTTCTGCTTTATCTCTGTCTCTCTCTATCTCTTGTTTTCTCTCTTGCTATCTCCCCCTCCCCAGCCCACTGCATGGCTACTGCACAGCTCTTGACATCTTTTGCACTCACAGCTTAGATAGAAACTAGCATTTCTTGGCCTCAATTTAACTCGGAGGGAGAATTGCCCAGCCTCACTTGAGTTGGATCAAGCCTTGGATGAATCTCAGGTACTCAAAGAACAAATATGAACAGTTCATGGAAGGGCACCGAGCAGAGCAACAAGGGTGACAGTTCTCAGGGATAGAGATATGAGTTGAAAATACACTCAGAATCGTGTTAACTGCAGTGAAATATTTCAGTGCTATCCATGTAGAATTTGACTTCAGAGAAGCATGATTGTCACTAGAGGTGAGGAAAATGCTGAAATAGGGGCTGGGGTAACCTCTAACTTCTGGGTGGTTTTACCTAAGACTGTCTCAATTACCTCCAGATGACAAATAAAAGCTGTGTGCAAAGGAATCTGACTCTGCCAGACCATGTGCATGCGGGAGACAGTGACAATTTCTTTTTAATAAGGTGCTATTTTTCATTCCTTTGAAGCCAAGAGGTCCCTTGGAAGGGAAATGCTACTGAGAGACTATTGAGTGTTCTTTTCCTTTCAGGGAATCTGAGAAAATCTGGTAGGAGGAAGTGGCTCAGAAGGCAGCAGAGGGTTGGGGGTAGGCTGTTTTAGAGAATATATGAAGGAGAGATGAGCTTATGATCTACCAGTAGATTAAATGTTAAAGGCTCCTTTCCTGGTGCTTAGGAGAACAAATAACTAAAATATCTATTGCAATTAGTATTACAGTTACTTTTATTGGCTTATAGCAGAGAAAGTAAGGACAAAACACTGGACAATTAGGCTCACCTGCGATAGATGCTGCAGAAAACAATTCTGAGCTGCATCTACTATGGTGCACTCCTTATGACTAAGAAGAAGACACCAGTGCAGAGCCTTTCTGTGGGAAAATCTTACATAAAGAAGAGCCTTATCTCCTAGGAAACCAATTCACTCCTCCTCATTCTCTGTTCAAAAAGATGGCCAGTTTTCCCTTTTCCCATTCCAAGCCCATTACTACTTCCTTCTTCAAAAATCTCACAGTCCCTCAAAGGAAGCAGGCATTCTATGGGACTGTATTTTTTTAAAGCCAAATAATATCCATCCACAGTCCAACACTACTTCAAAATTCATAATTCATTTGAAAAGATATTTGGAATATACAAATACATGCAGCTGCTAAATAATCATTTAGATATTACAAAGAACACGGGCTGTGAAGGGGAAGGGAGCTGGCACCTACCTAAACTGTTTTTCAGAGGGCAGGATTTAGAAAATGTGTCTATTGCAAGGGATCTGGTTTCTTACATCTCTTGAAAGGAATTTCCCTGATGCTCTGACCTTGAGGCTGTGTTAGTCAGCTCTCTGTCATGACACAATACCTTAGAGAATCAACTTAGAGGAAGTAAGATTTATTTTGGCACATGGTTTCAGTCCATGGTCAGCTGGCTCCATGGCTATGGGCCTGTGGTGAAGCAGAGCATCATGACAGAGTCTACAGAGCAGAACAAAAGCACTCGACTCATGCAGGGAAGCAGAGAGAAAGAGAAGGAGAAAGAGTCTATCGATGGGTTAATCCATTGATGACGTGAGAGCTCCTATGATTCAGTCACCCTCAAAAGCCCCACTCTGAACATTGCTATATTAAGGACCAAGCCTTCAACACATGAGCCTTTGGGGGACATTTCAGATCAAAACTATAAGAGGAAGAGTGCCTTATGGAATCTTTCACCTACTCATTTGTGAATTGAATGCCCATTATAAGCCAAACACCAGGCAGGGTGCTGTGGGGGATGGGTAGAGGTAAAGAAGAAATGAGGAGGTATAATGGAAGAAGCAGGTGCATAAATAAAAAGGTGAGTTTAAAGTATAATGATGGCACAAGGCAGGGTCAATCCTACTGGAGATAATCAAGGAAACTTCATAGAAGAGGGAATATTTGCATCGGGATCTTCAGAATAGATAGAAGTCTTCAAGAAGGCCTCTGCTGGAGTGGGGAGAAGACTCTCACACCTGGGAAACAGCATATACAATAGTATAGAGGCATGAACTCATAATGTGCAGCCATGTCACTGCAAGACAGTCCTTCAATAATGTCAGCACTAAAGATATTGGCTTATAAAGGATATGACTTGTCTTTGTTGAACAGTTTTGATCTTATTTTATAAGTGTGCCAGATTATCTGTAGTCCCACAGCCATTCCAAATCTTCTATGCTCTCTCCTGTACTGTATGTGTTGGAAATCTGAAAACATATTTCCCAGACCCTTTGTTAGTTATGTTCCAGATTAAAGTCCACCAATTTGGAATCCAGCAAGATCAGAAGGTAAAAAGAAATCAGAAGCCATGATTATTCCTCCAATGGTGGCAGACAGGTATGTGAACTTCAGGAGACATTAGGTTTTTCTCATTCTGCTGTGTGTGAAGCGCCCACATTGGTACTCCAGTCAAATATGAACTTCAGTAATGGTTTTCTGTGTCCTTAGCCTGGGCTACAGCAGCTACTTCGTTTATTGCCATAAAGATATTTTCACATTGTAGAGCAACTGGCAAACTTCAGAGCCCCTGGAAGCCTTTTCTGACATAGAGTCTTAGAGCCTTTCCAATGTTTCATAAATACAGTTAGCTGTACCAAATTCATCCCTGGTTAAAATTCTTCATGTGGTTTCTGTTTCACTGATTCAGACCCTGCCTGGGCAGTTTAGAAGATAACCACCATGGCTTTGTGAAAAAAAAAAAAATAGCTAAATGGGGAGAGGTTAGGGAGATCAGGAGAATTATTTCAAAATATAATGAGGAGCTGATAAAGCTCAAAATTAGGATAAAGGCAATAGAAATAAAAAATAAGACTACTAAAAATATTTAGAAGAGAATGCAGCCAAAAAGACCATGAAGGAGAAATCACAGTGGTAAAAGAATCCAAATAGAGTAAGATTAAGCAGGAGGAAATCATGATAAAGAGATAACAATGGCCTAAGTTAAAACTGATGGAAGACAATCAATTTTAAAATATAGGGAGGACTCCAACTGCCTGCTTACATTCATTAAAATGTGATTTGTTGCTTTGCACAGGGGTGCCTACTCTATGCAATAAGGAAACAGAGATGTTCTGTAATTCTTGTCAGCTTTACCTTTTCACAGGTTTTTGTCCTCTCTCTTCCTCTTTCATCCTAACTCCAGGTTTCTGATTCCTCATTGGTTAGGCCCCCCATTTCATTCTCTGTGTTCTTCCTAGGGTAGCTTCAATGCATTTCTGTCTTTATAAACTAGTGCTCCTACTCCAACTTCCAGTTACATAGTCTGCATCTAGTTAGCCTGACCATTTGATCAAGGTCTCGTGGACACCAAGGTGAGCAATTTTTGCTTACAGCCACTCACATCTTTAGATTCAAAAACTGGCAAATAGTCCTCTAAGACTAGGTTAAATCAGTTTAATTTGTCATGACCAGACTATTTTTTTTTAACATGAAATGTAAGAGAGTAAAACAAAATGAGAAAAAGTAAGTAAGGCATAAGGAAAGGTAAACATCATTTCATAAAACATTTGTTCAGTGATAGGTCATGTGTATGTGCTTCAGTTTTATGCATAGTATGTGTGATGAATCACAAAGTAAATAATAAAGCAAGATATCATAAGTACACTATGAAAAAAAACTACCAAGAAGGATTGAGTTCCAGTTGAGTTTTATTTCCCCCAAAGTAATGTCTCGGTTACAGGGAGTTTATCTGGAAAGAGATCCTAAGAAACAGAGGTGAGGGAGCAAGGAAAAGAGAAATAAGGAAAAGTCAAAAGCCAATAATGTGTGCATTAAAGTTCTGTTTATTGCTATGCACATCTGGGTCTCAGAATCCCCACTAGAGCGGAGATTGGCAATCATTTTCCATAGCAAGTCATGTACTTAAATATTTTCCACTTTGCAGGCCACACAGTCTTTGTTGTAACTATGCAATTCTGCCTTTGTAACATAAAAGTAAGTATAGACAATATGTAAATAAATAGGCAAAACCAAGTTCCAATAAAACTTTAGTTACAAGAACAGGTAGATTTGGCCCTCGGGTCCAAGTTTGCCAACCCTACCCTGGAGCACGGGAAGCTGAAGCACTGATCCTGTGTCCATTACCTGAGTATTGTCCTAGGGGGCAATATCTTCCTTTCACTTCCAGATATTCAAGATACTGGGGAAATACAAATGGATACTCAGTGGGTGCTTAACGGTAGGACCATGGCTGGCCAAGAAACTGCAAGGTGAGCTGCCATCAATGGAGCAAGGAGACGTGGTGAAATGTGTCACCCATATCTGCTGCAAGGGATAGATGCAGGTTAGGAAATTCTGGGGGATATATTCATATTCTCATTTATTTACTGAAATGACTGCACAAGGCTGTCCTAAGTCCTCGCACTTTCTGCCAGTTTCGCCTTTTCTCTGAAAATACCAACATCTGGTTATTTCATATTTGTCACTACGCATTCCCTAATGAAATTAGTTGTTTCATTTTAAAGAGTCTTTTTCATTTCTTCAAAGTTAGCTGTGTATTCAGCTCTCATACCTGGCTTGGCATATGCTCTACCATTTCAAATCATTTCCTCTTAAAACTATCTACACAGAGGAATCTTGCCTAATTATTCTTACACAGTCTAAACGACACGGTCTCTGTTATGCTTTTAAGCTCCTTTTCTTTTCCACACACTTTCCTTTTTTCTCCAAATGGATACATCCAATTACTCTCCTCTTGGGTATTTTAATTTCACACATTTTTTTGTACTCTTAGAAAAACCATAGATTGCACTACATTCACAGGCAAATCATCAAAAAGCATTCAGATGAAAGAAAAACTTTGTAAAAACATATTTTTTGTAGCTACATAGGCCTGAGATTATTCCTTGTTTTAAAACATGTTAAGTAGAGGAGAAGAGGAAAGCAAGGTTTCATGATTTGAGCTGTTGTCAATGACTTTGATTTGTATATCATTTTTATAATTCACAGAGCTCTGTCTCTGATAGCCATGTGATTTGTACATTTCCTTATATGACTCACAAGGAACATAAGACTTAGAGGTTAATACTTTGTAAAATTTGTGGAGAAAATTGATAATAAGACTGAGTCTATAATCTAATCCCCCTGAATTTCAGTCCAGCATGATTTCTGTGCCTTATTCACAACTGTCCTGTGAATTATAGATTTTTTAAGGGTCATGTTTAGCTACTAATTTGTTACACCTTGGCATACAACTTTAGCTAAGGTTGGATGTGGGCTTTAAATGCTTGACTATTTTTTAATGTTTTTTAATACATGTCAGAACCAGGCATGATAGATTATTTGCAAATACAGATATAATAATCCCTCTCATCCCTGTATTATTGTGACTTTGGCATTCCTAGAGAGAGAGAGAGAGAGAGAGCCTGTTTCCTCTGCCCTTGAGTCTGGGCTAGCCTTGTGACTTGCTTTGAACAGTAAAATGAAGTAAATATGAAAATGGAACTTCCAAGACTAGACCTCAAGATGCCTTTTGGAACACACTGATGCCATGTGAGGAAGCCTGATTGAGGAGAGAAGACCTATGAAAAGGAACCTGCTAATAACCAACACTAAATGCCAGGTGAGTGGAGGCACCTTGAACTATTCAGCTTCAATGAAGCCACTAGATGTCTGAGCCACATGAGTGACTCTAGATGACATCAGTAGAAGTGGTGACTAAGCTCATCCTACTGCTGACCCATAGCAAGATGATAAAGTAACAACAATTGTCTTAAGCCACTAAGTTTGGGGGTCATTTGTTATGCAACTATATACTAGTAATGGAATTTAACGGTCCATCATTTCAGAGATTTTTCAAATATCTGAAGTGATTTTTAATGCCTTAGAGGATAATGAGTTTTCCTCCCCTTTTGAGGAATTTTTATCAGTTCCCCGAGCTCATTGCAAAGCAATAAGGAGCCAGTAGTATGAACTTATTCTGTCAACTTCTTACAGAACTGTTCCAGCTCTCCATAGTGAGGATTTCTGATAACCACCTATCTGTTACTTACTTGACTCTGTCCTAGTGGCCTCAGTTAATTAGCCCAAAGATAGACACACCTTCTATTAGTTGGACAATTAAAGTCTCTCTGCAGTGAATATGAAATATTGAATGGAGATCCAAAATCTTCAAGAACTCACTGTGTTCAATAGCAGTGCTTCAAGAACTCACTGTGTTCCATAGAAGAAAAGTTATCACTACCCTGATGTGCTCAGAGCTGTACCAATCCCTAAGGTTTCATTTTTTCATTAGGTTGGGTGGCATGTTCTAATATTGTCCTAATAAATTCTCTTTCCCACCTAAGTTACCTTGAGTTGGTTTTGTTCTTGGCTGTTTAAAGCAAATCTAAATTCATGCTGACTCTATTCTCTCCTTTGGTGGGATAGGGGTCTAAGGCTGCCCCTTAAAGATTCCTCAAGAGACAGTTCAGCCTCTGCTCTTCTGCTGCACAGAGACCAGAAGGAAGTAGCTATCCAGGAAGATAATCTCATTTTACAGTGAGATCAGAAAAGCTGATGTCTCAAGATTTTTTTTGTTGTTGTTGTTTCATCTACTGCCTACATCAGATATAAGTAAGTCTCTATCAATAATGAATTAATTGATGAAAGCTTTTCCTAGCCCTGTCACTCCTTGCTTATCATATGGACATCAACCCTTCCCTGTCAGGATCAATTTTGTTGTGGTGGTAGGAGGAAGAGGAAGTATAGATGATAATTCCTGTAACAGATTTCTCAGGAAAATGTACTTGGTCTGTGGCACTGTGTGGAAGGTCTTGTGCTCACTACCTACCAAGGTCAGGTGCAGCCATTATATAACCTGGTCTCCTATGACATTAAACAAAAAAATCTATACTCCTCTACAAATGACTACAATATCCTAATTTTATATAAAAGTCAAAAGAGATAGAATCTTACATAATTATCACAATTTGGGTCCCATAAAAAAAAAGACTGAGCTAACAAAGTCATTTTCTATTATATTTGTACGTGGAAAGGTGAATGCTACAGAAACAGCTCCTGAGGGCATCTTGTTTTCTGTAAGAGCTCACACAGTCACATGGCTAAATTCTACCTATTTCATTTAGGAGAAGTCTAGAATTGATTTGTTTTTGTAGCTGAAAAAGGAAAATTATTTTAGTAAATGTCCAGCAAATAAGAGTTATAGAACTTTACAATGTCATGGTAATCTTTGCTAAGGATAAAATTAAGTGTCCCAATGGCAGGTGTTATAGTGCCTGGTCTCTTTGGCTCTTTAAAAAAGCATGAACAAGCTGGAGATGGTGGTATACTCCTGTAATCCCAGCTACTAAGGAGGTTGAGGCAGGAGGATTACAAGTTCAAGGCCAGCCTGTGTAATTTAGAGAGATCCTGTCTCAAAACTTAAAAATACAAAGGGTTAGGATGTGGCTCAGTGGTAGAGTGCTTGCTGAGTACACTTGAGACGCTAGATTCAATCCCCAGCACTGGGGGGGGGAGCGCTCACAAGGCCTTAAAGTCTATTTAAATCTTAAGGAATTTGGAGTATTTTAATGAATGGCATCAGGCTGTGACCTACAGGTTGATAGCAAATATTACCTTTGGATAAGAACAAAATTCTGGTTCTGATCATAGTAGAACTTTTTCTTCCATTTTCAGAAACCAAAAAGTTGAGTTTTCCAAGTTATTGATCTAAATAAAAAAATCAATTTATTCTAATTCCTTATGAAATGGAAAAAAGGAGAAGATCGGCAAAACCATACAAATGTAAAAGTAAAAAAGATATCTCTTAATATCACTTTACAAATCTTGGGAGTTTAAAAAAAATTTCTTGAAATTGAATAAAAATATTCAATTTTTAGTTTTAGTATTCCTAAAAAGAACACATTTTATATATAGCCTCACTACATGTAAAATTTTTAAGGTATAAAAATGATACGATGAAAATCCCTAGACTAATACTATCCCTAGACACATAATTAAAGTTAGAACCATTTCCTTACAAAGGAGTCCACATTTGGATCTTAGAAACTTTCCACTCTTTTATCTCCTGAAAGCAATCATGAAAATTGGTGCAAATGCTTTTCTTTCCATCTCTTCCTTACCTCCATGATGATCAAGGTCATTACTATACAGCCAAATGACTTAAGTTGTTTTCTACTAGCCTCATCTCTCTACATATTCTTATACCACTTCCTCATTCATCTTTCAAAAAGACCATTTTGATCTTGTCACACCTCTGCAGAAAAATCTTCAATAGCTTCCCATTTTCTCCAGGAAAAAAAAAGATAAATTCCACAATCAACTAACATTATTAGAATTACTAATAATTGCTACCATTTATTGATAGTTTACTATGTGCCAGGCACTGCGCTAAGCACATTAATGTATGATACCATTTACTCCTCATGACAATCCTTCAAGCCAAAAAGCATTAACTTCACTTTATAAGTGAGAAAAATAAACCTG
Organism: Marmota monax; assembly: GCF_021218885.2. Lineage (NCBI taxonomy): Eukaryota > Metazoa > Chordata > Mammalia > Rodentia > Sciuridae > Marmota > Marmota monax. Next base: position 2,715,586 of record NW_026695227.1, read on the forward strand.
AAATGATTAATAACTTTCCCAAAGTCACAAGAGGAGGTAGCCAGCTAACATCAAAGCCTGTGGTCTTAGGCACTTACACTGAAGCGTCCCTCTGCTTTTGAGTCAGTCTCTGCCCTGTGCAAACCTGCCTCTGTACAGCCTTCGCTTCTACTGGGTGCCCACACATTTGTCTTTCACTTTCTCAGGCCTTCCAAATCTTGCTTAAACTCATTCAAGGCCCAACTGACGTCCTCTTTCCTCTGTGGACTCTTCCTAGACCACTTTAGTGTGTGGGGTCTCTCCTCTGCAGCACTCTTGCAGCACTTATTTTCTCTACCACTCATTTGGCACTGAGAAATGTTCTGTACCATATTTTTAATGGAAATATATGTATCAAGCTGAACAATAAAAATCCCTTGAGGGTATCCCTTTCATAGTCCTCACAGACACTTTATAAATATTTGTTGGCTTTTTGATAGTATGCAGTTACTCAAATAATTAATGTTATGTGAATGAATGAAGTGCTTAAACATGAAAACAATGAGGGAAGTTTAACAGTAAACCAAGGTGATTATGATGCATATAACATCCTCTTGCCATGATTGGTTAAAAACAAAAAGATTGATGTCTGAGGGGCTATATATCTTACCCAACATGCCACAGAGAATAGAAACTCCAGGGAGTTACAGGGGCTCTCCAAATCTTCTCAAGTATTCAAACCAAGAAAAATTATGGAAATCCCTGCTTTGATCATCAATCTGAATAAGATCAATGTGTTACTTTAGCCTCAGCATCTTAATAAGCTCTGGGATAAAAAATGATAGACTTCACAAACATTTGGCATCAGCACCATCTAGTTATGACTAGGTGGTTATGTATGCTGAGGACTCCCACTGAATCAAACCCAAGAAATGGTTTTAATTAGAGCTCCAATCTAAGCCACTTGGATTCCTCCAAGGACCACAGAGCTCTGCTGCATGCTAGCCATGTCCCTCCATATTGACACCATGACTATGCTTGGCAGAAAAGGATGACAACCCTGCATGTCATATGAGAAGATTAGCCAGAGAATGATGGCCAACTGGATGGTGAGCTCCAGTCATCTGTCTCGTCAGTGGGAAAGCCTGACTGGAGACATTATCACACCAAATGTCTGGTGCTGTTCCTACCTTTGGGAATTAGTGACAGAGAAAGGTCCATACCTTCACTTTTTGCTAAGAATAAAATGGCATATGACTTGATGATGGAAGATTTTGGGAAGAGCCAAAGATGGCTTATAATAAGCACTGTATTTTCTGAGGGAGGGAGGGAGAACCAGAGAAGGTTGAAGATGCTGAATACACATTCTCTGAGGAAAAAAAAAACAACTGATAATGTAGTACACTATATGAGCCTTTTCAGTTGTTCATAAGTTTTCATATTACTTCATCCTCTTTCATTCAACCCAAGGAGATGGCTTGGGCCACGGTAAGGATCCTTCATCTTACATATGTGGCATAAGCAGCCCCAAGCCTTGCTGGCGATCTCAGAGCGAGTGGCTCTTGGAGCCAGGGCTAAAACCTCCCACTCTCTCACATTTCCTCTAGCTTCAGGCCCAGTCACAATGCATGGTCCTTCCCCAAGACTAAAGGAGCAATATTAAAAAAATGGTTGGTTTGGTTGGGTTGGCTTTCCATTTTCTGTTTTGTTTTATTTTTTCTTTTCCATTCCTGTTTCAATTTGCTTACTTTCTTTCCCTTCCTTCCTACCTTCACCATGCTCCCCCTTTCCTCCCCAAACACAATTTTCCAGCTTGTTTCAGATGCTACTTCATGGACAGCTTGGGCTGCAAATCTCCCAGCTCCACAGTGAACACTTGGAGCCCACAGATTACAGAGCTATGTCCTCAGAGGGCCTATTGCTTTTTCTCAGGGTTGGATGGATATATTGCTTTCCTTCCTTTTATTTATTTATACTTATTTTTATGGAAGAAATACATTAGATGTTAGAGAGGAAGAAGGAGAGGAGTGAATAATTCCGCAACCAACAGCCAATGGTTCTCATCTAATAACCCCACGAGGACTACAAATTGTTTAATCTTTAATTTATGAGAGACAAGTTAAGAGGAAATGCCCCAGGGTGAAATGTTTCCATTATTATGGTATCTTGATCTACCTTACTGGTTGGCATCTTGCTCTCAAGTTACCCCCAGAGTTCACTGCCAAACTGTGAGTGAGAGACATGGAGAGAAAGCAAGACATACAGGGAGCAGTCAATCCAGTCTCTCTGCCTAGCACTAAAATCACACTCACATACAGAGCACAATATGAGCAGTGATAAGGGAATTGGGGGAATACTGCAGGCTGAATTGTCATCTTCCTCAGAGACAAAAATGTCCTGGAATTGCCAAAATGAAGATTCTACTTTGGCCCTCTGATTTTTTCACTTCAAAATTGTTCACACAACTCTCGTGTGAACCTATAGTTCCATTGAGATTTTCAGGGGAAAAATAGCCACTTCACCAGTAATAAAGATTTTACCTGAACTGAGCATTGCTGTGGAATTCAACTTATTGTTGTCAGGCTATTAAGAGAAAAGATTTGCTGGTATGAATCAAGTAAATAAACATGCCTGGGAAACACTGTGGCAGCAGATAACTCTGAGAGAAAAATGAGAATCAGTACTATTTTTAGTGCTAGCTTTCTGATTATAATTGTGCTTGAAGAGCAACTAGCCTGAACAATATAAATGCAAAGTTAATTTCAGACCCTAAGCTTGCTGCACAGTTCTTGGATTATTTGAAATGCAATGTGAGCCACAGTCATTTTTCAACTGTGTGACAAGGAATAGCTGTTGGAAGGCTCATGTGTAAAGGGAAATGGAGGCGAGCTGATCATAGAATGATATTTTGCTTTCAAGAAATATTCTATTGTGTGCTCCATTCTCCTTTACAAGTTAACATTTACTGAAGACTATAACTGCTCTAGTGAAAGTTATCTCATTTAATTATCACAACCTGATGAAGTAGGTACTATTATTGTTTCCATCTTATAGAAGCCAGGCAGTTATAAAGATGGTGATAGAACTTGAACCCAATCTCTCTGAATCTATAGTCAAATCACTGTGCTATTCCGGATGAGGAAAGAAGATAACTCACCCTTCCACTTTTTGACATTTGCTTGAGGAAAAGAATCATGCCCTATCCTTCCCTGACCTAAACATCCATCACAGAGGGCAGGGCCCAGTCTGCTGATGAGAGTGGAGCTATTCTATGGTGAGCCAGAAAGAGCAGTGGCTGGGGCCTTTCTAACCCACCTAGAGCACTCCCCATGGGGGCCCTCTCCTGCTGAGTTCAGGCCCCAGCTTCACAGCACAGCTACTCTCATCCTTGTGCAATCAGAATACAGAGAATCTGGCACTCAGGTCCAACTCTAACCACTGCTTCCACCATCACCCAAGTGTTACAGGGTTAGGGCGTCCTGGGAAAGTGAGGCAGAGCAAAAGTCCCCCTTCAAGTCCCAATTCTTATAATAAAGCCAGAAAGATTTCAGATATGTCACTCAGAGTAACAGGGATAAGAAAGAGAAAAATGGATATTCTTCAGGGACAGGGTGGATCCTCTCAGAGAGGAGAGGGACTGTCTTATTGGGATCCCAGGGAACTTTTCAGAGAGTCCCACTCAGGTCCACCTCTTGACTTTTGACTGATAGCAAGACAACATCAAACTTTTTGAATCCCTATCATCATGACATTTCTAGGTCACTTTGGCCCATGGTGACCAGTTTTAATTGGAACCTATTCTTATAGATTTTATGGTTAGAGGGCATTATCCTTAACTCTCTGAGTCCTACGATATGGTCTGTGAAAGGATCACAAAAGTTCCGCCCTCCACACACACCCCATTTCAGGGTAACTTGTGTTCTTCTTTTCTCCCACAGACAGCAGGCATTTTGCTAAGGAATGTAACAAATCCTGTGAACTTAAGCCAGGAAGGACTGAAGTAAAATTGCTTTTAAAAAAAGAAAACATGTGGGGGTCAGCATAGTAGACCCATTTTATAGAACTATTTATTCTCTTAACCTCATATTCCCACCACTTATGTCTGAGGAGCAGAATGGCTATGAGGGTCATTTCCGTGTATCTGCAAAACTGTATCTCTTTCCTTCCCCTGCCCTGAAGCCACAAAGTGGCCAGGTTCATGTTCACTTATTATGTGTATGAACACAACTTCCATTCAGATAAACTACTGAGCCTGCAGGATCAGTAAAGTGGGGAACAAATTCACTCCACATTCTGTGATTCTCTGAGTATTAATGTTCCAGTTGTATCTATACATGGCCATATCTAGGGGTGGATCCCCACTGTTAATCATTGTGAAAATTAAGAATAAAGCAAGATGAGAGCCAAACCACACAAGCATAGGACTAAAGGGAGAAATCCCCACTGTGAAGGAAGGGATGCCAAAGAACCTGTATAAGATATGGCCTGTTTGCCAGACTAATGGGTGCTGGGGAGTGGGATTTGCAGTGACTATTGGAGATACTCTTTTTGAGAAGGAAAAATATTCTCCATAATGCAAGTTAATGGGACAATGGTTTTGCCTTTAAGGAAAAGTCTTATACAGATTACTTGGCTAGAATATTTTTTATAAATTTAAGAAACTTTCTGTTCCAAGTGACAGAAAATCGAATTCAAACTAGTTTGAGTGAAAAGGGAACTTGTAAGTTTAGGCAGCAGGCCTAGAACTGGCTCCTGGCACAGACAAACTTGAAGACTCAGACGTTGTCACCACAGTCTGTTCTGGCTCCTTACCTGAGTTCTGTTCTCCCTCATGTTGCCTTATGGCCAATGTCCACTTAGTAGCAGAAATGTCGGTCAGCAGCTCCTGTCCTAACACTCTCCAAGGTTTGGGGGGAACAAGAATCAACGTTCTGGGTACCACTTTGGCCTAACTTGTTTCAGGTGCGCATCTTTAATCACAACCCTGTGGCCATGGGGACTTTTTACAGGGTACAAGAAGAGCCGCAAAGTTGAGGCAGCCCCCTTTTCACCCCAATTCTTGTGAATAGGCCAAGAAGATTCCAGACATTTCACTTGAAGTACTAGGCATGAGTTTATTAGAAGGAATAGGGAAAAGGGAAAAGAAGCACTCACAAGGGACAGAGTGGGTCCTCTCAGAGAGAAGGATGGCACACCCCTCCTGTCCTGTAGTCTTATTGGGGTCCCAGTTTTCAGTGTCCTTCCCAGGTCCACATTTTGACTTTTGACTGACAGCATAAAAACTGCGTGGACAGCCTTGAAGAGAGGATGATGCGGTATTTACAGAGTTGGAGTTTTAAAGGAAGTTGCCCTAATTATCAGCTTTTGCCCTAATTATCTGCCCCCTTAATCAGTTTATTACCTTCAAATGGCCCTTAACAAGCTTTCTCTGTGAGGGTCTTGATGTTTGGGTTGTCCAGGTGATTAGGGACTGTGATAGGGTTAGTGATAAGGGAGGGTCCAGGCATCTGGTAGGATTTGATCTGACCCTGAAACAATATTTCTTAAGAGAATGTAATTAGGGCTGGGAAAGGGCTTCAGATTCCAGGTCCTTGCCTCTCAAGGTACATTAACTTTTTTGGGTGGAGCTGGGAATGAAACCCATGAGTTAATCCAGAGGATATGACTGGGCTGATATACCACAGTAATCACATGAACTTAGAAGGCTGAGGCAGGAGGATCCCAAGTTTAAGGGCAGTCTCAGAAACTTAGTGAGACCCTGTCCCAAAATAAAAAGGACTGGGGATGTGGGTCTGTGGTAAAGTACCCCTGGATTCAATCCTCCCCAATTAAAAAAAAAAGTAGAGTGCAGGGATTGGGGAGTGGCTCAGGGGCAGATCTCTGGCATAATAGCACTCAAGGTCCTAGTTTCAATTTCAAGAGGATAAAAAACTTAACTGCTGCTAGAGGGAGGTGAAATTGACTTGTATGTTTTTACCAATACCCTGACACCTGGCAGCTGTAACACTTGATAGAGTTAACAGTGTTCTTCCTCTGTAGATGCCCACCCCGCTCCTTAAGCACTGAGCCATTTTCAGATGCAGATCTCAGCAGTGGCTAAGCCTCCTGCAGGTCCTCAAATTCCCAGTCCCCTTTTGGGGGCCCACAGTAATAGGGATTAAAGACACATGGGAACCCAGAGAATATCTAAAGTTTATTTTTTAAAAACCTGAAATTCCCTTTGTAGCTGAAGGGCCGGTTTGGAAATTTCCCTAATTGTAACTCTGAGGTCAAAAACACTGGCCATTAGAAATTAGGAATATGACCAGGCACAGTGGCGCACACCTGTAAACCCAGTGATTTGGAAGGCTGAAACAGAAGAATTACAAATTCAAAGCCAGCAGCAGAAATTTAGTAAGGCCCTTAGCAATTAGTGAGACTCTGTCTCAAAATTTAAAAAAATTTAAAATTTTTAGAAGGGGCTAGGGTGTAGCTCAGTGGTAAAGCTCTCCAGTACCAAAAAAAAAAAATATGTATATATATATATATATGGAGAGAATAGGATAAGGAGGTAAGAAGGAGTTAAGTGTCATAGCAGGGTACCCAGTAATAATGCCTTCTAGGGGAAACCAGATTCCCTTTCTACCTACCTCACCCAGGCTCTGTCCTGTTTAGAGGTGGGCAGTAGAGTAGGGACCATGAGAACAAGATTTGCTCTACCTCCACCTCTGTTCTTTCTCATTCAACATATGCTGATTTTATTTTGAATTTAAGAATTAGTTTATGCTGGGCTGGGAGTGGTGGCACACACCTGTAATCCTACAACTCAGGAGGCTGAGACAGGAGAATCACAAGTTCAATGCCAGCTTGGACAACTTAGTGAGGCCCTGTCTCAAAATAAAAAAATAAATAAATAAAAGTACTGGGGATATATCTCAGTGGTAGAGCACCCCTGGGTTCAATCTCCAGTACCAAAAAAAAAAAAAATTAGCTTACCATGGGGACATGAACCCTGAAAATTTTTATAGGACTGGACAGCAGGTTATAAAGGGAAGATATACAATACAATATTGCAAACCGAAAGCAGACAGCCTCCCAGGACACCTCCTTCAACTGGTGTGCACTATTCTTCAAATTTTGAGTCTGACTTCCTCTCATGAAGCATGTGCGGCCATTCCATATCTCTTCTATCCATCCCTCCAGATCTGCTCTCCTCGCTTCTCCAACAAACCTCTAACCTGGTGACTGACTTGTACAAACTGCATCAGTGGGCTCCCTTGACCTCTAGCTTTGTGTTGGGCTCAGCCAGTGGAAGACCCAGTGGGGAGATCAAGAGGAAAAAGGTCCAAGCTGCATTCCTCAATGGAAGACCCCAATGCCTACAGAGGGCATCCTTTCTCCATGACCGTCTCCTTAGAAATTCAGTAAGTCCTTTCTCCTCTTGCCTCCTTAGGTCTGGGGCTGGCGAGGGAGGCCTTGGCTCCTGTTGCCGTCCATTATGGTCCCCTACACCTTTCTGTACCTTTGTAAATAGTCCCTTTATTAAACTCTTCCAGTTTTCCTAATCTAAGGGTGTCATCTCTTTCCTATTGGGGCCTTGATTAACACAATCTGCAAATTTTTGAAAAAGAACAAAAAGTAATACAAAGGGTGACCAGGAACTACCTAATTAATTATCTAATCAAGAACAAAATGTTATAAATGGTTCCAACAAATTTGATGTTTGGATTAATTTCTAATTTTCATTTTTATAACCGCCTCAAAATCCCCTCATTTGAGGTAAAAGCCAAGACTGTGTTAGCTTTCTATCACTGTGACAAAATATCTGAAAAAAAACTAAGTTGATTTGAGTAAATTTAAGGAGGAAAGGTTTATTTTGGCTCATGACTTCAGAGGTTTTGGTCCATGGTTGACTGACTCCATGTCAACTTCAGGCTATGGGCCTGAAGTGAGGTAGAACATCATGGTGGAAGGGCACAGCAGAACAAAGCTGCTCACTTCATGGCTGCTGGGAAAGAGAGAGAGAGAGAGAGAGAGAGAGAGAGAGCGCCAAGGACATTACATGACTTTCACAGACACATCATTAGTGACCTTCAAATAGGCCTCACCTCCGAAAGTTCTACCACCTCCCTATAGCTCCACCAGGTGTGGAACAAGTCTTCAACACATGTGCCTTTGTGAGACATTCCAAATTCAAACCATAAGAAAGACTAATAACAACACATTGAAAATTTCCACTTCAGAGGCAGTTTTAACACATACCCATTCATAAATCTCTTAGCTACATTTTTGGTAAACAAGAGAGATCAAAGAAATGATGTAGTAATTCAGAAAGATGCCAAGGAAGGTAAAGATTTTCTATTTGAACTCTTCCTTTCTACTTGTTTCTTTCACAAGTATCATTCACCTCCCTCATATTCATTCCCAACTCAGAGGAACCAGCTGTTTCCATCAGAATCATTAACATCTTTCAGAGTATTTGTTCCCTTTGCCAAGGTTCAGACACAATTATGATTGCAAGAAAAGGGGCAATCAGGGAAAGAGAAAGCTGTAGAGGGATAGAAGCAGTGAGATGAGGAAGTGGGAGAATGGGAAGATGGGGGATGAGACCAGGCATGAAGGGTGGGCAGTGGGATTCCCTGATGGCAGATGAGAATAAGGGCCTAAGAAAATGGGATAGACAAGACAGGAGCAAAGGGACCAGATGGTTGGATCACTGGATATTATGCAAGGAGATTAACAGAGTGGCAGGGAAGAACTGGCAAAACTTCATGGTTGCTCAGTAACCAGAGAACAATAACCTGGAAGCTATTTAGCCTGCATTCCATGGGCAATGAGGGCTACTATCCATTATGGGTCAGTGAGCACACTCTAAGGAAGGCGGACTTACCCATATTTGCCTGCTGTTTGTCAGATTCAATGACATTTTCTGTTTATAAACAGAGGGAGTAGGGCTGTCGCCTAAGGAGATGGAATGGATCTGAGAAAAGACAAAAATGGGATGAAAGGGGAAACAGAAGTTAGCCTTGAAACTCCCATGCTTTTAATTTGCATCAATTTTCCTATTAGTGGCTCGCTCTCCCTTGGCTTGAGCCAGAGGGGAAACTGCTTAGGTAGTAGAATAGGTTACCCTCTCCCTGACCTCTAAGTCTGAGCTGCTGCTGCTGCTTATTGGTTGATTAGTTTGTTTTTAAATATATTTAAAGACATTGGTAAAAAAAAAAAAAAAAATCCACAGAGTGAGAGCACATATTTGCTTCATCTTCTTAGCTGTTGGCCATTTCTTAAATCTAAGATAATTTTGTCTGTCCCAGTCCAAGGCTGCTTTCAGTTGCCCAATTGATTCTGCATTTTAATGAAAACTGTTATCCTCTTCCCATTCAGTTGGGATAATTGTTGCCCAGGCAAATCATTATAATTAAATTCAATTAAACGTGAGAACCAACCTGCAACCATATGTTAAACCTTCCTTTGGATGAGGAAGTTGGTGTTTTCACTTTGAATTAAATGCAAAGGTGCATGATGACACAAGATTTTCAGTGGAGATAAAGAGACTCACCTCTTTAAAAAATGATTAATTACAATTCACATTTATCTGTAAGGAAATTACAAGACCCTTAGAAAAACATTTTCATTAAATAGAATCTACTATTAAGCAGGCTTCTGGAAAGTAGATTTGGTATCAACAAGAAGAAATAAAGTAATAGAGTTGAAGGGGAAATAAGGTATTTCTGGAGGATGTCTGAAATGAGACTGAAACACAGAAGTTTCCTGTGGAGCACTTGTGGCACTGACTCCAGTACTGTTTCTGCACCCTTTCTCCATACCAGAGAGTGGTCTTTAAGACAAACCAATCAGCACTTTCCACTCCCTGGCCACAGCGATTTGATTGGGAATTAGAGTCAATGAGAGAATTGCTGGAACTTCTGGGAAGAAATTTCCTCTCTTCTTCAGGAGTTAGTTAAAAAGATTCCACCACCACCATAAAGTGTGGTTTGAAAATGTAAGCTCTAGAAGTGCCTCCACCATTTTTGCAATCAGGAAGGGAGATCTAGAGTGTCCATGATCATGATGATGACATGATTTGAGCTGTTAGGGCAAGCTAAGGCTACCTCTGGATTTTTCAGCCATGTGCACCCACATTTATGGCTTAAGATAATTTAAGTTCTGTTTCCTGTCACTTGCAACCACTAGAATCTTGGCTGTATTGAGGCAAGATCAAATGACTCACAATCTATGATTCAGTACAAAGGATGTTAATGTCTGCATTATTGGGACAGTATTTTGGATCAGGGGTTCCCGGGCCTGGTTGAATCATCTGGAAACTTGGTAAAATTATTATAAAACTTGAATAAAAATGGCTTTATGAATTCACTTTAACAGAAAGTAGTTTGAGAAAGGAATCTGAGACAAATATAATTAATGAGCTATATCTAAGAGAGAAGGAAGTGTTAGAAGATGAAGGCAAATGAAGGCAATTTAATTGTCTTATTCAACTATTATTTATTTAGAATCATCTAAAAACAAAGTACTGTGATAGAAGTTAATAGAACTGATTATGAAGCTGCATAGTACAAAATCTATACAGCTACTACCCAGATGCTTTGTGGCTTTGTTACTGTGGCTTCTCTTTTAATCTGATAGGAAAGCTAAATATGTATGCTTATAAGTCTATTGCAACTAAAAGGCAAGTGTTGAGAAATACTTTCTATCGTCTTTAACAGCTTACTAAGCATATTCACACACATCATATCATTTGATTCTCACAACAACCTTTTGAGATAGGCAGTTGCACTTCCCTATTTGCATAAAGAAACTGAGACTGAAAGTATGCAAAGAGAAATATAAATGAATGTCACTGTGGCATTATTTAAAAGCGGAGAAAACTGAAAAATGCTTACATATCTATCAATACTGAAGTGGCTAAATACATCCTGTTCCTCCATAAAACGAAATGGTAGGCAGCTGTTTAAATAATGGGGTAAAGTTTCTGTTCAGGGTAAGATGGAATAAATACATTCTACCCTGCTTCCCACTGAATTAAGACTGCTAGATTTATTCAACAAAAATACAAGATACCCAATTAAATTTTATTTTCAGGTAAATAGTCAATATTTGGGGAGAATTATGGCCTGTGCAATATTTAAGATAAAGCTATATTAAAATTGTACAGTGTATCTTGCTTTTTCTGATAATCCTATACTAAATACAACTAAAATCATAAACAAAAATGCATAGAAAGTTATCCGAAGATTGAAAAATAAACAAAACCCCACAGACTGAGGAAGAACTAGAATTATGAGCAATCTGATAAATTTCTTGGCTTTTTAAAAAATTTCCTTATCTCCAACACTGGATTAAAATCAACCCAAATACTAGAGCTATAGATTCAGCACAGAAAGCAAGAGCATTAAGAGAAGCCCTCCCCCAACCTTTCTGGTCTAAAAAGTGAGAAATGGGATCTTGTGTAGGTCAGAGAGAACAGAAGAGACATGCTAATTCCTCCCTCCTTCTTCCTTCCTTTCCTTCTTCCTTTCTTCCTTATTTACTTCTTTTTCTTTTTCTCTTTCCTAACCAAGACCCAGAGAAGCTGTAGTACCAAAGCCACAAAGCATCTGGGTAATAGCGGAATTGATTTATAGCTCTGCTAACAGCAGTACTGACCAGACAAACACACCAAATTTAAGGAGAACTACTTCTCTCTAACAAGAGTAACTGTGATCTGAAGAGTGTTGGCGGGGGGGGGGGCGGGCGGGGGGGAGGAGTTTAGATAGATAGATGAATAGATGGATAGATAGATGGGATGGGATAGGGATATTTATGCCCATTTCTATATCTATATCTATAGGCTGGTCTGCCTTCATTAAGTGATATCACTTAGATGTGAAGGTAAACCAGCTGCTGAAAGTGTGTGGTCAAGTGAGGAGACCAAATCCCTAAATTCTAGTCAAAGGATAAGACACAGGCACTTCTGGATGTCAAAGAGTATGGGAGATTGGGGAGAAGAAATAGCTAAAAAAAAATGTATCTCATTACATGTATCTGTAATGGAATCCTGGGCTCACTATTGATGTGCACATGCATGTAAAGGACCCTAAACAATATTCTAAAGCTTAAGAACTACACTACGGTATAGATCAGGTTCCAGATTACTCACTGGGTGGTGGGCACTTAGATTCAACTAGCATCCCAAAGGCTTAGAAAATTGAGCTGAATTGTAGGCACAGTTTTTAGAAAGCAGAAGGAACTTGTAGCCTAAACAAAACTGAATTGGATGCCTAAGGTGGAAGCCAGACTCCAAGATGGCCCTAATTACCCAGCCTCTTGGTAATTCCCCTTATTCTTGCACCATACCAAATTTGGTCTGCATGACCAATAGGACACAGCAGAAGTGATCAGCTCTTAAGGTTATAACGATTGTGACTTCAGTCTTGGGTTTGCTGTCTTAATCACTCTATCCAGGGGAAACCATGTCATAAGCAGCCATATAAAGAGGCCTATATGGCAAAGAAAAGTAATATTCTGTCAACATTCATGTGAGTAAACTTACAAGTGGAGCCTCAGGACCCAGTTAAAGCTTGGGTAATAGCAGTCCACCCCCACACCCCCACCTGGCCCCACCATAGTACTGGAGATTGAACCCAGGGGTGCTCTACCACTGAGCAACATTTTCATTTTGAGACAGGGTCTCACTAAGTTAGTGAGGCTGGCCTTGAACTTGAGATACTCCTAATACAGTCTCTTGAGCTGCTGAGATAACAAAGCCACTGTGCCTGACTTCTAGCTGTTATGATTTGAATGTAAGGTGTCTAAGCTTATGTGTGAGATAATACAGGAATGTTCAGAGGTGAAATGATTAGATTCTGAGAGCTGTAAATCAATTCGGGGTGGGGTGGGGGTGCAGAGTCCATTTGATGGATTAGTAATTTGAAAGGACTACTGTACTGGGTGGTGACCATAGGCAAGGAAGGAGAAAGTAGATCACAGGGTACATGCCTGTAGGGTTTATGTTTACATTTTGTCCCTGGAGAACAGAGCTCTCTACTTCCTGACTGCAATGTTCTGAACTGCTTTCCTCTGCCACACCTTTAGACCATGATGTTCTGCATCACCTTAGCCCCAAAACTATGAAGTCAGCTGACCATGTACTGAACTCCTGAAACCATGATCCAAAATACACTTCTCCTCCTCTAAGTTATCTTTGTAGGGTCTTTTTATCACAGCAACAAAAAGCTGACTGACACACACGCTAACACTGCACCATCATAGAAGATCCTAAGCCAGAACCATTTGGTTAAGTCACTCTTTGATTTCCACAAATCAAAATCATGGGCTCATGTTTGCTGTGTTAAGTTACTAGGTTTGACATAATCTCTTATGAAGCAGCAGATAACTCATGTGCCTACTAAAACATGCAAGCAAAAAGCAGCACTCACCACAGGATTCAAACAAAACCCAGAGCCTTATTATAATCAAAATGTCAATGATGCAGAGCTGGATGTGGTGGCACCTCTGTAATCACAGCAGCTTGGAAGGCCAAAGCAGGAAGATCATAAGTTCAAGGCCAGCCTTAGAAACTTAGTAACACCCGGTTGCACAATAAAATAAAAAGGATGTGGCTTAGTGGTAGAGCACTTGCTTAGCAATAACAAGGCCCTGGGTTCCAACCCTAGAACTGCAAATATAAATGAATAAATAAATAAATAAATAAATAAATAAATAAATTGATAATGCAATCCAAACTACTTAGCAAAAGAAAAATTGAGAAAAATCTCAACAGTTTTCAAGGGATCTATCATATGATCATATATACCTACTGGGTATATATATCCAAAGGAAATGAAATCAGTATGTTGAAGAGACATCTGCACTACCATGTTTATTACAGCACTATTCACAATTGCCATGATATGGAATCAACCTAAGTGTTCATCAGTTGAAAAATGGATAAGGAAAATGTGGTACACATGCACAACAGAATACAATTCAGTCATGAAAAATGTATGAAATCCTGTCATTTGTGCAACATTGCTCAAACTGGAGATCATTATGTTAAGTGAAATAAGTCAGGCCCAGAAAAGTAAGAACTGAATGATCTCCATTCATATGCAAAGTGTAAAAAAGTTGATTTCTGAGAAGTTGAGAGTGGAATAGTGGTTACTGGAGACTAGGGAGAAAAAAGGGAGGGAGAAGAGGGAAAATGTTGATCAATGAGTTCTAAGTTACAGTTAGGATAAGAAGCTCTGGTATGGCATTACATAGTAGGGTGACTGTGTACTGCACATCTCTCAAAAAGCTAGAAGAAAATGTTTTGAAGTTTTCACCATAAAAAGACACATATTTGAGGAGATAGATATGTTTAACTTGATTTAAGCATTATAAAATATATTCATTTAACAAAACATCACATGGTACCCCCCTAATATGTATATGTTTATGTTTCAGTTTAAAAATATTGTGTAAAGGGTGAGTCAATCAACAATAAGAAACAACCCATTTTTAAAGAATTGGCAAAGATGCTAGGTTTATACCTAAGTGTTTCATTGTTAATATAACTATTGAAAGTTGTCTTTTTTATTTCATTTTCAAAATGCTCAATGCTAGTATAATAAAGTTTGTTTGTTTTTTGTTGTTGTTGTTGAACAAATATCCTGTGGTCTTGTTAAATTCATATATTAGTTCTAGGGGCTTTTTTTAGAGACCTTAAAATTTTCTATGTAGACACAATCATATTGAATAGAAGAATCCATCCTCAAATAATATATATCATATGATTCATTTTGTGATATATACTGAAAAGGGCCAGAAGTTAGGGACAGGGAGATTTTATTCTAAGGGGAATGCACAAAGGAATATTTAGAGTCCAATATATGTTTCCTATTTTGAATAAATGTTGGTTCATATATACAATATTTGTGAATATAATTGTATATATGCACATATATGTGTGTTTAAAATTAGAATTATATTTCAGAAATTTCAATGTGTATAATTCTTTTTTAAAAAATTTAGTTATAAACTATAAAAATGAGGGAAGATGTTAGTAATACACATTGCCTAGTACTAAAAAGTTATAAAAGCTGTTGCATAGCATGAATTCATTGTCATAAAGAAATGTTGTATGAATGTATATATGTATGTGTGTCTATGTACTTATAGACATGCATTATTTGAACATAGAAGTATCTTTGAGAATCCAAATAAAATTCTTAACAGAAGTGAAACTGGGAAAGAGTGAAAAAGTTTACTTATATGTATTTTTAAATTTTATTTGTTCTGAAATGGAAATGAGGAAAAGCACTCCATTCACAATATCCTCAAAAAAATAAAATACTTGGGAATCAACCTAAAAAAAGAGGTGAAAGATTTATATAATGAAAACTACAAAACCCTAAAAAGAGAAGTAGAAGAAGATCTTAGAAGATGGAAAAATATACCCTGTTCATGGATAGGCAGAACTAACATCATCAAAATGGCGATATTACCAAAAGTTCTCTATAGGTTTAATGCAATGCCAATCAAAATCCCAACGGCATTTCTTGTAGAAATGGATAAAGCAATCATGAAATTCATATGGAAAAATAAAAGACCCAGAATAGCAAAAGCAATTCTAAGCAGGAAGTGCGAATCAGGCGGTATAGCGATACCAGACTTAAAACTATATTACAGAGCAATAGTAACAAAAACAGCATGGTACTGGTACCAAAACAGGAGGGTGGACCAATGGTACAGAATAGAGGACACAGAAACCAATCCACAAAGCTACAACTATCTTATATTTGATAAAGGAGCTAAAAGCATGCAATGGAGGGAGGATAGCATCTTCAACAAATGGTGCTGGGAAAACTGGAAATCCATATGCAACAAATGAAACTGAATCCCCTCCTCTCGCCATGCACAAAAGTTAACTCAAAGTGGATCAAGGAGCTAGATATCAAATCAGAGACTCTGTGTCTGATAGAAGAAAAAGTTGGCTCCGATCTACATATTGTAGGGTCGGGCTCCAAATTCCTTAATAGGACACCCATAGCACAAAAGTTGATAACAAAAATCAACAAATGGGACTTACTTAAACTGAAAAGTTTTCTCTCAGCAAGAGAAACAATAAAAGAGGTAAATAGGGAGCCTACATCATGGGAACAAATTTTTACTCCTCACACTTCAGATAGAGCCCTAATATCCAGAGTATACAAAGAACTCAAAAAATTAAACAATAAGAAAAGAAATAACCCAATCAACAAATGGGCCAAAGACCTGAACAGACACTTCTCAGAGGAGGACATACAATCAATCAACAAGTACATGAAAAAATGCTCACCATCTCTAGCAGTCAGAGAAATGCAAATCAAAACCACCCTAAGATACCATCTCACTCCAGTAAGATTGACAGCCATTATGAAGTCAAACAACAACAAGTGCTAGAGAGGATGTGGGGAAAAGGGTACTCTTGTACATTGCTGGTGGGACTGCAAACTGGTACGGCCAATCTGGAAAGCAGTATGGAGATTCCTGGGAAAGCTGGGAATGGAACCACCATTTGACCCAGCTATTGCCCTTCTTGGACTATTCCCTGAAGACCTTAAAAGAGGTCTACTACAGGGATACTGCTACATCGATGTTCATAGCAGCACAATTCACAATTGCTAGACTGTGGAACCAACCCAGATGCCCTTCAATATATGAATGGATAAAAAAATGTGGCATTTATACACCATGGCGTATTACGCAGCACTAAAAAATGACAAAATCATAGAATTTGCAGGGAAATGGATGGCACTAGAGCAGATTATGCTTAGTGAAGCTAGCCAATCCCTAAAAAACAAATACCAAATGTCTTCTTTGATATAATGAGAGCAACTAAGAACAGAGCAGGGAGGAAGAGCAGGAAGAAAAGATTAACATTAAACAGATACATGAGGTGGGATGGAAAGGGAGAGAAAAGGGAAATTGCATGGTAATGGAGGGAGACCCTCATTGTTATACAAAATTACATATAAGAGGTTGTGAGGGGAATGGGAAAATAAACAAGGAGAGAAATGAATTACAGTGGATGGGGTAGAGAGAGAAGATGGGAGGGGAGGGAGGGGGGATGGTAGAGGATAGGAAAGGTAGCAGAATACAACAGTTACTAATAGGGCATTATGTAAAAATGTGGATGTGTAACCGATGTGATTCTGCAATCTGTATTTGGGGTAAAATTGGGAGTTCATAACCAACTTGAATCTAATGTATGAAATATGATATGTCAAGAGCTTTATAATGTTTTGAACAACCAATAAAAAAAATAAAAAAATAAAACAAATTCATATAAGCTTGTTACATCATTTTAATTAAGATTTGTATGATAGGGGTTGGGATTGTAGCTCAGTGGTAGAATGCTTGCCTTGCTCCTGTGAGGCACTGAATTCAATGCTCAGCAACACATATAAATAAATAAATAAATAAAGGTATTGTGTCCATCTACACCTAAAAATATTAAAAAAAAAAAAAAGATTTGTATGGGCTAAGGATGTGGCTCAAGTGGTAGCGCGGTCACATGTCATGTGTGCGGCCTGGGTTCAATCCTCAGCACCACATACAAACAAAGATGTTGTGTCCACTGAAAACTAAAAAATAAATATTAAAAAATTCTCTCTCTCTCTCTCTCTAAAAAAAAAAAAGTGGTTGTTTAAAAAAAAAAAGATTTGTATGATAAGTGAACTGACACCTAGATACATTGCCTTGTCCAAGATCACAGAGCGATACTGGATACAGAATCAAAAGGATACTAATATATGCCTAATGTTTTCATGGCAATGAACTCTAAAGAAAGTCAGACAAGAGAGGCTGGGTGGTTGGGACAGTTTTTATGGAGTCAGATCTTAAAGGACAGGAAAATGTCAAAGGTATACATGACAGGAGAGGATTTTTGGTAAAGAGAACATCTTAATTATGAAAGTAGAGGCAAGGGGAAAATGAAGCTTGTTCAGAAGAGTCCAGACCATTAAATCACTAGTATACAATGCCATGTGTGTATCCGCGTACATGACTCAGAGATGTGCAAGGCATGAGAACTTCAAAAAGACCCTATGGGATTTGGAAATTAGTGGGTTTCAAAAGAATTTTAGGGGTAGTAGTAAGGAAAGGGACCAGAATGAAAGAGGTTAAAGTGAATGGTTTGTAAATAAGGCAGGGCAATGTTTAGAATGAGAAAGAAACTTATAGTAGAGTAATTTAAAGGGAAATAATTATTAGTTAAAGAATTTAAAAGGTGAATGAAGTTTCTGATACTGGATAATGAGCATATTTCAAACAGAAGGGAATATGGACAAGTGGAAAAGAAGAGAAGAAAACATCAAAGAGGCAGCATTGATGAAACAGGAGGGGAAGATAGAGATGGAGTTAAGTATATGTCTGCCATTGTAGCCAAGGACTAAAAGGGAGTTTGGGAGATGACAAAGAGAAAACATAGGTGATGATATGGCAGGTTGTGCTTTCCTTAGGTAGCCACAATAGTAGCTACCAACCCTGGGTGGCCGTCTTGTAATTTGATTTTTGCCATTCCTTTCTCTGGAGGGTAGAAGCAATGGCCCTTTTCTCTTGAATATGAATGACATTTATGACTATACCAACCAACACGGTGTAGCAGATATGAAAACCAGAACAGAAGTTAGCATATTAAAGGCAATGCAGCTTCTACCTCACTCACTAGAACACTTACACTGAAGCCTTAAACACTACCATTCAAAAAGCCCAAAGGCTTTGAGTCTACTCTACTACAAAAAAGCCAACCCATATGAAGAAGCCACATGTAGGTCCCCCAATCCACATTATTTGTCTTTGTTTCTCCTGTCCTATACACCAAAATGAATAAATGAGTCTTGTTATGTGCTGAGAGCCATAGCCAAGTAGGAATGACGCATGGCAATTTCCTTGTCAGCCTACCCAATGTTGCTTAGAGGGAGGACTCTCCATTGTGGAAATGGGCTTGCCTTGGACCCAGGTCATTTGCAGTGACATTGCTTGAAAGGTGACCCTGCTCAAGGACCAGGGCGGATCCGCGTTTAGGGCGGTTCCAGGTTTAGGGTGTGGATCCTGCTGGGAATAGGGCGTTTCCAGGTTTAAGGTTAAGGTGGATCCTGCTGGGAATAAGGCGTATCCTGCTGCCTCAGGTGCCCGCTCCTTGAGTTCCCGTTGAGTTCTCGCGGGATTCAGAGAGTATTTGGGATGCAGAGCCCGGTGGAGGTGGAAATTTTCCCAGAACATGTGTGTAGAGTGCCGGTGACAGTTCAAGAATAAAGAGTTGCTGTTTGAATCTACAAGGTGTGTGGTGGCTCGGTTATTTTGTGCCCAGCCAGACTGCGGCAGTTGGTGGCCCATACGGGGAACGCCTGAAGCTTAGAGGTAAGTGA
Source organism: Marmota monax (assembly GCF_021218885.2). Taxonomy (NCBI): domain Eukaryota; kingdom Metazoa; phylum Chordata; class Mammalia; order Rodentia; family Sciuridae; genus Marmota; species Marmota monax. The sequence continues at coordinate 2,734,914 of NW_026695227.1, forward strand.
AATTGCTCGCCCCTGAGGGAAGGCGAGAGAATGGGTGACCATTTCAAAAAACAATGTGTTCTTGTTTTGATTTATTTTTGTTTCAAGATGCCTATCCCTAGAAATTTCTCAGGCAAACTGGGAACAATGGTTGGCTCAAGGTTTGAAGTTTGTCGGCCCTGAGGAAGAGAAAATTGATACAACGATTTTTTATTCAGTTTTTGTTTCATTCAGTTTCGGTTTTGTTTTGTGTTATCTTATTGGGTCGCATTATCTTTATAGTAGATTAGAAATTAGTAAAAGACAAACCGAAAGAGTGTTAAGTAAATTGTTAGAGGTTCAGACCATGGAGAAAGACATTTTAGATCAAGCAAAAGAGAAGGTCTCTCGAGCTAGTCAGACAGAGGAAGAAATTTTAAAGGAAAAGGGGCTATTAGGAAAAAGGCTACAACAGGAGGCTGCAACTAACTCCGTTCTATCACCAGAGGGTGTAATTCAATCAACAGCTCCACCTATGGAGACAGCTGAGTGGCCCTCAACCCCCATAGTTGATAAATGGGATCCTGAGACACGACCGCAAAGATTAGCATGCCCTGTACTTGAGCAGACAGGAGGGCAGCGAATTCACCATGCTTTAGATTTCAAAACAGTGAAGCAGTTAAAGGAGGCTGTAACAACCTATGGTCCCCAAGCACCCTTCACGGTAAGCATGGTCGAATCCATTACCAACTTGGACATGATGCCAGCAGATTGGGCTAGCATGTGTAAATTTGTGCTAAATGGAGGATAATATTTGTTATGGAAGGTTGCCAATGAGGAATTTTGCACGGAGACAGCTAGGCGAAATGCAGCAGCCAGTTACCCTCAAAGAAATCTAGATATGTTGTTAGGAAAAGGACCTTATGAGGGTCAATGGCAACAAATTGAATATGATCCTGCTATATATGCACAAATTGCTGCAGACACAGTTAGGGCATGTTAGACTTTACAAGGACATGGAGATTTACAAAGTCAGCTATCTAAGGTAATACAGAGAGCTAATGAAACTTACGCTGAATTTGTAGATAGGCTTATTCAAACAGCTGCCAGAATTTTTGGGGATACAGAACAAGCAATGCCATTAATAAAAAAACTGGCTTATGACCAAGCAAATCATTACTGCAGAGAGGTTATTAGACCATGGAAACATGAAGATTTAAACACATATATTACATTATGTAGAGACATTAATGAACAAGGGCAAGTCTTGGCAGCTGCAGTACAACAAGCTTTAGATGCCAGGCCAAAAACATGCTACAATTGTGAACAAACAGGACATTTTAAAAGGAATTGCCCCATAGGAAAAGGGTTTAACAAAACTAGGTATCAAAGGAATAGAATACCGGGTATTTGCCCACGATGCCATAGAGGGAGATATTGGGCTAATGAATGCCGTTCTCAAACCACCATAGAGGGTACTCCCTTATCAAAAAACAGACAAGGACCAAGTGTTTACCCACGATATCATGGAGAAAGGCATCAGGCTCCATTGCCAAAAAACGGACTGGGGGGCCCAATGCTCCGGGGTCCACAACCACAAATATACAGGGTAGTGGAGGAACCCAGCAACACCATCAGGGTAGTGCCCAGGACACATTGTCCATTAAATCCCTCATCAGACAAACCAGAGGGAGCGCAGGGTTGGACATCTGTGCCTCTGCCAGAGCAGTACTAACTCCAGAGATGGGAGTTCAAATCATTCCCACAGGAGTAAAAGGACCTCTTCCCCAAGGAACAGTAGGCTTATTATTGGGACGCAGTTCTTCTACACTAAAAGGACTTATGATAAGTCCTGGGGTAATTGATCCCGATTATGTAGGTGAAATAAAAATTATAGCTAGTTCTCCAAGAGGTATATCAGTAATTTCACCAGGAGATAGAATAGCACAGTTGTTAATAATACCCAGCCTACATGATAAATTTTCTAGTCATAGTGTAGAAAGAGGTTCCAGGAGATTAGGCTCCACAGGTGTAGATTGGGCTATGCTGTCTTTAAATTTAGATTCTCGCCCAATGCTAAAACTAAATATTCAAGGACATAAATTTAATGGACTACTGGACACAGGTGCTGACCTTAGCATCATATCTCGTCAAGAATGGCCAAAACATTGGCCATTACAACAAGCCACTCAAACGCTTTGAGGCCTAAGAGTGGTGACTAATCCCCATAGAATTGCAATGGTATTAGATTGGAAGGATCCTGAAGGATGTGAAGGAACTATACAGCCATATGTATTGGATCATCTTCCTATAAATTTATGGGGACGAGATGTCCTAGATCAATTAGGTTTGATGTTAACAAATAACATCAATACTAATGCGCCCACTACTAGGGCTAGACAAGGTTTTAGGAAAGAAAAAAGATTAGGAGAACAAGAACAAGGTATAGCAGCACCAATTCAAATAGATCAAGGAACAGACAGACATGGGTTGGATTTTCAGAAAGGGCCACTGAGACAATCAAAATTACTTGGAAATCAGAAAGACCATTGTGGGTTCCTCAGTGGCCCCTGACTAAAGAAAAGATACAAGTAGCCCATGACCTGGTCAAACAACAATTAGCGGAAGGACATATACAACCTTCCGTATCTCCCCATAAAACTCCCATTTTTGTCATCAAAAAGAAATCTGGTAAATGGAGATTATTGCAAGATTTAAGAGCCATTAATAATGAGATGGTTATTATGGGACCTGCTCAATCAGGGATTCCTCAATTGTCTGCTTTGCCAAAAACCTGGCATGTTTTAGCTATAGATATTAAAGATTGTTTTTTTTCAATTCCAATTCATCCCGAGGATAGTCCACGTTTTGCATTTACTATCCCTGCATTAAATCATGAAGGTCCTGATCAGAGATATGAATGGAAAGTACTCCCTCAAGGGATGGCTAACAGTCCAACTATGCATCAAATATATGTTAACAAAGCAATCCAGCCACTTAGAAATCAAAATCCTGAACTACAAATATTTCACTATATGGATGATGTATTATTGGCACATAAAGATAAAAACACATTGCTGGAATGTTATGCCACACTTACAAACTTATTAAAAAATTATAATCTAGAGATAGCAATAGATAAAGTACAATTAAATTTTCTAATTAATTATTTAGGAGTTCTATTTTCCTCAACCATGGTCCGTCCACCAAAAATTCAAATACGAAGAGCTCAATTCAAATCACTTAACGACTTTCAAAAGTTATTGGGAGACATAAATTGGATAAGGCCTTATCTAGGCATACCAACAGGAGAGTTGGGACATTTATTTGATATCCTAAAAGGTCCATCAGATCCAAATTCACCCCGCATGTTAACTCCTAAAGCAAGAAAGGCATTAAAAATTATTAAAACATATATGGAAAATATGCATTTGGATAGAATTGATATAAGTTTGCCTTTATTATTTATTGTACTACCAACAAAAAATATTCCTACAGGAGTATTTTGGCAAGAAGGTCCATTATTATGGATACATTTATCTTATTCTCCTAATACTATTCTTACTAGGTATCCTGAGGCTGTAGGACAATTAATATTCAAAGGAATAAAAGCAGCGAAGGGAATGTTTGGAATTTCTCCCAATAAAATTATTACTCCATATACTATGGATCAAATTGATGAGTTAGCTAATGAGTTAAATACTTGGGCAATAATCATGTGTATATCTAATGTTTCATTTGATAATCACTTACCATCTAATCCTTTGTTGTCTTTTTGGTCATCGCATCCTGTAATTTTTCCAAAAATGACAAGAAAAACACCTATCATGAATGCTCCAAATATATTCACTGATGGGTCAAATAATGGTACAGCAGCAATAGTTACACCTGATCAAACTTTTACATTTTTAGTACCCAAACAATCAGCTCAAAAGGTAGAGCTTAATGCAGTATCACAAGCTTTGGTGATGTTTAAAGATTCTGTATTTAATTTATTTTCCGATAGTCAGTATATAGTTAATGCTATAGTATCCCTTGAAGATGCTGGTAGGATTTTCCCTTCCTGTACTGTTTTCTCTTTGCTTTCTACTATACAGAGTCTAATCTGGTACTGAAAAGATCCATTCTTTATAGGACATATCAGGGCACATACAGGATTGCCTGGAGCCCTTAGTTTGGGCAATGATTTAGCAGATAAAACTACACATGACATACATATTTTCTCTACACTAGAAGAAGCTACAAATTTTCATAAAAGGTTCCATGTTAATGCTAATACTTTACAAAAGTGTTTTTAAATAACTGAGGAACAAGCCAGACATATAATAAAACAATATCAAAATTGTGTGACCTTTTTACCACAAGTTAATCTTGGAGTCAATCCTAGAGGACTGATACCTAACCATATTTGGCAGATGGACGTCACACACTTGCCAGAATTTGGAAAATTAAAATATTTACATGTTACAGTTGATACTTCTTCCGGATTTTTGATGGGCTCCCTTCATGCCGGAGCAAAAACTAAAGATGTTATAGCTCATTGCTTACAAAATTTTGCCACTGTGGGAGTTCCAAAACAGTTAAAAACAGATAATGGTCCTGGTTATACTTCTACCTCTTTTAAACAATTTTGCTCATCATTTGGTATTACTCATATAACAGGAATCCCATACAATCCACAGGGACAAGGCATAGTTGAAAGAGCTCATCAAACTATTAAAACGTACTTATTAAAGCAAAAAGAGGGAATTGGAAAGGGGTATATATCCCCCAAAGATAAACTTAAAATAACCCTTTTTACTCTAAACTTTTTAAATTTGGATTCATCAGGGCTTAGTGCTGCAGAAAGACATATGTATCCAAAAAATGTACATAAGCCTAAGGTACTTTGGAAAGATATTCTAACAGGACAATGGAAAGGTCCTGACCCAGTGATTGTCTGGAGTCAGGGTTCTGTTTGTGTGTTTCCACAGGGAGAACAGCAGCCGATTTGGATTCCAGAGAGACTAACCAAAGCAATTTCTACAGACCAAAAAGAAGATGATTTGACTCAAATCCATAACAGCTGATATCCAGAGCTCCAGCTTGGCTATTCTTACATCTGCAACAGTGATTAACCAGGATGCTTTTTTCAATATCTATTTTATTATTGCATTTTTCCACATCATAAAGTTCTATTTTATTTTTTGAGCTCATACAAACCTAGGTTAATGTTTTTCTGATCAGTTTTATTTTTGACTGGAGTTTTTAAACATTGCAATGGAGATTTCACCTGTGTAAGCTACAAGGCCTTTACTATTGTCTTATGTGTTGTATGTTATGTGTGCACACTTCTGTTTTGTGCTGTATGTCTGTAAGTGCGTATGTCCATATTTCATATATGAGGAGCGCTCATGAAAAAATGGATCCAAATTTTTTTTTATTCACGTGATTTAAATGGTTTAACTTAAATTAGGTAAACAGCTGTTAAGGATTGTTTTTTAAAGGAGGTTAACAGATCTGTTTGTTTACTTTCACCTTTCCTTTTCATTATATTTAATAATTCTGTTCAGGATAATGTCTCTTTAGCATCTTTGCCAGAATGCCTATCTTTATCCCAGTGCTGGTGAAGACAAAGATAAAACCAAACTACAGCTTCTATGATAGCTATCACAGTAAACTGTATAAACTGATGCATCAATCAAGGAGTCGACTTACTTTGGGAGGAAATGGACATATTGATAGACTCCTCCGCTTTGAACTGCTTGCAGAACTTGCCTGGACTATGTATCACTTGTATACATTGTGAACTATTGTTTGGTGCATCGAATTGTGGTAGTGCTGGCATATCTTTGCTTTTGGTGTCACCAGTGATGCAATTTTTCCAAAGGAGCCGTCAATTGTCTTGGTGTTGTGGCATTTCTCTATCCTCCTCCCTTCTGGTAGTGATGGTCTAAAATTTGGGGGCCGACAGAGGTGAGGCAAATAACCTCATCCCCCCACTGGCACCAAGGCCAAATTTGGGGACCAACAGAGGTGAGGCAAAGAACCTCAGCCACCCACTGGTGCATAGGCCTGTCCACAAGTATGGCTGTATGCTGGACCAGTAGTCAGTGACGGGTATGATCCAATTGCAGTGGTACCAACCTAAGACAGGAGGCTGACGCTTAGAGGTCAGTTCATCCGATGACGGGTAAGGACCATATGTTGAATTGGACAACCTAACAGGCATGGTCCCTAAGCCACATTACTTGTTGTTTAATTAATCAGAAGGGGGGAGATGCTGAGAGCCATAGCCAAGTAGGAATGACGCATGGCAATTTCCTTGTCAGCCTACCCAATGTTGCTTAGAGGGAGGACTCTCCATTGTGGAAATGGGCTTGCCTTGGACCCAGGTCATTTGCAGTGACATTGCTTGAAAGGTGACCCTGCTCAAGGACCAGGGCGGATCCGCGTTTAGGGCGGTTCCAGGTTTAGGGTGTGGATCCTGCTGGGAATAGGGCGTTTCCAGGTTTAAGGTTAAGGTGGATCCTGCTGGGAATAGGGCGTATCCTGCTGCCTCAGGTGCCCGCTCCTTGAGTTCCCGTTGAGTTCTCACGGGATTCAGAGAGTATTTGGGATGCAGAGCCCGGTGGAGATGGAAATTTTCCCAGAACGTGCGTGTAGAGTGCCGGTGACAGTTCGAGAATAAAGAGTTGCTGTTTGAATCTAAAAGGTGTGTGGTGGCTCGGTTATTTTGTGCCCAGCCAGACTGCGGCAGTTATAATTCCAGCTTCCCAGCCTTCCAAGCTAAGACACATAGATATCAGGGAGCAGAGATTGCTTACAATCACTGTACCCTTCCCAAATTCCTGACTCACATATAATACAATGGTTGCTGTTGTACACCACTAACTAAAGTGGTTTGTTATGGCAAAAAACAGAAGAGATGACCTCAATTTATTGGAAAAACCACTGCTCTATACTTAATGGGTTACAATTCAGGTTAGAAAAGGCAGTAATAAAATAACTAAGTTCTGGCCTCAAGAAGTTTACAACCAGAAAGCAAAATAAGACATGCATATAATCATACAAGCATACAGAGCCATGCATAAGCACCCAATGAGATAGAAAGTTGACAGTGCTGCTAGTGAAAATTTTCTCAGAATGTTTGCTTGTGAGTTAGAAAGGTCAGGATAGACTAGGGTTTTGATGAGTTAGAGTACTTGGAATAAACTGTTAAAGTGAATGTTCTAGGAACACAACAAGACATCATTAAAAGGATTGTTCAAAAGCAATGAGGACCCAGCTGGATTTAATAGCATGAATTTTGAAAGGGCCATATCAGCTCAGTTGGATCATGTCCTCTAGCAATGTTTAACAGTTTGGAGGACAAAGTTGGAAATTCAACAGTGGAGAAGATCTGAGTTTTATCTTGCATGACAATTATTTGCACATTCCTTAATTCATTTAACAAACATTTAACACCTACTGAATGCCAGGAACTATGCACAATGGAGTGAAAGGAAGTGACCTATAACTGAGTAAAAAGGTATACTGAAATATAAGGGCTTTGAGGAAATTTTGAGAAGTTACTTTCCCCCAGTAGAAATAAGATAGATCTGTGTCTTTAAGTAAGTACATTAAAAAGAACACAAAAATCACAATTAAAATGAAGTAAGCCTTAGATAAATTAAGATCCCTGTGTTCCTGAGATTCTTTAATTAGGTAAGACCTCAAAATGAGGCATGGGAGAGGGCAATGGTAACAAGAAGATCAAAACAGAATAATACCTGAAGTTTGATCAAATTAAATTTTAACTTCATCTTGGTTCTGACTTAATTTTTTTAACCACTTAACATCTAGCTAGTTTGATGATGGTCAGTATTTATCTATGGTATCAAGAATACATACTTTTTTCCCAAAAATATATTCCAATGTTTGGATTTCTTTGAAAGGAAAATTGTGTTTAGCCTATTTAAATACTGATGTTTCAGATGTTCAAGGTTTAAAAGAATATGTTGTGCTATGAAAATGGAGGGGAACTATCCTAACCTTATTTTTTCTCATCATTTAAAAAAATATCTCAGCTATTCTGAAATGTTGATCTCCAAATCTTTAGTACATAATAGCAACCTTTGTTATATGCTATATCATATCAACCAAAGACAACTGATGCTCTATAATCATGGGTTTACAGAGTCATATGGGGGAGGATGCACCAGACTGTCAACATATCTTAGAAAAATTAATTCAATTTATGACATATTGTCATTCTTTGGTATCCTTAGGAGATTGGCTCTAGAACCTCCCACCAAAAAATATCCAAAGATGTTCAAATCTCATACAAAAGGTTGTAATATTTGCATATATCCTATCCACATTCTCCCATACACTTTAAATTATCACTAGATTATTTACAATACACAATACAATGTAAATTCCATGTAAATAGTTGTTATACTCTATTACTTAAGAAATAACAAGAAAAAAAGTCCACACACATTCAGTATAAATGAAGTTTTTTTCAAATATTTTCTATCTGCTGTTGGATGAATTCATGGATGTGGAACCACAGCTATTGTGAGCCAACTGCTGGGTTTTAGTGGAAGCAGACAAGTTTGACAGTAAAGTCTGTGCTGTCGGGTGCTTATATGAGCAACTCAATATAAATGACTGAGACAGAAGCAGTCTTTGGGACTCCTGGTAATAAGATACTTTGCATATACAATGGTAGTGGTTCAAGACTTAGAAACAAAGCATGCCTTGTCCAGCAATGAAAGGACAAAGAAACCTGTATATGAAATTTCCAAAAACTTTAAATATACACCCTTTTCCTGATATTGCTGTCCTGTATGCTCTGCTTGTAATAAAACTATTGCACGAGTATTAATGAGTTGAGTCCTGTGAGTCGTTTCAGCAATCAGTAATGGAATACTTCAGGTAATTGATATAATTAATGCACAGAGCATGGAGGATAGGAAGGCACAGAGATCTCTGAAGGGAAGACTTACTTATTTATTCTGCCTTTATTGAGTGTTTACTGGTTTCAGAAATCTCACTGGGCAACTGGCAGACAAAAATAACTCAGGCATGACCCTTGATCATAAAATGTTCACACTGTGAAGAAAATTATAGAGACATGCAAACAAAAGATCATGAACAATTGTAGTAATGGCCAAAAGTAGGGTTTGCAAAAGCAACAAGGAAGAGAATAAACTTTTGAGGGAGATTTTTAGGGCTTTGCATTTAACATAAGACATAAAATATGGGCATGAGTTACAAAGGAGAAGTGAAAATGGGGAGAGGCAAAGGAGAAATAGATCCACAGAAATAGAGGTGTGATAGCACTTATATAAATTTTCTTCAAGAAAATCTATTTAAACAAATTTTAGTAAAATTGAGTAGCTAGACTATATAGACACTAAAAAGAATAGGAACATTCCCTAAATACTAATTTAAAAATTTTCTATTCCTAGAGGAAGACGATGTTCAAGAAATATGATTTATTCATAAGGACATATTGCTTGGACCTAGTGAATAAGGCAGAAGCAATAGGTGAAGAACTTGTGGCAATTTTCCAAAATATTAATAATATGAAATTATAAATATGAGAAATATTTTAAAGTCCCATGCCTAGGCATAAAACAATAAAATTGATGAAGGAAAAAAAAATCTTAAAAGAGGTAAGAATACAACCAAAGGAGCAACAATTTAACTGACACCTGATTTCCTAGTGGAGATAACAGATACCAGAAAGCAATGGGCTTATATCTTCAAAACCTTGAAAGAAACTAATAGTAGCCAAATATTCTATGATCATAAAAATTATCCTTTAGTAATTCAAATTCAATAGATCCACTAATAACTACTCAGAAATAGTGAAATGCAACTACATTAACAGAGGAGAAGAAGTAGAGTACAAAAGCTATTCAAAACAAGATAAGAAAACAGAAAATACAAAAAATACAGGAATATGAAACAAAAACTAGTAGGATGAAATAAATATATGTCCATAATTGAATTTAATGTTAATTTAAAAAAAATAAAATTTAATTCTAATTTAATTAGATCTAAAATGTATGTTTATGTGGTGGATAGTAAGTAACCAAAAATATCCTCCAATGAGTCCCACTCCTCAGTATTCATGCCCTTTTATAGTCCTTCACATATCTGGAATGGATATGTGACTTGCTTTGGATCAACAAAATGTAAGTGATGCTTTGTGACTTCTAAAGGTAGACAAAAAGAAGACTTGCATCATTTGCCTAAATTCCTTGGAAAATTAGCTCTGGGGAAAAATAGTCATCATGGAAGACGTTCAAATACTCTAAAATATCTTTCAGAAACACAGATTGAAAGGAATTATAACCAAGCAACATTTCCAGGGAACCTCATCTGTACCTGAATGTAATTCAGATGAATGATGAGATCTGGGGTTTTAAACCTGAGTGAGGTGCCACAATGGAATGAGACTCTGAGAATCTTAGGGGAAGAATGAATATTTTGCATGTGGAAGTGATAGGAGCTATTGCAGACCAGAGAACAAATTGTGATAAACAGTTTTCAAAATATCTTGATTCCCAATATTTTGATTCCTGGGTAGACCTTCCTTCCCCATTGAATATGAGCAAACCCTCTGACTAATTTTGGACCAATAGAATATGGGAAAATGACACAACATGAAATTCATAGTCAGATCATAAGAAATCTACAGATGCTGCCATAGTGACTTGGAAAATGCACTCTGGGGAAAGCCAGGTACCAAGAAAAATATCCAGCCACTCAGAGCCTTCATACTGTGAGGAAGCCTGAGCTAACCTGTAGAGAGGCCTTGTGGAAAAACAGGTACTACAGCCATTCCAGCTGACATGCTAACAAGGGAAAGGAAAACATACTGTGGATGTGCAGTCAAATCAAGCTGTCATGTGATTTTAACATAAGTTACCATGAGATAGCAACTGTATGGGGAACATTACCCTTCCTAAGTGAGAACTACTAAACTGTGACAAATCAACCCACAGAACAGTGAGATATAATAATAGAGTCGTTTTGGGCTGCTATGTTTTGGAATGGTTTGTCATGCATCAATAGATAAACAAAGTAGGATTAAAAGATTTTAAATAAAGGGATGCAAAATAAATATACCACACAATCTCTAAACAAAAGAAAATGGGTATGATTATATAGTATCAGACAAAGCGACAAAATTTTAAAAGTAAAGATGAAATTTCACAAGGATCAAATATTTAATTCACTAAAGAGACAAAAAAATTTAAATGACATACACCTGATAACACTTCATTAAATATATGTAAACCTAAGAGTAATAGAACTTTAAGGCAGAATAGAAAAATCCACAATCATTTTAGGGCATTATAACAACCTTTCTAATTAACTGATAGATTAAGAAAAGGGAAAAATCATTAATGTTGTAAGCATGATTAACAAATTCGACTTCATAGACATATATAGGATTCTGTCCTTAATGTGTAAAGAATACACATTCCTTTCAACTTGAATGAAACATTTGCAAAAATTGATTATAAACTGGGCCAAAAAAACCACAACAACTTTCAAAAGATCAAAATCACATATGACCAGGACTATCCTGTAATGAATCTAGAAATCAGCAAGAGAAAACTAAAAAAAAATCAACAAACTTTTGGAAATTCAGAAATATACTATAAATAAAATGTGCTTAAAACTTTTTCATAATAGAAATATTTGAACTAAACACAAATGAAAGCATTATACTTTGATTTGATTCAGTCAAAACCATTCACTAAGGGATTTTAATAATTTTAAATTTTTATAATAAATTAAAAATACTGAAACTCAATTGTTTAACCACATATTTCAAAAATTAAGGAAAAAATTTTGAAACTTAATTCTCCAAAAAGCAAAAAAAGGAAATAATACAATAGAATTAATTATTAGTTAGTTATTATTGAATTAACAAAGCAAAATAATTTATTTCAGCAAATATTAATAAAATTGATTAAAAACTTTGCAAGGTCAGAAAGGTTTCAGGGCACCAGATCAATACACAAAAATTAATCGTATTTCTGTAAACTAGCTACACTCTGAAAATTACATTTTAGAAATCTGTTTACAACAACATAAAAAAAATAAAATACTTAGAAATGAACAACAAAGTCAGGTGCGAGGTACACGCCTGTAATCCCTGTAGCTCAGGAGGCTCAGGCAGGAGGAGCACAAGTTCAAAGCCAGCCTCAGCAAAAATAAGTCACTAAGCAACTCAGGGAGACCTTGTCTCTAAATAAAATACAAAATAGGTCTGGGGATGTGGCTCAGTGTTTGAGTCACCCTGAGTTCAGTACCCGGTAACCCTCCAAAAAAACAATGAACAACAAAATATGCAAATTTTGTATGCTGAAAACTATAAGATATTATTGGGAAAATGAAATACCTAAATACATGAAAGGATATCACATTATTATTAATTGAAAGACAATATTATTGGGATGATAATGTTATTCAAATTAATCAGTGCAATCCTTATCAAAATCCCATATGAACTGTTTTTGAACAAATTAAAAAGCTAATCCTGACATCCAGATGCAAATGAAAGTAAACCAGAATAGTCAAAAAATGTAGTTGTGTGCCACCATGCCAAAAAAGAAAGTCCAGCAATCTTTTAAAAACAAAGACAAAGTTGGAGGACACATATTTCCCAATTTCAAGCTTACTATAAGGCTACAGTAACTAATACAGTGTAGTGACAGTATAAGTGGAGATGCCCAGATCTATATAGACATATAGATTAAACAGCATTGAGAGTCTAGAAGTAAATCCTTTTATATATGGTGAATTGATTTACAGAATAGCAGGAAAATTCAAAAAGAATGACTATTATTTTCAACAAATGTTGCTGGGGCAACTGGATGTCAATGTGCAAAACAATAAAACTGAACTTCTCCCTCATACCATTAAAATATAGACAAAACAAAATATAGGCAGATGAGATTTTATCACAATAAAAATGGTTTGTGTTTCAAAAGACACTATCAAAAAAGTTAAGAAACAATGAATGAAATAAGAGAGAATATTTGCAAATCAAAAATTTGATCAGGGTCAAGTGTGGTAGCGCACATCTATAATCTCACTGGCTCAGGAGATTGAGGCAGGAGGATCCTGAGTTCAAAGCCAGCCTCAGCAAAAGCTAGGCACTAAGAACTCAGTGAGACACTGTCTGTAAATAAAATACAAATACAAAATAGGGCTGGGATGTGGCTTAGTGATCTAGTGCCCCTGAGTTCAATCCCCGGTACCCAAAACGAAAAATTTGATCAGGAACTTGTATCCAGAATATAAAATGAGCACTTACAGGTCAATAATAAAAAGACAATCCAATTAAAAAATGGAAAAGATTTTTTTCCCAAAGAAGACATCAAAAGGACCAATAAGTACACAAAACAATGTTTAACATCACAAATTACTCAGGAAGTACAAATCAAAACCACAAGATTTTCTTCACACCCTCTAGGGTAACTAAATTTAAAAAGATAGACAGTAACAAGTTTGTGGAGAAATTGGGAACCTCAAACAAAGGAGGTAGGATTGTAAAATGATGCATCTACTTTGGAAAATCAGTTCAAAATGCTAAACCTAGAGTCATCATCTGACCCAGCAATTCCACTTCTAAGTATATACATAAGATAATTTAAACCATATGTAAACACAAAAACTAGTCCTAGAAGCATAATGGTCAAAAACTATATGGCAACTAATGAATGGAAATTAAAAATGCCTAGTATCCATATAATGGTATACTATTTGGCAATTAAAACCAATGAACTGCTGATAATACTACAACATAGATCAATCTTGAGAACATGCTAACTGAAAGAATCCAGTCCTAAAAGACCACATTCTGCATGATTTCATTAATATGAAATGACCCAAATAATCAAATTCAAAAGGACAAAAAGTTGATTAATGAATGCTCAGGTGTGGAGTACAGTTGAAATGTCTCTGCTTGACAATAGGTGTAGTTTTAATCCTGGGTTCAGTCCCTAGTACCACAAAAATCAAAAATATTCTGAAGTTAGACAGTGATGATGGTTGCACAACTCTGTGAATATAGTAAACACACTGAATTGTACATTTTACAATTATATGGCATGTAAATTTGATGATATGTTAATATTATTTCAGTAAAACGATTATAAAAAGGAAAGGCTAATTATGACAGAATTAGAAATGATGTGTAAGCAATATTTATAATAAAAACAGGAACACTGTCATATATCCTGCTGATATTAATGCACCAACACTTAGGGGAAAAGTCTTATCCAGAGTGATACATGAGGAAGTATAGATACCTTTGTAATGTTATAGTGTTTTTACTTCTATAACCTAGAAACTTTCCATAAGAAAAGTAACTCTTGAAAATATATTTAAATTGTTGGGGGCTGTGATCAAGTCAAGATGGAGCCTGGCAGTTTGCCAGGAGGAGTGGTTTGTGAGGCAACACCACTGAGCCATTAAGATGATGGGGACTCCTTATTGGCTGATTGCTGTATCTGGACGATGCTAATTGAGTCAAGCTCTGTGTACTCAGTTAGGTATATATACCTCTGCTGTTCCGCAGTAAAGCAGTTCCGGCTTCAACCTTCAAGTTGCTTGTCACCTCCCGGTTACTTTGCCCAGCCGGACTGCGGCATTAAATGAACATATATGTGTGTGTATATATAGATGTGTGTGTGTGTGTGTGTGTGTGTGTACGAGCCAGAGGAGCAAAAAAAAAAAAAAAGAATGAAAAAGATTGCTTAAAAGACTTAAGGAACACTAATGTATTTATGATGAAAATTATAGAAGAAAAGAAAGAAAAGAGGGCCAAAAGTTTATTCAAAGAAATAATGGCTAAAATCTTCCTAAATCTGGGGAAGAAAATAGACAGCTAGATCCAGGAAGTCCAAAGGATATTGAATATGTTAAACTCAAAGAAACTTACACCAAACATACTGTAGATAATTGTTAAAATTAGAGATAGCCAGGCATGGTGGCACATGCCTATAATCACAGCTACTTGGGAGGCTGAGGCAGAAGAATCACAAGTTTGAGGCCAGCCTCAGCAACTCAGAAAGACCTTGTCTCAAAATTAGGACTGGGTATGTAGCTCATTGCTAGAGTAATCCTGGGTTCAATCCCTAGTACCACAAAAATCAATTAATTAAAATAATTAATTAATTAAATCAAAGACAAAGTAGAGAAAAAAACGACTGCCACAAACAAGGGAATCTATATGAGGCCATAAATTTTTTAGTAGAAATCTTAGCATCCATATAAGATAAGTATGATATATTCAAAGTGCTGAAAGGAAAAACAACCTGCCAACTAAGGACACCATAGCAAACAAAACTGTATTCCAAAAATTAAGGAGAGATTAGACTTCCCCATAATAACAAAAGCTGACGCAGTCCATCACCAATAATCAATTTACAAGAAATATTAGAGTTCTTCAAGTTGAAAGGATATTAAATAGCAACACAACAGAGAAAGAAAGTATGGAACTCATCAATAGAAGTAAATATATCCATCAATATAGGGTTTTGTATTACTGTAATGGTGATGAGTAAATTACTTATTTTAGTATAAAAGATAAAAATACTAAAAATAACTGTAACTGAAATCACATTGATAAGTATATAACATAAATAGATGTAAACTATGACAGCAAAAACATACAATGTTAAGGGAAGCAGCAAAGGTGCAGTTCTGTGTGCAAATGATTATCTTAAAAGGGACTATTATAACTATTTGATATGCTATGGAAGCCCATGCTAACCACAAAGACAATAACTACAGAAAGTACATGAAAAGAATTAAAGCATATAAACACAAAAAAAATTGCAACAAAGTAAAGCACCTAAAAGAGCCAAAGAAGGATAAAAGAACTACAATACAAACAGAAAACAGCAACAAAATAGCAAATAGTAAACCCTTTCTCATCAATAATTACCCTAAATGTAATTGGATTAAATACCTCAATCAAAATATAGAGTGGCTAAATGGCTAAAAACAAGGAGACCCAAACATACACTGTCTTTAAGAGACAGATTTAAGGATAGACAGAGACTGAAAGTAAAAGAATAGAAAAACATATTCCATGCAAATGATAACCAAAAGAGAACAGGAACAGCTATCTTTATATCACACCAAATAGGCCTTAAGTCAAAAACTGCTGTAAGAGATAAAGAACATTATATAATAATAAAAGTGTCAATCTACCAAGAGGATAAAACAATTATGAATATTCATGTACCCAGCATAGGAGGACTTAATTATATAAAACAAACTTGATAGAGCTTAAGAAAGAGACAATAAAATATTAGTTGGGGACTTCAAAATACCATTTCAATAATAGGTCAACAGAGACAGAGAATCAACAAATAAACAGTGGATTTTCATAACATTATTGACCAAATGGACCTAACAGACATACATTTTCAACCAACAACAACATCAGAATCCATATTTTTCTCAAGTGCACAAAGAACATTCTCAAAGATAGATCACATGTTAGATCACAAAACAAGTCAATAAATTTAAGAAGATTGAAATCATACCAATTATCTTCTATGATCACAATGAACTGAAACTAGAAATTAATAGCAGAAGGAAAACTGGAAAAATCACAAATAAGTTGAAATTAAACAATACATTTTTGTACAACTAGAGTGTCCAAAAAGAAAGTTAAAAAAAAAGCTTAAGTAGAAAACCATACACTTATGGAATGAAGGAAAAGCAGAAAGAGAAAAGTTATAGCAATAAATGCCTGCATTATAAAAGAAGGAATTCAAATAACCTAATCTTTTTTTAATTTTTATTATTGGTTGTTCAAAACATTACAAAGCTCTTGACATATCATATTTCATGCATTTGATTCAAGTGGGTTATGAACTCTCATTTTTACCCCGTATACAGATTGCAGAATCACATCGGTTACATATCCACGTTTTTACATACTGCCATACTAGTGTCTGTTGTGTTCTGTTGCCTTTCCTATCCTCTACTATCCCCCCTCCCCTCCCCTCCCCTCCCCTCCCATCTTCTCTGTCTACCCCATCTACTGTAATTCATTTCTCCCCCTTGTTTTTTTTCCCTTTCCCATCACTTCCTCTTATATGTAATTTTGTATAACAATGAGGGTCTCCTTCCATTTCCATGCAATTTCCCTTCTCTCTCCCTTTCCCTCCCTGCTGCAGTCTGGCTGGGCACAAATGCCGCAGTCTGGCTGGGCACACAATCACGAGCCACCACACAGCTTGTAGATTCAAACAGCAACTCTTTATTCCCGAACTCACACCAGCCGTCTACAATCACGTTCTGGGGAAATCCACGTTCTCTTCCCAAATCCCCCTCCACTGGGCTTCTATCTCCAAAATATACTGTCTGAATCCCGTGAGAACTCAAGGGGAACTCAGGCAGCAGGATACGCCCTATTCCCAGCAGGAATAATCTTAAACCTTAAACCTGGAACCTAAACTGGGAACGCCCTAAACAAGATTATCTTAAAACCGGGAACACCCTAATCTGCCTTGGTCCTTGAGCAAGGTCACCTACATTCAATGTCACTGCAACATGTCAGCAACATGGGGTACGCTGGCAAGGAAATTGTCATACCTACTTGGCTAATGGCTCCCAGCACCTCCCACCTCTTGTCCCTGTTTAATATTAATCTTCTTCTCATGCTCTTCCTCCCTGCTCTGTTCTTAGTTGTTCTCCTTATATCAAAGAAGACATTTGGCATTTGTTTTTTAGGGATTAGCTAGCTTCACTTAGCATAATCTGCTCTAATGCCATCCATTTCCCTGCAAATTCCATGATATTGGACATTTTTTTAGTGCAGAGTAATACTCCATTGTGTATAAATGTCACAATTTTTTTATCCATTCATCTATTGAAAGGCACCTAGGTTGGTTCCACAGTCTAGCTATTGTAAATTGTGCTGCTATGAACATCGATGTAGCAGTGTCCCTGTAGCATGATCTTTTTAGGTCTTTAGGGAATAGTCCGAGAAGGGGAATAGCTGGGTCAAATGGTGGTTCCATTCCCAGCTTTCCAAGAAATCTCCATACTGCTTTCCAAATTGGCCACACCAATTTGCAGTCCCACCAGCAATGTACAAGTGTACCCTTTTCCCCACATCCTCGCCAGCACTTGTTGTTGTTTGACTTCATAATGGCTGTCAATCTTACTGGAGTGAGATGGTATCTTAGGGTGGTTTTGATTTGAATTTCTCTGACTGCTAGAGATGGTGAGCATTTTTTCATGTACTTGTTGATTGATTGTATGTCCTCCTCTGAGAAGTGTCTGTTCAGGTCCTTGGCCCATTTGTTGATTGGGTTATTTGTTTTCTTATTGTTTAATTTTTTGAGTTCTTTGTATACTCTGGATATTAGGGCTCTATCTGATGTGTGAGGAGTAAAGATTTGTTCCCAGGATGTAGGCTCCCTATTTACCTCTCTTATTGTTTCTCTTCCTGAGAAAAAACTTTTTAGTTTGAGTAAGTCCCATTTGTTGATACTTGTTATTAACTCTTGGGCTATGGGTGTCCTATTAAGGAATTTGGAGCCCGACCCCACAATATGTAGATTGGAGCCAACTTTTTCTTCTATCTGATGCAGAGTCTCAGATTTGATATCAAGCTCTTTGATCCATTTTGAGTTAACTTTTGTGCATGGCGAGAGAAAGGGATTCAGTTTCATTTTGTTGCATATGGATTTCCAGTTTTCCCAGCACCATTTGTTGAAGATGTTATCCTTCCTCCATTGCATGCTTTTAGCCCCTTTATCAAATATAAGAAAGTTGTAATTTTGTGGATTGGTCTCTGTGTCCTCTATTCTGTACCATTGGTCCACCCGCCTGTTTTGGTACCAGTACCATGCTGTTTTTGTTACTATTGCTCTGTAATATAGTTTGAAGTCTGGTATCGCTATACCGCCTGATTCACACTTCCTGCTTAGCATTGTTTTTGCTATTCTGGGTCTTTTATTTTTCCATATGAATTTCATGATTGCTTTCTCTATTTCTACAAGAAATGCCGTTGGGATTTTGATCGGCATTGCATTAAACTTATAAACAACTTTTGGTAATATCGGCATTTTGATGATGTTAGTTCTGCCTATCCATGAACAGGGTATATTTTTCCATCTTCTAAGATCTTCTTCTATTTCTCTCTTTGGGGTTCTGTAGTTTTCATTGTATAAGACTTTCACCTCTTTTGTTAGGTTGATTCCCAAGTATTTCATTTTTTTTTTTGAGCATATTGTGAATGGGGTGTTATCATCATTTCCGTTTCAGAAGTTTTGCCACTGATATACAGGAATGCCTTTGATTTATGCGTGTTGATTTTATATCCTGCCACTTTGCTGAATTCATTTATTAGCTCCAGTAGTTTCTTTGTAGACCCTTTTGGGTCTGTTAGGTATAGAATCATGTCGTTCACAAATAGTGATAACTTAAGTTCTTCTTTTCCTATTTTTATGCCTTTAATTTCTTTTGTCCGTCTAATTGCTCTGGCCAGTGTTTCGAGAACTATGTTGAACAGAAGTGGTGAGAGAGGGGCATCCCTGTCTTATTCCAGATTTTAGAGGGAATGCCTTCAATTTTTCTCTATTCAGAATGATGCTAGCCTGAGGCTTAGCATAGATAGCTTTTACAATATTGAGGTATGTTCCTGTTATCCCTAGTTTTTCTAGAGTTTTGAACATAAAGGGATGCTTTACTTTGTCGAATGCTTTTTCTGCATCTATCGAGATGATCATATGGTTCTTATCTGTAAGTCTATTGATGTGGTGAATAACATTTATTGATTTCCGTATATTGAACCAGCCTTGCATCTCAGGGATGAATCCTACTTGATCATGATGCAAGATTTTTTTGATATGTTTCTGTATCGGATTTGCCAGAATTTTTTGAGGATTTTTGCATCTAGATTCATTAGAGATATTGGTCTGTAGTTTTCTTTCTGTGAAGTGTCTTTGTCTGGTTTAGGAATCAGGGTGATGTTAGCCTTGTAGAATGAATTTGGAAGTTCTCCCTCTTTTTCTATTTCCTGAAATAGCTTGAAAAGTATTGGTATTAGTTCTTCTTTAAAGGTTTTGTAAAACTCTGCTGTATACCCATTCAGTCCTGGGATTTTCTTAGTTGGTAGTCTTTTGATGGCTTCTTCTATTTCCTCAATTGATATTGATCTGTTTAGGTTGTTGATATCCTCCTGACTCAATCTGGGCAGATCAAATGACTTAATAAATTTATCCATGCCTTCACTATCTTCTATTTTATTGGAGTATAAGGATTCAAAATAATTTTAATTATCTTCTGTATTTCTGAAGTGTCTGTTGTGATATTGCCTTTTTCATCCCGTATGCTAATAATTTGAGTTCTCTCTCTTCTTCTCTTTGTTAACATGGCTAAGGGTCTGTCGATCTTATTTATTTTTTCAAAGAACCAACTTTTAGTTTTATCAATATTTTCAATTGTTTCTTTTGTTTCGATTTCATTGATTTCAGCTATGATTTTAATTATTTCTTGCCTTCTACTTCTTTTGCTGTTGTTTTGCTGTTCTTTTTCTAGCGTTTTGAGATGAAATGTGAGATCATTTATTTGTTGGTTTTTTCTTTTTTTAAGGAATGAACTCCAAGCAATGAATTTCTCTCTTAAAACTGCTTTCATTGTGTCCCATAGATTCTGATATGTTGTGTCTGTGTTTTCATTTATCTCTAAGAATTTTTTAATTTCCTCCTTGATGTCTTCTGTAACCCATTGATCATTCAGTAACATATTGTTCATTCTCCAAGTGATGCAGGATTTTTCCTTCCTTCTTTTATCGTTGATTTCCAGTTTCATTCCATTATGATCAGATAGGATGCATGGTATTATCTCTACTCCTTTATAATTTCTAAGAGTTGCCCTGTGACATAATATATGATCTATTTTTGAGAAGGATCCATGTGCTGCTGAGGAAAAAGTGTAACTGCTTGATGTTGGGTGGTATATTCTATATAAGTCAAGTAAGTCTAGGTCATTAATTGTGTTATTGAGTTCTATAGTTTCTTTATTCAACTTTTGTTTGGAAGATCTGTCCAGTGGTGAGAGAGGTGTGTTGAAGTCTCCCATAATTTTTGTATGGTGGTCTATTAGACTCTTGAACTTGAGAAGAGTTTGTTTGATGAACATAGCTGCACCATTGTTTGGGGCATATATATTTATGATTGTTATGTCTTGTTGGTGTTTGGTTCCCTTGAGCAGTATGTAGTGTCCTTCTTTATCCCTTTTGATTAACTTTGGTTTGAAGTCTATTTTATTTGATATGAGTATGGACACTCCTGCTTGTTTCCGAGGTCCATATGAGTGATATGATTTTTCCCAACCTTTCACCTTCAGTCTATGTATGTCTTTTCCTATCAAATGCGTCTCCTGTAGGCAGCATATTGTTGGATCTTTTTTTTTTTTTTTTGATCCATTCTACTAGCCTGTGTCTCTTGATTGGTGAGTTTAAGCCATTAACATTTAGGGTTATTATTGAGATGTGGATTGCACTTCCAGCCATATTTGTTTATTTATGTTACTTAACATGGTTTGTTTTTCCTCTTTGATTATTTTTTCCCTTTACTGTAGTACCTCCTGCTGTTGGTTTTCATTGTTATTTTCCATTTCCTCTTCCTGTATTGTTTTGCCGAGGATGTGTTGAAGAGCTGGTTTTCTAGCTGCTAATTCTTTTAACTTTTGTTTATCGTGGAAGGTTTTAATTTCATCTTCCATCCTGAAGCTTAATTTCGCTGGATACACAATTCTTGGTTGGAACCCATTTTCTTTCAGCATTTGAAATATGTTGTTCCAGGATCTTCTAGCTTTCAGAGTCTGTGTTGAAAGATCAGCTGTTATCCTGATTGGCTTACCCCTAAATGTAATCTGCTTCCTTTCTCTTGTAGCTTTTAAGATTCTCTCCTTATTCTGTATGTTGGGCATCTTCATTATAATGTGTCTAGGTGTGGATCTCTTATGACTTTGCACATTCGGCGTCCTGTAGCCTTCTAGGATTTGGGATTCTGTTTCATTCTTCAAGTCTGGGAATTTTTCTTGTATTATTTCGTTGAACAGATTGCTCATTCCTTTGGTTTGGACCTCTATACCTTCCTGTATCCCAAATACTCTTAAGTTTGGTCTCTTTATGTTATCCCATATTTCTTGGATGTTCTGCTAATGGTTTCTTAACAGTCTCACTGAGCTGTCTATGTTCTTTTCAAGTTGAAATACTTTGTCTTCATTGTATGATGTTCTTTGTTCTAAGTGTTCTACTCTGCTGGTAGTACTCTCATTTGAGTTTTTAATTTGGTTTATTGCTTCCTGCATTTCTAGGATTTCTGTTTGTTTGTTTTTTATAACCTCTATCTCCCTGTATAGTAGATCTTTTGCTTCTTGGATTTGTTTATGTAATTCATTGTCAAAGTGATCCGTCATTGTCTAATTTTGTTGTCTAATGTCTTCCTTGAGACTCCAGATCATCTGAAGCATGTATATCCTGAATTCTTTATCTGACATTCCATCTGCTGCAGATATTACCTCTTCTAAAGTTGAGTTGACCTGCATTGCTTGTGGTCCTTTCTTTCCTTGTCTTTTCATACTGCTCACATTTCTTTCTGCTTTGTGAAACTGTTGTGTTATTGATTTTCCCTCTATATATTTATATTGCTCTTGTATAGTTGCAAAGTCTCCCTTTTTGGAGAAAGACAATGTTAACAGTTCTCAATATCAATAGTACAACATCTAAGCACACGTTTTCCTTATTACTACATTTATAGATAGACTTTATGTCTACAAATGTTGGTTTCGATTATCGTTTACAAATATAGTCATTAGTTTCATGATAGGCATACCGTTTCTGGTAGCTTGAAGAAAACTGAATTTCAGGTGTAGGATGTTATGTTTAGGGGGAAAGGAGTGTGGGTATGGGGTTAATCTAACTTAGTAACTTTGGAAAGCTCTAAGCAATAGATGGGTAATTTATGGAAGAATGTATAGATTCAAATTCCTATCTGTATTTATAAGATTACCCTACTTATAAATAGTAAAGTTTAGGGGGTTGCAAGTGGGATAGAGGGAGTAAGAGGGAGAAAAACAAATAACAAGAAAGAGAAAAAATAGAGTGGGGAAAAGAAAATAAGAGAAAAAAGAAAAGAAATAAAAATGGGGAAGGGAATGGGGCATATGCAATTCCTCTATATTATATTATTCTGGTGATTCAGTTGTTAAAGACCTTTTTCATGCACAATTTTTGGTTTCACATATGTTGAGGTTGCGAGGACCAGAGGGGAAGGGTAGAGGAGACTGGATGAATGGATGAAAAGAGAGAGAGAAGAGAAAAAAAAGAAAAAAAAATGTCTCTCAGAACTCTGTTTTCTTTTCTTCCAGTGGGTGGCGTTGTCTATTCCTAGCTTGAGTCTCTGGGTTCAGGATGGTGGTGGTAGTCAGTGTGAGAGGACTTGAGCTTCCACCTGTGGCGTCTCTACTCTTATTCTCTGAGATGTTAACCAGGTGCCTGATCCACCGCAGAACCGCGCTGGTAGCCACGCCCACCAGTTGGTGGGTTTTAAGTGTTGGTGGGATTTCCCAAGATATCTAAGTTTCATCAGTTTTTCTCATACGGTGTTTGATGAGGTGGGGGTGTCGGGGAAACCTTATGTTTTCAGGTGACCGCACAGGCGGGCGGCTGGGCCCCTCCTCCAGTTGGGGTGGTCTGTCTACCTCGCCTGCGGGCCGCTGGGCCCCTTCTATGGGTTGCGTGGTCTGCCTACCATGCAGATTGGAGGCTTAAATAACCTAATATTAAAATAAGAACAATCTGACGGATCCGTGGGCACATGCCTGTATCACAGTGGCTCAGGAGGCTGAGGCAGGAGGATTGCAAGTTCAAAGCCAACCTAAGCAATGGTATGGTACTAGGCAACTCTTTGAGACCCTGTCTCTAAATAAAATACAAAATAGGGCTGGGGATGTGGCTCAGTGGGTTGAGTGCACCTGAATTCAATCCCTGGTCCCCAGAAAAAAAAAGAAAAAAGAAAAAAACCAAACCCAAATCAACAGAGGGGAAAAAATTTTAAAAAGATTAGAACAGAAATAAATTAAATAGAAAAAAATAACATAGGGCTGAGGATACAGCTCAGTTGGTAGAGTGCTTGCCTTGCATGCACAAAGTTCTAGGGTCCATCCCTAGCACTATAAAAAAAGGCTAAGAGTTGTGGGGTTTTTTGTATTGATGAAGATAAATAAAATAGACCAATAGCCTTATTAACTAAGAAAAATAAAACCTAAATAAATAAAATCACAAATGATACAGGAAATATGACAACTGATGCCACAGAACTAAAAAGAATCACAAGAGACTATTGTAAACAACTATATGCCAATGAAATAGAGAATCTGGGAAAATGGTCAAATTCCAAGAAACAAGAAACTTACCAAGACTAAATCATGAAGAATAATACATCTGAACAGACCTATAAAAAATTAGTAAGGATACTGGATCAGTAGTAAAAAAGCTCCCTCCCAACAAAGAAAAGCCCAGAAACTGATAGATTTACTTACCAGTTCTTCCAAACAAAGTATTGTACAGGAGGGAATACATCTAAACTCATTTTAAGATGTCAGCCTTACATTGGTACAAAAGCCAGACAAAGACACCATAAGAAAAGAAAACTATTGGCTAATATCCCTGTGAATATAAATGGAAAAGTCCTCAACAAATGCTAGCAAACTGAATTTAATAGCACATAGAAAGGATTATGTACCATGATCTAGTGGGATTTACCTCCAGGATGCAAGGATAGTTTAACTTATGCAAATAAATTAATATGATACATTAAATTAACAGAATGAAGGTCAAGAACTGTATGATCCTTTCAACAGATGCAGGAGAAAACATTTGATAAAATTCAACATCGTTTTATGATTAAAAACTCTCAAGAACTAGGAATAGAAATTACTTCAACATGAGAGAGGCTATTTATGACAAGCCCACAGCTAATATTATACTCAAGAGTGAAAAACTGAGTTTTCCCACTAAGATCAGGAACAAGATAAGGTTGCACCCTCTTGCCACTCTGTCAACATAGTTCAAGCCAAAGCAGTTGGTCAAGACAAATAAATAAAAGACATCTAAATCAGAAAGGAAAAAGCAGAATTATCACTATTTACAGATATGATCTTTATATGGAAAGCCCAAGAGACTCCACAAAGAAAACTGCTAGAAATAATAAATTAATTTAGTAAAGTTGCAAGGTCTAAAACCAACATACAAAAATCATTGTGTTTGGATACTATAATAATGAAATATCCAAACACAAAATTAAGGGAGGGAAATCCCATTTACAAGAGCACCAAAAAGGGCTGGGTATGTGGCTCAAGCGGTAGCACGCTCACCTGGCATGCGTGCGGCCCGGTTCGATCCTCAGCACCACATACAAACAAGGATGTTGTGTCCGCCAAAAACTAAAAAATAAATATTAAAAAAATTCTCTCTCTCCCCCACTCTCTTTAAAAAAAAAGAGCACCAAAAAATAAAATACCTAGACATTTTATTTACTTATTTATTTATTGGTTTGTTTTTATTGATTTTTTTTAGTTATACATGACAGTGGAATTCATTTTGACATAATTATTAAAGCATGGACTATATCTTGTTCTACTTCAATCCCTTCCCTCGCCCAACTCCCTGTTCTTTTCCCTTACTGATCCTTCTGCCAAAAAAAGAAGAAAAAGTAAAAATCTTTACTCATTAAGCAATTTCTCACCAGAAACCTCTCCCCACAGCCCCTGACAACCATTAATCTGTATACTACCTCTATGGATTTATCTATTTTGGAATAATTCATATAAATAGAATTACATAAAGATAAATAATAAAATACCTAATCATAAATTTAAATAATAAGGAATTGAAAGACATACAAGCAAATGTGAGGATATTCCATGTTCACAGAATGGAAAACTTAATATTAAGATATCCAGACTATCCAATGTGTTCTGCAATTCAAAGAAATTCTTATCAAAATTCAAAGCATATTTCTTACAGATTAAAAAAATAATAATAAAGTTCACAAGGAGCCAATTTGCCTAGGTACAATCCCTGCATTGCTCGCGCACCTGCGCATGTGCTCTCACTCCCCCACCCTCTCTCTCTCCATATATATGAATGCTGCAATCATTAAAAGAGTATGGTAATGGCATAAAGACAGACATGTTGATTAATGGAATAGAATAGAAAGCCCAGATATAAATCTGCAAATATATGTGGTCAATTGACTTTCGAGTATACCAAGAACACACAATGGGGAAGGGATAATTGCTTCAATAGATGGTACTGGGAAAATTATATTCACATGCAAAAGTATAAATTTGGACACTTAAATTCACTATACACAAAAATCAACTCAAAATAAATTAAAGATTTAAACATAAAATTTGAAACTGTAGAACTCCTAGAAGAAAGCACAGGATGAGGCTGGGGTTGCAGTTCAGTGGTAGAGCACTTGCCTAGCATCTGTCCTCAGCACCACATATAAACAAATGAATAAAATAAAGGTCCCTCAACATTAAAAAAAAAAAGAAAAGAAAAGAAAGCATAGGATGAAATCTGCAGGTCATTGATCTTATAAACCATTTTATGGGCATGACACCCAAATCACAGACAACAAAAGCAAAATTAGACAAGTAGGAATACATCAAACTACAAAGCTTCTGAACAGAAAAATAAATTTATTAACAGAGTAAGAAAATAATCAATGTAGCATGAGAAAATATTTGAATTCTACATATCTGACAAGGGGCTAATTTCCAAGATACATAAGGAAATTCTACAACTCATAACAACTAATAAAGGTTGAGTATCCCTTGCCAAAAATTCTTGGGACCAGAAGTGTTTTAGATTTCTGAGTCATTTTTAGAATTTTGGAATACCTGCACAGACTTTACAGACTGAGCTCCCCTAATTTATATATCTGAAATTTTAAATGCTCTAAAATCTGAAACTATTTGAACATCATGTCAACATTTGAATTTGGATTTGGAGGCATTTTAAATTTGGGGATTATGGATGCTCAACCTGTAACTCTAGTTTTAAAAACGAGCTAAAGACTTGAATAGATATTTCTCCAAATTAAGCAGACCAGTAGTCAGCAAGTATATGAAAAGATGCTCGACATCACAAATCTTCAGAAAAATGCAAATAAAACACATATCATCTGTTAGGATGGTTATCATCAAAGCAAACAAAGTATTCATAATGAACAAATAATATAAATTGATATACACTATATAAAATAACTGGCTTGTTGTTTGTAAAGTGCAAATGTCAGGACAATTAGGGGAAAACTGAGGCACTATCCATACTGCAGGACACTAAAGAAATCTGACAACTAAATTAACGTGTAATCTTGAATCACATGCATGCCCTTATTAATATAGCAAAGATTTTTTTCCCCTTTCTTAACTTATCCACTGCTACTGCTTTAGTTAAAACTCTCAAGATACTTCACTTAGATCAACAGAGCAGTCTCCTACTCTTCCTTCTACCTCACTCTCATACTCAGCATAAACTTTCCAAATGTAAATCTTAAAATAACATTATTATTATTATTATTATTATTATTTCCCCACTCAACACTTTTCTGAGTTACATTGCCATAACAAAATTCTGTTCCTATCTGTTAGTCCCAACTCTGCTACCCCAAATCAGCAAGCCATCTAGTAACCACAGACAAATGAGGGAGCCCAGCTGAGACCAGGATAACCACCCAGTCGAGCACAACCTCAATTGCTCACCCACAGAAGAGTAAGTGCAATAAAATTTTTAAGCTAATTAGTTTCAGAGTGTTTTATAATGGAACAATAGTTAAATACTAC
The DNA here is from genome assembly GCF_021218885.2 of Marmota monax. Lineage (NCBI taxonomy): Eukaryota > Metazoa > Chordata > Mammalia > Rodentia > Sciuridae > Marmota > Marmota monax. The sequence goes on from NW_026695227.1 coordinate 2,762,763, forward strand.
AATTCTCTCACCCAATACCACCTTTTCAATCGTGTTTCCAGAAAGCTATCATGGTAGTGAGTAGTGAGTATGGAATTCAACATCATATTGTTCTAATTTGTAAAACTGTTCAAGATGAATTATATTTTAATGCAACATTTTAAAAATCAAAATTAATTTTTAAAAGCTCCATGAATGAAATATTTAAATCTTAAATATTAGACAAGATCAGACAGCATATGACCACAATTTCTATTTAGCATCTCAGAAATATTGAGGAGGTCTAGAAAGTTGGTTGTTGGGTTTTTTTTTAATATTTAGGTTTTATTATTTTATATTCAGTAGATCAATTCAAACTCTCATCCACATCTCACAAGAGGCCAGGAGGCTGGACTTTTTGTATTACAAATCAGCAACAGCAGCCCAAAGGTCACCAACATGTGTGGAGTTTATTGCATCATTATAAACAGGAAACCTTGTCTCCTCCTGACCACAGGCCCAAAAGGTTATAAAAGAAAGATAACTTAGCCCCAATGTGAGAATACATCCTGAAACTTGCAGGCCTTACCTTGGCATCTTTATTTACTTATTTGTTGGTCCTGGGGATGAAACCCAGGACCTCATGCATGCTAGGCCAGTGCTCTGTCCCTGAGCCACATCTCCAGCCCATCCTGGCATTTTTTTTTTAAAGACTAGATGTGATACCCTATAAGGCATTTCCATGTTGTTAAAAAAAAATCTTCATTTAAGTACATTTTACATAAAAGTGCCACACACTGTTCTAATTGCTTGCCTACATTTACATCACAACTGTGGGTCAGGCAGAAGGATCACACTGGTTGAAATCTCTAAGTCTTATTTCCCAATGATCAGGGCCATCCAGCATGGTGCTGCCATAGAGGGGTTAGCATCAGATGACACCTAGAACAGCCACCACCTCAGATGAGAGGTCAAGAAATCATTTAATAGGACTAAAGGGATAATGGAAATATTTCACTTCTTACTTCTCAGGCTATTTAACTTGACACACTTGTTTAAAAACTGATTTTCTCCATAATATTAAACATGTGTTTCACTGTAAAATACAATTGACAATAATAGTACTTAGCTGCCCAATGTTCTCCTGCCACCTGATTAATGGGCCTCACAAGCACATCAGTGGAGGAACAGTAAAGGACAGCTATTGAAATTAGTTACATTTAGCATTTGCAAGACTAGTAAAAACCAACTTAAATTTGGACATTACTTTTAGCTTTAAAATTACACAGACAAGACTACATTAAAGAACCTGTTATAAGAGGCTGATAAAATATGGCCATTTCTAAGCTCTATAACCAAATATTTTTAATATTCCTACTTGCCACGCTTCAATAAAATTAGAATGAAATCTCAAAAAGCTATCTCTGGCTATTTTTCCTAAATGGATTTGATGCCAATTATTGGGAAAAAATGTATCTACTTATGCAACACACTTATTCTTTATGCAGCCTCTTACATATTTGGGCAATTAATAAAGTTTAAATTTCTAGGGCTGGGGATGTGGCTCAAGCAATAGCGCGCTCGCCTGGCATGCGTGCGGCCCGGGTTCGATCCTCAGCACCACATACAAACAAAGATGATGTGTCCGCTGAAAACTAAAAAATAAATACTCTAATAAAGAGAGTGCCGGGGTTCCCACCGGAGATCCGGGCTGACTGATCCGCACAGCTCGCCACGCGGCTACAGACGGCAGGGCACCACTGAGAGGCGACCAGCAAGCAGGAAGAAACATTGCTGCAGATTCTGTGGAATCCTGCTGGCTGAGCACCCATTGAGCCCCGGGCTGAGTTCGGGATTTCAGACGGGGAAGGAAGCAGTACAGTTCTATCCCCCACAACGGAAACTCCATCAAGGAAACCAGCGGCCACCATCTTGGAGAGCTGAAGTAACCACCGCCACTCTCCAACAGATTGCAACAATAAAACAGGTGTGTGTTACTCAGCTCAGCTCCCATACAGCGGGGAATTCGCATAAAATCTCTCCTAGACTTTCCGGGGGAGGGATTATCAGAGCGAGCCTGCATAAAGACATGGGGAAAACTAGAGACACCTGACCTTCAACTCCCCCTCCCATCAGCGGCGAAAACGAAACCTGTCTAGCCAGCACTGGGGGAGGGGCAAGCGTAAAAAATCAAAACAATAGAGTGCTGGGGTTCCCAAGAGACACCCTCCACACCCAACAAACGCAGGCCCAGAGTACAGTTTGAACTGCCGAGAGGCATCACTCAGGGGAAATCTGGTCTAGCAGGAGAAACCAGGACTAGCAGGAGAAACCAGGGGACTAGAGGCCCGGCCCTCGTGACTGGGCGGCTGGAGACCGCACGCCCGCTGGCGACAGTCCACCCGCTGCCCGTGTGACTGGGCGGCTGGAGACTGCCCGCCCGCCAGGGACAGACCGCGTGACTGGGAGGCTAGAGACCGCCCGCCCGCTGGTGACAGCCCACCCGCTGCCCGCGCGACTGAGCGGCTGGAGACCGCCCGCCCGCCAGCGACCAGGAGCTGAAACCAACCAGAGACAGTCAAGTCCCACCCCCACATTCGGACACCCTGGCAAGGAGCCTGGAGCCAGCCATAGCAGAGAGGTGACATCACTGGAGCTCGGCCGTCGGAATTCCTTCCCAGCGGATTCCACTTTAGTAGGCATAGTCTACGAACACAAAGGAGAGACAACAGAGATATACAAAACCAAAACAAATCTATAGAAGAGAGCAGAAACACAGCAATCAAATAGAGCTGGAAAGTAACATGAACATCATGAAAAAACAAGGGAAAAAAGGAGTACAAACAATGCAGGACAACTTAATTCTACAGGAGGACCTAGAAGCATCAGAAACAGGGATAGGGAAAGAACTCAAGGCATACCTAACTCAGATGGAAAGGAATATTAGAGAAGACATGAGGCAGCAAGTCCAAGCAATAAAAGTATATTTTGAAAATGAATTAAACAAACAAATTCAAATGGCAAAGAACGAGCTTTACCAGGAGATAGACATCTTAAAAAAAAATAAAACAGTAATCCTAGAAATGCAGGAAACTATAAACCAAATTAAAAACTCAAACGAGAATATTACAAATAGACTAGATCAAGTAGAAGTCAGAACATCAGATAATGAAGACAAAGTTTATCAACTTGAAAAGAATATAGTCAACACAGAAAAGATGCTTAAATCCCACAAGCAATCTATTCAAGAGATATGGGATCTCATAAAAAAAACCAAATTTGAGAGTCATCGGGATAGAAGAAGGCATAGAGATTCAAACCAAAGGAATGGACAACATATTTAATGAAATAATACTAGAAAACTTCCCAGAGATGAAAGATGGAATGGATTGCCAAATCCTGGAAGCCTACAGGACCCCAAACATTCAAAACCATAATAGACCAACTCCAAGACACATAATTATGAAGATATCCAACATACAGAACAAGGAGAGAATATTAAAAGCTACGAGAGAAAGGAGGCAGATTACATTCAGGGGTAAACCAATTAGGTTAACGACTGATTTTTCATCACAGACTTTGAAAGCGAGAAGATCCTGGAACAATGTATTTCAAACGCTGAAAAATAATGGATTCCAACCAAGAATACTGTATCCAGCAAAATTAAGCTTCAGATTTGACAATGAAATTAAAATCTTTCACGATAAACAAAAGCTTAAAGAATTCGCAGCCAGAAAACCAGCACTGCAAAGCATTTTGAGCAAAATACTACAAGAAGAGGAATTGAAAAATAGTGCCCAAAACTAACAGCGGGAGGTATCTCAGTAAAGGGGGAGGAAAATAACCAAAAAGTAAAAGCTAGCCAAACTAAAATAAATAAATAAATAAACATGACTGGAAGTACAAATCATATTTCAATTGTAACCTTAAAAGTTAATGGCCTAAACTCACCAATCAAGAGACATAGGCTAGTAACCTGGATCAAAAAAACAAATCCAACAATATGCTGCCTTCAGGAGACTCATATGATAGGAAAAGACATACACAGGCTGAAGGTAAAAGGCTGGGAAAAATCATACCACTCACATGGTTCTCGGAAGCAAGCAGGACTGGCCATACTCATATCGAATAAAATCAACTTCAAACCTAAGTTAATCAAAAGGGATAAAGAAGGACACTATATACTGTTAAAAGGAACCATCCACCAACAAGACATAACAATTATCAATATGTATGCACCAAACAATGGTGCTGCAACGTTCATAAAACAAACTCTCCTCAAGTTCAAGAGTCAAATAGACCACAACACAATAATTATGGGTGACTTCAACACACCGCTCTCTCCATTGGACAGATCCTCCAGACAAAATCTGAATAAAGAAACTATAGAACTCAATAACACAATCAATAACCTAGACTTAACCGACATATATAGAATATATCAACCATCATCAAGTGGATACACGTTCTTCTCAGCAGCACATGGATCCTTCTCAAAGATAGGCCATATATTATGCCATAGGGCAACTCTTAGTAAATATAAAGGTGTGGAGATAATACCATGCATCTTATCTGATCATAATGGAATGAAACTGGAAATCAATGATAAAAGAAGGAAGGAAAAATCCTGCATCACATGGAAAATGAACAATATGTTACTGAATGATCAATGGGTTACAGAAGACATAAAGGAGGAAATCAAAAAATTCTTGGAGATAAATGAAAATACAGACACAACATATCGGAATCTATGGGACACAATGAAAGCAGTTTTAAGAGGGAAATTCATTTCCTGGAGTTCATTCCTCAAAAAAAGAAAAAAACCAACAAATAAATGAACTCACACTTCATCTCAAAACCCTAGAAAAGAGCAAAACAACAGCAAATGTAGTAGAAGGCAAGAAATAATTAAAATCAGAGCAGAAATCAACGAAATTGAAACAAAAAAAAACATTGAAAAAATGGATAAAACTAAAAGTTGGTTCTTTGAAAAAATAAATAAGATCAACAGACCCTTAGCCATGCTAACGAAGAGAAAAAGAGAGAGAGCTCAAATTACTAACATACGGGATGAAAAAGCCAATATCACAACGGACACTACAGAAATACAGAAGATAATTAGAAATTACTTTGAAACCCTATATTCCAATAAAATAGAAGATATCGAAGATATCGATAAATTTCTTAAGTCATATGATTTGCCCAGATTGAGTCAGGAAGATACACACAATTTAAACAGACCAATAACAAAGGAGGAAATAGAAGAAGCAATCAAAAGACTACCAACCAAGAAAAGCCCTGGACCAGATGGATATACAACAGAGTTTTACAAAACCTTCAAAGAAGAATTAATACCAATATTTTTCAAATTATTTCAAGAAATAGAAAAAGAAGGAGCTCTTCCAAATTCATTCTATGAGGCCAACATCACCCTGATCCCGAAACCAGACAAAGACACTTCAAAGAAAGAAAACTACAGACCAATATCTCTAATGAACTTAGATGCAAAAATCCTCAATAAAATCCTGGCGAATCGGATACAGAAACATATCAAAACAATCTTGCATCATGATCAAGTAGGATTCATACCTGGGATGCAAGGCTAGTTCAATATACGGAAATCAATAAATGTTATTCACCACATCAATAGACTTAACCATAAGAACCACATGATCATCTCGATAGATGCAAAAAAAGCATTCAACAAAGTTCAGCATCCCTTTATGTTCAAAACACTAGAAAAACTAGGGATAACAGGAACTTACCTCAACATTGTAAAAGCTATATATGCTAAACCTCAGGCTAGCATCATCCTAAATGGAGAAAAACTGAAGGCATTCCCTCTAAAATCTGGAACAAGACAGGGATGCCCTCTATCACCACTTCTATTCAATTTAGTTCTTGAAATACTAGCCAGAGCAATTAGACAGACAAAAGAAATTAAAGGCATAAAAATAGGAAAAGAAGAACTTAAATTATCGCTATTTGCGGATGACATGATAATATATTTAACAGACCCAAAAGGGTCTACAAAGAAACTGCTAGAGTTAATAAATGAATTCAGCAAAGTGGCAGGATATAAAATCAACACGCATAAATCAAAGGCATTCCTGTATATCAGCAACAAAACTTCTGAAATGGAAATGAGGAAAACCACTCCATTCATAATACCCTCAAAGAAAATAAGATACTTGGGAATCAACCTAACAAAAGAGGTGAAAGATTTATATAATGAAAACTACAGAACCCTAAAGAGAGAGATAGAAGAAGATCTTAGAAGATGGAAAAATGTACCCTGTTCATGGATAGGCAGAACTAACATCATCAAAATGGAGATATTACCCAAAGTTATCTGCAGGTTTAATGTGATGCCAATCAAAATCCCAAAGGCATTTCTTGTAGAAATAGATAAAGCAATCATGAAATTCATATGGAAAAACAGAAGACCCAGAATAGCAAAAGCAATTCTAAGCAGGAAGTGTGAATCTGGAGGTATAGTGATGCCAGAGATCAAACTGTACTACAAAGCAATAGTAACAAAAACAGCATGGTACTTGTACCAAAACAGGGAGGTGGACCAATGGTACAGAATAGAGGACACAGAAACCAATCCACAAAACTACAACTATCTTATATTTGATAAAGGGGCCAAAAACATGCAATGGAGGAAGGATAGCATCTTCAACAAATGGTGCTGGGAAAATTGGAAATCCATATGCAACAAAATGAAACTGAATCCCTTTCTCTCGCCATGCACAAAAGTTAACTCAAAATGGATCAAGGAGCTAGATATCAAATCAGAGACACTTCGTCTGATAGAAGAAAAAGTTGGCTACGATCTACATACTGTGGGGTCGGGCTCCAAATTCCTTAATAGGACGCCCATAGCCCAAGAGTTAATAACAAGAATCAACAAATGGGACTTACTTAAACTAAAAAGTTTTTTCTCAGCAAGAGAAAAAATAAGAGAGGTAAATAGAGAGCCTACATCCTGGGAACAAATTTTTACCCCTCACACTTCAGATAGAGCCCTAATATCCAGAATATACAAAGAACTCAAAAAATTAAACAATAAGATAACAAATAACCCAATCAACAAATGGGCCAAGGACCTGAACAGACACTTCTCAGAGGAGGACATACAATCAATCAACAAGTACATGAAAAAATGCTCACCATCTCTAGCAGTCAGAGAAATGCAAATCAAAACCACCCTAAGATACCATCTCACTCCAGTAAGATTGGCAGTCATTATGAAGTCAAACAACAATAAGTGTTGGCGAGGATGTGGGGAAAAGGGTACTCTTGTACATTGCTGGTGGGACTGCAGATTGGTGAGGCCAATTTGGAAAGCAGTATGGAGATTCCTTGGAAAGCTGGGAATGGATCCACCATTTGACCCAGCTATCGCCCTTCTCGGACTATTCCCTGAGGATCTTAAAAGAGCTCACTATAGGGATATTGCCACATCAATGATCATAGTGGCACAATTCACAATAGCTAGACTGTGGAACCAACCCAGATGCCCTTCAATAGATGAATGGATAAAAAAAAAAATGTGGCATCTATACACAATGGAGTATTACGCAGCACTAAAAAATGACAAAATCATAGAATTTGCAGGGAAATGGATGGCACTAGAGCAGATTATGCTTAGTGAAGCTAGCCAATCCCTAAAAAACAAATACCAAATGTCTTCTTTGATATAATGAGAGCAACTAAGAACAGAGCAGGGAGGAAGAGCAGGAAGAAAAGATTAACATTAAACAGAGACATGAGGTGGGAGGGAAAGGGAGAAAAAAGGGAAATTGCATGGTAATGGAGGGAGACTCTCATTGTTATACAAAATTACATATAAGAGGTTGTGAGGGGAATGGGAAAATAAACAAGGAGAGAAATGAATTACAGTAGATGGGGTAGAGAGAGAAGATGGGAGAGGAGGGGAGGGGGGATAGTAGAGGATAGGAAAGGTAGCAGAATACAACAGTTACTAATAAGGCATTATGTAAAAATGTGGATGTGTAACCAATGTGATTCTGCAATCTGTATTTGGGGTAAAATTGGGAGTTCATAACCAACTTGAATCTAATGTATGAAATATGATATGTCAAGAGCTTTGTAGTGTTTTGAACAACCAATTAAAAAAAGAATTTGCAGGGAAATGGATGGCATTAGAGCAGATTATGCTAAGTGAAGCTAGCCAATCCTTAAAAACAAATGCCAAATGTCTTCTTTGATATAAAGAGAGCAACTAAGAACAGAACAGGGAGGAAGAGCATGAGGAAAAGATTAACATTAAGCAAAGACGAGTGGGGGGAGAGAAAGGGAGAGAGAAGGGAAAGCATATGGAAATGGTAGGAGACCCTCAATGTTACACAAAATTACATATAAGAGGTTGTGAGGGGAAAGGGGGAGGAACAAGGGAGAGAATTGAACAACAGCAGATGAGGTAGAGAGGGAAGATGGGAGGGGAGGGGAGGGGGGATAGTAGAGGATAGGAAAGGTAGCAGAATACAACAGTTACTAATATGGCATTATGTAAAAATGTGAGTGTGTAACCGATGTGATTCTGCAATTTGTATTTGGGGTAAAAATGGGAGTTCATAACCCAATTGAGTCAAATGTATGAAAGATGATATATCATGAGCTTTGTAATGTTTTGAACAACCAATAAAAAAATTAAAAAAAATACTCTAATAAATAGTCTTGGGCCCTCCCTATATAGTGCAAAGACTTTGACAACTGTGTCCTTATAAGGGATATTAAAATATGAGTATGAATTGCCATGTAACTTAGCTTATATTGAGGGAATATAATAAGGAAAGGAATTTTAAATTTATTTTAAATTGGAACAAGCCTTAATTCATAAATATTGTGTTTCTTTGGGTGTTAGAATAATTATAATAATATTGGATGCTTTAAGATACGAACTTGCTATTATTCCTAAGTCATCCTTCATTCATGTTCTGAATGTTAAATACCTCAATATTACATTTAGCTGTGCCATCTATTTGATTAAAGTGAGAAATAGTTTCTTCTTATATAAATGCAAAAGTAAAACAGAAGCTCCACATCCTGTGTGCATAAAATAATAGCCAGTCTTTGGCATAAGGAAAACACTTATTGAGCTGATACTATACTAAGAACTATGTATATTTTTAATCATCAAATTTAATCTTCAAACAACAACAAGTGCTGGCGAGGATGTGGGAAAAAGGGTACACTTGTACATTGCTGGTGGGACTGCAAATTGGTGCAGCCAATTTGGAAAGCAGTGTGGAGATTTCTTGGAAAGCTGGGAATGGAGCCACCATTTGACCCAGCTATTCCCCTTCTCGGTCTATTCCCTGAAGACCTAAAAAGAGCATGCTACAGGGACACTGCTACATTGATGTTCATAGCAGCACAATTCACAATAGCAAGACTGTGGAACCAACCTAGATGCCCTTCAATAGACGAATGGATAAAAAAATGTGGCATTTATACACAATGGAGTATTACTCTGCATTAAAAAATGACAAAATCATAGAATTTGCAGGGAAATGGATGGCATTAGAGCAGATTATGCTAAGTGAAGCTAGCCAATCCCTAAAAAACAAATGCCAAATGTCTTCTTTGATATAAGGAGAGTAACTAAGAACAGAGTAGGGACGAAGAGCATGAGAAGAAGATTAACATTAAACAGGGGTGAGAGGTGGGAGGGAAAGGGAGAGAGAAGGGAAATTGCATGGAAATGGAAGGAGACCCTCAGGGTTATACAAAATTACATACAAGAGGAAGTGAGGGGAAAGGGAAAAATCATACAAGGGGGAGAAATGAATGACAGTAGAGGGGGTAGAGAGAGAAGAGGGGAGGGGAGGGGAGGGGGGATAGTAGAGGATAGGAAAGGCAGCAGAACACAACAGACACTAGTATGGCAATATGTAAATCAATGGATGTGTAACTGATGTAATTCTGCAATCTGTATATGGGGTAAAAATGGGAGTTCATAACCCACTTGAATCAAAGTGTGAAATATGATATATCAAGAAATTTGTAATGTTTTGAACAACCAACAATAAAAAATTAAAAAAAAATTAATCTTCAAAATGCTCTGTGGCAATATATTATTTAGGGAATTTGAATCACTAAGTTTATCTTTTTCCTTCCTTCACCACTTTGTCCAAGAATATTAACAGCAATCAATCAACATTGTTATATTCTTTAGTTTCCCAAAACAGTTCAATAGTTCATTGCAAAGTCACCTAGATCCTTGCTTCTTTTAAGTGGTTGATTAGGAGTATCTAATGCTTATATTTTGCATATCTTCTCTATAAAGAATTCAAACCATGAACTATCACTGCTCACTTTATACTAGAAACAGAGTCATAAGCATCTTTAATCATAAATTAGAGATCCAATTCCAGAAACCCAAAAAACCTCATTCCAGCCAGTCACTGTGGCTCATGCCTATACTCCCAGCTACTCAGGAGGCTAAGGAGAATTGTGTGTTTGAAGAAATCCTGGGCAACATAGAGAGACCCTGTCTCAAAATTTTAAAAAAGGGCTGGGGAAGAAATTTACTGGTAGAGACCTCCCAAGTTTCAAGCCCCAGAAAGAAAGAAAAAAAAAAACCACATCCTTACAATTCAATTTCTCTAGAACCACTCATAGATTCACAATCTGTATTAGTTGAAATTCTCCAGAGAAACAGAACACGTACACACATGCTCATACACACACACACACATACATGTGTGTGTGAAGAGATTTATTATGAGAAATTAGCTCTCATTATTATAAAAAATAAGATATCCTACAATTTGTTATCTGCAAGCTGGAGATACAAGAAAGCTAGAAACTTAATTCCATTCTGAGTCCAAAGGTCTGAGAACCAGAGAAGCCAACAGTGTATATCCCAGTCTAAGAAGACTAATGTCCCAGCATGTGCAAACAGGCAGGAAGCAAAAGGAATGAATTCCTCCTTCTTCTACCACCCTGTTCTTATTCAAGAACACATTAGATAATTCCAACCACATTGGGGAGGGCAATCCACTTTACTGAGTCTATACTGAGTATGCTGAGTCAGATGCTAATCTCATCAGGAAATACCCTCTCAGACACATCCCCAAATTTTATTTAATAGAGGCCAGTCAAGCTGACACACAGACATCATAAGCAAATTTAACCCCACTTTACAGAAGTATTCATGGAGGTACAGTGAGTTGACCAGAAGCAATGGTATACACGGAAGTCTGAATTTCAACCAAAGTCTTTTGGTTTCAGTCCCCTGTTCTTTCTACCACATCACACAGGATTTCTAAGAGGACCACAGAAAATGATTTCCTATTGCTTCACAGCAGAATCCAGCTAAGGTTCTGACCGATTTGTTTTGTTTTCCTTCAGTGTGAGGATGTGATGGTGAGAGAAATTTGGCAGATTAATTGCATTGATGGCCACAGTTCTTTGCCTCCTCTGTATCTCTGCCTCTTTGCCAGTTTTTCTGTATTTCTCAAGGCTTAGTCATGTGCTTTGCTTTAGCTGATGAGATGTAAGCAGTTTTGACATAAGCAGTAACTTGAAAAAGTGCTTTTGTACTTCCATTACTGCCTTGAGAACATGACTAAGCCTTCTGCAGCATGAGGGACTGGTGGCCCAGTTGCCTCATTTAACAGTCAGATGACCTCCACACATGTGAGTGACACTAGCCAAGATCAGCACAACTGCTCAGACAATCATTCTCTGGCCTACAGACCCGTGAATTAAGTGAATGGTCATTATTTTAAGCCACTGATTTTGGGGGCAGTAGTAGTACTGCTATTGTAGAAATTTGTTATTGTGGCAGCAGGTGACAGATATAAACAGACTCACAATGAGAGGGAACTGAGGCTTATTCCAGAATTCAGTGGCCAGTTAGTGGGTACACAGAGGCTGTCTTAGCTTAGTCTACTTTATAACAAAATACCATGGGCTAGATGGCTTATACAACAGATATTTATTTATCATGATTCTGAAGGCTGGGAAGCCTGAGATCATGGAGCCAACATTAGATTCTGATGAGGGTCTTCCTCTGGTTTGCAAAAACTGACTTTTTTTTTTTTTTTTTTTGCTATAAAAACACACGATAGAAAGAGCAAGATCTTCAGTCTCTTCTTATAAGGGCACTAATCCTATCAGGATGACACCACCCTCACCTAAACCCAACTATCTCTCAAAGGCCCCATTACCTCCAAATACCATCATCATATGGATTTGGGGGGTATGGAATAGAAATTTTCTGTTCATAACAGAAGCCTCAGAAACAGCTCCCCACTCAAATGTGGAAATAATTAGAATATTACAACCTCTACACTAAAGGGAATTTAAAACAATAAAAGTTCCATAAAATATTTATAAAACTATGCCATTTCTCCACTCCCTAACATGTCCTTGACTAACAAAATGTTGTAAGAATTCATATTCACTCTTATCACTAAAATTTATATTCTTATGCTATACTAAAAAGTTGAAAAGAAATTATTCCTATCCCAAAATCATATGGAAGTTCCTTTTTAGCATAATTATATGTGGAATTATCTAGACATGAAAGTATCTTCAGTTTGGATGACTACTGCTCCCTTTGATGGCAGCAGAGCACACACAGGACCTACTTGTCTTCTATCACAGTAATGGTGACAAGAATTACAAATTGAGCAGAAGTAACTTTTATTTTCTTGTAAAAAGGAAAACATAGTCCTCATGTTTTAATTAGCAGTGATTCGAAGTCTGCCATGGCTCAAGCATGAAGTAGACAGTGTGTGGGATGGAGGAGCACGAAGACTGGTGAAAATTGTTCTGAGGGAAAGACAGACGTGCAAACCAACTGCAGCACAAGGTCAAATGCAATACGCATCTTGTCAGTTTATAAACTGTGGAGGATATAGACCATCTCATCAAATTATACAGGTATTAGAAAGGGGCTGGGAAAACTATTTTTAAATTTTGCTTCAGTGACAGCCTGATTCTCCCTTGCATTGAGTATACCATGCCCTCTACAAAAATAAGACATAAAGCATTAAGAGTAACTAAATTATCATGATTTTCTCTCCACAATGGAATTACATAAAGTTGTGTGCATTAGAAATGACTTCTTGATTTTTCAGGAGAGGTCAACTGAAATCCTTCTCCCCAAGATAATGTGTACTCCTTAAAGGAAGAAACTATAGCTTTTACTCCTTGTCTCCAGTTGTGAATAACATTTGAGATCCTAATGAGAGATCAATATTACAGGCCCTAACTTATAAACTAGCTGTTTTAAAGGTCTTTTTTAAATTCTGTGGTTTAAAATACATTTTCCAAAAGAACCAACTATAATTTGATAATAAGATTCCCAGATTGAACACTCACATCCTACCTCCAAAAAAGAACCATTAATGTAAATGTAGTACAACCCTGTGTTGAACAAATAGTGTCATGAAACCCACCCACTTGAGCTCTAACATCTCTTAGGATCCGATGTCTCCCTGCCACTTTCCCTTCCTCAGGTTCACCTACTGAGTCATGCAATGCAGGACTTTGCTAAATCCAAGCCATAGGCCTCAGGGTGCAGGACAGGGAAATGACATGAGGGCCTCACTCATGGGTCCATTTATTCATCAACCAAATGGTCTTACACACTGGTATGGTTGTTAACCACTGGTATGGTTGGAGACAGAATAGTAAATGAAGCAGATGTGGTTCTTGCCTGATGGAGCTCACATACTAAACATCAAAAACATTTATTTTCATCCCCTGTATCCCTAAAAAAATTTACTTATTTTTTAAGTAAATACAACATTTCAAGTTGTGATGAGCACTAAAATGAGACTAGCAAAGGGCTGGGTCTGAGGCTTAAAGTGAAGACTGGAGCTCGAGTGCTCAGCAAAGACCCCTGAGTAGGTGGTTTTCAAGCTGAGTCCCACAAAATTAACTCCCAAGTGAGGGTCACCTGCATGGGGCTCAAGTGGGACCTAAAGGGGGCACTAGAAAATAAGCTGTCCCTCCACTCAAATCAGTGGAACCTGGTTTTTCCTGCCCCTTGCAGAAGCCTAGGATATGGCCCATGACTTTTCCAATCTCCCCCAAAAAGTTATTTCTTCAGTCTCTTAGATCACTTTAAGTCACCTAGTTCCATTGCAGTGATTAGTATGACTATTCCTACCATTGATCAAATATTTATTTTGTGCTATGATCTGAGCTTGATGCTAGAGGTATTAAAATGAGTAAGATAAAAAAAAATCCTTTTACCCAAAAAGTTCCTATCTAACTGATAAATAACTAATAGGCAGTTGTGATCAATTGTACCAAATCTACATTCTTGGCCAAGTCACTTCATATTTCTATGATTTATTGTCCTCATCTATAACATGGAGACACCAATAATGTCTACTTCACAAGATTATGAAGATTTAAAAGAAAATATTTGTAATGACCTTAAAACATAATAAGTACTCAATAAGCAATTTTTTAAATGTTCTGTATAATTGTCAAAATTCTATATTTTAAACCTATATGAAAGTAGAAAAACTAGAACAATGACCACTTTATATCCATCACCTAGACTGAAGAGAATTTAACAACCAGTATGGCTGTACTAACTATTGGTCCTATGTCTAGATTGAAAGCTGAGGAGTAGAAGGTAAGGGACTGGAGAACTGGAGGTCAACACTGTGCTCATAAAATATCCCATATACTCCTTCCTCTTCGTTCCTTACCCTCCTAACAGATTTGGACCATATGAACTATTCCATATAGTGAACTGTCCATGGAAAGAACATGTCACTTCCATGTACCACACCATCCCCTTCCTCCCTCCCATGGGATGAATGAGGGCAACCTGCATAGATTTTGTGTAAACACAAATAAAGCCATTGCTGCATAAGCCATTAGCTATATGGGCAACTCTGACTGCACCTGTGAGCTAGTGTTGGCACGCTCCGGGACTGGCAGGTATTCAAGACATTTCCTCTCAGTGCCTTTTCATGAATACTTCAGAGATGCTCCGGCACACCACTGAGATCGCTTACCTGCAGTTCTCTTGAAACAGGAAACGTGTCTCCTCAGATGGGTCGCTAACATTTCCGCCTTCAGTATTTTGATGCTTGATGTTGCACTTTCCACTGAGGTTTCCTGCCTATTCCATATGACCCTCTGAGGCCCATATCTGGTCCATATGATCCATAGAAAACACTCTTGTTTTTTTACTCAGACAAACTGCTCCCCATTCCTCCAGCACCCCCCACAAGCCACCTTTTCTCACACTGCCAGCCTCCCGAGTCACGACAGTCACAGTCACCTGCCTTTATGTTGCTCAAGCAGGAGGCACAGGCATCTCGTGATCCCAGTGAAGCTCCAGAGCCACCCTTGAGAGGACAGGAAACACCCTCACTGTTCCCCACTGGTGAGGTGGAGGCCGGTGAAGCTGTAGAACACCATGTTGGAACCCCTGAGACGGCAGCTCATTACCTCCTTTTAGAATATGGAGATGGTACTGACCTGTAATTTTCAGGCCAGTTATTAACCTACTTTTCAGACTTCATGTAAAACAGACATTAAGAATCTCTTTTTTGCCCTTAATGGCTTGACTACTTTCTGTGCCCATGAATTCTTTCTTCACATCCTCCCCAGCACTTATTACCTTGTTTTCTTGACAACAGCCATTCTGGAGTGAGGTGGTATCTCATTGTGGATTCCATTTATCTCTCCCTGAGTATTAGTGATGTCGAGCTTTTCTTATTTTAAAATACCTGTAAGCCATTCATATGTCTTCCTTGGAAAATGTCTACTCGGGCCTTTATGCTCAATTTAAAATCATTTTTGTTGTTGTTGTTATTGAGTTGGTTAAATTCATTATATAGTCTGGATCTTAACCCCTTGTCTGATGTATAGTTTGCAAATATTTCCTCCAATTCTTTTGATGGTCTTTCAGTCTGGGATTTTCTTTGCTATACAGAAGGTTTTCAGTTTCAGGTAGTCCCATTTGCTTATTCTTGTCTTTGTTGCCTGTACTTTTCAGGTCTTATTCAAAAACTATTGCCCAACCCAATGAATGTGTACAATTATCATGCATCAACAACCAAGAATAAAATTTAGCAGAGGAGGTAGCATAGTGATAGATGCATGATGCCCTGGGTTTGCTCTTCAACACAAAAGAAAAAAATAAATAGATAATAAAAATATATTTTTTCTTTTTTTAATGAATCCCACTTTACATCCTTTTATACCAGAGTACTCTAGAATATCCTTCCCTGTGTTGCTACTAGGTGAAGGTAAGAGAAAAAGAAAGAAAGACACTAAAACTATGAGGAAGAAAGCAGCACAGATTTCATCTCTCCATTCAATACTATTTATTGAGAGGGTACTGGGGACAGAAGGATGAATAAAGCAGATAGGACACCACTGCCTTCGTGTTCCTTGAAAGGAAGTGTAAGAGACAATCAGCAGATAGACCATTAAACTACCAAGAAAGATCTGGAGAGAGATGAGTGATATCCTGAATGATCTGACTTTTAAAAATGCTAAAATATTAAGGGACCTAATTATTCCATCCTGGTGAGGACCAGGAGAAATAGGGTGCTAGGGAAGGATGGGGAAAGAAAGAGAGAGGAGGGATTAAAGTGACGTTTCATAGAAATTCAAAAAAACAGGTACAATGCCAATAGTGGCTAGATTATAGGAAGAATCAGTCTGAAAGTGCCTTAAGTGTAAGAGTCTGAAATCAAGGTTGACAGTGAGGAGGCTTATTATTTTTTGTCAGGGCATTTTCGAGTTTATTCTCAAATGTCCCTTCTTTTTAAATGAAAAGTATACTCACTGATAATTGATATTCTTATCACAGGCGGGACAGTGAGGAATAATAGCTGCTGTGTTAAATCACAAGTTGTATTCACTTTATTGTTCAGGCCCCTTAAAAATTCTGAGTTTGGGGAACATCATCAGAGTTAGGGAAGAATTTCACCCACATTTGTTTCTTAAGAATTCAGGTGGCACAAGAAAGCAAAAACAAATAATGACAACAATAAAAACAACCACAAAAAACAGGTCCCTTGCTGATCTGCCTGCTCTCTACTTTCCGGTGTGGTCTTAAGTAGAGTGTCTTAAGTTGAACTTTGTGGAAAGGATAAGGAAACAGAAACAGGAAAGCAGAGAGCAAGCCAGGAGCTGGAGATGAGATATATAATCCCCAAGCATGCCCCAAATAACCTACTTCCTGTGCCCCACCCCACCTGCCTACAATTGCTACCCATTAACCCATTCAAATTATTAATCCATCCATGGATTAGCCTGCTGATTATGTTACAGCTCTCAGAATTTAATCATCTCACCTCTGAACATTCCTGTGTTGTCTATCCTGTGAGTTTATTGGGGGATGCCTCATTTCCAAACCACAACAAATCCACAATTATAGCTGAAGAGTTCAATATCCCTCTCTTGATAATTAATAGAACAATTACCCAGAAAATCAGCAAGGCTATAGAGAAACTCAACAACATCATCAATCAGCAGGATTAGCCAACATGTATAGAACACTCCATCCAACAACAGTAGACATTATTTTCAGGTGTCCGTGGAACAAGTACCAAGATAAAGCAAATCCTGACCAATAAAACAAACCTCAAAAAAATTGAAAGAATTGAAATCAAAGAGGATTCTCAGAAGATGGTAGACTAGAAGAGTTACTTCCCTAGTGGCTCTGTGATGTGAACCAAGAAAAGCAGACAGACAGCTTTTCAGCAAGATGGGTGAAGATCAAGAATTAGGGAGGACTTTAATGGAATTTAATATTGGACACAAAATAGCTCTGGGACTCAGGAGATCTTATGCAATAAAATAAGAGGGAAAGATCCCCAGCCCCACAGCCACCACAGCAACTGGAGATAGAAGCCAGAACAGTTCCTCCATGAATGCAGTAAAGCAATACAGAAATTAAGGAGCCGTCATCCTCAGGAAGACTGAGGCAAGTTGGGACAGAGAGAGTGTAGAGATCAGAGCCACTGCTGGGGGGAAAAAAAAACAGTAAACTGTGCTGCACAAAGAAGCCACCATATCACTTTGCTGAATTTTTTATTGGTTCTAGAAGATTTCTGGTGGAATATTTTGGGTCTTCTAAGTATAGAATCATGTCATTGGCAAACGGTGATAGTTCTTATTTCTTCTTTTCCTATTTGTACTCTTTAATTTCTTTCTTCTAATTTATCTGACTAGAATTTCAATGATGATATTGAATAAAAATGAAAGAGGGCATTCTTGACTTCTTACAGTACTTAGAGGGAATGCTTTCAATTTTTCTCCATTTAGAATGATGTTGGCCTTAGGTTTAGCATAGATAGCTTTTACAGTGTTGAGGTATGTTCCTACTATCCCTAGTTTTTCTAGTGTTTTGAACATGAAGGGATGCTGAATTTTGTCAAATTCTTTTTTTTGCATCTATTGAGATGATCATATGATTTTTGTCTTTAAGTCCATTGATATGCTGAATTATGTTTATTGATTTCCATCTGTTGAATCAACTTTGCATCCTTGGGATAAACCCCACTTGATTGTGGTGCACTATCTTTTTAATATGTTTTTATGTGATTTGCCAGAATTTTATTAAGAATTTTTGCATCTATGTCCATCAGGGATATTGGTCTGAAGTTGTCTTTTTGATGTGTCTTTGTTTCTTTTTGGTATCAGAGTGATACTAATTTCATAGAATGAGTTTGGAAGAGTTTCCTCCTTTGCTATTTCATGAAATCATTTAAGTATTGGTGTTAATTCTTTGAAAGTCTTGTAGAACTCAGATGAGAATCTGTTTGGTGCTGGGCTTTTCTTAGTTGGTAGACTTTTGATGGTATCTTCTGTTTCATTGCTTGAAATTGATCTAGTTTAAATTGTGTATGTCCTCCTGATTCAGTTTGGGTTTAGAAATTTGTCAATGTCTTCAAGATTTTATATTTTATTGGAGTAAAAATTTTCAAAATAGTTTTTGATTATTGCCTGTATTTCAGTAGTGTCGGTGATGATATTTCCTTTTTCATCACAAATTTTAGTAATTTGAGTTTTTCTCTCTCTCTTCATTAGCATGGCTAGGGGTTTATCAATTTTATTTATTTTTTCAAAGAGCCAACGTTTTGCTTTGTCAATTTTTTAAATTTTTATTTCAATTTAATTGATTTCAGCTCTGATTTTAATTACATCTTGTCTTTTTGCTGCTTTTGGCATTGATTTGGTCTTCTTTTTCTAGGGCTTTAAGATGTAATGTTAGGTCATTTATTTGTTGGCTCTCCATTCTTTTAAGAAATGAGCCCAATGCACTGAACTTTCCTCTTACCACTGCTTTCATAGTGTCACAGGGGTTTTGATATGCTGTGTTGCTATACTTAATTTACTTCTAAGTAATTTTTTTTTATTTCATCCCTGATTTCTTCTGGTATCCATTGGTCATTCTATAGCATATTATTTAATCTCCAGGTATTGGGGTAACTTCTATTTTTTATTTTATTGTTGATTTCTAATTTCATTCTATTATTATCTGATAGACTGCAGAATATTATCTCTATATTTTGAATTTGCTAAGAGTTGTTTTGTGGCATAACATATGGTGCATTTTAGAGAAGGATCTGTGTGCTGACAAGAAAGTGTATTTGCTCTTTGATGGATGAAATACTCTACATATGTCTATTAAGTCTAAATTATTGATTGTATTATTTAGTTCTGTAATTTCTTTGTTTAGGTTTTAGTTGGAGGTGAGAAAGGTGTGTTAAAGTCACCTAGTATTACTGTGTTGTGGTCTATTTGATTCTTGAAATTGATAAGGTTTTACTTGGTACACATAGATGCTCCATTGTTTGGGGCATAAATATAATTATTATGTTTTATTGATATAAAATTCCTTTAAGCAGTATGAAATGTCCTTCTTTGTCCCTCCTGATTAACTTTGATTTGAAGTCCATTTTATCTGATATGAGGATAGAAACCCCTGCTTGTTTATGCAATCCATATGAGTGATATGTTTTGTTTTTTTCCCATCCTTTCACCTTCAGTATGTAGATATCTTTGCCTTTGAGGTGAGTCTCATAGAGACAACATACTGTTGGGTCTTGTATTTTAATCAAATCTGCCAGTCTGTGTCTTTTGATTGATGAGTTTAGGCCATTTACATTCAAGGTTATTTTTGAGATATGATTGGTATTCCCATTTTAGTTTATTCTTTTTAATTTGAATTACTTTCTCTTTTGATTGACCTTTCCTTTAGTGTAGATCCTCCCTTGGCTGGTTACTTGCTTTTTTTTTTTCTTACCATTTCATCTTCATGGAATATTTTGTTGAGAAGGTTCTGTAGTGCAGGCTTTCTAGTTGTGAATTCTTTTCGTTTTTATTTATCATGGAAGGTTTTTTATTTCATCTTCAAATCTGAAGCTTAATTTTTCTGGATACGGAATTCTTGTTTGGCAACCATTTTCTTTCAGAGCTTGGTATATATTATTCCAAGACCTCCTAGCTTTCAGGGTCTATTTTGAGAAATCAGCTGAGATCTGAATTAGTTTCCCCCTAAACATAATATTTTTTCTTTCATAGCCCTTAAAATTCTATCTTTATTCTGTATGTTAGGCATTTTCATTATAATATGCCTTGATTTAGTTCTGTTGTAGTTTTGTACATTTGGTGTCCTGTAAGCCTCTAGTATGTGATTTTCCATTTCATCCTTTTTTAAACTTTATTGTATTTATTTATTAATTTTTATTTGGTGCTGAGGATTGAACTCAGGGCCTTGCACGTGCAAGGTGAACACTCTTCCATGGAACCATAACCCCAGCCCCTTCCATTTCATTCTTTAGGTTGGGAGATTTCTGATATTATTTCATTGAAAATATTGTGCATTCTTTTGATTTGTATCTCCATGCCTTTATCTAAATAGATAAATCTTAAATTTGGTCTTTTCATGTTATCCCATAATTCTTGTTTTTTTAAAATTTTTATTGTTGGTTGTTCAAAACATTACATAGTTCTTGATATATCATATTTCACACTTTGATTCAAGTGGGTTATGAACTCCCATTTTTACCCTGTATACAGATTGCAGAATCACATCAGTTACACATCCATTGATTTACATATTGCCATACTAGTGTCTGTTGTATTCTGCTGCCTTTCCTATCCTCTACTATCCCCCCTCCCCTCCCCTCCCCTCCCCTCTTCTCTCTCTACCCCCTCTACTGTCATTCATTTCTCCCCCTTGTATTATTTTCCCTTTTCCCCTCACTTCCTCTTGTATGTAATTTTGTATAACCCTGAGGGTCTCCTTCCATTTCCATGCAATTTCCCTTCTCTCTCCCTTTCCCTCCCACCTCTCATCCCTGTTTAATGTTAATCTTCTTCTCCTGCTCTTCGTCCCTACTCTGTTCTTAGTTACTTTCCTTATATCAAAGAAGACATTTGGCATTTGTTTTTTAGGGATTGGCTAGCTTCACTTAGCATAATCTGCTCTAATGCCATCCATTTCCCTGCAAATTCTATGATTTTGTCATTTTTTAATGCAGAGTAATACTCCATTGTGTATAAATGCCACATTTTTTTTATCCATTCATCTATTGAAGGGCATTTAGGTTGGTTCCACAGTCTTGCTATTGTGAATTGTGCTGCTATGAACATTGATGTAGCAGTGTCCCTGTAGCATGCTCTTTTTAGGTCTTTAGGGAATAGACCGAGAAGGGGAATAGCTGGGTCAAATGGTGGTTGCATTCCCAGCTTTCCAAGAAATCTCCATACTGCTTTCCAAATTGGCTGCACCAATTTGCAGTCCCACCAGCAATGTACAAGTGTACCCTTTTCCCCACATCCTCACCAACACTTGTTGTTGTTTGACTTCATAATGACTGCCAATCTTACTGGAGTGAGATGGTATCTTAGGGTGGTTTTGATTTGCATTTCTCTGACTGCTAGAGATGGTGAGCATTTTTTCATGTACTTGTTGATTGATTGTATGTCCTCCTCTGAGAAGTGTCTGTTCAGGTCCTTGGCCCATTTGTTGATTGGGTTATTTGTTATCTTATTGTCTAATTTTTTGAGTTATCCCATAATTCTTGAAAGTTCTGTTCATGGTTGCTTAACATCTTCTTTCTGTGGTCTACTTTATTTTCAAAATTATATATTTTGTCTTCATTGCTTGAGATTCTGTCTTCCAAGTGGTCTATTTGTTGGTGATGATTCCCATTGAATTTTTAATTTGGTTCATTGATTTTTTTCATTTTGGGGATTTCTGCTTGATTTCTTTTTAGAATCTCTCTTTATTGTAGTGATCTTTCACATCCTAAATTTTATCTCTGATTTCACTCCTTACATTGTCTTTTATATTGTGGATTAGTTTATCCATGTACATTCTAAACTCCTTCTCTGTCATTTTTTCTACTGTGTTGTCAATGGGTTCTAGCATCTTGGTTTGTTTGGGGTGATTTATTTCCTTATTTTTTTCATGTTGTTTGTGTGTCTACCCTTCTATCAGTGTGAATCTGAGTCAGTAGTTTCTTTCTTTATAATGTTCCTGAAAGTTTCCAGTACCTCACCTTTAAGGGGGAGACAAATAATAATAGCACCCAATGCAAACAATATACAGCCTTAAACCAAATAGTTCCTACTACAACATCTACAGTTTTGTCATAATAAACACAAATGATGTGTTCAATTATTGTCTACAATATTTTAAACATTTAAGTTTGCAAAGTGTTTACAATTTCAAATAGTGGACAAAGACAGAACAGAAGGTGTAGGATGTGATGTTTGTGACGAAGAAAAAGAGAAGACAGAAGTAAAAAATTATAGGAAGGATGAAAGAGGCATTAATGGAGGTTGGTTGTTAGCAATAGAAAAGAGAGAAAGAGAATCCAAGGAAACATATAAGTGAGAGGAAAAATATATATAACATAAAATTTTAAAAATTAAAAATAGAGAGAAAAAAAGTAAAAATAAGAGAATACACAACAAAATCGTAATATACTATTCAGACATCCAAGTTCTCAATAAACTGATGCATGAAAAATATTTGGTTTCAAAAATAGTCGAAATGTGAGAGAAAAAAAGAAAAAGAAGAAAAACTCAATGAAAAACTGAACATGTTTTTTTTCCATTGGAGTTCAAAATTTCTCAGCTTCCCATCTCAGTAAGTAGGTAGAGTTGTCTGGTATGTGATGCTAGCTCCACTCTCAGGATGGGTGGTGTTGCTAAGGTGAGAGGGTTAGTTTGGGAGGTGAAACTCCTGGAGGTGGGGTGTAGGCTTAAGTATGCTCCAGTCTCATTGCTGGGTGCCAATTGATCAGGAGATTTTAAGTCAGTGCACCTCCAGGGCCAGCAATTGCCAGTCCACCCTGGAAGACTACTCCAGGCATCTCCTTTGGGTTCCTTCCACTTGTGTGGGGTAGGAGCCTATTCTTCACCTACCACTTTGCCTGCAGACCCCATGACTCTTGGTCTCTGATTCAGTCTCTGAACTCAATCTCTCCTGCTACCATCCTTTTAAATTCCTGGTCAGGCACTTCTTTCCCAGCCAGTCCTGCAAGCAGCTGGATTGGAAGGGGAGGGGGAAGCCAGATGAGTTTCTGCCACCAGTAGTCCCCTGTGTAAACCTCCTCCATGCTTGATTTTCTCTTGGCCATTAGGCACAGTCTCTGTTCCATAGCATGCATTTACCTGGCTTGTTTTCTGAGCCAGACTCAAGTCTGCTAGTAATTGACTTCCCTAGCTGTTGGTCCCCATGCCAAGGCTCCAAAATGGTTCCTTCTGCTGTCTGTTCCTCTACCAAAGTAGCAGGATATAAAATTAATACCCATAAATCAAATTCATTCTTATACATAAATGATGAATCCACTGAAAGAGAAATTTGGAAAACTACCACATTCACAATAAACTAAAAAAAAATATTTGGGACTCAATATAACAAAAGAGGTGAAAGACCTCTACAATGAAAACTACAGAACACTAAAGAAAAAAAATTAAAGAAGACCTTAGAAGATGGAAAGATATTCCATGCTCTTGGATAGTCAGAATGAACATTGTCAAAATGGCCATACTACCAAAGCACTATGCAAATTTAATGCAATTCCTATTAAAATCCCAATGACATTTTTCACAGAACTAGAAAAAGCAATAATGAAATTCATTTGGAAAACTAAGAGGCTCAAAATAGCCAAAGCAATCCTTAGCAAGAAAAGTAAAGCCATAGGCATCACAATATCAGAACTTAAATTATACTACAGGGCCATAGTTAAAAAAAAAAAAGGCATGGTATTGGCACCAAAACAGACACATAGAACAATGGTACAGAATAGAAGACCCCAAAACATATCCACGTATACACAGTTATCTCAAAAGACAATGGCACCAAGAACGGACATTGGAGAAAAGACAGCCTCTTCAACAAATGATGCTAGGAAAACTGGAAATCCTTATGTAGTAGAAAGAAATTAAACCCCTATCTCTCATCCTACACAAAACTTAACTCAAAGTGGATCAAAGTCTTAGGCACTAGAATGGAGACTTTGTGCCTTCTTGAAGAAAAAGTAGGCCCCAATCTCCATCATATCCTTTTAGGAACTAACTTCATCAGTGAGATTCTTAAAGCACAAAAATAAAACCAAGAATCAATAAATGGGATGGATTGAACTAAAAAGCTTCTTCACAGCAAAAGAAAAAATCAAGAATGTGAAGAGACAGCCTACACAATGGGAGAATAGATTTACCACTTGCACCTCAAATAGAGCGCTAATCTCTAGGCTATATAAGAACTGACAAAACACACAAACAAAAATTAACCTAATCAGTAAATGGGCTAAGAAACTGAACACACACTTCATTGAAATACAATTGATCAACAAATATTGAAAAAAAAATGTTCAACATCTCTAGTAATTACAGAAATGCAAATTAAAACTAAATTAAAACTTTCTCAGAATAGCAATTATCAAGAATATGAGTAAAAATAAATGTTGGAGAGGATATGCGGGGAAAAGCGTTCACTCATACATTGCTGGTAGGACAGCAAATTTGTGCAACTACTCTGGAAAGCAGTATGGAGATTTCTCAGAAAACCTGGATTGGAACCACCATTTGACCCATTTATCCCACTTCTCATTATATATTAGAACTTTAAATCAGCATATTCGTGTGACACAGCCACATAAATGTTTATTGCAGCTCAATCCACAATAGCTAAACTATGGAACCAACCTAGGTGCCCTTTAACAGATGAATGAATAAAGAAAATGTGGTATATATACACAATGGAATATTACTCAGCCTTAAAGAAGAATGAATTATGGAATTTGCCTACAAATGAATGGAGCTGGAGAATATCATGCTAAGCAAGATAAGCCAATCCTAAAGAACCAAAGGCTGAGGGTTTCTCTGATATGCAGATGCTAATTCACAATAAGGGTGGGGACAGGGAGGATAAGAAAGAATAGAGGTATTTTGCATTAGTCAGAGGGGAGTGAAGGGAGGGAAGGGGTTGTTGAGGGTAGGAAAAGTAGTAGAATGAATTGGACATTATTACCCTATGTGAATATATGATTATATGACTGGTGTAATTCTACATCATGAACAACCAGAAAAATGAGAAGTTATATCCATTTATGTTTGATGTGTCAAAATGCATTCTACTGTCATGTATAACTAATTAGAACAAATTTTTTAAAAAAAGAATTGAAATCAGAGTGTGTTCTCCAACCACAATGGTATCAAACTATAAATCAATAACAGAAAGAAAAAAAGAAAATTTCCAAACACTTCAAAACTCAAACAGCACACTTATAAATAATCCATCAGTCAAAGAGGAAATCTCAAGGGAAATTCTAAAATGTATGACCTCACTCATATGTATGATCTAGAAAAGGTGGTCTCATTCCCCTCAGCTCAGAAAACTGAGGCAGGAGGATTGCAAGTTCAAAGCCTGGCTCAGAAACTTAGCGAGGCCCTAAGCAACTTAGTGAGACCTTATCTCAAAATAAAATAAAATAAGATAAATAGGGCTGGGACTGTGGCCAGTGGTTGACTGCCCCTGGGTTCAATCCCTGGTACAAAACAAAAAGTGCTCTCATAGAAGTTGAGAATAGAATAACATTTACCAGAGACTCTAGCAGGTAAGTGAGGATAGGGAGAGGTTAGTCAATAGATATAATGCAATAGTTAAACAGGTTGGGTATTCTACGGCACTGCAGGGTGAATATGATCCATAATAATACATTATTCATCCCAAAATTGTTAGTAGAGAAGATTTTGAATAACTAAAAAGAACCAATAAAAAAATTAAATACACTCAAGTGAATGAAAATAAAATGCTATATTTCTTTTCCTTTCTTTAATACTGAGGATTGTACCCAGGGATGGTCTAACACTGAACAACATCCACAGTCCTTCTTATTTTTTATTTTGAGACAGGGTCTCACTAAGGTGCTGAGGATCTGGCTAAGATGCTGAAGCTGGTCTCAAATTTGCAATCCTCCTGCCTCAGACTCCCTAACTACTAGAATTACAGATGTGTACCACTGCCCCAGCTTACAACACTAATTTGTCAGCAAAAATGAAATGGATGGTTAACCAGCAAACAAACCCCCCCAAAAAATAAAAAACAAAGAGCTATCACAAATCAAAACAAAATAATATGAGCAGGTCTATAACTATTAAGAAAACTGAATACTCAATTTGAAAAACTTCTCCCAAAAAAGCAATTTCCAGATGCATATGATTTCATTAAAGAATTCTGCCAATCATTTAAAAAAGAATTAACACCAGTTCTATGTAATCTCTTCCAGAATATACAAAAGAGTTAAACATTTCCCAATCTATTTTACAAATCACTCAGTGAAGTTAGTATTAGCTTAATAGCAAAACCATAAAAAGACAATTCACAAAAGCAAACTAACGACCTGCATCCATTGTGAATATAGATATAAAAATTCTTGACAAAATATTGCCAAATGGAATTCAACAGTATATAAAAAGAATGATACATCATTACCAAGTGTTGCAAGATGGGTTCAATACTTGAAAATCAATAAAAATTTAATTCATTAAACTATTAAAGGAAAAAATTACATAACAAATAAATAATGCAGAAAAAAATTCATAAAATTCAATACTCATTCATGATTTTTTTTTAAAAAAAGGCTCGTAAATATGAAATAGTGAAGATCTTCAACTTGAGAAATAGTATTTACAAAAAAAAGTTTCAACTAATATTACATTTAATGGTGAAACTGAATGCTTTATGCTCAAGCTCACCAACAAGGCAAGGATGTCTATTTCTACTGCTATTATTCAATGTAATTTTAAATTTCTATCCAAAGCCAAATAAGTAAATAAATACATACAGATCAGAGAAAGAAAAAACAAAACTGTCCATATTGGCATATGACCTAATAATGTACATGGAAAATCCCAAGAAATTTACAAAAAAAAAAATCTTCTTACATATATATACACACACACAGTGAAGTAATATTTGATCATAAAGAAGAATGAAATAATTAATGTCATTTTCAGGCAAATGGATGGAACTGGAAAAAAAACATTTTAAGTGAAATAAGCCAGTCACAGAAAGAGGGCTGCGGGAAGAAAAGGGAGGTGGGAGTAGAAGAAGGGAGGATAGACATGATCAATGTACCAGATATACAAGTGGGGAAAGTCACAGCGAGCCCATTAATTTTGAGCCAATTAATTTGCATAAGTCATATGTTAATAATTATGATTAAAAAATTAAGATTATCTTTCTGGGATTGTAAACAGCCCAAATGTCCTTAAATAAAAATAATTTTTAAAACTGGTTTTATATACTGTGAAATAGTACTCAGCAATTAAGAGGAACAAACTATTGGTATCCATAATTCCGTAGTGATTTATAATTAAGTGAAAGAAGCCAATTCCTAAAGTTTCATATTGTAGGACTCCATTCATCCACCATTCTTGAAATGATAAAATCATAAAAATTGGGAAGAGATTAGTGATTCCCAGAAATTTAAAGGTGATAGAGCAGGAGAGAAGAAAGTGTGGTCATAAAAGGGCAGCAGTAAGGACCTGGCGATAATGCCAATGTTCTGTGGCTCCATGGCAGCCTTGTTGATATCTCTGTAGTCCTGCTGGGCTGTTGTTCTGCAACCATTAGGGCACACGGGATTTCTCTGTATTATTTCTTAAAACTGCATGTGAATCTATAACAGTCTTAATCTAAAAGGTTTAATAGTTCTTTTTTAAAGCATTTAAACATTTGCTCTTTAAAGGTCCTTATAAATCCCTCTAATTGTCACCATGATTAATGCAGATACCCACGTGGTAGTATTTACCAGAATATGATCTGTTGAACATGGATCCCACTCAAGAAGCTAATGAAGGACATGTGGCTAAGGGGCTTGTTTCTATGGTCAAATCAGTGTGCAATGAGCATTGACAGGGCAAAGAAGACCAAAAAGAAAAAAAAGTTAAAACATAATTGACTTTAATATACCAGTTCTAAAACACCACACAGAAGCCATTCCCTCTCTTTTTCCCCTTTCCTTTCCTTTCCTTTCTTTTCTTTTCCTTTTATTCTTAGGAACACCTGTTAGCATCTTTGTCCTTTCGGACTGCCCCCACAAAGTACTAACAATCAGGTAGCTTGTGAACAGCAGAAACGCAATCCTCACGGTGTTGGAGGTCAAGAAGCCCAAGACCAAGGCACTGGTAGATTTGGTATTTGGTTAGAGCTCACTTTCTCATAGATAGTGACTTCTGGGTGTTTCCTCACATGGCAGAAAGGATCAGGGGCCTCTCTTGACCTCTTTTATAAGGACACTAATCTCATTCATGAGAGAGAAGTCCTCATGACCTAATGAGCTTCCAAAACCACACCTCCTAATACCATCAGCTTGGGCAGTGGGATCTCAATGTATGGATTTGGGGGAACACAAACATTCAACCCATAGCAGCATCTAATGGAATATCGGTGTCCCACAAAACCCAATTTGCATATGATGTTACTATAAACATGTACTCTTTACATGCGGTACACTTTTAAGTTTTCATTTATTATCTTTTTTAAATTCCCCTCTTGCTGTATCCCTCTATTCCTGAGATTCCACTGATCTTTCTCTTAGTATTCCTAGTTCTTTCTCCTTTACTAAATTCAGAATTCCCTGAGGGCAAGAATCTTGTCTTCTTCCTCAGAGTCAGTTGAGCACTTTCTTTGTACCCCGTCTCTCCCCCATGCTCTTCTGAGTGTCCAAGCAGTACTGTTCACAGTGATTCTTTCAAAGTGAACCTCTTCCTTGTACCAGTATTCCATCTTCCTTTGGGAAACTGACCTTCCCAGTCTGAATCACGTCATTCTTGTGATTATCTATCAGAGACTGTCCCCTCCCTGAGGTGAAACACAACCTGGTCAATGACAGCACTCCATTTTTCTGGCCTAAGTGATTGGTCAAGGGTCAGCATAAGACTTAAACCAGGCCAATCAAAGGCTTTCCCTAGAATTTTCCAATTAGTCTTGTCTCTTGGGTCATAGATGCTGGAAAGACACATTACTAATCTGAGAAAGTCTGAGTGTGATGGGCAAAGATAAACCACTCAGAGAGAAAAATTGAGAAGCAGAAAAAGTTCTGAGCTACTTACTGAATCTCTGGGGTCCTGTGAAAAGCTCCTCTCCTGGACTTCCCACTTCACATTTTTGCTTATGTGAGTTCAGGCTAAATTTCCATAACTGCAGCTGAAAAAGTCTTTCTCACTAACACGCTTTTCCATTCAGCTTCTCATTCATCCTCATCACCCTAATAAGCAGTGAAGATTGGAAATTGTCGTGCATCGTTTTAACCCATCTGGATCCACAGAACACATTTTTTACATTCTGATTTAAACCTGATTAGCTACCCAGGCACCTACTGAGCTCTTCATGAATGGGGTAGAGAATAGATGTGTTTGGATGAAAAGGAGCAGGAAAGGTCTGAAGTGTGGAGAAATGCCATGTGAGGACAAGAGGCAGATGGTAGGGAGAACGAGGACTGCAGAGAGAAAAGGAGATCAAAAGAGAGATAGGAGAGGGAGGCCCCTAAAATATATGTGGCACTTCCAAAACACTGTCTAGGTGTAAGCCGGCAATGGTCGACAGCGGCCTATAATAGAAGGGAAGGAGGTGACAGACGGGAAAATCAGGGATGAGATTAACATTTATTCAGTGCCTAATTCATGCCAGAGACTTACTGTCTGCTTTTCTCCTGTTATCTCTTTCAACCACACGGCAAGCTCCAAAGTATTAAATAATTATTAGCCCAAGGTGATGGCAGGTCCAGAATTCAAACACAAGTCTGTTTGTATCAAAGCTAGGGCTCTCTGCACTTCAGTATGGGCCTGTGTGAGATTCCTGGATCTGCAGGCTGAGAGAGAGTGGGGCTTGAGATACCTGCCTCAGAACCAGGTCAGCTTCAGAGTGACTTCGCTGGCTCTGCCACATGTAGGGCTGCCTCTCTTTTCTCTGGAAGAGGGAAGCCCCAACAGTTTCCTGGTGGGTTACTGAAGCCTGGGGCATTTGAGTACCTGATCAGAGCAGGGAGAACTATTCCAATTCAGCTAGGCTGTCAAAAAAACTGGGGAAGTGTTCAAAAAAGGTACTTATGTAAGTAGCGGTGGGTGTGGCCATAATTTTTTCTCTTGATCCCCAACAAAGCCAACGGGCCCCAGGCTGTTTGGGGGGAAAAGTTAAAGGGAATGGCAGTTTCATGAAGAGTGGTTGACTCCGGATGTAAGGAATCTGGTTGCACATTATATAATCTAAAAATGCCCCCACCACCTACCCCCACCCCCACGCACAAGAGAAGGAAAGGGGAAAAAACTCCCAGAAATCCCACAGTCAAGGCAAATGCAGCGAAATGGCTCATTGGTTACTGTGGCAACCGACTCTTCCCTGCTCCGGCTGCTTATCCCACGATCCCTCTGTCACCCTATTTTTAGACTGGAGACAACGAATGAAAACGGCTTTAAAATATTTTTTTTCTTTTCTGTGTGATTAAGACATGCATAACCTTTTCAAAAAGACTCAGAAGCCAGATCTTTGGTGCAGGGGCCAGTTCCTCTTGTTTTAAGACCTGGACCATGGAGTGAGAAGGTGCTGAGTTTCTTATGAATTAAGTGGCAACAAAAAGAGACTGGATCAGGCATAAGTAGTTTACACATACAAAGTAAGGTGGAGAACTAAGGTCATTAAAAATAAATAAAATAACAGTTTGAGGGGAATAAGAGTTGGACTGAATGATCTGGTAAGCGTGACTCTGTAACTCACCTCACCTCTTTGAGCTTCTATTCTCATCTGTAAAATAAAAAGAATAAGGGTCTTTCAGAATTTCAGTGACCTTCAAGACTCTTTATAGCTGTAAAATCTCTGCTCATATCACTTTTAATGTTTGTTTCACCAACCTTGCAAAGGAGCCAAATGGTAAGAATCTACTAGAATTTTCCTTGAAAGACAGCCCCAAACCTTGCTACAATGTTTTTCAGTTGTGATATTTGGTTAGTGCTATTATGGACTATCTCTGGGTTTTGTTGTTTGTTTGGTTGTTTTTTTTTTTTTCTAAAGAAAAGGTACTGTTTTTTAAAATTTACTGTTCTAAATTTTGAATGTTCCCAACACAAAGAAATGATATATTCCTGAAGTGATAGATATGCCAATTACTCTGATCTGATCATTACACATTTATAAACGTATAAAAATGTCACACTGTGCCCCATAAGTACATACAATTATTATGCGTCAATTAAAAATTTTTAAAAAATTTTAAAGACTTTCTTTGCTGATGAAGATAAGAAATGAAAAATTGTCAATGTCTTTTTTCCTGTAAAACACTGAATGAGTGCAACATGCACATAAGATGTTTTCAAGAGAAAGGTGGCCTTCTGAAATTCAATGGAAAATAAATTACCAACTGAAATGCAAAGCAATAGGCTTGCTATGTAGCAGAAAATAGAACAGAGTTGGAGGCAGGGAAAAGTTGGAAAATGCTCACTGTAGGAGGAGAAAAATCTAAACCAGATAAAGTCATGTGTTTTATTCGGTTGATTCAGCATAGAGGTGGAAAGGGGGCCCATGTGTCCAGATGGGAGGGAGGTTCAGTCCCGGGCAGCCTTCTCATCCTGGCCCAGTTCACAGGGCTGAGTGAGAGAGCAAAGGGGGAACAGTATTCCCCAGGGGTGGTTAATGGGGAGACTTTGGATCAACTGAGGTCCTAGAGCAGGAATTCTCAAAGTCCAATACATAGGAACATTAGTGAAGGGCTGGTTAAAAATTAAGATTCTTATACTCAGTACTGATTTGTAATAATCTGGTCTTTGTCCTGTTTATCTAATATCCATTTGCTGTTTGGTTTTAGCTTAGATACGCCTTCCACAAAGAGATCTCTTTGACCACCATCATCTCCCTCACCTCAGATTGTTTAGGTCTCTTTCCATGTGGTACCATCACATCCAGTGCTTCCGCTTTTATAATTTTTATTATACATGCAACCATTTGTTGAATTCCTTCTATACTGGACTGTACAGGCTAAGTCCCACATAGGACATGAGTCACATCTGTCTTATTCATCAGTCTATCCCTAATTACCAACATAGGGTTTAGCAATCAAAAGTATCTATAGAGTGAAAGAACACTATCAAACATAACTATACTAAATTGAATACTGTCTCCCAAATTCATGTCCACTCAGAACCTCAGAATGTGACCTTATTTGGAAATAAGAGTCATTATAGATACAATTACAATATAACAATACAATTGTTAGGATGGAGTCATACTGGATTAGAGTGAGTCCTAAATTCAAAGACTGATACTCTTTTAAGAAAATATGTGGAGACACATAGGGAAGGCCTTTCAATGAAAGAGATGGAGATTGAAGGGATGCATTTATAAGCTGAGGAACTAATTGCTGGTAACCATGAAAAGCTAGGAGGTAAGCAAGGAACAGATTCTTTCTGAGTGTCCATAGGAAACAAACTTACTGACATTTTGATTTTTGAACTTTTGTCCCCCGAGTTGTGAGAGTACAAATCCTGTTGTATTATGTCACCCAGTCTGTGGTAATTTGTCACAGCAGCCCCAGGAATAGCCTACCTGTTCAGGATCACCACTCTATTCACTTGTGCCGCAGTCTGGCTGGGCACAATTCAGGAGCCACTTGTCAAAAGAAACGAACTTTATTTTTAGAACCACACACGCCAAACAAAACAGCTCCTGAGGAAAAACCCTCAGAGCCCAACTGCCACCACCAGCTTCCCACAAGCCTCTCAACCTCCCCCACTCCTCCTGCTCTTGAGGCCGATTGGTTGGGTCTCGTGGGCAGAGCCAAAAAAGTCCCCCAATGAGCAGCTCCGTAGTCTGAAAGGGTGGGGAAACAGCCCAATGAGCATCACCGCAGAGGAGCCAATCAGCTAGATGTTGCTGGGGCCACTGTGAGCCAATCATCAGCTGTCAGTCTGAAAATTTGCTGGGGCCCCTTTGGCTGTGGCTCTCAACATCTCCCCCTCTCTGTTTAAACAACAAGCATGTGGCTTAGAGACCGTGCCTGCCTTAGGTTGTCCAATAGTACATATGGTCCTTACCCGTTATCAGATGAGCTGACCTCAAGGCGTCAGCCTCCTGTCTTAGGTTGGTACCATTGCAATTGGATCTTACCTGTCACTGACTACTGGTCCAGTATACAGCCACACCTGTGGAGAGGTCTTTGTACCAGAGGGGGGGTGAGGTTCGTTGCCTCACCTCTGTTGGCCCCCAAATTTTAGCTGAACGACCATGAGAAGCAGAAGGGAGGAAGATACACCAAGCCAATTGTCAGCTCCTTTTGGAAAAATTGTACCACCGATGACATCATCAGCAAAAATACCCCAACACTACCACAAGTTGCTGTACCAACAGATAGTTCACAATGCATGCAGGTGAGTTCACAATGCATACAAGTGATACATAGTCCAGGCAAGTTCTGCAAGCAGTTCAGTGATGGCTATTGCAGAAGCTGTAGATTGGTTTTATCTTTGTCTTCACCGGCACTGGGATGAAGATAGGAATTCTGGCAATAATGGCTAAAGAAAAAATTATGTAACATTCCAGAAGGCACTAAAAGAAAACAATTTTCTTAACAATTTACATTGTCTTGAAGAGAATTATTAAATATAATGAAAAGGAAAGGTGAAAGTAAACAAACAGATCTGTTAACCTCCTTTTTTGTTCACATTTTAAAACAATCCTCAACAGCTGTTTACCCAATTTAAATTAAGCCATTTAAATCATGTGAATAAAAAAAAAATTATTTGGATCCATTTTTTCATGAGCGCTCATCATATATGATATATGGACATATGTACATTCAAACATATAACACAAAACACAAGTGTGCACACATAATATAATACATACAACACATAACATAATACAGGTGAAATCTCCATTGCAATGTTTAAAAACTCTATAGTCAAAAAATAGAACTGATCAGCAAAACATTAACCTAGGTCTGTATGAGCTCAAAAAAACAAAATAGAACTTCATGATGTGGGAAAGGGCAATAATAAAATAGATATTGAAAAAAGCATCCTGGTTCTGTCGCAGATGTAAGAATAACCAAACTGGAGTTTTGGATATCAGTTGTTATGGATTTGAGCCAAATCATCTTCTTTTTGGTCTGTAGAAATCACTTTAGTTAATCTCTCTGGAATCCAAATCGGCTGCTGTTCTCCCTGTGGAAACACACAAACAGACCCCCAACTCCAGACAATTACTGGGTCAGAACCTTTCCATTGTCCTGTTAGAATATCCTTCCAAAGTACCTTAGGCTTATGTACATTTTTTGGACACATATGCCTTTCCGCAGCACTAAGCCCTGATGAATCCAAATTTTAAAAGTTTAGAGTAAAAAGGGTTATTTTAAGTTTATATTTAGAGAATATATACCCCTTCCCAATTCCTTCTTTTTGCTTTAGTAAGTACATTTTAATAGTTTGATGAGCTCTTTCAACTATGCCTTGTCCCTGTGGATTGTATGGGATTCCTGTTATATGAGTAATGCCAAATATTGAGCAAAACTGTTTAAAAGAGGTAGAAGTATAACCAGGACCATTATCTGTTTTAAACTGTTTTGGAACACCCACAGTGGCAAAAATTTTGTAAGCAATGAGCTATAACATCTTTAGTTTTTTCTCCGGCATGAAGGGAGCCCATCAAAAATCCAGAAGAAGTTTCAACTGTAACATGCAAATATTATAATGTTCCAAATTCTGGCAAGTGGGTGACGTCCATCTGCCAAATATGGTTAGGTATCAATCCTCTAGGATTGACTCCAAGATTAACTTGTGGTAAAAAGGTCACACAAGGTGGCATTGTTTTATTATTTGTCTAGCTTGTTCCTTAGTTATTTTAAAATGCTTTTGTAAAGTATTAGCATTGACATGGAACTTTTTATGAAAATTTGTAGCTTCTTCTAGTGTAGAGAAAATATGTATGTCATGTGTAGTTTTATCTGCTAAATCATTGCCCAAACTAAGGGCTCCAGGCAATCCTGTATGTGCCCTGATATGTCCTATAAAGAATGGATCTTTTCAGTACCAGATTAGACTCTGTATAGTAGAAAGCAAAGAGAAAACAGTACAGGAAGGGAAAATCCTACCAGCATCTTCAAGGGATACTATAGCATTAACTATATACTGACTATCGGAAAATAAATTAAATACAGAATCTTTAAACATCACCAAAGCTTGTGATACTGCATTAAGCTCTACCTTTTGAGCTGATTGTTTGGGTACTAAAAATGTAAAAGTTTGATCAGGTGTAACTATTGCTGCTGTACCATTATTTGACCCATCAGTGAATATATTTGGAGCATTCATGATAGGTGTTTTTCTTGTCATTTTTGGAAAAATTACAGGATGCGATGACCAAAAAGACAATAAAGGATTAGATGGTAAGTGGTTATCAAATGAAACATTAGATTTGCATATGATTATTGCCCAAGTATTTAACTCATTAGCTAACTCATCAATTTGATTCATAGTATATGGAGTAATAATTTTATTGGGAGAAATTCCAAACACTCCCTTTGCTACTTTTATTCCTTTGAGTATTAATTGTCCTACAGCCTCAGGATACCTAGTAAGAATAGTGTTAGGAGAATAAGATAAATGTATCCATAATAATGGACCTTCTTACCAAAATACTCCTGTAGGAATATTTTTTGTTGGTAGTACAATAAATAATAAAGGCAAACTTATATCAATTCTATCCAAATGCATATTTTCCATTTATGTTTCAATGATTTTTAATGCCTTTCTTGCTTCAGGCGTTAACATTCGGGGTGAATTTGGATCTGATGGACCTTTTAGGATATCTAATAAAGGTCCCAACTCTCCTGTTGGTATACCTAGATAAGGCCTTATCTAATTTATGTCTCCTAATAACTTTTGAAAGTCATTAAGTGATTTGAGTTGATCTACTCGTATTTGAATTTTCGGTGGACAGACCATGGTTGAGGATTACAGAACTCCTAAATAATTAATTGGAAAATTTAATAGTACTTTATCTACTGCTATCTCTAGATTATAATTTTTTAATAAGTTTGTAAAGTGTGGCATAACATTCTAGCAATGTGTTTTCAGCTTTGTGTGCTAATAGTACATCATCCATATAGTGAAATATTTGTAGTTCAGGATTTTGATTTCTAAGTGGCTGGATTACTTTGTTAACATAAATTTGACACATAGTTGGGCTGTTAGCCATCCCTTGAGGGAGTACTTTCCATTCATATCTCTGATCAGGACCTTCATGATTCAGTGCAGGGATAGTAAATGCAAAATGTGGACTATCCTCAGGATGAATTGGAATTGAAAAAAAACAATCTTTAATATCTATAACTAAAACATACCAAGTTTTTGGCAAAGGAGACAATTGAGAAATCCCCGATTGAGTAGGTCCCATAATAACCATCTCATTATTAATGGCTCTTAAATCTTGCAATAATCTCCATTTACCAGATTTCTTTTTGATGACAAAAATGGGAGTATTATGGGGAGATACAGAAGGTTGTATATGTCCTTCCGCTAATTGTTGTTTGACCAGGTCATGGGCTGCTTGTATCTTTTCTTTAGTCAGGGGCCACTAAGGAACCCATACTGGTCTTTCTGATTTCCAAGTAATTTTGATTGTCTCAGTGGCCCTTTCTGAAAACCCAATCCATGTCTATTTATTCCTTGATCTATTTGAATTGGTGCTGCTATACCTTGTTCTTGTTCTCCTAATCTTTTTTCTTTCCTAAAACCTTGTCTAGCCCTAGTAGTGGGCGCATTAGTATTGATGTTATTTGTTAACATCAAACCTAATTGATCTAGGACATCTCGTCCCCATAAATTTATAGGAAGATGATCCAATACATATGGCTGTATAGTTCCTTCACATCCTTCAGGATCCTTCCAATCTAATACCATTGCACTTCTATGGGGATTAGTCGCCACTCCTAGGCCTCGAAGCATTTGAGTGGCCTGTTGTAATGGCCAATGTTTTGGCCATTCTTGACGAGAGATGATGCTAAGGTCTGCACCTGTATCCAGTAGTCCATTAAATTCATGTCCTTGAATATTTAGTTTTAGCATGGGGCGAGAATCTAAATTTAAAGAAAGCATAGCCCAATCTACACCTGTGGAACCTAATCCCTTGGAACCTCTTTCTACAGCACGACTGGAAAATTTATCATGTAGGCTTGGTATTATTAGTAACTGTGCTATTCTATCTCCTGGTGAAATTACTGATATACCCTTTGGAGAACTGGGTATAATTTTTATTTCACCTTCATAATCGGGATCAATTACCCCAGGACTTATCATAAGTCCTTTTAGAGTAGAAAGTAGTTGGTGCTGATAATGCCAAGGTCGCGGGTTCGATCCCCGTACGGGCCACCAAATGCCGCAGTCTGGCTGGGCACAATTCAGGAGCCACTTGTCAAAAGAAACAAACTTTATTTTTAGAACCACACATGCCAACAAAACAGCTCCTCAGGAAAAACCTTCAGAGCCCAACTGCCACCACTGGCCTCCCACAAGCCTCTCAACCTCCCCCACTCCTCCTGCTCTTGGGGCCGATTGGCTGGGTCGCGTGGGTGGAGCCAAAAAAGTCCCCCAATGAGCAGCTCCGTGGTCTGAAAGGGCAGGGAAACAGCCCAATGAGTATCACCGCAGAGGAGCCAATCAGCTAGATGTTGCTGGGGCCGCTGTGAGCCAATCATCAGCTGGCAGTCTGAAAGTTTGCTGGGGCCCCTTCGCCTGTGGCTCTCAACACACTTGTTACTCCTTTTGTTTATCCTCATACCCTCCCTGAGGCCTATTCACACCACCAAAATTTCTCAAATTTTCCTACCCCAATCCAGCAGTTAAAAGTAACATAAACCTAGATTGACCTTAATAATAGAAGAGATGTATTACTCATAACCTGGAAAATACAGAAGTGAAATGGGCTTCATTGATGACAAATGAGGAATCAATTTCTTTCTAGTCTCTATTTTTGCTTCCTAAAATGCAACTTCATCCCAAGCTGACTTCCTCCCATGGTTACAGGATGCTTACATTCACAATTCTCTGAGCTACAATTTTGTCATCTATTGTAGTCATTGTTTATTTCTGTATAACGAATTACACCAAATCTAGTACCTTAAAATAATAAAATCACCTTTTATCTCTCCAGTTGATATGGGTGTGGAATTCTTAACTGATCTGTTACAGGATTCTGGTTAGGCCATCTCTCATGAGGTTACAGAAGTTGCAGACACTGAAGATCTTTCCAGTGTGGAAGGATCCATTTCCCAGGTGACTAAGTCCCATTGCTGATAGGCTGATGCTGGAAGGTGGTGGCTGTTCACATAGGGGTCTCTTCAAAGCCTGAAGCATCTTCATGTCATGGGGTTTGGCTTTCTCTAGAGAAGGAAATCCAGGAAAGTATGAGGAAGCTAAAGCTACAATGTCTTTTAACTTGAA
This sequence comes from Marmota monax, assembly GCF_021218885.2. Taxonomy (NCBI): domain Eukaryota; kingdom Metazoa; phylum Chordata; class Mammalia; order Rodentia; family Sciuridae; genus Marmota; species Marmota monax. The sequence continues at coordinate 2,801,703 of NW_026695227.1, forward strand.
AAGACACATGTAATCACTTCCATGGTATTCTGTTGTCTGCACAGGAGACTACACATGGCCACACATACCAAGAGACCATCTTGGGTACTGGATAACAAATCTGTGTCTTAGAGAAGCAATTTTGTGTGACTTCCTGCAGTTTTCTCAAATGGACAAGAAAATTTTCTCAGAAGTCTTCAAAAAACTATCTTCCTGCCCAATTAGCCCATCCTTAAATTAGAATTTGTAGCTTGAGATTGAGCTAAATTAAGTCTGAGCTACATACCACAACATTTGAGCTGTACATAATAGAGGGATACGAATACTGAAGTGAAAATCTGGGTCAATAGAAGGGAGAATATGGGAGGAGGGCAACTGTAACATAATATTCACTAAATCAAGTAACTCCATCCCAGTAACTTCTATTTCAGTAAACATTTTAGTATATTTGTCTGAAGAAATAAGGACTTAATATAGTTAGGTAGGTAGATAGATAGATAGATAGATAGATAGGCATCTCATCCTGCAATCCCAGCAGCTCAGGAGGCTAAGGCAGGCGGATCACTAGTTTAAGGCCAGTCTCAGCAACTTAGCAAGGCCCTAAGCAACTCAGCAAGACCCTGTCTCAAAGTGAAATACAAAAAAGGGCTGGGTATGGGGATCTGTGGTTAAGTGCCTCTGGGTTTAATCCCCACCACCAAAAAAAAAATTATAATACCATTATCATAGCTTTTAAAATTAACATTATTTTTTACTATCTTTAAATGTCCCTAAATACTTGATTATCCAATAAAATGTTTAGATTGTTTTGCTTTTTAAATTTTTGTTTTAGTCAAATCCAAACAAGGTCCAAACACTGCATTTGGCAGATTGATAGATTTCTCCTAAGTCTCATTTAACCTATATTATTCTCCACTGTATCTTTTTTATTTCAATTTATTTATTGAAGAAACCAGGTTATTAATCCTGTAGATTTTCTCAGTCTGGACTTTGCTGATTGCATTCCCCTGGTGTCATTTAACATGTTCCTCTATCCCCTATATGGCCTATAAACTGGCAGTTAGAGATTTCATTTCATTCAGTCTTTGTTTTTGTTTTGTTTAGGGGAGGGAGGGGAGACAGCATTTTTTTTTTTCAATTTGGTTTGGCTACAGAATATTTCATAGGTGATACTATGTATGGCAATCTGAATTTTAACAAATTCATATTTAACATGTGTTCTTTTTAAATAAGTCATTTCTTATTAATACTCTTAGAAATGATATTATTTTCTTCCATGGGCAGGAGAAAGCATTAGAGCTGTGGTTGTAAAACCAGCATACACCAAAATTAACTGGGCGGACTTATTTAAATAGATTGCTTGGCCCCATCCCCAGAGGTTTTGATTTAGTGGATATGAGATAAAGTCCAAGAATTCACATTAATAACAAGGTCCCATGTGATGCTGCTGCTGCTTTGGGGGGGCAAGGCCACACTTTGGGAACCTCTACTTTCAAACACCATGGATTGTAGGGAAGGCTCTGACATGTAAATACTTTAGATGGAATTCTGGTTTTGCCATATGCCAGATGAACAGTCTTGGGAAACTATACAGGCCCTTAAGCCTCAATTTCTTCATTTATAAAATGGGACCTAAAGTAATACTACACAATTTAGATGGTGAAAGGACTAAATGAGATAACCCATGTAATCCTTAGCATTAAGCCTTATAAATAGTCAATAGCCAGTAAATGGTGGCAGTGGTGGTGGAGGTAATAATGATTATAATTACCAATATTATTATTCTTTTGCAATTGTGTCACAGCAGTTCTGAGGAATATGCCTTGGACACCTGCAGCTCTGGATTTAAGAGTTTTGGTCCTATCTTGGTGGAAAATAGGGAGAACAATAAAGAAAGTTCTATTTTCTATCTAGAATCAGAGATATTCTTCCAAATGGAACAGTTAGGATTCAGTTCTTCCTACCACAAACATCAGGTCTACCATATGAACAAATCAATAACTTTTCCCAATCTCACAGATAAAGAAACTCATCTCTCAGTCATCAACAGAACAGCTTTAACATTGTGCAAGTTGTGCAGGCCATAAATTCAGACAAAGATAATTAAGAGAGCTGGGTGGTGATGCACACCTGTAATCCCAGCAATTCGGGAGGCTGACACAAGAGGATCATGAGTTCAAAGACAGCCTCAGCAACAGCAAAGCCTTAAGCAACTCAGTAAGATCATATCTCTAAATAAAAATACAAATTAGGGATGGAGTTGTGGCTCAATGGTAGAGTGCCCCTGAGTTCAATCCCTGATATGCCCTCCCAAAGAAAAGATAATTAAGAGAAATTAAAAATATGAGGAGCAGCAATTACTATATTCAAGTTATATTAATATTTTTAATATATTTAAATCCCATAAATATCTGATTACTTTGTCATTTAGAAATTTAAATATATATTTTATTTGACTCTGAATTTGAGCCTGTTCCTTGAAACCCTTTGGCTTCCTGTGATCTCTCCCTTTCACACACACTCCACCATAATGCCATCTGCCATGTTTTGATATAGCCAGGAGGCCCTCACCAAAGCTGAACAGATGTTCTTGAATTCCAAAACTGTGAGCTAACTAAATCTCTTTTCTTTATAAAGTGGGGGGGGGAAGGTTTCCTTGGCCACTGTACCTCTTAGCTTCTTTGGTTTTACCATTACTTGATTAGATCCCCAGCCCAAAGTCAACTGAAGGAGATTCCGACAAATTTGGGTGAGTATAGTACTGAAAAAGAAACAAGACAGAGAGTAATAAAAATCACAACTGGTCCTATATTAAAGAGATTACAACTCTCTAGCAAGGATAGGAAAGAGGTCAGAGTAAGGACCACATATTCAGTCATAAAATTGAAGAAAATTGGGAAATAATAAAGAATAAAGGTCAAGAGTCAACAGGCCTAGATTTTAAATATATTTCTGCCATTCGTAGTCTGTGTGACCTTGGAGAAGCTTGACAATCTCTCTAAGCATTTATCTCTTCATGATGTTAATAATTTAATTGTTGTTATTATAATTACTACTATTACATTGACAGGAATAGATTTATTTATAAATTATATGCCCTACCCAGGGACTCTCATACTATCATCTCATACTATTACTATTTCTTATTAAACTAAAAGCTATGATTCCTAATCATTATGATTGTAAAGAAAGAAATGTAAAGGGAAAATAAGTTTACCAGTTGATGGAAATGTTCTTAGAGATAATAGAGATAATGAATCTACCTCAAAGAGGCAGTCTGAAGAGAAAGATTGGGATATGATGAATTAGGGAGAGGCTGTCAAAAAACTGTAAAGGATCAGAGATTTTACCGTACTTGAAAGCTAACATGGTAGTTTACCAGATTTATGGAAAGAAGACAAAAAAATTATGAGGAATTACCTTATGGGGAAACATAGAATTATGGGTCAGAGACAAAGGACTTCATTGCTTAATGGGCAACATGAGCATTGGCTTTTTTATATCAGTTTCCTCGCCCCCAAGTCCAACAGGGGTAACATGTGGGCCAGATGATTCCTGCACATACAATGGATTGCTTTACAAGTCCTAGAGGCCAGAACTTTTTGAAAAAAAACAGCAAACGTTATAGCAGGCAGAAAATATGTTAGTCCCTCCGGCTGCAGCAAAATAACCGGGGGGCAACGAACAACTTGTGTACATTGATACAGCAGGAGTGGGAGCCCTTTATTGTAGGACAGGAGGGGTATTTATACATTCCACACAGCTTATCTTAATTAACATAAACTAGATACAGCAGTCAACCAATAAGGAATCTCCACACTCAATGGCTCACTGGCATTACTTCACAAACCACTCCCTCTGGCAAAATGCCAGGCACCATCCTGACTTGTTTACAGACTCTAACAAGTCCCCTTCTCCCTGGGGAGCAGGCAGTTACAGATCAATCACTCTGTGCTCATCTAAACCCACTTAGTTGCCTGTAACTAGCTACAAAACTCTTCAATGTCAGGAGATGAATAAGCCTTCCGTATAGCACACTCAGCAAGACTATGTAGGAATTCTCAGAGCACATAGCAAAGAGGGGACAGGACTATGTGCCTTCTCAGTCCCAAGTGGTATGTTAGGGATGTTATTAATATTTTTGCAGGTATCTTTTAATTTTTATTATTCAATCATCAGGATAGGAAATCAGGGTCTTTAAAGTGGATCATAATGCATCAACTCACCACACCTCTAAAGTACATGAATTTTATATCCAACATCACATTCTTTTTAGAATTTCCAAGTTATGATATGTTCCCTCACTGAGAAGTTATATACCTGAATGAATATTGCTCTAGTTTTTTATAGAAATGGCTTCATAAACTATGATTTAAAACTATGCCCTCATTTTTATTTCAAAATATGTATAGATAATTCTCAAATAAAGAATATATTATTTGTTGAAGATCTATCCACTATCTTGATGAACATTCACAAAGATTCACAACGGTTGTTGTTGTTTTACAGTTCAGCTTCAGGAAGACTTCATCCAGTAGCCTTATTCATATTTAGATATAAGAGCTAAGTAGTCCAATATGCTTCCCCTTATTCCCTGGCTATGGGGAAACACAGAATTAAGTCTGTGGTTAAAAGTAGACGTTTCCCTAAGTTTTCTGGAATAATCATTCAGTGTCTTTTATTGCTTGGTCCTATTCTTGTATTTTTTATTTCAGCAATTTTAAAGAATCATGGTACATTGCCTCGAACCATGCTTTGAAAGCAGACAAAATAAAAGTAATAAATGAATAAAAGAACAAAACCACCCCAATTTTTAAAATTTCATTTATTATTATTAATGTTTTGCCAAAGTGCCCATAAGGTTTTTAGTTTAAGACATAATCCTCAAATTAGTTTTAGACTTACAAAATATAAATTGAGCTTCCAAGAGTTAGTTAGCATGCCTTATATTATGAATTTTCCTGACTGTGCTTTTATTGGGGTTTAATCAGAGACCATTGTAAGAGTTTCTAATCTGGGTTCTAAGCATTTGGCATTATTAAACAGCTGAATGAAAGAGAACAGAAGGATTGCAAAGTAGAAAATACATTTATTTTTAAAATGAATAACATTATAAATGTAATAACATTGAATGCTGAGAAGCATTAGGCAGCTCTGTCAGTTCCTGCTTTATAAAATCTAAATGAAGCTGGAGAGCAATTTCGGAGAAGTTAAGTGGGTGAGGATCTTGTTGACCACCCTGAGGGGAAATTCTCAGGAAGAGTAGGGAGAAATTCCAAGGTGCAAGTGGAAGTCTGCACACAGGTTGTTCTGCTGGCCACTGGGTTTGCCCAAGGAACATCTGCGATCCTAGGTCAGTCTGCACAGATACATTTGTTATTTTTGGAAGGCCAAGGATGTGCCGGAAGCTACTGATGTGAGTTATGAGGGCCCCCTTGGAAGTACACATCCTGCCCAGCATGTGTCACCTCCTGGACTCTGCAGATGATTTATTAACAAACTCATTCTGAAGAACAGAGACAAGAGCAATCACGAGTGTGCTTACACTCAAGTCTTTTAAGACTTGAGTCTTCTGGGGTCTTCTTGGGACCCCAGATCCACCTCTGCTCTGTAGGGGCCTAAGTGAGGGTGAAGACTTGACCATCAGAATAAAGGGCAACAAACACAACTTTTAGGATGAAAGGAACACAGACAATATCCAATCCTGTTCTCTAGAGTCTGTAACTCCACTAGAGAGTTTAGGGGAGAAAAATTAAATTCTCAAAAATAACTCTAATAAGTTTAATATTTAATTTAAAAAGTAAATGTCTGTCAGCTAGTGTATGGGTTGCACTATATGGCAAAGGAAAAAAAATAAAATAAAATTTAGAGGCCAGCAGCTAACTTTAGAATGGTTGAAAAATGATTGTCTTTCTGGGTGAGGGAGGCTACCAGCACAGCGCCCTCTGCTGAGCAAAGGTCTCTCCCGCCCTTTCTAGTGCAACCTGAGCTGTGTGCAGTGGAGTAATCCAGGCCAAAGCAGAGTAACCAGTGTCAGCCTCAGGGCTGTTTCCAGTTCAGGATATGAGCTTGAGAAATATACTTGAGAAAAAGAGAAGACCAGAAAAACCAAAGCAAAGCCCTGTGCTTTGACACAGACCTGTAATCCTAGTGGTATGGGAGGCTAAGGCAAGAGGATCGAGAGTTCAAAGCCTGCCTCAGCAAAAGCGAGGTTCTAAGCAACTCAATGAGACCCTGTCTCTCAATGAAATACAAAATAGGGCTGGGGATGTGGCTCAGTGGTCAAGTGCCCCTGAGTTCAATTCCCTGTTCCCCGACCCCCATCCCCCAAAAGAAAAAAACCAAAGCAAGTGCTTTTCACTTGACGTTTTGCCTCAATGCTTATCACAGAACTGAGTTAATAAGGATCAGGTTGTATTTGCTCTACTTGATTCACCTTTCATCCTCCACTTCTAGTCCAAACATAGGCTCCATCCTAAGAGGAATTCGCTTGGTCCTCTAGATATTTTTTTTCTTTTATTTATATGACACCAGAATGCATTACAATTCTTAGAACACGTATAGAGCATAATTTTCCATATCTCTGGCTGTATACAATGTATGTTCACATCAATGCCTGTCTTCATACCTGTACTTTGAATAAAGATGTCCATCACATCCTACCATCCTTGCTGAACCCCTGCCCCCTCCTTTCTGTTCCAACCTCTCTACCCTATCTAGAGTTCCTCTATTCCTCCCATGCTTCCTCTCCCTATCTTACTATGAATCAGCCTCCTTATATCAAAGAAAACATTCGGCATTTGGTTTTTGGGGGGATTGGCTAACTTCACTTAGCATTATCTTCTCTAACTCCATCCATTTACCAGCAAATGCTAAGATTTTATTCTCTTTTATTGCTGAGTAATATTCCATTGTGTATATATGCCACATTTTTAATCCATTCATCTATTGAAGGGCATCTAGGTTGGTTCCACAGTTTAGCTATTGTGAATTGTGCTGTTATAAACATTGATGTGGCTGTGTCCCTATAGTGTGCTGTTTTTAAGTCCTTTGGGTATAGACGGAGGAGAGGGACAGCTGGGTCAAATAGTGGTTCCATTCCCAATTTTCCAAAAACTCTCCATACCTCTTTCCATATTGGCTGCACCAGTTTGCAGTCCCACCAGCAGTGTATGAGTGTACCCTTTTCCCCACATCCTTGTCAACACTTATTGTTGTTTGTCTTCATAATAGCTGCCATTCTGACTGGAGTGAGATGAAATCTTAGAGTAGTTTTGATTTGCATTTCTCTAATTGCTAGCAATGATGAACATTTTTTCATATATTTGTTGACTGATTGTATATTATCATCTGAGAAATGTCTGTTCCAGCTGTTGGTCCATTTATTGATTGGGTTATTTTTTTTTTTTTGGTTTTTTTTTTTTTTTTGGTGTTTACCTTGTTGAATTGTTTATATACCCTAAAAATTAGTGCTTTATCTGATTCCAAGATGTAGGCTCCCTATTCACCTCACAGATTGCTTGTTTTGCTGAGAAGAAACTTTTTAGTTTGAGTCCATCCATTTATTGATTCTTAATTTTAATTCTTGTGCCACAGGAGTCTAAACAACTCAGGGAATAGGGAATTTGAGATTTAATCCCATATGATGGAGATTAGGGCCTACTTTTTCTTCTATTAGATGCAGGATCTCTGGTTTTATTCTTAAGTCCTTGATCCACTTTGAGTTGAGTTTTATGCATGGTGAGAGTTAGGGGGTTAATTTCATTTTGTTGTATATGGATTTCCAGTATTCCCAGCACCATTTGTTGAATGCATGTTTCTAACAACTTTGCCCAATATAAGATAATTGTAATTTTGTACTTTAGTCTCTGTGTCCTCTACTCTGTACCACTGGTCTATCAGTCTGTTTTGGTGCCAATACCATGCTTTTTTTGTTACCATTGCTCTATAGTATAGTTTAAGGTCTGGTATAGCGATATCACCTGCTTCACTCTTCCTGCTAAGGATTACTTTAGCTATTCTGGGTTTCTTATTTTTCCAGATGAATTTCATGATTGCTTTTTCTATTTCTATAAGGAATGTCATTGAGATTTTGATATGGATTTCATTAACTCTATATAGTACTTTTGGTAGTATGGTCATTTTTATAATATTGATTCTGCCTATCAAAGAGCAAGGTAGATCTTTCCATCTTCTAAGTTCTTGTGTGACTTTTTTCTTTAGGGTTCTGTAATTTTCATTATATAGATCTTTCACCTCTTTCATTAAGTCGATTCCCAAGTATTTTTTTTAGGTTATTATAAATAGGGCAGTTTTCCTAATTTCCATTTCTGAGGATTTATCACTGATATACAGAAATGCCTTTGATTTATGGGTGTTGATTTTATATCCTGTTACCGCTGAATTCATTTACTAGTTCTAGAAGTTTTCCGGTGGAATTTTTAGGGTCTTCTAGGTATAGAATCATATCATCAGCAAATATTGCCAAGTTCTACAAGACCTAAAGAAGAACTAAACCAATACTCTTCAATTCATTTCAGGAAATAGAAAAAGAGGGAGCACTTCCAAACTCATTCTATGAGCCAATATCACCCTGAATCCAAAACCAGGCAAAGATACATCAAAAAAAGAAAACTTCAGACCAATATCTCTAATGAACATAGATGCAAAAATTCTCAATAAAATTCTGGCAAATCGATTACAAAAATATATCAAAAAGATCATGCAACACGATCAAGTGGGATTCATCCCAAGGATGAAAGGTTGGTTCAACATACGGAAATCAATAAATGTAATTCATCATATCAATAGACTTAAAGATAAGAACCATATTATCATCTTAATAGACGCAGAAAAATCATTTGACAAAATACAGCACCCTTTATGTTCAAAACACTAGAAAAATTAGGGATAACAGGAACATATCTCAACATCATAAAGGCTATCTCTACTAAGCCCCAGGCCAACATCATTCTAAATGGAGAAAAATTGAAGGCATTCTCTCTAAAAACTGGAACAAGACAGAGATGCCCTCTTTCACCACTTCTATTTAACATAGTTCTTGAAACACTGGCCAGAGCAATTAGACAGACAAAAGAAATTAAAGGGATACACATTGGTCCTCTAGATCTTTCTGCTGAAATGTGAATCCTGCTAAGATGTCAGCAGATGAGAGACAATTTACAGCCTTTCCTTCAGACATCTGCATTGCAAAAGAAGTCAAACTAGATGTTTCAAGCCCCAAATGCATAAAGGTTTTGACTTAGTTGAAAAAGGACCACTCCTCTGAGACAGAGGCTTTCCAGGCCATACTTAAATAACACTTCCAGAGAAAAAGTGTTTTCAAATGGCTCTGCACAAGTGAAACTAAAGGCGACAGAATACTCAAAGGGTCACATATGATAGCCTGAAAAAAACAAAATCCCTACATCTAACTGTAAACAATACAAGATCTTATATAAGTATTATCACTATTGAGAAGCAAATGCTTCCATTCAATATTTGAAATGGCATCAAGAGTTGGTTGATTCACTTGATACTTTGGCAAGTATCCAAGGAGCTCTGTTTAGAAGCAGTACCGTAAGATACTGGAGTGGACAAAAAATGAGTAAGAAGTTATGCTACCCTCAAGGTGCACAGTCTAGTAGTAGGGATAGACATGTAAGACACTATAGCTTGTGTTTTAATAGCTTCATGTGCAAAGTGTAATCATCAAAGACAGAAGAGTGAAGGAGACTCTCAGTAAGTATGGAAGAAAAAACTTCAATCTAGAAATGCTGAGACCTCATCTAAATTTTTTTTTTTAATGAGGCTAATACTAGGTAAGGGAAAGAAATGGAGAAATAAAGCCAAAATGAGGTGTGTAATTGAAGTATGTCCTATTGCAAAAGGATTTTTGTTTTTGCCTTTTAAAGTGGAAGTCAATTCAGATGAAGAATTATTAACTGTATCATAAGAATGAAAAATAAACAGAGCATGGAAGATGATAATGCATGTTAATATTAGAACTTAATATCAATGAAACCTTGGTCATTCATTACATTTAGGGTTAAAGCTAAGGAACTGGAAGGTGAAGAGAAAGAGAAAATTCAGATGAAAGAATTGCTGAATATTTCAATAGGAGTAGAGCTAAAGCAATGGCAGAAAAGGCAGAGCTGCAGAGGTAGATGATTTATTAACAGGACTACTAAATTCTGTGTCAGGGACAATTCCTAGTTACAAAGACTGAAATTTAGAGTCAAGTAGAAAGCACATTGAATGAAGAGTGTAAAGACCAGATTCTAGTTAGAGATGTACTGATAACAAATAAGACCTCTGTGGACCTTGGATTCCATATCTGTAAAGAGATGAGGCATACTCAAGACTCTTTGAGTTTCCTTCCATCTCATTTTAAAAAAATGTTATGGCTGAAGCATGAGAAAAATATAGTACTCGTGCATTCATTTCTTTTCAACAAATATTAAGCACATACATGACATGTGCCAGGCCCAGGGGGAGAAGAAGAAGGTTCTATTCTGGCAGGGAAGACAGTCAAATGAGGTGGAATGGGTAAGAACAGTACTTGAAATGCTGTTAACTTGGCTTTGAGCACCATGGTAGCCAGGCTACAAGATGGTCCCACTTGGTTCCCAAAGTATGCTTGAGTATTTGCATACTTGTGTAATTTGCTCCCACACTGTACCAGGATTGGTCTGGGTGACCAACAGTATGTAACAGAAATGATGGCTGCACAATTACTGGTTATGAGGTTAGAAAAGGCTGAAGCCTCTGTTTTGTGTATCCCCCCACCATGTAGAAGAATCTGTGTCTATCTGTATTTCTATCTCTATCTCTCTTGGCTGTCTTGCTTAGAGGAAGTCAGCTGTCATATATAAGCATCCCTGTGGTGAAGAATTGAAGCCTCTGACCTTCAGTCACTGAGAAAGTGAGCAAGCTTGGAAATTCGGGATTTTACTGCCCCAACGCAACCTCAAACCCCCTGATCCTCTGGCTCAACAGCTGGACTGCGACCTCATGAGAGAGTCCAGCCAGAAACTCCCAGCTAAGCCATTACAATTGCCAACACTCAGAAGCTGTGTGAGGTTATAAACAATTGTTCTTTTAAGCTGCTAAATTTGGGGTAGTCTACTATACAGCAATAAGTAAATAATCCAAGTACCCCTGCATATATCACACACATATACACATGTGTAATTTTTGTTTGAGGTATTTAAGCGTTAATACACCTAGAATTTAGAAGTAAGACTAAAAGAGGTTAAGACTGCAATTGAGCAGGGAGTAGAACCAGCATCTTTTTTTTTTGACTTATGGTTCAATGCTGACTCCCCACTATGGAGTAACTTCATAGATAAAGAAATAAAGTTCAAATGGATTAAGTAATTTGCTCAAGATTCTACAACAAGCAAGTTGCTGAGCCTTTGCACTAACCTATTGAATATGACTTTTTATAATAATCTTTTTCCTACTCTCAAGCTTCACTGACCTTGAGATAATTAGCTGAATGAAGATTAAAAGAAACCAGAGCTGTCCTGTCCTTAAAGGTGGTGTGCTTGCCTCAGGCCTTTCAATTCAAGGTGAACTCTATATTGGTAATTGTATTTAGTAATATATTCATCCATAGACTTAATAATTTTTTTTTCTTTTTTGACACCTATTTAAGCAAAATCTGTAAGTTGAAGAGAATATAAAATGCTTGGATTTAATAATCTAATTAGGGAAATATGATGAAAATTATAATAAAACCGGGATATGTCTGCTGCTGAATGAACAGTAGGAGAAAATGGATGTGACAAGCATTTTAAAAGAATCATAAACTCTAAAAACTGAAATAATGACTAGGCATGGTGGCATGCAGCTGTTATCCCAACGGCTCAGGAGGCTGAGGCAGGAGGATTGCAAGTTCAAGGACAGCCTCAGCAACTAAGCAAGGCCTTAAGCAACTTAGCAAGAGCCTGAATCAAAATAAAAAAGGGCTGGGGATGAAGTTCAGTGGTTAAACACCCCTTTAATTTCTAGTACAAAAAAAAAAAAAAAACTGAACTAGTGAAGGAAATCCACTGTTTCCTAGTGAAATCACACCCCACACTCTCAGGCAACAAGGCAATGGAATTTAGACCTGGAAACTCCTACTAGTTCCTTAAAAGTTGCTTTCTCTCCCCAGAGATAGCCCATTAATTCCCACTGCAAGTACCACAAGACTCCAGGAAACACTGTTTCCTCCCTTATTGTTTTGGGTGTGACTTGGTTGTCATGCCAAAGAATTTGAAATCTATTTCTTTAATTGTTGAAGATTTTTGAGCTATGTTTGCCTCAGAGATGAGAAGTGAGGCACCAGAGGCAGAAGAATTAATGTCAACACCCACTGGTTCACCTCAGGTCAGTTGGGCAGGACTGCCACCTTGTGACAGACATGGGCAGCATGTCCTTCCTCCGAAGTGGGAGGCTGGCTCTATGGTCATACCACCCTGAACATGCCGGATCTCATTTCTTCTCAGAAACTAAGCAGGATTGGGTCCGTTAGTACCTGGAGCAGAGATCACCAGGGAATACCAGGTGTTAGGCTTTAAAGAATAAAAAGATAAAGAATGGAAGAGGTGATGGGAGCTTAGCAGGGCTTGACTGACTCGCAAGTAATCGTGTTTTCATGTCTGACTATGTAAGTCACCTTTTTGTTTTTATAAAGAAATACCTGAAGCAGATGACTTTTAAAGAAAAGTAAATAGCTAGCCGTTTTGGAGGAAGTAAGTTCAAACAGGATGACACAGGCTCTGGCAAGGCCTTCTGTCCCCAAAGACCACAACATATCAGGGCAGGAGGGTATATGTATCCATCTCTGTGGTCTCTCTCTCAACTTATAAAGACACGGATTCAACCATGAGCATCACCCTCATGACCTAATCTAACTTACTTACTTTCCAAAAGCCCCACGTCTAAACACCATAGTTAGATTAAGTTTCCATCCTCTTAATACCATTAACATAAGACTTTGGGGCTCCAAAGGATAAATCATATTCGAACCACAGCACTGACTCATAGGAACCATGTTTTAGCTTGGTGAAGAGATGGTTAAGACAGATGTGGGTATCATATAATCATATAGAAGATCAATATAGACCTGGTTCTCAATATCTCCAGCTGTCTGTCTCCGTTGTCTTAAAGTCACAATAAAGATATCAGAAACTACATTTTTCTCTACCCAAGCATATGTTTACTTTCAAAGAGTATATGAGAAATGGACAGCAAAAGCAAATAAGGCAAATTGTAAGTAGCAATGGGAAAAAGAGATTCGAGATATCCATGTTCTTCAAATTATTGGGTAAGCAGGAACTATTCTCTATCCCTCAAGGACCCACAGCCTCCTTGAATTTACTATGTCCCAAAGGGTATTATTTGTTTTCTCCTCTGTATCTGTCCTTCCCAGTGAATTCTGTGATTGGGCAAATGAGGCCACCATCTCCCCACTGAGGGCCAAGGCCAAGGAGCCACCTTGACTTTCCCTTCCTCTTCTCCTTCTGGACTACCTCCTAACCAGTCACCATCCTGTCTTTTCTACTTCCTGAATATCTCTCCAGTGTTTGTCCCACCTTTCATATTGACTATGCTCCTTCAAACTGTCATTGTCTCTGCCATAGATCAAGCGTGTTCCTTGAAATTGACTGGTGCTTCTCAAGGAAAGTGTCCATAATGAACTGCATGGGTCAGTGGCCCAGCAGGAATCTAGATGAACACTCCAAGGTGACAACTGAAGACACATGATAAGGCTATTTACACAGGAGAGGGTGGGCTCAGGGAACCCGTAAAGGGTGAGGGTGCTTCTAAAGCCTGGCAACAGCAGGAAGTCATTTCCACCACCAGGTCTGAGGGGATGGCAGGGGGAGAAAACTGTAGCTATGGAACCCAGAGCAAGTTGCAGCCATGGAAAAGGGACCACCATTTCACCATAAAATAATAAGTCTGTGAGATAATGCATACATCAATCAGCTCAATTTATATAATGGATGCATTTTTCAAAACAATATGTTGTTTGTGAAATTATATATAATTTTTATTTGACAATTGAGAAATTAATAATAAATAATAAGAATCTCCCAACAACAACAACAAAAATGATCTCAGGTAAAGCCACTGGCAAAACAGGTCTCAGCTGGAAGGGGTTACAGATTCTCTACCCTCTTTCTACTGTCTGATCTCCTCCTACCATTGGCTGAGCCAAGCAAGAAAGAGAAGGCAAGGGAATCAGATTGGGACCCTCCCAGAAGGTCAGCTTGCTGGGGCCAGAGAATAGATCTAGAGAGGCAAAGAGAGAATACCCACAGCAAAGACATTTCACAGTACTCATTTGCACATTAAAATATTTTTAAGACACCTCTGGCAAAGAAATCTCTTCATATTTGTTTTACTCAGTGTTTACTTGATCTTTCTGAATTTGATCTTGCCCAGCTACATCTACTTCCTAATTGCAACCAGGTATAACCTCTTACAGTGCAAATCTGTCAATGATTCCCCATCAACCACAAAAGCAACATTTCTCCCCGAACCTCACGCCATAACCGCTCCAGCATATACAGGACCAGACCATCACCCACTCCTGTCTCTGTGTCCAGCTTCACCTCCTTCTCCTTCCTCTCAACAATTTATACTTCAAGTCACTGAACTCCTAGTTCCCTGATTCATGCAGTCCTTCTCCCTGGAATGCCCCAAAGATCCCAAGGCTTGCACTAATGGGATCAAGTAGATTCTCTTCACAAAAATCCTTTCTAATGAATCAGACTAGACAGCTACTATTCTTGAGAGCTTGTTTGGAGGTCCTAGCAGGGGAGTTCAGGTACTCATACCCTCGACTAAAAGAATAGTCCTCCTCTATGGGGGAAGGTCATGACCTTCAATCTGACAAGTAGCTTCTGGATGGATGCACATGGAGCGTCAAGGGAGGAGGGGAACCCAAATAGCCAGCCAGATCAGCCAAAAGAACCCCGGAGATCAATGGGGTGACAGATTTCCAGCCAGGTCGCCCTCACCTCCTAGATAACTGCTATTCTCATGCCCCACCCCCATACTTTAAGACTATGCTCATCTATCATACAGTTTTACTCTTTGTATAATATGCATAGTATCTGTTTCTAAAATTAAGCTGAAGAATTTCTCTATGTTAGGGATCATGGGTAATATGACTCTCTATTCCTGAGACTCAGCTCAATGCCCAGCACACAATAGATGCCCTGAGAATAACTGTTTACTTGAATCCTTCCTCCACCTCACAACCACAGAGGTGGTGAGCAAGTAGAGGTGGGCTCTTTCTATGGCATGCCCCAAGGCACAAACAGAAGGGATACCAGAAGTGTGGGCTCCTTAGGTTCCTTGTGGTTTGGTGCTATTATTCTTACTTATAGACGCGGAAGCAACTGATTAAAAAAAAAAAAAAAAGACAATAAGAATTAAAGTAGAGGTCTCGATTCATAGGAGACTTATTTCTTGAATAACTCCTAGACTTCTGTCTGAAAGTGCCAGTGCCAGAAACTATCATAGGGACTCCCCTCAAATGGATCAGAAAACAAGCGCTAAAGAGATTTTTTTGTTTTCCTAATTCCTTGAACTCCACCAATCATATACTCATATTTTCCCAGGTAAATCTGTGCTGGAAAACAACGAGCCCTTTGGGTCAGACATGGATCCAAATTCTTCTACTTGTTCTTCTGCAAGTACCACTGTCCTGTTATGGACGAATCCCAGACCCCTCCAGAATGGGGAGAGTGGTTGCTCCCACCAACAGCAGCTCCACAGGCCTCTGCGGTGCCGAGGGAGGGGAGAGGTGCTGCATTGCAAGGCAGGCCAGAAAAGGGTGAGGAGCATTTCCCATCCGAACTCTGCCCCTTGTGGCTTTGTGAAGTTGGCCAAGATATTCAGCCCCTCTAAGGATATTTCCCCATCATGAAAATGGGAGTCAACCTGCTCACATGGCTGTTGCCAGAATTAAATGAGATGATATGGGAGGGAAAATAGCAGGGACCCAGTAAATTTGTGTTTCCCTTTCTATGACCTTAATTACCTCTTCCTTTGAGAGGCTGACTTTCTAATTTTAAAAGGAGGTAGGTGACTTGGATGGGTACAGTGAGGTATGCTACCTTGTTTGTTAAAAAAGGATAAAATAAAAACTTAATTTCAAAGCTTCCTTATGGCAATCCTGTGACAGAAATAAAACTAGGCAGTTGTTGCTATGCAACATCAGTAGTTTGCCCAGGGACTGGATATATCTTTGCTGTTACTTATCTTTGGTTGAATTTTGAGCGATATTTTTCTAACTACCCAGCATTATCCTGTCCTCGGTACATAAAGAAACAGTTGAGATGGGAGAGCTGGGAGGAAGTCCTGCCCTGAGGTCCCCTGCATAGCGGCTGCCACCTCAGGACTGGACCTTTTCATGTTTTGTTCTTTTACCTTAATCTGTTTTCCCTCCCATTTCCTTCACTTTAATAAAAAAGAAGATACTGCTTCTTTTAGCCCTTTTCTTCACAGTGGCCTTCTTAATTTTAGTTGAGGTCTTGAATTTTATTTCTTTTGAAATAACAAATGCCAAGATTTGTCTAAAAATGTTATATGTAGCTAGTCCTTCCAATCAATGTCTCCGCTTTCCACTTAACAAAAGACACATCAAAGTTACATGATAACTTTGTAAAATATTTAACTTTATGCTCTTGAATTATTCTTATCCTTACCTGTGTTCTGGGTGTAATCCTCATATTTCATATCTTCCTTCCACACAATCTTCCTTTTAAAAAATATCCATTAAAACTCCTAACTGGGACTGGGGTCTAGCTCAATGGAAGAGCCCTTGCCTAGCTTGAGGCCAGGGGTTCAATCCCTAGTGCCACAATCAAAATAAAGCAACTCAAAAATGCATCCTGTCCCCAAATCCTCTCCTTTGTCCACATGTTCCTTTCCAATCCAAAGCTCTCCCTGCTTCTACCCTTTCCATTCCTCCCTGCTGGCTCTTCTCTCCTCCAAGTCCAGGCCTGAATTCCTCTGATTCTTCTGCACTTTTGCTTCCTGCTCAGCCTCACAGCAGGAACGTGTGGAAATTCTGAGGCAGAAAGAGTACAGGAGAATTCTGAGGAGATGAGTTCAAAGGATCACATGCCCAGGTGTGAGAGGAAAGGTTCAGAGAGCATGGTGGGGAGTGAAGGGAGGCATTCCGAAGAAGTTGGTTTTGAGCCAGAAGGACTCACTCTGTGCTTGAGAAACATTTTGGTGACAACAGGAGTGCCAGGGCTTTTGTGCCCATGACTGTCAGCCAAAATAGTTCACCAACTTCTAGTCAATAAGTGGACATGAATTAAACAATAAAGCAGGACCAACCCTGGGCCCCTTCTCCTGCCGGGGATCTCCCCTCCGCCTTCCCGAAATGTACCTGCCTTGCATCTGCTTCACTCCACTTTGTCAGGATCCACTATGTCAAAGAGAAATGGTCAGAACTGAGAGGGAGCTCTAGGATGGAAGGACAGGTGGGGATGCTGGGCACAACAGAGAGGGCTGAGGCTGCCAACGGGGGTTTGATTAATAAATTTATTTGCATCATTAATAGTCCACTTGGAGAAGATTAAGATCTGTAGCTATGACATTTGGACTTTTAGCCTGTGAGCCACAGGTAATGAAAGGTTTTAATAATAGGAGCCATCGTGTATTGGAAAGATTTTCAGGTTTCCACGACTGACCCTTCAAATGCTGGTGAAACAAGGAGACATTGCAGATTACCGCGGGGGAGGAAACTGTAAAGGCTAAACTATATTTACAAAGTAGGGAGTAGTAAAAGAAGACTTAGCTTGTGATGTCTGTTGAATTCTAAATGACAATGGTTATGGGTTAGGATAAGACCTAAGGATGAAGAGGATATCATCTTTTACTCTGCAGGAGCCCTTTGAAGCTCTGAGTAAGCTTCTAATGCCATTAAACCTTACAGCGTCTTTATAATACACGAGTCACCCCTACCTAGACAGCCAGATAACAGCAATCACTAACATTTGTATAAGTCTCTTATATTCACAAAGGAAGTTTACTTCGTTTTCTGTCTTGATTTCCACAACTGGAGAGATCAGTGCCGCATCTCCATTTTACAGGTGAGAAAACTGAGACCCGGAAGGGTAAAGTAACATACCTAAGGTAGCAGCCAGTCAGGAGTAGAATTGGGAATCAGATCTGGGTCCTCTGACTCCACATTCTGATGTCCTTCCTATTACATGCTGCTGGTAATCATACAGTGACTAGTATCACAGCCAGATTACCTGCATAGGCACCAGGACTGTGCTCTGCATTAAAAGCTGCCACCAGTTTATTGATGCCCTTGGGCATATCCTTAGGAATAGTAATATCTGTGTGCTGGTGGTCAGGATATTGTACAATATGATACAACTTTGCAAAGTGTACAGTATTAGACAAGCATAATGTTTATCTGTATTCATTTAGCATAATCACCTGATCTCAAAAAGTCTAGAAACCATCCACAAATTAAAGTTGATGACAAAATATTTTCACCTGGAGTTTACCACTCTCACAGGGAGAGGGAAAGACAAAAATAGGTCTTATCTCTAGACTGTTCCTTTTTCAGATTACAAAATAATGAAGGCATATTTTTGTAGCCATAGTGACACATGAATTAGGTATTTTTTAAAAAGTAGTTTTGAGCTAGTAAATTAATGGACAATATTACTTTACTTTGAAGAACCTGAGAA
The DNA here is from genome assembly GCF_021218885.2 of Marmota monax. Lineage (NCBI taxonomy): Eukaryota > Metazoa > Chordata > Mammalia > Rodentia > Sciuridae > Marmota > Marmota monax. The sequence continues at coordinate 2,820,404 of NW_026695227.1, forward strand.
GTCCTATCTGTAAAATAATGGAGTTGGACCTGATGAACTCTAAGGTCCTTTCTGTTCTTAGAGTGAATTTTTCTCTGCATAAGTGAAACTGGTTTGTGTAAGACCTGATTAAGATCTTTTCAAGCCTCCATGGAAGATTAAAGCAGTTTTTAAAGCCTATTGCTTGCTCTGAGCCTCACATCATTACTTCCCACTCTCAGCAGATACCGGAGGGATTGATTCACAAAAAAATAGGGGCATGAGAAGGTGACCTCTAGGATAACACAGCAACCTGAAAAAAAACCTTCCTCTTTCTCTTCTCTATGGTAGCTGCAAAAAAGGAAGGCAAGAAAAGACATAACACCCCAATAAAAATATGTGTTAAGGGTTTGAACAGACATTTTTCCAAAGCAAAGATGGTCAATAAGTGCATGAAAAGGTGTTCAACACCACTACTCAACACAAAGATGCTGATCAAACCACAGAGAGGTGACAACTTTACTACTGGAATTGCTATCATCAAAAAAGTAGGAAGTGACAAACATCAATGAGGATGTAGAGAAACTGGAACCCTAAGACATTGCTGGTAGGAGTGTGAATGGTGCAGATGCTGTGGAAAATAATTTGGCAGTTATTCAAAAGCTAAACAGAAAATTATCATATGACCCAGCAATTCCACTCCCAAGTATATACCCCAAAGAACTGAAAACAGATACTTGTACACCAATGTTCTTTACAGCATTATTCACAACAGCAAAAATGTGTGGATAAGAAAAATGTGGTATATGCATGCAATGGAATTTTATTCGGCCATGAAAAGGAAAGAACTTTTGATAAATGTACATGAATGAATGTACATGATGAATCTTGAAGACATTATACTAAGTGAAGCCAGAAAAAAAAAGAGGCAAATATTTTAGATTCCAAATATCTAGAATAGACAAATTCATAAAAACACTTAAATATTTCAGGTTATAAGAGGCTGAGGAGAAGGATAATGGGAGGAAGGGGTATTTGTTTGAGTGATTTAAAACACAGTAATAGAGCTGAGCATTGGGAACAAACCTGTAATCCCACTACCAGGGAGACTGAGGGAGGAGAATCATGTGTTGAAGGCCAGCCTGGGTAACATAGCAAGACTCAAGAAAAATAGTTCTGGAAATAGTAATGATGGGTTACACAGAATAGTAAATATAATTAAGGCCTCTGAATTATATCCTCAGATTTAAAATGGCAAAGTTTGTTTATATAAATTTTGCCACAATAAGAAAATAGGTGAGAGGGACAATTTGCCCTGGTTTGATATTTTAGTAGTCTAAGGTCACTGGGCCTATTGAAAAAACACCAAGGAGCAGAGTATAGGGGCATAGTCAGGTGGGAGGGGCACAGATGGCATCCTTGGGTTCCTGTTTCCTGAGGCATTCCAAAATAGGTGCCACAATTGGCTGCAGACCCCAAGTAGGGGGCCACGAAGGGAGATGGCCTCAAGGCTTATGAAGGACCAACAGTGCCAACAGCACTGGAGACAGAGCCTCATCAGCGTGGCCCAAGGAATCCCACAGCTCCGCCTGGCCCTCAGACAACTAGTAGAGCAGTGAGAATAATCCACAGAAAGGCAGGGAGATGCCACCATCCGTTTCCCTCAGCTTGTCCCTGACTCAGTCACAAAGAGACAAGAAGGAAGAGAAAGGAGGAATATGAGAGAGAGAGAGAGAGAGAGAGAGAGAGAGAGAGAGAGAGAGAGACTGTGTGTGTATATGTGTATGTTGGGGTACCTGTTGTGCCTTCCCTCTAGACCCATGGAATCACTAATCTAACCTGAACCAGGGGAAGAGAATAGCTTTGAATTGAATATCAGATAAATGTTTGCTATGATTTGAATGGATGTATATATTCAAAATTAATATGCTGAAAAAAATTAATATGCTAGAACTTAATGCCCAGGGCAATGGCATTAGAACAGAGGGCCTTTGGGATTTGATTAAGTCATTAGAGCTACCACCTCATGAATAAGATCAGTGCCCTTACAAAAGAGCTTGAGGGAATGAGTTTATCCTTCTCTCTCTTCATGTGAGATTACAGCATTCATCCCCCTCCAGAGGATGCAGCAACAAGCCGCCATCTTGGAAGCAAAAGGAGAACCCTTACCAGACTCCAAATCAGCTGGCACCTTGGTTCTGCACTTCCCAGCCTCTGCAACTATGGGAAATAAATGCCTGTTCTTTATGAATTATCTAGTCTCAGGTATTTTGTTATAGCACCAGGAGTAAATTAAGGAACTGTATTAAAATGAGGAGAAATAGAGTTCAAACACTGGATAAAGGATGGCCATGATGGCTCATGCTTATGATCCTAGTGACTCAGGAGGCTAAGGCAAATGGATTGCAAGTTCAAGGCCAGCCTAAGAAACCTAGAGAGCTCCTCAGCAACTTAGCAAGACCCTGACTTAAAATAAAAAATAAAAAGGGGAGCCCGCGGGGGCTGCTTCTTGGAGCCTACTCTTATCAGAGCATACACCGAGAACGGAGCAGCCGAGTTCCGGCTCCCGGAACTGCCCTGGCCCAGGGCTAGGAGCCCACGGAAACCGCTTCTCGATCCGGGTCCTGCTGAGGGCCGGTCAGGACTCACCCGTTGCTTTGGTTGCCCGGCAAGGGGAACGAAATGCTGCCATTCGCATAGGATACCAACATGGCAGAGATCTGATGTCATCAGAAAGCGGCGGAGGAGAGAACTTCATCAATACCAGCAGCGACAGAAACAGTTGGTCTCCTGGTAGGGGGGGTGAGGCACAGACACCCGAGTCTCCTCGATTTGTCGTCGAGCCAGAGGGGAGGAGCCGGGCCACCGCCAGCGCCCGGAGCAGGCCCAGCGGCTCGCCAGCGTGGTGACCGCGTGACCCCAATTGGAGAGGGGGCGGAGCGGAGCCACCACCCGCGCCCGCAAGGTGGGCAGATCCGCGACCCAGTGGTACACAGGCGTGGTAGGAGGGGCAGGGCAGAGCCGCCTCCCGCGCTTGCAAGGTAAGCAGACCTGTGACAGACTGGCGGGTCAGGCCCAGTGGCCTGCCAGCGTGGTACACACGTCACCCCAACTGGAGTAGGGGCAGAGCAGATCCTTTGCCCACGCCCGGATCAGGCCCTGCCGGTGTGGTGGTCACGTGACCCCAATTGGAGTGGGGGCGGAGCGGAACCGCCATCCATGCCCGCAGGGTGAGCAGACCTGTGACCAACCTGCAGATCAGGCCCAGCGGTCCGCAGGCGTGGTAGGAGGGGCAGGGCAGATCTGCCGCCCGAGCCTTCAAGGTAGGCAGACCTGCGACAGACCGGCGGATCAGGCCCAGGAGCCTGCCGGCATGGTACACACACCACCCTAATTGGAGTAGGGGCAGAGCAGAGTCGCCGCCCATGCCAGGAACAGGCCCAGCAACCTGCAGGCGGGGTAGTCACGACACCCCAATTGGAGTAGGGGCAGAGCAGAGCCACCACCCGTGCCCAAAAGGTGGGCAGATCTGCAACCGACCAGCGGAACAGGCCCAGTGGCCTGCCGGTACGACAGACATGTCACCCCATTTGGAGTAGGGGCGGAGTAGAGCTGCCGCCCGTGCCTGCAGGGTAGGCAAACCTGCAACTGACCGGAGGATCAGGCCCGGTGGCCTGCCGGCGTGGTACACTCGTCACCCCAATTGGAGTAGGGGCAGAACAGAGCCGCCACCAGCACTCCGAACAGGCCAAGTGACCTGCCGGCGTGGTAGTCACAACACCCCAATTGGAATAAGGAGAGAGCAGAGCCGCCGCCCGCGCCTGCAGGAAAGATACGCAAGCAGTATGAAAAGACAAGGAAAGAAAGGACCACAAGCAATGCAGGTCAATGCAACTTTAGAAGAGGTAACAGCTGCAGCAGATGGAATGTCAGATAAAGAATTCAGGATATACATGCTTCAGATGATCTGGAGTATCAACGAAGACATTAGACAGCAAAATCAGACAATGAAAGATCACTTCGACAATGAATTACACAAACAAATCCAAGAAGCAAAAGATCTACTATACAGGGAGATAGAGGTTATAAAAAACAAACAAACAGAAATCCTAGAAATGCAGGAAGCAATAAACCAACTTAAAAACTCAATGGAGAATACTACCAGCAGAGTAGAACACTTAGAAGATAGAACATCAGACAATGAAGACAAAGTATTTCAACTGGAAAAAAACATAGACAGCTCAGCAAGACTGTTAAGAAACCATGAGCAGAACATCCAAGAAATATGGGATAACATTAAGAGACCAAACTTAAGAGTCATTGGGATACAGGAAGGTACAGAGCTCCAAACCAAAGGAATGAGCACTCTATTCAATGAAATAATACGAGAAAACTTCCCAGACTTGAAAAATGAGACAGAATCCCAAATCCTAGAAGCCTACAGGACGCCGAATGTGCAAAATCATAAGAGATCCACACCTAGACACATTATAATGAAGATGCCCAACATACAGAATAAGGAGAGAATTTTAAAAGCTACAAGAGAAAGGAAGCAGATTACATTTAGGGGTAAGCCAATCAGGATAACAGCTGATCTTTCAACACAGACTCTGAAAGCTAGAAGATCCTGGAATAACATATTTCAAACACTGAAAGAAAATGGGTTCCAACCAAGAATTGTGTATCCAGCGAAATTAAGCATCAGGATGGAAGATGAAATTAAAACCTTCCACGATAAACAAAAGTTAAAAAGAATTTGCAGCTAGAAAACCATCTCTTCAAAACATCCTCGCCAAAACATTACAGGAAGAGGAAATGGAAAATAACAACGAAAACCAACAGTGGGAGGTAGGACAGTAAAGGGGGGAAAAATAATCAAAGAGGAAAACAAACCATGTTTAGTAACATAAATAAACAAATATGGCTGGAAGAACAACCCATATCTCAATAATAACCCTAATTGTTAATGGCTTAAACTCACCAATTAAGAGACACAGGCTAGTAGAATGGATCACAAAACAAGACCCAACAATATGCTGCCTACAGGAGACACATTTGATAGGAAAAGACATACATAGGCTGAAGGTGAAAGGTTGGGAAAAATCATATCACTCATATGGACTTCGGAAACAAGCAGGAGTGTCCATACTCATATCAAATAAAATAGATTTCAAGCCAAAGTTAATCAAAAGGGATAAAGAGGGACACTACATACTGCTTAAGGGAACCATACACCAACAAGACATAACAATCATAAATATTTATGCCCCAAACAATGGTGCAGCTATGTTCGTCAAACAAACTCTTCTCAAGTTCAAGAGTCTAATAGACCACCATACAATAATCATGGGAGACTTCAACACACCTCTCTCGCCACTGGACAGATCTTCCAAACAAAAGTTGAATAAGGAAACTATAGAACTCAATAACACAATTAATAACCTAGACTTAATTGACATATATAGAGTATACCACCCAACATCAAGCAGTTACACTTTTTTCTCAGCAGCACATGGATCCTTCTCAAAAATAGATCATATATTATGTCACAGGGCAACTCTTAGACAATATAAAGGAGTAGAGATAATACCATGCATCTTATCTGATCATAATGGAATGAAACTGAAAATCAACGATAAAAGAAGGAAGGAAAAAGCATACATCACGTGGAGAATGAACAATAGGTTACTGAATGATCAATGGGTTATAGAAGACATCAAGGAGGAAATTAAAAAATTCTTAGAGATTAATGAAAACACAGACACAACATATCGGAATCTATGGGACACATTGAAAGCAGTTCTAAGAGGAAAATTCATTGCTTGGAGTTCATTCCTTAAAAAAAGAAAAAACCAACAAATAAATGATCTCATACTTCATCTCAAAATCCTTGAAAAAGAAGAGCAAAACAACAGCAAAAGAAGCAGAAGGCAGGAAATAATTAAAATCAGAGCTGAAATTAATGAAATCGAAACAAAAGAAACAATTGAAAAAATTGACAAAACTAAAAGTTGGTTCTTTGAAAAAATTAACAAAATCAACAGACCCTTAGCCATGCTAGCGAAGAGAAGAAGAGAGAGAACTCAAATTACCAGCATACGGGATGAAAAAGGCAATATCACAACAGACACTTCAGAAATACAGAAGATAATCAAAAACTATTTTGAATCCTTATACTCCAATAAATTAGAAGATAGTGAAGGCATAGATAAATTTCTTAAGGCATATGATCTGCCCAGATTGAGTCAGGAGGATATAGGCAACCTAAACAGACCAATATCAATTGAGGAAATAGAAGAAACCATCAAAAGACTACCAACTAAGAAAAGCCCAGGACCGGATGGGTATACAGCAGAGTTTTACAAAACCTTTAAAGAGGAACTAATACCAATACTTTTCAAGCTACTTCAGGAAATAGAAAAAGAGGGAGAACTTCCAAATACATTCTATGAGGCCAACATCACCCTGATACCTAAACCAGACAAAGACACTTCAAAGAAAGAAAACTACAGACCAATATCTCTAATGAACCTAGATGCAAAAATCCTCAATAAAATTCTGGCGAATCGGATACAAAAGCATATCAAAAAAATTGTGCACCATGATCAAGTAGGATTCATCCCTGGGATGCAAGGCTGGTTCAATATACGGAAATCAATAAATGTTATTCACCACATCAATAGACTTAAAAATAAGAACCATATGATCATCTGGATAGATGCGGAAAAAGCATTCGACAAAGTATAGCATCCCTTTAGGTTCAAAACTCTAGAAAAACTAGGGATAACAGGAATATACCTCAATATTGTAAAAGCAATCTATGCTAAGCCTCAGGCTAGCATCATTCTAAATGGAGAAAAACTGAAGGCATTCCCTCTAAAATCTGGAACAAGACAGGGATGCCCTCTCTCACCACTTCTGTTCAACATAGTTCTCGAAACACTGGCCAGAGCAATTAGACAGACGAAAGAAATTAAAGGCATCAAAATAGGAAAAGAAGAACTTAAATTATCACTATTTGCAGATGACATGATTCTATACCTAGCAGACCCAAAAGGGTCTACAAAGAAACTATTAGAGCTAATAAATGAATTCAGCAAAGTGGCAGGATATAAAATCAACACGCATAAATCAAAGGCATTCCTGTATATCAGTGACAAATCCTCTGAAATGGAAATGAGGACAACCACTCCATTCACAATATCTTCAAAAAAAATAAAATACTTGGGAATCAACCTAACAAAAGAGGTGAAAGACTTATACAATGAAAACTACAGAACCCTAAAGAGAGAAATAGAAGAAGATCTTAGAAGATGGAAAAATATACCCTGTTCATGGATAGGCAGAACTAACATCATCAAAATGGCGATATTACCAAAAGTTCTCTATAGGTTTAATGCAATGCCAATCAAAATCCCAACGGCATTTCTTGTAGAAATAGAGAAAGCAATCATGAAATTCATATGGAAAAATAAAAGACCCAGAATAGCAAAAACAATGCTAAGCAGGAAGTGTGAATCAGGCGGTATAGCGATACCAGACTTCAAACTATACTACAGAGCAATAGTAACAAAAACAGCATGGTACTGGTACCAAAACAGGGAGGTGGACCAATGGTACAGAATAGAGGACACAGAAACCAATCCACAAAACTACAACTATCTTATATTTGATAAAGGGGCTAAAAGCATGCAATGGAGGAAGGATAGCATCTTCAACAAATGGTGCTGGGAAAACTGGAAATCCATATGCAACAAAATGAAACTGAATCCCTTTCTCTCGCCATGCACAAAAGTTAATTCAAAATGGATCAAGGAGCTTGATATCAAATCAGAGACTCGCCGTCTGATAGAAGAAAAAGTTGGCTACTATCTACATTCGGTGGGGTCGGGCTCCAAATTCCTCAATAGGACACCCATAGCACAAAAGTTAATAACTAGAATCAACAAATGGGACTTACTCAAACTAAAAAGTTTTTTTCTCAGCAAAAGAAACAATAAGAGAGGTAAATAGGGAGCCTACACCCTGGGAACAAATCTTTATGCCTCACACTTCAGATAGAGCCCTAATATCCAGAGTATACAAAGAACTCAGAAAATTAGACAACAAGAGAACAAACAACCCAATCAATAAATGGGCCAAGGACCTGAACAGACACTTCTCAGAGGAGGACATACAGTCAATCAACAAGTACATGAAAAAATGCTCACCATCTCTAGCAGTCAGAGAAATGCAAATCAAAACCACCCTAAGATACCATCTCACTCCAGTAAGATTGGCAACCATTATGAAGTCAAACAACAACAAGTGCTGGTGAGGATGTGGGAAAAAGGGTACACTTGTACATTGCTGGTGGGACTGCAAATTGGTGCAGCCAATTTGGAAAGCAGTATGGAGATTTCTTGGAAAGCTGGGAATGGAACCACCGTTTGACCCAGCTATTCCCCTTCTCGGTCTATTCCCTAAAGACCTAAAAAGAGCATGCTACAGGAACACTGCTACATCGATGTTCATAGCAGCACAATTCACAATAGCAAGACTGTGGAACCAACCTAGATGCCCTTCAATAGACGAATGGATAAAAAAAATGTGGCATTTATACACAATGGAGTATTACTCTGCATTAAAAAATGACAAAATCATAGAATTTGCAGGGAAATGGATGGCATTAGAGCAGATTATGCTAAGTGAAGCTAGCCAATCCCTAAAAAACAAATGCCAAATGTCTTCTTTGATATAAGGAGAGTAACTAAGATCAGAGTAGGGACGAAGAGCAGGAGAAGAAGATTAACATTTAACAGGGATGAGAGGTGGGAGGGAAAGGGAGAGAGAAGGGAAATTGCATGGAAATGGAAGGAGACCCTCAGGGTTATACAGTGGAGGGGGTAGAGAGAGAGGAGGGGAGGGGAGGGGAGAGGTGGGGAGGGGCGAGGGTGGAGGATGGGAAAGGCAGCGGAGCACAACAGACACTAGTATGGCAATATGTAAATCAATGGATGTGTAACTGATGTGATTCTGCAATCTGTGTATGGGGTGAAGGTGGGAGTTCATAACCCACTTGAATCAAAGTGTGGAATATGATATGTCAAGAAATTTGTAATGTTTTGAACAACCAACAATAAAAAATTAAAAAAATAAAAATAAAAAAAAATAAAAAGGACTGAGGACATAGTTCAGCGATAAAGCACCCACTGGAATCAATCCCCAGTACCAAAAACAAAACAAAAACAAACAGAAAAGACTGTTGTGAATAACCCAAAGTATAAGGAATCAGACTGAAATATCACAAGGGGAGCTGGTTCTCATGAGGAAATAGTGATTTGACACAGAAAAGTTGTTGAAACTTATTGGACAAACAAATTTCTCATTTATACCATAATAAGTAGTCAGTTAATAAGCAAGTTGAACATTGGGGGAGGTGAAGGCGGAACAAAAGGGTAAATAGTCTAGATTCCATTTAGATAAAATATCTAGAATAGACAAATTCATAAAGTGCTCCAATGCTCCAGTTCTTTCCAGTAGTAAGGAAGCAGAACACCCCTCTGAAATTAAAAGCTTCAAATTGTTTTAAATTCTGAACTTCTTCACTCTGAGAATGAAATTTGTAGGTTGAGAAACCCAAGACTGTGACATTTCTGACTAACACAGCCTACCTAAATCTACATATGTATACTTCTGGCCCTTTGTTACTGCCCCACCACCACCTGGTTTTTTGTTTGTTTGGAGTTGTTTTTTTTTTTTTAGTTTTTTTCTTTTTTCCTCTTCCAGTTTTGGTACTAAAGATTGAACACAGGGCAGTTTACCATGGACATATATCCTCAGCCCTCTTCATTTTTTATTCTGAGAGAGGGTCTGGCTAAATTTCTGAGGTTAGCCTCCTCCTGCCTCAGCCTCCTGAGTCACTGGGATTACAGGTGTGTGCCACCATGCCAGGCTCTCCCTCTCCTCTTAGAAAAGCTTTCCAAGATCTCCCATGTTCCTGGAGAGGCAGAATTAATATTGTCAAAATGGCCATGCAACCAAAAGCACTATACAGATTTAAAGCAATTCCTATTAGAATTTCAATGACATAAAAAAAAAAAAAAAATTACCCCCAACCAAAAAAAAAAATAATAATAATAATTTCAATGACATTCTTCATACAAATAGAAAAAGCAGTCATAAAATTCATTTGGAAAAATAAGAGGCTTAAAATAGCCAAAGCAATCCTTAGCAAGAAAAGTGACGCAGGAAGCATCTCAATACCAGAACTTAAATTATACTACAGAGCCATAGTAACAAAAATGACAGGGTATTGTCACCAAAACAGACATGAAACCCAGTGGAACAGAATTGAAGACACAGAAAAAACACCCACATAAATACAGTTATCTCACCCTAGACAAAGGCATCAAGAACATACAATGGAGGAAAGTAGCCTCTTCAACAATTGGTGCTGGGAAAACTGGAAACCCATATGTAGTAGAATGAAATTAAACCCCTATCTCTCACCCTATACAAAACTCAACTCAAAGTGGATCAAAGACTTAGGCACTAGAATGGAGAATTTGCATCTTCTTGAAGAAAAAGTAGGTCCCAATCTCCATCATATCAGCTTAGGAACTGACTTCATCAATAAGACTCCTAAAGCACAAGAAGTAAAATTGAGAATCAATAAATGGGATGGAATCAAACTAAAAAGCTTTTTCACAGCAAATGAAACAAAAACATTAAGAGAGAGTGTACAGAATGGGAGAAAATGTTTACCACATGCACCTCAAATAGAGCATTAATCTCCAGGATATACAAAGAACTGAAAAGACTTGACACCAAAAAACAATTAACCCAATCAACAAATGGGCAAAGGAACTGAATAGACATTTCACAGAAGAAGAAATAAAATTGGTCAATGTTTTAGTCAGCTTTGTTGCTTCTGTGACTAAAAGACCTGACCAGCACAAAATTATAGAGGAGGAAAAGTTTATTTGGGAGCTTATGGTTTTAGAGCTTTCAGTTCATGGACAGCTGACTCCATTCCCTGGGGCTTGAGGTGAGGCAGAACAACATGGCAGAAGAGTATGGCAGAGGGAAGCAGCTCATGTGAAGATCAGGAAAAAGCAGAGAGAAAGAGGTCTTCACTTGCTAGATACAAATATTTACCCCAAAGCCACGCCCCCAATTCCCACCTCCTTCAGTCACACCCTACCTCTGTTACTACTCAGTTAATCCCTATCAGGGAATTAAATCCCTGATTGGGGTAAGATTCTCACAACCCAGTCATTTCTCCTCTGAACCTTCTTGCATTGTCTCACATGAGCCTTTGGAAAATACCTCACATCCAAACCATAACAGTCAACATATATATGAAAAAGTGTTCAACATCTCTAGCAATTAGAGAAATGCAAATCAAAACTACACTGTGATTCCATCTCACTCAGTCAAAATGGCAATAATCAAGAATACAAGTAACAATAAATATTGGCAAAGATGCAGGGGGAAAGATTCATTCATACATTGCTGATGGGTCTGCAAATTAGTGCAACCACTCTGGAAAGCAGTATGGAGATTCTTCAGAAAACCTGGGCTAGAACTACCATTTGACCCATTTATCCCACTCCTCAGTGTTTACCCAAAGGACTTACAATCAGCATACTACAGTGGCACAGCCACATCAATGTTTATAGCAGCCCAATTCACAATAACCAAGCTATGGATCCAACCTAGATGTCCTTCAACAAATGAATGGATAAAGAAAATGCAATATATATACCCAAGGGAATATTACTCAGCCTTTAAAAAGACTGAAATTATGGCATTTGCAGTTAAATGGAAGGAACTGGAGAATATCATGCTAAGTGAAAAAAGCCTGTCCTAAAAAATAAAAGACCAAATGTTCTCTCTGATATATAGATGCTACCCACAACAAGGGAGAGTAGGAAGGGAAGAATAGAATTCCATTGGATTAGACAAAGGGGAACAAAGGGAAGGGAGGTGGGATAGAAAAAGGGAAGTCAGTAGAATAATTCTAACATAATTTTCCTATCCTTATATGTGAATGCAGGATCAATGTAACTTCACATCATGTATAACCACAAGAATGGGATCCTAATTAGAATAAGTTATACTCCATATATGTATAATATGTTAAAATACACTCTACTGTCAAGTATACCTAAAAAGAACAAATTTAAAATAAATAAATAAAAAGCACAAAATCCCCCAGCTTTCTAGTGCCCCTGCAACCCCAAAGATGGAGATTTGAGAAAGAAAATTGTCTCTCTATCCTTCTCAAGCTGGCTTTGAATAAAACTTTTTGGTTTTGCTTTGCTTTCCTTTGCTTTTCCCACACCGACCTGTCTCCTGAGTTTTAGCGGAGTGTACAAGCAGTGAAGTCTCTTCTCCCAGTTACAGTAAGACCTGTGATTCTCAGCTGAGCCAATGTCCACTTACGATAAAGAGCACATTTTCTATCCTCCATTGCCTCTAGGTTTGAACATGTGCCTACATTCCAGACAATGCAACATATGTGGCAGCTTTGGGAGACTTTCCTTAAAGGCCACTGTCTGATACTCTTCACTGCCTCCATCTACTTTCTTCTTTAAGCATTCCTTCAATCTGCTTCTTAAGATGTAAAGTTAGTGACCTGAGATATACTGATGGTATGGCTCATGAGGATAGTTGTGGGAAGCCATTCTCGCATGTGATTGGGCACCTCCCGGATTGGGTGTGAGGCGCTCTGGCTAAACTGTGTCAGAACTAATCCCCACCCTCTCCAGGTGCGAGAGCCTGTCCATGTGGGGGTGTGACTGACCATTGACCCTGAGACCAATCACTGACCCTGACCTTGAAATGCTGTCCCCCTCGACGTTCATTGGATGGAATTTTCCCCTGAATTGCTTGTTCCCCAATAAAAGGCCACTCCCTGGCATGCTCTCTCTCTCTCTCCTGCTAGTCCTGAGTAAGCCTTGCTGCCCCACCGGGTGGTTCGAGGCAGGAGCCAGAGGGAGGGCTATCTCAGACCTGGTCAAAGAAAAAGGTAATTGAGTTTGTGTGTTTATTTGGATCTCACTAGTTAACTTCTATGCTACGAACCTCTTGTATGAAGCCAGCGTGCTGGTCGCACGGCGGAGATAGTGGTCACAGTCACAAGATGACAGAAAGGCAATTTTTAAGGATTCTGAATTCCTGAGAACTTTTCAGAGTAGAAAAGTCATACTAGCTCTGGATAGCAGACTTCCTAACTTTGGTAAAGGAAAAACAAATCTGCATTTTTAAAGCCACTGCTATTTTAGATCTCTGTAACTCTCAGCTGAACTTAATTCCACATGAAACATACACATATTATACCATCACAATTAACTGTAAGTTCGAATATATTTTTAAAAAGGAACTGTATGGTACCTTTTCACCTCAATTTTGTAAAAATAACATCAATTCTAAAACCCAATGTTATAGTTTAAATATGAGGTCCTCCCACAAGGCCCCTGTGTTAATGAAGGGATATTCAGAGGTAAAGCAATTGGATTATGAGAGCTGTAATGTAATGAGTCCCTCCTGGTTTGAATTGACTGACTGTGTGGGGTGGGTCACTGGGGAAATGCACTGGAAGGGTGCATTTTCTCTGTGGCCATTCCCCCTTTCTTAATCTGCCTCCTAGTTGCCAAAAATACAGCAGTCCTCTACCACACCTTCAGCCATAATGTTCCACCTCTCCTTGGACCCAGAGCAATAGAGTCAGCCCACCATGGACTAAACCACTGAAACCATGAGCCAAAATAAACTTTTCCTCCTTTAAGTCGTTCTTCCTCTAAGTTGGTCCCGGCAATGAAAAACTGACTAACACACCCAACACTTATAGAGGGAGACCTTATGCAAAAAATTTTACTCAGGACTTCATGTGTGTTATTTCTTTTGAAATGGATATTATTGTGTACATTTTAGAGATGTAGAAACTGAGGTTTAAAGAAGTTCAATAACTTGTCCAAGACCACACAGCTCATACTGTGTTTGATAAAACTAGTCTGTCTTACTCCAAAGCCATATTCTTAGCCACTTCACATCACACCTGCCTAAAAGTTCTCTAGCCAAGATTTACTTGTATGGAGATCTGAGACAGATTGCATTGCAATGAAATTTCTTAGAGTTTTTATAAGGTATAAAAGAAGGATTTGTTTGGTGTTAGGTGTGAAAGATATTTGGTAACAAAAAAGATAAAAGACTTGTAGTATTTACTGTCTTGCCTACTGTAACTCATACTGCAGGTCTACAATAACATTTTGAAATAAAATATAAATACTTCTCAATTTGCTTACAAATTGAGTAACACTGTATGGTAATATGAATTCAAGACTATGTGGTAAAAGAACCATTGAAAGATATATAACATTGAGAAGTGCTGTGATAACAAACCCATAGTTGTGGCCAAAAAAGAAGAGACAAGTTGCTATTTGTGATAAATCTAATAAAGCAGGTTAATTGTATTTATTTGTGTTGCTATTGTAGAAAATAGAATTTTTCTGAAAAAGAGTTCATAAAAAGTTTTTTTTGATTTGATAAAGAAGCTGAAACAAATAAAGCCTGAACATTAAAATACCACAGGTATCTTTGTTAACCAATTTCTATATCAATTAAATACTTTTGAGAATGGGGATTCTAACTCTAGCATTACTTCAAAAAATAGTATCTAGGAATAATCACCAGAGAACCAATAATTGCTTACATTGGGTTCAACCCATAGTATAAGGCTTGCCCTATTGTAGATGTTTAGTAAATATTTAATAAATGAAAAAACTGGTAGGCGGATTCATGTTGGTTAGGTAGATGAACAGACAGATGTTTGAATAAATGAACATGAATGGTGCTTTATTAGTTTCAGTGAATTTCTTCAGATATTATTGCATCTGAAAAAGCATCCTGATGGTAGATAAAGTATGGTTATATTTTTGGGGGCTGGGGTTGTGGTTCAGTGGTAGAGTGCTGGCCTAGCATGCACAAGGCACCGGGCTCCATCCTCAGCACCACATAAAAGTAAAATAAACATATTGTATCCATCTAAAGCTTAAGAATAAACATTTTTTTAAAAAAGTATGGTTACATTTTAAAATAATAATAATAATAATAATAACATTCTGAGGGGCTGGGGATGTGGCTCAAGCGGTAGCGCGCTCGCCTGGCATGCGTGCGGCCCGGGTTTGATCCTCAGCACTACATACAAACAGAGATGTTGTGTCCACCGAAAAAACTAAAAAATAAATTTAAAAAATTCTCTCTCTCTCTCTCTAAAAAAAAAAAAAAAAAAACCATTCTGAGTCTCAAAGATTTTGTGAAACTTGTCCCGGTTGACTTACTATAGGAATCCTTTCCTGCCATAACATAAGAAAATATTTATTGCTTACTGTTTGGGGAAAGAAGAACACAGTTACCTATGTTATGAAGTACTCCTTGAATAAACCATGATGGTTCACCCCTCCATGCCCACCAGAAGATTGAACTTTCCAAACAGGTCACAGTGACATCTTCCCACAATGTAACTTATTCCTCCTCCTCTTGGCTTATATAGTCTCAACACCTGAAGCCAGATTAGTTGAAAAGGGTGGTAGAAGTAAATAAGTAAAAGGGTGGTAGAAGTTAAGATCTTAGGATAGATCTTAAAAGGTGGATATAGCTGCTTCTTGAAGTGCTTAGGACATGCATTCTGGAAACCAAACACCATGCTATCATAATGTGAAGAACTCCAAAAAGTCCATATAGGCCCCAGCCTGGCTGAGCTCCCAGACTACAATCAGGACCAACTGGTGAATAATCCACTGTGAGAGTGGATTCCCCAGCCCTAAATGCAGCTGCCGCAGTTGAAAAAAGCTACCTCTGTCTCGCTGTACTCACATGACAGGTCATAAGCAAAACAGTATTGCCATGGTCTTAAGTCATGAAGTTGGTGGTTTGTTACACAAACAACAATATCTACTTGCAAAAATACCTTCACAATGTTTCTGTTGATCCAAATGTACTTTTCCTTGACCACTCAGAAAACTCCTATTCATTCGTCAAAACTCAAATCAATAACATCTGTATGGATTAATCTCTTGTATTCCCTCGTTCTCCAAATGAAATTTCTCCTTTCTTTTGGTAGCTTCTGTGCATCCTAAATATTTGTCTAGGAGTGTACTGAAAACACTGCGTTGGAATGTACTGGGAACTCGGTGTTTTCCAGCTGAATTGAATTGAATTTCATTGATGAATGAAAATCTGCAGCTAGTGTTGTAATTACAGGTCCTACTGATATTGGATGACCCTGCCATTACCACTGCCATTAATCCTGTTGTTCCAACCCATAACTCTTACATTGACCCCTACTTATTAGTCTACATTGTATTCTCCTTCTATCAACCAAAAATGTTTGATTTCTAATGGGAAACTATTCTTTTCCACTACTATTACAAGTCTAGAAGTCTCTTCTGTCTCCTTCGGGTTTCTCAAAACATTTTAAAATAAGTTCTCTTGGGGCTAAATTGTAGGATATTTGAATGGATCACTTCTCTCCAAATATTAGTTCCAAAGTCAATTTTTCCCTAACTAAAATGATAGGTGACATAGGATTTCAGGTGGCCAGTATGGACTGCCAAAATTCCTGTGCTGAATAAACTAATCAGACTCCCATTGCCCTTAAATGGGAACCCTCTTGGAGATGCATTTTTAGAAATAATTATAGAATTTAAAAAATTTTTCATACATACAATTTTTGTAGTGGTACATACCTGAGAAATCTCAATTTGCAGAGAATACAAAACCACTTACTAGCACTTGATAGGACCATTCTCAGGAATTTTAGTAACATTACTAAGCCTGAGGTTCCCAGGGTCTATGACTTGATTATTTTCCTCCTGCCCTTTGCCACACTGTCTACCAGAGACTTAGTCATTTCTGCTTCATTGGGAAGAACTGGGTTTCAACATTCTTTCTCTTTTACTAACCATCACCCCACTTGAACCTGACATTTCCTGTTTTCATTGGGCCTATTTAGACACATGATGCACAGCACAAATGGTTGGGCATTTGCAGTCCAAATGATTAGCTCTTTTATATGATGCAATACAGAAAGAACGACAAAACTGCAAATAGCAGACCCAGGTTCTGGTCCCAGTTTTCTAAGTTATCTATGTGACCTTGAACACCTCATTTCATTCTTTTATGTTTCCACTTATCTGTCAAATGAGGAAATCCATACAAATCAACTCTAGGGACCCTTTCAAAAATAACATTTGATGCTTCAATGCTTTATGGAAAGGCACTTTATTCATTTAAGGCCTTTTTAGGAAATTCTACAGAGAAGAAATCTTAAACCCACCTTATAATCATAACATAGAATGATATGGTTGGAAGCTAGGCTGGATGGCATTCTTGATTTTAAAAATATTTATATAAAAATATTTTATACAATTATCTAAAATAGCATTGTAAACTTATCAATTTCTGGGGAAGGAGAGAGTGTGATAAATTGCTGAGATGAACAGCTCTGCACCTTCTCAAAGTCAACAAAAGGAACATCATTTCCTCTAAAGACCAACAAAGAATCAGTTACATATCTGTATGTAATGGCTAATTTTATTTATCAGTTTAACTAGGCCACAGCAATTCATAAAATAATAAAGCACTGTACTATCCAGATGTATTAGAAACACACCTATATATTTCTGTGAAGGTATTTTAAAATGAGATTAGCACTGGAATCATCAGAATTTGAGCAAAAAAGAATATCCTCTGTGATGTGAGTAAGCCTCATTTAATTAGTTGAAGTCCTTAAAAAAAAAAAAAAAAAAGCAAATTGAAATCCCTCAAGGAAGAGGTTACTCTGCCAGCAAGAAGCTGGCAAGCTCAAGCTGCAACATCAACTTGAGTTGATGAGTCTCTACCCTGCTGGCCTACCTGCAGACTTTGAACTTGCCAGCCTCCACAATCACATAAGCCAATTATAGATAGATAGATAGATAGATAGATAGATAGATAGATAGATAGATAGATAGATAAAGAGAGACAGGCAGAAAGAGAGAAGGAGAAAGAGATTCCTCTGGGCTCTATTTCTGTGGAGAACCCTTACTTCTATAGAAGCCTCTTTAGACATAAAGGAAAATAATCACCCCACCCTATCTTACACCTTCCTTATATCCTGATCTTATTCCATGTCCTCTGACTCAAAGAAGGTCGGTGTATTCCTAGCCAAAGGATCTGTCTACCTCAATAATGAATGTAAGTGAGGTCCCTACAAATAATATAGTGCCACACATGTGTGTGCTAACATGATAATAATTATCATCAACATCATTAATTATCATTTTAGTTATTCCATTTGAAACATGAGATATAAGCCAAATGGATATGCTCAGTATTATATAATATGAAAGGCTGGATTCTCTAAGGAAAGGCAGACCACACAGGGCAGAGTGATAGCATGCTCTGCTTCCACAACCCACAGCCCAGCCACACATCAGATTATTAAAACCACTCCTGGGAAAGAACAGAATTCGTTGATTATGCATTCATCCCACATAGCTCTTGGCTCTAGCAATGCTTTACACCTCCAGAGACCTCTCATCTTCCTCTTCATCTACATTATCCAGAAAAGAAATAAAGCCAGCTGTCAGAGGGAGTGAGCTTTTTAGCACTTTTCTAATCAAAACCAGCCTTTCCTGACTTTCCCTGACTTCCTAGAATAAATCCTGTCCTGGTCTCCAAAGAACCAGATGACTTTTCGGTGCACTGGCTCCACCTAGTGATTGCTAGAGAGAATGCACAAAAGTGTTCTCAGATTTGGATAGTTTGTCACAATTGACATCTAAAACGGGAGGGTGAAGTAGTAACTATAGCTAGACCTAGCTTTGAATTCTGAAGACCTCCAGGGAACACCATACATTGCTCATTTTAAGAATATATAACCATGGGATTAATATTAATATTAATATTCAAACATTTTTTTAGTTCAAATCCTTATTCTAATTCCCACTGTCTTTTCCCTGTGCAACTTCAGACAAGTCACTTACTTAATTAAGCTATAAGGCACTTATTTGTAAAAACTGGGTTAATTGTGAATACTTAATAAAAAGTTTTCTAATAATTAATATAGATAAGTGTGTTTAATAAAGTACTCAACTCATGATAAATAATAAATCATGGTTGTCTCGATTATTAACTACTTGGGAGGGCTTCCATAGAATATCCATTTTTCTCACAAATAGGAGATTCTATTCAATTTTTAAATATTTATATTATCACAATTTGGGCCTAAAAATGTATTTTTCTCCATAAGAATCATGTATTCTTTACTATGCTTATTGCCTAGAATGAATATTATCATGATTCAAAAAAAGGGCTAAATTGTTTCATGAAATTGTATTGCATCTGCTCCCTTATATGGAGTTTGAAGGACATTTAAAGTTCATTCTTATATATACAACCTCAGGAAAGTAGCCTTTTCAGTTATCTCCGGTATCCACTCTCAAAATATACATTTAAAAACATAATTTTGGGTCTGTTTTAAATGCCAAAAAATACTTCTTAATGAATGTTAAATCACAACTATTTATAGTTTATAACTGTTTATAGTTTAGTTAGTTTCATAACTATATCTTACTTCCAGAATCCCTTAATTTACTACCACTATTAAGCAGAAGGATCTAGCCGTGCTCTCAGACTTATTCTTCCTTCTCTTTGGTTCCTAAGAACTGTGTGTTTTATTTCTGATACCTCATCTTTCTCTGTCCTTTGTTCTGAATATGTTTCTTTCCCTGGAGATTTCCTTGTGACATAGAGAAGAAAGCACTGGACTAGGAGCAATGGAATTTGCAAGCTCTTCTGAATTGAGTCATTTCTACTTACAGGACCACATAAAATTCCTTGAATGTGATAAATGAGGATATTTCCTTATCTTACTCTACAGAGTTATGATTAATGTAATAAATTTTATAAAGCACTATACAAATATATAATTAGAGCTTCCAGTTCGGTATGAATATTATTAGTTCATGAAGACCCATTCTTGATCTTTAAATGTGGAAACCTTCATATACCACTATTTGTAATTTTACTGCTTTTGACAGAAAAAATACAAGTTTTCAAGTCATTTACAGTAGTTCCAAACCTTCCCAGAGGGTCATGGCTAGACCTTTAATACCAAAGTAATGAGGAGACTGACCAAAAGCAACTGCAACACATTGGACTGCTTTCTTCTTGTTTCCAGATTCCTCCAACCAAATGCTTTCTTCTCCTAAATGTCCTCTATCACTTGCTCTGACTTGTTGTCCCTCTTCTCCTCTGCTGGTTTCTAGGATAGAAGCCCATCTGTCATATCTTTTATAACTAGTAATTATAAATTCTAACAGTTATTCACAGTTAAACCTATTTAGGCATAAACCTTAACAGAAGAAAACAAAATGGATGTCACATGGGGATGGAAAGATTTGAGTCCAAAGCACTGGTAAAAAGTACAAAAATACTCCCCTCCCCAATCTTTGAGTTATTAATCATCTTGAGGTTGCAGTGTGCAGACATCTGTTGGATGAAAGAACAGATTAGAGGGAAGCAAGGAAATCTGCCAAGACCTGAGGCAGATGCTTCCTCTTAGATTTGGACCTATTAGCAATGCTGCATGTTCTGACTCTTCCTCAGATCTAAGTTTTAACATCACATTTCTCTAATGTATTAAAACAACTTCAGTAGCGTTATGACTTGAGGATGAATCCCAGGCATTATTGGGCTACTTCATTCATTCACTCAGAAGCATTAATTAATTGAGAGCCCACTCGATCCTAAATTATTCTAGGGCTGGAGATGTAGAGAGAAAAGACAGCTCTGCCCTCAATGTATCCATTATCTTCTTAGGGATTTGGCTTATGGTATGGTGGTCTAAACTCACTGGTGAAAGGAACCCAAGGTCCTGAAGCACGTGGATCAGTCCCTAAACCAAAAGTGAGAGGGAATCCAAAGTGATTTCCCAGGGAAAATGATACCTGAAGTAATATTTGAAACACAAACTCATCAGTGAGGAAGGGGTAACTTACTCCAGGTTAACCATCAAGCTTAGAGACTTGCACATAAAATACAAACTGAGGGAACAGGAAGATAGGTGAAAGAGTAGCTAGAGACTCTTAAAGCAAAGGACTTGCTGTGTCGGCTGATGAGTTTATGCTGTGTCCTGAAGGCAATGGAAGCTATTAAAGGATTTTAAGTGGGAGAGTAACATGATGGTGTTTGCCAAATAAATGTCAAAACCAATCATGGTTGGGGCCATTTCCCCCTTAAAACTCTTGTTTTCATTTTTGGTTTTGGTTTTCTGCTTTTGTGATGGCTAGTTATAATGACCAGACTCCTGGGCTCAAGTGATCCTCCCACCTTAGCCTTACAAGTAGCTGGGACTATAGGCCTATGCCATCACTCCCAGCTCCCCTTAACCCTTTTAACTCCCATTAGAATGGCTCCATAGTCTCGAGCTTTTATTCTGGCCTCCTGTCAAGCCTCAATCTCCTGCTCATCAAATGCATCCTCAACACTTTTCAGAGTTATCTTTCTAAAACATGGTCATTTATTTCCCTGCTCTAAGTTCCAAGGTAGAATCCATGCCTAACTTTTCACACTCATTTTGCCACCATATCTCACCCTCCTCATATCTGTCTCTGGCCAACCTCACTGCTTTATTTCCCCAACACTCCTGTTTCAGACCTCTACTACTATCAGATGTCTATCATTTAATACCTGGGACACCTTCTTCCCCTATTTTGCGATGGATTGTTGCTCATTTTTGAAAATCCCATTCCAATGGCTCCTCTTGTGTGATATCTGCACCCTCTGCCTAGGTAACCCTCATTTTATGCCAACTTTATACTTTGGAAAAGTTCCTATTACTGCATTTTTATTATATGGGACTAGTCTCTGTTTGCCTCCTTCCTTTTGCATCCTGAACTCCATGAGGGAGAAATAGTGCCTTCTTACCTCTGCATCCCCAAAGCTTGAGGATTAGTTAAATGCTCAATACAGAATCGGTAAAGAAATGAACCAAAGAATGTATGTTCTTTTTTAAAGATAAAAGAAAGATGACCCCAGCCTTATCATAGCAAAATGATTTCCTGAATTTTAAGCAGGTAGCCATATACTTGAAAAAGCCTAAAGTTATGTTTGTACTAAAGCTAATTTCTTTATAGTCTGCCCATTTTCTCTTTCATACAGTCTTGGGAACACATGGATGTACATATGATATGTGGCAGTATTTTCAGCCAGTGTACAGACATGTGCATACCCAGAGCAGACTTACTTTACCTTCTTTTTCTACAATCCTATATGAATATTTTTGCATCAATAAAATCATCTAACATTCTTTGATGCAAAAATGAAAAAAGGAGCTCAAGTATGTGATTATATTCCCCCCCCTTTTTTTTTTTGCAAAATACATGTTCCAAAAAAGATTTGACTTTTGCTACTCATATCTAAGTAATATCAAAGCATTTATTGAAAGGGTGATTATTATTGGAGATTATATTTGAAGAATAAGGCCCAAGCCTTCCCCTTTGGGAAATTCTGGAATTAGTAGTATCCCAGGTCCTAAAAAAAATCGTGTTCTCTGGACCATGCCTCCATTATAACCAGTAGGGATCAATAACAGAGAATCACAGAGGTTTCTTTGACATTTGACTTGCATATGATACTGGTATCAGGGTACCACACTGAGGCAAAGGCAAGTCTTAATAATGAGTAGTGGATTCTCATTATCTTGGTAGAATGGAAGTTCAGAGTTAGAATTAATTTAAAACATACGAATATGCAAAAGTTGAAAACAAATGTCCATCAATAAATAGCACATTAGATAAAAATAAGATTTATGTAGATTGAATTATTGGTCTGAATTAGATTACCTGTAGCAATATTATATTCATGACCTTGCCATGACCTCAAGATGGGCAAGGTAAAACTCCTCACTTCTTGATTATGAGTTTGGCCATCTAAATTGCTTAGGCCAATTAGATGTTAGTATATGTGCTATGAGTAAAGACTTGAAAAGCATTTATATGATTAAACTGATCTATTTGTGTATTTGGCATTCCATAGGAGTAAAATATCCTGGTATCTACTGCCCCTCCATAAGGAACAACATTACCTCAGCTTATCTATAGACCTGAAGTCTGAAATACAACTATATCAGTCCATCCACAGATGCATGAGAGATAAATAAATGCTTATTTTTATATGCTGTGATATTTTTATGATTGTTTGTTACCAAGAAAAAGCTGACAAATACAAGGCTTACCCACATAATGAAATATTTTATAGCTATTAAATGAGACAGATAAAGAAAGAACCTTAAAATATACTGTGAAATAAATATAGCAAGGTGCATAGCAATATGTATAACATGCTCTATTTGTGGTGAAGACAAAGAACACACTTCTATATTTGTTTGGATAATTCTAGATTGTCTATAGAAGGATGCATAAAAAGTTAACTAAAATTGTCATCAGAGAAAAGCCTGGTAACCAACAATTGGTATGTAAGTAGTTAGCAACCAGTCCAGCTGTACTGCTGCACTCCAGCGGAATATCCATCCTGGATGGACACAATTCTAGAAATAGCTTAGATGCCTCTCTCACAGATTTCAGTATGGTCTGTACAGAAAGTGAAGTAATTTCAAGGTCTAAAGAGAATTGGGTTAATTGATTTGATGAGGATCAGAGTGGGAAAATGAAGGCACAGAAAAGAATTATGTGTTCAAAATGGTTTCATCCATATATTTTTAATAAGGTACCTCCTTATGCCTTACTTCTCTGCATCTTTCACACCATACCAAAACTCCTAAGGCCATTCCTAAATTTAACATCATTATAGTCCACAGTATATAGGTAATGGACTCTATAGCTTGGAATAAACATATTTAGAAGAAAAAGCTTAGGTGAATAGCAACACTGGGCTATAAAAAAAAGAATTTTTTTTTCACAATGTGGGAAGTTGTGTGTATTTTTTTCCAAATTTCACATAGTCCAAGAAACACTGTAAGGATAAGTGCATGTTGCCATAGAAACTAGATGTCATCATTAGCATCATCAACAGTTACTAAATGCCTGTTAGTGCTGTTCTGAGTTACTTCCTGCTTATGCTAGGAAAGAAAGATAAGTTGTTTGCTATGAAAGAATTTCTAATTTAAAGAATTTCTAGAATAGAACATGCTTGGTAAGGAAAGGTTGAATCTTTATCATTCATTACTGCTAAGTACTAGGAATAAAGAGATTAGTAAGACTTGGTTCCTATCCACAAAGAGTTCAGTCTGGTATGAGGGACAGATCCATAAATGGATGATTATTAGATAACATGGAAATGCAGTGATGGTGATGTACATATTATGCACAACACCCAAAGCAATCAAATGCTGACACTAGAAGAAGTATATTCTTACTCAAAAAAAATCTGTTTATATATCCATTTCTTGTCTCATTATTTATCCTTGAACATGTTTTAAGTTTTATAATGGATAGGAGAGAAGACTTGCTATATTCTCCCCCTTAGTTCCTCTATTGTTCCAAGTTTTAACCTTCATCAGTGAGATCCCCTGTCCAATGCAGAGTTCCTACAAAAAAGTGTGAATAATGGAATTGTGGTTTCTACAAGCTGTAAAATCAAAGAATGCATGCATAATTTATATTCCACCAACTGCCAATGAGACTATTTTTCAAAACTCTGGGTCACAGGAGCCAATGGTAGGCAGGGCACCTGGGATAAAAAATATAGTACCCAGGAGAGTGATCAAGCCATATTTCCTCTGTGTTGTCAGCAAACCTTGATGATGCAGCTGCAGGCTGCCTGACTGGATCTGCAATACTCTTGTTCTCTGGGGCCACACTTGTTGCCAACATTCCACTTGTTACTTCTTGTTGGACCTTCATGGCACAGCCAACTGCCTAACCTCCTACACACCATATGCACCATCACCAAAGGCTATGCTTTGCCTCTCAGTTAACTTTTTATCTTCTCTCCTGCAGTAGAATACTCTCTCAAGCCCATCCTCTGCTAGGAGAAAATTAGATCACTAATATTATAGTATAAAAGCAGGATTCTCCAGAGAAATAGAAACATAAGGGTGCCAGGCTACACATATACGGTGACTAAGAAAGCATGGTGTCCTAATTAAATCTAGAGGGTCCTGAAGTTTTCTTTTTTTTTTCTGGTTGGTTGGTTGGTTGTGGGTTTTTTGTCATTGTTGTTGATTATTTGTTTTGTTTTGTTTTTTTGGTACCAAGGATTGAACCCAGAAGTACTTAACCACTGAGTCACGTCCCCAGCCCTGTTTTTTTGTTTGGTTTGGTTTGGTTTGGTTTGGTTTGGTTTCAGACAGGATATCACTAAGTTACTTAGGGTGTTGCTAAATTGCTGAGGATGGCTTTGAACTTGCAATCCTCCTGCCTCAGCCTCCTGAATCACTGGGATTATAGGAGTGTGCCACAGCACCCAGCTGAAATGGTTAAAGGAGCTTTAATCCTAAGTGGACCAGGGCCTTCTAGAGCATTAACACTTGTCTCCCTCCTGTGCAATAGCATAGTAATGTTTAAGGGAATGCTAACAGTCACTCTCAGTTTCATAAAGAGAAAGAATAGTTGAAGAGAGATACCTAGTTCACAAATTGCCTGGAGTTGGTTTAGGGACAAAACCATTATTGATGTGTCTGAATAACTGCTTGCATGTCAGCCTCTGCAGCCAGTGTTGTGCTTAATAAGTGTTAGTGTCATTTCCTTAATCCAGCTTCTCTGTACTTGTCTCTTTCCCTAAGGTTTATGCACACGATGGAAATACCCTTTCCCAAATAACTGCCGTTTGTAACACATCTCCCCAGTCCACTCTCCTACCTCTCTTTGATGCCAGCATGTTGCACCTATCCTCATGGCCTCTGCCAGACAATTCTCCCAACTTTATTTGAGTATGACATGACCACCTGTACACCAGGAACCTTCAGTTTCCAGGCCACAGTGTAGGAAAGGGACATCCAAGCAGTAATGCACCTAACTTAGGGAGATGGTGCTTGCTGTCTAAGAAGGCCAAAGAAGCTACAGTTCACAGGAAGGGACTTGTAGAGGAGTGTGCTAAAAAAGAACTGCAGCGATCTGGAGAAGGTTCTACCAAGTATTCATCTGAGCACTGATAGGCACGTGAATGTGCGAAGACTACCCACGGCCAGGGAAAGAATCATAAGAAAGGATTCAAGGAGTAATTCATCATATTAACAGGCTATAAAAGAAAAATCATATCAACAAGAGATAATGGGGTGGGGAGAAATTACAAAGGGGCATAAGGAAACTTTGGGTATTGATGGTTCATAATCTTAATTACGGTGTTTTCATAGGTGTATATTCATGTCAAACAGTAAATTAGATGCTTTAAATATGGGTATTTTATGTCAATTATATTTCAATAAAGTTATTTTTTAAAAGGATGATTGACCATAGTAAGAATAGCAATTTTTGTGGATTTATAGCATATATAGAAGTAAATATGAAACCTATGATATAAAGTAAATAACAACAGCAGTACAAAGGAAAGTAAATATACTAGTATTACATTTTCATACTGTTATGGTTTGGATGTTTCCCCCAAAAGCATATGTTGGAGATTTAATTCCCAATGCAACAGTGTTAGGAGATGGGGCTTGTTGGGAGGTATTTAGATCACAAGGGCTTTACTGTCATGAAAGAACGAATGCTGACTATGAAAGAACTATGGAGGGGCCGGAGCGACCCGGGTTTGGCTCAGCGGGAGAGCACTTGCCTAGCATGTGCAAGGCACTGGATTTAATTATAAAAACAAATAAATAAAATAAAGCTATTGTGTCCAATTACAACTAAAAAACATATATTTAAAAAGGGGTGGGGGCTGGGGTTGTGGCTCCATGGTAGAGTGCTTGCTTAGCATGTGTGAGGCACTGGGTTCAAACCCAAGCACCACATAAAAACTAAATAAACAAAATAAAGGTATAAAAAAAAAAGACTTAAAAACACAAGTTCTATCTCTTACTCCTGCCCCCATCTTCTAGCCTTCTGCTATGGAATGACACTGCAAAAAGGTCCTCACCAGATTCCAATGAGAACTTTTCAGCCTCGAGAACTGTGAGAAATAAATTTTTTTTTCTTTATAAATTACCAGTGTGTGGTATTCTGTTATAGCAACACATAATAGACTAAGACACAAACAATATGTGAAATGGTACAATATTTGAAAATAGACTATGAAAAGTTTTAAAAATACATTGTATTTTAGTAATCACTTTTTTAAAAAAGTGCTATAAGCCTAGTGAAATAAAAAGAAATTGGGGAAAAAAAATACTCAACTCGTCAGGTAAAGAAAAAAGAGGAAAAGTACAATTAAAACAAACAAATGACAAGATGGTACATTTAAACTTAGCCATATATCTAATTGTACTAAATATAAATGGCTTAAATAATTTAAAAGTAGAGATTGCCAGATTGAGTTTTTTAAAAGACTCAACTATATAATGTCTACAAGAAGAAACTCACTTTAAATGTAAAGACACAGAAGTAAAACAAAAAGGAGCAGGATGGGGATTTGGCTCAGTGGTAAAATGTTTGCCTAGAATGCATGAGGCCCTGGGTTTACTCTCCACAATTGCAAAGAAATAAAAATAAAAAGGAGAGAAAAAAGGTATTACATGCAAATGCAAATCAAAATTAAAGGGCATAAGTGCCTCTATTAATATGAGATTAAGTAGATTTTAGAACAAGAATTATTACTCAGGATAAAAAGGAACACTTCTTAATGATAAAGAGGACTTGTGGTGCAAACCTATAACTCAAGCTACTCAGGAGACTGAAGCAAGAGGATCAAAAGTTTGAGGCTCAGACTGGGGTTGTGGCTCAGTGGTAGAGCACTTGCCTAGCACATGTGAGGCACTGGGGTCAATCCTCAGCACCACAAGAAAAATAAATAAATAAAATAAAGGTATTGTATCCAATGTCCATCTACAACTAAAAATATTTAGGAAAAAAGAAAGAAAGAAAGAAAAAGAAAATCTGAGGCCAGGCTGGGTAACTTAGCAAAACTCTGTCCTCAAAATAAAATTTAAAAGGGCTGGGCATTTAGCTCAGTGGTAGGGTGCTTGCCAAGTATGCATGAGGCCCTGGATTCAACACCAAATATTGAAAAAAAATTGTTTTGAGTATACATTCATTTAATTACAGAACCTAATGATACATAGATCAAGAGAAATAGGAAGCCCACAAACATTAGAGCTTAAACAATTCTGTTTTGGTAAGTTGTCACAAAAGTAGAGGAAAACAAACACAGAAGATATAATCAACACCATTATTGGGTATAGTGGCACACACCTATAATTCTAGCAAATCAGGTGGCTGAAGCAGGAGGATTGTAAGTTTGAGGCCAGCTTCAGCAACTTAGTAAAATCTTGTTCAAAAAAAAATATATAAAGGGCTTGAGATTTGGCTCAGTGGTAGAGCACCCCTTCATTCGATCCCCAGAACCACAAATCAAAAACCAAAATCAGTTTTCAACCAATTTGACCTGATTGATTCTATAGAAGAGCTAATTAAACCTAAAGCAAGCAGAAGCAGGACATAATACACAAAACTGTAGAAATCAATGAATGGAAAACAGAAAAACAATACAGAAAACCAATAAAATCAAAAGCTTTTTCTTTCAAGTTAATAAAATCAGCAGGCCTCTAACCTTGCTTAAGACGGTAAACAATTACACAACTTACAAATATTAGGGATGAAAGAGGGAACATTGCTATGAATCCCAGAGACATAATAAGAAAACATTATGACTCACTTTATGCTAATAAATTTAATAACTTACATGAAATGGATGAATTCCTTTAAAAACTAACACTGCCAAAGCTCTTTTAAGAAGTTGGAAACCTTAATATTCTTATGTCCG
Organism: Marmota monax; assembly: GCF_021218885.2. Taxonomy (NCBI): domain Eukaryota; kingdom Metazoa; phylum Chordata; class Mammalia; order Rodentia; family Sciuridae; genus Marmota; species Marmota monax. The sequence goes on from NW_026695227.1 coordinate 2,849,273, forward strand.
TTATTAAATATGTAACAAGAAACTTTTCCTCAGAAAAATTTCTAGGCCCAAATGCCCATTGGGTGAAAGCTATGAAGCATTTAAACAAGAAATAATGCCAACCCTAAACAAATTTTTAGAGAAAGTAGAAGATGAAAGAAAACTTCCCAACTGCTTTTATCAGGGCATCATTAACCTTATAGTAAGTGCAGATAACAATATGGGCTAAAAAATATATGTCATTATGTCTCATGAAAGTAGAGGCAAAAATCCTTAAAAATATGTCAACAAACAAGTCTGACAATACATAAAAAAAATCACCAAGTAATTTATTCTGGAATCCAAGGGTTGTTTGACATTTCACAATCTGTCCATATAAAAAGTAAACCATGGTGATCTTATAGTTGAAAAAACAAAATCTCCAGGCTTTTGGCAAAATTCATCATCCATTCATGATTTTAGAAACTTTCAACAAACTAAGAATTGAATGGACTTTTCTCAACCTAATAAAAGGCACCCCTGAAAAACACACAGCTAATATCACTTACAGGTAAAAGACTGAACTCTTTCCCCCTCGGGTCAGAAAGGATATTTGCTCTTCCTGACTCATTTAATGCTTATACTAGAGATTCTAACTATAATGAAAGGGGGGAAAAAAGAAATAAAATGTACGCATTGTTGAAAGGAAGAAGAAAAACTGTCTTTATGTAAAAACAACATGACTATGTGAAAAATTCTATGGAATCTTTTAAAATAAAATTAAGTGTGAAATCCCAGGGACTTGGGAGGCTGAGGCAGAAAGATCACAATTTCAAGGCCAGCTTGGGCAACTTAGGGAGACCCTGTCTCAAAGTAAAAAACAAAAAAGGTGGGAGATGTAGTTCAGTAGTAAATTACCCCTGGGTTCAATCCCCTATACTGCAGAAAGTAAACTAAAACTAACTGAAATAAAAGTGAATTTAGCAAAGTCTCAGAATAGAAGGCCAAGCAAGATAAATGAATTGGGCCTAGTCAGTGAAACCAAAATGCAAAAGCACTAATGTAAAAAAAAAAAAAAAAAAAACCACACACACAAAAAACTATAAGTTCTAAGAACTGGAAAGTTTTTAAAATCTTGAATGCTGAGAGAAGAGGACAAAGTATAATAAGTAAGATGAGGCTAGGAAGACAAGTGGGGATCTTTGAACAATGGAGCATTGGAGAGTGCATCATGGAATTTAATCTGGGGAGGGACTTGATTGAGCTCATGCTGACTGAAATGTGAAAAGAGAAATAGAAGCAATCAAATCTAATTTGGAAAAAAACTCTCAGGAGGACTTTGCAATCATTTGGGCAAAAAAGATGATAGCTTAGTCTCAAGCAAAGGAGAAAGAAAAGCGAACCATAGTCAAGATACAGTTGAGAGACAAAATCAATATAATTGGTTATTGACAAATGTGGAAAAGAAGGGAAGGGGAAGGGGGAGACCAGGGCTGCTTCCAGATTTCTGGCTGCAGTGGTGAGTAGCGGTGCTCTGCAGAGCAGCAGCTGTGTTAGCTTGAGTCTCTGGGTCACAAAATACCCCAGAGAAAGAGCAGGTGTCATCTGCAGCCACAACCATGAAGTGGCATGCTGTCCAGAGTGGCAGCATGCCTGGGTCAGTTCACCCTGGAATGTGGCACTTACTGGGCCCTCCACTCCACCCTGGACACCAGCACACTGTTCATTTGCAGCATTCATTTCCCTTGATCACTTACCCAGACATTTCCTGGGCCACAAAATAATCCTCAAATTAGGGGATCAACAGAGTAGAGGAAGTTGAGGTGGCAGGGACCTCTGAGCCATGATGATTTTCCCTTCCCCTATTTCTTTCAGTGTCCCCTTTAGCTCTCTTTTTAAGTTGACATGCACAGAAGGGTGCTCATCCCTTCCTTGACTTTACCCTTCACCCTTTAGCTATCTCAATTCTCCTGGGAACCCCATCACCTATCTATCAGCTTCTTTTATGAAACTTGAACAGGTCAAGCTGAAACTAGCCCCCCTTCCTAAGTAGTAAAACATAGCCACCTCTTCAGGACTCTGGATCTTCCAAATACAAAAAGCCAGGGGCAAGAGTGGTATTGTCATTTCATTCATGTCTCAGCAGAGAGCTCCTATCTAAGGTTCATGGGAGCTTTCTGATGCCTTTTCACTGGCTCAACAAAGATTTAAAATCATCTGTTCCAGTCCAGTTTCTATGTTCCACACTGGGGAAACAATTCCAAATAAAAGGAAAGGGTACATCTTATATTTCTATAGGAAGGACAACTAGTAAGTAAACAACTAAATATGCAACAGAATGCATCGTATAAAACTTTGAATAAAATAAACAGAATAAAGAGATAAAAGTGAAAAAAAAATGCTGGGTACAGTGACACACACTTGTAATCCTCGATGCTCAGGAGGCTAAGGCAGGAGGATCACAGGTTCTAGGCCATCCTAGATAACTTAGTGAGAGCTTGTCTCAAAATAAAATTTAAAAAGAGCTGGAGATGTAGGTCAGTGGCAGAGTGTTTGCCTCATAAATGTGAGGTCCTGGGTTCAATCCCCAGTACTAGGGGGAAAAGAAGAAGAAAAGAAAGAAATGAAAAGCATTTCAGAGGAAGTGACATTTGGGTGAGAACAAGCCTGCTTTATGTTCACTACAAGTGATCCAATAAAAGTATATTTCAAGCTCTGTTATTAGGGTACTACGTGTCAATGGTGGCTATGTGAAGGCATAAAGCTGTGCAAGAAAAGATAAAATTTTGAAAAACTACAAATGTGATTCTTCTTCAGAAACACGGCTCTCTCCCTAGTAAACCCAAAGTATCCTAGAAAAGGAGATGCAGACTTGAGTTGGGACTGTTGAGGAAGAAATGAAAAGAGCAGGAATTATTATCCAAGAGAATGGCACAGTTGAGAAAGATAGGATTCTCTAAGCTTTTAACTCTCATTAACTATTGATACAGTGCTAGAACAAATGAACTATATCATGGTCTCCTTTCCTGACCTAAGGGATTGTAGGACAGGAAGAGAGGAGGCTGAGGTGGCATGGTAGTCTCCTCAACTATATCCAGTTTCCTGAAATGAGTTGAATAAGCTGAAGGGGAACACAGGGGACTGAGGGTCCTGCTCTGCTGTATTCTGGGAGGAGAATTCTTGGTAGGGCAGTCCCAGGTTGACATATGAAGAGGGCTTCGGCCCCAGCAAGACTTAGATCATTGTGTTATCGCTGTTGACCAGTGAGGAGTCCTTGCTTCCCCAATGTTGAAGAATAACACCAGAGAAGCACACCGAGGCAAGGTCAGAGTAGAAAATTAGAAGTTTATTAAAGGACAGAAGAAAAGACTTCTCCTGGAGGAAGAAGGGGACACAAGAGATGGAATCCGTGGAAGTGCGGTTGTCTCCCATTTTTATAGTTCCTTCAGTGATGGAATGTAGGTGGGGAGGCCCTGAGGGGTGGGACACAGGTGGGCCAAAGGAGTAATCTGGGCAGGAAGGACTTTTGAGTCAGCATCTTCAAGTTTGCTGGGGGCCGTACATTAACACTTCTTTGGGATGGGCTTTGGGCCTAGGGCTTTTTTCTGGACTTCATTAACATTCCATGAGTTGTCCTGCGTTCCAGGAATTCATTCTCAACATGGCCTCCATTTTAGATCTTACTCAATATTAGACCCGATTTACCTAACTACGCTGACTACCTAACTTTAAATCTGGCTTCAATTGCTTCTCAAAATGTACCAGGTTTGTTTTGTTTTGCTTTTTAATCATTGTTTGTTTGAGGTCCCCCCCACCCCCACCGCCTATAACATTTTCATTGTTTTCAGCCCTGGCACTTTAATAAAATACACTAAAAATAAGTCAATAGGAAAAGGAAATGAAAAATAAATAAGACAAGAAATGCAAGCCCAAGATTTTATTAGATTCAACAGACATAAACTACTATTAAATTGCTTTAAAAGTTTGATTCAACCAGACTGTTAGAAGAGAAAAACATCAGCTTAGGCTTCAAGCTCTGCTTTTAGAATGCACGAGATGCCTGCCCCTTCAGTGTCCCACAGGATGCCTGCCCCTTCAATGGTGGCTTTCTAGTATCCAGATATTTTGATTGGCTAAGCAAGTAATGTGTGTGTGTGTGTCTCATCATCTAAAGTGTTTATGAAAACATTGGTAGAACCTCAGGACTGTGAGAAATAGGAAATCCCAGTGGTCCATTTTCAGAATACAGTATTTATCTTTAAACATGGCTTGACATGCTAAAAAAAAAAAAAAACAGCTGGAGGGGAGGGCAGAATGGAAAGCTACAAGCAGTTACCACTGGAATGTAAAAATTCACAGCCCCCTGACACCCGAAAGATGAGAAGGAAGGGGGACCCACCAGATTAACAGAGATAAACTGTGTAGGTGCCACAAGGCATTCAACCCAGAGGTACTTTCCCACCACAAGGGAACAAAGGGAAGTGGGGAGGACTAAAGATGTATTTCTTTAACTAACCCAATAGGAGACAGTCAATTCTAGGTGATTATGCACCCCCTAGCACTCAGCCAATGAGGAATGGGGGCAGGGGAGGAATCTTGCCCCCCCACCCAAAGATAAAACACTGGTTGTACTCAAACTAGGGGTCCCTGAACACCAACCCAATCTTGCAAGACCATCATGAAAGTAAAACCTCCCTTTTTGCTCTTCCTTGTATCTCAGTCCATTTTTTGAGCTTGGACAGGTGAGTGTGTTTTTCAAGTGAGACCACAAAGGGACAAGAAGGCCTATAAAAGCCCCAAGTACAGTGGAATTGCTTTCCACATTGGGAAGAGCCCTGCACTCCTACAGCCTCCCTAGATACCCTGTGAGACTGTTATAGTGAAGCCAGATTTAAAGATAGGTAGTTAGTGTAGTTAGGTAAATCGGGTCTAATATCCAGTAAAATACAAAAAATGGAGGCCATTATAGAGAATGGAGTCCAGGAAACCAGAGCAGCACTTGGGGAAATTGAAATGTTAATGTCCCCAAGGCAGGAACCCATCCTAAGGAACTGATAATGAAACAGCTCCCAGCAAACAGGGAAGTGCTAATCAAAAGCTGCCCCAGGCCCTTCCTGCCCAGATTACTCCCTCAGCCCACCTATCTCTCACCTTTGGGGTCTTCCCACCTGCATTCTATCACTACAAAATAAAGGAAAACAAAGGACAGGAGTGTGGGAAAGCTGAAAGAAGACCTTAGCTATAAAAGAGGGAAGACCTCCCCCTTCCACGGATTCCACCTTTCTTTCGGGTCCCCTTCTTCCTCCAGAGAGAAGTCTTTTCTGCTGTCCTTTAATAAAGTTTCTACTTTCCCCTCTACACTTGCCTCGGTGTGCTTCAGCATTCAGCATTCGGGGAAGCTAGGACACCAGTAAACAGCGGTAACAATAGCAGATACCTTTGGTATCCTTCAGTAGCATCCTAACCATGATCCTGCGTATGATCACTTGGCCACACCACAGAGCCAGTAGCAAGGATTGGATTTTCTTATTTTATTCCTGGTAGTATACGGGCTTTCTAGCCTGAAGCCTAAGGAAGTAAGTAAGAAAAACATGTAATAGTATGGTGAAAATTTCCAAGTCTCCTGGGCCTACAACTAGACCTGGTATAATTCAATAGTATTTTATATTTAGCACTGTTAGTTTTAAGGAAAAAAGAGGGGGAAAAATTGGAAGAGGGCAGACTGGTGTGAGGAAGTCCTGCCTAAAACTAATCATTGTTTACCCCTTTCAACCTGGCTGCCTCCCATCCTTGCTTACTTGTTTCTGAGCCACAGACACCAAGTTCTGTATTTTTCTACCAATTTACAGCTGCAACCACTTGCATTTTCCATGTCCCACCTTTTGGGCCTTCCCACCTACATTCTCTCACTGCAAGATAAAGAGAAACAAAGGACAGGAGTGTGGGAAAGCTGAAAGAGGAGGACACAGCTGCCCCAGATGTCCCGTTTCTATTTACTTGCAAACACAAGTAGCAGATCCTTTGTGAATGTGTGAAGCAGCAAAGATAAGGCAGTCACAGATCCTGGACTTTGGCCTTGTTCCCTGTTGATGATTAATGAACTCTAGCCCTCAATTAGAATAAGATTCACTTGAGATTTGTCCTGCCTTCCACTTTCCTCTGAATGAGCCTCCCTTCCATCATTAAAAAGTAATCATGTCCAAAGAGCCAATAAAGACAATGCAGTAGTGTCCCTTTTATCCTAAATGGACTTTTTACATATCTGAGGGCTTACAGACTAGGTAATTATCAATCAAATAGGCCACTAACAAGTCCACAATTTTGTGTCTCTGAACTTACTGTCACTTTCTAAATAGAGAACTACTTCCTAGCATTTTGGACAGGATAACCTAAAGTTTAGAGGACCCTCCTTTGCTTTATTTAATTCATTAATTTGATTGTTTTTATAGTGCTGGAAATCAAACCCAGGGCCTCACACATGTCAGGCAAGGACTCTGCCAATGATTTACCCTCAGACCCACCTCTCCCCACATCCCCTTCTTTAAACTGTCATCCAGAGACCTTTACAAAAATAAATTGGGCTCAAGAACTTGGGCTACAAATAAGTTTTGGAATGAGTCATCACACCAAATAAGAAGTTCACCCTCAAAAATCTGCCCATTTTGACTGGGCATGGTGACACACACCTATAATCCCAGCTGCTTGGGAGGCTGAGGCAGGAGGATAACAAGTTTAAAACCAGCTTCAACAACTTAGCAAAGCCCTAAGCAACTTAGCAAGATCCTGTCTCAAAATAAAAAATAAAAAGGACTGGGGATGTGGATCAGTGGTTAAGCATTCTGGGTTCAATCCCCAATTGGGGGGGCAGCGGCGGGGTGGTGGGGAGGATCTTCCTTTTGTAACCAGGCACAGTGGCACAAACCTGTAATCTCAGCAACTCAAGAAAGTGAGACAGGATGATCACCAAATTCAAGGCCAGCCTAAGAAATTTACCAAGATCCTGTTTCAAATAAAAAGTAAAAAGGGCTAGGGATGTACTCAGCAGGAGAGTGCCCCTAGATTCAATCCCCCATACTGACGTGGTGGGGGTGGGGGAGACCATTCTGCCTTGTTCATTTGAACAGACGGGACTGAACTAGTAATTGGCTGACTAAATTAAAAGTCATTAGTGTTTGAGGAAGAAAAAGAAATTATAGAAACATAACAAGTACATTTGTTCAGTGCAAAGACTCAAAATGCCATCCAGCTTAACCATAATAGTATGCCACACTTTGGACAAGTTACTTTGTTATATTGTAATCTGTTTCCTCACATCACAGATTAATTCCGCCCAGTTTATGTGCTAGACTCAGTTTTGCCCCCACCCACTTGGCTGCTTGCCAAAGTGAGAGCCATTGCTGGTGCATCTCCTCACATACCAGCTGTTTCAGCCTCCCTGGGGGCAATGCTGGTCTTCCTTCCACTTGGCTACTGTCAAATATACTCCCAGCAGGAGCCACAGCAGCAGCAGCAGCACACAAATTCTACTCAAACTAAGTAAGCTGTTGTCTTCTCCAACAGCTGCTCAGAGGTACCAGGTAACACTCAGGAAGTCAGGGGAATTTAAAAACAACTAGGTGGATTTTGGCCAGTGTGAAACAGGAAATAAGAAGCCATCAACAAATAAATACTTACTCTTCTAACCTCCCAAGTCTAACAGTCTGTTCTGGGACACAGGAATGAATCTATACTGCCTCTTAGGAGTTGTCCTGCTGAAGCCAGAATTAAAGACAGGCAGGCAGCTTATATAGGTAAATTGGGTCAGGGAAGTTGGAGCCCACCCCTGAGAAACTGAAATGTTAATGCCTTCAGAGCCCTTCCTCCACCCTATCAAGATGACAGGCCTCTGCTTCAACCTGTTGCTAAGGTAACCTGGCCCAGGAATTGTTTCTCCCTACAGGGAGTTGTAAAGTTGTTAATTAATGTGCCCTGAGCCCCCTTCCTGCCCTGGTCACTCCACCTGTCTAATTTAAAGTAAGTGCTAAAAAGCCCATATTGTTAGCGACATGGAAACCATTGATAGGCTCAACAAAAAAAGTTGGGGTGGGATGGTGAAAGTGACAGCTGATTACTGAAAAGTTAACAGGAGCCTCTCATTTATTGATGGTGGAAAAGAGAAATTGTACAGTCACTTTGGAAGATAGTTTGCCTGTTTCTTATAGCACTAAACTTACCACAAAATCCAGCAATCAGCCTCCTTGATATTTACCCAAATGAAGTGAAAATTCATGTTCATAAGAAACCTGAAGGTGTATAATTTTATTTATAATTCTTAAAATTTGGAAGTTACCAGAATGTCCTTAAGTAGGAGAATGGATAAACTCTGGTACACCCAGGTAATGGAAAGTTATTCAGTGCTAAAAAGAAATAAGCAATCAAGCCATAATGTAAGGGTAAAAGAAATTGAAGTTAAAGCGTAAAAGTTAAAGGGTAAAAGACCGGGTGTTGTAAAGTTTCTAAGCTGCAAGGTCTGAGTTAAAATGTAAAGGATTAGGTATTGTTAGGTTTCTATGTTACCTGCAAAACCTGAAATTTCGGTAGCTGTTAAGACAATGCTTAGAACCGCCCAGTAAACATTTCCCCTGATTGTCTGGTTGTTTAATAACTGAAGGGGTCTGTGTGGTTGCACGCAGGCCTTGCAGGGCCTGAACCAATCAGTTTGAATGTGTATTCTCCTTAGGAATGACCTATCACTCCAGTCTGACCTGTTCCCGCCAATGAATGAACTAATCATGTTTAGGAGTTGTTGTTCAATTTTCCCGCGCCTCATGATGATTTGTTCTGATGTATACAAAGCCCTCCGCCCTCCCCAAAAAGTGTACTTAAGCAGTGCTCAGCCCCTGCTCGGGGCTCTGGGCTGCTTTCCCTTCTTGAGTGGGCACGGAGCCCCAGCATGCTGGTTCAATAAATCCCCCTTCTGCCAATTGCATGAGTGGTCACTTGGTGGTCTCTTTCTCCGACGTTTCGCGGGACCCTTACAATGAGAAGATATGAAGGCATGGTGGCACAGGCCTGTGATTCCAGTGAGTCAGGAAGCTGATGCAGGAATATCACAAATTCAAGGCCAGACTCTGCAACTTAGCAAGACCATGTCTCAAAATGAAATAAAAGAGCTGGGGATGTAGTTTAAGGGTATAGCACCCCTAGGTTCAATACCCAGTATCCCCACACACACAAAAGAAAAAAGAAAAAGAAAAAGAAAGAAAAGACACGGAAGAAAAAAAATTTTTTTATAAACTACTTACATTAGAATAATATTAGATTTACAGAGGAGTTGCAAACATGGTGTTACCGCTGTTGGCCAGTGACGAGTCCTTGCTTCCCCAATGTTGAAGAATAACACCAGAGAAACGCCGAGGCAAGGTCAGAGTAGAAATTAGAAGTTTATTAAAGGACAGCAGAAAAGACTTCTCCTGGAGGAAGAAGGGGACCCAAGAGGTGGAATCCATTGAAGGGCGAATGTGTTCCCCTTTTTATAGTTTTGGTGATGGAATGTAAGGGGGAAGGGTTGGGACACAGGTGGGCCAAACAAGTAATCTGGGCAGGAAGGACTTCATTATCACTTCTTTGGAATGGGCTATCTCCAAATCTGTTGGGGGCTGTTTCCTGGGTTCCATTAACATTCCTTTGGGATGGACTTTGGACCTAGGGCTTTTCCGGGACTTCATTAACATTCCATGAGTTGTCCTGCGTTTCCTGGAATCATTGTCAGCATGGCCTACATTTTAGATTTCATTCGATATTAAACTCGATTTACCTAACTACACTGACTACCTAATTTTAAATCTGGCTTCAATGGTATGGAATTTCAATATATTTCACACACAATTCCCCCTGTTTTCAACATTCTTATGTTAGTATGGTATATCTGTAACAATAAATGAATCAATATTGATAAATTATTAACTAAAGTCCATAATTTAGTCAAATTTCCTTAATTTGTACCTAATGTTCTTTTTCTCTTTTGAAATTTCATCCAACATACCACATTACACTGAGTAGTCATTCCTTTGGCTCCTCTTGACTCTGACACATTCTCAGAATTTCCTTACTTTTGATGACACTGACAGTTTGGGGGAGGTATTTCACAGAATGTCTATTAGGATTATCTGATGTTTCTCTCATGATTAGACTGGGTTATGGGTTGGTTTCAGAGGTCTCAGTCCATAGACAGCCAATGCCATTGCTCTGGACCTTGAGTTGAGGCAGAACACCATGGTGGAGGATGTGGAGGAGAAAGCAGTTCAGGACATGGTCATCAGGAAGCAAAGAGAAAGAGAGAGAGAGAGAAAGAACTCCACAGAAAGGAATCTTACATGCATATTACAAAGTAAAAGAAGCTAATCTCAAAAATACTCTATGACTCTACTACACTCTGAAAAAGGCAAAAATATGGAGATAGTAAAAGAATAAGTGGCTGCTAGGGACTGGCAGGTAAAAAAGGATTAAATAAGAAGAGCACAGTAGTCTTTTAAGACAATAAAAAATACTCTGATTCTATGATACTATGATAAATACATGTTATTATACATTTACCAAAAGTCATAGAATGTATAACACCAACAATGGACCCAAATGTAAATTATAGTCGATGTAGTTTCATTGATTCTAACAACACACAACTCAGGTACCTATTTTGAAGTGGGGGAGGTTGTTTGCATGTGAAAGCAGGGATATATTATTTGAAAATTTCTGTGCTCTCTCAATTTTGCTATGAATCTCACATGTCCTAAAAGATAGACTATTTTTTTTAGAGAGAGAGAGAATTTTAATATTTATTTATTTATTTTTTGGCACAACATCTTTGTTTGTATGTGGTACTGAGGATCGAACCCGGCTGCAAGCATGCCAGGCGAGCGCGCTACCGCTTGAGCTACATCCCCAGCCCTAGACTATTTTTTAAAGTAAATCGGAGATGATAAGATGGAGTTTGTAAGCATACATAGAATTACAAGAAATTTCAGTGTGAAATGTTGGAAACCTCTCAGTTGATCTATATGGTACTTGAATATGCATAAAGAAACAGTGGAAGGAAACACAAGTGAATGACAAAGATTATCTGGGGAAACTGAAAAGAAGTGCATGAGGATACTGGAGGAGGGGAGTGGGAAAGGACTTTTTGAAAAACCAGCCTCTATCTCAGAACAAAGTCTGTCCAAGGAAGGGACATGACCTTTGTCCTTGGAAAGACCCACAGAGCACTCCTAGGCACATTCCCACCCTGCTGAGTTGTTTATCTACAAATAACAGGAGAGATCTGCTGCACCTGGTGTCCCTGACTCAGGCTAGGTGGAGACCCATAGCAACCCCCTAGCAACCACCAATCAGCATGAGACAGGGAAATACCTGGGATGCCAGATGACCCCCCAGTAGTTTATGGTGGGATAACATGTTGGGAAACCATATAGTTCAGCACGTACTCCCCTCGTGGCTTAAACCAATCAGTTCAAACGAATCCCCCTCTTTTACTAGCCAATCACCCTTACCCAACTTGTTCCCACCAGTGAATGTGCTAATCATGTTTTAGAGTTGTTATTTGATTTTCCCGCGGTGTGTAATGATTTGCTAAGAGATGCTATGATGTATGTGGGAGGTCCCTGCCTTCTCCAAAGAATGTATAAAACTGCTGCAAACCCTGGGCTGGGGACCTCTCAGCGTCACCAATTGCTGTGTGTGCGCGCGAAGGACTGAGCTAGCTCGCAATAAACACCTCTTTGTTGCTTACATCAATCTTGGTCTCTGGTGGTCTTTTGGGGGTCCCGAATTCGAGCATAACATTTTCACTGTAAACCTTTTTGTTTCTGAACTATATGAATGTATTAATTACTCAAAAATTAAATAAAACTTTTACTACATACCAGATACTGTGTGTGTGTGTGTGTGTCTGTATGTTTTGCTGGGGATTGAACCCAGGGCCTCCCATATGGTAGGCAAGTATGCTAGCACTGAGCTATATCCCCAGGCCCCAGTTATATTTCTTGATTTCTTGAGGCAAGCAGGCAGCCCTGTAGGAAACCAAAACTAACATAAAGCCTTGTAAATCTGAGATTATTACCTGAAAATCACAGACAACTTTAAGAGCTGATAAAACTGACCTCATAAGTGCCAAAAAGTCTTGTGGAAAAAAAAATGACAGAAAGGACAGTTAAGGTAATTGCTGGAATCCCAAGGAGCTAGTGGTAGCTAGAATGAATGGGAAATTAGCTAAAATGTACTAAGCCACTCCTGATAAAGTAAAAGAGGAGAAAGCATTTTTATTAACCCAAGGAGCCAAGTTTAGTTGATCCTCTTTAAAAAAATGCAAATCAATTTCACTATGAAAAACCTGAAATTATTTAATTGACCTACCCATATTGACAAGACATTGAAATCAACCACTGGAACTTGATTATAAAGATTATTTTATTAAATCAATTAAATTTTATTGTCCTCAAGCCGCTGAATTTAGATGCATTTCCATGCCTGTGGTCCTCTTCTTTTTGAATTCACCATAGCTCACTTTCAGAATTTCCCTCTCAGTAAAAAGAAGTAGCCCAAAGAATGCCTCCCACGGAACACAGAAAGGCTTCCATAGTGAAAAATCTGCTCATTAATATTGTTATTATAACAAAACAATGGAATTATAAAAGCTAGCACAATCAAATTCACCATGCAAACAAACAAAAATAAATATGAAAAATTCCAGCTCTCGCTCTAAAATGGTTCTAATAAAGAGATGAGCCAGTACAATACCCTCAAGAACACACAAAGACATTCTGTTTGAAAATTAAAATTAAATATTAAACTCATACAAAGCAGTCTGCAATTCTTGTTGCCAAATACTCATAATTATTGGAGTTCTTCATCAAATAGCTGTCAAAGTTAGTAAATTTAGATGCAGAATCATATTAACTCTATTTTAAGCTGACCATATTTATTCGCATATTTCTCCCTCTCCTTTTCTCTTCCTTCTATCCTCTGAGGGATTCTCCTCTAATGAATTATAGTAACCTTGACACTTGGATAAAGAAAGTATTAGAATTACACTCTAAATTGTTATTGCATTACACTTAGTATAATTAATTATTTGTCTTATTTACATTTTTACTGTTTTATTATTTGAAAGGAGTAAAACCAGACCTTTTCTGAGCAGGATTCATATTATTAGCAACATTTGTCCATTTTTTTTTAAGTGATAGCATGTAACAAAAATTCTGTTTGTTTTTGACACAACTAAAATATAAGACAAGGGAATATTTTCTGTGGTTAGCCCTTTGAATCTGAGAGTTACTGGTGGAGATAAATATTCTTAATGCCTACACCCAGGTATAATCCTATTACATCTAAATGTTTATGTTTCCTTTGGATTTCTATTAGCTAGAAATGGCTTGTGCTGACAGCTGTGAAGCCAGCTTACTTTAGAGAAAATCCTCTTCCATTGTTACTTGTACTTAGTTCTAGAAATGATAATTACATAATACCTAACTATTTGTTAGTAATAAATTACTTGAATATAGATGTAGAACTTAAAAACAGTATATCGTGCTAACATACATACTCTATTTCAAAATTTCTAATTAAATGTCAAATCCAGTGTATCAGGTGGTGAGTTTCACAGCAGAGATTTTGTTTACAATTGTATTTTCAAGTTCTAAGTTCCATGAGACTTGACACAAAATGCTCAGGAATTTTTTGGATGAATGAATTAGTGAATGTATTTATAACAGAAATCTTGGTCAATAGACTCCAGTGTATAAGAAATACCTCACTTCTTTATGTTATATTCCTCATTTTAATTGTAGCTCCCAACCTCAATCCTAATGGACTGAAAATTTACCCTCAGTTGTATTTGTTGCTTTCATTTAGCCCAGAGTTCTGGAGCCCTATGGATACCAGGAGAGGTGTATCTGGTATATAGGAGAGGGAATATGGGCCCTAGTGGGGCTCTCTACCACTGAGCTATACCCCCAACCCTTTTTATTTAATTTTTAGACAGGATCTCACTGAATTATCCAGGCTGACCATGAACTTTCAGTCCTCCTGCCTCAGCCTCCCAAATAGCTAGACTTATAAGCATGAACCATTAAGTTGGGCAACTGATGTTTTTTCTACACATGGCACAGTCCAGATGGACACTGGTACTGTCCACATAGTCCCATGGAAAATTAATGACCAACCCAGCCCCTTGTGGTCTCCCTCCCTGGAAACACCCATGAATTTTCTTTGAGATCTTGCTGCCCCTCAGGAAGCTACTAGGAAGGCTGAGTCACCTCACTACTCCCAGAGCCCAGGGTTCTCTCCTCTCCCCAATCCTACTAGTGGTTTGGAGGAAGCCCCCAACTAATCCTTAAATTCCATTTCTCTGTGGCTCCCAGATACACTTTCTGGGAAATCTTTCCTTTTTCATTTTCCTTCTTTGACATATTTGAAGAAAGCAATGGAGAATTTGGTGAATAGATATGACAGATAGCAAAATAGAGAGGCAGTTAAGATAATGAACCCCCCAAAAAGGGCCTAATTAAATGGCCTACTCTGTAAAATGAGAAACATTCCAAACATTCCAGTCAGTCTTTTTGTTCCAGGGAAGCCTCGAGAGGGAAAGCAGGACAGACCTGAGTGAAGGATTCCAATTCAACCACTAAAAGGGCACAACCAATCAGAATGCAACAGGCATAAACAACAGACTCGGCATTTTTCCAATACTTGATTAGCATAGCTACTGTTCAATGCCCCCAAACTGCTACCAGGTCCTCTCTTGCCCACCAAGAGCTCTGCTTCTTTTCTTCTCATTTGAATAACTCCTACTCTTTCAGTCTCACTCTTTATTGTCTGTGGATGTCATTCTTTGAATGTGAAAGACAAGAACCTGGAAAGAAGTCAGGCAAGTGGCTGGGGTCTGCTGCTACACAGTTAGATCCTTCTCACAGCTGAGAAGAATCTGGTCCTGCCTTTGAGACCAGCCACTAATGCAGGGAAACATCTCCTACTGCACAGAGGGCTGTAGTCCTGAGGCAGTTACAGCAGCAGAGGTGAAGAATCTGGTGTCCTCTCTAACTCCAGTTTCATTGGAGAATGGGTAGATTTCTCAGCCTGCTTCTGCCTATGGACATTTTATATCCTAAACAGTTCCTGTCTCTTTTTATGCAAGTTCTTGGCATATTTGGCAATAAATATCACTAAAAAAAAAAGTATTGATGTTTTTATGAGTCCACTAAATTCCATGTGTCCAAAGTCACACCAACAATTCTTTTTGAGACATGAATTTCTTTCTTGACTTAATTATAGATTCTTTGAGTTTATCAAGATTCCATAGGACCTTGCCCTTAGTCACTTTTCTAGAAACATTTTTTGTTCAGCTGAATGGATTAGTATGGTCCCTTAATTCAATCAGAGGCCTTAACAAAATATCTGATAGTTACATCATTAATTTGAACTTTGTCCTGAGGCTGAATTGGCCTTTTCAGATGAAAATATCTCTCCTTTTAACTTTTACTAATTAGAGGAAGTATCTTTCAACACGGTTTTGAAATTCCTGTATTCTCTCTTCCTTTTCAGCTTTGCTTGTCTACAGCCTAATTTTTTTTTTCTTAGCTCATTTCTTTCTTATAATACCTTACCAAATATAACTAGTATCAGCCAACCCATGCTATTAATATACTGCTTTGGAACCTCTTCCTCAAAAATCATATATTTGTTATATAAAAGATCAGTGCAAAGCAGCAGGTTGTGAATGAATTAACATATTTAAGACCTGTTCTGCCAGGCACAGTGGTACCACCTGTAATTCCAGTGACTCAAGAGGCTGAGGCAGAAGCATTGCAAATTTGAGGCCAGCCTGAGCAGGATCCTTTTTAAAATAGAAAGCAAAAGGACTGAGGATGTATTTCAGTGGTAGAGTATATCTGGGTTCAAGCCCTAGTACTGCCAACACCCTGTCCCCCAAAATACTGTTTATTCCAAAAAGAAATATTTTGAAGATATATTAAGCTAAAAATGAATAAATAATTTATTTATGGAATTCAGCATATGCCATAGTATATGGGGGTGGGTAAAGTGTATATAATTGTGTGTATGTGTGTGTGAATGTACTCCTCTGCACCTTTTGAGTTCTGTATAATACATATATATTTGAAACAATAATTTTAAAAATTGTTTAACTATATGCATACAAATGAAGTGATACTTAAGAATGAATTTCAAATTAAATATTTACAGTGAAGTGCCTTCACAGAAGAGTTGGAACATAGTATGAAAACCGTTGCAACTTCATACCAAAAGTAAGAAAGAAATTACAGGATACTTAGAAACTAGACATGGGTTTGGAAGGATGTGTTCAGATGGTCACACATTGGTTTCTCAGAAAAGCAATTTTTTAAAATATTGTTTAGTTGTCAATGAACCTTTATTTTATATATTTATATATGGTGCTGATAATCGAACCCATTGCCTCCTCACACATTGTGGTGCTCTACCACTGAGCTCCAGCCCCAGCCCCAGAGAAGCAAATCTAAGTCAGAGATGGAGTGTACAATACTTAATGGGGAGTAATCTCTAGAACAGAACCTATGGGGACATGAAGGAAGTAAAACAGGGCAAAAGGAGAAGGTAAACTGTGAAGTAATCACAACAGAGCCCTCAGCTAATCTTAAAGGTATCTCTGGAGACAGATTCAGAGTTGCTTCAGATTCAAATTTAGATGAGAGGACAGACCTTTATATCCCCACAACAACCAGGCATTGGATGTTAGTTAGCTACTCCTGGGAAAGGACAAGGTGGCTCTATTCATCCGAAGACAAGAACTGGAGAAGGCTTAGCTGAGAGCTATTGACCCACTCCCAGCAACTGGGGGTACAAGGGCTTCCATCCTGGAGAAGACGATTTGGGTGGTACAGTACGGCATCCAAGATAGTCCATTCCTGAGCCTCTTAGATCCATTTGCTTCATTTGAGTTCCAAGCAGCTTACTCTAGGATTTTATTGAGTCTCTTGCAGGGGGAAGCGGGTGAGGATGGGAAGAGACCTGTAAAGGAAAGATTAGTGAAAAGAACTCTAGCACCTACTATGCAGCTGGCCTCAAGACCATAAATGACAGTCATCATCATTCTCTTCCACACCCCTTCTAGATTCCCTTTAACTCTTCTGGTCTAGGTGGCTTTCCTAGGAACAGTGACCCAGATGCTCATCTCTGAGGAGCCTAATATTCTGGTCATCATCTCCTTCTCAGAATGTGCCTATTATTTATTTATCATCAAAATTGGGCAAGAGAGTAATATTAAGAAAACCAAGTGGATCTCAGTCGTGCCAAACATATTCTTTCCTGATGTTCAGACTTAATTACTTCTTCCAAGATGGTGAAGTTTCTTCACTGCTGGTGTTTTGCCATAATGAATCCAAAGTAACTGGATGGCAGCCATAGCTTGAGGTTTAATGCCAATACTTGCTGTATTAGGATATCTCTTTGGGTGATCAGGATCTCTGAATTTGCAGATTTGCAGAGTTAGTAAACAAAATTTCTCCAGTGAATTACTGAGGAAAAATGGTTAGAGAAGCTACTCCTACCTTCATTCGTTGGTTTCCAGAACCAATTCTACTGCAAATATTTCTCAACTTCAGATATTTGAAAGAACTTACCAGACTCACTTAAGGCTTCTATTTATAGACTAATGATTCACTACAGCAAGAGATGAAGAGGACAGGCAAACACTGGGGGCCTGAAGTACAGCTCATACACAACTCCCTAGGGTTCTTATTTGACACAACTGCACTCTGAATCTAGGTCAAAACATCAAGGTCTGTGTCAGAAAACCTTAATTTCAGGAAAGCTCAATAAGAAAGTTCCCAGGAGAGTTTTTATGTACCCTTGGCCAGGCTTGTCAAACCAGTTACGCCAGTTGAAGACCATCAGTATAGAAACTGGCCCTGGCAGTTGGGGAGTTAGGCCATGGGGGTGGGGGTGTTGTGTATCAGACTTCAAAGAGCACATCATAAATTCTACCACTGTTATCTTTCATAAAAGTCAAATATCAGACATCTGGGTATCCACAGAAACAAAGAGCTTTTCCAATCCTGCTGGTAATCTCCTTTATTTACCACACTTACCTACTGGAGATAGAACACCATATAGAGATTGTTGAATTAAGATGTGTGCACATTCTGGAGACTGGCACCCCTTCCTCTCAGGTGCTCTCTCAAGGCTGGTACCTTAACAGGTTTTATTAGAGCAGTTTTTATCAAGGCTGTTTTGTCACTTTATCAGCCTCCCAGTAGAATGGCATGACAGGACCAGTGGATCTTAAGGTTGTGTGAGAACTGCTGCATCTCCAAAGCCATTAAGTGGGTCCCTTAGTCCAATGAGATGAGATGTCATGAAGGATCCCATCTCAGTGGATCAAACAAGCCCTCACAGTGATGCTAGATGAGGCCCTGCAGGCAGAAAAATTAAGCCCATATCCAGTCCCGATCCATTTCTGGAAAAGACCTGCCTTAGTCCTTTGGGGGTGCCACAACAGAATCCAATACACTGGGTGACTTATAACAACAGAGACTTATTTCTCATGGTTCCGGAGGCTGGGAAGCCCAAGATCAAGATGCTGGAAGATTCACTGTCCAGCAAGTGCCTTCTTCCTGGATTTTTCTCACTGCAACTTCACATGAGAGAAGAGGAAAACAAGCCTTCTGGAGCCTCTTTTGTAAGTGCACCAATTCCATCCATGAGGACTAGACAGTTTTGACCTAATCACTTCCCAAAAGGCCCTACCTCCTAACACTATCACCTTGGGTGTCAGGATTTCAACATACAAACTTTGGGATGGTATGTAGTCCATAGCAGGATCCAATTTAGTTAATGCATCATCATTTGACTTGTTGGTGATCTGTGGGAATGGTGCTATATTGGGGCTCAGAGTTGGTATGAGCAGCAATCAGCAGCAACAACAGCAACATCAGCCTGGGTAAGTGGCAGCCCATTCTGTTGGATCCATGAATGGGCTCCATCCCTGCCACCATGGCAACTTTGTTTATCAGCACTGGAGTAACTGATGACAAAGACTGCCTGTTATCAACCGGCTCAGTCATTGCCTACTTGATTATTTAAGGGAACACTTCCCCTATATTCTATAAGGACAGAATTAGTCTCTACTAGGGAGGAGTAGATTACTTCTGCAGAAGAATCTGGGGATTCAAGATTTTCAAGTACATTGACCCATATATCTCCACAGCCTATTGCAGATATGTCCATACCCTATCACTTCTTCCCAATCAGGGATCCCAATCAGGGCAGAAAAAAACTTGCCATGATTGATATTTTAACTTTTCTGGAGCTCTGCCACTCTTAACATCCTATAAGATATAAGAGTCTCTTTTGATGGGTATACAGCAGAGTTTTACAAAACCTTTAAAGAGGAACTAATACCAATACTTTTCAAGCTACTTCAGGAAATAGAAAAAGAGGGAGAACTTCCAAATTCATTCTACGAGGCCAACATCACCCTGATACCTAAACCAGACAAAGACACTTCAAAGAAAGAAAACTACAGACCAATATCTCTAATGAACTTAGATGCAAAAATCCTCAATAAAATTCTGGCGAATCGGATACAAAAACATATCAAAAAAATTGTGCACCATGATCAAGTAGGATTCATCCCTGGGATGCAAGGCTGGTTCAATATACGGAAATCAATAAATGTTATTCACCACATCAATAGACTTAAAAATAAGAACCATATGATCATCTCGATAGATGCGGAAAAAGCATTCGACAAAGTACAGCATCCCTTTATGTTCAAAACTCTAGAAAAACTAGGGATAACAGGAACATACCTCAATATTGTAAAAGCAATCTATGCTAAGCCTCAGGCTAGCATCATTCTGAATGGAGAAAAATTGAAGGCATTCCCTCTATAATCTGGAACAAGACAGGGATGCCCTCTCTCACCACTTCTGTTCAACATAGTTCTCGAAACACTGGCCAGAGCAATTAGACAGACGAAAGAAATTAAAGGCATAAAAATAGGAAAAGAAGAACTTAAATTATCACTATTTGCAGATGACATGATTCTATACCTAGCAGACCCAAAAGGGTCTACAAAGAAACTATTAGAGCTAATAAATGAATTCAGCAAAGTGGCAGGATATAAAATCAACACGCATAAATCAAAGGCATTCCTGTATATCAGCGACAAATCCTCTGAAATGGAAATGAGGACAACCACTCCATTCACAATATCTTCAAAAAAAATAAAATACTTGGGAATCAACCTAACAAAAGAGGTGAAAGACTTATACAATGAAAACTACAGAACCCTAAAGAGAGAAATAGAAGAAGATCTTAGAAGATGGAAAAATATACCCTGTTCATGGATAGGCAGAACTAACATCATCAAAATGGCGATATTACCAAAAGTTCTCTATAGGTTTAATGCAATGCCAATCAAAATCCCAACGGCATTTCTTGTAGAAATAGAGAAAGCAATCATGAAATTCATATGGAAAAATAAAAGACCCAGAATAGCAAAAACAATGCTAAGCAGGAAGTGTGAATCAGGCGGTATAGCGATACTAGACTTCAAACTATACTACAGAGCAATAGTAACAAAAACAGCATGGTACTGGTACCAAAACAGGGAGGTGGACCAATGGTACAGAATAGAGGACACAGAAACCAATCCCCAAAAATACAATTATCTTATATTTGATAAAGGGGCTAAAAGCATGCAATGGAGGAAGGATAGCATCTTCAACAAATGGTGCTGGGAAAACTGGAAATCCATATGCAACAAAATGAAACTGAATCCCTTTCTCTCGCCATGCACAAAAGTTAATTCAAAATGGATCAAGGAGCTTGATATCAAATCAGAGACACGCCGTCTGATAGAAGAAAAAGTTGGCTACGATCTACATACTGTGGGGTCAGGCTCCAAATTCCTCAATAGGACACCCATAGCACAAAAGTTAATAACTAGAATCAACAAATGGGACTTACTCAAACTAAAAAGTTTTTTTCTCAGCAAAAGAAACAATAAGAGAGGTAAATAGGGAGCCTACATCCTGGGAACAAATCTTTACTCCTCACACTTCAGATAGAGCCCTAATATCCAGAGTATACAAAGAACTCCAAAAATTAGACAATAAAATAACAAACAACCCAATCAACAAATGGGCCAAGGACCTGAACAGACACTTCTCAGAGGAGGACATACAATCAATCAACAAGTACATGAAAAAATGCCCACCATCTCTATCAGTCAGAGAAATGCAAATCAAAACCACCCTAAGATACCATCTCACTCCAGTAAGATTGGCAACCTTTATGAAGTCAAACAACAACAAGTGCTGGCGAGGATGTGGGGAAAAGGGTACACTTGTACATTGCTGGTGGGACTGCAAATTGGTGCAGCCAATTTGGAAAGCAGTATGGAGATTTCTTGGAAAGCTGGGAATGGAACCACCATTTGACCCAGCTATTCCCCTTCTTGGTCTATTCCCTAAAGACCTAAAGAGAGCATGCTACAGGGACACTGCTACATCGATGTTCATAGCAGCACAATTCACAATAGCAAGACTGTGGAACCAACCTAGATGCCCTTCAATAGACAAATGGATAAAAAAAATGTGGCATTTATACACAATGGAGTATTACTCTGCATTAAAAAATGACAAAATCATAGAATTTGCAGGGAAATGGATGGCATTAGAGCAGATTATGCTAAGTGAAGCTAGCCAATCCCTAAAAAACAAATGCCAAATGTCTTCTTTGATATAAGGAGAGTAACTAAGAACAGAGTAGGTTCGAAGAGCATGAGAAGAAGATTAACATTAAACAGGGATGAGAGGTGGGAGGGAAAGGGAGAGAGAAGGGAAATTGCATGGAAATGGAAGGAGACCCTCAGGGTTATACAAAAGTACATACAAGAGAAAGTGAGGGGAAAGGGAAAAATAATACAAGGGGGACAAATGAATGACAGTAGAGGGGGTAGAGAGAGAAGAGGGGAGGGGAGGGGAGGGGAGGGGGGATAGTAGAGGATAGGAAAGGCAGCAGAACACAACAGACACTAGTATGGCAATATGTAAATCAATGGATGTGTAACTGATGTGATTCTGCAATCTGTATATGGGGTAAAAATGGGAGCTCATAACCCACTTGAATCAAAGTGTGAAATATGATATATCAAGAACTATGTAATGTTTTGAACAACCAACAATAAAAAATTTTTTAAAAAGACATTAAAAAAAAGAGTCTCTTTTATGCTACCAAAAAAATCTCTGGCTTTCATACTTGGTCTTTAATTAATTCATAACTAATGATCCTTTTGTTGTCTTTCTTTTTTTTCTGGCATGCACAAGGCCATGGGATCAATCCCCAGTATGGCAAGAAGAAAAAGAAAAGAGAAAAACGTTTTAATGGCTCTCAACAAGAATCATCCAATTTCATAGTCTTCATGTTTACTGTTTTCTGAGTTTTTTCTCAAGTGACTGATACATTGCACCCACCATGTACTCCTTTCACAAGCGTACAATCTCAGTTCACCTTTAGTGAAAGTCTTAAAAATTACACTGCTACTGTGTGGCATGGATTGAGAAACTGATGTGACTCCATTTTTGAGAAACCAGCCTTTACCTCAGAGCAAAGCCTGTCCAAGGAAGGGGGCATGACCCTTGTCCTTGGAAAAACCCACAGAGCACCCTTAGGCACATACCCACCCTGCTGAGTTGTTTATCTACAAATGACAGGAGAGATCTTGTGTCCCTGACTGAGTCAGGCTAGGTGAGGACTCATAGCAACCCCCTAGCAACCACCAATCAGCATGAGACAGGGAAAATACCTGGAATGCCAGATGACCCTCCTAGTAGTTTATGGTTGGTGATAACATGTTGGGAAACCATGTAGTTCAGCACTACTCCCCTCATGGCTTAAGCCAAGCAGTTCAAACGAATCCCCCTCTTGTACTAACCAGTCACCCTTACCCAACTTGTTCCCACCAGTGAATGTGCTAATCATGTTTTAGAGTTGTTTTATGATTTTCCCGCCATGTGTGATGATTTGCAAAGAGATGCTATGATGTTATGTGAAGTCCTTGCCTTCTCCAAAGAGTGTATAAAACTGCTGCAAACCCTGGGCTCGGGGCCTCTCAGCGTCACCAGTTGCTGTGTGCGCAGAGGACCGAGCTAGCTGGCAACCAACACCTCTTTGCTGCTTACGTCGATCTTGGTCTCTGGTGGTCTTTTGGAGGTTCCGAACTCGAGCATAACAGGATAAGTGTTCTACTTGTCACCATTGATAGGGCTTTCATTAATATTTGGCCTATGAATGATCCATTTCCAAAATCCTGTCTTTAGAGTCTACATTATCAGACATTCTTGGTAATAACTGTTACAGGCAGGGTTTCCCATGATCAAATGATGAAGCAGTTATTTGCATATAGAAGCTTTATTAAGGAGTGATCATAGGATCAACTCTTGATGGAAAACAAAAAGAATAAAGATTGTTCAAAGAGAAAAGTCAAACAAAATTCAGTCAAACTAGAAGTCTCAGTCCATCCTATCAGGAGCTCTGGAATTGGAATGACCCTCCAGAGTTACCCCAAATTGGAATAATAGAATTAGGCCATTATGCTCCTACATTTACTAGTCTTTGGGTGTGAATTGTCTCCCAGAAGGAGGTAAGCCCTTGAGCTACACAACTCTTTTTACCAAGGAAAACTGTAGAAGAGGAACTCAGCTAAGAACTGATAACTGTCAGTCCTCCCAGAAGCTGGAAGAATTCTTTAAACCTTGAATGGAAAATGGTATCTGGGCCATACATCACATCTTCTACTACATCTAGACTCAAAAAAGTCAGTACCTCCTACATTAAACAAAGATGGATCCAATGTTTATTGCCAGTTACCTGTGTTTTAGTCTTTAATTCACTCTGCTTTACTCAGCATCATTTATGTGGTAGGCACTAGGAATATAATGATCAATGAGATTTCTGTGTTTAAAATTATTTCCTATCTATTTTCATGTTTCCTACAAAAGAAATTTTCACTTTCTCTTTTTGCTCCCATAATCCTTTTTTTTTTTTTTTGTAATCAGAATTGAACGTAGGGGTGCTTAAACACTAGGCACATTCCCAGCCCTTTTCATTTTTTATTTTTTAAATTTGAGACAGGGTCTCACTAGTTGCTCAGGGTCTCTCTAAATTGCTGAGGCAGGGTTTGAACTTGGGATTCTCCTGCCTCAGCCTCCCTAGCCACTAGGATTAACAGGGATGTGCCACTGCATCCAGCTTCCCATAATCCATTCTAACACCTCAGCTACTACCTGTCTCTCATCTTCCTGGCCTTAGCTGCACCAATTCTATTTTCTCTTCTGGAATTGTGGGACTGAACGTATGGACCTAACCCGTCTTTTAAAATTAGTTTTAATAGAAATCCCACATAGAGCCCACTCTGCTGACTACTGTGCCCTGAGAAACAAAGAAAACAAGTAAAGAGCAGTATAAAGTAGATTTGCAGAAAAGAGAAAGGAAGGGATATCATGAATATACTGCATCAAGATGATTTTGGCTGTAAGTAATCAAGGTCTCAGATGCTGTCTCTACTCTGATTCTTTTGGCATCAGGTTCTTCATCCTGAGGCTGAGGCAGGAGGAATTTGGGTTCAAGAACAGCTCTGGCTGTGTGAGACACTGACAAAAAAAAAAAAAAAAAGAGATGACTTGTCAGGGCCACCATAAACAGGAGCTGAGCCTGTGGAAGCTGAGCACATACCCTTAGCCTTGAGCTGCAGAGGTCTGGAACTAACTGGCTTCCACTCCCAGTGCAGAAAGCAGGTGGACCTCACCTTCCCTCAGCAAGGAATTATAGTTCTGGAAATGGCGTTGCCAAAATGGGACTGGGCGACACCTCCCCTGAAACCCAATCCCTTGCCTCATTTGGGTGGCTTTCTCAAGTGTCTTCCCCCCAATAAGTAGGACTTCGGGTGTGCGCTCTCTTCTCTTTTGTCTGTCTCTCCTGCTGGGGGCCAAGAAGCCGTCACTGGACCCCAAAGAAGGTACTTTCTGTGTCTGTGTGATTATTCAGTGCCAACCCAATTCACCTGGAGCAACCCCGACTGATTTAGTAGTGTGTGGTGGCAATGGCTGTTGGAGCTGGGGTTCTTGCTCAGTAGTAGGGTGCCTGCCTGGCATGTGTGAGGAACTGGGTTCAATTCTCAGCACCACATAGAAATTAATAAAATAAACGTCCCTCAACAACTTAAAAAAAATTTTTTAAAGATAACTGTCAGTGGTAAATAAAATATGTTGACACTGAAAATGTTAGCAGATATAAATAGCCACCATTCCCCATCATATATCATTAGGTTTAGAATTCTTTTTTCTTTTCTGAGAGAAAAGAAAAATAAATCCATGAATCTGTATATACAAGAAGACTTTTCCACATTGTTTCCAAGTATTAGCTAAAGTTTAGTCTTTTTCCAATTACTTTTGAATTAAAACACACTAAAGGGCTGGGCTCGGGGGCACATGCCTGTAATCCCAGCGGCTTCAAGGCTCAGATGGATCGTGAGTTCAAAGCCAACCTCAGCAAAATCGAGACACTAAGCAACTCAATGAGACCCTGTCTCTAAATAAAATACAAAATAGGGCTGGGGATGTGGCTCAGTGGTTGAGTGTCCTTGAGTTCAATCCCTGGTACACACACACACACACACACACACACACAAAAGGGCTTTGTTCTTTTCTGAGCATATGTGGCAATAAAATGTGCACTTTGTATATTTACTAAGGGGTGTGTAGAACCAGAACTCTACACTGGTGTAAATTTGCAAATATCTGAGATCACCCTGCTTTGTTCAGGGAACATGGATGTGAGTTTGAGGAACTAACATAAATATGAGTCTGGAGGTGAATGAAAAAATCAGAGTAAGTGGCTAAAACTGGGTCAGTAGACATATCTTCATTCTTAAGAAAGAGGCAAGTTGCTTTGCTGTTTACCAATGATCTCACTACAGACTTGTTGAAAAGCTATTTGGCTTTTCATGCAGCAGCCCCTGATTTCTATTCCAGAAACTCCTTTCTTTCAGCTTCCCTTGCCCAAGAATCCTGTGTATTCCCTATACTTTCACCTCAGTGAAGCCAAAGCCCTGACCTGCTTCTCATATGGCCCCAAAGCTGGTTTCACTATTTAGAAACCAATGGGAACAACAGGAAAGGGGAGGGAGGAGGGACAAGTGACCAATACTCCCTTCCCACTCCAATCCTAGTCAGTCCCATTCATGTCCACATTAAGTTTCTCTTCTAAATGTAAATAAATGTTTTGTAGCCCTGTCTTTATTCAAAGAGTCACTCTTAGAACTCCCTCACTTCACCTAAGTAAAAAGAAGGAAGTGAGGCTACAGGTGAATACGTGTGTGTGTGTGTGTGTGTGTGTGTGTGAACACACTTGATTTTCAACAGTTAGTCATAAAATAAATAATAAAAACAATTTTAAGGGCTGCAATTGTAACTCAGTGATAGAGCAGTTCCCTCACAAGCATGAGGTACTGGGTTCAACCCTTTGCACCACATAAAAAAATAAACATATACAGTACAAATTTTCATATCTCTGTTTGCATATAAAGTATGTTGACACCAATTCGTGTCTTCATATATGTACTTTGGATAATGATGTCCATCACATTCCACCATCCTTTCTAACCCCCTGCCCTCTCCTTTTCCCTCCCCCCCTCTGCCCTATCTAGAGTTTGTCTATCCCATGCTCCCCCTCCCTACCCCACTATGAATCAGCCTGAATTGTAATGCATTCCGCTGTCATTTATTTTTTTAAAAAATTAATTAAAAAAAGAGAAAAGAGAAAGGGGGGGAGAGAAAGAAACTTCCTATTATTTTTACAAGGTCCAATTAGGAATCTTACTCTGTCTTACAAATTTTTTCCCCTTTTTTTCTTAAATAGTGTAATATTAGGTGCCACTAAAATAGAATTGTTTTGTACCAAACAGGGTTAACTGATTTTTTGGAAATTATTTATATCATGGAAATAACAAACAAATAAAAATTGACAAAAGAGTACAATGAACCCACCTATGTCCTTTATCTAGCTGCAGTGATTTTTAACATTTATTATGTCAAAATTTTCAGAGTAGGAGGCTACCAATATCAGATCATTTAATTATTGCTGTGAGTGAAGTTGTATTATGTGGCAAAGATCAACATACAATAAATAATATCAAACATGAAAAAAAATAAACAAAATAAAGATATTGTGTGCTTCTACAATTTAAAAAAAAAAAAATTAAATGAAAATGAAGGGCTGGGGATGTGGCTCAAGCGGTAGCACGCTCGCCCGGCATGCGTGCGGCCCAGGTTCGATCCTCAACACCACATACAAACAAAGATGTTGTGTCTGCCGAAAACTGAAAAATAAATATTACAATTCTCTCTCTCTATCGCTCTCTCAAAAAAAAAAAAAATGAAAATGAAAAAAATCTCCAAAGTGCTCTAGGATCAGATAAGTAAGGAAAGTTTTTAGATTTGTTGATGTTGTTCTGGACCTTTCTGTGCAGAGTGAGCAAGTGGGAGAAGCCGTACTAGTGGAAGAGGAAAGCAATTGGGTCATTCTGGGCCCTCAAGAGAGTTACAGATTGAAAGCTATCATCAAGGTCTATGCCAGCAACTGGACTCAAGCATAGGGTCTGACTGCCATGTCCATTATATGCTAAATTATAATATATAAATCATAATAATTCCATAGTCTTTGCTACAGAATGGTTTAGGAATGGACTAATAACCACATTCTGGCTAATGAGATACGAGGGTAAATTTGTTGTGAGAATCTGGGAAACTTTTCTTTTATCTTGCTATCAGTTTAGAATTGAAGTCAATACCTGGAAAAGCTGAGCATAAAAATCAAGAGACCATGTCCTTGTTAACGTAAGCCACTAGGACAATCCTTCCCTGGACCTGCTGTAATATGACATAATAAAATTTCTCATTATTTAAGATCTCTGAAGGCATCCTAACAAATAAACCCTCCCTTATCATCCCCTGGAAGTCACTTCACCCACCACTTGCCTGCTTTGTAACGGCTATAAAATCTATCCCCAGTGAACCAGAATTGGAGAGTGTCCCCTATCATGACCCAAAAAATGGAGCAGAGGATAAGTGGAGTCTTAGGGGATACAGAAACCAGGTTTATCTGTATTTGCCATAATGCCAAATTACATATCAAGTACAATATAAATAAAGTGAACTTTGAAAAATGTCTATCATTTCAAATACTTACATGGAAAATGGGCTTTCAGTTTGACTTAGGTTATACAACTTAGGTTAATAACTGGCTTAGATTATACAACCAGTGGTGGATTTGAGACTGTGTGTACTGTTTTGTCACTGAAATCTTTAAGTGGAAAATAATCTGGCCTACTTTAGATGTTTGGAAATTTTTATTATAATAGCAGAGATATCAGGAAATGCACATTTGGTTTCATGTCCTATGGTGTCCCCTGAACTCCAGTGTTCTTATTTAAGAAAGCCAGCATTAAAAAGAAACATTTGGGGCTGTATTGAATGAATAATTAAAGAGTCACAAAAGATCAGTTGAACACTCCTGAAGCTTCACTTCCTACTACTAGTATGATAAAAAAAAAGAGATATATAGACTAATTGAATGTATATAACCTTGTGGAAGGCCAACCTTATGGGTGACTGAGTTACACTCCCCAGCTGGGTGCTGAGGCGCTCAGTCACAGAAATGGGTGTGTCTTGCTACAGCCCCATGGGTGAAGTTATGCTCACCTGTTCCTTTGTAATATAACCCCTTGCCCTGTTTAGGATAGAATCTTCCATGGAAGTGCCTTGTGTGTGTCTCCTCCTCTTACTGTGCCCTTGGGTGTGGCCTACCCAGGTGTCAGTCAACCTGCTGACAGTGGACATCATGAAGATAGACTCAGCCCCCTGAAACCTGACCCCTTGCCTCATTTGAATAGCTTCTCCTCAATAAAAGGGGTCAGCACGTGCTCTCGCTCTCTCTTTCTGCGGACCCTTAAGGTCAGAGGAGCCGTCACAGCGACCCCAAAGAAAAAGGTATTTGTGTCTCTTGTGTGGTTATTTCGTGCAGCCCAGTTAGCCCAGTTTAACTGGAGTGACCCGTGAGCCTTTTGGACGCGAGAACAGAAACCCGGCATAACCTTAGATGTATATTTAGAACCAGATAGAAAAACTTTTCCTTTATTGCCTGTCCTGTCCCTACCTAAGGTTAGCAGTGCCTATGTGTAGAAGAGACAGTTTATTGCCAGCCTCCATGGTGCCTGTAATCCCAGCTTGGGATGGGGGTTGAGGTGGGAGAATCCTGAGTTCAAAGCCAGTCTTAGCAAAAGAAAGGTACTAAGCAACTCAGTGAGATCCTGTCTCTAAATAAAATACAAAAATAAGACTGGGGATGTGGCTCAGTGGTCGAATGCCCCTGAGTAGTTCAATACCCAGTAACACCCCCCCCCCCCCCCCCGGCAAAAGGGAGATAGTTTACACAGCTGACTGAACCAGTTATCAGTCTACGAAGAGTGGACCAAATGGAAGATAACCTAAATTCTGCATGTTCCTCAAGACAAGGATATCCCCCTGGTTGGATTACTAGCACTGCAGAATACATTTTACTAATCTTTATAGTTTTCAATCCCTTACTCTATGAGATAATAAGTACTTTTAACTAAACACATGCCAGACATCTTTTTTTAAATATTATCTCATTTAATTCTCATACCAACACTGTAAAATAGACATTATATGTTAGTTTTTTTGTTGTTGTCTTTTTGTTGTTGTTGTTGCTGTTGTTATTCAATTTTGTTTTGCAGAAATAGAGGAACAATCTGACTAACTTGATCAAGATCACACAGCAAAGCCTGGGGAACAGTAGTGCATGCCTATAATCCCAGTGACTTGAAAGACTGAGACAGCAGGATCACAAATTTGAGGCCAGCCTCAGCAACTTAGCAAGATCCTGTCTAAACATAAAAAAGGACTGCTGATGTAACTCAGTGGTAAAGCATCCCAGGATTCAATCCCCAGTACTAAAACAAAACAACAACAATAAATAAATAAATAAATAAATAAATAAATAAATAAATAAAACCCACAAAGCAAGTAGTAGAGTCAGGTGTGAAAATCAAACTAACAATCTTAAAGTTCATATTTTTACTAAGAAGTTGTGGTAGGGATTCTCAAGACTATCTGCAGGTTCAGAGATTCCTCAGAGGACTCACATACTTTGAAAACTCTGTTACAGTCACACTATTTATTACAGTGAAAGGATGAAGATTTAAATGAGCAAAAGTAGCACATATAATGGAGTATGGGAGAGACTAGGAACAGGCTTCTAGTTCTCTTCCAGTGGAGTCTGCACCTAAGGACAGCACCTAATTCTCCTGGTCACAATGTGTGACAACATGTGTGGAGCATTCACATCCAGAGAAGCTCAGCTGAGCCTTGGTGTACAGGGCTTCTATTAGCAATTGGTCATAAGGGCATAAAGCACACATGTGTCTGACCTAATTTGAAGTCCAATCCCTCCAGAGGTGAAACTGATTCAGCGAGACAAGACACCCTACTCTAAGTCACAATGATATCATAAACTATCTGATGTGGCTCAAGGTCCCCACCACAAATCACATGGCCATTATAACCTATCTGGTGTGGCTCAAATGGCTCATGAACTGAGTTTAATATCAATTTGGGGTCAGTTTAAGTTCCCAAGGTCATAGTCAATAAGCTGGACAATTATATTCCAGGCAGTTTTCTGTCATTTACAAGTCAGAAGACATAAATGAAATTTAAAGACATTAGAGTCTTCTGAAGTTTCAATAATTAAGAAGAAAATGAGGCATTAAATGAAGAACAACAAGAATATTTTAATGCATGGGCAACTTGTACAAAAGAGAAGATGAGGATATATATATATTTTTTTCTTTTTCTTTCTTTTTTTGCACCAGGGATTGAATTCAGAAGCACTTAACCACTGACCCATATCCCCAGCCCCCCCCCTTTGTTTACTATTGTGTATTTTATTTAGAGACAGTTGTTAATTGTTTTGTTAACTCTTTTATATTATGAGGTGGAAATTGTAATTGAGCTTAAGAATTTAGAGGACTGAGTAATGTTTGATGAGTTGGGATTAATTCATGAAGATTCCATAGGGGTAGTGGCCATGTATAGTTATAGAAATTGGTTGATGGTTGAATAGCAGGTTGATTGTTATTTGTCAGTGTTTTTATTGTAATTGAGATTACTCATGGGAATAGGATACAATAATTAATGCTAGAATAATGGAAAGTATGAATGATAAGAAATATAATTTAATCAGGCCTTTGTGGTTTGAGGCTGTGGTGGAGGGCTAAGTTACTTGGAGCCTTGCTAAATTGCTGAGGCTGGCTTTGATCCTCCTGCTTCAGCCTTCCAAACCACTGGGCTTACAGGTGTGTGCCACCACACCTGGTACTAATGGGCTTTTTAAAAATTGTAAAGCATTCCGGATCTATTAGCTGTATGATTTTGGCCTGAAGCAAGCTTACGTTTCCTCATTTATTAAAATAATCATCATAATAAAATTATACACATACACATTCATATACCTTGCTGGGTTTTTGCATATTAAATCATGCAAAATTTACTGACTGCCCACTATGGTCCTGTCATAAGGACTTTAATAAACAAGATTTCTGGCCCAGTGCTGTGGTATATGCCTGTAATTTTACTACTTAGGAGGTTGAGAGAGGAAGATCTCAAGTTTGAGACCAATCTGGGAAACTTACTGAGACAGTGTTTCAAAACAAAATTTTAAAAAGGATTGGAATGTAGCTCAGTGATAGAGCATTTGCCTAACATGCACAAGGCTTGGATTTAATCCTCTTTCAAGAAACTTAATCTTATGGGAAAGACAAAATAATTAGTTGATCACGGTGGTGATGATTAATTACAAATTTACATAAGTGCCCTAAAGTAAAAGTCATATGAGATTATAAAACACTGATTTAAATTGTAGGGAGGGGAGTACTGTTGAGAGCCACAGCAATTGCAATGGTAACAACCTAAGACAGGAGGCTGACGCCTTGAGGTCAGATCATCCGATGATGGGTAAGGACCATATGTAGTATTGGACAACCTAAGACAGGCACGGTCCCTAAGCCACATGCTTGTTGTTTAATTAAACAGAAGGGGGGAGATGTTGACAGCCTCAGCCGAGTCAAAATGGCACCTCACATTTTGCCAGAAGGAATGGTTGAGAGGTGACCCAAGCGAGCCATTAAGATGATGATAATTAAGTTAAGCTGTGTATAATTGCTGTGACTGGATGATGCTGGATTGAAACAGGCTGTGTATTCAGTAGTAGATAGACCCCTGCTGTCCCGCAATAGGGCGGCTCCTGCTGCCTCGGCGCCCGCTACTTTTGAGTTCTCCCGGAGTTCCCCGTTGAGTTCCGGTTGAGCTCTCGTGGGAATTCCTGGAAAGTTCGTGTTGGTTGGTGAAGTTCTGGTGGAGGGAGTTCTTGTTGGTGTGTGGTGTTCCTGGAAGGGCCGTGTGGGTGGCGTTCCCGGGAGTTCACACAATAAAGGAGTTCCTGTTTGAATCTACAAGTGCCTCGTGGCGGCTTAGTCATTTTGTGCCCAGCCAGACTGCGGCAGAGTACCAAGTCAGAGAAGGTTTTACTGGGCTGAGATCTGAAATGTGAGAAGCAGCTAACTAACCAAGGGGAAGGGGCAGGGAGAAGGGAAGCATTTCAGACAGAAGGAACTGCAGTATTATAGGGCCTAGTAGTTTAATGAAGCTACCTATGAAAGCAGCCTATGAAAGGTGAGTGGAGTGACAGCCATATCATTCAGGTTGTTAGAGACCAAGATACGAAGTTTGATCTTTATCTTAAGAACAAGGGTAAGGGGGTTGAGGTTGTGACTCAGCAGTAGAGCACTCACCTAGCATGTGTGAGGTGCTGGGTTTGATCCTCAGCACCACATATAAATAAATAAAATAAAGGTATAAAAAAATCACATCAATCATAAAAAAAAAGAAAAGAACAAGAGTAAGTCTTGGTATTTTAAGCAGAGACCTGAGTAATCAGATTGTCATTTTAAAACATCATTTGGGCTGTAGTCTGAAATTATTGTTCGGAGAGAGGGACAGATGTTGGAAGAATGGATGCAAGAAAATGAGATAATATCCTGAAGATACCAACAAAGTTCCTAAAATATAATAAAGAACAGAAAATTAAGCTAATATTAAGTAAATATTTGCTATATGCAAGCTATTTCATATGCTGGAATGTTAAGTTGATAATATGTTCTTTCTATCATGCACCCTCAGCAAGTATTATATGAATCCAATTTTTAAATAAGGATCAAATGGCCAGCATACTCATCAATTAACTATTATAATATACTAAATTTTAATTTTTAAAAATTACTTATTTATTTTAGCACTGGGGATTAAACCTGGGGAACTTTATCACTGAGTTAGGTCTTCAGCTCCCCCTCTTTGTTTTTTACTTTGAGTAGGGGTCTTGCCAAGGTCTTGCCCAGGCTGGCCTTGAACTTGAAATCCTCCTGAGCCTCCAGAATTGCTGGGATTGCAGGTGTGTGCCTCCATGACTGGCTATTATAATATACTAAATATTGACATAACATAGGGAAGAGACAGGAGAAAAAGTTTTCTAGTTGGGGTTTTCTAAAGAAAATAATTATTAACTCACTTTATTTGAATGAGGTAATGGTTCAAAAATACTTTGTGAAATAGTGATATACTCATAATTTGTTAAACATGCTTTTAATTTAAGACAGAATAATTAAATAGAAAATTATAACTCAGGGCTCTGGAAGATGGTGGCGAATAGAGTGCATCACCCCCATGTACCGCGTCACTGTGCAGGTGAATAATGAGTTAGAACAACCAAAAGCTTTCTTGATAGGAATTTCCAGCAAAATTGGGGTGCACCGAAACCTAGAGGAAGGATTTCCATCACCGAGGACCGGTTACTGGGTCTCAACCGTGAGTGAACTGTGCGCCCGGAGATCCAAGCTGATTGATCCGCGGCCTGCCCCGTGGCTAGAGACGGAGGGGAGCCAAGAAGCGGCCAGCAATGCAGAGAAATTGCGCTGCGGATTCTGAGGAGTCCTGCCGGCTGTGCCCTCACTGAGCTCTGGGCTGAGTTTGGGGTTTGAGACGGGAAAGAAAGTGGTCCAGTTCTGTGCCCCACACAGGACAGTCCACCAAGAAGCCAGCGACCACCATCTTGGAGAGCTGACATCACCATCGACAGTTTCCGATAGATCGCCGCAATAGAACAGGTGTGTGTTATTCAGCCCATCTCCCATACAGCGGGGAATTCGCATAAAATCTCTCCCCGGCTTTCCGGGGGAGGGATTATCAGAGTGAGCGTGGATAGAGGCATGGGGAAAGGTAAAGGCACCTGACCTCCAACTCCCCCTCCCATCAGTGGCGAAAACGAAACCTGTCTTGCCAGCTCTGGGGGAGTGGCAAGTGGAAGGAATCAAACAATAAGGTGCCGGATCCCAATAGCTATGCTCCACACCCAGCAAACTGCAGGCCCACAGTATAGTTTGAACTGCCAAGAGGCATCACACTGGGGAAGGCCTGGCTAGCAGGAGAAGCCAGGGGAATAGAGGCCAGGAATAAACCTAAGCTAACAGGTTTTTGAGACACGGGGGGGGGGGGGGGGGGGGGGGGGGGAGCGGCCTCACACGGATTGTATCCTACAGCCAGAGGGCAAAATCTTGGCCCAGAAGGCACAGCACCACCTACTGGAAGCGAAGAAAATAGAAGCCTAACAGTGCCTTTTTTTTTCTTGTTTCAGTTTTTTTAATTCTTTAATTTTTTAATTTTAAATTTTTTATCTTTTAATTATCTTTTTTCAATTGTAATTTTTTTCAATTGTAATTTTTATTTTACTTCATTTTATTATTTTTTTTATCATTTCTTTTCATTTCGATTCTTTTCTCTTTCTTTCTTCTCTCCCTCTCTC
This sequence comes from Marmota monax, assembly GCF_021218885.2. Taxonomy (NCBI): domain Eukaryota; kingdom Metazoa; phylum Chordata; class Mammalia; order Rodentia; family Sciuridae; genus Marmota; species Marmota monax. The sequence continues at coordinate 2,884,253 of NW_026695227.1, forward strand.
TTTCTTGGTTTGTGTCCTTACCTTTTCCCCATCTTTCCTCTTAAGCATGAACACCCAGATTACATATAACTTACTAAATGCAAATAGATGAATACTACGAATAGGTCTATAGTCTTCCTAAGCCCTTAACTACCCCCACGTACTCCTGTCTATTCTCTTGTTAATATCTGCCTGCATTTGAGCAACCCCCCAAAGAAGCTAACATATACTAACCTCCATACCATCAAATCACCCGACCTTAACATAAAATCCTAAGTCCAAACCTCAATTTTCTACATGCCATAAAAATCTGAAGGCCTTTAATGAAACTAATGAATTTACCTTAAATCACAATTAAATCCAACGTCTCTAAACATTGTCTCCTAACACAAAGGAGAGATAGTGGAACTATAAAAACCAAAACAAATTTAAAGGAGAAAAAAGAAACACAGCAGTCAAACAGAGTTGGAAAGTAACTTGAGCACCATGAAAAAACAAGGGAAAAAAAGATTACAAACAATGCAGGACAACTTAAATACACAGGAGAACCTAGAGGCATCAGAAAAATGGACAGAGAAAGAACTCAAGGCATACCTAACTCAGATGGAACGGAATATTAGAGAAGACATTAGACAGCAAGTCCAAGCAATTAAAGTATATTTTGAAAATGAATTAAATAAACAAATTCAAATGGCAAAGAACGAGCTCTACCAGGAGATAGAGATTTAAAAAAAAATCAAACAGTAATCCTAGAAATGCAGGAAACCATAAACCAAATTAAAATCTCAAACAAAAATACTACAAATAGACTAGATCAAGTAGAAGTCAGAACATCAGATAATGAAGACAAAGTTTATCAACTTGAAAAGAATATAGTCAACACAGAAAGGATGCTTAAAACTCACGAGAAATCTATCCAAGAGATATGGGATGTCGTAAAAAAACCAAACTTGAGAGTCATTGGGATAGAAGAAGGTATAGAGGTTCAAACCAAAGGAATGGACAACCTATTGAATGAAACAATCCTAGAAAACTTCCCAGATATGAAAGATGGAATGGATTGCCAAATCCTGGAAGCCTACAGGACCCCAAACATTCAAAACCGTAATAGACCAACTCCAAGACACATAATTATGAAGATATCCAACATACAGAACAAGGAGAGAATATTAAAAGCTACGAGAGAAAGGAGGCAGATTACATTCAGGGGTAAACCAATTAGGTTAACAGCTGATTTTTCATCACAGACGTTGAAAGCGAGAAGATCCTGGAACAACGTATTTCAAACACTAAAAAATAATGGATTCCAACCAAGAATACTGTATCCAGAAAAATTAAGCTTCAGATTTGACAATGAAATTAAATTATTTCATGATAAACAAAAGTTAAAAGAATTCGCAGCCAGAAAACCAGCACTGCAAGGCATTTTGAGCAAAACACTATAAGAAGAGGAATTGAAAAACAACACCCAAAACTAACAGTGGGAGGTAACTCAGTAAGGGGAAGAAAAAAAAAAATAACCAAAAAGGAAAAACTAGCCATATTAAAATAAATAAATAAACAAGCAAGACGAGGAGTACAAACCATATATCACTAGTAACCTTAAACATTAATGGCTTAAATTCACCAGTCAAGAGACATAGGCTAGTAACCTGGATTAAAAAAAACAAATCCAACAATATGCTGCCTTCAGGAGACTCATATGATAGGAAAAGACATACATAGGCTGAAGGTGCAAGGTTGGGAAAGATCATACCACTCACATGGTTCTCGGAAGCAAGCAGGAGTGGCCATACTCATATCGAATAAAATCAACTTCAAACCTAAGTTAATCAAAAGGGATAAAGAAGGACACTATATACTGTTAAAAGGAACCATCCACCAACAAGACATAACAATTATCAATATGTATGCACCAAACAATGGTGCTGCAAAGTTCATAAAACAAACTCTCCTCAAGTTCAAGAGTCAAATAGACTACAACACAATAATTATCGGTGACTTCAACACACCGCTCTCTCCACTGGACAGATCCTCCAGACAAAAGCTGAATAAAGAAACTATAGAACTCAATAACACAATCAATAACCTAGACTTAACTGACATATATAGAATATATTAACCATCATCAAGTGGATACACATTCTTCTCAGCAGCACATGGATCCTTCTCAAAGATAGACCATATATTATGCCATAGGGCAACTCTTAGTAAATATAAAGGTGTGGAGATGTAGTAGAAGGCAAGAAATAATTAAAATCAGAGCAGAAATCAACGAAATTGAAACAAAAAAAACCATTGAAAAAATGGATAAAACTAAAAGTTGGTTCTTTGAAAAAAATAAATAAGATCGACAGACCCTTAGCCATGCTAACGAAGAGAAAAAGAGAGAGAGCTCAAATTACTAACATACGGGATGAAAAAGCCAATATCACAACGGACACTACAGAAATACAGAAGACAATTAGAAATTACTTTGAAACCCTATATTCCAATAAAATAGAAGATATCGAAGATATCGATAAATTTCTTAAGTCATAAGATTTGCCCAGATTGAGTCAGGAAGATACACACAATTTAAACAGACCAATAACAAAGGAGGAAATAGAAGAAGCAATCAAAAGACTACCAACCAAGAAAAGCCCTGGACCAGATGGATATACAACAGAGTTTTACAAAACCTTCAAAGAAGAATTAATACCAATATTTTTCAAATTATTTCAAGAAATAGAAAAAGAAGGAGCTCTTCCAAATTCATTCTATGAGGCCAACATCACCCTGATCCCGAAACCAGACAAAGATACTTCAAAGAAAGAAAACTACAGACCAATATCTCTAATGAACTTAGATGCAAAAATCCTCAATAAAATCCTGGCGAATCAAATACAAAAACATATCAAAAAAATTGTGCACCATGATCAAGTAGGATTCATCCCTGGGATACAAGGCTGGTTCAATATACGGAAATCAATAAATGTTATTCACCACATTAATAGACTTAACCATAAGAACCACATGATCATCTCGATAGATGCAGAAAAAGCATTCAACAAAGTTCAGCATCCCTTTATGTTCAAAACACTAGAAAAACTAGGGATAACAGGAACTTACCTCAACATTGTAAAAGCTATATATGCTAAGCCTCAGGCTAGCATCATTCTGAACGGAGAAAAACTGAAGGTATTCCCTCTAAAATCTGGAACAAGACAGGGATGCCCTCTCTCACCACTTCTATTCAATTTAGTCCTCGAAATACTAGCCAGAGCAATTAGACAGACAAAAGAAATTAAAGGCATAAAAATAGGAAAAGAAGAACTTAAATTATCACTATTTGCGGATGATATGATACTATATCTAACAGACCCAAAAGGGTCTACAAAGAAACTACTAGAGCTAATAAGTGAATTCAGCAAAGTGGCAGGATATAAAACCAACATGCATAAATCAAAGGCATTCCTGTATATCAGCTACAAATCTTTTGAAATGGAAATGAGGACAACCACCCCATTCACAATATCTTCAAAAAAAATAAAATACTTGGGAATCAACCTAACAAAAGAGGTGAAAGACTTATACAATGAAAACTACAGAATCCTAAAGAGAGAAATAGAAGAAGACCTTAGAAGATGGAAAAATATACCCTGTTCATGGATAGGAAGAACTAACATCATCAAAATGGCGATATTACCCAAAGTTCTCTATAGGTTTAATGCAATGCCAATCAAAATCCCAACAGCATTTCTTGTAGAAATAGATAAAGCAATCATGAAATTCATATGGAAAAACAAAAGACCCAGAAGGCAAAAGCAATTCTAAGCAGGAAGTGTGAATCAGGAGGTATAGCGATACCAGATTTCAAACTGTACCACAGAGCAATAGTAACAAAAACAGCATGGTACTGGTACCAAAACAGGCGGGTGGACCAATGGTACAGAATAGAGGACACAGAGACCAATCCACAAAATTACAACTTTCTTATATTTGATAAAGGGGCTAAAAGCATGCAATGGAGGAAAGATAGCATCTTCAACAAATGGTGCTTGGAAAACTGGAAATCCATATGCAACAAAATGAAACTGAATCCCTTTCTTTCACCATGCACAAAAGTTAACTCAAAATGGATCAAAGAGCTTGATATCAAATCAGATACTCTGCGCCTGATAGAAGAAAAAGTTGGCTCCAATCTACATATTGTGGTGTCAGGCTCCAAATTCCTTAATAGGACACCCATAGCACAAGAGTTAATAACTAGAATCAACAAATGGGACTTACTCAGACTAAAAAGTTTTTTTCTCAGCAAGAGAAACAATAAGAGAGGTAAATAGGGAGCCTACATCCTGGGAACAAATTTTTACTCCTCACACTTCAGATAGAGCCCTAATATCCAGAGTATACAAAGAACTAAAAAAATTAAACAATAAGATAACAAATAACCCAATCAACAAATGGGCCAAAGACCTGAACAGACATTTCTCAGAAGACGACATACAATCAATCAACAAATACATGAAAAAATGCTCACCATCTCTAGCAGTCAGAGAAATGCAAATCAAAACCACCCTAAGATACCATCTCACTCCAGTAAGATTAGCAGCCATTATGAAGTCAAACAACAACAAGTGCTGGCGAGGATGTGAGGGAAAGGGTACTCTTGTACATTGCTGGTGGGACTGCAAATTGGTGCAGCCAATTTGGAAAGCAGTATGGAGATTCCTGGGAAAGCTGGGAATGGAACCACCATTTGACCCAGCTATTGCCCTTCTCGGACTATTCCCTGAAGACCTGAAAAGAGCATACTACAGGGATACTGCCACATCGATGTTCATAGCAGCACAATTCACAATAGCAAGACTGTGGAACCAACCTAGATGCCCTTCAATAGATGAATGGATAAAAAAATGTGGCATTTATACACAATGGAGAATTATGCAGCACTAAAAAAAATGACAAAATCATGGAATTTGCACGAAATGGATGGCATTAGAGCAGATTATGCTTAGTGAAGCTAGCCAATCCCTAAAAAAACAAATGCCAAATGTCTTCTTTGATATAATGAGAGCAACTAAGAACAGAGCAGGGAGGAAGAGCAGGAGGAAAAGATTAACATTAAACAGAGACACGAGGTGGGAGGGCAAGGGAGAGAAAAGGGAAATTGCATGGAAATGGAAGGAGACCCTCATTGTTATACAAAATTACGTATAAGAGGTTGTGAGGGGGAAGGGGAAAAAAAAACAAGGGAAAGAATTAAATTACAACAGATGGGGTAGAGAGAGAAGATGGGAGGGGAGGGGAGGGAGGATAGTAGAGGATAGGAAAGGTAGCAGAATACAACAGTTACTAATATGGCATAATGTAAAAATGTGGATTTGTAATCGATGTGATTCTGCAATCTGTATTTGGGGTAAAAAAGGGAGTTCATAACCCACTTGAATCGAATGTATGAAATATGATATGTCAAGAGTTTTGTAATGTTTTGAATAACCAATTTAAAAAAAAGAAAATTATAACTCAGTTTTTTTAAAGGAAGTTAAATTGGCCAGCCAGAGTTGTCCCACATTGGACTAAAAAGCCAAGCCTTTATACTCCACCTTGATCAGAGGATAGGGGTTCCCCTCAGTGGAGTGTGACCCGGGTCACACATACAGCTGAAGTGGTTCTTGGAGACACTGCTGGCTGGGGACCTTTCGCTCAGAGCACTCCCAGGATTTGGAGCAATAAGTCCTTCAACAAAGAAGAGTCACTATGCTCCCTGTATTTCCACAAAATATGATATCCTTTTAGATTTCTTTGCTGTTGGCTCTTTCTGTTTGGAGAAAGCCATTAATAAAGAAATTAAAAGACAGGCACAGTGGGGCAACTCTGTAGTCCCCAAAACTCCAGAGGCTGAGGTGGGAGGATCCTAAATTTGAGATCAGCCTTAGCAACTTAGCAAGGCCCAGTCTCAAAGAACAAAAAATAAAATGAGATAGGGATGTAGCTCAGTGGTAAAATACCTCTGGGTTCAATTCTCAATACCAAAAATAAAATTAAATAAGTTTAAAGAAGAATGGGATGAGGATGTAACTCAGTGGTAGAGCATTTGCCTAGCATTTATTAAGCCTAGGTACAATTCCTGGCATCACAATAAATATAATAAAAAATACATATGTGTGTGTGTAATAATAAATTAAAGAAGACTTAAGGACAAATTCAAAAGAAAAAGATGACAGACTCAACAAGCTGAACGTCTACAGTGTTAGAAAAGATACAAATGTGTAAAATATACAGAGTCAAGGCAGATATATAAACATTGATAACAAAAAGTAGTATAATGATGTAAAGTGAATGGTACTGAGCACTATAAAAATGGAAAGAATTAGGGGAGGAATCATAAGGAGGGAGCAGAGAAACCAAAATAATGCTTTTCTGAAGCACTGGGAAAAGGTGAAAAAAAAAAAAGAACTTAGTGGTAAAATGCACGAAGTGTATTCTCTCTTATATCTAAATCCCTGGCATCAATCCCCTCTCTGAGGCTGTTCAAATAAATACTAGAAATAGGGACTCCTCGAAAATAACCTTTACATATACAGGATCTCAAAAAAGGCTTTCTCCAGTCAAAACACTTTTAGGTTCTATTTTCCTAAATCCACAGCAATAACATTATTCTATAGAGGCCATGCCACCAATTATTACTGCTGAAAGTGTATTAGAAAGAAAAGAATGAGGGTTATGAAGTTACAGAAACTTGGGATTAATCTTCATAGTTGGTCACTTGCTGAATAAATTATACACTCTATGTGCTATAAAATTGCAATCATTTTACCTATCTTGTATCCTAAATGTATTATAAAATACATAAAAATATTCAATATCTAAACATAGGAACTCAATAGAAATGTGTTCCCTTTCTTCCCCCCCTTTTTTTTTTTTTACAAATTATACCCACGATTCAGGAAGATATAGCCTATGACTAACTACAGTCTCCAAAGACCACAGTTTCCACAAATTAACCATTTGTATAGATTCTATTTTCACATACCCTGCTCATGCCAAGTACTGGATGCTGGAAATACAAAGTTAAATAACACACAATCCTGACCCAGAGAAGCTTACAGTTTGGTGGGACACAGGTTGGAAGGGACGGGGCTTAGGCACCAACCAGAACATCATTAGTTTAAACAGAGCATGGCTGGTGTTAGAAGTAAGCCCAGAGAGGGGTTCAGAAGAGGGAAGGCAGAGACTAGAGGCGCTGAAAAGCACTAGAGTGTCACTAGCTGGCCAGGCTGGAACTAGAAGAAAACACACAAATACAGAAATACCTTTGGGGGGGGGGGGGTCAGGGATGGCTCTGAGACCTCAGGTGTCAGCTCCCATGCGGAAGGCAAGGGGAGCAAGGGAGGCAAGAGGCAAGAGAGAGAGCACACCTGAACCCCCCCCCCCCCCCGTTTATTGGGGGAAAGCCATTCATAGAATATTCCACTCAAATAAGGCAAGGGATTGGGTTTCCAAGCGTGGAGTCTTGCTTGGTGATGCCTTGTGTTCAGCAGGTTGATTGACATCTTGGAAAGCCACACCCATCTCAGGTGCTGTGTTGGATCACAGGCAGAGCTAGAAAAAAGTCACACATATGTGGCACACCCAATCAGGCACCAATGTCAGGCCAGTCCCTTCTTACAGCTGAAATGCGCATATCTCACACACAGCCCATGGATGGCTCAAGACCCTAGAGAGCATTTAATTCATCACATCTTTTGGGTTTTATTTACTTATTATAATTATTAATATATTAATTGTTTAAATTAATAGGATTTACTGTGATATTTTCATTCATGCATGTATCATACATAAAAAAATACATCCATCCACACTTCTTCTACCCTCTTCCTATCTCTCCTATCTTCTCTCTCCCCTGATTCTGCGAATAGTCCTTCTTCTTCTTTTAGGCCATCTTTTTTTCTTTCTTTTTAGACTCCATATATATGAGGAAACATGAGGGCTGGGGATACAGCTCAGTTGGTAGAGTGCCTGCCTTGTGTGCACAAGGCCCTGGGTTCAATCCCCAGCACCACAAAAAAAAAAAAAAAGAAAAAGAAAAGAAATTTCACCTATAAGAGAAAAACATGTGATACTTGTCTTTCTGCATTTGACTTACTTTGTTTAACATGATGTCTTTCAGTTCCATCCATTTCTCTGCAAATGACAGGATTTCATTCTTCTTTATGGCTGAATAATACTCCATTGTGTATGTGTATGTGTGTGTGTTTGTGTGTGTGTGTGTGTGTGTGTATAAAACACTTTCTGTATTCAGTGGGAGAGTTTAATCATATGGTAATTCTATGTTTAAGGTTTTTGAAGACCATCTATGCCATTCTCCATAGTTACTGTACTAATTTACATTTCCACCAACAATGTGTAAGCGTTCCTTTTTTTCCTCACCAACATTTTTTTGTTTGTTTGGTCATAACCATTCTAACTGGGGTGAGGTGGAATCTCATTAAAGCTTTGATTTACATTTTCCTGTTGGATAAAGGTGTTGAGCATTTTTTCATATATTTTTGGCCATTTGTGTTTCTTTTCTTTTCTTTTTTTTTTTTTTTGAGAAGTGTTTGTTCAGATCATTTACCCATTTTTAAATTGGATTACTTATTTTTTGTCAAGTTCTTTCAGTTCTTTATATATTCTGGATATTAATGCTCTGTCAGATGAATATCTGGCAAAGATTTTCTCTCACTCTGTAGGTTGTATCTTCACTCTGTGGATTGCTTTCTTGGCTGTGAAGAAGCTTTTTAGTTTGATATAATCCCTTTGGTTAATTCCTGTTTATGTTTCCTGTGCTTTTGGAATCCTATCCAGGAACTTGTGGCAAAAGTGTTTCTCCTACATTTTCCTCTAGTAGTTTCTAAGTTTCAGGTCTTATATTAAGGCCTTTTATCCATTTTGTTTTGTACAGGATGAGAAATAGGAATCTAATTTCAATCTTCTGCATGTGGATAACCAGTATTCCCAGCGTCATTTATTGAAGAGGCTATAAATTTTTGGTGTGTTTGTCAAAAATCAGTTGGCTCAAGATGTGTGGATTTATTTCTGGATCCTCTACTCTGTGCCATTGTAATAATACAACTCTGTATTATGTCTTGAAATTGGGTATTGTTTGCTTGTTTGGTACTGGGAATTGAACCCATGGGCACTTAACCACAAAGCCACATTCTCAGCTCTTTTTTGTTTTTTATTTTGAGACAGGTTCTCATTAAGTTGCTTAGGGCCTCGCTAACTTTCTTGGACTGTCCTCAAACTTTCAATTCTCCTGCCTCAGCCTCCTGACTCACTGGGATAACAGGCCTGTGCCACTCTGCCCAGCCCAAATTAGGTATCATTATGCCTCCAACTATGCTTTCTTTACTCAGGATTGCTTTGGCTATTGGGATCTTTCGGCTTTCCATATGGATTTTAAGATTTTTTCCCCCTAGTTCTATGAAGAATGTCATTGGTATTTTGATGAGGATTGCATTGAATCTGTAGATTGCTTTGAGTAGTGTGGCCATTGTTAAGAATATTAATCGTCCCAATCCATGAACATTGGAAATCATTCCACATTTTATTGTCTTCACTTTCTTTCTTCAGTGTTTCATAATTTACATTGTAGTTAGGTTTATATATGATTGTGTGTGTATGTGTGTGTGTATCTTTTTCAGCAAATTTATTATTGGTGAATAGAAAAGCTACTGATTTTGTGTGTTGATTTTGTATCCTGATACATACTGAATTTAATAGTTCTAATAGTCTTTTGGTAGAGTCTTTAGGATATTCTATGTATACAATCATATCTACAAGCAGGGAAAATTTGACTTCCTCCTTTTCTATTTATATGCCCTCTATTTCTTTTCCTTGCCTAATTCTGGCTAAAATTCCTAGTACTACACTGAATCAAAGTGTGAGAGTTTGCTCCATGTTTTGACATAGAAAAGCTGATGAAAAATAAAGTTAAGTGATAATGCAAAGTAACACATTTATTTATTAGTAGAGTCTAATTGAAACCAAGGACACATAAGCCCCAACGAGTGCTCCCTTTTCTGTTTATACACACTTTCTCAAGAATTATGGGAGAAATTTTGACTTTTCTAAGTCAGATAATTTGTGTCTAAGGCCCTGTCATTGCAGGTGGTCAAAGTCTTTCCCTGAATTTAACCTCCTCAACACACTTGCTTTCATTCCCACTGTGGACAGCAGTCAATATACCAAAGTAAGAAAAGTCTTCCAACATTTGCACTAGAAAGAAAATACATATTGGAAGCCTTTATGCTTTTGGCATTGAATTCTCTATGCTGAAAAGAAATAAAATTATCAGGACTATAAGAATGAACTATAATTTTTCAAGCCTAAATTTTAAGGCTTCAGAAGACAGAGGCTTAAGGAAACTTTAAAGAAGACAAACAAGCATTCATGATCTTTTCCCTCTGCCTCCAATAAACTCTAAGTTATGGTAGTGATAAAATAGGTGTCTAGGTCATCAGCGGCAGTCACTATTAATGAGTATTTATATAAACCATGCCTCACCTCAACAAGACAGTGGCAAACCGTCTTCCTTTATAACAGTAGTTCAATATAGCATTCATGAATTGTCTAGTTAGCTTAGTGTTATATATTTCATATTTATTAAGACTAGTTTAGGAAGCACTGACAAATAGGTTCTGTATTAGCTTTCTATTATTATAGTAAAATACCTATGACAATTAACTTACAAAGAGGAAAAGTTTATTTTAGCTCATAGTTTGAAGGTTCTGGTCCATTGCTTTGAGCAGAACAAACCACATACCTCATGAGCCAGGAAGCAGAAAAAGAGGGAGGAAATGGGTAACACAATCCTTTTTGAGAGGATGCCCACAATGATCTAAGGATCTCTCTTTAGGCCCCACCTCTTAAGGTCCTGCCATCTTCAAATAGCACACTCCTGGAACCAACCGTTTAATATATTAACCTTTGAAGGACATCATCCAAACCATAGTATTCCACCCCTTGTCCCCAAAGATTCATGTCCATTTCACAAGGACAGATGTGTTAAGTCCATCTTCAAGAGTCCCAAAGTCTTAACTGTTCCAGTATTTCTCAAAAATTAAGTCCAAATTCTCCCCTGAGACTCAAGGCAAAATCACCTGTGAGCCTCTGTAAGATTTTAAAACAAATAGCAGGTGTGGTGACACATGCCTGTTATTCCAGCGACTTGGGAGGTTGAGGTAGGCGGGACACAAGTTGGAGGCGAGTCTTGGCAATTTAATGAAGCCCTAAGCAACTTAGCAAAACAATGTCTCCAAATAAAAAAGGGCTGGAGATGTTGTCCCGTGGTCAAGCACTCTTGGGTTGAATCCCTAGTATCAAAAAATTAAAATTAAAAAAATGATTGGCTCAAGGCAAGACCTATACACAGCAGGGCAAGCATTATATTCCAAAACTCCATGTCTGCATCTCGAATCCAGGGCACACTTTGGCAGAGTTTGGGCTCCCAAGGGTTTGGGCAGCCCTCTCCTAAGGCTTTGCTAATAGCAGCCCACATGGCCTCTCTTTGGGGCAGGTTTTGCACATGGCCTACAGCTTCCCTAGGAAGGTGTTGTACGCTACTGGCACTTCCATCTTCCTGGCATTTCCATTGTCACTTTAGTTTCACTCCCATGGCTGCACTACACATCACCCTGTCAAGGACAGCCTGAAGGATGCTCACCCCATAGCACTGTCTGGCTTTCTAGACTTTCCTTTGAAACCAACATGGAAACTGCCATGACCCCATAACACTTATTATTATTATTATTATTATTATTATTATTATTATTATTATTATTTGTTTGGTACTGGGGATTGAACCCCAGTAAGAATGGCTAGTAATAAAAAAGAAAGATAGCTGGTCACGGTGGTACACACCTATAATCCCAGTGACTCAGGAGGCTGAAAGAGGAGGATCAAAAGTTCAAAGCCAGCCACAGCAACTTAGTGAGACCCTGTCCCAAAATAAAAAAATAAAAGGGCTGGGATGTGGCTCAGTGGTTGAGGGCCCCTGGGTTCAATTCCTGGTACCCCTCTCCTTCAAAAGACTGAAGATAACAAGTGTGGAGGATATAGAGAAAGGGAAATCCTTGTACAATGTTGAGCAGGTTTTGCACAAGGCCTACATGTGCAAATATTATGTAAAGCTATTATGCAAAACAGTATGAAAGTTCCTTAAAAAATTAAAAATAGAGCTACCATATAATCCAGCAATCCCACTGCTAGGTATATATCCTGAGCAAATGAAATCAGTCTGTCCATCAAAGAGACATTGACACTCCCTTGTTTATTACAGAACTATTCACAACAATCAAGATATGGAAACAACCTAAGTACTAATCAACTGTCTCATGGATGAGGTGTACAGATACACCATGGAATCCTAGTCAGCCATAAAAAGAATGAAATCCCATCATTTGTGACAACATGGATGGATCTGGAGATCAGTGTTAAGTGAAGTAAGCCAGGCACAGAAAGACAAGTACCATGTGATCTCACATGTGGAATCTAAAAAAGTTGATCTCATAGAAGTTGAAAGTAGAATGGTGATGACTGAGGCTGGGAAGGGGAGAGAGGAGGAGCTTATTAATGGTACTAAGTTCTGGGGTACTTTTGCACAGTAATATGATTATAGATAATAATAATAATGTACTCTGTTTAAAAACTTTAGAAGAAAGAAATTTGAATAAATCACAATAAATAAATGATAAATATTGAGGAGATACACATGTTTAACTCAACTTAAACATCATACAATGTACACATGTATCAAAAAAACACATGGTACTCCACAATATGTACAGATTTAATGTTTTACATATTAATTATAAAATAAAATTTTAAATTTTTAAAATAATAAGTAATAAATTTTTAAATGTTCACTTCAGACAATATTTCTAGAAAAAAAGTATATTTCAATATAAATATTCCATGTTGGAGGACTTGTAAACCCTAAAGGAATAGCAATTATCCCAGTACTGGATTGTCTTTGTCCTCCATCACTCATTTTTTTCCCACTATTTTTATCTCTATCTCTTTTGTAAGTCATTGTTTAAGCAATAGTCAATTTTTACTCTATTTATGACAAGGCTATGTGTCAGGAGCTGCTCTGGACAGAAGCTATATACACACTGGTAAGTCCTGAGTAAAGGGGTGCTGAACAGTTATTGCACCCCGCAATACACTGGGCTTCACCTCCTCTTGGAGAAGGAAGGTGTGGCTCCAGGAGTGGGAGTCACCCGGTGGGGTTGAATTACACCCACCTGTTCCTTTGTAATCCTACCCCTTTGCCCTTTTTGGGATAGAATGTTCCATGAAAACTCCCCTTGTGAGTCCCCTGTACAAGAATAGAGAATTCCAGTGGCTCTCTCTTTTTCCACAAACCCCTAAGTTCACAGAGCTGTCCCTAGATTTTGAAAAGGTACTTCTGTGTTTGCGTGCTTTCCTCATTGTTTTCTCAAGTTATTGTAATAGTCAGATTTTGTGAACCCCGCATTAGGTCGCCAGCTCGGATAGATGACAATAGCTATGTGTTTGTTAGACCAGGATGCAAGAAAAGACCACTGACTCCAATTAAAATCAAATTAAAGCAAGCTTATTATTTCGACCAGCCGGGCTGCCTCTCCCTCCCAAAACGGCAGGAACAAGACAGCACCCCAGCTTTCCTGAAGCCCAGCTTTATAGCCCAGAAAGTTACACAAAGGGGGGGTTACAGATAACAGAACTCTGACAATCATCACACTAATGGTAGTTTACATTTTTTGCTGGCCCCAACATCAGAATTTACGAGGACCATTAGAGCCTCAGAGAGGTTCGTTGTCTGGCCAGGGAAGGCCAATATTTATGAGGTGTCACTAAGTTTCAGAGAGGGCTGCTATCTGGTCAGAGAGCCAGGCATGGGTGAGTTCAAGGCACGGGCAGGCATTCCAAGCAGGTTCAGAATTTGCAGTAATTTATAGTAAAGCCGAAATTATCTTTTCATGGTTTTGTGGGGAGATGCCCAATTTTAAGAAAAGATCAGGTTGGGTCTATCATGTTGTTAGGTCACTTTCTGTCCCTGTAATAAAATACCTAAGTCAATCAACTTAAAAAGGGAAAGGTTTATGTTGGCTTATGATTTCAGAAGTTTCAACTCATGGTCACTTGACTGTGTTGCCTTTGGGCCTCTGGTGAGGCAGAAGATCATGGCATAAGCATATGGTGGAGCAAAACTCTTCAATTCATGGAAGCTAGGAAGCAGAAGGAGGGAGGAAAAGGGCCAGGGACCTAGGATCCCCTTTAAAGACACACCCTACAATGACCTAACTTCCTTACACTAGGCCTCACTTCTTAAGGGTTCCACCACTTTCCAATAGCACCAGCATGAACTAGGGAACAGAGAGACGTGATTGATGGGAATATGAGGTTAAGAAAATAATTCCATAAAATGGGCCCACTTTGCTGACCCTCACATGATTTCTAAAAGCAATTTACCTGAAGCCCTGCCTGCCTTATATCCACAGGATATTTTACATTTCACAGAAAACTACCTGTTGCCTATAGGGGAAATGCAGGCCCAAAATGTCAATGATAACAAGAACACAAATTACCCTGAAGGGGAGACATTTTTGATCCTTACACAGACAATAACCTGAAACTCAGAGAGATAAGGATAACTCCCCCTATCCATAAAATCTGCAAGAACAGGTCCTAATTAGAACCAATTGGCATTGGCCAAAGTGATCTAGAGTTGTCATGTCAGTAGGGACTTGAAAGTCTGATATCATCCTGCTGTCAGTCAAAAGTCAAGAGGTGGACCCAGGAAGAACTCTCTGGAAACTTCCCTAAGATCCCCAATAACACTAGAGGGCAGGAGGCCTGTTGTCTCTCTCCTCTCTAAAAGGATACTCTCTGTCCTTTGAGAGTGTCAAAGGACACTTTCCAAAAAAAAAGAAGTTTCTTTTGGAAAGGGAGTTTTGCTCCCCATTCCCCTTCCCTATTCCTTTTTATAATAAACTCATGTCTGAGCAACATGTCTGAAATCTTTCTGGCCTGATCCCAAGAATCAGGGTGGAGGAGGTATTCATACTGACTCAGTATGGAGCACAAGCCCCATAACAACAAGAAGGATTTGGAAGAATGTTATCTTGAGTTGGGGGAGGGAGACTAACCACTTTCATCATCTAAAATCTTTAGGTGGGAATCAAAGCAGAACAACCTTGATTGTGAAGTAAAGGAAAGTATTCATAAAACATCTGCAGGAATCCATCAGTGCACTAGGCACACAACCCATCCTGTATACATTCTGCCTCCTTGTAGACTCAGTGCACACTCCATATTATCCTGGTCTGCTGCTGCTGAGGAACACGTGGGTAATGAAATGTCCAAACCCCCTTCCCTGAGTCCTCCAAGTTCTTTCTTTGGGATTGGTAAACTATATGCTAGAAATTGAACAGAGGGAGACCTATAGTAAATATACTCAAGCTGGTTGATTTAAGAAGTATTTAATAAAATAAAAGGCTCATTTACACATGTATGAGCAGAATGTAGGATAATCCCAGGGGACAGTGAAGTGCTCTAGGTTTCTTAACAATTTGGTACTGTACCACCCATAGCCCTTAAAGATATAGGGGGGAAGTGATTGCTACTTTTCTGAGATAGTGAGTTATTTTGGTAACGACCTTGATTGGAAGATCAGACTTTAAGTTGAGGAATGGTGTCCTGTGATCAAATAGGAAGGGAACTAGGGGAATAAGTACTCTAGCTCTACTCTTTTCTCCCTTTGATTTTCTTTGAATGCTTCTTATTGTCCTGATCCAATTTGAAGTGAATTGCCAATGCACTCCATGTGGGCTGACTTCTGTCTCCTAAAGCATAAAATAGAGTAGAAAAGAGTGGCTGTAGATTTAAAGGGGCAAAATGGAGATATTTAAATCTACCCATTTCACACTCTTAGTGGTTCTGTACCATTCCTTATTCAGCTGTAGGTGGGTAGAAAGGCACGCGCATAGTCAAGCGCTTTACCAAAATAGAAAAAAATATAGCCAGGCCTTTTTCAAGCTAAACAAACAAAAAAGAATAGAAAAGAAAACAAAAGTTTTTCATAGACATATATCACATTACTTTTGGAAACCACTATATAAAGACTTGTAAGCTTCTCTGATTGTTACAGTGCTTAATAGCATCCAGGAGATGGCAGCATTGCTAAGAAATCAAATGTTCAAAATATTTTTCACAATAATCACTGATAGATAATAAACTTCCTAAATGGAAATAACTTGGTCTTAAGTAACTAAATGAAATACAGAATTATTAAATTGTTTTCAAATAATAGTAGGGTCTATGAAGTGGTTACTCGAGAGTACATATATCCTAATATTTGCCTGATAATGTACTTAAATCAGAGACTTAACACCTATAAATATGTATAGTTATACAGCGTCTATGAAATTTGAATAAATCATAAAGTTTTAATATATTTTGTTATAGTTACATAACTATAAGATATAATCTATGAATTGTATTCAAAAGTAAGTTGAGTAGAGGCAACTATTCACAAACAAATACAAAAAAAAACATGTCTCAGATGCAGTTACTAATTAAAACCTGGATATCAGCTATGAGAAAAAAATCTATTTTTAAACTTATAAACTATCTAATTTCTAATTTCTAAACTAAACTTCTTAACTGTCTTTTTTTTTTCTTTTTTGGCAGTTCTGGAATTGAACCCAGTGCACCCTACCACTGAGCCACATCCCCAGCCCTTTTCATTTTGAGACAGGTCTTGATAAATTGCTGAGGCTGACCTTGAGCTTCCCATTCTCTTGCTTTAACCTTGGCCTGACGTTACAGGTGTGCACCACCATGCCCAACTTCTAAACTACTTTAATCATATCCAACATTAAAACTTATAAAAATTTTAAAGATGCACATAGATATTGTCAGTATTCTGCACCCAAATGTTAGCTAGGTACAGAGGGTAAAATGTTAACCAACAAAATAGCTGCCCCTCTAAGCTTTCAGGGAGTCAGACAAATCCAATGCATTAGAATACAATTGAATCTTATACTAATAAGGCAAGGTGTGGTGTAACTGGAAGAACCAGCTTGCCTAATGGCACCTTAGGAGTCACAGAAGGCTTCACCCAGGAAGATGGATTTAGTAGAGACTTTGAGAGATGAGCAGGTGTTTGCCAGGATAACCTCAGGAAAAAGGTCACTCAGTGAAAAAAGAAAAGAAGAGCAGGCAGAAAGTGAGGGCAGGCATGAAATAGCATACTCCATCCCAGTGGGTAACCACAGGCAGTTTTGACCCTCTGGGAGATTTTTGCAATGTCTGAAAACAGTTTTTGGTTGTCACAACGGGAGGAGTGATAATGGCAACTAGTGGGTGGAGGTCAGAGAAGCAGCTAACATTCTACAATGCAGACATCCTCCCACGACAAATAAATTATCTGACCCAAAATAGTGTCACTGTGAGAAAATGCTCTAACCACAAAGTGCATGTCTTAGAATGACAAGGCTACAGAGACAAACAGGAAAGAGACAAGAAATGAAGCAACAAAGAAAAAGAGGGACAAAAATTAGGGAAGCTTCACTGACTCCCCTTGCCCCACCCCACCCCCCCAAAAAAGAGGCGGGAATTTAGATTTTATTCTAAATATGAAAGAAAGCCTGAACATGGTCAGATTTTTCATAGTAGAAAAGTCTCTGTGGCTGCAGGAGAAGATGAATTGGAGATAGCCAGATTGAGAAATGACAAAGAAAATGGTGTTTTAACAATTTCATTTCTGTTTTTTTTTTATCAAGGGAAATATCTTCAGAATGAAAAAATAGAAGAAAAACTCGGTAAAAGGAAATTGAAACCCAAGATCAATGACAAGATTGTAAGAGTGCAAGTAGCTGATGTAGTGATTTAAATATTTGTGACAAAGATAAATTAGGATGCCATTTCTATAGTTCATTTCCTGAATCCCTCCCTCCCACTGGCCTGTGCTGTATCCCCTCCTTCTTGCTTGGACTGGTGCCTCATTTGGCTCCATACCGTGGTTCCCATTCTGTACTTATCCTATTAGACTGGCAACCCAGATTCAACTTGTTCTTCCAGTTTTGTGTTGAAAAACAACCACTAGCCCTTTGTGCCAATGAGGAGGTTTAGAGATGCCCCACCCCTTAGCCTCAAGCATAGTCATGCTAACCCCTTCAGGGTGGTGGGTAGAGGACTGGGGAGAGCTTGACAAATTACCTTCTAGGTCTTTTTGTAGAGGGAAGTTATATTTTTTCTTCTTAGTTTGGCTCTCCTTTCTTCTTTCTTTCCTACCTCTATCAGCTCCTCCACCATACACCCTTGTCAACAATCTAATATGACCTGTCAAATTTTCTCCATGCTTGCCAAGTGCAGGGGTGCTGTAATCCCAGCAGCTTGGGAGGCTGAGGCCAGAGGATGGCAAGTTCAAAGCCAGCCTCAGCAATTTAGCAAGGCCCTAAGCAGCTCAGCGAGACCCTGTCACTAAATAAAAATATAAAAAAGGGCTGGGGATGTGGCTCAGTGGTTAAACACCTGTAGGTTCAATCAATTTAATTTTTTAATTAATTAATTAATTTATTTATTTATCTTGCTTATTGTTATGATTTAGATATCAGATGTCTCCCAAAAACTTATGTGGTAGACAATGCAGGATACTTCAGAGGTGAAGTTATTGGATGATGAGAGCCTTAACCTATCAGTGCATCATTCCCTTGATAGGGACTTAATCACAGAGTAACTACAGGCAACTAGGGTATGCCTGGATAAGGTGGGTCTCTGGGGGCATGTCTTTGGAGTATATATTTGTCCTTGCTGAGCAGAGCTCTCTCTCTCTCTGCTTCCTGGTGCCATATCCACAGTTGCTTTCCTCTACCACACTCTACAGCCATGATGTTCTGCCACATCTTGGGCCCAGAGCAATGGAGCTGGCTATCTGTGGAATGAGACATCTGAAACTGTGAGTCTCAAAATAAAACTTTCCTTCTCTAAAATTGTTCTTGTCCAGTCTTTTGGTCACAGCAGCAAAAAAGCTGACTGAAACACTTATGTAGACTCTTTAAGTAAATAAGAGAACACTAAGCAATAAATAGGATGTGGCTCAGTGGTAGAGCACTTGCCTAGCATGTGTGAGACCCTGGGTTAGATCCCAAGCATCCAAAACAAAAACAAATAAACAAATAAAAACTAAGCAAAGTAAAAATGTAAGGATGATACAGTTTTATTCTTCATATTTTCATCATTTATATGTTTTTTATTCTTTATGCTTTATTCTTCTCCTCCCCTGCCCCATCTCCTTTGGCTACTCCCCACTAGCTAGACCTATTTGGAAACCTAGACAGCAAGGAACTTAGGGATGGAGTTCATATAGATGAGCCTCTGACTCTTAGGAAGCAAGAGGAGAGGACTTTGAATCTAGGGAGAAAAAAAAAATGAGCAAAACCTTTTTTCTAACCACTGTATCTGTGTTCCACCATAAAACTTAATAAAAAAAAAAATTACTGATATAATTGAAGCTCCCAACAGAATCTTCTCAGATCTCCTTTCACTCTCTCTAAAAACAAATATCTTGAAGTATGTGCTCTCTTTCTCAAGAGTATTTTCTATTTCTACTACCCACACATATCTAGAAATTTACAAGATGTATGTTTATAAACTTTATATAAATGGTTGTAAACAATATGAATTATTCCTCTACTTCCAGTTTTGCTTCTTTATATGAGATTTATCATGTTATTCCTATAGCTACAGACCCCTCATTTTCAATAGGGTATATTATCTCTATTATCTCTTTGTAAATATCACCACAGTAAGATCTAATTTGCCGCAGTCTGGCTGGGCAAATAATGGGGAAGGGGGGGGGGGTGACAAGCAACTTGTGAAGACTGATACAGCAGGAGTGGGAGCCGCTTTATTGCAGGACAGCAGAGGTATATATACTTACTAATTACACACAGCTTATCTTAATTAACATAAACTAGATATAGCAGTCAACCAATAAGGAATCATCATCTTAATGATTACACACAGTTTAACTTAATTGACATAATCTAGACACAGCAGTCAGTCATTAAGGAATCTCTATCATCTTAATGGCTCGCTGGCATTACTCCTCAAACCACTGCTCTTGGCAAAGTGCCAGGCACCATCTTGACTTGTTTACGGATCTTAACACTAATTGTTCACAAATTTTCACTATTATAAATGAGACTATAATGAACATTCTTACAAATATCTCCTTATGTATATGTTAAGAGTCCATCTATGGCTTAGGAGTAGAGTAGTAAGTAAGGACTCTTAGCCTGAGTCCTCTAGGGGAAAAAATACCCTGAGGCAAGGTTTATATGCTGACACATTAAGTTCAGGACAGCAAGCATAAGGAAAAAGGGAACTAAGGCAAGAAAATCTACAAAGAAATATAATGCACCACATTACCGTGATGGCCACTGAATCACAGCAAGCCACAAAATGATAGTGGGTCACTTGGAGACAGGTTCACACAATGTGTAAATAATTTACAAGAATGTTTTTAAAAGAAAGCACACTACAGCACAATCTACAGAATGCAAAAGGGAGAGTGTATTTCTGCCATTTCTCTACCTCTCTCTCTCTCTTTGCATATATCAGACTTCACCCCACAGAAGCTGAATACCTTTCCTACCCTTACATTTCAGAGTTGCATCAGTTGGCTTCTTAGTAACCATTCAGGGAAGCCAAATCTCATACACTCTGTACAGGATATGAGGGTGATCTGGCTGTGACATCTGTCACTCCACTGATAGCCAGGGTTGATTCAGCTAACCTGGCTGTCTTGGTGGGTGTCCAGTTCCTCCCTCACTGCTCCATGTGTGTCCTTCCTGAAGCTGGAAGCTGAGAGCTCAGTCAAAGAGGATGACCTTCCCCAAAAGAGGAGGACCCTACTTTGGTCAAGGGTATACGAGTAGCTGCATTCCCCTGGTAGAACCTCCAAACAAGTTCTCAAGGTCCATAAACGGTGATGACATGATTTCCAAGTCTGAGAGTGGAAAGAACATTTCATAAGAACAGGGCTTGACCTAGACAGTATGAGAGCTTTCAAAGTACTGCTTTCAATTCAGATTCCAGCCAGCTCAGGGAGCTTGGCAAAGTCACCAGCAAAGAGAGCAATATCAGTGCAAAGTAGGAAGTAGGCAGTGCCTTCAGGAAGGAGGTCACAAGAATCTGAGGAACTGGTTTGTACCCAATACAGTTTGCATATTTTCAGATTTACTGGGTGCTGCAAAACTGTTCTCCAAAATAATTATATTCTCACCAAAAAGCTAGAATTCCAGTTGTTCCATATTTTTTTCAAAACTAAATATTATTGTGCTAATGTAAATAATCTGATGGCTATGTAATGATATTTCATATTATCTTAATTTGCATTTAATTTATTATCAATGAGACTGAATTTTTTTTAAGAGAGAGAGAGAGAGAGAGAGAATCTTTTTTGTAGATGGACACAACACAATGCCTTTATTTTTATGTGGTGCTGAGAATCGGACCCAGGTCCCGCTCGTGCTAGGCAAGCACTCTACCGCTGAGCCACAATCCCAGACACCAGACTGAATATTTTTCATTGGGTGAATTATCTACTCAAATATTTTCCAGTCTTCTTTTAAATTATTTTTTTTTGCATACTGATTGGTAGATATTCTTTAAGTATCTAAATATAAAAATCCTCTAAATATAAAAATAATATAAATATTTTTCATTCTACAAACTTTTTCTTAGTATGTAGATTATATTTTACTTTGTATATAGTATCTTGATGAAGAGAAGTTAATTTAACACAACAAATGTATCCATTATTCCCTTTTATTTCATAGTCTTATTAGGAATAACAAATGAAATTTATCAATCACCTCTTCAAAATCTACTGATATTTTTTAAAACTTGTTAATATGTTATATTGATAGTTTTCCTGATATTGAACTATCCTTGAATTCTTACATTAAATCCTAATTATTTTCTATTTTTGATACCTAATTATTAACTACTGGATTCTATTTATTAATGTTTTATATAATTTCCACCTAAATTAATAAGTAATCATATTTCCTGGTTTGTTTTATATATGTCTTTATCTGGTGTTGGTATTAAAATCATCTGGATTCATAAAAATAGAGATTTCCAAATTTTACCTGTCTGAAACTTAACTGAATTTAACTGTATACAAACTACCTTCCTAGAATTATGTCCCTTTTCTGTAAATTTCCTTCCTCTCCCTTCATATTCCTCAGCTCTAAAAAATGCTCTGTCCAGGACATACTTTGGAGACATCTCTTCTTTGTGGCCCTAGTATAAAACATATCTACTAAGACCACATCCCTTCAACAGTAGCCTATGCAATTATACATGGCTGTTTGGCTTTCAAAAACAAACAAACAAACAAAAAAAGGCAGGATTTGTGGCATTTACTAGAAAGCCATCATAGCAAATTTTCAAGCTACCAATGTTATATCACTAAACATAGAATGGAGGAAAAACTCCCCCAGTTGACTCCAGCATACTACTGAATCAAGATTCTTCTTTCATATTTGTTAGAAATCTATGCCAGATTGGGAGGAATTCTTTTTTCTTTTTCTTTTCTTTCTTTCTTTTCTTTGCTTTTCTTTCTTAAGGAATTAAAGTGTTTAAGAAGATTGACTTGACCCTGAAGGTAATAGGAAAACCAGTACTGCTCTTAGACTATAGCAAATAGGGTTCCTCTCTGGAGCCCTGAGCCTCAGGGCCTTCCCTTTCCACACCCCATCTCAGTAATCCTTTCTCAAATTTCTCCAAGTTCCCATCCAGTTCTCAGGATCAGTCAATTGACAGGTCCATTTATTTTCTTCAGAGTACTTTTCAACATATTACCTATTATTTCTTTCCTCTGCTGCCCTCCTCCAACTGAGGTTGATCAGAGGTTGTGATATATATATTTTTTAAAAAATTTCATCTGTGGTTCATGGCTCTTAATTCCCTCTCCAAGGCAGGATATGAAACTAAAATTTCTCTTCCACAAAACATGTCATAGAAACTCTAATCTTTCCCTGCTTTTCTCTCTTGAGGCTGGCCACAATGAAATTCTTTGACTAACCCTTATCTGACAGTAGGTCAGACCCTCCTCATTCCTGAGGCTTCTTGCCTCATACCACAGAGGGAGGAATGCTACATAAACAGGCCAAGAATCCTGAAGCAGACGGCCTTGCTGTTTTCCCTGTTCAGTCTATTACCACTAGATCAGACCATTTTTGCCCAATAACATTTTGACAGTTTCCCATACTTAAATCATGCTTATGAAATGAAGCCTCCATAAACTCCAAAGGGCAGGGTCCAAAGAGATTCTAGACAGCTGAACACATGGAGGTTCCTGGAGGTTGACACACCCAGAAAGAGCATGGACACTCCATGCTCCTTCCCACATAGTTTGCCCTATACAACTCTTTTTCTGTGTCCTTTCTAACAATATTCTTTAGGGCTGAGAATGTAACCAATAGTAGAATGTTTGCCTAGCATGTGCGAGGCCTAGGGTTTTATCCCCAGTATGACAAAAAAGAAAAAAAAAAACAAAGTAACCATGTTTAAAAACAACAAGAAGATCCCTTATAACAAACCAATAAACAAAAGTTTGCCTGAGTTATGTAAGCCACTTAATTGAACCTGAGGAAGGAGTTGTGGGAATCCCAATTTATAGTCAGTGAGTCAAAAAGCAAAGGTAAAACAAGCTGTTTGCAATTGGCTTGCAATTGGGGGTAGTCTTGAAAACAAAGCCCTCAACCTGTGGGTTATGATACTGGCACATAGTGTCAGAACTGAATTGGATTAAAGGACACTGGGGTGACATCTGCCACAGAACTGATTGCTTGCTCAATGTGGAGGAAAGAGGACCCCCACACATATGATTTCAGTGTTGACTATTGTATGAGAGTATAGGAATACAGGCACTTTGTTTTTCCTGACCCATAAAGACATCCAGAGGAGTTCCTATACTCAGATTTATAGAATTATTCAGGGGTCTCATGACAATGGCCATGGTCAGCCCACTTCTGGTAAGGTGCCCAGTATTATTTTGTGGGATACAAGACTGAGCTGCCAGAATAAGGTATACATGATGATTTTGAATCAAATTATTTATATGGATAGGAGACTTTGCATTTTTAAAATGTGCCTTTTGCAATTAAACTAGGTATAAAGTCATAGTGTAGGAGCTAGCCTAGTAGTATAAAAGAAAGGAAAGAGAATGACTGAAATAAAATGTAGAGTTTAAAGATTGACAACAAATGAGTTTGAAAGCTGGAGTGTGGAGGGACCCTGACTAGTCATCTATGTAGAAGCAACATGAGACAGCTACACAGCAATAAGGAGCTTGTGGAGACAGGTTAAGGCTTAGCCTTACAGTACAAGCATACTTGAGAAGTGGGAAAAAGAGGAATTCAGAAAGGTTATGAAGAGTGGATAGTCAAAGATTAAGACTTGTTAAGGATATTGTTATGGTCTAGATCTTATATGTCCCCCCAAAAGCTCATGTAGCATTGAAGGAATGTTCAACAGTGAAATGATCAGATTATGAGAGCTGTAACCTAATCAATAGATTAATGCATTTGATGAATTAACAATTTGAATAGACTACTGGATGGTAACCGTAGTCAGACGGAGAAATAGGTCACTGGGGGTATGTACTGGACTATATTTATTCCTGGTCCCTTCTTTTCTCTCTCTGTTCCCTGCCTGCCATGAGCTGAGCTGCTTTCCTCCAAGCCCTTCCACCATGATGTTCTGCCTCACCTCAGGCCCAGAGCAATGGAGGGCGCTATGCTGTTGGCTGACCATGAACTGAACCTCTGAAACCATGAACTCAAAATAAACTTTTCATCTTCTAAGTTATTCTTGTCGATTATTTTGGTCTTATTGACTAAAACCTAACCAACACAGATATAGAGCAACCCTCATCAATGTCTATTTTATCTTGCTTTGTTTTAACCAAATTTTCTTCATGGTTTAAATAAAATTATACAGCATATAAATGGTAAATAATGATAAACTGTTTCTAGGAGCATTGTTTGCAAAATCTAAAATCTGGAAACAAAAAATAAAATAACATTTAAAAAATAAGAAAAAAATAAAAAGTAAAACCTGGAAACAGTGAAAAATATGAATTGTGGTTATAACGCAAAACCATATAGCAATTAATATAAAAGTATATATAATAAGATAATTCTCAGAACTATAATGCTTAGTAAAAAAAGTCAGACACAAGGAATAAAAATCACATAAAGTTCCAAAATAGGCCAAATTGATCTATAATGTTAATATACAAGCTAGTTGTTTACTATTGGTAAAGAAGTAGCAGTGACTAGGAGGGGTGCAAGAGAAACTGGATGTTAATGTCCTATTTCCTAACTTAGGGTAGTTAGAGGAGTGTGTTCCCTTGTGAAAATTCGTAAAATCATGTTTCTATATACTTAAAATGCATGGATTTAGGGGAGTATAAAAATTATACTTTAAAGTTTAATCCTAAATTTTATTTTATTTTTGGTGCTGGGAATAGAACTAAAGGCTTCTTATATGCTACACATGTACTATACCACTACACCTCTAGCCCTAAAATTGTGTTTTTAAATTTTATATATTTATTTACTTTGTTTGTTTTCCAGATTTGGAGATTGAATAGTAGAGAAAACCCTATTACTGAGTTGCATCCCCACCCCATTTTTATTTTTATTTTGAGATAGGATCTTGCCAAGTTGCCCAGACTGATCAACATATGCAGATAAAGTTTATTTTTTAATGTAAATGATACCACCAATTGTTGGGTATGGAGATGCATGACTGTAATTCCAGTGGCTCAGGAGGCCGAGGCAGGGGGATCACAAGTTTAAGGCCAGCCTCAACAACTTAGTGAGATCCTGTCTCAAAATGTAATAAAATTAAAAATGGTTGAGGATGTAGGTCAGTGTTAAATTACTTCTGGGTTCAATCCCAGTACCAAAAAAAACCAAAAAAACACCACCCCCACCAATTTTCTAGATGACAGGAAGTCCTATATTCTATAAGGTTTTTTCAAAGATGTGTAACCCCCCCCCATATAATTTATGGTCCTCAAAACCATTTAACTTCTCATGGTTTACCCTGGTGAAAAGAATACTATATCATATATATATATATATATATATATATATATATATATATATATCCTAAATCCTGGATTTTAATAAACATTTCCCTACTGCCATAAACTGTTTTAAAAAAAAAAAGTAAGCATCATGCAATAGGGAACATTTTTTGCAGAACAAAAAAATATATAGTAGCAAATATCCATAGAACCTAAAACCAGAAGCTGGAGCTGGGGAAAAAAAAAAAAAAAGTATATGTGCACACGTGCACACACACACACACACACACATTGACATTTACCTACAGAAATGAACACAGAGATTTTTCAGAAAAATAGAGAAATCATTTTAATAGACCATCTATGAATATAGGAGATAGCATTCTATTCAGGTGGCTATTTCTTTGTTTATAGAATTATATTTTTATGGCTGAAAACAGAGAACCATTTTAGAAAACAATCCTCTTTAAGTGGGGATCCTTTACAGTTAAGTCCAACTTTGTACTTCTTAGGTGGCAGCTGATGCATGATACCTCTAAGAGTCTAATTTATCTTTTTTAGTAGAGGAAGTTACTTCAATATACTTCTGTAGTTTAAAATTCACTACATGTTTTCTTTACTATCGCAAAGATTATAGAAAGAATCCTGAATTTTATAAACAATAGCAGCACCGTCATATAAAACAATGGATTAGTACGGTTCAAAATACTCAGCAACTCAGGATTCAATCACAGCATATTGAAATTCAAAGAAAATTCAGATATTATGGAGTGTTTTTGCTAGATTTTACCTGCCATCACCTGTTCCTCATTCTCTCCATAACAATTTGGAAAAATATCTTCTTCCCTACTCTCCCTTCCTGTGATATAAGTAGGGGCACTTCATCCCTGTCCTGGATCCAGGAGTGGGCACATGACCCTGGAATGGATACTCAACATATCCCATTGTTCCAAAATCGTACACATTTTCCACCCTACGCCATAGGAAGCAACTGCAGAGTTTTTTGCTAGAAGTGTTGAGAAAAATATGTTATCTTTCCCCTGGAGTTATTAAATAATAAAAATGTAATCTAGAGTTGTGAAGGGCCAGCACATGAAGGTCTGCTTGAGCATGGAACCAATTTGTTTGTTTGTTTTAGTACTAGGGATTGTACCAGTACTATAATACTGGGACACTACCACTGAGCTACATCCCCAGTCTTTTATTTTTAATTTTTATTTCTATTTTAAGATGGTCTCATTAAATTGCTGAGAGTCTTGATAAATTTGCTGAGCCTGGCCTTGAACTTGTGATCCTCCTGCCTCAGCCTCCCGAGTCTCTGGGTTTACAGGTGTCTGGCCTGAATCTAGCTGGACAGAGTCATTTTGGCTCTTAATTCAAGTGCACCTGAAGATAATGCTGTTACAGACTAAATTGTTCCTCTCACAAATTCATATGTTGAAGCCCTAGTCCCCATTGTGAGTGTATTTAGAGAAAGAGCCTTTAAAAAGATAGTTAAGGTTAAACCAGGCACCATGGGTCATGCCTATATTCTCAGCACTTCCAGAGATTGAGGCAGGAGGATTGCAAGTTCAAGCCCAAACTCAGCAATTTAGCAAGGTTAATGGTTAAGAGGCCCTGGGTTCAATCCCTTGTATCAAAAACAGAAAAGGGACTGGGGATATAGCTCAATTGGTAAAGTACTTGCTTCACATGCAAAAGGCCCTGGATTCAATCCCCAGCACAACAAAAAAAAAAAAAAAAGAAAGAAAGGAAGAAAGAAAGAAAGAAAGAAAGAAAAAAGAGAAAGTTAAATGAGGTCATAAGGATGGGGCCCTAATCCCATGTGACTGTTTTCATAAGAAAGTACACTAGGGATGCACATGCACAAAGAATATGTGAAGGTACAGAGAGAAGATGATCCTCTGTGAGCCAAGGAGAGAAGCCTCAGAGGAAACAAAAGTTGCTGACACCTTGATCTGCAGAATTGTAAGAAATAAATTTCTTTTATGTTACCAAGTCTGTGGTATTCTGTTATGTCAGCACTAGCAAGGTAAGACAAATGCCATCCCTGGACATCTTGGTTACAAGAGTCAATTTTTTTTCTTTTGGTAATGGGGATTGAACCCACTGAGCTACCCACTTGTTTTTATTTTTTATTTTGAAAGAGGATCTTTCTAAGTTGTGGCAGGTCTGGTTAACTTGCTGAGGCTGGCTTTGATCTTATGATTGTCCTGCCTCAACTTCCCAAGTGGGATTATAGGCATATGTCACCATACCCAGACGATTTATTACTTTTTGTTGTTGTTGTTGTTGTAGATGGACAAAATATCTTTATTTATTTATTTATTTTTATGTGGTGCTGAGGATTGAACCCAGGGTCTCACACCTACAAGGCAAATGCTCTACCACTGAGCTACAGCCCCAGCCCAATTTATTACTTTTGTATACCATAATTTGAGTTGGAATATTGACTCTCCTAAAACTGATATAAATGTCAGACTTGGTATCAGAACATAGTATTAAAAATAATGCATCCCAAATGTGGAAATGACTATGAGGTAAAAAAATTCCTCACAGTTAAGAAATAGTGAAAAATTCCCTTATTCCCTAAATAGAAATGATTATCAATTCCTCTTTTTCAGTAGAAAATACCTGGTTAAATTGTTGCCCATTTTATCCTAGGACTTTCCATATATCAAACATATAAGCCCCCCCCCCCCCAGGGTATAGCTCAGTAGTGGTAGAGCAATGCTTAGCCTACACAAGACCCTGGGTTTAATCTTCAACACCAAAAAATCAAAAACAAAAATGAAACAAACACACCAAGTCTAGATGTTTAGAGACTTAACACAAAATTCTTTATGTTGGAATGTCTACCTTTGGTTGGGCAGGGGGCAAGTTCCAACAAGAAAGAGGAAAACTTTGTTTGAAGCTGTTTGTCTAAAAACAGAAAGATAAAATATAACTTTGCCTGTGGTTATAATCTAAGATGGCTGAAAGTCAGTTTTGGCTTTCCAGAGTGTTCAAATTCTGCACCCTCCGCTAAAGGGAATGATAACAAAGTCAGAATACTGATACCACAGATCACTCCCAGTCACTTCCTGTTATTCATTCCTGGCTGACAAAGAGGGTAATTGTTCTAACTGCAAAGAGCCAGTCATTGGAATAGAGCCCAAAAAAATTCACACTAGCTCCCTACCTCTGATAAAGCCAGGGTAGAAGTCAATGAGCTACCAGGTGGTAGTTGGTCCTAGCAGTCAGCAAGGTTTGTTGTTGTTGTTTCTTCTTCTTCTACTTTTTTGTAGTGGGGATTGAACCCAAGGGTGCTTTACCACTTAGCTACATTTACCTCAGCCGTTTTTATTTTTTATTTTAAGACACAGTGTTGCTAAGTTGCTTAGTGTCTCACTAAATTGCCCAGGCTGGCCTTGAACTTGCCATCCTTGGATTACACACGTGTGCCACTGCACCCAGCTAAGGTCTGTTTCAAAGAGAAGGAGGGAAAATGAAAAAGAAAAAAAGAATTCTGATTTTGGTCACAACCTCAGGGGAAAAAATGCTAATATTACAGGTGAGCTGTATTACCATAGAAACCCTTAAGCCTAGCAAAGCCCTGTGATTATTCAACATCTTAGGCAATAAATACTCAATCCCCCAAATCTTCCAAAAGGAATTTGACTGCTAAAGCACAAAAAAAAAAAAAAAAGTAAAGAAAAAAGAAAAAGAAAAAGAAAGAAAGAAGAAAATTTACTCTTCCATAATATAGCAGGGAAGATTTTTTTTTTCAGATAGTAGAGCCCATGGAAATAAAACTAGCTGACCAAGGAACTCTTGCCAGGGTAAGGATTTCTGCTATTCTTTTCCTTCAGGGTGTTATACCATGGACCAATGAGCATTATATATGATCTCCTTTCCATTTCCTCATTTCCTCTCATAATTATGTGAGTGATGTGTCAGGATGATCAAATGTATTATTTAGCTTTAGGATCCAAAAATCACAAAGGGATGGATACCTCCAAGTCCAAATAAGAGGAATTTTTGTTGTTGTTGTTGTTGTTGTTACTAGTGATTGAACTCAAGGGCACTCAACCACTAAGCCACATCCCATTTTTGTATTTTATTTATTTTTTTAAATTTTTAGATGTTGATGGACCTTTACTTTATTCATTTATTTATATGTAGTGCTGAGAATTGAACCCAATGCCTCACACGTTCTAGGCAATCACTCTACCACTGAGCCAAAACCCCTGCCCCTTGTATTTTGAGACAGGGTCTCACTAAGTTGCTTAGTGCCTCTCTGCTGCTGAGGTTAGCTGTGAACTCATGATCATCCTGGCTCAGCCTCCCCAGTGGCAAGAGGAATTTATGGTACCTAGATACCATGAACTTTGAGTAACTGGAATGGCAATTATTCCTTGGAGATAATTTGCTTTTTATTTGCATGAATTTCGTATTAAATGTGGAAACTGCAATATGCATGATGGTGAGCACCCGAGGAGTTGATTGTTGTGTGTTTTTTTGCTTTTGTGCCTGTCAGGAAAGCATACCTCCACTCTGCCTTCAGGCAGAACCAAGAGTTCCATGATCTTGATTCCTAATAAAGTCACTGCAGTTGAAAACTCTAGCTGTACTTGAGGCAACTTTTACTCCTATATTTTTCAGTTATATTAATCAACATATGTTTTTTTCTTCTTTAAGTCACCTTGGGCAGTTTCTTTCTTTTCTTTCTTTTTTTTTTTTTGTCCGGCAGCACAGTGAGTGGCCTTCATTTTTTACCATTTGTAAAAAAAACTGACATTTAGACTTCAAAATTTATAATACAAAATTATGGGCAGCAGTTTAAAACATTTCAACAATGGTGAGATTCCACTTTGCTGACACAAGGCAATTATCCCATGTTCAAAAAGTAAGATTTGTCCCAAGACTGCCTATTAGTAGACATCTACTACCTTGCTCAGGGCCTGTTTGTGACTGTGTCTTCTTCCATCTCTTCTTCACCATCATCAGTGGGCCCTGATCTGCGCTCTCTTCCAGGTATCTGACCAGGCTGCAGCAACCCCTTCAGCCTCTCCACTTCAGCCAGAGTTGATGCATTTGTTATGGCATTCTTGATTGCTTCTACATCCCCTGGAGATGGCCCACCTTTCTTTTTGTCAGTTGGCAAACCAGTATCTGGATTAAAAATTTAGTTTTACTTTCTGAAAATCCAGCACTCTTGATTTGTGGGACTTTATAAATCACATACAGTCTATAATGCTTCTTATTTGTTACAGGATTTCTTAGAATGCTTAGATAAGTCAGTGATTTAAGAGATGTGAAAGGGTCCAGATCACCCAGTTCCACAAGACTATTGTTGGTGAGAATGAATTCTGACAGGGCAGAGCCTGATTAAGTCCTGTAATGCCAGATTCATGGGACCCCAATAGACCTCCAAGAGCCAAATCTGAAGCAATCACACAAGAGTCTTTATTGCAAGCTTGAGCCTGGACTCACAACTATTTCCAATGCAGAGGTCCCAGGGAGTGAGCCCCGGTCCTTTGTTCAGTGAGATTTTATAGGTTTTGGGGGGATACTCTATGCATCACAACAACACACAGCAAATCATTCCATACCACGGGAAAATCAAACAACAACTCTTAACATTGATTAGCACATTCACTGGTGGGAACAAGTTGGGTAGGGGTGATTGATTAGCACAAGAGGAGGATTCCTTTAAACTGATTGGTTTAGGCCATGAGGGGTGTACGTGCGGAACTACATGGTTTCCCAAAAACATGTTATCAACCACCATAAACTACTGGGGGGTCATCTGGCATCTCAGGTATTTTCCATGTCTCATGCTGATTGGTGGTTGCTAGGGGATTGCTATGGGTCTCCACCTAGCCTAACTGAGTCAGGGACACCTGGCGAGGTAGATCTCTCCTGTTATTTGCAGACAAACAACTCAGCAGGGTGGGTATGTGCTTAGGAGTGCTCTGTGGGTTTTTCCAAGGACAAGGGTCACACCCCCTTCCTTGGACAGGCTTTGAGGTAGAAACTGGTTTCTCAAAAACGGAATCACATCAGTTTCTCAGTCCCTCAACTATACGGCATATTCTGTTGTTCACTAATAATATCATCAGTCTTCTTAGCAAAGGAA
Organism: Marmota monax; assembly: GCF_021218885.2. Classification (NCBI taxonomy): domain Eukaryota; kingdom Metazoa; phylum Chordata; class Mammalia; order Rodentia; family Sciuridae; genus Marmota; species Marmota monax. Next base: position 2,916,481 of record NW_026695227.1, read on the forward strand.
AACCATACAACTTCCTGATCTCATTGTCAGAAGAATCAACAGCATCAAACTGGTCTAAGTTAGCACCTAGATTTTCAATGATTAGAATTTTATATCCCCAGAGGTCCAGCTCACGGTCCGTACAGCATTGATGGACTGCTCGATCAGCTCTGCCGTCAGCTTAGTTTGGGCAGTTTCTGATACTTGTAACTAAAAAAGGTGTTTCTTAGCACAGACAAAGCTTTCACCCAATGCTGTTGAGCCTGTTAGTATTTAGACTCAAGGTCTGTATGCCCGAGTTAAGATGGAACTCAGAGCTGACAGTTGAGGGACTAGCAGAGCATTGCTAAGAAAAACTATGAGGGAATAATCTAGATACGTGCATTATGACTTGCCATTATGTCTGGCATTGTTTATTGGTCTGTGAAGTTCCCAAGAATCAAGTACACCAAGAGTCTACTGAGCTCCTATGGAAGTTGTAAAGCCATTTATGTTTCAAGTTTGGAAATCCCTAAGATAATTCTCTAATCTTGATAATTTTGCTAACAGCAAGTAAGTTTCAAAATAGTACAATCCTTGAAGAAGAATCCTTCTTACTATCTTTCTCAGATGCAGGCAAAGAGAACACAGGAGGCAGAACATGAAACAGCAAGATTTGAAGAGCAAGAAAAACTAAAGAAGTTCTTACTATTCTTACCACGCATCTCCAGCAGTATTTGTTACATGCTATTATGTGCCCCCTGCCATCTTCCTACTTCTGGTAGGAAGTTTTTATTGTTGTGATTATATTTCCCCCTCTTCAGTGTATATTTGGTACCTTAAGGAGTTTAAGCTTATAATTAGCTAAAGGTTGTCAGACTAGATGAACTGGCCCTGAGGAATGCATATCAGTCAGAAATCCTACCCTAGAGCTGTTGACAATAACCAGTTATGGAGAAAAACTGTGCTCGAGTTGATCGTGATAGTCACATGATGATTGAAAAGGTTTTTTGAATTATAGAATAATACAGTTCAAGGAAGATGTATATATGTGTAGGCATGCATACACACATAAACATTTACTTCCCATTCACAGATTTTCTGGTCAGCTGCAGATTGGCAGGGTTGGGCTAGACTCTAAGCTTTAGGTTATCATTTGCTCCTTGCAGGACCCATGCTAAAGAAGTCATGGATCTCTGAAATAAGCCATTCTCATGACAAACTACAGAAGCTCAAGGGGTAAGCAGAAAAAAAAAAAAAAAGCAACAACTCTTAAAAGCCTCCACCTGTCCACCTATAACTGGCACAAAATCATTTGCACCCACATTCCATTGATCAACCATCCATGTCTAAAATCATTGGGTGAGAAAGAATACTGTGTCTGCAGAGAAGCCACACCATGGATGGAGAAGACAAAAAGATTGTAAACAAATGATACTTCCTAACATAATTTTAAGGTAACAAGAGTCATTTTTTTTTCTGCAGCAATTTTAAATAGTTTCTAACACTAAGTATTAGATAACCTCCATGCTATAGTGATTGAACCAGATAAGCCAAAAGAAGCAAAATCGTCAATGACTCATTTAATAAGATTCACAAAGTCATGAAGCTATGATTTCTGGCTTCATTCTTATCCAAAACCTAATTATAGATATTGTTATAAACATGCTGAAAGAGTAGAGATAACAATAACAAAAACAAAAAGTTTAGGTAGGTGCAAACACCTATAATCCCAGCGACTTGGGAGGCTGAGACAGGTGGATCATAAGTTCAAGGCCAACCTGAGAAACCTAATGAGACCATGTCTCCAGGAAAAAAGCCTCTAGGTTTAATCCCCAGTATCAAAAAAAAAAAGGAAGAGTTTTGATGATTTTATTTTTTGCTGTGCTGGGGATTGAACCTAGGAAGGAAGGGAGGGAAGGAAGGAAGGGTTTTATGATATTTATTTATTTATTGCAGTACTGGGATGGAACCCAGGGCCTCACACATGCCAGGGAGCCACATTCCCATCCCTTGATGGTTTATGATCCTTCATTCTATTGTACGTTAGGACAACTTCCTCTCCTGTACTTCTTGAAGTTTGGTTATGTAAACTAATAAAAATCCATTTTCTCTTAAGTTACTGTGACTTAAATTTGTGTTCCTTGCAGCTAGAGAATCTTAACTATCTAAAATGGCATGCTATTATTCCCATCGTAAGTTCAGAATCCTTGGCTGGCCACAAAACTTTCTTTTCAAAACTTATTCCAAGCTACTTTCTTTCTTTCTTACTAGCCTCCAGCCACACAGTCCTCTGCAGCTCCTTACTACCCAGCACCCTTCCTTGGTCCTGTACATGCTCATTCCTTCTCCTAAAATGGTGTCCTCAACTCCTGATAAGCCTTCAGATTTCAGCTTAAACATCACATTGTGGAAAAAGCTTCCCTGATCTCTCAATCCAAATACTATATTTCTCTTTTTATTTGTTTGATCGTTTTGCAGTGCTGGGAATCAAACCCAGGGCTTTCTACTATCTTACTATCTTTGTTTGTTTTTAGAGCACTCATATTATTTATAATATATATTTTATTACTTATCTTTTTTTAATACGTTTTTAGTTGTAGATGAGCACAATACCTTTATTTAATTTTATTTGGTGCTGAGGATTGAACCCAGTGTCTCACACATGCTAGGCAAATGCTCTACCACTGAGCAACAACCCCAGCCCCTATTACTTATCTTTTAATCAGCTTCCTCCCTTTCCAAACTGTCAACTCCATATTAATTTCGTTCATCACTATATACCCTGAATCAAGCACAGGCACATAATAGGGATGCAATTAACATTTCTTGTATAACTACCACACTTTTCTAGAGAGTAATTAACACTTGCTGCCCCCCTTTTCACAACTCTGACTGTATCAGGGAGAGTTCAAACAGGTAAGTAGAACCACTATGACATAGACATGTAGAAAGATCAAAGAATCACAGACAATAGATGAGGAGTAATGTGTGCATACACACAAAATATGGGATTTCTTGCAGGAATTTGATCTTGTGTAATTGTGAGATCTAGGTAAACAGTCTTTGTAGGCTGCTGTCTTCATCTGAAACTGATGCTTGACAACTGCAGGCCAGGCAACTGGAAAGAGAAGATGAATATAAAGTTGAGAAAACAAGTCCACACTGGCCTGTCCATTCTTGCTGCCTCTAATCTCAGAGATGTCCATGCAGGAAAAATGGCCTTCTTTATTACAAAGCTAAACACACAGCTGACCCAGGAGGGTCTGGTAGAAGGTGGAGCAGTTGCAGGCCTGGCTGATGCCACATGCTGTTAAAGTTTGCTTGCAGATATATCAGAGTCAACCTGCATAGCTACAAGAAGTACCTGCCCCCACCTTTTTTATTAGGGGGGATCCAGGGATTGAACTCAATGGGATCCAACCATTGAGTCACCCTATTTTGTATTTTATTTAGAGACAGGGTCTCACTGAATTGCTTAGCACCTCACTTTTGCTAAGGCTGGCTTTGAACTCATGATCCTTTTACCTCAGCCTCTGGGATTACAGGCATGAGCCATGCCCAGCCCCCACCTTCTAAGCATTAAAGGAGGAGGAGGAGGAGGAGGAGGAGGAGGAGGAGGAGGAGGAGGAGGAGGAGGAGGAGGAGAAAAATTGACTGCTATTTCATTTTGGCCCTCAGAATTTTCCATGATGTTATCTCACGACCCAGCTTTAATGAAAACATAGGGAAGGATGTTCTGAGAAATACGGTTCAGCCTAGGCAAAGCCACCAAACCCCTTCAGTCCAAAGTCACTTTGGCATGAAACAATTCACTGACAATCTTCTAACACTAGTTTCAGTGATCTTTTCAAGGTCCTCTTTGTCGTCAGCTTCTACCAGGCCGGACACTTGGGACCATCTTTCCCATTTTATTTGATTAAATCACCTTTCCCATTTTATTTGATTAAACCACACTTTCCTGACTTTGCCCTCTTTCACCCCATCCCACCCATCTTTTTGTGTCATTTGGGATATGGCTTTTTTTCCTTCCGATCCCTAAATGTAGATATTCACCAATGTTCTGTATTTTTCCCTTCTTCCTCTAAATTTGCATTCACCCTTTCATTTTTACACTGCTTTAAGCACAGTGTCTCTTGGTCTCTGGATACCTGCCTTGAGATCTTGGATAATACAGGCCTAGATCCATACCCCGGATGGCCACTTACTGCTTCATGACCTTCAACTCTCTGAGTTTCAGTTTCTCTGTTAGTAAAATAAGATAAACAATTCCTAGCTACAACACCAGGAAGGCATGGAGCACTCCTCTGGATCACAGCATCATTCATTAATGGTCCCTTGTGTTTCTTCCCTTTGCTTCCGCATTCTATTCTCCAAACATCTACTATAGTCGTCATCAGGCTAGATGTCACATTCCTGCCTAAAACTAGAGCGGCCAACTTATTCGTCTTTTAAAGCTTAAAGTTCCATCCCAGTGGTTCAGGAGGGTGAAGCAGGAGGTCTGCAAGTTTGAGGTCAGTATGGTCAATTTAGTGAACTCTATCTCAAAATAAAACATAAAAAAGGCTGAGGATGTGGTTCAATGGTAAAGTAACCTTGGGTTCAATCCCCAGTACTAAATAAACAAATGTAAAACCCTTCAAAGGGTTTGTCCTACCATAAATTTTACAGTGTTCATTAAGCCTCAAGGATGCACTGTAAGAGTGTGAAAGTGGCTTCTTTAAATAACATTTAATTCTACAAAATATGTAACTTTTTTTAATTAGTAAAATCCCAGGGATAGTGGGGCACAGTGGTGCAAGCCTGTACTCCCAGAAACTCAGGAGGCTGAGGTAGGAGGATCACAATTTCAACACCAGCTTCAGCAATTTAGAAAGGCCCTGAGCAATTTAGCAAGACCCTTTCTTAAAGTAAAAAAATAAAAAGGGCTGGAGATGTGGCTCAGTGGTTGAGCACCCTGGGATTCAAATCCCTGGTACCAAAGAAATTTAAAAATTAAATTAATAAATTCCAGGCTTAGGGCTGGTGTGGTGGCTAACTGGTAGTGTGATTGTTAGCATGCATGAGGCACTGGGTTTGATCCTCATCACCACATAGAAATAAAATAAAAATAGTGTGTCCACCTAAAACTAAAAAAATAAATATTAAAATAAGTAAATAAATAATTAAATTCCAGGCTTAGAATTTAATTCAAATTTAATTCAAATGCCACGGCACTGCCCCAAGAGGGTTCATGATCTAGTCCCCATGTCTCTCTGGCCTCATTTCCTCCCTCTTCCCTCTTTCTACTCTATACTCCATTCAGAGGGCTTCTAATATTTCCTAGCTACAACATTCTATTTCAAAATTCTGTGCCTTTAATACTGCATTCCGACCACCCATGTCCTTCTCCACTTCACTCATCATTAGCACAAACTCCAACTCCTCCTCCAATGCCCAATTCCACCAACACTTCAGCTAAATCTTCCTTAACTGTCTTTTGTCTTCTGCCTGTTTGGCTCTTTATCTGAGGTAATTACTACTTACATTGTGACATAATATAATTTGTACTTATCTCTGTTACAACCCTTAAAACAATGAGTTACACATTTGGGTCTCTTTCTGCCTCTCTTGGTAGCTTATAAATTCCTAAAAAGAAAATGTTTCTCCTCTGTACGGGCTCTCACAAGTGGCCTAAGCCTTAGTTTACCTATCTGTCAAGCTGTGTGTAATGATTATATTATACAGAAGATGCAAAAAAGAACAAACCCTGGCACACTGCACGTTGTACAAACTCAGTAAGTGATTCTTGTTTGTGGTACCAGGCTTTAAACCCAGGGGTGCTTAGCCACTGAGCCACATCCCCAGCCCTTTTTATTTTTTATTTGGGATACAGTCTCACTAAGTTGCTCAGGACCTTGCTAAGTTGCTGAGGTCTTGAACTTGAAATCCTCCTACCTCAGTCTCCTGAGTCACTGGGATTTCAGGCTTGCAACACTGCGCCCCACTAGACCCCACAAGGCTTAAGGCCTCGCTAAATTGCTGAGGCTGGCTTTGAACCTGCGATCCTCCTGCCTCAGCCTCTTGGGAAACTGGGATTACACACATGTTCCACCTCATCCAGCTGATTTTTTTTTTTTTTAAGTATTGTTAAAGCTGGGCACTTTGGTGCATGCCTGTAATCCAGCAACTTGGAAGGCTGAGGCAGGTGGATCACAAGTTTGAGGTCAGTCTGGGCATTTAGGAAGAACTGTCTCAAAAATGCAAATGGCTAGGGGTGTAATTCAGTGGTAGAGTGTCCCTGGGTTCAATCCCAGTACAGCAAAAGGAAGGAAGGAAGGAAGGAAGGAAAAAAAAAGGAAGGTTAAAATCAGGAACTTGAATTATAATGCATCAATCAGTCCAACCAGTAACCCCCTTTAATTCTTCAACGTCCACATCAAATCAAACTGCCAAGAGGAAGAATTTTTTTTAAAAAAGACTTAATGTACTCTTCTGTGATTAAACATACATACACACACACACACACACACACACACATTTCGAAGCTTATATTCTCTGTGTTTACACATAACATGCACACTGTGACCTTTTAGAACACTGCTGTTCCAAGACTGTAAAACCATGTAAAACTTCTGCAACTATAGACATTATTATGTAATGCTTCTCAGAATTTTTATTTTAAGCCAAACAAAATAAAGCAAACACCAGGATCTCTTGAGCTTTGTCATAGTACTTTTTCATGGCCCAGTCAAAATTCTTGGAGAAAAGATAACAGGAAAGGTAGTATTTTATTTAAAGCTAAAAAACTAGTCTAGAATGAGTTAACTAAATTATGAAAAGGCATATATTGAGTAATGGCACAATAAAGGCAGGAATTCAGGGTTTTCCTGTTTTCATTCATCTGGGAAAAGACCATGCAGCTAATGACAACCTAGCTCACCGCTCCCATCTCTGTATGTGCTTGGATTTTGACTAGGGTGACTACTGCAATAGTCCTACACTCCTAGTAAGGCAAGGGAAGAAAGAGCTAGAGCCAGAAACAAGGAAGGAGTCCAGAGGAAGACAGAAGGCTGGGGGGTGTGGCTCAGTGGTAGAGCACTTGCCTAACACGTAACGTTTTTAAAACACTGTTTTTAAAAGACAGAGAGAGAAATGTGTGCTAATTTCCCCCATGCTCACCTTGGCAGCAGCTAACACTTGTTCTCTTTCTCGTGTGATATGGCAGAATTGGGAAGAAAAATACTCACTGGGTGCAGTGGTGCATGCCTGTCATCCTACAGACTTGAGAGGCTAATGCAGGAGGATCACAAGTTCAAGGCCAGACTCAGCAATTTAATGACATCCTGTCTCAAAATTTAAAAATGAATAAATACAATGGGCTAGGGATGTAGCTCTCTGGTAAAGCGCTACTGGGTTCAATCCCTGGTATCGAACAAACAAACAAACAAACAAACAAAAAAGCACCTCTAGGAAATAGATGAAACACATTAATAAGGAAAACCATTATTCCCTCCTAGGTTACTTAAAAGAGCTAGAGTCTAATCTTATGCAGCTACACCGCACAAATGGCTCAAGTTCTTTGGACTTCTATTTCTTCATCTGAAAAAGCAGGAAGTTGGGTTGGTTTTAAATTTCTATGGATTTGTATTAAGATCTTTTGAAGAAATAATGACATTTTCATGGACATAAGGGAGGAAATAAAAAGAATGTTTTAAAACATTCATCATGCTGGTGGCGCAGTGGTGCATGCCTGTAATCCCAAGGGCTCAGGAGGCTAAGGCAGGAGGATCAGGTATTCAAAGCCAGCCTCAGCAACAGTGAGGCGCTTAGCAGTGATACCCTGTCTCTAAATTAAAAAACAAAACAAAACAAATAGGGCTGGGGATGTGGCTCAGTGGTCGAGTGCCCCTGAGTCCAATTCCCAGTACCCTCCCCCCCAAAAGAAACATTCATCATGTGCAAGACAAATAGCACAAGGGTTTTAAAAGGACAGACTCAAATGGCCTGTTTTTGTGTGTGTGTGTTCTGTCACCTACTAAGCTATGTGATCTTTGGCAAGTAACCTAACCTCTCTGTGTCCCCAGAAGTAAAATGGGAACAATGGTACCTTCCCTAAAGGGAAGCTGTGAGGATTAAATGAATTTATGTGTGTGTGTGTGTGTGTGCGCGTGCACGCACATACAAGGTTCTTTATACCTGCATGTATATCAAAATAGTAACTGGCACAAAGCACTGTTCTATAAATGCTACTACAAAGATTATCACAACTTGGTAAGATAGATCTCTCATTTAAAAAAAAAAAAAAAACTTTTTAAAAAATGGACCAGAAAAGCCAAGCTTCAAAGCTTTTAAGTTTTTCTAAACTCCATATTCAATATCTTAACAATTATCCTTTTCCAGTTAAAAAAGTGAAAGACACAGCATTTTGTAGGCAATTAAGAAAAATTTACCAGTTATACAACCATCAGTCAACCTGTATTCAGTAAATACAGAATAAAACCACAGCTGGGGTGGGAGTTGTGGCTCAATGGTAGAGAGCTTGCCTAGCATGTATGAAGCCCTGGGTTTGATCCCCTGCACCACATAAATAAATAAACAAACAAACAAACAAACAAATAAATAAATAAATGGAATTGTGTTCATCTGTAACAAAAGAAAAAAAAAATCTGGAAAGTTCTCCAACCCTGTACAGTTTTGGAAAGTGTAACAGTATCTAATCTGCCCACGTGAAGGAACGCCCAATGCCCAAAGCGATTACTCTCCTGTTAGGAAGTCCAGTGAATGCGTGAATGACATCTCTTATGAAAGTTCTCAAGAGATGCAAATCGCCTACTTGAAATTCTGGGGCATTTAAATCTTCCTGGAGAAATCTGTCTCTGGCCAGCAGGAGGAGACTTCTTTTAGGAGGAGGAATCCCTAAACCCTCTCTCCCAGTGGATAGGGAATGTTTTTAAAAAGGGTGTGAATGGGGAGAGCACCACATGGACAACTCCAGATTCAGGTATCAAAACCCTAGCCAAATCCCATCTCAGAGTCAAATCAAGTATTACAGAGGAGAAAATACAGACGGTAGGAATTATGGAATCATTTACTTTTTAAAGAACAACGTGAAAATCCATTCAGCAGCTTTCACATTACAGGAAGAGGAACCCTGAAATAAATTCAGTAGTTGCTGAGAGTTCACAAGAGAAAAAGAAAGCAGGCTGAGTCTTAAAAGAGCCACATGGAATAAAAGGAGAATCCAGAAAAGTAGTGAACTGGAGCCAGAAAAATGGTATTTGAATTCAACTCATCTCCTCAACGAATATTTATTTCTTGCTTTTTGTCAGGTAGTGTGTCAAGAGCTGGTTCTACAGTTTTGATCAAACAGACAAGACCTGAGGGGATTTAGAAAGCTAGCCGAAGGAGTCAGAAACTATACATTTATTTTTGGTGTTTTTGGTGTACAGTGTATATAATCGCATAGTGGTGCTATAACAGTTAAAGAAGGGTCTTTCAAGAAAGAGGATGTCAGGGTAGAAGGTGTCTGCTCTAACCTAAATTTGCAGGAAGGCTTCTCTAAGCAGGTAACACAAAAGGCAAATCTTGAGGGTGAGTAGGAGGAGCTGGGGGGAGGGGCACTTCAACCCGGGAAACAGAAAGTGTAAAGGTCCTGAAAGTAAGAGCCGATTTAACATTAGAAAGGCCAGCCTCAGCAACTTAGTGAGACCCGACTCTGTGATAGGGCCCCCGGGTTCAATTCCCAGCATGGGGTTGGGGGGAGGGGGCAGTGATGGGGCACCAGTCCCGGTTTCTTGACCTCCAACCCTCTTGGATTTCCTTTGATATTCAATATTTTGGAAATCTCTATTTTGCATATACTAAGTGCTTTCCCACGATAATTATTAATGAATCTAAACCTCATGAAAACAAATTCGCCTGATGGATTCACCTCTTTCTTACGTACATTTCGAATATCACCTTAGCCCAAACTGGACCAGTCTTTCTCAGAGTACTGACTCAATAGACAAAGTCGATCCCTCCCCTCCTGCATATAAAAATAGCTTTTCCGAATCTACTGCTGTAATTGGCCTTTTTCCAGGGCTTTATGCTCCGCTGAAACAAAACACTTAAATGAGCAATTTATCTCTAGTTTTTAACATAGGAGAAATGACGTTTTTGTCTGTTTTGAGAAGTGAATTTTAAATTGTTGACTTATAACTAATCCCATGTAACACCACAGAAGCAAAAACCACTTCTGATCCCCTTTCGGTGCCATGCATATGAGTAAGACAAATAAAATGCACATCGAACCAGGTGGGGAGAGTGACTTTGCAAACCAGCCTGGTTTTTGTGCTTCAACAGATAATGGAGACTGCTCAGAAGGCCTTCCGGCACCTTGACACGTTGCCTAATTTGGCCAGCAGAGGGAGACGGGTGAGTCCTCAAGCACCACATGGAGCCACACCCAGATTATGGTTGCTTATTATCCAAGTGTCTCTCCTCTCAATGTTCAAGAAACCCCACATGAGATCGTCTTCTCAAGAAGGGCAATTTTTTTTTTTTACTAAAGTAAAATTCACATAGATGAAAAATTACCATTTTAAAGTGAACAATTTAGTGGCATTTACCACTTTCATGTTATGCAACTGTCCATCTAGTTCCAGTCTAATAAATGCTTACATTTTATATAACGACGACTGACAAAATCGCATCCCTGTTCTACCCTCCTTATTTCCTCACATTCCCAGTTTCGTCTCCACCTGCATTATGTTGGGAATGGTCCCCACACATTCCCCAGCCAGCCCTCTTCACTATAAGATTCGATTCACAGAAACTGACTCAGTGTTAAAATGACATGTTCGAAAACCAAAAAATCTCAATTCTTTACTTCTTCCTCTAGGAACTGCACAGTCGCAATCGACAGACAGTATGGGTGACTGTTTTTAAAATTCTATACCTTATTACGTTGTCATTTCCCAGCAGTTAATAAATTATTTTAATTTAAATATAGTTACAAAGCGGAAATGAATAATGAACTGCACAATACCCCTTCAGTCTTTGATGGGAAATTTGAAGTTATTTCTAGGTTAGCATGAAAACCAAGATTTTAAGGCACCATGTCAACTGGTGAGATAACAACTAGGAGAAAAACAGAACCAAAGGGCTAATATAACAAAAGCAGAAAGTTTACAACCTAGATTTACTTTTTTAAAAAAATAAAGAATTTAATCTAATTCATGGGGTCTTGGCCCAGGAAAGGGTAAAAAATGCCAAACTGGAGAGGCAGGGGGAGGGGAGTAGCTGTTGGTGACTAGGAGAGCGGGAGGGAGGGAAACGAGCGGGAATGAGGCCGGTTCCGCCCTAACAAAGAGGCAGAAACTGTGTCTCAACAGCCACCAGATCCAGTTCAGGGCGGTTTGAGCCAGTTTCTGAGCTGGATTGAGAACAACAGCCTCGGCAGAGACTTCACTAGGGTGAAACATAAAATGCAAAATGGACTTAGTCGAAAGAACCGGATTTGGCCTGGACTCGCTGGAGCCTAAAGCTGTTTCCTGGAGTAGCAAAGTCAGATAAAATATGAGGCCTGGACCCGGAACAGTGACCTGTTAACGGAAGGAAAAATTACAGAGCACGGTCCCTGTGCCATAATCCAGTCCGCATTTTCCCCCTCACTGCTCTTCATTGTGGCTGGTAAGGGAAAAAGGGCCTCAGGGTATCAGTTTTCAGAGAAAGCTGGCTGCGGTGTTGGGGGAGGGGAGGATAATGTGTCCTGGGTAGTTTAATGTGTGTGCCTGGTAGGTGTGTGGGGGAATGTATCAGAGGGTCTGAAAGAGAGGGAAGAACACTTCACACCCTGTTCACACCACCTTTCCACACTTTTGCTGCATTGTTGCACCACAGCAAAATATGCTGCACTTACCGTGTGGTGGGAGCGCCCTACATACAATTAACACTTGTATAGCCAATGATAAGACCTCTTCCGCCCTGTGCACTAAATGACAATACATGTGCTGTAAACATGTTCATTTCCTCTGGGTCCAAAAATATATAGATTGTACATACCTTCTCAGAGAGGCAAGCAGCTAGGTAATTTGGGAATAATTCTGTCCTCGCATCCCCTCCCCCAGGTGCCAGAACCTCCAGATGTCAGATTTAGTCCCACCCTGAATGGCTTCTCTAATTGAATGGCTCCTAGTCTTAGCTGTGGTCCGCAGCTGTCTAGGGTGTCCACATCCTGCGGCCAAGTTCAGCTCAGCCTACCGACTAGTTACAACCCTTTTCTCTTTTGCACCCCGGAAAAAAACTGCAAAGGCTAGGTCTGCTGGGAGTAGGGGTGGGGTGAATTCCCTCTTAGTGTCCAAATGTGTTTAGAATCTTCCAGTCAGTCACCAGGTAAGTGCCTCCTAATTCCAGCTTTCTCAGATTTGGAAGCTAGCCCTGGTGCAGGGAGTGGGAAAGGGGGGCGGTGGAGCTTATAGATCTTACAAACAGTTCCTGTTACCAGCCCAGATTGTGTAGGTTTAAGAATACCCTGAGAGATTGGTAGAGGGGGAAGGGAGGCAGTCAAGCTGAAAGATGTCAAAAAACTCTATTTTACTCCTTAACCATAGATACATTGATGGACAATTGGAACCAACCCACTTTGCATTATTGCATTCGACATTCTAACATATAGGAAACTTGTTACTACTGGTGTGTTCTAATTAGGAAGCACTTCTACATTCATTTCATTAACTATTAGACCTGGGCTGCTATGGATTCTGCTACAAGATTTTTTTGTTGTGGTTGTTTTTTGTTTTACTTAGGGAGGACCTGTCTCCCCACATGAAGATGCAGTAAGCTACCGAGGAGATAATAACAACAGTCATAATATTGACAGCGCCTAAGCCAGACATTATATGAAATATTCACATCATAAATGATCTTAATTTAGTACTCCTCCTAAATCTGAGTTATTACTGGCCCCATTTTAGAGATGAGGAAAATGAAGCTTAGAAAAACAAGGTATTTTATTTACATTACACATCTGTAATGTGGCAGGCAAAGTTCATGGCTCCAGAATCTCTGCATTTAACTTGTTACTATGCCACCACCATCTCAGTGGCAAATGATTTACATACTCCTTTTCAGACCCTACTGTGTGTCAGCCTACTTTGGACTAAGGGGCATAACGTCATAGAAACAGGGGAGGAATTGATTCAGTGATGAAAAGATGATTCCTGCCTTCAACAAGCTTTCAATCTAATAGCTTTTTTTTCCAAGGACAAGCACTGTCTGACAAAGCCCCCCCCCCACACACACACACACACCCTGCCTCTGGGTTTTTGAGGCCATCTGGAAAACACAGTTTGGGATTCTCTTGCTGTGTGGGGAGGAACATATGAAATAGGGACTGATCTGGTACTAGCAGGCAGCACAGGCAGGCGAGTAAAAAGGGGCAGGGCGAGGCCTCTGGGGACACGTAGCCATGGCAACCTAGCCTGCTTTCCAGAACAATGTCTCTAACCAAGAAAACACTAGAGAGAGCTTTCCCTTTATAATCCCCAAGGCCTGTCGGCCAGAGATTGCACAAAGGGGATTCTTTCTCTATAGAGAAATGACACTTACAAGGCCCAGAAACAAAGGGAAACAATTGTTGTATAGGATCTGCCTTTGTATTTGACTGGAGGAAAATCAACAAAGCAACTTAGTTCCTTTTCCACTCTTCACAGGAAATGAACACTGCTTTGTTCTGAGAGCTTCCTTTTTTTTCTTTTTATATAATATTTGTTGTAATTTTTCTTTTATCCCATTTTACAGATGAGAAAGATTAATAAGCATGACTGGATCTGATGACTGTAAAACTATGATTTTTCAAAGCCCAGTGTCCCTTTTAGATTTTGTGCTTTTAGGTGGCCCTGCCTCTGCCGATTTTGTGATAATCCTACCAGATGATGTGAAGAACGTGTGTGTCCACGTGCTCGGGCGCAAGGAGCCACTGGCACTGCTGCTCGGGTCCACCAGTGCTCGGCTTGATGCCACTCGCCCCTCCCCCGCACCCCGCTGCAGCCAGGAGGAGGAGGAGGAAGAGGAATGCGGAAGGCATTCCAGCTCCGCCCCTGCAAGCCACCACTCCTGCCTCGGGTTTAGGAAACTCCTAAGTGGGCTGAAAGAAGACAGCCAGCTGGTGACTGTACTTCTCCAGATTTCCAAATGATGTGGTCTACAGCCGCACTACACCCTGCGCATTGATGGATGTTGGTAGCTGGGCTGAGCCGGGTTGTGACCTGGTTAAAGATGAGCACCGGGTCTGTCGAAACTCGCAAGGCCAGGAACAATAGCATAATAATAAACGATTTTCCGTAAACGCCTACCTATATAAATAATGTAATTTTTTAAACAGTTATATGGACCAGAAGGAGTGAAATAGCTCCTGATAGTAGAAGTCTTGCTCTACGGGTGCAGTGGCGCACGCTTTTAATTCCAGCCACTCAGGCTGAGGCTGAGCCACTGCAAATTCAAGGCCAGACAAGACAACTTAGACCCTATCTTAAAATTTTCAAAGGGGCTGGAGATGTAGTGCAGTGGTAGAATACTTAACGAGCACGTGGGAGGCCCTGAGTTCAAACCTAGGGCCTCAAATTTCTGCTGCTGGAGTACCCAGTCCATCATAAAATTGGCAATATCGAAATAATGATCGAGTCCTCATTCTTCAGTCCTTTTGTGCAGTAATGAATAAGGGAGGTAAATAGGTCACATTCTCCTATATGTGGATATAAAGAAATGCCTGAGGAGATTTAAACTACACTTTCCACTTCAATCCTAGAGATTTTGTTGCCACTTAGTGATAGTGTCTGGCCCAACAAAGATGAGAACCACTTCCAGAGTGCCCTTACTAGGAGTCATTTGGGGGCTGAGGGTGTAACTGGATGGTAGAGTGCTTGCCTAGTATTCACAAAGCCCTGGATTCTCTCTCCAGTATCTCTCATATCTCTTCATTCAATATTCATTTAAATGCTTCCTAACAATTAGGCACCATGGTACTATTTACTGTGCTAGCCCTGTGAATCTAAAAAATTACAAACAGCATGGAACTTCTTTTCAAAGAGCTTACAGACTCAGCCGAAAATCAGCGACTGAAAGTGTGATGTGACATATGCTTTATAAAGATAGAGGCAAAACTGAGCATGGTGGTGCATGCCTGTTATCTCAACCACCTGGGAGGCTGAGGCAGGATAATCGCAAATTCCGGGTCAGCTTCAGCAATTTAAGGAGACCCTAAGCAACCTTGTAAGACCCTGTCTCAAAATCAAAAGAAAAATGGCTAGGGATGTGGCTCAATGGTTAAGTGCTCCTGGTTCAATTCCTTGTACCAAAATGAAAAGAAAGGAAAGACAGGGGCAAGATGATGTGCTAGAAGAAGAGCGAAAGAATATGAAAACGGTAGACAGACTCCTCCAAAAGAACTGCAAAAAGAGATGGAGTTAGCTAGAATTATATCAGACCCAGGGATCATAAAAACTAGGTTTTCATCCCAGATTCAGCTTTCAGGCAGAAATAAAAGCATCCAAATGATAACAGAAAGCTAAGAGTTGAGGTCCCAAGGCTGGGTCTTTTCAGGACATGAAACAGGAGGATGACCATAGTCAGGAGAATTCATCTGTTTCTTTACCAGGAAGCTTCCAAGTGTCCTCATAGGATAATAACTAGTGCACAAACATGAAGAATCCTGAAAAAAATGTAAGCATTTGTCATGCAGATTTCTACACCCAAAGTACTTTAAAATTTCAATGTAATATTTGTAAATTTAGAATTATTAGCGTATTATTGGACCTAATATAAGAGTTGCAATTAGAAAAATGACATTGAGTCAATACTAATGTTTTCACTGAAGATTCCAAGTGTCCGTTATTGAGACCTGTTCACACATTTTAGGGTGTGGCCTAACAACAGCATTTAAAGTAGGGCCTATGCCCATGCTGTGGACCCTAACATCCTAACCATTTCAGGTTTTAAAGGACAAAGTCAAGGGCAGGCCGGGGGCGGGGAATATTCTTTAAGAGATCTGGGGAAATGTGAAAGGTGGATTGCAGAAAGTCTGTTATCACACTACCACGCCAAAAAATTTGCAGACAAATCTTTTCTTCTTGTATTGGTCTGTTTTGTGACACCTTGAAAAAACAAACTACAGCAGCCAAAAAAACAAAAAACAAACAAAAAAAAAAAACTGAGGCTGGGTGACATAAAGTAAAGAGGATTATTTGGTTCACGACACTGGGTGAATATAGGGTCTAAACAGCATAATATTAGTGACCTGGTAAGGGACCTCTGACTGTGTTACAACATGGCAGAAACCTGAAAGGGAATTTACTGTGTGACGTGTAGAAGGAAGAAAGTATGTGGGGTGGTCTCATTTTAATAAACCTCTTGCTCAACTAATTCATTCATGCAAGTCACAACCCACTCTTTGCGATCAACATTAACCATTCATGAAGGTGGAGTCCCTCTGACCTAATTAACTTCTACTAGGCCCATTCGAAGTTTCTACACATTGGAGACCAATTTCTAGCACATGAATATTTGGAGAACAAACTATATCCAAATAGGATAGGTCTTCAGTTTGGAGTCACGATGTACTATTGTATTGTCTAATCTCTGAAATTACACATTTGCTTTGGTCAATAAGAGAGGAGGTGATATGTACCACTTTCAGGAAAAACTGGGATCTAATAAACATATACTGCTCTCTTATACTATCATTGGAGAGCTCAAAGAAGCATGTTGAGTTGAGGTGTCTTTCACCCAGAGTCGTCTTGCCAAGGCACATTAGACATGTAGTATGAGAAAGAAACAAATTTTTCATGTGTTAAGTCATTGAAAATTGGTGGATATTTGTTCTCTGGTACAAACTAAGTTATCTTGATTAAGTCATCTTTTAATAACCATTCCCTACCCTAATTCCTTCCTATCAGAATTCCTTCCTATACACAGTCTTCTGCTTAAGAAACAACTCACAACAGCTGGGCATGGTGACACAGGCCCGTAATCCCAGTAATTCAGGACACCGAGGCAGGAGGATGGAAAGTTCCAGGCCAGTCTTGGCAGTTTAGTGAGACCTTATCTCAAAATTTAAAAAAGAAAGAAAGAAAATTAAGGACTGGAGTTGGAGCTCAGTGTCAGAGACCTCTGAATTCAATCACTAGTACCACCAAACCAAACAAAACTGACTCCAGCTCCAGTCCCTGGGTTTGGATCTTGTTAAGCATAAATCAACTGTGTTGATATTACTCTCTTAATGATATTTGTTTAGTAATTGGAATATGACCCAAATCTGCCCAGTGAAAAGTGAAAAAGGAAAAAAAATTTTCAACAGGAAGACTCAGAAAAGTTTCTCAAATGAAGAAGAAAAAGAGAAAAGATGAGAATATTTATTCTACTTTATGGAATAAAGTGTTGCCCAATTCTGTAATGAAAAATAAAACCAATTAAAATCTTTGAACTAAAAAAAAAAAAAAAAAGCTGGACACCAAGGCAGAACCCCAGCAGCACAGGAAGCTAGCCTCTGGGTTCAAATCCCTAGTACAAAAAAAAAGAAAAGAAAAGAAAGAAAGAAGAAGAGATTCACTTTTTTATTGTTGTTCAGAATGTGGTAAGGGCCCTTCCAGAACAATAGGCTCTCCTAGAGCAAACAAAGAGAAGGAGAGGTGGCATACTCAGTACCTATGTGTGCATGCACAACTTTGTTGCTACTCTATAATACAGAATACCCGATCAGAATGTACATACATATACCATATATACCATATAGGGGAAACAAAGGGGCTAACAAGTGGAAACTAACAGAGGATATATAAAGCAACCCCCTGCTGTGCTTAGGGTTCAGCCTTTGGAGGAAATCACCCAGCTGGGTCAGTGCTGGCATTAATTAACAGTGCTTCCTGGCTGAAAGCCTGAGTGTTTTATCTCTCTGTGCAAGAAGGCTGCAATATTTCTTGGGGACTTGTGTCCAGGATTTGGAGACCATGCAAGCGCCAGGATGCCAGGAGAGGTGATCTTCCCTAGAATGAGCAGACCAATTGATCTGCAGAGGATTAGCCCTCCTGGAGTGCTGGGGTCCGGAGCACAAAGGAACCCAGTGGAGCCATGGAATTAGCATAGGGACAGGTAGGAACTGCCCTCAGTGACAGAAGGGAAGCCTGATCACCTTCCAGATTTGTCTTAGTCTCAGTTGCATAAGACTAATCGGCAACTCAAGGAAACTGGGATGAGGGCTAGAGATGTTGTGTGAGAGTGAGTGAATGAGATGGACAAAGAAAGTTCTAACTCAACCAAGAACTAAAGTGAGTGTGGAGTCCTGCTCCATGGGTCCGTAGTGATCCTCATACAGCTTAGGGTAGCCCTCCTTGGAGGGGTCCTGACTCTGGGGTTTATACCATCCCATGAGTGCTAACAGACACCCAAAATATCTCTGTGAGGAGAGTGGCCAGAAGAAGCAATTGCTCACCACTTTCCCCTCTCTCTTTTTGTGTGTGTGTGATTGTCATCTTTTAGGCGGAGGAAATGGTTGGGAAACAGAACAAACCTAGCCCCCCCTCCCAAAGTGTATGACAAAAATTTTCAAAAAAAGAGATTCCAGAGACTATGGAGTCAAATTGACTCCCAGAAAACTCTGAACCTTCTGTGAAATAGATTGGCCTTCATTTGGAGTAGGTTGGCACTCTGAGGGGCTCACTAGAAAAGGAACTAGTAGTTATCAAGGTGTTTAGGGTCATCGTGGGGCCCAGGCCACCCTGACCAATTCCCCTACATTGACTGTTGGCAAGATATGGTCTTCTCTTGGCCACTTTGGCTGAAGGCTTGTCTGGAAGAGAACTGTAAAATTATAATGGCCTAAGTGACAAGTCCCTCAAAATGCTCACCAGAACCCAAGAAACCCATTCAATCTGGAGAGTCAGAGGAGATTCCTCTGCTTTGTGCACCACCGAATCCTCCACTGCCTCCTTACACTCCTCATAGCTACTGCAGCCAGAACCCCATCAGAGGCTTCTCACACCCTTGAAGCCACCCTCTGGTGAGGGCACCCAAAACACTCCTGAGCATACCCACCTATCTTAACCCTATATATTCTGGCTGAGAAGCGCCAGGAGGATCCTGCTGGCAGCCATCCTCCTAATGCTTGCTACAGTGCCCTACAGATGCCACTGAGAGAAACCTGGCAGGGGGGCATCTACTACAATCAAGATGGTCATGTGCAAGGGGGACAATGCACCTTCATATATCAACTTTTTACCACCACTGATCTCCCAAATGGAAAAACCACACCCCTCCTACACTGAGAAAATTCAGGCTATGATTGATTTAATGCAATCCATCATTCAGACCCACAAGCCCACTTGGACTGATTGCTGCCAGCTGCTCCTGACTCTATTAACACTGAAAAGTTACCCAGGCCATGAAGTGGTTGGAGCAATACACCCCAGCAGGAATCGTGAATGCCCAGGCCTACACTCAGAAAAAATTCCCTGAGGAAGATCCCTGATGGGACCCTAATGATGACTGGGGATTTCAGATGCTTGAACACTATCAAGAGACTCTTTTAGGTGGCAACAAGGAAGGAGGAAAGAAGGCCATGAACATGAACAAGATCTCAGAGATGCTCCAGGGATCTGAAGAGAGATCAAGTCAATTCTATGAGAAGCTATGCAAAACATTCTGTCATTGCACTCCCTTTGACCCAGAAGTAGCCAAGAATCATTGAATGGTTAACATAGCCTTTGTAGGTCAGGCCCAGAGAGATGTCCAGTGTAAACTACAGAAGTTAGAGGGCTTCACTGGAATGAATGCTAGCCAACTATTGGCGGTTGTGATGAAAGTATTTGTCAACCAAGACCAAGAGGACTGGCTGGCATGAGCAGAACAGAAAATAAAAAAGAAGATAGATATGGTTACTGCCCCCCTAGTGGAACTGTTGCGGTACTCAATGGAGGATTGAATTGGGCCAAAGCTGAGGCAAAAGAAAGAACTGCCAAGAAGGGCCACCTCACCCAGAGGTGAGATTAGGAAGTAACCAGTATGCTCATAGCTCTCAAGAATGTCACTGGAAAAACAAGTGCCCCCAACAGTCAGAGGATTATCACCCAGTGCCCAGATGAAGGGGAAGAGGCCAAGTGATTCATGGACGGTACTAACCAATGTGGCAATCACATGAAGCCCTGAGGATAATTTTGTTGGATTGGCTACCATGGGAAACTATCAGGAAGAGTAGCACAGACTGGGCTCCATTTTGTTAGGCCTCCATGAGCCTATGTGGTCTGAATGACCATGGCGGGCGGATCCATGGACTTCATGATTGTTACCAGGGCCGAACATTCCATGGTGCTCAACATGTGGGCCCTTTCTCACAGACACAAGCCATTATTGTGGGAGACACAAGTAGCTGAGTTCGTTGCCCCTTCTCACTGCCTCTATGATACATTTTAGGTGGCTATGAAATTATTCGTGAATTCCTATATGTGCCCGACTGCCCTGTGGTTTTAATAGGTAGGACCTATTGAGAAAACTTAAGGCTCAGATAACTGTCAACTCTTATGACTAGGCCATCCTGATCCAAGGAAAGTCAGATGTGAAAATCCTGACTCTCATGGTCCCCCAAGGAGAAGAGTAGCAGCTCTACAGTCTCACAGAAAGGCCACAACAGGGGATTGAGATGCCTGGGGTGTGGATTGATGACAGTTCTCCTGGGCTGGCCTGAAACATATCTCCAATAGTAGTAGGACTAAAGCCAGAGGCTGAGACTTCCCACCAAAAAACAATATTTCATTCCTCACAAGGCACAAATTGGGATCCAGAGGCACCTGGGAGAGATTTCTAAAGTACAGAATCCTCCAACCCTGCCAGTTGTCCTGGAACACATCTCTCCTGCCAGTCCAGAAGCCAGGATGAATAACTATCAGTCAGTCTAGGACCTATGAGCAGTAAACCAGGCAACCATTGCCCTACATCCAGTTGTCCCTAACCACTGTATTCTCCTGGGTCTCATCCCTGCTGAATCTGCCTTCTTCATATATCTGGACCTCAAGAATGACTTCTGTATCCACCCAGCCCCCCAACCAATCTTTGCCTTCCAGGGGAAAAATCCTTAGAATACAGACAAAGGCCAGCTGACAAGGACTAGACTGCCTCAAGAGTTTAAAAAATTTCCAACCACTTTTTGCACCATGTTAGCCTCTGATTTAAAGCCTTCTCAGTGGACAAACATAGCTATATGCTGCTCCAGTATGTGGATGATCTACTGCTGGCCAGATAGACACAGGAGGATTGTATGGGAGGGACACAACAGCTCCTCACTATTCTATGGAAAGCTAGCTACAAGGTTTCAAGGAAAAAGGACCAAATCTGTCAAGAGAAAGTCAAATACCTCAGTTTTTACCTATCTTAAGGACAATGTTATCTCAGTCTAAAAAGAAAACAGGCTATTTACTCAACCCTAGTTCCATCAATTAGGATTGACCCCAGGTTCAAGAGTTCCTTGGGTTGCAGGTTTCTGTAGAATCTAGATACCTAACTTCTCTATCTTGGCAAAACCCCTCTATGAGGCCATAAAGGGGGGAGTGTGAGAATATTTTTTTTATGGGAACAAGCACAACAAAAGGCATTTGAAGAGATTAAACAGGCCCTCACTGACGCACTCGTGTTGGGACTCCCAGACGTGTCCAGTCCTTTCTTCTTGTATGTACAGGAGCATATACTGGTGTTGCACTGGAGTTCCTGACCCAAATGCTGGGGTCATGGCATTGTGCAGTGGCATACCCCTCTAAACAATTTGGCCCTGTCATCTGAGGCTGGACCCCTGCCTTTGAGCACTCGCAGCCACAGCCCTCTTAGTGTCAAAGGCTGACACTCTAACCTAGGGACAAGAAATAATGGTCAGAGCATCACACTCAGTACTGACAGAAATGGAGTACAAGGGGCAGTATTGGCTGAGCAATGCACTGATGGTCAGATATCAGGGTATGCTGTACGAAACCCATATATCCACCTGGAAGTAGTGCAGACTTTAAATCCCACAGTGTAGATCATGACTACATTGAAGTCATGGACAACGTATTTTCCAGCTGACCAGACTTAACAGACCAGCTTCTCAAAGATTCTGATGCTGAGTATTCACCATTGGTAGCATTTGTAGAAGAGGAAGAACACCTTGCTGGGTACTTCTAAATCCAAAATTGAGGTGAAACCTCTGCCAAAAGTAACCTCAGCACAAAACACAGAACTCATCACGCTGCCCCAAGCCTTTCAACTGGCAGCAGGGATATGTGTCAATATATACATGGATCCTAAGTATGCTTTCACTACCCTCCAAGTACACTGAGCTTTGTAAAATGAAAAAGGCCTAATCAACTCAGGAGGAAAATACAGCAAAGAAATCCTTGAACTGTTGATGCTATATGGGCTCCTAAAAAGGTGGCAGTCATGCATTGTTGGAGACATCAAAGGGGGAATACCACAGTCACTGGGGAAACCGTAAAGCAGATTGAGAAGCAAAGCTTGCAGCTTCCAAGGGGACAACAGAACCAACGGCTCTGACTGCCGCCCTACTCCCCAGTTCACTGGCAGAATGGGACCCTAATTGCTCACAACATAAGAATACCTGATTTAAAACTGAAAATGGGAGCTACCTTCCAGGGGAAGGTGGAGATTTGAAGACGGTGGAATAGCAATTTCTGAGGCCCTAGCTCCAGCATTGGTCAAGCAATTCCACCAGAAGACCCACATTGACTGGACAGCTCTTGAAGCCAACTGGGCTGACATTTCTACATTCCCTGGCTCTCCTGCATAGCTTGAGCAGTGCAAAATGTTGAAGGAGTCACATTTGAAAATAAAGTTGTGGTATTCACTGAGCTTCTCTGGGTCTTGGGCTATAAATATTTGCTAGTCTTTGTGTGTACTTTCTCAGGCTGGGTAGAGGCCTTCCCTACTCACATAGAGAAGGCACATGAAGTGGCCCAATCTCTCCCAAAGGAAATCATTCCTTGATTTTGAATCCCAATCACCATGGGATCAAATAATGGGCTGGTGTTTATGGCTGAAATGGTGCAATTAGCGGCAAAGGGGTTGAAGATTACCTGGAAGTTACACACTGAATACCATTCTCAGAGTTCTAGGAAGGTGGAGGGAGTGAACTGAAAGCTACAGTTAATACTAAGGAAAGTATTTCAGGAAACTCAACTGCACTAGGACCAGGTGTTGCCAATTGCTTTGTTGAGGATTCTATCTAGCCCTACTAGACAGGGTTCTCCCCTTCTGAGATTCTTTGTGGACACCCTCCTCCCATTATAAGGGGTATACAAGGAGATCTAAAAGGCAACATTATTCTGAGGCAGCAGATGCAGGCTGTTGGCTCAACTCTGACCACTGTAAACCATTGGATTAGGGAACGACCACCTGTGATCCTGACCATAGATGTCCACCAGGGATTAAACTTAGGGGTACTCTACCACTGAACCACATCCCCAGCCCTTTTTGGTATTTTATTTAGAGAAAGGGTCTCACTGAGTTTCTTAGTGCCTTGCCGTTGCTGAGGCTGACTTTGAACTCGTGATTCTCCTGTCTCACCCTCATGAGCCGCTAGGATTACGGGCATGTGCCCAGCAGATGTCCACCCTTTAAGCCAGGAGATGCTCTATGGATAAAAGCAGGGAATGTCCAACCCCTAAAACTTCTTTGGAGGGGCCAATCACTGTCATTTTATCTACCCCTACCTCAGTGAAGGTGTCCAAGGTGGTCCCCTGGGTTCACCAGAGCAGAATAAAACTCTCATGACTTGGGAGTGCATTCTGATGTAGTGGCACCATACAAATTGAGAGAGACCCTTGAGGATGGCAGCCCTGCTTTACAGACCCTGGAAGCTGATTAAGCTACACATGGAAGAAGCTTGAGGAATTGACCACCTGTCAGGATAAATGGACTATTTTTATTTCCAATATTGGCCTCTTTACTGAAATGTTTTGGCAATGCCACCCCTTACCCATCTCTGTTGTGTGGCCTTAGCTTCAATTTTTGCAGTAGGATTAGTAGAGACTGCTTTGGCCAACTAGCGCAGGGTTGAAAAAGCTTTGATTAGTAGTCTTTTACATCCTATTGATAGGGTGTTTCATTGCTATTGGCTGTGTCTGATCTGATTCCCATTTGCAGACTTCAGTTCCTCATCCTGTAACCCATGCCTTCCTGTGATTCAATCATGCTGAGGCATGACCACAACCCTACTTTATCATACCCATTTCAAGGAACAATTTCAGGGATCTGTAAACATAATAAGACTACCTATTCTATCTGCCAGCAAGGGAACCAACACACATGTTTCAACCCACAGTACTCCCCAACAGATCCTAAGCAGTGATAATATAGGTCAAATAATTATTGACTCCAAGCAGCCAGTGTCAGTTCTCTTTGATATGTGTGAAGCCATAAATAAGTATTGGTCATGGTGACCTGCCCAAGGCTAGTGGAGGGCTATCTTGGGGATAGGAATACAGACTTTATGATAAATATATGAATGAGCAACTCTTACCTCAACCCAGATGCACCAATAACAATGGTAACTGCCCCTACTGGAGCTGTGTATAATGGTCCATCTGGCAAGGGAAGGATAAAACAACTCTTCTCCAAAAGGTTGTTGCCATCTCAAGCTATATGTCAGGGGCCCATAACCCTGATAATTTCACTATCCTTAACCTAGAAGACTTGAGATGGAAAAATGGTCACAAAATTGACATGGCTATATATGAATAGGGCACAGATCCCAGGCCCGATACACATTAAAAGGGTTAGAACTCCACTTGAGTCTTCCTACCACCAAGTTGTTCATTCCTTTTTTAAAGAGATAAAGACTGGTTTACCCATCTCCACCACACTCAGAAACCTGTTCCTAACCTTAGCAGAAACAATGCAATCTCTGAATGTCTCTTCTTCTTATGTGTGTGAAGGAACTAATACGGGGGATCAATGACCATGGAAAGCTAAAGAGCTAATGAGCCCTCTCTCTGTTCAACTACTGGTGTTTGGTTCCTCAAAAACTCAATTATTGAAAGATATTATTTTGCTCAAGAGGGAAAACATTTTAACATCTCAGTTGGGAATTTAACATGTCTGGGCCCAAAATTCTATAACTACCCAGAAAAATAGTGGTGGGGTCCTCAAATTACACAGAATTGTCCCTTGTCAAACTTCTTTAACCTAAAAAGGCCTGGAACATGCTGCCACAGAAATTGAATGTCAAGCCCCTGGTGGACTATACTGGATATGCAGAAGGGCCACCAATGCCAAACTCTGTACCTCTCTGAACAGATAATCCACTATTGTGGCCCTGCCACTCTGGCAGGTCCTATGGGTACCATACTGCCATTTATGTATTAAACTGTATTATAAGGCTACAGGCTGATGTTGAAATTATAATTAATGAAACTGCAAGAGCCTTCAATTTATTGACCAAACAAAGAACTGATTCTGGTCTAGATCTTGTGTACTGGGGATGATTCACCCCTCTCTTTTCCTCCTTCTATTAGCCACAAGGGAACAATTGGGAGTACCAGTGTATGAAGACTGATGAGCCCAAAGGAGTGGTGAGCACTGGCAATTGGTAACTAGAAAGATGACAAATGCCCCTCTGAACAGATAATTCACAATTATGGCCCTGCCACCAAGGCAAGTCCTATGGGAACTGTGTTCCCATCTATATATTAAACTGTTTTATCAGGTTACAGGCTGTTGTTGAAATTATAACTAATGAAACTGAAAGAGCCCTCAATTTACTGGCCAAACAAAGCATTAAAATTCACAATATTATCTATGAAAACTGTTTAGCCTTAGACTGTTGCTTGCTTCTGAAGGTGGAGTACGTGGGAAACTTAACCCAAGCAACTGTTGCTTGCAAACTTATGAAGGCAAGGTCATAGAGGAAATCATATATCTTGTGAGAAAGATTGCCTATGTACCAGTCCAGACCTGGAAAGTTTGGAACCCGAGGGAACTATATGGGAGGTGGGTTTTCAACTTTTGAGCGATTCAAAACTTTTAATGCTAGAGGTCTGCCTATTTCTACCATTCCTGCTACCTCTGGTTATAAGAGCTGTCTCCAGTCTCATGGAGGCTATGGCTGAAAGGAAAATGGCACATGTTATGATATTATGGAAATATGAGCCATTAAATCAAGATGATGCTCTTTGACCCTGAAAGGAGCTGTGCCTCAAAGGGGGGAAATGTGGTAAGTGCATTCCCAGATCAAAGGGCTCTCCCAGAACAAAGAGAAGACAACATGGCCCACGCAGTACCTATGTGTACATGCACAACTCTGTTGCAACCCTATAATATAGAATACCCAGTCAGATTGTATGTTACCAAATAGGGAGACAAAGGGCTAACATGTAAAGGGGAAACCAACAAAGGATATATATGTAAGACAAAGCTCTGCTGAGTCCCAGAGTTCAGCCTTTTGGTGTGAATCCCCTGGGAAGGTCAGTGCTGGCACAAATAAACACTGCTTCTTGGCTGAAAGCCTCAGTGTCCTGTCTCTCTGTGAGAGAATCCTGCAACATGTTGTCATACATAGGTATTGCATTAGTTATATATTGCTGTGTAGCAATTTACAACACGTATTTTATTATCTGACTGTTTCTGTGAGTTAGGAACTTAGGAGCAGTTTAGCCAGACAATTTGAGTCCAGAAACTCTTATTAAGTTCCTGTTAAGACATTGGCTATGCTACAGATATCTGAAGACAGATCTCCTTCCAAGGTGATGCACTTAAATGGCTATTGACAGAAGTGCTCAGTTCATTGCTGACTCCTGGCAGGAAAGCTCAGTTACTTGCCATAAGGACTTCTCCATAGGGTTACTTGAATGTTCTCGTAATAGGATAGCTGGCTTTACCTTAGAGTGAGTCATCTAAGAGAAAAAACAAGGAGGAAGCCATATGTATTTATTATTCTAATTTTAGGAGCAAGACACTATAATTTCTATTGCATTCTAGTCATCAAAAAGGAATTGCTAAGAATAGCCCACATTTAAGAGGAGGAAAATTAGGCTCTATGTTTGCAGGAAGAATATTAAAGAATTTGTGCACATAACTTAAATCACCACAAATGTGACTTGAGGAAATACTGTGGCCGTATTGAGATAATAAAATCTCAATATGAGATCCAGCCTCAGGGTAAACCCTCATACTGAGGAAAGAGGAATGGATACAGAAAGAACCTTGATAGCCAGTGGTGGTGGCTGTCACATGCCTACAATCCCAGTGGCTTAGGAGGCTGAGGCAGGAGGATCACAAGTTCAAAGCCAGCCTCAGCAAATTACTGAGGCACTAAGCCACTTAGTGAGCCCCTGTCTTAAAATTAAAAAAATAAAAATAAGGGCCTGGGGTTGTGGCTCAGTGGTAGAGTGTTTGCCTAGCATGCACAAGGCACTGGGTTCGATCCTCAGCACCACATAAATATAAAATAAAGATATCGTGTCCACCTAAAACTTAAGAATAAATATTATTAAAAAACAATAAAAATAAATATAAAAAGGGCTGACTGGGGATGGGATATTTCTCAGTGGTTAAATGCCCCTGTTTAATCTCTGGGAAGGAAGGAAGGAAGGAGAAAGAGAGAGAGAGAGAGAGAGAGAGAGAGAAAGGAAGGAAGGAAGGAAATGAAAGAAAGAACTTTGATGACATTATTGAACCTCTGATCTGACCATGTCTGGAACCTACTCTTTGCTACTAGTTATATGGGAGAAAATATTTTTTCTTTCCTTACCATTTCAATTGATTAGAAACATGGAATTTGTCAATAGTTACGGCAAAGGGTGATAGTCAACATATTTAATCACCTATATACCATAATTTAACCTGTGTATTGGTATATAACTTAAAAATTATTTAAATATAGTCTCCATTTCTAAATTATAAAATTTATATATTTATAAAATTATTTATTCAATTACATATGCACATATGTGTATATGTATATAAAACTACTTATTTTAATTTTTCTTCAAATTATTCTAATAATTTCCAAATAATTTGATTTTTTTAAGCCATGGTTTTACAGAAACAACTGCAGTAAACTCTTATGACAACACTTCAATTGACTTGATAATCATTAGATGGTTTATACTAAAGTTTTCAATTTGTCTTAATGATAGCACTGTTATTCATGGTGATGACTTCTCAACTTCCAATGAACTAAAAACAAAAACAGTTTCATTGAAAATTTTTCTGTTAGCTATTACAAAATTAGATTTTTATAGATGTAATTAATAATTAAATTAAGACAAAGGGAGCTGGGTGATGTGGTGCACAATCCCAGCAATTCAGGAGGCTGAGGCAGGAGGATCACAAGTTTGAGGCCAGCTTCAATAATTTAATGAGGAACTTAGTGACACCCTGTCTCAAAATAAAAATTTAAAAAAGGGCTGGGGATGTAGCTCAGTAGTAGAGCATCTGTGGATTAAACTTCCAATACCTCAAGAAAACAAAAACGTTTAGGGGCTGGGGATGTGGCTCAAGTGGTAGCGCGCTCGCCTGGCATGCGTGCGGCCCGGGTTCGATCCTCAGCACCACGTACAAACAAAGATGTTGTGTCAGCCGAGAACTAAAAAATAAATATTAAAAAATTCTCTCTCTCTCTCTCTCTCCCCCCACTCTCTCTTTAAAAAAAAAAAAAAAAAACGTTTAATTTTAATTTCAGGCAATCATGTAAGGATCACTCAGTAAGATCATAAGCAGAGAGTGGATGACCCTAGTTCCAAAGTCCTGGTGAACCCTAGATGTATGACATTGGAGTACATCACAGGCCTTCTCTTCCCCAATGGGGTTTGGATCCACTCTTAGGCAAGCAGGGGATAATGGAATAGATATTGAGAGTCAGAGCCCCACACCATGGACATCAACTAATCAAAAAGGACATTGGTCACAGTACTGGAACAGAGTCATTAACTCCTTAGTTGTTTGGATTTAGGAAGGTTTAGGAAGGTCTAGGAATGTGAATGGGTCAGAATAGTCAGGGCTACAAGGACAGTATAGGAGAGGGACTCATTGGCCTAGGGTGGTGCTTTTTTTTTTAAACAACAACAACAAAAAAATTTGGTACTGGGAATTGAACCCAAGAACACTCAACACTGAAACACATCTCCAGCCCTGTTTTATGTTTTATTTAAAGACAGGGTCTCGTTGAATTACTTAAGGCCTTGCTCAGTCTCTGAGGCTGGCTTTGAACTCACAATCCTCCTGCCTCAACCACCTGAGCGGCTGGGATTACAGGTGTGTGCCACCATGCCTGGCAGGGTGGTGCATTTTATTGATAAAAAAAAAATATTTAAAAATCAAAACCAGTGCTTCCACACCAGTGCACAAAAGAGTTTGATATAAAGAAAATTTGTTTTGTCTTCCTGGATAGATCTTTCTTTCTTTCTTTCTTTCTTTCTTTCTTTCTTTCTTTCTTTCTTTCTTTCTTTCTTTCTTTCTTTCTTTCTCTCTCCCTCTCTCTCTCTCTCTCTCTTTCTTTCTATCAGGGATTGAACCCAGGGGTGCTTAACCACTGAGTCACATCTCCAGTCTTTTTTTTATTTTTTATTTTGAGACAGGGTCTCACTAAGATGCTTAAGGCCTTGCTAATTTGCTGATTCTGGCTTTGAGCTTGAAATCCTCCTGCCTGAGCTTCTAGAGCCACTGGGATTACAGGAATGCATTACCACTCCAGCATTGATATAGATTTTAATTTTCTTTCCCCAACCCTTCACCTTATCTCAGGCTACTGATTGGGAAAAGCTGTATTAGGTGAGATATTCTGGATGATGTCCACATGGCCTTGTCTATGTTATTTTTCATTTCTTATTTTGTTTATTTATATATTAAAAATTTATAAACAAGAAGTACTAAAATATGAGGACAGTTATTCTTAAGTAGTTCAAAGTTATAGAGCCCTTTCTTGGAATATGGTTGCATATCTGCACTAAGGGAGAATAATCATCTATGCAAACTCATGCTATTTATCTAAAGCAAATATCTTTCCAGAAAAAGAAGACAGAAATGTGTTCCTTTATCTGCTAAGTAGAACAAAAGAAAGATGCCCTGAGATTTCACTATGGGTGGAATATTAATTGGATTCCACCATGAGAATATACAGTTAGGAAAAAAATTTTTTTTTCAACCAGAAGAGATTAAATAAAGAAATCAGTTAAGGTTATTGGAAGACTGGAGAAAAAGGGAAGGTTACTCAATAAATAATATCTACTGCCATTCCTAGATTAAAGAAGGGAAATCATTATATAGAGGCCAAGGGTATGTGGTCTAAGGCTTATGTTATTGGAATCCAGAAGCCTGCAAGTGCAGGCTGCTGCCAGAGTCACTGTAGCTTCCCAGGCCACAGATTTACTACTACTGTTGCCTCTGTTACCAACATTATTGGCATTTCCACTTTTTATCAGTGGTGCAGTCTTTGTTTAAAGTGATGGAAACAGCTACTGTTTCAAGTGCTCAAAACTGGAAAAAGAAAGTCATATCTTCACTCCCTCTTGCCTGTTTTTCTTCCTTTTGGGCTTTTGAGGCTAGCCTCAAATTTTTGATCCTCCTGCCTCAGCTTCCAGAGTTGATGAGATTATAGACTTGTGCCACCAGGCCAGCCAAACTCCTCCTGCTTTTAAATCTGCACCCATTGCAACATATCACCCAAATCAGCCAGGAAATGTAAGATATAGAATCCAAGCACCTTACAACATATAGCAAAGAACAGAGAATGAAAGTTGAAAACAACAACAAAAAAAGAAAGTTATATCTCATAACCCTGGGACAGTAGAGAAACTCCTTCACCTTTCTGAGGAAAGATCATTGTGGAGTCTCAATGGTAAACCTATAGACAGTCACTCAAGAGTCTCAGGCACTGAGGGATCAGAACTATGTGTGGGGGACAAGGAAACTTCAGACAAGTGAAGAGTTCCTCCTTCAGGCAAGGGATAAGGGACAAATCCTTAATCCTTTTTAAAGGATACAGGAAATATCTAATTTTTTTTTTGTGTGTGTGTTTGTGTGCAATTATCTATGATAGCAGGCAAAGGATATATGAAATCCTCTGCCCTGTTTCTCTTGATGCACTCACTAAAAATTCCATATCACCAAGATTAAAATAATCAAAGTGCAATCTTGTCTAGGAATGAAAAGCATCCAAATGTAATTTGGAACTCTAAAATAAGGTGTCATTTGTATAAGGACAATGTGGATGAAGAGAATAAGGTACTATCCCAAAATAGAAAGTTATGGGGATGGACAATCTGTGGAAATAAAGTAAGACAATCAAATGAAAACCAGCAAAGTGTATTTATTTAGAGTTTGCTATAGCAAGGGCGTCAACCACTGTTACTTGTCTTTGGACACAGCCTCAAAGTTGGGCAGAGAAGCAGGAAAGTTTTGTAGTAGAAAACAGGGAAGCCTTCAGATATGCCCTAATTAGAGGCTAGTGGTATGGGGCCGATATAGGCTGGTAAACTAGAAGCAAGATGTCCCATATTATTGGTTAGGGGCATAAACTTAGCTTTCTCTGGTTGATCCCAAGCTGGAAGCAAGGACAAAAATTGGGGAAGCTCTCAGTTATTAATCAAGTCCTGACCACTTGGGGCTTTATCACAGGGGACAACTGTTATTGTTTGGCTTCCTGGACTATCTCTAAAGATAGTCTGACTTCCCACAAATTTAACTTATAACAGACTGTCTTTCTGAGATGGTTATAAATAAATTTTATAAATAAATTAATGGTTGCTGCATATTGTCAGTGTAAGGGAGGAATAAAGAAATTTCTTTATCCCCTTATGCCATGTACTTGGGGCTTGCAAATTTTAAGCTGCCAGATGGTAGCCTGACATGGTGTTACATTCCTGTAATTGGTTGAGGCAGGAGGATCACAAGTTCAAGGTCAGCCTCAGCAACTTAGTGAGACCCTATCTCACAAAAAAAAAAAAAAAAAAAAAAAGGATTACGGATGTACCTCAGTGGGTAGAATGCCCATGGGTTCTATCTCCAGTACCATAGAAAAACACTTGGTAAATTATACATCATATGAGAAAACATACAATTTTATTTGATATTAATAATTTTACATAGCAGAAGGACTTCATAGAGAAGTAGAAATCTCAAAAATGAAGATAAAGTTAGGTATGGTTGCCGCAGTCTGGCTGGGCACAATCAGGAGCCACTTGTCAAAAGAAACTAACTTTATTTTTAGAACCACACACGACAAACAAAATAGTCTCTCAGGAAAAACCCTCAGAGCCTCAACTGCCACCACCGGCTTTCCACAAGCCTCTCTCTCCCACACAAGCTTCTCCCCACCTCCCACAATCCTCCTGCTCTTGAGGCCGATTGGCTGGGTCACGTGGGCGGAGCCAAAAAAGTCCCCCAATGAGCAGCTCCGTGGTCTGAAAGGGCAGGGAAACAGTCCAATGAGCATCACCGCAGAGGAGCCAATCAGCTAGATGTTGCTGGGGCCGAGGAGCCAATCAGCTAGATGTTGCTGGGGCCGCTGTGAGCCAATCATCAGCCAGCAGCTGGAAGTTTGCTGGCAGCTGGAAGTTTGCTGGGGCCCCTTTGGCTGTGGCTCTCAACATCTCCCCCTCTCTGTTTAAACAACAAGCATGTGGCTTAGGGACCGTGCCTGTTAGGCAGTCCAATTCAACATATGGTCCTTACCCGTCATCGGATGAACTGACCTCTAGGCGTCAGCCTCCTGTCTTAGGTTGGTACCACTGCAATTGGATCATACCCGTCACTGACTACCGGTCCAGCATACAGCCATACTTGTGGATAGGCCTTTGCACCTGTGGGGGGGTGAGGTTCTTTGCCTCACCTCTGTTGGCCCCCAAATTTTAGACCATCACTAGTAGAGGAGGATGCAAAATGCCATGACATTAAGCCAATTGAGGGCTCCTTTGAAAAATTGTACCACCGGTGACATCATCAGCAAAAATACCCCAACACTACCACAAGTCGCTGCACCAACAGACAGTTCACAATGCATACAGGTGAGCTCACAATGTGTCCAGGCAAGTTCTGCAAGCAGTTCAGTGATGGCTATTGTAGAAGCTGTAGATTGGTTTTATCTTTGACTTCACCAGCACTGGGATGAAGATAGGAATTCTGGCAATAATGGCTAAAGAAAAAATTATGTAACATTCCAGAAGGCACTAAAAGAAAACAATTTTCTTAACAATTTACATTGTCTTCACCGGCACTGGGATGAAGATAGGAATTCTGGCAATAATGGCCAAAGGGGCCCCAGCATATGGTGGCGCCTGTAATCTCTGGAAATTGAATCAGGAATATGGAAAGTTTGAGGCTAGTTTGGGCAATTTAGTGAGACCTTAAATAAAAAGGGCTAGGAACGCAGAGTTCTTGCCTGGCATGCATGAGACCCTGGGTTAGTTTCCAAGCACTGGGGTGGGGGGTTTGGGGAAAGGCAGTCAGACTCAGGGGCTTATACCATTTTAGCAAAGGGTGATAAATCATGAATAAATGACTAGACAAAAGAAAGGGGCTTGGCTTTTAAGGATTGTTTATTATGAAAAAATTACTAGGAAATATTGGAGAAACTAATGGAATATGAGGATATAAAAGTTATATTATAATGTTTGTTTGTGCAGACTCAACTTGGTATCAACTTCCTATTTCCAGTGGTAAGAATATTCTCTTTTCTGATACTAGGAAGGCACCTTTCTCATGGAAAATGTATTACGCAGAAAGAGGGAGGAGAGAGAACATTTGCTATTTCTCCATTGCCTTCAGTTCAAAATAATCAGTATGTTAAAACAGTATATTTGGGGGCAGCATGTTCTGATCCCTCTCATGGGTTCTATTTTTATTTACAATCTGGCCATTGTCCATTTGTATATTCAGTGTTTCAATTCTAAATTGCAGATGTAGACTTGAGATCATACTCCTCTTGCCTGCTACAGAATGAGGCAGTGGGAATTCACTTACTTCATGATATCAATGATTTATTTGAGCAATACTGAGGCCAGGTTGACTAATTAGAAGAGCAAAGCAATGTAAACAACTAATTTTCCCTGGAAAAATTAAGATAAATTTTATAATCCTGTAAGGGTATTTGAACTTCCTGAGTTCAAATACCCTTAGAATTTTATTACATTATTTATGTATTTTTTAATTTATTGGTAATGGGAATTGAATCCAAGAGCACTTTGCCATTGAACTAAGTCCCCAGACCTTTTTATTTTGTATTTTGAGACAGGTTCTCATTAAGTTGCTTAGGGCCTCACTAAGTTGCTGTGGCTGGCCTCAAACTTTGCAATCCTCCTACCTCAGCCTTCCAAGTAGCTGGGATTACAGACATGTGCCGCCATGCCCAACTCTAATGGACCGAATTTTAAACTTAATAATATGGAGAAATTTAGCCAATTATTTTGGGTCAGGACTGCTTTCCCAGTAACTGGGCTGTCTTAGGACAAATCCCAATCCTTGTACATGTTAGGCAAGTGCTGTACTACTGAGCCGCAACACAGTCCTTTTGTTGTTTTATTTTGAGACAGGATCTCCTTAAATTGCCCAGGCTGACTTCAGATTTATGATGCTTCTTGAGTAGCAGGGATTATAGTTGTGCACCACTATGCCTGGCTCAGGCCACATTTTTTCAGAAACACATTTTAGGCAAAAGATGTGACTGCACATAGTGTGATGAGATGATTCTCAGAAGCACTGATAAGGAAAGGGAAAGTAAATCAGGGTTACTTCCCTGACTTACTTCCCTTACTTGGGAAGCCTAGCCTAGTCACATTAATTAGCAAGTTACCACTGGGGCTACCTATCGAGGCTCAATCATATGCTGGGAATCATTTGAGTGTTGTCCTACTCAAGTAGGGAGAGGAAGCTGGAGTATTTATCCTCTAATTCCTATCAGTTATTAGTTTACTATTGCTCCCAGGAGTGTTACTCTTCAGTACTTTGGATTTGCTCTGTACCTAGGCTTAGAGAAAGCCCTCAGGCAGAGTCATGAGCTAGCAATAAGCATGCTGTCTGCATGAATGGAAAAAATGTTGCAGGGGTCAGAGCATGGTACTGATATCTTCCACACTGGCCAAGAAAATGAAAACTAGGACTCCCTATAAAGCACTAAGATCTAAGAGAATTCAAAAGTACATTACAACATCTATACATTATGCCTAAGTTTTTGTGTATCCTGTGGGTATGTTTTTGGTAAATCCCAAAAATGTTCCACAGGTCTGACTTCATTTTCATTTGCACTTCAATATCAGGCTCTGTCCTGTCCTTTTGTTCTTTTAGAATTGATTGTTGGCAACTTAGCTTGAAGCCTCTGCTTTCAGTAGGCAATATGCCGAGGGTGTGGCATTAATCTTTCCTCAGCTTTGAAATATTAAATAAAAGCAAAAAATGGACCTTAGTCCTTGCCTGGGAGTGGAGCTCTGCTTGACCAGTGGTGAAATGGAAAGAGATGAATACATAGTGAGTAAAACTGATCCTTTCCAAAGGTATTAAGTAAACCCTGATGATACATTAGCCATTAGCAGTCTTTTTTTTTTCTCTCCTCACAACATCATACATGTATTTTGTATACTGATGAGGGTCTCCTTCCATCTTCCGTGCAATTCCACTTCTCCCTCCTTTTCCCTCCCACCTCTCTTCCCTATTTAGTGGTAATCTTCTTCTCATGCTCTTCCTCCCTGATACATTAGCAGTCTTTTGTGTGTGTCGCTCTTGTTTTATTGCTGTCTGACCAATTAGCATGACTGGTTTTAAACAAACACACACACACACACACACACACACACAAACACACACACACTGAAGCAAGAGGGGATAGGGATCAGAGTAGAACTCCAGGACATAGGTGCTTGTATGTAAAGGTGCAGTGGTTAAGCTTTGGGGCATTGGCAGGAGGTAGATGATTATAATCTGACTTTACTGTACACTTGCTGCACAACAGTGAGAATATTGCTTCTCTAAACTCATTTCCACATTTGTAAAATGAACAAGATAACAGTGACACCTTCTCATGGTTCTTTGGATGATTTAACAGGATGATGTATTTGACTCTGTTGGCATAAAGTAATGGGCATATGTCATAAAATAAATCAGTCAGGGTTCAATGAGAGAATAAAGCCACTACAAGTGTTATTAACAAAGGGTTTTTATGGTGTAGGAGTACAGGGGACCTTGCTTCCATCCTCTGAGGGTTCAATAATTGAGTTTGCTGATATAAACTGACAAAAGACAGATTAACAAGAAGAAAGGCATATAAATTTGTTGTGTGTTCAGGGGCATCACAAGAACAAAAAGTAAGTACTCACACCCCAGTAAGATTAAAAATCTTATATATTTTTCATCATATGGGAGAAGGAAGTGAGGGCTGTAGGCACTTTTAGAGAAAGAGTAAATGATTTTTAGTGGAGAAGAATGAACTCAAAGAACAAATAATAGCTTAGGACAAAATTAACTGGGCTATGGGTGTGGGGTCAACTCTTGCCTTTTCTGAGAGTTAATCTCTTTGATGAGATTATAGGGAGGAGGTTTGAGATAATTACACTCCTCCAGGAGGAATTTCCTTTTTTCAGATAAGGGAACTTCAGAGAGAGCCTCCCCCTGTCCTTTTGGGGGAGAAAAATAGGTGAGACAAGAGGAGGGTAGTGGTGGGGAGAAGTCAGAGAGAAGTTGTTTTCAGACTGCTTTTCTTAGTTGGAAGTACTCAGCATCTCAAAGCACTTTATTTTGAGATACCATTTTCTGAGCCCAAACAATGGGAACAGAGCTTATGACTGAGGGAGGAGATCAGGAAGTAAAGATCCAAGAAGAAGTTGGAGAAATGACCATGAAGAAATTCTCTTGATGCCCTGGGGTGAGTGAACAAGTTGAAGCTTATAAAGAAATCTGAGAAGCCAAGAACATCCATCATCTAAAGTGAGACTGTGCATTGGGAGCTTGTGAAGCACTTGATGGGAAGTGATGCCTCTCCTATGGACATATCTGTGTCAATTGTTGTGTGTCTGGTATTGGGCCTGCAGCTGCTTTTGATCATCAGGGCTGGCAGTTAAGAACAACCTAGTGCAGAACAGAGGAGAACAGACAAATTGGACCTGCTTGGTATCTCATCATCTGACTTACCCCACATGACACAATGAAGACCTCTAGAGAGGCATGTTTCACTTCTGCTTGGCAAATTATAAACAAGCTCCTCTTGTGGTCAACTCGAACCTGGAGCCAAATGGGAAAGGGAATTCTGGAAAACACACTGCTTAGTTTAACATGTTGACAACGGAAAATCCAGTATACCCCAAATGATTCTGGCTTTAATTTCTGTCTCATGTAATAAAATCCTAGGAACCTAGCTCTTTAGATTTTTCTGCAGTGCTATCTTCAGTAGGCAGCTTTACTCTGTGACAGTGGTCCACTTCATGCTTTGAATATAGCCTTTGCTGCTCTGCCACTGCAACTTATTTTTAAAATGGACATGTTTCTGTCTCTTCCTCTTTCTCTGCTCCTCCCTAATCTCTTCCCCTCCCTAATCTCAGAGGTGAACAGGATTACCTTTCTTCCCTATCCTAGGCTGAGTTATCTGTCCCGGAGTACACACCCACATAGGAACAAAGTAATCTAGATTTTGGGGCTGGTACCAGAAAATCTCAGCAATGATTATCGCCCAAATTAGGAAGAAAATTACAACTCCGAACAGAGAACACATGGAATGTAGCCATTGAATCATCTCTTTAAAAACCCCCTCTTCCTGCTGATGGGCAGAATCACAGACATTGGGACAGGTGTCCCCTATGTTTCTCCTTCTCTTGCAAAGCAATAAACCTTCTTTTTTCTTTTTCTCAAAACTGTTTCCTTGTTATTAGATTGGCACCAGGACCAAGGGCCAAGGTTTCAACACCAACTCCAGAGTTTTAGATGTCTAATGAAGTTCCAAAAATGTTGTCCTCATTCCAGCCAGTGGGAAGGAAAAAGAGTTTGTCCATTCTTTTAAAATTTTTGCTGTGGTACTAGGGATGGAACCCAGGGCCTCACACACACTACTCAGTCATTTCTTATTTGTGCAGACTTGGAGATTGCTTTAAATGTTGAACAGGCACAGACTTTGTGAGCAATGTAATTCTGTCAAATAGGAATTCTTTTTTATTAATTTTCAGTTAAGTTCCTTTCTTTGTAATCACAGCCAAAGATCTTGTCTAGAAATAGTTTTGTTTTAAGGACTGAAAACTAGTCTTTGTTGGTTACAGTATTCATATCCATCCATTTCTTTTTCAATTTAATGGCAGCTATGCTGAAGTCATTTAAAACAGATTGAGTGGGAAAAAGTACACTTAATCTACTCCTTGCCATCAGATAAATGCTTTCTATGATGAGACACTAGTTTCATCTACCTAAAGGTGCAGGTTTTTTTTGTTTGTTTGTTTTTGTTTTTGGTGGTAGTGAAATTGAACCTAGGGCCTCACACATACTAGGCAAGCACTGTACCCCTGAGTTATACCCCAGTTCTTTTTATTTCATTTTTGATACAGGGTCTTGCTAAGTTTCCCAGACTGACCTCTATAAGGTTCTTGCTTAGCATCCAGACAGCCATCTTAAGTGACAGCCACCATTTTATGGAAATAGTTTCATTTTCCGGCCCAAGGGCCTTTCTGATAAAGGCTCACCACTCCCCCACACCAACCCAACCCTTAATCACCTGCATTAGGATCCGCCCAGATCTGATTCCTGAGCTTGTCGTATAAAAATCCCAGAATCCAATCTGTTTTGCCTTTCTCTCCTATAGAGAGATGGCCTTTATTTGTCAGCCCTGACACATAAACTCTCATGTGTATCTCTGCCTGGTCTCTGTTTTTTATTTCTCTGTGTTCTGGGGGCCCAATACTCCTTCTATGACCTCTGTTGTGGGGGTAGAGGGTAAACCTTACTAACACAGACACCTAGCCTTATTTGCACTTTTGGCTCTCTAATTTCTACCCACTCCTTTTTGGTCATTCCACAGGCCCTGTACCCCTTATGGGAAGGGACATTCTCACAAAGTTCGGGGCTAACGCTTTCCTTCTCTCTTCACATATGCTTCCATCCAGACTTGCCTGCTGCTCCCCTGATCCTCACCCTTACCTTAGGACCATCCCCTATTCTGTCTGCCAGTGCCTTCCCATTACCTCCTTCAGAGGTAGATCCTAGTCTGGGAAGTTTCAAGTCCTATGGCCTCACCATGAGCCCATTCACATCCGTCTCAAAAACCTCCTCCATTTTCTGGCCCAATCGCAATACCTGCTTTCCCTCCTTGCTGCTGCTGTCCCTCTCTTTTTGAAGAGCAGCTTTGATCATGTTCCCCCACCAGCTTTGCTGTCCCCTCTGGGGATTTGAGCTGCTTTGGGATCCTGGCCTGAGGGCCCAGGACAATTACCACATATCTTCCTGAGGGCCCAGGACAATTACCACATACATTCTTCCTTTCAACTAGCGCTCTTCTTCTTCATCCACACACCGGCCTCATTTGGGTAAGAGATTTTGCCCTTCCCTTCCCCTCTTCCCCACAAGTCTACTCCCTAGAGACTGGCAGTGACAAGTCTCCTCTCTAGAGATAAAAGTTAATTTAGATCTTGGCCCAGCGCCAAGATTCTTGACCTTCTCATCCCTTCCCCTTGGTGAGTTCACTCTCGAGTCTTGGTTCTCAGCTCCTCAGCAGAGCTTACAAAAGCCCGGGCCAGGTAACCAAGACTCTCTACAGGCAAAGCCCAGAACTAGGGAAGTAATGGGTGATGACTCCCTTTTCTCAGTCCCAGAAAGGCTTCAGCCCTGGGACCAGTGAATTGTGTGGTGATGACCCCTTTTCCCTCCTGTCCCCTCTCTGACTCTGGTTTAGCCTAGAACTGGGGACACCTGCCTTTAGCCACTCCATCACTCCAACTCGCCATGGGGAACTCCCAATCCAGAATCCCATCTGACTCACCTCTCGGCTGCCTCCTGGCCCACTTAGCCCCACTCCATTTGGCTCCTAATTAATTCAACTTTCCACTCAGTCATGGCCCTTCTCTGACTTGGACAATGGCCACCTAATGGCACTTTTGATCTCAATATTTAGATTCTCAATGGAATCTTCATAACTTTTGCAAGTGCTCAGGAAAATGGAAGGAAATCCCTTACATGCAGGTTTTTTTTCTTTTTCCACTCTAAGCCTTCCCTTTGCCCCTCTTGCTCCCCCAACCAACTTGTACTTGTCACCAAAGCTCTGGATTCCTCCAAAGACCTTACTTCTAGACAAACAAGGGACCCAGAACCCTCCTCCCTTCTTCTATTGGCATAGTACATTGTAAAGCCCTAGGCAGCAATCTCCCTGGCCAAGACCACACTGAAGCTAACATTGAAATACAAAGGACAGACTCAGCAGGGTTGATAAGAGGCCTAAGACTAAAAAAAGAGTGTCAATTTAACTTTTCCCTTGGCTGAAACACAGAAGAATGGCTTCAAAATTTTTTCTCTCATCTCCCTGATCTCATACACCCATTTCATCTTTATGTGGCTGAAAAGCAGGGATTTGCTCTAGGGGTCCTTGGACACATGCTGGGGCCAACCTTTGCCCCTGTGTGGCTTATCTATCGAAGGGTCTTGATCCTACTATTCTGGGATGGGCCCCTTGCTTACCAAAGTTGACCGCAGCCTCTCTACTCATTAACGAGTCAAAGAAACTCACCTTTGGGGCCCCACTAACCATCCTGGATTCCCATCACCTAAAGGAACTTCTCACCTATAAGGGCTTACATTCCTTATGCCTGGGTCACCTTTCATCTCTACAGGTTTCCCTGGTGGAAGATCTCAGTCTTACTTTCCACATGAGCTCACCTTTAAACCCTGCTACTCTCCTCCCCACTCCTCAGGACTCTTCCACCTCTTCTCTTACCCATTCATGCATCGAAATTCTAGAGGAGCTTCTTCTACATCCCTCCCACATACAGGAAGGCCCCTTGCTCCAGGCAACATACACATGGTTCACAGATGGCTCTCCTTTCTTCAGGCAGGGTATGTTATAGTCTCTCCAACCTTGGTTGTGGAAGTGGCTCCCTTCCCCAATAATACATCCAATCACAGGCTGACCTTGTTGCCCTCATCAGAGCCTTCACTTTGGCAAAGGGAGCCTCCCTTAATATCTACTATCCCTTGAATTACATTTAGATTGAACTAAACTCCTTCCTTTGGCTCTTTTTAGGTTATAGGCCCTTCCAAAGAAGCCACTCAACATCTCCCCTTTTGAGCTTCTGAATGGACGGCCTATCTCCCTGCTCAGCTCACCACCTTCTGATTCTCCACTACCCCTTGCTCCTCATCTTTTCTGGTCCCTTCTTGCATATATCAGAAACCTTCTTTAGCAATACAGTGATACTGGCAAAACCTAGTTCTGCCTCTTCCCCTTCTCCCACTCTGTCTCCTGGCAACCTGGTACTTTTTAACCCTCCCAACAGACCCCCTGCTCCTCTCAACTCTCCATAAAATGGACTCTATTGGGTCATTCTTACAACTCCTTTGGCAGCCCGCCTTGAGGGCATCCTATTGGGTTCATAACTCTCTGCCCTATTATACAGTGAGACCCACAGGCCCTCTCTAGCTGCATTTCTCCAAGGCCAGAGCCTCCAATCTTCCTTAGGTCTCTGAGGAGCACAAGGACACTGCAGAACCATGAGAACCATCCTTCCCTTTTTCATTTTTGCCCTCCTCCCTCATTCTGCACTCACCTCCCAGGGGTACTACTGCCAGGGATTATCATTCTGATTTCAAGGAAATTTATAGCAACTTGCTCAAGCCATATTAATTATGCAATCCCAGCTTGATTCCTTAGCTGCTGTGGCAGAATTGAAGGGGCCTTGATCTTCTTATGGAGAAAAAAGGCAGACTTTGTACCTATAGGAGGAATGCTATTTTTATGTCAATCAATCTGGTATAGTGAAGAACAAGGTAAAACAACTCCAACAGGACCTTGAATGTTGGAAACAACAGTTCTCCTCTGCTGAAGGAATACCAATCCCTCACCAAAACTGGGCCGCCAGGTACAACATTCCACCACCACTCAACCTCTGTTGTCAATGATTCAAACCCACCCCTTCCCAGCAGGAAGCAGTTATAGAAGATTGACCTATGTCCCTGTTCCCTAAGGGGCCCAATAAAAAACAAAAAAAAGGGGGGAATATAAGGTCCTTGTTTAGCATCTGAATGGCCATCTTAAGTGACAGTGTTTGGTGTGTGGGAGAACTTGCCTTTTGGTTTTATTTCCCCCATCAGGTTTCTCCCAGCTGAAGTTACATTTTCATCTCTCAGGAATAACGTCATGTAATCCCTTACCCATTCCCCTCCTCTCCAAAGGGTGCCAAAGTCAAAAGTTTTCTTGACCAATCCCGGGAGACACAGTGTCTGCTCGCCTGTTCCTGAGTCACCCTGCCAATGAGCACCCGCCACATCGCCAAAGCAACCCTTCTTCTTTTTTTTTTTTTAAGAGAGAGAATTTTTTAATATTTATTTTTTAGTTTTCAGTGGACACAACATCTTTCTTTGTATGTGGTGCTGAGGATCTAACCCAGCGCCACTCGCATGCCAGGCGAGCGCGCTACCGCTTCAGCCACATCCCCAGCCCAAAGCAACCCTTCTTAAGCCAAAGCTTGCAGGCTAACACTGCTGCCCTCTCTTCCTCTCCTTTTCTTCCCCCTTGGGCAGCCCCCCAATAAAATCTCTTGGTTGAATTTCTGTCTCGGGTGAGTCACTGGCCTTTCAACAGCCACCATTATAAGGAAAAAGTTTCCCTTTCCCGCCCAAGGGCCTTTCTGAGAAAGGCTCAGCACTCCCTCATACCAACCCAACCCTTAATCACCTGCATTAGGATCCGCCCAGATCTGATTCCTGAGCTTGCCCTATAAAAATCCCAGAACCCAAGCCTGTTTTGCCTCTCTCTCCTATAGAGAGATGGCCTTTATTTGTCAGCTCTGATACATAAACTCTCATGTGTATCTCTGCCTGGTCTCCAT
The DNA here is from genome assembly GCF_021218885.2 of Marmota monax. Classification (NCBI taxonomy): domain Eukaryota; kingdom Metazoa; phylum Chordata; class Mammalia; order Rodentia; family Sciuridae; genus Marmota; species Marmota monax. The sequence goes on from NW_026695227.1 coordinate 2,959,428, forward strand.
CTCTTGTTCTTCACTTTCCCGTCAATCTCAGACTTCGATCCACCTGCCTTAGACTCCTGAGAAGTTGGGATTATAGGCAGGCATTTACCAGGCCTGTTAAAGTTTGCAGATTTTTAGTTACTATTAACAACTGCTTGAGATTCGGTTAAAAAAGCAGTTGTCCTTTCATCTTGGCAAAGGTGCAAATTATCAATTTCAAGTGTAGGCCTTAAGTAGCTCTTTTAGCAAAGCTGCAATACCTTCCTCTCTGCTTCTGTGTTGCCTTTTTCTAGCTTGGAAGACCTTCTGAGAGTATTAATAAGAAGCCAATACATAATAAAAAAAAATCATTAATCTTTTCTATCATTTCCCCTAAAGCTACAACATCAATCAGCATGTGGTCTCCTTTTTAAGCTAAAGCAGAAAAATATTTGTCACCAAAGTTATAGTATTGTGATATTGAGCCTATACCACCTGCTGTCCAACTTCTAAGTCTAGTACCATATTTTAGTTTTTCATGAGGTATAGTCTCCTACTTCCGGGTACTTAATCCATAATTATTAGGACTTCATTTTATTTATTTATTTATTTTTTTTGTGACAGGGCCTGGAGTGTAGCTCAGCAGTAGAGTGTGTAGTAAGTACATTTGAGGCCCTGGCTTCAATTCCTAGCAAAACACACACATACACACACACACACAAAAAAAAAACACACAAGAAAGAAAAAAAGTAAAATAAAAAAAATAAGAAAAAAAATCAGTACAAAACACAGAAACCTAAAAACAAAAGCCCAGATATTAAAACAATATGGAAGGTTTTTGTTTTGTTTTTGTACCAGGGATTGAATCCAGGGGTGCTTATCCACTGTGCAACATCCCCAGCCCTTTTTATTTTATTTTTTATTTTGCAACAGGATGTCACTAAGTTACTTAGGGCCTCACTAAATTGCTCAAGCTATCTTTGAACTTTCAATCCTCCTGCTTCATCTGCCTGAGCCACTGGGATTATAAGCATATGCCACCATACCCTGCTGGAAGGGGTTGTTTTTGTTTTGTTTTGCTTTGTTATGTTTTGTATTTTCCCCTGGGATTGAACCCACAGGCACTTTGCCTCGCAGTTTTAGCCTCAACCTTTTTTGTTTTTTATTTTGAGACAGGATCTCAGATCCTCCTGCCTTAGCTTTCTAAGTAGCTGGGGTTACAGACTTGTGCCTCCACCCATACCAAGAATAATCTTTCACTTATGTTAACTTTGAAGTAGATAAAGCATGACCTGAAAATAGTTCTGCAGTCCTACTTTTCCTCTTGCTATTGGTTAGAAATTAGTTCCATGGCCACATGTTGCTGAAGGGGCTGCTTTTATGGGAATATAGTTTCATTGCCAAGCTAGTAAGAAGAAAGTGTAAATAAAAGACACCTCTCTTGGGCTGGGGATGTGGCTCAAGCGATGGCATACTCACCTGGCATGCAGGGGGGCGCTGGATTCGATCCTCAGCACCACATAAAAAAATAAAATAAAGACATTGTGTCCACCGAAAAATTTTTAAAAAAATTTAAAAATTCTCTCTCTCACACAAAAAAAAAAAAAAGAAAAAGAAAAAGATACCTCTCTCCCCACACTTTCCAGAAAAAAAAATAACAGTTTCAGTTGTGCCCCTATTTCTGTTTCAGAAATTTAGTCATGTGGCACACCTATCTATAAGTGTTAAAAATTAAGGGTTCATACTAGGAAGCCAAATGCCCAACTAAAAAGTGAGAGTTTTATTACTATTTTGTATGTAATGAGGATTGAATCCAGGAGTGCTTTAGCACTGAACTATATCCCAGCACTTTTTATTTTTTATTTTGAGACGGGGTTACTAAATTACTAAGGGCCCTCTCTATGTTGCTGAGGCTAGCCTCAAACTTGCAATCCTCCTGCCTCAGGCTCCTGAGCCATTGGGTTTACAGGCAGGCCTGTCCAGAAGGACTTGCAACTAATCGGGAGACAAGAACAGATATTTGTTAACACAAATTAGTCTTGGGTCTAGCAGGTGAAATCACATAGCAAAGAATCTATCATATTGTTAACAACTCAATAAATGTTAAATGTTGGGCTAAGGATGTAGCTCAGTGGCAGAGTGCTCTCCTGGCATGTGTGAGGCCCTTGATTCACTCTACAGTATTACAAAAATAAATAAATAAATAAATAAAGCTTCCTGTACTCAAACAACAATTTTGCTGAGAAAAAAATCAGGAAAACCATCCAAAAAAAAAAATACTGAAAGAAAGAAAGAAAGAATTGGAAGTTAATCTACCCAAGGAGGTGAAAGATCTCTACAGTAAAAATTATACAACACCGAGGAAAGAAACTGAAGACCTTAGAGGACAGAAAGACCTCCCGTGTTCTTGGATAGGCAGAATTAAGCTAAAATGGCCTTACTATGAAAATCAATATATAGATTCAATGCAATTCCCATCAAAATACTAATGATATTCTTCACAGAAGTAGAAGAATCAGAAACCCAGAAGAGCCAAAGCAATCCTGAGCAAGGAGAGCAATGCAGGAGGCATCAGAATACCTAAACTCAGATTTATACTACAAACCTACTGCAACAAAATCAGAATGATATTCACATCAAAACAGACATGAAGAGCAATGGGATAGAAGACACAGAGACAAACCTACATACTTATAGTCATATGGTATTTGACAAAGAGGCCAAAAATATATATTGAAGAAAAGATAGCTTTTTTAACCTATAGTGCTGGGAAAACTGATACCCATATATAGAAGAATGAAATTAGATCCCTATATCTAACCTTGCATAATAGTCAAGTCAAAGTGGATCATATGTTGGGCATGGTGGTACAATGCCTGTAATCCCGGTGACTCAGGAGGCTAAGGCAGGAGGATTGAAATTTTGAGGTCAGCCTCAACAATTTAGTAAGACCTTTCTCAAATAAAAAGGGATAAGAATACGGCTCAGTGGAAAAGCACCTCTGGGGCCTGGGACTGTGGCTCAGAGGTAGTGCACTCGCTTGGCATGTATGGGGCACTGGGTTTGATTCTCAGCACCATGTATAAATAAATAAAATAAAGATCTATCAACAACTAAGAAAAAAATTAAAAATAAAAAGGACTGGGAATGTAGCTCAGAGGTAAAGTGCTCCTGGGTTGAAACCCCAGTACCAAGAAAAAAAAAAAAAAAAAGCTGTACCAAACACTTAGGAATTAGACCATAAAATAGGGTCAATACTTTATCATGTTGGTGCAGGTACTGAGTTCCTTTACCAGATCCCTAAAGCTCAAGAAATAAAACCAAAAATTAATAAATGGGGTGCCATCAAATTAAAAAGTTGTATAGCAAAGGAAATAATTAAGAGTATGATGAGAGAGCTTATAGAATGGGAGAAAATATTTGCCAGCTACTCCTCTGACAGGGGATTAATATCCAGAATATATAAAGAACTCAAAAAACTTAATACCAAAAAACAAAATAACCCAATCAATAAATAGTCAAAAGAACTAAACAGACATTTCTCAAAAGAAGAAACACAAATGACCAACAAATAAATGAAAAAATGTTCAATATCTCTAGCAACCAAGGAAATGAAAGCCAAAACTACACTAAGATTTCATCTCACTCCAGTCAGTATGGAAATTATCAAGAATACAAATGATAATAAATGTTGATAGTGGCACATACTTGTAATCCTAGTGACTTGGGAGGCTGAGGTAGGAGGATCACAAGTTCAAAGCCAGCCTCAGCAATTATCATGTCCCTTAGTGAGACCCTATCTCAAAACATAAAAAAGACCTGGTGATGTGGCTCACTGTTTAAGTGCCCCTGGGTTCAATCCCTGGTACCATAAATAAATAATAATAAATGTTGATAAGGATGTGGGGGCAAAGGTACACTCATACATTGTTGGTGGGACTAGAAATTAGTACAACCACTCTGGAAAGCAGTTGGAGATTCTTCAAAAAACTAGAAATGTAACCCCATATAGCCAGCTATCCCACTTCTGGGTGTTTATACAAAAGAACAAAAATAGGCATAATATAATGACACATCATATCAATGTTTACAGCAGTACAATTCACAGTAGTCAAATTATGAAATGATCCTAGATGTCTGTCAATAGATAAATGGATTAAGAAAATGTGGCGTAAATACACACTGGAGTATTATTACTTGAGTCATAAGCAAGAATGAAATGGTTGTATGAACTATGATTGTAGCTCTGTTCGATCCTCAACACCATTTAAAAATAAATAATAAAAAAATAAAGGTATTGCATCCATCTAAAACTAAAATTTTGTTTAACAAAAATGAAATAATGGCATTTGTTGGTAACTGGATGGAAATGGAGAACATCGTGGTAAGTGAAATAAGTCAGACTCAGAAAGTGAAGTGTTGAATGTTTCTCTCATATGTGGAACCTATAGGAAAAAAGGCAGGGGAGGGTGACATCAGATATCATAAAGATATAGGGAATATCAGTAGAGTAGAAGAAAGAGATTGAAAGGGAGGGAGGAGGGATGGGAAAAGGGAAGAAATGCAGAATGAATTTAACAGTTTATAATTAAAATATATTAAAATATATTTACATATGTTATGCACATTATAAAAATACTACAGAGAATTTCATCTTTTTGCATATGTAGAAAGCACCAATCATAAATAAATGAGTGAAAAGGAAGATTAGTAGAGGAGAAGGAGAATAGCGGGAGGGAAGGGGAGGGAAATTGAAAATGGGGAGAAATGGGAACTGAATTGGAATAAATTCAATTCTGTGCATATGTGACTTTAGCAAAATGAACCCAACTGCTATATTTATAATGCTCTAACAACAAAAAATAAATAAAAAGATTATAAGAGCGGGGGAAAAAGTTAACTATTATTTATGTCAAAATGTGGCCCAGAGAAGACCCTACATAGTCATTTTCCTGTTGATTCACTCTAACTCAAATAAGTTTTCTTAAAAAGACTCTTATTTTAAAAACAGTTTGGGGTTCACAGCAAAATTGAGTGAAAAATACAAAGAGTTCCCACGTATCACTCGCCCTCGTGAACACATAGTCTCTCCACCTTTGGTGGATAACTTTTTATACTCACCACACAGAAGTGAAACCTAAACTCCTACTTCTTAATACTGCTTCACTGACTTCACTAGCACATACTCTGCTGATATTTTGAGTATGAAGCTACTTCATCATGACTTAAAGAAATCATAGGGTATAAACTATATTATTAAGAAAAAAACAGAGTGAATTTTTTTTTTTTTTTGCCGCTGGGATTACAGGTGTGCACCACTGCGCCCGGCGACCCTCCTGTTTTTTTTTTTTTAATGGGCTTATTGCTTATTTATTTATTTATTTATTTATTTATTTATTTATTTTATTTTTAATTTTTTTATTGTTGGTTGTTCAAAACATTACATAGTTCTTGATATATCATCTTTCACACTTTGCTTCAAGTGGGTTATGAACTCCCATTTTTAGCCCATACACAGATTGCAGAATCACATCAATTACACATCCATTGATTTACATATTGCCATACTAGTGACTGTCGTGTTCTGCTACCTTTCCTATCCTCTACTATCTCCCCTCCCCTCCCCTCTTCTCTCTCTACCCCCTCTACTGTCATTCATTTCTCCCCCTTGTATTATTTTTCACTTTCCCCTCATTTCCTCTTGTATCTTCTTTTGTATAACCCTGAGGGTCTCCTTCCATTTCCATGCAATTTCCCTTTTCTCTCCCTTTCCCTCCCACCTCTCATCTCTGTTTAATGTTAATCTTCTTCTCATGCTCTTCGTCCCTACTCTGTTCCTAGTTACTCTCCTTATAGCAAAGAAGACATTTGGCATTTGTTTTTTAGGGATTGGCTAGCTTCACTTAGCATAATCTGCTCTAATGCCATCCATTTCCCTGCAAATTCTATGATTTTGTCATTTTTTAATGCAGAGTAATACTCCATTGTGTATAAATGCCACATTTTTTTAATCCATTCGTCTCTTGAAGGGCATCTGGGTTGGTTCCACAGTCTTGCTATTGTGAATTGAGCTGCTATGAACATCGATGTAGCAGTGTCCCTGTAGCATGCTCTTTTTAGGTCTTTAGGGAATAGACCGAGAAGGGGAATAGCTGGGTCAAATGGTGGCTCCATTCCCAGCTTTCCAAGAAATCTCCATACTGCTTTCCAAATTGGCTGCACCAATTTGCAGTCCCACCAGCAATGTACAAGTGTACCCTTTTCCCCACATCCTCGCCAGCACTTGTTGTTGTTTGACTTCATAATGGCTGCCAATCTAACTGGAGTGAGATGGTATCTTAGGGTGGTTTTGATTTGCATTTCTCTGACTGCTAGAGATGGTGGGCATTTTTTCATGTACTTGTTGATTGATTGTATGTCCTCCTCTGAGAAGTGTCTGTTCAGGTCCTTGGCCCATTTGTTGATTGGGTTGTTTGTTATCTTATTGTCTAATTTTTGGAGTTCTTTGTATACTCTGGATATTAGGGCTCTATCTGAAGTGTGAGGAGTAAAGATTTGTTCCCAGGATGTAGGCTCTCTATTTACCTCTCTTATTGTTTCTTTAGCTGAGAAAAAACTTTTTAGTCTGAGTAAGTCCCATTTGTTGATTCTAGTTATTAACTTTTGTGCTATGGGTGTCCTATTGAGGAATTTGGAGCCTGACCCCACAGTATGTAGATCGTAGCCAACTTTTTCTTCTATCAGACGGCGTGTCTCTGATTTGATATCAAGCTCCTTGATCCATTTTGAATTAACTTTTGTGCATGGCGAGAGAAAGGGATTCAGTTTCATTTTGTTGCATATGGATTTCCAGTTTTCCCAGCACCATTTGTTGAAGATGCTATCCTTCCTCCATTGCATGCTTTTAGCCCCTTTATCAAATATAAGACAGTTGTAGTTTTGTGGATTGGTTTCTGTGTCCTCTATTCTGTACCATTGGTCCTCGTGCCTGTTTTGGTACCAGTACCATGCTGTTTTTGTTACTATTGCTCTGTAGTATAGTTTGAAGTCTAGTATCGCTATACCGCCTGATTCACACTTCCTGCTTAGCATTGTTTTTGCTATTCTGGGTCTTTTATTTTTCCATATGAATTTCATGATTGCTATCTCTATTTCTACAAGAAATGCCGTTGGGATTTTGATTGGCATTGCATTAAACCTATAGAGAACTTTTGGTAATATCGCCATTTTGATGATGTTAGTTCTGCCTATCTATGAACAGGGTATATTTTTCCATCTTCTAAGATCTTCTTCTATTTCTCTCTTTAGGGTTCTGTAGTTTTCATTGTATAAGTCTTTCACCTCTTTTGTTAGGTTGATTCCCAAGTATTTTATTTTTTTTGAGGATATTGTGAATGGAGTGGTTGTCCTCATTTCCATTTCAGAGGATTTGTCGCTGATATACAGGAATGCCTTTGATTTATGCGTGTTGATTTTATATCCTGCCACTTTGCTGAATTCATTTATTAGCTCTAATAGTTTCTTTGTAGACCCTTTTGGGTCTGCTAGGTATAGAATCATGTCAGCTGCAAATAGTGATAATTTAAGTTCTTCTTTTCCTATTTTTATGCCTTTAATTTCTTTCGTCTGTCTAATTGCTCTGGCCAGTGTTTCGAGAACTATGTTGAACAGAAGTGGTGAAAGAGGGCATCCCTGTCTTCTTCCAGATTTTAGAGGGAATGCCTTCAATTTTTCTCCATTCAGAATGATGCTAGCCTGAGGCTTAGCATAGATTGCTTTTACAGTATTGAGGTATGTTCCTGTTATCCCTAGTTTTTCTAGAGTTTTGAATATAAAGGGATGCTGTACTTTGTCGAATGCTTTTTCCGCATCTATCGAGATGATCATATGGTTCTTATTTTTAAGTCTATTGATGTGGTGAATAACATTTATTGATTTCCGTATATTGAACCAGCCTTGCACCCCAGGGATGAATCCTACTTGATCATGGTGCACAATTTTTTTGATATGTTTTTGTATCCGATTCGCCAGAATTTTATTGAGGATTTTTGCATCTAGGTTCATTAGAGATATTGGTCTGAAGTTTTCTTTCTTTGAAGTGTCTTTGTCTGGTTTAGGTATCAGGGTGATGTTGGCCTCGTAGAATGAATTTGGAAGTTCTCCCTCTTTTTCTATTTCCCGAAGTAGCTTGAAAAGTATTGGTATTAGTTCCTCTTTAAAGGTTTTGTAAAACTCTGCTGTATACCCATCTGGTCCTGGGCTTTTCTTAGTTGGTAGTCTTTTGATGGTTTCTTCTATTTCCTCGATTGATATTGGTCTGTTTAGGTTGTCTATATCCTCCTGACTCAATCTGGGCAGATCATATGCCTTAAGAAATTTATCTATGCCTTCACTATCTTCTAATTTATTGGAGTATAAGGATTCAAAATAATTTTTGATTATCTTCTGTATTTCTGAAGTGTCTGTTGTGATATTGCCTTTTTCATCCCGTATGCTAGTAATTTGAGTTCTCTCTCTTCTTCTCTTCGCTAGCATGGCTAAGGGTCTGTTGATTTTGTTTATTTTTTCAAAGAACCAACTTTTAGTTTTGTCAATTTTTTCAATTGTTTCTTTTGTTTCGATTTCATTAATTTCAGCTCTGATTTTGATTATTTCTTGCCTTCTACTTCTTTTGGTGTTGTTTTGCTCTTCTTTTTCAAGGATTTTGAGATGAAGTATGAGATCATTTATTTGTTGGTTTTTTCTTTTTTTAAGGAATGAACTCCAAGCAATGAATTTTCCTCTTAGAACTGCTTTCAATGTGTCCCATAGATTCCGATATGATGTGTCTGTGTTTTCATTAATCTCTAAGAATTTTTTAATTTCCTCCTTGATGTCTTCTATAACCCATTGATCATTCAGTAACCTATTGTTCATTCTCCACGTGATGTATGCTTTCTCCTTTCTTCTTTTATCATTGATTTTCAGTTTCATTCCATTATGATCAGATAAGATGCATGGTATTATCTCTACTCCTTTATATTGTCTAAGAGTTGCCCTGTGACATAATATATGATCTAATTTGAGAAGGATCCATGTGCTGCTGAGAAAAAAGTATAACTGCTTGATGTTGGGTGGTATATTCTATATATGTCAATTAAGTCTAGGTTATTAATTGTGTTATTGAGTTCTATAGTTTCCTTATTCAACTTTTGTTTGGAAGATCTGTCCAGTGGCGAGAGAGGTGTGTTGAAGTCTCCCATGTTTATTGTATGGTGGTCTATTAGAGTCTTGAACTTGAGAAGAGTTTGTTTGACGAACATAGCTGCACCATTGTTTGGGGCATATATATTTATGATTGTTATGTCTTGTTGGTGTATGGTTCCCTTAAGCAGTATGTAGTGTCCCTCTTTATCCCTTTTGATTAACTTTGGCTTGAAATCTATTTTATTTGATATGAGTATGGACACTCCTGCTTGTTTCCGAAGTCCATATGAGTGATATGATTTTTCCCAACCTTTCACCTTCAGCCTATGTATGTCTTTTCCTATCATATGCGTCTCCTGTAGGCAGCATATTGTTGGGTCTTGTTTTGTGATCCATTCTACTAGCCTGTGTCTCTTAATTGGTGAGTTTAAGCCATTAACATTTAGGGTTATTATTGAGATATGGGTTGTTGTTCCAGCCATATTTGTTTATTTATGTTACTAAACATGGTTTGTTTTCCTCTTTGATTATTCCCCCCCCCCTTTACTGTCCTACCTCCCACTGTTGGTTTTCATTGTTATTTTCCATTTCCTCTTCCTGTAATGTTTTGCCGAGGATGTTTTGAAGAAATGGTTTTCTAGCTGCATATTCTTTTAACTTTTGTTTGTCGTGGAAGGTTTTAATTTCATCTTCCATCCTGAAGCTTAATTTCGCTGGATACACAATTCTTGGTTGGAACCCATTTTCTTTCAGTGTTTGAAATATGTTATTCCAGGATCTTCTAGCTTTCAGAGTCTGTGTTGAAAGATCAGCTGTTATCCTGATTGGCTTACCCCTAAATGTAATCTGCTTCCTTTCTCTTGTAGCTTTTAAAATTCTCTCCTTATTCTGTATGTTGGACATCTTCATTATAATGTGTCTAGGTGTGGATCTCTTATAATTTTGCACATTCGGCGTCCTGTAGGCTTCTAGAATTTGGGATTCTGTCTCATTCTTCAAATCGGGGAAGTTTTCTCGTATTATTTCATTGAATAAATTGCTCATTCCTTTGGTATGGAGTTCTATACCTTCCTGTATCCCAATGACTCTTAAGTTTGGTCTCTTTATGTTATCCCATATTTCTTGGATGTTCTGCTCATGGTTTCTTAACAGTCTTGCTGAGCTGTCTATGTTCTTTTCCAGTTGAAATACTTTGTCTTCATTGTCTGATGTTCTATCTTCTAAGTGTTCTACTCTGCTGGTAGTATTCTCAATTGAATTTTTAAGTTGGTTTATTGCTTCCTGCATTTCTAGGATTTCTGTTTGTTTGTTTTTTATAACCTCTATCTCCCTGTATAGTTGATCTTTTGCTTCCTGGATTTGTTTGTGTAATTCCTTGTCGAAGTGATCTTTCATTGTCTGATTTTGCTGTCTAATGTCTTCCTTGATACTCCAGATCATCTGAAGCATATATATCCTGAATTCTTTATCTGACATTCCATCTGCTGCAGCTGTTACCTCTTCTAAAGTTGAGTTTACCTGCATTGCTTGTGGTCCTTTCTTTCCTTGTCTTTTCATACTGCTTGCGTTTCTTTCTTCTTGGTGAAACTGTTGTGTTTTTGAAAATTTTCCCCCCCTATATATTTATATTGCTCTTGTATAGTTGAAAAGTCTCCCTTGCAGGCGCGGGCAGGGGCTCTGCTCTGCCCCTCCTCCAATTGGTGTGAGGTGTCTACCACACCCGCAGACCCCTGCGCCTGATCCGCGGTTCTGTCGCAGGTCTGCCTACCTTGCAGGCGGGGGCGACGGCTCTGCCCTGCCCCTCCTACCACGCCCGCGGACCGCTGGGCCTGATCTGCAGGTTAGTCGCCGGTCTGCCCACCTTGTGGGCACAGGTGGCAGTTCCGCTCCGCCCCCACTCCAATTGGGGTCACGTGACCAGCACACAGGCGGGCCGCTGGGCCTGATCTGGGCACGGGCGAAGGCTCTGCTCTGCCCCTACTCCAGTTGGGGTGAAGTGTGTACCACGCTGGCAGGCCGCTGGGCCTGATCCGCCGGTCTGTCGCAGGTCTGCTTACCTTGCCAGCGCGGGCGGCGGCTCTGCCCTGCCCCTCCTACCACGCCCGCAGTCCGCTGGGCCTGATCTGCAGGTTGGTCGCAGGTCTGCCTACCTTGCGGGCGCAGGCGGCGGCCCCGCTCCACCCCTCTGGCTCCATGACAAAGCAAGAGAGACTCAGGTATCTGTGACTCACCCTCCCTACCAGTTGACCAACTGTTTCCGTCGCCGCTGGCACCGATGAAGTTCTCTCCTCGGCCGCTCTCAGATGACATCAGATCTCTGCCATGCTGGCATCCCCTGTTCTATGGCTGAATCCCATTTTTTTCTCTTCCAATAGGCGGAGCTGTGCCCTCCGAGCCGAGCTTCTGCCCTCTATGTGCTGACAGAAATCCCTGTAAGGTGGCTCCTGGGAGTCTCTCAATCCTGTTAGTCCAGAGCCCTTTCACTTATCCGGCCCCTCCCCCTGTTCCTCCTGCCAGCCAGCCAGCCAGGTCCTGTTCACCGGAGGCGGTTCCCCAAGGATCTGATTACACTTGCAGCCCCACCGCGTGTCCTATATCCTGAACGATGAACACCCTCTCTGTCATTCATCTAAGCCCCAGTGCTGTGGTGGGGTGATCTGGGAACCAACAGTTTAATTTTTCCGGACCCCTTTGGTGGGCACGCCCCCAGAAACTGGCGGCTAAGATCTTGGGTGTCGCCACTGGTGTTAAGGGGAGGTGGGGATCTGGAATCCCCTCTGCTTCCCTACAGACACGCCCCCGGAGAGATTCCCGAGGTTTCCTGGCTGCTTGTATCTGGAGGGTGTGGGAGTCACACACCTGCTAACGTGGATTCCGCTGGGAAGGAATTCCGTCGGCGGAACTCTGGTGATGTCACCTGTCTGCTATGGCGGGCCCCAGGCTCCTTGCCGGAGTGTCCGAAGGGAGGGGTGGGACTGGTCTGTCTCTGGTTGGTTTCAGCTCCCGGTTCGCTATTTCATGAAGGCTTGGCGAGAGACCTCTTCCTAGAGTCCCTGCACCGCTCCTGTTGCGCTGCGCCTCGGAGGCTATCCGCCCAGATGCGGGGGCTGCGTGCAGGCAGCCGACAGTCGCCGAGTCGCGCGGGCAGCGGCTGGCAGGTCTGGACCTCTGCGCTGCGTGGCGGAGATTCACTCGTCTAGGGCAAACTGTCACCTCCAAAGATCCTACCAATTCCCGGCCGGTCTCTCTTTAGTGGAATTTTGCTAGGAGTTTCTCAGCAGGTCGAATCTAAGCGTATCCATGCGTCTCTCTGACCCCGTTGTTGCGGAGGTACTGAAAGCGCTGCCTCCCCACTCTCCGCCATGTTGGATCCCAGAGTGAATTTTTAAGGAAGAAAAATCAATGTTCTCTGTGCTTTCTTAAGTTTGTATTGTTACCATATTTCATCAAAGTTAAATGATAAAAGCCAAGGTCAACAGTATATTTGTTAGACTTCCGAGGGTGTGTAGAGTGTGAATGAGTATGAATGTTGGTCCTCCATATCTGCAGGTTCCATATCTGAGACTTCAACCAACTCCAGATCAAACATATTTAAAATGTCAGAACATGTACACATATTTTTCTTGTCATTATCCCCTAAACAATTCAGAATAACAACTATTTACACAGCATCTACATTGTATTAAGTATTACGAACAATCTGGAGATTATTAAAGTATATGAGAATATACCTAGGTTATATCAAATACAAGGCCATGTTATATAAGGGACTTGAGCATCCTCAGATTTTGGTGTCCTTGTGGGGAGGGTGGCTGGAAACAATCCCCTGAGTATACCATGGAACAACTGTATGAGAGCTCTTTATCTATATTCTATATCATGATTATTTGGAAACCAAATAAAAGTTGACTTTGCTTTAACAACACAAAGAATGGCATTGGAGTCGGTCAATTATTTGCTAATGGTAAAACAAGATTTAATGACTCTTCACTGGGTTTAACCTCAGAGGTCAGACAAGTAGTATTTCAGGGGCCATGGAATGGTTATCCTACTCACTACTCCACCTGACATTTCTTTGAAAAGAAATAAACACTTCATTTCACAAAGATGTTAAAGAAAAACAGAAGCCCGGTGCAGTTGCGTACACTTGTGATCCCAGCTACTTGAAAAGCTGAGACAAGAGAATGCAAGTTCAAGGACAGCCTCAGCAATTTAGTATAAACTTGTCTCAAAATATAAAATGTGTCGCGACCCCTCGCCGGCAAGGGAAAACACGACACAGGATTCTTCTTTCAGCAGTTTATTCAGGCCTTGATTCAAGTATCATCTTCTAGTGACCCCCCGCCAAGCGCCCAAGCACAGCCTAATAAAGCCTCCCGCATACCAATCCCAAGCTGCCACGTGGATCTCTCTCATAGGGTGGGAAGGGATTGCGTGCCAATTCTCCATATAAGGAGTTGTTTATCACAGGCCACAGTGGAAGCTGGCGCCATCTTCTAATGGCGGCCACGGTCTATAAGAATGGCTTACCACAGTTCCCCCTTCTATTTTATAAAACAATGCAGGCGAAAGTAGAGGTCCTATCCCACTGTGCAGAAGTGGCTGCAGTGTATGGTTCAGTCCTAAGGAGGGCCCTTCCCTAGACCTGGTCCCATATCAGCCGATGCCTTTTTTCGTAGGGCGGGGCGTGGACGTCAAACCAGCATGCAATAGGACATGCTTTCCTTGAGGTCCATTGAGGGATCACTCAAGTGCAGTGCCTTGCCTCGCATCCTGCATCGTGACGACGGTGAGAAGTAGGATAACACAAGTAGCCTGGTAATGATGACAAAATTTAAGTTGGCAACACAATCCCTAAGCCCCAGAGGAAGGTAAAGAGTCTGTAGCCGAGAAGACCAATCCTGAAAACCATCTGCGTGCAATGGTAACAAGACCTGCAGAGTGCAAGGGCTATTCAGCACTGGGAGAGAATAAGGAAGAGGACATGCCAATCCCAGTGCAATGTGAAACTAACTTGGGGTGCAATGGCCATGCCCAGAAATCACTGTTTAAGATGTGTAAGCCAGATTTGTGGAGAAATGCCATTTTCTAAGGCCGCAAGAGCCTGTACGATCATAGTCTTCTCTTGCGCATGGCGAGTTTTAAGGAGACAGAGAAGCCACAAACAAAGTACAACACCGAAGCAACACATTGCCCCCAAAATGCCCACTCCCACCCATTCCTTAAAAAAGGAAAAGGCAGAGGATAGCCAACTGGTGAATTGACCCAAAGTCACTGGTTCAACACGGGTACTATTTAAAACAGCAATCTGAGTTAGTTGAGACTGGATCAAGTTTTCTGCTTCCATGGACCAGGTTCCGGATAGATACTCTCCGATGATGCGGGAGGCATTTCTGGAATCATTAAATCTGACAGAGGTTATACATAAATGTGCACGTTGATCAATACAACCCAAATGTACTAGGTCAGACAATTCCTCAACTTGAGCTTGAAGCAGATCTATCCTTTGATTAGCAGCCAGAATCCCAGATAAAATGTGTTGATTAATTCTACTTTGAGATTCAAGTATGGTGGATGTTTGTTGAATAACTTGATTAATAGTGGCAGCAGTTTGTACCTGGCTGGCCATGGCTACTCCAGCTGTAACTGCTGCAGCAGCAGACACCGCCACAGCTGTCACTATAGCTGCCGTAATTCCAAAATCTCTATGGGCTCTAATCAGTTCAACAATAGGAAAAGACTCTGGATCTGCAGTAACCGGGATCGGGACAAAGGTTGGAATTTTCATAATCACTGTCTTAGTCCAGGAGCCATTCCAACACTCAGACAAATAACAGGTAATATTAGAACAATTAAGCATCCCCTGTAATGTAACATTAGCCAAAAGAAACAGGAACGGAGATTGGAGACAGACTGCTGCGGAGGGTAATGTAGCATTAAACAATTGTGAATTGTGTGAAGTAATTTTAAGTCTCCTACCTCGCTCCGAGTCTTGGGTACTGCCAGAAACATTAAACAGCCAACTTTGGACTCCTAATATTTCCCTGGGGAAACACAAGCGCGGACTAGACTAGCCCAATCTGAGGGAGTCATGCAAAATCTAGTAAGTCCCTCCACCTGAGTGAGAGTGAAAGTGGCATCTATGCCATAAGTGCGGACAGATTCTGCCAAGGTTTTAATTATCTTAAAGTCTAAAGGCTCATGATATCTTCCCCTGTTATTGTCCTGAAATACAGGGTATGCAAGTCCCATATCTGTATTAACTGTCCTCCAAACTTGTGTATGAAAAGATCTCCCGGAACCTTGGCTCCCCCCCACATACGGAGGTGGGGCAATCGGCACCATATCTTCTTCTAGATATTCTACCTCCTCCTCCTCAGAGTTTTGTTGACCGATGTTAACTCCCTTCCCCTTCTTACAGTAGGCCTGTGTGCCCTGTGTCTCCTTTTTCTTCTTTTTCATTTTTATCTTATGTAGTTGTTGTAACAATATATCAAGGTCCTCAGAACTCTCTGAGTCGCTTGTGTTCTCAGGCGTTTTTAATTCGGTCAAGTCTGGGTAGAGCCTTCTCCTATTTTTATCTTCAGGCTCTTTTGCCTTCTCACTACTGTTACTTTTAATACTCTCTGCCACTTCACTACATGATCCTTCAGATTTTTCCTCATGCAGTTGCTCAAGAATAGCTTGACCCTCACTCACAGCTTCCTGGCATTTACCATCTGTTATACATCCTCTAACTAACTTTCAAAGTGGTATAACGCCACCCTCTAAGGTGCCTTGCTCACGAGAGAAATCTAGATCTTTCCCTAATTTGTCCCAGCTAGGAATCGTAAGACTCCCTGAAAAAGCAAACCAAGGAGCCGCTATATCAGCTTCTCTTAAAAACATCTGCAAAGTACTCTGCTTTATCTTAAGTCCTTTTGAATGTAACAACCCATCTAGGGCCAACAAAATTGGGCTTGAAGAAGCAACACCCATAATGTTTTTAGAGCTATAAAGAAAGTGAAAGTACAAAAGTCCCCGCTCTCTTCCTTTTACAGGGGAGCGTTCTGTTCTATGAATTCCCCGCTCTCTTCCTTTTATAGGGGAGCGTTCCGTTCTATGAATTCCCCGCTCTCTTCCTTTTACAGGGGAGCGTCCCTTTTTCCCGCTCTCTCTCTATTTACAGAGAGAGCACCCCGCTATTTGTTTGCGGATTCCCACTTTACCTGGGAACTTACCGGTGCACCACCCTGACTGCTGAAAGTTCTGGATCCTGGGTTCGAGGAATATAATTCCCCGTCCGGACCACCAATTGTCGCGACCCCTCACCGGCAAGGGAAAACACGACACAGGATTCTTCTTTCAGCAGTTTATTCAGGCCTTGATTCAAGTATCATCTTCTAGTGACCCCCCGCAGAGCGCCCAAGCACAGCCTAATAAAGCCTCCCGCATACCAATCCCAAGCTGCCACGTGGATCTCTCTCATAGGGTGGGAAGGGATTACGTGCCAATTCTCCATATAAGGAGTTGTTTATCACAGGCCACAGTGGAAGCCGGCGCCATCTTCTAATGGCGGCCACGGTCTATAAGAATGGCTTACCACAAAAATGGTTGGGATGTAGAGCACTGGTGAAGTACTCTGGGTTTAGTCCCCAGTACCAAAAAAAGAAAAAAAATATGAAAATAATAAGGAATATCAAGATATTAAGACATTTTCTTTTTCAGGTCTCCATCTCTCTCTCTTGAAGTAATCTTTTGCTACCTGTATTTGCTCTCATTGTTGGAGTGATCAATTTTTGCCTGTATTTGCTCATTTAGGTCATTCTTTAATTCACAGATCATTTTAATTATGAACCTTCTGAACTCCTTCTCTGACATTTCATCAACGTCCCTGTCCATAGGTTCTGTAATTATAGTGTCCTGGTTTGTTTGGGGCACTTTCCTCCCTTGTTCTTTCATGTTGTCTGTGTGTCTTCCTTTCTTACAGTGTGAATCGGAGATACTACAGTTTCTTCCCTGTATTCTTGTAGTACCCATGCAGATTGTCTGTACCTCACCTTGATGTTGGGCTTCCAGACCCTGCTGGTGTCCCTCAATGAATGCTACTGCATCCTGGGTCTCGGTCCTGCATAAGTTGGAGTGGGTGGATCTGGGCTGCTGGGCTTGACCTCCCCTGGTAGTCTGCTGGTCGGTCGGAAGGGGCGGTCCTGTACCAGAGGCTAGGCTCTGGCAGTGTCTGCCCTGCCAGGGGAGGGGGGTGAACCAAGCCTGCTGAGAGCCTGGATCCTGCTCGGGGCCAGTGTGGGTAGATCTGGGCCGCTGGGCTTGACCTCCTACGGTAGTCTGCTGGTCTCAAGCATTAAAACATTTTCTTGAGCTGGGCATAGTGGTGCACGCTGGGAGGCTAAGGCAGGAAGATTGCAAGATTGAGGCCAGCCTCAGCAACTTAGCAAGGCCCTAAGCAACTTAGTGAGACTCTGTCTCAAAGTAAAAACTAAAAAGGGGTGGGGATGTGGTTTGGTGGTAAAGCACCTCTGGGTTCACCTAAAAATAAATACATACATACATACATACATACATACATAGACCATTACAGACCAAACATTTAGAGCTTAGTGGAAAAGTTACTGCCAAACAGGGAGTTCATTTAAGCACTCCAAGTGGGCTCTTGGGAATGAGATTTTGGGGAGATAAAATTGGAGTCTTTAAATCAAAATATGATAAACTATGTTTTGTATTAAAGAAGCAAACTCTCTGAATGATGTCATTGGTTACTGATTGCTGGGTTTATCAACTGTGTAAGCATTAAGTTTATAAGAAGTGATCCACATGTGCATTTGGTGCTCAGCACAAGATGATGGCATCCAACTGTCTCTGCTGAGTATGTGAGGACTCTTTTAGAATTAGACTATCCAGATTTCATCTGACGTAAATCAGTATTATTTTGTTCAGTCTAGTCTGAATGAACAGCAGAAATATAGGTGATCAAGTTTGTTGAGACAAATGCAGTTAACTTTGGGTGTGGTAGAATAATATGAATAAGTTTCAGTCAATATGCAGGTTCTACCTCTGATAATAGATCCTGGTGTGTGTGTGTGTGTGTGTGTGTGTGTATTTTTTTTTTTTTTTGCACCGGGGATTTAACCCAGGGGTTCTTAATCACTGACCCACATTCCCAGCCATTTACACTTTTTATTTTGAGACTGGGTCTCAATAAGTTGCTTAGGGCCTTGCTGAAGCTGATTTGAACTTGTGATCCTCCTACTTCAGCCTCCTGAGTCTTTGAGATTACAGGTGTATGCCACCACACCTGTAAAAAGAGGAAAGAAAGACAAAAGAGAAAAAAGGAAAGAAAAGACAACACAATTTCTATACTTTAAAGTGAACCAATAACAATTGTAATTAAGTTTTGGCCTTGAATTACTAAATTTATGTCACTACAGAATCACACAAAACATGGTTTTTATGCTATTCAAATATCACATATTATCCCTAACAATACCAGAATAATGTCATTAAGTCATAGAAGAATAAGGACTTCTCTGACTCCAACCCAAAGAGTCTTCTTTGTCCTAATTGGAAATGATCTGATTAGGTACTTGAAACCCCAACTTCACCTCAATTTAGAAAGAATTTTTTTCTTCTTTTCTGCCCTTCCCTCCTTTCTTCTTTTCTTCCTGACTTTTAAATAAAATTTATAATTTCAAATTTCATCAGCACCGAGATTCTTCCTTTCTTTCCAAAAGGAGGTAACTAATTAACTTGATATTATGTTGGTCTTCATTTTGCAGAACAGATTTTGCAGGGTCATGGAAAAGTTCTAGTGGGTTCCAAAACATGTAAATTGCTTATTGTTGAAACAGGGGGATGATTCCACCTACCACCTTGGTGGAGAAATAAAATTAGAAGGAAAAAATTCTAAAATTATTTTATACTTGTAACTAATTTGGAAAGTAGCTTGCTGTGAAAATCCTATAGTTCCCACCACCACTTTTTTCTTTCTTTTCTTTCTTTTTTTTGGTCATGGTTTTTCACAGTGGTTTAGTTCCTGGTGATGATTAACATCAACAACAACAAAACAAAACAAAAAAAAAACCCCTCTTATTTTTTATTTTATTTATTTATTTTTTTGGTCCTAGGGATTGAGCCCAGGGGCGCTCAACCACTGCCATCCCCAGCCGTTTTTTATATTTTATTTTGAGACAGGGCCTCGATAAATTGCTAAGGCTGGCCTGGAACTTGCTATCCTCCTACTCAGTCTCCAGAGCCACTGGGATTATAGGCATGTGCCACCACACCTGGCACAAAAAAACTCTTAAAGAGGAACAAATAAAAATGCCTGTCATCATTGGTTTGTCTGTAAAGCCTGAAAGAAATGTGAGGGATGGAGCTGAAAGGGAGGAAAAAATTTTTTATCTCATCTCTTATTAGGCTTAGCTGTAACAACTCCTTGTAACAATAAAAAGATTAACGAAAGATAAACAGTTTATTAATATATGCAGGACACATCATGAGGGAGAAATTTCAATAGAATTAACTCAAAATGGTAGCTTAAAACTCAACTTACGTAGCATTTTCTACAAAGAACAATACATTTATAGAGAAATAACTGGATATGGGGAAGCAGGGTTTGCTTTCCAAGGGCAAGAAAGAATGAGAAGAATCTAATAGAATAAGTTTCATTTGTAGATTCCTCTGGGGCTGTCTCTAGACTAACAGAAATCTAAAGTTGTATCCAATCAAGGAGAATTTATATCCTGTCTTTGGCAGCAAAGTAGAAGGATAGAAAGAGCTTTTTCTCCATTTGCCTTTTCTTTTCTTTTTTTCTCTTTCTCCTTGTTCTTTTAAATGATACCACATGCATCTTACAGCTTCTGTGGGTAGTGTCTAGGCATCAGTTGGGTCTTCTACTTAAGATCCCATCAGGGAAAACAAGGTATGGGCTAGGTTATGAATGAATTCATCTGAGGCTCAAGTCTCCCTCCTGGCTTCCTGGTTGTTGGCGGGATTCAGTTCCTTATTACATTAGTCCATTTTCAGCTGCTATGACAAAATATCTGAGGAGTTCTGGAGTTACAAGAGCTCACATCTGGGGGTGGCCTTCTTGCTGGCAGTCTTGAGGGGACACAGGGAATTATATAGCAAGAGACAGGAAACATGTACATCCATTTGCTGCTGCTTAATTGCCTTCAGCTCAAAAATAGCTTGAATGTCAGAGAAGCATATTTGGGAGTGATATGTTCTGAATTCCTTCAGGGAGACTGTTTTTAGATCAGGAGAGAAAACCACTGGGAGTTACATATGCGGTGGCAATGCCTACACACGAGAAAGAAGGCTATCAGAGCAAGGAAGGAAGAACATGGTCTGGCCCTGAGGTGGGGCCCTTGACTGAGCAGTCCTAAGGCACACGTGGGGCTTCTAACTAGCTGTTATAACATTCTGAATTGATCTTGTACAGTCCTCAGTCTTGACTTTTATCTCCTCAAGTGTGCCTGTACATTCATGAAGCTCAAGGTGGGATAACCATGGTCAGTGACTGGCCTCTTCTCTCAAACTGTCACCTAATCTTGTGGAGACACACTTTTCTGACCTCAATGGTCAGCTGCCCAGAAGAACTCCTCCTTCATTTTTCAAGGTCTCATTATTAGTGGTATAAATAAACCTTGAAAAATGATACTATCAGGGGCTGGGATTGTGGCTCAGCGGTAGAGCGCTCGCCTAGCGAGGTCCTGGGTTCGATCCTCAGCACCATATAAATGAGTAAAAAATAAAGATATTAAAAAAATGATACTATCAGTTCTCTTTTATCCTTTTATTTAGCAGTAGATTTCCGGGGATGTTGGAGGAGGAATTAGAAAATGAACAGAAATGATAGAATCAGCCCATTTTCCCCTAGCATTGTGTACATGAAAATTTCTACTTTTTACAGGCATCTTATTTTTACAGATATAAAAAAATATATAACAGATGTTTATTGTATAGTCGGTTATGTTTTATAGAGATTTTAAATGTTCCTAAATATGATTATGAAATATTTTACAATGAGATGATCAACTTATTTGATAATGATTTCATTTGATAATGAGTTCATTGGCACTACTTTATTAAATCACAGGAATCTGCACTTTCTATTTCTCACTATAGACTAGGAAGAGTACTTGTTTTTTAATTTGTGTTGTTATTTAGTCAATGTTTTTAATCTTCAAACAGGGTCACAAATTTCTTGTTTCAATTTGCTAACTTCAACAGCCAATTAGGAAATATTTTTTGAACCTCACTTTTTACAATATACTTTATGAAGATAAGTTAGGCATAAGGCAACTTTCCTGTGTTTGAATGGCTTAGAATCTGGCTAGGAAGATTGGATTCAAGGAGTTCCATTATTCTTTGGTTGCCAGGGTTGATTCAATCTTTATAGTAGCAGTGATTTTTAAAATTAATTACTTATTTATTTTTAAATTTCTCTTTGTACCTATGTAGATTTTTCATGAAGGGAATTATTTTCTCACACAAAGTACTATGGTTTGGATAAATTCTCCCCCTCCTCCCCAAGGCCCATATGTTGAAGATTTGTTCTCTAAACTAAGGCACTATTGAGAGGTGGTAGAATCTTTAAAAGATGGGGCATAGTGGAAGGAAGTTATGTTGCTAGATGTATTCTCTAGAAGGACATACTGGAGCTCTTGCCCCTCCTCTTCTTTCTTTGCTTTCCGGCTGCCATGAAGCAAGCATCTTCCTCTGCCATGCACTCCCACCCTGATTTTCACTTTGCACCGTCTTTGTCTTGGAACTACTATAACAAAATGCCTTTGTTTAGATAATTTTTTTTCTTCAATAAAAAAAAATTTTTTCTGGTTCTAGGGGTTGAATCCAGGGGCACTTTACCATTTTGCCACCTCCCCAGTCCTTTTATTTTAACTTTTGATTTTGAACCAGGTTCTTATTAAATTGTCAAGGCTGGCCTCCAATTTGTGATCCTATTGGCTCAACCTCTTGAGTAGCTGGAATTACTGGTATGCACTACCATATTTAGCTAAGGATGAGTAATTTATGTGCAATAGAAATGTATTGATCACAGTTTTGGAGGCTGGGAAGTCTAAGATAAGCCACTAGCAGAGTCAGTGTCTAGTGAAGGCTTTCTGACTCATATGTGTGGCAACTATGTGTCCTCATGTGGCAGAAAGGATTAAACAAACTCCCTTAAGCCTCATTTATAAGGACACTAGTACACTGATCATCTCCTAAAGGTCCCATCTCTCAATACTATTGCATTGTTGATTAAGTTTCAACATGTAATTTGAGGGGAGGGGCTCAGACATTAAGACCATAGCATACTTCATTCTCTCTTTCAGAATACTGATTTTTTTTCTGCTTTTCCAATACGTATGGGAGAATGACCATCACAGCCTTAAAATTACAGAAACTTTTTTTCACTTATTCATTCAACAACAACAAAATCTATTTTGTACTTACCATGCCAGATTTCTCTTGCTCTAGCATCCAGACAATAGATTAACATTTCAGTGTTTCCATATACATCATTGGAAGGCAGACTTTTTTTTTATTGGTGCTTCCTAATTGTATATAACAATGGGATTTGTTATTATATATTCGAATATGCATACAATATAAAAATATAACTTGGTCAACATTACTTCCCAGCACTTTCCCCCTCCCTTCCCCTGTCTTATCCACTGGGCTCTTTCCTCTAATGATCTCCTTCTGATTTTCATGAGATCCTGTCCCCCACCTACAACTACTTTTCCTTTTTCCTCTCTAGCTTCCACATATAAGAGATTATATGACCGTTGACCTGAGTTTGGCTTATTTTGCTTAACATAATGATCCCTAGTTCCATCCATTTTCCTACAAATGACATAATTTAATTTTTCTTTATGGTTGAATAAAAGTGCTACATATGTATTTGTGTGTTGTTGGCAACAGGTCCACCTTGGCCCCTGGAGCCCTACCTCCACTAGTTTGTTCTGCATGCCAGTGTGGCCAGCTCACAAGGCCATGGCGAACTTGCGGTTTTTCTGTTCCTGCTTATCCGTCTGAGACATATGTATCCCACGGGAATGCCTTGACCTTTTCTGGTCTGATGGACTTATTGTTAAGGGAGGTTTCGGTACCTGACAATAATAGATGTTAAAACTAAATTTCTCCCCCCTCCCTCCTGCTTTTGGGTAGTTTTCCACTTCTGCTGCTTGGGGTATAAAAAAAAGGTGTGTTAGCAATAAAGATTATTGACTCCTGGATGAAGAACCTTGGTGTCCTGTGTGTCTTTTAACCTCGCCGTCCCTCGCCGGACTCGGCTCCCTTGGCCGGACGCGGCAGTGTGTGTGTGTGTGTGTGTGTGTGTGTGTGTGTGTGTGTGACCTTTTCTTTATCCATTCATCCATTAATGGACACCTAGGCTGGTCCATAGTTTGGCTATTGTGAATTGTGCTCCTAAAACATGGGTATATATGTATAGTGATGCATGTTTACTATAATAATAATGACTAACTATTTAGGATAAATGCTGAAGAGTGATATAGCTGGGTTATATGGTGATTCCATGCCTAGTCTTTTGAGGAAACTCCATACTGATTTCCATAGTGGTTGTACTAATTTGCAATCCCACCAACTGTTCAATGTTCCTTTTTCTGCACATCCTCTCTAGCATTTATTGTTATTTGAATTTTTTAAGGGGAGTACCAGGGATTGAACTGAGGGACACTCAACCACTGAGCCACATCCTCGACCCTTTTTTATATTTTATTTAGAGAGAGGATCTTACTGAGTTGCTTAGTACCTTGCTAAGTTGCTGAGGCTGGCTTTGAACTTGGGATCCTCCTGCCTCAGCCTCCCAAGCTGCTGGAATACAGGTGTGTGCACTGCACTGGGCTTTTTGAGTTCTTTATATTCTAGACATTAATCCTCTGTCAGAAGAGTAGCTAGCAAACATATTTTTCCAATCTGTAGGTTTTCTCTTTACATTTGTAATTATTTATTTGCTGTGCAGAAGTTTTTGTTTGTTTGTTTGTTTTTTGTTTTTAATTTGATGCCATCCAATTATTAACTCTTTTCTCAGCTTTAGGGGTCCTATTGAAAAAGTCATTGCCTGTGTTTATATACTAGAGTGTTGATCCTATGTTTTCTTCTAGGAGTTGCATAGTTTTTGGTCTAATTCCTAGAAGTTTGATCCATTGTGAGTTGATTTTTGTGCAGGATGAGAGATAAGAGGCTAATTTCATTCTGCCACATATGGATAACCAGTTTTCCCAGGATCCATTTGTTTAAAAGGCTATCTTTTCTCCAATGTATGCTTTTGGCCACCTTTGTCAAGGATCAGAAGACTGTAGTTGGTCTTCTATCATTTACCATTGGTCTATGTATCTGTTTTTATGCCAGTACCATGCAATTTTTGTTACTATAGCTCTGTAGTATAATTTGACGTCAGGTATTGTGATCCCTTTAGCATTGCTTTTTTGGCTTAGAATTGCTTTGGTTATTCTGGGTCTTTTATTCTTCCAAATGAATTTTAGGACCATTTTTTCTAGTATTGTGAAGATTGTCATTGGTATTTTGATGGGTATTGCATTGAATCTGTACATTGCTTTTGGTAATATGGCCATTTTAACAATATTAATCTGCCTATGTATCAACAGGAGAAGTCTTTCCATCTCCTGAGATCTTCTTCAATTTCTTTCTTCAAAATTCTATAGTTTTCACTGTAGAGGTGTTTTATCTCTTTGGTTAGATTTATTCTAGGTATTTTATATTATTTTATTTTGAAGATACTGGGAATGGAATAGTTTTCTTGATTTCTTGCTCAGCACATTTATTGTTGATATATAAAAAAGCTATTGATTTTCACATGTTACTTTTCTAACCTACTACTTTGCTGAATTTGTTCATTAGCTCTAGCAGTCTTTTGGTAGAGGGTTTTTGGATCTTCTAAGTGTAGGATCATATCATCTGCAGTGATAATTTGATTTCTTCCTTTCCTATTTTTATCTCTTTTTTTTCCCTTCTCTTGCCTAATTGCTCTGGCTAGGATTTCTAACACTATATTAGCACAATAGGGGTGGTGAGACTATACATTCTTGTCTTGTTCCAGATATTAAAGGGAAGGCTTTCAGTTTTTCCCCATTTACTATGTGGGTTTTTTTTTTGAGTTTCTTATATATAGCCTTTATGATATAGAAGTATGTTCCTTCTACCCCTAGTTTTTCTTAGTGTTTTTATCATAAATGGGTGCTGAATTTTGTTGAAGGCCTTATCTGCATCTATTGAGATGATTAGATGATTTTTTTCCTTAGTTCTATTTATATGATGAATTAAATTTATTGATTTTGTGTACAGTAAGCCATCTTTGTATCTTTGTAACAAAATCAACTTTGTTGGGATGTACAATTTCCCTAATATGTTGTTGAACCTGATTTGCTAATATTTTAATAAGTATTTTTGCATCTAAGTTCATTGGGATACTGGTCTATAGTTTTCTTTCCTCAACATGTCTTAATCTGGTTTTGGTGTGAGTGTGATGCTGGCGTCACAGAATGAATTTGGAAATGTTCCATCCCTTTCTATTTCATGGAATAATTTGAGGAGTATTGGCATTAGTTGTTTAAAGGTCTGGTAGAATTCAGCTAAGAATCCATCTGGTCCTGGGCTTTTCTCTGTTGAAAGGATTTTTATTGCTGTTATTGCATTATAAGTTATTGGTCTGTTTAGGTTTTCTATGCCTTCTTGATTTAATTTTGGCAGATTGTATGTGTCTAGAACCATACACATTTCTTCTAGATTTTCCAATTTATTTGAGAATGGTTTTCAAAATAGTCCCTAATGATCTGCTGGATTTCTGTGATGTCTGTGGTGATTTCTCTTTTTTCATCTCTTATTTTTTTAATTTGGGTCTTTTTCTTTTGGTTGGTTTGGCTAAGGGCTTATCGATCTTGTTTATCTTTTCAAAGAACTAACACTTTGTTTCATTGATCCTTTGTATTATCTTAGTCTCAAGTTCATTAATTTTAGCTCTGATCTTAGTTATTTTCTTCCTTTTACTAGTTTTAGAATTGGTTTGTTCTTTTAATAAGAGCCTTGAGATATATTTAGGGATCTTTCTGATTTTCCTCTATAGGTACTCATAGCTACAAGCTTTCCTCTTAGAATTAACTTCATAGTGTCCCAGAGGTTCTGGTGTGTCATATCACTATTCTCATTTCAGTCTAAGAATTATTTAATTTCTCCCTTGATTTCTTCTATCACCCATTCATCATTTAAAAGTGTATTGTTCAATCTCCATGTGTTTATATAGTAGGGCTTTGTTGTGTTAACTTCAAATTTCTTTCCATTATGATTTGATAAGATGCAAGGAATTATATCAATTTTTTGTTTGTATTTTCTAAGAATTGCTTTGTAGACTCTTAATGGCTCACCTGGGTTACATATCCATTCTGATCACCCATGCCCAGGAAATAAAAATCACATAGTTGAGTGCTGTGGGAGAAAATTCCTAAGAAGAAGGCTGAATAAAGCAAACAAATAGAGTAACATGTTTTTTCCATGAAATGTAAGCTATTAACATAATATACTGTTAGATATATACTCTGTTTCAACCGAAACAATACACTAACCACCCAGAGTTAGTGCAGATACCACAAGTTAAAGATTCAGAACTCCACAAGACTTCCCTTCAGATGCTATCCGCAAATTCCAGAGGTTTCTTAGGTCACTCATATATCTGACCAACTTGGCTACACATTTGGTGTTCTCATAACCTACTCAGATTTGATAATTAGCTACAACACTAAAGAAAACTATATTCATGGTTACTTTTATCATAAAGCATACATAGGAAGTCATTTGAAGGCATATGTAGGGCAACGTCTGGGAGGGAATATAGAGCTTCTGTGCCCTCTCTTCGTGGAATACAGATTAGTTGTCTTCTTGGCACATCAATGTATTCACCAACCAGGAATCTCCATTGAGCTTTGGAATCCAGACTTTTTACCTGGTGTTCAGTACATAGTCATAATTGTTTGAATATATCATTGGCCACATCTTCAGCCTTGCTCACCTCCCTAAAGGTTAGACTGGCTCAAAGTCCCAACCATGTAATCCTCTAATCACATGGTTGATCTTTCTCATGATCAGACCTATCTGTAAGTTATCTAAGTCACCCCAGTATCATAAAAAGAAACTCCTCTCACTATGGAAGTTCAAAAGCTTTTGAAGCTCTGTGGTAGAAACTGAAAACAAAGACCAGATAATTCTTTATTATACTATATTATATCTTTTTAAAAAAAATATTTTTAAGTACTTAATAGACCTTTATTTTATTCATTTATTTATATGTGGTGCTGAGAACTGAACCTAGTGCCTCACACATGCTAGGCAAATGCTCTACCACTGAGCCACAACCCCAGCCCCACTATAATACATCTTCATGTTGTATTAAATGCTGTAAGAATTCAGACACTAATTTGCCATGGGGGACTACTGGCTAAGATAAAATGACCCAGCTTAAGGGAAAAGAAATTCTAAAAGAGGGAAAAAAATTGAGGAAGAAATTCTGAGTGTTTTGTTTGTTTTAATATGACAAACTGTTCAAAATAAAACAAATACAGTATTTTGTTTGGCTAAAATGAGAGTTTATGTGAAAGATAAGGTGCTAAGGCCACTTGGAGCTCAACAGTGAAGGATTGCAAATGCCAGAATAATAATTTTTGAAAATTTATCTTATTGATAACATCTTTTAGCAAGAAAGAGATTAAGTGACACAAGCCATATTTTAGGCAGGCCAGACTGACAGCAATATGTAGGTTAGATTCGAATAGGGAAATCAGAGAAGCTATTAGAGAAAGTCTCAGTTTTATTTTAAAACATAGAATGAATATATGTAAAGAAGAATTGAAGAAATAAGGACATATGATAGTTCATTTTCCAGGTTTGAGTAAAATTTTGGAGGTACTTTTTCTATAGGAAAGAAATCTTTCGCATCTCTCCCTGAAAAAAAAATATGACTTAATTTGAATATATAATATATAGGCCCAAATCAATAGTAAATATGAAGTTACACAAAAATACCTTTCCTAGAAAATAAAACAATCCTTGGATGGATTTGTTAGACAATAGAAGAACATGCAATGATTTTTTTCTTAGTCTTGTTTCTGACTTTGGATAATTTTCTCAACAGTCCCCCTTTTAATCTTAAAAAAAAATTCTGGATATTAGCCTTACGTACATGTATTTCTAGAAGCTAGGCTGGTGGTATTTTAAACTGATTCATTTATGTGTATTGGCTCCACAGACTAAGAAACATTTTTATTCCTCCATGTTAGGTTTATCATACTGCACTGATATCTCTCATACTATGAGCTAAAATAAACTTTCCCTCCTCTAAATTGTTCTTGTTTGGTATTTTAGTCACAGTGATACAAAAGCTGACTAAAACATTGTCTTTCATTAAAGACCCAATTTTTACTTATAGCATGTGTCAGAATCCTTAGGCAAGCATGAAAGGAAAGCAAAAACCACATGTTAGTGACAAGACATAAAGTCTTTCATTAATTAGTATCTGTAGCCAATAAAATCAGAATGGAGAATAAAATTTTTTATAGTGTAAAATATATTAAATTAAATGCTGATTAATGTCTTCCTAAAACTAAGATTGATTAGGGGCAAGAAGAGCATTAACAATTCTCCTTTCGTATAAAATGTAACACAGCATCTGAAACATTGCAATGTTAATGATACTTTACTTGTTCAACATCAACTAACGCAGTTATATTTTGATTTAACAGTTATTGGTATGTGCCTCTTAAAATAGTGCTAAAAATTACAAAATATGGAGTATATCAAACTTTGATTTTAGTTTTCTAATCTTTTAGCAAGGTAAAATAATAAGTCTTTCCTGATCTTGGATTTTTGAGCCTTTATATTTGTGAGAAATAAATTACTGATTGTTATAAAAATAAAACAAAATAAAAGAGCAAATCTTTGTGATTGCCATGGGAGTCTCTACTAAACCCCAAAGATAATGGATGTATAAAAATCATCTTGATTTTTTTCTCTGAATTTAAATTCTAATCTTGAGAAGAAAAAATAAAAAATTATCCTAGGAAATTTGGCCACTTCATTAAGACAAGATAATGTATGTCTTAGAACCTGAATGTGGTTTAGTGGCTCCAGCAAGCATGATGGTACAACTTCCATAACTTTTATAGTATAATTTTATTTCTAAAAAGCTAAAAATGACCCAAATATACATAGAATGAAACTTCAATTGTTTATTTATTTCATTAGTGGAAGAAATAAGATTGTAAAGCTGATTTAGAGAACTACAGAAATTAAGGATTATCCAGCAAACCATCAGAAAAGACATACTGAAATAAATTTGTTAAAATCTATTTATATGGGCTGGGGTTGTGGCTTTGTGATAGAGAGTGCTTGCCTAGCATGTGTGAGGCACTGGGTTCAATTCTGAGAATATAAATAAAATAATATGAATACAAATAAACAAATAAAATAAGAGCCATCGACAACTAATAAAAATTTTATTTTTTAAATTTAAAAAATCTATTTAGGTTTTATTACTTGTGTGTGTGTGTGTGTGTGTGTGTGTGTGTGTGTGTGTGGTTCTGGGGATTGAACCCAGGGTGCTCTACTACTACCAAGCTATATCCCCAGCATCCTTTTTTACTATTATTATTTTTTATTTTGAAATAGGATTTTACTAAATTGCCTAGGCTGGCCTCAAACTTATCTTGCCTAAGCCTCCCAAATGGCTGGGATTAAAGGTTGTACCACCACACTCAGCTAAATTAGTTAAGTTTTAGACAAAATATTGTTAATACTCTACTGATTAATACTGCTATAACTTTTGATATTATCTTTTCTACTGAATATTAATTATTTGCAACTCTCCCAGAAAAAAAATCAACCAGGTGATACATATCATTACTGTACTAAACATAGTAATTAAATAATCCTAGAACTAAAGAGATACAATTAAGAGGCTGAAAGGACATGCAATCATCTTCTTGCCTTAGTTCCAAGTTTTTAATAATTTTTCTCAATAGGAGAGAGAGCCAGGGTAAATTCTTTCTTCCCTAGACTTTCATTTACTTCTTAGTTACTTTTGCCACAGTTTTGCAGATTGCTGGGATCTCACATCAGATAAAACTTGCAGGCCAATTAAAATTGCTTTTACTGAGAATTCACCTTTAGTTTGTTTGCAAAGGCAAGAACTCTAATTCCTCTGATTTCTTTTTAGGCAGATGTCAGTGTTTCCTCCTATGGAAACACTTTTAGCTGAGTTTCTAAAAATAGAAAAATGAAGTTTCAAGTAGATTAGGGTCTCAGACAACTCCTGTGTTTTCACTCTTTCCCACAATAAATATGAATAATTCTTTTATATTTGTTTATATCTGATCATAAGCAAAATTTATCTTTGGCTGTTCTCAATTACATGTTTAGAAGTATTTATTCTCTAGTGTATGCCATGACCCTATGTATTTAAGCATAGAACCGTGGTTGAGGAAGCAGTGGTACCACATCTCAGGTCAAATCTTCTAGTTCTGTGATTTTTTAATTTTTTAAGATAGGTCTTGTTATGTAACCTAGATTAATCTTGTCTAGGTGAAACTCCTGTCTCAGCCTCCTGAGTATACTTGGTTCTAGCTCTATGATCTTGGATATATTAACCTTTTTTGTCTCACTGTCTTTACTTGATTTTATGTGGAAACGTGTCTTTTGGGGTGCTATAACAAAGCACAATTAATTGGATATAAATAACAGAAATATATTTCTCACAGTCCTGAAGTTGAAATCCTCAGAGCAGAGTATAAATATGGTTGGATTCATAAAGGCCCAACTCCTGGTTGTTATCACATGGTGGAAAAAGAGCAAGCTTAGCTCAAACTTTTCTTACAAGGGCACTAATCCTGTTCATCAGCGTTCCATACTCATGACCTAATTTCCTTCCAAAGTTTCCCCTCCAAATACAATCACTTTGAGATTTAGATACCAACATATGAATATCAGAAGACACATATATTTAGCCTATGATGAAAAGGAAAAAACTTTCTCCATGAAGGAATACTCTACTTGTTCTTTCACTGTCCTACCAAATTCATTGATCAGGGTTCAATATTTCATTCATCCCTCTAGCTATGATGAGTCAATTAATAAGCTATCCAGATAGATAGTGGTTCTTGTGTTTATGTAATAAACTTGTTAAAATGAAGACTCTTGGCTTTGTATTCAGATATTTGATTCTATTCAACTGAAGTTAGCTCAGGAGTTGGCATTTTTACCCAGATCTCTCAGGGAATTTTTATTCATGGGATCCTTAGAACATATTTTTGAGACTAGAGATTGAAATCAAGTTTTTCATATTAGTTCATATAGAGGCAGAAACCAAAATGGGGTTATTGATAGCAAATGCTGTCATTAAAAAGAAAGATTTGGGATTGGTTTGGATCAAGTGGTAGCTATTAAGTAGATAAAATGAATGTGGTGATTCAAGCACAGCAGTTGTAGAGGTTAAAGGAAAAGCAGCAGCTAATCAGGCACAATAATCTAAATATTGCCAAAGATGCCCCACTCTAGATATTAATGGTTTTAGTTTCCAAACAGTGAAATTTGCAAGAAAAAAATGACAACAAGCTTACTAAGCTGTTGTTTGAGGTTTATTTTAGGAAACACACCTAACAAAGAATAGCTTAAACTATCAAAATAAAATGAAAAGCTCCTACTCAGTTCTCTGACATAAATGAGTTTATAAATGTGCAATATTTAAGTGAATGGGAGATGTGGAACCCCACAGAGAAAATGATACAATATCACACAATGGGTATAACAAAACTTTTTTTCCCCCAGTACTAGGATTCAAACCCAGGACCTTGCACATTCTAGGCAAATGCTGTACCACAAAACTTTTTATGAACTATTTGATACTGACAATAATCTAACATCCCTAATGCTCATATCCCAGGATACTACTAATTCTGCTAGTTAGAACAGGGGCTTAGGGCTGGGATTGTGGCTCAGCGGTAGAGCGCTCACCTAGCACGGGCAGGACCCGGGTTCAATCCTCAACACCACTAAAAATAAAGGCATTGTGTTGTGTCCATCCACACCTAAAATAATAATAATAATAATAATAATAATAATAATAATAAATATTAAAAGAACAGGGGCTTAGAAATATCATAAAATATTTGGTACTCTAATATAAACTTGTTGCACAGTTGGCCCAATCTAATTCTGACCTCAATCTTAGATTTCATATTGACCTTGCTTAAATATGATGGCTGAATATTTGGATGGTATGACTTACATTGTTTATCATTCTTGACCTAGTTCTTGCTCAAGAGACCAAAGAGCAAAGCAGCCAGGAGGCAGTGAAGGAAGTTATTACAATTTTATTACCCAGACTTTACTTCACCCAGGTTAACTTTACATTTCTTAAAGTTTTAATTGGTAAGACACTGGGTCCAGCAAACAGAAAGCCCATTCATACTTTAAAGAAAAACCAAATAAATGAGTCTGAAGCCCGTAGTATTTATTATCATATGCTCTTTGCATACAAGTCAGCCACATGAGAAAGAGAAACATTTTATTGAAAATTCAACCGAAGTTTCAGATTTGAAACTTCATTTTGTAGTGTTATAGTCCCGACTTGTAGAATATGATACATATTCTGAACCAGTCACCAGCAATGACACTTCTCTTCTATAGTAAGGAATAAGATTCTAGGAAACTAGCAGTATATTTGGGAGTGGCAATGCTCATGATCAAATTTAATAACCTGCTTTTAGAATTTTATCCCCAGAACTAGTAACCACAGATTTGAAGCTCTAAACTCTCAGGGAGAGTTTTAAGAAATGGAATGTGGTAATAGTGGAAATAGACTTGAGGTAGAAATTTCCACCTATTTCAGACTCTATACCATCAAAACAAAAGGCATAAAAAGATGTGATGACTTTAGTTGTACTATGAATGCTATTATATAGATGAAATGACGGGTATAGCAAGAATCCTAGGAAACTCCTGGGGTTATCTCTTTCTACTATCATCTAGTGTTGTCAGAGTACCAGAAAAACTGTGTAGAAAATATAAAAAATGATACATCAATCATAGTATTGAAAGTTTAAGTCACTCTGCTGAGGATGGGATGAATAGGAAAGTGAGGAAAGGAAAGGGAGAAGAGTAAAATCATAAGCTAAAGTGCCACCAGAACACAAGGAACAATCTAGGAAAAGGGAAAGGTTAGTTATAAATCATATTGCCTCATTACCAGCTACAGAAATGATGGTGTTAGCCCAGTATCTACTTAAAATTATTATCATTGCTATTTTTGGCTTTTTAACTAATTACATCTCTTTCTCCCCTTCTTCCTTTGTAACAGAATATACAATTTTTATCTAGGAACATGACCACCCAAATAAAGACTGCTTTTCATTATCTCTTTTTAAATTAGGAATGGCCATGCAACTAAGTTCTGACCACTATATATAAAAAATATAAAAAATCTTGTTTGTGAAAGTCCTTTAAGAGTATGGGAAGCAGAGGTGGAACATACCATTTTCACTTTCTCCCTTCTTTGCTGACTGAAACATTGTAATGTTTGTTTGCTGTATTATTTGATAATATTAATTTCTTCCAAATAAATGAAATATTTCAAACTTATAAAAAGTATCAAGCCTATATACCAGTTATGCACACAGCTTATATTTTCTATTTTATGGGTGAAACTCATTGAATGTGTTAAGTGAAGATAACATGTAAACAAGTTGCTTGTGAGTCATAGGCAGAATTCATAAAAAATGTGCTAAATACCAATTGTGAGTTAGTAACTTGTAAGACATGTTGAAATTAGATATAATAACCAGAGTATCTGATGGGACAGTTTGTTTTAGTCAACTTCCTACTGCTGTGACAAAAATATCTGAGACAAATTATTTATAAGGAGTCCAGTCCTTTTAAATTATTTTTTGTTTTGTTTTGGTACTGGAGATTGAACAAAGGGACACTCAAACACTGAGCCACATCCCTAGCCCTATTTTGTATTTTATTTAGAGACAGGGTCTCACTGAGTTGTTTAGCATCTCACTATTGCTGGGGCTGGCTTTGAACTTGTGATCCTCCTGCCTCAGCCTCCCAGGCTGCTGGGATTAGAGGCCTCCACCACCACACCCAGTAGTGTTTTATTTTTGGGACAGAGTTTCACTAGGTCCTTAGGTCCTCCCTAAGTTGCTGATGTTGGTCTTGAATTTACAATCCTTTTGTCTCAGCTTCCAGAGTTGCTGGGATTATAGGCATGTGCCACTGCACCCAGCTGGCTCAAAGTTTTAAAGGTTTCAGCCCATGGTTCCTTGGTCCTGTTGTTTCGGACCTGTGAGGATGTAATATGTCTTGTGGGGGAGTGCATGGCAGAAGAGCTGCTCACCTTATAGAAGCCAGGAAGCAAAGAAAGTGGAAGACAGGAAAGGACCAATGCCTCCAGTGACATAATTTCCTTCCACTGGGCCCAACCTGCAAAAGGTTTTATCACCTCTCAACAGCAGCAAGGCAGTTGAACAAGCCTTTATTTAATATGTGGGACTTTAGGAGATAATTCAGACCCAAACTATTAATAGACAAAAAAATTCTATTTAGATGTAAAAGGAGGGGGGAGATCAAATCACAAAGTATAGGTCACCTCTACCCTGACAGCTGTCATCCCTAAATTAACTAGGATAGGCAGAATCATAAAACCCCCACCCCAATATTTGGGCCCCTTTCTCAGTTATTTAGTCAAACACTTATTTACATATTGCAAATGTATTTAAGATCCCAATTTTTTTTTTTTTAACCACATTTTGTGGGATGGAACCTAGGGCCTCATGCATGCTAGATAAGTACTCTACCACTGAGCTACATCCCCAATCCCCAAGTCACTGGTTTTAAGTTATGGACATTGTTCAGGTAAGCCTAAAATACCCAGAAAAGCCCTTATATCAAGTCCAGAGATCAGAGACAGACAGACATTTAAAGCATGAAAGGACTTGAAGACAGAGGAGGGCATATGGCAAGGAATGTGAGCAGCCTCTAGAAGCTGAAGGCAGCCATGAGCTGAGAGATACCACAGAAACAGGACGTCAGTCTTACAGCTTCAAGAAATTAAACTCTGCCAAGAAGAATGAGCTTGGAAGTAGATTTTTTTCCTCAGACAAGAACTCAACCCACCTGAACCTTGATTTCAGCCTTGTGATGAGAGGAGAATCCAGTCATGCAATGCCAGGTTTCTAACCTACAGAACTATGAATTATGAATGGGTACTGCGTTAAGCTGCTAAGATTGTGCTAATTAGTTGTAGAGTAATAGGAAACGAATAATGCTCCTCACTAGGAATATTCATTGTGGTCCTGTTGTAGCCTTATATGTATTCATGGATAGCACCCACAGCTCTTCAGAAGAAAAATTAGGGATCTATAAGTGTACCAGGCATACTTGCCCTTGCTTCTTGCTGATGGAGCAAATTGTGTTGGCTCCAGATACTTTCTGTCTGCCAAGCTTCCTTGTCCAAATTCCAGTTCTGCTCTTCATAATCATGCCACGAAAGGGGAAGGAGTGATGTGGCAGAAAGATAGGACACATAAACATTTGAACCCAGGATTCAAGTGGTATAATCTTTCTATCCTACTTGCATCATAAGTATCTTTATTTGTAATCCAATTTCTTTGCTCCTTTTTCTTTTAATAATTAAAATATCACCTTTATTAATGTTTGGTATATATTATTTCATTATGATTTTAAACAAATGATTGGTGCACAATTTTTTTATTAGTTCTAATCAGTTATGTATGACAGCAGAAAGCTCTTTAATTCATTGTACACAAATGGAGCAGAATTTTTCACTTCTGTGGTTGCACATGAAGTAGAGTCACACCATTCATGCAATCATACACGTACCTAAGGTAATGATGTGTGTCTCATTCCACCATCTTTCCTACCCTCATGTCCCTCCCCACCTGCCATTTGCCCCATCCACAGTTGCTCCACTCATCCCATGCCCCCAACCTCCATTATGAATTAGCATCCACTTATCAGAGAAAACATTCAGTCCCTGTTTTTTTGGATTGGTTTATTTCACTTAGCATGATATTCTCCAACTCCATCCATTTACGTGCAAATGCCATAATTTTATTCTCTTTTAATGCTCAGTAATATTCCACTGTGTGTGTATACCACAGTTTCTTTATCCATTCATTTATTGAAGGGCCTCTAGGTTGGTTCCACAATTTAGCTATTGTGAATTGTGCTGCTATAAACATTGAAGTGGCTGTGTCACTGTAGTATGCTGTTTTTAAGTCCTTTGGGTATAGACTGAGGAGAGGGTCAAATAGTGGTTCCATTCCAAGTTTTCTAAGGAATCTCCACACTGCTTTTCAGGTTGGTTGCACCAATTTGCAGTAACATCAGCAATGTATGAGTGTGCCTTTTCCCCTATATCCTTGCCAACACTTATCATTGCTTTTATTCTTGATAATTACCATTCTGCCTAGAGATGAAATCTTAGAGTAGTTTTGATTTGCATTTCTCTAATTACTAGAGATGTTGGACATTTTTTCATACATTTGTGATCTGTTGTATATCTTCTTCTGAGAAGTGTCTGTTCAGCTCCTTAGCTCATTTATTGTTTGGGTTTTTTTTTTTAATGTTAAATTTTTTGAGTTCTTTATATATCCTGCTTTATCTGAAGTGTGTGGCAAAATTTGCTCCCCAAATGTAGGCTTTCTCTTCACATCATTGATTGTTTCTTTTGCTGATAAAAAGCTTTTTAGTTTGAATCCATCCCATTTATTGATTCTTGCACTTTATTTATTTCTTGCACTTTAAGAGTCTTGCTAAAGAAGTTGGGGCCTAATCTGACATGATGAAGATTAGGGTCTACTTTTTCTTATATTAGGTGTAGGGTCTCTGGTCTAATTCATAGGTCCTTGATCTATTTTGAGTTTTGTGCATGGTGAGAAATAGGGGTTTAGTTTCATTTTGCTGCATATGAATTTCCAGTTTTCCTAGCACCATTTGTTGAAGAGGCTATCCTTTCTCCAATGTGTGTGGCATTTTTTTTTTTTTTTAGTATGAGATAACTGTATTTATGCGAGTTTGTCTCTGTGTCTTCTATTCTGTACCATTAGTCTACATGTCTATTTTGGTGCCAATTCCATGCCATTTTTGTTACTATTGCTTTGTAGTACAGTTTAAGATCTGGTATTGCGATGCCTCCTATTTCACTTTTCTTGCTAAGGATTGCTTTGGCTATTCTGGGTCTCCAATTATTTTCCAAATGAATTTTATGATTGCTTTTTCTATTTCTATAAGGAATGACATTGGGATTTTAATTGGAGTCACATTGAATTGGTATAGCGCTTTTGGTAGTATGGCCATTTTGACAATATTAAATCTGCCTATCCAAGAGGATGGGAAATCTTTCCATCTTCTAAGATCTTCTTCAATTTCTTTCTGTAGTTTTCATTGTAGAGGTCTTTCACCTCTTTTGTCAAATTGATACCCAAGGTTGTTTTTTTGTTTGTTTTTTGTTTTTTTGAGGCTACTATCAATGGAGTAGTTTTCTAATTTTTCTTTCCGATGATTCATCTCTAATGTATAGAAATGCATTTGATTTATGGGTATTGATTTTATATCCTGCTACTTTGCTGAGTTTATTTATTAGTTCTATAAGTTTTCTGGTGGAATTTTTTGGATCCTCTAAGTATAGAATCATGTTGTCAGCAAATAATGATAGTTTTGAGTTCTTCTTTTCCTATTCGTATCCCTTTGATTTCTTTCATCTAATTGGTCTGGCTAGAGTTTCAAGGACTATGTTGAATAGAAGTGATGAAAGAGGTCATTCCTGTTTTGTTCCAGTTTTTAGAGGGAATGCTTCCAATTTTTCTCCATTTAGAATGATGTTGGCCTTGAGTTTAGAATAGATAGCTTTACAATGTTGAGATATGTTCCTACTAATTTTAGTTTTTCTAGTGTTTTGAACATGAAAGGGTGCTGTGTTTTGTCAAATGCTCTCTCTGCATCAATTAATATAATCATATGATTCTTATCTTTAAGTCTATTGATGTGATGAATTACATTTATTGATTCCCATATGTTTAACCATATGGAATGAACCCCACTTGATCATAGTGTTTTTGTATACA
Organism: Marmota monax; assembly: GCF_021218885.2. Classification (NCBI taxonomy): domain Eukaryota; kingdom Metazoa; phylum Chordata; class Mammalia; order Rodentia; family Sciuridae; genus Marmota; species Marmota monax. The sequence continues at coordinate 2,997,749 of NW_026695227.1, forward strand.
ATTTGCCAAAATTTTATTGAGAATTTTGATTCTATGTTCATCAGGGTTATTGGTCTGAAATTTTCTTTCCTTGATGTGTGTCTGTCTGGTTTTGGTACCAGGATGATACTAGCCTCATAGAATGAGTTTGGAAGGGTTCCCTCCTTTTCTATTTCATGGAATAATTTGAGGAGTATTGGTATTGATTCTTCTTTGTAGGTCTCATAGAACTCAGCTGAGATTCCGTCTGGTCCCGAGCTTTTCTTGGTTAGTAGGCTTCTGATGGCATCTTCTATTTCCTTGCTTGAAATTGATCTGTTTAAATTGTGTATGTCCTTCTGATTCAGTTTGGGTAGATCATATGCCTCTAGAAATTTGTCAGTGTCTTAGAGGTTTTCTATTTTTGCTGGAGTATAAGTTTTCAAAATAGTTTTTAATTGTCATCTGTATTTAAATTGTGTCTGTCATGATATTTCATCACAAATTTTAGTAATTTGAGTTTTCTCTCTCCTTTTCATTAGGTGGCTAAGGGTTTGTCAATTTTATTTATTTATTCAATGAACAAGCTTTTGTTTTTGTCAATTTTTTCAATTATTTATTTTGTTTCAATTTCATTGATTTCAACCCTGATTTTAATTACTTCTCATCTTCTAGTACTTTTGATGTTGGTTTATTCTTCTCTTTCTAGGGCTTTGAGATGTAATGTCAGGTCATTTATTTGTTGACTTTTTATTCTTTTAATGAATGAGCTCAATGCAATGAATTTTCCTCTTAGCACTGCCTTCATAGTGTCCCAGAGATTTTTATATGTTGTATTGGTGTTCTCATTTACCTCTAAGAATTTTTTATCTTCTCCTTGATGTCTTCTGTTATCCATGCATCATTCAATAGCATATTATTTAGGTTCCAGGTGTTGGAGTAGCTTCTATTTTTCATTTTATCATTGATTTGTAATTTCATTCCATTATGGTCAGACAGAATGCAAGATAGTATCTCTATTTTTTTGTATTTGCTAAGGCTTGCTTTGTGACATAACATATGGTCTATTTTGGAGAACAATCCATGTGTTGCTGAGAAAAAAGTCTATCCACTCATTGATGGATAGAATATTGCATAAATGTCTGTTAAGTCTAAAATATTGTTTTATTGAGTTCTATAGTTTCTTTGTTTAGTTTTGTTTGGAAGGTCTATCCAGTGGTGAGTGAGGTATATTAAAGTCATTCAGTATTATTGTATTGTGGTCTATTTCATTCTTGTACTTGAGAAGGGTTTGTTTGATATACATATACGCCCCATTGTTTGGGGCATAAATATTTACGATTGTTATGTCTTATTGATGTATGATTTCCTTAAGCAGTATGAAATGTCCTTCTTTATCCCTTCTGACTGACCTTGAAGTCCATTTTATGTGATATGAGAATGGAAACCCTTGATTATTTACATGGTCCATATGAGAGACATGTTTTTCCCCATCCTTTCACCTTCAGTCTTTTCCTATGAGATGAGTCTCTTGAAGGCAGCATATTATTGGGTCTTTTATATATAATCCAACCTTCCTTTCTATGTCTTTTAATTGATTAGTTTAGGACACTCACATTCTGGGTTATTATTGAAATATGTTTTGTATTCCTGGTCCTTTTGGTTTATTTTTGGTTTTTAATCTGACTTGATTTCTCCTTTGGTTGACCTTTCCTTTAATGCAGTTCCTCCCTTTGCTGATTTTCATTTTTGTTTTTCATTTCCTACTCATGGACTATTTTGCTGAGAATGTTCTGTAGTGCAGGCTTTCTCACTATAAATTCTTTTAACTTTTCTCATGGAAGGTTTTAATTTCATCATCAACTCTGAAGCTTAATTTTGCTGGATATAAGTTATTGGTTGGCATCCATTTTCTTTCAGAGCTTGGTATATGTTGTTCCAGGATCTCCTAGCTTTGAGGTTCTGGTTTGACAAATCTTCTGAGATCCAAATTGGTCTCCTCCTATATGGAATATAATTCCTCTCTCTTGCCACCTTTAAAATTCTATCCTTATTCTGTATGCTAGGCATTTTCATTATACTGTGCCTTGGTGTTGCACTCTTGTAATTTTGTACATTTGGTGCCCTGTATTTGATTTTCCAATTCATTCTTCTTCTTTGGGAAATTTTTTTGATTTTATTTCATTGAAGAGATTGTGCATTGCTTTGGTTTGAATCTGTACCTTCCTCTACCCTGATAAATCTTAGATTTGATCTTTCGATGTTATCCCATAATTCTTGGATGTTCTGTTCATGGTTTCTTACCATCTTTACTGTGTGGTCAACTTTATTTTCAAGATTGTATTTTGTCTTCATTGTCTGAGGTTCTGTCTTCCAAGTAATCTAGTCTGTTGGTGATGCTTTCTATTGAGTTTTTTAATTTGGTTTATTGTTTCCTTCCTTTCAAGGGTTTTTGTGTTTTTGTTTTTCAGAATCTCTCTTTTTTGAAGTAATCTTTTGGTACCTGTATTTGTTCTCTTATCTTTTTGCTGGAGTGATCAATTTTCGCCTATATTTGCTTTCTTACTGCTTTGTTGGAAGATGAATTTTTGCCTTTTGCTCTCTTATGTCATTCTTTAATTCACAGATCATTTTAATTATGTACATTCTGATCTCCTCTGATATTTCATATACTGCACTGTCAATGGATTCTATTTGGGGCACTTTCTTGCCTTGTTTTTTCATGTTGTCTATGTGTCTTCCTCTCTTGCAGTGTGGAGCTGAAATATTGCAGTTTCTACCCTACAATCTTGTAGTGTCCCTGCAGTTTACTTATACCTCACCTTTAAGGGAGAGATCAATGTTTGTAGCACCCAATGCAACCAATGTACAGCCATAAATCGATTATCTCCTATTTGAACATTTACAGTTTTGTCATGATAAACAGAATGATGAGTTTGGTTATCATCTACCATATAGCTAGTAGGTTTATCTAAGGGTTTACAATTATTTCTAATGGTGAACAAAGAAAGAATGGGGGTGGGGGCTAGGATGTGATGTTTATGAGATAGGATGTGAGAATATAAAGGTATTAGATTTTAGGATGAGTGAACAGGGACTCAAAAGAAGTTGGCTGTTAGCAGGAGATAAAAGAGAAAGATGTGACCCCATGCAGGATTCTCTTTGCCTCTGCCACAGGATGGTGACTGCTAGCACACCTATTAGGGATAACTCTGGTGCAACTGGGCCCTAGGGACCTTGGTAATGGTCTTCCAGTTCCTGGTTGTTGTTCCCTGGATGAAACCATCCATGTCCCTATGGTGTAGGCAGTAGCATCAAGCCTGTACCTTGATGTTGGGCTTCAAGGCCTTAGTCAGTGTCCTAAGATGGAAGCTATCCCAATTAAAGATGGCAGAGGTGGCAGCAAAGTTAACCCAAGATGGTAGTGGAGGTGTCCCAATATGGAGGCAACTGCTGGAAGGATGGGCTGTGCAACAGCATTAGTTGGCCTGTTCAGTGATGCTGCACTGTGGCATGCAGTGCTGCAGCAGGCAGCTGCTTCATGGTCCTGTCTATTATTCCACAGTGGAAATTACCATGTGGGGAGAGTTATGGTGTGGCTGTAGTGTCCCAAGATGAAGGTGCTTTGGGTGGAGCCACATATTTGTTGATAGGGAATTGCAGCATGCTGTGGATATCTCTGTGCAAGTGTGGTGGTGGCCCTCTCCAGTTTCTGGCAAGGTGGGCACATGGTGGGGCAGGCCTTCTCAGGTCTCTAGTGATCTTCTTGTTTGTTCTTCTTAGATATACATGACAGTAGAGTTATTTTGATATATTACACATATATGGAGTAGAACTTATTCTAATTAGGATTCCATTCTTGTGATTCTACATAATATGGAGTTATACTGACTACGTATTCATATATGGACACAGGAAAGTTATGTTCAATTCATTCTTTTCTGTTCCTATTCCCTTCCCCTTCTCTTTATCCCTTTGTCTAATCCAATGAAATTCTATTGTGTATTCATATCCACATATCAAATAAAACATTAAGCCTTTGGTTTTTTGGGACTGGCTTATTTCACTTAGCCTTATTGTCTCTAGTTTCATCCATTTACTGGCAAATGCTTCAATAACATTCTTCTTTATGACTGAGTAATATTCCATTGTGTATATTTACTACATTTTCTTTATTTATTCATCTGTTGAAGGTCATCTAGGTTGGTTCCATAGCTTAGCTATTGTGAATTGTGCTGCTATAAACATTGATGTGGCTTGTGCTGGGGTGAGCTTTGAGTGTGAAGGAGGAGAGTTTGGAGCAGCACTTGGAGGATACAATGAAGAATCCATCCATTATTGGAGTCTAGTGCATAGATTCACAAGGACTTTATCTTGGCTGTTGCAGGACCCTGTCAGATGAAGATGCTAAGGTGATATCTGTTCTAGCCCAGCAAGCAGATAAACTAACCTCTGACCCCACTGATAATCCTGTGGTGTGCCTAGAATCAGATAATGGGAATGTTATGATACAAAAGCAGGATGGCATCATAATGGCAGTGCACAAAGTAGCCTCTTGATGTCTCTCATTAGTTCTCCAGCAGCCTTTCATAATTACCTATGTTAATTATCTTATAAAACTATTTATGTTGCAGTGATTAAACCATTCATTTAATGTGCACTGGGTAATTTTCTATTTATTTTAGAGTGAGTTGCTTTTTAACCAACCTCTCAGGATATTAATAAAAAAGGATCATGTTTTGAAGCAGCATGTCCAGGTCACTTTGTATATAAAATTTTGTTAGGTTAAATAAATCTGCTTGGAGGGAAAAAAAACAAAATAAAATAAAACATTGATGTGGCTATGCTGATTTTAGGTCCTTTGGGTATAAACTGAGGAGTGTGATAATTGTGTCAAATGGGGGTTCCATTCCAAGTTTTCTGAAGAATCTCCATACTGATTTCCAGAGTGGTTGCACCAATTTTCAGTCCCACCATTCAGTATGATTTCACTATGTTTTAATTTGATTTAATTAACCACATAAACTAGGAATTCCCCCTGCCCCCAAACCCCTGTTAGTACTGCAATTAGACCCAGGGATGGCTTGCTCCTGAGCTATATCCCAGCCCTTTTTATTTTATTTTTTAAAAATTTGAGACAGTTACTGAGGCTGGCCTCAAGCTTGTGATCCTCCTGGTTCAACTTCCTGAGTCACTGAGATCACAGGTATGTGTCACCACACCACACTTATATGGGAGTGTACTTAGAGGCTATTATAGCATGAAGATAATTTCCCACATGACAAATGTTAATGTAGTGACTGTCATTCAAACACCCATCTGGGACCAATGAGGTTCATCCTCACTGCAGACGAAGGAGCAGTAAGACAGATAAAGAAACAATTTAGAGGGAATCCAAGTTCCTTACATAAGGAAGGGCTGTGACAGTTCTGAATTGCCTAGCTTTGGCTATCTCTTATAATGAGAAATATATTGATTTTGAGAGAAATTAACATCTATCTTTTAAAAGCCAATATTATTGTTAATTTTCTGAACTTAACTCTACTTGATGAATTAAAATTTCATGTTATCTTCACTATTTTAAATAACTGATCTACTTGTCAAAAACATAATTTCTTAGATGCTACTCTGAAGTCTGTAATGCAGTCAAGGGATTTTTACTGGTGATAAGCCTTCTTGGGTATTCTTATGCCACCAATATTTTAAACCACTGGTCAATAAAGAATATTCATGCTGTTTACATTAAGTATTTTAATTCCCAGATTAAAGAAGGCCCAGCACGTGACACAGCCCTGTAATCCCAGCTACTTGGGATTTGATGCAGGATTATCCTAATGATTGGGATGTACCTCAATAGTAAAGAGCACTTGGTTTCAATCCCCAGTATCCACACCTCCCTCCCCCCCAAAAATGACAATGAGTAAAACAGAGATACAGGTCTAGGTCCTCAAAGAAACTGGAGGGCTAATATAAAATACTATAATAACTAATATTTTTGTTCATGAACCTCCATATCTCTGGATATAAATTTGCATTTCTGACCATCAGTAGATTACAGGCCCAATGTTCTGGTCCAACTGGGATATTTCTTAATTATATATAATAACAATATTATAGGTCCATCTAATTGACTTTAAAAAGAACAAGACCATTTTCATGTAATGGGAAAGGGTATTTGTCTGAATCCATCATCAAAAGTCACTTCAGAGGTAGCCAGAGTACAGGAGAAAGCTCTAGATTTGTCCTTATTGCCTCACTAACACGATACTTGGGTTACTGATGTAACTGGATATGTGTATTGTTGAAAATCAATAATTTTGTGAACTAAAAATACTCAAAGGTTAGACAACATTTTAACAAGAGCAATAGAATAAAATGTTAATAATAATACACAGCTAAAATGATAGTTTAAATTCCTAATAAACACTATGGAAGATAGAGTTAAATCAAACAAACCTGAGAAGGCAACATGACAATAGCAACTAAAAGGGAAGATCTTAAAAATTTACATTGTCGGAGATAGGGTGGAACTATTAGATTTCCAAGTGGAGAAATTTTTGTAGACTTTTTACAAAATGTTGTGATGCCAAATATTGGCTCATTTTATTGTGTTTGTTTGTGTATTTCCACAAAACCTATCAGGGACTTCACATTAAGCACTTTTAAGACCGAGTCTGTGACCAAACACAGTTCAACAAAAGAATTTGTGATATGTGGCCATCTTGCACTCATCATTTCCCTTGCAGTGGGCTGTAATCCACCAAGTTAGGATACTGTATTACCTGATGGCCCAAACAAAGATGGAGCTGGATCAATTTCTACTCATGAAATTTGAGGGCCTATCCAGAACAAATGCCTCCTTCAACTCCATATATAAGTGCTTGATTAAAATGAAATATAAATAGAAAATAATTTAAATAAAAATTATACTAACATTTACTAGGAAATCACTTTTAAAATTGTCCCTCACATTAGGCCCAAAGAACTTCATTTCATTCCCTTAAAAACTAAAATTTTAAGCATAGTCCCTCTTTTATGAAACTGTTTATAGATATCTCCATTTTTCTTCTTAAAGCCTTTTTCATTAAGCAATCTAGCATCTCACTTCTAAATATATCTAATAGACATATTTATTTTTTATATATACAGTGATATACATTTAATACAAATATATTTTAAGAAATTAAATGAATACCAAATATATAAAACTTTCTTTATATTAGCTGAACTGTGGTAAAATATCAAACATAATCTCTTTATTTCAACCCTACAGGCTAGTGGTGGTCCTAGCTTTAATTGTTCATTCCAGCTAACAATTTTCTTTATCTCCTTTTACTTTCCCCTTTTCTCTAGATAAATTATTTAGGAAATAATGATAAAACATTGTTTTGCTAACTCTTTAACTATAGTTGTCTCCTAGTATCCTGGAGAATTAGTTTTAGGACCCATTGTGGATACCAAAACCCCTGGATACTCAAATCACTCAAATTCTTCATGTGAAATGATAAAGTATTTGCATATAATCTTGCATACATCTTATATATCAAGTCATCTCTGGATTACTGATAATTCATAACATAAAGTAAACACTATGCAAATAATTGTCATACTGCATTGTTAAGGAAGTAATTACAGGGTTGAAAAGCCTGTATGTGTTCAGATTTATTTCCCCTAAATATTTTCTATCTGCATTTGGTTGAATCTGCTGATGTGAAAACTGCAGATATGGAAGAATGACTGCATTTGGTTAGGTACCTGAAAAATAAAACATAATTAAGTCTTCTCGAAAAACTACATTTTCTTACAAGAAAACAAAATATCTGTTAAGTTTTTCCTTTTTTATATGAAGACACTTAAAGAAGATTTATAAAAATAAAGAAATAAGTAAAAAATTTCATTTACCAGGGCTGGGATTGTGGCTCAGCGGTAGAGCACTCGCCTAGCATGGGTGGGACCCAGGTTCGATTCTCAGCACCACATAAAAATAAAGGCATTGTGTTGTGTCCATCTACACCTAAAAAATAAATATTAAAAAAAAGAGTTTAAAAAATTTCTTTTAAAATTAACATCACTACTTTAAAAAATAGGTAGTCATGTTAGTTGAACCTCCAAAAAATTAGGTTACAATCACTGCCCATATTATTTTTCCATTTACTCTATTACTAGAATATTTGAAAAAAAGAGTTTCACCAGATTTCCAATGTGGCTTGCCTCAAAGACTTCTAAACTCTTTTTTTTTTTTAATTCTGTTTTAATTTCAATTGACATAGCAGTTTGCTTTGAGTCCCTCTTTGACATTAATTGAATCTTCCCAGTTTTTATTTTATGTAACACATCTACACATGTGCACATGCATGCATGCACATACACAACTATAGAAACTTACAAGTTCTGGAAAGTAAAATTAGAATAAACTGCAACAAGAAAAATAAATATTTGCATCAAGTTTCTTTTAGAATAAAACAATTCAGTTAGAAATTTAAAACTTTTTAAAAAGCAACAACACCATCTTTGTATTTCTAAATATTATTTTACTCATCACTTTATTTATGTATTTGTTAATGTGTGGTAAAATAAAGCATAAAATTTACCATTTAAAGTATATAGTTCAATAGTGTTAAGTATATTTACATAATTAGGCAATAGATCTCTAGATTTTTTTCATTCTGTAAAACAAATCGTACACACATTGAACAACATCTCTTATTTCTTCCTCCCCAGTCTCTGGCAACTATTATCTACTTTCTTTTTTCATGACTTTGATTAATTTAAATCATGTAAGTAAAATCACATAGTATTTGTCTTTTTGTGAGTAGTTTATTTCCCTTAGCACTCTGTATTGTGGCATGTGGCAGGATTTTCTCTTTTTTTCAAGGCGGAATTATATTGCATTGTATGTATAAAGCACATTTTCTTTAACCATCCATCATTCAATGGACATTTGGGTTGCTTCACCTTTGGGTACTGTGAATAATACTGCAATGAACATAAAGGTGTGGATCTCTTCAAAGTCCTGCTTTCAAGTTTTTTGGATATTGTGTTAGTCAATTTTCCATTATAGTGACCAAAATATCTGAAAAGAACAACTTAGAGGAGGAAATGTTTATTTTGGCTAATGGTTTCAGAGGTTTAGTACATGATAAACCAGATCTACTGCTCTAATCCTAAAGTGAGACAGAATATTGTGGCAGAGGAAAACTATTCAGCTCATGGTGGCCAGGAAGCAGAGAGAGAGATTAATCAAAGCAACACGGACAAAATATAAACCCCAAAGACACACCCCCTTGACCAACGTCTTCTGGCTGCCCCCACTTGCTTATAGTTACCACCCTCTTCTTTCAAATTATTAATCCATCAAATGGATTAATCCACTGATTAAGTTACATCCAGTAATCTGATCTCTTAATCTCTGAGCAATATTGTATTGACCAACATGAGCTTTTCAGAGACATCCCATAATACCCAAACCAAGAGAGATATATACAGAGAAAAGGATTACTAAATCATATACTAGTCCTATTTTAAATTTTTAAAAGAAATTTTCATTTCTTTTAAAAGTGTCTGTACCATTTTACATTTCTACCAACAGTTCCTAAAGGTTCAAATTTCTGCAAATCTTGGCCAACACTTATTATTTTGGGATAGTGGCCATTCTAAATAGTATGAAGTGATATTTCATTATGGTTTTGATATGTATTCCCCAATGATTGGTGATGTTGAATATTTTTTCATATGCTTTTTTGGCTATTTGTCATTTTATTTTAAAAATCAGTGAAATGTATGTAAGTCATGGATGTACCCTGACTTCTTTGTCCTCTATGTTATTGTTAATTCAAAAAAACTTACAAGAATTCCCTATTTCATTCTCTGTGTTTGCACTTGGGCTGCTGTTTGCTATAGAAAAATCATTTATTCAAGCAGATTGTACTGCTTCCAATGAGTGGATTCCTGCCTTAACTGTGCCTTTAATATAGTTCAACAGCCCTACCATGTTTTTCTAATTAGTTTCTGTGATAGACAGCTTTCTATTGCTATGACAAAACCCAGAAAAAAAATCAATTTAAAAGGAGGAAGGATTTATTTTGGCCCGTGGTTTCAGGTTTCAGTCCATGGTTGCTTGGCACTATTGCTTTGGGCCTGTGTTGAAGCAAAACTTCATTGCAGGAAGCATGTGATGGAGCAAAACTTCTCACTTCATGCCAGCCGAGAAGCAAAGAGAGAGAGAAGAGGGTCTAGACTCCCAATATTCCCTTCAAGGGCAGATTGCCAGTGACTACCATCCTTCTACCAGGCCCCATGTCTTAAAGGTTCCACCAGTTCCTAATAGTGTTAGCAGGTGGGTGCCAAGTTTTCAACACATGAGCCCTTGGGAGACACTTAAAATCCAAACCATACAGCTTCCTTACCCTTGTTACCATACTTCCAATACATCATCTTTAATGCTTTTTCAATAATAGAATATTTGGAGGAAAGTTGGCATAACCATACTAAACATATACAGTTATAAGAAACATCCTGATTTTAGTAATGTTAACTTTTTTTAAAAGTACCTCTGTAGTGGTGAATGAAAGCCTGTAATCCCAGCTACTTGAGAGGCTGAGGCAGGAGGATGATTTCAGCCTAGGAGTTCGAGGCCAGCCTGGGCAACATAGCAATAACCTATCTCAAAAAATAAAAATTATCTTAGAGTTAAATAAATACATTCTAAATCTTGCCTCATCTCTTCAAACTTCATACTCCCATACTCCTTCTCCTCCTATGCCAAATTAGCATCTGCTTAATATGTAAAATAGAAAATAAGCAATAGGAGCACTGAATATTTCCTATCACCTATCCACAAACCTAATAAAATGTCGTCCTTTTTTTCCTATGTAACTAATGAAGAGGCAGGGCCAGGACTAGGGCACAAATTTATGAAGGCATTCATTTACTTTGCTGGTCCTGAACACTTGCATGACCCTGAGAGTGAATTCATTCCTAAATTTTGGACCTTGGGGATCTTGCTTGCCTCACCCTAGTTCTGGCCCTGGGAGGTGTCCCTTCTCTTAACCAAAACTGCTTCTTACTCTTGTTTCCAATTTTTCCCACCATCTATTTTCTTCAAAACTGTGATCCCATTATTTTCTCTCTCCTGAATTTTCAATATCTTGCTATAAACTGGATCCTTCTCTTCAGTATCCTCCCACCTTTAAAAAGACAAAAGAAGCTTCCCTTTGGCTACACTTACCTTCAGCTATCATTCTTTAACATTCCCCTCCCTCTTTTAAACAGAAGCATTGATACAAAAAAACCTAAAGTTATGATATACTTGCTGTCTATTTCTTAACTAACTCTATCATACCCCATTCCCTACCTTTCACTAAAATTGGTATTTCTTACATGAGTGTTTCCCAAAGTCTGTGATTAGGGATCAGGTGGACTTCTCCTGAGGTCCAACTATTTCTTAACAAAACTAAAATTTTATTTTCCTCTCTTATTCTCATTTTCTCACAAATAGAAAAATTCTCCAGGGGCTACATGATATGTTATATCACAAGACTGAATGTGGAAGCAGATGTGAGAGCCCAGCTATTATTTGTTAAATAAAGAGATTTGCCAAAATGTAAAACAATGGCATTCTTTCATTAATTTTTTGTTTTGGAAAAATACGGTTATTTGTCCTACTTTATCATATCCACTTTATACAATGTTACATTTGATTTGGTAATTCTTGTTAAAGAATTTTTGCATCTATATTTTGCAATTTGTAAACTTTTTTCAATGTATTTAGCAGGTTTTGGTATTAAAGTTATTCTGGTCTGTTGAATTGGAAAGTACACTTCTGTTTTCTCAACATATTTGCATAATATTAGTGTTATTTCCTCTTTAACTGTGTAATGGAATTAATCAATGATACTATCTTGGTTTGGAGTTCTCTTAAGGACTTACCTATACAGACTTTCCATTTCTAAAATTTATTTTCTCTATTAATGCTGCTGAGCATTTCTCCTCTGTGAATTACCTGTATATGGTCTTTTATCAATTTTTCTATTGGAGTTTCTGTCATTTTCTTATTGATTGCTAACAGTTTCTTGTGTATTATACCTACTAATCCCTTATTAGTTTTAATCATTGGTAAATTTTTTATTCATAAGTCCTGCCTCTGTAAACTTTTTGTGTAGTACTTTTGTTGATTAAGTTTTGATAAAAAAGTTCAACATTTCTCCTAAATAATCAATATTTTGATTTTAAGAATTCCCCTCATCTTCACTGTCATAAATTATTCAACATTTTCTTTAAGTATCCTAACAGTTTTTTTTATACATTTAAGTATTGAACTCTTGTGATTTTATTTTTTATGGTACAAGGTATTAATTCAAATATTCTTGTCTTTATAATGAATAATTTTCATCAAAGTATTTTCTTTTAAATGACTTCCCCCTATCAACTGAATCCTGATGCAATACCTACTCTTTATCAAATTCTCTTTTATGAGCACATTTTCTAGTTTTGGAACCTTTATTTTGAGGTATAGCTATATTAGTCTATTCCTGTGTCAGTATAATACAGCTTTTATTACTGCAACTGCATATATTATACTAAGAAGGCAGTCTATTTCCTTTACTATTTTTAAAATTAACTAAGCTATTCCTAAATATTATTTTCTTACATTTGTTTTATAACTATAATTAACTTTCTTAAACTATTTTGATGATTTTAAAAAATATATTTCATCATGGAAATTGCAAACAATTACCAAAGTAGGAAAAATTGCTAAGTATTATATAATGAAATCCCATGGATTGTATTACCAAACTTCAAAAATTAACATGTGGGCATACTGTTCCATATATTTATATTACCCCCTCCTTTTCTTTACTAGATTTTTTTTGTTGGGGGGTACTAATTGAAACCAGGGTACTTTATCACTGAGTTACATACCCAGCACATTTTTTAATTTTTTAGATTTTGAGGCAGGATCTTGCTAAGTTACTTAGGGTCTTACTAAATTGTTGAGACGGGCTTTGAACTTGTGATACTCCTGCTTAGTCTCCCAAGTCCCTAGGATTACAGGAATGTGCCATAGCGCCCAGTTCTACTACATTGTTTTAATTGAAAGAAGCAGGCATGATATAATTTCTTTATATAAACAAGTATTGTCACTATTTATTATTTATTTATTTATTTTTGGTACCAGGAATTGAACTCAGAGGTGCTTAACCAACTGAGTCACATCCCCAGTTCTTTTTTTTATTTTTTATTTTGAGACAGTGTCTCCCTGAGTTGCTTAGGACCTTGCTAAATTATTGAGTCTGGCCTTAAACTTGCAATTCTTCTACTTCAGCTTCCTGAGCCACTGAGATTATAGGTGTGCGCCACTGAACCCATCTGTTAAATTTTCTTATGCCACTTAAAAAATGTATTGAAGAGTTGGTCTGTTTAAAATAGGATCCAAATAGGGACCACACTCCTTTGATTTGTCATGTCCATAATTTTAAAAATTTATAATCCTGCCTTCCTTTTATCTGCTTTGTCATTTGTTTGAAAAAGTGGATTTGCCATGCAGAATTTTCCATATTATAGATTTTGTTATGTATAAACATGTTCTTTTATCTTTTTTATTTCCTTTGAATTTGTTTAATCTAGAGATTTTATTAGATTGAGTTTCATTTTTTTTTTTTGGCAAGAATGTTTCAGAGATGATGTAATATACTTCATATATTATCACAGTGAGTCAAAAAATGTCTTTCTTACTGTATTGATTAATATTACTCACCTAATTCATTAAGTTTTCCAACAATCTTTTAGATTATGGCAGTTTTTCACATGAAGTCCATGACCTCTGGAGATCTCTGAAATTCTTCCAGAGAATTCTCATGGTCCAAATTATTTCAAAATAATTTAATACACATCATTTGTCTTATCTCTTTATTCTCTCAGAAATGTTCAGCAGAGTTTTCAATAGGTTACATAAAATTCTCATGTTTTAAATTTTTCTCGCTTTAATTTCTAGTATGGTTAACATTAAAAAATATAACCTAAATCACAATAAAAAAAATAAACAAACAAAAACCTCTTTGTGGTTCTCAACAATTTTTAAAAGTATAAAAAGTAGGAGAACTGCTAAGCTAATGAATTTAGTAGTCATCAATGACTAGTCTTTGAAGTGGTCATTCCATTAGGGGTTATAAAATATTAAAATATGAATCTTATGTTACTCCTCTGCTTTAAATAAAAATTTTGTATATTGTATAAGTTATTTATAAAATAACTTTGTATTATTCTTAGGTTAGAGTACACAGTATCTTACTATAGATCAGTGATTCTGGCTGCTTTTACTCTGGAGGGATTTTCCTTTTCTGGACATAGTGCAAGAAGCTGGTATTCCACAACTTACCCAAAGATTTACTGCAGGAGAACAGTGAAACAGTTTTATAGCTGCTTTTTGCTAGAGTAACAAAAATGGGGGCTTGATGAGCTAAGATATGAGTGAGAAGATAGGAATAAAAAATGGAGGTTGTCATGCAAAAAGTTTTTGCTTAAAGACATTCTAAAGACATGCTAAATTCTTAAACTGTGCGATTCTTAAGCTGTGCAGGACAAGAAGCAAACAAAGTAGAATGCTTCTGAAAACAAGTATGAGATGTTTTTCAGTCTATGATACCAAAGAGATAAGGATTAGAATTTAGATCTTTACAGAAAAGAGCCAAGTTAACATAGGAGGCATTTAATTGAAAGCCCTTGAGAAATACATACTAGGTTCAGGGGGGGAAAACTAAGTTACACAGAGAACCTTACCAAACTGACATCTGTCTTCTTTATCATTCTGTGATAGACTTTTATGCTCATTTAATTTTGATGATACAGTACTCTGGAGCAGACTTACTTTCTTACTTTAACTCTACCTTGGGCAAGAGAGAAAATAAGGAGAGTAGTAGTTTCTCCTTTGTAGAAGTTATTATGAAGATTAAATGAAACAATTCTCTTAAAGTGTTTAGCAAAAGGTAAAAATTAAATAAAGTCAAATAAAATTCAATTAACTATTCTTTTTCTTCTTCCTACTATTTCATAAATATTGGTATTCCCCAAGGGGTACCCTGACTTCTGTTTTTATTATGCTCAATACCCCTCAGAGGATAAACTTGGTTTCAAAGACCAACTATGCCCAAAACTACAAAGTTTGTATCTCCAATTGAAATCTTTTTTTATTTACTGTATCTATCATGAAGGAAAGAAATTTAAACTAGAGGGGAATTGAGTTCAACAGGATATCATTATTGTAGTTAATATTCTATCTTAGACATTTATTTCTTTACTTTTGTGGTGCTGAGATTGAAGCCAAGGCCTTGTGCATGCTAGGGAAAGCACTCTGCAATGAGCCATACACCCAGCCTCAACATGTTAGGTTAAAAAAAAAAAAACACTGCAATTAGATGGCATGTTAGTTAGGTTTTCATTATTATAATGAAATACCTGAGGCAGACTAATCTTTATTTTAAAAAGACTTTATTTCAGATCACAGTTTGGGGTTCAAGGGCATGGCACTGATATCAGCTCAGTTCTGGTGATGGTCATCTTACTGGCAGAGTTCCAAAGTGGCACATGGCAAGAAACAAGAACATAAATATCTGTCTGTATATATGCTCTGTCCCTCTTCACATGAAGTCATCAGAATTCAACCATGGGTACTCTACCTAATGACTTTAAACCTAATTACTTTTCAAAAATCCTACCTCTAAATACAATTCTCAGATTAAGTTTTTACCCTCTTACTACCATTAACATATGACTGGGGATTAAACTCTTGAATGATTTTGGGGTAGAAGGATGACAAATAGCATTCAAACCATAGCAGGTAGGGAGTGACAATGAAAATCTTCTGTAATATCCAGAGGATTCCTTGTTATTCATAGCAAATACTAATAGCAACAATTTACTTTAAGATGAATCATACACTTTTATTTTACAAAAAGTCAAGAATTTTAGATTTGCTGAACTTTCCATAATAAATGGCCATTAGAAGGTTGCTTCTTGGTTATATTTTTAAAAAGAAACATATTAATCTGTCCTTAGAGTAAGATGCGACTTTTAAAATAATGAAGAATATAACAGTATTTTGAAAGAAATGTGCTATGGAAAGAGCATGTTAAAAATGAATGTATGTAATTCATTTCTCTCTTTTTTCCCCCCATTCCCCTCACAAGGTCTTATATGTAATTTTGTATAACAATGAGGGTCTCCTTCCATTTCCATGCAATTCCCCTTCTCTCTCCCATTCCCTCCCACCTCTTGTCCCTGCTTAATGGTAATCTTCTTCTCATGCTCTTCCTCCCTACTCTGTTTTGAGTTGCCCTCCTTATATCAAAGAAGACATTCGGCATTTGTTTTTTAGGGATTGGCTAACTTCACTTAGCATAATCTGCTCTAATGCCATCCATTTCCCTGCAAATGCCATGATTTTGTTATGTTTTAGTGCTGAGTAATATTCCATTGAGTACAAATGCCACAAAATTTTTTTTATCCACTCATCTATTGATGGGCATAAAAAAAAAAGAGAGAGAGAGAAATGAAAATTACAGTAGATGGGGTAGAGAGAAGATGGGAGGGGAGGGGAGGGGAGGAGGGATAGGAAGGCGATAGGAAAGGCAGCAGAATACAACAGACACTAGTATGGAAGTATGTATAAACGTGGATGTATAACCAATATGATCCTGCAATCTGTACACGTGGTAAAAATAAGAATTCATAACCCACTTGAATCAAATGTATGAAATATGACATGTCAAGATCATTGTAATGTTTTGAGCAACCAATAAAAAAATTAAAAAATAAATTAAAAAAAAATGAATGTATGACCATTATTGTTTTGTGTGATTTTATTGCTAAAAACAATGGCTGTAATCTTTAAAAATGTTCATTTTTATAAATAAAAAACATGCAAATAAAATTATTTAGCCTATTTAAAAATCTTCTAAATAAGGGAATTTAATGTGCCTAATATAGCAGTTAAAAGTTATTTCAGGAAATAGAAAAAGAGAGAGCTCTGCCAAATTCATTCTATGAGGCCAACATCACCCTGATTCCGAAATCAGACAAAGACACCTCAAAGAAAGAAAACTACAGACCAATATCTCTGATGAACCTAGATGCAAAAATCCTCAATAAAATTCTGGCGAATCGGATACAAAGGCACATCAAAAAAATTGTGCACTATGATCAAGTAGGATTCATACCTGGGATGCAAGGATGGTTCAATATACGGAAATCAATAAATGTTATTCACCACATCAATAGACTTAAAGATAAGAACCATATGATCATCTCGATAGACGCAGAAAAAGCATTCGACAAAGTATACCATCCCTTTATGTTCAAACATTAGAAAAACTAGGGATAACAGGAACTTACCTCAACATCGTAAAAGCTATCTATGCTAAGCCTCAGGATAGCATCATTCTGAATGGAGAAAAACTGAAGGCATTCCCTCTAAAATCTGGAACAAGACAGGGATGCCCTCTATCACCACTTCTATTCAATATAGTTCTCGAAACACTGGCCAGAGCAATTAGACAGACGAAAGAAATTAAAGGCATAAAAATAGGAAAAGAAGAACTTAAATTATCACTATTTGCAGTGACATGATTCTATACCTAGAAGACCCAAAAGGGTCTACAAAAAAACTACTAGAACTAATACATGAATTCAGCAAAGTGGCAGGATATAAAATCAACACTCATAAATCAAAGGCATTTCTGTATATCAGCGACAAAACTTCTGAAACGGAAATGAGGACAACCACCCCATTCACAATATCCTCAAAAAAAATAAAATACTTGGGAATCAACCTAACAAAAGAGGTGAAAGATTTATACAATGAAAACTACAGAACCCTAAAGAGAGAGATAGAAGAAGATCTTAGAAGATGGAAAAATATACCCTGTTCATGGATAGGCAGAACTAACATCATCAAAATGGTGATATTACCAAAAGTTCTTTATAGGTTTAATGCAATGCCAATCAAAATCCCAACAGCATTTCTTGTAGAAATAGAGAAAGCAATCATGAAATTCATATGGAAAAATAAAAGACCCAGAATAGCAAAAGCAATTCTAAGCAGGAAGTGTGAATCAGGCGGTATAGCGATACCAGATTTCAAACTATATTACAGAGCAATAGTAACAAAAACAGCATGGTACTGGTACCAAAACAGGTGGGTGGACCAATGGTACAGAATAGAGGACACAGAGACTAATCCACAAAGCTACAACTACCTTATATTTGATAAAGGAGCTAAAAGCATGCAATGGAGGAAGGATAGCATCTTCAACAAATGGTGTTGGGAAAACTGGAAATTCATATGTAACAAAATGAAACTGAATCCCTTCCTCTCGCCATGCACAAAAGTTAACTCAAAGTGGATCAAGGAGCTAGATATCAAATCAGAGACTCTGCGTCTGATAGAAGAAAAAGTTGGCTCCGATCTACATATTGTGGGGTTGGGCTCCAAATTCCTTAACAGGACACCCATAGCACAAGAGTTAGTAACAAGAATCAACAAATGGGACTTACTTAAACTGAAAAGTTTTTTCTCAGCAAGAGAAACAATAAGAGAGGTAAATAGGGAGCCTACATCCTGGGAACAAATCTTTACTCCTCACACTTCAGATAGAGCCCTAATATCCAGAGTATACAAAGAACTCAAAAAATTAGACAATAAGATAACAAACAACCCAATCAACAAATGGGCCAAGGACCTGAACAGACACTTCTCAGAGGAGGACATACAATCAATCAACAAGTACATGAAAAAATGCTCACCATCTCTAGCAGTCAGAGAAATGCAAATCAAAACCACCCTAAGATATCATCTCACTCCAGTAAGATTGGCAGCCATTATGAAATCAAACAACAACAAGTGCTGGCGAGGATGTGGGGATAGGGGTACTCTTGTACATTGCTGGTGGGACTGCAAACTGGTGCGGCCAATTTGGAAAGCAGTACGGAGATTCCTGGGAAAGCTGGGAATGGAACCACCATTTGACCCAGCTATTGCCCTTCTCGGACTATTCCCTGAAGACCTTAAAAGAGTGTACTACAGGGATACTGCCACATCGATGTTCATAGCAGCACAATTCACAATTGCTAGACTGTGGAACCAACCCAGATGCCCTTCAATAGATGAATGCATAAAAAAAATGTGGCATTTGTACACCATGGAGTATTATGCAGCACTAAAAAATGACAAAATCATGGAATTTGCAGGGAAATGGATGGCACTAGAGCAGATTATGCTTAGTGAAGCTAGCCAATCCCTAAAAAACAAATACCAAATGTCTTCGTTGATATAATGATAGCAACTAAGAACAGAGCAGGGAGGAAGAGCAGGAAGAAAAGATTAACATTAAACAGAGTCATGAGGTGGGAGGGAAAGGGAGAGAAAAGGGAAATTGTATGGTAATGGAGGGAGACCCTCATTGTTATACAAAATTACATATAAGAGGTTGTGAGGGGAATGGGAAAATAAACAAGGAGAGAAATGAATTACAGTGGATGGGGTAGAGAGAGAAGATGGTAGGGGAGGGGAGGGGGGATAGTAGAGGATAGGAAAGGTAGCAGAATACAACAGTTACTAATAGGGCATTATGTAAAAATGTGGATTATAACCGATGTGATTCTGCAATCTGTATTTGGGGTAAAATTGGGAGTTCATAACCAACTTGAATCTAATGTATGAAATATAATATGTCAAGAGCTTTGTAATGTTTTGAACAACCAATAAAAAAATAAATTAATTAATTAATTAATTAAAAAAATATATATATATAAAAATGCAAAGATTTCTAATTAATTTGCATTAACATCTTATTGATACTTATCAATACATATTATTCATAATATGTATTCCAAATTTGGTAGATGATATTGAAAATAAATATTATAAGTTATTAAATATAGCCAATAATGTGCAGCTTATTTGGATCTGCATATCTTAGTAAAGCCTGCTCTGCAGTTACAACCACAAACCAAATTACTCTAAACTTCAAACTGTAATATCACAATGTGTTAAAATCAAATATATATACATGTATGCATTCTAAATGCTTTTGAACTAATAAATACCATTTTAGAAACTATATGAAAATATTATGTTGTGTTTATCTAGGCCTTTAAGAATATACGTTCTCCAGAGTGCTTGCCCTGAACCACAAAAACAAAAACAAAGAAAGAACATACTTTTTCCTGAATCTTAATAAATTGTTAATAAACTGCCTAAGGTCAACCCCTGTAACTTCTTTATAGCTTTGTTTTGCCAAAAAAGATTTAGGTCATTTGGTCCCTTATATCTTTTTCAATAGCTTTTTTCTTTATAGCTATATGCTTAATTGAGAAAGTTGCCTGGAAAGTAGCTCATGCCTATAATCCCAATGATTTGGGAGGGTGAGGCAGGAGGATTGTAAATTCAAGGCTAGCCTCAGCAATTTAGACTCTCTCAAAATAAAAAGGACTGGAGATGTAGTTCAGTGGTAAAACACCCCTGGGTTCAATTCTCAGTACCAAAAAAAAAAAAAAGAAAGAAAGAAAGAAAAATGGAAAAAAAAAGTCATGGCCTTTAAAACGATATTTTTTTATTGCAAAGAACAGAGAGATATTCTATTTTCTTCAAGAAAAACGATTTCTTTTTAGGATATGCATGGCTGAAACAACTGGAAATCCTACTGATTTTGCTCTAAGTTATTTCTACTGCTTGCTCCTGGGCCATATGCTCTCCTTTCATTGTCTCTCTGTTTACCCACTATATCTACTTTATTCTAGTCCCAACTTTTTTTTTTTTGGAGGGGGGGAGGATATGGAGGATTGAATTTAGGAGTGTTTAACCACTGAGCCACATCCCCAGCTCTTTTTATTTTTTATTCATAGACAGGGTCTCATTAAGTTGCATAGGACCTCATTAATTTGCTGAGGCTGGCTTTGACTCATAATCCTCCTGCCTCAGCTTCCCAAACTGCTGGGATTACAGGCATGGGTCACTGAGCCCCGCTTGGCTTTGAACTTTCAATCCTCCTGCGTTAGCCTCCCAAGTTGGGGTCATAGGCATGCACTACTGTGCCAGCTAGTCCCAACTTTCAATTGGTGTATTCTTTCATTTTATTTTCTATGCATTTTATCTATCTCATACTGCTCTTTCATAATTTACATACAGACCCTACTAACTCTATGGCATTCTTCCAACTTTACCACTATGGATAACTTTGCCATTTAGGGCTTTTTTATTGTTGTTTATATATATATATATATATATATATATATATATATATATATATATATATATATTAAATTTTAAAACAGATATGCTTGGCTTGGCTTAGCTCATCTATTTATTTCAGTTGTTATCTAGCAATGAATCACTGGTCATCCAAATGGATTAAGTTCCCAATTCTGGTGTCAGTCGTATGTTTGAGTGGAGGGCTGGAATGTGGACATGGTCCCTACAGAACTGTCTTTTCAAAAAGAGTTTCAATCAAATAGTATATTAATCTTTTGTGTGTAAGAAGTAGGTATTTCATTCAAACTTGCTTAACCATAAAAAACAATTATTGACTACTTACTCAAGCATTCATCAAATACTTATTGTCTGTCTACTATATTTTAGGCACTCTTCTCATATATTGAAAAATCCAGGGATAGAAAAGATTTCATTTCAATCCAGTTGTTTAGAGAATAACATTAGGTGTTTATCACTATCTATTTTTTAGCTTTTTCTGCTGTTTTAATTTCCAGGCAAGTAAAGATTGTCATGGGCAACACTGATCATACATTTTTTATTAATGCCTGTGGAGAGAAAATTATTTCTCTTGTAGATTCAAGAAGTTTCAGGACCAAGATGTATTATATGTCCATTGAAGAATAAGACATATGACTAGAGCTAGATAGGTATGCTTCACATGTTAAGGCCTAAAGTTGGGTGGTGAGATCAGGTCAATATGAACCACTAAGGCTAAGAATGGGGACTTGTAGTACCCTCAAAGGAAATGAAAGTTCTTGTTGTGGGGTTATATATAATTGTAGTTGGACACAATACCTTTATTTTATTTAATTCATTTTTATGAGGTACTGACGATTGAACCTAGCATCTCATACATGCTAGGTGAGCACTCTACCTCTGAGCCACAGCCCCAGCCCCTACTTGTTGTGTTTGAACCATGTTCAATTTGTTTAATCTGTATTTAATATTTTTTTATAATTTCTTCTTCTATATCGTTTTGTGCTAGTATTGGCCAAATGTGGAGATCTCATGTAACATGAAAGGCAGAAATGAAACACTGGCCATTACCCTCCGAAGGTCATCCTAGTTAGATGTGGTAACAAAGAGACTGGCAAATTCCAGATTTCCTTCACTCTCTTTCATTCACCTCTATCTCATCTTGCTGTTTACGAAATCTGTTGATCAACAATGAACCAAGGCCCACCAATAGATGTTTGAGGCAATAATATTTTCTTTGCATCCCCACTTAGTGTGTGTACCAGATGTTTCAGATTAATTAGTTGATGACTCCTCTGTTCCTCCAACTAACCCTCTTGGATTATCATTTCATCAGCTCTAACTGCAAGTGTAGAAGGTTTAAATTCTATAAGTCTCTTATCTGATAGGACTTATTAGGGTTTCCACTTCTGTTACCAAACCCTAGCTAACCATTATTAGTATAGTAAGTGGGTACAGGGAAACAGAAACATGATGGTGGTTCTCTGATCTGCCTAAATTTAAAAGATTAGTGATACTTTGCTAATAGTAATATGGCAATAATCCATTGCATGAAGTGGCAAAATAGGTACATAAATTATAAGTGGAAAACTGGATATATACATGAAAAAAAAGTGAAATCAGACCCTTATCTGACATCATATTAAAAAATCAACTAAAAATGGATTAAAGACTTAAATGTAAGATCTGAAGCTATAAAACAACTAAAAGGAAATATAGGGAAACCTTTACAACTTTGGCCTTGGCAATGAATTCATAGATAAAAATGACACAAACAATGAAAACAAAGCAAGTTGAACTACATCAAATTGAATAGCTTCTACATAGCACAGTTTAAATAAGAAATACAGTGAAGAGACAACCTACAGAGTGGAGAAAATATTTGCAAACCATGAATATGACAAAGGGAATATCCAAAATATATAAAGAAATATATACATGCTGAACAATTCAGTGGCAAGAAAACAAGTAACCTGATTTAAAAGTGAGCAATGGACCTGAATAGATACTTTTTAATACAGACAAATGACCAACGTATGAAAAAATAATTAACAGAGCAACAATAAAGAAATGAAAATTAAAACTAAAATGAACCATCACCTCACAACTATTAGAATGGCTTTATCAAAAAGATGAAAGATAGCCTAGGGCAGTAGCACATGCCTATAATTCCAGTGAATCGGCTGAGGCACAAAGATAACAATTTCAAGGCCAGCCTCAGCAACTCAGTGAGACCCTCAACAATTTATCAAGATCCTAGCTCAAAATTAAATAAATAAATAAAGTGGGGGATTGAATCCCCAATACTGAAAACAACAACAAAAACAACAACAAAAAGATGAATGATAATATGTGGAAAAAAGGAACCCTTGCTTATTGTTAGTTGGAATTTAAATTACCTACAGCATTATGGGAAACATTATGTGGTTTCTACAAAATTAAGAGTAGAAATAACGGGGCTGAGGAGGAAGGTCAGAGGCAGAGTGCTTGCCTACCATGCAGAGAGCCCTGGGTTTGATCCCCATAACACACACACACACACACACACCCTTACTAGTGAGCTATTATATGTAGTAGAGATCTTCAGTGGAATATCCACGGTCTGCAACTTACAATGGTTTGACAAATTTTTCAAGTACCTGTACTGTTCAGCCTTTTTAAAGAAGAACTCTCATTTTTCATGATATAGATGAACCTAAGAGGACACTAGGTTAAGTGAAATAAACCAGATGCAAAAAGACATCATCTCACTTACATGCAGAATCTAAAAAATGAACTTATAAAAGCAGAGTAAAATGTTGATTAATGAGAGAAGGAATAGGGAAATTTGGGAGATGTTGGTCAAAAATCCAAAACTTCAATCATATGGGAGGAGTTAGTTTAAGAACTTTATTATACATCTTGATGACTAGAGTTAAAATAATACATTGTATTCTTGAAAATTGTTGAGAGTAGATTTTAAGCATTCCCCTCTACCAAAATCTAAGTATGTGAGGTAATGCATATGTTAATTAGCTCAATTTAGTCATTCCACATGTATATATATTTTAAAACATCATGTCATATATGAGAAATACAATTCTTGTCAATTAAAATATTAGAACCATAGAATCAGCAATGAAGTAACCATAAAAATAGTTGTTACCATAGATTATTTTCGAGAAAATATTAAAAAATAGGGTCACTTGCTTGTTTCCTGGTTTATTGGTGAATTTGGAGAAAGAAATTCATGAGTTCAGAATTTCAATTTTCTAGCTCTAGATCCAGGTAAGAAACCAGGTGTCTTCTTTACTCTAAAATAAACTATTTGTTTTAACTGCAGGGTAGCAATATTTCTGAAAAAATGCAGAGTCTGGTTATGTGGATGGGTAAGGTACAACGCAAATTAAATTAATAACATTACAGTCTCACTGATTAGGAAGAAGTAAAAGAATTGGGGTGGGAACATAGGCAAGATTCCACTAAAGCTAAGGACAATGAATTCCCAAATTTTACCCAGCATCTTTTGTAGTAGAAATAGTCTCTTGTGTTCTGTTTGTGTCTATGAAACAGATTTTCTTGTCTGAAGGAACCAGTAACGATCTTTCCAAGGCTAGTTGCTTTGTAGGGTCCAGTGATACAGGGTATTGACTTCTTCCAAGTTGTTCCATCCAATCCCTCTTCTCAGAGAAAGATACAATGACTATGGATGGGGCTTCTTTGGATTTTAGCAGCAATGTATTACACATACCACTATGATACATGGACTGAATAACCTTAAAGATTAAATAACCTAAATGGTTTGGTATGGAGGATTCCAGAAGAAGAGGACTCTCAGCAATAGATAAGGCTGCTGCACAGTCTGCTCTGCCACTTGGGCCATATAATCTAGCAGATATGATTATGTTTGTATTATATTTGGTATGGTTACTGTAGAGAGACTTTGGCAGTCTCCTATAGAATTTTTTTTTTCTAGTACTGGAGATTGAACTCAGGTGTGGGAGACCAACCTTACACGTGACTGAGTCACACTCCCCAGATGGTTGTTGAGGCGCTCAGTCACAGAAATGTGGCAGAGCTTTCCCTATCCTTATTGGGTTCGAGGGTCGGTGTCTTGTGTATGGGTATGTCTTGTTACAACCCCATGGGTGAAGCTATGCTCACCTGTTCCTTTGTAATCTAACCCCTTGCCCTGTTTAGGATAGAATCTTCCATGGAAGTGCCTTGTGTGTGTCCCCTTCTCTTACTGTGCCCTTGGGTGTGGCCTACCCAGGTGTCAGTCAACCTGCTGACAGTGGACATCATGAAGATAGACTCAGCCCCCTGAAACCTGACCCCTTGCCTCATTTGAGTAGCTTCTCCTCAATAAAAGGGGTCAGTGTGCTCTTGCTCTCTCTCTTTCTGCGGATCCTTCAGGAGCTGTCACAGCGACCCCAAAGAAAAAGGTATTTGTGTCTCTTGTGTGGTTATTTTGTGCAGCCCAGTTAGCCCAGTTCAACTGGAGTGAACTGAGCCTTTTAGTCGTGAGAACAGAAACCCGGCACTCAGGAGCACTCAATCACTGAGCCACATCCCCAACCCTATTTTGCATTTTATTTAGAGATAATGTCTCACTGAGTTGCTCAGTGCCTCGCTGTTGGTGAGGCTTGGCTTTGACTAGTGATCCTCCTGCCTCAGCCTCCTGAGCTGCTGGGATTATAGGTGTGCACCACCATGCCTGGCTCCTGTAGAATTTTGAAGCAAAGCTATGTCATCCTTTGCAGATTTCTGTTGTTCTTTTAAATCATGGTTTGTCTTTTGCTATTTGCCTTAATACAAACTTGTCTATGGGTTACCAAGTTGCCCTGTGACATAAGCTGCCCAATATGAACTGAGTGTTTTCGGACTTATCAAGCCATAAAACCAAGTGTGTACAGTAGCACTCTAATTTAATTAGCCTTGAGACATTCCTATAGGAAAAAGTCAGTTGTATGAGAGTGGCTTCAACTCTTGCTACACTGCCTCCTTTCTCAACTTATACCACAGAATTCCTGTGGCTAAGGAAAAAAATAATTGGGCATGGTTTTGCAATCTATTTTAGTGTTACCTGAAGTTGGTGGCTGTGGTACCACAGTCTCCCCACTCTGGGATGGTAATGATGAATACTGTGAAGGAAAATCCTCTCAAGCAAGCAGAATTCAAATGACACATTTAATTGTCCACTGTATCTGGAACAAAGAGTCATAAACATGGATCTATATTGATTCATGGGCATTTGCTGATATTTTGCTGGATGGTCAGGGACATGGAAAGAAGAAAATTGGTGGTCGGGGATGGAGGTATGTGGTTAGAGCTCTCCAAAAAGGCAGAAGATGTGGAGATAAATATTTGTGTCCCAGGTGAAAGTCACCAAAGAGCAGCCTCAAGTCAAGAAGGATCTTTAAAAGAATCTAGAAAAGATAAGATTAAAAAGTGCTGTGGATATCAGGTATCATCTTTCCGGGGCATTCCTGTCCTTGTGCAATAGGTTTTTCTGCAAAGTAGTTATGTGGTAAGTACTGGGAATAATATTGGGCAAATTATATTGTTATGTTGTGTGAATGAATAGAAATGTAACAACAAATCCCATAATTATGTATAATTATAATGCATGAATAAAAAATATGAAAAAAACACCAAAGTAGTCATGTGGGAAGGAATAGAAGTTATGCATGGATTTAGCAACATAGATGTTCACTGATCAAAACCAATGCAACAGCAGTGTTCAACAACAAATCTGATTTAGCATTATTCTGGAGAGAGTAAGCCAATGAGCAGATTGATTCCATTACATCAATATCACTTCATCATTCAAAGGATAAACTTTGTTCCCATGGGAACAGATTATTAATTTGGAAGTCTATTTGCTTATTTGCCTTCTCTATCTGCAATGCTTCTGCCAAAACCATCACAACGTATGGAACTCATTTTATAGCAAATGAATTGTGTTAATATAATTGTGTTAATACAATATGTGCATGGAGTTCACTAGGCTTACTGTGTTCCCCGTTACGTGAAATAACTGTATTAATGGAATGACAGAATGACATCTTGCTTTATACACTATGTTATCTTTTAAAGCAATTAAAATATTTTTTGGATACTCTTCATATCTTTGCAAAGGTCCACATTTCTAACCTACATAATAGTCTTTCTCTCTGGAGAATTACCCCCACCCCCAGTACTGAGGATTGAATCCAGGGATGAGCTACCATGAGCAGTTCTTTTTGTTTTTTATTTTGAAGTAGGGTTGTGCTAAATTGCCCAGGCTATCCTCCAACTTGCAATCCTTCAGCTTCAGCCTCCAGAATCACTGGTACAGTGGGCCTGGAGGCTCTGAGGAACTTTCTGTTTAAAAAATATTTTTCCTGTAGAATAGTTCCACTGGCAATAAACTACTCTACAAAAGTTTTGATTTGAGAAAATTTTTATTGACTTTTTAAACCTTTCCCCTTTCCACTTTCCTTCAGAATGGAAAGTAAAATTCCATATTAACTATGGTGACAGAGTAAACTTTACTAAGTCTATTCCAGGTCAACTTGGCATTTATACATATCATTTTAAAACTATATTTAACTTCTTAATACATAACAACATAGTGCTTCTGCTAGCATGATACAATAATCCTTTCTATAACCAAAAACATGAAAGCCCTTCCCCCAAACAGAATATGAAGTCACTATATTCATTTTTTAAGATGTTCATTTGTCTTCCAGCTGAATCACACTCCACTTTTATTAGCATATTCTATGTTAGATATTAGGTAAATGGGAATAAGAAAAAAAGACAATAATTCATATTCAAGTAAGGAAGAAATACTCCTTGTTTCTATAATTCTATAATGGTTCTTGTTTCTATAACTGGTCATATGGTTGCAAATGGTGTTTAAAACTTCCTCTTTTACTTCACTTTACTTAGTATCATTATCTTTAGCTGGGTTTATTTCTTTACTTGATGCAATGATCCAAAAATATTTCTGGAGTTTGCCATTAACAGTCTTAACTAAAACTATTAGTTTCTTGTATTGTTCTTTCTTTCCTTCTTTCTTTCCTTCCTTTCTTCTTTCTTTTTGGTGTTGGGAATTGAACTCAGGGGCACTTTATCACTGAGATGCATCCTCAGCCCTTTTTAATTTTGATTTTGAGATAGGGTCTCGTTAAGTTGCTTAGGGCATCACTAAATTGCTGAGGCTGTCCTAGAATTTGCAATCCTCCTGCCTCAACTTTCTAAGTCTCTGGGGCATGCACCACTATGCCTGGTTGTTCTTTTACTTTTTTAGTGATAGGATTTCGTGTTTCAGATGTACTTCTCCTTCAATGCATTATGTAGGAACAACCTCATTTCCTCTTAAGAATATAAATTACTTCATCAGTCCAGTAATTTCCTTTTGTCTGTTGGTTTACTAGCATATAGCACCCACAAATTCAGGTGATTTCCGTTTAACAGAATTAGTATGCATCCCGGTTGGAGTATTCTTCCCTTGGGAACGAATTCCTCCAGACCAACAGAGCCCAAAGTTGTAGGATAGGAAGAAAAAAATTCACCTGTGGAACATTAAGTTTTGTAATTGCAATAAGGGGCACTTCAGTCTTTGATTGTGTGGCTCATGAATCAAAAATCTGTCACCGAATCAGAATAAAAACTGCAGGCCAGGTATGGTGGTGTATGCCTATAATCCCTGCTATTTGGGAGGCTAAGGCAAGAAGATTGCAAGTTTGAGACCAGCTTGGGAAAGAAATATTCTGTCTCAAAATAGAATTAAAAAGGGTCGGGAGTATTGTTCAGTTGTAGAGCTTTGTGTAGTATGTGTTAAGGCCCTGGGTTCAATATCCAGTATTGCACAAAAGGAAACAGAGGAATATATACTGCAGGTTGGAGGCTATTATCTCAATTCTACAAAGCATTGAAACCCATATGGTTCCATAACTAAGTCTCCAAAAGGCCATTCTTGGCTTCAAGTTTTACAACAAGAAAAATAAACTGGAAAAGTAAATTACTTTTCCTGAATTCAGCAGATAACTATGACTACAGGATAAATAGGTAACCTGAAATTTGAAGAAAGGGAGAAAAGAACAAGATCTAAGCATGTATTTACCTTGGATAGATACCAAAGTGATTTTATCAAAATACATGGATAAGAGCTGCCATATGCAAATCACACAAAGTGTTTTGATGCCATTTTGTTACAGTTCTTTTATTGAGACCATTTGATGCTGTGGCTATTTAGACTCTGCAATTTGATTCCAGATATTTTACACCTTATCCAATTATCCTATATTCATCAACTCAGAACACAACAATTAGGCAGGTACCTTACTCAATGCATGTAAAAGAAATGAACTATAAAGTTTCCATAGTAAGAAATTCCTCCAAACAAGGGAGTATGCTACATATATAATTTTAGTTCAATGCTACCTACCAGTGATAACAGAAACTCCATAATTCTTCATAGCAATTTAAACATTTAATAATTAATTATTTGTATCATATTTATCCTTTTATTTGATGAAATTATTTATTAAAAGTATTCTTTTTTATTAAACTAATACGTGTATGTAGTTAAAATATAGTAGGGCTAAAAAGTCTTTTATTTATTTATTTATTTATTTTATTTCTTACCTACATGACGATAGTGGAATGCATTACAATCATAATTATACATTCACAGCACAATTTTTCACAACTCTGTATATAAAGTATGTTCAAGCCAAATTATGCCATTATACATGAACTCTCTTATTAAAAATCTTATAATAAAAATTGTGCTCTATTGTCCCTCCTCTCCCTACCCCACCTCTTCCAAGAGCAACCATTTTAAATTATTAAGCTCTAATTTTTTGATTACCTATTTCTATGTGACATGTATATATCACTATCTTTATTTTCACCTATTTACTTATTAACTTACTTTTTGTCTCTGTGAATTTGACTAGTCTTGGTTCTTATATAAGTGTAGTCATAAGATATTTGTCCTTTTGAGTCTGGTTAAGTTCACTTAGTACATTGTTTTCAAAGTTCACCAACATGTATCAGAATTTCATTCCTTTTTTATGAGTTAATAATATTTCATTGTATGGATATACAATATTCTCTTTATTTATTAATCTTTTTATAGACACTTGGGTTGTACTGTGGTTTGAATGAGTTGCCTCAAAAGCTTCTGTTGGAAATGATCCCTAATGCAACACTGCCAGGAGTTGGGGCTGATGGGAAGTGTTTAGGTTATGAGGGCCTCACTCTCATGAATGGATTAATGACAATTAGGAAAGGGTTTGAAACTGTGAATTTGATTTCTTGCTATCCCTCTTTCACTTTTTTCCTTCCTCCATGCCATAATAATGCAACAAGAAGGTCTTTGTCAGATGCTGGCACTTTGATATTGCACTTCCCAGTCTCTAGAACTTTAAGAAATAAATTTATTGTCTTTATAAATTACCCAGATTGTGGTGTTCTGTTATAACAACACAAATAGACTAAAACAGTTTGTTTCTACCTTTGGCCATTGTGAATAATGTTGATCTGAACATTGGTGTATAAGTGACCATTTGAGCCCCAGTTTTCAATTCTTTTGGGTATATACCTAGGAGTAGAATTACTAGATCATCCTTATCCTTACCAACAGTTATTATTTTTCTTTTTTTCTGATACCTCTGCAAAAGGTATGGATATGCACTTTCCTATAACATTGATCATCGTTTCAGGTGCTTATTGACCATTTATATAACTTCTTTGGAGATGTATCTATATAAGTCATTTTTCCATGTTTTAATTGGTATTTTTATTTAAGTGGCAGGATTTTTTGTTTTGTTGTGGCACCTGCTATACCTTCATTGAGAGAATATGTGAGTGATGGAATGAACTGGTTCTAGTCCAAACAAGGAGCCATAGTTGTCTCTTACATTGCTTTCAAGGAATTTAGGGATGGAAAAGCAACTGGTCACCCTCTGCCCACTCTCTGCAGTTCAAATGCTAGCTCCATTATTTCCTATCAGCATACCCATGGGCAATTTACTTCATCTCTCTGTGGCTTTGTGTCTTCATCTCCTATGCGGTTTAGTCTTCATAATAAGAATCCTGGGGCAGTATTTTAATCTCCATCACTTCGGAGGCTGGATGGCCTATATTAAGGTTCAACATGGTCCAGTTCTGATGATGGCTCTATTCCTAGCTTGCAGATAGCCACCTTTTTGCCTACATCCTCAACTGGTAGAGAGTAGGAGGAATCACAGAGATCATTGGCAAGTTGTAGAAATTCTTTATGATTCTGGATATTATTTCAGATGTATAACTATTTTATTATATTTTGTGGGCTGTCTTTACTCCTTTGATAATGCCCTCGATGCACAAGTTTTTGATGTTGATGTTCAGCTTATTTCTCTTGTTGCTTGTGCTATTGAAATAATATCTAAGAAATCATTGCCAAATCCAGTAGTCTGAAGATTCCCCCTATGTTTTCTTCTAAGAATTTTAAAGTTTAAGCTCATAAGTTTAGGTCTTGATTCATTTTGAGATAATTTTTGTATATAGTATTGGCATCAGCTCAATATTGGCATCAGATTTGCCATTTTAGGTCAGGAGCCATTTTATCTAGAGCCTCCAAAGTTTCAATTCTGAGGGATGCTGCTTAACTTCCCGTAAGAACGTGTGCCTGCTAAATGATCAACCCCACCCAAGCTTATGATATAACTCCTATGAAGCTTATAAAATTCAACTTGTGGACTATAAAGCTGCTCTGTGGGTGCCGACATGCTGCTGCTCTCCTTGGAGGGACAACCTTGTCAGTTTGCCTTGTGGTACTGAGTATAAATCTCTTGCATGAGATTCTGGTGTGTGGCATGGTCTTTGGACTTTGCATGGACTCTGCAAGTGTCCTTTCACATAGTACAAGGTAGGGGTCCTTCTTTGGCATGTGAATATTGTTTTCTTAATACCATTTGTTGAAAAGACTGTCCTTTCCCGATTAAATTGTCTTTAGATCCTTGTAGAAAAATCAACTGGCTGTAAATATAAAGATTTGTTTGTGGGTGCTCTATTCTATTCAATTGATCCATGTGTCTATTCTTATGCCAGTACTTATGCTGTGTGCTATGTAGCTTTTTAAGTTTTGAAATCAGGAGGAATAAATCTTCCAACTTTGTTCTTTTACAAGATTTGTTTTGGCTTTTTATATTACATATTGAGATTGCATATGAATTTTAAGGTGAGTTTTAAAAATTTATTCAGATAACTTCATTGGGATTTTGGCAGGGATTGTTGTGAATTTATAGATTTGGGGTAGTATTGCCATCTTTACAATATGAAGTTTTCCAGTCTATAAACAGGAGTGCCTTTTCATTCATTTATGCCTAATTTAAATCTTTCAGCACTTTTTAAATTTTCAGTGTATAAGTCTTTTGCCTTTTCAGTTAAACTTATTCCTAAGTATTATATTCACTTTGATGCCATTGTAAACCTCTCTTCCTTTTAAAATAGCATTTTGTTATTTTTTTCCATGGGTTCAATATCTAAGGAATATACTTTCTTCAAATTTATCCCTTTATTTCCTCCTGCCCATTTATTTTTTCCCAGCACATAATATATGATTACATTTGTATCACTACTAAAAATAGTATAGCAAAATCCAGGTGCTGTGGAACATGCCTGTAGTTCTAGCTACTTGGGAGCTGAGGTGACAAGATCATATGAACCCAGGAGTTCAGATTAGCCTGGAGACCATATCAAAACCCCATCCCCCCCACCCAAAAAAAAAAAGAAGAAAAAAATATATAGTCTAATTAGGCAACTTCATTCTGCTTAATTACTAAGGATTATCAATAAAATTCTTTTTTTTTTTTTTTTTTTTTTTTTGGTATTTGAGACAGGGTTTTGGTAGGTTGCAGAGGCTGGCCTCTCCTACCTCAGCTTTCTGAATTACTGGAATTATGAATGTGTGCCATTGCACTCAACTGAATTATCAATAAATTCTTAAGAGAGATTTAGATCTTAAAAAAAAAAAAAACTTAACAAGATCTTAACATATCATGTTCATACTATTATGTTATTCTCTCTGAAATGTCATAAAATAATTTCACCAATAACCATCACAGTAAGATTTTCATAATCTCTTAAAACAAAATTTAGATCCGTATAGAATTTCTTAGATTCTTTCAAGTTTTCCATTTTATTTTGTTATTTAAAAAAAGTAATGTGTTGCACTGTCCTATTAATTGCCTGTATGCTTTATCGTGTGCAAATTATGTTTGTCAATCAATAATCAACTATATTTAATAAATAATATGAGGTTGTAAGAATTTAAACTGTTGAAGATTGGATGGGATTATCTTTTCTCATTTCTCTGTTTTAATCAGTAATTTTTCATTAAATAATACTTCTATAAAGATTCCTTCTCCCTCCATTCCCTGCTTCACATATGCTAGGCAAGACCTGCCATTTAACTACATCCCCAGACCTCTTTTTCTTTTCAGAGGTCCACTCAACCTGTAGTTATTATTAAAAGATTAACAGGGAAAAAACTCCAACAAAATGAAATTATTTTCAAAGAATATAAAATTCAAATATATTTTTATAAAAGTCTCCAAAAATATCAAGATTGAAATTGCTTATGTATTTCTTAAAACTTGTTTTTCTTTTAAATTATTCAAAAATCTAACTAAGTGGCTTGTTGGGGTTGTGGCTCAGTGGTAGAGTGCTTGTCTAGCAAGTGTGAGGCACTGGGTTCAATCCTTAGCACCACATAAAAAATAAATAAATAAGTGAAATAAAGGTATTATGTCCATCTACAACTAAAAATATATATTTTAAAAAATGTAACAAGTGGGAGAGAAAAACTGTGATATTAAATTTTTAAATCAAAATTATTTAAATACATCTGATAGTATTCTTAAATTTAGTAGTCATGAAATATTTTCACTTAAATAAAATTACTAGAACTCAATGTCATTAGCTATCAATTTAAAAATTAAATATCATGTTTCATATATGTTACATCAACACTTACATGTATGGTCAGATACAAAATGAATTACTTAATATTTCAAATTTTTTCCCAGTAGCCATATTCCAATACAAATATTGTGAATACTGCAATAACTCAAGAGTACCTACAGAACCATAAACTGGAATATGCATACAGCAAGAAATGTATTCTTGATATTACTAGAAAATGACTTTGGTGTGTAAAAATCCTTTGAATCTTTGCTAACAGAAAGAATATGAGAAATTCATTTGCCTTTTTTCTTATCTAAGTCACTCTGCTGCTCAAATCTTTACATACTTTAAAGCTGTGTGTATCTCAACTCATTGATCTTCACAACATTCTGATAGCTGTCTGTTTGTTTCGAGGACACAGAAGTACAAAGCATTCCCCTAGGGAAGGTATGTAGAGAATGATATTAGAAGAGCAGATGTTTAAGGTCCCAGTTCCCATTATGGTAAGGTTGAGTGTCTGAGCAAACAAAGGAATCCATTTCTTCTTTTAAATGTATGTTTACATAGGGGTCCTTTAAAATACTGCCCAGGTATAATTGCAATACTGGATCTTTCCTTTTCAGTGAACCCTAGTTAAACATTATTTAATATGAACCATTTCAGCCATGTATGTGGCCTATCAATTTGGAAGATTGTTATGATGGATTTTTGTTGGGGATGCAAATCAAGTCAAGATAGAGCCTGGCAGTTTGCCAGGAGGAGTGGTTTGTGAAGCAATGCTAGAGAGCCATTAAGATGATGAGGATTCCTTAATGACTGACTGCTGTATCTAAATGATGTTAATTGAGTTAAGCTGTGTGTAATTAGTTGGGTATATGTACCTCTGCTGTCTGGCCGAGAAGCGGCTTCTGCTACCTCGGGTGCCCGCTACTTTGAGTTCTCGCTCAGTTCCTGCTGAGTTCACTCACAATAAAGTAGTTCCCGCTTCAACCTTCAAGTTGCTTGTCACCTCTAGGTTATTTAACCCAGCCGGACTACGGCAGATTTTCCCCTTTTCTGGTGACTTCTTATATTAGTTTTCTATTGCTGATTAACAAATTACTACAAATTTAGTAACAAGACAACACACATTTATTATTTTATAGTTTTTGTGGGTTTGGAGTTTGGGCCTGTCTTATATGGGCTTCTGGGTCAAGGATTTTCAGCTCAAGGTCTCACAAGGCTATAATCAAGGTGTAGTGGATGTCTTAATCTGTTTTATGCTGCTGTAACAGCATGCCCAACACAAGGTAATTAATATAGAGCAGAGATTTATTTCTTGTAGTTCTGGAGGTTGCCAAGTCCAAGAGTGAGGGGCTAGCATCTTTTTTTGGTTCTGGGGATAGAATCCGGGGGTGTTTAACCATTGAGTCACATACCAAATCCTTTTTTCTTATTTTGAGGAACGGTCTTGCTAAGTTGCTTAGGGCCTCACTAAATTACTGAGGCTGGCTTTGAACTTGCAGTCCTCCTGCCTCAGCCTGCTGAGTTGCTGGGATTACAAGCGTGTGCCACCATGCCTGGGGAGGGGCTAGCATCTTGTGAAGGACTTCCTGCTGTGTCAAACATAGCAGAAGGTATCATATAGCAAAAGCATGCCAAACAGCAAGAGGAAACTAAATTCAATTTTATAACAGAACCAGTCTTGCTATAATGACCCCAATCCTGAGATAATGACGTTAATCCATTTATGAAGCTTGAGTCACATGACTTAATTACCTCTTAAAGATACTTTTTATTTTGAGACAGAGTCTCCCTAAATTGCTGAGACAGGCCTAGAACTTGTGATCTTCCTGTCTCAGCTTCCCAAATTGCTGGGATTACAGGCATGCACCACTATGCTTGGCTAAGATCCCACCTCTTAATGCTGTTGCACTGAAGGTTAACTTTCCAACACACATTTAAATGACAGCATCTGAGCTGCATTTTCATCTGAAGGCTGATAGGTGATGAATCTGATTCTAAGTCTTTCAATTTATTGGCAGAACTTATTTCCTCATGGCTACATATGTGATTGAGAGCCCTGGTATTTTTTCCTGGCTGTTGGCTGCAGTCTGCTCTCAGGTCTTAGAGGTCACCTGAAGAACTGATAGGCCACCTGTAGTAACTTTCTGCGTGGTCTTATTCAACATGGTTGCTTTCTTTAAGCCAGCAAGTAAAATCTTCCTCCTTGGGAAGAGTCCAGTTCCTTTTTAAAGTATTTTTTAATCAGATCAAGTCAGGTGTGCCCAAGATAATCACTTTTTTTGGTTTGCTCAAAATCAATGTATTTAGGATTTTAATTGCATTTGCAAAATTCATTCATTTTTGTCATGTTCTCTTGGCTAAAAGCAAGTCCACATTTAAGGGGATAGAATTATGTAGGGTGTGAATACCTAAGGGTAAGAGTCATATGTGTCATCTCAGAATTCCAACAACCCTATTCTCAAGAGTTGTTTCTTGAGTAGTCCCAAGTTTGCCTGCTTAATACCTCAGTGAACTTCTCTGTAAATTAGAGTACAATAATAGAAATTATTAGGTTGTGGTTGATTCATCTTCTTTATTTTGCTTTTTCTTTGGTGGTAGTGGGGATTGAACCCAGGGCCTCATACATGCTAGGTGAACACATTGACTGACCTACATCCTGAATTTTTTTTTTTTTTTTAGTTTAAGTTGCTCAGGCTGGTCATGACCAACCTTAGCCTCCAGAATACCTGTGATTACAGGTGTGTGCTACCAGGCCCAGCAAAGGAATTCTCCTTTTTGATTTCTATGTATATATGGTACTGGGGATGTAATTCAGGGAGTTATGTATGCTGGGTAAACACTCTACTACTAGGCTATATCCCCTCATCAGAGTAAGGAAAATGCAGATACAAATTGTGCAAGCTTAGTTATTACTACTCCTGTAAGTAATACAACTACTGTTATAATCACTCTTAGCTAATATTTGTTGAGCTATTACTCTATATCCAGTATAATTCCAAACATTTTTTGGAATTTAATCTTTGTTGAGAGCCATAGCCAAAGGGGCCCCAGCCCCTTTGTTTTCTTTTAGTGCCTTCTGTAATGTTACATAATTTTTTCTTTAGCCATTATTGCCAGAATTCCTATCTTCATCCCAGTGCCGGTGAAGACAATGTAAATTGTTAAGAAAATTGTTTTCTTTTAGTGCCTTCTGTAATGTTACATAATTTTTTCTTTAGCCATTATTGCCAGAATTCCTATCTTCATCCCAGTGCTGGTGAAGTCAAAGATAAAACCAATCTACAGCTTCTACAATAGCCATCACTGAACTGCTTGCAGAACTTGCCTGGACACATTGTGAGCTCACCTGTATGCATTGTGAACTATCTGTTGGTACAGCGAATTGTGGTAGTGCTGGAGTATTTTTGCTGATGGTGTCACCGGTGGTACAATTTTCCAAAGGAGCCCTCAATTGGCTTAATGTCATGGCATTTTGCATCCTCCTCTACTAGTGATGGTCTAAAATTTGGGGGCCAACAGAGGTGAGGCAAAGAACCTCACCCCCCCACAGGTGCAAAGGCCTATCCACAAGTATGGCTGTATGCTGGACCGGTAGTCAGTGACGGGTATGATCCAATTGCAGTGGTACCAACCTAAGACAGGAGGCTGACGCCTAGAGGTCAGTTCATCCGATGACGGGTAAGGACCATATGTTGAATTGGACTGCCTAACAGGCACGGTCCCTAAGCCACATGCTTGTTGTTTAAACAGAGAGGGGGAGATGTTGAGAGCCACAGCCAAAGGGGCCCCAGCAAACTTCCAGCTGCCAGCAAACTTCCAGCTGCTGGCTGATGATTGACTCACAGCGGCCCCAGCAACATCTAGCTGATTGGCTCCTCGGCCCCAGCAACATCTAGCTGATTGGCTCCTCTGCGGTGATGCTCATTGGGCTGTTTCCCTGCCCTTTCAGACCATGGAGCTGCTCATTGGGGGACTTTTTTGGCTCCGCCCACGTGACCCAGCCAATCGGCCTCAAGAGCAGGAGGATTGTGGGAGGTGGAGAGAAGCTTGTGTGGGAGAGAGAGGCTTGGGGAAAGCCGGTGGTGGCAGTTGAGGCTCTGAGGGTTTTTCCTGAGAGACTATTTTGTTTGTCGTGTGTGGTTCTAAAAATAAAGTTAGTTTCTTTTGACAAGTGGCTCCTGATTGTGCCCAGCCAGACTGCGGCAAATCTTCATCATAACTTTACCAGATCAGGGCTATTTTTATCATCCCCATTTATATATAAGGAAATATTATTTGTATAAAGAATTTCAGAAAGCAAACCAAGTAAGAAGCAGAGAAAGAATTCCAGTTTAGGTAGTAAGACTTCAGAGACCCGAAAGCATTAGTTTAGGCCTTATTTTATAGCAGTCTTGAATTACTTCATGATGATATAAATACTGAGAAACATGTTATCATAAAATTACCACTTTGTGAACATCACAATATATTTACACTAATCTAAATGGTAGAGGTCACTTATTGTGACCTCTTGATGCAATCAAGATAAATACAAGATAGAAATGGATGAGGCTGCTGCTGGTATTAAAGGGCAGACTTTTATAGTAAATCCTTTTTTGAACACCAGTACTGTAAAATAATGATAACAAGTAGAGTATAATAAATGCATAAACCATTAAGTAATTTCTTTTTCATTATCAAGTATTATTACATATAATTATATGAGCTATACTTTTATATGACTGGCAGCACAGATTTGTTTACACCTACATCACCACAAACACGAGTAATGCATTGTGTTATGATGTTCAGATATCTATGTCATAGGTGACAATCTTCGGTTCCATTATAATCGCATATGTGAACCACTATAAATTTGGTCTGTTGACAGAAATGTTATGTGATTCAAGACTTTGTTTAGAAACTTCAGTTTTTCTCTTCATCTGTTTCATTTTTGAAGATTATACTTTTTTATTTTTTTGAAAGTTCTCTCTTTTGGGCTGGGGATGTGGCTCAAGCGGTAGTGTGCTCGCCTGGCATGCGTGCGGCTCGGGTTCGATCCTCAGGACCACATACAAACAAAGATGTTGTGTCCGCCAAATACCAAAAAATAAATATTAAAATTCTCTCTCTCTCTCCCTCTCTCTCTAAAAAAAAAAAAAGTTCTCTCTTTTAAAAAAATTTCTACAACTGAAAAGTTTGGTTTTACATTTATTATTTTCACCTTTCTTTCTTTCTGTGAGGTTCTATGGTCTCAATTTATTCTAGCATCTTTTTTCAAGAAGAATGATATTTGGCCTGATGTAATAAGAACGTAATTGTAGATAAAATATTGAAATCCTTCTGTACTGATTGGTAAGTAGCTGCCCCATTCCTGAATATGTCTTCTTCCCCTTATCTGCCTTAATCTACAACTGAAGAACTTTGGACACCCTCACAATCCTACAACTAAAAGATTAACATCTGACAAAATAAGGTATCTTCGACTTCTTTCATTTTTATTGGGAAGTGCCTAGTAAGGATTGATAAACATTTTGAATATCCTACCTACAACTCAAAGTCAAGCATTTTTTCATTCTTTATTACTTTGTACCTTTTGTTTTACCTAACTTGAATTATCTTTCTTTTTTATGTAGTCTGGCAGCTTTTAAAAATTTTGCAGCATAAAGACAGTTCAACTATCATCTCTGTGAAATCTGGTATGTATGTGTATGGGGGCAGTTCCTGAGGACAGAACCCAGGGCCTTGTGAATAGTAGACAAGCCTTTCTGCCACTGAGCTACACTCTCTGTCCCTCTGTGAAGTTTCCAACATACTATGAGAAAGATTTAAGTCCTCTTGTTTTATATATTCTTATATTTAATACATACTTCCATGATATTAATGATCTCAAAATGTTTGTGTGTGTGTGTGTGTGTGTATGTGTATATATATAACTCCTTCCCCTATTAGAGGCACCATGATTTACTCTGGGTATCTCCAGCACCTAGAATGTGTGACTGCATTATTAATAGTATTATTGTCAGTGAAAAAATGGTTAGATCCATCAGCAGGTAGTATATCTGAAGAGAATGGAAATGTGTGGTTAAGGACATCTGGGAAAACTCAAAGCCAGTAAAATTGTTTATTTGGAATCTTTGAGAGATAAGTCTCTAATATAGGCATATCTAACAAAACTGATAGTTATTTTTCCCTTTGCTATTAGCACAGGCAATTGAGAACAGACTATTATAAAAATGATTTTTTAAATTTGCTTACAGAAGACATACCAAGGGAAACCAATCCCATTTTTCTTTTTATTGTAGAGTGATTCTTTTACTATTGAGTACCCATGTACTAAACAAATGATAATAAATGATAATTTAGTATAACTGAGCATCTATTATTTCTTGAGCACCTATATACTATGTTCTATACTAAGTACTTTACAAAGTTCAGCAATTAAGCAATGCAAATCTATTTGTGTTATTTCTGGACTTAAATGAGTCATCATTGCTCTCAAGATAAAGTTCAGATTTTAGGCAACAAATTTATGTAAGGTAACTTCTTCTAGAAAGGCTTTTCTGATTTTTCAAGTCCAGATTAGGTGATACTCTTGAAAGCCACCCTATATTTCAAGCAATTGAAAGGCCTAAATTATGAAAAAAAAAAAGTATTAACTACTTGGTGCTAATTTTTTCTTAGGTACAAAAATTTCCTGTTTGCTCTTCTGTCTCCTTCACCAAAGTATAGAATTTTTTCTTCTTCTTCTTTTTTTTTTTTTTTTGAGATAGGTCTCACCACGTTGCCCAGGCTGGCCTTTAATTCCCTATTCTTCTGCTTAAGCTTCCAGAGTAATTGGGATAACTGGTATGAGCTACCATGTCAGTTCAGAGTACAGATTTCTTGAGGACAGGCACCTGTCATAGTTTTGGAACACAGTGATTGCTAAATAATGAACAAATGCATTAATTTAATAAAGAATTACATTGAAATTGATTACGATCTAATATTTTTCAGTCCCCTTTTGGCTTGAAACACATTTATGTTTATTAGCCCATTGAATCGAGTTGAATTATAATTTTTATCACCATTTTAGAGATGAGAAAACTGAGTAACTCACTATTCTGAAGAAGAGGCAAGAAGCGCAGTACTTGGAAATAAATCCAGATCTCTCGACCATTAGGGTAGCCACTGCTCTTGGTTAAGGTTTGGTCCCCAGCCTCCCATATAATTGAAAGGGATGGATACAACTTCCAGTGTGGCAAGGTATGAATTGAAGTACTCACTCCCTCATAGAATATCTGAAAATAAGGGTGCCTCCTCCATTCCCTGGTTATTAACACAGTTCAAGTATATTTTGTGAATTAAAAAAACAAAACAAAACATGAATAAATCAATGTACCCCAGCCTCTTTTGAAATTCTTTCCACTTTTCAACTCTCACCTACTTCATTCCTTCCCTTCGGAAGCCTCATAGAGGGCGCTCATCAAGTGCTACTCACTGATGGAGGAAGCTCCACTCAAAAACACTCCTCACAGTGCAACTAAAGGCACAGCGCCACCATCTCAGACTTAATTCTCTTTTCCACGACAGGAGGCGGGGCTAAAGTCCCTCATTCAAATAAAAAACTAGGAGATTTGCATGGGGTATGACCAGTCCTTGCGCTTATTGGCTAATAACACAGTGGGCGGGGTACATATTACGATCCCGGAGCTCCGCCTACATTAATTTGCATAACGGCCCCGGCGCGTGCAAGGGAGAAGCGGGTTTGTTTTTGAATCTGCGGAGGCGGCGGCAGTGGCAGCGGCGGCGCGGCGACTGAAGCGCGCGAGATTGAGGCGGCAGCGCTGGGGACGGCTGCTCGGGACGGCTC
Organism: Marmota monax; assembly: GCF_021218885.2. Taxonomy (NCBI): domain Eukaryota; kingdom Metazoa; phylum Chordata; class Mammalia; order Rodentia; family Sciuridae; genus Marmota; species Marmota monax. Next base: position 3,039,712 of record NW_026695227.1, read on the forward strand.
TGTAGGAAGGAACGTGGTTGCCCCCTCCCTCAACTCCCGCCCCCCAAGGTATATGTGAATCCCAAGGGCTGTTCTAAGAACATTTTCTTAAATTACTATTGTATTTCTGAAGACTCAAGACCGCATTATGGCGGCTGCGGGAGTTGTGTTTGCGCCTGCGCGGTTGCGGAGCTGCGGGCGGGCGCTGCATGGGAGCACGTGATCTTGCGGGGTCGGGCTCTAGCTGCAGTTGTGCAGCTGGCGGGGCGGTGGCTGCGCAAGCGCAATATTCATTTTCAAGATCTAATGTTCTTGTTGGACGCCATTTGGGTTCTAGGTTTAATTTTCTTCATTCTTGAGGGGTTTCGTTTTGTTACTCTGCAATTCCTACAGTTTCAAGGAAAACGTTCTGTTATGTTGTACCCTTATACCGGCCTTCAACCCCTCTCTTTTTACTTGATTCTGAGACGCTGTGGATTAAATTTTATGTGAAAATTGTCACTTGTGGTTCTCGGTTGAATTTCACGATTAGGGTATTGTGGGACTAAAGTTTACGTTTAGGGAGATAAAGATCGGCACCTAGTGGTGTTCGCACGGGAAGTGCATTTATTTGAACTGCATTTTTGCAAATACATTTTTAACCCTGTTTTTACCAGTTTGGTTATCAAGGATTGTGCACTATTTACGAAATAGAATTTTAATTTTGGAAATATTGGGACAGTGAAGGAATATAGAAAGTAATTTAAAGTGAAATCTCAATTACTCAATTTTTTATTTTTTAAAAAATTTGATCCCAAGTCAGTGAAGTTTTAATTTGAATATTTGTATGCTGAACATCTAAATTTTACATGTTTTCAGTACCTTTGATCAGTTGTCCATTACTGTTTCAGTTAATTATTGTTAACTCTTGAAATTAGTTCATATTCTTTACATTTTGTTTGTGATGATATGTAAGCCATAATACTTGGTAAATTTTGGTGATGAAGAATTTTACAAAGAATATCGAGTTATTGTGGCCTTAATGAAGAAATTGAGTGGACCATCAAAAAAAAAATGTCGATTTTAAACATATCAACAGTACTGTATATATGCTTATGAGATATAGTCGTGTTTGATTTTTTAAATTGTAGATGTGCTTCTGTCTTTTTTTGTTTGTTTCTTAAGATAATTTTTAAGTGCCACTGGTTCTAGTTTAAAATGGTAGTGTCACTATATTTAGATCTTATATAACACACCTGGGGGAAGTTATATAAGCTTTGATATGTTTCCCCCTTAGTGTAAATTGCTGCTTATTAGGCTAAAAACTTACAGTTTCATAAATTTCATTTGTGGTTCATATGTACAGCATTTGGTTTCTTGGTTCGTTACATGAGCTAAGTTTGAATCATTCTACTGGCAAAAGAAGTGGTTATGGCTTTATACTCTTGGTTTGTTAAATGCATCTTTATTACCCAGAACAAATATCTGAAGTATTAACTAGATGTAATTGAAAGGAGTACTTTTGGTTGGTAGATTTTTTTAATGATGTCACATGAGATGGAATGGAGTAATAAAAAAGATTTTTCTTTTTTCTCAACAGAATCTTAATTTGTTCTAATGTAATTCGTGGACCTCTGTTGTTTTCTACACAAAATGAAGGCAGTCTTCACTCTTTTATGCTTCTGAGGTGGTTAACTTCCACTCCCTACATGCATGTTATTTCAAGTGTTTTAGAGTTGAAAGTATGTGTGTTTTCTGTGTCTGTGTATGTATACATAATAGGTTAAGAAAATAACTTTGATCTTAGGGCAAAGGTATAGTTTTTCACTTCCACAAAAATGAAATTCTTTGGTTTATATATTTAAGCTTATGTTTTCTTTTGAATATACAGATGATTGCATCTTGAGTTTATATCGAAGGTCATAAGGGGTACTTGAAGAACTTATACAAGGTAAATATTGATAGGACAGTTTTGCTCATGTTTCTTAGAAGGCATATATAACTATTAATGTAGTAAGATTAATGAATTGTCTGAGGATCAACTATTTGTTCTTTAATACTGTCAGAAACCAAGCATATTTTGAAATCAGTTTTGTGGTTATGATGCCACAAGATTTTGACATATAAAGAATATATAAATGTTTAGATTAGCTTCCTTGAGGAATGAACACTTAGCTAGGGAAGTTACTTAAAAATCTCATGCAGTTTTATAAATTTTATTCATAAAATAGTTTAGAAAAAACAGATTTGAATGATTCAGCCGTAAACCATTAAAATTGTATTTTTCTTTATGATTTGAATGTGATGTGTATAAATATTTTTAATGTAGTTATTATGGAACATTTGGGAAATGTTAAAAATAGTAACATTTGGAAATAAGCACTCTAAATAGTCTGGTGATTTTGAGGACTGCTTTTTGCATGGTTGATCAACCTATGAATGTCACTTAGCTTTTCATTGGGACCATAATTTAATTCCTACCCTTTTTTTGTGTGTGTGTGTGCAGTGTTGGGCCATGCATGTGCTAAGCACACACTTTACCACTGAGTTCTACCACAGCCCCCCAATTCCTGTTGTTTTAATTTAGTTCTATGAGTATTTCCCCATTTTACTGTTTTCTAAAATGTTCTCATGATAATACCATATTGTGAAAATCCCCCAAATTACCAAATATTCTTTCAGACATGTTTACAAATGGCCACATGTTATTATCAATTTAATAAGAATGTACTGTGATTTATTAAGCTTTTATCTTTTTTGACCATTTTGTTGCTCATTTTTCTATTATAAATAATGCTATAGTGAACATCCTTCTACATGAGTCATATTCTGTAACTTAGAATATTTCTTTGACATTACAAATTGATAAAACCCTTTGCACAAGTGTTTCCCATATCTCTCTCAGTTAGGCAGGTGAAAAATATAGTAGTAGCTTACTAACTTTTTTTTTTTTTTTTTTTAGTACAAGTAATAAGGTTGACCTTTTAAATATTTTATATTTGTATTTTTTGTCAATTAGCCACTTGCGATCCCCCCCCACCATGGTGGTTGTTAATGCTTTTTTATTTTTGTTATTGTTGGTAACAGCTGTTTATGAATGTTAGTCCTCAACTTTTTGTATTTGTTGCAGTAATTTTTAAAATTTCTTTAGTGTTTCACCTTTTAAGTTATTTTTGATTTTATGTGTTTTACATTTTTATTTTATTTTATTTATTTTTTTTAAAGAGAGAGGGGGTGGGGAGAGGGAGAGAGAATTTTTTAGTATTTATTTTTTATTTTTTGGTGGACACAACATCTTTGTTTGTATGTGGTGTTGAAGACCTGGGCCGCACTCATGCCAGGCGAGCATGCTACCGCTTGAGCCACATCCCCAGCCCCAACATTTTAATTTTACTAATAAAGTTTTACACATAAAGTTTTACATTTCTATTTAGTAAAATTCACTGCCTTTTTCATTTATGACTTCTTTTAGAACTGCTGTGTAGATAAAATGTTACTTATTGTGAGATGAAGTAAATATTCCTTTATTTTGTTAATTACTTCTGGAACTTAAATTTTTTGGAAGTTTTAATGAACTTTTAAAAATACTTTTAAATTTACATGGACATATATATACATATATATGTATTTTCACGTATTGTGTATAAAGGTGGGTTGCTAGGAACTATTTTTTAAAAATGTCCAGTTTTCTCCAAATTTTATGTTGTTGATTCATCACTTGCTTTGGTTGCTTCTCTGATCATAACTTATGTATTATGTTTGAGTGAACAAGTATGTTCATTTTTACTTGAGGTCCATTGGCCCTTGGGGGTTCTGTAGAAACTAGAGAGTTTCCCAGATTCCTTGCTGTATGCCATTTTATGTGAGTGTGATATGTGCATTTTTCTGGGTAAAAAGTTAGCTTTTCAAAGGAATATGTAATATAAAATCTAAAAACAGATTAACAACCAATGCTTCAAGAACTTATTCTTAAAGCAGGATTGCATTTTTTAAAAATTTGCAATGGACTATGCATTATATAACTATGTGTTTGTGATGCTATATGCAATACAAATTTACTCACAATTCCTCTTCACAATTTTCTTACCTAATCTTATGTGTTTGGCTTTACAGATGAGTTTTAGATTCATTTGGTTAAAATTTTTAAAATGCCAGTTAATGATTTTGTCCAGAATTACATTACATCTATAGGCTGGGATGAGGCTCAGTAGTAGAATGCTTGCCTAGCACGTATGAGACCTTGGGTTTAATCGTCAGCACCACCAAAAAACCAAAACCAAAACAATAACAACAAAATTTATTAATTCTAAATTGGGGTGAATCTTTGTATTTATTTTATATTATATTATTTTCTTTATTCAGGAATATGGTATACTTCCTATAACCCCTTCCCCCCAAACGTACTGTTTATAGGAGTGTTGGAAAAATTTGTGATACCTATGACTTTTTTTTTTTTTTTAAACCCAGGGGCACTTAACCACTGGGCCATATCCCCAGCCCTTTTTATCTTTTAAAATTTTGAGACAGGGTCTCACTAAGTTGCTTTGGGCCTCGATGAGTTGCTGAGCCTGTCCTCGAACTGTGATCCTCCTGCCTCAGCCAGTTGCTGGGATTACAGGTGTGTGCCACCACCATCCTGGGCTACTATCTATGACTTTTTAATGTTATTTTACTGTTTTCCTGGTGCTGATATGTTAATAGGGATGAATTATGTGGGGCCATTAGGTCTATATTTGTTTGAAATCTGCATTTAAGATGATGTGACATGAAAGTAATACCAGTATGAAGTTAGAATTTAGAAAAATAGTTTTTAAAATGAAGTATAATAGAATATTTGAACCATAATCTTTGTTTAACAGATTTTTTTTTTTTTAATAGTGGAGGAATTTTGATGTTATCTGATTCCTTTCTGGCCAAGATGGGGTCTAATCTCACAATAAAGATAAAAATTATTTTACTTTCTTTGACAGCATTTAATTGTTACATTTTTCTCATAAGGATCATTCCCTAATTAGCATGAATTCATTCTCCATTAAATCTCTATGCTGATTGCAGGGACTATTATTATTTTGGCAGTATGGGGGATTGAACCCAGGGCTTTACACATGCTAGGCAAGTGCTCTACCATTGAGTTATATCCTTGGCCCTTTCAAATTTATTTTGTGATAGTATGTCACTAAGTTGCCTAGGCTAGTCTTGAATTTTCGATCTCCCTGCCTCAGCCTTTGGAGCATCTGGGATTACACATGTGCCACGTGACCAGCTACAAATATTATTCTTGATTAGTAATGATGTATTTTATTTGTAATTCTACTTTTTTTATCAGAATGGAAAGAGTCAGGTTATTGGGTTGAGGATGTCACTTAGTAGTAGAGTGCTTGCCTAATTTAGGAATTAGTATTTTCAGAGCTGAATCAGTATTTATAGCATGTTCATTATGGCAATTGATGATCTTATTAATGATTATGTATCTTAGTGAGGCCCTATATCCAATCACTGGTAACAAGGGAGAAAAAGAAAAAAGTCAGATTATTGCCAAAATACCAGTTTTATTTTATTGTTAACTTGAAAATTAATGAAATCTTGAAAAGAAGAAATCAAGGAAATAAAGATAGAACTCAAATGTAAAATATTATTGGCTTCAAGAAAATGAATCCTGTGGATATATACCAAATGTCAAGATATTGGTTTTTCTTAAGCATTTAATTCTTTTTAATGAAAAATTGCTGTCTTTGGGTCTTTTCATGCAAATTTAATTATAAAGATTTGGATGTTTTACTTTTTTGTGTGACCTTTGGCCTTAGTTGAAAACTTTTCCAAGTTCTGGGAAATTATAATTCTTTATTTTTCAGACATAGAAGAGAAGTAGCAAATTAGAGACAGTACTACTAGATAAATACTTATGGGTATAGGGGCAAGATGATGGCTAGTATCATGCCAGTAAAAGAGGATCATGTTTCAAATGGTATAAATTTAGCAAGAATGTTATAAATTTAGTTGTGAGGCAATTTGGGAATTAGTATTTCCAGAGCTGGATTAGTATTCATAACATGTTCAATGTGGCAGTTGATTATCTTATTAATAATGATTGTGAATCACAGAGAATATTTAGTTAAGTTCAACCTATTTAGAAGCAAAGTAGTGTGTAATTTTGTTGAGGTGTTTTTGTTCTTGCTGTTTTAAGTGTTGTGAGGCCTATGGAAAATTCATATATTGGCAAACCTAGTTTTTCAAATGTAGGAAGAAGTTTAAGGCCTTTGAGTTCCTAACAGTTGTGGGCATATCATAAATAAAAATTAGGTGATGTTTTAACACTATTTGAACAGATTTCTAAAATATCATTAATTAGCTCTGGGAAGCTATAGTTCTTTTCTCTTTCCTAGAAAACTCAAGAGGTTACCCAACCATTAGTGGAGCTTCTGTTTCATAATCCTTAACCCATTTGACCCTCTGATGTTTTCTTAGAGAGCCCAAGACCTTAAAAATTATTTTGTAGTATTGTTTCTTTCTTCTCTTTTTTATCTTTAAAACCTTTTATTTATAAACTTTAATTCAGCAAAGGTGTGTATGTGAAGATTGGGGAGAGGACATCCCCCTGGAATGGATGAGGGCCACCAGAGTCAGGAGAGAAGCTGGTGGCCCAACCAGTCAGGGCCAGTGCACAGGGTTACCATGTAGTATTTCTCAGATTGTGCTGCAGTACACAGAGTAAATAAGGCATTTTAGTTTATTTCTGGCATTTTAGTTTGTTCAAAACAGAAGTGAATTACACAAAATTAAACTTGTTTCTTAGTGGAGACAGAGTGAATGCTAGGAAACATTTTCTGTTTAAGAATGAGTGGACCAGGACTACTAGTGCTTATGAGTGTTTCTAGTTTTGAATTTTTGACATTTGGATTTTTGTGTCTTCAAGAGAATGATTGAAGCATCTTGTTGGCCACATTTCAAAAACATATGAAAGTTCTTTTTCTTTCTTTCTTTTTATTTATATATGACATTGGAATACATTACAATTCTTATTACACATATAGAGCACAATTTTTCATATCTCTGGTTGAATACATAGTATATTCACACCAATTTGTGTCTTTATACCTGTACTTTGGATAATAATGATCATCACATTCCACCATCATTAATAACCCCATGCCCCCTCCCTTCCTCTCCAACCCCTCTGCTCTATCTATAGAGTTCATCTGTTCCTCTCATGCTTCCACTCCCTATCCCACTATGAATCAGACTCCTTATATAAAATCTTTACCCCTCACACATCAGATAGAACACCAATCTTTAGGGTATGTAAAGAACCCAAAAAATTAAACACCAAAAATAACGAATAACCCAATCAATAAATGGGTCAAGGACCTGAACAGACACTTCTCAGGTGATGATGTACAATAAATCAACAAATACATGAAAAAATGTTCATTATCACTAGCAATTAGAGAAATGCAAATTAAAACCACTCTGAGATTTTATCTCATTCCAGTCAGAATGGCAGCTATTATGCATACAAATGACAATAAGTGTTGGAGAGGATGTGGGGAAAAACATGTGGAAGTTCTAAGGGTACACGCAGATAGTGCTTTTCTGAGAATCTTTTTAATTATATCTATATAAATATGAAACTGTGGGAAATGAGGATAATATATTAACTTTGCATTCTGAAATATTCACTTATTCATGCCTTTAGTTTCATTGTTCAGAATATTATAATAATTGTTCTATTTTGTGTCTAATACCTGAGAATAACCAGCTGTAGACACTTTAGTTAGGAAGAGAAGCCATTTGTGTGATGGTGATATGTGATAGTAGTATTTATGTTTATGTGATCTTTCCCCCCTTTATTTGTGTAGCCCTGTGCTACTTTCAGGAACTACTGTCTTAGTTGATACTTAGGAATTATATGTCCATCATTCCATGGTACTTTTATATTCTAATAAGAAATTTGAATTGTCTGTTAGAATAGTGATTCCCAGAACTATCAAAACTATAAAAGGATCTGTCCTTAGGTGAGTAATTCTGAAAGATAATGCCCTCCATTTTGAGGAAATGTAAACCCAGAAAATGAGAAGGGAGTCTAATTTTGAGGACCAGGAGAAAAAGAATTTGATGGAATAATGAATAATTTGAATGCTTCAATTCATTGCAACTGAGGTTTGGAATTTAAGAGTTTTTTTCTGTCTTTTTACCCTAATTAGATAGAATGCCTTAAGAAAGAAATGTAGAAAAGCATAGAAAGGATAAGACCACTTTTGAACTTTGATCTTTAATGGTGGTAAATGTTGTCAGAATCAATTGGATTGAAGGCCAAATTACTATAAGGGACTATGTTACTATTGGTTATTTTTCACTTGTAACAATACAGAATAAGTCTATGGTATATAGATATCTTTTGTCTTAGCATATGGCTTTCATCATTTAACATGGCTTTTGCACATTTACTAGTAGTAAGGGAGAAAGGGCAGTAGGAGTGCATATCATTCATTTGAGAACATGATATAGAAGTGGCACATTTCACTTTGACTCAGGTTTTATGTCTGATAATTTACTCATTGAAACATACTTAGCTAGGAAAGAGAGGCTTGAAACTCTCTAGCTGGATGATCATGTGCTCAGCTAAATTAGATAAAAAGGAAAACCCCATATTAGCGAACAACTAGCATTTAGTGCTACCTATGGAAGCTGGGAAAGTGGTCTCTCAAAGTAATTCATAATTTGATACAAAAAACTAGTTCTCTGTTTTGAGTTAGGTCCAGTTACAATGTAACATTGTATAACTTCCTTTGTAATGGTATTTTTTTGAACTTTGTTTTTTTAATTTGTGGCTCAAATCCCAGCTATTATAAATATTTATGTTATTTGATAGAACTCTTAACCCTCTCTGTCAGCCTTTAGAAACATTAAATAATGATCAGTTAGTTTTCCAAGAACTGGGATTTATTTATTTGGAGCTAAGAATTGAACCTAGGGCCTGTGTGTATACTAAGCACATATCACTGAGTTGCACCTCCAGTCTGAGAATTGAAATGTTTAATTTTAAAAATTCAGTTTAGTATTTATGAACCTTGTACTTGCTTAATTTAAAAGGAAGGATTGACCAGGTGCCTGTAATCCCAGCTCCTCCAGAAGTGGAGGCAGGACTGGAGGATCACAAGTTCAGGGATGGTCTGGGCAATTTAGCAAGACCTTGTCTTAAAATAAAAAATAAAAAGGGGTCAGTGGTAGCACGTCTGTGGGCTCTCAATCCCCAGGTCTGGGGGCGAGGAAAAAATCAACCAACCAACCAAGAAACAAACAAAAACACGGAAGCTTTCTGTGGAATGTAAGTGAACGATAGTAATTTGTATAGGGCAGAGAAAGTGGAATTCTGTAGGAGGGAATCAAGGAAATCTTAGAGGAATTTTATTTTAAGGAGTGAATTAGAATAATATTACTAGTAAAGGATGGAAATTGCACATGATTTTCAGAGGTGAGAAAGGGTAGGAGAAGTCTACATAGTTTGAATCTCGAGGGAGAATAGAACTGTACAAATTTAAAACCCAAAATAACACTAAACAGCTCTCTCTAATATAAATCCTTGATTTTTTAATAAGAATCATTGTACCTTTATAATATGCCTAACAAAGGATGTTGTTTTTCTCAGTTCAGTTTTATAACTTTCTTTGCTTTACTTTATATCTCTTTTAAAGACATTTTTTAATTTCCACTTTTATGTCTGTTTGTGTACTTTGTCAGTTTTTTGAGATTAGGAATAATATTTTATTGATTTACCTGACAATTGCCATATTTCAAAGGCAGATTCTAATTCATTATAATAAGATCTCTATTAAAAGTTAAAATTGCTTTTTACTGTGCCTACCTTAATAGTCAATAAATGTTGCTCATTGAAATAGAATTTCTTAGTTTTAGGTGGAGGTGCAAAAACAGGAAGTAGGATGTTCTGATTCTTTTTTTTACATTTAACTCATTATCCACAGAAGTCAGAACTTTTAAAAAGTAGTCAAACAAGTAATTTACTTGAGTGCTATTGTTCAAATGATGAATTACCAAAAGATTTGACAGGCAGTTTATATGTAAAAATTATAAATAATAAGTTTATAAATTTAAATGTAAATCCACTTTTGGGGGAAAAACCTTCAGTAACTTCAGAAATAGAAGAAAACAAGAATAAAGAAAAACCCTTTTTCTTTATTAGGTTCCTAAAATATGACTCTGAAAATCATTGATTCAAATTAATCTGAATTTGCAGAAAAGATGGAAAAATATATTTTATTTTAAATTTCTATGATTCTTTCCTTCCCCTACCAGATTTAAGTGATTTAAAATTGGAAAATAAATGAACAAAGAAAGGAAGAAAAAAAAAAAAAAGAAAAGGCGAAGAGTTTTCTTAAAGCAAGTTAGTAATATAGTGAAGTAGAAAGAATAAATATCTCCCCGTAGTAATCTTTATCAAAATGGGTTTAACTCTACTTTGTAATGTTGTGAGGATTAAATGAGCTTTCATGTATAGAATGCTTAGCGTTTGTACTTGACACATTCCTTTTTTCTTGCTTTGTTTCTTTTTGGATCAATTAGTCATTCATGAGTATTTCTTAAGAGGCAGCTGTGTTCAGGGAGACCTGCTGTACAGGCTGATTTACAGAAAATTTTTAGAGCTAAGCTTTAAATATTTTTTACAATTAGTTTAGAAAAACAGATTTGATAATACCATCCTCTAGTAAGGAGTTTAAGTATTTAGGCAGTTTTGTGAAGGAGTCCTGTTTTAGGACTGACTTATTAAATAAAAAAAGAAACAAGAATTTAAAGAAAAAAACCCCAAAGATTACTAAGGTCACTAAATTTATAGCAAATCTCTTCATGGTGAAAAAACATCCTTTTTTTTTTTCTCACATTAATTAGATCTGCAAGATTAGTCACATTTCTTCAGATGGTTGTCATTGCTAAAATTAGGGATGAAGTCATTAATTTTGAGGACTAGATCCACACAACTATATGCCCCTGTCCCAAAATCTCAGCGTGCAGAATACTTCCCTTTCTTCAACTTCAGTTATAGAACTTGCTGGACATGTTCAATCAAAATTGAGGCAAATTGAGCCCGGTGCTGTGGCGTAAGCCTGTAATCCCGGTGACTCTGGAGGCTGAGGCAGGAGAATCATAGTTCAAAGCCAGCCTCAGCAATTTAGTGAGGCTCTAAGCAGCTCAATGAGACCCTGTCTCTAAGAAAACATAAAAAAGGACTGGGAATGTGGCTAAGTACCTCTGGGTTCAGTCCCTGGTACCAAAAGGAGAAAAAAAAAAAAAAACTGAGGCAAATTGGAGGAGAGAGCTCAAGCACCCATAGTCCCAACTACTTAGGCGTCTGAGGCAGGAGGATTGCTTGAGCCAGGAATTGGGGACCAAGCTGTGCAACATAGTAAGACCTTATCTCTCTTTCTCACTTATTTTAATTAAAAGCTTTTTCAGTGTAGGGGCTTGAGCTTGGGGCCTCAAACATGTTAGGCAAGTATACCACTGAGCTACATCTCTAGCCTCCATCTCTTAAAAATGAGCCGGGTGCAGTGGTGCACACTTGTGATCTCAGTGGCTTAGGATGCTGAGGCAGGGGGATCATAAGTTCAAAGCCAGCCTCAGCAACTCAGTAAGTCCCTAAGCAATGTAGTGAGACCCTGACTTAAAATAAAAAATAAAAAGGGTTGGAGATAGATAAAATTGAAGTCAAACAAAATTATTATTTTTCCCATAGCCACCCTTGGGATCAGGCTTCTGCCCTTAATGCACAGATTTGGCCATATAAATTTCTTAGTTGGTTTCTAATTTTATTTTGGTATTTTATTGATCATTTAATTATATACATAGGTCTAAATGCAGTGATAACTTCAGAGTAAACTTCTGTCTGGATATTTTGTAAAGTATTATATATCAGCTTGTTTCACTTGATCAGGATCCAAGAGTTTTCTAATTTATCTCAGTTTTAATCTGCTGTAACTATGATAGTCTGGTATCATGGTTCTCCAAGATTCTTGTATTTACATATTCTTATATTAACATGTTCCTGTCTTGAAAGGAACTGATATTGTTTATTCCCTTTAAAGCTTAGATTCTAGAAGAAATACTAAATTGATTTCCTGTGAAGATTTAGTAAGCATCATTTCTACATTTGAGATGGAGTTCTTGTTTCTGTTATACCTAATTTAAGAGATTTGTTTTTAAATGTTTGTAGTGTGGCCATGTTACAGATTTAATTTATCCGAATTTTATATTGGTAGGGAGGAAAACATTAAAACTTTATAAACTGATTCATAAAAAGTAAAAAAAAAAATACTTTATCAGTATTTAATCATCGCTATAAGCAGTTGCTAGACAATGCTAATCAGTATATTCAGTATTTTTCTATAGAATCATTCTAAAATGTTTCTGGTTAACTTAATACCTATATTAGGAACTTTCACAGGATATTTTTCCCCTTGAATTCTGAGGGTGATGGATTAAGATATAACTTAAATTACTGTTTATACAATGTATATTTTAAATTGTGGGTTAGATTAAGAAGAATATATTTTTCTCTTAAGACCATTAAAATTATTAACTACAGTTAAATCAGTTCAGTTAGCACTTGATAATTCTTGTTTTGTTGATCTTGGGTTAAATAACTGCTTACACAAAGTTTTCTTCTCTGTGTAATAGAATCATGAAAATTCTGACCTATTCCCTTGATGCAATTATTACAGATATTTATTCATGAAGGTAACTCCAGCTTTATACCAAAATGCCTGCTGGCATCATGAATTAGTTATGATGGTTTGATGTAGTTCTTTTTTTCTTTTCGATGTACTTTGAGGTCAAGCCCAGGACTTAATTCATGCTAAACAAGCACTCTATCACTGAGCTACACTCCCAGACCTTTTTAGTATAGTTCTTTACTGAGAATTTTCAGTGTTTACTTAGAAGACACATTTTTTCCTTCAGGTACAGTAACATCAAGAATATTGTGTTTATTTGTTCTCATTGCTCCAGTGTAGCTTCTTTGTTCTCTGTGTCTTGTGTACAACTATTATCTTAGAATTTTATTCACCCTTAATTGGGATGTCCTTTACTGCTTTCGCAGGACAGTTGCTTTCCATACCCATGTGTCTTTATTGACTTTTTCTGCCTCTTGGGGGAAAAAGGTTCATATTCTTTAATAGCATTTGGAGAAAGGTACATGGGAAGTATGTTTTTAAGACACGTGTGTCTGAAAAATGTCATTGTATGTGTTATACTTGACTGATAGTTTGGCTGGGTATAGAACATTAGGTTGAAATAAATTTCCTTCAGAATTTTAAAGGCACTGCTACATCATTTTCTTGCGTCTGTTATCACTATCAAGAAATTGCAATCTACTACTATTTCTGATTTCTCTCCTTTAGTGGAAGCTTGAGAATTTATTAATTACCTCTTGTGTTCTGAAATTTCATTGTAGCATGCCCTAGTTTGGATTTATTGCCATTTCCTGATATTTATTGGACTTTACTGGTCTCTGCCTTCCTTGTGTCCTTCTTTCTTTTTTTGTTTGCTGGGGGCCTCACCTGCAGTAAGCAAGTGCTCTGCTGAGCTACTTCATCGGTCCTGAAATGTTTTCTTAGCTACTTCACAGGTCCTGAAATGTTTTCTTGTGATTTCATTGGTAATGTTTTTTCTTCTGCCATTCTGTCATTCCAATTTGATGATTTGGACCCTCCAACTCTATTTTTTCCTCCTATTTTTCTCTTTTTGTTCTGGCACATTTCAACTTTATGATGTAGTTGTTCTGTTGAGTTTTTCATTTCTGTTATCATGTTTCTCTATCAATTTCTATTTTTTATTTCTTGTCTATAGTACTCTGTTCTTAACTGGAGTACAACACTTTTTTTCTATCTATTAATGTTTATTGAAGTTTTTTTTTTCCTCTCGTGTATTTTATTTAAAATTTTTTTTGTCTGCCCTCCATGTTACACACTTTTCTCAGTGGCTTTCTTCCTTTGCTGATTGCATAATGTAATGTGGAAGACTAAAAAGTTGAGTGAAATATCTAAGTTCAGCAGTTTTGAAATTTTCTATGAGATGATCCATGTAGATGTCCTAACTAAACAAATGAAACTTGTATTTACCAAATGCATGTCTATCAAATGTAGTGAAATTTTCTTTAGGTTCTATGGAATTTTCAGTAATTTGCATATGTATAGTTTTCTAGTGTGGTATATAAAAAATGTAGTACTTGACTAGAATTAATTCCCTTCTTGCGGTTTTCTTTTTTCCTCATTACTACATGTGTACTCTTGGCAAATGAGTATTCTTTGGATATAGAAATTAGAGATTGTAGCACTCAATCTTTAACATGGTTTTTGGAAAAGAAATGTGAAACATGCTAGTTTTTAATTAGGAAGAGATAAAACATTGGATAATCTTGGAAATGTTTACCTAACATGAGAATTTTTTTCCAAATATGTATGTTTTTACAAATGAAATGATTGGGCTTATAACAATAGTCCTAATCTAAAATTTCTGATAAAGATTATTTGTGGTATTATATGATCAAGGTGTGTGCTGTTTATAAATAGTAAAGTTTAAAAGTAGGTAATTATATTTTTATAGTATTCCATAGACTCTTCAGAGATTAACTATTTTATGCACATAGGTGCTCCAGTGTAGTGCCTATAAAAACACTAAAAACTGAAAAGTGCTCTACAAAAGGTATTTTGGATTCTGTAGTATGGAGGCTTTTATATCATGACTAAAAACTTATTTGACTACTATATAAATATAAGAACACAGACTCTAAAAATGAAGATTCTTAAAAATGTAGGACTGGGTTTATAGCTCAGCGGTATAGTGCTTGCCTAGCACATGTGAGGCACTGAGTTCGATCCTTAGCACCACTAAAAAATAAGTAAAATAAAGGTGTTGTATCCATTTACAACAACAACAAAAATTTTTTTAAAATGTAGAAATTTCTGAGATTTTTGTGGTAGAAACAAAAGCACTGTGAATTAATTTCAATTTTCCACCTATTGAGCAAATACTCTTTCACACTGTGACCAGAGATTGGATAAAGATATGATTTCTGTTCTTAAAGAAAGATGTAAGTAATTTTAATGTGTTAAGTGTGAGAGAACCTGGTTTGTGGAGTGGGCATAGTAAGGAATAAGAAGAGGAATGTTAGTGATAATTTAGGTTGAATCATTAATAGGATTTACTAGGTGAACTAGGATAGTTTTCTTTGGAACAGAGTGTGAAAAGTGTTGGCACTGGCACCAGTCACCTGAATAGCAGCCTACCATTTTCTCTTCTTGTTACCATAAGACAGAAACAGAACCAACATATGACCAGGTAGATAACTCTGGGTTGGGTCTGAGTGTAGTCTGTATTATATTTCAGCTTTTAGTTGTTTTTTGAAGCTAGTCTCATAGCATGTTTCTGCTACCACTAATTGGTGATTAAACCTGTTAAGATTGGTATGAGAATTGACATAGTGTTTATAAAATGTGTTCATCATATATCTCTAAATATTTTGGGAGTTTATAACAGTCCTGCCCCTCAATTAAATTTATATTCCAATGCTACAGTAATATTTATCTGTTCAAATCTTTCCCCTTTTATCAACATTTACTTTTAGTGAATAGATTTTGCTTAAGCTATCCTCAGAGAATCAGTCATATTTTTGAAGAATTAATTTGGCTTATATCAAGTATAACTTTTTTCCCCGATATGGTCCTTAAAATAGTTCTTACATTTATTATCCAGTTTGCCTCATGGAAAATGAATAAAGACTTTTTAAAGCTTAGTGATTTATTTGGTTTCTTTCTTTTTCTTTTTTTTTTTTGTGGGGGGAAAGATATTGGGGATCCTTCAAACCCAAGGCCTTGTGCATGCTAGGACAGTGCTATATCCCCAGCCCTAAAACTGAGTTATTTTTAAAAACAAAATAACAACAACAAAAAACCCTTTTATTATGGAAGCTTCCAAATACAGAAATAGAGTGGAATAATGTGCCTCTCACTGAGTTTGAATGATTTATCATTTCATGGGGCCAGTCTCCTTTTTACTATATTCCTACCACTCTTACTATATTCTTAGAAAGTTTTAGTGATGTATGCATTTAATGATGTATAAAATAACACAGGATGGCTAAATTTCAGGAAGATAGACCAAGGAAGAATGAAGGAAAATGTGGATTCCATAGCTAATGGGAACCGTCAAACAAACAGGTTCTTTTCAGTGAATTTGGCCTTTTCTTGATGGCTATGTTACTGCCAAGTCACAATTTTGAGGTCGCTTTTAAATTTGCCTGTTAATGTTCTCACATTCAGACTGGCTTTTACCCTTTTGTGCCCCCTGTTTTTTCTTCTTAGTGTCTATGTTCTGTTTGTTTTTCCCTAGCATTAAAATGTTGGGAGGTCTGTGGCAGGGCATGAAATATAATTTGCCTTGGGACCAAACACTTAACCTGGGGATGTATTTATGATCATCTAGACTACCAAAGAGAAGACATTTTTATTCTTATGGTACATTATTCAAAGTAAACTTTTGTTTCCATCTTAGTTCTAAAGACTCTATTGACAAGATTTCAAAAATTTGATCGTAAGATCTAGCCATTCTGCTGGATTTGAGCACTTGAGGCTTTAGATTCTGGGGAGAAATCTTTTTAATTTGCTTTCTATAAATTGAAATTAACTTGATCAAATGATTATTAGGGTTTAAAGAACTTGATTTTTCAGAAATTATAAAATTGAAACTCTTTATGATTAAAGAACATAAAAGATTTTTTTTTTTTTAAAGGTGGGGGGCCTTGAGCAGGGTTTGACTTTTTTTTTTCTTTCTGGACTGAAATGGAGGCTTTCTTTCAGGCGAATTCCCTGATGTTTGCTCTGTGTGATTTGGCTCTATCTCTGTAACTGCTAATATGTGGCATGGACTTCAGGTTGTTTGGGATCTGGATGTGCACAAAGTCTGTGTTGCAAGCCCGGATTCACAGACAGTATGTTACAAACCTGGCTTGCTGCCTCTGTTTTCTTTTTCTGTGTCCTGAGTAGCTGCATTGTTTGTTGCAGTATATGCATTGCCTGTTGTGTGTGTTCAGTTTCCTTCAGACTGACAAAGTGGGAGGGGCTTTGATACATAGCTGGGTTTTCACTGTGAGTTCTTGAGTGCACATTGCAGCCATCTTAATTACACTTTTGTGCAACTGAGACTGTGCAGCTGTCTCAAAATGGCTGCTAACCTAGTCTTTGTAGCTGCTTAGGCAGCAAGTATGTTAGTGAGGAGACTTGTCACATACATCAGGACCAGAGGTAAGAACCAATTACTCTTTTCTTTAAACAATCTAATTAAAAATCATTTGAATTTAAATGAATTTATATAGGAAGGCAAACTTATAGCTTGCTTGCTAAAAAGTTGAAATGTTTACTAGAACTATAAGCCTATATTATGGAAACATTACATAGGATGGTGAGGTCAAAGGTTAAATTCCTGTAATTTCCTACAATTTTTATATTCTGTCATTGTCAGAACATTTAATTACCATAGTAGTGCTTTTTTGGCCTGATTAACTTAATTCTCCTATATTGGATATTTTGGTTAGTTTGATATTTATTTGTAGAAATTGAAACAATATATTATCTGAACAGGTTTTTAAAAAACAGAAGTCTAAATAAACCATGCAAAGGGTGTAACTTTTCTGCTCTTTTTTTTTTTTCCCCTGTGTATGTGGGGGTTATTGCTTGGAAGCTTTCAGGAAGAATGGTTATTCTCTATATAAATCTTAGAAAAATATTTTAATACTCTTAAATCTTTTTGAAAAAACTTCATTATGGGTCCCAAATCTTTCTTATCATACTGTCTCCTCTGAGATCCAACTCTCTTCACATTCTTAATAGTGCTTCACTTTTTTCTTCATAGTACTTTTTAATTTAATTGACATTTAGATTCAGATTTAGAATTTAGGAATAAGGTTACATCTAAGCCTGGATACCTTTTTACTTTATGTGTAGTGTATTTTAATGCCATTATAGCTGGAGTAAATAATTGTTTTAATTAACTGATGATATTATGCCTATTTAAAAGTACTCTAATTCAGTAATTTTGTAAATGTGGTTTCAGAAGTTTCAGAAAGCATTCTCAGTATTGTTCTGAAGTAGAACCGTTTATTGAGATACTTACTCCAAGGCTCTGTGGTTACCCAAAAAGGTGGGAGAACGAAATTCTTATTCATGTAATATTTCATATAGCAGAACATTTATACTTTAAGCAGTGCTTAAATCACAGTATTTACTAGATTTTTTCTGTTAATTCAAATAGTATAGTATTCTCCTGTGACATTGTCAGTGGATTATTATGAATATATCCCTGACTAATATGACATAGAACAGTAAGTCTGAACTTTCAAGATAGAGCAACTTTCTAAAAACAACATTTTGCAAATTAAGTTCTTACAGAGGACCCCAATAAATAAAAAAGGGTTAATGTGATATTTTCTTGTTGTACTTTTCTTTTATTGAATAAATTTATAACATCATACGTATATTTAATAAAATGAAGATAGTTACACAGTTTATGAAAATGCTTCAAATTAGATCATATATGATAATTATAACATTGATAGTTCCATTTAACTCATTTATTAGTAATTCACTGTGGAAATTCAGTTTGAAATCAGACTGTATCTATGTTCTGTTTTGATTTTCATGAAGGTAGACTATAAGACTATATTTATAATACTTAATAGGTTAAGGTTGCTGCCTTATCACAAACTTGTTTTTTTTTTTTATTGTTACTTGTTAGTTTTTTTAATTGTTAGTTAGAGAAAACTAAGAATAAAAAATTCAATATATGTAAGGTAGCCTGTTCATTCTTTCAGTAAAGTCATGCCCTGTAGTGTGTTTGAAACATAAATACTCTGTGACCTTAATCACTTTCATTTTCATGCTTATAGTATGAATAGCTTACTGTCTTAGTTGCAGAGGTGGAGGGAAGGAAATATACATTTTAGTATTTAAAATATGTATATTTTAAAAATTACATAATGCAAGTGACCTTCTTGGTTTGGTATTCTCTAATGCTGGAGAAACCCTGACTAGGCTAAAATTACGGAGCAATTTATGTTGGTTTTCAGAATGGGACATAGGGAAATTTTAGTGATCCACTTCTTTTGCCTTCTATTGCTGACTATAAAATTTGCTCCCACCTTTCATAAGATTATTACTTGTACTTGGGGAAACACTAGCACTCTGTGGTTACATAGGGTATTATTGCTAATGCTTTCACTGCTGTGTTGTATTTTTGCAACTATAAATATAAACTATATTTCACTGTGATTACTTTGGGGTGGGGGCAGTTTTCAAATTTTCTATGCTTAATTACAGGTTAGTTATTATGTTGGACAATTGAGGGCATAACATATCTGAGAGCTGGATAATTGGGATTGTTTATTGTCACCTTTTTTTTTGTCCCGTTTGTTTATCTTCTTTTTATAAGCCATTTCATTAACATAATTTTTTAAGGGAAATGTGGGAGTGTTGGAAAGCACATTAACCAAGAGTTCAAATCTGAATTTGAATCACGTTTTGACTACTGGTTTCTGATATTGACCAGCTCATTCCATTTTCTGATTCTTGTTTCCTCATCTACAAAATGGGTAAAAATTCCTGTTTGGCAACCATATGCTGAGAATCAGTTTGCATATTTCTAAATAGTACCATGAAATAATCTATGTATATCAGACATTCTCATTTTGCCAGTAAGTTTTGCATGCTTTCAGTTTGTTGCTCAGATGTCCTTTACTTTATCAAGCGTCACTAGATCGAAGTATTTTGAAAAAGTGTGGAAAATTTTCATATAACTCATGCTCAGAAGTGAGAAGTTGCTAGCTAACATTCAGTATGTCCACTTTGTAGTGTTATATATTTATGTTTGTACTACTCTGTTAAATAAATTAGCCAGCCATCTTTTGCTGTGCGTGGGTAATGACATATATTTATTAAGTAAAACCAATATAAAAAGTTGGCATTATAGAATTAAGAGTAGTAGGAGCAATGTTTCAGTTCTGGTCTGGGTGAATCCTCCAAACATAGTGTAAGAAAATGAATTCTCTGAAAAGATGACTTGAACTCAGGGCCTAGTTTTTCCTGTTTCAGTATAAATAAGAGTCCTTTTAAGAACAATAACATTCTCTTTCAGTGAACACAAACTGGCAGCCACCAGACTTATTTATTTATTTTTTGTCTTTTAGCCATTCCTGTGTTTTTCCAGTTGTTGACATTTAAAGTTAGATTTCAGAAGAAAATCAAGATGTCTCACTTTTTGAAAAGATAGGTCAATGTTAGGCATGCATTTCTGTTTAAGAACAGTAATCTAACTTGAGTAGATACTGTCTCCTTCATATTCTTGCTCACATATAGTCCTTTTTAGCTGATTCACATTACTTACCAGGTCTCTGTAGGTTGGTTATCTTAAATCCCCATACTGTTTATTTAATGAAGTAAGTATTGGCAGCCTTAACTTTCTAAAATATATCTAATGTGGAACAAAGTAAACTTGTAGGAGAGTTCTAGCACAAGTAAAAATTAGTTCATTCTCTAGAAGATAGGGCACATTTGTTAACTTTTCACTTTGTTATAATTTTTATATTGAGTACAATGGGACCAGATGAAGAATATCCACAAAAAGTGACAATCAGTTGAAAATGAAGGGATTAAAGAATGCTCATTAGAAACAGATTGTCTGAGGTCTTAATGTGTGTGGATTATCACTGTATTAGAGACATCACTGTCTATCAGCTTGGTGTTCTTAATAATGATACCAAATAAGAAAAAGTTAAACTGTCTTTTAGATATGCAGTTTTTTGAATTAGGTCAATAAAATAACATTTTATAAAAGGTGTTTTTTTGTGCCTCCTCCCCAACTGATTGAGCTAAGAAATTTAGACAAAATAATGAGTAAGGGTTAAGAAAATTTTCTTAATTGCAAATGTTTCCTAGTAGGATGTTTCTTAACTAGATAAACCACGTGATAAACCACGTCAACACTGTGAAGATTATCTTTGTTGCACAAAAGATGATAGTTTATAATCTTGGTCTTAAATTTGAATTCTGTCTTTTCCAGAGTGAAAGCCAACTTTTTAACATTCGTAAAATACCAGGATGTTGGTAATGCTAAGCAAGTGCTAAAAACAAAACAAAACAAAACATTATTCCTTTTTGAAAAATAGCTTTGCATTTAAAGGTAAAACTTTCATAAAAATTGAAAATATGGTTAACTGCATAGGAAATGTGGAATCCCTGCTTTGCTACTACTCACACTCCCAAAATAGAGTGATTTGGGAAGAAAGACACTAACATATATTCAAATAAGAGTTTTTTTTTTTTAAACGTTCATTTTAGAACTTTCACCAAGTATCCTCTGATGGTGATTTGTGGCAGTCTGTTATTAGTCATGAACATATGCATATGGAAATGGTGCAAACAGTATTGCCTGGTGAATCTAGGCAATGAAAGAGGGAGTTTAACACCACCAAGATGTCTGAGGAGTTACTTCTGCATTTGTCTGAGGGTGTCTGTTTTTCCTTTCTGAAATAAGCTGGATTCAGCTGCCAGTAGAAATCTTATATCTGACTGGTGCTTTCCTTTGCTGGATATAGAAGGAACTGAGGCATGTGTGGTGGATAGCATTAATATAGAAGTCTAGAAAGATTATTCCTGGTCTGGTGCTGCTATTAATTGTATAGTTTGGGATAGATTACTTAACCTCTTTCTACACCAACTCAACAGTTAGATTCAGAGTGAATCCATGTGCTTCCATTGGATAGTTAAAGATTAAATGAAAAATGTGTACATACTGCTTAGATTCCATACCTATTTGTAGTATGTGTTCCATATGTCTGGTATTTTTATGGGATGAGGCAAGTTTCTTATTTTCAGAATCTCGGTTTTTCTTATTTTTAAAATGGGAATAATTTTATCATACAGAGTTTATATTGGGATTTAAATGAGGATAACAAATGTAAAGCACCTGGTGCAGAGTCTGACACAAAATAAGCGTGAGTTAAATATTGGTTGTTTTTGTTTCACAGGGTTACCTTTAGCACAGAATTTTATTTTCCCAATCATTATTTTAGGAAGAATGGATTTAGGGTGAAGTCTGAGTTACTAGGTACTTTAGAAAAAGATCTTTAGAGGTGAGGACTTTGTTAAGAGTGTGGCTGATTTATAGTAAAAATGCTAGAGATCAAGGTGTTTAAAATCTCACAGTGTAGACTTTTAAAGAGCCTAAATGGGACAAAACAAGAATTCTTATTTGGGATAAGGCATCATGGTAGAGTTTTGTAAAAACAAAGTGAATTGTGATCAAGTGACTCAACAAATTGTCTTGATGCTTGGTATACAAGATTCCTGCCGTTATATCCAAAACATTTTGGGGGAGGAGTGGGGAAGACACAGAAAATACTGGACAAGGTGAGAAATACTGAGGGATTGTGAATGTGGTCTGTACTTAGTTCAAGAATTGTTTGTTTCTGGGCTTCCTTGACATATGAGTGGAAATTGAATTTTAATATCAAATATGATAACTAATTTTATGTCAGTTGGGTCAAACAATAATAAAATATAGGCTCATATTTTTGCCTTTTTAATTTTATTTTTCAAATAACTCATTTTGATTTTATTTTATAAAACATTGGTCTGTTATGAATTGGAAGATACCAGTCCTTTGCAGTTATTAATTTGAGAAGCTGTGAGCTAGATCAACAACTTCTATTTTTGATGCTTTTATAAGCAGTTTGCAGAGATTTTGCTTCTTTTGATTAATTAATTCACGTCAGGTAATTAGTGTATTTGACTTTAAAAATAATGTTTAAATGCTTGTTATTTATTGTATTTTATTCTGAAAAAATGATTTCAGGACTTTTGAATTTTAAGTACTTCTGCTCAAAAGTTGGATGCATATACAAGTAGAAAAAAAGAGGAAGCATCTAAAAAATTAAAACTAGGAAGCAATACTACAATACTTCAAAAACTAGGAAGGAATATAGTACCTAGATAATTTCTAAGATCTTTTCCAACTCTGAGGTTTTATGATCAATATATGGTACTTAGCTCTTGTTATATTACCTTACTGCCCACCAAGTATTAATTGTATGATTTATACCATATGAAATTATATCATCGTATGTTTACATCACTAAATCTGCTGCTGGTGGGGTACAGATTCTGAGAAGAGAATATAGTTGTTTTAGGAAATCATTTCTTATTTGTAGATTACCTAGGTCATATGATTATTATAGGAAATTTACCTCATTATGTTTATTATGCAGTATGGGTAACTTAAGTGTGTTTTAAGACAGCTAAAAATAAGATTAAAATAATAAAATATTTTGGATAACCCCTAAGTAGCATTTTAAGTAATTTTTCATTTTATTATCCTTTCAGATGTGCCACTAAACTAGTTTCTGGATTGTTATTTGAAAGTAAACTTTAAGGTATCTATACTCTTAACAAAATAAGTTGAAAAATAGAAGTGGAGATATAAAATTACATAATAGTAAATCATAAAGTAACTATACATTTTTTTTTTTTTCAACAAAGGATCTCCATAGGTAATAACTCAACTCTTGTCCGGTTAAATCTGGGCAGTAAAAATGGTACATCAGTGATAACAGTTTTTTAAAAAAATGTGGCCCTGCAAAATATGTTCTTATGAGGATATTTGTATTTGACATGCCTGGGTTTTTATACTGAGCACATGCTTTAATAATATTAATTAGTGGCAAATGTGTTGGATTATTTAACATCATAACAGTGGTACCTGAAGATGTGTTTGGGCACCATTATACAATATGGTTCTTATAGCAAATTATTAAATGATATTTACTATTTAATTGATAAATTAATGAGATTTGAAAAGTGGTTGTGGAGTGTGGAACAAGGATACATTTTTGGTAATGTAAATTGTAACTTATACTTTCAATGATTGTTAAAAATAGCAACCATTGAATTTTAAGTAATTAGTAGTCTGGTTACTTAGCTTTGGTAAGCTAAGGCTTTTTAGTATCTGGGGGGGTTAAAATATTTTTCATGTGATGGGGATGTAATTTCAGTTATATAAAAAATGTAAGTTGGTGTTCTTTTATTACCTGGATTTGAATTATATTAGTAAATAGATGCCAGATATATTCTAGAACCAGTTAGGGCCTGTTGGGGAACAAATGGGGAGGGTTTACACAGCAGTACTCTCCTTTAGTTTGGGCTTAAAATGAGGACTGCTTTATGTAAATTGTTCTTACTGGCGCCAGCTAGCTGTAACTGCAGTCTGGCTGTGCTAGGGCAGCAAATAATATGTGTCATGGATTTTCTGTTTGGAATGTATAAGAATTTAGCCTTTTGCACTGGAAGAACAGAGTTGATGCATTAGAATAACAGAGTGAGACCTTCACAATTGACAGTAAATATGTGAAGTAGTGAGAAGGTATAAGCCTTTTAAGCTTTTAGTTCTGCTTTTATAGGTTTATGCCTATTGATACTATTGGGTAATATGTGGGAGGTACTTAACTGCACACAGTTGCTGCAGACCCAATAGTTGACAGCATAGAAAGCAGTACAAAGAATTCTGATTCTGGGCATTTTCACTTGAAATAGTCATTTTGAAGATATACTTTGTTTGTTCTGTGAGCTTCATTGACATGTTGAATGACGTTTTTGGCTTTTGTGGTTAATGGGATGTTTGCTGCACAAACTACATAACAGATGTGAACCACTATTTGAAAGGAATTTTAATATGTAGCCAACCTACTGTATTCCTGTTTTTTCATGAATATGAATCAAACAAGAAAATTTAGACTCAACAAGACTGACCTAGAAGTCTGCATTAGATTTTAATATTAATACAAATGAACTAAGTAGCAGTGATTTACAGAAGAGGAAGTTCTTTTCCCAGTATCAAGCTGCCCACAGGTAAGAGATTCAGGTCCTTTTTCTGTGACATTCCCCTAATCTTCCTCCCCCAAGCTTGCATCTTTCTCTCACCATTGGGAAGGATTTTGTTTGTTTTTAGTTTTAGTAGTAACAGGGTTGGTAGATTGTTTAATGTTAATATTTCAGGAAATTTTGAGTGTCAAATTTGGATTTGGTCTTTAAAAAATGTTATTTTCCTCTTCAAAATTTTCTCATTTCAATTTGAATTGAAATGAACTAACAGTGGGTTTCACATATGAACATTACTCTTATATACAGTATGTTCATATTACATATAAATCAGTTTTAGATCTCTTTTTATTATAGTCTGTTACTATGTTCTCAGTTGCACTGACACCAACTGGCACATGCAGAGAGATGACATTTTGTAACATTACTTAGAGTTTTAGTGTAAATTTACCACTTGGAATTTACCCTTACAAATAAGGCTGCTTATGCTTTCACATTTGGCTCATTGACATGCATTAGATAATATGTATTTATAAAAATATAACAAGTTCTTCAGTTTGACCTTTATTCCACTTCCATATATTTAAATTTATCACAGTTTTAACAAAGTGAATGTAAGAATCTAAAACTAAAATAATAGTATTAATTAGAAATTCCATCGAATCAAATATTTTATTCTTAAGCTGGGTAAAGAGTACACAGGTGTTTGTTTTTGTTTTTGGTTTGCCTTAAGTATTGTATACAGAAAAACGAAATCCTATTTTAAATTAACTATATAAAACAAAGACTATGTTGCCATTACTATAAAGATATGAAGGTATATTTTTATCAAGAAATGTAAATATGTATGTCTGTTAACATTAGTATGGCTACAGATAAAATATTACTGATATAATTATTTGGGGGGAATGGGCGTAAGGATAAAG
Organism: Marmota monax; assembly: GCF_021218885.2. Lineage (NCBI taxonomy): Eukaryota > Metazoa > Chordata > Mammalia > Rodentia > Sciuridae > Marmota > Marmota monax. The sequence continues at coordinate 3,065,525 of NW_026695227.1, forward strand.
TGGAAAGCGGAAATGAGGTTAGTTTAGAGAAGTGGAAGAAAGGAATTATATTAAGCAGTTCTGTCTACTCTTTGCCTCCTCTCTAGAAGTTAAACAACAGGCTCTTTCTAAAATCTTAAATTAATGTTAGTTTTAGGTGGGACTTTATTTCTCTAGCTTCTGAAAGGTAACTGGTCATTTACTACTGTGTGGTAGTGCACTTAAATCTAGAGGTCTGCTATGATAGGAAGTCACATGTTCCAGGGGCATGAACCTGTTGCCTTTTGACAATTTTGCCTAGACTTAAAAAAAAAAAAATATGTAGTCTATTAAAGGTTTTAAAAAAACATAGAAATTTATGGGTTTTTTTTGGTGTGTGTGTTTCATCTTAATAAACAATTTCATTATGATTGACAAAATGATAACAGAAAGATACCCATTTTGATTACTGTGTTTAGATTGGATGGGAAGGTCATTCTCTTGGTGTGGAGGACATCGCACATCTGAAACAGTTGGGAAATGTTTTCAAACTTCTCTAGAACCATAATTTGGAAGAATGTTGGTCTGGGAAGGTGTTTGAGATGGACTGCCTTTTTTTGTTTTTAGAGAGAAATAGAAAAGGGGAATTGTTAGATGAAAATAGAGGCATTTATTGAATGCTGTTATAGTAGGGGCTCATAAGCAAAGAAAAATAAGGGGAATAGGCTCTAGGAGTATTCTGAATAGACAAACCTAAAAGGAAGCATGGAAGAAAAGATAAAAGTCATGAGAATAAGAGTGCTATAATTTTTGGTAGTATTCAAATTGAGTGTAAGCAATCCAAAATCTGGGGGATAAAAGTATGAGTTTTTACTTCTTGTGTTCCTCTTAGGCAATTAAATTCATGTAGCAAGCAATGTAGAATCACAAAATCTTTGAAGTAAAATGAACCAGAATTACATTTTGCACAGAAATCTACTGTTTAATATTTCTGACAGGTAAGTTATCTAGTTATTGGCTTTAGCATTTTTAATGACATGAAGGAAGCATCTTTGATTCAAAAGGCAATTCCTTCTTTTTCTTGGACATCTGACAAATTAACATTTTTGAGACAAAGTTGCTTTTTGCCTTCACTCCCAATGCCCATCTGCTTTCTGTCTCTGTCTACCTCTGAAATCATGAAAATTTCCTTGTGTTTTCTATGCTAAATATCCTTCTCTTATTCCAACTGTTCTTCAAACATGTTGTTCAGGATCATTCTTGATGAATGATCATCCTCTTGTTTACTTTCAATTATTAAAAGTCTCTCTGATCCAAACAATACTCGAAAAATGTCCCCCTCCCCCTTCTCCTTGACTGTATACTTCTATTCTGCAATTTTAACTTTGTAGTAGTATTTTTGGCAGCCACTTGTGCTGTTGAATTTTTTTGTACAGTAAGTTAAAAACTCCTTAGTCTTTTATATTTGAATATTTAAGCCAAGTAGTTGTCTTTATGTCTCTTTTAAAAAATTCTCTTTGAGACAGTGTCTCTTAAGTTGCTGAGCCTGGCCTCAAACTTGCAGTCCTCCTGCTTCAGCTTCCACAACACTGGGATTATGGGTTTGCAACACCACTCCTGGTTTCTTTCATGATTTCTAGTATTGTTTATTATGTTCATTATGCTTTCTCTGGATCTTCTTTGCTATATTTACCCCTTTAAAGTAGTCTTTTCAAAGAACTGGCATTGGTTTCATTGGCTACTGACTAGTTTTTTGAGTTTTTCTATCATAATTTTGCTTTTATTTTAAATCCTTGCTTTGGTATTATATCTTTCTGCCTTGACTAGTGGTTTTGAGTTGGCGGGTTTTTAATTAGCATATGAAAATATGACTGTCAGTCTTCATATGAATATCATTTTAGTTGAGTTTCTTAGGTTATATTGCTAGTGATTTATTTTTCCACTGATTTCCTCTATTTTTTTTTTTAATTTATAAGGAGAAAATTTCCCTCTCATCTTGTTAGTATATCTAACTTTATTATATTTTAGCCAAAGAATATGGCCTTGTGTGATTTGTTTCATTTGCCTTTGAATTTATTAAGATTTCCTTGTTACTACATGCAGGATCAATATTGATATTTATTGGATGTATTTGTGAGAAGTTTATATTTGGGTTTATTGGGTATTCTAACATGTTAATTAGGAAATGCATTCTTATTGCTTTTATTTTGTTCATTTGTAGATTTTAGAAAGAGGTATGTATAACTCTGCTTGTGGATTTATTAGTTTCTTTCTGAACTTTTAGAACTGTTTCTGCTTTACATGATTTGAAATGATGTTATTTAGGTACATCAAAAATACACATTTCTAGTGACATGTCTTTTATCATGTCACTAGAAATGTGTGATTTTTTTATTTCTGCCATATTCTGCAACCCCTAAATCTGCTAGCTCCCATGTTGTAATTATCTATGATTTTAGTTCAGAATATTTATTTTTAAGGTGATGAATCCTCAGTTATTTCAAGTTGCCCATTTTTTGAGCACTGCTGATTTTCTCATCTGAGTTTTTTCTTTTTTTAAGGATCTGTTGCTGTCTTGTACCTGTAATGAACCAGAGACAATTAACTACTGAACCACATCTCTAGTCCTTTTTATATTTTATTTTGAGACAGGGTCTCTGTGAGTTGCTTAGGGCCTTGCTAAGTAACAGAGTCTGGCTTTTGAACTTGTGATCCTCCTGCCTCAGCATCCAGAGCTGCTGGGATTATAGGTGTGTGCTACCAGGCCCAGCTGTTTTCTCATTTCCTTGCTTAGAAGTAATATCTTTATTTCTGTCTCTACTGATTGATACTTTGCCTGGCGGTAAAGAATTCCAGGATGAAAATAACTTTTACCCTGAACTTTGAGGGTATTGTTTCTTTCAATATTAGTATTGATGATGACAAGTCTGATGTCAGTTTAATTTTTATTTCTTTGTTCAGTGATTTTTTTTTTATTACTCTAAATTTTTAATATTTCTCACTTGGTTTTCTGAAATCTTATCACAAATGTGTAGATATTAAAAATTTTATCTTGTTTTAATTTAGTCTTTTGGTATTTAGTAGGCCTTAGTTATTGAAAAATGTGTACATTCAGCTCTATGAATTTTTTCTTATTTTCTTTCTTTCCACCTTTTTGTTTTTTAAAAATCTTCATTGAAAATTGTTGCTTCTGAATGCACTTCCCCCAGTATATCTTAGCTTTATTGTTTTTCTTTACTTTTTCTTTTCCTAGTTGATCATCTTGTATTAATCAACAAGGTCACTTCAGCTATGTTCATGCAGCTTGTATTTTGAATTTCTGAGGTTTCAGATTGATTTCCTATTGCTTGTTCTTATGAATTAAGTAACATCTTATATACCCTGAGGATGTTTTGATATACTATTTTAAAGTTTATTGTGTTGATTCTGTTATTGATTAGCTAGATTTTTGTTAGTTTGTTGGTTTTGTAAGGTTTGGCTCCTGGTCTTTACATTTTTTATTCTCTCTCTGTATTTCCTGTTTACTTTGGGTAGATGCTTGATTACTCAGGTGACTGTAAAGGTTGGGGAAGTGTTACTTGCTCCACATGGGATAGTTTGTCTTTTTGTTTATTTAAAAAAAAAAATTACAGGTGCTAGGGATTGAATCTTGGGCCCTATGCATGCTAGGCAAACATTCTATCATTGAGTTATACCCCCAGCTCTGTAATTTCTTTTGAAAGATGACTTCCTTATCTCCTCTGGGGTTTAGTGTCTCTGTCACTTTCTAACCACAGTCATAAATGTCACTGCTGCCCTTTCTTAGTACTAACATGGAAGAGAAAAAATAGGAGGAGCTTAATCATTCAAATACAAATTATACAAATATATTTTCATATGAAGATTCAGTAGTGGGCTGGGGATGTTGCTCAAGCGGTAATGTGCTCGCCTGGCATGCGTGGGTCGCTGGGTTCGATCCTCCGCATCACATAAAAATAAAATAAAGATGTTGTGTCCACCGAAAACTAAAAAATAAATATTAAAAAATTCTCTCTCTCTCTCTCTCTCTTCTCTCTTCTCTCTTCTCTCTTAAAAAAAAAAATTCAGTAGTGTATCAGATCCAAGTTAAATCCAAGTTAATATTTTCTTGTTTCTCCCCAAGTAAGCTGATTTAATTAATTTGGCATTTCTTCCAGACTTTTAAAATACCACCTACATGCTTTTATACAAGTTTAGGGGTGTGTGTGTGTGTGTGTGTGTGTGTGCGTGCGTGTGTGTGTTTTCAAATGTAATGGCATAAAAACAGGAAAACAGTTAAATGACTGCTTTTGATGTCAAAGAACTTTTTATTGTTTCATTTAATTCACCTAAAATTTCTGTAAGGTTAGACATTATTATATTCTCAGTTTCATGGATGAGGATACGGGGGCAAGGAAAGGAAATATTTCTTGGATAGGTAACCTAACCGGGAAAGAATGGGTGCCAGTATTACATAGGTATGTCTGGCCCAAGGGTTTGCATATTTATTACGAAAGAATTCTGCAGTGCTTTTTTAGTTCACTTAATATTTCACAAAGATCTTTTCACACCTGTGAAGGATCTACCATATTCTTTTAAACTCCTTAGTGTATACTAGTATTTTTTAAAACTATTTTCTTAGCGAACTATTTTTTGTTATTAAGTGCATTTTGTTATTATTAGGCATTCCCTTTTTAAATGTTTTTTTTTGGGGGGAGTGGGTATTGGGAATTGAACTCAGGGGCACTCCACCACTGAGCCACATCCCCAGCCCTATTTTGTATTTTTATTTAGAGACAGGGTCTTACTGAGTTACTTAATGCCTTGCTTTTGCTGGGGCTGGCTTTGAACTTGCAATCCTTCTGCCTCAGCCTCCCAAGCCCCTATGATTACATGCATGTACCACCTTTTTAAAACTTTTAATATATCTTAAGATACATATCTCTAAGTACCTTTGCTTTGTCAGAGTTGATGCACAGTTTGTGTTTATTTATATATTTAAGAATCGTTGTGATGGTTAACTCTTCTGCTAACAGTATTAGACCACTCGTGTACATTAATGCTAAACAATATAGTTGTCAAACTGAACTATAAAAACCTATTTTTCTTTTCTCACTGATTATTAGTGAAATTGAATATATTTGTTTAAAAGTTGCCTATTTTATGTTAACTTTTTCTGAATCATTTGCCCTTTTTATTTACTCTTTTTTATTATGGAATGCTAATCCTACACCACTGTGCTGCTTTTTCTTATGTATTTCTCAGAATTTATGGTTACTTATAATACCTTCTGAGTCCTTAAAGTTTTCCATTTTTTAAACCCCTAGAGTATTTTGCTATTACATTTCATATATCAACTGTTTGAATCCATTCTCAACCATTCATTTTACTTTTTTTTTGCATTTTTTTTTTATTATTGGTTCTTCAAAATCAACCATTCATTTTAAAACCTACCTTTTCTCTGTTAATTTGTGATGCTTTCTGTGTCATGTTACATTTATTATTGCTTGTTTTTATCTTTTGGATAATTATTCTGTTGTACTCTTTTAGAATTGTGATAGTAATTATTGCTTTGTCATATGCTGTCAAATCTAAGAGGACAAATCATTTTTTATTTTGATTTTCAAAATAAATTTTGAAAATATTTATTTTTCAAAAGATTTTCCTCTATTTTGGACATTTTTTCCCGTTATATATATTACTTTTTAAAAATGTTATCAGTGTTTAATTTTTTTTAAATTAACGAATGTTGAAACATACTGGGTGCTTTTCAGTTTTTGTTGAGAAATAACATTTTTTGTAACCATTTTAGGTTGTTAATAAATTTCCTAATATGCTTATATTTTAAATTATTAAAAGTATTTAAATTGAAAAAATAGTGCAGTCTAGGATATAAAAGTTATTTTATCTTAACCAGGCCTGGAGGGATAAAGGAATTTTAGGAAAAAGTAATTTCTTGTCTCTTAGCCTTAAAGACCTTAAGGTTAACCTTAAAGGCCTTAAAGTTGCAGTCAGTTCCTTCAGAGTGCCATCCTACTGTTTCCAAGGACTGTTTTTGTACAGCATATATTTATTGAATTTGACTGCATGCTGTTAACAGTGATGTGGTGTATCAAAAAATATTTTTTGTTTGTTTACAGAAGAATAGCTTGAGAATCCTTATCTTAACATAGAAAAGATGATAAAAATTTTGAAGAAAAATAGAATAAGTATTTGGAAATACCAAAATAAGGTCCTTGGTCAGAATTTGTGAACCCTTGAGAAGAGCTTAATTTAAGTACTTGGTTTATTACATTTATCATCACATGTCCTTGATTGTTGTTTTGCTTTCTCTCCTTTACCCCTTTCCTTTCCTTTTCCTCTGTTCTTTCCTCTCTGTCCTCCTCTTCCTCTCCTTTTTTAAATTCTGGAGGCTCTAGACTCAGTTTAAATATTTTCATCTGGCAGAGAGCCAGGTTTCCAATAGCCCTGAACTGAGCATGCTGCTGTTGCTTAGCAACTGCTTCTGAAGTCTTGTGGCTATAACTGAATTATAAATAGGGTTATAAGCAGAAGTGCAATTGAAATTGAGATTGAAAAGAAAGGCATACTCCTTTTTCTATCTTTCCATTTGAATTTGAGTGATTTTTAATACAGAGTCAGTTTTCAGAAATCTTAGACCCTGTCAGAAAGTCAGGGTTCTGTAGAGGTCTATAATTTCACATTTGAAAGGCTGTTTTTGATTATTAGAATTAAAAGTCTATAATGGAGACATGGCAGTTCATGGAAACTAGAGCACTTCTAATTTTGAGGGTTGTACACCTAGAAAAATACCTAATGTGCTGTAATTACTGCCTGATTCTGTTCCAGATATAAACTTAAATCTATATGTAGTAACATTTTATATTGAGCTGTACTTTTGTACTTTTAATGGTCATTTATTTACAGAGTCCTAAAATCATCCTTAAAATAATGACCCTGATGAATGTTCATGTACATGAATGAACAAAGCCAACCTATTTTTTATCATTGCTTAAAGAGCAATATATTCTAGAGTATAATTTATTAAAATGTTAATAAGAATCAAAGCTTGAAGGATCTTTTAAGGTCTCTAGTTTAATTTCCACATGTTTTGGGTGGGAAACTTTAGAGGTGTTAAATGATTTGCCTAATATCTCCCATACTTGGGGATGTGTTTTTTCTGTATTGCATTGATCTCTCTTACTGATGCATATATAGAAGGTTTTTTTTTTTTTTTTTTGCTTTTGCACTCATATTTCATCAGTTTACTCAAAATTTAACTGAATTCTATAATTTATAATAAAAATTTATAACTGAATTCAGTAAGACAAACAGCTCATGTATAGATTTAAGTGTGAATAGCACAAGTCTCAGTGTATTTCTGAATACCAGTTAATACATTTAATGGGCAAGCTTAACTTTTTTTGTCCGATCACTACAGTTTTTTTTTAGGTTTCAAATTGGGTAGAGAAATTCTGTATTTAAAAAAATATAAACTTTTTTTTTTTTTGGTTGGTGGGGCTGAAGATATCAGGGATTGAACTCAGGGACACTTGACCACTGAGCCACATTGCAGCCCTGTTTTGTATTTTATTAGAGACTTGTTTAGTGCCTTGCCTTTGCTGATGCTGGCATCAGCATCATCAGTTCAAAAACTCTCAATCCTCCTGCCTGTGCCTCCCAAGCCTCTGGGATTACAGGCATGCGCCAGCCCACCCAGTGCCTAGAATATCAACTTTAGATAATAGCTTCTAACAGCCCAACCTATGAAACTAAGGTTCTAAGGAACATAATCAGCATGCAATAGATTTTATCCTTATACATTGTTAATAGAAAATTTCAGAATGGGAATTAAAATTTTTTTTTTTGTTTGTTTACAGGGAAGTTGTTGGTTCATTCTTTGTTATATGCCTGGTATAAATATTGCTATCAAAATTTTTTTTTAAACAATCTGCATCTTTTGAACAAAGATATAGATTTATAAGTAGAATTGGTAGAAAATTATGGTAAAAATAATTTTAATTACATCTACAAGTAAGGAAAACGGACAATATTGCTTTTCTATGGAAGAGAAAAATAATTGGTACAAAGAGGAATTTTTAAGGTTTGTTATTTAGTTATAGCTGTTACTAAAGTTAGACTTCTGTACATAGAAACTGGGATTAGAGAACAATGTGATTTTTTCAGCAGCTATTTAAGTTTCTATGAGTTTTTAGCAGGATTAGGAATAGGAGTGACTAGATTAATGACTTGATCCAGGATGAAGTTTCTGGAACTGTCTAAAACTTCTTGGGCATTATAGTTATTATGCTAATTGTTCTAAATTTGCTTGAATCTTCAGTTACCCCCAGATTGTGACTGTTTTGAATAATGTTCTACAAACTTTATGCTGTTTTGGTTTTCTTGAAATAAACTGGCCAATATAAGTAAAAAATTTGAAAAATGTATTATAACTGCTTTCAATACTACTTAGAAAAATATGAAATATTGATAATCTGGGATTATCAAAGAATTTCTTAAATAAAATACTCTTCCACTAATTGTAACTCATAGGTTAATTAATAACTGATTTCCTTTGGGATGAGGATAATAGTTTATGTCAGATAAGTAAACAAAATCTATGTACATACTACATTTGGAATATTTATTTTTTATCTGTTGGGGTGCTAGTTATTTAACAAGGATTTTGGGCATGCTCTACCACTGAGTTATGCCCCCAGCCCTAAGATTTTTATTTATTTTTGCACTGGGGATTCGAACCCAGCCCTTTTTATTTTTATTTTTTTGAGACAGGGTCTTACTAAGTTGCTTAGGGACTCCCTAAATTGCTGAAGCAGGCTTTGAATTTGTGATCCTCAGTTTCCCAAATCACTGGGATTACAGGTCTTTGCCACCATACCGTTCCCCTAAGATGTTATAAGATACAATTATATCTAGATTTTGGATATCTTTTGTACTTGAACATAATGTTAATAATAATGAAATGCCAAGCTACTCTTCATGTGCACTATTGTTTAAAATAAGATTTTTAAAAAAAAAAATTTTTTTTTTTAGTTGTAAAAGAACACACAGTATCTTTATTTATTTTTTATGTGGTGCTGAGGATCGAACCCAGTGCCTCACACATGTGAGGCAAGCACTTTACCACTGAACTACAGCCCCAGCCCCAACAATATTTATTTTTAAAAGCTTGGAGAAACTTCATTTTAAAATCTAGGCACTGTTGAATATGTAGATTAAAAAGTGTTAGTTAGGGGGCTGAGGCTGTGACTAAGAGATAGAGTGCTTGCCTAGTATGCATGAGGCACTGGGTTCGATCCTCAGCACCACATAAAAATAAAATAAAGATATTGTCTACCTATAACTAAAAAATAAATAGTAAAAAAAAAGTATTAGTATATAGTACTCATTGAATTTTTACTTTAAGTGGAACTTTGGATACTTAGAACTGTCCTGTGTTCCTTTGTGCTTTAAAAGTATTCTTTCCAAGCTTTATACATGATTAAAATAAGTCCTTTATGTAATAAGTTTCACATTAAATGTTTAAACTTTCATAGTGTCAAATATACAAATTCATTTCACATTTAGCAGTGAACTAGACATTTTAAAATTTTGCCACCACATAAAAACTCATTGATGGAAGATTTGAGATAATAAATATAACTTAGAACATGGTACTTTAGCCTTTTGTTTCATCAGCATTCAAATTTAATCTAAAGTCTTGATTTTTTTTTTAATGTCCTTTTCTTGTTTCCTCTTTTTATTTCTTCCCTTCCTTTTTTTTTGGCGGGGGGGGGGGGGGTTGGTCATCTTTTACTAGCTCATAATTTTCATAATTGTTATTCTAGACTGAAATTTGTTTAGTATCTTTAGGGATTAAAATCTACTCTAGAATAAATTTGTAATACACACAGAAACATGCATGTTAAGCATTATTAGGTTGAAAAGTTAGAATGATGACATACATTCTGTTTTCTGGATAACATAAGAATTTTAAGCATATCAACTTTAAAATTAATCTAAGCATAATTGAAAAGTCCGAAACAGTATTGTACAGGTTATAGGTTCACATATTAAATTTAACTTTTACTTCACATGAGCAGTTAGATAATTTACTTCCCTTACTGATAGTAATCTATTTACTGTGTGTATGACACCCTGTTTACCGTGTGCTAGGAGAAGTTTGTTTTGAAGGCACATATCTATTGTATTGATGAGTTATTTGAACTTTGTACTTTTAATGAATGCTAATTTTTTTTTTACAAATAAGATTTCAAAATAATTGGAGTAAAAAAGTACTAGAGAAATATATAGTACCTATTCAAATTTTGAGATTTTTAGAGAGCCTTGAATTAATTTTAGCTGTGATCAAGTGCTGCATTATTTGGGGGAGGGGGAAGCACTTCAGTATGATGTATGAATGTATATGTGTGCACACGGACATATACACACATAGTACACAAGTAATACAAGCAATACCATGTTATTTGGAAGTGGCTCTTTATTTACCTTAACATTCATTTTTCTTTTAATTGGCACCTAATGTGAAAAGGTGTCAGATGATATGTTGAATGATAAAATCAAGGCCCATATTTTTCCCCAAGAAAATAAAGAATTTTAGCTAGTAGTTTTGCTATTATACTCAAATTTATGCTAGGATTCATACTAGCATATTGTTTCTATTTTTAGGCTGTTGCCAGGCAGATTTAAAATTTCTCCTGTTATGGTAGCACAGTTTCTGGCTTCCTGATTGGTTACATGACTCTGCTTTCATTAGCCAACCACAGTGACTATGCAAATTGTATTTCAGTTTCTGTGTTTGTGAGAGAAATGATAAGATGGCTGCAAGGGGCTCCTTTTGGGGTATGTTTATTTTAAAGAGGGTTTTCATCATTATGTAGCAATAAACAAACGTAGATTTATTTTAAAGAAGTATTTTATTTTTTAAACTAAGCAGGCTTTGTAAGGCTGAAAAATGGCTTGAGTGTCAAATTTTATTAATTTCATGGTGCTATGTTTTGCCTCTCTTAGTGTGTAAGTGGGCATATTTTACTACTTTTTATAGGTGAATATGCCAGCCTGTTCATTTACAAGTCTGTTAAAATGTTCTAGATTACTACCTGTACTTTCTCAAAGAATAGGTTTTTTTCCTTTAAGAATTATTTTAGGTGTCAGTTATATGTATACAGCGCATCATTCTTTCAGTCATTATTTAATAAGTGTATCCCGTGTGTCCCCTTCATTATTGTAATATCAGAATAATTATTTCATTTTTTTTCACACTTTTATGGAATGAATTCAGAAGCATATCACAATGATATCAGCTAGTTTAGAATGTTTTCTGACATCAAAGCTTTGGATAGAAACAATATGCTAGTATGAATCCTAGCATAGATTTGGATGCATAAAATGCATTAATCTTTTATTAGATATCTGATGGAAAGTGCCAAAGTGTTTCATTTAATAGTACATTAAGTTCCTTTTTAGTGATTAGTTGTAAAGAATCCTTTAATTTATTGGCAAATACAGTAAGTAGTGGCATCATATATTATATGAATAAAGAAAATATTGATAAAATGTAACAAAGCTATATGTAACTCCAGAAAGTTCAAGAAATATACCTCATTTTAAAATTTATCAGCATTGATTACATGTAAAGTGTACAGTTTTTTGTCTCAACCAGTTTGTAATGGAAGACAATGTTTCTCCTTCACTGAAGACTTTCTGGTCCTTCTGGTAAAAGATAGTTAATTGTATTTTCCTTGTGTAAAAGATGATTAATAATTGTTCTTAAAGTGTTCACCTGTGTCATGCTCAGTACTTCTTTTTGAAACTTGTTTTATTCTGTTGTGTGGTGTCTCATGCATCATACTACCATCCTGCAAAACAAGTATGTTTATGTCACATTTAAGACAAAATGAATAACTAGATTATCTAAGATGAACACCTAAGAAAATGATGCTGGTGCAATTTTACATATACTGCATTTTGTCGTAAGTAAAATTACACATACTCTTATTATAAGTCTAGAAGTGTATACTCCCTGAAAAGTATGGATCAACATGTAGTTTTCTTGTTAGGTTTTTTTTTTTTTCTCTTTTTTTTTCCTCTGTTGGAAGTATGCCCCAGCAAAGAGAGTTAGGTTAAAAATAAACTAACAACAACAACTGAAGTTCTGCTATTCTTTTAAAAAAAATTTCAGATTTATTGAGATGTAGTTCATGTTATACAGTTTATCTGTTTACATTGTTCAGTTTAGTGGCTTTTAGCATACTCAGAAAGTTATGTCATGCTCAGCACCTTCACCATAATCAATCTCAGAATATTTCCATTACTCCATAAAGAAATCTTATCTTTTAGTAGCCAACCCTCATTAAATCCTCCAACCTTTGGCAATCACTATTCTACTTATATCTTATAGATTTGACTATTCTGAACATATGCAAACGGAGTCGTTCAGTATATAGCCTTGTGTGCCTGGTTTCATTTCTCTCAGGATATTTTCAAGGTTCATCCTTGTCATAGCATATATCAGTACTTTTTTCCTTTTTATGGCTGAATAATATTTCATTGTATGGACATACCACATTTTTATTTGTCCATTCATTGGTTGCAGGACATTTAGATTTCTCAATTTTGGGCTGTTAAGAGTAATGCTGCTATGAGCATTTGTGGACAAGGTTGTATGGACATATCTTTTTGTTTCTTTTGGATATATGATATGTTCCTAAGAGTAGAATTGTGGAGTCATATGACAACTCTTGTGTTTAATATGTTGAGGAACTGCATGTTTTCTAGAGCAGCTGCACCAATTTATAATCCCACCAGAATCATGTGAGGGTTCAGATTTCCTCATATGCTTGGCCAGCACTTATTCTTTTTGATTACAGCTGTCATGGTGTGTGTGTAGTGTTGTCTCATTGTAATTTGAATTTAAAATTTCCTGATGAATATCTTTTCATGTTTATTGCTTATAGGCTGTTGGCCTTTTGGTCTGTTTGCAGGCATGTCTATTCAAGATCTTTGTCCATTTGAAAGTTGGGCTGTTAAAGTTTTCATTATTGTAACAGTTCTTATATAACAGAAATATCTTAACAGATATATGATTTACAATTTTTTTCCATTGTGTGAATTGTTTTTTTTTTTTTTTTTCCTAATGGTCTCCTTTGTAGCACAGAAATAATTTTGATGAAGTCTGGTTAAAGCTTGTTTTTTTTTTCCCCCCCTTCTGTTGCTTGTTCTTTTGGGGTCATGTCTAAGAAAACATTACCTATTCCAGGACCATAACATTTTATGTTTGTGTTTCCTTCTAAGATTTTTAAGTTTTAGTGTTTAATTTAGATCTTTGATCCATTAGGAGTTAATTTTTGTGTATGGCCAGAGACTAAGATCCAAGCATCATTCTTTTGCTTGTACCTATACAGTTGTCTCAGCACTTTTTGTTAAAAAATACTGTTCTTTCCCCATTGAATGGTCTGGCAGCTCTTATCTAAAATCAATTAAGTATAAATGTGAAGGTTTACTTCTATTCCATTAATGTAAATATCTGTCCTTTTGCTGCTGTTTGGATTACTATAACTTTGTAATAAAGTTTTGGAAATGGGAAGTGTGAGTCCTCCAGATTTGTTTGTTTTTCTAAGATTGTTTTGGTAATTCTGGGTCACTTGCATTTTCATGAGATTTTTTAGGATCAGTTTGTCAGTTTCTTCCAAGAAGATAGCTGGGATTTTGATAAGGGATTGCCTTGATCTTTAGCTCAATTTGAAGAGCATGGTATCTTAATAATACTGACCTTCTAATTCATGGACATGAGATGTCTCTCCACTTATTTAGCTCTTTAATTTCTTCAGTGATGTTTTATAGTTTTTAGAGCTAAGTTTTGTATTTCTTTTGCTAAATGTATTATTCTTAATGCTCTTATAAGTGGAATCCTTCCCTTCATTTGAAATGAGGTCTCAACTAAGTTGATTGGCCTGGAATTAGTGAGCTCAAGCCATTTTCCCCCTACAGGGTATGGGGCACCCAGCCGAATTGTTTTCTAAGATGACATTTTTTTTTTTTCCTCCAGTGCTGGGGATTGAACCCAGGGCCTTGTGCATGCTAGGCAAGCCCTCTACAGTGCAACCCTGCAATTGCTTTCTCAATTTTATTTTTGCATTGTTTGTTGCAAGGATATTGAAATACAACAGATTTTTATGTTGATCTTATATCCTGCAACCTGTTGAACTCTTACTGACTCTAATAATTTTTAAATTTCCTAACTATTTTTTATGTGCAAGATTTTGTCATCTGCAAATGGAGATCGTTTTACCCCCTGCCCACATTGTATGATTTTATTTCATTTTCTAGCTTAATTGTTCTCATAGGAACCTTCAGTTTGAGAATAGAAGAATTGATAGCAGACATTTTCTGCTCAGGATAGCCAGACATTTAATTTTAAAAATGTAAAATGTAAGATAGAATGGACCTTTCCAAGTATCTGGTCTAACCTCTTCAGTTTTATGTTTGAGGAAGCTTTTCTTGTTCCTGATCCTAGAGTAAAAGTTTTCAGTCTTTTATTATTATGTATGATGGCTGTGAGTTTTTTTTCTTCGGGTGCCTTTTATCAGGTTGAGTACTTTTCCTTTTATTACTAGTTTGTTGAGTGAATTCTGCTATTAATTGCCATATTGAATTTAGCATAAGGTAGTTTTAAAAATGACATGTTTTGGAAGGCTGTTGGTAATACTGATGATGATCTACTTTATAGATAGGCCTAACCAAGCAGTATGGTTATTGATAATTTGTGAAATTCAGCTTTTAGAAATTGTCGCTTTAATAACTGAGAAAAAGCCTTAGTATAGTGTGTGACATATAATTGTCCTTTGATAAGCATCAGTTTCTTTTTTCTCCTTTCAAGATATGTAGTTTAATTAAAGGGGGAATTTATTAGATAGAAAAAGTATAAGGCAGGCTTAGGAATAATAAACACCAAATTTAAGAGTCTCCTTTGTGTTTGGGAGAAAAGGATGAGGAAGGAGGAGCATGCTACCTGGTAGTGTTAAAAAGGGTACATGATGAAAAAATTTTGTGGGATTTTTAACAGAATTACTTTAGAAAAATAATTAATTTTAAACAAAAATGACAAGATACCTAGTGTTTAAAATAAAATTTAAAAGTGTATATATACTAAATTGGAGTGGGTAAGGTCGTAGTGGGTGAACCATTGCATTGTTAGGTTGACCATTCTAATTAATGGGCAATAAACAGTAAAGCAGATTATTATTTATTATACAACACACTGATTATTCTTTATGATTCTTTTTCAGTAGTATTGCTAATTCTCAAGCAAAATTTAGCAGTGCAAAATAAAATCAGAAGAGTTCTCAACTAAGAATTGGGATTTTTAAAGAGTCCAGGAATACTTGGCATTTATTAAGAGATTAGGAATCATGGATGAAGGCTTTTTCTCAGTTATTTTAAGAGGAAGTGATCATGAGGCTTGTTGAATCATGTTTAGTTAAGCCATTTAACAAAACCAAATTTGAATAATAATTATTTTTCAGCATCCCATTCAGAAAAAAAGTTATACTAATGTCATTTAACAGCTTGAATATAACTGAAGTGCTTTTGAAGATAAAAGTGATATATTGACTTAAATTGTTTTATTCATATTTTCTAAGTTTTTCCTTAAGTTTTATTTTTAAGTATATTGCATCAGGTATGCATTACTTTGAATTAATGTCATGCTTGTGTGTATATGAGATTTGACCCAGTAATGTTGGTACTTTCTGAAGGCCTTTTTTGTGGGGAGAGAGGGGACCAGTACAAACTCTATTTAATTAAAAAGAAAATACCAAAGACTTCTTAATCAAAGCGTCTGGGTTTACAGTACTAATACGTTTCAATTTCATTATTCATCTATATTTTCACACCCATTGGATTTTTGATAGGTCATTTGCCCTCATCTGTTTCCCTTGTTTCTGGGCAAGGTTTGTGATATTGCTGTCTGATTGGTATTAGACATCTGTGGCTTTGAGCCAATCAGACAGTGAATTTCAGTTCTCTCACAGGAATGGAGCATTGAAGCAGCTGTTGATTTACTTTCCTATGGGGAGATTATATAAACTAAGAGTATGGCTGCAGCAAGCTCCCTTTTGAGTATGTTTGAAAAATTACAAGATTTATCTGCAAGGAAAGGGAAATTTTAAAAAGTTGTTTATTTTAAAAAGTTGTTTATTCAGAAAAATCTAATGCGTAGTGAATTTGAGAAAAAATTTATTCTGACCACAGATTTTCTATTTTATATTTCATAATGTTATATTTAAAAGCTGTAAATTGATGTAATATAAGAAAAATTTCCTTTCAGTTTCTGTGAATATTTACTTTGTAATCTACACATCTTATTGCTTCAAAAGGAAAGCTCATATTGTACCTAGCTGTGAAAAGCAGTTAAGGAGAAAAGGATATAGTAATTATATTATCACTTAAAACCTATCAGCAAGAACCAGATGTTTTAATCTCAAGAATTAAACTGAATCAGTTTAGTGCAGTAGACATCAGAACATTTTACCGTGCTCTCCACAGTAATCCTTTTGATGCAGAGTACTATTTATTTTTGGAATCAGAAATATATGATAATAATGGCAGGTGGGTATGAAAATAATCTTGTTATTTGCATTTAAAATTTGTCAGTTTTAGTTATGTTTATCCATATAAGATCTACGAATTCTTGGAAATCTACTTTTGATTTTTGCAGATTCTGACTCATTGTGTAGAAAGTATACTCTTTTCTATTATCCATATTAAACTCATTCCTCAGAAAAATTTCTAGAATCATTCATGGACATTTATTAAAGCAAGATAAAGTATCATAAAAGAAATAAATCTTATTTACTTATTTATATGCTTAGTGCATATAATATGGATTTAGGATATTATGCAAGCTATGTTCTAGATTACTTATTTCAGACAAAGAAGATCCAGATCTTTTTAAACTATGTTTCCCTGATTTTATTGTCAGTCTCCTGTTGCTGGGCAGGAATCAGAATGCTGGATGCTGATTGGCTGAATCCATCAGCTGCTCTTGAACAGCCACTTAAATTCTTGAGCTTTTTCAGCAGGCAGATTGTAGGCTAAGACAAAACAGCTTCCCTTTGTTATTTCATAGCTATGATCTATTTGCTAGAAAGAATGAAAGAAGTGGGTGAAAGGGTTTGATGAAGCAGAGAAGCAAATAATGTTTTCACTTACAGAAGAGGCTCATTGGATTTCTTTAAAAATAGTTTACCAAAAATTGAAGAAAAATATGTAAGCCATAAAGACATGTTTGTAGGTAACACATCCTTCTCTGGTTATATTTATATATTATTTTTATTTTTTTGTAGAAAGGGATTTATTACTGTTAGTATTTCCCCAAAGTTCTTGAATCCAAATATACAGAATAGGGAATTAAAAACATTTGTTTGGACTTCTTTCATGAAAAAAGTACTTCTAGGAGAAACTAGTTCATTTTGTCTTGCAGTTATTTCTAGATATGGCAGGTATTTTCTGCTTTTACATCTGTTTTTCCTGTGGAAACAAGCTACATCCATATGAAAGCTTCATGAGTTAGTGTTGCCACCTTAAATGTAGCATTTATTCTGCAAAATAATTTTATGAATGACATCTTAGATCCAGATGACAGTATTTAAAATGATCTTCAGAAATGTTCTGGTAATAAACTATGGAGACTTGTTTGCTAGTAACACATCTTTCTTTAATGTGTGTCTTTCTTAAATGTGCGGTGCTTATGTAAAATAGATTTCTAAAAGCAGACTACTGATTGGTTTGTGCAGATATGATTGAACTGGTTGCTTATGTTACTTATTGCTTTGTCTATTTTTAAATTATATTTAGAATTCATAAAAGACGTGGTAAATAGCTATAGTGTGCTCTCTTGTGGGTATGGATGGTAGTTATTCTATTACATTTTATTATTGATGAGTTTAATGGCAGTTTTTTGATACAATCAACTTGCCTTAGATTAGAACTATTTTTATTAGATGTTATTTGGTCAAGGCAATTTAATATTAAATACTAGGCTTATATGATGGATTTTTCTAATAAATAAAAATGCCAGAAGTACTTAGGAAAAATTTGCCTCAGACTCTAAAAGTGTATGCCTTAAAACATTATCCTGAATATTCATAGACAATGATGATAATAATTATTGAGTGCTTACTACTCTAAGTGCCAGTGTTTATTATTAATTAGTGCTAGTTAATTAATTTTAGTGATAACTAGTTTAATCTCAGCCCTCACTGAAGCCTCTTTGGCAGGTATTGATATTATTTCCTTTTTAATATAACTAAAACTAAGAAATTGAAATTATAGATAACTTGCTCAGTGTCACATCATAAATACTGAACTGAGATTTAAATCCATGAATCCATGTAGATTTCATTTTCTTAATTGGGTTACTAAAAGTTACAAAGAACATTTTTTAAAAGGATTGTTTACTTTTAGTGAAACTCAGGATAATTGTAGCTAGCCATATAACATTTGAAGAATGTGGACATTATGAGGTTCTCAGTATTTGAAAATATTTAAAGGGTAACCATGCAACTTACGTTATATATTTAATTATTTTATATCTTTGGAGTTAGCAAGGAAAGTTGATTACAAAAGTCATATTGTAACTTCTTTCCAGGAAATTTTGTGATTTACATGACTTTGGGATGGATGGGGAAGGAAAAACCTTGAAGTTTAAATTCTAAGACCTAAAATAGTGCCTGTGATAATTTCGCATTAAGGTGTCTGTTTAATTGAACAATTTTTCCAAATAACTTAAATCTGTTCTATAATTTAAATTAACAGGCTAGGAAGACTAAAAATTATGTTTTGCGTTATTGACTTAAACTGAGAGAATAAATGCAGAATATATACCACAACCTAGAAAGTGTTATGTTAAAGTGTCAGATTCCTCCAGAAAATAGGCCGGCTTCTTGTTTTATACTTTTACCAAAGACCACAAGGAATACACTTGTTATTGTAGGGAGGGAAGAGTGCTTACATAGGGAATCTGTAAGGTACATCAGGATGGTAGGGGGGAAAGAAATTATTACAGGATTTGGTTATAGTATATGTTAGGCTATTTGGGGGAGAATTTAAGGAAAAGAAATTTATAGAGCCTCACTTTGGATTGGGTAATGTTGGGAAGTAAATCTCAATAAATCTTAGCTGTGAAGGAGTATACTGTTTATACTGAGTCTGAAGCTATAATTGATAAAGAAATAGCCGTCACTCATATAGTGAGAGAAGGGGTTATTTGGTATTCTGTGGGATACATAGTGGTCTTGTCTGTCTTGCAGGTTTTTTAAGGTGTTTTTATTGTTCAGTAATAAACCAGAATGGCTTAGCTAAAAGCATCAGATTGGTATTTAATGACATTGAGGCCTAACTGTGAGTAGCATCAGTTAGGTTTCTAGATTTCAGAGACTGCTTTTTCTTTTTTCTTTCCTTTTTCTCAGGCCAAGGCCAAGTACAATGAGGCAGGCCTGTTAATCCCAGTGGCTTGGGCATCTAAGACAGGAGGATTGTGAGTTCAAAGCCAGGCTAAACAAGTCAGTGAGACCTTGTTTCTAAATAAAATACAAAAAAGGGCTGAGGATGTAACTCAGTGGTAAAAGCCCCTCTCTGTAATCCCCAGTACAAATAAATAAATACATAATGAATGAAATATATATATCCCCTCTCAGACCAAAGCAAGTCGTTCCTGCAGATAAAGGTGAAAGATAACCAATGTGAAAGCATTTTGTACATTTCATTCTTGAAAAAATGTGTGTGTGTGTGTGTGTTATTGTGAATTAAGTCAAGGCCTCATGCATGGTAGACAAGTGCTTTAGCATTGTGCTTCATCCCCAGCCCTTCTTTAAAGTTTTATTTTGAGGGCTGGAGATGTGGCTCAAGCGGTAGCGCGCTCGCCTGGCATGCGTGCGGCCCGGGTTCGATCGTCAGCACCACATACAAACAAAGATGTTGTGTCCGCCGAAAACTAAAAAATAAATAAAAATTCTCTCTCTCTCTGTCTCTCTGTCTCTCTCTCTCTTAAAAAAAATAAAGTTTTATTTTGAGACAGGATTTTGATAAGTTGTCTAAGATAGCCTTAAACTTAAGAACCTCTGGCTTCAGCCACACATCCCCTATTGATTGATAACTTTTTTCCCTTCCAGGATCATATCTCTACCCTCTTTTATTTGTATTGGCATGTGTTAACATAAAAATGGTGATAACAGAACATCTTTGTCTTAATTCTTATTTCACCATTAATATAATATCTATAATGTTTGTATAGACAACCTTTATCAAATTTGAGTGTTTTCTTAATTTCTTGAAAATTTTGAGTCAGTTTTTGAGTTTTTGTCAAATGAATATTTTGAAATGATTTTTTTGTTTATTTTCTTCGACTATTCTGTTTATGTGGTGAAGTGCTCTGCAAACACACAAACTCATGTTTTTCTCCTTAAACAGCAAATTTGTTGTCCCACAATTCTCTAAGTTAGAAGTTTAAAATTAAGGTGTTGTCAGGGCCATGCTCCCTCTGAAGATACTAAGCAAGGATTTGTTCTGCCTTCTGTACATTTCATTCTTGAAAAAATGTGTGTGTTTGTGTGTTATTGTGAATTAAGTCAAGGCAGTCTCTGAAGTTTATTAGATAGGCTCATGCTATAACCTTATTTTAACTTAATTACTTCGGTTAAAAACATTATCCAGATTAAATCACATTCTCGGGTATCGGGGTTTAGGACTCTGGGTGTGTGTATGTGTTTGCACAATTCAAGCAATAAGAATCTGGTACCAGACGTTCATCTGTTGCGCACCTTGGTGGGTGTGAACTGAAGCCAAATGCTTATGACTTGCTCTTGATCAGTATTACTTGATATTTGGGTGTGAAATCAATCTAGAATTTTTTTTTAAATGAGCTTCCCTTGGTAGTAAGGTATTATCGTTTTAAGAAATGCATTTTTAAGAAACCCTGCTGAGTAACTCCTAGATTTAAAAAGATACCATAGTGGTATTTTTTTTAATAGAGTAATAATGGAAGTATGACATCAAAATGTGAGCTGCAACTAAATCAGCTCTTAGAAATTTATAGTATCTGCATATACATTATAAATGAGAAAAGATTAAAAACTGATTAAACTTGAACCTCAAGTAAAAAGGTAGTAAATTAAACCTGCTCAAAAAAGTAAAAGAGGAATAACAAATGAAACTAGAAAGCGGATGTAAAACAGAAATATTAGCCAAGATAAAATACAACACACACACACAAATACACACAAACCCAACCATTTTTGCTAACAACTTTTCTGTTATAATCACATACATACAGTTCACCCATAAAAATATACAGTTTACTGTTTTTATAGCATGTTCACAGAGTTATATAGCATGACCTCAGTCAGTGTTTAGAACATCTTCATTACTCCATAAGGAAATCCTATACCTTTTAGCAGCTACCATTTCTTCCCAAACCCTCTGCCCTAGGCAATCACTGATTTACTTCCCATCTCTATAGATTTGCCTATTCTGAACAAATCATATAACTGAAGTCATTTAGTATGTAGTCTTTTGTGACTGATTTCTTTCTCTCAGTGTATCTTCAAGATTAATCTGTGTTGTAGCATATGTCATTATTTTTTTTTTCCTTGTAAGACTGCATAATTTTCCATTGTGTGGACATACTACATTTTTATTTATCTATTCATTGTTTTCTGGATATTTAGGTTTCTCAATTTTGGGTTATTATGGGTAATGCTGCTTGCTATAAGCATTTGTGGGTAAGTTTTTGTATGGACTTAATCTTTTTGTTTCTTTTGGGTGATTCCTAGGAGTAAGAACTGCAGAGTCATATGGCAACTCTGTGTTTATCATGGTGAGGAACTGCCTGTTTTTCAAAGCAGCTGCACCATTTTACAGTCCCACCAGTATTGTTTAAAGGTTCAAATTTTTCTACATCCTTTCCAGAATTCAGAATTCTCTTTTGTTACAGCTATCCTGGTATGTGTTATCTCATTGTGGTTTTGATTTGCATTTTCCTGATGACATATGGTGTTCAGCATCTTTTTCATGTTTATTCCTTATAGAGTATTCACTTACTGAGTTATTTTGTAGACAAGTCTATTCAAGACCTTTGTTTGTTTTTAAATTGGTCTATTTAGTTTGTGGATATGGGTGTGTGGATACATACATACATACACACATATATACATTTTATATATGTCTCTTACCAATATAGAATTTGCAAATGTTTTCTCCCATTGTGTGAATTGTCTTCACTTTCTTCACTTTCTTTTTAAAAAATATTTAAAATTTTTAATTGACAATGTCTTTTTTGATGGTAAATGCCTTGTTAACATTAAAAACTTCTGTTAATTTATAATTAGGCTTGATTCACATATAATCTTTATATGTTCTTTAATTCTTCCTTTATGTCTTTTCCATCCCCTTCTGTTTTCATTTTTACACTTTTTTTTCCTAATTTTCTTCATCTGCTTTTGTATTCTCCTGTATCTCCTTTAGGTTCTATATATCTCACGTGGAGAATGAAAACTAGTCTTTTTATTTCTGTTTTTTTTTTTTTTTTCCTAGTAAATTAATGTTCTAGTATGAACTGTTCACATTGTCACCTTTTTTTGGGGGGTACCAGGGATTGAACCCCCCCAGGGTGGCTTAACCACTGATCCATACCCCCAGCCCTTTTATATTTTGTTTTGATCCAGGGACTCCTTAAGTTGCTTAGGGCCTCACCCCCCCAAGTCCCTGGTATTGGTATTACAGGGGTGCGCCACTGCACCCAGTACTACGTTGTCACTTTTGTATTATGTAAATCTATTAAATATGAAAATCAGTACACAGCAAGGATTAATTTTTTGGTTTGTTATTTCAAAATCATATGATGTAAGCTTTTATTCATTTATCAATTTGTTCTATCAGTTTGTAGTAAGTCAATAATTAGGTGACTTCTGTTTAAATTATTAAACTCGTTTCTTTTTCTTTTTTTTAAAGATTCAAAATGGATAGTATAGAAGAACCTCAGAAAAAAGTCTTCAAAGCTCGGAAAACAATGAGAGTGAGTGATCGTCAACAACTTGAAGCTGTGTACAAAGTCAAAGAAGAACTGTTAAAAACTGATGTCAAGCTATTAAATGGCAACCATGAAAATGGAGATTTGGACCCAACCTCACCTTTGGAAAATATAGATTATATTAAAGATAAGGAGGAAGTGAATGGTATTGAAGAGATTTGTTTTGATCCTGAAGAAAATAAAACAGAATGGAAAGAAATGTCCTGTATCCTAAATGTTAATGTAAAAAACAAGCAGGATGATAATTTAAGTTGTGAACCTTTGTCTCCTAAGAATATAACTCCTGAATCAGCCTCTAAACTGACCACTGAACCAGCTTCTGGTGATCCAGCCACTGTAGATCCAGACTCTGAAGAATTAGCCTCTATAGATCCTGCCTCTGGTGATCCATCTGCTGATCCCTCCTCTGCTGATCCCTCCTCTGCTGATCCTTCCTCTAGGGAGCCTGTCTCTGGTGATCTTAGCTCTGGTGATTCCACTTCTGGTGAACCGGTTTCTACTCAAGTGATTTCTGGTGAGCCAGTTTCTGGTGAACCAGTTTCTGGCGAAACTGCCTCTGGTGAAATAGGTTCTGGTGATCCTGCTTCTGATAATTCAGCCTCTGGTGATCTAGCTCCTGGTGAACTATCTTCTGGTGATCCTGCTTGTAGCGAATTGGCCTATGATGATCTGGTTTCTGGTGATCTGGCCTCTGGTAAACTGGCCTCTGGTGAATTGGCCTCTGAACTGACTTCTGAATCAACCTTTGAAGCCACCTTTGAACCAAGTTCTGTACCAGTTTGTGAACCAATTACTGAAGCTGACAATACAGGGCAGAGTAGCAAAAAAGATGATGATTTTCTTGAAAAAAAAGATGATGATGAAAAGTTAGATCAAATTCAGTGTAAAGATTCATTTGATCAGGAAAAAAAAGGTGATAGTAATATTGGTGGCAGTGAAGAAGCTGCAGAAACAGATAATACAATTATTTGTTCAGATCTACTTCATGAAAACGAAAAGAAGGTAGAGGAAGATCCTATTACAGAGCTTGCTTTAGGAGAAGAGGCTATATCCAGCAGTATGGAAATTGACCATGGTGAAAAGAATGAAGATGAAAATTCTACAGACCTTGTAGAAAGCATTCATGAAAATGTTAAAAAAGACGACAAAAATGAGAATATCTTAGAAAGTGCAGATTCTATGGAGACAGATGAAATCATCCCTATTTTGGAAAAACTTGCTCCTGCTGAAGATGAACTTACTTGCTTTTCTAAAACTTCTCTCCTTTCAAATGATGAGACAAATCCAGATTTGGAGGAGAAAATGGAAGGTTCTTTTGGATCTCCATCTAAACAAGAAAGTAGTGAGAGTTTACCAAAAGAAGCCTTTTTGGTCCTCTCTGATGAAGAGGATATTCCATGTGAAAAAGAGGAGTCTGAAGTTATATCGCAAAATGAGACACGCTCGCCAGGTTAGCAGATTATATAAGTTTTAAAGATTTTTATTAGCTTTTGCAACTGTTTGATAAAACATTCTGGTAAAATTTTAAGTTTATATTAGTTTCAGAGGACGTTGAGAATGGTGGTGACTCTATAGAAGGATCTCTTAATGTATTCTTCACAGAATTCATAATTATGAAATGCTCTCTCTGTGAGCAACATCATGGTAAATTCTGGAAAAGGGTATAGATAGGTAGAAAATATAGCCTGTTCACAAGTGACTTCTAGTCTAGGAACAGAGATAAGATGGACCAATATACCACTTTGAAAATCTAAATCAGTACATAATTGATCAAAGTCCTAGCAATTGTTTCTGGGTATCACTTAATGAACAAATTACAATCTAACAGCCTACTAGTTTATTTCCTTCAATTGTAACATCATGTTTTCAATTATTCTTCCCAATAAAATCTTATTTTTAAATATATATATTTTTTTGACCAGGCAACAATACTACCATTGTTCGAAGCCAAAACCCTTGAAACTCGATTATCTATTCAATAAAGACTTTTTACTCATTTGTTTCCTCAGCCCTCTTGATTCTACCCAAGCTACTCCCTTCCTTTTATCTTCTGAATGATCTCCTTCCCTTTCATGAGGTTCCTGTTACTTTTAGCTTAATTCCAAATTACTTATCAAAAGTGATAGAAACTTCATGATTTGATTAACACCTACATTTTCCATCTGGTAAAACATTCTTCTTTTTTTTTTTTTAAGGCTAATTGCTTTTGTGATCAAACTCTTGGAAGCATTATTCCTATATAAAACATTAATCTCCCTCAGACTACCATGAATAGCTTTCTTTTCCTATAGTATGACATTCTCTTAGAGATCTCAGGAGGAATCTTGTTCAATAAAACAGAATGTCAGCTAGAAAACCTTTGTTTAAAGTGAAAACAGGGAGGTAAGACTAGTAGACAAAGAGGAAAACTTTAATATTATATCATTTTAGGTTTTGGAGGTAGAGATTTTTTTTTTTTTTTTTTTTTGGTCATTATAAGATGACTTCATTTCCAAAGAACTTACGTAGAGAGGTTAGGTAGGCTCTTCTTGGTTCTAAGGATTTAAAGATACCCCCAAGATGCAGATAAGAATTAAATCACAGACCAAGGCTGTAAATACAGTGATAATGTTAAATTGGTTTTCTGGGAGGGTAGAGGAGGGTAACTTTATGAGTGCACAGATGAGTTCAAGGAAGCCTTGCCTTTTGTTGTATGCATACCATAGGTTTTACTCCTTGTAATAGCAGTATCATCTTCTTACTCAGGTGAGAAAATTTGGAACCATTTTTTTTCCTCTCCCATATCTCAGATACAATCCATTAGGAAATGCTGTTGGTACTGTCTTTGGAATGGGTCTGAAGTCCAGCCCATAACTGTTATCACCCCTGCTCTGAGCCACCAACATCAGGCTATAATGTTGCCTGGTACACCGTAAGTGCTCAGTAAATATTTGTAAAGTAAATGAATAATTGATAATGTCAGAGAAGCTTATCATGGGGGACCTTGGTTACAATGCTAAAAGCATTATGATGGCAATAGAGGGGCTCTTGAAGAGTTTCAAGCATAATTTATATTTTGGAAAGATAA
This sequence comes from Marmota monax, assembly GCF_021218885.2. Lineage (NCBI taxonomy): Eukaryota > Metazoa > Chordata > Mammalia > Rodentia > Sciuridae > Marmota > Marmota monax. The sequence goes on from NW_026695227.1 coordinate 3,091,654, forward strand.
TAGGCAATAGTGTGGTGAAATTTATTAATCCATTCAGTAGGTATTTATACAAAATACAGCACTGGGACAACTCTTTCAGAAAGCATTATGGTAGTCTTTGTAAAGAAAAAAAAATCAGCAATTATAGCTTGTAATTTAATGAATCTGTACATTTTATCTATGTCAAAATCTTGATGTTGGAGACCATCCATATAGTGCTGTTAAATTCAAAGAATGAAAAATAAGCCATCACGTTGCATACTTTAAAATTTCAGTGTTGGGTTTATTTTTTTGTTATTTGCCTTTAGAGTGTAATCTGATTCTATGCTTTTAGTTGGGTATGTTTTAATGGCAGATTTCATTTCTTACCTAGTAACTGAACTTTAATTTTGTGTCTTCCCCTACCCTCTCTGATTTTGTTTATTGTGAGTTTAAGTAGTTTTTTCATTGGTTCTTAAACTACACTCTTTGTATGGCAGCAGACTCTCCTACATGTCATGTTGGTGTGTACCCGCTGAGGCGTTACTTGCATCAATTTCTTTGTTTTTGACTAATTTTTAATGTCATCAAAACACAAAATGATAAACTGAGGTACCAAAGTCTGACTTCAGTTCCCTTTCCAGCTACTGACGTTTATGTGGTATACTAATAGGAAAACAATACAAACCTGTCATTTTTAGGCACTTGTTTAGCACGTTTGTTGTAAATGCAGCAGTTATAATGTGTGTGACCAGCATCGAAAAATAGTGAAAGATGTTAGAAAGCAAATAGAAGAGCTATTTTGATTTTACAAAAATAAGAGAAAACTAACAATATATTGCAGGTGTACCTTAATAGGTCTGGAGATACTGTTGAATTGTTGCATAGTACTATTCAATAGCTGTTATTAAATCATTAAAATCATAGTCTGTTTAAGACCACTAGCAAAATAAAGATTTCTCTCTCTGGAAAAGTTTTTGATTTCTGTCTTGCTGGGCCTCTTCCTAGTTCCCAGGAAGTGACGTTGATACTTATATTGTTAACTCCAAGGATATTTTTCTTTGTCTTTCCTTTTTATTCTTGGATGGCCTCTTAATGATGGCCCTTCAAACTTCAGACTCTCCTAAGCTTTTGGGCTACTGTGTTCATCCCACCCACCTCTTTTTGATCCTTTTATTTCTTGTGGAGAAATAGGAAGATAGCACTTCTCCACTCCCTTTCTTTTCCCCCCCTCCCTTTTCATTTGATCTTTAAGATAAACTAAATAAACTATGAATGCCAAAGAATTAAAAAAAAAAAAAAGGTAGATGAACACAAAATGAATAGAATTTGGAGTTTCCTTCTCTTTTTGCTTTAGGTTAGTAATGATAGAATTGGCATGATTTAGCCAGTTAAAATTTACTAATAATTTGTTGTCACTGTTGTATTAAGCTTAAATTCTTTTTGTCTCAACTCCATTTATATTTAGCTATTTATTATGTAATTAGCATTTCTTTGTGAAGCCTTGTAGTCATATACAGTGGTGCATAAATTACAACTGGAAGTTTTCTGTATTAAGGGAAATGATGAAAGGGGATTTGGGAAGAAAATTTAGAAAAATTTAGGAGTAGAATAGCTTCTGGACATTAGTTGGAGTTGAGTGATAAGATTATATAATCTCAGAGTGATTATAAATGGAGAAGAGAGCAGATGTAAGAACTGAGCTTTTGACATTTCAGTGTCTAGAGATTAGGGAGAACCAGCAAAAGAGACCAAGAAAGAATAGCTGTTATAGGAAGAAAATTTAAAAGAGATTTTAGTATTCTAGAAGTGTGGCCTATGGGTCCCATGTGTTTTTTAAGTTAAGTTTTACTGGAACATGGCCAGGGCTGTTTATATATTGTGTATTTTTTTATTGCTGATTCCTGAAAAGTAAGTAGTTGTATCAGAAGTCCAAAATAGTGATTTATTTTTCTCCTTTATTTCCCACTTAAGTTAGTTGAGTATATATAGATTGACCAAAGGTGGTTTCTGGTACCTCTTGGATTTTATTTGTTGTTAACACAATATAATTGTATAAACATTGTTAGCAATATTTTTTGATAGCACTATTTGTTACATTTTATATGCCTCTTTTGAAAATTACTTAACCTTCCTAAACATTACTTTCCTCACCTGTATGATGGCAAAAATACTGCTTATAGTATAGGATTATATTGAAGCTATGACTAATACATGTCAAGCACCAAGCTTGGTTGCTGACATTGCTATCAAATATAATAGTACCATTTCTCAGTAAAGTTTTTTAAAAAATTATAATAAGGATAGCCTTTCCATTTCATTGTTTATGAACTATCCTGTAACCATTAAAATAACTTAATGATTCTACCTTTCTTGTAAAAATATTAGTTGTTTTGACTTTACCTATCAGTAGTTTCTAATATTTTTTGTGATTTTTAGGGAAATCGCAAATTATTTAGTTTTAATAGTAGCAAAGGAATCTAAATGTTTTACAGTAGTTTTCAGATTTTATTAATGTTATTGGTGATGGGAAATACTGAGTAAGTTTACTTGTTTTAAAATCTGTACTTTTTTTTTCAGGTAGAGTTTATTTTGTATTGTAGAACAATTGAATGTGGACTTGGTCATTTATTTCTATCAGTATGTGTTATAATTTTATTCCCAAAATTTTACTGAATACTTAATAAAAAATATAAATGGGCTGTTATGAATTCCAATAGAAACAAAATTTTCTTTTCTACTTTTGTTCCAGCAGAAATAGAAAGTAATGAAAAGGACAGCAAACCTGAGGAAGAAGAGCAAGTGATAGATGAAGAAGATGAAAGACCTTCTGAGAAAAGTATGAATGTACAAATAAACTTGAACTACTTTGAAAAATAATAATTCATTGTTTCTGATTTTAAGAAACGTGTAATATTATTTTTTTGCCCATGACATGATTGTAAATTTTTGTAATTTAAGTAAGACATAGTGAATCTATTTTGGTGATGACTAACTCAAGAATCTTTGAATGTATTATTTCATACTTGAATGTAGTATTTACATTTTTAATAGTTCCACAAAAAAGATTTAAGCGTACAACTTGAGTTAGTATCATTCATTGTTTCAAAAGAAAAGATATAGGCTTACAACTTAAGGTAGTATCTGTGTGTCTTGAGGGAAATTGTTTTAGATTAAGTTGAGACAATCTAAATAATTAAATAATTCGATGATATTAGTATACTTTTAAGTCTTCATTTTCTTAAGCTTCATGGGAAGGGAAGTGATGGGATGAGGTTTCTAGAAAGATTACTGAACTAGATACCAGGAAACCTGGGTTCTATAATTCTTCCTGCCATGTTGCTCTCCATGTATGACTCTGGGCAAGTTATTTCTATATAATATATAAAGTCATAGAACAGAAATGTATTTTAAAAATAGACACACTCATTATGGGTATAGAGTAAGGAGGAGAGGCTTTGGATAATCATATAAGAGTATTTGCCTTAAAGGGTGGAATTTTAGTGTTTTCATTTTTTTAGATATTGAAAAATAAACTCAACAAAATTTGCTTATGAAATCATGAATGTTAACAGTATTTGAAGTAGGAATTTTCTATGTGAAGATCTTTAATATCTGTTCTTTACAAATGTACCTTTATAATGACATTAATTTTTATATATTTGAAATTCATTAGGATATATTAAAAATAACTATTACAATATTATTTTCCTAAGGCCAATGATTAAGAATTTTTCTTATGTTTACTGAAGAGGATGAATTACATAATTCGAGCTGTGTGAAGTTGATAGAATTTGGCATGAGAATGAATACTGTATTTTTCCAGAGAATTCATTTCACTATGAAATATAGCAAAGGGAATAAATGTAAAATGACTTCTACCTTCTTCATGACACAGTTGTTAGGTAGTTTTCCATATTAATATGAAAATTTCAAGGAAAGAGTGTTTTGTGTTTACAGTATCCATGTTTAGTTTATCCATTAGAAAGTTCTTATTTAGCATAGTGAAACTTATTTCAAGTTTAAAGCTAGAAGCTACATACCTGCTTTTCTGATCTCAAAACAATTCATAAAATAATTGGTTGAGAATGCTATTGTGATAAAAACAGTATTTTGCTGCAAATGGAAAAGGCTTTAGTTCTGTAATAAAAACAGTTGACTCATCATTGTGTTTTTGTTCTCAGATGAATGTTCTAGAAGAAAACGTTCTAAATCAGAGGACATGGACAATGTACAGTCCAAACGTCGTCGATATATTGAAGAAGAATATGAAGCAGAATTTCAAGTAAAGATTACAGCCAAAGGAGACATTAACCAGAAGCTTCAAAAGGTATTGTAAATAATAAACCATATTGAATAAAAAGTACCACTGTCTTTATTCTAGATTTTTTACATTATAGCATTGTGTGTTTTAGTTATACATCCAGTTTATCATAGAAACAGAGAACTTGAAGAAAGTGGTTATGGAGTTTATGATTTTGCTTGATAATTTTAAAATTCCTTCTGACTGACCACATGATTTTTTTAAGAGATGGTAGTGATTATCAAAATGAAAGGTAGATATGATGAATTTCTTTATTTGTTTTGTAACAAAACTGAATAATGTTCGAGATTTTCTTTTTTTCCATATTGAAATTAATTTTGTACTGAAAAGGAAACAAGAGTTTTTTGTATTAATATTTTAATCTTTATAATATGCTTGTTTGGTGGTTATAGGTCTATACTTACTAAAATCTTTGTCATGTATGTTAAGATTAATATTAAGAATGATTGGGAGAGACCTATAGAAGGACTGTGGAAAGGGAATATATAAAGATTTTGGAAACCTCCCCCTAGATCTGTTATGACAGAGATAGAAATAATGAAAATATTGAGTACTTTCTGTATTTTTCAAAATATGTTCATAAACCTTTATAACAAGTGCATTTTGTAGAGAGGTGTATGAAATTCAGATGATACTATTTTTTCCAGATCTCTCTCTCTCATATTCATTCATATCTATCTATCTATCTAGATAGTGAAATTATAAATCACAGTTATTCCTCTAAGATACAGTACAAATAACTATACTTTCCAGAAAGAGGCAATGAAAGAAAGTGATAGTGGTATCTTTGTCTCCAGTTTCTTTTTCTTTGGCCTATATAATAATAATAATACTAAAGGTAAATGCATGATACATTGTGGAACCAACCCAGATGCCCTTCAGTAGATGAATGGATAGGGAAATTTTGGTATATATACACAATAGAACATTACTCAACATTAAAAGAATAAAATCATAGCATTTATAGGTAAATGGATGGAGTCAGAGAATATAATGCTAAGTGAAATGCTGACTCATAATGGTGATGGGAGGGGTAGCATGGGAGGGGTAGCATGGGAGGAATGGAGGAATTTTAAATAGGGCAAAGGGAAGGGAGGGGAAGGACCAGGGCAACAGAATAGGAATGATGGTGGAATAAGTTAGACATCATTACCCTGTGTACATGTACGAACACACTAATGGTATGAAAATACTTATTGTACAATCCGTGAGTTGAAAAATTGTGCTGCATATGTGTAATATAAAATGAATTACATTGTGCCATTGTGTATAACAAATTAGAATAAATAATAATAATAATAAAAGGAACAAATAAAATATTAAAAAAAAGATAGATGCATGAAGGAAGTTTAAAAACTTACATGTTCACTGGGAGTTTACTCCTTTAGAATAGTGCCAACTCAGGTATCGCAGTGTCCTTTTGGTTGTGGGTCCATAATGATTTAATGTGGGAATTTTGAACACATTTAGCAGAGTTTTATAGAATATGATGTTGAATTATTATTCCTAGTATATATCACAGAAATATCAATCTGTAACAACTAGGATTTTTTTCTTTTCTTTTTTTTTTTTTTTTCCAAAGAGATAATAAGAATTGAACTCAGGCTTTGTGCATGCCTGTTAAGTGCTTTACCACTGAGCTACATCCCCAGCCCTAGACTATACAGTTTTTAAACTGATCTTTAACTAGTTTTCAGTAAGTGGTTTGAGCATGATAATGGGATATGAGAAGAAAATGCTCAACTTTCATTTTCAAGATTTCACCCTCTAGAAATTTTCTATTTTTAGTATATGCCCCCCCATTAGGTAGATACTTTATATATATGGAAGTAGAGAATTTCATTAGATAGCATTGATTTACGGATTTTATTCATTAAATTAGTTAAGCATGTTTTATTCTAATTAGCTAATACATTATTATTAGTACTTTCATTGTTCTGGGCTTGTTGAATTGCCTTTGTGTAACAAAGGAATATGTATTTCTTTAGGTGATACAATGGTTGCTGGAAGAAAAATTGTGTGCATTACAGTGTGCTGTATTTGATAAGACTTTGGCAGAACTCAAGACACGAGTAGAAAAGATTGAATGTAACAAAAGGCATAAAACAGTTCTTACTGAACTCCAGGTTTGTATGCTGACTTTAATTATATCATCATTTTTATAATTTGTCTTCTGAAATATATATTTGAAGTTGACTATTTTATTCAACTTACATTTGTTCTTTTAAATTCTAAATATAAGAAATAAAAGTCTGTATTACTTTGCTAGGGCTTCTGTGAAAACAGTACCATAAATTGGGTGACTTTATCAACGGTAATGTATAACCTCACATGTAATGTGTAACATTCTATTCTGGAGGATAGAAGTCCTTTCCTCTGGTTTTTGTTGGCTTGCTAACAGTCTTTAATGTTGCTTGTCTTGTAGTGGCATTACCTCAGTCTCTGGCTTTATCTTTTCATGGTAAACATACATCTCTGTATGTTTGTCCAAATTTCCCTCTTTTTAAAGACACCAGTTGTATTAAATAGGGGTCCTCCCCACTTCAGTTAGACTTTATCTTAACTAATTTTCTCTGCAGTGACCCTGAGTTTCTAGAGGTTCAGACTTTAATGTAGGGGGAGTTCCTTTAGTTAAACCATAGTTTAACTCAGAGACTCAAAAATTATCTAACTTGTTTTTTTTAACTTTTAATTTTTTTGTCATTGAGGAAAGGCTAGCATCTAGCATGCCATAATATACACTAATTATTTGTAGAGTATTCTTTCTATGTTCTGTGTGGATCTTATGTTTTAATGTATTAGTTTACTAATCTATATCCATTAATAATTAATAATTACTACTTTTGGCTTCTGGTAAGTGAAATGAATACATGAAATGCTATAGTAGTTTGTATCATTCCAAAGCTAAGAAATTAGAAATTTTAATCAGTATATTCATTCTGTCATAAGTAAAAATATGGTTTCTATTATCCTATTGTAAGTGTGAGCATAGTCTAAAGAATTTTGATTTGTAAACCACAGGGCCTTATCTTACAAATGAGGGAGAAGTGATCCCTGAAAGTTAAATCTCTTTTTCAGTTAAAAATCAATCAGAAGTCTCATGGTTGCAGCTAAATATGAGTAAAATTTAGATGTGTTATAGCTTCTAGGCTAAAAGTTATTTCCTTGGTTTCATACTGGATTTTTTGTTTGTTTTGTGTAAGACTTTAGTAGTAATAATCTTTATTATTAACTGGTAATGAAGTCTTTGTGATAATTTTTTAATGGATCATTTAGAGCAATAGTCCCGGTTTTTTACCTTTATCAGTTTTTTCTATAGAAATAGTATGGTCTAACTATTAAACTCCATTTTGCTTGTTGAGAATTTTGAATTAAAACTGAAAATATGTGAAGATTTAAAATAATTCTTTGTTTCTCAGAAGTCCCCTGGTTGCAGTTATTTTGTGTTTTTAAAACCTTAGTTTTTAATTTCTTTCTTGTTCATTTAAGGTGCAAGTCCAAATCTCTTAATGTTTTTTTGCAGTTCAGTGTTTCTTTGTAGCCTCAGACTCATTGAATATTTCCAACACCAAACCATTTTCTCCACAAATGCATTCCCTTTCTCATTGTTCTTCTTGGTGACAGATTTTTAATTCTTAGGAAAAGTTTGAAGGAACATCTTCCCATTATGGTTCTTATTGGCAGTCCTTCAGTTCTTGGAAGCCAACTCCTCTTTGTCATTTTACGTATACATTGAATTGCCAAATTTCCAGTTTTTATTTCCTAAAAGATCTGTGTCTCTGTTACTATATTTAGGTGTGGCTACTCAACATTCAAAAACCAACACTCGGGGAGATGAGAGTTAGTAGGAAAGAAATCAGTTTTATTCAAGGGAATAAGGGAATAATACAAGGGAATAAGGTAGAAGGGCTATTGTTATCATAGTCTATCAAGAACTTAGGGACACAAAGCACTTTCATAGGAAGGGAAAGAAGGAGCAAAGGATAATGGACAGAAGACTTATATGCACTGAGTCCTACATCCAGGCTCAATCAATATCTCTGTCATTCAGCGTGTTTTTTTCATTGTTTTTCTGCCAGAACATCCTTGGGATAGTAATCCACCTTTATCTCCTAGGCTAGTCACTATAATTTGGGACAGGGGAACAAATATTATTTTTCCTCCAAGCTAAACATTATTCTACTTAAACAAAAAATTGTTTTATAGTTGTAGGTGGACAGCATGTCTTTATTTTGTTTATTTTTATGTGGTGCTGAGGATCGATCCCAGTGCCTCACAAGTGCTCTGCCGCTGAGTTACATACAGCCCCAGCCCATATTATTCCACTTTTAATTAAACAAGATTAACAGTTCATTGGCCCATATTTTGATGTTATCTGAAGACCATTAGATGTTCTTGGTTCTGTAAATCTAGAGTAAATTTACTGATTAGTTAAGTTTTAGGATTCATGTCTTTTTAGTACCTTTCCCAGGAATGGCTAACCTTGTAGTTGATCATTAAGATACAAAAAGCATCTTTTGCTGGAGAATAGGGGAGATAGCAAAAAGCAATATTTTGAACTTACTGGATAACTTCAGAGGTGTCACCTACACCCAAGCCAGCAGGAGACAAATAATGTATTGCTGTGTGACCACCAAAATTCACAATTTTTAAAGTTAACTAAAAGCAAGTGAAAATAGAGGTTTTATTTGGTTTTTCCTTTAGTAAACTGTCATTTTCTATTAGGCCATAAGTAGTAAATTCCTTGATAGATTACTAGTTTTTGAGTTTTGGCTGGTACTTCCAAAACATTATGCTAGTCTTTCTAAAATACTGCTTTCTTCACTTTTTGGTGTCATCATTTTCCTCAATTGTGTACCACTCAATGTAGTATTCATTTGATTTTTAATCTCAATCTCATAGTTTTTGATCCAATTTTCTTAATACTCACCCATTGCTTTACTGTCCTGAGAATGTTAATGTCCATAGAATTTTTATTTCAAGTTTTCAACTTCATAGTTTTTGCTGGGTATGATGGCAAACTGCTGAATCCCAGCAACTCTGGAGGCTGAGGTAGGAGGATCGCAAGTTCCAGACTAGCTTCAGCAACTTAGTGAGGCCCTGTGCAACTTAGTGAGACCCTGTCTTAAAATTTAAAATAAAATAAAATAAAATGGGCTGGGATATAGCTCAGTGGTAAAGCACCCATGGGTTCAATCCCCAGTACCAAAAAGCAAACTCCACTTCATGATTTCCCTTATTCAATCACCCTTAATGATCTGCCCTCACCATGCTATTTTATTAAATGTTAACTTTAGTTGTCATCTCTTTCTGTGTTTTCATAATATTAAGCTTTTTTATAGAATTAAAGTTCATATGATAAAACCCCTATTTCAAAGTGTACAATCATTGGGATATAGTATATTCACATCATCGTATCCATCTCTAGGTCCAAATCATTTTGTCAGCTTACAACAAAACTTTGTGCTCATTAAATAGGTACTTCTCATTTCCCCTGCCCCTAATTTGCTTTCTGCCCCTAAGCACTAATCTGTTTTCTATCTCTATTGATATATCTATTTTGTATATTTTATATGAGAGAATCATATAGTATGTGACCTTTCTATCTGTCTTCTTTCACTTAGGATAATATTTTCCTAATATAATGTTGCAGTATACATCAGTGTTTTATCCCTTTTTATGACTAAATGATTTCCCATTATATGGAGATATATATGTACACACACACACACACACACACACACACACAATATTAGCAACTCTGGAAATCAAATTTTTTTCCTCCTTCCTAGGTTTTGTTTTATTTATTATTGTGGGTTACTGTTTGTTTATTAACTTGTTGAAACTAACTTTCCAACTGCTTAGAAAATATGTATTAGTTGTATATGGCCACTGAAGTCTGTATTTCATTATCTTAGGGGTCAGGTGGTATTTTGACAGTTACCCTTCAGTGCTTAGTGGAACCATTAATAACTTGCTTTTTTGAACATGCCTGAAATTTTACTATCAATTTATTTTCAATCTAAAGGCCAGACAAAGGTGAAAGCTTAGAATCCTTTCAGACCTCCTCTGAACTCTGCATCCTACTTTGGGCATATGTATGGTTTTTTATATTTCCTCTTATATCCAAGAGCTCTTAACCTTTTCCCCCACCCTCTTTCAAAAAGTTATTATCACATATTAATAGTGGATCATTGGAAACATTTTCACTTACATTGAGAATGAGAAAAGGATTGGTAACATATGTTACTGTTTAGAGCTTTATTGGAAGTCTTTGGGCAATGCAATGAGACAGGAAAAAGAAATAAGTAACTTGGTTAAAATAGGAACCTGGTGGAATTAACTTGGTAAACTACTGGATGAAGAAGGAAATTTAGAAACTACTTGATATAAGGACAACATAGTTTTCCTATACATTAGTAATAACTGATTAAAAAATATGAAGAAAAGGTTTCACATATAGTAGTTATTTCATGAAAGTACTTAAAAATAAACCTAAAAAAATATTCAAGATTCTGTTGAAGAAAACAGTAAAAGAAAACATGAGTGAGTTGTGATACACCAAGTTCATAGATAGCTAGCAGTGCTTGGTTCTTCGCAAATCAGCATACAAATTCAAAATTTCAACCTGATTTCTTAGGGAAATGGAAAAGCTGTTAATATTTCATTGGTTATGGCTTAGAAAAATATCATTCTAAGTAGTTTTAACTGAAAATAGCTACTTTACTATTCCTTTTGATCCCTTCTCTGATCAACGAAGTGAACCTAGGTGGCCTAATTAATGCAGGGGACAATTTTGAATAATAGATAACACGTCTGTTTGTTCACTAGCTTTTTAAAAAGTACTGTGTTTTATTATTAGGCCAAACTAAATGCACAATTAACTCTTTTTAGACAGTTGTTTTCTAAAAGGTTGCTTGGTAAAATATGCAAGGAAATTACCATTTATGTGACTCCCAGCAGTTGGTGTGCCCTATATTTAAACAACTACCATTGTTTCATTACACAAAAAAAGTATATGTATACCTAAGAAAGAATTCAAGAAAAAATGAAATAAAATTAATAACCAAAGACTATAATATGCTGGGTGCAGTGGTACATACTTATAGTCCCAGCTACTTAGGAGCTTAAGCAGGAGGATCACTAGAGCCCACCCAGGAGATTGATAACAGCCTGGGCTACATATTGAGTATCCCCCCCAAAAACCATAAAGTACATAATGATAGAATATTACTTTGCTAAATTTACAAATATGAATTTTTATACATTTTGAAAGTTTCACAGAGTACTTGCCAAAATAGATACCCTAGTCTTAGACACATTGTCAGATATTTAGAATTGTAATAATAATAAAAAGGAATTGTTCAGTTTTCTATATAATAACAAACGTCTGCTCTTTAATTTCCTTTTTATATTGTCAGAAGACAGTAAATCAGTGTCTATATTTTTATTTTTTTCACTCTGCTACCAATATAATTTTCTAATAATTTTTTAAATAATTTGAATACTACAGATACAGATACATTTAAGAATTTGAGTACATATTACATATATGAAAGCAAAGTCTTTCTCTTTACTTTCTCTTTACCTTCTCCCCCACTTTCTTCCATTTGTGGCTTATAGAGGTAACCACTTTTAACTTTGGCATGTGTTTCTATACTTTTTCCATCTATATGACATATATAAATGATTTGCTTTCATGTTTTAGTAAAAATAGAATAATAGTTTACATACTATAGTTTATGGAATGTCCACTCAGATAACCTGACTAAAGAAAAAAAAAATGAAAGCTATTTTGCATAATTTGGGGTAAATACTTTCCAACATATATGCTTAGAAAAAAATTACTTGAAATATTTTAAGAAATATTTAGAAAGGCAAATCCACATTAAGGATATGAAATCAGACAGCGTGTTCCTAGCTTTAATAATATTCATAAATAAGTCCTGAAGAGAGGCACCTTTGAGAGTCAGGGATAATTAATTGTCTAGACCTTATTTGTAGACCATAAGATTTGAGATTTCCTTTATAAGTGACCACTTTTTGAAAGAAACCTTCAAAGTAAATAGCACTGTTTAATGATATGAATGCCTTTATATTGGATAAAAAAATTCTTATACAGCCCTCATGATCCTAGAAGTTAATTTTAATATTCTTAAAAGTGTCTTGAGTATAAAATGCCAGCATTAGCAGCAACAGCAAAAACAGATACAAATGAATACCACATCTATGTCTTAGTGAAAGGCTGAAAGGAATTACTCCCAAATATTCATGTGGTGATATAACTGATCAACCAACCTACCCACCCATCTTCCTTCCTTCCTCTCATATTCTCTTCCTTCCTCCCTTTCTTTCTTTTTTTCTTTCATGCCCTGCCCCCCCCCCCCCCATATTTCTTTTGGATATATATTTGGGAAAAATATGTAATAAGGCAATTTTATAAGCAGAACAAACAATAATTAATGTTAATACTAACAAGGTAACATCATCAGATTTTTAAACATTAATAGAATGTAAATTGTTTCCAAGAGCAAATATGAGCCCTCATCTAAACTGCTATTGAAAGTATCAATTAATAAAGCCTTTCTAAAAAACATTTAGACAAAATTCTTAAGAATACATTCTAGCCCCCCCAATTCCACTTTTGTATGTTCTAAAGAAATAGTCTGAAGTGAGAATGAAATTATTAGTGTATTTGATAATGACAGAACATTGAGAAACCTTCAACCTACCCAGTGGAAAAGAGCATGTGGTTCAGTACACTGTACATATATCCAAGTAGTTTTGGCAAGGGATCTTTTATGACTCACATATATGCCCAGAATGTCATTCTCAGTAAGTAAATTGCATATGGTTGCAACTGTGTTGAAAAATAACACAAAGCGCAACGTTTTCTGTTTGGAAACATACTGGTGTGTGAGCAAACACCCCTAGTTCTGAGTGTAAACCAATTAATCTTCTAATGAAGAGTATTTGCATCTGGTTCAGGGTTCACTAGTTTTCATATAATTATCTGAATTTTTCAAGTATGTATTTTACAATCAGCTTGCTTTACTTTGCTCTTAACTGTCTTACTGAGGTTCCTGTTATCTGTGGGTTTTGTTTTTTTGTTGTTATTGTTGTATATGCATGGGTTCTTTTTTATGGCATATTGCCACTTGATTTCTTTTTATTTTTGTTTTCTTTCAGGCCAAGATAGCCAGGTTAACCAAACGCTTTGGAGCAGCCAAAGAAGATCTTAAGAAAAGACAAGAAGTAAGGGTTTCATTCTTGCGTAAATACTGCTTAGCTCCAAGTGGTAATCTCAGGAAATGCTGAGTTGGGATGAAACTTTTTCTTTTCTACCAGTATTAAATTTGTTTTTAAGCTATACATTATGTTATTTCTGAAGCTGAAGCTCTAATACTAATAAACTCTTTCAATATTGTGATATGTCAAATTTTATGTTAATTTGTCCGATGATATAGCATTCCTAAAGCTGTATTTTCTATTGTTAAAATTACTTTGCCTTTTTTAAACATTCTTGTTTTAGTTTTTTATCATTTTCCCTGAAGTATTTTAGTATTCCACTTCCTCTAGTAACTCTTCTTATCTTCCCCTTGTAGTCATCTGTCACCTGACCACTGAGCCACATCCCCAGTCCTATTTTTTATATTTTTATTTAGAGACAGGGTCTCATTGAGTTGCTTCATGCCTCATTTTTTGCTGAGGCTGGCTTTGAACTCTCTGTCCTCCTGCCTCAGCCTCCCAAGCCACTGGAATTACAGGTGAATGCCACCGTGCCTGGCTAGTTCTTTTGATCTTTATTTTAAAAAAACCAACTCTTATTTTGATTGACTTTTTCTATTCTCTATTTCATATACTTCCGCACATTTCATTTAATTCTACTTAATCTTCATTCTTTATTTCCTGCTTCTAATTATTGTTCTTCCAATTCTTTGAAGTGTTAGGTTGGTTTTTTTTCTTTTTTTTTTTAATCTGAGATACTTCTTGTATTTACTGCTGTTCCCTTCCCTGCTTTCACTTCATAAACTTTGTTCTGTTATGTTTTCACTTGTCTCGATATTTTTACTTTATCATGATTTCTTCTTTTACCTATTGGGTTTTCAAAGAATGTGTTTAATTTCCATGTATTTGTGACTTTCCTATTGGCCTTCTGCTGTTGATGACAGGTTTTATTCCATTGTGACCAGAATAGATTTTTAGCATGATTTCATTCTTCTTAAGTTTGTTTAGACTTGTTTTGTGACTTTTAACATGTTCTTAAGAATGTTCCGTGTGCATTTAAGAAGAATGTGTTTTCTGTTGTTGTAAGATATAGTGTTCTGTATGTGTTCATTAGGTCCAGTTGTTTACTAGTATATTAAGTCCTATTACCTTATTAGTTTTTTGTTTAGATGTTATATACATTATTAAAATTTCCACTATTACTGTGTGGCCATCTACTTTCAGTTCTTTCAGTGTTTGATGTTATTTGAGGGCTCTGATGTTAGGAGCATATATACTTAAATGATTGTTTTACCTGATGAATTGACCCTTTTATCATTATATAATGACTTTCGTTACCTGTTTTGACAGTGCTGACTTAAAGTGTTAAGTTCAGCCACCCTATTTTCATTACCAGTTGCACAAAATAATTGTTTCCTCTGTTTTCACTTTCATCCTTGTATATGTCTTTAGGTTTAAAGTGAGTCTTCTGTAGACAGCATATGGTTGGATTAAATCTGTATTTTATACTTTAAGCCATCCTGATGTCTTTTGATTTAAGGTGTTTTATCCATTTGCATTTAAAGCATTTACTGTCTGTCGGCATTAATGTAACCTCTTTCAGGCCATAGGCAAGCTGAGGTTCTTGCCAATAGTCTTTGAGGTACCAGGGCAGCAATTGTACCACAGCCACACTCTGCATTCCAAGTCAGGTCTCTGCATGGGCTAAATAAAACATGTGCCTTAAGCATCCTGTCAATTAGTTGGATGTAAGTTCCACCCTTCTCCTTCCTTGTTGATGGAGAAGCCTTGATTGTGCTGTGCTGTGCTGTGCTGTGCTGTGTGGGAGGTTGATGGGATATAGTAGGTAAGTGCAGTATGCTTTGTTACTCTTTTCAGTTTACCTCCTTTTGGCCTTGTATTTGCCTAGGGTGCTTTAATGTGTCTACTCATTTCTAGAATGCTCACAAAGGCATTCTGATCTTCACATTGTTAAGTCATTGTCTCCATTAAGGAAGGAGGGCCTGGGGATTTTTATTCTATCATCTTGCTAATCCCACAACTCCACAATATGACCCCTTTCCATATTCTAAACCAATTGTTTATTCTCTGCTTTTGCTCTTCTTTTTCCTGTTTTTCTCTTAACATTTTTTTCTTTTATCTTAACCTTTTGGGAATATAGTAATTATTCAAAGACCTGTTTGAAGATGCATTCTTTTCTCCCAGACCTTTAATAAAAAAAAAAAAAATTCCTTTGGTATTAATCTTTTTTTTTAATTTGCTTTTCTATTTGTTTCATGTGTATTTATCTTAACAGCCAAATTTAAGTACCTTTATAGAAGATTGCATTAATTCTTTTGCCTTCTACACAAACCTAATGCAATACTATATTTGTAGGTTAAAATTACTCTTTAACATACACAAAATAGTAAAATGTATTTGTTGTTGTGAAGAGTGCTTAATGGCATAGTCTCTATGTATTCTCAGAACTTAGTTACCTTTAGTTTAATATGTTATTTTTATACTCCATTTAGTTTGAGAGAAGTTATTTATTATTCTCATTTTAAGAAGTAAATGATGATATAGTATCATTAATGATGGAGGCCTAAATAATTGTAATCAATATGTAAGTATTCAAATTCCATTTGTATATTCCTTGGTTTGCGGAGGAAGAGTCTAAAATAAGTTTTTGCTGCAGTTTAGGATTGTCAACTTTTTATGAAATTATTGAAATTTTTTTCTGGCAATAGTACTTAAAATGAAATTTTAAAAATAAATTTGATTTGGAAATTTTTGATTTTTGAGAACTTGGACACCATTTTATTGAATTTCTGGTTCTGATGTGTGATGCCTGTATGGACCATTTTCACATTTTTATGTTTTATATAATTGTCACAAGAACACCAAGGTATAGGAATTATTATATTAGTCTTTCAAATGATAAGCAGTTGTCTTTAATGAAGAAAAAGATTTGATTAAGAAATAGGAAACCAGTGGCAACACCAAAATCCAAATTCTTGTCTCAACTAGTAATGTTTCCCACATTATACAGGAAACAGGTCATATGTTGAGAAAGCATTTAAAAAATCTTATTTTTAAAGACATTTTCTTTATATCTAGTCTTATTTTTGCTTTGGTATTTTCCTCTCAGAATCCACCAAACCCACCTGTATCACCAGGAAAGTCTGCAAGTGATGTCAATAGCAATAATAACATACCCTACAGGTGAGAACTATAGTCTATTTATCTAGTTTTTAAATAACAGAACAAGGTTCTGATTTTCTTTATTTGGTAGAAAAATATTTGAATGTAAGCATATGTATTTATGTAGAGATAAATGTTGAATAATAATATTTTCTTTTTCCTGCTTTGTTACATTGTTCATCTGGAGATATAACTTTTGCTAGAAGACTTTCTTTTATCACTGCACACTTTTTTTCCTTGCACATTTTTATTGGTTTATTATAGTTGTACATTTGTACATGTACACATGTCACTATATATTTCTTTAACCACATGCCATTAGTAGTATTCTTAAGTAATTGAGAAAAGCTTTGATCAGGGGTGAGATAGAGTAATGTGTCTGTCTCTCTGTCTCTCTACATATATATATATGTGTGTGTGTGTGTGTGTGTGTGTGTGTGTGTTTATTAGAACTTACATTTAGTCTTCAGGTTAAGTATTGATGATATTAGAATATAAGAGAAAGATTCTTCTCTAATACACAGACCCCAGTATTTAGAAGTACACATGCCAACTGTACCTGGTTGCGTTTGCTTGTGGTTTAGGTTGCCAAACCCAAATCTAGGCATACGTTTTTCCCTAACTGGCCAATGCTTTTTTTCTATGCATCAAATGGTTTCCCCTAGATTGGTATATCCATTGACTATTTGTATGTTTTTATAAATTTCATAGAAATGCAGGCACGGTGAGACAGATGCTGGAGTCCAAAAGAAATGTAAGCGAGAGTACACCATCAACCTTTCAAACTCCTGTAAATACAGGTAACATTTTAACACCAAAAACATTTTCTTACAAATTAAAGTCTTTGGTTCTCTTTTCTTAGATTTTTTTTTCTCATTTATAAACTTTGTTTTTCTCTTTCCACATTTTTTATTTGTGTATTATAGTTGTGCCTACTGATGAGATTTATTGTTACATTTTCATACACTCACACAATATAACAATATAATTTGGCCATTATCACTCCTAGCGCTTCCTCCTCCCTTCCTACCCCCTACACTCTGATCCCTTTCTTCTGCTGATCTCCTTTTGATTTTCATGAAATTATCTTGCCTCCCACCTCTCTTTTCCTTTTTCCTCTCTAGCTTTCACACATGAGAGAGAACATTTTGCTTAACATAATGGCCTCTAGTTCCATCCATTTTCTTGCAAATAACATAATTTCATTTTTCTTTATGGCTGTATTCAACTTCATTGTGTATATATATACATATATATTTTTTCTTACCCATTCATCCATTGTTGGGTACCTAGGCTGGTTCCATATTTTGGATCCTGGTCCCTTTCTTCTGTTCATCTCATCTTGATTTTCAAGAGATCCCCATCCCCTACCTTTATTTCCCTTTTTCCTATTTAGCTTCCATATTTGAGAAAAAACATATGACCCTTGACATTCTGAGTTTGGCTTATTCTTACATTCTTTTGAGGTTGAAATGAACTAGAAAACTGGTGACATTGGTCTAAAGTACAAAATATTACTGAAAATTAAAGATAATAAATAAATATACATAAAAATATAGATATATATATTTCTAACGAAGTACATTCCAAACTTTCTGGTCTTTACATCCCTTTGTAAGCTTAAGAAATTACTAAGAACTCCAAAGAACTTTTGTTCACTTGATAATCTCAATTGAAATTAAAACCTTCTTAAAACTATTTATTCATTGAGGATTTTTTTTAGTGAAAATAAATTTTAACAGTCAAAAGAGTATTATTGCCTTTCATTTTAATGTTTTACTTAACATATTAAGCCAGCTGAAGATATTTGGATTCTTATGTCTACATCTGCTTATAATCTGTTTCAGTATGTTGATTTGGCTGATGTATATGGAGGATATTCAGCTCATACAAATATGAAGATGGAAAAGGCTGGCCCTTTAAAAAAATTATTTTTTGGTGCAGAATAATTATGCATAATTATGGTATACTTTGTTATATATTCATGCATGCAGATAGGTTGGCTCTTTTAGATAACTTCTTTTTTTGACACTGTCAAGTAGTAGTTTCTTTAAGGTTGGTGCATACTGGAATCAGAAACATGTTAATGAACTCTTCTAACTTACTATTTTCTGAGTTATTCTTTCAAGTAAAAATGGTTTTCCATGAAAAGGACTGCTAATTTAGCCTACTTCTCAATTACCCAAGTATTTTATCTTGAGTCATGCATTCCATTTTGGCCTGCAGCAGTATTATTTTATGTGTACTATTTTTTTTTCACACAAAATATTAAGAACTCTAGTTCAAGGATTGAATATAATAAAATAATTTTCACTATTATGGATATACCTAAGTAAAACTGACTTTTTTTCCTCTTCTTTTTTTACTGTAAACATTTAATAATGAAAAATATAGTGGCATTTTGGTAACACTGTATTACTTTGATTTTTATGTAGTGGTTTTCCTGATCCGTGGTTTTATTTACCACGGTTTTCTGGTATCTATGATCTATAAATATTGAATTCCAAGAATAATTTCTAATTTTTACTGTAGTGTCTGTTTTTTTATTTGACTGTTGTGAATCTCTTACTATACCTAATTTATAAATGAAACTGCATCATAGGAATACTTATTTAGTTATGAATGATATAAAAACATTTTATCAATGCTGGACTGCATAAGATAGTTGTTCCATAAGATTATAATGGAGTTCAATAATTTTTATTACCATTTCAACATTACTTATTATTCCTGAGTTTATGGTGATGCTAGTGTAAACAAATCAATAATACTATAAGTTGTATAAAAGTATATAGCACATAGAATTGCATATAATATATAATACTTGGTAATGATAATAAATAACTGTTATTGGTTTTTGTATTTTTTTGTGCTATACCTTTTGTTGTTATTTTAGAGTACATTTCTTCTTTTAAGTAGTTTACTATAAAACAATATTCTGTGTTATGCTAGTAGTAGACTCATATAATTCATGTTTGCTATGTCTCATGATTTGCATCTAAGAACCATGTTGAATAATTGAACTAACATCTAGGTTTCTGTAAGTACACTTACACAGCAGTGAAATCACCTAAGGATATGTTTCTCAGAATATATCCCTGTTGTTATGTAACACATGATTGTATGCGAGAAGACATGGTATATATAGGGTTTGTTACTGGGAATCTTGGAACATTTCTCTAACAGATAAGGGAAAACTAGAAATGCAACAGCATTTCTATTCAATATTTTATTTTATCAGTATAAATGTCCATAAAGTGAAAATTTGTATTGTTGATAAGTACAACAATCTTTGTTTTATCAGTACAAATGTCCATAAAGTGAAAAACTCAATGTTTCATTTTTATTATGACAAGAGTTTTGACATTGCAAAATTCCTTAAACAATCTCAGAAACCTCATGTCCCCCTGGACCATACTCTTGAGAATTATTGCTTTAGTGTACCTGTGATTTTGGAAAACTAGAAACTGCTGAGAAATACATTTAGTTGTGTACTTCAAACCTGTTCCAATTAGATTGAAAACAAGTACCAAAATTACTATAATCTCTAATGACCAGATTTTCTCTACTGTTTCTTAATTCACTACATTCTCCACTCAGTGCTATTTTCTGTATCAGTTAATCTCAGTAGAGTGCCAGTAGAGGGATTCTCCTCTCATGTGTTTCTTTCCTAGGGAATTTAAAATATATATACAGGTTTTACATGATTCAAATTATAAAATATGGACAATATGGTTCTTTCTAGATTTCCTATTTATTTTTTTATATTGCTTCTGTTATAAGGCATTTTTAATATTTTTAGTGTAGTTTCAAAAATATCTGTATATTTTTACTTCGTTTTCAGTGTTCTTTAGTTGTTTTTCTAGTTAGGTACCCTGAAGTGAACCTTGACCTTCTGAGTTTGGCTCATTTTGCTTAACATAATGCTCTCAAGTTCCATCCATTTTTCTGCAAGTGACATAATTTGGTTTTTCTTTATGGCTGAGTAAATTCCATCGTCTATACTTAACAATATTTTCTTTATTGATTCTTCTATTGATGAACACCTAAGTTGGTTCCATACTGTGGCTATTATGAATTTTGCTGCTATAAAAATGTATCACTGTAGTTTGATGACTTCAGTTCTTCAGGATAAAATACTAAGGAGTGGTATAGCTCGGTCATATGGTAATTGCATTCCTAGTCTTTTGAGGAGCCTCCATACTGATTTCCATAGGTTGTACTAATTTACAGTCTTATCAACACTATAAAAATGTTTTTTTTTTTCTCTACATCCTCTCTAGCATTCATTATTGTTTATATTCTTGATGGCTGACATTTTGACTGGAGTGAGATAAAATCTCCGTGTAGTTTTAATTCACACTTCCCTAGTTTCTAATGATGTCGAAATTTTTTAATATATTTGTTGGCTATTTGTATTTTTTCTTTTGAGAGATGTCTTTTTAGTTCATTTTTCCATTTATTAATTGGGTTATTTGGGATTTTTTGGTGTGTTAAGTTTTTTGAGTTCTTAATATATTTTGGATATTAATCCTCTGTCAGATGAATAGCTAGCAGATTTTCTCCCATTTTGTAGGTTCTCTCTTCACATTTTTTTTTCCTTTTTTTCCAAAACTTTTAAATTCAATGCCATCCCACTTGGCATTATTTACTGAGCTTTAGGAGGCTTAATGAGAAAGCTGTTGCCTATGTCTATGTTGGAGTATTGACACTACATTTAAATAATGTTTTGATACTGAGTCCTCTATGAATATTACATGTTGTTTTTTATAATGTACTAATTATATATATAAAATATTTCAAAAAGTTAATTTTAAGAATTTCCAGAATTGAAATCTAGATAATTTTTTACTATGAAAGACTTTACTCCATGCCATACAATGTATTGAATTTGTAGCTGATAAATTAAGATGGCTATTTAAACTAATACTTCTGTTTTCTTTCTGTAGTGTCTTCAACCAATCTTGTCACTCCTCCAGCAGTTGTCAGTAGTCAACCTAAGCTGCAGACTCCAGTGACCTCAGGTTCTCTGACAGCAGCATCAGTTCTTCCTGCACCCAATACAGCTACAGTAGTTGCTACTACTCAGGTGCCTAATGGAAATCCTCAACCTACAATCTCTATACAACCTTTGCCAGTGATTTTGCATGTACCTGTTGCAGTATCCTCACAGCCTCAGCTTCTACAGAGCCATCCAGGGACTTTAGTGACCAACCAACCATCCGGCAACGTTGAATTCATTTCTGTGCAAAGCCCACCTACAGTGAGTGGTCTTACCAAAAATCCAGTATCCTTGCCATCCTTGCCAAATCCTACTAAACCAAACAATGGTCCTTCTGTGCCCAGTCCTAGTATTCAAAGGAACTCTCCTGCCAGTGCTGCACCATTAGGAACAACACTTGCTGTACAGGCTGTTCCCACAGCACACTCTATCGTACAAGCCACAAGGACTTCTTTACCTACAGTAGGCCCATCAGGACTCTATAGTCCATCAAATAATCGTGGTCCTATACAGATGAAAATTCCAATTTCTGCTTTTAGTACGTCATCTTCTGCAGAACAGAACAGCACTACCACCCCAAGGATTGGTAAGTCACTCTGTTGTTTAGTAAAAGAAATGTAAGAATGTTAATGGCCTTTAGATGACTAAACTTTTTTTTTTTGTTGTTGTTAATTGGTAACATTTTTACCAAAACTTAAACACCCAAAAAAAAAAAAAAAACCAGATAAAATTGTTAGAAGAGCAGATTAAATAGAATTTCGCTGAGATTGTTTTTAGTAATTTTCTAGATACCTCCAAGAGAAATGATGTTATAAAAGTAGGTGTTGGGAGGGGGTTATTTTTATTGAGGTACAATATTTGTTCATTTTTATGAAATACAGTGTGATAGTTTGATACATGTACACAGTGTATGATGAATTAGGGTAGTATGCATTCTATCTCTTTAAACGTTAGTTGTTTTTATATGTTGGGAATGTTGTACTCTTCTAGTCATTTTGAGATACATCATAGATAGTCTATAGTATCTCAAAATGACTAGAAGAGTACAACATTCCCAACACGTAAAAACAACTAACGTTTAAAGAGATAGAATGCATACTACCCTAATTTATTGGTTAAAACTATCAGAAATAATATCTCCTATCTGTGTTTTGGTGCCCTTTATTGAACTTCTTTCCTTACTTCCTTTCCTTTTTCTCCCCAGTCTGAGAATGGGGTTATTTTGAATAAGAAGTTAGAATTTGTATTTTAGTAATTTTTTAATTTAGGCTTTGTAACAAGCACTGTGAAGTGCTTTTATAATACTTTTGTTAGTAAGTATCTTATTGATATCTGCTTGGGATAGAACAATAAAAGATGTATCCCTGCCCATTTGGGAAAATTCTTTGTGCATTTTATCACTCACAGTATCCAAATTCGAACAATTTAAAAATAGGTTCTTCCTTCTCCATATACCACATAATGTTCGATTCCTTTTTGTTTTTCTTTTTCCATAAGACACATAATTACGTTTGTATTTTACTTAGAAATATTGCAAAAAAGGAGAACTTGATGGTACCTGTATTTTTTTTCTTTTTGCAAAACTCTGTATCTTTGTTTCTAGAAAGCATACGTTTTGTATGCATTCTCAGACTTGCTTTTCATTTCTGACTTTACATTTATCCCCACTACTTTTGGAAAGATAAGCAAGAATGAGTAGACATCAACAAGTAGACACCTATGTTTGTGAGATGAAAAAAGATGCTTACTTTCAGTTGAGGTCAGGAGACCTCAAAAAAATACTAAAAATTTTTAGTATTTTTAGTATTTTTAATGTAATGTATAATTTATGATGAACATTATTTATATAATTTTAGAATTTATCTTCTTTATGAAATTTTGAGGCAAAGTTGATGTTATTGATTCGTGGTCACTAGATGAGATATTTTTGTTAATATAGAACTTTTCCTGGAAGATCATGGCGAGTAAGAAAAAAAAATTAGAAAAATACTTTGCTAAAGCTATGTTTGGAACCTAAACACTTCTATAGTATCAGAATTATATTTATTATTCTGTTCTCAAAATTTTATGAACATTTGGTAGACAAAAAGGGTATATGCCAAAATTATGTAGCTGATATACTCTATTAGGAGTAATGTGTCTGTTTTTGATTTATTTTACTTGTGTTAATTTTTTGCATATGAAATTTATAGTTTTTATGTCATTAATCAGTCCATCATACTTTTGAGATTAATGTACATTTATACTTAAACATAAATTTTTATATTTTAGCACATGTATTTACTTATATACACTTTATGTGTAAACTCTATTAAGGAGATTTTTATTTCAAGTTCTGTTTAACTAGAAATAAAATGAATTGCTAGATATTAACAATAAATAAACGTGAATGCCAACTTTATGTTATTTTTATAATGTTAATTAGAAAATGATCCTGTAAGATGACTGGGGGTGTATCTCAGTAGTAAAGTGTTCACATAGCATTCACAAGTGTTTGGTTTGGTCCCCAGCAACAACAACAACAACAACAAAAAAAAAACCTGTAATACGATGTTTTTTTTGATCATGCCTCCCTAATTTCAGAGGTGCCAGAAATCACATTAAAGTAATCATTTGGGCTTCCTGAAACTGACACTGAAGCCTAATAGCAATTTTTTGCTAAATATAAAAATCAAGTCCAAGCTTTATATCCCTATTGTGATAAATCAGTTAAGTTTTATAATTGAAACTTTGTAAGTCCCTTACTTATGTAGAAATTATTTACTTGCCTGATAAAAACATATGCTATATTATTATGTATACATTTGTATATATCTCATTATACTTTATTATATCCTTATGGATTTAAAGTCAGTATTTTCTGTTTATAGTAAAGTCCATTAGGAGCTATCTGGAAACTTAGGGCTCAAATTAAAGTTAATTTTCATTCATCCATGAAATGCTAGATGTCTGTATTGTTCCAAGGCCCTGCAGATACACAGAAATGTACAAAATAATCCCTCTTCTCACCAAACTTACAGTCTAGAGGGAACCTGGCCATTAAATAAGTATTTAATTATAAACGTAATGAGTGTATTTTAACTCCATTTTCTTTGAGAAGACATGAGAGAACATGGGAGATCTGGAAAGCTATGAGATAATGAACAGACTAATGGGGAAAATGAAGTTCAAGGGTTTTTATAGCATGGTATGACATGTGGAGAATGGTTTAGAGAGGGGATAATAATAGAATTAGTAGGAAAATCAATTTGGAGGCTCTTGCAGTGAACTAGATGTGAAAGGTGTGTTATTAAAAAACAAAAAGATTTAAAAGCTATTCAAGTTAGAATTGTCAGGCATAACTTATAAATTATTGATAGAAGATTCTATGGTAAGAAATGTTACACTCAGAGATGACTTTGGTTTCTAAGACTGTTACATATTAGTGCCATTTAATAAGCTATAGACATTAAAGAAAGTTGATTTGGAGAATTATCTAGTAATATAGAATTCATTTATAATTTTCAGATTTTACTAAACATTTCTTATTCTACGAGTATAAGAAAACTAGAGTTTAAATAAAATAAAAGACAATCACTTTTTCAACTCTAATTTTTTTAGTTTCTTCCAGGACCAAGTTAAATGTTTGAAGATTTTGCCTTCTATTTGTGTTCATACAACAATTATATAGACTTACTCAGGGAATACTGCCAGTATACACCTTTGTAAAGTACTTTTATGACTGTGGTAAAAATGCAATGTTGGTTAAAAGTGACCGATGGTTACATGAAATATTTTATAAGATAAATATTGAAAGGGTTTTATTTATTTTTTAAATGTGGTGCTGAGGATCAAACTCAGTGCCTCACACATGCTAGGCAAATGCTCTGCCACTGAACCACAACCCCAGCTCTAAAAATATGAAAGGATTTTAAGCTACAATTTTATTTCAAACCCTGACCAGTTTTGTTGATTGATAAATTGATTTATAACTTTTTACTTTCAGAGGTCATCTAAGAAAGATATTGTAGTGGGAAAAAAGTAAAAAAGATACAGTGAAACTGTAAAGTGATACATTAAAGGTCAAGGGGGAAAGTCAGTAATAAAGGGATGGGGAATATTAATTGAAAATGTAGAATAAGGAATATTATTGTAATTCTGTGAATAATTAACTTATTGCCCTAAAACAGTTGAAGTCCAAGAGAGAATCAGTCTGGGTAATGAATCATAGTTATTGTTTTAAAAAAGTGTTTGTATATAACATTTTTTAAAGCAATCTGAACCTTGAGGAATTTTTATATGAATTATAACAGAAAATGAAATTCACTCATTTAAAATTTTTATAAAGTTACCTTTTATTTTGTTTTGAAAATGGAAGTGCATTTCAATTCCAACTGAACATATTTTAACATAGTATATTAACAAATTAATGTTTTGATAATGTTACCAGCATATCTTAATATTCAGGCATGTAGGTTGAGTAACCTAAAATTAGTTTTATGTTAAATAGTCTTTCAGAAACTTCACAGTCTAAAACAGATACTCATTCATATTAAATTGTTTTTAACAATAAGTACCTATTAATATATTCTTTCTATAAAAATAAGTTAAATAATTTAGATAGGGTAGGAAAAATTGTAAGGGCTTTGTTTTTACTTCTTACCCTCTTTTTATGAGCAAATATGATAAAATTTAATATCTTCTTCTACCCCCTTCAGAAATTAAGGCAAAAACTTACTTGGTTTATTTTTTATTGTTGTTCTGTAAGTAGTTTTCATACACAACATTTTTTTCCACCAAAACTCCATATAAAGTTGAAAAACAAATAACTGAAAAGTAATCTGTTATAGAACTGAGAAATATGTAGGTATAATCACTTAAACTTACTCTATTGAATTTATTTTTAGTATTTTTGACATGTCATAAAAGTTTTTCCTCCATAAGACAATAGTATGAACTATATTTTAATATATTCCTCATTTTAGAACATTTAAGTCATGTATATCTTTTTCCAAGGTATTCCTTAGGATAAAGTTTAAATTGATGGGTCAGTGGTCAATGAGTAGATGTCTTTTTTAAAAATCTGTATTATGAATTTTTCCCTTTCTGAAAAAATACTGTATCACTGATCTCTCAAATAATCTATTAATCTATGTGGCATGTTTACAAAAAATAGTTGGAGAAAATTTCATGAATTATTGTATTTAAAGCAATGTAAACTTTTGCATATCATAGATATTTTTAAAAATTGTCCTTTTTCTTTTTTCACTTCTCAGAAAACCAAACCAACAAAACAGTAGATGCTTCTGTTAATAAAAAAGCTGCCGATAGCACATCACAGGTAAGATTTTTTCCTTCTACTTCAAAGTAAAATTCTAATTTCACAGGAGAGTGGAATTTCCATCAGTATTCTCTGATATAAAGAAAACTAATCCTAAGTGTGGTTTTTACAACTGTCCAGATATTTTTTTCACAGTTTTTCTGTAACGTTTAATAAAGAGTTGAGTTTCTTTGCTTAGCAATTCTCTAAGAAATAATATTAATCTATTAATCTATAATATTAATCTATAACTGGTTGAATTTACATTTGAAAGTCAAGTTTATTTGCCTTTATATGCTGTAAAGATTCAATCTGCACCACATGTATTATTCTAGGCTCTTCTTTTTGAGAGGATCTTAGCTGACTTACCCTCAACCTGTACTACTCTTCCTCACTCACTCCCTTTTCACCACCATTGTGATTTCCTTAAAGTAATCTTTTGGGGGAAGAAAGTCTCTTGTCTTTCAGATAGCTCTTTTCCATGTTAAATTTTAATTTCTCAGCAGTGGAGTAACTACTTCTTTCTTGTATTAATAGTGTTCTTCCCAATTCTTCTATATTACTTTAGGTGTAATGAATTTATAGTGGAGTTATTAGGTTGTTGATAGATTGTCTATACTCGTTGTTGATAGTCATGAAGTTGTTTATTTTCTTCTTTTTAATCATTTCAAGAAAGTCATATTATTCCTAGTCTTGAGTATCAGGCACAAGTATATTATAAGAATTTTAAAACAAGGTTATAGTGATCTTTAATTATGAGTATCCTCCTTTAAAATGATGAATTTTTGACTCAAGTTAAATATGCACAAGTGTTCACAGATCAAATAAAAACTTTAAAGAGATTTTATTTCTTATGAACTTTAGCAATCTTTGATTTTGAAGATCAAAGTGTTGTCAAATTGCATGAGGTGTTAATAAATTCATAATGGTTAATAAATACTTTCTAGAAGACATGTAGTATAGAAAATGAGAGAGTATTATTAGAAAATTATTAGTCATTAACATGACTTTCCAAGGGCCACATTCCTGGTAGCTGACCAAGCTTCAGTTATGGTTGTAGGTTCCTTTAGAGAGATGTACAGGTGGTAAGCAACTAGATCTTTTGTGTTAGTTCTTTCTTCGTAATTGCTAAAGTGCCTTGCTCTCTCTAGTCTTTCAGATATGTTCTTTATTTTATATTTATTACCACAATTTTTTAAAAAAAGCCGATATTTGTGCTCTCAATTTTATTTAAGTGTTGACCTTATAAGACTGATACATTATTAGCTAACTTTTTAGTTCTGAGTGCTAAAAATAATTGATAAAATCAATATTTGATGGCTTCAAACTAGAAGGTTCAGTAATGTAAGGATAGATATAAACATGGTGTCTTTTTTAGATATTTCACCTATAAAATGGAACTAATGTTACTGCGTCATAGGTTTAAATATGCTAATAAATGTAAGTAGAGACTATAAATATTAGAAATAAATGTTTAATAACTATAGAAAGAATTACCAATTATGTTTCTCAGAAAGAGAGTCTAGCCAGCAAACTCTCTGTAGTGCATATTTATCAGTCATATTGTGAGCAGTAAAAAATATAGTTTGATAACTTAGAACATTGATTATAGACCTTTTTTTCTTATCCTACAGAAGATTTTAATGATGTAAGATTTTCTCTGAGCACTTCTTTAGCTGCATTCCATAAATTTTTATAATGTCCCAATTTCATATCATTTATTTTCTTGTTATTTCTTTTTGGATCCTAGGTTGCTTAGCCTGTTTTTTAATTCCATGGTATTTGGAGATTTTGAAAGTATCTTTTGGCTGATTTCTCATTCAGTGTTGTTGTATTTAGAAAATATCCTCTGTATGATTTCAGTACCTGAGTATATTAGACTGTGTTATAAAGCCCAGTGCATGGTATATATTGGTGAATGTATCATTACACTTCAAAAGAGTATGTATTTTGCTGTTGGGTATAGTGGTATAGTTCTATAAATATCAATTAAAATAGTGTGGTTGATAATGTACTTTGGATTTTCTATGTGTTTACTGGATTGTTTTGTTTTGGTGTAATGTTTTTTTCTCCCTTCTTTTACCAAGAGTGGTATATTAGTCTCCAACATGACTATGAGTGTTTCTGTTTTTCCTTGTAATTTTGTCAGTTTTGCTTCATACATTTTGATGCTCTATTAAAACTATATGGTTTTCTATAATGTATAATATATAATCATGTTATACCTTCCTGAAACATTGTCCCTTTTATCATTATAAAGTTTTCTACTTTATATTAATAGGCACAGCAGTATTTTTGTGCTTACTATATGTTATTTTTTTTATCAGCCTTTTACTATTGACTCATTTGTATCTTTATATTTTAAAGTGAATTCCTACAAGACAAAAAATTAGTTATTTTCTGGTTCCTTGCTGTGTTAACCCTTCTGACAGTGTCTGCATTTTGATAGGATTATTTAGTCCGTTTATACTTAATGTAAATATGGATATATTTATGCTTAAGTTTCCTATTTTGCTGTTCTTTATCTTCATTCCCCTATTGGCTTTGTACTATATGTTTTGGTTTTTTTAAAGAGGGGTACTCTAGGGTTTACAGTATGTATCTGAGTTATACTACTGGTTAACTTATACCACTATACTTAGAGTTGATTGAATTATTTAGATAAATTATAGGAACCTTACAGCTATTCTTTTAGTGTTCTTGCTTTCTGTATGTTACATTTCTATTTTCATATAGTGGGTTTATCTTTACATATACTACATTCTTTTGCATATCTTCACACATTCCACATTTATAACATCTATGTGTTATAAATTTACAAATATATTATTTTTAAATTGCCCTGTAAATTTTAAAGAAATTAAGAATGGAAAAGATATTTAGACTTTAAAACTTATCCTTGTGTTTATATTTTCTGGTCTTCTTTTTCTTTCTATAAATTCAAATTGATATTTCCTTTCAAACTGAAGAATTTTCTTGTGTTTTTCTATATATAGATTTGCTCAGGATGAGTTTTCTTTTCTTTTTTAATATCCCGAACATGTGCTTTTGTGTGTTGTCTTTTTTCCTCGGGGAGAACTTCATTGGATTTAGAATTCTTCTTTTAAAAAGATATCAGGACTTTGGATATGTTCTTCAGTCTTCTTGCTTTCTTAGTTTGAACAAAAGCATTAGTTTTTGCTCCTTTGTAAAATATAATTTTCTCTGGTTGTTTTAACAGGTTTTTTTCATTATTGGTATTCAGTAGTTTGATTGTGAAATATATATAGTAGTATATTTTTTTAGGTTTGTCCCAATTGAGGTTCATTGAACCTCTTAGATTTGTAAACTAATGTTTTTCCACCAAATTTGGGGAGTTGTTAGTTATTATTTCTTCAGATAATTTTTAACTCCTTCATTTCCTCTGGTTTTTACTGAAATATTTCTCATTATTGCATAGGTCTCAGGTTCTTCTCTTATTTCCTTCTGCTTTTTCTCTTTATTTTTTTTGGATTGGAAAACTTCTGGTGATCTGTTACCAATTTCACAGAGGGTTTTTTTTTTTTCCCCCTTTGTCCTATAATCTGCTTTTGAGCCTGCCTAGATAATTTTTATTTTAATAATCGTTCTTTTCACCTTTACTATTTTTCCTTTTTGTCTTTCAAATTTGACTTTTTTGATATGATCTATTTGTGCCTTCATATTTTCCTTCAATTCTTCGAACACATTTTTAATAGCTATTTTGTAGTCTTTATCTGCTTAATGTAACATCTGGCTCCACTTAGAGTCAGTGTCTGACTGATTTTTTGTTCTAAATTGGATTCCACTCAATGGTCTTTCATGTTTGATAATTTTGGTTAAATTTCAAAACTAAGTCAGTTTTTAAAACTAGACCTTCTAGATAATGTTGTAGTGTATGACTTCTTTGACATTCTTTGAGAATTGTTAGGAGATTTTAATTTTTCATTTAACTGATTTATGGTTATATAAAATATATCATTTTTAATGAGATCATTTTCATAGATTTCCAGTTATAAGATTTTAGAATAATGTTACTGTGTTGGGATCAGGCCTGAATTTTGTAGTCAAGAAATCATTTTCTTTAATTTTATGAAGTTTTGAGTTTTGTAGACAAAGACCCTATTATTTGGAGTTGCTCTCAGTTTGATGTGTCAAAGTAAATTATGATTACCATTTATTAAGCTGTTAGCCATGCAACATGTGCAGTGTTAAGCATTTTGGGTACATACTTGACATATTTATATGACATATTTATAAATATGACATATTTTTAAAATGTCATATGTACAAATATAAACATAGATCAGCTAAATCCAAAATCAAAAGTTCCTAACAATTCTCAAAGAATATAAAAGAAGTCATGCACTACAATATTATCTAGAAGGTCTAGTTTTCAAGTTTTACTTAGTTTTGAAATTTAACCCAAAATTACCAAGTATGCACATTTTAGAACTTAAGGAAATTACCTTTTTCACATAGCTGAGTTGAGCTGTAAGATGTAATCAGTCCTTCTGACTTAAGAATCCTGACTCAGTAACTATCTATGTTGTCCTACCCTCCATTTTCTTTCTTTTTTTTTTTTTTTTGGTCACTGTCATATGATTTTTAAAGGTGGATTTTTTTGTTTGTTTGTTTTGGTCTTAATTATAATTTCTAATGATTTTGGACAATAGGTCGACCTTTGTCAAATTGGTCAACATGGCATAACATACCATATCATACCTCTTTTTTTTTTTTTTCCAGTTTAAAAGGTCTTTCTGATAATGAAAGAATTAGAAGAGAGTCTTTGATCCTGCCTTAGTCCAAAGTCTTTAGTTTCTCTTTTAATCCACTAGATAATATAATCTTGTATTCAAATAGTCTTCACCTCTAGAATACAATAAGCTTGAATTGCAAGTGTTTTATAATTTGCTCCTTAAGGAACATGTGTGGATATGTGTGTCCATGTGTGGGGAGTGTGTGTATATATATCAATAGATTCATTCATGCATATATGATACTTGTGTAAAGTATGTATATTGTATATGTACATGTATGTGTGTATATATATATATATATCACAACATACATATATATACATACATATCTCATCAACATGGATACAACTTAGAAAGTCTTCCACTATTGAAAAGGGGAAAGAAAATTTTTAAATTATTTCTAGTCTGGTTCTTTGAATTTTTTTCTTTTGAAAATGAAAATAGAATCATTGGCTTTGAAATCCCTGACAAGATCAAAAACTATAATGCACGTAGATTTTTCAAGGTATCCATTTTTTGAACCCTTATTTAATATAAACCTTACATTGTAGGTTTATATTAAGCATTAAGTGATTGATTTATTTAAAAAAAAATTGAGTTTCTTCTCCAAAAGCATAGTACGAAAAAGGGCATACAGCTGTGCACAATACTATGCAATCATGTTCTCAGGTAGTTTATAGACAGACTGTTATGGCATGGATAGATATTACATGATTAGAGTTACAATTTCTTTTTTTTTAGAGGGGAAAACAGATTTCAATTAGATTCTTTCTGTAACTTAATTCTGACTTTTAATGATTGGCTTTGGTATTTTGTTAAATTAATAATTGGTGATTTGCAGTGGAATTGATCATTTTGGATGTCAGAAAATGGATGGTTTATATTTAATACTTATTTTAATACTTAGTACTTAAAGCATTTAATCACTTTAAAGGTCTCTGCAGTGGACAGCTTCATTTTTAAAAAAAACTTCTGGAATTTTTTTTTGTAAATTGTATTTTCCATGGTAAGAGTTTAACTCATGACTACACTGGGGCATATCTATGACAAACTGTTTTTCTTGAGGTAAAGCCATTTAAGGACCCATATTGAACCAGACAACTCCTTATCACTCTTTCTCTTCATTATTACTACATTTTTCCTATATACCTGCCAGTTTCCTTTGAGAAATGCAGTTTTATTTTTCAGAGTGGAAAAGCCACTGGCAATGATTCAAGTGGTGTCATTGATCTCACAATGGATGATGAAGAGACTGGAGCTTTACAAGGTACTTCAATAGTAATAATAGTGAAGAATGCCTTTTTCCTCCTGTTATATATTTTTTCCTCCTGTTATACTAATATTCTATGAAGACATATCTCTATTTTTTCCTCCTGTTACACTAATATTCTGTGAAGAC
This sequence comes from Marmota monax, assembly GCF_021218885.2. Classification (NCBI taxonomy): domain Eukaryota; kingdom Metazoa; phylum Chordata; class Mammalia; order Rodentia; family Sciuridae; genus Marmota; species Marmota monax. Next base: position 3,124,804 of record NW_026695227.1, read on the forward strand.
ATATCTCTCCAACATTATGTTTGGTGTATTTGTATCCCTTTGAGAATGAGAGTTTTAAAAATTGAGTTAAAAATTAGAAATCAAATTTTGAATGAATATGAACAAGGCCTAGAGGAAAATAGCATCTAGCAGTGTATTTAATTTATTAGTGCCTCTGTATTTGTGTCTGTTATTTCACTTGATCCTTGCAAAACCTAGTCATACTCATTTTAGAGTTGAAAGAATTCATTGGACTTAGGACAAGTCACATTCACATCCAAAATCCTTAATAATTATAATATTATAATGATTTATGATATTTAGGAACTAAATTGGATATATATTAAAGCCTATTTCCTGTTTTTTTTTTTTTTTGAAGTGTTAATAGATGTTCTATAAATAAAATGATTCATGGTTAAAAAAGCTTGGGAAATGCTGAATTACAGTTCAGTGGGTCTTTTCCTTAATGTAAACTTCTTTAAGTCTTAGCTAACTTAGAATATAAATCTTAATTCATGATATAAAAGTATTTCTCAAACTTGTAGAAAATAATTTGGTTCACAGATATTTCTGTAAAACTCTGGTGATATTGAATGCATGTGGAAAATCTAGTAAGATCAGATGCTAAGTTAATTATTACTACCTTAAAGAAGTGAAACTTTTAAAAAAAAACCTGAGTCATATTTTAGGGAATAAGATACTTTATTTGGTTTTAGAGAAGTAAAATTAAATAGCTATACAGTTGAGTATATGACAACAAAGTTATTTTTTTCTTATAAAACTAAAGAACAGTTGAAATAAAACCATTCTTTCATCATGGTTGACTGCATACCAGTACAATCTTTTTGTTAGAGTTTCAAATTATCTGTATTGCTTTCACTTTTTTTTTTAATGGACAGATTTGACTATAATGGATCTGTAGAGGACAAAAATAAATGTAGGCTATTTTGAGATGATACAGGTAGGGCTGATTATACATTAAAATATAAAATAAGCAAAGTTTGTTTTAGTGCTCTTGCCATTTCACTTTCTAACATCCATTGCTTCCTGGGGTCCCTTTGCATTGTTCTACCTTTAGGTATGTCTTGAATTCCCCCATTCTAAAATACATTATTCTCCTGTAACATTAAAGTATCAATTGCTAAAGCCTTAAATTTTATTTAGAGTCAAGATAGATAAGGATCATTTTATATAGAGAGGCTTTTAGCTTGTACTCCTCATATTACATTATATAGTGGATTCCTATTCTTAAGAGACTTGTCTGAGGTGCAGACATTTATTTTCTAGGATATTGAGACCTTTTTTGGAAACTAGATATTGTGTACGTATTTTATTTTAAAGACCGGATAGTGATGATAAGCCTCCATTTGTATTGACAAACAGAAGAACCTAAACAACCTTGAGCAATTGGAATTCAAAGTCATACTGACAAACCCATCACTTTATAGTGTTTGTCTAGGAAAATTTCCTTGATACAGGTATGTATGTATATAGATAAGTATTCTTGCAATGAAATTATTCTGGTTGACATGATAACTATTGAATCCAGAAGATACTTCCACTAAAATAATAAAACAAACCAACTTCTTAAAAATATGAGGTAGAATTGCTTTCAGAAGCAATAGTGAATTATTTAAATAGCTCTTGACTTGGCTTTCAAATCCTCAAAAATACACATAATTAAAAAATAAAGAAGTCGCCTGGTGCAGTGGAGCATCCTTATAATCCCAGCAGCTCAGGAGGCTAAGACAGGAGGATCACAAGTTCAAAGCTTCAGCAAAAGTGAGTCACTAAGGAACTCAGTGAGACCCTGTTTCTAATTTAAAAAAAAAAAATAGGGCTGGGAATGTAGCTCAGTGGTTGAGTACCCCTGAGTTCAATCCTTGGTACCAAAAAAAAAAAGGGGGAAAGAAGTCGTTCTTGGAGAAGTGGGTAAACGTGACATTCCAATGGAAAATGAAAATTAAAACTCATCAATAAAGGAAAGTTATGTATTTTCTAATTTTTCTATCATTATTCCTAACGTGTCACTTTTAATTAACAGACCCAAAAAAGCTAAATCACACTCCTGTGTCAGCCATGGGTTCTTCTCAGCCTATGTCTCGACCATTGCAACCCATACAACCAGCACCACCTCTTCAGGCATCAGGGGTGCCAACAAGTGGACCATCTCAAACAACAATACACTTACTACCTGCAGGTAAATTTGCTGAATCACTGAGCAGAACCTGTAGTTTTGCCTGTAGAGAAGTATGACCATGGAATTGAGATGAAAGATTACATAGAAAATTAAGAATAATTTTCACTGTTATTTTGAAGGTGATATATGTCTTTTTAAATACAGTGTAATTTAGTGTTGCTGACTGTGTCAAGTAACAGTACTGGCAGAGAGTGATTATAAAGAGGACTTAATCTATATATCTTTGTCATTTGCCACTTTAAAGAACATGGATGACATAGTTTCTCTGGAAGGCCCAGTTATAATAATTATGTTCTGAGTAAATCCAAGATATAATCATTGACTTCTCAAGCAAGATTTTTTTTTGAGTGGTTCTTAATTTAAACTCTTCTCACACACCATCAGGACTTATATGCTAATATTCTACTTTCTGCAGTTCAAGAAACTATAAATCAGACATTTTCAAGATACAATCTGTATCACCTTACACTGTTCAGAAGCCAGTCAAGACAATTTATCTCCTTTTAATAAGTCTATTGCTTGGAAATTTATCTACAAAGTACTTATAACAATTGCTTACTAAGGAAAACATCGAGTTAATATGGGATTTTATCCAATGAAATTTATACTTAGAATACCTGAATAATTTGTAGGAAAAGGGATATTTTCTAGAGATTTAGCAAACCCATTCATTAACTAATCTTTGAATTATGAAATTATTTTTGATATAGTAAGTGCAGTGTGGTTTGGTGTAGTTATTACTGTGTAGATTTGTTGGATTTCAGAATTCTAGATGCTTAACGAGAATTTCCCATCAGTTAAACTACATTTTACCTTTTTGGCCTTGCTTATTGACTTACAGAAAACAGTAAGTGCTTATGTAAGACTTTATTTCTGGTGAAGTTTTATATTGGTTCTCATATTTAAATACCACTGTTTCATCTAAAGAGGCAGTTATTATTAATTCAACCTTAAAAGCTGGTAAGTTACCTGTGCTTCTGTGTTTATACAAAATTTTAACTATTACCCAATTTAGATATTTTAGAAGGAAATGTCATTATACAAATACATAGACAGCATAGATAATGAAAAGAGAAGTCTTCCTTGTATTAGTTTCTTTTTATGAAAGTTCACATTGAAAGTTGAAGATATGTAAAGACCAAGGGGTCTTCACCTGTTTTTTGTTTGTTTGCGTGCACACACGTGTGTGTGTGTGTGTATTTGTGTTTTATTTTTGGCTGCCTGGAAATCCAACCCAGCACTTTATGTATGCTATGCAATACTCTACCATGAGCTGCATGTTAGCCCGAGTTGTCTTATTAAGAAAACCTTTCTTTTTTTATGGGTAATTCTTCTTCAAACTTATTGAATTATGAAACCCATTTTTTGATGTGAAAGTAGATTTTGTGATGTTTTGTTACTACATGATCATTTCTAAAATGTGATTCTAATTCACAGAGTTATTAACAAGAAAATGTTAACTTCAGAATCACCATTTTGTTCAGGCTAGTGACAGGTATCTGTAGTCCCAGCTCTCAGTGAGACTGAGGCAAGAGAATCACTTCAGTCCAGGTGTTTGAGGTCATCCTAGACAAAATAGTGAAACCCTGAGACACCCTATCTTTTAAATAGAACACATTATTGTATTTCCGTTGTGTGAATTGAGACTCATTTTTTGATAACTGTCTGTTAACATTACTCAAGGTGTGTTAACGTTCTTTTGAGGTGGGGTTACCGGAGTAAAGGAAGAAGAAAATGTGAATGTAATAACTGGCCAAAAACATAGGTTGGTTCACTTGATAAAAATAAAAATATGAATTACAATAGCAAGCACTTTGATGAACTGAAATATAAAGATATTCTTTTAGATCTATACCTCCTTGTTAGAAGACACTATAGGGCCTATAATTTTAGGGAAAACTTTAGTATTGAGGAGGGACAAATTATTCTTTAAAGACATTCCCATAGCAAAGCATATTCTTAATCTAGTTCTATTATGTAGTCAAACCAAAGAGTGAAATTGAGTTGTTCTCTAAAGCTTGGATTTTAATATTACACTTAATTTTGGTTGGCCTTATCACTTTTACCTTGCAAGTTCATAAAGGACACTTTTATCTCTATCTTATAGTTTTTTACATTTTATATGGAGATAATTATCATGTAATATGGTTTGCTTAATAGAATATGCTGCATTCTTAATATCTTTTTATCCTTCCGTTAGCTCCAACCACCGTGAATGTAACACATCGTCCAATAACTCAGGTGACTACAAGACTCCCTGTACCAAGAGCTCCTGGAAACCATCAGGTGGTTTATACAACTCTCCCAGCACCACCACCTCAGGCTCCCCTCCGAGGAACTGTTATGCAGGCTCCTGCTGTTCGTCAGGTCAACCCTCAAAACAGTAAGTCTCTTTTCTTGTATATGGCTCTGAAGTTTATGTAGTTCCCTTTTCCGCATTTAGTTGGAGTGGCTTATATTGATTGACATTAGATTTTGCAAAAAGTGTGTATAATACCATATTAAAATAATTATTATAAGTTCAAAGCATCTGTTGTACAACATAGTTCTATAGTATAATTGATAACTATGTATTTATTGTATACTTGAAAATTGGTAATAGAAATTAAGTATTTGAGGGTAATGCATATTAATTAGCTTTGATTTAACTATTCCACAGTATATACATATTTCAAAACATACCATGCACCACAAGTATATAGTTTTTCAATTAAAAATTTTTTTAAGTGGCCAAAAAAAAATTATTACTAATTTACTTTTTTATCCTTAGGAAAATTCACCAGAGAAGGTTGGATATGTACACTATATGATTTGTGCTATGTGTGTTGTTTTCAATTTGACGTCACTTATTTATTAACTATATCTTTAATATAGTGCCTTATTTGATGTATAGCTATACTCCATTCTGTTAAAGAAACATCAGTGCCTAATTAAAGTGGATATGTTCAATTTTGGTTTAGTCCAGGTGATTGAAATCATTTTAAAAGATAGATTCCATTGAGAAACTCTTTTAAGTACGAAGGTGCTTGAGAAATAAAAGAAGGGAAACTAAGGAAACTTTTACTTTCCTATACATATGTTATATATTACTGATATATATAACTATGTATATAATTTGTAAATTATAGTAACTATATTTATTATATTAAAAATACTTTATATGTTTTAGTAGTAGAATATAGCATATGAATTCAAGTTGTGTAAGAGGTATATTTAAAGTTTAAAGAAAAATAATAAAGTAGATTACCTATGAACTTACTAGATTATGAAGTAAGATTAACCAGTAACCTATAGGCCCTATTGTATCCCAATCCCTTTTCTTTTACTATCCTTGCTTTTCTCTTGGTCATTCTGCTTTAAAAGTTTTGTCACCAATATAGTTATATGTATAATAAATACACACGTGTATACATACATAAATACATACATATATGTGTGTGCGTGCGTGTGTATGAAACTTTTGAAAAATTTAATAGCAAAGATAAATATAGGTGTTTAAAGAAACTATAATAATGTCATTATTATATATGGTAGCTATGAGAGTCATTTTTTCATTGTCTGGCTTTAACATTCTCAAGTTGTTAAGAGCCTTCTCTGGGAAAATCAGTTGCATAAAAATGAGGTTTGGGAAACTAGATTCACCAGGGCACCTTCTGGCAGAACTATGATATAAGCCAGCTACTGAATATATGACTGAAATATGATTGAGACAGTATATGTCTCTGTTCTCTACTTCTGTTGCCCTGGGGTATGTCTTAGAAATGTCATTTGTGGATAAAATAAGTAGTTTCCTCCATTGATCCGTGGGACATGAAGAAAAAGAGAAAAACCTAATTAGCACAAGGCAAGGATGACCTTTCTTGTGGGATACTGCTACATCGATGTTCATAGCAGCACAATTCACAATTGCTAGACTGTGGAACCAACCCAGATGCCCTTCAATAGATGAATGGATAAAAAAAATGTGGCATTTATACACCATGGAGTATTACGCAGCACTAAAAAATGACAAAATCATAGAATTTGCAGGGAAATGGATGGCACTAGAGCAGATTATGCTTAGTGAAGCTAGCCAATCCCTAAAAAACAAATACCAAATGTCTTCTTTGATATAATGATAGCAACTAAGAACAGAGCAGGGAGGAAGAGCAGGAAGAAAAGATTAACATTAAACAGATACATGAGGTGGGATGGAAAGGGAGAGAAAAGGGAAATTGCATGGTAATGGAGGGAGACCCTCATTGTTATACAAAATTACATATAAGAGGTTGTGAGGGGAATGGGAAAATAAACAAGGAGAGATATGAATTACAGTGGATGGGGTAGAGAGAGAAGATGGGAGGGGAGGGAGGGGGGATGGTAGAGGATAGGAAAGGTAGCAGAATACAACAGTTACTAATAGGGCATTATGTAAAAATGTGGATTATAACCGATGTGATTCTGCAATCTGTATTTGGGGTAAAATTGGGAGTTCATAACCAACTTGAATCTAATATATGAAATATGATATGTCAAGAGCTTTATAATGTTTTGAACAACCAATAAAAAAAAATTAAAAAAAAAAAATAGAAATGTGAAAGAAGACAGGAATCTTTATAAAGACAACTTCAGTTTGTCTTTTGAGTCACTATTTCATTGAAGTTTGTCTGCCTCCTTCTTGTGTGGCACAGAACCAGTGTTCTGGGATTTTTGTTTGTAGTCCTCCTAGTGAGAATACATGTATTTCTTTCTGTGCTGGATATCCTTTTCTTATGTCTTCCTTTCTTCTTCTTCTTCTTTTTTTTTTTTTTTTCTCATATCAGTGACATATAATTCAGTGGGTACTTGAGAAGGGGTTCCCAGAAGTTTGTATTTTTTTTTTTAATTTAAATTTTAATTTTTTTTTAGTCATACATGACAGCAGAATGTATTTTGACACATAATACATACATGGAATGTACTACATCAATCATATTGTCTATTCTGCTGCCCTTCCTATCACCCCTATCCCCCCCTTCTCTCCCATCCTTTCTCTCTGTCCAATCTAATGTGACACACTTTTTTTTTCTTTTTCTCATTACAACATCATAAATGTATTCTGTATAACAATGAAGTTCTCCTTCCAACTTTCATGCAACTCCCCTTCTCCCTATTTTTCCCTCTCACCTCTCTTCCCTATTTAGTGGTAGTCTTCTTCTCATGCTCTTCCTCCCTATCCCATTTTGAATCACCCCCCTTATATCAGAGAAGACATTCAGCATTTGTTTTTTAGGGATTGGCTAACTTCACTTAGCATAATCTGCTCTAGTGCCATCCATTTCCCTGCAAATGCCATGATTTTGTTATTTTTTAGTGCTGAGTAATATTCCATTGTGTATAAATGCAACCTTTTTTTTTTAATCCATTCGTCTATTGAAGGGCATCTAGGTTGGTTCCACAGTCTTGCTATTGTGAATTGTGCTGCTATGAACATTGATGTAGCTGTGTCCCTTTAGCATGGTCTTTTTAAGACTTTTGGGTATAGTCCGAGAAGGGGAATAGCTGGGTCAAATGGTGGTTCTATTCCCAGCTTTCCAAGGAATCTCCATACTGCCCTCCATGCTGCACCAATTTGCAGTCCCACCAGCAATGTACAAGTGTACCTTTTCCCCCACATCCTCGCCAGCACTTTTTATTGTTTGACTTCATAATATTCTTACTGGAGTGAGATGGTATCTTAGAGTGGTTTTAATTTGCATTTCTCTGATTGCTAGAGATGGTGAGCATTTTTTCATATATTTGTTGATTGATTGTATATCCTCTTCTGAGAAGTTTCTGTTCAAGTCCTTGGCCCATTTGTTGATTGGGTTATTTGCTTTTTTGTTGTTTAACTTTTTGAGTTCTTTGTATACTCTAGAGATTAGAGCTCTTTCTGATGTTTGAGGGGTAAAAATTTGTTCCCAGGATGTCTGCTCCCTATTCACCTTGCCTATTATTTCTCTTGCTGAGAAAAAACTTTTTAGTTTGAATATGTCCCATTTGTTGATTCTTGGTTTTAGCTCTTGTGCTATAGGTGTCTTATTAAGAAATTTGGGGCCTGCCCCCACGTGATGAAGATTAGGACCAACTTTATCTTCTATTAGACGCAAAGTCTCTGGTCTGATTCCTAGCTCCTTGATCCATTTTGAGTTGACTTTTGTGCATGGTGAGAGAAAGGGATTCAATTTCATTTTGTTGCATATGGATTTCCAGTTCTCCCAGCACCATTTGTTGAAGATGCTATCCTTTCTCCATTGCATGGTTTTAGCACCTTTGTCTAATATAAGGTAGTTGTAATTTTGTGGATTTGTCTCTGTGTCTTCTATTTTGTACCATTGGTCTACCAGCCTATTTTGGTGCCAGTACCATGCTGTTTTTGTTACTATTGCTCTATAGTATAGTTTAAAATCTGATATCGCGATACCACCAATTTCATTCTTCCTGCTTAGAATTACTTTAGCTATTCTGGGTCTCTTGTTTTTCCAGATGAATTTCATGATTGCTTTTTCTATTTCTGCAAGGAATGTCATTGGGATTTTGATGGGAATTGCATTGGATCTGTAAAGTGCTTTTGGTAGTATGGCCATCTTAATAATATTAATTCTACTAATCCATGAGCAAGGTAAATCCTTCCATCTTCTAAGGTCTTCTTCTATTTCTTTCTTCAGGGTTCTGTAGTTTTCATTGTATAGCTCTTTTACCTCTTTTGTTAAGTTGATTCCCAGGTATTTTATTTTATATTTTTTTTTTGAGGATATTGTGAATGGAGTAGTTGTCCTCATTTCCATTTCAGAGAATTTATTACTGATATACAGGAATGCCTTTGATTTATTGGTATTGATTTTATATCCTGTCACTTTGCTGAATTCATTTACTAGTTCTAGAAGTTTCTTGGTTGAATTTTTTGGGTCTGCTAGGTATAGGATCATGTCATCGGCAAATAGTGCTAACTTAAGTTCTTCTTTTCCTATATTTATGCCTTTAATTTCTTTCGTCTGTCTAATTGCTCTGGCTAGTGTTTCAAGAACTATGTTGAATAGAAGTGGTGAGAGAGGAGGGCATCCCTGTCTTGTTCCAGATTTTAAAGGGAATGCCTTCAATTTTTCTCCATTTAGAATGATGCTGGCCTGAGGCTTAGCGAATATAGCTTTTACCATTTTGAGGTGATTTCCTGTTATCCTTAATTTTTCTAGAGTTTTGAACATAAAGGGATGCTGTATTTTGTCGAATGCTTTTTCAGCATCTATCGAGATGATCATATAGTTCTTATCTTTAAGTCTATTGATGTAGTGAATTACATTTATTGATTTCCGTATATTGAACCAGCCTTGCATCCCAGGGATGAATCCCACTTGATCATGGTGCACGATTTTTTTGATATATTTTTGTATCCGATTTGCCAGAATTTTATTGAGGATTTTTGCATCTAAATTCATTAGGGATATTGGTCTGAAGTTTTCTTTCTTTGAAGTGTCTTTATCTGGTTTTGGAATCGGGGTGATATTGGCCTCATAGAATGAATTTGGAAGTACTCCCTCTTTTTCTATATCCTGAAATAGATTGTAGAGAATTGGTATTAGTTCTTCTTTAAAGCTCTTTTAAAACTCTGCTGTATATCCGTCCGGTCCTGGGCTTTTCTTGGTTGGTAGTCTTTTGATGGCTTCTTCTATTTCCTCACTTGATATTGGTCTATTTAGGTTGTTTATATCATCCTGACTCAATCCGGGTAGCTCATATGCCTTAAGGAATTTATCGATGCTTTCACTATCCTCTATTTTATTAGAGTATAGGGTTTCAAAATAATTTCTGATTATCTTCTGTATTTTTTGTATTTTTTGAGTGCTTGCATATTACGAAGATTTCTTCATGCTTAACTGATAGTTTGGCCAAGTATAAACTTCTAGTTTGGATTTTTTTTTTCCTGCATTCTAAAAATATTGCTTCACCAACATCAAGTGTTAAATCAGTGTTCTACTAAATTTACAGAATTCTGATGTTATTCCTTAATTTTTTTTTTTTTTATAGGTGTTACAGTTCGAGTGCCTCAAACAACCACATATGTTGTTAACAATGGATTAACTCTGGGATCAGCAGGTCCTCAGCTCACAGTGCATCACCGACCACCACAAGTGCATACTGTAAATGTCGATGCTTGGCTTTATAAAATTCTCAACTATACAGCTGTTAAATATTATTGTAGCTAGAATTTTTTCTTTCAAGTAGTAATACTAAAGGGAAATGACAGGTCTTTCTGCTCTTCCAGTAGGAGTTTATTTAAGAAAGTTGGTCATACCATTATGAATAAATGTTCTAAGGGTAATGATCATTGAGTTTGCTTATGGCATACAAATGGTATTTTTAATTTTTTTATGTTCTAACTTTATTCTTTCCCTCAAAATCTTATATCAGTCCTAACTACTATATTATTATTAATTTATTGTTTTAAATAATCCACTGGTTTAGGAAATTCATTTGTTAAGGTGGAAAAATCCAAAGCTTTATCATTAGATTTAACCTCTAAAACAGTGTCACATCATTCTGTGACATGAATATGATAGCATTGATTGGAATGGAATATCATGAAAATTGGTATGCTTGCTTTATGAGAGGAAGACAAGAGATTGGGTTTGATATTACTTATTTCCTAGGAGAACATCTCTTTTTAAATACTAATAATAATGCCTAGCATTTGTGAGTGTTTAACGTATTCCCTGCATTGTTAGTATACTTAGTCCTAATCCAGGAGTTTTTTGGGACTGCTACCTAAAGGACTTTTAAAATTTTTTTGTTACAGTCAGGTGTGGTAGTGCACACCATAATTCCAGTGGCTCCAGGGGCTGAGGCAGGAGTATTGCAAGTTCAAAGCCAGCCTTAGCAAAAGCAAGGTGCTAAGCAACTCAGTGAGACCCTGTCTCTAAAATATGGCTGAGGATGTGGGTCAGTGGTTGAATGCCCCTGAGTTTAATCCCCAGTATTCCCCTCTTCCTCCCCTTTTTTGTTATAGATGTGGCCCATGTTCACCAAGTTTGTTAACCAACTTAAGGTCATACCTCCTAGACATCCGTGAATCTAGCTCTATAGTCTTTGTTCTGTAGTCTTTTAGTAACAATTTTTATTATTTCACTGTAGTAGAAAAAGTAATATCAGTGGAGCATTCAATATATGTTAGGTACTTTATGAAATACTTCACATGTATTATTTAATCTTCACAATCCTATGAGGAATAAAATTATTATTCTCCTTTTGGGAAGAAAATGGTGTGCTGTGTCACAAGTTGTTAAAGGATTGCTCAGTATCATTAAGCTAGTCAGAGCCAGAACCAGAAATGGCCTAATCTTAGCACCTCTAGAGTATATTCACAATACTTCAACTCTGGCTGTATTTGGGTATGTAACAAATAGGTTATTTCTATTGTTTGCAGTTACAAATAAGTTTTCATCAAATATTCCTTTAAAAATAAACAGCAAAAATGTCATTTATAGTATTCTTTGCAAATTTTATAACCCATCAGAGCTTTTTACAATTAAAAAAAATTTTTAAGTGAATAATTTCTTATGTATTATCTTAAAATGAACTTTATCTCACCAGAGAAATAGACATTTCTTTTAATTTTAATGCAATTTTTAAAATACTTTTGAGATAGCTGTTTTCAAACATATATGAAAGAAAAAACAGTATAACCATTTCTTCAGTACTGATAACCCTATTTTGACAGTTATCAGCACATGATCATCTTTATTTCATCCATATTGCCACCCATCTGTTTATACTCAGGCATATGCTCAATTATTTTTGAGCAACGACGCACTGATGTTATATGTTTCTGTAAAACTTCAGTTAAAACCTCCACTGCAGGAGCTGGGGTTGTAGTTCACTGGTAGAGCACTTGCCTAGCATGTGAGGCACTGGTTTGATCCTCAGCACCACATAAAAATAAATAAAATTAAGATATTGTGTCCTTCTGTGACTAAAACAAAAAAAATTCAAAACAAAACAAAACTCCACTGCAGTTGCAAAAACAAATACTCATTTGTGAGATCTGAGCAGATTCAGAATCATAAAAGTTGATTTTATAGGCCATTTCAGCTATTATCAAACACGTAAAACTCTGTGATCCCTCTAGTCAAAGGCTAGCTATATGTTTATTTAATGGTTTTTACTGAAGTGATTAAGTCGCTTTAGGAAAAGAGAGAACTTTAGAGGAAATATAGCAACTTGACCAATACTCATATCAATTCTACTTCAGTTTTTCGTGTATTAGTTAGCATATTTTTTTATGCATTCTTACTGTATGCACATCACAGTACTAAGCTTTGCATGGAGTTATATTTTTTCATATACATTAGTAATGACTATACATATTAATAGAATTTAGTATGATATTTCCATACATGGATATCACGTGTACGGATCAAATTCACCTTCCCTTTTAAGTCTAGGTTTATTTCTATTACAATCTTTGTTATTCTTTTCTTTAAATTTGGGTTTTGGTTTGTTCTTGCTTTCTGAGCCCTTGATATATATCATTAGGTTGTTTTAAAGAAATCTTTCTATTTTTTTGATGTAGGCATTCATTGTTATAAACTTACCTCAGTACTACTATTGCTGCATTCCATAGTTTTGATGTATTTCCATGTTCATTTGCAGTGAGAAATCCTGACTCAGTGGCTCATTGTTGGTTCAAAAGTGTGTTATTCAGTTGTTAATTGATTGGTATACTTTCTGAAATGTCCTTTGTTATTGACTTCTGGTTTTATTCCATTGTTATCAGAAAAGATAAAAGTCTATGGTTTCAGTTTTTTACATTTGTTAAGATTCTTTTTTTTTCTTTTTGGTGGCCTGATGGATATGTTGTCTAGTCTAGAGAAAGTTTTATAGGCTGATGAAAATGATTGTATTCCATAGGTATTGTATGAAATAGTTTCTAGGCATATGTTAAGTCTCTTTGATCTATAGTAGAGTTTTAACTTTGTTTTGTTGACTTTTCTGTCTGGATGACCTCTCCATTGATGAAAGTACAATGTGAGCATTCCTATTATTGAATTGGAATCTATCTATTCTTGTAGGTCAAAAAGGCTTTTTTTATTTATAAAAGTGAATGCTCTGACATTAGGTACATATAGATCTATAATTTTTATGCTATCTCTTACCGAATTGATCCCTTGAACATTATATAGTGACCTTCTTCATCTCTTTAGTTTTTATCTTTTTAAAGTCTTATTTTGTCAGATAGAAGTATAGCTGTTCCTGCTAGCTTGGGTTTCCATTACTATCTTTTATTTCAGTTTGTATGTGTCTTTACTGGTAAAGCAACTTTCTTGTAGACAGCATATTGTGGGTTTTGGCATTTTATCCATTTAAGCAGTATAAATCTTTTATTTGGAGATTTCAGTTTACATTCAATAATTATTATTGGTAATAATAATATTACTATTATTGATTATATTCTAATTATTTTTCTTCCTTATTCATCTTTGTGGTTTGATAGTGTACTGTATTGAAAACATTTTATTCTTTAATGTTTCTCCTTTGTGTTTCTCCTCCTCTAGTGGGATTTATATTTTCATATGCTTTTATGATGGTAATAATCTTTCACTTTTGGATATAAGACTCCCTTAAAATATGTTTTTGTCAGGCTGTTGTGAATTCCTTCCAATTTTTGCTTGTTTCAAGGCCTTTATTCTTCATTCTGAAGGATAGGTTTGCTAGGTCTAGTAATCTTGCTTAGAAGTAATTTTCTTTCAGGGCTTGGATTGCATTATTCCATTCCTTCCTAGACATCCTGGTTTCTGTTAACAAATCTGCTATTAGTTCAGTGGGGATACCCTTAAATATGACTTGGAGTTTCTCTTGAGAATTTTAGAATACTTTGTCTTATACTTTAGACAGCTTGACTCTATAAGGCATATATTTGTTTGTTTTGTGGTACTGGCGATTGACCCCCTGGGCCTCATGCATGCTAGCAGGCACTCTACCACTTAGCCACATCACTAGCCTGCCATGGAAATATAAAAAGATCTTATTAGATCTTTAGTATTTAATATTTAGTTTATACAAATTATTCACATACCAAAATGGTGCTGGGAATTTAACTTGCAGCCCCCTTCTTGTTAAGTATGCTCCGAGCTACACCCCAGCCTTAACTATATATAACATTTGTTAAGTGAATTTCAATTAAGGAAATTAATTGTTTGTTATGTGACTTCCAGTATAAAGTCAGTGAACCAATGATATGTTCCACTTCGGAGAAAAAAAAAAATCACTCATACACCTTTTTTTCTGGTTCTCAAATCCTTTTTGAAGAAATTATTCTCATTGTTACCTAACACCCAGATATAACAGTAATATTTACAATAATGACATTGTTCCAGTGTTGGATATTATCTGTCAAGAGGGTTTTTTAAAGTTAATACCCTGCTTTTTCATTATGTGGCCTTAACCTACCTTCCCAAATTTTTTATTTATTTATTTATTTATTTATTTATTTATCTATCTATCTATTTATTTATTTCCATTCACATAACCTATGGCTAAGAAAAAGGTTTTCTGGCCTGTAAATCCTCTCACTTTAGTATCCCCATGCTTTTGCTTATGCTTTACCTATTGACTGAAAGGTACATAACTATTTCTGCATCTCTTTAAGTCCTATTTTTCATGGTTCAATTTAAATATCACCAATCACCAATTGCAAGCTGACCAAGGACATAATATGCATTCAACGTTAAATATGCTTATTTATAAGAATACAATACTGTCTTTATTGGCAAAACAGCTTCAAAATGAAAATATAATAATGTATACTTCAATTTCATATGATAAACTTTCAAACATGATTTTAAAGAATGTTGTGTTCAAGTGAGAATCTATAGAATAGTTACTTAAATCAGATATTAATTTTTTAGAAGTATATGATTTCTACTTTTACAGTGTCCCTTTTGTTACTGGAGATTGAAACCCAGGGGCACTTAACCACTGAGCCACATCCCCAGCTCCCCTTTTTTTTGTATTTTATTTAGAGACAAGTTCTCAGCGAGTTGCTTAGGACCTCACTAAGTTGCTGAGGCTGGCTTTGAACTTGCAATCCTCCTGCCTCAGGCTCTCGAGCTACTGAGATTACAGGCATGTGGCACTGCGTCTGGCTTACTGTCTCTTAAAAAATGATATTCTTTCAGCAAGAGCATTTTATTTATCAAGAAAAACCTCAATATTTTAGGTCTCAGGAGTATTAGTAGAAGTACCCTTAACACCATTGTTTTGGGCACGATTGGTTACAAAATACCAAATAGAACTTTTGAAACTTAGTGTGGTATCCCACACCAATTTATGTAAAATGATCGCTCTATATGTAATCTTTAGGATGTCTTAATTCTAGCATTCTATAATAATTCTTTCTGTAATCACTTGTAAAGCAATGTGATTCTTCTTTTGTTAGGAGCCCCCACGCCCCGTGCACCCTGCACCCTTACCAGAAGCCCCACAACCACAGCGTCTGCCTCCAGAAGCTGCCAGCACCTCTCTGCCTCAGAAGCCACACTTGAAGTTAGCACGAGTTCAGAGTCAAAATGGCATTGTACTGTCATGGAGTGTCTTGGAGGTGGATCGAAGCTGTGCTACTGTGGAAAGTTACCATCTCTATGCTTACCATGAGGAACCCAGTGCCACTGTGCCCTCACAATGGAAAAAGATTGGGGAAGTAAAGGCACTTCCCTTGCCCATGGCTTGTACTCTCACCCAGTTTGTTTCTGGCAGCAAATACTATTTTGCAGTACGAGCCAAGGATATTTATGGACGTTTTGGACCTTTTTGTGATCCTCAGTCAACGGATGTGATCTCTTCTTCCCAGAGCAATTAAACCTTGGAGCCTTTATCTTTTCCTCTTTTAAAAGTTTCACCTTTTGGTCTTGTTTTTAATCTTGTGCATGATACCTAATGTAAAATCCACATTGTGCAAGATTTCTTGGACAGATGTGTGTATGCACTACATTTGTTTATAACCAGAAGCAAAATAAACTCAGCCCATAAAGCAAGAATCTTCTCCCAGACAATTCAGCTTCAGGGTTTTGAAATGTATATGTGTGTACCTTGCTTTAGTTTTGAGGCTAGGAACGTGTGTATGTGACTTTTTTTTTTTTTTTTTTTTTTTTTTTTTTGCAGGGTGGGGGGCTTCATTTTGTTTCTATGTTTATTGCAGTGGAAACTCCCATTTTTGTTCTCACATTTACCTCTGTTTCGTATGAAGTAGGTTAAATATCTGCAAGGAATCTATAGTATCAGAGTTAAGTGATTTAAACTAAATCTAAACAAAACCCAAAGAAATAAAAAGCAAAATGACTAGTTTAAAATAGGTTAATTTGAACACAGGAAAGAATTTGTACATTTTTTTGTTTCTTAAGTTGTTAATTAAATGAAAAACATCTGCAGTGACACCCTCCCCTTTCTTAACCAGGCTTTTATGTTTATTTTGTGCCTTACAGATTTACTATAGAAATAAACATGGCCATATGTCCACTGTTGTTACTCTTTGCTCTTAGCTTTTCAACCTTTATTTCTCCATCATCTCCACAAAATATAGCACACACCCCCCTCAAGTAAGTTCAAACCAAGGCCTTTATATGTACATATATATGTGTGTACACACACACACACGTATAACTTTTTTTTTTCTCATCTGTGGCATCATCATTTAACTTTAAAAACTTGACTTGCTGGTTTCTTCTAAGGGTATAGATGCTTTTGAGTCATTATTTAACTTCAAAAAATGGACCAAGAGAAAAACATTGTTTAAGAAAGTTTGCCATCAGACCTGTTTTATGTTGCACACTGTGTTAGACACTATGAAAGCAGTTCTAGTATACTTAACCACCCATGGTACAGTTGCCTTTCAAAGGAAATGAACAGTAAGATTCACCAAATACAATGAGCTAATATATCAAGAGGAAAGTTCCATTTCCTCTTTATTTTCATGTCATCCTTCCTGTTTTAACCTTTTGTTTTGATGGTGCCAAGTTTAATCTGATTAGCGTTCATCAGCTTTGGATAAAATTGAAAGTATTATTTTGGGTCATTCTCTATAATAATGAAATATAACATCTTGTTATCTCCATTCTCAATTAGTGAAATTCAACTTAGGTCATGGATTGTCAGTATGAGTGTCAGCTATACTGGTGTCAGGTTAGTGTTTTTTGAGTAGATAGTTTTTAGGACAAGAGGTCTGGGTTGATGAGAGTGCAACTGGAAATATTTTGAAAAGTATTTATGGAGTTTGTGAAATCACTTTTCAAGTCGTCTTGTGAAATTTGAATTCACATTTTTACCTTCTCAAAATAAATTGGTCATTTATTTTTCCTGGAATTAATAGGAGGGAGCTATCATTTTTATTAATATTGTTTTGTTTACAACTTTGATGGCTTAAAATAGAAAGTATTATAGTTGTAAAGAAATTTTTTTAGAGACTGCACTGGTCATTGTACTGTCATCTTAAATATGAAGTTTGATGATGAAGAAAGCCTATAGGTTACCAAAATGTCAATGCTCCTAACCTTCCTTTCACTCTCAGAAAATGAGATCACAGTGAGAATTAGAATTTTCCACAAGTCAAATTTGCCAACCAACTATGTAGATATTACTCATTCTAGGGCAAATGATGATGTTAATGAAGTTGCCAATGTTATGGCAATAAAGATTTCAACAGGAGGAAACTTAATTGTCTTCTAGATGTATATGAGCAACTATCTATATCTGCATGTTTATATGTTTTTACCTAAAGTGGTTGCAATGTTGATGATGTGTTCAAGATCATTCCTGTCTGCAGAACAGAAAAGCCCATGCTCAAAATTGTTCTTTATTGACTGGTTTTATGGTCATGAGTTTTATGGTCAACAATTTGCTTATCCTGCCTACAAAAGGTTCCCTTGATGAATATTTGTATTTATATTTACTAATCTTATTTTAAGTTTTCATAGTATTATTAAGCAGGTGAAGAAAGCCCAGTAGAATGAAAATGTTTAATTATTTTAGCCTATATTTGGTGTTTTCTGTCAAAGAAAAGCTAAGTTCTCAAATAGTAATTCTAAAAATAGATTTACTACAGAAAATAATTTCCTAAAACTTATTTTATTCCAGATGGTGGAAGGAAGGTATAAAGAGAGATTGTAATTATTTACAGAAAAAAAAAGTATATTTATTATAAGATGGTCTCCTCAAATTAACCTGCCATGGGATTAATGTACAATAGCCACACTGGATTTACTGAAAGGGACTAAGTTAGAATGCTAGGATTTTATTTGGGGCAAGTTTAAATGTTGATGAGTGTTTTTTGTTTGAGTACTTTGGAAGAGAGAATGGAGGACTCAACTAGAAATAGCTAATGATAATGAACTCTTTAGTATCAGTTCATACTCCATGGTTATCTTTTTTATTTCATGGTATCTTTTCACAAAGTATTATAAATAAGCTCAATTATCCCATTTTGGGAATGCAAGTTTGCTACATTTTTAGCCTGACAATACTTGTATAGGTATTGCCTTATTGGAAATCCTGGAAACTTCTGATATTTCAACCTGAAATGTAGGAATGATTATATGGCAACAGTAATGTTTATTACTCTCTACTTTGAACCTTGTCAGAGTAATCTTCACCTGTTTTAGGTGTGAGCAAACCTCTTTTTAAAATTATGTTCTTGCTAGTAAATGTATAAATGGCATACAAAGACGACATGTGTTAATTAACTTTATAAGGTATCTATATCCCTCCATTTGTCTGGACTCACTTTTTAAAATATGCAGAATACATTGTACTGTTTCACACAGTATTTAATTTTATAAGAGAAGTGGAAAGCTTTCTTCCATGAACAGTGAATATTTGTCTGGATACCATTTGCCTCACAGAGAGGTGTTCCCCATTCCCACACCCATTCCCATTGCCCTAAAATAAATACCTTGGAAAAAAGCAACCTTCAAGGAGCCTAAAATCTTACTTAGGTGCATCTCTCTGCAGAAGTCTCACAGCATTGTCTAAGTGTTAACTTAGTTTTTGTAACTTGGTTTTTTTGCTCTAAGTATTCTCCAAATTAGCATTTTTGCAGCAAGGTTAGTGTCAGTATTCCATGATAGGCATTTATCTTGTTCCATGAGTTCTCCAGTACTGTAAAAAGTTAACAAAATAATATCTATGGTATCTCTCATTTATATATACTGTGATCTCAGCACAGTAGGGTACTTTAGATACCTTCCAAGTATTCTCCCTAACTTTCCTTCTTGGGCCATGTCAATATCCTCAGTATCTTATGATTTTTGTTGTTATTACTGAACTGTTGTTGGCCTACTTTATTCTGATTTCCAGAAAAACCATGTCCCAGTATTAGATTATTGCAAATAATTATCTAAAACCAATATATGATTCTGCTTTTTGTAACTATTTACTGGGCAAATGCTGTTTCTTGTTCATTGGTTTGGTTTGGTTTTTCTGAGATACACACAAAACAACAACAACCACCAGTAATCATCCTGAGGCATTTGTTAGTATGGCAAACTTACCTAATTCCTGAAACTCATTATCCCCTCAGCCAGTGAAAAAGGGGGGGGGGGGGTATAGGATAATATAATACATGTTTTTATATTCTCACCCTCACATGATCTTATCATGTCAAAATAAACTTTCTTAGTTTTTTATTTGTAGAGTCAACTAAATACCTGTCATTTACATTTAAATGCTGTTGTCTCTCTCTTTTTTTTTTTTTTTTTTTTTGTAAATAAGGTAACTGGGCAATCAAACACCTTTGGGGATCCTGGCTTTAGTATTTTAACAACCATTTCAAAACTATATATAAGTATAAATCCTTTTGTAGGAAGCTTGCATCCTGATTTTTGTTTATTGCAGTTGAAAGTGTAAATAATAAGACCATGTAAGACCTTCCTAATGTCTAATATTAACTGGGCTGTAGAAAGTTGCCCTGTTTTTATTAGGTTTTGAAGGTTTCTGTGTCTTTTTTTTTTTTTTTTTCCTTTTTTTCTTAAATGTACAATAGAGTGGCGTCTGTTTTAAGTGTTAACTGTAGTGGGGTTTTGTCCAACAAGCCTGAAATTTATACTTTGAAATAAATGACTGGGTTTTTAACATTCTGAGTACTGATTCATTCTGATTATTATCAGCCCTTATAGTTTTTTTTTTCTTTTGAAAATCTCCCATCTTATTTTTTAATCACCCTGTTATACACTGCACTGTATGAATTATTCACTCAAAAGAAAATTTGCTATGCAGAATTGCTGTCAAATGGGATACAATGCTTTTAATTCGAGACAACAGTGAGGTTTGCTGTATTGTATTCCTAGCCTGTACCACAAAGACTCAACTAATGCCTATTGATGAACAGAGAAATCACCAACAGCTTCACCATCCTCTAAGGCTTTGTCATTAAGCATATTCAGCCAGGAGAAAGAGAATATGGGAGGAGTACAAGTTCTTAGTAGCCTGGAAGTGGTACTCATCTCAGGTTTGATTGACTAGAATTTAATCATGTGGCACAACTGCCCAAGGACTCTGGGAGATGTAGTCTGGTCTCTGCAGGCATAAAAGAAGAATAATGGATTTTGGTAAACGAATAGTGGTTTTTACTATACTATTTTGTGTTAGCTTGTACACTGAAGCCTAGTATTATGTCATATATAATGTTTCTTCTAAAGCGTTCCAAACAAGTGAATGCTTGCTAAAAAAAAAAAAAAAAAAAAAAAAAAAATCATTGTACAATTAAAATGACAAACTGAATTTAATATATTTTATTAAGAATAGTTCTGATGGGAAAAACAGCTAAAATAGAACCTTTGGTATCTTGTTTGCAGTGTTCTATTCCCTCATGTACCACCTTCATTTTATGTCAATTTTCAAAACTGGTTTCATGGTAATAAAATCAAAGTTATAGGCTTCTGGCATGCCCTGATGCAGAGTTGTGTTGAAACGGTTCCAACGAAAGACAGGGAGGCCACCTTGTACTGTGGGACCACTAATGGCATAGGCTGTGTACTGAGATGCTAGGTATATATCTGACACCTGCAAAGAGAGGGGAAGAGAGCATTTTAGAAAACCATTTGGGGAAAAACCTTGACTAAATGCATGGCCTTTATTTTCACTTTTCTCTTTCCAAAGTCACAATATTGGACTCCTTTAAGATTAAAATTTCCTGTAATATATTCTTCTATATCCATTTCACTTTCAAGTATGTATTGACTGATAGAAGAAATGAGGTCTACATTCTTACTCATATTCAGAATTCTACCTTCAAAACTTATTTAGAAAGCACTTAACCCCTCGATGACTCAGTTTTTTTCATTTGCAAAATGAGCTAATAACCCTGTTTCATGAGATTTAATGAAAGCAATGCTTAGAGCAAACCATAGACAATAAAGTCCTCAAAGTTATTATCAGGTTAGTAATTAGTTTTTAAGTAGAAGGAACTGATTATCAAAAAATGAGGTCCATGGTTCTTGCAAACACGTAACCACCAGATAATACAGGAAAAAAAATCCTGTGCTCAAAATGGCTATAAAAAGAATTAGGGGCTGAGATTGTAGCTCAGTGGTGTAGTGGGTTCAAGCCTCAGCACCACATTAAAATAAATAAAGGTATTGTATCCCATCTACAACTAAGTTTTTTTTTTTTTTTTAAGTGAATTGGCTTGTTTATTTTTTAGGTTTTTTTTTTTTTTCCTTTCTTTTTTTGGTGCCAAGGTTTGAACCCAGGGGCGCGTAGCCCCTGAGCCACGTCCCTAGTCCTTTTTATATTTTATTTAGAGACAGGGCCTTACTGAGTTGTTTAGGGCCTCACTACATTGCTGAGGCTGGCTTTGAACTTGTGATCCTCCTTCTGAGCTGCTGGGATTACAGGCATGTGCCACCACACCCGGCAAAAAGAGAATTATATTTTTAACATATCCTTTGACAGAATTTGAAGATGGAAGCTAGGCTGGATTCTTGCAGGCAAGACAGCAGAGGTGATTTTTTTTTTTTGGTGGGGGGGTCTATTCTGGGACAAATATAACACTTCATTGCTCAATGTTTGCAAATACTATGAAATACAAACATTTGTTGGGGCTTCATGGGTGCCTGGCTCTCTACATACCTCCCCCACTACCACCACTACCTTTTTTTTTTTTTTTACATTACACAAAAATTGAGCATCAAGACCTAACCTTTCAATCCTCACATAGTGTAAAAGAAGGTTGAGCTGGAACTCAACTACTAAATGCATTTCCTGTTTAAGAATTAGGCAGATAGAAAAATGTGTAAACAATGCCAGCAGTCCAATGATTTTCTAAGCCAATGAAGAATAGTTCACTCTTTAAAAAAAGTAAAAGTTTTCTTCCACAATTTAGGACAGGTGATGCAAGTGGAAAGACAACATATAGAGGCCAAAAGTATAAAAAGATGTAGTAGAATGATTATGTCCATCAACCAGTTAACTTGTCCTCTAAGACATCCATAAACCATAGGTCAAGTAGCAAACAGCTCTGATGGAAAAGACCCTGGATTTTAATGTTTGCTGATTTCCATGGTGTAAATCTGCCATCAGATTTTAAGCCATCAGTATATCAACTAACAATTAGTTCTGGCATACCATATGAGTGGGCTTCAGCACACTACTGCAAACCTATTTATTACCTATAATTTGAGGCCTATTACAATACTTATCAATTCTAACATGGTGGAAACCCTTTAGTGCTTTGGGCACCTGGTCCAGTATTCTTGTTCCTTCAACTAAATTCAGTTATGTTTAATGTAAAATAACACTGCTCTCAATAATATGTTCTTTGGATTTGGGAGTAGGTCTGGTAAAACTTATCACCATCATGATTATGTACATTTGTAAGTAACTACTTCCTGTACAAAACATTTTATGGATATTAAAAGTTTGTTCACAAGACACTAAGAGGTAAGTACTGTTGTTTTCACTTTACAAGTTAGGCAATGAAAACATTACAAAATTGTGAGATTTACTATTAAGTGGCAGAGGAGACTTGTAGTTAGGCAATGGGATCCACTGCCAGAATCTCTGAAAAAGCTGATTCCTGAATTTGTTTATGTTTAGGGACATTATTCTTTATGCTAAGACAACCTCTTCAGCTTTGCCTTTGGCCTACTTGTTGATTGACATTAAATTCAAAAGCCAACTGTATGTTACCTTTGTGTCATAGCAACCTCCTGGACTTGGGTTAACTGAGTTCAGGTCCTCACGGCAGCAAATGGTATTACAGGGATCACCCTTACTATAAGGGTCCTTCTTATAATCTAGAAAACAAAATATTGGGGAAAAGAGTGAGTATTGGCTATTCTGAGATACACTTGTCCATTGTAAGATTTTTGGACTTGTTAATACTAGATGTAGGGACATATTAAAGCCTGAAAGCTTAGCTTGCTCCCAGATACAGACATCTCTTGGCTTATGTTAGGAGCAATTAACTGCAAATCTTCTGCACAAGGCCTATCCTGCCTCAAGAACCTTGCACAGTGAAGAGTGGATGGAAGAGAAATAATAGAAGATAAATGTGCATTATTTTTTTCTAATAAAAGAAATACAGATTTGATTTTGATACTATTTTCCAAAAGTCAGTAATGATTATTTTGTTTTTATTAGTTGTTTTTGCCCTTGGAAGGAAACCTATGTTTGGGGGATGGAGGGATATCCTGTATAAAAAATAAGCCTGTATAGCTTATTTTTTCTGTGTGTTTAACATATGTTTTTTTCAAGTAGAATCTTCCCTATTATTTTATAAAGGAGACCAAAATTCTGTTTGCTGAGTATAAAAAATGTAAAGTTTTAATTGAATACTAAATACTTAAATAACTTCTTAAAATTCCTTCTAGTACACAGATGTTAAACTTACATGGATTCTTTATCCATGGGGAAGAAAAGGAGTTTTGAAGAATGATTCTTGAGAAATGTGCTACGTACTGTTGTATCGCAGAATATATTTCATGGATGCCATATCAGTCACTTTGCCTTGGTCACGCCGGAAGATTTTGGCTCGTGGAGCTAAATCATAAGAATAGTCCAAACCTAGCTTCTGAACTAGCAGTTGGTAGCCACTCCAGTTGTAGATTTTCTCATGGAAAGGAATGTTGTAGGAAGGCCAATATCCTAATTTAGAATGGAAGAGAATTGGTATACCTCTATATTATTTTGTTAGGGGAAGAACATTAGAATTCTTTGTCTTTACCCCCAAATTCTTGAATATATAAACCAGAAAATGACCTATTATCTGTAAACCAAAACAACATATAATGCAAAGTGTATGGGAGCTCACTTAAGTGATACAGCTACAGAAATGCCAAAAGATGGTTCACAATGTGGCCCCAAAAGGGAGACTTCAATTGTTAATCATGGATAGTGATTGGGGATAAGAAAACTAAACACCTAAAACACAGTGTTGGGGATAGGAAAACTAAACACCTAAATTCTAGGCTCAGGGATGGATGAATAGAACGTAGGCAATTAGCCTCAATTTTTTTTTTCTTCTGTGAAAGAGTGGGAGGGAAAGAGGAAGCCTACAATGTGAGGGAGCTGGGGATGGCTTTTAATATTCCAGTAGACTTTTTAACTCCTTCGACTACAAACATCTATAAAACCTCAGTTTCATTCAAATATTCATAGTATGCCACAGCCACACAGTTCATTAGTCATTTAGCACCAAACATATGACACAACTAGTAGAAGCATTTTAGGAACATCCTAAATAACACTGGCCTGGGTTATTGCAAAGAGGGCAGTCATTCAAAATAGGAATGTGTCTACCATTCAAGGAATAATGTATCACCTCTATATTCTTGGCCCTTGTTTGCCTGTCTCCATTTTATTATTGTATGGGATCTCCTAGACAAGAAGGAGTTATTTTAACCTTGCTAATTCTGGGACAGAGCATCAGGAAGAAAGAGATAAGAATGACACTGACATTATAGGATTAAAAAAAAACACATTTGTTGCTAGAACGTATCTAGGATATATAGATTCAAGAGTTAATATGCCTGAATTTGAAGTCTGGTTCAGCCATTATTAGCTATGTGACCTTGGACAAATTACCTACTCTACCTGTGCCTCAGTTTCTTCATTTTTATAATGTAAACAGTGACATTATTTGCCTTACAAGGGTTATTGTGAGCATTAGCCCATTAAGTTCCAAGTTTCAATCCTGCAAGAATTCTAAAAAATTTGACACAGATACATTAAAATAGATAAGAAATCATAATCTAAAGCTTATATATTGTATTAACTATACAACATCATTTATTTGAGTACATCATGTTTCTGAGCTTTACAGTAAAATGTTAACTATTAATATTAATGTATTACAATTATATATTATATACTATATTTTAGCTTTTATAGGTGTTCCATATCTAGAACATAGGGACAAAATGGGTGAGATGCATTCAAATGTGTTTACGGTATTGTCTAATACTTGGTAAACATTAGATGAATAATAACTATTATATTTCTTTTTATGAGACCAGCTCAAATGAGTAATAGAAAATGACTGCTACTTTACATTTTCATAAAGCTTCATGATTTACAAAAGCATTCAAAATAAAGCAACTTTAGTCTCACAACAAGCTGGTGATACACAATTATTATTTTATTGGCTAACAGAGCAAATCAAAACCAAGAACCTAGCTGTTCAAACTTCAAGCTGGTGCAGTCAGCTCCTAAGAGTATGCCTCAAGAGAGAGATGCTTGATCAAAGTAGCATTTTTTTTCTTTGCATCATTGCTGATAGAATGGTGCATTTAGATTCTTTCCAATCCCCTTCTTAAACCCCATGAAAATTCCCTAAGACTAAAAAGAGTTGATGCTGATATATATATTATATGGAAAAATTGTAAGAAGCCAAATAATTATGTATCCAAAAATATATCCCTCCCATATGTGTGTACATTATACAAATATAATGTATATGTATATAGTGCAAAGATGAAATGCTACTTTGAGCAAGCATCTCTCTCTTGAGGGACACTTTTAGGAGCTGTGGTTGGACAGCTAGATTCTCAGTTTTGAATTGCTGTGTTAGCCAAGTAACTATTTAATTATTTGGCTTCTTACTATTTTTCCCTATAATGAAGGAGGAAGGTCTCCTGCTTTGTAGGATATGAACTGCATGCAGTTGAAAACCCCACCTTAAAAAATTGCTTTATGCATAAGTCTTATGAGCATTTAGTTGGTGTGAATCACTCTATGCTGAGATGCCTCACTCCAGAAATCATTACAAAATGTGACCTGGGAAACCGAGGACCAGGTCCTGATCCCCAGGGACCACACTTTGTCTTGGTTTTGTTCCTAGTCATCTATCAGCTGATAATCTGTTATAGTCATCTCTTAAGTAGTCTCATAGTCTCATAACTAGTCTCCTTTCTCCTCTGCAATGTTTAGTCTGTTTTCCCATGCCAAAAACTCTCATTTCCTACACAACAAAGGTTATACTGCTTTATAGATTTATGAGGCTAACATTTTCTCCCACTACTACCTCTCTCAATTTTCATGACCACCCTGTGAAATTGTAAAGATCTATATTCTTACATCCAAAAATTATCGGGAGCCAAATAAGTTTCAGAATTGAGGGGTTTTTTTGTTGTTGTTGTTGTTTTCCAGATTCTAGTATAGCATGGAGTACATATGTATGACATTTTCTTTGGGGAACATCTCATAATGAAAAATGTTCATATTTTTATAACCTAATTATAAGATAAATCTTTAAGAGAAAATAATTGTTGGGTGTGTGGGAGACTCCCCACTGAAGTTGTTTCCATCTCGTGAGAACATCACGTAATCCCTTACCTCTCCCCCTCCTCTCCGAAGGGCGCCAAATTGAAAAGTTTCCTCGACCAATCCCCGCGGGACACAGTGTCTGCTCACCATTCCTTACTCACCCCGCCAATCAGCACCCACCACGTGGCCTATGCAACCCTTCTTAACTCTTAAATGAGTTCAGATCATGTAATAGTTTGCTACCAAGTGAGCCAAGACCAAAAGCAACAAAGAGTTTTTGGTTCTACAATTTTGGGATTTCAAAAATCACAAATAAATGATTGTGGATCTACCCCAAGACTGTCCTGTTTTACAGATGAAGAAATTGAGGCTTGGAGAGGTAGGATAATTTGCCCATGGTTTTGAGGAGTTCAAGATTCAAATCAAGCAATGCAAATAGTTTATCCTAGATTCTTCAGTCTAGCATAGAAGTAAAGTGTATGGAGACAAACCTTCTATACTAAACGACTGAGCTCTTTATGGGCAGGCTTTTTCAGCCTGAGCCAAAGTAGTACTCCATCAATACTTGCTGAATTGAATGTAAAACTTTAACCAGAAATCCAGGAGAGAAGGCAATATTAGCACCACGAAAAGTCAGGTTTATGAATGCCTGACCTGTATCCCAGTCTGCCCATGGTCCTTTATGAACTGAGGTATAGGTTTACCAGTTGCGTTGAACTTGTTAATTTCTTCCCAGTGTAACTAGCAATGGCATCCCCATCTTTTCTTGCCCATCATCTGTTCACACACCATAAACATGCCAAGCATATAGATATTCACATGCACATACTCATCAAACTTTCAGACACAGCACGAAGAAGGTACCTTTCCGTAGAACGTTAGTTTGTTCAGAATATTCTACATATGTAGGAATTTGCTCCACAACATACAGAGTGCCTTTGCCAAGGCTGTTATTCAGCTTTACCTTCTTCAGGTCCAGGACCATGTACTGATTATTATAGGTGCCTAAAATATTGGGAGATACAAAGACATAGTGTGGATGTGGCTTACTGGTTAACAACTCTAAAGTTAAACATATATATGTGCCTAAAAGCTATTCTGCAAGGCCACTTACCAGAGTTGTATTTTGAAAAGATATCTGCCCACATCTTGCCATCATATGCCATCATATTTGCCACACGGACCCGTTGCCAGGCCAGGAGAGACTCAGGAATCACCTCTTTCAGTAGAGTTTTATTATATACACTATTTGTGGTCTGCAGCAATACCAAACCACTGCTAAGAATGTAAAAGTCATCCAGTGACTCCAAAAACCCTACAGGAAAGACAAATATACAAATCAGCATATGTATACATGGGATATTTTACTATCATTTTTAGTACATAATTTTACATAGCCAATGCACTTTACAGACTATCAGCTATTATTTTCCTTGATCTACAGGAGACTCTCCCAGCTTTGACTTACCTCTGGGGCAGCTACCCAACTGCTGCTTAAGGACGTGGCCATAGACCTCTATCCCTAGATTCTCCATTGTTTGATTTTATGATTTGGGATGATAAAAATATTTTAAATCAGGAGAAATCCAAATTTCCAAAATGATACACAGAAATAGAGCCCAACTCGCTAGGATTTTTCAAGCTAACTTTTAACTAGGGAGGATATTATCAGGGCTCATTTTTGCATAATTAAGAATTAAGAATATGAATGTCTTTTTTCTTCTCTCTCTACTTTTCTGTATTTTACAATTTTATGAGTCAACATGATTTTTATAAGTGGAAAATGTCTACATGAATAAATGTGAACATGGTTTTGAAATTAGGATACTTAATACTCTGGGTCAATGTTGGGACAACACTGGAAAATTGGTGAAGCCACAAGTCTTTACCTTTGTGTGTGTGTGTGTGTGTGTGTGTGTAGGTAGTGCTGAGGATTGAACCCAGGGCCTTGTGCATGCAAGGCAAGCACTCTGACAACTGAGCTATATCCCCAGCCCTCAACAAGTCTTTTCTGAATACCTATTTTGTGGTTTATATTGGGCTGAGTGTGGAAGACATAGAATCAAGTGCAGCTGTAACAGTGAAAGGATATATTGTCATCAGTAACTGACATCAAGTGGACAAGCTAACGATGTTAAAGAAATGTCAGGAAAGGCCCCAATGAGGGGCTTTTTGTAATACAGTCTTCTGGTGCATCTTTTATGAATGGGATTAATGCTACTATAAGAGAGGCTCCAGGAGCTTGCTAACTCCTTTAGCCTTAGGAGGACACAGAAATAGGCACCATCTATGGGAAAGGGCACTCGCTGACATGGAATCTGCTGGTATCTTATTTTGGATATCCCAGTCTTGAGAACTGTGAGCAATTTTTTTTTCCCCAGTGCTGGAGCTAGAACCTAGGTCTTCACACAATAAACTTCAATAGTTTACAAATTACCCAACCTAAGGTATTTTGTTACAGCAGTCAGAATAGACGGAGTAGTCCAAAAACTTCCACCAAACTTCTCAATAGTAGTCCCAAACTTCCACCATTTTTACACCACTTTGGTCATTTTTGTCATATCTGAGTACTATCTAAATTGTTGTTGATATTTTCTTTTTTTTTTAATTAAGAAAGTAAAAATTTCACAGTTTTATGACCTATAGCATGACATTTAACAAATGTGTACCTTGTAAAAAGCTAATTTGAGTTCTTTAACATATACATTACTTAATATTTTTCTTTATATTAACTCCATTTTAAAACTTAAAATACTTAGCCTTGTCATATACAATAATGTCTAAGGAACTACAGGTTTAATGTTTGGGGTTTTTTCCCATAAAAAACATTAAAACAAATACATATCTACTAATGTGCAAAAAATATTTGTCCCTGTGTCACCTAAAATCATTTCAATAGCACTATACGCAATAGTTCTGGAATAAAATAGGTAGGTGAGTTCAAGTAATAGATCACTTGGTTAAAGATTTGAAAGCTTGGACTGAGAGTCAGAAGCTTGCATTTTAATTACCTGCACTGCCCCTAATGAGTGGGACAAGTCTCATTCTGCCTCTGTTCTTATTCCCTTCCTCTGATAGCCTGGGACTAAGTGATGCCACTCAGCTCTAACAATGTATAACTTCCGGAAATTTCTGAAAATTTCCATGAAATTCACATGATGGCAGGAGTGTCCAACTAACTTAAAGAGCTTCTTCACAAGGCAGCCGATAGGCTATTTAGAGGTTTGTGTAAACTAGAGACAGTTGCACAATCCAGGTGATACAAGGTGGTACAATGACACCCTTGAATGAAATTTTAGTGAGTATCCTCTCTGGGAAGACACAGTCTGGACTTGGAGAGTATATCTAGCTTGGCAGAGTGTAGGAGTATTCAATAACTATTCATTTCTTGGTCTGTTTTTCTTTTACAGTGCTCATACTATACAACCATGCTTGGCAACTTTGAGCAAGCTCTTTAGTAGAAAAATCCCCTTAGTTTAGAATATCCTTTTTCTGGCACGGTTAAGTTTGCTAATTCACTCCTTACTGTAGCAGCCTCTCTGGACACAAGAGGGCAGGCATTCTTTAAAACGTGTAAGTGAATGACTAACACTAATGTTTAAGAAATGACTGGAAGATAGAAAAAATATAAGTCGCCCAGAGTTCTAGAACACAAAACATGAATCGATTGGCAAAAACTATCATTGAGGAAACTAAGTCTATATTTTAAAGTTCAAAATAAAAGGCCCAAAGAGGAGACAAAGTCTTTTAACAGATTGGCCTATAAGAGAAAAAAATGTTCTTTAACTATATAAAAGTATAATCTTGCACTCATGTGTCATTAGCAACTTTAGAAAGCTACAGAGGTCAGGCCAAGTGAGACACACAGTGTTTCTGAACGCCAGCCTGCGAACAATGTCTGGTAAGCTACTGGCTGAAACTTTAAAAGGAGGGGAGGGGTCTTTTGGTTAATAAAGCATATTTTAAGACTCATAAAAACACTTGAATCACAAAGATAAACAGGAACCACTACCAGATGCCATTTAGACTTATTGCTTACTTCACACCAGAAAAATGTACTCTGATTATCCAATTAAGTATGTTTACAATGTGCCCACTTGCACATTGAACACATCAGCTGCTCCAAAAGCTCAAATGGTGCAGACCAAACACACTGCTTCCTTCTAGAATAGTCCGCAAGTGTCAAACAAGGACAGAAATAACATACAACAGTGATCCCAGCCTTGGTTTCACTTTCCAGGGTTTCCGTTACCTGAGGCCAACAGTGGTCTGAAGATATTAAATGGAAATTTTCAGGAATACACAATTCATAACTTTATTACAGTACACTGTTATAACTATTCTTATCATTGTTAATCTCACACTGTGCCCTAAATTTATAAGTTAAATTCTGTTGAAGTTGTATTTGATAGGAAAAACAGAGAAAGTACAGATTTCAGTACTACCTTCAGTTTCAGACACCCATGGGGGATTTTGGAAAACATAAGGGATGACTAGTGCATAATTCAGGGCCCGTCATATGAGTCATGGCTGCAAAAACTGTGCTGCCTTTTGTTCACCCCTCACTCTGTCCACGTTCTGGGAAATGTGACTTTGCAGTGTCTCCCATCAAGCAGTGTTGTTGGTTTCCCCACCTCTGAAATCTGGGCTGGGTTTGGCACTTGCTGCAGCTCACAAGCATCTGCAGGTGCTGAGTTGAGGCCTCAAGAGACTAAGCATATTTCTGCTCACTCTTGGACCTTGTTGCTGCTTTGTAGACAAACCTAGTCTATCCTGGTCTCTAAGATGAAAGACCACACGAAAGGAGACCCAGTTACCTCAGCCAACCCCTAACATGCAAGAGAGTGCATCCAGGGCCCCAGGCCCACAGAGCTGCCTACCCATCCCACAGCTCATTCCATATACATGAATGTGCCCCACTGAGACATCGAGAAGGCACCACTCAGCAGATCTGTGCACTCATAAGTAATACATATTGCTTTTAGCCATGAAATTCGGAGCATTATTCTTTTTATGCAGCCATAACTAACTGACACAGTAATATTAATTCTGTTAGTACATTTTGCTTTTTATTGTCTGTCTGCCATTTGATTTTAACGTGGCTGAAACACATTAGAAATCTCTTTTCTTTTTTTAAGCCATTTTGAGCCATATCCAGCCTTTCTGTTCCTCCTTCCCTCAGCTGTGGAGAGACAATATTATTTCTAACTGAGGAAAGTACCACCTAGCCTCAGCTATCCTATGTCTTTGAGCCAGTGCAATAGTCAGTCAACAAATGTTTATTAAACACCTCTCATATGACAAACACTGCAGTGATCCCAATCCACAGACTGTGTCAGAATTCCCTCATAGCTTCCTCAAAAGGCTTATGCCCAAGCACCCACCCTTACCTCCCTTTGCTCTCCTCTGAGTCTCCAGCAGACCCTCTGATCATAGGTTGCTGTTTGTAACTGGAAAATACTCTGCTCACTCATTCCAAAGAAAGAAGTCCATGACTGACTCCCTGCCATTCCAAGACACAAAATTCCTGCATCTCTTTATTTTGCTGCTCCACAATGGACTTAACCTTCTCACCAAAATTGTATTTACCTGCTTCCCTGCCTGCTAAAATCCTGATAACAATCAACTTCTACTTCTCCCCAGTATTAATCATGTAAGTAGTTACTGAGCACATTTCTGCCTAATCCTGCAGTAGGAATGTGGCCAATGGAGGATTCAGGCTTTTGCAGGTTTACTGTGAAGACTACATATCTTGCAGTACCCACATAAAAGAATTAGAAAGTTTCTTAAAGTTTTTATAGAGTAGATATTTTAAAAGGTGCATTTGCATTCGATCTGCATTCTGTTATCCTGATCCATATCAAAATGAAATTTGCTTTTCTTCAAAAATAAATTATCCTAATTTCAATTGTATGATTTATTTCCTTTTTTCTTTTCTATCCACTCCATAGAATGTACACTCCATTAGAGAGGGAAGGGACCTCTTTTGCCTTGTTAACTGGTGCTTATTCATTTCAGAGCCAGGAAAAGGGTTTAACATGTGATAGGTGCTCAACAAATAATTATGCAATCTAAGGAAGAAAAAGAAGACAGTGTTAACCAACATTTACTAGACGTCTACTACATACTGGATCCCTTGCTTTAGGAGGATGGATACTATCATCTGACCTTTAAGAAAAGAGCTTAGATAAACTGTTCGAACTATTTGAAACTAATAGACCTCAAGAAGAATAAACCTAAGTCTAACATTAAACACATCTTTTCCGGGCTGGGGTTGTAGCTCAGTGGTAGAGCGCTTGCCTTGTATGCGTGAGGCCCTGGGTTTGATCCTTAGCACCACATAAAAATAAATAAAAATAAAGATATCAAAAAAAACACACCCATCTTTTCCTCTTTACACACACCTGATGGATGTGATGGGGACAGATACTTCATCATCAAAAGTGTGACAACATTAATTCAACACACATAATGAAACAATAATGGAACAAGTACATTAGAAACAATGAAGAAGAATGAGTCATGAGGAGTTTCATGTTCAGACAGGGTGGAGTTGGGGGAATCACCTAATGACCAGTTTATCAAGAAAAGTATGGAAAATTAGGTAGGATCTGGAAGGACAGCAGGGAGGAAGTGTCTTGAGCGAGGTGGTGAAAGATGATTGAGACAGGTGTGAGCTGGCAGAAGACATCCATGTCTGGGTGGTGCCCAAGGGGAGGTAACCAACAAAAGAAAGCTACTTTAAGAAAACAGATTACTGAATTTATCCATAATCCTTTGGACTATGTGCCCTGGTTCTGCTTTTATTTTTTTTCTTTTCCTTGGTTTTTGTTTTTCAAAGCAGTGAACACCAATTTTGATCCATGTTCACTTGTATGTATTTCATTTTTATGACCAAAGTCTCAAAGATCAAAGAGATAACATGAAATTAATAAAAGTAATTATAGCATATTAAAGATGTTTATAATCCATACATTTATTAAATAGGTCATTCAACAATCTATGGGAGTAATCACACTCAGGACTATGAGCTGACAATGAATTTTCCTGGAACCTTGAGCCTATTTTATCTTCATGTGCACCTACTTTCAAAGTACATAAACTTGAAATTAAAAAAAAGTCTCAGCAAAGTTTTTGCTACATCAACCACAAAGGCTGCCACAGTCTCAAAGACTGGGTTCTGGACCCAGTATGCTAGAATCAGCCTGGGTACTTGTTACAAACACCCCAGTTTGGAAATAAGAAATAAAGAATTTTATGAATGGTACTGTGGAATCTGCATTTTTTTTGCAAGATCCAAGGAAAATATGAAGAACATTTAAGTTTAAAGATCTGTATACACGCATGTGGGAGGTAACAGGTTATCTGGACACAATGCCAAATAGAAACAACGCATGCTTCATGAAACACACTAAGTGCATTCCAGGGAGCCTTACTTATAGATAATTAAATTTGAAGCTTGAGCCTCATAGGGATCATCATTACTGGAATCCTCAATTAAAAGTACTTTGAATAGATTCCAGTTTTTGTTCCCACACAAAAGCTCCACCCACCTGGCGTGCCAGGAGGCCCTTGGAGTCCATGACTCTTTCAGTTTTAACTTAAATGCAAACTGAACCACTCCTGAAAGAATAGTGGGTATTTATAGTCAGGTGTATTGCATTCAAACCCAGTCCTCAACGCTGAGTTGTGTGACATGACCATTGCACCCAGTCTCCTGTTAGTTTTTACAAAAATTGAATGACATAATAAAATCAATGTTTAGCATAGTGTCAGTCACAGAGCCGGGCACATTGTAGGGAATAAACCAATTTAGAGATTTTTGTTTTCCTTTTTTGTCTGATAACAAGCTGAGTGCAAACAAATTTGTAGTAATTTATTTAAAAACTTGAGTGCTGCCTCATTCCTGTAAAAACAGACAGGTCCCCTCCATGCACTTATCATTAAAGTAGCTACAAAAGATTAGTTTCAAGATATTACTCTGTGCTGAATACAAAGATTTACACCTGAAAGGCCAATACCTGGACCTCTTGAACTCCTGTTTTCAAATCAAGCATATAAAAGAAAGGGCCGTGTGAACAGAAAGCCATGAGGCTACAGTAGAAGTTATGATCTCTTAGGCAACCCTCATCCATGCCTCTCACTTTATTTACCTCTCTTTTTTCCTTGCAATTTCTGTCATGTCCACCTCAGAGTGGGTCACCCACAATGTGTACCTCTTTCCTGTCCATTTTCCTGCACTGCTAGTGTTTGGATATGGTTTGTTCCTCAAAAGTCCACAGTTGGAAGCTTTATCCCTAGTGCAATGGTAGAGAAAGGAAGTGGGACTCTAAAGAGGTGGAATCCAGAAGAGGTGATTAGGTCACGACTGCTCTTGTGAGGGATTAATGCTGGCCATGTGGAGGGGGTTAGGACTCAGGAGTGGATTAGTTCCTACAAGAGCAGGTTGTTATATGGGAATGAGTCTGGCCCTTCATTGGTCTCTTATTTCCTCTTTTTCACCATGTGGTTTCTGTAGATGCTTCTACCTTGTGACACCACCTGCCATGAAGCCCTCATTAGAAGCCACTGCTGGTACCATGCTCGCTCCTGGACCTCTAGAACTGTGAGCCAAATAAATCTCTTTTCCTTGTAAATCATCCAATTTCTGGCATTTTGTTATAGTAATACAAAAAGGAATACGGCATTCCTTTCTTCCCATTGGTTCAATGATTTTAATGTGCAAGATTCTGGGCTGGCCCTGTCTCTGTGGGACTCAGACATGAATATGGAACACGAAAAAATTATCTACTTTTGACAGATAAGTAATTGGAGTTGCAGAGGGACAGAAAAGACAAAAAAGGATAAAAAAATGTAAAGTTTTAACTGGTGAAAAGTTCTTAAATTTGATGAAAAACATCAAATTTAATAAATAATAAATAGGATTTATAAATAATATTATTGTATTTATTCTACTTGGGGTTTGTTGAGCTAATAGGATTTATAAATCCTATTTATTATTCTTAAAGCCAACTATAATACAGTTTACTTCTATATATGTATGTATAAGTGTGTGTGTATAGATGTATTTGCAATATATAATCTTAATTTCTTTAGAATATAAAAATGCTTAAAATTATAACATCCTGTTGATGAATTTATAACATTCAGATATAACATAGATCTGACAACATTAGCACAAAGAATAGAGGGCACTACTAGGATTGTTACCATCCTAAGATTCCTGTATTTATAAATAGACATAATTAAATAATTAGCTTTATGTAAATTATGATGAATTAAAGATGCATATTATAATCCTTAGAGTGAGCGATAACAATAACAAAAACAAAAACAATAACAAATGGAAAGAAAAATATAGAAAGTTAACTGAGGCATTAAGATACATAATTCGTTTTTAGAAGACTGTGTTAAAATGTGTAACACAGAAGAAGACAGGAAAAGAGGAACAGAGAAAACAGATGAAATAATGAAACCAAATAACAAAATGGCAGACTTAAATCCAAATATTTACACAAAATGCAAGTGAACTAAGCACTTCCATCAGAAGTCAGAATTAGTCAAGCATGAAAAAAGAAGAACCCAAACCCATCTACTTAGTGTCTGCAGGAGACCTACATTAAGCACAAAGTTACAGACAGGTTGAATGCAAATGGATAAAGTACAAGATGCAAACAATAAGCACACAAGATGGCTGGAGTGGCTATATTAATATCAAACAGTATAGATTTTTAAGACAAGGAGTTATACCAGAAACAAAAGAAGGACATTTCATAATGATAAAATGTTCAGTGTAATAGGAATATGTGATATTTATAAATATCTAAGTGCTGAATGACAGACAGATCATCAAAAGGCATGAAGCAAAAGTTTCAGAAAGAAAATAAGAAGACAAATTAATAATTCTGGTGGGAGACAAATATTTCTCTCTTAGTAAATGACAGAAAAAGTTGACAGGAAATAATTTAGGACACAGAGGACTTGAACCACATTCTCAGTGAATTTGACCTGATCGATACTTATTCTACTGCACACTGAACATTCACTAAGAGAGACCCAAGCTGGGCCATAAAGCAGATCTCAATAAAGGTAAAAATTTGATATCAGGCAGTGTTGCATGCCTCTAATCCCAGAGGCTTAGGAGGATTCCAACTTCAAAGATAACCAAAGCAATTTAGAGAGGCCCTAAGCAACTTAGTGAGACTTTGTCTCAGGCTAAAAAATAAAAAGGGTTGGGGATGCAGCTCAGTGGTTAAGTGTCCCTAGGTTTAATCCTCAGTAACAAAAGAAAAACAATAAAAATTATACAAAGTATGCTGTCTGGTCACAATAAAATTAATTAGAAAATTAAATTAGAAGACAATGAGAAAAAGATATATAAAAAACTCCAATTTTTTAGAAATTAAACAATACACGTCCAAATTTCTGTATATTGAAGGAATCATATAAAAAAATTAGACAATATTCTAAACTGAATGAAAATGAAAAAAAATCAAAATTTGGCAGATGAGATTTAGAGTTTTCTTTGCTTTTAATAGAAATATAAAAATCAATTATCTAAGTTTCTATTTTAAGAAGCTAGAAAAAAGGTGCAAATTAAATGCAAAGAAAATAGAAGAAAGAAAATTATAATGATAAAAATTGAAATCAATGAAGAAGAAAAATGGATAACAATAGGAAACCAATCAATGGAACCAAAATGTGGCTTTTAGAAAATACCAATAAAATTAATGTAATCTTAGCTAGGCTGAAACCAGCAAGAAAAACCTATTGTGAAGCAAGGATGGAGATATAATATCATGAATGGTAAAGGGGACTTAACTGTATATACTACAAACATTAAGAAGTTAAGAAAAATACTGTAACTCATGTCAAAAATATGTAAAACACTACTTGAATGAAATGGTCAAATTCCTTGAAAGACAATTTTTTTTTTTTTGGTACCGAGGATTGAATCCAGGGGTGTTTAATCACTCAGCCACTCAGCCACATCCCCAGCTCCTTTTTTGTATCTTATTTACAGACCAGGTCTCCCTGAATTGTTTAGGGCCTTGCAAAGTTGCTGAGGCTGATCTTGAACTCACAGATCCTCCTGCCTCAGCCTCCCAAGCCTCCAGGATTACAGCTGTGTGCCACTGCACCCATTGAACACATATTTTCAAAACCAAAAATTCAAGGATTAGTAAACTGGATCCTATGTCAATGAAGGAAATTAAATTTTTAATCAAGAACTTTTCAATAAATAAAACTCCATAACCAGAAGCCTTCACTGGTTAATTCTATAAAACACTTGAGGGAGAAAATAATACCTGTTTTATACAAACTCTTTCATAAAACTTAGGAAAAAGAAATAATTCCATATTCAAGATGTAAGGATAAGCTTATGCAGATACCCAAACCACCAGAATAAAAGGAAATTACAGACCAATGTCTTTCATGAATGTAGGTGAAAAAAATCCTTAACAAAATATTAGTAAATTGAACAAATAAATAAAAAGAATAATATATCATAACTAAGTGGGATTAACCTAGGAATTCCCCAACTGGTTTAACATGAAAATCAATCAATGTAACTCACCTTATCATTTTATGTATATATCAATAGATGCTGAGAAAGAACTTGGCAAAATACAAAAATCACTTAGTGATTAAAAAACAAAACAAAACAAAACATTAAGCAGCAGGGCATGGTGGCTTGTGGCTGTCAACCCAGCTACTCAGGAGACTGAGGCAGGAAGGTTT
Source organism: Marmota monax (assembly GCF_021218885.2). NCBI lineage: Eukaryota > Metazoa > Chordata > Mammalia > Rodentia > Sciuridae > Marmota > Marmota monax. The sequence continues at coordinate 3,163,469 of NW_026695227.1, forward strand.
GAGACCAGCCTAGGCAATTTATCATGTCCTTGCCTCAAAAGAAAATAAAAGAGACTGGGAATGTAGCTTAATGGCAGAGTATTTGCCTAGCATGCACAAGGCCCTGGATTCAATCCCTAGTATTGAGGGCGGGGGCGGGGAGTCACAGTAGGAAGAAAAACAGACCTTTCTAAACATTATAAAGGGCAGCTACAAAAAGCCTACAGCTAATATCATTCTTAAGGCTGAAAATACTGAATACTTCCCTCCTAAGATCAGGAATGAGGCAAGATTTCCATGCCCACCACTTGACATCTATACCATCGTGAAGATGTTATCCAGTGCAATCATGCAAGAGAATAACCAAAGCTTCTACAAGGGAAGGAAGAAATAAAACTTGCTTTATTCAGAGATGTCATTATTGGAGGAAAAATCCAAGGAATCTACACAAAAGTAATGAGAATTAATAAATTAATTTAGAGAGCTCTCAGGATAAATAACTAAACAAAAAAAAAACCATCTCTCTAAATTGTGGTGATTTAAAAAAACATATTTTTTAGATGTTGATGGACCTTTATTTTCTTCGTTTGTTTATATGTGGTGCTGAGAATTGAACCCAGTGCCTCACACATGCTAGGCAAGAGCTTTACCACTGAGCCACAACCCTGGCCTGTACTGTGGTGATTTTTAAATTTTCACAAATACTTTGGCACATTTTTTTCTTGAAAAGGTGGGTCCATATTTTTTTCCCTTGAATGTGGGCTAGTCAGAAGACCTTACTTCTCATGAATAGACTGTAGTGCAAGTGACAGCCTGTGACTTCTGAGACTAGGTCATAATAGGCATTACTGTTCCTGGCTTGTTCTTTTGGACCACTTGATCTGTTGGAAGCCAGGTCCTTTGTCACAAGCATACTTAAACAATTTGAAGGAGAGGCTCCAGCGAAGAGGAACCGGTTTACAGAACCATCCTCTCAAACATGTGAGTGTCTTTGGAATTTCCTCCAGCTTCAGTCAAGCTGTCAGAGATCTCAGCCCTTTTGCCCCTCAGTCCTTAATCCCCAAGTCTTCTATCTAAGGCCGCAAACATCATGGAGTAGAAACAAACCATCCATACTCCCTCTGCCCTATCTAAATTTCTGACCCACACAAATCACAGGATGCTGATATTCAATGATTATTATTGTTTCAAGTCATTAACTTTTAGGGTAATTTTTACATAGCAGTGGGTTAACTAATACATTTATAAAGCAATGAACAATTAGAAATAGGAATAAAAACCAATTCAGATTACACAAGCATCAAACATTATTTAGGAAATTATTTAATTAAAGGTATGATTCAAATATGGTTTGATGTCCCGAAAGGGTCTATTGGGATTGAAAGCTTGTTCTGCAAGGTGCTCTTATTGGGAAGAAGTGGGACCCTTGGGAGAAGGAGCCTAGCGAGAGATCCTTAGTCACCGGAGAGCAAGCCCTCTGAAAGCAGGTCTCACAGAACCCATCCCCTGTTCCTCTCTGTTCCTGGTTTGGGCTGAGATTGCTCACTGACAGTACTCTTGTCATAGTTATACACCCTGATATGACAGAGCTACAAACTGAACTGATGCCAACACCATGTCCTTGAACCTCCAAAACTATGAATTGAAAAACCTCTTCTTCATAAGTAGACCATCAGGTACTTTGTTATAGTGATGAAAAGCTGACTAATATGTAAATCCTGTATACTAAAAACTATAAAATATTGCTCAATGTTAAGACCTAAATAGAGAAATATACACATGCCAAAGAAACAGAAGGATTCAAGGTAAATTGGGTGCTTAACAGATTTGATTTTTTTAAGTCTGTTCTAAAAAAGCGGTAGAATTTTTCCTTAACTCCTTCGAAAATTATTTCATTAAAACAGGTGAACATACAATGCCCTGAGACAATCAAAAGTGTAGCAAAGTGTACTGGGTGCTGATGACTTCAATACCAACCTCAGCTCTGGGCTAGGGACTTTCTCTATTCAGCTTTTAAATGTCTTCCTCAAAATTGTCTAAGTCCCCCACCAACAATTTATATATATTCATGGATATATATGTATATATATTCATATATATATTTCATATATATGAAAAAGTAAAATAAATAAAATAAACTAACCAAAAAATGTCTAAGTCCCCCTCTAGCACTCTGAAACTAGTCAGGCTGACAATATCAGACATCTAGGCGCTGACCTGTGTTCCTTTTAAGTCCATCTTATAAACCTCCTCTTCAAAAATTTATAAATCCCCTTCTCCTGACCAAGACTGACCAGGATAGCAGAGCCATCTGGGTCAGGCTCTCTGAGCTCAGAAAGGGACCCATGTGGGCCCCTGGCTCATGGCTGTTTCTGGGAGCTCCTTCCCTCAGCCCCCACCCACACATGGGTTCAACAAGATGCCAGGAGCAGCTCTGGACTCAAGCCTATGGCTTGGTCCTGAGAGCAGATCTCAGCAGGCTCTCAGTAAAGTTTTTGCAGGATGATGCACGGTTGAGTTGTCAAAATGGTGGCAACAAGATGATTTGAAGTAACTCTTATGTTCAGGGCTCTAGGTTACCAAAAATCACCTCCTGCCCTTGGGCTCCAGAATGTACTGGGCTCTGTGTGGGCTTTCACCTGTCTGTTTTCAGTGCAGAGCCACATCCCTTCTACTGTATCTGAGTGTAATCCGGAGGAGACAAGAGAACTCCACTTTGAGAGCTCCACCTCTCACCCCTGTAGGCTCTGGGCCATGTGGTGTCCCTCTGTGGAGGGCTGGCCTGCCCCTCTGGGGCTTTTGGAGAACCTTGCTCTGTAACAGGAACAGCCCTTTGCTATAGTTCCCTTGCCTCCAGTTGATGAGGTGACTTCCTACTCTCATGGGCCAACGTAAACTGGTGGATTTTCCTTCTGAGTTTGAGACAACTCTTCCAGCTCTGTCCACAGGCTTCTCGCCTATCTGTTCCACTGGTGGTGGCATGGAAGGCTGGGGGAATGATCAGCATGCAAAGTGATCTCTTTCAAAGAAGGCAATAATTACAGGCTCTAGAGAAGACTGGGCTGATCTACATTTTCACTATAAAATTCCAAATATAACTTTAGTAGCTGGAAAACAAATTATCATTCACATTATTCATAACACTGTGGGAATATTTGCATTTGTGGTCAATGTTAATGAAGCATCATAAGGATCTGTGAGTCATTAGAAGTCAGTACTCACAGGTGGCAAGATGGACATTGAGGAGTCAGTACGTAAATGGTGTTAGAGAACTACAGAGGCAAGAAGATGGACGTTGTTTCAGGACAAACAGGTTCCAGACAGCCAGGGCTTTACGAGTAATAACAGTGTTGCTACATTTTTCTCATGGGGGTAGGGTGGAGGGGATAGCAAATTAGCCAGGGATAAGAAATTACCAGAAATGGTACATAGATGCTATAAAAAAAATCTTCACATGTGCTGATTTGATTAAAGACATATCAGTTCCTTCTCTGCCTCTTATTCTAACCTCCATTGGTAAATTACTATATCTTATAAGGGACCATGAATTTTGTAATAATTATTGAAACCAAGTTGTTTACATAGACAATGACCCTACAAGAAAATACTTGCCCAAGGTTTCAGATACTCCAGAGAAGATGGCTTTTGAACAACTTTGTTCTAGAAGTTTTTCATTCCTCACAAGAAGAGCCCTGGTCTGTTTTGCCCAACAAACTGATAAGACTTTGGAATTTAAAAATCAACCCTTCCCAGCCAAATACATATAACCTTGTCTGTTTTTATGAAGTTAACTGAGGTTCTGGTGAACACAGAAAACGAGATTGGCTTCAACAAGTTCACTTGCAGTAGAGGCAGCGGGTCCTTTTGTAGTAATGATGATTGATTGTAACAGTGGTCAATTTTGAATATATCCCTGGCTGCTCTGAGGCCTATTTTAAAAGGAATTTTTTCTTTTGGCAGTGCTGGGGATTGAATCCAGAGCCTTATGCATGCAAGGCAAGCACTCTACCAACTGAGCTATGTCCCCAACCCAGAGGGATATATTTTTCTTTTCTCCCTCTCCCCGCTCCCTAGCCTGGGATTGGGGAACAAGATTACCTTTTCCCATCCTAGACCAAGTTATCTGTCCTTGAGCACCAACCCACCACAGGAAGGAGATGTCACTGGAAGATCTAGGAAGAGACTATCTCTCAAATTAGCAAGTGAATTTCACACACCATCAGGGTGCACCTGGGACCCCTGTCAGGGCACTCCTGGAATGCAGCCTCTGAAGAACTTCCTTTAAAGCCCTGTCTTCCCTGATGGGCGAAAACACAGCCTCTAGAAGTGGAGTCCCCTGTGCTTCTCCTTTGCTAGCAAAGGAATAAACCTTCTTTCTTCTTTTTCTCAAAACCGTGTCCTCGTTACTGGATTGGTATTGGGGACAAGGACCAAGCTTTCCGTAACATGATTACTACAGCTCCTTCTACTCTCCTGTGCTGGAATACAATTTGGAGAGTGCACTTCTGACAGTTCTTGTTAGGCAATTATCCCTTAAGGATTCTGGCTAGGACAAGGAGCACACAGAAAGTTGTGGTGTGCTACAGTAATTTATCAGTAATTTTTGACATTTTGTTTTCTTCTTGAAAGTGGATATCTATCTTTTCTCCACACACTGATTAACCATGTATAAAACATTATAGTGGTCTGAATCACCTGAATTATTTTGCACCAACCTTCAAAAGGTTCTGTGGCAGCCTCTCTTGCCCTCCATGTTTCATGGGCCAGATCATTACAAAATGAGAAACTATACACTGTCTCTTCCACTTGTCATTTTAATCATCTTTTTTTTTTAATTTTTATTGTTGGTTGTTCAAAACATTACATGGTTCTTGATATATCATATTTCACACTTTGATTCAAGTGGGTTATGAACTCCCATTTTTACCCTGAATACAGATTGCAGAATCACATCAGTTACACATCCATTGATTTACATATTGCCATACTAGTGTCTGTTGTATTCTGCTGCCTTTCCTATCCTCTACTATCCCCCCTCCCCTCCACTCCCCTCCCCTCTTCTCTCTCTACCCCCTCTACTGTCATTCATTTGTCCCCCTTGTATTATTTTTCCCTTTCCCCTCACTTCCTCTTGTATGTAATTTTGTATAACCCTGAGGGTCTCCTTCCATTTCCATGCAATTTCCCTTCTCTCTCCCTTTCCCTTCCACCTCTCATCCCTGTTTAATGTTAATCTTCTCATGCTCTTCGTCCCTACTCTGTTCTTAGTTACTCTCCTTATATCAAAGAAGACATTTGGCATTTGTTTTTTAGGGATTGGCTAGCTTCACTTAGCATAATCTGCTCTAATGCCATCCATTTCCCTGCAAATTCTATGATTTTGTCATTTTTAATGCAGAGTAATACTCCATTGTGTATAAATGCCACATTTTTTTTTATCCATTCGTCTATTGAAGGGCATCTAGGTTGGTTCTACAGTCTTGCTATTGTGAATTGTGCTGCTATGAACATCGATGTAGCAGTGTCCCTGTAGCATGCTCTTTTTAGGTCTTTAGGGAATAGACCGAGAAGGGGAATAGCTGGGTCGAATGGTGGTTCCATTCCCAGCTTTCCAAGGAATCTCCATACTGCTTTCCAAATTGGCTGCATCAATTTGCAGTCCCACCAGCAATGTACAAGTGTACCCTTTTCCCCACATCCTCGCCAGCACTTGTTGTTTGACTTCATAATGGCTGCCAATATTACTGGAGTGAGATGGTATCTTAGGGTGGTTTTGATTTGCATTTCTCTGACTGCTAGAGATGGTGAGCATTTTTTCATGTACTTGCTGATTGACTGTATGTCCTCCTCTGAGAAGTGTCTGTTTAGGTCCTTGGCCCATTTGTTGATTGGGTTATTTGTTTTCTTATTGTTTAATTTTTTGAGTTCTTTGTATACTCTGGATATTAGGGCTCTATCTGAAGTGTGAGGAGTAAAGATTTGTTCCCAGGATGTAGGCTCCCTATTTACCTCTCTTATTGTTTCTTTTGCTGAGAAAAACTTTTTAGTTTGAGTAAGTCCCATTTGTTGATTCTAGTTATTAACTCTTGTGCTATGGGTGTCCTATTGAGGAATTTGGAGCCCGACGCCACCGTATGTAGATCGTAGCCAACTTTTTCTTCTATCGGACGGCGTGTCTCTTATTTGATATCAAGCTCCTTGATCCATTTTGAGTTAACTTTTGTGCATGGCGAGAGAAAGGGATTCAGTTTCATTTTGTTGCATATGGATTTCCAGTTTTCCCAGCACCATTTGTTGAAGATGCTATCCTTCCTCCATTGCATGCTTTTAGCCCCTTTATCAAATATAAGACAGTTGTAGTTTTGTGGATTGGTTTCTGTGTCCTCTATTCTGTTCCATTGGTCCACCCGCCTGTTTTGGTACCAGTACCATGCTGTTTTTGTTACTATTGCTCTGTAGTATAGTTCGAAGTCTGGTATCGCTATACCGCCTGATTTACACTTCCTGCTTAGCATTGTTTTTGCTATTCTGGGTCTTTTATTTTTCCATATGAATTTCATGATTGCTTTCTCTATTTCTACAAGAAATGCCAATGGGATTTTGATTGGCATTGCATTAAACCTATAGAGAACTTTTGGTAATATCGCCATTTTGATGATGTTAGTTCTGCCTATCCATGAACAGGGTACATTTTTCCATCTTCTAAGATCTTCTTCTATTTCTCTCTTTAGGGTTCTGTAGTTTTCATTGTATAAGTCTTTCACCTCTTTTGTTAGGTTGATTCCCAAGTATTTTATTTTTTTTGAAGATATTGTGAATGGAGTGGTTGTCCTCATTTCCATTTCAGAGGATTTGTCGCTGATATACAGGAATGCCTTTGATTTATGCGTGTTGATTTTATATCCTGCCATTTTGCTGAATTCATGTATTAGTTCTCGTAGTTTTTTTGTAGACCCTTTTGCGCCTTCTAGGTATAGAATCATGTCACGCAAATAGTGATAATTTAAGTTCTTCTTTTTCTATTTTTATGCCTTTAATTTCTTTCGTCTGTCTAATTGCTCTGGCTAGTGTTTCGAGAACTATGTTGAACAGAAGTGGTGAGAGAGGGCATCCCTGTCTTGTTCCAGATTTTAGAGGGAATGCCTTCAATTTTTCTCCATTCAGAATGATGCTAGCCTGAGGCTTAGCATAGATTGCTTTTACAATATTGAAGTATGTTCCTGTTATCCCTAGTTTTTCTAGAGTTTTGAACATAAAGGGATGCTGTACTTTGTCGAATGCTTTTTCCGCATCTATCGAGATGATCATATGGTTCTTATTTTTAAGTCTATTGATGTGGTGAATAACATTTATTGATTTCCGTATATTGAACCAGCCTTGCATCCCAGGGATGAATCCTACTTGACCATGGTGCACAATTTTTTTGATATGTTTTTGTATCTGATTCGCCAGAATTTTATTGAGGATTTTTGCATCTAGGTTCATTAGAGATATTGGTCTGTAGTTTTCTTTCTTTGAAGTGTCTTTGTCTGGTTTAGGAATCAGGGTGATATTGGCCTCGTAGAATGAATTTGGAAGTTCTCCCTCTTTTTCTGTTTCCTGAAATAGCTTGAAAAGTATTGGTATTAGTTCCTCTTTAAAGGTTTTGTAAAACTCTGCTGTATATCCATCCGGTCCTGGGCTTTTCTTAGTTGGTAGTCTTTTGATGGTTTCTTCTATTTCCTCAATTGATATTGGTCTGTTTAGGTTGTCTATATCCTCCTGACTCAATCTGGGCAGATGATATGACTTATGAAATTTATTGATGCCTTCACTAACTTCTATTTTATTGGAGTATAAGGATTCAAAATAATTTCTGATTATCTTCTGTATTTCTGAAGTGTCTGTTGTGATATTGCCTTTTTCATCCCGTATGCTAGTAATTTGAGTTCTCTCTCTTCTTCTCTTCATTAGCATGGCTAAGGGTCAGTCGATTTTATTTATTTTTTCAAAGAACCAACTTTTAGTTTTGTCAATTTTTTCAATTGTTTCTTTTGTTTCGATTTCATTAATTTCAGCTCTGATTTTAATTATTTCTTGCCTTCTACTTCTTTTGCTGTTGTTTTGTTCTTCTTTTTCTAGGATTTTGAGATGAAGTATGAGATCATTTATTTGTTGGTTTTTTCTTTTTTTAAGGAATGAACTCCAAGCAATGAATTTCTCTCTTAGAACTGCTTTCAATGTGTCCCATAGATTCCGATATGTTGTGTCTGTGTTTTCATTTATCTCTAAGAATTTTTTAATTTCCTCCTTGATGTCTTCTATAACCCATTGATCATTCAGTAACCTATTGTTCATTCTCCAAGTGATGCATGATTTTTCCTTCCTTCTTTTATCGTTGATTTTCAGTTTCATTCCATTATGATCAGATAAGATGCATGGTGTTATCTCTATTCCTTTATATTGTCTAAGAGTTGCCCTGTGTCATAATATATGATCTATTTTTGAGAAGGATCCATGTGCTGCTGAGAAAAAAGTGTAACTGCTTGATGTTGGGTGGTATATTCTATATATGTCAATTAAGTCTAGGTTATTAATTGTGTTATTGAGTTCTATAGTTTCCTTATTCAACTTTTGTTTGGAAGATCTGTCCAGTGGCGAGAGAGGTGTGTTGAAGTCTCCCATGATTATTGTATGGTGGTCTATTAGAGTCTTGAACTTGAGAAGAGTTTGTTTGATGAACATAGCTGCACCATTGTTTGGGGCATATATATTTATGATTGTTATGTCTTGTTGGTGTATGGTTCCCTTGAGCAGTATGTAGTGTCCCTCTTTATCCCTTTTGATTAACTTTGGCTTGAAATCTATTTTATTTGATATGAGTATGGACACTCCTGCTTGTTTCCGAAGCCCATATGAGTGATATGATTTTTCCCAACCTTTCACCTTCAGCCTATGTATGTCTTTTCCTATCAAATGCGTCTCCTGTAGGCAGCATATTGTTGGGTCTTGTTTTGTGATCCATTCTACTAGCCTGTGTCTCTTAATTGGTGAGTTTAAGCCATTAACATTTAGGGTTATTATTGAGATATGGGTTGTTCTTCCAGCCATATTTGTTTATTTATGTTACTAAACATGGTTTGTTTTCCTCTTTTATTATTTTTCCCCCCTTTACTATCCTACCTCCCACTCTTGGTTTTCATTGTTATTTTCCATTTCCTCTTCCTGTAATGTTTTGCCGAGGATGTTTTGAAGAGATGGTTTTCTAGCTGCAAATTCTTTTAACTTTTGTTTATCATGGAAGGTTTTAATTTCGTCTTCCATCCTGAAGCTTAATTTCGCTGGATACACAATTCTTGGTTGGAACCCATTTTCTTTCAGTGTTTGAAATATGTTATTCCAGGATCTTCTAGCTTTCAGAGTCTGTGTTGAAAGATCAGCTGTTATCCTGATTGGTTTACCCCTAAATGTAATCTGCTTCTTTTCTCTTGTAGGTTTTAAAATTCTCTCCTTATTCTGTATGTTGGGCATCTTCATTATAATGTGTCTAGGTGTGGATCTCTTATGATTTTGCACATTTGGCATCCTGTAGGCTTCTAGGATTTGGGATTCTATCCCATTCTTCAAGTCTGGGAAGTTTTCTCGTATTATTTCATTGAATAGATTACTCATTCCTTTGGTGTGGACCTCTATACCTTCCTGTATCCCAATGACTCTTAAGTTTGGTCTCTTTATGTTATCCCATATTTCTTGGATGTTCTGCTCATGGTTTCTTAACAGTCTTGCTGAGCTGTCTATGTTCTTTTCAAGTTGAAATACTTTGTCTTCATTGTCTGATGTTCTATCTTCTAAGTGTTCTACTCTGCTGGTAGTATTCTCAATTGAGTTTTTAAGTTGGTTTATTGCTTCCTGCATTTCTAGGATTTCTGTTTGTTTGTTTTTTATAACCTCTATCTCCCTGTATAGTTGATCTTTTGCTTCCTGGATTTGTTTATGTAATTCATTGTCGAAGTGATCTTTCATTGTCTGATTTTGCTGTCTAATGTCTTCCTTGAGACTCCAGATCATCTGAAGCATGTATATCCTGAATTCTTTATCTGACATTCCATCTGCTGCAGCTATTACCCCTTCTGAAGTTGAGTTGACCTGCATTGCTTGTGGTCCTTTCTTTCCTTGTCTTTTCATACTGCTTGCGTTTCTTTCTGCTTGGTGAAACTGTTGTGTTTTTGAAATTTTCCCCCTATATATTTATATTGCTCTTGTATAGTTGAAAAGTCTCCCTTGCAGGGTCGGGCGGCGGCTGTGCTCCTCCTCCAATTGGGGTGATCTGTCTACCACGCATGCTCAGCTTTTTCTGGCATGAGTGCGGCCGGGTTCGATCCTCAGCACCACATACAAACAAACATATTGTGTCTGCCGAAAACTTGGATGAGCCTCCACATGGGGTGCAGTACAACTACCATCTCCAAAGTGTAGCCTCGCTCCCTCGAGGAATAGGATCAGATCACTCTGCCCTTCTCCTCCAGCTCCGGCCCACCCATTTTAATCATCTTGTATTGATCTTTATTCTCTCTTAATGGCCTCTCTACACTTTCTCTTGACTTACCTAGTGTCTGTTCCACATGGAACATTCTGCCACCACCTTATCCTCATTGGCCTGATTGAAATTGTCTTTATGTCTCAATTTAAATTTGACTCTCTTTTAGAAGTTACTTAGAAGTTTTGGGTTTTTTTTTTTTAATTTTCATATTGCCTGTGTTTAACTTTAACATAAACATACAAACCAATCTTAACACAGAGCATTTTCTCATTTCTCAATTAACTTCACTTTCATCCCTTTTCCCAGCTGCATTGAAACAGAATCAGCAACTAAAATTGTGTATCATAAAAAGTTTACAACATGATGTTTTGATATACAAATACATTGTGAAATTTTAACTACAATCAAGCCAATTAACATATCTAACACTGTATTTTGTTACTATTTTATGGTGAGGAAAATTAAGATCTATTCTTAACCACTATCAAAAACACAAAACATTATTATCATTGACTCAGAAATTCTTAACATCCTAGATAATGAAGAAGCCTTCAAAACAAAACAAAACAAAAAACCCACCTCTCCTTACTCCTCTCCCACTTAATCTACCATAACATTTCTTCACCAAAGAAAAGCCAACAAAACTCTGAGCTTTGTTCTCGTTTCAACAATGCATGTGACATGAACGTCACAACAAAGCTTAGAGCCATGTTTATTAGATTAATCCAGTTGGCTGATCTCTTTCAATATCTGTAATATAAATAAGACTCTGTATGTTTTTCATGTTTTCTCTTGAGAGCAAAACTATCTAGAGAAAATATTAATCACCTTGTTCTACAAAAATCCTATAAAAAAAATCTGGGATATAAACATGTCTTTTGTTCTCTTGCAGATTGGATTGTTCCAAAAAGTCTTTATATTATCTATATTATTGACCTATGTTTCTAATCTTGAAAGATTAATATGCAAATGTCATGAGTTTCATAGAAAATCCTCCGTGTCCTCCTCCGTTGCGACCTTTGTAATCTAGGATTGAAAGTCTACTGGAGAACACCAGACTCCACAGAGATTCCAAGCAGTGCAGGTAACCTCTGAGAAATGCACTGAATCACAAATAAGAGGAAGAGTAAGTCTATCAGACTGTCTCAGTCTCTTGCAGTCCTTACATGTCAGTCTATAGAACATTAAAAAAAAAAAAGCAAAACACAGTCTAACTTGGAGAGAGTCCTCAGTCTCCCTCTGCACTAAGAAAATTATGCAAACTAAAATAAACATGAAATCAAACCAAGGATCGAGAGAGAAGGACAGAAACCTACTGGGTAGAATTCCTGCTGAGTTAGTGTTAGTACTGTCAAGGAAATACCAGGAAGGGCAATCGTACGCTGACAAAGGTAAACAGATACAACAGGTAGCTGGCATGACCACCCTACAAGTTACAGATGTGTCATTACAAGTTAAACTGTCCAAGCTCCTCCCACGTTGGACCCTCAGACGTTTGGTAACGTGTCCCCCTTGTCTTTGCTCATGACATTTCCTGAAGAGGTTGCAAACCTGCAACTGAGGGGCCAACTTCAGGTAGCAGACATGCTTCATTGGGTTCTCACGGTGAGTTATGTTTTTTAAATCTATATTCCCATGTCAAGAAGCTGTAGGATCTGGAAACACTGGTTTCCACATTCCTGATGACAAACATTGGTGGGAGCTCAGCGGTTGTCCCTTTCAAGGGGTCATGTGTTTGTGCCAATTGTTTCCACTTTTCTAAGGTCTGCTTCTTTTCAAACTCCTTTCCTTTAGGTATAGGATCTTGCAGGCCCTTCTCTACAGAGACTATCCTCCTATCCATCTCTACTTGTTCAAATTCAGCCATCAGTCATGGTCTATCTGAAATGTCAACCTCTTTCCTTTCCCCAACAGTCAGAAGTGAGTCCTCCCTCTTTGCAATACTCATGACTTCTGTTACACTTCTGTAGCGTATTCAGTATCCAGTATCATCATCATCATCATTATCATCATCATCATCTGTATTGTACTTATCTTGGCCTCCTGACTATAATGGAAGCCTACATATTCATTTATCCACTCATTAAGCAAAAAAATGTAGAAAGTACTAGGTACTACACACTAGATTAAGTGCTGCAGATATAGTAATGAATAAGAGAAACAAGCACAGGCTCTGAATGAAGGACCTGTCGTGCTTCTTTTCACTTCCTCTGCAGGGCCTGGGGAAAATGTCATGTACTAAATAAGTGCTCAGCTGGAATTTGTTGAAATGAATTGAGATGCATTCGTTTACATTTACAAAGCGTCTTCTTCCTGGCAACTCCATTATCCTATTTATGTCATTCTATTAAATAAGTATTAGAGATATATTCATTCAAAAGGCACACTAAAATCAGAATGTATACTGAGCACTAAACATGTCTTCTCCCTTTCAGTTAACTCTAAATCACCAAGTTTTTATTTTGAAAAAGTACTCAGATATACCTCTAAATTTATTTACCTGGGTAACTGCTGAAAGAGAGGCGACTACTGCTGGTGTCGTTATCTTTGATGTTGAAGTCCCAGTGTTTATATATCCTGAGCATGGCTGCGTAAGTGTACCAGCTTGAGTGAGCAAAAAAGATGTTCTCAAATCCAGGAAGAACCTGTAGCCAGAATCATAGTGACACAAAGACAGATGGATAACTGACTTCAATAGTAAGTGTAGGAAGCATGGAGAAGATGTGTCAATTTAGGTGTTTACTGTTATCTTTATCATCAAAAAATATGGCCAAGGAGTTGAACATTAACTTTACTGTGCACAAAACAGATGTCTTAACATCCCAAATGAAAGGGAAGCAGAGGTAATAGCTTCAACTTCCAATTCCCTCCATCAAAGTTCCTTCCAGTTCTCAACTTTTGCCATATCAGGAAGAATACCAGGAACTCATGAACTGATACATCATCAACTGATATTCAGCCAGGGGTGATGAGATGTTGCCATTCTTGGGTGCCATACAGAAAACTCTGTGTGAACCAGGGAAAAGATAGGAGCTTCTATGTCTTACCTTGATAAGAGCAGAACAATGTCCCATGTCCCATCTCTTGAAAACCTTCATGTTGTTGCTTTTTGTGGGAGAAAAAGAGGGAATCAGATCCAGTAGATCTCCAACAGCATTTAGGAACTGAATCTGGAACATGGTCATGGGCTGGGAGAGAACACAGACTTAGCATCACTTTGTGACACATGTCATTTTCTAGTTTTCCTTTTGTTAAGGTGCCATTAAATTATTCTATTGTGAAGGGTCTCTTAAGTAACAAATGTCCTGGCTTTTTTAACTTAACAAAATAATTCTTATGGCTTTATAAATTAGAAGAGATGTGTTAGCATGTCTGATATCCACAGATATTTGGAATGTCTTCTTAGAAAATAAAACAGAGCTTTCTGTTTGCTTTTCTCTATAACAGGTTTTCTCAACCTTGGCATTAGTTATATTGTAAGGCAGGTAATTCTTTATTTTGGGGGGCTGTGCCCTGTAAGATGTTTAGTAGTACCCCTGACCTCTACCCTCTGGTTATTCGTAGCAGCCTTCTAGGTTTTTTATTTTTGGTTTTGGTTTTGGGGTAGCAGGGATTAAACTCAGGGGCATTCAACCACTGAGCCACTCCCTAGCCTTATTTTGTATTTTATTTAGAGACAGGGTTTCACTGAGTTGTTTAGCACCTTGCTTTGTTGAAGCTGGCTTTGAACCTCCAATTCTCCTGCCTCAGCTTCCTGAGCTGCTGCACCCAGCCAACCTTCAAGTTTCAACAACCAAAAATATCTCCTCCAGACATTGCCAAGGCAGAAATCACCCCAGCAAAAAAAAACTTTTACAGCAAAAATTTCAGTATAATGGTTCTGATTTTGATTGTGTGCTTAACATAGAATGAACTGATCAGAAGGCGCTAACCCTGAAGTAGCTGTCAGATTGCACTTGAGTGTGAACGTTTTAGAGTTCACAGCTCCAGCAAGGTGCAATCTACCAGCATATCTCTAGGCTGGGCATCTATAAACAAACTGGCTTAATAGAGGTGGGGAGACGAATGAATACAAATGACATTTTAACAAAAAAGTAAAACAAAAGCAAAACCCCCCAACCTGATAACTTATTTACATAAATATTCTCTTCGTTTTGCTTTTTTGAATAAGTAATACATTCATCATTCAAGAATTAAACAATCATAAGAAGGTCTTTATTGGATAGTCTCTTATTCTCCATTTGCTTTAATTTCATTCTATCTCATTTATCATTTCTACTAATTTCTTTTGTGTATCTGCGAAGTTTTTAAAATGTCATATAAATACATTTTTTAACACGAATGGTGTTCTATATGAATTACCCTTCACTTTTTTTTTTCTGTTCATATCTGGGGTCTTTTCATATTGGGTATAAAAATCCCACCCATTCTTTTAAGTAGCATTTCAATGTATGGGAGTATTATAATACTTTTAGCTACTGTTTTGTTGATGGACTTTCAGGTTTGTTCTAGCCTTTTACTATTATAAACAATACTATTATAATACTTGTGCTATTATAAACAATAATTAATTATGGATGAATTTGAGTCTATGAGTAGAAGAAATTCCTGGAAATGATTTTGATTTTAATTGATATTGCCAGATTGTTCTAGAGGAGTTGTTTCAATTTATACCCTTCCAGCTTCAATAACATTTTAAATATTTAGTTTGTTTCCAATCCAATAAGTGAAAACTCTATCCCATAGTAATTTGAATTTGTATTTTTTGTTTTTTTATTTTAAGTAAGGTTGAGCATATCTCTAAAAACCTTTGAGTTTGTTTTCTGTAAACTCTTCATATATTTCATTTTTTTCTACTGGGTTGTTCTTTGTTTTTTCCCCCACTTGATTTTTAGGAGCTCTTTAAATAATTAGCAATATTATCTTTCTGGTTTGTAATTTGCCACACACAATTTTAGTGTGTGGTAGGATCTCAGAGAGGTTTTAATATGCATTTCCCTGAAACTGAACATTTCTTAATATTTATGAGTCATTGCATTTCCTCTTCTATAAAATTCTGGGTTTTTTTTAACCAATTTTTCCATTGAGTATTTTCTATTTTTGTTCCATATGTATTTTGGATAAAAAATCTTGTTAGTTAAATGTATTGCAAATATCTTCTTTAGTTTATAGCTTATCTTTCACTTTCGATATAATGACTATTTAAAAAATTATTTTTACATGTATTTTTAGTTGTTGATGGACCTTTATTTTATTCATTTTTTTATATATGTTGCTGAGAATTGCTCAATTCTCACATGTGCTAATCATTCTCATGAGTGCTAGGCAAGTGCTCTACTACTGAGCCACAACCCAAGCCCCATATGATATCTTTTGATAAAAAGAATAATCTTTATTGATAAATTCAGCTGAGCTTATCAATCTTTTTCTTCATGGTAGTGCTCCTGTGTATTAAGACACCATTGTCTACCCTAAGTCATATTCTGAAGAATGATCAAAGGTTACTTTGAGGGAATAAGTTTTGTTTTTTTTTTTTTTTTTGAGGCAGTTATCTATATTTCAAGTTTAAAAGACTGCAAAGTCTTTACTTCATCAATTTTTTCAATGCTGAAAATTCTGGTGTCTGACATAATTACTTATTTTTTTTTTACTTTATCTATCCATTCATCCAAATCTATCAAATTTCCAAATACCAAGACTAATACTATTATTAAGGTGAGATTATCACATACAGTTTAAAAAGGTTTTTGTTCTTTTTTTTTTTTTTTTTTTTTGGTGGGCTTCTTTTTAGAACTGGGGGTTGAACCAGGGCTTTGCGAATGAGGCAGATGCTTTGCCACTGTGCTACATTCCAGCCCTTTATTGTTGTTATTGTTGGTGGTCTTTCTTGTCCCTAGGGTCTATCCCACTAAAGATGTACAGCGGCAACAATTTCAATGTCACTTGAAATAATAGTTCTCTATGTAGTTATGCCATCACTTGTTACATAGTTAGATACATTTGTTTCAATTTTTTAGGGACTGCTTTACCTCTCTGTGATTAAATGTGTTTTACAATTCAAGAACAACATTTATATGGCTCCTGAGTCAAAACTATAAAAAAGGTACATTCAGAGAAATGTTGCTTTCATTCCTCTTCCCTCCATTCTCTTTTATTCCCTCTTCAAAAGGTAATTAGTTATCGATGGGTATAGTAGCCCATACCTGTAATCCCAGCGGCTGGCAAGGCTAAGGCAGGAGGATCATGAGTTTAAAGCCAGTCTCAGCAACTTAATGAGATCCTGAGCAATTAGGGAGACCCTGTCTCAACTGTTTTCAAGCCATTCCTCATTATTTTGTGCATGTCTTCCTTGTTCACTTTTTAAATTGGTGCATTATAATTATACATAATAATAGAACTTTTTACATATTTGTACATGCATGCTATAAAATTATAACTTGATTAATATTGTTCCCCAGTACCTCCCATTTTCCTCCCTTCTACTTTCCCCCTTGACACCTTCCTCTATTCTTTTGGTCTCCCTTCTATTTTCATAAGATAAACACACCCCAACTCCTCTGCCCTCCCTTTTCCTCTCTAGCTTCCATATATGACAGAAAACATATGGCCCTTGATTTTCTGAGTATGGCTTATTTTGCTTAACATAATGCTCTCAAGTTACATCTGTTTTCCTGCAAATAACATGATTTCATAATTTCATTTTTCTTTATGGCTGAATAAAACTCCTAGTTCCGTAATTTGGCTATTATGAATTGTGCTGCTATAAACATTGGTGTAAATGTATTTCTCCAGTCAGAATGGCAGCCATCAAGCATACAAATAATATAATAATAATGTAGGGGGCAAAAAACATTTTTTACACTGTTGTTGGGATCATAAATTAGTACAACCACTGTGGAAATCAGTAAGGATGTTCCTGAAAAGACTAGAGATGGAATCACCATGTGACCCAGCTTACGCCATCACTCCTTGGTATTTATTCTAAAGAATTAAACTCATTTTCCTTTTTTATATGAAAGACAGCACACAATACACCCTGTTCTTCATCTTATATTTTTACACTTAATAACAAATCCAAAAGGTCATTCCCTAACAGCATTTGGAGGTCTACCTGATCTTTGTTTACAGCTACATTATTGACACAGCCAGCCTCTATGTATCTGACTGCTTTCAGTCTTTTGATATAATAAATTATCTGCCATGAATACACTTATATATTTGTCATATCGTATATTGCAGTGCAAAAGTGTATATCTCTGTGATAATACTGGAAGTGGGATTGCTGGGTAAAATCAAATGTAAGTATATGATTTGGATACAAAGTGACAAAAGTTCCCATTCACAGTGAACACACCAGTTTGCATTCCCACCAGTATTTTAGAAGAATGCTTTCTTTTCCCATAGCCTTGCCAACAGGGTGCACTTTCACACTTTGGAATTTTTGCCAAACTGATGAGAAAATATTTACCAGTATGGACTTAATTTACATTTCTCATGTTATGAGCAGGGCTGAGCTCATATGATTAACAATCATGTGCATCATTTTTCTGTGAACAGTCTTTTTGTATGTTTTGCCTAGGGTGTATATATATATATGTGCGTACACACACACACACACACACACCTACATATATATTACCTCCAGGAAACAAAATGCCCACAATAATTTTTGGAAGATATCCAATGGTACCTTGGAAGCCTCAATGATTCAGTAGTTTCCCCCAGAATTACTATGTGTATGTGTTTATATGTTTATATGGATGCCGTGGAGTGTGGAAAACAGAAATTTATCCCTAGATATTTGTCTTAATTAACCTATAGTTTAAAACACTAAACTCTTTATCAGGTTAGTTAAAAACCACTATGTTCACATCATGTTTTAAAATTTCTTCCTAACACAGTTGTATGAAAGAGTGGAAAACACAGAAACAAGTTGTTTATTTGTGTTTTGAACTTAAATTTTGTGTCAGACAGTGAGTTAGGTACTAGAATATGACAGATAAAATAATAGTGCTTATCCACAAGGAATTTATACTTGTGTCCTAATTTGATCTGCTTCTAAACTGTAATGTTATTTCACAATATTTTGACATATAAATTGAGCAGCTTCTTAAAAATAATACCTTTGTTCCTTCGGCCATAGCCCTCTTCATTGCTCCTACATATAGCCCATCCATTTGTGCCACGATATAGCCTGTATGTCTCCAAAATGAATCATTCTTGAATTCTTTGATGTTTTTCCGAGTCCAATGATTTTGCCTTCTGGAAGAGAAATCATATTTGTACTAGAAGTCTCAGTGGTTGCTCATCCAAAACTAAATCAAACCAGGCATTTAGAGATGACAGATGCTAATGCTAAAATAATTTAAGTTCTGGATCTTATAATATTCCAGTTACTCAAAAGATTTCAGAGCAAACCTTAAATGAATGTTAATTTCTCCCTCCTCTTTAATGGATTTTTCTGGCTCATCTAGAACCAAAACACATGTGCAATATTAATCTACCTGTGATACCAAGAAATGATACCAAACACAAATGCATTTCATATAAACCATAATATGTAAATAAGTCAATAAGAACAAGTTGATTACATCTGTGTGTAGAAATGGTACTTAGACCACAGGAAATAAAACTCATAAAGACAAGGTGATTTCTAGATTTTATGCTTCTCTCTCAGATCATTTTCACAGCTTATGATTCATCTCATTTCTTTTTTCCATATTTTAATTGGTGCATTATAGTTGTACATAATGGTGAGATTCACTATTACATATTTGTACATGCACACAATTGGCCAATATCATTTTCTAGCACTTTCCCTTTCCCTTCCTTCCCTCCCCCGGTGGTTCATCCCATTTCAGTTGTTATTAATGTGTGTCTCAATATCCCCTGCTGAACAGGATTAGCAAAAACCTCTTTTTTTTTACTTAGGTTATTAATTTCTCCTTTATTAAGGTAACTAACAAGTGTTAGGTCTTTATGTGTGATCGAAATAAAATACAGTGTTCAGCTCAACTCAGATTGACATATATGCATTTGGCTTTAGATACCCATGAAGCCCTCTTGGCAATACAGAGCCCACAAGATATGAAACATGGGTTAACACCCCCAAACGTCATCCAGAAAGCAAGGCACAGGGCTTAGGTCCACTCTTAGATTCTTCCCAAACAATTGAGAATCTGCAAAAAAAAAAAACCCTTACTTTTAAAATAATCCTTTTATTCTTTTTTCTTTCAGTTCTATCTGGGATGATCTGATATGACTTTGTATACAGAGAGCATTTTCTTTTCTTTTTTTTTTTTTTTTGTTCAGGCTATTGCTAGATAACTCTTAAAATAATACAATGTCATTGCCTAACAGGATCTAGCCTCATAGTTTTTAACTGATGCCCTGCAGGACTTGTAGCATTTCAAGAAGAGGTTGCTTAGTGTGTGATTTGGAAGGCTAAACCAAGACCCTTTCCATCCCCAAATGAATCTCTTGTCATTCCACAAATTTAATCTTATTTAAAATTTTAGTCTTCAGAAACTTTATTAAAATGAAAATATTCTTATAGGATGTTGAGAATGATGACTTTAGATATTAGCTGATACCCAGCCTGGGTTAGCCACCAGACCCAAGAAAAAGAAACAAGGAGGCAGCAGAAAGGCTCCCTGCAGGAAGCAGCAAGGCACCCATGCAGAAGGGATTCAGGGATTTAACTTTGCCTGCTGCACACTGATGGTGTCCTCTAGCAATGTTAGCAACTGACACTGTGACATTTAAGTTGACCTTTGAAACAGCAGAAATTGGAGGATATGTTTTCTGAAACCAGTTTTCATGCCATCATCAAAAAAATGCTATGCCCTAGAGTTGTTCTAGAACAATTCCAGAATCCTGCTACAGAGATGGAAAAGGAATAATCGCTCTTTGAAATGACAGTTTCAGGCCCTTTAGTCTTAACAACAATGAAAAGAGGAAAGCTTTTATACATACTCCATAAAATCCTTCACTTTATCCACGAGGGAAGGTTTCTTGATCAGCTGTGGGTAGAGATTTATGAAGTGGTCATTCATGTGTCTGAAACGACAGATGAGAACTGTTAGATTCCTAGATTTCTTCTTGAATTTCTTCATCATGGCAATTTACCCAATCTTTTGGTTAAATAGTGTGCCTCCAATTACAAATCTTCTCTACTATGTTTTTTAAAATAAACTAAACACACAATTTAAATTAAAAAATATTTCTAACACATGGAAGGCATAGAATATAGCAAACAACCAAGTATTCACCACTTAAATTTATTAGATCATTATATTTTGTCATATTTTCCATCTATATTTTAAGACATAAAACAAAATATTAGAAAGACTGAAGTCCCCGTATACACCTTCCTGACGTTAATTCTCTCCTTTCTCCCCAGTGGTAACTGCAACCTTAAATCTGATATTTTTCCCATGTATATTTTTATATAATCACTATACATATTTTAACCCTAAACAATGTTTAGGGTTAAATGAATGTTATCATGCTGAAGAACAAAATATGAACAAAAATTGATCTTGATTTGTTTCTCTTAACATAAATTTTAGAGAAATACCTAAGTTACCATCTGCCCATTAAATTCATTCTTTTCCACTGCTGATGATATTGCATAGTATGACTATGCACCAATTCATGTATGCATTCCTCTGACGGATATTTAACTAGTAACTAATTTTTCAATATTGTAATGCAATTTTAAGAATTGTTGTGTCCTTTTTTTTTTTACACATTTGCCTGTTCTTTTAGAATGTATGTGTGTATGTGTGTGTATAAAATTGGGAAATATTTCCAGGATATAGAAAAGCATAGACTTTATTGGTAAATTTATAAATACTCAAGGATCCACCACCTACATATATTAAATTGATACACACATGTACACACACACACACACAAAATCACTGCTGGGATGAATATCATATATATGACACATCATATAAACATTTGTCAATATCTATTAATTTTATATATGTATATTTTATGGTATGCATATATTATATGGACTTTTATACATAAAATTACTAGTTATTGCTAATTGTTCACCACACAGATTTACCAATTTATATTCTCAGACCTCTTCCTCTACCACCTCACCATCACTTTGTATTGTCAGACTTTGATTTTCAACAATTTGTTAGGTTTAAATAATTTCTCCATTTAATTTCCATTCCTCACAGAATTATTGGGTATTTGAGATTCTTTATGTTAAAACTTAAAAATTAGAAATGACATCAATGCTTATAGCAGCGTAATTCACAATAGCTAAACTGTGGAACCAACCTAGATGCTCTTCAATAGTTGAATGCATAAAGAAACTGTGGTATATATACACAATGGAATATTATTCAGCAATAAAAGAGAATAAAAGTATGGCATTTCTTGGTAAATGGATGGTACTGGAGAATATCATGCTAAGTGAAGTAAGCCAATCCCCCAAAAGGAAAGGCTGAATGTTTTCTCTGATAAGTGGATGCTGATCCATAATGGGGGTGGGACATGGGAGGAATGAAGGAACTTTGGATAGGGCAAAGGGGAGGGAGGAAAAGGGAGAGGGGGCATGAGGGTAGGAAAGATGATGGAATGAGATGTACATGATTACCCTAGGTACATGTATGAGGACATGAATGGTGTGACTCTACTTCGTGTACAACCAGAGACATGAAAAATTGTGCTCCATTTGTGTGCTATGAATCTAAATGCATTCTGCTGTCATGTGTTGACAGCCACAGCCAAAGGGACCCCAGCAAACTTCCAGCTGATTGGCTCACCATGGCCCCAGCAAACTTCCAGCTGCCAGCTGATTGGCTCCTCTGCAGTGATGCTCATTGGGCTGTTTCCCCACCCTTTGAGACCACGTAGCTGCTCACTGGGGGACTCTTTTGGCTTTGCCCACTTGACCCAGCCTCAAGAGCAGGAGGAGTGTGGGGGGGGGCGTGTTGAGAGGCTTGTGGGAAGATGGTGGTGGCAGTTGGGCTCTGAGGGAATTCCTGAAGAGCTGGTGTGGTGCAGTGTGTGTGTGTTCTAAAAATAAAGTTAGTTTCTGCTTGATAAGTGGCTCCTGAATTGTGCCCAGCCAGACTGCGGCAGTCATGTATAACTAATTAGAACAAATAAATAAATTAATTAAAAATTAAAAATAAAAATGTCTCAAATGCTTAGAGTAAATATTTTTAGTCAATGAAAATAATCTATTTATACGTACTATGATTTTAATATTATTGGATTTGGCTTTATAAGCTTTTGCTTTCTATTTCTTATCCCTTTCTTCATTTGCTCTTTTAGGCTTTCTTTATTTAGATAACACTGTCATCCATCTTCTATTCATATAATCATTTTAGAAGCCACTCATAACTACATATTTTCTTATAAAAATCTAAATGAATTTTATAATTCTCTTTTCATCCAAATGTGAAGTATATTTTAGTAAGTCTTAGCTGTGGACACTTTCCATCATATTTTTGTTCAGAGATTTAGTTTTACCTTTTGAATGTAAAACTATTTATATGTTTAAAATTATTTTTATTTTTTAATTTTCAAAATCAAGATTTTTGTTAATTTTTGTTTCTTATATTATAACTATTGTTTCTTACATTTCAAAATTTCCCTCCTATTATTCTAACTAAAGTATATCCTTTAATAATTTAATAGAAGAATGGGTGGTAATTTGTTTCAATTTATATGTATGAACATATCCTTATTTTGATCTTACCTGGATAGTTTAAATAGTTATAAAATGCTAGTTAGATATTTTTTTCTCAGTAAATATTTTATGACTCTATTATTTGTGATGAGAAGTATGCTATGTAGTTGAGATTCCTTTGTAGTTAATGTCTTTATGATAGCTTTTAAGATTATTCTCTTTACCCTCAATTTTATGTAGTTTCATTCATGGTGTTGTAGCAATTTAATAGATTGTGTCTTCCAACTAAGGAAGTGGCATTTGTTTTTTCTCAAATTTGATAAATTCTTAGCTATTACCCTATCAGTTACTTCTTATCTGAAATTCCCTTCAGTCAACTTTTTGGTACTCCTAAAAGTCCTATGTTGGAATTTCTTAATCCAATTGCTATGTCTAGTAACAGGCTTTTAGTATTTTACCCTTTTTATATCTCTGGGCTGTATATTATGTAAATTTCTCAATCTTTTTCTGTGTCTAGTCCACAGTTTGCCTATTAGTGAGATTTTAGAAAATGACTTTCTATAAGTTTTTATAATATTTTTTAAAGGAGCTTTCTTTCTTTAAGAGAGAGAGAGAGAGAGAGAGAGAGAGAGAGAGAGAGAGAGAATTTTAATATTTATTTTTCAGTTTTCAGTGGACACAACATCTTTGTTTGTATGTGGTGCTGAGGATCGAACCCAGGCCGCACGCATGCCAGGCAAGCACGCTGCTGCTTGAGCCACATCCCCAGCCCCAAGTTTTTATAATATTTATAATAAGTCATTCAAAAATATTTACCTGTATTCTTTTTCTTCCTTTTTGTACCATAAATTCTTCCTCAAGTTTTCTTTTGCTTATAACTTTAAAGCAATCTAAGCAAATATAAAGTTTTTGTTAAAGTGGTGCACACCTGTATTTCTAGCTACTTCAGAGGCTGAGGCAGGAGGATTGCAAGTTTAAGGCCAGTCTCAGCAACTTAGAGAGACCCTGTCTCAAATTTAAAAATAAGAAAAATGGGGGATGTAGTTCAGTGATAAAGCACCCCTAAGTTCAATCCCTAGCACCTCCAGATGAGATACATAACTGAAGTGTGATAACAATATAAATAGACAAGACGAGTTTGCATACACTGAGCAATGACAATACTGTCATAACTATCACCTTAAAAAGTATTCAATGTCTTGATGACAAGATTCACCCTGATTTTGTTTTGTGAAAAATGCTATCTTAAAAATCAATGACTGTCTATAAGGAAATTTAGAAGATCTGTTGAATTAATACCACATGGATAAGCAAACCCCAGACTGCAGCAAATTATAGGTTAAACAGTTTCTTCAACAAATAAATTATGAGAAAGAAGAGGGAAATAATAGATTAAAAGTGACTTAAACACAATAAAAAAGAAATATACCAATCAGACTCAACATATTGTGATATTCATGATACTACTGAAAAATCAAATACAGATTGAATATATAAATATTTGAGGATAATTACTAAATTTTAGATGTAATAATGGTACTTTTGTTCTATATTTTTAAAGAGTCTTACCCTTTAGGGATACACATTGAAATATTTACAGAAGAGATGACATGATATCTGAGAACTGCCTCAAAATAATGTAGAAGTAAAAGGGAGGTGTGGTAACCAGTCCTCTAGAAATGCCCCCAGTGACCCCTGCTTCAGGTATGCCATTCCTTCCCCTCTATGTAGACTGGACCTAGTCACTTTCCCTCTGTAATTTGCTTTTATAATTTCTTTCTAAATCTTTTTAGTTGTAGAAGGACACATTACCTTTATTTTACTTATTTATTTTTATGTTGTACTGAGGATTGAACCCAGTGTCTCACATGTGCTAGGCAAGCACTCTACCATTGAACTACAACCCCAGCCCCTTTTATCATTTTTCTAATAGGGTATTTAAAAATATTTGTCTTCTCAAAGGTGACATAAACATACATTGGAGAAAAGGTAGCCTCTTATTGGATTAGACAAAAGGGGAATAAAGGGAAGGGAGACGGGATGGGAAAAGGAAAGACAGTAGAATGAATCAGACATAGTGTACCTATCCTTACATATGAATACATGGCCAATGTAACTCCACAGCCTATATAACCACAACAATGGGATTCTTACTGGAACAAGTTCTACTTATTCTATGTATTTATAATATGTCAAAATATACTCGAGTGTCATATTTATCTAGAAAGAACAAACATACAAATAAATAAAATATCTGTCTTCTTATTTCTCCCTTTTAGTCCATAAATTCTCCCTCAAGTTTTTTTGTTTATAACTTAAAGCATCCTAAGCAAATTGAGTTTTTGTTAAAGCCAAATGTGGTGGCACACACCTATAATCCCTGTTACTCTGAAAGCCGAGGAAGGAGGATGACAAATTTGAAGTCAGCCTGAGCAATGTAACAGGATCTGTTAGAGTCTGTAAACAAGTCAAAATAACACCTGGCATTCAGCCAGGGGAATGTTAGAGTTCCTAAACAAGTCTGGATGGTGCCTGGCAAAATGCCAGAGGGAGTGGTTTGAGAAGTAACAAAAGTGAGCCATTAAGTGTGGAGATTCCTTATTGGTTGACTGATGTATCTAGTTTATGCTAATTAGATAAGCTGTGTGGAATGTATAAATACTGCTCCTGTCCTGCAATAAACGGCTCCCACTCCTGCTGTATCAATCTACACAAGTTCTTCATCACACCCCCCCCCCACCGGTTATTTTGCTGCAGCCGTACCCCGGCAAGGATCCTGTCTTAAGATAAAATAAAAAGTGCTGGGGGTATTGTAGGTCAGTGTGGGAGTGCTTGCCTAACATGTGCAAGACCCTGGGCTCAAGTAGTGAAAATTAAAAATAAATAAATAACATAAAATTTAAAACATCAAAATAACTTAAAATAAGTTAAGTCTTTGTTAAACTATTCCACAAATTAATCTGGAGTATATTCATTATATAATCATTGATTTAGCTGACTGTTTTTCTTAGCATTCAATTTGTGTGTGTGTGTTTTGGAACTCTGGTGTGCTGGTTTGTCTGTTTGTTTATATATATCTCTCTCCTCTCATTTCCCCCTGTACCTGCATCTGAGTTCTGGGAATCAGGTCTCATAAAACTTTTCTGAGGACTTTACCTATGGAATATTGCAGGTATTGTAACTGAGCCAGCATATGGATGATTCCATTTTTTTATTTTGTTTTTTGGTATTGTGGATTGAACCCAGGGGCTCTTTACCATTGAACCACATTCCCAGCCCTTTTTATCTTTTATTTTGAGACAGGGGCTTGCTAAGTTACTTAGGGTCATTCCAGTGACGGAGGCTGGCTTCAAACTTAGAATGGATTCTCCCGCCTGAACCTCCTGAGATTGCAGGCATGTGCCACCACACCAGGCTGATTTTATTTTTGGTTGCCTCCCACCCTTGTTCTCCCCACTCGCAAATGCTCATGGCTTCTTATCTATCTATAGGCTACGATGCTATGGTTTGGATAAAAAGCTCCCAAATTTTCCACATGTAAAGACTTGTTTCCAGTGTGGCAGTATTAGAAGGTACTATGGGCCCTTAAGAGGTTACACCTTATGGAAGATCCTTTGTTCATTAAGGGAGTTTCTCTCTCTCTCTCTCTCTCTCTCTCTCTCTCTCTCTCTCTCTCTCTCTCTATCTCTCTTTTTTAAAGTCACTTTTCCAAGTCCTTTATTTTATTTATTTTATATGGTGCTGAGGATCGAACCCAGTGCCTCACACATGCTAGATGAACACTCTACGGCTGAGCCACAACCCCAGCCTCTGGGGGTGTAGTATTGAAAGGGACACGGGACCCAGTTCCCACTTCTTTCTATCCCTCTCTCCCTCTCCCCTCCTCCTTCCTGGCTTAAGATGTGATGTCTCACCTTACCACATGCTACTCCATTTTTTGGTCCAAGAGATGTTTTCTTGTTTTGGAGGCCCAGTTACGTTACTAGGATGCTTTCTTTCCATATATTTTATCTATCACCTGCTACAAGTTTAGAGCAGAGTGGATGTATCAGATTATGAGCTCTCTGTACCCTATGGACTGAAAATTTCCCTAAAGTTCTAATCTGGGTTGTTGTTTTTTAATGATTTTTTTACTGATCCAGAGAGTAGAGCTGGAAGCAAGAGTTGACTCATTCCAAGAACTGGAATTTGTCCCCATATACTTTAAATATTTTTTACCTAGTAGTTTTCAGAACTGAAGCTAATAAAGCAAAAATAAAGTTTTATTGCTAGTTAGGTAAACGACATTAAAGTCCTTTGAAATATTTTATATTATGGTCTTTATATTTAGTAAACTTTATCTCATGAAGAATTTTTCCTTCAAATTATTTGTACATTTATTTTTAAATTGAACCATCACATATAACTTTTATTTGCATTTTTTATGCCATCTGACCTTTTCTATTATATGGTTGGTCACTTTTCCATTTCTACCACCTTACAAATAAGAGAAAGAAGAAGAATAGAGCTGAACAGATATGTGGTTTGACCATAAAGGGACTCTCCGTGTTGGCCTCACATTTCAGGTAAATGAACCTGCTACAGTTGGCCTCTGGAATGTCCCCAAAGGCCCATGTGTTAAAGGCTTGGTCACCAGCTTATGGTGCTATTGGGATGTGATTGAACTTTTAGGAGGTGGGGCCTTATGGAAGAATATTAGACCGTGACCTTGAAGGGGATATTGGGATCATAATGCCCGTCTGTTCCTCAGTCACCATGACGCAAACAGGGCATCTCACCAAGGTCCAAAGCAAGAGGATCAAGTAACCATGTACTGAAACCATGAGTCAAAATAAAAGATTTCTCCTTTTAAGTCGATTATCTCAGGTACTTTGTCACAGTAATGGAAAATTGACCAGCACAGAACCCTAGGTAGGTTTGATGATTTGAGTTAGTTGCTCAGAGAGGCAACAACCCTTCAGTTTCCCATTCATGGGAAAGTAGAGATGCTGCCTGAATTGCGTGGGCCTCTGAGAAAATGTGACACCCCTACACACCTCAACAAATTTCAGGAATAGCCAAATATTTCTTGTGTGCTTAGGGTGGAGTGAGTAGACATGAGAGTCCATAGGCCTATTGGAGGCAATGAATATAGCAACCTCAGTTGTCAATGATTATTTATCCAGAGACCAAGGAGACCTTGGAAGTCTCATCAGATGTCTTTGGCACCCAAACCAAAGACTAAATGAGATGGTTCTACATTAATGGATGCTGTAAGAAGACACAGGAAAACCATCAATTAAACATCTCCCCTCCCTCCAAATGCCTCTGTAACACTGACCCATCATAGGGAAATCTGGTTGGAGGAGGAGTGGAACATTGTGAATTGACTCAGTTTAAATGACATGTTATTCTGTTTTTGTGGAAATGACTATATTGTAATACCTCTGCCTCAGGAGAAATGAGCTCTTAGGATTAAAGCAAGTTATGTGAATATAAAGTTTTATTTCTCAGAAAAAAATAGATTATTGTCTATTCATGTACAATGCCCATACAGAAAAGGAAACAAAAGGTTCATACCTTTTTCCCCAAGCCTGTATCACTGAACCCTGCCTAACTCTATCCAGAGTTCCAGATCTCCCCCATTTTCAGTCCATTTAAAAATAAGATGGGTCTTTTTTTTTTTTTACTGGAGTGATTTGGCCCTCTAGGGAGTATTTCTGGAAACAGTTTTTGTTGTCACACTGAGGGAAGATGTGCAACTGGCATCTGTCAGGTAAAGGCAGAGGATGCTGCTAAATGTCCTATAATGAACAAAAAGTAATTCAACCTTTAATGTCAGCAGCACTGGGGTAGAGAAATCCTGAAGCAGAGGAACATTGATCTTGACCTAGGAGTGACTGCTGAGGATATATCTACATCACAGTGGACAAGACAGGTGGAAATATGAGAGGGAAACTGAGGTAATTATTAAAAAGATATTTTGAGACCAGATTTTTATTCTGACAATCATAGCAGGGGAGAAGACACCTCTACCTTGAGGTTAGAAGTGGTGCCATCCATCGATCCTTCCACATTCAAGGGATCTGAGGGAAACCCCCACCTGCGTGCTCCTTAGGATGAGGCTCTTCTCTGATCCCTGGTTTGAGACAACACACTTCTGTGTGGTGGAGCTACAGAGTATAACATTGAAGGACACAGAATGAATTCCGAGTTCAAGACGTGACTCCATTCCCTCTGGACTACATGACAAAGAGCAAGATTCCTAACTCCTCCTGCTTCTGGACCTCATGAACAGACACCACATCAGCATCCACTTCATGGATATATTAGGGTTAGTTGCATCTCCTGTGGAGTGCAAGGGCAGGAAGTTCCCTCCTAAAGGTGACGAGACTCATCTTTATATCTGACACATCCATGCGCGTGTTGAGAGTCATAAAGACACATGTATGCCCACCTTCTCCTGAATATTTTTTGCATTATTTTGATACAACGTCACTCAGCACTTGTCATTTATTCTCTCCTACTCTTTTCTATTTGTTTTGACACCCTGGGCAACGGATTACATTGGGCTCCTTTAGTATTTCCCATGGTGACTAACCCACTTGTGTGTTTGCATGTGTGGGCAAATGTAGCTAGACCGCCTAGTCCTGGCTCCTACTGACTAGCTATGATTTTCACCTACATAATTATTTCTCTGTGCCCAAGTCTTCACATTACTAATAGAATAACAATGCCATGTACTTTATTGTATTGTTGTGGATTAAATAATTTAACATATGTAAAATGATTTGACTAGTGTCTGGCATGTGGAAATGCCATACTAAGTACTAGCTGGAATCATCGTCATCATCATTATTATTTTGTGATCTATGTTACACTCCAAATAGTTACTAGTTGATAGATCATTTGTTATTTTTGAGTGTCTTTCCTTAGCCCACAGCCTTGACCTGGAAGCATGTTCAGTTTCTAACATCAGAAGGAGCGAGCTGGGGGTGTGGAGGGAGATTCTTGGTAGCACAAACATAAAAGAGGCATCATGTTTACTTTTTCTGTGCAGTAAACTTCTTAGAACTTCTCTTCCTCATAGTTTTAGCAACTGTTTTCTCAATGTACATACTTTTAAAAGTCTCCTTTGAAGAATGTGCTTATGAAAAACTCTCCTTGCTCCCTTTCCCCCTAGGGAAGAGATGGGCCATTTCAATATGGGCATCCCAGTTCTCCACACCCGTATCACCCTGTTTTCCAGAAAGGTTTCATGCCTCATTTTATTAAAAATCAATCCATGACTATTTATCAACATTAACATCATCAGTGAGATGTCAGAAATTGAATTTGCAACTCTAGGGAAGCCGCCCCATAGAGTTGAAAAACAAAGGAAGATGCTTAATTTGGCCAGGGCTGCTATCATGCTGTATTACATGGAAATATATACCTCATCCTTCTGATTCACCTCTAATAGAATTGCAACAACAAGATTCAATTAAACTTAATAAACACGTAATTAAGTAAATGCTGGGGGCAAAGCACCGTGCCAAGTGTTTGAGGTCTATAAACATGACTAAGATAGGGACCCTGCCCTCAAGGCACGAACAGATGGTGGAGGGGAGAGATGGAGTGGGAATAGAATCATAAAGAGCTTTATCAAGAAGACAAAATTTGAAAGGGACTTGGAGGATGAGCAGTTGTTCAATAGTGGAGTTAAGGGAGGCAGCATCTGGCTGTCAGAAATCCTGGTTCTGAGAGATGCTAGGAAGCTGGGGGTGGGGGGGATGTATGAAAGGTCTGGGGTCAGAAGCCACCACGCACTCAGTCTGTGGTCATCTGGAACAGGTGGGTATTATAGCATGGCTCATGAGCCCATGTGAGGGGGATGTTTCCATGGTAATGCCAACATCCTGCACTGAGTGATTCTGGGGGAGGGAACAGTTGAAGAATAGGGAGAAAGGAAGAGGGGAAGAGAAGAGCAAGACAGTGAGAAACAGCCCTAAAATATCTAGTCCCTACTCTAAGTTGTGGCCCTAGTTGGTTCTGGCTACTGCTGCTTCATGATGATGATTCTGCAGGGGCAGACTCAGGGAGATGGCCTTAGCATCATGATGAACCCTGGAGGGTCAGGCCAGGACCCAATTGTTATCTGGGAGTGTTGTAACAATTCAAGGAAGCAAAAAGTTATTGCATACTCCAGGGGAAATACTTAAGAAGGTGTGATGATATTTATTTGCATTTTTATAGTTGGTATCTCAACTATTTCATAAGTTGCAAGGAGCAAATGATCTCTTCCAAGGTGATCAACCAATCCTCCTCTTATCTGAGCATCTTGGTTGTCCATCCCACAATATCTATTTTCTCACACACCTCCTGCCTCCAAAGTGACAAATAGAAAGAAAGCCATTTTAGAGGTGGTAACGTGCTGCATTTAAAGCCATTTTAAAACGTGGCAGTCCTACTTTGGGTTACATCCCCCAACTTCGCCTTCTCTTAGCAGGAAGCAACGTGGAGATGTTGTTGCCCATTTTTCCATAGAAATGGAATGTAGAAATTGACAGTGGGGAAATGTAACCGTGGCCCCCTTTATGCATTGAATGTAGCCCTTGCTGCTCTACCGCTGCAACTAATTTTTAAAATAGACATGCTTCTCTTCCTCTCCTGGCTCTTCCCTAATCTCAGGAGAAACAGAATTCCCTTTCTTCCATTTTAGGCAGCTTTATCTGTCCTTGAGCATACACCCACTATAGAAAGGAAATAATCTAGACTTTGGGGATGACACCAGAAGATCTCAGAAATGACTGTCTCCAAAATTAACAAGTGAATTACAACTCCAACAGAGAACATGTGGAACGTAGCCTTTGAATTGCCTCTTTTTTTTTAAATTGGTTGTTCAAAACATTACAAAGTTCATGACATATCATCTTTCATACATTTGATTCAAGTGAGTTATGAACTCCCATTTTTACCCCAAATACAAATTGTAGAATCACATCAGTTACACATTCACATTTTTACATAATGCCATATTAGTGACTGCTGTATTCTGCTGCCTTTCCTATCCCCTACTATCCCCCTCCCCTCCCCTCCCATCTTCCCTCTCTACCTCATCTGTTGTTGTTCAGTTCTCTCCCTTGTTTCCCCCCATTTCCCCTCACAACCTCTTATATGTGATTTCATATAACACACATTGAGCATGAGGAAAAGATTAACATTAAACAGAGACCAGTGGTGGGAGGGAAAGGGAGAGAGAAGGGAAATTGCATGGAAACGGAAGGAAACCCTCAATGAATTGCTGTTCCTGCTGATGGGCAGAATCACAGCCTCTGGGACAGAAGTCTTCTGTGTTTCTTTTTTGCTAGCAAAGCAATAAACCTCCTTTTTCCTTTTTCTCAAAAATAAAAAATGAACAAATGTGCAAGTTCTAAACTGCCCTCTGCTCTTGGTGGCTGCATATACTATTGTGAAAGCCGAGGGAAAATTGAGAAGAGAAGGCTCTTAGTTTTGGTCCCCTCGTGCAAACTCACCTTCCCAGCCCAGGCTCAGAGCTAAAACCCTTGCTCTAAGGCTGTGTTTTAGCGTGTGAGATTATTCCTTGAAAAGCAGCCCCCTGCGGTATATGTTTGAAGTTGATAAACGATGTTTGTATATGAAGATGCTACTGCTTTTCATACACAACTGCCTGTGTGTAGCAGGACAAACAATGACAACACCTAGCCCGTGACCAGGATTCCTTCTTTACTACTGGTTTGTGGTGATAGCTTTTGCTTTCTTGTGGTTGGCATTTTAAGCTCCTCAGAGTGCTGGATACCTTTGCTCAGAGGGAGCCACACTGCTTCCAGCTGCTCAGTTGGGACGCATATAGTGGGCTCTGGTGTTGACCGTCACAGTGTTTGGTGATGCCTTGGGTCTGGTTGTTGCAATCCTGTGAATCGTAGCATCTCCTCTGTTGTGTCTCTGCTGGAACTATTGGCCCTGTGAGCCCTGTGTGTCTACTCCACTGGGAATATCCCTTTCTTTGAAATAAACTTGGATATCAGAATGTGAAACGAGCCTTCGTGTCTTGGAACACACTAGGAGAGGAAGAAGGAATGAATAGCCTCCTTCCCTGATCCATTGCCAGAGATCTGTTTGAAGCATGCTTGGTCATTAGTGGTCATTTCAGCGTTCCTAACTCTGAACTAAGCACAAAGCAGGGCCTTTAAGTGTAAGCTGTTTCAGAAATTCCCCTCCATATCTGCCTTTCAGACTAGAACGACAACCTTTGAATAGCATCTCATGGGACTTTTCTAAAGATGGTTTTTGACTATGGTTCTTCTTTCTCCATGACCTACTTTCCTTCCTTCCTTCCTTCCTTCCTTCCTTCCTTCCTTCCTTCCTTCCTTCCTTCCTTCCTTCCTTCCCTCCTTCCTGCCTTCTCTTATCCTCTCCTTGGCTTTCTCCTCCTCTTCCTCCTTCTTCTAATTTACATATCGACTTCTCTATTCCATCCACCCCATTCACTTCTTATCATGCTGCTGTTTACCAACATCTCCTGTCCAGTGAGCTATATCAAAGCTTCTTCAGAATGGAGGTCCTCTCCAGCTCTTGGTGCCCTGTGCACGGGAAGTCCATTCTTGAGAAAGCAGGGAGTGCTACTGTTGGCACCAAGAGGATGGGGCTGGACGCAAACTTCATGGATCTTTTCAGCCTTTTATTCAGGAACTGTACTAAATCTATGGGTATGGACCCACTTTCCTGGTAGAAAATGAGCCACTGAACAAAGGAGGGGACTGAGCTTACATAGGTAAGTAATTTAGTGAGCATCTCATTTTGGGAACTGGGGAATTTGGGTCTTTGGATTTGTGGTCCGTGTCCAGCACCTGGAGAGGAGTTATCTTGGAAGAGAGTAGTGTTTCCTAGAGACTATCATTCTAGGTTTGATGAAACACTTTCTCCCCACCTGCAGCCAGCATCTGGGAAGGATTTATCTTGGGAGAGATGAAAGCTTATCAATGTATGGCTTCCTTTCTCATTCCCTTTTCCCAGGCCACACTATCTTGGGGTTTTTCACTTTCCACATCCAATAGCTACCACAATCACAAACATCAGACAGAGGCGAACACAGAAGTCATCTTTCAAGTTCAAGAAACCTCTGCACACTCTGTGTTTGAAGCAGAGAATGGTAACTGCTAAAAAGGACTCCATTCAAACCCTTCCACAAGGCTGCCGCCATTTGTATTTTAAACCTCTTGTCCTCGGGTTGCTCATTTGGAGCCTCCACTCCTTGCTCATTGTCAATGTGACTGACTCATTGCAGACTCAGGGCCTGCTTTCAGCGCTCTATTCTGTCACCCTCCTCCCAGCCTGGCCACATGGTTCTCACCTATCAAGCACCAGACCCAGGCCTCACATCTTTCACGAAGCCTTCTATTCTGGCCTCTAGGTGCTTCCTTCTCTTCAACTCTGCAGTACTGCAGTGAAAGAATTCTCTTGCATTTATGTCTGCCGTAGCGATGTTGCCAATAGTGGATGAGTTTTCCCTTGAGGCTCCAGTATTAGACAGACCAACAAACCTGTCTCTCCCTCACTCCTGATCCTTCGTCAGCTGTTGTCACTTGTCTGAAGGGAAGGCAGGCTCAGAGTCGAAGCCTGAGCCATAATTGACAGGAAGTGTTTGGGCTTTTCATTTTTTGTTTTAACCTTCAAAAGTCGGTTAATATATAAAAGGCAAATTAAACAAGAAAATGGTCTCTGAATAGTTTTGGAATAGTAGCTGTCTTTTTTCTTTAAATAAATAAAAAGTAATTTTTATGTTAATATGAAGTATTTTTAAAACTTATTAATAATATGGCTTCTTTTTCTTGCTTTTTTTTTTTTGAGGGGAGTTATTGGAGATTGAACTCAGCAACACTTGACCACTTGACCGCTAAGCCACATCATCAGCCCTGTTTTGTATTTTATTTAGAGACAGGGTCTCATTGAGTTGCTTAGCACCTTGCTTTTGCTGAGGCTGGCTTTGAACTTGCGATCCTCCTGTCTCAACCTAGGGAGATACTGAGATTACAGACATGTGCCACCATACCCAGCTTAACATGGCTCCTTTTTCTATGGGCTTTGTTTGTTTGGCAAATAGAGTTACTCAAAGATAATGCTTTATATAAATAATGGAGGTGAAATGATAAAGCCACCCCCAAAAGCATTGGCTCTGAGACATTAAAACTTATTTTTTTCCTACAACATAAGAATATCAGAACTGCCACCTTTATTAGAAGATGTCTCAAACCCGGTGAACTCTTTCTAGCAGAAACAATAAAAGAAACGTCCAAGGAAGAAGTGCATCCTTAGAGCATTTCATAGGATAGAGCTGCTCCAAACTCAGTGTGACCCTTAATGACCCAGTGTACACGTCATTACGAGTTAATCTAATCCATTTATATCTTCACGACTTTGGTCTGCATTATTTCTTCAAACTCACAACTCAAGTTAAATAGCACAATCAGAACTTAGCATGGATACTGAAGTGGAAAAGTTCAGATTTTATATAGGTATAATGTGGTTTTAAACATGTTTTAGAATCTTATTCAGTTTGTAAAGTTTTATACCTCTTTGAGTTGTGTGCTGTTAAGAGGACTGGCATAGTAGAAGAACAAAAATTAGGTATAAAAATAAAAAAAAGAACTTTGTAGCCTAAATTTAAAAAAAGTGTAGCCAGAGCCCATTAACTAGTCACTTAACCTCTGATGTAATATTCCAAGGCAGATTAAGATCTGCACCTCGATTACTATGACTGAAGTAGCCCCAAATAAGTTTTGGAAAGTGCGCTTAATAACTAGGTCACATAAAATAAAAGAAACCAAGTCAAGCCATAAAAACACTTTATATCCAAGAAGGGTTGAGGATGGATTAAATGAGTTGCAGCTTTATTTTCCTTAAAGAGCTATTTTCTTAAAAAGCATATATCCTGATTGCATTATTAGTAACTACATCCCTGTTATTTTTATAAGACAAAGTAATGACACCAGAATCACATAACAATAGAACGAAGGAACATTCATAGTAGACTCATTAAGATTTTAATTTAAATTTAAAAATCTCTTTGCCTAAAGATGTTTCAAGATGGTTGAAAATAAATGCTCTTACATTTTATTTTTAATTAATCTTTTCCCTGCTTTATGATTCTCAAGGAGTCATTCCGCCTCTTATCTATTTTCTTCCAGACAACAAATGACAAATAGAATGGAATGACTCCCTTTCATTTAAAACCACTGCATTAAAAAGGAAGATTAAGAAGGAAGTGCCATAAGAATAGAAGAGATCCAGTGCACCTTTTAGGTAGGTGTGATTATGGACACAAGTGTAATTCTTTTTTTTTTTTGGATACTGGGGATGGAACTCAGTCACTTAACATCTGAGCCATATCCTCAGCCCTATTTTGTATTTTATTTAGAGATAGGGTCTCACTGAGTTGCTTAGCACCTTGCTTTTGCTGAGGCTGGCTTCAAACTCGCAATTCTCCTGCCTCAGCCTCCCAAGCTGCTGGGATTGCAGGTGTGCACCACCACACCCAGGCACAATTGTAATTCTGATGACTTTTTTTTTTTTTTCAATCACATGCAAAGGACCTAATGCACAATGCTAGGAAAACAAGATTCATTGCCAGACAAGGAAAAGAACAGAAGTGGCCAGGCCATTGCTCCATGAACTCGGGTACTTACGGGGCAGTGAGGTAGCCCTCCAAAAAGCCAGCCACAAACATGATGATCTCATTGCTCAGAGCTTGAGCGCCATACCCAGCTCTGATCTCCAGGATGCTCCAACCTGTGGTTTCCATGGAGTCATTGTAATAGCCATAGGCATCCCCACTCTTGTCCATTACGTGTTTGACTTTTATCGACTTTTCAGAAGGTATCCAGTATGCAGTTGCATAGTAGACTTCTGGAAGAAAAGGAAAAACTGCTAAAACGGTACTCCATAGAAACCTGGGTATATTATATCTATGTAACCAACAATTTCAACACATTTGTTTCTATTAGAATATAGTTGCCTTGCTACCAGTGGGGAAAACCAAAGCCTTAATCAACAGGGATGTGCCCAGACCACAAAGAGGCAGGTCAAACGTAGGGGTGTAGTTACAGCATCACAGAAGTGGGCTTAAGAATTTCATCCTAGGAATGAGGTTCTGGGTAGAGCTGGAGCTGGAGCTCTCTCGCTTCTTTTTTTTTTTTTTCTCTCCCTCACTTCTTAATTCAGCTAATGAAAAGTTTCTTGGCCCTACTCACCAGCTTTTCCATTTCTCTCTGCAGTTGGACCAAAGGCATTCTTAGTTTCCTTATCCTACATTCCCTGCTCAATTCTTCCTGTGTGACATCCTTATTTTGCAGAAAAACTCTAAGCTATCACCCGTGGTTCCTCAGGGTGTTGGTAGTTCTGTGAATCCATCCTCACAAACCCTGCACTCATGCCACCTCTCCCTTCTTGTTCACCCCAGTCCTACCCTAATCTGGATGCACCCCCCTTGCCTACTTCAGGAACTTTGTACCATGGCTGTATCCTAAAGCACCCTCTCCTTCTCCCTTAGCACAATGCAGATGCTCCATTATCTCACAGATAAAAAGAAACCAAATACAAAAGCCTTCTCTGCATCTTGTGAACAGATTT
Organism: Marmota monax; assembly: GCF_021218885.2. Classification (NCBI taxonomy): domain Eukaryota; kingdom Metazoa; phylum Chordata; class Mammalia; order Rodentia; family Sciuridae; genus Marmota; species Marmota monax. Next base: position 3,201,238 of record NW_026695227.1, read on the forward strand.
AGCTATTGTTGGGATCTCTCACTCCCTTCATGAAATCATCATGAATTGTATGCATCCCCGCTGAACTGGGGACTGTGCTTGGTGCTAGAACGGCCATCATGACTGGCACAGTTCCAGGCCTACCTTCTGGAAGGAATGCACTCCCACACTTCACTTCCTCATTCCCTCCCACCTGCTGCCCCCCCTGTCCATCCCCACCATGCCACCAGCACTGCTCCTGCTTGGCTCACTAATGAAATCCTGGTGTCCTATGAACTTGCAAAAGCACTTGACCTTGGTGACTCCTTACAGTTGTTGCTTAGTATCTCAGAGGATTGCTTCCAGGACCCCCGGCAGATTCCAGAATATACAGATGCTCAAGTTCCTTATATAAAATGGTATAGCATTAGCATCTAACCTACACACATTCTCCTGTGTGCTTTTAATCATCTCTAGGTTACTTTCAGTGCCAAAAACAATATAAATGCTATGTGAATAGTTGTTATACTGTATTGTTTAGGGAATAATGACAAGAAAAATGTCCGTATATATTTAGTACATACACAATTATTTATTTTAAATATTTTCAATCTGCGGTTGGTAGAATTCTTTGATGTAGAGCACATGGACCCAAAGAATTAACTGTATTTTTAAAGTTCTCTCCTCCCATGGTATCTGGGATGCTCCTCTCTCTTGAATCCCATTCTCCTTTCCCTGCCCTTTTCTTCATTCTCCCTGTGGGTTCCCTTTTCTGTTGTATATTCCATAGTACACTTGAAAAGATAATCTGGAAGATTCTATGAGCACTAGAAATTCAAAATATTTAAAATGAAAGTTGGGGCTAGGGTTGTGACTCAGTGGTAGAGCACTTGCCTAGTATGTGCAAGGCACTGGGTTTGATCCTCAGCACCACATAAAAATAAATAAATAAAACAAAGGTATTATGTCCAACTACAACTAAAAAATATTTTAAAATATTAAAATAAAATTCATAATCCCTCCTACCCCCTTCCTGCTTTTTATCTGTCATCTCTCAATCTGAAAAAAAATCCATCCTGCCTCCCCATCTTCATGAGTCATGTTCAATCAAAACTTCCTGAATTATCTCTCTTATCAGTCTCTTCCTTTTTTTCTATATTTCTATGATAGTTTAGGTATATTACAACTGGCCTTTCCTATAGAAGATCTTTAGCCCATTTTTCATTCTCTGCCAGGGTAATTTTTCTAAAATGCAAACTAGGCCAGGTGCAGTGGTGCATGCCTGTAATCCTGGCAACTTGGGAGACTGAGGCAGGAGGATTGTGAGAAAGCCAACCTCAGCAACTTAGTAAGGCCCTAAGCAACTCAGTGAGACCCTGTCTCAAAATAAAATACAAAAGCAAGGCCAGGGGAGGGTTGTGAATGTGGTTCAGTGGCTAAGTGCCCCTGGGTTCAATACTCAGTACCCAAATAAATAAATAGATAGATAGATAAATAAATAAAACACCACCACCACCATCACCACAAAAGAAATTCAAACTAATTTTGTCACCTTGCCTACTAAAATTTTTCATGGCTTCTATGTCTTATCAAAATAGCAATCCTTCACCTTACTCTCTTGGTCTTCATAACATGACTTCCATTGGCCTTACCAGCTTTGTCATCACCCCTCTGTGCACTTTGTGATGCAGAAACTATTATACATAGCTCTGCAACAGACCATGAGCTGGGTCAATGCTTCTGATTTGTATATGCTATTTGGTCTGCCTGAGATGTTTTTTTCTTATAGCAATCTTAAAATTGCTATTTAGAACTCAGGAAGCAGCGCCCCCTTTGTAGAGGCTGACTTACTCTACAAGCTCAAAGTGCCTTGTCTGTACATCTTTAGGCTTTGTCCCACTGAACTGAACTTACATGTCTGTCCCTGCTCCCATACTGAATGCCTCAAGGCCAGAGACTGTTTTCTCTGTACTTGGAAAAGAACCTGGCACGTAACAGGTACTCAATAAATAATTGTGAAAAGAAAGAAGACTTAGAAAAGAAACAAGAGGGAGGAACCAAAAAAAAAAAAAAAAATGGAGAAAGGAAACAGTATATAGTGCGTTTTTTTTTTTTTTCCCCCTCTGTGAAACCAGTTGTACATCTGTTGTGGTTATATTCAGGCCAGTCATCAAAGTAGTAGGAGGAGGCTGACTGACTCTCAGGTTCTAGGTTGAGACTCAGGAGATGGATGCTGTATCATTTACTGATAGAGGAAGCAAACTGGGAATAAGCCTGGGAGGAAATGTAAATTTAGTTTTTGGCATAGAGAGTTTTAGTGGTCAGGAGACTAGAAAGTGTCAATTTAATATTTATATAGAGTCATCTGTTGACAACATTTAAAATTAAATCAACATTTTTTTACAAAGATTGTCAATCAAATAAGCACTACAAATAAAATCTTGACACTAGATCATCATGTTAGGGGACAGACAGATGTGAATGGTGGAAACATGAGGTTAAGAGAATAATTCTGTAAAGTGGGCCCACTGTGCTGACCTCCACATGCTTTCTTTTCCAAAAAGAAATTTACCTTAGCCCTTCCTGGCCTCAGCACATTCCTCAGCAAACTACCTGTTTCCTGCAAGAGAAATACAGGCCCAAGATAATGTTGATGAGAGGAACCCAAAAGATTTTTGTGGTCAGATCCTGAAACTCTGAGAGCTAAGGATAGTTCCTCCTACCCATAAAAATCTATAAGAATGTGTGGTTAAGAATCCTATTAGAACCAGTCAGCATGGGCCAAGGTAACCTAGAGTTGCCATGACAGTGGGGACTTGAAAGTGTGATGGCACCTTGCTGTCAGTCAAAAGTCAAGAGGTGGACCTGAGAGGGACTCTCTGGAAATTTCTCTGGGATCCCTAATAAAATTGGAGTGCAGGAGAGGAAGACTCCTTCTCTCTTCTCTGAGAGGACACACTCTCTCCCTTGAGAGTGTCCCCTTTTCTTTTTCCCTAGCCTGTCAATAAACTCATGGTTGTTACTCTGAGCGACATGTCTGAAATCTACATGACTTGGTCTCAAGAATCGAGGTTTGAAGAGGTGTCTTGGGAAGGCCCCAGCTCCATAATAATCATGTATGTTAGCCCAGAGGGGCTGGGTGATGGGCTGATACTTGGTCAAGCTCAGAAAGATCCTAATTATGATTCCAAAAGAAAAATCTGAAGTAGAACTAAGCCAACTTACTTCTTAATAAAAACATGACCATAATGGAAGGCTTTCTTTAAGAAAAGTTAAGTGGAAGTGAAACTCTGTCAATAAGCTTCCTGCACAAGTAAGTGTCTAATTGTTAGACACCAACCAGTCACAATTTGAGAATTGTGGGCAGGTTCCATAGAAACTTCCCTTATGCTTTCAAAAACAATAAATATATTTCCCAAATTTATTTCTGACCCCAAATGTCATAGCAGAGTCCTCTCCCAGCTTTTCTCACACACTCTCTTCCACCCTCACAGCCAGTGAGCCTTGTATGGAATTGAGGAAGCAGGGCTTCCTAAAAAGGAGCCCTAAAGAGCTGTGCCAAGGGAGGAGTCATAAACAGGAACCATAAAAGAAAAAAAGGAAGGCACGTAATCCTACTGGTCTCTTCCCTGTCAGTGCTATCCACAAAGTGTGACTTTAGCTTTGGCTCCTTCTCTAACCCCCAACGTTTCTCATCTCAACCTCCCAGTTCTGCCTTCCCCTCTTTGCTTGCTTGGCTTGCTCAAGGTAAGCTATGTGCTTTGGCCCTGTGTTTTCACTGTTGTGGGTGCTGACAGGGGACAGATTAAGGGAATAATTCTATAAACTAGGCCCCTGTGCTTACCCCCACAAGTGTTCACTTTAAAAAAGCAATTTACCTCCAGTCCTGATTGGCTTAAGTCCACATGGTATGTTAACATTTCTCATCAAACTACTTGTTATCTGTGGAAGAAACGAAGGCCTGAAAAATGCTGGTAAGAACACCACTAGTTACCTTGAAGGAGGGAACTTTTTGTGATTCTTACACAGACCAGACTCCAGAACTCAGGGAGACAAGGAAAATTCCCCCTAACTAAAAAATCTGTAAGAACAGGTTCCAATTATAACTGTTCAGCATGGGCCAAAGGGACCTAGAGTGGTCATGGCAGTGGGGACTTCAAAGTCTGATGTCATCCTGTTGTCAGTCAAAAGTCAAGAGGTGGACCTGAGTGGGGCACTCTCTGGAAATTTCTCTGGGATCCCCAATGGAACTAATTGTAACCTAGTTATACACACTGTCCCTTTCCTCTCTGAGAAGTCCCACTATCTCCTTTAAGAGTATCCCTCTTTTCCCTTTTCTATCTCTTTTAGTAAACTCATGCCTGTTACTTTGAGGAACATATCTGAAATCTTTCTGGCCTGTTCGCAAGGCTCGAGGTTTGAAGAAGGGCCTTCGCACTGTTACAGGCCCCAACCCTGTAACAGTACTGCCTAATTTCCTGATCACAAAAAATAAACCTCTGCAATATGAATTTTTTTTGCCATCCGGTACCTCTATGCATGAAAAAACCTTGACCCAGTCCTCAGAATGCAGTAATGATAATTAAATTCTAAATTAAGTTTGGCATATGCTTTGAGAATTAAACCAAAACTGAGTTTCTCATTCCAGCCCTAAAGGATGTCCTCGGCTACTCTGAGATTTTTCTCCAAGGAGCATCTCTTTCTGGTTTTCCCAGCATCCACACCATTCTCTGATTTTCTTTAATCCTTTAATAATTTAACCCATCATAGCTTTTTATTTTAAAAAATACATAAATCTCCATGTTGGGAGGCAAATGGTAGGAAAAGTAAAATAGTGAAAATGTAGAAAAACATTATTCTAATTGTAACCTAGTTATACCTAAGCCTCTGTAAGAACAGGGTCTGTCTGCTTTCTACTTTATGTCCAAAACCGCTGTACCTAAGAAAATAATGTTACTTTGATGACTCTAGTTTAATGTGTGTTGTTCTTTCAATAAAAGACAAGTTTATCAGTACATTAATTCACAGAAGTTATTGTCAAAAATAACTCGTGTGATTAAGTCTGCAAGCTTGAGTAACAGACCTATAGGAGGGTTCCAACTCTCAGCTTAGATCCGGCCAGCCAGAGAGGCTCATGCCATCTGTCAATAGCCTCTCTGGAGTTATGAAAATGAAAAATCAGATTTAAACATCACTTAGTAGCAATGTCCTCAAAATGGACTTGCTTGACAAATATTAAGTAGATAGGAACACTATTTTTAAAAAGTATTTTTCTTCTATAAATAAAGATAAGAGTCTCTAAATTATTTTTATATTTGTCTCTATGTAAAACCCCAAACACCCAAATTAAATTTCTTATATGTACTTGCATGCTTAATATTTTCTATGAGTTCATTGTTTTAGGTTGGAAAAAAATTCCTAACATTATTTTAGTGCCTTAAATCACTCTTTCACATATTCTCATATTTGAAATATGATTTTCTTTTCTTTCTCCCCACCCCCCAACAGGGATGGAATCCAGGGGCTCTACCACTGAGATACATCCCTGGCCCTTTTCATTTTTTTATTTTGAGAGAGTCTCCCTAAGTTTCCCAGGCTGGCCTTGAACTTTTGATCCTCCTGCCTCAGCCTCCCAAGTTGATGTGGAAACTGATTTTCCTAGCATCTCATTTTATGAAAGAGTAAGTACTTGTCAACCCTAAGCAATATACTGGTGGCCTAGTATATTCAGTAAGTTAGAGGGAGACAAAAAAGAAATGAGACAGAGCAGGTAGAATATGTGAGCAAAAACAGAAAAAATATAATTGAAACCATCTATTCAGATGGGGTAGAGTTAATGATTCACTGATTCTGATCTCTGAATTGCCTTCCTATGTTCACTGAGCAAGTCTCTGGTATTTCTGTCTGTGCACCTTGGCATTGTGCTTCACTTCTTGAAAGCACTCTTGGTAAATTGCTATCTGGTTTTTAGATTTGCTTTGACTCTTCATCAGGCGCTAAGCAAATAAATGATTCATGAATTAAATAATCTTGAGGCAACAGAATTATAAGGTGATGCTTCATCTTGACTCTCTCCAAAGACTAAAGCCTAATTCTCTTGCTGAAAGGGAGATTCTTTTGACCAAGTGCTCTCAGGAAACTAGAGTGAGAAACTGGGACTGGGAGAGAAATTCAATTCAAGAATCTCCATCATGGACATTGGAGATTGTTCCCATGGGGACCTCCTAAAAAGATGTGTGGAATGAGCTTCCAAAGTCTCCACCCCTAGGATGGAAAAGGGAGCATTTATCTGCTCCTTCTGCACAGGCCCAAAGTTGCCCTGTGGAGTGTGAAATCCTCACTGCCGGGTTTACATGTGTTTCAGTGCTAAGTGATTGCAATTTCAGAGATGCTCTGAGGTAGAAAGCAAGAAACCTGCACAGTGCTGCTGAGGTGGTGCACCTCATGTTACACTTGCATGAAGCTGGAATAAAAGGCAAGTAAGGGGATGTAAGAATGTAAGGCGGGATGCACAATGTATGGCTGTACCAGGTCAGCAGAAAGAGAGAGAGAGCTCTCAAAAATAGCTTTAAAGCAACAAAACACTCATGTGGAAAAATGCTGGAGATTTGCTTGGATCTGGAGTGATCCCTTTCCTCCATTCTTTGAAATTTCCCTATTCTTCACTGCCAGCTGTTCTCCGTTCTTGCTACAGTCCTGTCAATAGAACATCAACTTCGACTCATTCTGATTTGGCACTGTTAGCTTAATCCTCATCCCTATTGCTTGCTAATTAGACATATTTATATGTGTGCACTTTGTCCAATGAACTTGACATTTTAGCTTCTTGAGGATGAGAAGTGACATCTCATATTTCCTTGGGTCCACTCCCTTGACCCAGCACAACACTTTATTGATCACATGACAACTGAAATCCCAAACCCTCACACTGGCTGGGAAGGTCACACTGCATAGCAGAAACCTATCAAGTTCATAGTGTGTTAATTCTTGATTTCTAATTTTGAATTAAAATTTTGATATCTTGGGTTTGCAAATGATCCCAAAGAAAAGAATGCAGGCTCGATTAACTCAATATTACCTTATGCTGCAATTATATGGTATTTACAAGGCTAATAGATTTCAGAGCAAGTCGGTTTCTTTCAGTGATTTGCTCATTCTGTTTTCTAATCTCTCAAGAGACTTCCACAATTTTAATTGTAACAGGACACCTGTTGTCTGTGTGGACATAGAGTTTCAATTTCTACACCAAAATTTCCTCATAATTTCACTACCTCTATTTCATTTTCACCACATTAAGTTAATTCCTTTTTTTTTTCAGTAGTATAAAGAAGCTACATAATAACATTGACAAATTTCCTAGCCACATTTTAAAGCTAAATTTTCTTTCTTTTTCTTTTTTTGGCACTAGGGATACTGACCCAGGGCAGTCTACCACTGAACTATATTATATCCCTGGCCCTTTAAAAGAATTTTTTTTTTTTTAATTTTGAGATAGGGTCTTGCAAAGTTGCCCCAGCTGGCCTTGATCTTGCAATCCTTCTGCCTCAACCTCATAAATTGCTGGAATTACAGGTGTGCACCACTGCACCTAGCTAAAACTAAATTTTCAAAAGATTGTAAAATATAAATTGTAGATGCAACTGAATTAAAAAAAAAAAAGCTTGAGTGCATGAAAAGAGCTAAAAATGTTGAAGAAAATAAATCCCTTGAGATTCATTTCATGAATGCTGCTGCTGATCTCTTTTGCTTGAGTGTTGCCTGGTGGTACTCTTACCTCCAGGGAATAGGTTAGGCTGTGCAAGCTCAGGAGTTTCACAAATGTTGAGCCAGATTGGAAGGAAAATAGGTTTTATTCAAAGCCAGCTTTCAAGAAAGATAGAAGAAACTACTTTTTTTCATATGAATTGCCATCTTCAGAAAGCTTTGGGGGCAAAGAAAGCTTTTAAAAGAGGTGGCAAAATGGAGCAAAAGGCAGGAAATATACATGTGTAACATATATAGTTTAAGTTAGCTGGGACAGACAGGCCAGGGCTGGGGCTGTCACTTACAGCTTCCTTGAAGTTCCCTAAACCAGGAGGACGGCTCTTCAGCTTTTACTCTCAGTATGAGGAAGTTGTTCTCAATTTTAGAGGGGCTCTTAATTTCAGTCTGTTTGATCAATAGTTAATGCTTTACAAAAACAAAAGATAACAAGTGATGATGTAAAATTAATTCCTAAGGAAGTCTGAAAAAAAACGTATATTCTACATGTCAGAACAAACTTTCAAAACAAGTTCAGTTTATATATTATAAAAATAAGTCACCATAAAATTTTAAAAAATATATCGTTTAGCCTCAATTTAAATGCTGAAGGATGGATCTTTATAATTTTTCTTCTAAAGAAAGATTTTGATCTTTTCTACTGGAGTCATGTTTTCCAGAAGGACCAGAAAACCAAGTTTAATAATAATGATAAATGGATACTTCTGCCAGGAATTGTTATGGAACTTATATACATTTTTTTATACTCAAAATGATCTAGGGAGAGCACAGAAATGTTCAAGAGTATAGGGAGCACTGAGTTCATCAGGTTCATTACACTATGATAATGGAGAGGAAGACTTAGGTTCTGGAAAAGAGAAAAGAGTTGGAAAATTCTAAAGCAAGCATATTTAAGAAAAGATGCATTTAGGAAAAAATAATAAAGGTTATTTCAGTCAGTCAGTTATAACCAAGGAAAGTGATCTAAGATATTGCTCACTGTTTTCTGAAATATTTGCTTAATGGGATGGTGTGTACCCCAAATCCTGAAATATTGGGCCATGATTAAGCAAACATCCTGCTTTTATAACAAGTTATTACTTGGGAGCATAGAGATTATCATCTGCAATTCTGATTGCCTCATCAAGAGACCCACCATGCCTTTCCAGAGAAAAGTGACTCTAATACTGTTACTGGGAGACACAAATAATACATGTAGAAGCAACTCTAATGCTGTTACTAGGAGATGCCTTGGGAGGAAAGGGGTTGGGCCATAACACTCAATGCTCCAGAAATTCAGGGTCAAAATGATAGGAAAAGAGGTTTTAATGAAAGCCAACTTTGAAGGAAGATGGAAGGCACTTTATTGTTTCAAAAGTTCCATCTCCAAAATCCCTGAAGGTGAGCAGAACTTTTTAAGACAGGGAAATAAAACAAAATCCAGACATATACATGTAGATTTTGGGGGGGCCAGTCTGTATCAGGCCTGAGACAAGGGGAAATCTGCTTCTCTGGTATCTGTCAGGGTTGGGCAGGGTTCACAGCCCTTCACTTCCTTAAGGTATTTAACATGTTTTGATTCCCTGAAGACTTTCTTATCACATCAAAAGGAGATAGGACTTCTTGGGGCCTAAATCCGGTTTTCCTAATTTCAGGAGAGCCCCTAAATCCAGTCTGTTTCAATACCAATAACAGTGGGCCTTCAGTTATATAATACACACTCTATGCCAGGCACTGTTCCTCACAGCACCCAGAGCCCTGTGCCATATACACTATCATAATCCCATTTTGCAGGTAAGAAACCTGAGGCACAGACAGATGACAAAACTGACCAAAGGTCACACGTAAGTATTGAAGTCAGGATTCGAACACAGGTAGTCAGTTTCCATGTTTTTATTTTTTGGAATTTATGCTACCTTTTTCTAATACTTTATGACCAAGAATAAATAACTAAAGAATGAACCCAGGGGCTGGGAGTGTGGCTCAGTGGTAGAGTGCTCGCCTGGCACATGAGAGGCACTGGATTTGATCCTTAGCACCACATAAAAATAAAATACATAGATATATAAAATGAACCCAAAGTACTGTGAGACCCTATCTCAAGTAAATTTGGAAATAAGAAAACACTCAGAGCTAAAAGAATGGCTGAGATTGGTCCAAACCACTGGTCTGCCTTGCCATATTAGTGAGATCAAATTGACTTCCCAGGACAGTGAACCCTTCAACAACTAGAGGGATAACCTATCTAGAGAGGAAATCTGTTAGTCTCAAGCCAGCACTGATGAGCTACAGAAGTGTAAAAAGACAGCCTCAGACATCAGGCCAGCTGTGACAGACTGGCACTATCCAGCAGAGGGGCAGGTACTCTATTGGCTGATTCAAGTGTCCAGGGCCTACTGGTAGACAGATGAATCAGGTCTCCAGCCTTAGAATTCTTGGTATTATCTACCATCCTGAGGTTGGATCACAGTGAGAAAGCGCCTGGAGCAGTCTACATAAATATCCAGTCTGCTTGACAGTTATATTTCTAATGAATAATTAATAATGAATGAGTCTGGTGAATAGATTTGGGTGTATATCAGGGTGAATCACCTTCCTTGGATCTGATCAGATCTGCAGCACTGGGAAGATGAATGACTGTAATCTAGCCTGGCAAGACTAACTGCCAGATTCAGAACCAGTTTTACCAAGGTATATGCTATGCATCTCAAAGTAGCCAACCTATCTTTTCCCCCAGTGACAACCTGACTTCGCTATATATACCACTTAGAAAAATACAAGGAAGTCTGGGGATATGGCTCAGTGATACAGCACGGACTTAGCATGCATGATACCCTCCCTGGGTTTGAGCCTCGGTGCCAAGCATATAATTATGCAAGAAGAGTCTAAAAAATATGTATAGGACTTTTCATTCTAGAAAGATAAGCATCACATGATTAAATGTCTAAAGTGTATAATGCTTGAAAGACACAACCAGGATAAATATATAATTATTTCCTAATTTCTGAAATTTAAGAAAAACCTACCAAGTGGGTTTTAAAAATTAAAGAAGTTGTTTTTGGGAAAATAGATGCATATTAGAGGATATGAACTTCATTCTGGAGAGATGAAGATGCAGTCCCTTTGGTGTTTATCAAGTCCCTACCAAGCTCAGAGAACTGAAGTGGATACTTCAGAGAACATGTGACAAGCAAGATATAATGAAGTGCTTTTTTTTTACTCTCAATTCTCAAGCTCTTGGCAGTGTACTAGAAGGTTAAGACAAAGATCCAGAAATCTGCAGTGGAAAACTGAGAGTGGAACAAAGAAAACAGAGATCACATCTGCTTGAAATAGCCAGTGCAGGCATCACAGGATGTCTTCCAGCCCCATTGTAAAAAGCCTCTTGGGATTGCTGGGCATGGTGTTATTGGGATCATCACTTTGCAGCAGACATGCCCTCGCTTTCTGCCTTGGTCCAGACCTCCAGGCTTGAACTCAGCCTCCTGCTTGGGCAGTTCAACTTATGGTGTAGTTTCTTGTTGAGTAAACAATGCCCCATCTTCATAAAATCTCCACCTCACTCCTTAACCTGCCCCTCTAGCTACATTTAATCTCAGCAGACCATAGGGATGGGAGGTGGGGGGGACTCAACCAGCTCTGTAGACACAAAGCCATTTCCATTTCCAGGACCTTCTCTAATGTCTTCCAGGGATGTCTGAATGAGCACTGTACTAAAGTGGGGCATAATTCAGCTGAAGTTCAAGCTACAAAGCTAAATCACGAATAAGTAGTCTTTGGATGCATCACTTCCGGGTGGACTGGAAAGATTTAATATTGAAGAGTGGTAATTGGGCAAGTTTTGGAAGCAAAGTCTTTAAAATCTGGTGATTGCAGATATTTGTTGCAGGAAAAGTGGTGTAATAAGAATCAGAACAGATATTTGGGAAGGGGACCCTCCCCAGGTCCCACCCTGTTCTTGCACAAGGTCTGCATGGAAAAGGGATTAGATAATAAAACAAAATTAACCCTTTTTTAACTTTATTTTTGAAGTCTTTCAAGTCCCTGTAGTTCACTATCTTGGTCATACTGGGAATGGAAGTAATGAATTCAAGGCTTTTCCCCCCTACCCCCAATGGATATAGATTAACATCAATACCTGTAGGAATAAAACCTGTTTTACTAAGAAAGAAATAGTTAAGGTAATACTTTCTGACATCCCAGCTGTCTTCACTAGCTGTTATTTTTATGCAAATTATTGACTTCCTCCCAGTCTCAGTTTTCTCATCTGTAGAATGGGCATTATAATTCTGCTTAAGATTATGGTGAACATTATGTGAAAAGACGGCACCCTTTAGCACGCTGTCTGGCGAAGTATTAAGCTGCCAATACCAGTCTGTAATCACTCTCTTAAGTCAAAGTCACTGTCTTTTTTTTTTTTTTTTAACAAAACAAATGGCAGCCTGGAACCATACTTCCCTATGATCTGGATAAATATATTTAGATGTCCTTTGGCTGGAGTTTTCGGGAGGAGCCAAGGCTCTGTGGGTCAAGAGTTGGCGCAGGAGCCAACGGATTGTCTGCCAAGAATTCTTGCCAAAACTTTTCAAGTTCGCAGACCACACTCCAAGTCCTGCCCTTCTCCAGTGCCGTCACTGAGCTACAGCAGAGCTGGAGCAATACTCGCCAGTCTCCCTGCAGTGTCTCCCTTGGCGTCCACCCCTACACATGACACCCTCTGGAAGCAGATTCAGGGGGAATTCGCAGCGGGGTGCGGCGACGCACGGGGGGCTCTGCTCACCTGGTTGGCGCGCGGCAGCCAAAGGCAACAATAGCAGCAACAGCGGCAGCAACTGCAGCGGCGCCGGTGGCAGTGGCAGTGGCAGCGCCCGCAGCCCGAGGCTTTGGCGGGACATCGCTTTGCGGCCGCGACCTCCTCTCGGCTGGTCTAGGCACCGCTGGGGCGCGCGGTGGCAGCTGTTGCAAGAGCAGCTCTCGGGGTGGCAGGCGGGCCCTGCGTCTTAGAAGTTCGGGAGTTCTTAACTTTCCTCTCCCATTAGCCCTGCCTATTTGGGGCTTTTTAGGGGCGAGGAAAGCTTCACGTGGCTTTGAGAACAACCTTCGCCCTACTGGGCCCCAATCTGGGGAAGGCGGATCCCTTTCGTCTGACCCTCCAGCAACCTGTGGGCAGGGCTGGGAAAGTTCCTCAGCTGCACTTCTGGGGAACGTGCAGGCTGCGCCCTGCTTTTTCAGGACTAGTCGGGCAGTTTGGCGGCCCAGGGCTTGAAGGAATCAGTTCACAGTGACACTGGTCTCTGCTTCCCAGATGGCCACGCTACTAGCAGAGGATGAGGCATCCAGAGTCATGGTAGAGCTCATACTCTGCCCACACGCGGTTCTCCTGCTTTGCGGTTCCTCAGGGATCAGAAACCCCGTGCCTCAGGCGATTTAACCTAAATCTATTTGCTGCTGCTAGAAACTTTTGATCGTTTGTTTCTCTTCTTTGGTTGGAGCCACCACTGGAGTGTGATTCACGCAGGGTTGAAACTAGATACCCCCTGATCCCCTGTGGTGTCCCCATTTCTCTGCATGGCTAGTTGAAAGTGACATTGTGAAGTAGGCAAAATTATGTCTTGGGTGACATTGGCAAAGGGTGCCCTGGGTGACATTGTGAAGTAGGCAAAAGGCATCTTATTCATTCAATAGCATTGATTGAGCCCATCTTATGCTTCTGGTACCAGTGCTACAAAGACAGTTAAGAACAACTCCTCCCACAGACCTAGAAGGGACAAAGCCCTGTGAATAAACTGGTAGGTGAAAGTTGCCACTAATTCTGTAAAAGAGCTATGATTAAAGGGAAGTGGGGACAGCCAGATGTGGTGGGCAGGGCTGTGATCCCAGAAACTCTGGAGACTGAAGCAGGAGGATTACAAGTTCAAGACAAAGCATGGGCAATTTAGTGACACTCTGTATCAACATAAAATGGGGAAAAAATGAGGAAAAAAAAAGAAAAGAAAGAAAGAAATGAGGTGTATGTCAGTCGTGAGCTCTCCTGGGTTCAATCTCCCCACAAAAGCTTAGTCCTTGTCCCCATACCAATCCAATAACAAGGACATGGTTTTGAGAAAAAGGAAAAAGAAGGTTTATTGCTTTGCCAGCAAAGGAGAAACACAGGGGACTCCTCCATCAGCAGGAACAGGGGGCTCTTAAAAAGGTAATTGAAAGGCTACATTCCAGGTGTTCTCTGTTGGAGTTGTAATTCATTTGTTAATTTGGGAGTAGTCATTTCTGACATCTTTGGAACCATCCCCAAAGTCTGAATTACTTCGTTCCTATGGCAGGTGTGTACTCAAGGACAGATAAATCTGCCTAGGATGGGGAAGAAAGGTAATCCTATTTTCCCTGAGAGATTAAGGAGAGAAGAAGAGAAAGAAACATGTCCATTTTAAAAATAAATCAAAGTGGCAGAGCAGCAAGGGCTACATTCAAAGCATAAAGCGGACCCCTCTTACATTACCACCAAAAAGAGAGAGTGAGCAGTGGGGACAGTTAGGAGGTGACAAGCCACCACTCAACCTCCACTTTTGACTTGGCCTTTCTTCTAAGCTTCAGTGAGGTTTCAAGGGATCATGGGAAGAGACAACAGACAGCACTTTTTCTAGAAAAGGAACTACATTTGTAATTGTTAGAAAAACATAGAACAACTAAAAGAACATCAAATCCCTGTACAAATTGCAAGTTACAATTTTGCTATCATGTTGACATTCATGTAATGAAGGAAGGAATTGAGGACATCGTAGCAATTGCACACTTTCCTTCAAGTTAGCAAATAAACAAGAAGGAAAATTATGAACATTTTGGTTGTGTCACGTAGGGAAGAGAACTACATTGGGACATTCAAGGAAGTTGTGCCACCCCAAATATTTCAGCCATGGTGCCATGTGTCACCCACCTTCATCCTACTAACCCTTATTATCCAAGGAACAACGTATTTTGATGAAATAATATATATAAACATGTCTGATGTCAACTATGTAGCATTCATCCATCAATTATTTAGCGATTCAGTGTTTGTTGCCTACCATGATCCAGGCACAGAGATGCCGTCACAGACCTTGCTTCCAACAGGGGGAGCAATTACTTAGATAACAAATTAACTGGATCAAGAGTCTTTCAACTTCAAAGCCATTGCAGTTTGGGATCAGACAAGTCTTTGTTGTTGGGGGATTTCCCTGTGTACCCTTCACCCACTGGATGACAGTAGCACTCCCCACCATTTGTGACCCCTGAAAATGTCTCCAGACATTGTCAAATGTTCCCTTATGGTGCAAAAATGCCCTAGCTGAGAACCACTAAATTACGTGATGACAAATATTCACTTATAAGTTGCTGGTTTTATATATCTGGGAGAGAGAATGAGCAGCAAAAGTCACTCATTTTAAATCTAAAGTGAAGGGGACCAAAGAATGTGTCAGCTATGAAACGTTCTCATACTTCTATAATGAACTTCCTGGTTTGGGGCTACTCGTCATCCATTACTTTAGTTTTGGTACCAACTTTTCATAAATCTGGACTCTACTGGTTTAGAGGTTTTAGTGAGCAAAGATGGAGGTATGGTCCCACCATGGCACACAGTACAGTGTCCTATAATTGGAATTTGAAAACACGATCCTTTTATGAGTTCCTCTGGAAAAAAAATTGGGTAAGAAAAGGATTCTAGTGTTGGTTAGAGTAATCTAGTTTGGCTATCAATAAAGAAATAGCACTGCTGCATAGCTGGAGCTGAAGCAGTAGAGGGAATTCAGGGGAGTCCCTTGTGTCATCATATACTAGGAACAGTAATGGAAGTGCTGAAACCTCACCCAGGCAGCTCTGCTGGGGAGTCCGGCTCCTTATCGCAATGAGCAAAGAACCCCAAGCAGCTGAGATGCCCGCCCAAAGCAAGGGAAGGTGGAAAGAAAGCGGAAAAGAGAAGTCGCAAGTATCATCTATAGCCAAGTGACCATGTAGAAACTGGGACAGTGGACTTCATTGGCTTCTATATTTCTTGCCTTGCTGTAACATATATATGGTGAATTGAAAATTTTATAATTCCATTATGTACTATGCCAAACGTAAACCTGTTTCTTTCCCAAAAGACTATAGTTAACTTAGATTCAAACAGTGATCCATTGGTGGTTAAAAAAAAAGTCGTGCCAAATTTAAGGGTATTCTGTCTACTTGGGAAATCCTTACTATCCTTTACCTCTTCCATATCCTCCCCTTCCTCAGGGGGTTTATGTACTAACATGGTATTAAGTAAGGGACTCAGTGAATTATTCTTTTGACCTTTTGGTCTCCACTAAGATGTGGTTTGTCTCATCCAGCTGTCAGGAATTACAATGCACAGTTGTCTGCTGTTGATGTCTGCAGCACCACCATGACCTAAGGTTAAGATTCCCACATACTCTGTGTATTAATTAGGGTAACGCCATCCACGGTGATAAGTGAACTCTGTGTGTTCAATGAATTTATGCAATGCAGTGTGGGCATTCTTCTTGGTAAGTGGCTTTCTTCCATGTGGATATCTAGGAACTCAATGTCCTTTCATCTGTGGCTTCACCATACACTAAAGCAGAAGTTCCCAAACTGAGGGCCAAAAACTTTAATAGCAGTGATTTGATCAGTTTCCAACAGACAGCTGTGTTTCCCTGAGAAAGTTAAAAGTATCCCAAGGAGCCCTTTTGTTTCATTGTAATATGTTCTGCTATTATTGTTTTCTATGAATATTTGATGGATTCTTAGATACCCTCTGTGAATTCACTGTGGTTGCCAAATTGTATGTAGGAACCATGACCATTGGCCTTGTAATCTTTTCTTTCAGCCACAGAGAAGGCAAAGAGTGTGGAAAGAGCAAACACACCTGCTTCTTAATCAGTTCCACTCACCTTCCATTGGTAAGAACTGAACATATTGTCACACCTGGGATGTTACCTCTCAGTACAGAAGAGAACAAGAAACACATCTTGGGTAAACAGCTAGCTGTTTCTGGCACATTGGGCAACCTCTCCATCCTGACTTAGATCCTACTTGGGCTTTTGGTTCATCTTTATACCCTTCTGAACCCTGGTATAGTGGCAGTTAGGGGGCTTAAAGTTATTCTGACCTAGTGATCATCAATCAGTAAGTCTGCCTTAAGTGTCATCTCCCTAAACACCTCCCCTGGCCACTCTAAACCTCTGGTGCCATGGGGGACACAGGGCTCTTTTTCAAGACTTTCAAGTTCATGAGCTACAGTGGGGGAGGTTTAACTATCATCTTCTCTGCTCCCATAATTCTAGACCTACTTGGCATTTCTATTACTAAATATTTCCACGCCCTGCCCCACCCATCAATAGGTGACTCTTCTCCTAGAGGTGCTGGGCTTTCTCACCAATCCTCTGTGCACCTCTCACCAGTTTTTTAAACTTTTTTACTTCTGTGCATAAGAACAAATTCAACATTAGCATACCTTCTTATTCCGATTTATGGTTCTTCAATGTACTGTATACCATCTTATCTCAGTCTGTCTTTCCATTTTTCAAACCAAGCTTTTGAATATTTTAAAACATTTTTTTCTCTTAGATGTATGGACCTTACATTTTAGTGCCTGTTGAAGACTAGTGTCTCTATAACACAAGACCTCAAAAAGCTACAAATCAGCCAGGCATGGTGGCACACCCTTGCTATTCCAATGACTCAGGAGACTGGGCAGGAGGTCAGCAAGTTCAAGGCCAGCCTCAGCAACTCAGCAAGACCCTAAGCAACTTAGATCTTCAAAACAAAAAATAAATACTCTGGGTTCAATCCCTAGTATCTCTGTGCCCCCATCTGCAAAAAGCCACACATCTTAATCTTTTATTTTCCAATATTTTAGTATTCTTCTTTGAGTAATACCTTAGCCTCTTGGAAGGAATCTAATAATGGAAGTTTCTAAGTTAAACAAGAAATTTTCAGAAGAAAAATGCATTAGGTAATATTTTAGACTACTATCTAAGTAGTCTTATGTATATTTACTGCTGTAATTAATTTCTCCTTTTCTGGTCTTTTTTCCCCTTATTGTGTATATAGTTGCATTGGTAATTAAATAAACCATTTGGTGTATTGCTACAGAACCAAAGAAAGGATGAACACTCCTCAGAAATCCTGGGCTTGGGCTTTTTGCCTGTCCAACATATTGCTCTATTAAATGCTCACAGCTCTTCTTCCAATTTTTGTTTGTACCAGGGATTGAACCCAGGGGTGCTTAACCACTGAGCCACATCCCCAGACCTTTTTATTTTTATTTAGAGACAGAGACTTGCTAAGGTTGCTTAGGGCCTGGCTTTGAATTTGATATTCTCCTGCTTTAGCCTCCCAAACCTCTGGTATTACAGGTGTGTGCTACTATGCCCAGGTTCTTTTAGGTTTTAAGAAAGAATTTAAGCCTTGATGATATTGGAATAACAACGAATAAATAAAAGGTGCTTGATAAATATTTGATGAATCTGGCTGGTCTTGATTTAATGAAGACAATAAGAAGAAAAATCTTGGGCACTTATTTCTTGGAAAATGGCTAAAAATGAACCTTTATAGGCAATCCAGGGCCAAAACTCCAGATTTCTTTCTTGGAAAAGTTTATGTTTCAGTCTAGTTGTGTAAACTAGATGAATATCTCCTGGGTATGAAGAATTGAGTTAGAAACTGTGCATATCAATCTTCCACACAATTGTAATCTGAGAAGGAAGTCTGGTGACGGCCAAGAGCGTTTGAACACTCCGTCTGTTGAGCAACATGCTGTCTGCTAGCTCTTTCAACTTTAAGATGAGTGATAAGAAACAAGAACCAGACGACAGGAGTCTGAAAAATACTGCAGAATGACAGAAAGGGGGCATCATACTGAAATCTCTAATTTCTAAACATTTCCAATCTTAGGGATCAAAATAGAATTTAGAAGACGTTTAGGCATCTTCCATAGCATATGAGAAAACATGGCCTCTATTTACTAAGAAAGACCATTTATAAAGAGAAACAGATGGTGTACAATTAGAAAAATGAGAAATTATACCCCAATGATACAAATGTATGAATTGCCAAGATCATTGTAATGTTATGTGTAGAAAATAATAATAAATATAATAATAAAGAGAAACAGATTGAAAAGAAAATGCATGAAATGAAAAGGGAGATGGGGATAGGACAAGAAGAAAGTTGATAGAAAACAAAGAGTTTAGCAGTAGAATTAACATCGCTAAGAAGAGAAATTGACATGTTGAAAATGAAGTAATTTGAAGAACACATTGTTGAAATCTTCCAAAAAGTAGGAGGGTAAGACTTTTTAAAAATGAAAAAAAAAAAAAAAAGAGAGATACCAAAGATTATAATTCAATGTAAGAAAAATATGTGTTCCTGGAGATGAAATGAACTGATTAGAATAGAAGCACCTCTCAAAACCCTATCAAGAAAATTTTTCCAAGCTGAAGAAACAGATCTAAGTGCTTCTTCCTGACGGTTGTGATGGGAGGTGCACACGTCACCTATGTGGTAGTCTTAGAAAAAACATTCAACTTGCATCAAGTCAGGAGGACTAAAGTGGGCTGGGTCAACTCATGGGTATATGACAAGCTTTGAAGGGATCTGTGCTCAATTTGATGTCTGCTGTGACCATCTTAAAATTCTTAAATTTTTAGCAAAGTGGCTTTTCATTTTGCAGTAGGTCTTGCGAATTATGCAGATGTTCTGGAATCTGGCAAATCCAGATCGTAGGACATTCTACAGGACAACAGGTCTATATTCTTTTAAAATATCATTATTTAATGGCTACTCCTCCCCATAAAACACACACACACACACACACACACACAGCACTCTCTAGGTTAAAGGCAACTAAAGAGAAACAATGTGATATTTAATTAAATACTGAGTAGGGTGTGTATAGAGTGTGATATGAAGGAGATTTTTTTCTGGGGAATATTTGAAGACATTATTTATTTATTTTGGTACTGGGGATTGAACTTGGGGTTGCTTTACTACTGAGCTACATCCCCACCCCTTTTCATTTTTTGAGACAGGACCTTGGTAAGTTGCTGAGGCTGGCCTTGAACTTGGCTCTTCCTGCCTTAGCCTCCCAAATCTCTGGGATTATGCAACTGCACCAGTATGCTCAGTTATTTGAATACATTTAAACAAATAAGGACATTGTACAAGATGGTATTTATTATATATTTAAAAACTTTAAATATATATATATATATATATATATATATATATATATATATATATATATATATATATAGTATTTTGGGGAGGTGCAGAAGAATGTCCTGGTCTTCATGGAATATACATGCTCTTGTGAAGTGGTAATTATTTCTGCAGTTTTAAAATGATTTGGTAAAGGTAAATGTATGCATTGCTGGACAGAAGGAAAATAAATATGGAAAAAACAAAAAACAAACTTTTTTTTTTTTTACTTTAAGGGGATAGTTTTTATTTTCCATCAAGAGATATTTTTATTGACATATAATAATTTCATTTCTTAGCTATTGTGAATACAATAACTACTACAATAAACATGGGAGTGCACATATCTCTTTAATCAACTGATTTCATTTCCTTTGGATATTTATCTAGTATTGGGATTGCTGGGTCATACGGTAATTCTATTTTAAGTTTTTTGAGAACCCTCCACACTGTTTTAGGGGGCAGCTTTTAATGGATAGTTGCTCGTTGGCTTCCCAGGTAACTTTCCTCTTGTCCAGAATCTCCCTTTCCAAGTTACCATCGCTATCTAAGCTCTCAGCGCCTCTTCCTCTGCCCCTCAGCAGCCAGCATATCCGTTCCCTTACCCCAGCTCTTCCAAGCCTATCAGTTCACCTGCTGCCTTTGAAAGTCCTCTCTCAACAAAGGTGGGCCTCTTCTTAAGGATAATAGAGTTTCTGCTATAAAGAAAATAGTAGGTTTGGAATTGGCACCTACACAAAGAAGAAGAGAAATACTGTGAACGTTCCAGAGGAGAGGGAGAGGAGGAATGTGGATTACCTGCAGAACCCTACACATCAGATTGACTTTGACTGCTCTGCACTGTGAAATGCCAGGAGATATTGGAATACCATCTGTAGACTTTCTGGGGGGAAAAGGTTGTGAATGTGAAATTTTTATATTCATTTAATTTTAGTTTCCATGTGAAGGCAAAGTTTCAAAGCCACCAAAAATACACCAAAAATTTCTAAGAATCATTTGTAAAAGAATTACTTTGATACACATCAACTGACAAGTCCAAAGTAGACCTGAGGAGCAGGGAAATCATGTAAAAATGTAAAGGGGAATCTTTCATGCAGTTTAGAAATTCTGGACCCAAAATTCAGGAATCAAGTTGGTTTCACATTGTCTTGTGGCTTCTGTAGCTAGGAAGAGCTTGCTCTCCTCTGTGCTTCTATTAGCAGGCTATATTTTTCTTCTGCTTTCATTTTGTCTGCTGATGCAAAGTGTATTTCTTAGTCTACACCCTTCACCACAGGCTCAGATTAACTCCTGGATTTGGTTGATGATCAGGTAAAACACTTAAACAGGTACTTTACTATATATCACTATCAAGTTACTGGGTTGGAACACTATGTCAAGAAGAATTACATAACAGAATCAAAATTACATAAAAACCATAAGGGCCATTTTTATTGCCAAATAAATTGAGCAATGATTTTGTACTTCCTGACAACTCCTATCGAATCATGAGTCATGTTTTTAAAAACTGGATCTAGGAAAAACAAATGACTCAGGAATGCTATACAGTTGGCCCTTCATATTTGTGGGTTGCACATCTAGGGTTTCGATCAACTTCAAATCAAAAATATGGGAAAAACAAAAATTGTATTCCTACTGAACATGTATACTTTGTCTTTATTCCCTAAACAACATAGTATAACAAGTATATACATACTATTTACATTGTATTAGGTATTATAAGTATTGGGATTGCTGGATCATACGGTAGGCTTTGAGGTGTATGCAGTCTAGAGATAAAGTGTACAGGAGAATGTGCATAGGGGATAAATAAACACCATGCCATTTTATATAAGGGACTTGAGCATTTTTGTTTTGGGGGCAGTTCAGAACTAATCCCCTGTGAGTACCAAGCAATGGCTGTTTTAATAGTCATGAAGCCCATCTCCTTAGTGCCTGCCTTCTGTGGTATTATCCTTGATACTAAGGGAGCACGGGATATTTGGCTGAACTAAAGTTTCATGTTTGGACGTGTCTGGTGAATGCATGAGTCCACATGTATTCATCCAAGTTGATTTATACTGAAGAAGGAAATGGGAAGTAGGCTCATGTGTGAGCACTGAGGAGAAAATAAAATGGGTGTGAGATGGAGGAAAGAATGGGAAGAAAAGCATGATGTCTCCCATCAGATGCCTTCCCAGTGACTTGGTTTGAGTTCTTGAAAGAAAAAAGGGGTTTTGGGCAGAGGGAGAAAGGGCAGATTTCAAGAATGAGTTTTTAGACCTGGGAACATCAGAGCATTGTTCTGACATCAGATGGCAGCAGGGCTTGTGGAGCAGGGAAGAGAGTCATCCCTTCCATGTCATCATAGCTCCCACTCAGCAACAACCTCAGGGAGGGCCACATGGCTTTGATGCTGTAAAACCCCATCATATGATATGAGTCCCAAATGTAAATAGTCTAAGAGGAAGGGCACATTTTCACAAGGTTAATGAAATGAAAATAGTGGCTGAAGCGAGGATAGGAGCCAATGATGGGTATCATTACCAATTTGTTTGACTGTGTGAAAGAAAGAATAGTGAGAGCATATTACATCAGATGTCTCTGCATTATGTCTCTGTATTAGGGGGGTTTGGGTGACTTCTTTTCCTCACATCAATATTTTTCAAAAATTTTATGATCATAATATGATAGTTTCTCATTTAAATTTTTTACCTTTAATTTTAGAATATCTGTAGGAAATTTCATTTTACATATCAAAACCAAAATATTTGAAAGTGTTCTGATTGAATAAATCCTTGTAATAGACTTAATTAGATTATAACTAGAAAAAGGGGTTTTCAATAAGCTATTGTACAGTTTGAAACAAAAAATCCATTTCAAAGCCAGCCTTTTCTCTTTGAATAAATAGTTTGGTTACAACATTTTTTTGTAGTTGTATTTTTTTTTTCCTGCAAAGCTTCTCTGTGATCAAAAACAGCAGTTGGGTATTTGGATCATTTAGGAAGCATTTTGAAAATACTCAGGGTTGCTTACTGCCCAATGATCATGCATTTTGATCTGATCACATCTGGATTGGGGTTTTTAAATCCTTCCTTAAAAAAAAAGGCGGGGTGCATTTCCTCAGTCTGTATTGTGGAGAGCATCTTTTTTTTTTTTTTTTAAATCTTATCCTGGGAAAGCTTGATATTCATCTAGTTTCATCTCTCCTGGATGAACCCTGTGCTGGTCTGTTCTTTTCTCCTTAAAATCCTTGAAAATCAGTATAGTGTTAAATGAATGTTGTCTTCCCTTTAGAGTGGTCCAGAACAGTGGAGGCTCTGAGGTGTATGCAGTTGGATTTCAGCTCAGCGGGATTATTCACCAGCCTGAGTGATGGTTCAACACTGGCTCCTCCAGGGGGGATGACTTTAAACACCCCACCCTCCAATAAAGAGGCTCACTGGGCCTTTTCACATAAACATTAAGCCAAATCAAAGCAGCAGAGTTGCCCTCTGACCTCCAGGACCCTCCCACTCCTCCTCCATCACTTGTTTTATTAGCTTCCCACATGGAAGTCCTGGTTCCCTTACGAGGATGACAGTGGAGTTTTGCCTTTGAATTCTCTATACTGTCCACACAAAGCCCTTTATTGACACTAGGATTTAATGGCCTAGGAGAGCGTTTATTTTTATTTCCCTGTTTGCCCCCCACCTCATTTTGATCAGTGAAAAATGGTGGTTAAGATTTGTGGTTTCTGGGACTGAATCATGTGGTTTCAAATCTTCAATTTGTCACTTACTGAGTAAGTAACGATGTGTCTTCCTGCCTTTGTTCCTGACCTGGATCATGGTGCCATTTCCTAGGTGTTATATAAGTGCTGTGAGTTAACAGAATTAAAGAGATGTGAACAGTGTGTGTGCACTGTTGCACAAGAGCTGACTTGACCTGGTTTTGAAGTCACAGCTAAAAACTCTCAGTTCCTTTTTGGGGGAGGTTTGCTAAGCCCTGCCCTGAAGCTACTTCCCTTGCCAGGTTCAGGTTCTGGTTATAAACTTGAGTTACCATATCCAATAGGCAACTGCCAGAGCCCTCTGGAGAGCACCACCCATGGCTGGCCTCTCTGTGGGCCTGTGGAATTATTCAAAGCATCCACCCCAGGAAACCACAAAACCAAGCTACCCACCCCGCCTCCCCACCCTATATAAACTCCCCCTACAGCTCCAGCTTACTGTTATTCTGTCCCCTGAAGCATGCCCCCATGTGGCTTTGCATAGCAGCCTCCTTTATTTTTGGAGCTGTAAGAAATAAAAAGTCTATCTTTTGTCTCTTCAGTTACCATTGTGTTGTGTCTGGACATCTGAAGAACCTATAATCATAACAAATATCATATAATTTTGAAATATATGGTATGTGCTAAATAAATGTTACCTCCCCCCTTTTTAAAGGGCTTTTTATTTCTGATTTCTACAAAATTTTTTGCACATAAAAGCTTGCAAGACTCTTTCTGAGGGTAAATCATACTTTTTGCTGAGATCATACTTTGTAGGAGTTCTTTATATTGACCATCATATTAGGAAAACATCTTTTCAGTTTTAATTTTGGTGACTTTATTGTATTTCAAATTGCAAACAAATGTAACAAAGGAAAATACAGTTTATAAATCTAAACTACAGTTAATTTTTCTAAATTTAAAATTCTTAAAGCATTTTTTTTTCCTTTTTGTGATCCTGGGGATGAAACCCAGGGGCATTCTACCTCTCAGCTACATTCCCATTCCCTTATTTTTTTATTTCAAGACAGGATCTAAGTTGCCAAAGCTGCCCTTTGAGTTTAAGACCCTCCTGCCTCAGCCTCCCAGGTAGCTGGTATTACAGGTGTACAATGCTCAGCTTTCAAGTATTTTCTTATGAAAAGTTTTAATCCTAAACTAGAGCGGAATAAAAACCACATATACCCATCACGAGTTTCAATAATATGGCCAATATTCATCTATACTTCATATCTTCTTCCTTCTAAATGATACAGATTCTTTTCTGAAATTAAAATAACAATACCATTATGATATGTAAAAAAATGATACTTAAAATCAGCAAATTACAGAGACGCAGCTACATCAATGTTTACAACAACTCAATTCACAATACCTAAACTATGGAACCAACGTAGATGCCCTTCAACAGATGAATGGATAAAAAAATGTGGTATGTGTTTGTGTGTGTATTATACACACACACACAAACACACACACACACACACACAAGGGAATATTACTCAGCCTTAAAGAAGAATGAAATTGTGGCAAATGGATGGAGCTGGAGAATACCATGCTAAGTGAAATAAGCCAATCCTCTAAAACTAAAGTCTGAATGTTTTCTCTGATATGCAAATGGTAATTCACAATAAGAGGAATGTGCATATATAACTATACCACAGGTGGGATTCTACATCATGTACAACCAGAAGAATGAGAAATTATACTTCATCTAGGTATGATGTATCAAAGTGCATTCTTCTGTCATGTATAACTAATTAGAACAAATGAAAAAAGATAATTTCTTAATATCAATTTCCAAATTTCTCCAATTATCTCATAGATTTTTTCTTTTTATGTGATCCAAATAGTCTATATGAAATATTTCATTAATGTCTTATGTAATTTTAACCTATCGATTCTTATATTCTCTTTTTCTCTCTTATTATTTGTTAGAAACACCATTTATTTATTTGTTTAAATAAAGCTAAGTAAGGTATGGGATACAAAAAACTGCATATATTTAAACCATTCCACTTGATATGCTTTGAAATACATGCATAAACATGAAACTTACCACAATCAAGATAAAAATCTATTACCTTAACTGTCCCTTAGAAATCCTTCCCTCTCACCACTTCACACCTTCCCACTCTGGATTACTAATCGGCTTTCTTTCCCTGAGATTAATTTGCACTTTCTAGAATTTTATGTAAATAGAATAATACATTATGTTTTTTGTCTTGTTTATTTGTTTTTACAGTGCTAGGGCCTTGTGCATGCTAGGTAAGCATTCTACCACTGAGCTCTACTCCCAACTCCCATTATCTATTCTTAACTAGATGTGGAGACCCATGCCTATAATCTCAGAAACTCAGGAAGCTGAGGCAGTAGGATAGCAAGTTCAAGCCCAGCCTGGGGGATATATCAAGTCCCTGTCACAAAATAAAATGAAAGAAGGACTGAAGATATAGCTCAATTATAGAATGCCCTGGTTTCAATCTTCAGTACTAGGGGAAAAATTTTCCTCTATATGTATTCTTTTCATCTGGTCACTTTCACTAAGCATAATTACTTTAAAATTCATCCATGTTGTTTTATTATTGCTGATTAATATCCCACTGGATCAATTTACCACAATTTATCTATTTATCAACAGTTGGACTGTTGCTAGTTTTTGGCTCTCACCAATAGAGTTCTTATGAGCATATAAATGTCTTTATATGGACATTTGCTCTCATTTTTCTTAGAAAAACACCTAGGAGTAAATTTTCAGAGTTATATCATAAATCTATTATTTTTTTTTATGAATCTGCCAATCTAATTTTCAAGGAGGTTGCAACTTGGTAGGGGAAAATCCCCCACAGGGTATGAGTGTTAGTTACTCCATATTCTTGTCAACACTTATTATGATCAATCTCTAATTTTAGCCATTTTAATGGGTTTATAGTGATATCATTGTTTTAATTTGTTTCCCCTTATAACATATGATACTTTTTTTTAAATTTACTTTTTTTATTTACTTAATTGCCATCTGTGTATTTTCTTCATTGAGTGTCTATTAAAGTCTTTGGCCCAATTTTTAATTGGGTTGTTTCCTTATATTGAGTTTTAAGAGTTCTTTATTAATATTTTTGATAATTTATTAGTATTGTTTTTTGCCAATGTTTTCTCCTAACTGTGGCTAATTTTTTTTTACTCACAGATGTTTTTGATTTCAATGGAGTCCACTTCACCAATTATTATTATTATTTTTTTATGGCCTGATGTGTCCAAAAGTCATTGGACACATTTGGTGATGTGTCTCAAAAGTCATTGTCATGTCCAAAGTTTCTTTGTTTCTCCTTATTCTTTTCTAGAAATTTTATATTTTTGCATTTTATATTTAGATCCTAATCAATTTTGAGTTAATTTTCATAGAAGGTGTAAGGTCTATGTCTTAACTTACTATTTTGTTTATGTGTCAGTTTTCCATCACTGTGACAAAATACATGATAAAAACAATTCAATGAAGAAAAAAATTATTTTGGCTTATGATTTGAGATGTTTCAGTCCATAGTTGTCTGGATTTGTTCCTTTGAGGTTGAAGCAAGACAGAATATCATGACATAAAGGCTAGGCAGAGGAAAGATGCTCACCTCATGGCAAGCAGAAAGCAGAGGGAGAAAAAGACTGAGCAAGGGGCCCAGGATATACCCTTCCAGAGCATGTCCTCAGACTCCCAGCTCCTACAGTTTCAGCGACCTCCCAATAATGCCATAAAATTTTTAATCCATCAGTGGATTCATCTGTTAATGAAATCAGAGCCCTTATGATTCAATCATTTCCCAAAGTCCCACCTCTGAGCACTGCTGCACTGGAGACCAAGTGTCTAACACATGAGCCTTTGGGAGACAGTCCAGATCCAAACCATAGAATGTGTGAATGTTCAGTTGTTCCCGCACCATTTTTTAAAAATGCTTTGTGCCATTGTATTGCTTTTGCTCCTCGTCAGTTGACTATATTTATGTTGGCCTATTACTAGACTTTCTATTCTGTTCCATTGATACATTTCTGTATTTTTCCACCACTATTGTGCTTTCTTGATTATTGTAGTCTTATAGTAAGTTTTGAAATTGTATAGTGCAAGTGTCCCAACTTTATTTATTTTGAGGGGGTACTGGGGATTGAACTCAGGGATACTTGACCACTGAGCCACATCCCCAGGTTTATTCTGTATTTTACTTAGAGACAAGGTCTCTCTGAGTTGCTTAGCACCTTGCTTTTGTTGAGGCTGGCTTTGAACACCTGATCCTCCTGCCTGAGCCTCCCAAGGTGATGGGATTACAGGCATGCACCACCATGCCTGGCCCAAATTTATTCTTGTTCAGTATCACAACACTTGTTATTTTTTGTGTGGTGAGAGTGTAATTTTTTAAAAAAATAAAAGTACCCTTAAGGAAGTAAAGTACTATCTTATGTTTTTGACTTAACCGTACTCTACTATTGATGTTGAGTGTATTTTCATATGCTTGTTGGCCATGTGTAGGTCTTATTTGGAGAAATATATATTCATGTTTTTTTTGCCCATTTTCAAATTTGTGTCTTAATTTGTTTGGGATACTATAACAAAATACCACAAGTAGAATGGCTTATAAACAACAGATGTTCATGTTTCACAGTTCTGGAGGCAGGGAGGTCCAAAATCAAGTGTCAGAAAATTCAGTGCTTGGTGGTGGCCTGCTTACTGGTTTGTGCACAGTTGTCTTTTCACTGTATCCTCTCATGGCAGATGGGAGAAAGTCTCTCAGGCTTCTTTTATAAGGGCACTCATCTCATTCATGAGGCCTCTCAGGACTTGATCAGCTCCTAATACCATCACTTTGTGGGTAGGATTTCAACATATAAATGTTGGGGAGACACAAATATTCACACATAATATTACTGAGCTGAGGGCCTACCCAGTTGAGCTGGGGCAGCCACCACAGTCCTCCGGTGCCGGTCTTGTGACTTCGCCAGAAAGAACTCAAACACAGAGTAGCAAGTGAAAGTTTAAACAGTGGAAGGAGAGGGTTATGCACAACATGGGGACTACACAGACCGCCCAGAAGAGAGGACTGTGGGGTGCTCACAGGGCCGGAGTTTTTAAGGAAACGGAGTCCTTTGTTCTTGCTTTGAATTTGGCTGTATTTTGTCCATGCCCTGTCTCCCCTAAATTGGTCTATTATCCTTTGCATAGCCCCCAGCAACTTCCTCTGTGAGTACCTGAATATTCTGGTTGACAGGGTGGTTGTGACATTGTTGGTTGCAAGAGATAATGATGATACTTACCTGAAGGCTGTAGTGTCCCTTGAGCTATAGCTGGGGGGTCTTGATGTACCAGACTCCACTTTTCTGATACTTATCTATCTTAGTGAGGGTCTCAGGATGTTAAGTAATAATTTCCTCAAGGGATTATGGTCCTCCACAGCCTGGGGAAGGTTAGGAATTCCAGATCTCATTTCCTAATGTTTGCCTGTTGAGACAAGTTTCCCTCTAGCTTCAGTTTTATGGCTCCTGGATTCTTCTTGGTACATGGGTCTAATGTCTGTCCTTCATTGTCCTTTCCTTCCACCCGCCTGTTCATAGCTAACTAACCTAACAATATCAATTGGGTTTGCTTGTTTTGTTGTTGTTGTTAAGTTACAGAAGTTCTTTTTATATTTTAGATACTAATCCCTTATCAGATAAACAATTTGTAATGATTTTCTCACATTTTGTAAGTTATCTTTTTCACTCTGTTGGTTATTTTGATGTGCAGAAGTTTTAAAGTTTGATGTAGTTCCAGTTGTTTATTTTTTGCTTTTGTTACTCGTGCTCTTAATGTTATATACAGAAACTAATTGCCAAATCCAATTTTATGACATTTTTCCCCAATGGTTTCTTTTAGGAATTTTATAGTTTTAGATATTTCATCTAGCTATTTAATCAATTTTATTATTTTTGCATATGGTGTAAGGGTTCAACTTCATTCTTTTGCGTATTCCCAACAGCATTTGTTGAATGCATTGTTTCAAGGGTCTTGGAACCCTTGTAATCATTTGACCATGTACTTAAGAGCTTATTTCTGAGCTCTCTAATCTGTTCCATTGGCATGCTTCTGTCTTCATGCCAGTACCATGCTATTTTGATTACTGTAGATGTGTAACATGGTTTGAAATCAGGAAAAGACCTTTGTGATGGTTAATTGTGGGTGTCAACGTGACTGGATTAAGGGATACTTAGAGAATTGGTAATGCACAATTGGGGTGTGTCTGTGAGGGTGTTTCCAGAGAAGATTGGTGTATGGGTCACTAAATGAAGTGGGGATGACCTGCCCTGAATGTATGCAGCCTCATCCAATAGGCTGGAGGCCCAGATGGAATAAAAAAAAAAAAAGAAGTGGAGGAAGGGGGAACTAGTTCTCTTGCACTTGCTCTCCCATCATAGGTAGTGTGTTATTCTGTGGCTTTCCTTACCCTTGAATATTATCAGACTTCAGGTTCTCCAGTCTTTGTGATATATATATATATATATATATTTTTTTTTTAGATTGGGTGGGGCTTCTTGCTAGGTTGCCATGGCTGGCCTCAAACTTGTGATCATCCAGCCTCAGTCTCCTGAATAGCTGAGGTTATAGGTGTGCAGCATAGAGACTGCTATGGTTCTTCAGCCTTTGAATGCAACAGTGGTTCACAAGAGGAGTGTGGAAGGGTATAGAGAGGCTAGATAAAGCCAAACTGTTGTAAATGTAGCTTAATAGATGATTCTGGTAGTGGCTTAGAACACCTTATGCTGACAGAAATGTAGAAAGAAATGTAGGCCATACTGATGAGGTTTCTTTTTTTTTTTTTTAGATGTTGATGGACCTTTATTTTATTCATTTATTTATATGTGGTGCTGAGAATTGAACCCAGTGCCTCACACATGCTAGGCAAGTGCTCTACCACTGAGCCACAACCCCAGCCCCCTGATGAGATTTCTGATGGAAATGAGGGCTCTCCTGGGAATTAGACTAGAGATCACTTCTGTCACACTGTGGTAAAGAATTTGGCTGTATTTTGTCCATGCCCTGATACTTGGTGAGAGGCTGAACTTAAAAGTGATGGACTGGTTTACTTAGTGGAGAGGATTTCAAGGAGCAAAGCCTTCAGGCTGTGGCATGAGTATTATTGGCTGCTTTTAACCTAATTTACAGTGAGAATAAGTAGCAAAAAGGAGCAGAGTGGAAAAATTTAAAAAAAAATTACAGAATGCTTTGAGTAATAGGAACATTTGTTTTTGTTGGCTTTCTGACACTTTAACAAATAGAGTTAATCGATTTGTAAAGAGAAAAGGTTTCTTTTGGATCATAGTTTTAGAGGTTTTAGCCCATGATTAATTGGCCCTCTTGTTTTGTGTCTGTGGCAAGAGAAGCACATCATAGGGAAGCATTTGGTGAGCAAAACTGCTTACCTCATGACCAGGGAGCAAAAGAGAGGCAGAGAGGGGACAGGGAGAGGCTTAAAGACGAGCCACTAGGCCCCACACCTTAGGGTTGTCACCAAACTGGAGACCAAGCCTTTAAAGTATGTGCCTTTGGGGAGCATTCCAGATTCAAACTATAGAACATTTTAACAATGTTAAGTCTTCTAATCTACAGTCGTGGGCCATCTCTACATTTATTTGTGTCTTTTTTAATTTGTTTCATCGATGTTTTGCATTTTCAATGTACAAGTCCTTTTCTTCCTTAGTTAGGTTTATTTCTAAAAAATTTATTCATCTGATGATACTATATATAGGATTGTCCTCTTAATCTTTTTTTCAGGTGGCTTGTTGCTAATGTATAGAAATGCATCTGATTTTGGTGTAATGATTCTGTATTTTGCAGTTTCACTGAATTTATTAGTACTAACAAGCTTTTGATGGAATCATTGGGGTGTTCTACATATACGATCATATCACCTATGAACTGAGATCATTATAATTCTCCTTTTCTGATTCAAATGTAATTTATTTATTTATTTGTCTAATTGCTCGTGCTAGGATTTCCAATATTATGTTGAAGAGAGGTGGCAAAAGTGTATACCCTGGCTTTGTTCTTGCTCTTAGAGGCAATACTTTCACTTTTTCTCTATTTAATATAGTATTATCTATGGGTTTTTATATAGTATCTTCATTATGTTGAAATACTTTCTTTTTATTGTTTGTTTGATAAGTATTTCTATCATGAAGAGTGTCATATTTTTTAAACACTTTTTCAGCATCTATTAAAATAATCATGTGATTTCAGTCCTTTATATGATGTACAATGGCATATTGCATGAACTGATTTTAACAAACTGAACCATCCTCACATCCTAGGGGTAAACCCACTTGGTCACAGCACATAATTCTTTTAATATATTGTTGAATTTGACTTTTTATTTATTTATTTTTTTAAGTGTTGGAAATCAAACCTAGGGCCTTGTCCATGCTAGGCAAGTGCTCTACAATTGACTATATCTCCATCCCAATTTGCTAACATTCAGTTCAGATTGTTTGCATTTATGTTTATCAGGTATATTGGCCTTCAGTTTTCTTTTTGTCTTGTATAGTGTCTTTTTTATTGTTTTAATATCAGAATAATTCTGGTTTTACTAAAATGTTTAACAGTGTTTTCTTTGATATTTTCTTCGATAAGTGTTTGAGAAGGCTTAGTGTTAATCATTTAAATGTTCAATAGAATTCAACAGTGAAGCCATCTGATCTGGGCTTTTGATTGTTGGGAGAGTTTTATGATCGACTCAGTCTCACTAGTTATAGATGGGTCTGTTCATGCTTTCTGTTTCTTTATGATTCAGTCTGGGTGGATTGTATATTTCTAAGAATTTATCTTTTTCCTCTATGGTTTTCAGTTTTTTGATATATAAATGTTCATAGTAGTTCTTTTTATTTCTGTGGCATAAGTTGTAATGTCTCTTCATTTATAATTTTATTTGCATTTTCTCTTTTTCTTAGTCTAGAAGATGTTTATCAATTTGGCTGCTCTTTAAGAAAAACTAACTCTCAGTTTCATTTATTTTTAAAATTGTTTAAAATTACTTCATTTATTCCTGCTCTAATCTTTATTATTTCCTCATGTCTGCTAATCTTGTATGGTTTGATCTTATTGTTCTAGTCTACAGTGAAAAATGAGAAGGTTTGAGATCTTTATTTTCTAATTTATCTATAAACTTCTTTCTCACTGCTTTTGCAACATCCTATAAATTTTGTAGGTTGTCTTTTGTCTCAAAAATTATCTAATTTCCTTATTTTTTATTCAACTCATTGGTGTTCAACAGTGTGTTGTTTAATTTCAACATATTTGTACAATATTTAGTTTTTTTGTGCTATTGTTTCTAATTAAATTTCATTGTGGTTGGAAAAAAATAGTCGGTGCAATTTCAAATTTCTAAAATTTGTTTAGACTTGTTTTGTGACCTAACAAATTAAATATTCAGGAGAATGTGTATTCTGCTACTATTGAGTGAATGTTCTATATTTGTCTGTTAGATTTATTTGTTTTACAGTGTTGTTCAAATCTGATGTTTTTTTTTTTTTCGTTGTTGATTTTCTGTCTGGTTGGTTCCTTTTTTTGGAAAGCGGGGTATTAAAGCTTTCTTTTTACTATCACTATCTATGTCTACCTTTAGTTCTGTCAATGTTTGCTTTATATATTTAGGTGCTCTGATGTTGGATGCATAAATAATTTATGAGTGCAATTTCTTCCTGTTTAATTTACTCTTGTATTATTATATAATGTCCTCCTTTGTCTCTTTTGACACTTTTATCTGAAAGGATAACTACCCCTGCTTTCTTTTGTTTACTGTTTCTCCAACATATATTTTTCTATCCCTTCACTTTTACCTCCTTGTGTCCTTAAATGTAAAAAGAGTCTTGCAGATAACATAAAGTTGTATTTTGTTTTTATTTCATCCAGCTACTCTATGCCTTTTCACAGGTGAGTTAAAACATATTTAAAGTGTTATTAATAGGGCAGGGTTGACTATTGACATTAATTATTTTCTGTCTGGGTTATAGCCTATTCATCTCTCTTTTATCTGTTGCTGTCTTCCTTCTTGTTTCACTGATAACATCTTAATTCAGTACCTTACAAAAATTCTATGCTTTTATTCTTCTACCCCCCACTGTACATTATTGATGTCACAATTTATGTCTATTTGTATGGTGTACCCATCAACATTTTCTTATGTTATTTTTAATACCTTTGTCATTTAACTTTAGGATAAGAATTAAAAGTAGTTTAACTAACATTGTTATAGAAATGTGATAAATATGAGGACTGACCTCATATTTATCTTTATTGAGTTTTGTACTCTCTTACATACTCAAGCAGCTATTTAGTGTCTTCATTTCAAGTTGAAGAACTCCTTTAAGCATTTCTTCTAAGGCAAGTCTACTGATGATGAATTTCCTCAGCCTTTGTTTGTTTTATATCTCCTTCATTTTGATGAATAGTTTTATCATATAGAGTATTTGGGGTTATCTTTTAGCACATTGGTATATATCATTTACTCTCTTTTGGCCTGCGAGGTTTCTGCTAATAAATACACTTAAAGTCTGATGGAGATTTTCTCTGCCACTGTATGTGACAAATTGCTCTTCTCTTGCTGTTTTTGAAACCCTTTGTCATTAACTGTTGATAATTTTATTATAAAGTATTTTCCTGTGCATTTCTTTTGATTCATCCTAATGAATGCCCTTTGGATTTCCTGGATCTGGGTTCCAATTTCCTTCCCAGATTTTGGAAGTTTTTATCTATTATATCTTTGAATAAGTTTTGTGATCTGATTTTCCTCTTTTCTTTCTATGACTCTATAATGGATGTTTTTTCACTTGATGGTGTCCATTAGAATCCCTTAAGCTTTATTTCATTTTAATTTTTTTTTTCCTTTTTCTCCCCTACTAAATAATTTCAAATAACCTACCTTTGTATTTATTGGTATTTTTTCTGCTCACTCTAGTTGGTTATTTGACCCTTCTATTGAATTTTTCAATTCAGTTATTATATTCTTCAGCTCCAAGATTTTTGTTTCATTCTTTTAAAAAATTTCAATCTTTGTTGAAATTCTAACTTCACTCATTCTGGACCTTTGAGCATTTTTATAATGGTTATTTAAAATTCTATATCATGTTATTCATAGAGATCTTTTTTATTGAGTTTTGTTCTGGTAATTTATCTTGTTTCCTTGTTTGAGCTGTGCTTTCCCCATTTCTTCACTTTCCTTGACTCTTTGTGTTGCAATATGTGCATTAGGAAAAATTGCCACATCTCTATTCTTCAAAGACTGGCCTCATGCAGGAGAAGACCCTGACCATAAGCCAAGCCAGAGATTCTAGGAAATTCTCAAACCTTTTCAAAAAAACAAAACCTGTGTTTTCTCTGGGCTTGTGCATACAAATTCCTGATCAGAGGGATAAGTGGTTTCTCTGTTTCAGGAATTCATATCTTTCTCTCTGGTATTCTGTTTGCTGACTGCATTTTCTGGAGCAGTAGGCCCTAATTCTTTCCTTTTTGTCTGCAAGAGCCCCTAGGCATCTAGAGAATGCTGGTCCCATCAATACTCTGGGCCAAAAGTCAGTTCTGCCAGCAGTCCCTTGAAAATTAGCAAGAATGACTACATAGTTCAACTGTTTCCCTCTCCAGGCAGAAGCTGGAATATGAGGTTTCTGCCTATTCACTTGGCAATTAATTAGGGAGAGGGCTTTATAGTGAATGTCTGTGCTTGTTCTAAGTTGCCTTTGTTCTCTCTCAGGGCTCTTTGATGTCAGTGTTCATCTTCAAACAAGACAGAAACCAGACTCTCAAGTCGCCTACAGAAAAGTCAGAATATTGGATTAAAAAATTTTTTTTAGTTGTACATGGACACAATACCTCTCTCTCTTTCTTTCCTTCCTTCCTTCTTTCTTTCTTTCTTTCTTTCTTTCTTTCTTTCTTTCTTTCTTTCTTGTGTTGAGAATTGAACCCAGTGCCTCACATGTGCAGGATAAGTGCTCTCCCACTGAGCCACAACCCCAGCCCTGAATATTGGATATATTGTCCAGTCCTTTCCTCCCTAGAAAGGGAACTGAAGTTTTCTCCTGATTGTGTGGTGCTGTGCACAGGGAGAGATTATGTCAAGTGGGTGTCTCAAATATTTCATCTATCTACTCTGTTGTAACAGGTTTTACATTCACATGTGGTGGTTTCTGAATTTCTCATGAA
Source organism: Marmota monax (assembly GCF_021218885.2). Classification (NCBI taxonomy): domain Eukaryota; kingdom Metazoa; phylum Chordata; class Mammalia; order Rodentia; family Sciuridae; genus Marmota; species Marmota monax. The sequence continues at coordinate 3,237,087 of NW_026695227.1, forward strand.
GGGAAATGGTTCTGTGTATTGTTGCTGAATTTGTGTATTCCTAGGTGGAAATAGGATCAGATATTTTTATTTTGTCTTCACACTGAAATCCTTAAGTGTTGATACTTACTGACTTTTGAGAGTTCCTTATATAACCTAGGTGTTACTAGATATTGAGTCTGCAGTATTGTCTTAAATTAACAGTGTCTTTCAAGGATCAGAGAGGAAGGTCTTAATTTTGATGAGGTTCAAAGTTTTCATCTAGAAGTTTTAAACGTTTAGATCTGTGAACCATTTTGAATTTTTGTATGTGATACAAGACATTGGTGGATGTTTTTTCTTTCTCTCTTCCTTCCTCCCTCATTTGTGTGTTAATTTTTTCTTCTTTTCTAATGACTTCAGTCTGGTTATGCCATTTTTAAAAAATGTATTTCTTTATTCTAATTTGTTATATAGGACAGCAGAATGCATTTCAATTCATAGTACACATATAGAGCACAATTTTTCATGTCTGGTTGTACACAAAGTAGAGTCATACCATTCGTGTCTTCATACATGTACTTATAATAATGATGTCCACCTCATTCCACAGTCTGTTCTACTCCTCTGTCCCCTCCCTTGCCCTCCCTCTCCTTTGCCCTATCTAAAGTTTCCTCCCACGCTCCCCCCACCTAGTCCCCATTATGGATCAGCAACCTCATATCAGAGAAAACATTCGGCGTTTGGTTTTTTGGGATTGGCTTACTTCACTTAGCATAGTATTCTTTAATTCCATCCATTTTCCTGCAAATGCCATGATTTTATTCTCTGTTAATGCTGAGTAATATTCAATTGTGTATATATACCACAGTTTCTTTATCCATTCATCTACTGAAGAGTATATGACAAAAAATCTCTGAAAGAGAAACTAGGAAAACTACCCCATTTATAATAGCCTAAAAAAAAAAAAAAAAAAAAAAACAACACCTGGGAATCAACTTAATAAAAGACGTGAAAGACCCCCCTACAATGAAAAATTACAGAACACTAGAGAAAGAAATTAAAGAGGACCTTAGAAGATGGAAAGATCTCCCTTGTTCTTGGATAGGCAGAATAATATATGTCAAAATGACATACTACCAAAAGCACTATACAGATTTAATGCAGTTCCAATCAAAATCCCAATGATATTCCTTATAGAAATAGAAAAAGCAGTCATGAAATTCACCTGGAAAAAACAAGATGCCCAGAATAGCCAAAGCAACCCTTAGCAGGAAGAGTGAAGCAGGTGGCATCACTATACCAGACCTTAAACTATACTACATAGCAATAGTAACAAAAATGGCATGGTATTGGCACCAAAATAGACTTGTAGACCAATGGTACAGAATAGAGGACACAAATAAAATGCCATTTATTTGTAACTCATTTATTTCTATCATGATTTTGTTTTGAGTCTCCACTTGAATTCTGGTTGCTTTCAATTACATAGGTAGGTAAGTAGATAAAAAGATAAACAGATAAATAATGAGTAGGTGAAACACTAACATGGTTCTAAAAGCTGGAATTTCACAAAAAGTTCTACTCAGAGAAGCATTCCCACCTCTTTTATCCTATCTCAATTCCCACATTCTGTTCATATCAGTTCCCACCTCACATAGGTAACCAATCTTATTATGTTTGAATTTATCTTCCCTATTTCTTTTTTCAAGACTACATCATCATTAATTATAGTTACCATGCTGCCTAATAGGTCTCTTTATTTCCTTATTTTCCTTAATGTAATTATCTACCCTTTCACCAATATTTCCCCCATGCCCTCTTTCCCTTCCTATTTCTTTTTTCAGTTTGTCATTCTTTCTTACTAAATAAAAGGCATCATACTACTTTTTTTCTCTTAAAATATATCCACAGAAATTCATAGAGAACATTATTTCTTATAGCATTTTGTGGATTTTTATAATTTTTTAAAACATTCTTCAAGGTATGAGCATTGTTTCCAGTGTTTTACAATTACAAACAAAACTGCAACATGTGTGTGTGTAGTTTTATATGTTGTTAAAAGTATATCTTCAGGTAAATTCCTAGAAGTAGGATTTCTGGGTAAAAAGGTGTTGTGGGTTGGATTTGAGGTATCTTCCAAAAAGCGCATATATTTGGCAATGCTGGAATATTGATAGGTGAAGTGATTATGTTATGAGTTTAAACTCATCAGTGGATCAATCCATTTGATGGATTAATAATTTGCATTTATTACTGGGTGTTAAGATTAGACAGGAGGCCATGGCTGCAGGAAGTAAGTCACTAGAGTCATGATCTTAAATTATATCTCCTGGCCTCTTCCTCCCTCCTTTCCTCTCTTCTTCTCTTCTTTCCCAGCTTCCATGAGCCGAGAACAGCTTTCCTTCACTATGCTCTTCCATCATGATGTTTCTGCCTTGGAGCCAGTTGATTGTAGGCTGAACCTCTGAAACTGTGAACCTTCCAAATAAACTTTTCATCCTCTAAGTTGTTCTTGTGAGGTATTTTGGTTACAGTGAAGAAAAATCAACTAACACAAAAGGCAAGTACATATACAGTTGGTTGTACTAACTTGTTTGCAAAATTTCTTTCCAAAAGCATTGCACCAGCTTGTATGTGTACTGTCATGTGTGAAATAACTTGCTTCCTCAATGTCTTACCAATAGAATGCATGCCAATCTAATTGGTGAAAACTGGTATCTCAGTATTGCTTGAATTTATATTTCCCTGAGTGAGTCTGAATTATTATCCATTCATATCTTCCCCCCATTTTCTATTACATTTTTAGTCATTTTGTTATACATTAGGAGTATTTTATCTTTATCTGTGTTGCAAATCTTTTTTTTTTTTTAAACAAGTTTATAGTTGTCTTTGGCTTTTTGGGAAGCTTTACAAATACTTGCATAGCTCCCTTTTTTATATTTAGATTCCAAATACATTTGAATTTACTCTTATGTATAGTATGAGTCTGATATATAATTTTTTTCCAAGTTGCTAACTAGTTGTCCTGGCATATTTATTATAAAAGTTTATCTTTTCGCCAAATGACTTGAAATGCCATCTTTATCATACCCAAATTTGTATAGGTACTTGGATCTATTTCTTATCTGTTTTATTCCACTATCCTATCATGGTGTTTTAATTATTGCAGCTTTATAATGTATTTTAATATTTGGCAAGTCTATTTCTCTTTGTTTTTATTTGTTTTAGGATTTTCCTACATATTCTTGCATATTTATTTTTCTCTGTAAATTTTAATAAAATCTGGTTTAATTCCATAAAACTTTGGTTGATCTTTTATTGAGATTATGCTACGTTAATTTAAGGAAGTTAATATTTTTATCATGCTGAGTCATTTTATACAAGAACACAGTTCCCAAGAACACTTTCATTATTGCAAAAGCATGGATTATTATAACATCCATTTATAAAATACTAAAACACTTAACATGTCAGTTACTATGCTGATAACTATAGAGATATATTGGTGAGCATGACAGTTTAAGATTTTTATATAAATTACAGATAAATAAAAGCACATATGTGTCTCAATTAAAGTTAAAATACACATGTCAAAGTGAACTAGGTCTTTTTGTCTGTGATGTTTAATCTGGTGAAGGCTCACTATGGTTCCATTTTTATGTTCACACTTTCCTAAATAAACATCTTTGCATTGAAAAGGCTTGTTTTGAAATATGACAGAACCAATATCTTTAAGTTTCTGGAGCTTCAACAATATTGGAATTACTGTGGACCTACCTAGGCCATTCATAATGGCATCGTAATGATCAGTTTAACCCAGCCAACAAAATGCTTAGATGAATTTAGGTTAGTGCTTTGTCTGTGCCTCACTCATTACCCGAGCTCTGATGGAGGAAACTAATAAGCAGAAAAGTCTGGTGCCATTAAATATTCTCAAGACTCAATCTCAAACAGACCCTCAACTTCCCCTTGGCCTGCTTTTATATTTCTTTGGTCAGCCACATTTTCACTTCCATAAAGACTTCTTCAAATTCTTTTCACTGTCTTCAAACTTCCCTTATCATTGCTTTTGTTCTGAGCAGATGTCCCACCTCCACTACAGAAAGAAAGCAGAAGTCGTAGTGTGGGGACTCCCTCAACTTCCCCCTATCGACTCTGTGCAAGGACTTCAAGAACTTGAACTTATGATCTCTTCATTCCAGTCTGTTATGGTGAAGGAGATATTATTATTATTGTCATGGTCTAGATTCATCCCTTAGCTTACTTCTGGTCCTCAACTCTTTTTTAGCTTTTTTACTCTTAATTCAGCTTTATGCCTTCAAGTGTCTATTTTTTTTGTTTTCTATCGTTGGCCTTTCTTTTTACTCTTCTCCTTTTCAAAACATATATACCTATTGAGTTCTAACATTAAAAGCAAAATTCTTTTTACTTTCTGGCAATGGCTACATTTCTTTCCTCTCCTTCAATCTAATTTCTCAAGTCATAAGTCTGGGATTTTGTGAGGAAAAATAGAGATAATTAATATGGATGCATAAGTGCACACAGAGAAATAAACAAGCTTGAAGAAAACATGGGATAGCTGCAGACCACCACAGTGTACCTGGGCTTTGGGGCCAGGTTTAACCCAAGGGGTTGGGTGCCACAGCTGATGCATAAGATATGCTTGCCTAGTCTTGGTGAACTATGTAATATAAACAACGTGGTCTTAGCAAGGATCTTCCTTTATTTGGAAATATGAAATAACTAAAGTTATCTTACAATGTTGTTTTGAGGATAAAAAGTTGATAGATATAAAATCATATATTATGATATATGTCTAATATTATGTTTTATATTTCTAATCACAATTATTTTGTCATATGGGCAGGCTTGCTCCACCAACTATGGAAACATGCGTATTCAAAATTTTCTTTGATCTATAACTGTGACTAGTGCTTTAGACAGAGCATTCACTCATTCACTTTTTCACTCAGAAAAAGTGTATCAGAAACTTTGGTGTAGGCATTAGGGATACAAAGAAGAAAATGAAATTCTGTGCTCAGTGATCTCACAGTCTTAAGACTGTCAAGGCTTAAGCATGCAATTATAGTGCTGTGTGGTAGGGGCACTGATTGACAAGCGTAGAGTATTTAGGGAGTTTGAAGAAGGAAGCATGTGGTTTGGTGTGAAGTATATTGAAGATGTCTTCCTGGTTCACGTGAAGCTGGAGCTGATTATTAAGGAGGGTAGGTATTAACAGAGAGAGGAGGCCCACAGTGAAAACTACAGTTTATCTCTCCACATAGTTTAACTTAAAGGCACTGAAAGTACCTGCTTTATTTAGCTAAAAAAAAAAAATATTATCCTAAAAAGATACTTGAAGCCCACTGGCCTATTCGAATATGTAAAGAACAAGATACTACATGATGATACAAGAATAAAGCAAATCTTTCTTCACTGGGAGTGGAACCTAGCAGGAATTGCTGTAGGCAGAGTGACATAATATATTTTAAGGAACCTGGTGGCTGGGAGCCCAGGTAGGACTAGTACCAATGATGAAATGCCCTATAATGTCACCATGATCCAGGATTTTGCTCCTTGGCTTTGAATGGTACAGGAAGTTGATAGGTAGTAAGAAATGGCTAATCTGTCTCTCTCTCTCTCTCTCTTCCTCCCAGCCCCACTTCTGTGATGGCTAATATTTTGAGGACTGATCAGTTTAAAAACAGGAGATGAGCATTAGGGATGTAGCACGCTGGCAGAGTGCTTGTCTGGCATGTGTGAGGCTCAGGTGTGAGTTCAATTCCCAGCACCACAAAACCAACCAACCAACCAACCAATCAAAAGCAAGAAATGAGTTTATATAAGTTTCAGTGCATTCACTTGTAATAACTATAAAATTTATGCAAGGTCCTTGTCCCCGATGCCAATCCAATAACCAGGGCACAGTTTTGAGAAAAAGGAAAAAGCCTTATTGCTTTGCTAGCAAAGGAAAAACACAGGGAACTCCTGTCCCAGAGGCCGTGACTCTGTCCATCGGCAGGCTTTTAAAGAGGTGATTCAAAGGCTACATTCCACATGTTCTCTGTTGAAATTGTAATTCGCTTGTTAATATGGGAGATAATCATTTCTGAGATCTTCTGGTGCCATCCCCAAGTCTGAATTACTTTGATCCTGTGGTGGTATGCTCAAAGACAGATAATTCTGCCTAGGATGGGGAAGAAAGGTAGTCCTGTTTCCCCCCCCCGTGATTAGGCAGGGGAAGAGATATGGGAGGAAGAGAGAGAGAGAGAGAGAGAGAGAGAGAGAGAGAGAGAGAGAGAGAGAGAGAGAGAGAGAAACATTTTCATTTTGAAAATAAGTTGCAGTGGCATAGCATCGAGGGCTATACCCAAAGCATAAAGTAGACCACTGTTACATCATAATTGGTATATTAGCTATACATAGGTGTGTTTAATAGAGCCCTGGGATCTTGAAACCAGAACAAAAGGAGTTAGCAGCTTTCTGGTTCAGACAAGGATCTGAGCAACAGAGGCTCAATTTCCTGCTGTGATTCTTCAAAAATCTCAATCTATATGATTTTAGAAGCTTCAGAATTCTCATTATTGTGGTTAACTGAAAGATGAGATCTGAAATCAAGGGTAGGTCTTAGGCTAATAAGCATCTAATGAGAATACGTTCTGGAATAGATACAAGTAATACTTGCTGAGGCAGCTAAGACCTTGTTAAGTCATCTGGGGAAAGAAATCAGCGTGAGAATATGCAACTGCCAAAATGCTAACGCAGCACATGCTGTGGAGGCGGGATAACTCTGGAGGTTTGAGAGCTAGTTTCATTAAGATAAATTAAGAGTATTATGTATGTTATTCATTTGTGTAAAATAGTCCCATGTATATACATAGGAAAAGCTATGAAATTCTATACAAAATATCCAGTGGTTTTTCCTCTTAAGGAGAGCACAGGTGTTTCTGATTTTTTTCTTTTCTCTCTCTCTCTCTCTCTCTCTCTCTCTCTTTAACTGGGGATTGAACCCCAGCAGTGCTTAACCACTGAGCTACATCCCCACCACTGAGCTACATCCCCAGCCCTTTTTATATTTTACTTAGAGACAGGGTCTTGCTAAATTGCTTAGGGCCTTACTAAATTGCTGAGGCTGGCTTTGAACTCTCAATTCTCCTGCCTCAGCCTGCCGAGCTGCTGGGATTACAGTAGTGAGCCACTGCACCTGGCCTGATTTTCTTTTTGCTCCATCTGTGACTTCAAATTTTAATGTAATTAAGATGTGCCAGTTATATAATTAAGATAAAGTTAGGGAAAATTAACATCAGAGGAAAAAAGTCTAAATGCTACCCACATTCACTAGAATAACTATTATCAATTTAGTCTGAATGATTGTTGGACATGAAAAGTTAAGATTGGTAGGAAATACTCTGGGGCAGAGCAGACGAAGGGACAGTTTAGGGGAGTATAGGAAGAGCAAAAATGCTTTACAAAAAAATTTATTTTCAGTTTGTACTTAAAATAGGAATAAGCTATTTTTAATAGTTTAAATGCCCCTCCCGTTGCTATTGCCAGCCTTGGAAATATTTATACTAGAAAAATCTTTATGAAAATTGAGCATGTTCTAGGTTATAAATGATATCTACTACTCCAGAGATCGACTACGTGTAGATCATAATGCGATTAAATCAGAATAAATAGCAAAAATGTAACTAATTCCTCCCCCAAACATTTTAAAATAAAAAGTCTGCACATCTAAATAATTCATAGATGATAGAAGAAATCAAAAGCAAACTTAACATACTTAGAACTCAGTGATACTGAAAATACTGCTTCTCAAATACTTACAGAATTTGGCCATTGTCTATCCATAAGAATTTGGCCATTGTCTATCCATAAGTTTCCCTCAGGGAAGTTGTAGAGAGGATCTGCCAAGGTGTGCCACGTATTTTATTTAGACCTTATCATTTGTATTTTCTACATTATTTATAGAAATATATAATAGTATGCACTATTATAATTTTGTTAAATGAAAAATGAAGTTGCATTGGCTAATTAAAGAAAGATAGTTTTGAATTTCTGTAGAAGTTCTATAACAATTGTGTGACTAATAGGTTTTCTTTGGATCTCAGAATGAGATAAATGAATCCTGTCTTAGGACTCACTTTTTTTTTGGTGGGTGTGGGGGGTAACTGGAGGTTAAACTCGACCAGTGAACCACATTCTTCCCAGCCCTATTTTGTATTTTATTTAGAGACAGGGTCTCCTTGAATTGCTTAGCATCTCGCTTTTGCTGAGGCTGGCTTTGAACTCCTGATCCTCCTTCCTCAGCCTCTGGGATTATAGGCATGCACCACCACGCCAGGCCAGGACTCACTTTTAATGAGTTTAAAAGTTGCTATGGTTGAAATATTTTTGTCTCTTCCAATACTTGTGAACTTAATCCCTAAAGCAACAGTGTTGGGAGATGGGGTTTTTTAAGTCTTCAACTCCTTAAATGAATTAATGCCACTATAAAAGGGGCTTGTAGGATTTATTCCACTGTCAGGGAGTGAATTCTCTTTCTTCCATTTTTCTGCCATGTAAGGAGAAAGAATAGTATTTCTCCACTCTGGAAAATGCAGCATTTAGGCCATATTGGAAGCAGAGATCTGTCCATTATCAAACACCAAAACCTGCCAATACCTTGATCTTGTTTTTTTTTTTTCAGCCTCCAGGACTATGAGAAATAAATTTCTGTTCTTTATAATTATTACTCAGTTTCAGCCAGGCACGGTGATCCCAGTGCCTAGGGAGGCTGAGGCAGGAGGATCATGAGTTCAAAGCAAGCCTCAGCTTCAGTAACTTAGCAGGATCATAAGCAACTCAGTGAGACCCTGTCTCTAAATAAAATGCAAAAAGGGCTGGGGATGTGGCTCGATGGTTAAGTGCCCCTAGGTTCAACCCCCAGTACAAAAATAAATAAATAAATAAACAAATAAATAAATAAATAACTCAGTTTCTGGTATTCTGTTATAGCAGCATAAGATGGACTAAGACAGAAATCTATCTAGTAGGAGTAAGGCTTGTGTCCTGGATATATTCCAGTCTTTCTTAACTAGGTTTCTTGCTGGGTTTCTGTTTGCGACTAAAAGGCTCAGGGGTTACTCCAGTTGAACTGGGCTGACTGGGCTGCGAAAAATAACCACACAAAAGAGACACAAATACCTTTTTCTTTGGGGTCGCTGTGATGGCTCCTATGACCTTAAGGGTCCGCAGAAAGAGAGCAAGAGCACACTGACCCCTTTTATTGAGGAGAAGCTATTCAAATGAGGCAAGGGGTCAGGTTTCAGGGGGCTGAGTCTATCTTCATGATGTCCACTGTCAGCAGGTTGACCGACACCTGGATAGGCCACACCCAAGGGCACAGTAAGAGAAGGGGACACACACAAGGCACTTCCATGGAAGATTCTATCCTAACAGGGCAAGGGGTTATATTACAAAGGAACAGGTGAGTATAGCTTCACCCATGGGGCTGTAGGAAGACACAGCCATGCACAAGACACCGACCCTCGAACCCAATAAGGATGGGGAAAGCTCTGCCATATTTCTGTGCCTGAGCGCCTCAGCACCCAGCCAGGGAGTGTGACTCAGTCACGTGTAAGGTTGGTCTCCCACAGTTTCTTATGAAGATTACACTCCAATGCCTCAAAGCATCCTTTCTATGTAATGAGTTCTCTTTCATTCATCAAAAACGGGTTAGATGGGGAGTTTGAGAAAATAGTCACTCAAATAATTTGCTGCATTCTGTGGTTTAGATGAGGCACCCAAGTTTTAAAAAGTTGTGAGACACTCCCTGACAGTGGAATAGATCCTGTGCAGACCCTTCTGGGTCCCATATCTGAGCTCAGCCCAAAGGGATCCTTATCTCTGTAAAGTAGGTGACCATGTGATCAGGAACAGAGCTATGTGAGAAGCCCAGCTTCTGGGCTGATGGGGCATGTGCTTGAGAGACACAGCCTTACGTGCATGTATTAGTTCTAAATCTACATTAAGAGTCTTGATATCATTTCTATCTGTCAAACACTTTCGTGTGTGTATTCAACCATTGCTAATTCATTTATTCATCCTTCAAAAAATATTTAACAAAACTTTGGTTTCCTACCATGTGATCAGGGTACCACATGATACCAAAAAGCTTCTTCCAAAAGCTCATAGTCATGTTCAATGTCATCTCTGCAGAGGTAGTTCCACTCGTGACTTCTCTGTTCCACTAGGTGTATCACATTCTTTCACTTATGTAAATGCAAAACCTTTGAGTTTTATTTGACTTTACCCATTTCCTTATACCCTAGTTATAGTCAGTCACTAAATTCTATTTCCTATTTGGATTTTCAAATATACATTGCTGCCATAATACGTTTGAAGCTTCTCATACCTGGCTTCCTTCTAATTGGTGTTAAAATGAGAAGAAACTTTTATTCTCTAACCATTTTATTTGAATGCTGTTTTCAGATTATCTTCCTAAATGACAGACTTCAGTGTGTGACTTGGATTAAGACCTATCATGACTTCATAATAAACAGACCAAATCCATGAATCTGGAATTGAAGACCTCCCCAAATTTGACCTCAGCTTTCCCTTTCATTATCAAGCGCCACTATGCACCTCTATTCATTCCGTCCCAGTTTCCAACCTGCTCCTTCTTCAGTCTTCCTCATAGTAAATGGTAGCTCCTTTGGTCCAGCTGTCTGAGCCAAATACCTGAGGGTAGTCTTGGCATCTTTCATGTCCACATCTTAACTGTCAGGTCTAATCAATCTGCCTTCAAAACACCCAGAATCTGACCACTGTTATCACAATAATGGGCTGACACTGGGCTAAATCAATGGCTCTCGCTTGAATCACTGTTAAGAGTGTCCTAAGTGATGTCACACTCTCTGCTCTCGTCTGCCACACAATCTGTATTTAAGTATCCTTAAATAAGAAAACAAATTAGATAATATCAGTTTTATATTCTTTATTTTTCTACTATAGTCATAAAGGTCTTCACTCCTCTACTTTTGGCTTATTGCTTTAATTACAAATTCAATCATAACTGGCAGCTCAGCTCTTTCCCAGCTCAGCTGAGCTTCTAACGAATCTCAGTTCACACTAACTGAGAGGATAGTTAAAAAAAATCAATTAAACCATAGTCTCATTTAAATAAACATATGTGAAGTGTCTACTATACTTTACTCACCTTTCTAGCTCAGTTTGATATAGAGATGAGTGAATTATAGTTCCTGTCTTTGAGAAGTTCAGGGTCTGGAGGTGCCTAAAGGTAAATAGCTCATTTCAACATGCATGGCCCTGCTAATAGAGATAAGTGAGCTTGCTTTAGGGATTGGGGGTCACAGGGGATGGACCCTAAGCATAGATGGGAAATGAGAGGTCATAGAAGTCCTGCAAGAAGAGATGATGAGTGAGCTGAATCTCAAAATGTAAGAAGGAACACGGGAGCAAGTCTGTAGCATAAGAAGAGCCACCGTCAGTATCAGAATCAGAATTATCAACCTATATTATGACATAAGATGCAGGGTTATTATTATTATTGGTTTGGGTTTGGTTTTTCCTTTCTTTTAGAACTATATGGCTTCTTTCTTCCCTGGGAACTCAGACTACTTGGTGGCATATGGCATGAACACACAAAAACATGCTTCAACGGATGGTTGGCAAGATAAGTGCCCAATGAGTGGTTCACAACAATAAGAAAGGTGCCCCAGGAGTCAGGGGAGGAAGACATCAGTTTCAGTCTAGAGAGGCTCTTAGAGGAAGTGGAATCTACACTGAACCCCAAACAGGGACCATCCATATAGTTGGGAGGAAGGGAGGGAGGCATAGGAGTATGCACAAAATAGTTCAAACCAAAAGAGGAATGTGCTGGAGATGCAAGAGGGGCATCACCCTGCTCAACCCCCACCTTGGCCTAGGACTCTAGCATGTCCCAGTCCATCCCAGGTATGCAGTCTCTAGCTTCTCACCAATGCTGTATGATAGCAGTAGGTTCCAAACAGTGGCCTCCACAATCTTTAGGCATGGGACCAGGCAAGAACCCAACAGCAGAGCAGAGCCTCCAGGTTCAATAGTCCAGGCACCGTGCTGGCACTGGTGTTAAGCCATCTCAAAGAAATCTTCCCCTCTCCCCACCTGCCCTGGCAACAACCTGCAGACAGCATCTTACTAGTTTCAAGGTATTAGGATAGGTGTTTTAGTCAGCTTTTTCACCACTGTGATGAAAGAATAGGGAGGAAAAGTTTAGGCACTCATGGTTTCAAAGGTCTCAGTCCCTAGATGGCCAACTCCATTGCTCTGGGCCTTAGGTGAGGCAGAACATCAAGGTAGAAAGGTGGCAGAGGAAAACAGCTCAGGGCATAGCAAGGAGGAAGAAGGAGACATAGGGGGAGGGAGAGAAGGAGGAAGCAGGAAGAGGGAGGGAGGGAGAAAGGAAAAAAGAGAATGTGTGTGCATTCTATTCAGCAGGGACAAAATATAAGCCCCTAGTGACCTGCCTCCTCCAGCCACACCCTACCTACCTACAGCTACCACCCAGTTAATCCATTCAAGTGGATTAATGCAATGATTGGATTAAGAATCCGATAACCCGATTGTTTCTCCTCTGAACTCTCTCGAATATATAAGCCATAACAATAGGGTTCTGAGTTCCATGTTTATCAACCTAGAGATGACGTTGTTTTTCTTCCTTGGTTTCCTGCCATCCTTCTCAACCTGTCCCTTCTTATATTCAAGCCCCTTGAGAGAAAATACTTTCATATCTCATTGATGCTTTCCTCCCAAGAGGATTTTAAAATAGAATTTCTTTGCAGGGTGGGGGTAGGGGCAGGTAAGATAACATATCGTGAAGAGGCAGTCATGTTTGGGCACGGGGCTGAAACATTTGGTTCTTCCAGGACAAATTTCTGGCATACAGACCCTAATGACATAGATGTCAAGCAGTGGCCACTGTGGTGTTTGCTGAAAAGTTTACTGTTATGAATACATACTGTTTGTGGATTGGGCTGCCTTTGTGAGAATAAGCATTTGGAAACTTTTATGGAAGTCGGGAATTGCTACAATATCCAAGCATATGATTTTCTGGTTTATAAAAATATCATTCTCGATTTGAAATGGGTAGGGGTGGGGCAAGGAGAAGAAAGGTCCCTTCCTCAGAGTTTGAGAACCACTGCTCCACACTGTTCTTGTTCCTGAGCTGTGTAAGTGATGGGGTCGTCTGGGTTCTCTGGAGAAGCTGCAGGAGGCTCTAGTGCAATTCCCACTTTTATGTCTGTACTTCTATAAGCCACAAGATATTATTAATAGAGAAATGAAGAACTGAAAGGGATAGCTTATGGTTTTTTGTAGCAAAAGGAAACAGCAAGTCACAAGTGTGTCTAAACATTAAACACATCTGAGTCAGGACACTGATTTCTTCATCATGAACTCCATCTACCCTAGAGTTGGGTTAATATGTTACATGACCCGACATTGGCATAATCTACACAGTGGCCAACTGCTATTGTTTAAAGGTGAAAGATAAAATGTTTTTAAAACTGGAGTTAGATTGTGTGGTATCTGCGTATATGTAAGAACCTGCATATTTTATAAAAGAACAGAAAAAAGATAACAGCATTTTTAGCAAACACGAAAACATTAATGCTATTGCTACAAACAAATACAAAACCATTCTCAAGGAGAATTCTCTACTGGAAAATATTCATCACCACTTAATTCATCACCACTATGAGAACAAGGACGTTTTCAGAACACATCACTCAAAAGTAGGCCTGCCATGTGCTGGTCGAATAAAAATGCATGGGACTGAGGCACAAAAAGAACAACTCCCTCGTCACTTTTGTCATTGTTGTTCTTTTTTTTAGTCACAAAAATAAAACCTGTATGATCATTGAAAAGATGCTGCCAGGAAGACAGGAATACTTCACTTGTGCAATAGGTAGAGTTCTGAAAAAAAAATTATATGATTTAGTTTTTATTTCTATAATTATTTTGTACAACACATAGGAAATATTTAATATTTAAAGAATTTTTTTTTACTTGGACATTTTACAAAATACAGTCATCACTAACTATGGAAAATCTATTTTATTTTTTCTGTAATAATAAGCTGCGTAATAAATGCATCTGGTAAAAAAATATACAATTAGCATTTATAATGAGAAGCAAGTCACCTGACCTAATCACTTCTCTTTCCCATTCCTCTGGGGTGGTCCCTTTCTTTTATTCATGCTTTGAGTGCTTTGCCATGAATTGAAACAATATGCTTCTATTATTTTTTCTTGTTGTATCGCATAGAAATTATCTGACCTATTTCCTGCTATTAGATGAAGAGTAAGCTCACTTGCAATACATTCCATCTCATTCTCTCTCCTCTTCCATTATGCATGGTATCCCTGCTATTTAATGAAGAATGAGTGTACTCGTAAATAAAAAGTGGTTCTCTCTTTTCTTTCTTTCTTTTTTTTTTTTTTTTGGTATTGGGGATTGAACCCAATAGTGCTCTACGACCAGCCTTTTTAGTTTTTGAAACAGAGTCTCACTAAGTTGCTAAGGCTGGTATCAACACATCCCATTTTATTCTCTTTCCTCTTCCATTATCAATGGTATCAGTCCTTCCTTTTGTCATTTCCATAACTTCAAACACATTTCATTTCTTACTCCTATCTTCTCAGCAAGTGGTGTGTGCACACAAAAAGGTTTTTCTCTCTTTCTCAAAAATCAACATGATTCATAGTGATATTTCTGATCTCATCCAGTTTTATAGTTAATTCCAGCATTCCCTCTTTGCTTATTTATAACTTTTTCTCTTTAATAATAAATCTGTTACTTATATCTAAAATATATTTACTTTATCAACCTGTAATTTCAGAATTTTAAACTCATGCTTTTCTGTGGAACATTAGATTAGAGCTTGTACTATGCTTTTTTCTTTTTCTTTTTTGGTACTGGGGATTGAATCCAATGGTGTTCTACCACCAGCCTTTTTAGTTTTGGAGACAGAGTCTCACTAAATTGCTAAGGCTGGTATCAAGCTTGTGATTCTCCTGTCTCGGCCTCCTGAGTTGCTGGGATTACAGGTGTATACCACCATACCCCGCTTGTACATGTGTTTTTTTTAAATAAACAAATAAACAAAACCTTATAATATCCAAATATTATTTTGGAATAATATTATTTTGGAAAATATTATTTTCCAAAGTTAGTCAGCTTCTTTTTCCATCACTTTCTTCATATAATAAAGCTACATTCATTCACCACAGTCTGCATTCCATCTTATGTTCCATCCACATTTGGTTGTTTTTCGCTTACGGTAAAAGTCTTCCTTTGTGGTATATACTTTGAAGGGAGAGACTTTTGTAACCCTTTACACAGATCAGATTCTAGAAGATAAGGATAATTTCTCCTAGCCACAAAACCTGAAAAATGATTAAGAATCCAGTTAGAACTGGCCACCCTGGGCCAACGTTATATAGAGTTGTCATGTCAGTGAGGACTTGAAAATATGATGTCACCTTTCTGTCAGTCAAAAGTCAAGAGGTGGACCTGGGAGGGACTCTCCGGAAACTTCTCTGGGGTCCCCAGTAAAATTGAAGGTGGGGCTGGAGATGTAGCTCAGTTGGTAGGGTGCTTGCCTCACATGCAAAAGGCCTGGGGTTCAATCTCCAGCACTGGGCACTCGCACACGTGCGCACACACACACACACACACACCAAAAAAAAAAAAAGATTGGCGTTCAGGAGAGGCACATTG
The DNA here is from genome assembly GCF_021218885.2 of Marmota monax. Classification (NCBI taxonomy): domain Eukaryota; kingdom Metazoa; phylum Chordata; class Mammalia; order Rodentia; family Sciuridae; genus Marmota; species Marmota monax. The sequence goes on from NW_026695227.1 coordinate 3,252,810, forward strand.
TTCCTCTCTCCTCTGAGGGGACTCACTCTCTCCCTTGATATATTGTCCCCTTTCCCTTTTCCTATCCCTTCAATAAACTCATTCCTGACATGTCTCTAAAATCTTTCAGACTTGATTGCAAGAATTGGGGTTTGAAGGGGCAAGGGCTTTGCAGAAGGCCCCAGCTTTGAAACACATTCACCCGTTAAAAAAAATCTCAGTTGTTTACAGTTTTGGTTCTTATGAATGAAGATGATATAAACATTCAAGAACATGAATTATATTTGTATAACCATAGTTTCCAACTTACTTGATAATTAGATAGGAGTGATCTTATTGGGTCCTGTGGCAACCGTATGTTTAACTTACTATTTTTAATCCTGCCAAACTAGTTTCCAAAGTTTTTGTAGCATTTTAAATGCCTGTCAACAATCTATGCTCTCTATCCTTATCAGCACTTGATACTGTTAATTTTGTATTGTAGCTCTTTTAAGAAATGTGCATTGTTATCTCATTGTGACTTTCTTTAACAATATCTTACTACTGACTGATGGTATTGAATGTTTTTACCTAAGCCGGTTTGCACTTATGTATCTCCTTTGGTGAAGCATCAAAAAACAAAAATAAAAATTTATGGTTTCTAAGTCTGTACTATTCAATAGATAATCCAAATCAAGGAGGTAAACCCAGAAGTAATTTTAGAATAGATGTTTGTTTTACCTTTACACATTCTCATTTCTTTGTATAGATCCAGGTTTCTATATAGTATTAAATTCCTTCTGCCTAAAGATCATCATTTAACATTTATTGTACAGTAGATCCACTAGCAATAAATTCTCACTTCTTTTATTTTTTCTTCATTTTGAAAAATATGTTTTGCTGGGCATAGAATTCCAAGTCCTCCTGCCTCAGCTCCAGAGTAGCTGGGATCACAGGTATGCACCGCCATACCCAGGGATTCTCAATATTTGTTCTTCATATACAATGTGTCTTTTCATCAACCTCTGACTGCTTTCATAACTTTTTCTTTGTTTTATTCCCCCAGCACTTTGAATATAATGTGCTTGACAGTGGTTTTGTGTACTTATCCAGCCTGGAGTTCTCTGAGGTTCTTGGGTCTGTGGTTTGGCATCATTACATTAAGCAAATTATCAGCCATTATTTCTTCAAATATTTTTTTCTGCATTGTTCTGTCTTCTGGGATTCTGACTACATACATGTGACACCTTTTGATATTGTCCCACAGCCCTCAGCAGCCTTGCTTGGCTTTATTCACTTTTTTATCTCTTGTTAGCTTGCATAATTTCTTTAGTCTTATCTTCATGTGCATTGATCCTTTCATTAACTGTGTGAAGTCTGCTGATAAGCCTATTAAAATTATCCTTCATCTCTGGTTAGTATGTTTTTATTTGTAGGAATTTCATTTGTTTTTTTTTCCTATTGTTTTCAATTCTATGCTAAAATTGCCCATTTTAACTTGTACAATGTTTACTTTTTTCTTTACAGCTTTTGACAATAGTTATCTAAAATTTGCTATCAGATAATTCCGATATTCATGTTTTATCTGTGTCTGGTTTGAGAGTGTAAATAGGGGGCTGGAGTTGTAGCTCAATGGTAGAGGGTTTGCCTAGCCTGTGTGAGACACTGGGTTTGATCCTTAGCACCACATAAAAATAAATAAATAAAATAAAGGCATTGTGTCCATCTACTATATATATATATATATATATATATATATATATGAAAAATTTTTAAATAGATCCTCTTACTTTCTCACTCAATCCATAGTTTTCTTTTCCTTCCCTGAAAAAGGAGTGTTTCCCAATTTGGGGGCAGAGCTCTGGAGCAGAGCTGTCCAATAATTAGTCATGACTAGTGATAAGTGACCTCAAGCACTTTTAATGTGGCTAGTTTGAATTAAGTGTAAAATATACACTGCTTTTAAAGACACCATAAAAAGAATAATGGTATCTAATTAATAATTCTATACCTAGATGACAATATTTTAAACACACTGGTTTAATGAGATACATTATTAGAATAATTTACCTATTTATTTTGACTTTTTAAAAGTATGAGAGTTAACATTTGAATCACACATGTGTAAGAAAACCTGAACAAATGGTGAGACATACCATGCTCATGGACTCGATGACTCAGCATAGAGATGCCAGTTCTCTCCACACTGATACATTGGTTTGATACAAATGATATCAATCTCCTAGCAATTTATTATAGCCATAGACAAGCTTATTCTAAAAATTTATATAGAAAGAAAACGAAACTCTACTAGCTAAAAATTTTGGGAAAAGAAACAATAATATGGGGAAAAGCACTCCACCTAATTTTAAGATTTATTATAGAGCAACAAGTAATTAAAATTATGTGGCATTAGAGAAGACATAGACATGTAAGTCAATGGCATAAAAAGTATCATCACTGTTGTAGGGCCAACTGATTTTGATAAAGTTCCAAAAATGATTCATTCTGTGGATTTGTTGGACATCACGCAGGTTTCCCTTCTTTTGCTGGGTGGAACAAAGTGAAACCCTCTGTTGTAATGTTGTGCCAGTCTGGAGTCCCTAACCAGTTTGCCTTCCTCTTTCCACCTTTTTGAATTCTACCTTGATTGTTTCTACATTTCATCACGGGTCTCTAGTTGTAGTTAGAGGGGAAGAGAAGGGAGAAATTAATGTACATCATCTCATCTGGACCAGAAACTTTTCATCTTTCTATAAATGTATTAGCCTTCCAGAATTAAAAGATAAATGGTTCACATTATTTTTCCAGTAGACTACACTGAATGGCTCCACTGAATGGTTAATGTAACTCATAGCTGAGCCCTTTAAAATGCAGTATCTCTGTTGCTATGGTGACCACAGCCTTCTCACCCTTCCTTTCTTTGCTTTATGCTGGCATCTCCTTCCAGTAGAATGTTATGTTGTAGACCTAAAAATGATATGTCATCATAGTTTTTCTTCTGCATGGCCTAGATCTGGTCACCTCAATTCAGAGATTAACAGACAAACCTTTCAGAATAATTAACTTTTGAAGGATTTTTTTTTTTTTTTGCTCTGAGGTCTGGGGAGGTAATAGCAGATCTGAGGTTCCTCTCTTGTTTTATTCCAAAGGTCAGTTTTTGAACAGGTATGCATTAGATTTTATAGTTGAAATTCCTGAGTATTTTTTGGTGGTTATTTCTTTGGAGTTTTCCCTTTTATAGTTTGTTATTTCCAATGATTTTCAAAGTATTACAAGGAAGGAAAATAGGACAAAACTTATTTTTCTCATTTTGTTTCCAGGTTAGTGGTTCTTTTAGCTCCTGCAGGACAGAAATCAAACATGGTTAACAAAGAGAGGGTTGATGAGAATTATTTACTGCACTGATTAATATAGCATGATGGCGATCCCATAGAGAACCAAGGAGATAAGGGGTAAACAATATATAAATGTTTGGGGGTTATAAAATAATATATTCATAAACTATGTTGCATTTTGTCATTGTGCCTGTGCTAATTTGCACACAAAAATGTGTCTAAAATTATGTTAAGTCTTCCCGCTGGGCATTGTGAGAAACATGCTTACCTGTCCAAACCCAAAGAATAGACTAAGAGGTGTGGAAAAAGCGAGATTTTTACTTTAATGACGGTCTTGTAAGAGCATGTGTCTAGGGGAGCAGGCACCCTCATATGGGGTACAACCAACATGCTATCCTCTAGAGCATAAGATCCTTCCCCTGTATCCTCATTGACTGAGTACTATGAGGTGTACAGTCTTCCTGAATGAATGTCTCCTAAGTTGTACTGTTTCCTATCTGGTTAAAGTTGTCCCCAACTCCCTTTGTTCTCTTGGGGCGGGGGAGCCCCCTGGGATCGATTGCTTTTGGATTGAGTGCCTTTGGGCACATATACAATTTATTCTGTTGGTCAGGTTGGTCCTCTTCCTTCACAGTCAAGGGGCTGTGAGTTTTTACACCCTGTGTTAACTGCTTGTAACTTTTCATTCTGTTCTCCCCTCCAGCTGTCTTTCTAACATCCCAAGTCATTTTACATTTAAAGCTAAATATTGCATTTTGAAAATACACAGCATGTCTTTTAGCATTTAAATGCGTTTCAATGAACCTCAGTTGTTTTGGGGTAAATGGCTGTGGTTGTTGTTAGATCTGCTTAGTCAGGGACTGGGGTTATGGCTCAGTGGTAGAGCACTCGCCCGTGTGATGCTCTGGGTTCCATCCTCGGCCCCACATAAAAATAAATAAATAAAATAAAGATATTGTGTCCAATTACAATTAGAAAATAAATATTTTTTTAAAAAAACCTGCTTAGGCAGTTTCCGTGCTTTCTCTTCTTTTGTCCTAAACAATAGCTGTAGTTGGGGAAGGTCTTCCTGCCACTTATCTCAAGCACAGAGCATGCCATTTTTTTTTTTAGCAGTCACCAACTTAAACTTTAACCCTATACTCCTGTCTCAATATACACTCTTTATTTACTTTTTTGATACTGGATATCTGGCATTAAACAAATGAAACACATGTCTAATTGATTTAGTATCATTATTATTTTAATATTTCAAAGTCAGACCTTGCATGTTTTTAAGAATAGCATATATAACCAAATATATGAAGATTGATTGTAGTATTCATGCCTTCCTCTTGAATTAATTTCTTGTATTCACAGAGTACTTCTTTTACTCTTCTTTCTTTTTTTGCAATTTTTTAAAAATATATTTTTAAAAGATGGGAACCCTTTTTTTAATGCATTTATTTATTTTTATGCATTGCTGAAAATCAAACCCAGGGCCTCACACATGCAAGGTAAGTGCTCTTACCACTGAGCTACAACCCCAGCCCTTCTTCTTCTTTCAGGTAGAGTTTATGCATGATAAACTTTCTGAGCTCTTGCATATGTGAAGAGAATTCTGAATTAATAACTATGTTTCTTCAGAAATATGAAGCTATTGATCAATTTTCCTTTAACATCTAGTATTCTTGCTGAAACATCTAGTGCTGATATAATTCTTATTGCTTTGAAACATTTTTCTTTGTCTAGAAACCCTTAGGATCTTCTGTGGTTTCTCCATAAGTACTTATGTCTGTTTTGTTTTTAAATCCACCTCTAGGTAGTGTATTTTTTTTTCACTTCTGAGCATTTTCCCCCTATAATTTGTCCATTCCTTCTGTTTATAATCTCTGCTTTCCCTCCTAGAACTCCAGGTATTCAACACTGAAACATCCTGATCTACCTTACATATCTTATAACTAAAACACACACACACACACACACACACACACACACACTCATCATGCCTCACTTAATGAAGGGATTACATTTTGAAAAACATCAGGTGCTTTAGAGATTATTACTTTTTTTTTAGAAAAAAGCAGTGTAGGAATTGGACCCCTGCCTGGGTGCCATTCTTAGGTCACTGGCATTACTTGTATTACATGTCCATATTGCTAAATGGGACAACCCAAGGCAAGGTCTCTGTTTAAAGGTTAAAATCCCCTTGCATGCAGCAGGTGAAACTTCCCTGGCAGGCTTTCACCCTTGAGCAACAGTTAGCTTTGTCATGCTTCATTGAGGGAGCATTTAGTCAGTTTTCAGCAAGCAGAAGATAATAGTTGGTACATTCCAGGAAAACAGGTAGAAACCCATACCTAGACTCAGGAACTTCAAACTTTTATTCTTACCTAACATCTAGCATATTTTCTGCAAAAATTTTGAGATAAGGGGATTAAATGGAGATAAGATATCTAAATGGAGATGAGATAGCTCAAATGTAGTTGGGACCAGTTTTAAAAATCCACAAACAAAACAATAAAACAAACATGAAATACATAAAATAAGAACAAAATCTCAAGTTTTAGATAGTATATGTCTTCCTCTTTTCCAGATGGATGCTCCTTGGAACAACTGTTGGGATAAGTCCAGAGTAAAATGCAGTGATTTCACCGAGAGCACACATCTGATTCATGGAAGAAAGTCTATGCTCCAGCCAGGACCAGGCTAAGTATTTTCAGTGTCACTGAGGTCTCAGGAAAATGCAAGCCTTAGGACACTCGAGGCTGCTGCCTAAGTGCAGCTGGATTTGGTGTGTGTAAGTCCTTAAACTTTCATTGGTCTAAAAATAGGTGTTCTCCTGGTCCGTGGTGTTCAGTTGCAGGTATTCCAGAGTGCCTTTCTTATAGCTGGCTACCCGTGTTGGTTTTCGGCTTTTTATTCCTGCAGCCTGTCTTTTCTGTAAAGAGTTGAGGATCATGTCTGAAAATTCTTCTTGCAAACGCTGTTGATTCTCCCTGGAAAGAGGGTGGGGAGAGAAAAATGAAACATCTTAGCAATTCACAGAGAATATTCCCCAGCTCCAGAATCATCAGTTCAGTTCCCCAATTACTCCGTGAATGTCTATTCTGTGCCAGATGTAGAAAGCTCCAAGAATGCAGAATGATCCTTACCTTTAGTGAGCTTGAAGGACTGCCATCCCTGCAATGCTTATAGAGTAAGCAGAATATATTCTACAGCAGGCAGGGTATTCTACTGCAATTTCAAAATGAATCAACAAGCTGCTAGAATTTGGAAGAATAGTCAGAAGATCTAGGTTTTCAAATACCACTGTATGCTACTGAGGAAGGGGAAAGGAGGCCACCCAACCCTCAAAATACATTGGTCCCACATATACCTGTGGATATGGGTATTGTTTGGGGAGAGCTCAGGATGGTAGAGGGCTTCAAGAATGGACCTGGGGTACTGCTAGTAAGGAACCAGGTTTCCTATGTTCTGGGGAAGATCTGGGTTATCTTGGTGTATCTCTAACCATGCACCATCTCTCTGATGGCATCTAGGCGTCTGCAAGACAGGGATTATTCTCTGCTCTAGCAAAAGCCATGGCAATAACCACACGACGGATTGCTGCAATGTCTACCAATATGCAACTGAACTTGAATCACCTTTTAGAGAACTGAAACCTGCTATTTAGACCTTTGGCTTTGTCATCTCAGGGTGAACACAGACTCCATGTGAAGATGCAGAACCATGGTTGTGGGGCAGAGGAAGGTCCTGTTTTCATCAGATGACTAGCAGAAAGATGAGACAGGAGGAGAAATGCTGAGAGCTTCTTGTCTCCAGCATGTTCTACTCTTGTAAGAGCCAGACATGCATGAAGTGAGCTCCAAACTGCTTTTTGTTCTTTCAAGCAAGTCTGGAACACAGCACTAGCTTTGCCATACCTCATGGCAGGGACATTTAGTCAATTTTTCAGCAAGCATGAAATGATGGCTGGCACATTTCAGGAAAATGATGTAATAGGTAGAAACACATACCCATACTAAAGAAACTTCTATTTTTTATTCTTACCTAATATATGGCATGTTTTCTGCAAATATTATGAGCTGAGTATACTTTAATGGGGACAGGTATTTAAAATACAATTGGGACAGTTAAAAAAAAAACAAAAACAAAACTCTCATTTGTTCAGAAGGAAAAAAAGAGCCAGTAAACGAAATCTCAAGTTTTAGATAGTATATCCCTTCCTCCTCTTTTCCAGGTGGACGCTCCCTGGAACAACTGTTGGGATAAGTCCAGAGTAAAATGCAGTGATTTCACTGAGAATACACATCTGATTCATGGAAGAAAGCCTATGCTCCATCCAGGGCAGCCAGGCTAAGTATTTTTCAGTGTTGTTGAGGTCTCAGGAAAATGCAGGTCTCAGGACACTCAGTTCTAGAAGCTGGAGAAGGGAGGGTTCTCATGTGTATAGCCCCCTGCCTCATACTCAACACATCATTGCCACTTGCAAGGCACTTGCCCCAACTTACTTGAATGGCTGTAAGGAGCATAGCTTACAAGGCCAAAACCTCCAACTCCCCTATCCCTCCTGGTCACACCCAGAAACTTACACAGTTGGTGGGGTTGGCAGGTTGTATTTATGGTCCTTCATCCCAGTCAGCCAGTAGGTGATCTCTGTTCCTTTTCCCTAGGGAGACAGAAGAGGTGAGTCCAATGGATGCCAATGAGACAGTTCCGCTCTAGCCCACTGTTCTACAGGGATCTGTTTCCAAGAGGCATCTCACCTCCACATTTCTCATCAATGCCTATATTTAAGCGCATAGCACATGCCTTTATGATTTGTGTTATCTCTAGATAAATCTTTATTTCCAAATTCCTTTAAAAAAATAAATCTCTGACTAAATAGGTTTTTTCCCATAAGATATTTGAAAATATCACTATAGCTACATTTCAACAACTCTAATTTTAAAAAAATCATCTGTAATTCTGCTGCACCAACAAACCCAACCAGTTTTCATTGCCTACATTTTCTTCTTTTCCTTTTTTTTTTGGGGGGGGGGGACGTGCTGGAGATTGAACCCAGTGGTGCTCTACCTCTGAGTTTCAGCCCTTTTTATTTTGAGATAGGGTTTCACTAAGTTACTGAGGCTAGCCTCAAACTTAAAATCTCATGCCTGAGCCTCCCAAGTAGCTGGGATTACAAGCATATGCCACCATGCCCAGCTGTCTACATTTTTATTTTAGCACCTTTTGCAACAAAGTTTTGTCACAAGACTTTTGTTACTTTACCTACATTAAATGTGTAAATTATCAACACATATTCACCATAATAAGCACTCCTTGAGTGACATTTGTTTGGCTCATCTGGGGACTATGAAATAAACATAACTTTATCAGAAACTGTTTTTGCTAAAGCTTATACTCAAAAAGGATATTAGATGGCTGTGTGTGTATGTGTGTGTGTGTGTGTGTGTGTTCACTTTTTAAAATAGTGGCTGGTTGACTGTTTAGACTGCAGTAATCTATAATCTATAAGTCACTTCTATTTTCAGAGGAATGCTCTTATGTAGAAAATATATTGTCCATTTATGGGCTGGAAATGTAGCCAAGTAGCAAATGCCAAGCATTTGCAAGGCCATGGGTTCAATTCTCCACACCAAAAAACAAAACAAAAAACCTGTAAAATGTGTTTATGGAGGACTCAAAAACTGAGTGTGATGTTAGGACACCTTTACATACAAGGAGGCTTTTCTAAGTGAAGCTTGGAGATCAGGGCATTATGGCTACTGGAGACAGAAAACTGTTGATAGCTGGCTTTAGACCAGTTGTGAAAAGACTGTAATTTTCAAAGAGCAGACTGAGAGCCAGTTGGAGACAGTTGGTGGCTTTGGAGGGCAGCTGTTTTGTTTGTTTTTTGTTTTGTTTTTGGTAGCAAGGATTGAACTCAGGGGCACTCAGCTGCAGAGCTACATCTCTAACCCTATTTTGTATTTTATTTAGAGACAGGGTCTCACTGAGTTGCTTAGCGTCTGGCTTTTGCTGAGGCTGGCTTTGAACTCGTGATCCTCCATCCTCATCCCCTCCCCCCCAGCCTCTGGGATTACTGGGGTGCACCACCGCACTGGCAAGGGTAGCTGTTTTTGATGTGAGGAACAGCATGGGGAATTTAAAGCTGTAATTGTCAAACTTCAGTGTGATCACAAACATTTGCAATACTTGTTAGTAAGATTTCTGATCTATACCATGGAGTCTCAGTAGGCCTGGTGGGTGTACAAGTCAGGAGTAATAGGCCATACTTTTCAATCTGTTGGTCCAGAGTTTCAGAATAATAAAAGCAACTGACAAGAGGGGTGACCTGAGACATAGCATCTTGCCATTAGAGTAGGAAATTGGGGCTTTTGACTTAAACAAGTCTTGAACAGAACAAGCTCTTGTGTTTGGAGGAATAACTGAGGACAAACCTTGTACATATATAGAGGAAATAGCAGTGTTGTACAACATATTGGTCATAGACCTAAGGGCCTTCCTGAACAAAGGAAAGTTCTGATGCTCACATGTAGGTTCCTCCTACAGGGATGGTGGAAGATCTTTGTGAGGCATATAGAAAAGGAGTCTTCATCCCTGTGCTTCTTGACTTTCTTGGCTAAGTCTCCCAGGAGATGGCCCAGATGTGTGTGACAAATTGTCTCTGTGGATTCCTTACCTTTAAGTAGGTCTCTCCTCTTACTTCATACAGGAACTGACAATCGGTTCTCTTCAAGGTGGCTATAGTGGAGCCACTCATGTGAATCCTATAGGCTGGAAATGCAAAAGAGACAAATGAAAGCGCCTCGGTTTTGACAGCTATGATATGCCACATTTGTTTCCCCTTGATTTATGCTATCACAAACACCTGAAGCAAATATCCTAAATTGAGGAGAAACAAACATAGCTTTTTAAATGAAAGTACCCTTAAAAATAATGCCAGTGAGCTGGGCACTTATAATCCCAGCTGCTCAGGAGCATGGGCTCAGGAGTTTCACATGTTCAAGCCAGGTAAGCAATTTAGTGAGGCCCTAAGGCAACCAGCAAGACACTGTCTCAAAGTAAAATGTAAAAAGTGATCGGGGTGTGGCTTAAGCACCCTGGGTTCAATCCCTGGTACCGATAAATAAATAAATAACATCAGTGAGATAAGAAATATTTTCACACATGATAAGGAAAAAAGGGTTCTGGTGTTCAGGATCCTGAGTGATGGCACTCCTTGGGTTTTGTCCTCTGATCCTGGCTCAGGGTGGTAGCCTCTAGGACCAGGTTTTGGATCAGACTTTCAGTGCCAAGCTTAGGAGTTAGAATTTGCTTTGGGTTCCTGTGAAAAAATTCTAGCGCACAGCTAAAGGGCTGGTGGCAAGATGAAAATCCAGAGTCTTGATTTTCTCAAATTATTTTTCTTCTTCTGTACAACAGTTATCCTCTGAAAAACAAGCAGGGGGCACTCCATGCTCCATTATTGACTATGGTCTTTCTCACTATGGTGCCTAACAGCCACACCACAAACAGTGTCAGTAGGAAGAATGATGGAAAGCCCAGGTGTACACCTACCACAGGCCAGAGCACTACTAAATGCTTAACATACATCATTCCGAGTTCTCCCAGCAAGGTTAGGGTATTATCCTCAATTTACATCTTCATCTTTCAGAGTCCTAGAAAGATCGGGTACATTTCCCTCCAACTTACTCTGATAGTAATTAGCATAGTTATGATTTTAACCCAAGTCTGTATGACTCTTATTCTTTTCTTTATACTCTTGATTTTTCCAGCATATACTAGTATCAGATTGTCAGTTGACTACCAAACTACTATCCTGCCTCCTGTGTTTTTGTCAGCTCTTATCTACTAGTGCTTTTTTCTTCTACTATATATTTCCATTATTATCATTATCTCCAATATTATTGAGCAACTACTACATACAGCACCCTGTGCCTTTATCTTGGCAGGGCAAATATAATATATATCTTTGCATATAACAAACACCAAGACTCTTTCCTTTACTAAAATTAATTCCTAGAAAAACCAGATAAAAGAGAAATGGGAATTTGAAGCAGTGTGTATAGTCCATATATAGCCCATAGGAGTTTTTTTTTTTAACTTCCATAGATCTATGATAAATTTCATGACTATTCCAGGTAGAGCATGGTTGAATTAATTGAAGGTGGATGAAAAATATAGAAAATTAAAAACTGAGCAATAATAGAAGAATAAGATAATTATCAGTAAATGACAACAACAAAAGCAAATACAGCAAGGACCAGATTGACACAGGCTCACATTCTGCTGCTGTGCAGGATCATCCTGCATCTCCCCGGTACTTTGTGTCTGCTTATTGTGCATGTAATCCCACAATTGCCCTCCTCTGCAAGAAAGCATCTTTGTCCTCTAAGAAAAACAATCTCCATCCTTACGAAGGCCAGTGGATTCCATCCTAGAGGCTGTGTTGACGGTGTCCCCGAACAGGCAATAACGAGGCATCTTGATTCCCACAACTCCAGCGGCACAAGGACCTGAAAGGAAGAACAGGAAGCTAGAGGTGGAGGCAATGGAAACTGCAGAGTGGAGTTGAGATGAAGGAGCCTCTTTTCAGGGTCACAATGTCAAACACATCATGTTGTGGGGAAATGGCAGAGAGTGTGATGTGCTTGGTGATTTTTGCTTTAAATGGATACACCCAGCAAGGACATGCTTTCAGAAAATATTTTGCTCTGTGAAGAATGTTGCATTGACTCAGAACAAGAAGGCACCCAGAGATCCAGGTCACAAAAGCGGCAAGTCTTTCTTAATATTTTAAATAGAAGAGTGAGGGTGATCCCATGGCTTGCTTACCGTGCCAAACCACTCAATCCTGCACCCTGGACTGCTGGAGGGCACTGTGGACTTGGTGGTTCAATGGCCCAAGTTAGTTTTATTTTTATTTTAGGGTGGTATTTCTGGGATTGGAGGTATAGTGATGGAAGACCAAAAGACAAGGATTGGGAATAATTTTCTCTAAGTAATTCAGGTTTGATGCAAAACAAAACAAAAACCGATTTAAAAAAACAAAACAAAACAATAACGGAAAATGTACAGCAGGAAAGATTTATGATCTGGCCGATGCCCAGGAGTTCCCTCATATAAATATGGAAACATGATATTTGGCTCTGGTCATGATGGGGAAACCACAGCTATATTCCTGAATACCACTGGATAGGGGAAGCCTGTGGAGGAAGGACACTAACAAGCAGAACAAAAGCCAAGGCAAGACAGTGTTGAGGCATATTAATCATGTATTTGTGTGGGCTGCCTGAAAGCAAGGAGTTAAAGACTTTAGAAGCTAAAGATTAACTTGAAAACTGCAAAGCTGGGTTTTTGGTAGAGGTAATCATTAATTTTCTAGTTGACAGTAGTTTTTGATCTATTTGAGTTTCCTTATAGATTTATTTTACCCCTGTGTTTGTGTGTTCATAAAGAAAGAAAGAAAGAGAGAAAGAAAGACAGAAAGAAAAAGAAAGAAGAAGAAAAATCCTCAAAATACCACATCTTCCCCAGGATCCTTAGCCTTCACTGTCAGGTTTGATGTAAAACAAAAGAAAAACCGATTAAAAAAAAATAACGAAAAATGTGTGGCAAGAAAGGTTTAGCAGAGGCAGTTTTTGATCAGATCTCTGAGTTCCCCAGCCGCACCAGGCTGTGCACTAGGACTGGTAGGTCTATTTGCAAGTGACTTCTTACTTCAACAACAGACTGATAAGGCTGTGGAAGGCCTAAAATAGCAAAATTCCTGCTGATACTGTTTCTTATTCTCAGTTATTAATACTTAACTTTGCAACTGTTCAATTTCCTCAGCCTAAACCCTTCCAGGCATATGTGCCTAATAGCTACTCTCATGCCAGCCCAGTATGGCAGTACCCCGGTGTTTAGCTCAGACATGGAGCAGGTCACAGGTAAGGCCTCCATCCTCCTTGATGTCAATAAATCAAGCCTGCTGCTAACCCCTCCTCCAGGTTTGACTATTTGTGATGGGACAGAAAGGAGATAGTTCACTCACTGCCTGGGTGGTCTGGCAGATGCCAGGAGTTCCCTCATATAAATATGGAAACATGACATTTGGCTCTGGACATGATTGGGGAAACCACAGCTATATTCCTGGCTGTCAAAGATTTGGCAGCAGTTTTTAAGTTCTATTTACTGTCACTTTGAGAAAATCATTCATTCATATCAACAAATATTTACTGTCAGGCTCTGTAGATATAGGAGGACTTCAGGAAATGCAGTTGTTTGGTCCTTGCCACAAAGCCTAGAGGCATCTTTTAAGTTTTCTGTACTCTGGGTCTCCTGTAAGCCTTGGACCAGGAGCAATGCCAGGAAATTTATAGAGATGTGATTTAACATGAGGAAAAACTGTCTTAATAATTAACCATTTCAACAGTGGAGTGAGTTGGAAAACTATGAGTTTTCAAGGAGTCTTGGGGTTATTCTAAATGTGCCATACTATTATTGATCTTGGGACCTATAAAGACAATTGTACCTTGCAAAGGATTAATCCAGATGACTTTTGAGTTCCTTTCCAACTATGTTTTTCTGTATCCATAACTCATCTTCTCAAATCATTATGTTCAAGACTGTTAAATAAAACTAAATATAGCCTGAGGCTGCTTCCTACCTGGCATGCCTATGGAACAAGCACAACCTAGTTACAAATTGAAAGCCTAATTTAGAAAGATACTTTTGGAATAAATGGCTAAATCTCAGGTAATCACAGCAGCTGAGAGTCAGCCAATCACAGGCTGCTAACTGATCATATCAGGCCTACAAATGGCAAACATGGAGCTGTAAAACCAAGTGGTTTCTGTACCTTACTTCTATTTTCTGTCTGTATAGACTGCCAGCCCGTATTACCCACTGGAGCTCTCTAAACCTCCTCTGGTTCTGATGGTCACGGTTTGTCAGTTGTTCTTTCTCAATTAAGTTCTGTTGAATTTGCCTAAAGTGTTTCTTTTCAACAAAGCTATGAAGTTTTTCATGGTCTTTTAAGTGACCTATGTAATTTCAGTACAACTGCAGGGGAGCGGGGTATACCTGTTACAGGAATTTGACCAGTTATTTTTTCCCCTGTAGATAATCAAATCCACTTAGGTACTATTATGTTTTAATGGGAAAATGTACAGAAGTTGAGATTGAGAAGAAGGAAGGGATGAGGAGGAGATAAGTGCAATAGTAGATACAGTGACTTAAATGGGAAGTCCTTCTTGTTTTCATATGTGGTTGGTGTTATCCATCCAAGAGTGAAAACTGCTGTCAAATGTGTTGTTCCAATCATTCTCTATAGACTGGGTCTAAATATGTCAGGATGTGTAATGGTATATTTGATCCACAGAATTCAACAGTAAATCTCTTGTGAAAATCAATCATGTTTGAGGTCCCTCTATTTTTTCTGATATAGTTGGTTAACAGAGGTACAAATGGTCTTAAGAGGCTTATCTCCATACCAGAGTGAACTCCAATGCGAATCCATACTGGGAGGCCGGGAAGATGCTCCAGTTCAAAGGTCCCTATGAAGCTGAGGATATCTAAGGCCATCTTGGAAATATCTACTGCATGCCGATTGCCATTTCTCTTAGGCAAACCACTAGCCACCACGTAGGCATCACCAATGGTTTCTACCTGTGGAAATACTTTCTCATCAGTGGCTCTGTTCCTTCAAAAGGCACAGATTTTAAACAGAAGCAGTTAATCACAAAACAAACACAAAAGGTTTTTTGGGAACTCAGAGGCACATCCTATACACTTTTTCTGGGCCAGTTCAACACCAGTTTTATGCTAATTTCTTCAGAGTAATTTTTTTTTTTTTTTTTGGTACCAGGGATTGAACTCAGGGGCACTCAACCACTGAACCACATCCCCAGTCCTATTTTGTATTTTATTTAGAGACAGGATTTCATGGAGTTGCTTAGCACCTTGCCATTGCTGAGGTGGCTTTAAACTCGTGATTCTCCTGCCTCAGCCTCCCCAGCCACTGGGATTACAGGTGAGCACCACCGTACCCAGCTTTTTCAGAGTTTTTGTAGTCTAGTTAAATGAATGATAAAACAAAGTGTTTTATCTAAAAGTGTTTCATAATTACGTAAATTGTACAGATGTGGTGACAATTCTTAAAATGTTTAAATAATCTGATTGGGTTTAAGTCATTTTAGGAATACTCTTAATTTCCAGAAAAGTAATCTATAGTTGTCTTTGTCATTTTCTACATGCAATTTGAGCAAAAATAATTGTAGTTTCCTCTAAGTTATAAGATATATTCTATTTATTTAAACTCTAGTGTATTCTCTGCTTCATTTGCACTCAGTCTAAATATCATCCATTTTTTGAAGGTAATTTGAGAGGGATGACATTTTCTCTAAATTTAGTTTCCAAAATTCATTCCTGTGGAAATTTTCTTCTTTTGTGCTATTTCTTAAAAGTTAAATGGTAATTTTGATATGTCACCCTTCCAATTCTTCCACTTCTCTTCCCTATTAGCTCAGTTTCAACCATCAATTCATTAAAGGTTAAATTACAGAGGACAAGAGAAATAATAGGAAGAGCCATGTCAGGCTTTGATGCCCTTGGTCTGTTCAACCATGAGGGAAGCAGTTACCTTGTAGACATCATGGTGATCCACGATTTGGTCAAAACTCTTATAGATGTCATTAAGCATGTCCACCACTTCCATGGGGGTGCTGTATTTGCAGATAGTAGTGAAACCTACAATGTCGCTGAAGTAGATTGTAACTTCCTCAAATAGTTCTGGCTCCACAATGCCTTTCTCCTTCAGTGACTTTACCACTAGCCTAGATGATGAAGGGAAAATCATGCCTTCAACTTCAGTAAATTTTTCTTGTCTAACATAAACATTTAAGATAGTAGTAATTGTTTACCAAGAACTTAAGAATTCTAGATTTCTGGTGAATGATTATCTAGGAAGCAAAGTTAGGTTGTATCCATTGTATATATAAACACATCACAAACACACACACACACACACACACACACACACACAATGTGTGTATTAGAACCCAGATGAATCTATGCAGGTTAAACATTCACTTAATTTTAGGGTCCGTAAACAAGTCAAGATGGCACCTGGCATTTTGCCAGAGGGAGTGGTTTGAGAAGTAACGCCAGCGAGCCATTAAGATGATAGATTCCTTAATGACTGACTGCTGTGTCTAGATTATGTCAATTAAGTTAAGCTGTGTGTAATCATTAAGATGATGATTCCTTATTGGTTGACTGCTGTACCTAGTTTATGTTAATTAAGTTAAGCTGTGTATTCAGTTATGTATATATACCCCTACTGTCCTACAATACATGGCTCCCACTGCATCAATCTTCACAAGTTCCTCGTCACCGCCCCCCCCCCCCCCCGTTAGTTTGCTGCAGCCAGACTGCAGCAACTTAGTATTTTATTATTAACCATAAAACACATACATACATAACCTTAATAGCTATTTAACCTTAAGGCATATAAGTCCTTGCCCACTTTCTACTTCTGTACTGATAATCAATTTCTTACAGACATAGTTCTTTATCCAGAAGCAGAGATGGCAAATGTTATAGATATAAGAGCTTGACTCACCATAGTTATCATCTGACTCTCTCATCAAAGTTGATTGTTTTATTTCCCTGCCATATTTAAAATGATGTTGTTTAATATCATTATGAAGGAATAATGCATTTAACATTAATTTTGATATATTCTAAACCAGAGTTCATTTGATATATTTTGAACTGGATTTGAGTCAATCACTATGTAAACAAGTTAAAACTATGGTAGATTAGCAGAAGTCAAAGAGAAACAACATAGAATAGCTTTGAAGAAACATAACCAGCTGCATTTCAGACCAAGAATTGAAAGAGAAGAAGTACAAGAATGGACTCCATATTTTCTTCATGTACCCAGTGGCTTTCCACTGAACAGAAGGGATGGGGGCTGACATGATAAATGCTGTCTGACCTTGGGATCACTTTGGAGTGGATCCAAGTATAGAACTACCAGAATTAGAATCTGGAAGTTGGGAGGTACCACAGAAGCCATTGAAAATAAACCCCTTATGTTTATAGACGAGAAAGTGAAGACCTGAAAAGGAAGTATGAATTTCATACAATCCCAGAGTCCATTAAGGACAGAGCTGGTATTAGGACTTGGCAACATTTTGTCTTTCAGTCTTATTAATGTACCACGATTCTTCCACCATTCAGTCCTTGGATATTTGGGGAGATGGGGAAGATTGGGAGGTGTGCTGATTATGTAGCAAAGGAAGGATGCCCATGTCTCTCCCAGAAAACAAATCAACCATAAGCATTTGTAGTACTCATTTGGAGAAAATTCAGTGCACTGAGGGAAGTCTTTTTAACTGGTGCAGTGACACAACTTGGGACCTTTGAAAAACACCCCATTGTGTGGCTGGGCAGGCTCTCAGAGGTACTCCTGGGCTGGTTACTCTAGGCATGCCAGATATAAAGGGCAGAGCATTTTGGAGGTTACATAGATATAATGATTACATAAAATTTTCTGCCATTGTTGCCCTTCTTTCTACTGCTTATAAAAAGTCACTTGAGCTTGGAAAATAGTGTATTATCCAGAAAAAGAAACTACTCTGTTGGTAGAAAAATAAAGGAAGGAAAGTAACTTAGCTTTGATAATAGGGTGTTATTGATGCAATTAGTATGCAGACTAGATGTCTTAGAAAGGCTTCCTACAAGAAGAAAAACATCTATTCTGTTTCAAAACCCCAAGGGGTAATATTCAAAGAAGTGTTTAAATGCTTTTTGGTTCCTACATAGAGTCTTAAATGTATTTACCCTTTTTATATAAATATTTCTTCTTAATTCTTCTAGCAATCATTCATGCATGATTTAATTTTACTTTTCAAATATGAAGAATTTTTGCTGCAGTCATGGTGTACTGTAGCTTCAACATATCCGAATAGATGTGTTGCATGACTTTAGCAATTTGATGAAAACATCTACCACCTAGTGGTCAAAGTTGCATACTGAGCCAGGGCTTGGAAAAAGGCTGAGGTGGTCAGCCAGCTGTTCCAAACCATTTGGTTGACATTATTGGTTAAAATCACCAATAATAAAACCTAAAAAGGTAGCCATATAATCAGGATATTGTTTTGTCAACTAGGCATTAAAGGCCAGGCAAGGAACTATGCATTATATAATTAAATTTTATAGAGCTCCAACAGAAACTGCCATCCCTGAGATAAGCGTGGAGGGTACTATTCCTAGCCTTCTCCTACGTGCTCTGAGGGCAGGTAGGTTCTGTATTAAACTCTCTTCAGGCCTAGAGACCAGACAGAGCATGCGTGCGACTCCTAACTCTTCTCATAGCACTCAGGCTTGTAGAAGAGATGCTGTTTTTTAATTGAGAAAACAGCTAATTTGATCTTGAAATCTTTCCTTTACCTGTGTGGAGCTGATATTCTAAACGAAGCAGGTGTTCAAATTAAATAATATGACTAATATAGAAAAGTCATAGTTGCCATATGATATGCTAATTATTTCTATCCTGCGCATGATCTCAGGGAACTCAGAGCCAACCTGGAATGTGGATGGGAGACTGGGGCTTGAAGCATTTGAACACCTGCCCAAGATTGCTCATCAGCAGTGGTTGATGGAACCATGTGTTGAAATCAGGCCCAGCTGACCTCAAGTTCCATGATTTTACCTAAAACTGGACTGGCTCATTCATCCTTCATCTGATGGAACAGTTGGTTACACCTGAAGAATGCTACGTCTCACTGAAGCACAGTGGCAGGCCAAACCTATTTCCTCACTCTTCACATTTCAATTCCCTGCTTAACATCCTACCTGACTGTCAACACTTAGGAAACTTTAAGCTGTTTGGGAATTTCATTCTTCTGTCATGGCTGTCATGTTGCTTCACAAGACAGAGGTCAGCCTGTACATGCCTCTGATACACCCAATGCATTTCCCCTGCCCTCTCTACCAGGGATGGCTCCTAGTTCTTATAAGTTGGATTCTACTTGCAGTCAGAAGAAATCAAAGAAAAAACTAAGAGTGCCTGGAAGCATCCTATAGTTTCTATATTCTGCAGGCAAATTTTAATTTCCATTTTGCAGTTGAGAGATTAGGCAATTTGTCTTAAGTGGTAGAATTAATAAAAGTGGCAAAGAGGTGCTGACACCAAGGTGTCTGCACAGTGCATGCTACTCCTGTGTCACCATGCATATGTTGGAAAGTAATCTCTCTCTTTTAGGTATTTAAAGAATGTATGGTACATGCATTTTTAAGCCCTATAATCTGTTGAAGAATATGCAAAAGGAAACAATCCTGTATAGATCTGGGAAAACAAAAGAAAGCAACAGCAATGCTAGTCAGATATGCCAAAGGTTTCAGCCACAGGCTGTGAGGCTTGGCTGTGGAATCAGGGAACTATGTCAGCAGGAGGGCTGCCTCACCTGGGGAGCAGCATGAAGTTCAGTCTGTCCGCCCTGTCCCTCTCTGCCTTGTACAGCTGCGTCCTTTCCTCTACCAGATGTTCCAAGTTCCGAGAATATAGCTGCAGGCGTCGAATCAAGGTGTCCATATAAGTTTCATTTTTTTGATCATGAAAAAGTCTGTAGGTAGTAGTAGATAAAGAGATCTTACCCATTAATTAAGAAAACACTCAGTAAAACAATGGAAAACCACATGGAATAGGAAATTAAAGAAAAATAAAAAGGGCCAACAACAACAAAAAATTTAACCTGAAAAGAAACCAAAGAAAGAAAAAGGAAAAACAAAATCATGAATGTTTAAAATTATCTACAAAGAAAGCCACAGAATTATTTATAATAGCAAAAACTGGAAAATAATCTAAATATATACCAAAAACATAGTCTAAATATTATGTGTAATGGAATACCAATGTACCATAAAATAGAAATTAGAATAATTAAAGACAACATAAAGAAGAACCCTTTATCACTAAGTGAAAAAAGTCAGTTTATAAAATAGTAAAACTATAATCTCAATTTTACTGGAGAATAGGTGCTTTTGCTTTCTTGCTGGCTTATTCCTCTTTCCTAAAATTTTAATAATACACGATTTATAATAAAGGAGAATCATTTTAAAAATGGCCTAGAAGTGATCAATGGAAGCATAAGAGAAAGACCAAGAAAGTCCACTCCAAGCCACAGAGCATCTCCTCAGGATAATATTCTAATTCTGGATTATGTTGTTAGACCAAGAAGGCACAAGATGAGAGGCCAGCTTTCTGTGACATTGGGACACATGATACCCGGTGCAGAACTCAGGGAAGAGACACATTGAGTTCTTGTGGTGTCATGTATCAGAGATGACGCTCCTAACACAGGAAAGCACCGTGGGTGGTGCTGAATAAATCACAGCCACTTGGTCACTACAACTATGACAAGCACAGGCCACCACTTCTGCTCTCAGGAGGAGATGGCCTACATCATGATCCCCTGGGGTGAGGAGGGATGTTTGTTAAAAAGTCAATATATTTCTGAATCCTACCCCAGACCTCTGTAAGTAAAACTGCTAGGCTTGCAGCAGAATTTTTTTTTTAACAAGCTCTCAAGGAACTCTTACTTGCCCCACTTAGAGACTAGCTGGGTAGAATGGGTGAGGGAGCAGGTATAAGGGACAAAGATGGATTGTTTTATTCCACCATTAATTAATTCAATTAACATAGTTTTCCCAGCCTTGACTGCATATCTTAATCACCCGGGGAGCTATTAACACTTCTGATGCCAGCCTGCACCCCAGACCAATTACGTTAGACTCTCTGGGGCAGGACCCAGGCATCAGCAGTTCTGAAAGCTGCTCAGGTGACTCCAATGTGCAGCCAACTTTGAGAACCACCACTGAAGGCTACAATCTTCACAAGTCTACATGTTATCTGTCATTGAACAATCTCAATTGCTCTCAGTAACAGGCCTATGAAAGAGTGAAAAGGTGGCAAGAATTAAATCCCTTATTACTTTCGGCTCCATTCTAACAGCTGACAGCTTAGTTCTACCTATCAAGGGCCACACACTCATTAACTTCACTGCACCTCATCTCCAGCCCTGGGCTTTTAGCCTCCTTAATTATCTGAATCTTTTGACCTAATGAGAACTGCAGAAAGTTAGAGCTGGGAGGGATTGAAGAAATTATCTTGTCCAATCCAATTTTACTGACAACTGACACCCGGTAAGGGTGAGAATTTTGTCCTACGTCTCATAGCAAATAATATCAGATCCTAGCATGGAAACTGGATCTCCCAACTCTTCATTCAATGTTTTTTTTTTTAATATTTTTTTCTCATCTGTAATGTATTAGCTGAAAACATGGTCATCTAGAATTCAATCTCACTGGATAAATGTGTGCTGCTGTTTTTTCTTTGTTGTTCAATTGTACCTGATTCATAAGACAAATCTTAAGTACCTAGGGCCAGAAATTGTGATTTTAACATTTAAGAAACTTGCTGATCTTAAGAATTATCAAGAGGCTTTGCAGATTCTCAAAACCTATGTCTTAATTACCTGCACAAGGATCTGGTACTATATTTTTAACAGAAAATGCTATGATCAGTTAGAAGTTGTTTTCAACCAGACAATTTGTCTGACATTTTTAAATTTTCAAGTGAGTGTGTCCCTGAGAAAATGGCCTGTTAGTCTTCATATCATTTTAATTTTTATGAGACAGGTGTTTGCAGTCTGGGATTTTTTTCACTGGAATAGGCAGACTCATTCTTGGATACCACTGAATGTCAGCTGTCACTGAAAAACCCAAAATTTGTGAAAAGTAAACATTTCATCAGTACCCAAATATCTTGGCCAGTGTGTTTTCAATTTTCTTGAAATCTGGTCTCTTTTCTGGATCTTCCTCCCAGCAGCTTTTTACAAGTAAATACACCTGGAAGAAGGAAGTGGGGTGAATTAGTTCAGAGGATGGTAAATTCAGACAAGGTAGCCTCCTCTTCTCCTCTTTGATGGGAGTAATTAAGAAGACATATTTCTCCCTCACCGTCCCCCAAAAAGCCAAACCTCACCTCTGACATTGAGGATAAAGCTAGTTCTGCATTTTCCATCTTGGGTATTACCACCTAAACTACCTTACCCAGTAGTTCCTGTGGGTGAAATTAATGAAAAACGTGATACCAGTTTGGATGAGACCGGGTTGATGCGAGAGACTAAATGCTTTACTGTAGTTTGCAGGGTTTGTGCTGGTGAGGGCAAAAATTAATGGGACTTGATGAGTAAGTGGCTCTAAATAAGAATAAGAGCTGGACGACGATTCAGTGGTTTTCCATTGCGGCTAAAAGAATTGCCTGGGGAGCATGTATATTTCTTATAGCCAGGCCCCACCTCAAAAGCTTTGGGTGTAACTGTAAGATAAACAATGACTAATTCATTAGAATAAGTATGTCCCCAATTTTGCATGAGGAAAGGACAGTTTTATATTTTTTTAAAGTTCCTCATGTAATCCTAATACACAGTTGCACTAGAACAGCAACATAGAGAAAAGGAGAGGTGAGGAGGAAGAGGGAGGCAGAAGGAGCCCATGGAATCTTTATTTTATGAAAAAGAGAGGTGAAAAACTTTTTTTAAAAAATTTTTGTTTTTCACTCTGACTAAAAACAGGCAATATTAAATCCCTGTTCTTGTACTTTGCTTGGGAAGGAAATGGAGCCCTGGTGTAGCCTCTGGCTGTCTATAACTCACCATGAGATGATGTCCTTGCTTGATAAATGGCCTGCTGACTACCTTATAGGAGATTGGATAGAAACAACTAGAAATGTTCTGGAACAGCACCACAAAGGAAAATCCTGAGTAGCTTTTGGCATCGCTCAGTGATCAGATCTGTATTCCATTGGAACCAGCTACTAGATATGAAATCTCATTCCTTATTTTCAATTCCAGAACCATCCAACTATGCACAAATGAATTGAGGATGAAAATGCTTTGGTGAAAAAGGTTTTAATCTGAATATACTCTTGGCCCTCTGTATCCCTATCTGCTTCTGCATCCATGGATTCAATCAATAGCAGATTTAAAAAAAAAAAAATCAGGTCTGTACTGAACACATATAGATTTTTTTCCTCATCTATATTCCCTAAGCAATATAGTATAAGAAGTATTTACATAGCATTTACACTATATTTAGATATCATAAATAACCTGGAGATGACTTATAATACATGGGAAGATGGGTATAGACTATATGCAAATGCTATGCCATTTTATATGAGGGACTTGAACAGACAAGGAATCAATTTCCTGCAGATCCTGAGGATAACTATGCTCAGGTGAGAGAGTTTGAGAAGGGATGGGTGATATGTTGGGAGGTATAGAAAGCAGAGGAAAAGAAGGAACAAGGAGAAGGCAGGAATAGGAGCAGTTGTACCTCAGAACCCTGGGCTACAACATGCCTGTGCTATTGAAAAGGAGCAGACGAAAAGGAGAGGGAAGAGTGGCCCATTTTTCCTGGGTGGATTCTGGCTAGAAAACTCCTCTGGCATGGACTTGTAAACGGAAGGACAACATTTCTGCTTTTATCCCACAAGGAACAAAAAGTATGTATGTGTGTGTGTAAAGCACCAGAAAGGTTTTTAAAATACTTGACTATCTCTTGTATTAAGGTTCAGGTAAAATTCTTAAAAAAAAAAAAAAAGTAGAATTTTTATCCCCAGCAGTAAAGCCGTTTCTGAAGGATTGTTAGAAAAATAAATAAATAAATAAGCAAATATGGAGAGAAAAACTCCATTTCTTTCTGGGGAAGAGTAAAAATACACTTAAGTTTTTCTAGATA
Source organism: Marmota monax (assembly GCF_021218885.2). Taxonomy (NCBI): domain Eukaryota; kingdom Metazoa; phylum Chordata; class Mammalia; order Rodentia; family Sciuridae; genus Marmota; species Marmota monax. The sequence goes on from NW_026695227.1 coordinate 3,276,890, forward strand.
TTGGAATATTTCTTTTTAAATCATTAGATATACTCTATAAATATAAGGTATATATTTTTATAAGGTTAACAAGGATATCACATTGACATCTTGTTCTTTTAGCTGATAAAAACTGAGAAGGTGATGTGTGTTTTAGGAGCCAGCTGGTGTTTTCTGATTTGGCAGCAGAGGAGGGCATGTGGAATAGCTCATCCCTAGAATGTGTGAGTATTACCTTTCTGTAGTCCACCTTTATCTGCGGGGGATAATTTTAAGATTCCCAGTGAATAACTATGGGGTGCACTGAACCCTGTACATACCCATGATAAAGTTTAATTTATAAATTAGGCATAGTAAGAGAATAACAACAATAACTATGATAAAACAATTACAATAATATACTGGAATAAAATTTCCAGCTTCATTACCTTTGCATTTGGGGGCCATTATTAAGCAAAATAAGAATTACTTAAATAAAAGCACTTTATCCCTCAACAGTCAATCTGATAACCTAGGTGGCTACTGAATGAACAGTGGGAGGGTAGTATATACCACATGGATATGTGAGCAAAGGAATGATTTATATCTCAGGTGGGACAGAGTAAGATCTTGTCACACTACTTAGGATACACACTGTCAGGTGTCACACTATCTCTGATACACAACACCACCAGAACTCAATGTGTCACACTACTCAGAACAATATGCAATTTATAACTTATGAATTGTTTATTTATGGAAATTTCCATATAGTAGTTTCAGACTACAATTGACCATGGATAACTGAAACCACAAAAAGCAAAACTGCTGATAAGGGAACCATTGTATTTGGAGAAAGAGTCTTTGCAGATGTAGGTAAGTTAAAAATCTTGAGGTGGGGCAATTATGCTGGAATTGGGTGGGTCCAAATGCAGTGACATGTGTCCTAATAGGAAGAAGATTGAGGGAAAATAGACAGAAAAGGAGGAGAAAATGTGACCAAGAGACAGAGGTTGGAATGTGGGCCCACAAGCCAAGGAATGTCAACAGCTACCAGAAGCTTCTGGAAAAGGCAAGGAATGAATCATCCCCTTAGAGCTTGTGGAGGGAGTGCAGCCTTGTCAACAACTTGATTTTAGAACTGTAACTGAATAAGTCTTTGTTGTTTTCACCACCACATTTGTGGTGAATTTTTAGAGCCAGCCAAAGAAATGAATATAGGGGAAGATGTACTCACTTCCAGCTCTTTTTCATCTGCTGTTTCCAGGAAGAGATCTGGGCGGAAGGGTTTCATTCCATTGGAATTTTCCACTCTGAAAATCTTCTCTGATTGGTGAAAATAGTCAAGTTAGAAGAAAGAATACAGCACCATCACCTTCAGAAGGCTTCTTGTGTCCAATACTTTGGCCCCACCCTCCCTAAATCCCTTAGTTATCTTACTTCCCTAGATAGTTCAGAGTTGGCACATAATAAATGCTCAGTAAAGACTGAATGGATGTTTAGAACATAATAAAAAATCTCATGCTATCCTGACTCATGGATTTGTACTCACTACAGTGACAGTGTTCACCTTTTGAGTAAAAATAAGTTGTGTATGTAAAAAAAAAAACTGGAGAATGGAATGAAATATTTTCCTCTGAGAGAATGTGACAAAAAAACTGTAGCTCTTCTCATAGTAAAAACTGAAATATTTGTGTTATCTTGCTAGAGTGATCAGCTCTTTCAGAATCAGAAGGAAAAGCGGAAATTGTAAGGGAAGATTCTATGACCACAACACTGACAGCAATGACGCCTGGCAGGGCACGTTATCCTGTGCTTTTCGGGGACTCTAACTCTTAATCCTTCCAATAACCTTGTAAAATGTGTAGTGCAGATGCGCAATCACTACTTTTGCAGATGAGATATGGTTACAAGGAGATTAGGGCCTCACTGAGCCCAGAATGCAGGTTGGCTGGCTCCCAGCTGGGGCAGGTGAGGGGGTTCAGACTTACCTTTCTGGTCCCGGCAGCTCAAGGTGTAGAAGGTTTCTCTCCGCAGGATGATCTCCTGGGCGATGATTCCAAAGCTGTACACATCTCCCTTCTGAGAGATGTTGGCTTGGCGGAGGTGCTCTGGAGAGGTCCACAGGTCTGTGCATTCAGATATTGAGAGTGCAAAGTTGGGGTGAGCAGCCTCTGGGTCTCCAACCTGCTTTTGCTTTTTAAGTTCTATGCCATCCACCCAGAATACGGTTGGTTTTGGAATGGTGTGGTCCCAAACTTTTAAGGAGTGTAGGTTCATACCAGTGATAGAAGGTAGAATAACACACTTAGCTTTAAAGCTGACTTTGAAAAGTCAGAATTTGGGTGAGCTCATATGGGTTCTCTAAAACAGCTAGGATAATAGTTCTGAAAACCCTTGAAGTCTACCCAGAACAGGGTCTGGTGTGTAGTAAGTGCTCAGTAAATATGTTGAATGAATGCAATAGAATATGAGAGGCTGAGGGATTTAATAACTTATGGTACATATGGAATGAATTTTTGAAAACTGTTATAAGCAAATAAATAAAAATTTATATATTTAAACATTTTATTATTTAAATTATTAGAATTTACTCTCTCTCTCTCTCTCTCTCTCTCTATGTATATATATATATATATATATATATTTTTTTTTTTTTTTTCTGATACTGAGGATTGAACCCAGGGCATTTAACCATTGAGCCACATCCCAGCCCTTTTAATTTTTGAGGCAGGCTATCACTGAGTTGCTTAGGGCCTTGCTAAGTTGCTGAGGCTGGCTTTGAACTTGCGATTCTCCTGCCTCAGCTTCCTGAGCTGCTGGGATTACAGGCGTGCGCCATTGCGACTGGCTTTATATTATATATATATTTAAATATGTAGTTACTGAAAGAAGATAAAAATATTTTCCAAGCATAATATACTGGTGGCCTCCAAGCCAGTTCATGCCCACAGAGGCAGTTTCTTTAGTGTTCCCACAGTATTCTTAAAAAATATGATGTATGTAATTTAATCACATTTTATTATGTTCACACCACTGTAATGATTTACATAGAGTCCATTTCACATGAATAAAATGCCTGTGTCTTAGCACCTAGAGACACCTGTGTTCTGGACACACATTATGTATCTGATTTAGCAATGACAGGAGCATAGAATTAATTCATTTTTCTTCAGCACTCTCTGGAAAGTTTTTGAAATCACCCCACTTCTTATAAATGCTTTGAGATTTTGATATTCAGTAGTTTTAATAAAAACAATACATAGATTCATGTTGCTGGGCACAGTGATGTATTTATGTATTGTTTTAGATTCATGTTTCTGGGCACAGTGATGTATTTATGATGTATTTCCTCATTTGGTTCTCCGACCAAAGTTACATCACCTTTTCGAATTCCAGTCATAAATATTTGTGACTTGTGATTCACTCACAGTGGATTCTAAAGGTTTGAGGTTGTTGAAAAGGTATGTAATCTACTAATACTGACACTGCAGTCATCTGATGAAGGAGATTTGCTCCACTACATCATGAGCCATGTTTGGCACACAGTAGGGCTTCAACAAGAATTTACCGGATTGAGTCCAATATCATTTTATACTTGACAAGACTGTGGAAGTCAGGGCAGAACTGTATTTTTTACTAAGGAAAAACTAAAGAATTGTGAAATTAGAATTAGACACAGAGTTAATTTTTGGATTTAGTAGTAATTTTAGGCAACATGAATGCTAGATTTCTAAGGCTGCTTAACTATGAGTTATAGTAAAGAAAGGATAAATATTTAACATGAAAAACCCCTCACACTCTACAAATCAAGTTACCTTTTTTGACCCACCACATTCTGAAAATGATGAGAATATATTTCATTGAGAAGAGGTTTTTTTTTTCTTATGCTTTATTACCATAGAAGAATGAAAGATGTGTAGCTTTGAAAACGCTTTATATTTTATCTTCTAGGGAAATCTTGTAACTTCTCTGAGTCTCAATTCTGATTTTTTTTAAAAGAAGAGGATTAAACCAGATAATTTCTAAGGTTTCTGCCTGCACTAAACTTCTATATTTTTTCATCCTATTTTGTTTCACAAATCAATAAATTCTTCATGATCTCTCACTGATATCAGGGGACACTCAGCTGAGCATTGAGGATAAGGTCCATAAAGAATATTTGTTTAACTCAGATGGAGAATGAGCCTCTGGTCGCTCCAAGTGTTTGTTTTCTGATCAATATCACTGTTTTCTAACCACTTTATCTGGGCTTGAGAGAAAAAAAAAATTTTTAAGTAAGAAGAGAGAAAAAGAAATGCCAAATGGGAAGCTAGTGAAAAATTTCATTCATTACAAACCTTTCTTTGGAAGTAAAATGGAATTGCAGCCGAAATCGGTGATCTTCACCACCATTCGACTGTCCACTACGCAGTTGGTGGATTTCAGACGACCATGGACCTCTATTTTACTGGAGTGCAGATATGACATCCCCTGCAATTTTTCGGATGACAGGAAAACAAAGAGATGAGACACACTTCAGCTGCTTGATTATTTTAAAGGAAGAAGTGACATTTTGACACTATTTCAGCATAAAAGATAGTCACACTGTCAGATTTTAAATTTAGTACCATTACTTTGGTTTATACATTTTATTAAAACCTTAATATTTTCCTACATATTCTATATCATTTTGAAGTCTATTTAGGCTACAGAGTAGATAACAGAGTAAAAGACCATTGTGTAAAAACTCTGGTTAAGTAATTTTGTAGGAGGCACATGGTTGAGATAAATATAAATGTGTGTTAATATATGACTTAATTGTTTTACTTGCCCGTGATTTGGTTTGTGACCCTGTGTATGTCTCTGGTTCTTTGCTACCTCAATTTTTCAAATATGAATTATAAGTCCTTGTTTTTTGAAGGGGAGGAGCTGGCCCGGATTATTCCTTAAAATTGAATTGGTTTCATTCTGTTTTGAAACAGAAGCGTTTCATTCCTTCTGTTTGAAAGGGGAAGTACAATTTTAGCTCTTGTACCACCCTCTGGTGGCCAGAGGTGTCATAGCCAGAACTGGTTTTCAACCTTTGTAGGAGTGAAATTGTACAAGCAAAAAGGTCATGGTGACATTTTTTGGAACCATACAAAACGGTTTACTCTTGGGACAACTTCATTCTCGAATAAGGCCATGGTTACTGTGTCCGCTTCCTTTTTCATGTCATGTCTGGAAATAGTCATGTCCAAATTTATTATTGCTTCATGTAAGACAGCTGCTTGTACTTCGTGTTTTTTCTTAGAAAGTTGAAAAACTTCAGTGGTCTTCCGTGAAGTTTAATATGATTTTGATTTCTGACAAATCTATTAAAATTTATGCTGACGCCCAGAATACAAAAAAAAATACGACAACAAAAATAATGTAACCAATGTATATGGAATATTTATTTGTACTGGGCCTTGTGGTAAGCATGTGCATGATTTCATATTTTATATTTCATATATGACATAGCTACCATTATCATTCTACAAATGAAGAAATCAATGCATGCTGAGGTTGAATATAGCCAAATCTGTTTTATATTTAATTTTCATAAATGTTTCTTATTTTCATAGGTCTCTTACCTTAGCAATGTCATACAAGACAGAGATCTTAAACTCCCAATCCATGAATGTGCCATCAGGGTAGGAAATTGTGTCATTCAAAACTTCCTGAATAGGAGAAAAGAAAAGAAAGAAAGAAGGTGAGCTATTGTATGGAAGAATGGTTTGGAGAGACTATTATGAGCCAAACAATAATCTCCTAATCATGAGAGCTTGGGATCATGATTGAGTGAGGGTACTTACACAAACATAGAGGGTTTAGCTTAGTACCCACATAGGCAATGCAGTATGTATTTTACATGGTACAGTCTATTGCTCCTAGGGCCATGATGATTAAGAGGGAACAGACAGATGTGAGGTGTGGGAATATGAGGTTAAGGGAATAATAATTCTATAAACTGGGCCCACTGTGCTGACTCCCACTTGCTTTTTTCTTTTAAAACACAATTTACCTGCAGCCCTACCTGTCTGAAGCCAACCAGGATATATGACATTCCTCAGCAAACTACCTATTATCTTCAAATGAAATGCAGGCCCCAAATGTTGATAAGAACTTACCCTGAAGTAGGGGTGGGGAACTTTTGTGATCCTCACATAGACCAGATTCCAGAACTCAATGAGATAAAGATAATTCCCCCTAACCATAAAACCTGTAAGAACAGGTTCCAATGAGAACTGGCCAGCATGGGCCAAAGTGACCTAGAGCTGTCATGCACAGTGGGGACTTGGAAGTCTGATGTTATCATGCTGTCGGTCAAAAGTTAAGAGGTAAACCTGGGTGGGACTCTCTGGAAACTTCCCTGAGACCCCCACTAAAACTAGAGGCAGGAGAGAAGACACTGTGTACCCTCTCCTTTCTGAGAGGACCCATTGTGTCCCTGGAGAGTGTCATCTTTTCCCATTTCGTGTCCCTTTTAATAAGCTTATGCCTGTTACTCTGAGTAACATCTGAAATCTTTCTGGCATGATTGCAAGAACTGGGATGAAGGGGGTGCCTCAGCTATACGGTGGGTCTCTGACCTGTAACAATGATCAAAACAACAACAGTAAATACAGCACAAGATGGAATGATGTCATGAAGAGCGCGGGAAACACGACGTTTAAGGGGCAGCTGCCTGCACAACACCACACATTGTTTACAGTACGACTTCTTTTAAAAGGAGTACACTCTAAAATAGTGATTAAAAAACATACTGTGGTGATACCTAAATCAAGCACATGATCATTTATTATCATCTTCAAATATTATGTACTGTATATAATTCTGTGTGCCCTCTGACTGGCAGCACAGTAGGTTTGGTGACACCAGCATCACTACAAACCCATGAGGGGTGCACTGGGCTGTGCTCTTACAGTGACTACAATGCCACTGGGTGAAAGAAGTTTTTCAGCTCTGTTACGGGACAGCTGTCAGATCTGGGGCCAGTGCGTGGCTGAGCAAAGTGTCATTAGTACATGACTATTTCTTTCCTTCAATGAGAAGCATTGAGTGGCTTTCACCATTAGGGGCCAAGAAATGAGCACACCCCACCTGGAAGGAGAGCTGGGAGCTTGATTAAAACGTGATTGCCCTGCATGCTCCATCTTTCAAAAGTTGGATCAGTACTTTTCTCAATAGCTTAATAGTGCTAAGTTTTTTCTTAGGTTTGCTAAGCCCTCTGTCAAAAAGAGAGTTCTTGGATTTTTGTGTGAATTGTAAGAGCTAGACTTTTTACCTATATTAACACGATGGAGGCTCTATCAAGACACATCTTTGTGTGTGTGTGTGTATGTGTGCACACGCTCCTGCTTGCACCAGGGGTTGAACCCAGGGGCACTTAACCACTGAGTCACATCCCCAGACCATTTTATATTTTATTTTGAGACAAAGTCTCACTAAGTTGCTTAGGGTCTTGCTAAGTTTCTGAGGCTAGCTTTGAACCCACAATCCTCCTGCCTCAGCCTCTTAAGCTGCTGGGATTACAAGTGTGCACCCCTGCATCTAGCAAGACACATCTTTTTAATAAAGTCAATAAGTAATTGTCATTCACAGTATATACAGGATCCTAAGTGATAACCTAACAATACTTTCTTATTTTAGGAAAAAGCTCAATTTGACCTTTAGTTTTAATTTAGGCACTGTAGCCATAATTTCTAAGAAAGTGTCTGAAGTCATTGACCATTTCAGATGAGACCGGCTGAACTGTGGGTACTAGGGAGTTAAGAGAGGAGAGCCATGAGCACACAGCTCTCTACAGTAATTATTTCCCTTTCTATCCATTCTTTACCTTTATCTCACCATTCACCCATCCTATCTTGCTCTCATCAGACAAATTATAAAAAGTGTATTATTCTGTTTGACTATGAAGGGAATATATACATAGTATAGAAAATATGAACAAAATTTACAAAGTATAAAAAAGGAGAAAATAAGAATCACAGCTAGTTGCATCATCTAACTTGTTCTCATTCTGGTATTTCCTTCTATTCCTCTCAATGAGCATTTACATAAGGTATATGTACTATGTCTTACAAAATTGGGACCATAATATATATGTAGGTTTATGTGCTGTTTTCTCATCAATTTTATTAGGTGATCTACTTATTTCCTTAGAGATAATTGAGTGTATACAGCAGGCCCTGAGTTTGGTGCTAAGATTACAGTGGGCTCTCTTAGAGCATTCATGATCTGGTGGGGGAAACTGACACTCGTAAAATAACTGTAATAAATGTGAAATTATAAATATGATAAGTACTATAAAAAGGGGCTACAAATCTGAGGATTGACCCCAACACTCTGGGAATTTGTTATGTAAGTCAAAGATGTTTCCTTCAGAAAGTGTGAGTAAAGCTGAGATCTGGACACAGTAGGGAAGCAAGTTCTATGGAGAGAGAACCGCTCGGGCAAAGTCTCTCATGTGGATGAGAGATGAAAAGTCTGAGGGTCCTATTATCTCAGCACCATTTACTAAATTACCCTTTCACCAAACTTGACAATATACTAATGCTATTCTTGGACCATGTATTTTTCTTCCATAAATCATGTCTTTATTCATGAGCTATTGCTAGACTGCTTTTATTATAACTTTCTGGCAAGTAGCCTCTCATTATTCTTCTTTGTTAAAATGTTTTGTTTATTATTGCTCTTTTATATTTTTTCCTGATGATCTTTGTTAACTAAAAAACAAAAAGGAAAAAAAAAGTCTGCCTTTGATTGGAAATTCTTTGTTTTTAGAATTTATATATTTCCATATAAATTACAATCTGTCGTAGGCGAATAAACTGGCTCTATGAAAATAGCCCTGATTTAAGTACTTGCAGACTCTATGGTGAAATGCTCCCATTTGAAATATTTTCAGCCACCAAGAATTCAACACTGACTAGTTAACAAATTCCTAAATATTTAACAATCAGCTTTGAGCTAGCACATGTTGAATGTCTCTTATGTGAAATGCTTGGGACCAGATGTGTTTCATATTGTGGATTTTTTCCCCCAATTTTAGAACATTTGTATATACATAATGAAATATCTTGGGCATAGAACCAGCTTGCTATGTAAATTTATTTATCTTCCATGTATATCTAACACCAAAGCAGCAATGTTCAGAGGTGAGTCTTTTGAGAAGCGATGGGATCTTGGGGGCTCTGACCTTATCAATGGATTAATCCTCACTAGTGGATTACTTGGAGTTGGTGGAAACTGGAGTGGGGGGGGGCATGACTGGAAGAAGTAGGTTACGGGGGTCATGCTCTAGAAGGGTATTTCTTGTCCCTACCCCATTCCTTACTTTCTTTTTGCTTCCTGGCTGCCATGAGGTGAGCACCTTTGCTCTGCCACACCAGTGATTCCACCATGATATCTGCCCTTACCACAGGCCGAAAGCAATGGAGCCAGCGACCATGGACTGCTACCTCTGAGATCATGAATCAAAATAAATCTTCCCTCTTTAAATTGATTTTCTCAGATATTCTGTCTCAGTGATGAAAAGCTAACATGGTGAGCCTCTTCACCACTTCAAGATAGGGACTAATTGCTGGAAAGAATCAGCTACATGATTACAGGGTGGATATTTTGGCCCTGTCCCTCCCCTTTCACTAACAGGGAGGGGAAAGGGCTGGAAATAGAGTTAACTGTCAATGGTGGATGGTTTAATCAATTGTGGCTAAGTGATGGAACTTCCCCCAAGTCCCCTGAGTGAAGGGGTTTGAAAGCTTCCAAGTAGGTCAACACATCTACAGGCCAGGAGGGTGGCACAACCCAAGTCTCTAGGGACAGAAGTGCCTGTGCTTGGGATCTTTGGGAAGTTGCCCTAGGTATTATGAGAAATTGCTGTGACTCCATTTTTGAGAAACCGGCCTCTACCTCAGAGCAAAGCCTGTCCAAGGAAGGGGGCATGACCCTTGTCCTTGGAAAAACCCACAGAGCACTCCTAGGCACATACCCACCCTGCTGAGTTGTTTGTCTGCAAATAACAGAAGAGATCTGTGGCGCCAGGTGTCCCTGACTCAGTTAGGCTAGGGGAGGACCCGTAGCAACCCCCTAACAACCTCCAATCAGCATGAGACAGGGAAAATACCTGGGATGCCGGATGATCCCCAGTAGTTTATGGTGGTTGATAACATGTTGGGAAACCATGAAGTTTAGCACGTATACCCCTCATGGCCTAAACCAATCAGTTCAAAGGAATCCCTCTCTTGTACTAACCAATCACCCCTACCCAACTTGTTCCTGCCAGTGAATGTGCTAATCAATGTTAAAAGTTGTTGTTTGAGTTTCTCTCAGTGTGGAATGATTTTCTGTGTGATGTTGTGACACACAGAGTATCCCCCCAAAACCTATAAAATCTCACTGAACAAAGGACCAGGACTCACTCCCTGGGACCCGCTGCGTTGGGAACGGTTGTGAGTCCAGGTTTCAGCTTGCAATAAAGACTCTTGTGTGATTGCATCGGATTCGGTTCCTAGAGGTCTATTGGGGTCCCATGAATCTGGCATTACACTTCATCTGGCTGCTTGTCTGTGGTCTTTATAATATACTTTATAATAAACCAGTAATAGTAAATAACTATGAGTTCTGAGTCATTCTAGCAAATTATCAAACTCAAGAAGGGAGTCATAGGAATGCCTAATTTTCAGCTGGTTGGTCAGAGTACAAGAGGCCTGGGACTTGCAACTGGGGTCTGAGATAGGGACAGTTGTGGGACTGAGCCCTTAACCTGTAGAGTTTGATGCTAACTCCAGGAGTTCATTGAAGAAAACTGAACTGAACACCTAGTTAGCATCCAAAGAGTAGAAGAACTAAGTGGCTTTTAGGATGAAAAAACTTTATGTATCTTATGTCAGAAGTGTGAGTGAAACTGGTTCACAATTGGCCTACTTAAAATTTTACTTTTTGAGTCAGATCTTCATGATTTTATTACTTCTGAAGTTTTTATTTTCAAAGATATTATAATTTAGTAGCAAAGAAGTGTTTTCCACAATTATAAGCATGTTTTCACTGCTTTTATTATTCCTACTTTTAGGTATTTGTATGTTTGTTTTAAAAACCACAATTAGAAGTAAGAGGCTTGTGTGTTTTCATAGTTTTTAAAAAAAAAAACAGTGCATTTTTGAATTTTATTTTGTTTTATAATGATTGATATTGATATTGATATTCTTCCCCTTAGGCCATAGTTGTTAGAATCTAAGTTTTGAATAACTACATTATTTACTATTGTTTAAGAAAGAGTCACATTTAGAGTTACAGTTTTTTTCTTTGAGGATAGATTTTGGTTTATGCCACATTTTTGGAAAGCTAGTGTTCTTGCTTTTTTGTTTTGTTTTTTGTCTTGTTTTGTTTAAATGAAGCCCATTAAAAAATTCATAATTTCCAAATTATTAGTTTTGACAAAAATTATTTTTTAATTTCATTGAGTTATGAATATCTGGACCTCTTTGAAGTTACCAAAGCTTCTTAGGAATTTGGCTTAGGAATTTGGCTTTGTTATGAGGACATGAGGTTCCTAAGAGGTACTGAATATAATCCAAAGGCAGGGCTACCCACACATCTTGATTTTCTTGGTCCAGTTACACTTTGTGTCTGTTATTCCAGGATCATTATTATAACACCCCTTCACTGTCAAAGTATCCTGATAAATCATTGGGTCACTCTACCTTTGGGCCCTCATGGCACATGCCCATAGACCGTTCAGTCTGGTTCAGGTGTATCAGTGTCCCTTGAAGTCATTGTCCCACAGTCCTTCCTGCTCTTGCCCCTTTCAATCCCTGTTTCTGTTTGACACCTGACTCTTGTGTTTTGCAAATCAACTGTGCTTGCCCTTCAGAACTATGTGATGATTTGACACTCTTTGCTTAGTGCTTGGTTCTTCCTATGAACTTTACTCAGTCCTGTCGTATTCTTCTTTTTGCTTTGGACCTGCTCAGCCAGAATACCTGACCAAGGCAACTCCTGGTTATCTTCAGTCCCCTCACAAGGAAGAGCAGGTAGGAATTTAGACCAGAGCAGACCAGGACTTATGAACAAGTCCTCTTGTGCTTATTTGGTGCTCTGATAACAACTATCCATTGATCTTTCAATACAAAAACAAGTGTAAAATATAATGTATTTGAGTAAAATTCAAGTAAAATATAATGTATTTGATCCAGGTGTGATAGCACACACCTGTAATCCCAGCTACTCAGGAGGCTAAGGCAGGAGAATCAAAAGTTCAAGACCAGCCTCAGCAACTTAGCAAGACCCTGTATCAAAATAAAAATTAAAAGGGCTGGAGATGTAGCTCAGTGATAGAACACCTCTGGGCTCAGTCCCCAGTAACTGCCCAACCTGCCCAACACACACCACAAATTGTATTTTGAAGTAACCACTCACTTTCCTACTTCTGTTCTCTGTTCCTTTTTCTCCCATCTACATTTCTTTTCCGAATATCTTTTGGCTTCTTTGTAAAGAGATTATAGGATTGATTGATAAAATCTGAGGAATCTAGTTTGAAAAGTATGTGGGTCTACCAACTTTTCCTGATAACTCTACAGTATTATCCCCCTGGGAAAATATTTTTTAAAGATCTGCTGATTTTTTTTTTTAATATGGTTGACTTCTTAGGAAATTGAAAATGATGCTGGTTTCTTACCCGGAGGGATCCTCTCTCACAGTATTCGATCACCCCAAAGATCCTGGAGTCAAGCTTCACTGTGCCATAGAACTTGGTCAGGTTGTAATAGTCAGTCTGAAGAAGCTAGGAGAACATGTGTGTTTATAAAGCATATCAACCAGAAAACGGAACCAGAGAAAATATTCATATGCTAGCAAAATGTGTTTCTTTTGGGAAGATGCATTGCTCTTAATAAATTGAATGTCAGTACCCGTTTGTTACTACATATTGTGTTACATCTTATTCAGCAGTCTTTCCTTTGCTAGCAAGGTGACTTGAATACAAATGTCACTACTTTCAAATAATATTAAGGATGTATTTTAGAACATACCAGCATATTTCCAGAATTTTTACAATGTAAAATCTCACCCTCCAACATCTCTAGGCAGAGTTTTCAAAAAGTAGCTAAGTCATTCATTTCTTTCTCATAAGACATTTCTCCACAGGGGACCTCTGTGTTCAGGGAAAATGGAATGAGGTTAATTCTCAAGGGGTTGAAGTATAGGACACATACCTTGTTCAGTTCTATCTTCTGTTTCTCATTGAAATTGCCATCACTGTGCTTGAGATCTTTGAGGATCACTCGCTGCAAAGATCAATTGAATTAAGGAGTTACTATTGCAATGTAATTCCTCATATAAATGGGTATTATAATAATTTGTTCCTATGTCCTATTAGACTGTAAGTTTTTTTGAGCAGTGACATTTGATTGTTGTTTATATCCCTGGTGTTTAGGACCTGGTGTTTAGGTTTGTTTGTTTCTTGCAAAATGACTAGGGGAAACATGAAGATGGGAGGAAGATGGGCAAGAAGATACAAAACTCCCAGATGGGATTCTCAAGAATGAGCCAAAATACAATATTAGGGTTGCCCTCAGTGCTCTGAATCTATTTCATATTTATGTTTCCCTCCAAATAGTTAACTTATCCTTTGGCTCCCCCAGGATGTTGAGTTTTGTAACCTTCAAGCAGAACCCTGCCTATCCTATGAAGCTCTACAAACGGCCCTTTGAAGCAACCTGGGAAACATCCCCCCCCAAACCCCTCACCCACTATCCCCCTAGCAAAGTCAGGGCTGGGACAGTGATGACTCAGAACCTACTCCCAGTTAGAGTTCAGAGAAGTGGGGGAGACTGGAGTCACCTTTTTGTCATACTTGCATTGTCGAAGTCTCTGGATTGTATCTCGTCTCTTGTCGTCATCAATCTGGCACAAGAAAAGGCTAATTATTCCAGAACTTCTTATTTGTCCCATTCACTGCCAGTCAAAGGCTGAGAGGCTCTTCCAGCTGGGCTGTATCTGCTGTTTGCTCAACAGCTTGCTGGGCAGGATCCCAGAAACACTGTGGTAACTGACTTGTCTTTCCCTCCCACTACTCACTCCGACCTCTTCTTCTCAGTATTGATTATATCCTCCTTAACACTGGGTTCTCCTGGCTTTCTCTCCTCAGCCATGGATTTTCTTTATTCCTTCTTCCCTTACCCTCCTCCTACGGTGAATTATTGTCCATAGTATAGACAAATGCTCTTAGGGAATGGTGCTAAAGGAAGATGCTATGCATTTATTTCAGTTGCAAATTAATGCTTGAAAGTCCAAGTAGCAGTGCGCATGAGGCACATGGGCCAGGTGTGTCTAAAGAGATGCAGTCCCAACAATTCTGGGTTCTGCGCAGAATTGTCAGATCATCTGATTTGTCAAAAGAAGCTGGATTTTTACATGCTATACCATGATATTTATATGCTGGCAATTGATTTTTAAAATGTTAAATACTGAACAACACACATACAAACACTGATACCTGTGGGCTAGATATGGCTGTTGGTTTGCCAGTTAAAGATTTCCAGTCTCAAGACAGAGGAAAGGTTGGGAACGAGTGAATATTTTAGTTTGGTTCTTAAATCTGGTATGTATGTTTATCTTTGTTAAAATTTACCTTACAAGGACATCTTGAAACTTGAGTGAAATATATCAAGGTCCAGTCATGATTCCTAACACCATGCAGATGAATAAATATTGAATCTGCTAAGGCCTAGACATGCCCAGACTAGGGATTGAACCCAGGGCTTCATGCATGCTAGGCAAACACTTTCCCACTGAGCTACACCCCAGCACAAACTTTTTAAATAACAAAGTTCTTAATTGTCTTTTAGGCAGTCTCTGAAATCCACTGAAGGACAGTTTGAAACCAGCTTTTCAAGAATGCACTGGTGCAGAAGTAGCCAGCTCATCAGGTCAATGACCTCAAAATCCCCCACAGAATGTGATAATCACCCCCCCCCCAAAAGAAATACATGGCCTGTGAAGAGGCAGGTTGACTGTTTTGTTTATAGCTGCCAAGACTCTCTCTTCTCAGCAGCTCTCTCCTCTCTCTTCTTAAAAATTGCCCTGTTACTCATAAAGATCTGGGAGGCAGATCTGAGCTGATATCTCCTGGTTGCCCTGTCAGTCTGCAGCAATCAAAGCCTTTTACTTTTGCATATACCCAGTGCCTTCTTATTTTGGTTTCTTTGCGTATTGGGCAGCAAGCCTGTGCTAGGTGCCAACATCAGTTGTTGTTATTTTTTATTTTACAAATGAGGCATAGAAGGGTTAAATGACATTAAATGCTACATTAGAAGACCAGCAGAGGCTAGGCTGCTTGTCTTCTTGTCTAGTGTTCTTTTTACTGTTTCTGACCTCAATGAGGTCATTTAAACTACTTGAACCTCATTTCCTAACTCTGCAATCCTTATTCAGAAGGGTACTTGGTGATCAAATTAGACATCATTGGTGAAATTTTTCTTGCAAGCTAGAGGATCCCAACTCCTCTTTCACTGGGGATTGAATCCAGGGGCACTTAACCACTGAGCCACCCCTAGCCTCTTTTTATTTTGAGAGAGGGGTTCACTAAGTTGCTAAGGCTGGCTTTGAACTTGTGATCTTCCTGCCTCAGCCTCCCAAACCACTGGGATTACAGGTTATGGGCATGTGCCTCTATGCCCAGTAAGGATTTCTCTTTTTATTCTAAAATGAGATATCATCATCTTTATCATTCTTTTCTGTTTTTTTTTTTTTTAATCATTCTTTTTCTGTTTTTCCTGACTTCTCTTTGTCTGATTCTCTGGTCTGGCTTTCTATGTTAGTACTGGGATATTTGACTATTATCTCATCCTTTAGACTGACTTCCTTTTTTCTGTCTTCAGAGAGTATCCCAAACTTGAACTATTACCTGTCTGGTTGTATTTTCCTCTCATGCTGACCTTGAGTTTTCTCCCTGTTCTGTCTGATTCACAGCATCTGATGAACTCTCTATATAGCCCTTTCCCAGTCTTCCTTCTCCCTAGGCTATCTAAACTCAGGGCAAGAATGATACCTCCATGCTAGGAACCATTTCTGACTTCCCTCCTTTGAATTTACTGTCCCAAAATTTTATTGGGTATTCCTGTGAGTGACTAACCTGATAAATTAACTATTAAATATTCTGTACTCAAAAATTCTGCAAGAAACTGGCAATGGATGATGCCTTCTACTGCTGGAAATGTTTAGATTTTAAGAAAACACACAAAGATACAGTGTTTAAAGGTTAAACCAAAGGATCAAAGTGGGGTTTTGAGGCAGTAGAGATTGTTTCCTAGGTAGGGTTTTGCAGAGGTGGAACATGCAGGAGCCTATCCAGGTGTCATCTCAGAAACAGGAGCACTCACTTAAAAATCTCCTCACCTACTCCTAGTGTTAAACAAAATAAGCAGGAGGTAATTGACCTGAGGCTGCCTGAGCATTTTGAGTTCCTATGTAACAAACCACAATCTAACTTACATCATCATACGTAAATAAACAGAAACCTTATTTAAGAAAACGTTTTGGTAACAAGTAGCTGAGTTTCAGCCAATCACAGGCAGCCAACTGATCAGACCATGCTCAGATCAGGCAAACTTCTAGCAATAACCAATGAACTTATTTCTTTGTATAACCTGTGAAAGCTCACTGCCCACACTGCAGAGTGCTCTCTGACTTTCTTTTGGTTTTGAGTGTTTCCCAATTGATGAATCATTTTTTGCTCAAATAATAATCTGCAAAATTGAATCTGGCTAAAATGTTTCTTCTACCAGCAGGTACTTCTAGTCAGTCATTTCTGTCAGCAAATTCTCTCTTTGGAAGTCAATTAGTCTTGTGGTTCTTTGCACCTTACTGTGAATTACTGCAAGCTTGATTCCTCCATGACACTTGTATGAGATACTTGGTCCTTGGGAACACAGTGTTTAGGAGTGAGGTTCAGAATGCAGCAGAAGGGTCACTTTGGAGCAAGGAGCATTTCTGAAGGAAGGAAGACCTCATCCATGTTCAGTTGTGAGGGGATATGAGCTCTTAGAAGGCCAAGTGCAGTACTTGGGGTAGGGTGTCAGGGGCTGGTAGAAAGGGGTCAAAGATAAACCTGGCTGAACTTGCTGCTTCAAGTTCTCCTCTGCTGATTTTGGGCAGGGAGGCATTTCAAACAGCACTACCTTATCAGGTTGGTCCTACTATGAGAAAGTCTACAAATGCCCTTATGTGAAGGTCCTGGGTCTCCATTCCTTCTTAGTATACTTTGATATAAAGACCCTTGTAATTGCAGTATATAGGTGTTAGGATCTTAGACTTCACAGACACACTGGGTTCAAACTGTAATTGTTTCTGAAATTCCATCTGTTACCTCAAGGGCTCAGGGAAGATGGGTTAAAGTATCTGCAATGTAATAGTGTTCAGTTAAGTGTTAGCTATCATTATTTGTAGTAATCTTACTCACTCGCTATAGGTGACCCTGCACTGTTTCTTAATACTTTGGTCTTCAATTTCCTTATCAGCAAAGTTATGATTATAAAGCTCAACTCACTGGTTCATTGTGAGGAGAAGATGAGAAACACAGGTCTAGCAACAACTGCAGTAAATGGGGTGAGTTGTTAATAATGGCTACTGATTATACTTCCTGGTTGGGGACGAATTTGAACAAATATCAACAGAGGTCTCTTTCTTCAGCAATGAGCAAGGTAAGTGATAGGTCCTTAGTAGAAGTAGATTAGGTTTGGGGGAATTCAAATGCCTTTCCCATTCCTATACCCCTTCCATGACAAATTCCCAGCAAGTGCATGTCTTGTTTCTCGTGGGTCAGATGCAAAAACCCAATAACACTCTGTAACTCAGCCTCCACTGAAGTGTTCACTGGACGACATTAGATCAATGAAGAACAAGAGAAATGGGAGGTGGAAAAGTAGAAAGCATCTAACTTTTAGATTCTAGCACAAACTAAGATTGGACCATTTCCTACCATGCTGCCAAAGTCTTGTCAAACACCTGGCAAACTGCACCATTGTCCAACAGGTAAGGCAGGCCTTACCTTCAGGCTGATTTGGTTGGTTTCATTGTTTTCCAGAGGAAAGATATTTTCAGAAGGAATGTGGGACCATTTTTTCTGACGAAGTTGATTATCTCTTTTATATTTTCTGTGGAAGGAACAGAATCAGTTGATAGGTTTTATTAGTGTCCATGCTGTTCAGTTTCTGAACACCAGGAGAAATTTAGGACCCTGGTTTTCTCAGGCAGACATGTGTTGAGGAAGACTAGCTCAGTGGTGAGACTCTCCATGCCCCAAACTGGCCAGTGCTGGCCATTAGTGGACCCAGAGGAGGTTTCATGGACTTCTATGTTCTTTTGAGTTTGTTTCATTTTACTTTCCTTGATCCTTCACTATAATAAGGGGTCTGAACCGATGACATGGAAACATGAGGGAACAAAACAGAAAAAAAAAATCAAAACTGATAGCCTTACATGGCAGAAATGTTCATTTTTAAACCACCAATGAAACACACCAGATTCTAAGTAAGCCAGTTCCTTTTACACATCTGTGCCTGATGTTTAGAGAAAATGGAAGAGCACAGAGACAATGCAACAACATGTGTCCTAATTTATAAAATGTTAGAATCTTGTCTGCACATGAGGAAGAATTCTTGAGTTTTGAGGAAGGCTCACTTTCAGCTTTACAGATATTGCCAAATTGTTTCCCACAGTGGTAGCACCAATTTACCTTCCCATGTTGTTAAGAATATTTAGTATTGTTAATTTTTCCCCTTCTCTTTATGATGTATGTTAATGGTGTGTTAGTTTTGCTTTAGTTTGCATTTCCTTGATTACTAGAGAGATAATCTTTTCTAATATTTGCTACATATTTTATAGAATATATAGAATTATAGAATTATGTAGAATCATTTACTTATAATTTCTCTAATATTTTTTATTGTGCAATTTTTTCTTTTCTTTTTCTTACTAACTTTTGTGAGTTCTTTATGTCTTCTGAAAAACAAGAAAATACCTTCTCACAGTTTATTTTTTTAACATTGCTTTATGGAAAATTTTTATTTTACTAGGGCCATATTTGTAGAGTTTTCTTCTTCGACTTTTTTTTGATCTATGACTGAATCACACTTTCCCAACCTGACTTCATAAAGTCATTTCCTAAATTTCTTCTATGTTCTGAAATTATTTTTTCACATGCAGATCTTTTTTTCTTTCAGTTTTGCTACCAGGGATTAAACACAGGGGTGCTGAACCACTGAGCCACATCCCCAGCCCTTTTTTTACTGTTTATCTTGAGACAAGTTCTCACTAAGTTGCTTAGGGCCTTGCTAAATTGCTGAGGCTGGCTCTGAACTCATGATCCTCTTGCTTCAGCGTCCCAAGTCACTGGGATTACAGGCGTGCACCACCACACCCAACCTATTTTATGTAGTTTTAATTTCACTTTTTACTTGTGGGATGCCTACTGTAATATTACCTCTGTAATATAAGCAAATCCCTATACTTGCTTGAGTCTCTGTAATCAATCGTCTTTTCCATTGACCTATTTGTCCCTGAATACCTTTTTGTTTTTTAGTCATTTGACAAACTGCACCTCATCTTTTCAAGTTCGTTTATAATGCCTTTCTCATACTTTCCTAAGCAGAAATCATTATTTTCCTCCTATGCTTCCATCCAATTCTATTAAATACACATAAATAGCATAATATTAACCAATTATTTTTACAGTAAGACTGGGAGCATGGAGAATGACTCTTGAGACATCAAAGGCAGCCAGGCTTCCATCTCTGCACCCATGGAGACTCTTGGAGCTCAACGAGCTAACTGTCATTCATATTGAATTAGGGATTCTATAGGCCATTTACTACTTTTCTTGTTATATTGGAAGAATACATGAATGACAACCATTTGCCTGGTCTCCTAGAGGAGACTCTGGCCATGAGGAAGTCTTCTTTCTGCTTCCCATGCTTAGAAACAATGGGAATTACTTGTTACTTTTGTCTTGCAATTTGCTCCTCTCTTAAGCTGACTCTCATTTGGACTTGGTTTCTGAAGGAAATTTTGGCTTCTGCTCATTCTTGATTAAATGGTCACACTGTCTATTGTGTGTATTTCTAAGCAATACGGTTACAGGAGCCCAGCTCTGCCTCTGGATTGAAGAAAACAGCCCACTTCCTTCCTGCTAAAATAGGAAATTTGGAATAGATGATTTCTAAATCCTCTAGCAACCTAAATATCATGTAGTACAATGATTTTAAAATCTCCCACAATATGCCAATAAAACAGTGAGAATAGCTAGTTTCATTTACATAATGCTTATTATATTGCACTCTGTATACATGACCCATTTCTAATTCTCATGGCAGCTCAGAGAAAGAAACTGAAGCAAAGTAACTTGTTTAAGTTGTTAAGTAATGTGCTTGAGACCTCATAATTGGTAAATCACAGAACTGGGTCTGAGTTCAGGCATTTGACTCCAGAGCTCTAATCTGCCCCCCAGGTAATATTCTGTCCTTATGTAGTCTTTGATGCAGAATGCCTTCATGATCTTAGATCTGTCTAGAGATCTCCTTGTGAGCATGTGTGAACAGCAGAGTCAGATCTCTGCCTCCTTCCTCCTCTGAATGAGGAGCATTCTGTGGCAAGGAGGGGAGATACCTCAGCACCAGGAGAGCAATGATCAGGACCAGCACCACTATCCCTGTGAGCGTGAAGACAGCAATCATCAGGATCTGAGGGCCTATGGCAGGAAAGAGTAGAAAATGCATTAGCAGGATCTTTGAGAAGAGAATGAAAACATTTCAAAGATTCTACTTGGGGAAGGGACAGAGAAAGTCCTTTTGAAAAACATTTTTTTATTAATTGTTTCTTTTTTTTAAAATTTTTTATTGTTGGTTGTTCAAAACATTACATAGTTCTTGATATATCATATTTCACACTTTGATTCAAGTGGGTTATGAGCTCCCATTTTTACCCCATATACAGATTGCAGAATCACATCAGTTACACATCCATTGATTTACATATTGCCATACTAGTGTCTGTTGTGTTCTGCTGCCTTTCCTATCCTCTACTATCCCCCCTCCCCTCCCCTCCCCTCCCCTCCCCTCCCCTCTTCTCTCTCTGCCCCCTCTACTGACATTCATTTGTCCCCCTTGTATTATTTTTCCCTTTCCCCTCACTTCCTCTTGTATGTACTTTTGTATAACTCAGAGGGTCTCCTTCCATTTCCATGCAATTTCCCTTCTCTCTCCCTTTCCCTCCCACCTCTCATCCCTGTTTAATGTTCATCTTCTTCTCATGCTCTTCGACCCTACTCTGTTCTTAGTTACTCTCCTTATATCAAAGAAGACATTTGGCATTTGTTTTTTAGGGATTGGCTAGCTTCACTTAGCATAATCTGCTCTAATGCCATCCATTTCCCTGTAAATTCTATGATTTTGTCATTTTTTAATGCAGAGTAATACTCCATTGTGTATAAATGCCACATTTTTTTTATCCATTCATCTATTGAAGGGCATCTAGGTTGGTTCCACAGTCTTGCTATTGTGAATTGTGCTGCTATGAACATCGATGTAGCAGTGTCCCTGTAGCATGCTCTTTTTAGGTCTTTAGGGAATAGACCGAGAAGGGGAATAGCTGGGTCAAATGGTGGCTCCATTCCCAGCTTTCCAAGAAATCTCCATACTGCTTTCCAAATTGGCTGCACCAATTTGCAGTCCCACCAGCAATGTACAAGTGTACCCTTTTCCCCACATCCTCGCCAGCACTTGTTGTTTGACTTCATAATGGCTGCCAATATTACTGGAGTGAGATGGTATCTTAGGGTGGTTTTGATTTGCATTTCTCTGACAGCTAGAGATGGTGAGCATTTTTTCATGTACTCGCTGATTGACTGTATGTCCTCCTCTGAGAAGTGTCTGTTCAGGTCCTTGGCCCATTTGTTGATTGGGTTGTTTGTTCTCTTATTGTCTAATTTTTTGAGTTCTTTGTATACTCTGGATATTAGGGCTCTATCTGAAGTGTGAGGAGTAAAGATTTGTTCCCAGGATGTAGGCTCTCTATTTACCTCTCTTATTGTTTCTTTTGCTGAGAAAAAACTTTTTAGTTTGAGTAAGTCCCATTTGTTGATTCTAGTTATTAACTTTTGTGCTATGGGTGTCCTATTGAGGAATTTGGAGCCCGACTCCACAGTATGTAGATCGTAGCCAACTTTTTCCTCTATCAGACGCAGTGTCTCTGATTTCATATCAAGCTCCTTGATCCATTTTGAATTAACTTTTGTGCATGGCGAGAGAAAGGGATTCAGTTTCATTTTGTTGCATATGGATTTCCAGTTTTCCCAGCACCATTTGTTGAAGATGCTATCCTTCCTCCATTGCATGCTTTTAGCCCCTTTATCAAATATAAGATAGTTGTAGTTTTGTGGATTGGTTTCTGTGTCCTCTATTCTGTACCATTGGTCCTCGTGCCTGTTTTGGTACCAGTACCATGCTGTTTTTGTTACTATTGCTCTGTAGTATAGTTTGAAGTCTGGTATCGCTATACCTCCTGATTCACACTTCCTGCTTAGCATTGTTTTTGCTATTCTGGGTCTTTTATTTTTCCATATGAATTTCATGATTGCTTTCTCTATTTCTACAAGAAATGCCATTGGGATTTTGATTGGCATTGCATTAAACCTATAGAGAACTTTTGGTAATATTGCCATTTTGATGATGTTAGTTCTGACTATCCATGAACAGGGTATATTTTTCCATCTTCTAAGATCTTCTTCTATTTCTCTCTTTAAGGTTCTGTAGTTTTCATTGTATAAGTCTTTCACCTCTTTTGTTAGGTTGATTCCCAAGTATTTTATTTTTTTTGAAGATATTGTGAATGGAGTGGTTGTCCTCATTTCCATTTCAGAGGATTTGTCGCTGATATACAGGAATGCCTTTGATTTATGCGTGTTGATTTTATATCCTGCCACTTTGCTGAATTCATTTATTAGCTCTAATAGTTTCTTTGTAGACCCTTTTGGGTCTGCTAGGTATAGAATCATGTCATCTGCAAATAGTGATAATTTAAGTTCTTCTTTTCCTATTTTGATGCCTTTAATTTCTTTCGTCTGTCTAATTGCTCTGGCCAGTGTTTCGAGAACTATGTTGAACAGAAGTGGTGAGAGAGGGCATCCCTGTCTTGTTCCAGATTTTAGAGGGAATGCCTTCAATTTTTCTCCATTCAGAATGATGCTAGCCTGAGGCTTAGCATAGATTGCGTTTACAATATTGAGGTATGTTCCTGTTATCCCTAGTTTTTCTAGAGTTTTGAACATAAAGGGATGCTGTACTTTGTCGAATGCTTTTTCCGCATCTATGGAGATGATCATATGGTTCTTATTTTTAAGTCTATTGATGTGGTGAATAACATTTATTGATTTCCGTATATTGAACCAGCCTTACATCCCAGGGATGAATCCTACTTGATCATGGTGCACAATTTTTTTGATATGTTTTTGTATCCGATTCGCCAGAATTTTATTGAGGATTTTTGCATCTAGGTTCATTAGAGATATTGGTCTGTAGTTTTCTTTCTTTGAAGTGTCTTTGTCTGGTTTAGGTATCAGGGTGATGTTGGCCTCGTAGAATGAATTTGGAAGTTCTCCCTCTTTTTCTATTTCCTGAAGTAGCTTGAAAAGTATTGGTATTAGTTCCTCTTTAAAGGTTTTGTAAAACTCTGCTGTATACCCATCCGGTCCTGGGCTTTTCTTAGTTGGTAGTCTTTTGATGGTTTCTTCTATTTCCTCAATTGATATTGGTCTGTTTAGGTTGTCTATATCCTCCTGACTCAATCTGGGCAGATCATATGACTTAAGAAATTTATCGATGCCTTCACTATCTTCTAATTTATTGGAGTATAAGGATTCAAAATAATTTTTTGATTATCTTCTGTATTTCTGAAGTGTCTGTTGTGACATTGCCTTTTTCATCCCGTATGCTAATAATTTGAGTTCTCTCTCTTCTTCTCTTCGCTAGCATGGCTAAGGGTCTGTCGATTTTGTTTATTTTTTCAAAGAACCAACTTTTAGTTTTGTCAATTTTTTCAATTGTTTCTTTTGTTTCGATTTCATTAATTTCAGCTCTGATTTTAATTATTTCTTGCCTTCTACTTCTTTTGCTGTTGTTTTGCTCTTCTTTTTCTAGGATTTTGAGATGAAGTATGAGATCATTTATTTGTTGGTTTTTTCTTTTTTTAAGGAATGAACTCCAAGCAATGAATTTTCCTCCTAGAACTGCTTTCAATGTGTCCCATAGATTCCGATATGTTGTGTCTGTGTTTTCATTAATCTCTAAGAATTTTTTAATTTCCTCCTTGATGTCTTCTATAACCCATTGATCATTCAGTAACCTATTGTTCATTCTCCAAGTGATATATGCTTTTTCCTTCCTTCTTTTATCGTTGATTTTCAGTTCCATTCCATTATGATCAGATAGGATGCATAGTATTATCTCTACTCCTTTATATTGTCTAAGAGTTGCCCTGTGACATAATATATGATCTATTTTTGAGAAGGATCCATGTGCTGCTGAGAAAAAAGTGTAACTGCTTGATGTTGGGTGGTATATTGTGTACATGTCAATTAAATCTAGGTTATTAATTGTGTTATTGAGTTCTATAGTTTCCTTATTCAACTTTTGTTTGGAAGATCTGTCCAGTGGCGAGAGAGGTGTGTTGAAGTCTCCCATGTTTATTGTATGGTGGTCTATCAGACTCTTGAATTTGAGAAGAGTTTGTTTGATGAACATAGCTGCACCATTGTTTGGGGCATATATATTTATGATTGTTATGTCTTGTTGGTGTATGGTTCCCTTAAGCAGTATGTAGTGTCCCTCTTTATCCCTTTTGATTAACTTTGGCTTGAAATCTATTTTATTTGATATGAGTATGGACACTCCTGCTTGTTTCCGAAGTCCATATGAGTGATATGATTTTTCCCAACCTTTCACCTTCAGTCTATGTATGTCTTTTCCTATCAAATGCGTCTCCTGTAGGCAGCATATTGTTGGGTCTTGTTTTGTGATCCATTCTACTAGCCTGTGTCTCTTAATTGGTGAGTTTAAGCCATTAACATTTAGGGTTATTATTGAGATATGGGTTGTTCTTCCAGCCATATTTGTTTATTTATGTTACTAAACATGGTTTGCTTTCCTCTTTGATTATTTTTCCCCCCTTTACTGTCCTACCTCCCACTGTTGGTTTTCATTGTTATTTTCCATTTCCTCTTCCTGTAATGTTTTGCCAAGGATATTTTGAAGAGATGGTTTTCTAGCTGCAAATTCTTTTAACTTTTGTTTATCGTGGAAGGTTTTAATTTCATCTTCCATCCTGAAGCTTAATTTCGCTGGATACACAATTCTTGGTTGGAACCCATTTTCTTTCAGTGTTTAAAATATGTTATTCCAGGATCTTCTAGCTTTCAGAGTCTGTGTTGAAAGATCAGCTGTTATCCTGATTGGCTTACCCCTAAATGTGATCTGCTTCCTTTCTCTTGTAGCTTTTAAAATTCTCTCCTTATTTTGTATGTTGGGCATCTTCATTATAATGTGTCTAGGTGTGGGTCTCTTATGATTTTGCACATTCGGCGTCCTGTAGGCTTCTAGGATTTGGGATTCTGTCTCATTCTTCAAGTCTGGGAAGTTTTCTTGTATTATTTCATTGAATAGATTGCTCATTCCTTTGGTTTGAAACTCTGTCCCTTCCTGTATCCCAATGACTCTTAAATTTGGTCTCTTGATGTTATCCCATATTTCTTGGATGTTCTGCTCATGGTTTCTTAACAGTCTTGCTGAGCTGTCTATGTTCTTTTCAAGTTGAAATACTTTATCTTCATTGTCTGATGTTCTATCTTCTAAGTGTTGTACTCTGCTGGTAGTATTCTCAATTGAGTTTTTAAGTTGGTTTATTGCTTCCTGCATTTCTAGGATTTCTGTTTGTTTGTTTTTTATAACCTCTATCTCCCTGTATAGTTGATCTTTTGCTTCTTGGATTTGTTTATGTAATTCATTGTTGAAGTGATCTTTCATTGTCTGATTTTGCTGTCTGATGTCTTCCTTGAGACTCCAGATCATCTGAAGCATGTATATCCTGAATTCTTTATCTTACATTCCATCTGCTGCAGCTATTACCTCTTCTAACGTTGAGTTGACCTGCATTGCTTGTGGTCCTTTCTTTCCTTGTCTCTTCATACTGTTCGCTTTCCTTTCTACTTGGTGAAACTGTTGTGCTATTGAATTTTCCCCCTATATATTTATATTGGTCTTGTATAGTTGCAAAGTCTCCCTCGCAGGCGCGGGTGGCGGCTCTGCCCCTCCTCCAATTGGGGCAATGTGCCTACCACGCCGGCAGGCCGCTGGGCCTGCTCTGCTGGTCGGTAGCAAGTCCGCCTACCTTGCAGGCACGGGCGGCGGCTCTGTCCCTCTGCAGGCTGCTAGGCTTGTTCTGTCGGTGGTCGCAGTTCTGCCTACTTTGCAGGCGCAGGCAGCGGCACTGCCCCTCTGCAGGCCTCTGGGGCTGTTCTGCCAGTGGGTCGCAGGTCTGCCTACCTTGCAGGCGCGGGGGTGGGGTGCGGCTCTACCCTTCCTCAGGCCACTGGGCCTGTTCTGTCTGTCGGTTGCAGGTCTGGCCTGTTCTGTTGGTGGTCACAGTTCCGTCTACCTTGCAGGCGCGGGGGGAAGGGGCGGCTCTGCCTCTCAGCAGGCCACTGCGCCTGTTCTGCCGGTGGGTCGCAGGCCCTCCTACCTTGTAGGAGTGGTTGGCAGCTCTGCCCCTCCGCAGGCCACTGGGCCTTTTCTGTGGGTGGTCACAGTTCCGTCTACCTTGCCGGCGCCGGGGGACGGGGCGGCTCTATTAATTGTTTCTTGGTAATATATGTCCTGTGTTCCAGTCCTGAAAAAAGCAGTCTGGCATGTGTCCAGGGAAAGCAGTTTAATTTCAGCTCTCATTGAAGTCTATATTTCTCTTTTATCTCTAACAGGAATCACCAAATGGTTATAAGAACATAAAGTGGTTTCCAGCACACAAATAATTGTGGGAGTAGAAGCCTACCTGCTGTCCTTGAAACCAATATACCCCAGGAGGTTTCACAGAGAAGAAACAGACAGTTATTTTTTAAATTCAGAACACATGTTGGAAGAAGAGTCAGTGTAGACTGTTAAATGACAGCATTGCATGCTGGTTCTTTCCAACCTCTCTGGGTTATTGAGGTAGTCAGTGAGGAATGTGATTTTTGTTATTAGAACACTAGTGTATGGGTGGATGTATTGTATTAAGTAGATGGAGTTAAGTTGAGAGATTCTCAGAAAAGTTAGTGGGAAAATGTGGCTCCAACTCCAGGAAGCATTGAAGCAGAGTCTGAGAATGTGAAGGCCTATGCCTGGGAGGAGAAGGCCCACCATCATAAAACCATACAGAGAAATCATGGCTCACACAGCCCACAGTGATTCCTGTTGGGAAAGGAAATCCGTGGGTTCAAAATGGAATGGATTCCAAAAAATAGAATGTGTAAGAAGCTAAAAAACAATAGAAATATGGTTAAGACACAATTCTTTCTACATAAAGAGAGAGAAAAATGAAGGGAAGAAGGAAAGAAAGGAGGGAGAGAAGAGGTGCCCCAAAGAGAAACTCTCAGGGAAAAATGTTCAAGAAAGGCATAATCCAAAAATGAGACAAAGTCAAATGAGGCCTGATTTTGTGTATTTTAAAAAGGAGAGACAATTCTTTTTATTTTGTGTGGTATAAAAGAGAAGCTTTGGAATCATATATAAAGAAATGTTATCACAGCATAATATTTAGCTTTGTATAAATATTTACGTCATGATAATGATGAAAATGTTTACTTACTTCAATTTATAGAATCAACTTATAGGTAAAGACTAAAGAACTATGATATGATTGCCAAATAAATATTAACAATCTTGATAAATTAAAGAAAAATAAAGGAGAGAATGGGAGATGGAAAGAGGGTAGAAGGAATGATTGGGGAACTTTTAGCTTCATCTCACGAAATAGGGGAGCAAGAAATTTTTATAAACAGTTGATTGAACAACACTAGAAGCTCATGTATATTAATTAAATACCTAATAAATATATTGACAAAAAAAGGTGATATTGAGAAGTAAGGAGGACTAGTGAAGAACTAAATCTTAATTCATAACACAAAAGATAGATAACATCTAGAGCTTTTAAATCAAGAAACATTACTTAGAAATATACTGAAGAGACTGAGAGTCTGGGGACACACAGAGGTGGGACCAGGCATGCTCACCTTCCATTGTGAACATTTCTACTACTGGACTGAAAAATCACATACAAGAATTTTTCTTTGCTAAAAATATAATTAATGAAGGTGCCCTGAAGAGGAAACACCAAGATCTCTCTATTAAAGTAGCGCCCTTCTTTCCTATCTTCCCTGTCATGGCACCATGACACAGAATCCTTGAGACTATGGTCCATGATCTACTTGTTTGTTCCTGTACCTTTAGCACATATCAGGCCTGAGACCTGCTAAAATATCAATTGAAAATGACTAAATGAAAAAAAAAGAAGAAGAAAGAAAAAAGAAAATGACTGAATGAAAAAATAATTGAATAAAAGTTTGGCCTTGCTCATCTTACTAACTGAAAGAGGCTAGGGAAAGGAATCCAAATATTAAGACACATAAATTCATGTCAAAAACTGGTATGCCGTTAGACTTAGGTTACACATTACATGCATTTTAGAATAATTTTTGTGTCATCACATCATATTCTAATGAAGTAATCCTTTTTTTTTCTGAAGTGGGGTGCTTTTTGTGGGGTTAAATGTTGCAGCACTCTTTTAAGGGTGTATGGTACATTTGAAAGTTTAAGCTTTGCAACCATACAGCTGCCTCTAACTACCTGTTTTGTGCTAAAAGGAAATTTTCAACAGTGAAAATGTGAGTTGTGGATTTATCTCATCTGGGCAGAAATAAATTCATACCTTGGAGATGAGGTAACATTGTGGGCATGTTTGTCTTTGGTGATGGCCGGCCGTATGTCACTACAATCACCACTTCCATCATTACTATTACTACTCCCACTTCTATCACACCAGACAAATAACAAGAGTGAGACCAAGAAGTGCAGTTTCAACAGTGCAGATGATTGCACTCAGCGGCCTACTAAAATTGCACATTCCCTGGACTAGCACAAGAATTAGAGAATGTGGTAGTCTCAGCCCATCTCAAGCCCCATCTGCCTCTTGCAGTATACACATCTCACTGTGCTAGGTGTAATTATGACATTTACACATAGTATTTACATATGCCATGTACAATTTAATATAGTTTTAAATTCAACATGCTTTTTAGTTCTGCTTGTTAGGTTGTCTGGGTCACAGTAGTTCTAAGGCTAAGCTTTGGCTGCCTCCTGGTGGTCACTGTGATTATTACATCCTATTTATCTCTTCCCAAGGAATGCAGAATGACCTTATAACTGCAAGGTCATATGACACTATGATTAAAAGGAACCCTAAGTCTCCTGTTGTAGCAGAGGAAGAAACTCACACTCAGAGAAAAGAAGGAAAATGACTAAAATTAACACAGTGTAAATTAGTGCTGGAGTTCAGTGTAGAAATACAGTTATCGCATGTCATCATTCATTGATTTCAAGGCATATGTTGAGGGGTGGAGAGGATAGGAATAAATAATGGACTGTACCTTTAAAAATATAAAAAGACATGTAAACAAATATAAATGCTAGGAGTCAGGTAGGGTAAGAGCAAGTTAAATAAGATTAATAACCTCCTGGGTTGTTAAAATAAGTTAGGACAAATGAAATAAAGTTAAATCTTGAAATGAGTGTATGTTTGCCAGTTGAATGGGGGAGGGTAATAAATTCTAGACAGAGGGAGTAGCATGAACAAGGACACAGGGGCACAAATTTGTATGCCCTTCCTTTAAAGAGGTAGGAGGAAGTTGAGAGTGGGGAAGGGATTTTTCAAGAGAAAAGATATGGCTGGAAAAATAGGAAGGTCATGAGCATATTGTACTCTATTCAGTCATTTGGACTTTGTTCTGCAGGTAGAGAGAGCTTCCAGTAGAAGTGTTGGCAACAGTGTGGTGATGTGAGGGGTTGCCTTGGAGGTGGGAGCACTGGAGCAGGAAGGCTGCTGGATGTTGCTATAATCCAGGAAGCAGATGATGAGGGCTCTGAGGAGGATACAACCAGATCTGCATTATCCACATTGTTGTATCCCAGATGCTTAGCACATCTTGGGGCACTAACTAACTCTTCCTTAAATGAATGAATAGACAGTGAGGGTGTGATAGCCAGATGAAATATTCTGATTAGTTAGCAAGTGTGTACACAGAAAAAAAGGCCAAGCATGCATTCCTTATTTGTATACTATTAGATTATTTGTATACTTTACTTGTAAAGTATAAAACTATAGTAACAGGGAAGTAATGGAAAGTTCTGGCTCAGTTTTCTAGTTAACTGAAAATGGGGTGAAGTTGCCCAGGATAATATAATGCCTCTGTGCTACAAAATATAAATATTTCATGTGATATCTTTTAAGTAAATAATGAGAGTGCTCAAAAATTACTTTTTGAGAAGTTTAGCACTTTAAAAATCACAGCCTTCTATTAAGTAACTAAAAACTTAAACACTGATAAAAACCATACTAAAATTACAAACAACATTGTCACTGAGAGCTGTAATTAGGAGAAAGAAAATAATATTTTAATTCAAGAAGTTACAAAAAGAAGAAGTAGAGAGTTTCAGAAGCCCATGGTAAAAGAAAGAGCTATTTAGAAAGTCAGGTTTGGTTTAGAACTAGGAAGCTTGAAGTTCATTCTAGGGATAATAAAGAAAGCTGATTAAAGAAAAACCAGCTTCCAAAAGGAATGCCAACAGTTCCAAATTGCTTGTTGTTTAAAAGACTATGATCCCCAGCCCCACCTCCTTTTGTGCTTTAGTCAACTGCTAATGTCTTTTGAATAAAAGCACGGGAATAATTTTGAACCAAAAGTGACTGATGCAGTGAAAGAGAACTAGGACATTACAGCTTTGGCACAAGCAAGCCCACTGAAGCAGAAATGTGCCCCCTAAGGCACATCAAAATTCCAGAATTTCTGGCTGCAGAGCAGGGCTGGGTTAGAAATATTTTTAGCTTATAATTTTTAAATGCTTTTTAAAAGTGATAAACAAATATAATCAGTAGAAAATATTGAAAATTCTGAAATATACTAAAAAAGAAAAATGTGTATCTTCCAGAATTATTCTACTCAGTAGCTACCACTGTTAAAATTTTAGTCTGTTTCTTTAGAATCTTCCCTCTTTCTTTCTTTCTTTGTACCTGGGATTGAAAGCAGGGGCAGTTAACCAATGAGCCAAAAATCCCCAGCCCTTTTTTTTTTTTAATTTTTTGCATTTTTTTTTTTTTTTAGGTGCAGATAGACACAACACAATGCCTAGACGAGCACTCCACTGCTGAGCCACAATCCCAGGCCCTTCATGTTTTATTTTGAGACAGGGTCTCACTAAGTTGCTTAAAGCCTCGCTAAATTGCTGAGGCTGGCTTTGAACTTGAGATCCTCCTGCCTCAGACTTCCAAGTCACTGGGATCACAGGTGTGAGCCACCACAAACATTATTTCTGCACAATGTTTAACGAAGTTAGCATCCCAGCATCTTAAGTTTCCTATCATTTAAAATTCTCTGCAAATAATTATTTTAATTGGTTGCATGATGCTCCACTTAAGAATGTCTCATAATTTTCTTTAAAAATGTATTAATGGTATAATGGTATTTACTTTTTTTTTTTTTTTTTGCATCTTTGGGTGTATTTGTCCAAATGTAAAATTTTTTCCCTAAAGACAGTTTAACAATATGGAATTACTGATCATCATTTTAAGTCCTGGCCAAAGCCAGTCATGGATGGAATATTCCAACACTTTATGGCTGAGGAGATACCTGTTCTGCCCAACCTGCTGATGATCAATGTCACAGAGTTGCCTCGCATCTTGCCTGGGTGACAACCTAGCCATGTTGGGCTTTTTATGATGGAGAGACTCTCATCTGATTTGGGTGGGAAACCTTCACTGTAACTGAAATATATGTCCGAGGAAGGAATGGGGGACATGATAGGGGAACATAATCACCAGCCACACCTCAGCTTGATAAAGCATGTATTCATTGCTGAAATAGGTGTCCTTTGAACTTTTCCCAGTAAAATATAAATGGAGAAAAAGTACATGTCTCCCTCTCATTTTTGTCAATTGCCAAACTTTAGACTTCTATGGGATAATTTATGTCCAAGGGTACAACACATTTTTAAAAGATGGGTCTGGCAAAATTAGAATAGGGGTATTTTCCGTGTTTAATCAGAACTTTAATGTAATTCATGGTTCAGGGAAATAAAGTCCACATTTACAAACCTGGAAAATTTAGTTGGAGGAACAAACCAAACAATAATAATCATAAATTAACTTCATAAACCATATAGTTTACTCTTCTTACTAGAAAAACAATTTTAGGGAAAGGAAATTCACTCAGAATATCTTACCCCGGCCTGGGATATCATTAGGAAGTTTACGGTTCCTCCAGACGAATGTGGGGTACATGTCCTCTGTAGTGGTACTATTTGTGTGGGTGTCATAAGTCAAAAGAATCTTGTACTGTGTCAGGGCACAAAAAAGAAATGGATGAACAGGTGAGGTCTCCTGTCTTGCCCAGTGATATTTGCATTTAAATAACACTTCTCACTGGAACAAGGTAATTGTAAAAAAGCTTGGAACTAGTTAGGATCTGTTTATTGGTTCATGGCATGAACATGGATTTATTTTTTTCTTGTGAACAAAATTTTTATTTACACACTGTATCTAGGAGCACATAAACTCTTAAACAATTAATTTCCAAAAATGTGCAAGAAATTACTATAATTTGCTTACAAACCAAAACACATATTAAAATCAATGGACTTTGGATAGTGCGTTCTGTGGTGTACGAACATGGATTTAATTTCCATGTGGGCCAATTAGTTTTATATATCTTTATGGCCATGTACAATACCATTAGTCTCTGCCCAACACAGTTACTTTAATTCTTTAGAGAACTAGTCCATGTCGTTCATTTTTACCAATGTTAAAACAGAGTCCAAGAAAAATTTAAAAGCCAACTCCAATTCTCGCCATACATGGTCACCAGTGTTTTCCACAATATTAAGCTGCTTTTGGAAACCATCATGAGTAAAGATATCACAGGTAAAATCCATTATAACATTTTTTTAATACATGCCAAGGGATCCTGAGATAATTCTACATTCCTTAAATTCTATCAATTTCATAATTTTCTAATCTCTTCTATCCCATTAGGTCCCTACACATGACACTAATTAGTTACTACAATAAAAGATTTATTTTTCAAGTAATCTGCTAAAGGAAACATAAAAGGTATATTCTTAAATTATTATTGCAAATATTGAGACATTTTCTAAGAGACATTGGAAAAATAACCATCCTTCTAAATTTACCACCACTTCTTCAATATACTCTGGACAGATAGTTAACATTTTCAAAATTTTACACTTAAGAACAGAATATATAATTGCATACATTGAGGATAGGAAATATCTTATGTATTAGGACATGGCATATTGAATCTCTACTGAAAACTACCTTTGATATGGACTACCATCTCTGTAGCTGTCTTGAGAAGTAATCTCTGGTTTTCCCAAATATACATAATACAATTGATAGCATTAGATTATTGAAAAATTCAACCAAATTTGCTTTTAGAGCGGATAAATGCAGAGAGCAAAGTTTTTCACTTTGAGGAGTTGTCTGAGGCTGAGATAAGATATCATACATGTCTGCCTCTCTCCATGGGACATGAGGGCATCATCCGAGGAGCAAATACTTGGAGGAGGGTGTAGGTATATTTGTAGTTCCTATTAGTGGTTGAAACATTGAGGAGATCCAATTTTAAGGTATTCCCATGGATTTTATTCCAAAAATAGCATTATATTAAAGGTTCATTATAGTAACTAAAAACTATAGATTACTTCTCTGAGATGTTGCCCCCAAATTTCCAGTGTACCTTTCCAAACTGCACATCTTTTCTCTAGTTTTTCACATTTGTCATTGTGGATGTCTTTTGCAAAGCTAGGTCAATATACATACACTCAATATAAGGCAGGTCATAACATTCACTCTGGAAAATGAAAAAATGCATGACTTTTTCTCTTAGATTCCCCAGATATATCAGAATCTGATCTGTTGAAGGAAAAAGCATTTTATTGACCATTTGGTTGGCTGGAACAGTGGCTTTCATAGTTTGGATGAACATAACTTTGGATGACAAAGTGGGGTGTTTTCTTTTTAAATTAAATGTTGATCAGCTGTCACCTAGGTGCTGAATAAAAAGCAAAACACCAGAGACATGGAGAGATGAGTTTAACCCACTCCCTTTCTTTACAGGAACTTCTATATAGGTAAGGAAAAAAGAGATATACATTGTAGATAAAGGCAAAACATTATGGGTCTGACTGTGTGCCTGAAGGATTGCACAGGTCATGATTTTCTTGGGAGGTTTTTTTTTAATATTTATTTTTTAGTTGTAGTTGGACACAATACCTTTATTTATTTATTTATTTTTATGTGATGCTGAGGATCGAACCCAGGGCCTTGCACGTGCTAGGCGAGAGTTCTACCGCTGAGCCACAACCCCAGCCCATTTCCCTGGGAGTTCTGATGGAGAGAACAGAGACTATCTCATAGAAATCTTGAGTAGAGAAAATGAATAAGCAATTCTGAGGAGAGACTTGTTATCTTCTCATTGATATTCCATGAATATTCTGATCCTTATATTAATCTATTTTGGATATATATATATATATATATATATATATATATATATGTGTGTTTGTGTGTGTGTGTGTTTTCCCACACACATATGTATGGAGAGTAAATATAATTGATAATCTGGGTAATAAGTTCTATGGTCTAAAATGCTTAAGGAATACTACCCCAAGTAGGGTATACTTATAAAACGGAAATGAACTGCCTTCAGATTCTAAGCATAACTTTTCCAATTGCTTCGCTATCGACCCTCATCAGGTAACTTCAGGTTATCCTCCTCACCCAGTTGTATCACCCCTATGTTTCCTGATAAGCCATCAGACGTACCTTCTGGGTGTCCATGGAGGCATACAGAAGCACCATAGTATTGTCAATATCCCCACAGTCGTCCAAAGTCACAGGACCCGTATAGCCTAGGGCAAAATCAGAGAGCTTTATAGGCCACTATTGACTTCTTGCCTGAAACCACTTGGAACCTGACAGAAAGGTTTCAAATAGCTCTATTTCAAATTTGCTGAAAAGTCGTTAAGCTTAATGTTCTTGTCAGAGGACACTTGAATTGGCTCTTGACCCTGAGATTTCTGAAGGATATTTTTGTGGGAGATGTTGTTTGAGGTAAAAATATTTTTCATTGCATTTAGGATGACACTAAATGTAATCAGTTAATAAATTCCTCAATTATTAGTGACAAACTTTTGCTGAAAATATTTACTAACCTAGTCGCGTAGTGTATAAGTCTAACTTAGACCATAAAAAGAACAAAATCTCTTCACTATCATTTATCTATGAAATAATAGCAGTGTAAGATGAACCTATTAAATGGCTGTTTGGATTTAAAAAGGATCAAATCAGCAATTTCACATGGTTCAACATGATATCTAACACTTATCTCACATTTACGACAAATCATCTCTGTGCTAAGTATTTTCTATGAAGTAATCATTTCATTCTCCCTAGACTACCATGATATGGAAACTATTATCATTTCTATTATCATTTCTATATTATCATTTCTATAAATAAGAAATAATTTATTGATTACATTCAGAAATATTAAGTAATCTTCTCAGGATTGTAAAGCTGATAGGTTATTAAACTAAGACTGAAATAAATGTCTCCTGTCTGAGCCTGGGCCAGGGGCTATTAGGATGCTTGACCATGATCATGGAGGTAAGAAGATTAAGAATGCACTGAAGTGCCTGGGAGAACTTGGGACACAAGGAAGGGTCAATGATTCTCTCTCCCTCCCTGCTTCTTCAGGGGACTGAAATGATCTCTTCTTATCATTGTCATAAGCCACAGCTCCTGGTACAGCCCCTAGATCTAGTGCCAGGCAGCTTCTGCCCACTGAAGCTGACAGAAGACTCTCTGTGCAGTTGGACAAAGGTTTTCCAGAGTAAGACTTTAAAGGCAAGTTAGAGGAAAAAAAAAAGCTTAACAGGAAAATTTCTTTATAATCTCTGGATAAGATCTGGGAAGTGAAAGGTGAGAATGTGGATAGAGACTTGTGAATAAAGGCGAAGTCAATCCAGCAGTTTGGAGGGACATGTGTTGTTTTGGATGGTATTGTTATGAGGGGTTTGGGCAGTTATAGGTTTAATGGAGTCCTGGATCTTTGAAGGATAGAAAGGGAGGTATAAAGAACCAAAATCAAACTACAAATATTTCTCTTCTTGCTAGTCTCTGAGCATAGCCAGGATGCCACTTGTCTAACTGCCTTGTGAGAGCTCATGCTTTCTGAGCCACATGCTTACTCTATGATACCCAAAGGTTCTGAAAGTCTGAGGTATAAACTACTGGGCAGTTATCCAGAGTGGCATTCCTAAAATTGATGCAATGATGTTTGCCCCCAATTGAGTTCAAAGGTCTTAGATCTTGAACCATCAATTGCCACCACCCCCATACCATGCCCCATTTCCCAAAGCCCACATCTCTTCAGCTGTGCTGTTTGCTTATAGGAGACCAGTACCTTGAAATGTGAGGTTCCTGAAAGCGTGCGCAAATTTGGAAGTGGCAATAGCTTCTCCATTCTCAAGAAATATCTTCAGCATGTGCCCAAACAGCAAGGTTCCATCCAAGTAAGCAAGAGCAAAGTCATTTTTTTCCTGAATAAGAAAGGAAAATCTTAAAAAGGGTCCCCCACAAAAAGAGATTCTGGTCTTGAGACTGCAGCAAAATGTTCTTGGGATCAGCAGGTCATTGGAAAGGTAAAGGAATATTTGACCCTTCCCTGGGTCAGTGTTCTTTGTTATTCAGTGGCACAATTCTGCTTTCTCTTGGGATCAATAAAATAAGAATACTCCTTTAGGGAAGTACCTACAGGCAGTTATACTTCTTTCCCATGGTGACAAAAGAAATAACTGCAGCCAAGAAAGTCAACATAAAGCATTTTCATGATTCTTATAAGATTTTATACAGAAATACTTGCTCATAGTTTAATGTTTTATTAAAGCAAAAAAGAAGAACACACATGCATGCACACGGGCACACACACAAAAAAAAAACCTTGTCTTTAAGAATCCTGAATGTGACATGAACAGTTTTGGTGACAGAATACTACCAAGCCTACTTTGAGGACTGGGTATTACTTCAGGCCTCAAATGTCTGCCCTGGGGAGAATAATGGGCAGATCAGAACTCCTCTGTCTCTGTGGCTGTTGCGTGGTGATCCTCACAGAACTGGGCAATGAATTAACACTCTTGCCCCAGTGAGACCAAGTGGTTCTTTTACCTTACGCATTTTGGTCTGCCTGTCTGTGAAGAATCATGTTTGCCAGAGATAGGAAGCAATGCACCTGGGCTGGGGATACAGCTCAGTGTGAGTGCCTGCCTCACATGCACAAGGCCCTGGGTTCAATCCCCAGTAGCACGTGTGCACACACACACACACACACACACACACAGCTTACCGGTAAATTACTCCTGGAGAAAGAGGTATTTATCATGGAATTTCCAGGAGGCAGTGTCAGAACAAGGACATTTTTCATATAATCAGGGGCTATGGCATTGTCCTCAAAGTAGTAGTCACTATAATCAAAAACATATGTTCCTCATAAAATTAAGTTCCTCCCCAAACCGAGCTGCATCTTCCACAATTCATAGAAAATATAACATTGGCCTGGAAAATACTTTAAAACTTTTTTTTTTTAGTAATCTACAAAATTTTCTACCTCCCCCAGATAGAAGTGCTTCCCTCTACATTTGCTAAGATGCATGAGAGAACTTAGGCTGTTGTGATTAACATAGGAAAATGGAAAAGAAAATCAGAATACAGGAACATCTTTGAGGGAAATTTTTGGGCTCTGGACATGTGAACCAATACTTGCTCCAAAGGCTTAATGACCCTGGGTGCTCTTAACAACTTAGAGATATTGGGATATGGTACAGAGAAATATTATCATTAAACTTACTTTCCAGATGGTAAAGCATAAGCATAAAAAGTAAACGTTTTCTCTAGCACTGTAAGCTACTTGACACGTGGGACAGTAGCTCATTGACCCTCATTTCATAAGCTCCTCGATGACGCTTGACACACTGCAGACTCTTGATACTGTCTGAGATTGCTCTGAAAATTATGGGGTTTCTATGCTTCCTAATCATTTGGATGTTTCAAAATGCAAAGAATCTAACATGATCAAACTGCTATCACTAGAGTGATCATCATTTAATGTTTAAACACATCTGTGTGCTAAGGACTGTGTTGACTCTTGCTCATATTATCACATCTAATCCTAAATGGACACGCACAAAATGGACATTTTAATTCTCATTTTACAAACGAGAAGATTTCGTCTCAATATGCTAAGACTCAGAGTCAAAAGGACCAGAAGTGTCAGAATTAGAATTTGAACACAAATTGGTCTATTTTTGAATCTCATGATGTTCTTGAAACTTAGCCATGAGTCCTTGGGGAGTACTCACAAAGGAAAACTAGCATTTTAGCAGTTGATGGAGGGTTTGCTGAAAGTAAAATTATACCAACTTGACTACATTGAAAACAAAGCAGTCACTAGAATTAATGTGTTGGTGGAAGTGAAATGTTGATAACTTCCTATACTTCTATAGCTATAGTTTCATCTAGCTGTGAAACAGGGCTGCATTCATTTCCCTTCACACTAGGAAAAGTACTCTTAGTGTGGGAGTAAAGACCAGGCTAATATCGGGGAGATGGAGAGCAGCAATCACCTCAGGTCTGAATGCAGACAGGTAATGATTAATGGTCCAGTCAGATAAGTAAAGTCACATGATTCAACTCATGGAACAAGGGGCACAGGCACACCAGCAACACCTCCTTTATGCTTAGAATAACTCATATTACTTTGGCACTTGTTAGTGGGCCTCCAGACATATTATCAGATGAGTGCTAAAAATATGTATAGGCTGTGATAAAAGATGGTTTCTACTCTGCAGAATTCATAGTGCAGAAAAAGTGCAGAGAAGTCACTTGGTGGCAATCTTTTCTTCTGCACATCTCTGGGACTGAGAATAGAAAGCATCCAACAAATTTAATCACATTAAGGTACAATGACTAAGTCCAATGTGTTCTGCATTATAATAAGGAGACCATGATTTAATGTCCAAGTGGAAGCCCTTTTCCTCAGACAAATGCTCCAACCATATAGGATACTAGGACAATGTTAGAGTCTGTAAACAAGTCAAGATAACACCTGGCATTTTGCCAGGGGAATGTTAGAGTTCGTAAACAAGTCTGGATGGTGCCTGGCAAAATGCCAGAGGGAGTGGTTTGAGAAGTAACAAAAGCGAGCCATTAAGTGTGGAGATTCCTTATTGGTAGACTGATGTATCTAGTTTATGATAATTAGATAAGCTGTGTGGAATGTATAAATACTGCTCCTGTCCTACAATAAACGGCTCCCACTCCTGCTGTATCAACATACACAAGTTGTTCGTCACCCCCCCGGTTATTTTGCTGCAGCCGGACTGCGGCAGGACAACAGGAATAAACTAGGACTCCTCTGGGCTAATATGGACAACAGTCAACTTGATATAATGGACTATAATGTCTTATTGAGATACTATAGTCCCAAAGAAGTGCAAAGAAAATATTACCACCAAGTGATTAGGTCTTAGAAAGCAAGGAATAATTTTACAAATCAAATCTACATAGCTAAAGCTTTACTCTTAACAAATAGACCAGAAAGAAAAGTAAAAGAGGGTCAAATGCCATTAGCAACTGAAGAAAACAAAATGAGGCCCATATTCACAGGAATAATATTATTGAACGGTTAATTGATTTATCTTTTCCTAGACAAAGACCTTAAAATCAGCGTGGGAATCAGGATCCTAGGTTGATGAGTAGGTCTCATGGATGAATGAACATGGATTTAATGGACCTTTAATAAAATTTTGCATTCAGCAATGATGAAGGTGTCAAAGGACTCTATTCCTGCGAAGCTCACAATTGATTATATGAGAATGAGGGTGAGAAGGAAACTTTAATTCAAACACTACTGTCAAACTGAACCCCTTAAGAGGCTGTGCAAAGACCATGTATCTGTTGGAAGCCCTTGGAGTACTTCCTTTCTGAAAGGCGGTCAGTCCCTCCAGGTATGATACCTACTTGAATAGATCCACTAAGATAATGACAGTGTCTTCAGCCACTTCCTGGTCACCCTTCAGGCTGTTGAAAGTTTCTGGTGTACCACACATAACAATTACTGGAGGAGAGAAAGCAAGACAAGGAGAGAAATAAAAGGTTGTCTGCACAAGATTGGGAGAAAAACCAGTTTTCTGGATTTGAATACAATATGTCCATATTATATTTTTTAAAATTAATACCAATTCCCTAAATCTCACTCCCTTTTTCACTTATGGTTATGAAGTCAGAATAGGACTGCATGGAGTCTTTAAAAATCTTTTGGTCTTGGGCTGGGGATGTGGCTCAAGCGGTAATGCGCTCGCCTGGCGTGCGCGAGGCACTGGGTTCGATCCTCAGCACCATATAAAAATAAAATAAAGATGTTGTGTCCATCGAAAACTAAAAATAAATATTAAAAAAAATTCTCTCTTTCTCTTTAAAAAAAAAAATCTTTTGGTCTGTTCCCTTAATTTCATAGATTTAGGGAGACTGACGCCAAAAGCCAAAGGGGTCCTTTGATTGGTAGATGACTGAGACAACTGAGACAGCTCTGAGCAGAACTCAAGTTGTGAATGCTTATTCCATTACACTAAGGTGAAGTTATTATAGAAGTCATTTTCAGATAAGGGAAGTGCACCCTACCATTTCGAAAATGATTGAAAAGATACAGTAAAAGTGAATATGAAAAGAATTTATAAAGTCCTTCTAAGCAACTTTCCTTGGGCTTTGCCTGTACCTTTTTAACTTGGAACTCAGTCTTAGAAATTTGAGTGACAGAATCCAATCGGAAGCTCTACCAGAAACCATAGCTAACTATTTCCTAAATGCATGGTTTTGTGAGAAAGACGAGTTGGGGGAACTTCATTCAACATTTTTTTATTTGCCGTTTTTGTCCAGTTGAATTGTAAAGAATTTAAGGGCATGAATAATGTTATACTTCTTTTATCCTCAGATCTTGGTTAATGTTTTGCAACTGGTAGGTTTTAATATAGCAAATTCTTAATCACAACAGTTTATTTGAGTGAATTCAGACAATCTGCCAAGAAAGCATCTTTTCTTCAAGGAAATTCTCACAATTGATTTCTTTGTTCCTGATATGTTCTGGTTTATAAAAAGAATTTTATGGAAAGTGCAATAA
Source organism: Marmota monax (assembly GCF_021218885.2). Lineage (NCBI taxonomy): Eukaryota > Metazoa > Chordata > Mammalia > Rodentia > Sciuridae > Marmota > Marmota monax. The sequence goes on from NW_026695227.1 coordinate 3,318,453, forward strand.
ATCACCTAATGATTTATGAGGTTGATTTTATTCCATTAGTTTTTCACACTTGGCTTCTAACTCATGGGGCAGGTGAGATATAGATTAGGAACGTGAGATGATCTTTGCTGCCTTGTAATTTTTCCTGAGCCTGTATATCAATAAACTTATCTTCTTGGTTAGCAGGAGGATCAGGGTTCAGAACATGTGATAGTCACAAATCTAATAATATGTTGGATTAAAGTGCACTTAGCAGTTTACCAATGATAGTTTTTGATATCATTTTAGTTTCTAAAAGCTGGATGTTAGCATAATTATCTATATTCATTATGTGAATATATTTATTCAATCCTACTTTTGTGTTTTTTTTTTCCAGAGGATAAAAGATACAGTAAAAGTGAAACAATGAAGTAACTAATTAACTAATCAATGAAGGAAACAAAATAATAAAGTTGCAAACAATTATAGATCTATAGATCTCCTAAATATACAGAATATATACAGGTAATGACGATAACTATTCAGTGGTAAGTTTGTCAAAATGACTCTGAAGGAAGTGGTAGTCATGAGGAAAGGTCTTGCAAAAAGATTGTTTTCCTATATTTTTACCATTGCTTTTCCTTTTATGATTCACTATGATATCCCGAAACTGGTCATCTCGTCTCAAGGTTTCCTTGAAGCTGAGTACCTGAGAAAAATAGGAAACTCCAGCCTCTAGAGCATTAAGGTACCTGGAACAGGAAAAGGAGAAAGTAAGAAGACAATTTTGTTTCCTCATGGCCTTCCCATGACTTTCACTTGTTATTTGCAAATCTGTCCTGGGACTTTATTTAAAATTAATTTCTGCTATTAACACAATAGGTAGTACACACCATTATACCACTGATTTAAATTGTGGACAGCTAACTTAGTGAAAGTATAGAGGAAGTTTTAGGGGATCTTCATGCATATATAGAAATAATAGGCATTTGATGGGTCCCTTCTACTTGCTTCCTGCTACTTATAGAAGGGAGGGTCTACTCTGCTCTATGAACCAGAAGCCATTGAAGGTACAGTTCAAAAACTCAGAGTTGATAAGAATAACTTCTGCTCCTATATGAAATGGGATTTTTTTGGTGTTCTCCTTCACCCCAAAGTTTCTAGGGTGAGGTCTTAGGGCTGATTCCTATATTTTCCCAGAGGTACATCCCTGTGGTATCCAGTCTTATACTTCTGCAAACCTAGGGGGACAGAGACTGCAGAACTACGCAGCATTCTGGAAGCACCACCTGTAACCCAACCAAAAGACTCTCTCTGCCACTTTTGCTACAGTTGATAAGTACATGTAGCATGGGCAGAACGTACTTTCTCTGGTCTTATAATACCAGTTATTTTTTTTCTTCAGAGAACTTACTGTGGAGAATCAATAAAACTAATGTGAACATACTTTCAAAACTAGAAGATATGTCATGAATGATCTATGCTGATTATTTTTATGATACTTTATTTGCTTTGACACCTTTGCTTTTATATGTCTCTCTCTCTCTCTCTCTCTCTCTCTCTCTCTCTCTCTCTCTCTCTCTCTCTGTGTGTGTGTGTGTGTGTCCATTACTGCTCTATAGATGAAAGGCACATCTGATAATAACCAGGTATCTGCTATGAGTTTATGGCTTACTTTATGGTAAGTGCCCCACAATGTTAATGATCCTCCTTACCAGAAGCAGTCCTCAGTCTCATTACCATCCTTATAAACATATGAAGTGTTCCAGGAAAAAGGTTTGAATGGCAGATCATTGATCTTCCAAAAGTCAACCAAGAAGTACATCAGTTTTCTAGCTGGAGACATCAGCCTGGTTAAGGTTTCTTTATAGTCACATGACAATCCAAAACTTCCAGCTGAAATCATGGGGTAGTTCAACTGGGTGTCAAGGCTATGCCGAGAGGTGAGAAAGAAACCAATGTTAAGGTTAACTTAAGTAGCACAGATAAGATCCCTCTTTCACCTTTTCTAGCATGTGCATATAAATAGCACAAATGAACTAGGGTCATTGGAGCAAGGTCCTCATGTATATAGATAACCCTCCAGCACAGGTGAATTTAAAAACATGTATTGGCCATGTGCTATGTTCCCAGCACACTGTAGATGGTTTCAGCATTATGCAGATTGGTTACTTTGATTTATTCCTAAATGAGTTATCATGCTTTCTGGGCTGGGAAGGGAATAGGACTGAGAAATAGAGATTTGGGCTACCAAGTTCATCATAATTATTTTAAAGTCAGAAAGATGCTTTTTCTCATTTCCCTCCACATATTCCCTTCTTTCCAGCTATACTAGGGACCACTTTTGAAATGGATGGTAGCAAACGACTTTTCCTTCCTTGCTTAGCACAAGGAACCCTTCTTGTAATTCTTTAAACATATCAAGCTCCATTCTCCATCAAGACAGATGCTAGGATAATGCTCCCTGCCTCTTTTCCTGGAGAACTTTTATTCACCTCTCGGGACCTAATTAAGATATCTCTTTAAGAGGAAAACTTTCACTGATAGCTAAGGACAGGTAATGATTTCGGAGGGTATATGTTGACTATTTGTCATCCCTGCTGGACCGCCAGTTCCCTGAAGGCAGCAGCCATGCCTGACGGCTCACCTCAGTCTGCTGGGCTCACAGGTCAGTGCTCGGTATGTATTTAATGATGGAAGGAAAGCAACATCCCTTTCCATCCTCTGTGCTGGTTGAAAGGATTATTGGGTGTCCTGCTTGCACCTCAAACTCACCATGTTCATGGTCGAATTTATCTTTTATGTTAACTCCTCCAAAATACCTTACCTTGATTTTTCCCCCCATTTCTTTCAGTGTTTTGAGATCTCAAAGTCTATTCCATGCCCTACTTCAATATCCAGTCAATTATGGAGTATGATTGATTCTACCTTCAACTATCTTTAAAGCTGTCCTCCGTTTCTTGCCTGCTGGCTTTTGCTAACTCAGGCCCTTCTTCTCCCTGTGGACTTTCCTGTCATCAGTCTTTGCCCTGTCTTACCTATATGCGGTCATCAATTATTCCTTTCAAAGTTGAGGTTCTTTTCATGGCTCTCCCATGCTCAAAACTCTGGAGATTTCTATGCAAATCTCAACAGATACAACTTCTTTCACCTGGACTGCCCTCACACAGACTTCTAACTATGGTCCTACTTAACGTTTCTAGTCTTTGTCATTCTTCCATACAGTTCCTGAACTCCAATTAATAAACACTTTCACAGATTTTCGTCACTGCCCTCTTTACTTGCTTTTACATCTGCCTGGATGGGAAGATTACTCCCTGATCTTTGCCCATTAAAAATCGGTACCGTTCTTCAACACAAAACTCAGATTCCATTTCCTTCAAGAGGTCTTTTCCTTTTTGAAGCTTAACCTCCTGAACCAGAGGTGACCATTTTCTTCCATGTATTCTGCACCTTCTTGTTTGCTCTTCTCTGATGGAAACTGTCTCTCCTTGTATTAGTCACTAGTGTCCCTGTCACCTTCTCTACTTGGCTGTAAAGGGGTGTGTTTTACTTAATTTTCTCCTCACTAACAAAAATAAAATGCTCCATTGCATACAGAAGGTCCTCACAAGTGGAAAATAAATTTTTCTGGTGCCTCTTTCCTTCTCAGTAACAACATTATAAGAGATCAGATAAGACAAATAGTGGGAATGAGTGCAAGGAGTAGGAAGAGTGTGAAAATATCTGAATTTTGGTATGGAGGATGGAATCAGAAAGTGCTCCTGTGGTGTGTCTATGGTATGTGGTGGCCTGGATCTGGGTCTGTTTTACTGCTGGGCGAAGGTATCACAAGCAGACTTACCAATAGAAATTTTGGAAGTCTAATGCTTACCCTCCAAAACTATTGCACAGTTTTCTTTGTGCAGACAAAGTGTGATCCTTGATTCAGGAGAACACTGCACAGGTGAAAGAAGTGCACAGGAGAGCCGGGTGCAGTGCTGCATGCCTGTAATCCCAGCAGCTCAGGAGGCTGAGGCAGGAGGATTGCAAGTTCAAAGCCAGCCTCAGCAATTTAGCAAGGCACTTGGCAACTCAGTGAGACCCTGTCTCTAATAAAATATTAAAAAGAGGGTGGGGATATGGCTCAGTGGTTGAGTACCCTTGGGTTCAATCCCCAGTACCGAAAGAAAGAAAGGAAGAAAGAAAGAAAGAAAGAAAGAAAGAAAGAAAGAAAGAAAGAAAGAAAGAAAGAAAGAAAGAAAGAAAGAGAAATGTACATGTGAAGGATTTTGATTGGAGAAGGTGTGATGAGACAGAACAAAAACATTTTGTGGTGATGTGAATTACACTGAACAAAATTAATGAAAGGGATGGGGGCAATTTTCCTAAAGCCAGATAAATTTTTTCATTCTATAATGTATTATAGGCTTTTTTTCTAAGAGGATATGTGTAGTATGAAAACACTTAAATATGCTATTTTTTTCATCTTCAAATAAGTCTATAAAATAAGTATCTTGCTATTTATTCACTTTTATAAACCTGCATATAAAACAGAGCCCCACTAATACCCTTGGGTGTAGCATTGCCCTTTGTATTTTCCCCTCTGCCCATGCTTTTGTGAATATTACCTTTATTAAACTCCTCAGGCTCTCCGAGGTTTGATGTCCCTGTTTTTTGCTAGGTCCCTGATTTTCTACTCATAATGTGTTGCCTCTTATGCTCCTACGTTAGTAACTCAAACTGAACAACTACTGTGGTCACCCCACTGAGCAAAAGTAGAGCTACCTGGGGAAGGAAATAGCAATTATAGAGAAGAGACAAAATATTAGGGTCCCAAAGCCCTTCACTGTACTGCCTTGACTACACTATTGGTTATTAAATCATTTAGCTGCAATATCATGTTCTGACTTCAGTTCACAATGATAAAAACAAAAACAAAAAACAACAGCAAACCAAACTACTTACTACATCTGGAAGGTGGAGTATGTGCATGAGGGTCCCATGAGAGCACAGCCCAGCTGACCTTTCCTCTGTAGGAGACAACAATACCACTAATGACTAAAATGAAATAAATTAACAAGTGAACAGAAAAGATGTGACAAGGGAAAGGCTTATGGAAAGTTGGGACGTGGCCTGTCAAGAGTTTGAATGTGCAGCAGAAAGGAGTTGCATATTGTGCTTGGGCCAGGCCAGGGACAACTTAAGGGTAGGAAGGTATGAGGGAGAGGAGATGCTGTGGGTGGAGGGGAATGTTATTCCACCAAGGTGAGGTGGATCTCTTATGAGGAGGGGCGGGAAGAGATGAAGGAGGGGCTGTCAGGGCAGATTGGAGATATGGAAGACTTGGGAGTGAAGTTTTAGTTTCAGGGAGAGCTACAAAGAAGGGCTCCTTTGAATCAAATGCAATGTGATCAATTGAGCAATTATCGAACTTATCTCTACTATTTCTCCAAGGGAACCTGGTTGGGAACATCCCATTCCTGGTTTGGAGAACCATGCCTCCACAGAGAAGAGGGAAGAATTGCATACTTCTCTGCAACTGTGAAGGAGAGTTTACCAAACTATCCGGACCACCTTGCGCCCTCCCAAGACAGACCCAGCCAAGCATCCTGACTTGAGTGCCACCTCTCTGGTCAATGTGAGGTTACTGATTAAAGTTCTAGAGTCATGGCTCTACTCCCCACGTTCTTAAATGTCATTTCCCTACTTTCTAGTGGTTGGGCATCTTGAACACCTATGTGTCACTAAAGAGTTTGTGCTATTCTTCAGCTCCTTAAAGTTCTCGTTAGGGTTGAGATTGGAATTGGGAGGAGGAACTGGGCAAGAACCTTCCTCTTCCCATTTCTATTCTTAGATATTACCATTATCACTTGAAGTCAGGTTTCAGATTCAACCCTCAAGCAACCAGCCCGTGACCTGATATGTGGCAATGGCTTGAAACAGATTTCTCATGTGGGGCTGGGAAATGTGTTTTTTTTTAATTGTTCTTTTTAGATAGACATATTATCTGTGTATTTTAACACATTATATATTCATGGAGTGTAACTTATTCTAATTAGGATCCCATCCTGTGGGAACTTCATGTAGAGTTTCACTGGTGGTGTATTGACATATGAACATAGGAAAGTTATGTCAGATAATGTGTTTTTAGATATGGCTCCTCGGATATTTCTTGAGGGAAACAAAGGCAAACCAGGTTCATATCAACATGTACATTTTTAAAACAGTTTATCATCAGTTGAAAACAAAATAATTCCTCTCTATATTCCTGAAAGTGTGCAGATAGTAGTAGCTATGTTTCTCCCCACATTCCTGGATTCCTGGAGGGCATTTGGAGAATCCATAGGACACAGGCCAGAAAACCGGCCTCCAAAGCAGTCCACTGCATGGCTGCAAAGGATGGGGAGATGCTTCATGGACACATGCACAGGTTTCGCACTGTGACCATCCCAAGCCAAGGGGGTGGGGTGAAAGCTACATCTATAGAAGAAAACACTTACTGTAATTTCCCTGAGGAGATCCAAGCCTTCGCATGTGCTGCTCCGGCAGTCACCTGACTTGTGAATCAGACCATCGGAATATATAAAGGTAGCATTCACAGTCACATTTAAGCCTGTTATCCAGAAGGGAGGGAAAAAAGAAAACTAGTTTTTTTGTTTGTTTGTTTTTGTAATTTATATCACCTATAGATCTATCTCTTTTTACTGATTCTGAGGGGGAAAAGGAAGATCCATTTGTAGGCCTGGGAATATTTGAATTCTGAATTTTAAATTCTATTCCTCAGTCATTACCCCCTCTCCTGCCCCATCTTTCTGTATGTTTCTTTCTGTTCATTTCCCTCTCTCCACAGTATGAGGTATGATTTACCCACCATAAAATTCATCCATTATAAGAGTAAAATGCCATAATTTTTAGTAAATAAATGGAATTGTGCAGCCATCATCACAGTGCAGCTCATTAAGTCCCAAGTTTTCAATTCTGTGAATATTTCAATGAAACTGGCACAGGTGCATTAAAACAGGTTGGAAACCATAGTCTAGGACTTATATATTATTATATCAATTAATTTGAGCTAATAATAATTAATAGTATTCATTAATAATTATAATTATATAGTTAATATTACAAAGATTATATTATGATTATATTCTTATATAATTTGGTTACATAAAATATAATTGCATTATATATTTTATGCTATATTTAAGTTTTTTGGGTTTTTTTATTGGCACCAAGGATTGAACCCAGGGGTGCTTAGCCACGGAGCCACATCCCCATTCCTATATTTAAGTTTTTATAAGTGTTCCACATCTGGGACAATGGGACAAAATGACATTTTTCATATGTCTGATGTTCTTGTCAACTTTTCAAAACTCCAGGTTCAGCAAATTTCTTACACAGAGTTGGACAGTGTGAGGAAAGCAGAAACAGATGCTATGATATCCTGCTCATTCGTATTCCCAAGATGCTGGTTCTGTTTGCTGCTAAATGCATACACAGTTACAATCTTCCTTGGTCTTCGGTCTTTGTTCATTCAGCCAACAAATACTTGTTAAGTTTCTGTTATGTGCCAGGCACTCTTCTTTGTGCTCAGGAGACAGCATTGATCAAAATAAGTCCCTGCTTTCATGAAGCTTACATTTTCTTTGGGGGAATCACCCAGAATTGTGCTATTTCTCATAGAGTGGTTGTGGAAACCCCTAGGGGGAGCCAGAATCTGAGTGCCACAAGAAGATGAGGCATGCAGATAACGGGTTTCCTGTTGGAGATAGAGCAAGGGCAAAAATCTTGGGCAGGGTGGTTTTAGAAGCAGTAAGGAAGCCCCTGCAGTTATGGCAGAGATAGTAAGGAGTAGAATGGCAAGAGAAAAGGTGGAGGGAGGTCATATCACTCAGGACCTTGTAGGCCTTAGTAAAGACTTTCAATTTATTCTGGGATGGGATGTCTGGGGTGGGAGTGGAGGGTTAAGTAGAGAAATGATATTGTCTGACCATCATTTAAAAAATATTTCTCTGGAATCTTATATGGAGAATAGATTATAGAGAACAACAACAAAAAAAAAGCAGAGAGGTTAGTTAGAAGTCTATGATTAACCTAGGTTAGCTTGAACTAAAGTACTAGTAGCAAAAGTAGAGGAAAATTGCTGAATTTTTTGTTGTTGTTGTTCTTATTAGTTACACATGTCAGAAGAATGTATTTTCACATACATATATGGAGTATAACTTCCCATTCTTCTGGTTGTACATGATATGAAATGACATTGGTCATGCATTCATATATGAACACAGAAAAGTAATGTTTGATTCATTCTACTATCTTTCCTATTCCCACCCCCCCTCCCTTCCCTTCATTCCCCTTTGTCTAATCCAAAGTACTTCTATTCTTCCCTGATCCTCTACCCCCTTATTATGAGTTAGCAGCCGCATATCAGAGAGACTATTCAGCCCTTGGTTTGTTGGGATTGGCTTATTTCACTTAGCATGATCGTCTCAAATGGTTGTATTTTGGATGAATCTTGGAGGAAGGGCTGGCAAGAAATTGCTGACAGATGGCATAAAAAGTATGAGAAAATGAGGATTCAGGATAACGTCAATATTTCTGACCTAAGCACGGGGTAAAGGGAATTGCTATTGACCAAAGTAAGAAAGAATGTGGGAGGAGCAAGTTTGTGTATTCCAGGGAGGAATCAGAGTTCAGGTGGACATGTCAGGTGTGGGATGCAGATTAGACTTCCCAACAGACTTAAGTGAGCAGTTGAATATACCAGTGAGGGATAATTATCAGAGCAGTTATACTTACTGATAAAAACTGTCACCTGTGTCTCTCAGATTTATAATTTTAGCACAAAAGGGATGTCTTAGTTTTCTAGAAAACAGCTTGAGACAAAAGTTTCACTGGGCTAGGAGCTGTGGTGCATACCTGTAATCCCAACGGCTCAGGAGACAGAGACAGGAGGTCTGTTGAGTTCAAAGCCAGCCTCAGCAATTTATCGAGACCCTAAGCAACTCAGCAAGACCCTTTCTCTAAATAAAATATTTTAAAAAGGGCTGGGGATGTTGCTCAATGGTTAAGCCCCCCCTGGGTTCAATTCCTGGTACCAAAAAAAATTTTTTTTTTCAATGGGGTTGTCCCATGTAATAGATGATGGGATCTGAAGTCATGATTATCTCATCCCTAACCCATTGTGCATTTTTGATATCTCAGACCCAAACTCATGCATGAGAGAATAATTTTTGCCAGGTTCACTTAGAGGTTAACAAAATGTATCAATGAACACATGAGTACTCTCACAAAGTTCCCAGGCCAAGACACTCCTTCTCAGATAAAATGAATATAGTTAACAGTCTGTCACCTGTTTTTTTATAAAGAAGATGCTGCCAGATTCTGTTTGCTTTCTTGGTAGACAGGGAAAGAGATTGTATACCATTGCAAAATCTCCAGAAAGGACTTTCTTTATCTTGAAAAATACTCTCTTACTTTAAATGTTTCTCATCAAGGGTATGGAAGGAAAATATCGCCATTAGTGCCCTAAATGGTGTAAGAGTTTTGATTGGATTTCACTGTAACTTACAAATTTCTCTCTTAGAAATATAAGAATTCAAAACAAGTTTCTCTTTGAAATATCTGCTTGGTCATAGGAGTATCTAGTCTTACTGAACAGTTACCACTCCCGATGTTAGGCATTTCCTGTGTGGTCCACTCCCAAAGACAGAGTGAAGGGTTCTCATTCTGGCCTGAGATCTTTGGATAATAGCTTTAGGTGAAGGCTAAGGCATTGATTGAAGGATATGGGAAATGACAACCCCCAAGACAAGGAAATGATAATCCCTGGGAAGAAAGTGAAGCATTGATTCTTTCCCAATAAATCCTTTCCCAGTGACAAGACAATCCCTGGGAAAGAGATATCCATCAATCTTAAAATGGCAGTCTCTGGAAAGAGGACAAGGATTGATCCTTTCCCAATAAATCCTTTCCCAGTGACAGTACAATAGACCCTGGAGGGAAAGAGATAAGCACTGAATGCGAACCCCATCCTTGTCTAGCAAAAACATTACAAGTTTCAGATTCTCACAACATGTTTCTTGAATGCCCAAACTGACTCATTCTGTTAAAGAGATTAAGTCATCTCTCAGCATCCCCTATAAAAACCCAAACCCCTTCTGTAACAAGGGGCCATTTTCTACCCAGAAAATGAGCCCCTCTGATGCCCAAGTCTTTTGCTGAATAAAAGGCATAGCTGACCCATGAAGTCTGCTCCCATCCTGGTTATTTGTGCTTTCATTATGGTGCCAAAACCGTTTTGGGTTTTTTTTTTTTGTTTGTTTGTTTACACCATGACAATATTCCTGGGTATTCTAGGCACCACATTTTGAAAGATAAAAATGAGGTAGCAGAACATATCAAGCTCTGTCTCTTATGCTATTGTGTCCTTTCAGTAGAAAAATAATCTGGACAAATGTCTGATTGCTAAGCCAGAGACATTCTTAATTTGCCAAGACTACCTGGAGACTGGAAAACTCAGTCGTTAGTCTGTCATTGTCAGTGACTTTCTATGTGTTCTTTTTAGAGGCTATTTTAATTTCCCTGACATGGTATCCTTATATGTAAAGAGAGGTCTATACCTAAATTGTCCAGTGGGATAATTTTTAAATAGTACCTCTAAAAGTGTAAAGAATATCTATAATAGAAGTTCTTCTGAATATCCAAATAATGCTTTTAAAAGTAGAGACCTGTTATTCCTCGTGATGGAAGTATCTTTGCACGCATTCCTACAGCCACCTAAGAAATATGATTATGGGAAATGACAATCCTACAAACTAGGGAGCACTTTCTTTTATTTTTGGTTAATTCAAGAAAGCATACACTGGTATTTTGTTCAGTAAGAGGTCCAAATAAGAGGTGTCAGTTCTTTGCTAGGACTCGCATAAGAGAAGAGGTCAATAAAATTAGACTTGTCAGAGAAAATCAGTGGAAGAGGTGAGGTTAGTGATGGGTTTAATAATAATTAACACTTGAGTGTGGCCATGAACCAACCACAGGACTAAGCATTTTATGATGTTTATTTCAGCTAATTCTCACAATAGGGAGAATATAGGGCGTTGAAGCCAGGAGAACAGGAGGCTGGGGTGCTGGGAGGGTGCAGGCGAGGAATGGTAGAAAAGAGGGCAGGAGAAGGTCTTGGGAAACAGCAGGAGTCATCAGGCTGACCAGGAGGCAGTGCGCAGGCGCCTGATAGAACCTGGGCTTCAGGAAGATGGCAGTCCTCACCCCTATTAATGTGAAAGCTAACTCCTCCCTTGACTTTTCCTGTCTCTATGAGACTTCTGCTCTCTCCTACCTCCATGAGGTACATTGAAAATGACCCATTTAAAAATCGTAGGTTCCAGGCAGTTCATGAGTGGCACAATAAAACACAAGTGTTAAACCCTGAACAGAGCTTGGGAAAAAGGAACCATTGTGAGTTGAGTGTGACGTTGGACAAGTGACTTCACCACAGGGGCCCCAGTTCCTCTTCCACTTGTGTTATAATAGACTGAAGCATCTCTATCGCAATATGCCTGGCATTGGGATATGAATTTTTACATGCATCATTTTACTTAATTCTTTTCTGAAAACTGCAAGAGAACTAATATTTACCCTAATTTTTAAATGAGAAAATGATGTCATAGAGAAAGTTGATTTCCTTAACATTACAGAGCTAGTAAGTAGTGGAACTGGGATGTGAGCCTAGGGCAGTCTGATTCTAGAATTTATCCTGAGTCCCTTTCAGGAGGTCCATGAAGTCAAAGCTATTTTCATAATTGCACTAAGACATTCTTTGCTTTTTCTACTCTCTTTCATGAGCATATCATGGAATTTTCTGGAGGTACATGATATATGTTATATTGTAACAGATTGAATATAGAGCCAGTATGAGAATTTAGTTCTTTCATTAAATTGAATATTAAAGACATTCTCAATATGCGAATCAATACCACTCTTCTCACCTGCTTTGTTTTGGCTTGAGAAATATAGATTTTTCTTAGAAACATTAACAGATAAAAAGTTTGTTATTTTTAGTGAACTTATAAGCAAATGTTTTAAACATTTCTCAGCTTTAATTTCCAATCTAATAAATATCAATATATATTACCACAATAAACAAAACTCCATCAATTTTTCCCTTAATTCTTTTTAAGAGTGTAAGAGGTCTTGAGACCAGAATGTTTTAACATTTTAGATTCACTCCAGTGGAATATACTATAATATGCTACCTTTGCCTATTTTATCTCTCCACATGATTTCTCAAAAAAAAAAAAAAAAAGACTGAACATTTTTCAAACAACAAACAAGTATGAACTTTAAACTCTTAATTTTATTCAATTTAACTCTCAGATATGTTGTTTTCATTTTTTTTCCAAATAGCAATGCTCAGTATATGTAGAACACAAAGTATCTTCTCTCTAAAACCTGCTTCTCTTTTGTTTACTTTTCATGAATATCTATCCAACAAAATGCACTATTGAAGGGGGAAAAAAACCAATCTGAGTGAGAGTTCTATAGAACTCTCCTCTCCACTTACTTAATCCATTCAACAACCTCACCATTAGTAACTCTGTATTACCAATCAGATGAGTGAAATTTCAAAACAATAATTCATCCACTCCGATTCAAGTAATAAATGGTGGAGCAGGAATTCAAATCCAGGCTGTATGAATTTAGAGATCAAGATTTTAACCTGTACCCTGCACTATTTATTTTATATGCCAGGCATGTTTTTCTCCAAATACAAATAACGGCCCAGCAACAGCAACAACAACTGCCATTTATTGAGTACTTACCAATAAAGGGACTTACATGCATTTCCTCAGCGAGTCCACACTCTACCCATAAACTATAACTACCACTTATCCTGATTTTAGGGATAAGGAAACTGAAGTTCAGAAAATGTAAGTAATTTGCTTGAGGTTATATTGACAGTAAGTGGTTGGTCAAGAATATGAACCAAGATCTGTCAGATTCCAAGTCTCCGCTTCTAATAAAGATCTTAGTTCATCCTGCGTAAAGATCTTACAGTAGCAATATGATACACTCATCAGAACCAGACAGAAATTGATCTGGATCCATTTGAAACAGACAACCTGTAGGGCCTTAACAAAGTTATTACTTCTGCTCTGAAACCAGTGTCAATTATACAACCCCACAGAGCTGTGGCAATTAAAGAAATTATGTAATGAAAGTACTTAGAACTTATGTAACACATGACCAGTACATAATGAACAAGGAAACCAGGGCTCAGAGAGTCTGAGGGACCTCACTCACCCAGGGTCACAGAAAAACAGAAGAGTTGTGGGCAGAGACCTCAATTCAGATTCTCAGACCTCAAATCCAGTGTTCTTTTCACTATCTCACACTGTCTCAGTAAAAAAGGGAATTTTATTAAATAACCTCTTAATTCCAGTGTAGCTCTAGATCAAATCCATTCATTTACATCTGAATATAGTTTCAGAAAGAATTGAGAAATATTGTAAATACACAGAAGTAAGTTATACATATCTGAACTGTTGCTCTAATTTCCATAAGATTTTTTTCCCATAGGATTTTAAGTAGAGAAGATCAAGATGTATCATTCTTAAAACGGATAACTATTAATATGTATCAAATTCTCATCAACTCATTAATTCTACTTCTGTTAACCTAATCTCAGGGAATAGAGAAAAATTGTATACAAGAAAACATTTATTGTAGTATTATAAAAACAATCACAAGAAATTAAATAGAATAAAATATTCTACCATAGGAAAATTTCAGAAAACTTGGGTAATATTTATTCTAAGGGATATTGTATATGTGTTCACATGATAACTAGGAAGAACACACAGCAATAGGAAAATTGTCACTTATGGAATAATGTGAAGTGACACAGAAGTATGCAGAATTGTTTCTATGCCATATGGATCACCAACCACATTCTTAAAAGAGGCATGTGAAAATAGACTGAAAACTTCCAGTGAACAGAAATTTTCCTGAACAATTTATTTTATATTTTACATATTTTATGTAATAAAGTTTATTTTTATAATTAAAAGATACAGTGAGGAACTGTAATAATGAATTTGATTACAAGTTTATTCTGCCTACTACATATGATAATTGCAGCCAGGGGTGATGTAACAAATCCACAAGTCCAGAGAATAATATCATTCTCTGGATAGAGATAGATTTGGTGCCTGAATGAATTTTACTCCCTTATTTCATCTTCTTGACTGGTAACCCTGTGGGTAATATTTATTCTAAGGGATAAATATTACCCAGGACTTGAGATTGAGCTGCTCTTGAGCTGCTATAGAAGAAAGCACAATGCCTCCCTGAACTGGGCAATAAACCCAGTTTTAACTGGGGTATTTTACTGCTGTGAACCTTTTACATTTTCCTGGCTTGAAGCTATCCCCAGAAAAGGTGCATGGTAAGTGAGTACAACGTGGTCAGGTTCAAATTCTCCCCACTGAAGATCTACTGCCTGGAAACAGAAAGGGGTTTAGAGATGGACCTTGGGGGAGGTTGAGCGATCAGGCAAAGTACAGAAGGTCCATGCTTAGCCAGAGGTGGTAGCAGAGGAGGATTCTATTACCCTGTTCTTACCAGCTTCGTGCAGACGCATTCTCACTATGTCCAATCCCTCATTCACAGCTTCTCTCAACTTATCCAGGGGCTCTGGGAAGGCCGAGTTGTTCATCATCAGGACGCTGATCTCATAGGTGTCATTATGGCAGTTTTGACTGAACTGGGAGGCCCACAACATCAGCCAAGGCTGGAACAACAGTGAACACAAAGCCAAACCCAGCAGTGGTGTCTTCATGACTTCAAACCCGTACTCCCCACACTCACTTGCTTTGTTCTGGCTTCCAGGGACGTGGGAACTCTGGCTGGATAGCCTCTAGCTGACTTGCTGTGTCCACTCCTCTCCACACTCCTTTCTGGTCATGCCCCACTGGTCACATGGGCCATGGGACACAGCCTGCCTACCAGCAATTAGCAGCTGCATTATGGTAGGAGATGAACCAAAGTTCACTATATGTTTGCACACAGAAAGGTTAGAGCTATAAACAGGGAAATTGCCTGGGCCTCACCCAGTAAAATATATCAACTTGTGACACAACACTGAGAAGAGAAAGAAGAGGATGAGTGTCATATATTATACATAATAATCCTTGGGGAATGGAAAATAAAGGTCAAAGGACTTACAGAAAGCATAGATACAATGGACAATTAGTTCTTAGGCTTTTGCTGTACATCAAACAGGAACACTCAACCAGGAAGAGCTGTGATTCAGTTATCTAGTCAAAAGCTATTTACTGAGACTTGACTATGTGTCAGGCATTGGCAAGGTGCTGAATATCCAGTCACAGGAGATGTAGATACATTAACATTCTCATGGAACATGCATTCTAATGAAGAAGACAACATTAAACAAATAAATAACTATGAATAATTAAATTCAGTAGTGAAAAAAAGTACAGGGTGCTATGGGAGCACACAGAAGGTTAACATCACCTATTCTAGAAAACCAAGGAAGCTTCCCTGGGACAGTGTCCTCTAAAGTTGAGCACTGATGGATGAACAGGTATTAGCTGAATGAAGAGATAAGAAGGGCATTCTAGGCGGGGGGATAGCTTATGTAAAGACATAGAGGTAGGATGGGGCATGGAATGTTTGAGTAACTGAAAGAGGTCTAGCATGGTTGGGGTGCAGGCAGCTGGGAGTGAAGAGTCAGCAGAGAATGCTAGAAGACCAGGCTGTAGAGTTTCCATCAAGCTATTAAGGATTTGGGACTCTATCATAAAAGTTGAGAAATTAACTGAATCAGGTGAATTTTGAAAAGACCACTTAGGCCAATATGGAAGGAATGTCCTGGAGAGAAGCAGGTTCTGGAACAAAGGAGGCATAAATGAATTCTAAATTAGGGCTGTGGCAGTAGAGTTGGGATGAAGAAATATCTTTAAAAAAATTTGAATGGAACTTGATGTTTGATTAGATAAGTCATTAAGGAGAGAGAGGAAAAAGGGCAACCCTGATAGTCTCAGCTGGGTGACAAGCTGTTTACTGAGCTCTGGATTTAAATGGAGATTGGAGATGATCATGACCCTGATCTGCCACAAAGAAGGAGGAGGAACATATGACCATGATCCTGGAATACCACGTGGTAGGAGGAGAGTGACCCTGGCCCACACAGTAGGGGGAGAGCAACCATGCTGCAGCCCCATCTACCAACACGTGAGATGGCTTTCCCTGCTGGGTTCCATATAGTGACAACAGCCAGGGCCTACAAGATCATCACCCAGATTCCTGCAGGCAAGGTATTGGTAACCTGCAGGGACACTATAAGATTTTAAGGTAGAAACTATAATACCTCAAATTCACACTGCTAGAGAGGAAGACACATGGGCAACATGAAGAAACAAGGGAAGAAAGTGCCCCAAACAAACCAAGCTGATACAATAATAGATTCCATCGACAGCACAGTAGATGAAATATCAGAGAAAGAGTTCAGAATGTACATAATTAAAATGATCTCTGGAGCAAATAATGAATTAAGAGAGCAAATAGAGGCAACAATTGATCACTTCAAAGAGATACGAGAGGAAATACAGATAGCAAAAGATTACTGCAAGAAAGAGATAAAGACTCTGAAAAATAAACATACAGAAATCCTTGAAATGAAGGAAACAATAAATCAAATAAAAAAATTCAATAGAAAGCATCACCAACAGACTAGATCACTTGGAAGACAGAACCTCAGACAATGAAGACAAAACATATAATCTTGAAAATAAAGTTGCTCACACAGTGAAGATGGTGAGAAACCATGAACAGAACCTCCAAGAATTATGGGATAATATGAAAAGACCAAAATCTAAGAATTATCAGGATAGAGGAAGGCACAGAGATACAAACCAAAGGAATGCACAATCTCTTCAATGAAATAATATCAGAAAATTTCTCAAACATGAAGAATGAACTGGGAAATCAAATATAAGAGGCTTATAGGACACCAAATATACAAAATTACAACAGATCCACACCAAAGCACATTATAATGAAAATGTCTAGTATACAGAATAAAGATAGAATTTTTAAAGCCGCAAGAGAAAGGTTTCAGATTACATATGGGGGAAAACAATTCAGATCTCAGCAGATTTCTCAACCCAAGCCATCAAGCCAGGAGATCCCGGAAAAATGTATACCAAGCTCTGAATAAAACTGGATGCCAACCAAGAATCTTTTTTTAAAAAAATATATATTTTCTTAATTGTAGATGGACACAACACCTTTATTTTATTTATTTATCTTTATGTGGTGCTGAGGATTGAACCCAGGGCCTCACACATGCTAAGCAAGTGTTCTACCACTAAGCTACAACCCAACCAAGAATCTTATATCCAGCAAAATTAAGCTTCAGATTTGATGACGAAATAAAAGCCTTCCATGGTAAACAAAAATTAAAAGAATATATGAGAAAGCCTGCACTACAGAATATTTTCGGAAAATTTTCCATGAGAAGGAAATGAAAAACAACAATGAAAAGAAGCAAAGGGAGGAACTACACTAAAGGAAAATCCAATCCAATGAGAAACCAAGTCAAGTTAAAAACCAAAGTAAACCCAAATGACCAGGAATATAAACCATGTCTCAATTATAACCCTGAATGTTAATGGTCTAAACTCATCAATTAAAAGATAGACTGGCAGATTGGATTAAAAAAATCCAACACTATGCTGCTTTTCAAGAGACTCATCTCATAGGAAAAGTGAAAGGTTGAAGGTGAAAGGTTGGGAAAAAACATATTACTCACATGGCCATATAAAGAAGCAGGGATTTCCATCCTAATATCAGATAAAGTGGACTTCAAATCAAGTTAGTCAGAAGAGATAAAGAAGGACATTTAATACTGCTTAAGGGAACCATACATCAATAAGACATAACAATCATTATATCTATGCCCCAAACAATGGAGCATCTACGTATATCAAACCATTCTCAATTCCAAGAAGCAAAAAGATCACAACACAATAATACAGGATGACTTTAGCACACCTCTTTCACCACTGGATAGATCTTCCAAACAAAAACTAAACAAAGAAAATATAGAACTCAATACAATCAATGATTTAGACTTAACAGACATATATGGAGTATTTCATCCATCATTAAGCAAATACACCTTCTTCTCAGCAGCATATGGACCTTTCTCTAAAATAGACCATATATTGTACCACAAAGCAACTCTCAGCAATTACAAAAAATAGAGATACTACTCTGTATTCTATTAGATCATAATGGAATGAAACTAGAAATCAATGCTAAAATAAAAAAATAGAAGGTACTCCAACACCTGGAGACTAAATAATATGATGTTGAATGAGCAACAGATAGCAAAAGACATCAGGGAGGAGATAAAAAATTCTTAGAGGTAAATGGAGAACACTGATACAACATACCAAAATCTCTGGGACACTATGAAGGCAGTGCTAAGAGGAAAGCTCTTTGCATTGACTTTCATTAAAAGAATTAAAAGTCAACAAGTAAAAAACCTGACATTACAACTCAAAGTCCTAGAAAAAAGAAGAAATCAACACCAAAAGTAGTAGAAGACAAGAAATAATTAAAATCAGAGCTGAAATCAATGAAATTGAAACAAAAGAAAAAATTCAAAACATTGACCAAATGAAAAGTTGCTCCAGGATAAGGCAGAGTTAGTATTATCAAAATGGCATACTACCAAAAGCACTATACAGATCTAATACAATTCCTATTAAAATCCCAACGACATTCTTCATAGAACTAGAAAAAGCATTCATGAAATTCATTTAGAACAATAAGAGACCCAGAATAGCCAAAGCAAGAAAAGTAAAGTAGGAATCATCATAATACCAGACTTTAAACTATACTACAGAGCAACAGTAAAAAACAAAACAAAACAAAACAACAACAACAAAAAAAAACACAACTGCATGGTATTGGCACCAAAATAGACACGTAGACCAATGGCACAAAATAGAAGGCACAGAGAGACCAACCCACATAAACACACATACTGGACAAAGGTGCCAAAAACACAAATTGGAGAAAAGATAGCATGTTCAACAAATGGTGCTGGGAAAACTGAAAATCCATATGCAGCAAAATGAAATTAAACCCCTATCTCTCACCGTGCACAAAACTCAACTCAAAATGGATCAAGGACCTAGGAATTAGACCAGAGATCCTACACAAAATAGAAAAAAAAGTAGGCCCTAATCTTCATCATGTCAGACTAGGCCCCGACTTCTTTAACAAGACTCCTAAAGCACAAGAAATAAAATCAAGAAAAAATAAATAGGATGGATTTAAACTAAGGCTGTTCTAGAGGAGTGAGGAGCCTCTAAATCTAGCACCATTTCCTCGGGTGCTTCAGGTAGATGGGTTTGTCTCTTCTCCTTGGTGTTCCTGCTTCCTGGATTCCCTTCCTCCCCTATCCTGAGAACAACTCTAATTTAATGCACCAGCAATGTCTTTCCTCCCTTCTTCCCAAGCCCATTTCTTATTCTGCTATGCCAGAGCTAGCTGAAAAAATTTTTTAAATTTCCTGTTGACTCTTGGATTTGCTCTTCTGTCCAGGTGGCTATGTTTATACCCTCTGTGAAGGTCTGTGTTGGAGATGTAGTGATGTATCTCAGCTGTAATAAAGTTCTCTGGATCCTGGAAATGGCTCTGTTTTCTCTTGCCTTAACACAATAAAAGGAAACAGAGGCACCTTACTCTCTAGCTGCCAGAGAGTGGTTAGTTGGGCTGATATTTCAATCCTGATAATGTATCTCTGCATAAAAGCCAGGTATTACCCTTATTTTTGTCCCCGGGAATGGCTGGAGGATTACTTCTCAAAATCATATGGGTTAAAATGATAGCTTGGGAAAGAGGAAAGAAGACAGTGATCTATTTCCTGAAGTACTGATTTTGTATTGATCATGCCTAGCAGATGGTTGGAAAGGTATGTTGTGAGGAGCCACTCTGAATGATTTATGCCTTCCATCTTGAAGCGAGAGGCTTTGACTGGTCACTACATTTCATAGTGACCTGGACTGTTGTCCTGGTCTAGGAAATTGAGGGTGTGTCATCAGATGTAGGCGTGTCACCCATGGAGTTGAATTACACTCACCTATTCCTTTGTAATATTACCCCTTTGCCCTGTTTGGGATAAAAAGTTCCATGGAAACTCCCTTTGTGTCCCTTTCTCTTGCTGTGTCTTTGGGTGTGGCCTTCCTAGATGTCAGTCAACTTGCTGACAGGAGACATCATGAAGCTAGACTCAACACCCTGAAACCTGACCCATTGTCTCATTTGAATGGCTTCTCCTCAATAAAATGCTTCAACACATGCTCTTGCCTCTTTCTGCGAACCCTTAAGGTCAGAGGAGCCGTCACAGGACCCCAAGAAAAAGGTATCTCTGTCTCTTGGTACTGCATCCCTGGAGTGACCCTGAGTATTTTAGTCACGAGGAATGTGACAGTGTGTAAGCATTTAAAAGATGGTATGTTGTGAGACAAGGAGGGGCTTCTTTGAGTTCCAGGAGATAGTTTGATATCTTTAGCAAACAAACATTAAACTTCAAGCTGAATTTGAACCTATTTTAGCTGTTTGCTAAGCATATGAACTGAAAAGGTGACCTAAATTTGCCAACCCTAAGTTTTCTCATTTTAAAAACAACTTTTATTTTGAACAAAGAATTGAAATACATTCTGCTGTGGTGTATAACAAAGTATTACAAATAAAAAAAATAACAAATTTTATTTCTATTCTAACACATTTCTCAGGTTAAGTCTAAGCCATGACCCCTGTTGGAGTTTGGACATGGATAAGTATGCCAGGTAATTGATGGGATTTGGCCAAGTGCACTTACTCAAGTTTGAAGAGCCATCTTGGAGGTAATTCTCCCCAAGATCAACTTCAACACTGAACTGTAGAGTTTAGTTGCCATATTATTCAAATCAGTCTTTTGTTCAACCCATAGATACATGTCTTAATTCAAGGGAGAAAAAGTCTTGCAAGAAAAAACTGTAAGAACAGCTTGACAAAGTCATAGATACCATTGTTTAAGAGCTCCTTTAACTGGCTCTGTCACATATAGAACAGGATGTTTTTCCCCACTGTGGTTAAGAATGCCAGCCAGCCTTGCTTGGCACCTTAAGGGCCAAACCCTAAGGTGCCAGGAGCTGGTGGAGCCATTGCAGCACCCATTGGGCAAGAGCAGTGTACTAACAACTGGCACCTGCCTAGGCAGATACCTGCCGGAGACTCACATGCTTAGGCTCAAGCAGTATCCAGCACAAGTAGTATTTTTGGACAACATTCAAGATATGCCCCAGGGCTTCTAGAAATGCTCACAGGGGTAGCAAGTAGAAAAAAATTACTGCTGTCTTCAAACATTGCAGATTCCAGTGTGTAGAATTGTGGATTAATAAAATTAGAAAATGGTGTTATACAGTTCCTACTACCTAGTAGGCACTCAACAAATGTTCATTATTGTTATTCTTTGATGCCCTTCTCTAGGAAGCAGCATCCATTACCCCTTCTTTTGTTCTACTTTGTGTACTTCCTTTCTAATTTTAATTGAAAATATGTTTAGATGGGTGCAGTGATGCATGCCTATAATCCCAGCGGCTTGGGAGACTGAGACAGGAGGATCAGGAGTACAAAACCAGCCTCAGCAATGTCGAGGCGTTAATCAACTCAGTGAGACCCTGTCTCTAAAATACAAAATAGGGTTGGGGATATGGCTCCGTGGTCAAGTGCCCCTGAATTCAATCCCTGGTACCCCCTGCCCTGGGAAAAAAAAAGAAGAAAAATGTATGTAATGAAACTAATTTAATTGATACGTTTAAAATATACCATCTTTTTTATATTATAAAAGAATGCTAGTGGGAAGAAATTTCAGTTTTATTCAAGTAATGCTGATATAACCAGATGTCAGTAAAAATTATCCTAAAACAAGTATTTGGAATCAACCATAGGAACAGAAGGTTAAGCTACCTTTGTTTAGATATACTTCTTTATTATCTGAAACATGTTTTAGTAACCAACAGAACACATTTTGAAGAAAGAGTTTTGAAATGCAGGGTGGTATATAGTCCTTTTCACGTTATAGATGTGATTAGGAAAGATAATTTCTCTAATGCTTAAAAGTTCACAAAATTATTGGAAGGATGAACAAATATCTGATGGAATAAAACCATATTTAAAGAAAATAAGAAGATAAGAAGATCAAGGGCAAGAAAAATCTTAATCCTTCAAGATTGCAAAAACCAGTTCCTGGAAGACATGGAATAAACTGTATTATGTGCATCTGCATTCCACACACATTATTCTTCTGTTAAAAACTGCCAAGATTTGTACAGTTTCACTATTGAAATGATATATCAATTTGACTTTGCAGTTATCTTTTTGTATTATGGAGCTAAGATATTCCCTCCAGGTCTCAAACATCTTTATAAGCTCTCTAAACGTTCATCGATCTTGATGATAATGGAATGACCCTAGTGACTAAAGATGGAAAGTAGTAAGAGAAATGGAGCCCATTTACATTGGCACCCACAACATCCTGGTGAAATAAAAGGAGAGTATTTAAATTCAGGTGTTTGCCCAAGAAGTGGAAGCTTAGAGTCCACAAAACATAATCTAAAGCTATTATCAAAGTTATAAATTTGACAGGAAAGAAAATACAATTATAGTGAAGATGTAAATATGAGAATTCTTGACAAAAAAATTAGAGCGCTGCAAGGGCAGATGGAAACATTAACATAGAGTTAGCAGGAGTGAGGACAGTAATGCCAGAGATTTGGTTTTAATCTTAAGAAATGGAGACAGTCAGGTCATGAAGTTTCCAGTGTCTGCTTTCTCAAGTATTTTTGCTGTGTGATTGCAAGCTAGAGAGTATGTGATGCTGCTAGGACATTCTGCAAGACCCCCCCACAGAACTGGAGAGAAAAGAAGAAAAAACAGGTCATGTGTGTTCTTGATGAAGGATGGTTGGGAATAACACAACAGTGTTGAGTTTAGTGCTTTAGAGTTTAACTTTAAAAACAGAGGAAGAGATCAAAGCAATTGAGACACACATTTCCAATTCACTGTGCCCTAGTGGAAAGGTCCCTAGAAATGGTATATTCAGAAAAAAGAGAAAAATTTCCAATCCATACATGTAAAGAGCCTGTTGAAGAAGACTGTTGAGAAGATGAAAGGAGCTGAGGACCCAGTGTGGAAGCTGGGGGAAGGTTTGAGACAGGAGAGTATGCAATTGTGGAGGCCCCATTGGAGGACAGAGAGTATGATCTCATCAGGATGACTCTGTCTCCTCTGCTAAGCGTTTGCTTAATGATTGTGTGCATTTGAGGTAGATGACAAACAAGATATCTAGACTAAAATAGAAACAACTGGGTTTGAAGGTAAGAGCTTGAAAAATCATGAAAGGGCCAGTGAAGTCTAAGTGAGAGAAAGTTTAAATGCCATAAAAATTAACATCTGCCATTTAATGAGCACCTATTAGAAACCTGATAAGAGCTTGAAAAATCATGAAAAAAAAAAAACACCGAAGTGAAAGTGAGAAAAAGTTCAAACGCCGTAAGAATTAACCACAGCTATTTATCGAGCACCTACTGGAAAGTTACCCCTCAAACTGTTTTCCTTAGATATTATTTTTTTTTAATCTTCCCAACTGTATTTTGGAAGGCTTTGTTATCCTCATTTTGTGGAAGAAGGAAACTCTTTGGGTCTAAGATTACATGAATGGTGGAGTAGAGACAAATTTGGTCAGTTCTGCCATATTCTAGGATCAGTGGTCTTTCTTCTCAGTCTTTTAACTGAGTCTGGAGCTGGGGCTGGCTAGAAGGGCCTGTAGTAAGGTCCTAGGAGACCAACATAGATAACAAAGCAAGAACTTATAGAAAGGTAATAAGAAAATATGAGACATAAAGGGAATAAGAAAATATGAGATGTCTTTCTTATTCCCTTTCTATAAGAATAAGAATAACATATGTTGTATAAGAATAACATAGAAGAAAGCAAAGTAGATGAAGAGAAAACGGCAAAAACTTGAGTGCTAAATGTATAAGGGTGCTATTATGTACCACATAAGGTGTCTTTAGTTAGCTTTTATTTTTAAAATGTAAATAAAAATAGTAAAAAAAAAACCCTATTTGGATTGTGCCAGTAGCTGTCTATTCTTTCTTCCTGGTTGATCTCATCTTTATATGGTTAATGAACTTAAGTTGACCTTGTGAGCCCTGATCCCTTTCTAAACTTCAGATCCAAATTCCAGTGTCTCTTGACACATCTCCTGGGATGTGGAATGGAGGTCCCAAGCCCAGCAGGTCTGGAATAAAGTCCTGGAGCCTCTCCCTGGACCTTGCTTTCAGCCTTCCCCAGCCAGGAAATGGAATCCTTGCCCCACCCTATTGATGGGGATATGGAGTTGTCCTTCATTCTTTTTCTTTCCCTCACTCCCACCTCCACCAAGGAGGCAGCTCTGCTGCCACATTTCTAGATAAAGGTCCACTCTTTGCTTCTCTAGTCCGTGCCATCAGCTTTTGCCTGGGATGCTGTCTGAGGCTCCTAACTGGCTTCCCTACTTTTCAGCTTCTTTCAATTGATTTCCTACACAATAGTGTGTGTGTGTGTGTGTGTGTGTGTGTATAATTTTATTATTTATTTATTTATTTATTTATTGTATCGGGGATTGAACTCAAGGGCACTCCACCACTGAGCCACATCCCCAGCCCTATTTTGTATTTTATTTAGAGACAGGGTCTCTTTGAATTGCTTAGCACCTCTCCATTGCTGAAGCTGGCTTTGAACTTGCAATCTGATCTTCCTGCCTCAGCCTCCTCAGCAGCTGGGATTACAAGCATGGCCACCACACCCAGCTGCCAATTGATTATGTACCATGCCTTCCAACAGTTTGACAGTTTATTTAATATGACATCGTGAACATAACAGATTTACCAAGGGTTGAATATTCATTCTGTCTTTTCTCTTTACCTTTTAAGTCTTGTCTTTTTCCCCCATTTCATTTTGATACAATGTCTCACTAAGTTGCCCAGGCTGGCCTCAACCTGACTTCCTCCTGCCTCAGGCTCCCAAATAACTGGGATTACAGGTGTGTGCCACCATGCCTGGCTCTCTGTGACTCTTTTGAGGCTTATATTTTAAGCATATTAATCAGAGAAGATTTTGCATTGGCTTCTGCCAGTGCCTAAAGGAACTACCAGTTGGAACATGTTAAAATTTGTTCTTACTTAACTTTTAAATTAGACTTTTTATTTTAAGGTAATTGAAAATTAACATGGAGATAATTGAGAATTAATATGGATTACTGAAGATTAACATCTATTCTGTCTTTAACAAGTGATTTTTATTACTGTAGTTATACAATAAGTCTTGAAATAAGTAGACTCATTGCTCCTACTTTTCTGTTATTAGTAAAACAGAGAAATCCCATAAATCTTTACCCAGTTTATCCAACAGTAAAATTTTGCAAAATCATAGTACAATATTATAACCATCAATTGATATTGATACATTTAATTCTTGTAAAAGAAGTGACGTGGATTAAGGTTCACAATTTATAAATTTAATTTAATTTTGGTTCTGAAGGCTCAAATACTTTCTATTTGTTGAAAACTTCTTTTCTCCCTTGCATTCTCTTTACATCTTCATTGAAAATCTGCTTATTTATGAGTCCTTTGTTCTGTTGTAGGAATGGATAGATCTATCTTTCTGACTTTAACAAATGTTTTATTACTGTATCTATAAAATCAATCTTGAAATCAGGAAGGTTTATTTTTCTACTTCTTTTTCAAAGCTGCTTTCTTTTTTTTTTTAATTTTTTATTGTTGGCTGTTCAAAACATTACATAGTTCTTGATATATCATATTTCACAATTTGATTCAAGTGGGTTATGAACTCCCATTTTTACCCCATATACAGATTGCAGAATCACATCAGTTACACATCCATTGATTTACATATTGCCATACTAGTGTCTGTTGTATTCTGCTGCCTTTCCTATCCTCTACTATCCCCCCTCCCCTCCCCTCCCCTCCCCTCCCCTCTTCTCTCTCTGCTCCCTCTACTGACATTCGTTTGTCCCCCTTATATTATTTTTCCCCTTCCCCTCACTTCCTCTTGTATGTACTTTTGTATAACTCTGAGGGTCTCCTTCCATTTCCATGCATTTTCCCTTCTCTCTCCCTTTCCCTCCCACCTCTCATCCCTGTTTAATGTTAATCTTCTTCTCATGCTCTTCGTCCCTACTCTGTTCTTAGTTACTCTCCTTATATCAAAGAAGACATTTGGCATTTGTTTTTTAGGGATTGGCTAGCTTCACTTAGCATAATCTGCTCTAATGCCATCCATTTCCCTGTAAATTCTATGATTTTGTCATTTTTTAATGCAGAGTAATACTCCATTGTGTATAAATGCCACATTTTTTTTATCCATTCATCCATTGAAGGGCATCTAGGTTGGTTCCACAGTCTTGCTATTGTGAATTGTGCTGCTATGAACATCGATGTAGCAGTGTTCCTGTAGCATGCTCTTTTTAGGTCTTTAGGGAATAGACCGAGAAGGGGAATAGCTGGGTCAAATGGTGGCTCCATTCCCAGCTTTCCAAGAAATCTCCAACTGCTTTCCAAATTGGCTGCACCAATTTGCAGTCCCACCAGCAATGTACAAGTGTACCCTTTTCCCCACATCCTCGCCAGCACTTGTTGTTGTTTGACTTCATAATGGCTGCCAATATTACTGGAGTGAGATGGTATCTTAGGGTGGTTTTGATTTGCATTTCTCTGACTGCTAGAGATGGTGAGCATTTTTTCATGTACTTGTTGATTGATTGTATGTCCTCCTCTGAGAAGTGTCTGTTCAGGTCCTTGGCCCATTTGTTGATTGGGTTGTTTGTTCTCTTATTGTCTAATTTTTTGAGTTCTTTGTATACTCTGGATATTAGGGCTCTATCTGAAGTGTGAGGAGTAAAGATTTGTTCCCAGGATGTAGGCTCTCTATTTACCTCTCTTATTGTATCTTTTGCTGAGAAAAAACTTTTTAGTTTGAGTAAGTCCCATTTGTTGATTCTAGTTATTAACTTTTGTGCTATGGGTGTCCTATTGAGGAATTTGGAGCCCGACCCCACCGTATGTAGATCGTAGCCAACTTTTTCTTCTATCAGACGGCGTGTCTCTGATTTGATATCAAGCTCCTTGATCCATTTTGAATTAACTTTTGTGCATGGCGAGAGAAAGGGATTCAGTTTCATTTTGTTGCATATGGATTTCCAGTTTTGCCAGCACCATTTGTTGAAGATGCTATCCTTCCTCCATTGCATGCTTTTAGCCCCTTTATCAAATATAAGGTAGTTGTAGTTTTGTGGATTGGTTTCTGTGTCCTCTATTCTGTACCATTGGTCCACCCGCCTGTTTTGGTACCAGTACCATGCTGTTTTTGTTACTATTGCTCTGTAGTATAGTTTGAAGTCTGGTATCGCTATACCTCCTGATTCACACTTCCTGCTTAGCATTGTTTTTGCTATTCTGGGTCTTTTATTTTTCCGTATGAATTTCATGATTGCTTTCTCTATTTCTACAAGAAATGCCGTTGGGATTTTGATTGGCATTGCATTAAACCTATAGAGAACTTTTGGTAATATCGCCATTTTGATGATGTTAGTTCTGCCTATCCATGAACAGGGTATATTTTTCCATCTTCTAAGATCTTCTTCTATTTCTCTCTTTAGGGTTCTGTAGTTTTCATTGTATAAGTCTTTCACCTCTTTTGTTAGGTTGATTCCCAAGTATTTTATTTTTTTTGAAGATATTGTGAATGGAGTGGTTGTCCTCATTTCCATTTCAGAGGATTTGTCACTGATATACAGGAATGCCTTTGATTTATGCGTGTTCATTTTATATCCTGCCACTTTGCTGAATTCATTTATTAGCTCTAATAGTTTCTTTGTAGACCCTTTTGGGTCTGCTAGGTATAGAATCATGTCATCTGCAAATAGTGATAATTTAAGTTCTTCTTTTCCTGTTTTGATGCCTTTAATTTCTTTCGTCTGTCTAATTGCTCTGGCCAGTGTTTCGAGAACTATGTTGAACAGAAGTGGTGAGAGAGGGCATCCCTGTCTTGTTCCAGATTTTAGAGGGAATGCCTTCAATTTTTCTCCATTCAGAATGATGCTAGCCTGAGGCTTAGCATAGATTGCTTTTACAATATTGAGGTATGTTCCTGTTATCCCTAGTTTTTCTAGAGTTTTGAACATAAAGGGATGCTGTACTTTGTCGAATGCTTTTTCCGCATCTATCGAGATGATCATATGATTCTTATTTTTAAGTCTATTGATGTGGTGAATAACATTTATTGATTTCCGTATATTGAACCAGCCTTGCATCCCAGGGATGAATCCTACTTGATCATGGTGCACAATTTTTTTGATAAGTTTTTGTATCCGAGTGGCCAGAATTTTATTGAGGATTTTTGCATCTAGGTTCATTAGAGATATTGGTCTGTAGTTTTCTTTCTTTGAAGTGTCTTTGTCTGGTTTAGGTATCAGGGTGATGTTGGCCTCGTAGAATGAATTTGGAAGTTCTCCCTCTTTTTCTATTTCCCGAAGTAGCTTGAAAAGTATTGGTATTAGTTCCTCTTTAAAGGTTTTGTAAAACTCTGCTGTATACCCATCCAGTCCTGGGCTTTTCTTAGTTGGTAGTCTTTTGATGGTTTCTTCTATTTCCTCAATTGATATTGGTCTGTTTAGGTTGTCTATATCCTCCTGACTCAATCTGGGCAGATCATATGACTTAAGAAATTTATCTATGCCTTCACTATCTTCTAATTTATTGGAGTATAAGGATTCAAAATAATTTTTGATTATCTTCTGTATTTCTGAAGTGTCTGTTGTGATATTGCCTCTTTCATCCCGTATGTTAGTAATTTGAGTTCTCTCTCTTCTTCTCTTCACTAGCATGGCTAAGGGTCTGTCGATTTTGTTTATTTTTTCAAAGAACCAACTTTTAGTTTTGTCAATTTTTTCAATTGTTTCTTTTGTTTCGATTTCATTAATTTCAGCTGTGATTTTCATTATTTCTTGCCTTCTACTTCTTTTGCTGTTGTTTTGCTCTTCTTTTTCTAGGATTTTGAGATGAAGTATGAGATCATTTATTTGTTAGTTTTTTCTTTTTTTAAGGAATGAACTCCAAGCAATGAATTTTCCTCTTAGAACTGCTTTCAATGTGTCCCATAGATTCCGATATGTTGTGTCTGTGTTTTCATTAATCTCTAAGAATTTTTTAATTTCCTCCTTGATGTCTTCTATAACCCATTGATCATTCAGTAACCTATTGTTCATTCTCCAAGTGATGTATTCTTTTCCCCTCCTTCTTTTATCATTGATTTTCAGTTCCATTCCATTATGATCAGATAGGATGCATGGTATTATCTCTACTCCTTTATATTGTCTAAGAGTTGCCCTGTGACATAATATATGATCTATTTTTGAGAAGGATCCATGTGCTGCTGAGAAAAAAGTGTAACTGCTTGATGTTGGGTGGTATATTCTATATATGTCAATTAAGTCTAGGTTATTAATTGTGTTATTGAGTTCTATAGTTTCCTTATTCAACTTTTGTTTGGAAGATCTGTCCAGTGGTGATAGAGGTGTGTTGAAGTCTCCCATGATTATTGTATGGTGGTCTATTAGACTCTTGAACTTGAGAAGAGTTTGTTTGATGAACATAGCTGCACCATTGTTTGGGGCATATATATTTATGATTGTTATGTCTTGTTGGTGTATGGGTCCCTTGAGCAGTATGTAGTGTCCCTCTTTATCACTTTTGATTAACTTTGGCTTGAAATCTATTTTATTTGATATGAGTATGGATACTCCTGCTTGTTTCCGAAGTCCATATGAGTGATATGATTTTTCCCAACCTTTCACCTTCAGCCTATGTATGTCTTTTCCTATCAAATGTGTCTCCTGTAGGCAGCATATTGTTGGGTCTTGTTTTGTGATCCATTCTACTAGCCTGTGTCTCTTGATTGGTGAGTTTAAGCCATTAACATTTAGGGTTATTATTGAGATATGGGTTGTTCTTCCAGCCATATTTGTTTATTTATGTTACTAAACATGGTTTGTTTTCCTCTTTGATTATTTTCCCCCCTTTACTGTCCTCCCTCCCACTGTTGGTTTTCATTGTTATTTTCCATTTCCTCTTCCTGTAATGTTTTGCCAAGGATGTTTTGAAGAGATGGTTTTCTAGCTGCAAATTCTTTTAACTTTTGTTTATCGTGGAAGGTTTTAATTTCATCTTCCATCCTGAAGCTTAATTTCGCTGGAAACACAATTCTTGGTTGGAACCCATTTTCTTTCAGTGTTTGAAATATGTTATTCCAGGATCTTCTAGCTTTCAGAGTCTGTGTTGAAAGATCAGCTGTTATCCTGATTGGCTTACCCCTAAATGTGATCTGCTTCCTTTCTCTTGTAGCTTTTAAAATTCTCTCCTTATTTTGTATGTTGGGCATCTTCATTATAATGTGTCTAGGTGTGGGTCTCTTATGATTTTGCACATTCGGCGTCCTGTAGGCTTCTAGGATTTGGGGTTCTGTCTCATTCTTCAAGTCTGGGAAGTTTTCTTGTATTATTTCATTGAATAGATTGCTCATTCCTTTGGTTTGAAACTCTGTCCCTTCCTGTATCCCAATGACTCTTAAATCTGGTCTCTTGATGTTATCCCATATTTCTTGGATGTTCTGCTCATGGTTTCTTAACAGTCTTGCTGAGCTGTCTATGTTCTTTTCAAGTTGAAATACATTATCTTTATTGTCTGATGTTCTGTCTTCTAAGTGTTCTACTCTGCTGGTAGTATTCTCAATTGAGTTTTTAAGTTGGCTTATTGCTTCCTGCATTTCTAGGATTTCTGTTTGTTTGTTTTTTATAACCTCTATTTCCCTGTATAGTTGATCTTTTGCTTCTTGGATTTGTTTATGTAATTCATTGTTGAAGTGATCTTTCATTGTCTGATTTTGCTGTCTGATGTCTTCCTTGAGACTCCAGATCATCTGAAGCATGTATATCCTGAATTCTTTATCTGACATTCCATCTGCTGCAGCTATTACCTCTTCTAACGTTGAGTTGACCTGCATTGCTTGTGGTCCTTTCTTTCCTTGTCTCTTCATACTGTTCGCGTTCCTTTCTACTTGGTGAAACTGTTGTGCTATTGAATTTTCCCCCTATATATTTATATTGGTCTTGTATAGTTGCAAAGTCTCCCTCGCAGGCGCGGGCGGCGGCTCTGTCCCTCTGCGGGCCGCTAGGCTTGTTCTGTCGGTGGTCACAGTTCTGTCTACTTTGCAGGCGCAGGCAGCGGCACTGCCCCTCTGCAGGCCTCTGGGGCTGTACTGCCAGTGGGTCGCAGGTGCGCCTACCTTGCAGGCGTGGGGGGGGGGTGGCGGCTCTACCCTTCCTCAGGCCACTGGGCCTGTTCTGTCTCTCGGTTGCAGGTCTGGCCTGTTCTGATGGTGGTCACAGTTCCGTCTACCTTGCAGGCGCTGGGGGGAGGGGGCGGCTCTGCCTCTCAGCAGGCCGCTGCTCCTCTTCTGCCAGTGGGTCGCTGGCTCGCCTACCTTGCAGGAGTGATTGGAAGCTCTGCCACTCCGCGGGCCACTGGGCCTTTTCTGTCAGTGGTCACAGTTCTGCCTACCTGACAGGCGCGGGGGGTGGGGGGCGGCTCTGCCCCTCAGCAGGCCGCTGGGCCTGCTCTGTGCGTGGTCACAGTTCCCTCTACTTTGCCGGCGCAGGGGGAGGGGGCGGCTCAGCCTCTTAGCATGACGCTGCTCCTCTTCTGCCGGTGGGTCGCAGGCCCGCCTACCTTGCAGGAGTGATTGGAAGCTCTGTCCCACCCTGGGCCACTGGGCCTTTTCTGTCGGTGGTCACCTGGCAGGCGCGGGGGGTGGGGGGCAAAGCTGCTTTCTCTATCCTAATTTCTTTGTTGTTCTACATAAATTTTAGAATAATATTGTCTATGCCTTCAAAAAAAATCTTACTGACATTTGTTAGAAATTACATCCAACTTGTACATTAGTTTGGTAAAAATTTGATCTCTTTACTATATTGTATCTTTCAACCCATGAACATGGAATGTCTCTCCATTTGTTTAGATCTTATTTGATTTTTAAATTATAGTCTTATGGTTTTCAGCATACAAAGAACCTACATATTTTGTTAAACATATATACCTCATTTGTGTTTTTTTTCGAGTAATCATAAATGATATTGTATTTTAATTTTGGTGTATACATACATATTGCTGGAATATAGAAATACGATAGATTTTCATGTGTTGATCGTGAATTATGTAACCTTGTTAAACTCAGTTACTATTTTTAGGATAAAAAAATAGATTCTTTCAAATTTTCTGTATATATAATCCTGTTGTTTGTAAATAGGGGCAATTTAATATCTTTCTGATATATGCATATTTTTTCTTTCCTTATTGCACTGATTAGAACTTACAGGTGAAAGCAGTCTTACTTTTCATCTAAATTGTCAAATTTGTGTGCACAGAGTTGGTTCCTTATTATCTTTGAATGTGTACAGGGTCTGGAGTGCTATCCCCTATTTTATTCTTGATATTGGTAACTTGTGTGTCTTCTCTGTTTATCAGTTTTGCTGGAGGTTTATCAATTCTGTTGATCTTTTCAAAAAACCATATTTACACTGATTTTTGTCTTTTTTTGTTTTCAACTTCATTGATTTCTGTTCTGATTGTTTCTTTCCCTCTGTCAGTTTTAGGCTTACTTGGCTCCTTTTTATGTTTCTGATGAGAGAGGGTTTTGGGGTTACAATAAAGTAGCCCTGTTTTAGTGTCCTAGGACACCACTCTGGCAGGGACAGGGCGGGGGCTCTGCCTCATTGTGACCAGTTGGAGGTTGAAGTCTAGTCTGAACACCTGGTCTCTGTTGAATCCAGTATGGGAGTTCCTCATTTCCTGTGTGCAAGTGTAAAATTCCAGCAGGACACTAGTAATTCCTGGGGTGGGAGGAATTGGAGAATCTGTTATTAATCCCTGATCCCAAGGGAGAACCTGTTCTTGTAGCTTCATCACTATTGGGTGCTTGCAAAAGTCCTGATTCTCCAGAAGGGCTCCTTTGTCCCCACCCCAGGGGGTAACAGTAGGGGAGCCTGATGACTGACACATAGTGGTGCAATTTAGGTTCCCATCTGGTCTCCACTGACACCCTGGCAGGAGGTGGTGATAATATCAGTGAAGATAACATTTCTGGCTTCCTATGTGGCCTTCTCTAATACCACCCTGGGATGGTGGGTTTGGGTTTCTCCTTATAGCTTCACACGAGTGGAAATTTGGGCTTTTCACTCAGCCTTTGCTGGTGCTGGGGGTGGGGGTGGGGGGGTTGACAGTTTTTGTTTGTTTGGTTTTTCTGTAATATTTAACTGCAGTAGAGCTGTTATTATCTACAAGGTTTGTCTTGTTAAGCTGTCCTTCCTGATCCTCTTTATTAAAAAGAGCAGGTTTGTGTTGGGGGCTTGTTTTGTCTGCACTGGTTAGTGTTTCCAGATTGTCCGCTTTTCAGTTACAAATCTGGGACTTAGGAAGCAAAAGAAAACAAAAGGACCTTACCACCTTGTTGTTTTCTGGATTCTGAGTCCCCCTCATAGATCTGTCCTTTTTCTCTCCACCTTTCAGACTCTTCTTATTTTCATGTTCTATAAAATGTCCAGGAGTTTTGAAGGAGGAATAGGCAAAAACTTCTTCGAAGTGGAAGTCAACCATTGAATTCTGTCTTCGTCTTCCTTCATGACTAGCGGGCCTCCAGATCTTTAGCCCATAGCTTGTTTAGATGGGGCAATCAGACAATTTTCATATGGCATTCAAATTATGGAGAAATAAATGACTTTTGACCCAAGGTGGCAGGATCTGGTGGGCAATTTTTAACCCTTAGGTATTAATGGCTCAGTGCAAAGCTATTCCTCAAGTGTGAAGGTTAAAGAGGTGGGGAGGCTGTAATAAGGAAAACATGCAAATATTCATCTGTTTGCCTTCTCTGTAATAGTGGAGGAGTAATTATAAAAAATGAACTATAAATAATGGAATAAACTTCTTATTTTTCTAGAATTTTTGTTTTCTAGTTTATATATGGCTCAGAAATTTATTTTGACATACAAGATGAATTTTGTATCAAATTAAGTTAAATAATAAAAGTCTTGATGTCATGACAAATTATTTTGTGGGAAATTCAATAATTTTTTATTATGATATAAATGATACTATTACGATGGAAACTACTCTTACCTTATTTTGATTAAATGTGACATGTTACAATGAAAAATAAGATACTTCCTACTTGTGTAGCAGTTATTCTGTATTAGATATTTTTCACTGGCTAACCTCTAATAGAAATCTCCTTGCAGTATTGTAAGCTTCATTAACTATAATTTGATCAGTGCCAACATAAACTCAATGAGGCTTATCCTTGCCTTGACTGATGTGTTGTGATACTTAACAATAATGACAGTAATAATAATATATATTGAGACTAATAGCAGACCATGTAAACACTGCAGGTGAGATGGGCATCTTTCTCTGGGGTGTGACTTGATGGGCGTGGGAAGCCCACTGTTCCAAAACATGGCCTTAAGTATTTCTTTGAGTCAAAGAACATTTTCTGGGATCCTATATATCTCATCGTGCAATTCTTAATTAGGAGGAGTAAGCCATTAGTAGGCAGAAAATTTTCATTCCAATAGATATTTTAATTAATTAAGGATCCCCGAGGAAGGGACACAGCTGGGCAAGCTTTGATGGGGAACAAAGCTTCCCTTTCCATTGCCACAGCTGAGCGTTCTGAGCAGCTTTTGCCCATCAGTGAATGAGGTGTGGGGGTGGGGGGCAGACCCTCCCTGAGCTACTCTTTCGCTTTCTGTTGGCAGCAGGAGAAAGCTACAGGGGAGGCAGTAACAGTAAAAACCTCAGAGGATGTACAAGAAAGAGGAAGTTTGCCAGAATTTTAAAAGCAGCCATTCAAATTTGATTTCTTTATTGCTAAAGATATCTATACTAACCGTAAGGCCCACCACTCCTTTTTCCTGGCAGCCCCACAGTTTGTTCAAGTATCTGCCAATTCCTGAAGAGGAGCTTCTCAGTGAGACCTGGCCTCTCCCCAGCTCTAAAAGGTGGCTCCTGATGGACTGAGCCTGCTGTGGTGGCCCCATCCCCTTTGTCATTGTCAGTTTAGGCATGGTCATGTGACAGTTATGCTCAATGAGATATAAAGGGAGATCTTTTAGAGACTTCTGGAAAAGGTTTCTTTGCTGTTAAAATAGTTATAAGGAAAGAGACGATTTCTTTCTGCCTCTGGATGTAACTTTCTCTAGATGGAATGTCTGGAACTGCAGCACGTCAGCTTACCACCAACCTGAGATGAAGCCAGCGCTGGAAAAGTCTCTGAGCCATCCAGTTTATTGATCCAAACAAAGCATCACGTTACTCTTTTAAACATGTTTTGAAATATGTATTTATTGTGGATTGGCTAAACAGAACTGACAAACATGCATTATCTCACATACATATGATTTAATTTTATTTTTGTGTATGTGATGAAAACACCTAAGCTCTACTCTCAGTGATTTTCAAGAAAGTGATTGAGTAAAGTCACAATGATGAACAATTGGTCCCTTGAACTCATTCCTCTGTACTGAAATCTTTGACCAACTTCTCATCTCAATAACACCCCCGCTCTGCTGATCCTTTTGAGTTCAGTTTTTTAGATTCTACATGTAACTGGAATCACTCGGTATTTGTCCTTTATTTTGCTTACATAATGTCCTCCAAATTCACCCATGTTATTGTAAATGATAGGGTTTCCTTCTTTTGGGGGGGCCAAATAATATTCCGTTGTATACTTACACTGCACTTTCTTTCCTTTTTTGATATGGTGGATTACATTACTTTCTCTTTTTATTAATATATATTAGCTGTACAAATTAACATGTTCACTGTGACATTTCCATGTAGACTGCATTTTCTTTATCCATTCGTCTGTTGATGGACTTTCAGGTCAATCCCATATCTTGGCTAGTGTGGATAATGTTACAGTGTATATAAGAACACAGATATCTTTGATATACTGATTTTGTTTCCTTTGGATATATGACCAGTAGTGGGACTGGTATTCTGTTTTTAACTTTTTGAGAAATCTTCATACTGCTTTCCATACGGCTATACTGATCTATGTTCCTGACAGTGTGCAAGAGTTCCTTTTTCTCTGCATTTTTGGAAACACTTTCCACCTCTTCCCTAACAGCCATCCTAACAGGTGTGATGTGAAATTTCATTGTGGCTTTCATTTGCATTTCCTTGATGATTATTGATGTCCAGCGCTTTTATGAAGCTGTTGGTCAATTATATGTCTTCTTATGAGATGTGTTTATTAAAGTCCTCTGCCCACTTAAAAAATAGGATTATTTGTTTTCTTGTTATTGAGTTGTTTCAGTTACTTATACAATTTATTTTGGCTATTAACCCCTTATCAGATTTGTGGTTTGCAAATATTTTCTCCCACTCTGGAGGTTGTCTGTTCACTTGTTGATTGTTTCCTTTGCTGTGCAGAAGTTTTTTAGTTGGATGTAATCCCATTTGTCTGTTTTTGTTGCCTTGTGTTTTGGGGTCATATCCAAAAAGCCATTGCCCAAAACAAGGGTGCTTTCCTCCTGTGTTTTCTTCCAGTGGTTTTATAGTTTTAGGTTTTACATTTATGTCTTTAATCCATTTTGATTTTTGTATTTGGTGTGAGATAAGGTTTTAATTTCACTGTTCTGTAATGTAAAGATCCCACCATACCCTTACATGTTATATTATATAAAGGTGGATATTTCCTTATTGTTCAAGATACTTTGAATTGGGTTTTCTTTAATTACTGACTAATTCAGTCCCCAATCCACTGTTTAAATACAGGAAGCTGCTGCTTTTGTATCTGAGGGACTGGTAAGTCTAGAAGCAGGCAGTTTGTTATTGCTCAACAGCATTCACTGGGAAACTTCTTTTCTTCCTTTTTGACCTAAGTTTTTGTTTTTCTAGAATTCCCTCTTCACTCATGAATTCACTCACTCATACATTCACTCAATGCAATGTTAGCACTCAGAAAGATCTTGGTGGTCATTTCCATATCTGAATTTGTAGAATATTCAAGCTCTTATTTTCCAAGGGCAGGAAAAACTGATGATGACATACATGTCATCTTAAAAAATGATTTCTCCATATTTTTCTTCATATCAGAAAGGATATATTTTCTTAAAAATTAATCTTTGCCAGGCACACTGGCACATGCTTATAATCCCAGTAAATGGGGAGGTTGAAGCAAGAGGATCACAAGTTTGAGATCAGCCTCCAAAACTTAGACCCTGTCTTAAAATGAAAAATAAAAGGAGATGCCGTTGTGGCTCAGTGATAGAGCAACACTGGATTCAATTCTCAGTGCTGGAATCCTGGAATCCTGAGAATTTCAAAACCTGTTGTTTTTTTTTTTCACTTAGTAAATTACAAACATTAAAAAACAAATATATATATGTATATATATACACATACATATATATATATATATATATGTATATATATACATACATATATTCATTTAAATTTTATAAATTAATGTAGTATTAAACTATATTGTTTGCAATTATGCTTTCTATATATGTATGTGTATGTTTGTATATACATACATGTATCAGTTTTATAATTCTTGGTGACTGAATAATGTTCATTTAATCAATCCCTATCATCAGAAACTTAGGTTGCTTCCAATTTTTTCCCATTATATAAATTCAGATTGTATTTGTTCTTCTGACTTCATTTGTGCCGTTTTCCTCCTTTGCTCTGTATTACCAGTCACATTGCCCTTTTTATCAATTTCTTCAATAAAATGGAGAATAAAATGTTGATTCTAGGATTGCAGAAACAATGTTGTTCTCTTAGTGCATCCCAGCCTCTCTGTATTTACTTGTCATACATAGTAAACACTTATTTAACTCTAATACTTTTGGTTTTCTACCTGGATACATTTTTTCTTTTTCTATTATATATGTGATATCAGTTTTCTTATTTCCTTAAGCCCATACTAATGCTTTCCCTCTTTCTCTCTCTCTCTACCTCTATCTCAACCTCGCTCCTCCCAGAAGTCTATGGCAGATCCAACTGGAAATGTAATGACATTCCTGGTTTGGGGTCATTTAGCATTTGCTGACTCTTCTATGCCCTGCCATTTCATGACAGTTAGTACATCTGAAATATAGTCATCTAAAAGCCCTGTTACTCCACTGAGCACAACTTGGACCCTATTGCATGAAATTATAATTGCCGTGACTAATAATCGCAGACACTAGTTACTATCATCACCCACACTGTAGTTGCTTTTTTTTTTCATGTATTTTGGTCAAATTTATTTAAATCTCATCTATAGCACTAATAAACTTCCCTTTTAGATCCCCTATTACTTCTGGGGGAAGTATAAGTGTTATTTTTATTGATGTTAGTACAGTATTAGCTTATGTGTTTCTTGGTTGCACCTAAACTAGCTATCGATTTTTTTGAGGACATCCTTTGTTTCTTGACTGAAAGCACAATACATGTCCACAAAGAAGGGGGAAGCAAGGCACATAATAGTTTGAATTTCATAACAAATAATTTTGCATTAAATATTGAGACAACTAAGGTAAGAAATGGACATTAGGAAGGCAATTACTACAAATTGTCCATTTTAATTATTTTGGATAGAAATGTCTTCAAAATCTTACAAGGGAAAAATGTTATATCAAAATATGAAATTTTTACTTGGGATTTAGTGTGCCCTTAGAAAGTCTCTGATAAGAGTTACAGCTCCATTTAGATTTTCATGGCGACAGTCTGCTCTCTTGTTGATTGAAATATTATGGAGAACAAATCTACCATCCACTGAGATCATCTCCCAACTCTGGATGCAGGAGTTTTTACTGACATCACCTGTACCAGGGTTGAAAGACAAAATGTGCCATGTGAAGCAATAAGGAGGAGACCATGCAAGCACTTTTAGGAGATGAGCAGTGTGACTTACCTACAGACACAATGAATGTTCTTTATTCTTGAACTGAATTGAAGAAGGACATTGCAAATCACATCAAAGAGCATTTATTAAATATGCAGTATTGGTGGAACCAAGTTTTATACATGTTACTTCATATATTTTATCTCAATTTTCTAGATTCCCACAATAACTCAACTAAATGCTCTGCCAGTAAATGCATAGGAAGGAAGAAGTTCACACCATGGTCAATATATTTATTCTAGATGTTCAGCACATCCTTTTTCTTATATTCATTTGCTTTGGGTACATATATTGAAACCCAATTTTAACTCCAACATGCTCTGATACATATCATGCCTGACAGGTGAAGCAGTTAACTGGACTCAGCAAATTCTCATTGAGCTCCCTGGGTATGGGACACCTCTAGCTCTCTAAGTGGTCAAGGAGACAAAACTCTCAACTGAAGTTCATTTCTTTTGGGACCTTCAATAATATAAGTGGAACAAATTTTTTAAATTTTTGAAGGTAAAGTCAAACATACTGTTTTATAAGATGTCCAAACAATGTGAGATTCAAGAAAGAAAAGGTGAAAATGAACATTTTGGACACTCATGTACCATGTTCTTGTGTAAATTTGAGCACTAATTGAGTGCAACTCAGACTAGAACTCTTGAAATATAAAGCTGAACAAAATACATACAGGATAAAGTTCAAATTATATCACTTGGATAACATTGTGGTAAACATCAATAACTTTGAAGACAGAAATAAGCTGAAAATATTTCTACAAAAAAAAAAGAAAGAAAGAAAACACAATGACCAAAGAGACTTCCTTCCCCAGCATCTCTCTGAGAAAAAGTAGCCTCCTTACAATCGGTTCTGAAGGGCTTTCAGCACCTTTGCTGGCCTGCAATCATTGACATGCACTCAGAGAATAATCATGCACATCTTCCTTAGTGGTCAGAGCTACATAACTTTTCTTCCTTTCTTTCACAGTTTAAAGCTTCTGTTTTCCCAGGATCCACAGAAAAAAACATGGTCTTACATCTGAGAGAAACTACATTCTTGCCAGAGTTAAGCCCCGGGGGATTAGTTTCACCAGAGTTATGAATCTTTGCTGCTGTCGATGTTAATAATTGCTTCCCCACTGCTAATTCAAGCATTATTCTGTTTATTTTCAATTTGCTCAACAGGCACATTGAAAATATTCTAGACCACCCATCAAAAATACTGTTTAATTCAGAACATTCTTCTAAAATAGTTATTGATTCAATTTTTCTATTAAGTCCTTACTTAAACTGTCACATATTTTGACAAAGAAAATTCTATTCATCATTAGTTCTTCTTTACTTGCAAATCTATAAAGCTTTGCTGTGAAATACCCAATAAATGGTCAAGTAATTAAGAACTTTTTGCACTTTTAGTCTTAATTATGAATTCCAAATACATTCTAATTTCTCTTTTATTCCTTAAAAGTTTAATTTTTAAAGCCAAGCACACATTTCAAGCTCCCCTTTAAAAAAAAGCAATAACTAATATCATCAAATGCAATTGTTGCCAAATCTTTCTACTCTATGCTACTATGACAGTTCTTACATTTTTATTTTCTTTATTTTTTTATACTTCAGTCATTGACTAAAATTCAGAAAAAAAACCACAATGTTTTATTCGGTTTTATGGCTTTGGCTACTAGCATAGTCTCTTACATAAAAGGGTTTAATAATATTTTAGAGAAAATTATTATCTACATTAATGAAAGAAAATATAAAAACTGATATAAAACACAACTTGAATAAATGTTTCTATTAATACTCTACAATTCATGTTTTGGTAAAGACTCATGAAAGTTTAAGTTATTTGTTTTCATTAATTTCAAGGAGAAAATCTAGATCTCTCTCTTGAGATTTTCCTTTCCTCTGGGGTACCAGGCGTTCTCTAGCTAGAATCAGCTCCCCTGCGCTTTTCATGACCATGGCTAATAATGAACACCATTTCCATAGTCTCTTTGGTTCTTATCTATCATCTACCAAGGATGCAATCTTTCTTCATATTTGAACTGTCAAAGTTAGTTTCTGGAGACCCATCTACTGCCTTCTTAGGAAATTCTAAGGGACTCTCAGTTTTATCCTGGGTAACTGGCTTTGATTTTGACAGAACTGGACCCGAGTATATAAAAGATGACAAAAATAAGTTATAATCAAAAATGTTCGATTAAGCAATACAATTAATGAATAACCATGGTCACTATAGTCATAGTGTAGGAACAACATATTCTGATACTCTGGAAACTGTCAAGAGTTGAATAGTAAGAGGTATTTAAGATACTTAATTTGTGTGGGGAAAAAAAATGGAAGCTTGAGCTCATATCTCTGTTCAAATATGTTTATTTATTTTTTCAGTAGAAGTATAGGAAGTCAGTGTGGCAGAATTAGAAAAAAATGTGTTCATTATGCAGATTTTAAAGCGTAGGATTCCAAAAAGAAAAATAAATAAATAAACAAATAATGAAAACTATCGCATACTGATGCATGATGCTTCAAAACTTTGTAAATTAACCTCCCTTGAAAGTATTCAAATTTCTTAGAAATAGGATAGAAAATATAAGTATGTTGGAAAGTCTTTTGAGCTAAGAGAACTATAAGTGACCAGAAGACTTTAAAATTTGAAGGTTACACTGTAAGAAAAAAAAGAGAGAGGAAACAAATTAATAATAGCAGAAATGAATGAGAAAACATTGTATACATCCCATAGGCATCAAAATGATAATAAAGGAATAGTACAAGTAACTCTATACTCGCAGTTTGATAACTTAGATAAAATAGACCAATGCTTTGAAAGACAATCTTCCAAAACTCACACAAGAAAGAGATAATCTGAAAGGCCTATATCTCCTGACAAAATTGAATCAATAATTCACAACCTTCCAAACAGAAAGCACTAGGCCAAAAGGGGTTCATTGGTGAATTCTCTTTTGTGTGTGTGTGTGGGGATTGAACCCAGGGCCTTGTGCATGCAGGTCAAGCACTCTACCAACTGAACTATATCCCAGCCCCTTCATTGGTGAATTCTATCAAACATTTAAGAAAGAAATTGTAGTAATTCTCTGTAATCTCTTTCAGAGAATATAAATAGAGGGAATACTTCTAACTCATTTTTTTAAGGCCAAAAATACCCTACTATCAAATCAACATAAAGACAGTCCCTCTAAAATCTGGAACAAGACAGGGATGCCCTCTCTCACCACTTCTATTCAACATAGTTCTTGAAACACTGGCCAGAGCAATTAGACAGACAAAAGAAATTAAAGGAACAACTATAGGAAAAGAAGAAGTTAAACTAGCACTATTTGCTAATGATATGATTCTATACCTAGAAGACCCAAAAAAAACTCTACCAAAAAACTTCTAGAACTAGTAAATGAATTCAGCAAAGTGGCAGGATATAAAATCAACACCCATAAATCAAAGGCATTTCTGTGTATCAGTGTCAAATCCTCTGAAAAGGAAATGACGAAAACTACACAATTCACAATATCCTAAAACAAAACAAAACAAAACAAAACAAAAAAACCTTGAGAATCAACCTAACAAAAGAGGTGAAAGATCTTTACAATGAAAACTATAGAACCCTAAAGAGAGAAATAGAAGACGACCTTAGAAGACGGAAAGATCTACCTTGCTCATGGATAGGCAGAATTAATATTATCAA
Source organism: Marmota monax (assembly GCF_021218885.2). Taxonomy (NCBI): domain Eukaryota; kingdom Metazoa; phylum Chordata; class Mammalia; order Rodentia; family Sciuridae; genus Marmota; species Marmota monax. The sequence continues at coordinate 3,361,230 of NW_026695227.1, forward strand.
AATGACCATACTACCAAAAGCACTATGCAGGTTTAATGCAATTATGATCAAAATCCCAATGTCATTCCTCATAGAAATAGAAAACGCAATCATGAAATTTATCTGGAAAAATAAGAGACCCAGAATAGCTAAAGCAATTCTAAGCAGGAAGAGTGAAACAGGTGGTATCGCTACACCAGACCTTAAACTATACTACAAAGCAATAGTAACAAAAACAGCATGGTACTGGCACCAAAACAGGCTAGTAGACCAATGGTATGACAGAGACTAACCCACAAAATTACAGCTACCTTATATTAGACAAAGGTTCCAAAACCATGCACTGCAGAAAGGATAGCATCTTCAACAAATGGTGCTGGGAAAACTGGAAATCCATATGCAACAAAATGAAATGGAATCCCTATTTCTCACCTTGCACAAAAGTTAACTCAAATGGATCAAGGATCTAGGGATTAAACTAGAGACTCTGCGGCTAATAGAAGAAAAAGTAGGCCCTAATCTCCATCATGTGGGGCTAGGTCGCAACTTCCTTAATAAGATGCCTATAGCACAAGAATTAAAACCAAGAATCAACACATGGGATGGATTCAAACTAAAAAGTTTTTTCTCAAAAAATAAATAATATGTGAAGTGAATAGGGAGCCTACATCCTGGGAACAATTTTTTACCCCTCACACATGAGAAAGAGCGCTAATCTCTAGGGTATATAAAGAGCTGAACAAGATAAGCACCAAAAAAAACCAAATAATCCAATCAATAAATGGGCCAAGGACCTAAACAGACACTTCTCAGAAGAGGATATACAATCAATCAACAAATATATGAAAAAATGCTCACCATCTCTAGCAATCAGAGAAATGCAAATTAAAACTACTCTAAAATACCATCATCTCACTCCAGTAAGAATGTGGCAGCCATGATAAAGACAAACAACAACAAGTGCTGGCAAGGATGTGGGGAAAAAGGTACACTCACATACTGCTGGTGGGACTGCAAATTGGTGCAGCCAATTTGGAAAGCAATATGGAGATTCCTTGGAAAACTGGGAATGGAACCACCATTTGACCCAACTATTCCTCTTCTCAGACTATACCCAAAGGACCTAAAAACAGCATACTACAGGGACATAGCCACATCAATGTTTTTAGCAGCACAAATCACAATAGCTAAACTGTGGAGCCAACCTAGATGTCATTCAGTGGATGAATGGATAAAAAAAATGTGGCATTTATACAATGGAATATTATTCAGCAATAAAAAAGAATAAGATCATGGCATTTGCAGGGGAATAGATGGCATTAGAGAAGATTATGCTAAGTGAAGTTAGCCAATCCCAAAAAACAAATGTCGAATGTCTTCTCTGATATAAGGGGGGTGACTCAAAATGGGGTTGGGAGGGAGATTACCTCTAGATAGGGAATAGGGGTGGGAGGGAAAGGGAGGGAGAAGGGGAATAGCATGGATGGTGAAAGCATAACCTCATCATTATACAAAATACATGTATGAAGATGTGAAAAAAAAATAAAGTGAATAAAATCACTACAGTTTAAAAAAAAGATAAAGACAGTACAAGTAAAGAAAACTACAGATCAGTGTTTTTCATGAATATAGATATAAAAATCCCCAACAAAAATGTATAAAATGAATAACGATGTATAAAAATTATTATTCCCTATTTAAAAATGGGCAAAAGGTATGAACAGACACCTCACCAAAGGAGATATAGAGATGGAAAACAAGTACATGAAAAGATGCTTAATGTCATGTCATAAAAGAAATGGAAATTAAAATCAACAATGAAATCCTACTATACTTCTACTAGCCAAGATCCACAACACCAAAAACATCAGACACGGAGAAACAGGAATTCCCATTCATGCTGGTGGGAATACAGAATGATACAACCACTTTCATTTATTTTATTTTGCATTTTTTTAGATCTTTAGAATTTTTTTTTTTTTTTTAGAGAATAGGTACAGCCGGGTGTGGTGGCACACACCTAAAATCCAAGCTGCTCAGAAGGCTAAGGCAGGAAGATCGGAAGTTCAAGGCCAGCCTTAGGAACTTAACAAAGCCCTAAACAACTAAGTGAGACCATGTCTCAAAATTTTAAAAAATTTTAAGAAGCACTGGGTTGTTGCTCAATGGTTAAGCACCCCTGGGTTCAATCTCTGGTACCCGCCCCCCCCCCCCCAAAAATGTACAAACTCTTACATTTATAATAAAGAAATAATATTGATAATAGGACAGAGTGGAGATGCAAAAGCTGAAATAACTGGAGAAGTAAAGAAGAAAAATATAGCACACATTTCATGAAGAATGGCAATTACATTTTGCTGTGGCAGAACATAATAAAAATGTTTATTATGTTAAAAAATTAAAGATAATTATAGTAGACAATATTGAAAGGCATTTTCAGCAAATACATAGAGAATGTGAAAACATTCTCTCAAAAGTAAAACGAAAATTAATAAATCTGTCAGCTGAAATCATGTCTACAAAAATATTTTAAATAATTACGAGCAATCTGAGTTTTTAAGGTTAGCCAAGTATAAAATAGCCTGTCTTGTCTTCCAAAAAAAGATAATTTTTAGATGGAAAGATGGGAAAATAAATTATGCATTATCTCAATTGTGGAAATTTTATTAGAAACTTATGAGACTTTCACTTTTGGTAAAGTATCTTTAATCAAGTCATCAAACAATTACCCATAATATGCAAGACCTTTTTATTAGATCACAGATCAATTAATTCAAACTTTGAGGGCTTGTTAGTACTTTTCTTCAGCTTCTTTAGATAAGTCATGTGATACAAAGCCACTGCCAAATTGTCATTCGAGTATATATTTTCTCAAAGGACATCCACATGTACAAAGAAATTTAGCAAGTAAATAGACTAAAAAATGGGACATGTAGTATAGGTAATTTTGAATTTTGTATACCTGAAAAATATTAGTTTCAATAATAGAAGAGGGTGTTAAAGGTCAGATTTATTGATTTTAAAGCATGAAACATGGTTCTCCTTTGTTCCTCTCTCATATATATCGAAACCATGAATGCCCAGTTTTCTTTAAAAAAATTAAATAAATAAATAAACAAACAAAAAACAACTATAAAAACTGTGACAAGTGAAGTTAAAATCCTTTAGGGATCATGCACAAATGCTATGCATAATGGAAATTGTTCTGAAATTGCTGAAAGAATTAGAAGACAACTAATCTATTTAACTGCATGTTTTTGCTGATATTTGTTAATTGAGTTGTGGAAGACCTATATAAAAATTTACCATACAGTTCATTTGAAATCAATGTTTCCTTCAAAGAAAAGGAATGCTTGGCAAAAGATATTCACAATTCAGAGATGAAAATTGGCCATCTTATTCATGTTTTCTTACTGTTATACTATATATGAATGAGCTAAATTTGAAGCTACCAAGAATAAGCTTGTTTGTGACCTAGCTACATAGATACAAGAACTCATGTTGAAATTAATCTTTGCATAATGCAAGTCAATAAAGATAATTTCTTATGTTATTTAATATAAAGAAGCTTTTAATTATGATTCACAACATTACTGAAATTGGCTATAAAATTACAAGAAAAATATGAAGACTGCTTTGTTGATATTGGTAAATTTATTGATTTTTATGCATTATCCCCTCAAAAATTTCACATTGATGAGTTAACACAAGTTAGTGAATTTTCTTAACTTGGATGGACATAGTTTTATTTCTGATATGCTTTTACTTCAAGCTAAATAAATTCTTTAAAGATAAACAAGTTTTATCAATTTAGATGCATATAATCAAAGAAAATAACTTTTGATCATTTATTCAGCTATTGAACACTTTTAAGGTTGTTTGGAACAACTTGGACGTGCAAAACTATTTTTAAATTATAAATTTTGTGAAACCTAAGTGTATCAAATAAACTGAAAAGAGTACTGATTGAGATGTGCTATAAGTGTAAAATACACATCAGATTTCAAAAATTTAGTGCAAAAGAGGAATGTAAAATACAGCACCTCAATAATTTTTATATCGATGAGTTGTTGAAATGTTAATATTTGGGGCGTATAAGGTTAAATAAAACATTATTAAAGTAAGTATCACTCATTTTTTACTTATCTTTTTATAGCTTTATTTGTTTCTATTTTTATATGGTGCCAGGGATCGAACCCAGGGCCTCACGCATGCTAGGCAAGCGTCTACCACTGAGCCACAACCCCAGCCCTATCTTTTCACTTTTTAAACATCATACTAGAAAGTTTTAAGTTACATGTTGGCTTATATAATAGCATTTTATTTCTATCAAGCAGCCCTGTTCTAGATTATTTTATGGTTGGGGTCACACAAAACAGTTGGTTAATTTAATTTAATAATTGGTTGCTTTGCAAACACCATTTTCTTTTGTTATAGAGAGGAGCTAATTTAGTTAAGAAATAAAACTAATGAGTTTAAATAGAGGGTCCTATAACTTACTAGCTTTATGTCTTTTGTCAATTTATTGACATCTTTGGGGTAAATGGGGGTAATAATTTTATTTTGTAAGGCCATTGTGAGGATAAACCAAAGTAAAGTAGATAATGTACTTAGCACAGTGCTGGGTACAGAGTTGTCCCTAAATTTGTGGTTAATAATTACACCTATAAGTCAATGAGGAGAGAAAGCAAGAAGTGATTAGAGGAAAAAAAGGGAAGGGATGAATTATTAGCAGGTTGAAAGTGTCAGGTAGTCAACAGGAAGGAATAAGGATGCCATACGCCCATTTCTACCTTTCAGGAGGAAAGCAGTAAGATTAAATCTGTGGGAGAAATTATGAATTCAATTTTAAATATGCTGAGCACTGGGTGACTGTGGGAACGGAAGAGATGATACTAGGGAAAAAAAATACAGGTTTGGAGCTAAGGTCAGTCTGAATTGTCAATAAAGACTCGGAATCCACAGGTGAGAGCTGGAAAGGAGAACCATTAAGAGGTGTGTGGGGAAGCATTGAGGCAGCAACAGAACAAAAGACAGGCGAGGAAAGAAATCTGGGTACCCTGACATCTACAGGGAAAGAGAATGTGGAGGAAGACAGAATAGGAATAGCCTCAGAAGGCAAAACAGAAATGAGATACAAAAAAAAAAAAAAAAACCAAGAAAGGAAAAATTCCTTAGCAAGCCCTTAGATTTCTGGAAGAAATGAAAAAATAAAGGATATATGCACCAAGATTTCCTACCCAGATGCAAAGGCAGAGGGATCAAGAGCTCCTGACAGTGAGTTACCTGGTAACATTTTACTAAAGTCTGACTCTCACAATACTAAAATGCATTATGCCCAGGAGATGTGATGGCTGCATATCTCCCTTTTATTGTTGACATGGAAAAGCATACAGAAACCAAGTTATCAGTTAAGAGGATAAAGCAAGGTATCAGAGTCCACAGTGAAGCATCAGGGTTTATAGCTTTTAAAATGGTCATTTCTTTTACAGACACATTTTAGTCAAGTAAAATACATAAGTTATCCATTATTTAATGTCAGATAATAAATACACAATTTATGTACTGCATTGGGAAAAAAAACCCTGTTATTTTACAAAAATATTATGTAAAATTCCTTCCCTATTTTTAAATGATACAAACATCCTTCGTATCCTGTCTATTCTTTAATGCATGTTGCTCTTCTGCTTTTTGATATATGCCATCAATGTATCTTTTTTCCTATATGCTATTTTGGTTTAGATCTTTATGTAGTTTTAAATAATAGTCTTTTATCTGGTTTGCCAAAAACAAAACAAAACAAAAAAAAACCAACCTCATTTTGTTTTGTATATAGCTACCACTTTTCACAAATATAAGTAGATTAATCAAACCTAAACCTAAATATTTTGATACAATATAGCCATTAATTTGATAATACCTGGTTATCAGAATCTTATTACCTAATATAAAGAAGTATAGTATAGAAAATCTAAAGGCAAGGAGCTTTGAAAACATAAAGTCCCTGTCATATATTATGTAGTAGGCTTTGGTTTCCTTATTTAGGCTTCAGTTTTCTCATTTGGAAATCAAAGCAGTTTGAAGAGAAGAGCTTGGAAACTTGTAAATTCTGATTCTGAATACAGTTTGGCACAGGGATACTCAGGTCTTTGCAATGCTTCCCCCGTTATACTTCTCAAGGCACTTTGTTATTTAACAAAGTTTAAGGAACATCAATCAGTAGCTGGCACAGCCCTGGATTCTGGGTGCAGGTAAACAAGAGAAAGTTGCCTGCCCAAGCATGTGTACTACATCAGTATGTAATCATGGCAGTAATCAAGGCATTGAGCTCAGTGCAATGGAAGGGAATGATAAAAACATTCAGCTTTGCCAGAAGATGTTAAATTAAGATCACAGGGATGTCAAAGGGTGGAAAATAAAATATAAAATAACTAACTATAGATGCAGTGGGGTTAAATGCATAAGTTTACCTCTGTTTCTTCTTTGTATTTCTCTTAACCAATAGTGCATGGAGTAAAAAGCCAAACATAAGCAAGCAAACAAAACAAATCATAAGCATGAAACTGAAGCAGAAAGGAGATAACAACAGACCAGAGAAATCAACAAAATTGAGGAGAACTGGAAAAAAAACATGGACCTACAAAATTCACTTAGAATGTTGGATAAAGATGAAAGGTATGCACACTGAAAGATGAGAGACAAGCCAAACACACACACACACACACACACACACACACACAAATACACACACAATTCCAATTTATATTGAAGAACTCCAAAAGTGTCAGGAATTGGAAGTACAAGGTCTCTCTGAAGGTAGAGGTATAGGAGGGCTGAAAAAAAGGGGTTTCCTTTAAAGTTGGTTTGAGAAGCAGCAGTCAGAGGCTGCAAGGCCCTTCCCACCCCTCACTTCAACCAGATTCTGCAGATTTGCTTTGCAGAGAGGTTGAATTAAAGGCCTCCAGACTCAAAAGGTAGGGATAGGGATCAAAAGTCTACATGTTGAAATCCAGAGCTCAAGCTGCATTCCACAGCTCAATCTGGGTTTGTTCACATGTACCTTATTATTCTACAGACGGAAAATTGGAGTAGTCTCTTCAAAGGAGACAGATATATTGAAAACAAAGCAAATCTACAGATACCATTATTCCCTGAGAAAACAGGTCCCTGCTGCTCACCCTACAAAGAGACTCATTGGTTAATAAGTAGCACTTGAGAACCAAGCTCACAATAAGTTTTCATGAAAGTGCCTTATGAGCAGGAAACTTAATTATTACCTGGCATGGGAGGGAAGCCTCCATTATGAAAAACACTGACTGAAACAGAAAAAGGACTGAGAAAAAAACAAAAATGTAGGGAATAAAATAAAACACTTAAAAATTCTAGAGGCGTAAAGATATAATATTGCAACCCCAAAGCAAGAAAAAAAGTTTTTATTTAAAAAGTAATACTAAAAGACCAAAATAATAACTCTCAAAATTGGGAGAGAGATAAAATTTAAGAAATTTACATTAGTATAGGAAAAAGACAGAGAAAAAAGATAAAAATATAATAATAATAGATTTCTATTAACAGGAAAGAGAAAATTATCAGATACATAATATGAAATAATAGGCCTACCAAGTACTCCACACAATAAAGACTCACACCAAATCATTAAGAAATTTCAAAGCATAGCTAGAAAAATACAATCCTTAAGTTTTCAGGCAAATAAAATCATATGGAAAGGATTAGAAATAAGAATGTCTTTGAATTTCTCAATAGCTTCATGGAATCTAACAAACAATAGAAAAATGCTTTCCAATTCTAAGAGAAAATAATTTTTCTATATTCAGTAAAATTGTCAGTCAACAATGAGGAGAGAAAAAAAACAAAACAAAACCAACCTTTTCAAATATGCAAATTCTTAAAGATATACAGATTAACCTATCCACATTGAATCAGGAGCCTTGTGAGCTTCAGGGAAATAATAATAATAACAACAACAACAACAGTAATAATAAAATATGGTATGTTTAAATATATCAGGACAGATTCTTACTTCTTTGGGGGGAATTTAGAGACCAATAACAATAAGTAATTTTAAACTTCAGGGAAAGCAAAAATTGGTACAAGAATTTTAACAATACAATAGCACAGTTATGAATAATTATAATGAGATAAATACTTGAGTACAGATTTAACTAAAATATTCGAAATAATTGTGCTGATGGATGAGGCTGGAAAAGTTTATGAGCATGTAGAAGTGAGTGCTATGTAAGAGAGGTAAATTCTCTTCCTCTATGGTAGGAAGTTAACAGATAATATCTAAAACTAAAAGGGTTAGAGATAGCTAGCCTAGCATTGCTATTTAGAAATATAAAGATACAGGAGTCAAGACTCATTGGTTTCTGGGGAGAATAAGCTGAGGTATGGAGAAATGCAACAAAGAATTTCTGGTTTTCATTATACATGTAGAACAATTGAATTTTTATGATGAAATAACTCTTATTTTGATAAAAAAAATTAAAATTAAATTACAAAAAGAAACACTAAGAGTAAATGGAGAATTTCTAGTGCAAGTGTGCTTTGAGTTCATTCGTGTATTTCCACTACCAATCTCCAAGACTCCAAACAAGTATAAACAATAAAAATAAAAATAAACACCAGGAACAAGGATAAACAACAAAAACAAACAGAAAAGAGCTAAAAGGGCTGGGGATGTAGTTCAGTGGCCAAACACTTGCCCAGAATGTGCAAAGTCCTGGATTCAATCCTCAGTATCACGGAAATAATAACAAAAAAACTACAAAAAGTTGTCATTCAATGTATGGTCTGGAACTTACAAAAGAGGTTGAAGTAGGAGACATAAACTTTGAGAGTCATCTTTTAATTGGTGATAAATTAATCCACTAAAGCGAATGAACTCATTTTATGGTGAGTGATGAGTGAGAAGGGATTGTGCCTTTCTGCTAGAAAAAGACTTCCCTGAACTGGGATGGGGCAGGTGAATGGGCAGGGACTATGATCTATCACAGGTCTCATCTGGTGAGAAACTAGAACACCAAGGGGACCACTTAGATAGGGTTGCACCTCTGAAGTAGTGTTTAAAGCAAATTATAGTCTCTGTTGGAAGGTGGTCTGTGTCAAACTGCTGCTTACAGGAGGGAGACAAGACGACAGCCACCTCCATACAAGGTCCAGGCCCAGTGTCCTCTGCAAGATCTACAAAAACTATCAGTTAAGACCTGGTACTGAACTGAATAGTCATGTGAATCCAACAATCAGAGATACAGTAAAATTGAAGAGCATATACAGTCTCCAACCCATAATGCCACAGGATTAGAAGATGCTACAACTTCTCCCCTCATATAAAATATGCCTCAAGGTCGACCACCCCAGCCTGTAATTCCACGGGGATTCAGTCTTTTTTTGTCTTCTTCTTCTACTATTAATATTCTACTTCCATCTTTAGTGTCGTCCTATGAGTGCTATATGGCCATTATTTCTGCCAAGCAGAGAAAAGGAGAGAGAACTATGAAGTTTCTCTCATCAAGAGTTATCCTCTTCTGGGCTGGGGATGTGGCTCAAGTGGTAGTGTGCTCACCTAGCATGCGTGAGGCACTGGGTTTGATTCTCAGCACCACATAAAAATAAAATATTGTGTCCACCTAAAACTAAAAAATAAATATTTTTTAAAAGAGTTATCCTCTTTTTAAGGTTTTTCAGAGGCCTCTTCTAGCAACTTCCACTCAAGTACACAGAACTCGGCCACATGGGCATTCTTCTCAGCCCAGGACCACAACTTTTCTACTGAGTACTTTACTACTCCCAACAAAACTTAGGTGCTGATATTGAGAACAAAGGAGGGAATGAATAAGTGGGCCATCAGCAGTGTCTGTCACAAATAGTATCTTGATAAACCAGTAAAAATGAGAAAATGAAACAATGGAAAAACAGAAAAGATAAAAGGGAAAATCATGTTTATAAGTGCTAAACTAAACTGAATTCTGCTATTAAAAGATAACCTCGTAGCTACTCAGGCATGAGATTGAAAATTCAAGGCCAGCCTGAGGAACCTTTCTCAAAATGAAATAAACTCATTTAAAATGAAATTAAAAGAGCTGGGTATGTAGCTCAGTGGTAGAGCCCTTGGAAAGCATATGCTGGGTCCTGGGGCTTAATTTCAGTATCCTGCTACACACACACACACTGTTGGACTAATTAAATGAAAAATTAAAACCACTGTAAAACACAGTTCAATAGAAATTATTTAAAATGCTGAACTCAAGCAACACCTGTCCTTTCCCCAGTTTCTTCATCTTATTCTTCAATGGTAAACAGAGTTCAGAGCCAATGATGATGGTGGTACTGTCTGTCCTCTGTCCAGGTGGTTGGCCCCACCCAGTGGGCCCTTGTAGACCTGCCTAGCACCAGGCAGGGTCAGAAGACCAGTTACAATCTGGGGAGCCTGAGTTTGTGACAGTGACCAAACTCCTGAGCAAAAAGGAGCAGGACCTGAGGGAGATCCAGCACTTGCTGCAGGATGAGAACGAAGATTTCAAAGAAACTTGCAGAGAATGAAAATAACATGTCAAAAAGAATAAAACATTAGATTATCTTACTTTGGGTTCCCTCAGAAGAAACAGATGAAAATGATTTGATCCTGGAGGAACTGAGGAGTTGGGGGGTCAGGAGGAAATGTTCTTTACCTCAGAGATGTTTGTTATGTATCATCAATATGCTGCATTGGAAAGATGTCATTCTGAAATCCTAGAATACTTTCCAAGTGAAACAGGCACCCTTACAACTGCCAGCACTGGAGTTTCAGAAGTCTATAAATACATGAAATTTCAAAGAGTGCTGCACAGAGTACAGGGTGCCAAAGACAGCACCATGACAGCAGCAATACTGCCCTGACCTACTAAAATTAACCTGGTGATTAATCCTAAAGATATGAGGACTGATACTAAGTGAGTCAATGGAGCTGGGATCAGCAAGGAAATATAATGGACAATGCTGTCTGGACAGTTCCTTTTCTAAAAGGTGTTGTTTTTGATGTCAACAAGGAATCGTAACAGAAAAAAATAGAGATGGCTATGAAACTTACATGCAAAACAGTACATCATGCTTCTGGAGGAAGAAATAGGTAAAAGGAAGAACCCTAGGAAGATTCAGGTTGAAACTTAAGACAGGTCAGAGAAAATAATGTAATTTTCCACAGAATCATAGAATAAACAAATCACTGCAGTCTTGGAAGTTTTTATGCAAAGAGATTATATACTGCATGAATTTATACAGTCATCAAAGGACTATCTGATAATGATTCTTCAGTAGAAGTTATTTCCAAAACAGTTTAGGTTGATTTGTTATTAAAGCATTTTATTAGCTTATAAAAATTCTATAGCAAATCACATTGTACAAGTATTCACCAGTATTCTCTTGAAAAATTAGTCAACATATTTGGAAGTAATATGCATATTCTTAAGATTGTAGATTATTACTGTAAATATCTCAGTGTATTAGTAAAACATACAATATAATCATGACTGATGTCATAAATTTGGACTCCTCTGTACAAGAACTAGACAAAGAAAAATAGTCATTTGTTTTTATGTAAAACATATAATGGGTGATCAAAAACTTGTATAGCTCTTTTAAAAACCTTCAAATAGAAAATAGTAGAAATGACATTAACTCTCATATTAGTCAGAAGACACAAGCATATTATTAATTTGAGTGATAATGGAATTAAATAAGAGAGGATAACAGAGAATTCTATTACACTGAAAGACAGTACCCTAGGACTGAGAATGAGTACTCAAAGAAAGAACATCCTTGTAAAAGGTTCTCCTTCCTTATGATGAAGTCAGGTCTATCAGATGGTATGGCTGCAGCCCAATCAATGATGAAAACATCGGAGGTTTGCTCTGGACTAGGGCTGTATGTAGCTGGTGGATCAGGCCTTGGCACACAGGAACTGGTAAGCAAGAAGCCTCCTGTTGATGTATGAATGAAACTTGTTGGTTGGTAGGCTTCAGAGGGTTTCTCTCTTAAGAGTTGTTTAGAGGGGCTGGGGATGTGGCTCAAGCGGTAGCTCACTCACCTGGCATGAGTATGGCCCGGGTTCCATCCTCAGCTCCACATACAAACAAAGATGTTGTGTCTGCCGAAAACTAAAAAAATATTAAAAAAGATTCTCTCTCACTCTTTCTTTAAAAAAAAAAAAAAAGAGTTCTTTAGAGAAGCAGAACCAATATGCTGTGTACATACAGATTTATTTTAAGGACTGGCTCACATGATTACTGAAGCCGATAGGCTGGAGACTCGGAAGAGCTGAGGGTGCAATCTTAGTCCTAAGGCAGTCTGCTGGAGAATTTTCTCTTGCCTGAAGAAAGCTGATCTTTTTATTCTATACAGATGTTCAACTGATTGGCTGCAACCCACTGACATTATGAAGGACAATCTGCTTTATACAATTCTATGGTTCAAGTGTCAACTTCATCCCAATAATGTCCCCATAGAAATATCCATAATAATGTGTGACCAAATATATAGGTACTTACGGCCAGTCTCATTGACACATAAAATTAACCACCATAGTGCCTAAGAGCGCCCTTAGCAGCTATGCCATAAAAGAGGAGAAATGAAACCCTCTCCTTGCAACATCCTTCCAACCCCCTCTACCCGCAGAGGTTAACATGGTGCTAGCTGGAGAAGGAGAAATGTACAGGTTGCTATGGTTTGAATGTGTTCCCCCCAAAACTGAGGCATTGCAATAAGATAGTATTAATAGTCTTATGATTGGGCCATGAGAGGTCTCCTTTATAAATGTGATTAGTGCTCTTACAAGAAAGAGGCTTCATGCCATGTGTGGCTATTTTGCCCTTCTGCCATATGAAAACACCAAATAGCCCTCACCAAAAAAGAAATACCAGCACCTTAGTCTCAGACTTCCCAGCTTCCAGAACTGAAAAATTTCTGTTCTTTATAAATTAAAATAATAAATGAGGGCTGGGGTTATGGCTCAGTGATAGAGCGCTTGCCTGGCACATGTGAAGTGCTGGGTTCCATCCTCAGCACCACATAAAAATAAACAAAGGTATTATGTCCATCTACAATGAAAACAACAACAAACCCCCCAAAAAACAAATAATTAAAGTATCTCCTTTTTGTATATCTAGTATGGCTAGTTCAGTGGTTTATCAAATTTCAGGATTAAAACTTACCTCCAAGTTGTTTTATTCAAATTTCACATATCTGATTAAATCATGTATAAGAAAAGAAATACTTGCAGCAGATATGTTTTGATGCATTTTAACCTTCAAGATTGTAAAGTTGCTGTTTATACTCTGGGGCGTTATAATCTAAGTGAATCTGGGGGAACATTTTAGTGGAAGATAATCTCATAAATATGCATGATTTTAAATTTAATAAATTATCAGAATATGATCATTATAATAAATTTGATGCCAGTTGTTAAATAATTATTTATGGGCAAGCATCAGTTTGTAAATTTTGCAAAGTGATGACAGGAAACACTGAAAATGTGTAATGAGAGGCTTTGAGTTGTCAGAAGGAAGTGTGAAAGTGTTGGGTACTTGAATGATGGAAGAGTACAGGGGTCAAGGACACATGCATCATACTTTGAAACTTTACCAAGGGTCACTAAACCATGTTGCAAACTCTTGGTCTCCCTCTGCCACAGTTATTGTCAATTCTTTGTAACTCTGATGATGCTCTCCATAGTTCAGGTTTGAACTTTGCCTGTAAGAAACTACACATCCTGTACTGGTTTTGTAATGTAGCTTTAATCTTTAAAGAGATCAAAAAATAGACTCTATAGCTGAACACGGTGGCACATACCTGTAATCCCAGTGGCTTGGGAGGCTAAGGCAGGAGGATCGAGAGTTCAAAGCAAGCATCAGTAAAAGCAAGGCACTAAGCAACTCAGTGAGACCCTGTCTCTAAATAAAATACAAAAAATAGGGCTACTACAGAGCCTGTAGTAGCCAGTGTTCAGCTGACTTATAGTAATGATAAAACACAGACTAATAATCCAATTACACTAAAGGAAAAGTGTCAGTTCTATTAGAAAATCTTGACACACAAACTGTTACAGCTATATCTGTATTAGTTTCATGAAAGTAATGACAGGAAAAAGATCAGAATTTAGTTTTTCACTAATTATTTTTTTAAATTTTTTTAGTTGAACATGGACACAGTATCTTTGTTTTACTTATTTACTAATTTTATGTGGTGCTGAGGATCGAACCCAGTGCCTCACATATGCAAGGCAAGTGCTCTACCACTGAGCCACAACCTTAGCCCCTCACTAATTATTAATAAAGCATGAATAAGACAATTTAGTCCATTAGTAAAATTTTGCTTTTTAATTTTAAGAAGTTCTTTACCTGTACTATCTAATTGAATAGAACATCAATTCTGCTAAGCAGATGGCATTACCTTCACTTAGTAGAGGACATAACTAGAGAGAGGTTTCAGTGGTTTGTCAAAATTTACACCAGATACTATCAGAAGTTTCAAATGCAGATTTTCTAGCTCCAGGTCCAATTTTATTTATAACGCAGCAAACTGTAAATTAAACTAGCCAACTTTTCTTAACTTGAGGCCTATGAGTCCATTGAAAATGTGTACAACATTTTGGAGTGTGTGTGATGAAAGTAGTGGTGTGGAAATCTTTCTAATTATCAAAGGAATTCATGATCAAAAATGCTCAGAACCACTGACCAATTTCCTGTAAATTCTTGAAACAGAGATCATGTCTTATTCACAATTGTATCCCTAGCACTACTATAATGAAAGGTGGCAAGGACTCAATAAACGTGGTATGAATAACATGTCAAATAAATTACTTTTCTAATGTTATTTGTGTAACATTAAATCCTCAAATTTTCCTTTACATTAATAGCAGATATAGCATTCTATACATTATCCTAAATAATCAAAATAAACTTGCTAAAATTTTGATATAATAAGCATTTGAATTAGATCATCACTGTATTATATTAAGGGTTACAGGTGCCAAACAGCCCCTGAGGTAAAAAAAAAAAAAAACAAATAAGCAAAAACAACTAATAGGAATTCAAGATAATTGATACCCAAGGGATTAAAAAAAAAAAAAAAAAAGGTTTTCACATTGATAAAAGATACAACCTACAGTATAAGAATCATTAATTTTAGATATTAACAAATTCTATAAAACAATTGATTTTAAATGAGGATAAATAGAGATGAAAATAGCAGGAGACAACCCAATACTATCCGATACAATATAGGCCAAGTACACACAAAAATACATGGATTTTATTTAAAATATAATTAAAAATACTAGATTTGGTCATGAATCCAATGCCATATATTGAAGTATAACTGTGCTTCTTTGTCTAGGATTCATGAGATATTTTCAAATATCTATAATAAATAAAATTTCAATAATATCCAAAAGGAAAAAATTGCATAGGTTAATATTCTCTACTGCAAATTTATGACTGGAAAATTAATGCTGACAAACTAGGAAGACGTTCCAACTACCTAAAAATTTAATCTCTTTAAATTGAGGTTAGGATTATATGGAAAGCAACTCTATATAACTCTACTGTCTTTTATAAGTAACTCAAAATTTCACTTAATGGAGCTTAATGGAGTATTAAAGAAACTTAAATTAACAGCATCATGTATACATCTGAATCTTTATGCAGTATGAGAAAATACTTAGAAGTGAAATGTCAGCCAGCAAACATGGACTCTCTGGAAAGGGCACAAAAGTTAAGACAAGGGGCGAGAAATCCAAAAGGACTGGGTTCAAATCTGTCTCCAATGCTAACTGCCTTTAGTCATTTCATTTGTAAAATAGTAATTTAAACAAAAACTTTATAAAGTTGCGATGGAATACAGCGTGTTCCAAAGTGCCTTGCTCACAATAAGCACTTAATACAGTGTACCCATCACTAGTAAAAACAGGATCCCGCTGGGGGAACACTAGTAATGTTTCCTTGATTAGATAACATCTGCTGCCCAAGAACTAGGACGTTCTTAACGTTAGACACAGACACTACTACGGCAGGGAAACTCTTGGAGCAACCGGCCATCCGCCTTCCGCGGAGCTAAGTGGCCCTTTCCACGTTTAGAAATGCTACAGCTGGAGGTGTTTAGTGTTGCTAAGCCCTCCTTTTGGGGGAAGAGAGCGGGACGAGTGTCCTGAGCCTCTTCACTAAACCGCACCGACTTCAGTTCCTGTCTCGCCTTACTAGCGGCCCCTGCTGGCCCTTACGTATGCAGTTCTCCCGGTGCTCAGCCCTTTCCTAGCCTAGATAGAGAGGCCTCAACAGGCCACCCCTTTACCGGCTACACTGCGTGGTCACACGGCAGGATCACACCACTACATAGCTCTCGAAAGCTCTCTCGCCCACCTCCCCTTCTAGAGCACCGCGAGAGACTCTTAGCAAAGAGCTCAATCAAAATCCTGGGCTTATCTCCTATGGACAATGGGTCGCGTGTGACAATCTCCTGAGCGGTTCTGACCACTAGTACATGGTTGCCTCGGACTCCCGGCAACTAAAGTACAGGTGGAGAAGACCTGGATTTTCTTGCCCGCAGGAGACGTAGCGCCCGCCCGCTCTAGGACCCCCCACCCGCCGCTGTGTAGCTGACTTTAAAATGCAGCTAACCCACGGGAACTGCAGAGACTCCCGAACTTGGGCCGGGTCTTGGGTTTCGCCTCGCTTTGCCGCCTAACTTCCAACATCTAGCTGTGCTAGGTCACCTCTCACTCTAAACTTCAGCAAAGGAATAAAACATTCACACCCGGAAAGACTCTTAACGCGCCACTCCTGAGTGGCACCTGGCGCTGAAAGGTTAGTGACGGCTTCTTACCTTAACACACCGCGACCGCCCGCCTCTGCTCCTACCCGGTTGGTTACAACGCGAGGACCCGCCCCTGACGCCAGACGCTTCTATCCAATGGGAAGGGGCAAGTCGGCTCACCCTTATTTACATAGCAACCACTATATATACTCTGGGAGGGAGGATTGCGGCGCCAAGAGCTGAACTGCTCTTAAAACACAGCTCTGCTAACGTAGACATCTACGCTCAAGTTGACTGTGGCCCCCCCAGGAGTCACTTCGCAGGCTGTCCAAGGCAGAGGGGACCCCAGCCCATAGACCTAATGCTTCTGGCCAACTTATGTCACACCTAACCCAGAGCAATTGCCTCCGTTGCAAACGTCGCATATCTAAGACACCGCTCTGCCGTACCCAACCTGATGCTTGCATGGTGGTGTTTACAGCTCTTTTCTTGACGTTTTGGGGCCCTGAAAAGGGCCTTTGAGTGGAGGGGGCGCTGTGGAGACAGCTCAACCGCCAAAGCCGTACAGAGTGCGGCCCTGGCGTTTCAGAGCGTAGACCACGTCCATGGCTGTCACTGTCTTGCGTTTAGCATGCTCCGTGTAAGTCACCGCATCGCGAATCACGTTCTCCAGAAAAACTTTGAGAACTCCTCGGGTCTCTTCGTATATCAGCCCAGAGATGCGCTTGACGCCCCCACGACGGGCCAGGCGGCGAATAGCTGGCTTGGTAATGCCTTGGATGTTATCTCGCAAAACCTTCCGGTGGCGCTTGGCGCCTCCTTTGCCAAGCCCTTTGCCTCCTTTCCCGCGTCCAGACATCTTAAAAGCACTACCGTACGGTCAAACTAAAAGAGGAGCAGTGAGCAGGTCTGAGTCACGGTTGGAGTTTATATTTCCTCGTAGCGGACCTGTTTGAAGACCTCAGGGAAGTGGGAGGGGCTCCAGGCCCCGCCTTTGGAGCTTTCTTTTAATCACTGCCATTTTAGAAAAGTAGTTAGCAAAATAAAGCCGATTTCCTTTTGTTTGCTTTTTTAATTTTTAAAAATATTTTTGAAAAATTTGCCATGAATTTGAAGACGGATTCACAGTCTTATATTTGAAGGTTTAAACAATAAAAGATAATAGAATTTGTATTGCCCTTTCTCACCGCTTAGATAAAAAGCAGACGGAATTCTATGCTTGCTTGTTCTCTGACTGACTCTCCCTTCTTCTCAGCTCCGGCTAATTCTGTGGTTTATTTGTTTATTGTTTTCCAAACGGAATGCTTATGCTTATGATACCATAAGCTTATGCTTATGAACTAGTGAAAATAAGTAAAACTAGAAACACTTTACATCTTATAGCAATTACTTTACAGATACTCATGTTATCTTTTTAAAAATGCTACAGTGGAAATATTTTAATGGTTCTCTCTCTCTCTCTTTAAAAGATGAATTAAAAGAGACTTGAGAACACTCCCTGTATGATTGGGAAAAATCCTGAGTGGTCAAACTAAACAACGTGATTGTAAAGCCTTGACTCAAGTTAGAATTCTCTTACTAAAATAAAAGAAAAGGAATGTCCACAGTAATTTTTTAAAATTTTGTTAAAAATTTCCCATGATACAGGCAAAAATTTATGCTAGTTTACAGAATGCATTCCAGGAACATCTTGTTGAATCTGCATAGATGTGTATGTATTTTAATTTAGTACACAGTTATTGGATGCTCACTGATGTATTTAAACTTCAAAACACTTTGAGATGGGTATAGAGCTTAAATAACTATGAAAGATAAGTAAGTGGTAAAACCAGGATTTGGAGGTGGCAGTCTGGTGCAGGATGACAGCCTCAACCTTGACAATATACTTGTTTCTCAGTTTCAAAAACATTGTGTCTGCCAATAAGGTACATATACATAAATACAAGTAAACATTATCTCAACGAAATAAAAATATTTAGTAGGACAATGAATAGTCAAATTTATTTCACTTTTAAATGGATGCTAAAATCCACATAAATTTTATTTTGATATACAAGTGTTTAATTTTACAAAGCCATGTAATTGTAAAATGTAACAAATGTTAAGGTAAATGAAAGTACCTTAATAATTAGTAGAAAGTAATTTGTAATGAAAACAAAAACAAAAACCTACCCTTACTTTGTTTCAAATGTTATTGTCTGAGATTGGGTAGATAAGAGTAAGTTATTGTCATTCTTTCTTTAGTCCCCGGAGTTCATCAAGACTTGAGCCCAGATGTTGTGACCTACAGAAAGCAAGCCAAGGCCAAGACTTGAAGCCTCAGCAACCGAACTGTGCTTGCAGTCTCTCGCATGGAATCCAGTGGCTCTTTTCCTATTCCACCAGTACAGAAAGCACTTCTGTCTTGTCTATCGCTCTTAGTATCAGAGCCTCAGAAGGGTAAGACTGGCTGCCTGTGAGTGGCAGAACTTTGAGGGAAGACCAGTGTCCACTGGTTTAATTAGGAAGGTTCATGTGTCCAACTACTAACAAAGCCTCTTTTGGAGCCAGCCCCCCCAGACTGCTGGGTAAAAGGAAGCAAGGTGCTGGTATAATGGAAGAGGCAACCTACCCTGTACTGGGCAGGCAGAATTCTGCTAGAGTCTGTGATTTCGCTGCAGGATCAGTGTTGTCACAAGCACGGGCTTTGGAGTCAGATGACAACTTAAAATGCTGAATTATTACACGAGAAAATCCACCTAGAGAACACAGGAACTTGACATCTTTTGGATTCTTTTTGTTTCCAGTCGTATTATTTAGGTGATGGGAATTGAACCCAGGGCCTTGTGCATGCGAGGCAAACACTCTACTAACTAAGCTATATCCCCAGACTAAGTTATCTTATTTATTAAGGGTTTCTTTTCCTGGGAGCAAGCGTGAATGTTGAAAACTCAGCATCCACTGAGCATATTCAGGCCCGCTGCAGAGGCGCATTCAGGCCCCGGGGTATTCGTATGAGCGGCTATGTAAATGAGGACTAGAAGTTTGCGCTTCTGATTGGAAGGAATCGGCGCAGGCGTTTCCTTTGCTAGCGCTCTAGTTGGGCGCGGACTCGGTCCGTCACTGGCCAGCAGAGCCGTGGCGCCCAATAGGAAGGCGTTGCCTAGTGGCCACCGAGAGTTTCTAGAGGCAGTTCGTTGTGGTAGGCTGCATTCCCATACCGATCCTGCTGGTGTGATTTCCTTCACTGGAGTTTCAGGCGAGAAGTGAACATGTCCGGTCGTGGAAAGCAGGGTGGGAAAGTGCGGGCAAAAGCCAAATCCCGCTCCTCCCGCGCGGGCCTGCAGTTCCCGGTGGGCCGAGTGCATAGACTACTGCGCAAAGGTAACTACGCGGAGCGAGTAGGCGCTGGGGCGCCCGTGTACCTGGCGGCGGTGTTGGAGTACCTGACGGCCGAGATCCTGGAGTTGGCTGGCAACGCAGCGCGTGACAATAAGAAGACTAGGATAATCCCTCGCCACCTGCAGCTGGCCATCCGCAACGACGAGGAACTAAACAAGCTGCTGGGGAAAGTGACCATCGCTCAGGGCGGCGTCCTGCCCAACATCCAGGCTGTGTTGCTGCCCAAGAAGACCGAGAGTCAGAAGGTGAAGAGCAAGTGACCCTGACGCCACCATGGGAAAGCTGACTTCCCCAGCAAAGGCTCTTTCCAGAGCGGTCCCGCAGTGTTTTTGATTGTGCTGAATGTCATGGAGGGCCAGTACGATCTAGCGGGGAGAGGGGCAGTGAGGAGCCCGCCGGAGTCGGGAGCCAATAAAGTCGGTGAAAATCCAGTAGTCGAGAGAGCTGTGTAGTCGCGGGACCTACCGGATGGCCGGGGTAGGGGGTGGGGGGGCTACCGGAAACCTCTGGAGCAGGTACTGGTCAGTCCGCTTGAGCCCCTCCGAACGCTCTGATCCGCAGATAGATCCCCCTTGAGGCGTTGAGGGAGGATGAGGGAAACCAAGAGGGTTCCAGTGGTCTGGAGATGGCAGGGTTGGGATCTCCCCTACTTGCATGAAGGCAAAGGAGAGGCGGACTAGGTGCGGTGCGGCCTACTCTGGCATTTTACTTCCCGTTTCCAAGGCTTCAGCCGTTTGTGAGCGGCCAAGACTAAGCTATAAGGAGAATCATGGGGCTGAGCTGGTTTCGGTTAGGAAGTTGTTTCTGGACATAATTTTCAAAAGGTGGAGTAACTTCTCTTTGAAGTGTGGCCCTGGTGACACGGTATCAATTTAAGATTCTTTCTTAATAGCTCTTATGTTTTTCATGTTCTGGATGTCAAATATCACAACCTAGCACCCTTATGTTCTCGTTTCTTTAAAATGAAGGAAACGTTCAGTAATTTGTGTAATACAGAAGTATGAGTCATGAGGGTGGTAATGTTTTCCTGACACGTTGCATAACAGTGGAATCTTTAATCTGGATTTAGAAATGCTTACAAGCTTTTAAAATTATTTTCTCAAATGTTGGCTTCTTAGTGGTCTTGTCTCCATGTTATGCTCTTTGGGAAATGACTTGACTTTGCTCAATTACAAAACAAAACAAAACCCTTGCTTTTAAGGATTACACTTACTCAACAAATAACTTACTTAAAATTCCTGTTCTCCATGAAGTAATGACCCCATTCCAGTAACCCTGTAGGAATTGTGATTCTTACTGGCTCAGCATTACTTTAATAAATAAGCAAGGAAAGGTAAGGCCACAGGATTTAAATACAGGGAAAAACACATTGCAGGCTGAGACTCAACACTTAAAAGTTCAACATTAGTAATTCTCTTCTGTTCTTGGGTTGACCTTCCATTTCATCCTTCTGAGCAAGCTTCGTACTGGCCCACAGGACTCACAAAAAAGATCCCACCTTAGATTTCAAATTTATAGATTCATCTTTTCTGTGAGAGTTGAAGTAGTCCTGTGGGGAGGGTGGGTGGTAAGAAATGGGATAGCAGTGACTGGCCCATTTTCCCTCCTGGACTATTTCATCCCCAATCCTTATTGAACATCTGTGCCATTCTGTGTACTAAGTGATGAGGGTACAGCTATCAATGAGGTCAACCAGACTTATACTCTCTTGGAACTCCCTTCCTCCCCACCCTCCTTGGTACGAAGGACAAGATAAGAAACAAATAAATAATATTATAGATGAGCTTTGGTTAGTACTTGTGTCTTTTGCTGTTTGTTGAGTGGATATTGGAATTACTTTTCCCCTGTGGTCATCTTTGAGTTGTACAAAGATGTCACATGTACATTTTAGGAGGCAGTTATTGCCTCCTAATACCTGAGAAATAGATTCCAATGGCACCATGAGTTGTTCCAGGATTTCCAGCTGTTGACTCTACTCCTTACCTTCCTTTCAAAGGATTTCCTCATATGTAAAATAGTCATGATACCTGTTTTGAGGATCAAGACTGTCTACTTACTGTAATGTGCTATATATTAGTTACTTAAATTGAAAGAAGTACCATTTCCTATAAAGGTGGGTTTCCACTTACAGAATAAGTTATAGATAAGCATGCTACTAGTATTAAAAAAACAAAAAAACCCAGCACAAACTGAATTGTCAGAATTAATTCTCAGTGATACCACTTGGGGGCAGTGAAGCAAAAAAAATTATGTAATTTTATACACACACACACACACACACACACACACATATACACATGCACAATCAACCCTCTATTCATGGATGGGTTTCCACATCTATTGATTCAGTCAAATGAGGATAGAAGATATTTAGAAAAAAAAAAATCTCTACTGAACATAAAGACTTTTTTTCTTGTCAACATTCCCTAAACAATGTAACAACTACATTATATTGAGTACTATAAGTAATCTTAAATGCTTTAAATTATACAGGAGGATTTGAATATGTTAAAGGGACTTGGAAGATCTGCAGACATGGGTATTCAAAGGGGGTCCTGAAAGTAAACACCTATGGATATTGGAGAGCAACTATATAATATATATAAATAATATCAATTATTTGTGAATGTATATCAGTTTTTTTGACATTTGAGTTGAATTTCCTCAAGATTTGATATGAGTCATCTTAGAGATCTTTACCAAATTATGAAGAAATAAGGATAAAGGCCATCAAGACATTTATAAGAAAAAAACCACTCTGCCTTTGCCTGTGATGATTCATAGCAATCTGTCTAACCCTGTTACCCAAAAAGCAAGATTAAAATACAAAATTGTAACTGCCCTCATCTCCACCCAACTTTCAGAGATTCTTAGGATCCTCTTAAACACTTTTCTAGCCTCAAAATTCAATTAACTCCTCAACATTTCTATTTTTGAGAGTTTTTTTAATTGAACAATTTACTAGCAGTTAAAAAGTCATACCTTCTTGCAAAGTCAATTCAGCCTGTGTTACTTGATAAACAAACCATCATTCTTGAAGTTAATTTAAAAGGCAATAATTTTTCAAGCATGAGACTATATGGAAGAAGACTTAGGACATCAACTGATGAGAATGGATTCAGGTTTTTAATAGATATACAATGCATAGTTTTATTTGCACACATACTCTTTCCTGCAGAGACAAACCCTCAGTGTGGCAGGTTGTGACTTGGCCGAGATTTATTTAGTCTCTGTTTTTCCTGCAGAGCCAGTCTTGACTTTATGTCCCTTAGAACTGGCCAGTTTAGTTTTGTCTGCCCAGAATCTAAAGGTCTAGTTCATCCCATAGTTGGTGATGACTGGCACACTGAATGCAAATTCTTCCCAAAGCCCCTTGAAGTGGTGGAAAAGTCGAATACCACAGTGTTTAAGAACTCAAGCTCTTTAGAATGAGACATAGGTTCAGATCTCCTCTGTCCTTTACTAGTTATCCAACTTTGGAAACATTACTCAATCTCTTTAAACCTTACTTTTAATCTATAAAATGGATATAATAATAGTTCACTTCAAGGGGATTTGGGAAAGATTTGGTGAGATGTGAATGAGGACACTAAATTTGCCATATAGAAATGTGCCAAATGCATAATAGCTATTCTTATTTACATATGAAACTGGATTTGAAATGAGTAGCAGTATTTATGGAATCTCTGGAAACAGTTAAATAGACATTTAACAATCCTGTGACTTTTTTGATAGCAAACCAAAAATAAACATTTTTAGTGTCTGTTGTACTAATTACAGAACATTCACAGTTTATAACAGAAAAGAGTAAGAAATGGTTAAAGCTTGTGAACCTGAATTTATTTTTTCCCTGAAGACAAAGAGTTAATGGCTTATAAAGTGCACCTACTCAGATTAAAAATGTAAACTGAGCAATATTAATGTGTTACATCTATGATTGGTAACCATCTTTCAAGAAATTTACTGTTGTAGAAACACATTCAAAAAGAATGTAATGATATAACCAGCTACACATAAAGAGAGGGAGATACTAGGGTGTTACAGGTGCCTGTGTTAGCCTAGTAGCAACACTAGCAGGTGGGGAGAGTGGCATCTGAACTAGATCTAGGTGTAAGTTAATCTGAGAATTGGCTGTGCACAAAGCTACAGGGGTCAAAAGACAAAACTGGCAGTTGTCTTGTGTGTGAGCATGTTGCTGGGGTTTAAACCCAGAGCTTTGTACATTGTAGGCAAGTGCTCTATTACTGAGCTCTACTACTACCACAGCCCTGGCATCTGTATTTGAATTTGAATCTAAGAATAAGTTTGACTAAAAATGGCTAGAGTAGATAAATCATCCAGGAGGAATGTACAAATGTATAAATGAATGTATGGAAAATAGCCACAGCCAACAGGGGGTTGGGAGGTCTAAAAGATTTAGTGGATTGGCAGAGGAAGGAAGGGGAGAAGACATGGCTGACAACCAGGACAGAAAATGTCAAGAGATAGAGCTGTTTTTTCATAATTTGGATTTCTGTACTCCACGCCACCTCCTAGTGCTTACACTTTCTCATATAATTAGAAAATAGTCTTTTAAAAGTTACTAGTTTTCCACACATAGAACATGCTGACAAACGAGCTGCCTCACTTTACTAATTGAATTGGAATAGAGATGAATTTTTTCCCTTTACATTTTTATATTACATACAGAAATATGAAGGATCCATGGCAACAGTTAAATGTGAAAAATGTCTTTTTAAAAAGTCAAGAAGAGGGATTGAGGGTGTAGCTCAATGGTAGAACTCTTGCTTAGCATGTGCAAGGCCCTGATTTCAACACTCAGCACCAAAAATAAATAGTCAAGAAGAATATTGGTAAGAACATCTTTGATATTCTTTATTATCATTCAGTTGAATATAATTTTTACATATGTTTTCATTTTAAGGGAGTTTTAAAAGTTGGTAACTTACTAATTCATAAAAAACAATGTAGGCATTTTAGAATGTTGAGAACATGAAAAATTTGATGCTGACAAACCATTGTTTTCTAAAATCAGGTAAATGATGAGCTTCCTGAGAGAGGGAAATGGAGAACAAGAGGAACAACACACAAAGAAGAATAAGAAACACAACCAGCCTCGGGCAGATATGAAATTATCACTGCAAACTTCTCTCTATCAGGAGAGGAAAGAAAGTTTAGTTGTGGAAAATCAGATTTTTATATATACATATATGAAAGAGAATTATAGCACATTTGGAAAGTAATTTGTATCCTTGATACTCTTATCAAGCTGTGTAATTTAAAAAGCCAGCACTGCTTAACCTGAAAGTATAGATTCAAAGCCAGGATGAACCTTACACTCAACAAAATTACCTTTTTTTTAAACAAGCAAAACAAAACAAAACAAATCTGTTCATGGGGAGTTGATTCAGTTTCTGTTTCAAAGTCCTTCTCAAACAAACTGTTCTTCTTTTTTCCCAAGCAGTCACTACAATTCCACAATATCCCTCATCAAGTTGAACCTATTAGGTAAGTGTACAAATCAGCATCATAGTGAGAAAGCACAAAGGAAATGCATTGGCTTGGAAGAGACGTAGTTTTATTGTGATGAGTGAGACAAATGCAGTGTTCTGCAAAGATGCATAACTTCTAACCCCCAGAGCTGGATTAAGGCAGTCAGCATCAATTATGGGGCCAGGTAGTCAAAGACAAAACTAAATAGACCAGTTCTCAGGGGCAGAAAGACAGGGCTCAGGAAGAAGTCTTTTGTTTGTTTGTGTTTGTTTTTGTTTTGAATCAGATTTGGAAATGGGGCCTAAGCAAAATTTATCCCAAGGTCTGGAGCCCTTCTGAACTTCTTAGCCCTTGAATATAGATCACAAATGGATTTATTAAACCTATATCAATCTTTCTCCCTAAAAACGTTCCTTTTTGTAGACATCACTAAATATTAGCTGTAGAAGTAGGGAATATAAGACTAAAAGTGATTTTACAAAGAATACAAATCTAATTAGATAATTTAAAAAAAATCTGTGCTGGGGGCTGTAGCTAAGTGGTAGAGCATTTGCCTAACATGCATGAGAACGTGGGTTCAATCCCCAGTACTGGAAAAATAAATCCAAGAGATATTCTTCCAGAGGGAAACAAAACAATACTGAGGCACTTTAGCCAATATATAATGAACACACCTTCCAGCCAGGAACAGGTGCACCTCATGCAGATAAAATTGTAAGCAGTCTTATGTGAATACACTTATTTGAGTTAAGTCCTGGTCCAGATAAGAAGCACATTAGCTGAACCTGAGGTTTTGTTGATGTCCTTCAATCAAAGATTACTGGGAACTACACCTGTAGTTGTACAAATTGTGTTTATTGCTCTTTGCCCAAGGGAGAACACACATTGTAGAGAAATATGGGATCTTTGAGTAAGAGAATATTAGGATTATTCTAGGATTTGGATTTGGGTTGGTTGATTTGGAGACTTTGCTCAGGATTGCCAGTTGTCAGGAAATAGGGTGTAGGGAAAGCTGTATTGTGTGGAATGAAGTGAAGCTAAGCTATAATTGATAAATATGCTAATGCAGCACAGCATTAGTGTATTTATCCATTGTGGTTTGAATAATTCTTACCTTTTTTATGTTCAGACATGGTCTTGTTTTTGTTTTGATTTTTCAAGGTCACTTAGTGGGCTTTTCTGGTGTTGATATTTTATGAAACTGTTTATGTTCTGTAGAACATCAAAGTGAGCTATGCTGAGCCAGCTCTTAGCAACACCAAGGTCTGGATGATAGTCCAGGCCAGCTGCTATCTGTCATGGGCTGCTTTTCCTTTCTCAGTAGCTAAAGAAATAATGTGATACCCAGAAAAGGAATTTCTCAGCAATGGAAGTAGACCAAGACATCTCAAAGCAAATGTTGGCAGTGTCCAAGCACCCTGCAACTGTCTGAGTATTTTAGTACCACATTTACATACTTTAAATATCCAAATCTTCTAACAACACCCCCAGTTTTCATGTTCATCAAGGAACATTCTATCTTGAATTTATCTTTTTATGTATGCTTTCATAGGGGATAAGATTTTTCTGGTTTCTTTAACATTGTATTCCATTTATTCCTAGTAATCAATCATGTCTTATATTTGCATTTGTATATACTTATTTAATTATATATATTTAAATTTATGTATAAGTACCATGACCATGACCTCACTTTCCCTTCCTTCTTGCATTCTACCTCCACTCCCACGGCCCAAATGGAAGACAAATGATAAGAAAGTCCAATGATGTAATCACTATAATTTAGCCTCTTGGGACCTTAGAGAGGGGTGGAAAAGTGTACAGAGGGGATTTAGAGGGGCTGACTTCCAAGTTGTCTGAATAAAATGTGAGTTGGTACCCCCTGCCATGGGAGAAGAATGTTGCTAGACCTTTCATAGCATGAAAAGTTAGCTCCTTTACAAAACCTTGTTGTACAGTGTATCGTCACAAGAACAACCAGGACAGATGGAATCCCTGTGTTCCTGAAGCTTTCACAAGAGCAGTCCTTAAGCAATGAATACATGTTTAGTTTCCAGCCTGTTCTGCCTTCTTCCTGTGCACCACTCACCACCCATACAAAACTACCTCTCATCTTTTCCAGTTATAGGGAATGGAGATAATAGAAATCACATTAGCTCCTCTTTGCTTCAGCCCATTGACCAGCCCAGGCAGACTTAATCTAACTGCAGGGAAATCTGGAAAATGTAGAAGAGTAGATTAATTTGCTGAATACCATCGGCTCTGTCATCATTCATTTGAGCATTATCATTATTTTTTTTTTTTTACTTCCTAGTTCTTAGTGTTTTCTTTCTTTCTTTTTTTTTTTAATTGTGGGTTGTTCAAAACATTACAAATTTCTTGTCATATCATATTCCACACTTTGATTCAAGTGGGTTATGAACTCCCACCTTCACCCCATACACAGATTGCAGAATCACATCAGTTACACATCCATTGATTTACATATTGCCATACTAGTGTCTGTTGTGCTCCGCTGAGTGTTTTCTTTCTTTCTTTTTTCCTTCTGTTGAACAAACTTGTAACTTGGAGCCTGCCAGTCAACTGGGGTTCTCTTGAGACTTTTTGAGAGGAAAAGTGACACAAAAAGAGTTTGTATTATTAGCTAGTAGACATAAGCTAGCAGTATCTAAGCCCCTACAAGGAACTTAAAAAACATTCCGTTTGCCCAGTCTGGTGGTACATATCTGTAATCCCAGCTGCTCAGGATGTTGAAACAGGAAGATCACAAGTTCAAAGCCAGCCTGGGCAACTTAGACTCTATTTCAAAATTAAATAAAAATGGCTGGGGGGTGTAGCTTAGTGGTGGAGCACTCCTCTAGCAAGTGTGAGGTCCTGGAATTGATTCCCAGAACCACACACACACAAACTTAAAAAGTATTTTATATATATATATATATATATATATATATATATATATATATATATATATATAAGCTAGTATGTCTATATTAGCTTTTATATATATACATACATATATACATATATATATACCAATGTATGTATATGTGTGTGTGTTTATATATAAAACCTCCATCAAGCCAAGATGAAAATGTTATTCTCATTTAAAAAAATATTCAGTTTGTTTTTGCTGAAGAATCTGTGGTAAGAGGTTTATAAGAAGGTTATAAGAGTGGAGGTAAAGAACTCTGATTGGGCTGGGGATGTGGCTCACGCGGTAGCGCGCTCGCCTGGTGTGCGTGCGGCCCGGGTTCCATCCTCAGTACCACCTACAAAGATGTTGTGTCCACCAAATACTAAAAAATAAATATTAAAATTCTCTCTTTAAAAAAAAAGAACTCTGATTTGTTCTTATGTTCATATATTCCTATGTGCCAGTCATGAATGTATTACCTCTGGGCTCCAGATCTAAGTCTCAGAACGCTCATGAAATTCCTTCAGGCATTTTGCATTATAATAAGGATGATGTTTTCTCAGTATAGGGCACTGGAGGGGCATTGCAAGAGGAAAGGTGTTTTGCCATGAAGACATGGAATAAAGCAGACCATCTACTTACAGTGTGGTTTCCTGCAATGAAAGCAGCTTAGTGACAGATACTTTATACAACTGACAAAGTCCCAAATATTTACCATCTGGCCCTTCAGAGAAAGTTTGTTGATCCTTGCTCTAATTAGTAGAAACAAACAAAAATAAAAAATTCCCCTAACCACATGCATCTATTTAAATAACTGTTGTTCTACTAATTTTTCTTCATAAATGTTGTATTTTCATGATATTCTTTATTTTCTTAAAAATGAACATATATCTCATGAAAAAACTTTTGAGTACAAATGTGAGTTTTAAAATACCTCTGCCTTTGATCTGGGTTGTTCAATAATAAAAACAATCTTGGGAAACATTGGATTTGTACTTGGTGTGTATTTTGCTTCCCTTCTCACTTAAGAAAGCCAACAAACATTTTTTTAAGGTATGATTTTCTCTGCAGTAAGTTGCTAGGTACATTGTTCTTTTTTTCTTCCAGAAAAAAAAGTTTAGCCTTTATAGAAATACTATATATGGCCTTTTCTTTTGTGGGTGATGTGTTTTATAAAGCCCAACAGAATTTTAGAGCTACACCTTTGTTTTCCCCCTTTCTGTGTGAATCTGGCTTTCACCTTCCTTTTTTCTTTGCCTCATTCTCCATCTTATTGGGATCAAGTTTGCTGAGTGAAGTAATAATGAACAGTGTGGTTATTTCTGTTCTTCCTTGTGTTCTACATTTTTTCTGAGGTTCTATGAATATAAATGCTAATGTTTTCTTCATGAAATATTAAATGAGATTAAAATATTTTATATATATAATTTTTAGAGTATTAATTCTCCTGCATATTTACCTCTTACAAATGGGGTATAACTCCTATTGGATTCGTCGTAATAAATTACAATCACAACACTTCTTTTTAAACTTAAAATGTCAAAATGTCTAATGTGGGCAAGTATAGGATAACATGTCAAGGAAAAATTTGGGATTCATGATCTTCTCTTTGTAGACTTCTGAAAGAAAGAAAAAAAAAAAAAAAAAAACACCAAAAAACCAAAAAGTTTTCTCTATTTGGTTGAAGCATCATTAGACCAGTACTATATATTTGATATTCTTAAACTTATAGCAAAAATGTTTCCATTTGCTTTAAATTTAACACAAAGTTATAGAGAAAATGAGTGTCTTCACCAGCACGTGGCATGTATTGCTGTCAATCCTTTTCCCAAAATTATTATAACATAGTTCTTTAAAAAATTAACTTTGAAAAGTACAGTATTCAAAGTTTTAGACACATACCTTGAAATTTACTCCCTGAAATTTCCCCAGGTCATTAAGGTCATCTCCTGATACACCGTTCACCACTGAGTTTCTGGTGCCTTGCTCCCAGTAGTTTCTCCTGTGGAATTAACTTTATACTTTGGCTCATGCCCACCTCAGGTACCTCATTCCATCAATTACCCTTTCATAATTTCTCCCTCTCTACTGGCTATTGCCTCCCTGCAAAGTGTGTTGAATAAGCAATACCCTTCCATTTGCAAAACCCCATCCTTCCCCTTTTGGTCTCTGTCCTCTTTCCTTCATAGATAAACTATAAGCCCCTGGCAGAGAGAACTTAAGTGGGCAGACAGTTATTTTGGCCTCATAAAAGTTCCAATTCCAATTTTTGTCAAAGGTTCTTATTTCTGAGGTTATAACTGGCACTCTCCCCAACTCATTCATACCTTCCTGAACCTAGGACCTAGATATGTAAAAATTATGTGTGGCTCTGCTTGGTGACAAATTTGAGTCCCAGAAGTCATGTCATTAGGCTCATCCTCCCAATAATTTCTGATTTAGATATTATAACTCCTAATTTGAGTCAGATATAAAGCAGGTGTGCAGTGTGAAGGATGTGGTGACTGACTGTGGTATCTAATGGTCTGAAGAAATTACTTGGGTACAATAAAAAACAATTTAAAAATATTTTTAAATAACCCTTCTGGCTATAAATAAATAAGAAGCTATTTTAAAAAGTGGCACAAACTAGAAAATACAAGTTCAAGAATGAAAACTAAACAGTACCTTGAATAACATCTAGGGCTGTCTGCTGCTGCTTTATGCCATGGCAGTTATTATTGTGGGATCCTTAATTCACATTTTACAGCTCAGGAGAGTAAAAGTCATTTCAAAATGACTTTAAGGGGCAATTATTGTGTAACAAATCAGTGATTTGTTAAGGAAACAGTACCAAGTCTACCCACATACCTGAGCAAATATTTGTATCCAGCTTCTATTTCATAGCAGTGACCTAATCAGATCAAACACTTGTGAAATCGCAATATAAATTATGACCATAACAAAAGTTTACCCAGAATTAGAACTGTTGATTCTACTTCCCTGCAGATGCAGTTTACAAACTAAATTTGTAGGATTTTTACCACTAAAATGATTTTGAAAAAACTTGCAAAATATTAGGTAATATCTTTAAAATGCCAAATGCTTCCCTACATTACTTGAAACAGAAATCTCTCCCAGATATATAAATTTCAAGCAAGGTTATCTGTCCTTAAGCACACACCAATCACAGGACTGAAGAAGTTCAGATTTCAGGGATTGCTTCAGAAAATCTAAAATAACTCCCAAATTAACAAGTAAATTAGGAGACTATCCTACCCTCTGGGCACACGTGAAATGTAGTCTTTGAATCATCTCTACACAGACTCTAGTATACTGTTTTTCCTGGCAGCAGAGCAATAAAACTTTTTTATCTCAAAAAAAAAGTTTCAAGCAAGAACATTATAAAAATACCGTAAACACAGACCAAATTGTTAATGCTGAAATGTAATTACACTTGATAATTGTGTTGAATTCTTCCATCTAAATGATCAAAGATTCAATTCACCTGCTGACCTATATTACACTAAAAAAACCTAAATGGTCTATTAATTACTTCAGCAGGATTTGCTTAATCTGAAAGAACAAATAACTTCTAGGTGAAGCCAGACATACAAAAGATTTCAGAATAAAAACCTAAAAATCTGGTGCTGGGGATGTAGCTCAGTAGCAGAGAGCTCTTCTGGCATGCATGGGGCGCTGGGTTCGATCCTCAGAACCACATAAAAAAAAATAAAGGCATTGTGTCCACATACAACTAAAAAATATTTAAAAAAAAAACAACCTAAAAATCTGTCAAGAGAAATCAGCTATGATAAAATAATAGCCTTATTTTATCACTGCATTACCTTTTAGGATACTACCAATCTTTGATGGTATGGGATTTGCACAAAAAGTCATTTAAGATACAGTGAAGTAAGGTGGATTTAGCCTAAACACAATCCATACATTGGGTATGTCATAACAGTGGTATGGACATAAGTAAATAATATAAGGAGCAGCAGCCCCCGACAACCGGGTCACTGGATAAATCATGAACACTTTTCAAGTTGTAACACTCTCAAATGTGAAATAGTAAAAATACCTGAGTCATCTCCCAGGATTACTGGGTATATAAAAAGTATTTTGTAAAAATAAAATATCAATGCTAATTAATAGTGTTAAGCATTCTAATTAATGTTTTAATCTAAAAACACATACACTTCATCATTCAAAACAGGAAATAGTAACCCTTTCTGATTTTCTAATAGCTTAGAAGTGGCTTAAAATGGCCTATGCTGGCCAGGCAAGGTAGCCTGTAATTCCAGTGGCTCAGGTAGCTGAGGCAGGAGTTCAAAGCCAGCCTCACTAACAGCAAAGTGCTAAGCAACTCAGTGAGACCCTGTCTCTAAATAAAATACAAAACAGGGCTGGAGATGTGGCTCAGTGGTAGAGCGCCCCTGGATTCAATTCCTGGTACAAAAAAAAAAAAAAAAAAAAGCAATAAAAGGTGAGTCGTAGTATTTGTAATAAATACCCCTCAATTTTTCTAAAGCCAATATGATACTCTTAAAGAAAAACTTTTTTCTTTAGCCCCTAAAATTTTAAAATTACTTTTTGCCATGATTTCAATAAGATTCTTATTCTGTACCTGAAACAATAGTTCCTTAAACTCAAGTTTTAAATACTTTTTTTTTCCCCTGCCCATAAAACTAATATTGTTTAAACATTACTATTGACACAGAAATACCTTGGTGTGGAACATTTATTTTATTTTTTTTTTCCATGAAACACTCAAAGTTCAGATCAGTGGGAAATAATTTTAATCAAAGAATTGTACATTTTCTTCCCACATATCCTGCTTTGTATTAGGAAATGACATTGTGATCCATTTCACTACAAGTAAAATTATTACAAAATATTTACAGGAAAATATTAAAAATAACTCAAACACAAAAGGCAAGATGAAATAAACTGGGGTTTCAGAAATCTCTACTCCAGTGCCCACAGCACACAAGAAGAGAGTCAAAACAAATAAGTAACTAAGATTCCCCTGATCACAAATTTCCAAAGAACTGGAGAAGGGGAAGAAACTGGACGAAGATGGTAGTGTGAAAGGAAATGGATGTTAGCAGCACTGCTGCAATAGCCAATCTATTCTGAGTGAAATACCCTCTTATGTGCAGTAAATTACCCTCTTATGTGCAGTAAATTCTGAACAAGGCTGTATTTTAAGATTTTCCTTGAACTGAAATTAGAAAATACCCTGACAGTGGAAGTAGCTCTTTCACCTAAGTTTAATAAGAGCCTCTTGTTCCACGAACCACTGTAGTGAACAGAAGCCTGTTCTGACATCAAAAGCTGTCACAGCAGCCCTTCCATTTCTTTCATGAAAGCTTCATAAACATCATCCTTAGTTTGTACTGAGACAGGGACAGAAGGACCAGATTTGGGGGCTGCTTTGGCAAGAGGCACAGCAGAATCATCCTCTGACTTTCTTTGGGGAGTAGCAGTAGCCCCTTTATTCTCCCGACGTACCCTCAGTGCAGTGGGCACAAATCGAGTAATCTCTGCCTTGGGATTAGTGATCTGTGGCTTGGCACTGATGGTTGCTGTGGCTTTCTTCTCAATGGTGGCTGCACTTGTATCATCCGCCTTGGGTCGCTGAATCAAGTTGGGTGGGGCACTCAAAACCCCCGGATTCGGCAAGGGAGCCGGTGGGAAAAGCCCAGGTGGGGCAGGTCCAAGTGGAGGCACCAAAGGTGGGCGCATCATGCCAGGGCGAGGTGGAGGGATGCCTAAAACAACAAAACAAACAGGATGAACACAAGAACCAATATAATTTAAATGCTATTAAGGACGATTAAACACAGGTGGATTAAAATTTTTTTGAAACAGATAACAATTTACTGAAAATAAGCTCAACTCATACTATCCGTTATTTGAAAGTTAGGAATATATTCTGATAGTAAAGAATAAAACAACTTTCACTTTCAGTCTGTGCCCCTGTACTTATAGCACTTTTTTTTTCCTAATTAATGATCTACTTGAAAATATTGAGCAAAATTGATTATACCAACTGGTTCCAAAGTCTACTTCAAATCTGATGGCCCAGATGCTATTCTGGCTATATGGTGCATATGGCCAAGGTCAGGGGCTGCTGTTCCTTGCATTATTTACTTAAAAGGCAACTTAAGTGGGAAGGGAATAAAAATATGACTCAGGCTTTTAAATGGACATGGAATGATAGAATGTTACTAATCAAATTCCATTACCATTAAAAAGAACTCAAGTCCTACTGATGGTTTAGACATAAAATGGTCATACCAAAACCTGCAGATTTTAACTTTTTTCAAATACCACTTTTAAGATTGAATATATTGCACCATATTTTATCAAATTTAAGATACTATTGATTATATAAACTCATAATTTTCTATCTACTACTAAGAAAGAAATTAAAAGCCTAAGCTGAACTGTTCAAAAGGAGACTTTTATATTAAACTAGAATATTCAGGGTAGTAAACAAAACAAAAATCAAACCACACCCAAAAAAAAAAAAAATTTGCCACATAATACAAGCCCACAAGGAAATCTGCAGGTATAATTCTGCTGCTGGGTAGAGGGAGGGGAAAAAAATCTTCCCTGTGATTTTAAGCTTCAAGTTTGTACTCATGCAGACACATGGAACAACATCATAATTATAGCTATAATCAAAAAGTAGAAAAATCTCAAATAGAAAATCTAAAGTGGTCTTTGGCTGAGATAAATCCCTCAAGTGATAGGCCGAAGCAAATGCAAATACCCATGGGAAGAACTCTACTTCAATCTAGGGCAATAACAACTGCAATATAGTGAAATGTGACAAAATATCTAGAAGCAAATAAAATTTACAGTAGAATGTTTTTGTTATAGAAAACTGAAAGCTTCACCTGGAGGTGCAGGGGGAGGTAGCCTTGGTGGGGGTCCCCGTGGAGGAGGGCCAGGAGGCAGACCAGGAGGTGGACCTGGGGGAGGGCCAGGGGGTCGGCCTGGTGGTGGTCCTGGAGGTAAAAGTCGTGGTAAAGGCCCTCGAAGTCCTGGCATTCCAGGAGGTCTCAAAAATGGAGGAGCCCCTGAAAAGAGAAAAATGATAAATTAATGTCAAACATTACATGAAGTAATAATTGTGGTATAAAGGCAACTCAAATATTGTTTGACTTATCACTTTAACTCCAAGTTAGATAACTTACAAAGCTCACTGAAAATATGTGGAAACATAATTCATTCAACAAATACATATACAAGGCATCAGAAAAAAGGTTAGATTTGTTATGGATCATTATTTTCATTTCCCAACACCACCAAAAAAAGTAGTCAGAGCTCTGCTGGGCTGGAAATATAAGATACAAAGCAAGATGCTTTACAAACCGTATAAAATTCAATGAGATATAGACAGAGACCACTGAGGATGATGTGAGATAAGTTATTTTGTTTTATACTAATCAGAAAAAGGTTAGCTCTATTTAAGACAACTTAATTGACTGACTGTAGAATGAAGAACTAAGATTCTTAATAGACAAGAAGTTCTCTATATTGTTCCAAGTCTTATACATTTAAGCCAACACTTGGTAGACTAATTACTTTATCTCTATGAAATAACTATAATTAAAAAACCTATAATTTAGTAATTCATAATCTAAGAAGAAAATGAGATAGCACTAACTGTGCCCCAGTCCCACCTGCTATCAATTTGGAATTAGGTCACTATATGTTATAAAAATACTAAAGAAAGCACAGTTACAAGTTTGTGCTGTCAAAATAAGAACCTTGAAAAAGGAAGGGCTCTAATAAAAACAGGTGGTTGTTAAAAAACAGTTGCAAAAAACACTTTAGAAATGAGCAAGCATTTATCCTTTGCAAATCCTTCATACCATAAGAGAATTCCATTAAGAGGAAACAAGAAAACATCAATATTAATGATGTATTTTTTTTTTAATAATTCCATTTTAACCTCATTAAATACTTATTCACATCATTTAAGTGCTTACCTGGAGGTGGTCCAGGAGGAAGGCCCGTGGGTGGCCCAGGAGGTCGTAAAGGTGGAGCAGGTGGTGGTCCAAGAGGAGGTGGTCCTGGCATGGGAGGTGCTTGTATCTGAGAAGGAGGAACAGACTGCGGGGGAGCCTGCTGCTGTGAAGAAGCAGTAGAAGTGCCATCAGAATGAGGGTCCTCTTTATGCTGTTTTTGTGATTGTTTTTCTGCTTCAGAATCATCAGAATCATCTTCATCATCATCCTCTGAAAATTCCTCTACTTCCCGTCCTTCCTCTGGGATTTCCTGACCTGAAAGAAATTTTTAAAACACATTTTTATTGTTTGCAGCCTAGAGAATGACAATGACTGAATAAATATGTTCTTAAAATTAACAACCAAATAGTCTTCTTTAATAAACTACTTAGATGTGGAAGAATAATAGTCTTCTGCTCATCCATGCTGGTTTGAGGACAAGACAGAGCCCAATCATTTAACAATAATGTAACTTGGGGCAGCCTACCTAATGCCTTCAAACCTTAAATTTTTCTGAAGGATAAATTTACTATTTACTTCAGAGTTGCTGAGATATTAAATAGAAAAATGCACACAAAGCAAATGCATAAGAAAATGCCAAAAGGTGATTCACCTTTCCTTCCCTGCCTTACCTGCCATTCGAAGCATCATGGCTTGAAGAGGAGTCAGCTCCTTCATGTTCTTCTTTTTCTTCCTTGATTTTCCAGGCATATCTGCAAATCGTACACTCAGACCTAATGGACAAGGGAGGGTGGGAGTGAGGTGGATAGGGATCAATAATACATTCGGTAAATGTTCACCATGTAATAAACATCATGTAACGTTCTACATTTGACTGTAATCCATCACTTGTCAGGATATAAGTGCACAGAGATATCTATACTAAAGACAGTAAATGAAATGCTAATTGGTGGTTAATATATAATGGTGCTATAATGATTTAAGATTTTAAAAATTAAAGAATACTATCAACATCTTATCAGTAAAACTGAATATCCAGACAAAATACATTTATTTTCTATAATAATATAAATTAATATATCCAAGTCATGGAGCTAGCATAATCTTGATAACAATACTAACCTATTGGTCAACATAACATACAAGCAAATGAATCCAGAAAAGGTTTAGAAGAAAAATACATCATAAGCAAGCAGGGTTGGTCCCAGAAATTGAAGATGATTTAACAGTATAAAAGCTAGTAACTGAATTCACTACAATAAACAACTTAAAAAGAAACAAATGAAAAACCACCTTGCCACTCCAATAGATGCTTAAAAAATATGACCAAAAAAAGGGAGAAAAACAAAAAACAATTTAATACTTAAACTAGAAAACAGAATTCTTGACAAAGGCTATCCACTAGACATTGTTACACATCATACTTAAGGGTACACTAGTAGCAGCATTTTGAGTTGGTAAACATTTGAGGAGGATCATGAAAGCAGGGCTTTAGTTTGTTTATCCTGTATCCCTAGTGATTAGAAAAATGCCTTGCTTATATAAAAACTCAGTAAAAATTAGCTGATAAGAGTACCAAATCATAGTTGGGATAGCTACTTTCATAACATGTGCTAATGAACATATATAAGAAAAAAACAGTTGGCAGAAAAAGAGAAAAATAAGGCAAGACACCACATAGTTCCAGAAAAAAATGGGAGCAGCTATGGTTGTAATTGTTTTCTACTTTCTAGTACTAATTCCTACCTAAGAATCTTTCCACCTAAGAATCTTCTTATTTTCCAATGTCAGGTGTACCACTTTTTCACTAGATTTTCCACTTGTAATTGTGATTTTTAAGAAACAGCAGGAGAAAAAATTGTCATCATTATAATATTAGCATTGTATACTAACACTGTTAAGAACACTGTGCTATAGGATACAAAAACAATTCCATAAAAGTAGCTCCAAAACTAATGAGGTTTGATAGAACTAGTATATTTTATGCATTGCTCAGTACCTATTATAATAAAATTTTCTTGACAAAAAACATACATTATGTTTTGATAAAATATGGTTCTTGATTCTACTTACAAATGTACCTGAATTATAATTATGATCCTGGTTCATGTAAGATACCATGAACATAGGAAATTCAAAGGGATTCCAAAACAGACATGTCAAAAATTTTCAAAATATTTATATAGGTAGGGGTAAAGCTATAATAATCTCAGATACTAGGAGGCTGAGGCAAGGAGGATCACAAGTTCAAAGCTAGCCAAAGCAATTTAGTTAAGACCCTGACTCAAAAATTAAAAAGCGCTAAGGCTGTGTAATTCAGTGGTAGAGTTCCTTGGTTTCAATCCCTAACACTACCACCAAAAAGTGCATGTGCATGTACGGAGTGGGGATGGGGGTGTAAAAATGA
This sequence comes from Marmota monax, assembly GCF_021218885.2. Lineage (NCBI taxonomy): Eukaryota > Metazoa > Chordata > Mammalia > Rodentia > Sciuridae > Marmota > Marmota monax. The sequence continues at coordinate 3,400,177 of NW_026695227.1, forward strand.
ATATAACTTGATGATCTTAGGAACTTTAGCTGTGTGCCATTTATTGATCAATAATATAGAATGTTCATCTGTACATACCTGACTTTTTTTCTTCATTATTGTCTCTCTCACTATCATCACGGTGCACAAATTCATCCCCCTCACTTTCTCCATCCGATCTGTCAGTGTCACTGTCGTCACTACTGTCATCATGCTTATCCTGATCCATGTCCTCAGGATAGCCATCATCTTCACTAGTACTTGACACATCATCATCATGACCCCGTTGAGCTGAAAAGGGAAAAAAGCAAGCAACAAGTACCATGATTAGATGTCTACTACATGGTCCCAGAAATGCAGAAAATTATGCTATGTACTTCAGAATATAATTTAATTGCTTAGATAAAAATTCTGCATATAATCTCAGTCATTCATACAGTCTGACATTATTCTTATTAGGTAACAGTTTTCAATACTTCTTATTTTTGGTCATTTAAGTTTTTTTTTAAAGGTTCAAATTTGAAAATACATCCTATTTAGAATCAATCATGCTTATATAACTACACAATCAGTGATTATCAGTGATTATACAATGATGCTCAAAACTGATGACAATACAGCTGAAAGGGAAATAGGTATTGTTAGAGTGTGACATCTCAGGTTGGGGGTATAACTCAGTTGGCAGAGTGCTTGCCTTGCATGTATAAGGCCCTGAGTTCAATCCCTAGCACACATACACAAAAAGGAAGAGTGGAACCTCTTTAGATATAGTATGATGCCTTCATTTGGATAGATCCTATGATTTAACCATCTGAACACACATTGGCATGTAGATAGAACTTAAGGGTTCTAAGAGTGGTCAACAACATGTTAAATACGGACAGCATGAAACACAATGGTGAAAAAGTCATAGGAGTTAAAGAATAGTTAGTCACTCCTTACCAAGTTCTGGACTATACAACATGTCTTCATCTCGCCTACGAGGAGGAAGATCTAGAGCAAAGCCCACTTTACGGCCATACATCTGCATGACTTGGGGAGGAGGTGGACCAGGTGGAGGGCCAGGAGGTTTTCTGCCAGGGGGCAAACGTGGAACACCATGTCCAAGAAGAGGAAGGATAGAAACTGCACGAGTTGGGGGTCTGTAAGGAAAATTTGGTAGTATCACAAAATGGAATTCACTCTTAATCAAACAATACACTGCTGACACCCACATCATCTTTTATTTCTCACTGCATGAATTTTGGCATTCCACACTCAAATGGTGCTTTTAATAGATGCTCTGTTTATGGTAACTGCTTCCATACCCATAGGCTGAGGTCTTCTTTAGGATGGAGGGTGGCTGGGCACCAGGAAGTGGAATGTCCTGGATCAAGATGTTGGAAGGAGCATGCGGCATATCTGGCAAAGGAATACTCTCTACTTCCACATGCTGAGCATTCTGAAACAGAGAAAATTCCAATAGTAGAAGAGGAAACTAATCCACAAATTCAATATCAAAATTTCATGTCTGCTGTTTCATAGCCTCAATTGTTTTCCAACTTCAATAAATATCATGAAAAAAACAAGAACCAAAAGCTTCAGTACTTCCAAAGCTTGTGTTAAAGAACTCAAATATTGGGCTAGCGTTGTAGCTTAGTGGGACAGTGTTTGCCTAGCTTGTGTGAGGAACTGGGTTTGATTCTCAGCACCACATAAAAGATAAAGGTACTGTGTCCACCTACAACTAAAAAAAAAAAAAAAATTAAAAGAACTGAAGTATTTTCCTCTCTTTCTCTGAAAGAACACAAAGTTGGTGGCTTTTTTTTCTCCCCCTTTATTATCAGCTAATTATTTATGGATATGAAATAGCTGCTGTTTAGAGAAGTTCAACTGTTCAAACTAACAGGGAAAATAGCGTAACAAAGCTACCCTATTTAATATTCTAGACAATAATATATGTCAATTAGCAAGTGGTATATACCCAGTGGTAGAGCTTGGGTTCTAAACTTAGTTTGGCTTTGTTGAGTTTCTACCCTATATTATCTGTAGGTAACCATGTTGCCTTAAGTTGCCTTATCTGCAAAAAAACGAAGCCCCCAAAACCTAACTTTACAAAAATTATACCATTTAGTCCCACCTCCCAATTTTAAAAGTAAAATTTACAATGAAAGGTACAAATTCAATAAGATTTGACAAATGAATGTTTCATACTCCTTTCTGATCAATCTCAAACTCCATCCTATGGCAAACAAGGTGAACACTGTTTTTCCTCCATAGATTAGTATTGCCCGTGCTAGAATTTCATACAAATGAAATAATAACTATAAAAGAACCTCATCATGCTTTTGAAATTTATCCAGGTTCTTTTAAAAAATTTTCTTTATCCTGGGTTATTCTGTGTATTAGTAGATCATTCCTTTTTGTTGCTAAGTAAAAATTCCAATATTGCTAAGTATATTCCATTGTATATTAGAGTTTGATTATTCATTTTCATTATTTATGGACCTAGTCTATTTCCAGTTTTTGGCTATTATTGTGTTGGCAAGCAAATTGATTTCTATAAACATAAGAGGATTAGATTTTCTGGCTCAAAAAGTAAGTTTATGTTTAGTTTTGTAAGAAACTAATATGAAGTTGTTTAAAAATGATTAATTCTCCCTCTAACATTTTAGATCAAACTTCAGTACAATATTTTAGCTTCTTCCTCCAGAGAAATTGATTACCTTGACAGCATCAAAATATTGGCTAAGTTGAGCCCTCTTCTGTTCATATTCTACTTCTAGCTTTCTCAATTCTTTGTAAATATCTGGATTCTCTTTTTCATAAAGTCGCAGAATACGTTCAAAAGTTTCACGCAGCTTTTTACGTTTGTCTTTCAGTACTTTCTCATTTAACTGTGGTTGTTGCACTGGGTTAAACTCTGGAAGAAAAAAAGATTATAAATCATAAACAAAGGGTTATATCATTTAGGTATTCATAGATTTGGGACATGAACCCATCATAAGTTGAGGAGCATCTTATTGCTCTTCCACATTCTTACCGATTGGTCAACTATCCTTTGAATATTCTTATTGAAAAAAGGGGAAACTGCCTTATATTCATAATTGCTTATATTTAGATTTTATACGGTTAATTGCCAACATTAAAAACCAAATGTCACAGACAATAAAACTCCAAGGTGATTTCATAAACCAGATTTGTCGTCTCTTGAAAAATTAGCTGGTCCAACTGGACTTTTGTTACTGTATAACCACAATTAGCTTAAGCTAAATAATGGCTACCCTCTTGTTTTTAAGATATGGTATCTCCAGTTTGCAACAGTCCCTACTCCATCTCTCCATATCATCTCCCCAACACTAAAACTAAATCTGTGTTAAATGACATCATGCCATTCTGTTTTTCTTAGGCTTATGCTGCTTTACTCATTACCTGCTTTTCTGTGTGTATCAGACAACTGTAGCTGCTATAAAATCTTGACTTTTTATAAATTCTTACCCATTTCATCCAATTTCTCCATGTCCCGGATAATCTGTTTGGGGTCTTTCATCTTCAAAACTGCAGCTCGTACCATCATACGCTGTTTTTTGTTCTTAGAAAAACAAAAGAAAAGCAGAATGTTAAGAAACTGAACATTCATGAGTTTTTATTTCAAGAATCCATTTAAACAGAATTTAAAATTTCTCCTTGTTTTCTGATCACTTGTTTCAATCGCCAGATACAAAGCTATTTTTTTTGCTCTCAAAAATGTTAAGACTTTAGTAAAAAAGTTGTGCTTTTTAAGACAAATACTGCTTTTAACTTTGTGAGATCTTCAGTAGTTACTTAACAGAAAGACTTTTCTTAAAACAAATGTTGCAGCTTAATCAAAAAAATCATAGGAAAAAGCTTTGCAAGATTATGGTACCAAAAAAAGAACTACTGTCAAAAACATTAATAAAATAAACAATGACATCATAAATAATCATGAATTTATCTGCAAAGTTTACTACCAATAAACAAATCTTGGTTAGTAAATTTTATGGTTTTTATCAAAAGCATAAAGCATTTTTTTCTGGCAAGAAACTGGAAATGTTATTCTGAAATCTACTAATCTCAAAAGATGTGCCAAAAATCACTTATAGTTTCAAGATGCTTCTGAAGTCATACCTTTTTTAATTCTCTCTTCCGGGCTTCCTTTCCTTAAAAGGGAAAGAGGGAGAGAAGATACAATTTTTAAATCTTGTTGAGAAAAGCTCGCTAATCATGGCAACCCCAAATTTCAGGACATTAAGTTTCTTAGAAAACAATTATGAATCTTAACAAAAAGTTACCATAAATACTAAATAAGAGCTGGTAAAACCTAATTGGTTCAAAACTCCGAATACACAAAGTCTTAAGCCAATTCTACTTTGTCAAGTCAATATGGATAGAAATTTATTGGCAAATTTAAAGTTTTAATCATGTGCCCACAAGAACTAGATGATTTCATACAATTTCCTCCTCCTATCACTCATCTTATAATTAAGTCACAATGAAACAGGTTCCTTATTAACTGCAATTTTTAATATCCTCTACTTCATTCCACACTGATAGACACTTACGGGCTTGGTCTGTAGGGTTCATAAATTTTCCACTCTTGGTGGATGATGTTGATCTCCGTCCCATGTTGACAATATGTATGGTTCACTTATTCATTTAAAAAAAAAAATAAACAAACCTGTAAAGACAAAGAAATAGATTACTTTTCCTATATTGATAACATTTCTTCCTTTTTAGTGTTCCTATCTCTGGAAAGAAACTTCCCTTTGATCATGAATTTTGTGAGACTGTGATCTTTTCTTAGTTTTGACTTTAGTACCCAAGAAAGATGGCCTCAACTTTCTTGACCACAAAAAAATTACATCTCTATTATTCTTTAGAAAGATAACAAGTCTGAAGATTACTTTATCATTAACTCATTAACATTTTCTGTATAAATAACAACACTGTCAATTGAAAAAAAATCAACTAGAAATGTGCTAACAACATGACACAAATCACAAACAAAAGCTGTCACATTCCTCCTTTATTTACATGTAGGGTAAAAGAATAAAAAGGAAAAATGGGGGCAATGAATCTGGGCTTAAAGACAGTATCTTCCCCTTGCCCCTCTCCACATTTTTTCTTGACATATGTGCTATATATTTCCTGAGACATAAAAACTCATTAATTTAGGCCCATTCACTTTAGATTTAATTCTAATCTGAATAGAACTGACTCTCGTAAAAGCTTAAAATATAACCAAAAATGTAAATATCCAAAATCAATATTCTATTATATTAACAGAAATCCCAAAGACTTCTCCGCTGAGATATATGTTTCTTACTGGAATCTACTTGACTCCGGATTTATATTTTTTAAGGTAATTAAAAGTAATAACTGTGTTTAAGGAAAATATTTTTAAAAATTAAAACTTTTTTTTTTTTGTACCGGGGATTAACTCAGGGACCTTCAACACTGAGCCACATCTCCAGCTCTATTGTGTATTTTATTTAGAGACAGGATCTGAGTTGCTTAGCACCTCGAGGTTGCTGAGGCTCCTTTTGAACTCACTATCTTCCTGTCTCAGCCTCCTGAGCCGCTGGGATTACAGGGGTGCGCCACTGTGCCTGGCTAAATTAAAACTTTTATTAACATCATTTTTTTCTCTTTTAACCCCCCCCCCCCCCAAATGAAGTTTTACTTTGGGAAACTTAGTCTTTCCAAAAATAAAGACTGACAAATTAGCTTTCTTTTTGAAAGTAGACACTTTTTAAAGAGTGGGAAAGGGAAGATCAAAGAGCAAATTTGGGGGCAGATCATAGGATTGATTACCTTCCCTTTGCCCCCTTAAGATTTTGTCAGACCAGTCAATGCGTTTCACCAAGTGTTCAACTGCTCCTATTTCTGCTGGATGTTTCACAGTTGTTCCAGAGGCAATTATTTTACCATATTAAGTGTCCCCTTCTCAGAAAAACTGGGGGCCTGGGGAAGGGGCGGGAGAATATAAAATGGATAATGGGGGAACCAGCACAATGGTACAAGTTCTTATATCTTCGAGTACCTTTATCTGTTGTGTTTTCCTTTCTCATTTAAACCTCAGGCCCATATTTTGACCCTCTTCTCCCACAACTGGAACACAGGGCAGATATGAATTACAGAATTTTTACAGAAAATCGTGGAGCCCCAGTCTACACAACTTTTCTGCCTAAAAGCTAAAAGTGGAGGCGATTGAGAAATCAGGCCGAAAAGCCGTGGGGAATTATAAAAAAGTCAAAGAGGCTTCAAGGGACGGGGCCCAGGTCCATCAAAGGAGGCAATAGCAGCAACTGCCGAAACCATAGCGACGGTTGATACTGGACTCGAGGTACAAGACGTCAACCTGAGGCAACCGCTCAACGTGCTTAGGAAGCGGCAATAACCCACCTGGCGAAGTAACCACGTAGCCGCTGGATGCTACCCGACGCCAGGCCCAGGAATCCTCCAGTCTGCTGCTCGGGAGATCCCAACTGGGAAGAGGAAGGGCCGGGTAAAGGGGCCTGGTGTCCCCAAGGCAACCGCGCGGGCCCCAGGAAGGGACCGGAGAGATGAAGAAGCGGAGTAAAGCAATCCCATGTACTCACAGCACTGCTGGGCTCCCAGGACTGCGAGAAGCGGGGAGGGGGCGATTCCGGGCCCCTTTCACTTCGTAGGGGCCTTCACCTCTGCCTCTCGGTCAACCACCTAACCACCGCCATCTTGAAACCTCGCGCCCCACCGCCATCCTTACGTCACTTCCTATCCCTCAGGTCGATGATCTCTTAGCGATGTTCTGTAGTGGAACCATAGATAGCGCTCAAGAACTACAGGACTAGAGGCTTTTCCGCTACAAAAGAGTGCCCCATTGGCTAGTTATAGGCTAAGAGCCCTCCCACGTCGATTGACACTTTATAGTCCAATAGGAATAAGTAAAAGAAAGTCCATATCTGATTGGCTGTTTATTTTGCCTCTCGGGCCGGGGGCGTTCTGACTAAATTACCGCGAGCTCTGTCTGTTGAGCCGCGCGATTGCGGTGCATTTGGAAAACGGAGGTGTTTTGGCCTGTTTCTATCCCCGGGATTGTGTTAATTGTTGGATTTTCGTATTTCTTATAAAGTAAACGGGCGCAATCTTTTGTGAGTGTCGCCATTTGAAAACGAGTTGAATAACTCTTGCCAGTGAATTTAATGTGCTTTGTAAGCATCTGGTTATTCTATGTGGGCGCCTGGGGCTTCTGGGATTCACTACTCTATCAATACAGAGAACGTTCGTTTATTTGTTCGCCTCAACAAATAAATCTATGCCCGTATTAGCTGCTCAAATTGATAACCTACAAGATCGAGAAAATGTGGGGATACACGTGCAGTTAGTTTTAAATTTACGAGTGGCGAAGTGCACATGTAGGGATACAGCTGTAATTTTAAATTTACAGGTGACGAGATTGGTACGTATCGGCTCCCTTCCGAACTCATCTTTTCACCAGCTGAAAGCCCTTTATGAAGTCACTAACTCAGAATTACTTACGTCTAGACTTCCCCCTTCCCCTCTATACCTTTTTACTTCAGACTCCTTTCCATCTGTTCTCCATAAAGGTAGGTTAAGGGAAATTCTGCTGTTAAGAAACATGCTTGGTTATTTGTGATCTTAATCCAAGTCCATTAACAGAAAACAGATATAAGCAAATTCTTATTATAATTATTTCAAAACATTGATGGAGACCTATTAATTTTTGACAGAAAATTCAAATGTGCTCTTAACATAGAAACTATCCCAACCTTTATTTTAGGTAATTCTTAATTTGGTTTTAGACTGAATTTGAGTCTTAAATCAATAACAAGAGCTTTTAAGTCAAAGTTTATAGAGTGGTAAAAAGGAAAATAAGATTACATTTGGAGGCCAGGCGCGGTGGCGGTGGCGGTGGCTCACGCCTGTAATCCCATCCGCTCGGAGGTGGAGGCAGGAGGATCAGGAGTTTAAAGCCAGCCTCAGCAATTTAGTGAGGTGCCAAGCAACTCAGCGAGACTCTGTCTCTAATAAAATGCAAAATAGGGCTAGGGGTGTGGCTCAGTGGTGGAGTGTCCCTGAGTTCAATCCCTAGTACCACCTACCCCCGCCCCCCCAAAAAAGATTTCATTTGGAGATGAACTAAATTGTGATATTTTGCAGCTAATTTATAAAAAAGTCATAATAGAAGAGAAAGAAAATGGAGTACAGTTTCAAGATTAATCTTTCACGTAGCTAATTAACATTTTTTGAGAAGACTTCTTTATTTCAAGACTTTTTTTGTAGTCGAATGTAAGAATCAACAGTGTTACAATTTTGGAAGTAGACTTTAAAAGAGTCTTTATAGAAATTATTAGTTAATAAAGGATTTAGAGAACATTTGTATTTACAGAAATTCACCTGACCCAGTAGGCCTCCATTGCCTCTGGATTTTTGTAAAATCAAGTAATTAGTTAAATGGGCCACCTAATGTTTCAGGTAGCAGAGGCAACTGCTTGCTTTCTGCTAGTATTGAAAGCAAAGTTATTTTTTTCAGAAAACTCATAATAAATAGTCTTTTTTTTTTGATAACAAATATTTAAAGAGTAGTGAGTTCCTTTTCTGCATTCCAAGCACATTTTATGCATATATAGCTGGGGTGATATATATATATATATATATATATATATATATATATATATATATATATAGTAATTATATATATAATATATATAGTAATTATATATTATATATATTATAATTATATATATATAGTAATTATATATTATATATATTATAATTATATATATATAATTATAATTATACCTGAATTACACTTTGTCATCATAGTCATCATAGTTGGTCAGCATGGATTACAATTATAGAAACAGAACTTTTTTCATTTTTTTAATCCACCCAGATTACATTGTGTAATTAGTAGAAGTTCACAGATACATTGTCTCATCATTGAAACCAATTGTTACAAACCATTTATTTTTTATTTTTTGTGGTACTAGGGATTTAACCCAGGGCCTTATGCATACAGGGCAAGCACTCACCAACTGAGCTATAACCTCTGCCCATTATAATCCATTTTCAGTCTTTTCCTGTCTATAGAAAACTGGACTAAATCTAATGGTTAAAAAATATGGTAGCATTTCTATTTTATTTTATTTGGTTTGTATCTAGCCAGAAGTTCCTTAATATGCTTCCTTAGTATTAAGTGATGTTTGAAGCTAGTGGTAGACATGAAAGTGTCTGCATTCAATGTAAATGTTAAGGATTTTGACTGGAAAGTAAAAAAAAGAAAAAAGCAATTCTTACACCTGCTGCTCTGTGATAGCATTTACTCCTATGTAGATCTGGTAGAGTAGGGTGAGAAAACATCCTGGGACATACATCTTTTACCTCACAGGTTCTAGCACCAGCTGATCCAGTCATTCATTATTTGTCAAAACTCAAGATTAATCTAGTTTTAACATCTCCAGTTTCCCTTTCTGAACTCTTTATCCCATTTATATCCATATTGGAAACATGGAAAATCAAAGAAGGAAATGCTGTTATTAAGAGGGAAGCAGAAAAATATTCCAGTGGCAAACCAAAAGGTTATTCATTTCATTTGGTGTTTGACAATATCTGTGACCTCAGTAATGGCATGATGATATTTTTCTGAGGCTGACTTGAATTCCACCAGATGCTTCTCATAACTTTTGATGGCTGCTTGAAGCTGTGTTTTCTCCACTGCTCCCAGGATGGCCCGGAAGATCATATCTATGCCAAGGCCAAGAACAGCAATTCCAATACTACCAAGGAGAGAAGCACCGATTTGAGCTAACACAGTGACCAACTTGTTAATTATGCCAGTTGTGACATTTGAGCCCACGAGTTTAACAGCCACTGCACTGGCTGCAGATGTAGCTTCTCCTAGAATGACTGAAATAACCTTTTGTACGATTGCAATCTTCTCTGTTTCCCTTTCCTTAATATCCTGAAGTTTTCTATACAAGGTTGGTTCTAGTTTTTCTTTTAGTGCTTCATCAACCTTTTGCAGTTCATTTTGGATATTCATTATGGCTTGGATGATGATGTCACAATTTTCTTTGATAGTCCCATCTCTCTTCATTTCGGTGGAGGCCAGTGTGCAGCCCAAGTGTGTATTTAGAACCCCTATCAGCTTATTGGTGGCATGGAAGCTGTCAGATAAGCAGTCAAGGAGCTGCTGGTGAAGCCGGTTTACTTCCTGCCTCCTCCTTGGGTTCTCTGGATAGAGGAAGTCACTGTGAGCCATGTTTCAAGTATGATCTCTGAAAAAATAAAATAACATATCTTCACTAAAGGTCTTGAAAAATATCTGCTGTGTGAATCTGATCAGGAAATCTTACTTCATGCATAACCAAGTATCAATATACTACCTCAAGAATCCCTCAGAAAACCCAATAGAGTTTTTAAAGCAATTTTTATGAAACTTGGAGTCAGTGTATGGAAAATATGGCAGCAGAATATAGCCCATTAATACTTAGATTAAGGCATTAGGTTTTGTGGTGTTGGGAGTATTCTCTAGATAGAGAATATTCATGTTTATAAAGCATCTGATATTAATAAACAAACATGATTTTTCCAGGTAATATTTAAGAACTTCTATTTGAAACAGAATCCAACTCAGAATGGTTAGCTCTTGATATTAGGGCTTCTTAATTTCCCACTCCTTTAGCATCTACAATGAATGTATCTTCCATGTTGATTTTTTTCTAATATTTAAGGTTAAATTACTAGGGCAGAAGAGCATTAAGATCTCTGTTTAGAGGGCTACTGATATGATTTTTGTGTTTCTATGTTTGGTTATCTTCATTTAAAATATTCAAATCTCTATATCTCTTTATAGGCAATTTATTTATTTTCTAAACCTGGGGTATTAGAGGCATCTCACATATAAAATTATAATCTTTTAAAAGAATTCCTCATAAGATTATAACCCAAGGCTTTGGCTTAAAATTTAATTTGGGGAGACGATGGGCACCATGCAGAGGACAGTGTAGTTATGAGAATCTGTTTGCAAAACTTATAGATTAAATCATTTAAGTGGTTCATATTGTACTTGGCTATCAGTAAGATTAGCTAGAGTTAATGTTAGAAGATAATGCCTTCTTACAAAAGTATTAAAGTAATACAATTACACTATACAAAATATAAACCAAATAGGAGACTTCTTGTGTTTGTACTTAACAGTACCATTTAGAGAAAAAAGGAAAATGCATACTCCTCTGAGATTATTTGGGTGAGAAATCTACCTTCCTATGTACTTGGCACTTTTTTTTCTTTTTCATTTTTAATTCAGGAGAAATCAAAGAAAAAGCAGCCCTTTATTCTCTGTATAGGATCATTGATACATTCTTTCTTTGAGCAAACATCTGCTTAATTTGGGTCTTATCTATGTATTCCAGCAACTTGGTTCTTAATGTGGACATGGGAACCCTAGAAGTGTGAGATGAAGGAATGAAGATTTTTTTTTCCTCTAGAGAAAGTAAATATGAAAATAATCAAATTTTCAAGTCATGAGGATATAATTTGAAAATTTAAAGGAGGAACATTTTAAAAAACTAGGAATATAAAATAGCCATTTATATGTAAGATTTGGAAAATCTTTAGGAGCTCCCTGGTAGAATGGTGATAAATGATAAATTCACTTTTATCTAGATATTCTCTCTCTCCCTCTTTTACACACACATGTGAGTTAGACACGAATTTCTGCTAAATAACATCTGTAAAATTTCCTAATTCATTTCCATTTTGTTGGCTGAGGACCTATTAAATATTACCCAAACTTATAAATGGGTTGCAAATTGCAATTCCATAAACACAAATTTGGACTTTGATTTCTCCTTTTTTTCCCTATGAATTTTCCATGAACTTTTTTTAAGCTCTTGATTTTCAGATCTTATGGCAGAAAATTCTAGTTTCCAACTTTGAATTCAGAAGATTACCCTGCATCCCTATTCAGATATTTAGGCGAGAGGGTCTTACTATTCTGAAAAAGTGGAAAATATCTCTAGCAGCTACCATATGCCATCAATATGAACACAGATCTTCTAGAAAAGGTGTGTGCATCTGTCTACCTCAAGATAAATGGAGATGGGAATTGAAGTACTGAAAATATTGAATTATAGTTTGGACAGGTGAAATTAGAAGGGCCTGGCAATTTATTTATAAGCAATTTATTCCTTTTTTATTTTGAGATATGGGGGTCTTACTATGTTGTCCAGGCTGGCCTCCAACTCCAGGCTAAAATGATCCTCCTGCATCACACTCCCCTGTAGCTGTGATTACAGGTGTGTGATTACAGGTGTGTGCTAACACACGCTGCACAATTTATCAATTCAGTAACAATTGGTAAGTTAAAATTATAGGAGGCCATTGTTTTGGAATAAGCTCTTGCATTAGGCTCCAACAATAAGACTAAAAAGCAGAGAGTAGTGTAAAGTAGTATGCTACATTGCTGGTGGGACTGCAAATTGGTGAATTCACTCTGGAAAGCAGTGTGGAGATTCCTCAGAAAACTTGGAGTGGAACCAACATTTGACCCAGTTATCCCACTCCTTGGCATGTACCGAAAGGACTTAAAATCAGAATACTACAGTAATACAACCACATCAATGTTTATAGAAGTTCAATTCACCTAGGTGCCTTTTAACAGATGAATGGATAGAAAAAATGTAGTTCATACTCATAATGTGGTTCATATTCATAATGGAATATTACTCAGTCATAAGAAGAATAAAATTATGGCATTTGCCTGTAAATAGATGGAACTAGAGACTATTATGCTAAGTGAAATATGCCAATCCCCCCCAAAACCCCAAAGCCAAATGTTCTCTCTGATATACAGATAATAACTAACAATAATCGGGGTTTGGGGATGGAGGGAAATAGAAGTTCACTGGATTAGACAAAGGGGAATAAGGAGAAAGGGAGGGGGATTGGGAATACGAAAGACAGAATGAATCAGATATAACTTTCCCGTGTTCATATATGAATACATAACCAGTGTAATTTCACATCATGTACAACCACAAAAATGAGAAGTTATTTATACTCCATGTATGTATGATGTGTCAAAATACATTGTACTGTCATGTATAATTAAAAAGAAGAAATAAAAATTAAAAAATAAAAAGGACAAAAGAAAAAAGGTAGTATGCTAGGCTCCATAAAGCAAAAGAAGAAGAAAATCTTTGCTGTCTTAGAATTTCTAATTATGTTAGGAAGTTAAGATAGATTTATGACTACGGTTGAAAGTAAGGTGTCATAGAAAATTATAGATGGTATTTGACTTGTGCAAATTTAAAATTTCAAACAACCTGCTCTTTAATGTATCTTGACTCATTGATTAGAGACCTTTGGTCATCCAGGGAAGGTTAACAGTTTGTACTCTTTCAAATTGATAAATATGTGCTTGATAATTAAGAGAGGTTAGACACCACATGGAGAACCATAGTTGGCAATGGGAAGTGAGTGTCTTCATTATTGTCTTTAAAAATTTAGTTCTAGGGGTTTGGGATTGTGGCTCAGCGGTAGAGCGCTCGCTGTAGAGCATGTGCTCGAGGCCCTGGGTTCTGTATTCAGCACCACATAAAAATAAAATAAAGATATTGTGTCCAACTACAACTAAAAAATAAATATTTAAAAAAAATTTAGTTCTAAATCCCAGATTGATTATTCCACTCAGCAAAAGAAAAGCCCTGAAATTAATTGAAGTCACTCTTCTTAAAGATCATATTGTTACTCAGGTAAGCTTCAACTGATGTCTTGTAGACGATGTATAATCCTGTCCCTGAGAGGAGATCTGGCTCATGTACTTGCCCCCCACCTTGTTTGATTTTCAATCATAACCTGGTGGCTTTTGAAGTTATAGGCATTATCAGGTAGCTCATGGTATATTTAACCCAGCCGTGATTAACTACACTTTTGTATAGCAAATTTTAACTTTTATATAATTTGAGTTCTCATATGATGGTGCTTTCTGTCAGTGAAAAAAATTCTGTTTGGGGAGTTACCATCACTTCTGCACAGAGTTTATACTGATATTTTACCTAAGCCCTCCATGAAATACGTTCTCTAGTGCCTAGGAGCAGCGGGCTGAGGAATGGCTGACCAGCAGGTGGCGCTCTTGTTTTGGGCGATTCTTATTTTACCTGAGTCTCTTCTAAAGCAATTGCGTTTTCTCTAGCTCTCTACGTTTGGGTCCTGGGTGGGTAAATTTTATCTAATAAGAGAATTCTGTTGCTAAAACAAAGTTTTGACTTCTCATTTCATAAAAATTATAGGGAAACAAGTACCATAGTGCTGAAACCTGTGATCAGCGTGCCTTAGGAAATTAAAATGGAAACAAAGATTAGCTTGAAATGGATGCTAATTGGATTTAGCCTTGTCAATTTTCTTTTTAATTGAGAAGTAAACATTCAAGATTAAAAAACATATAAGACTTAGCAGAAGTATATTGGTGATTGTGTATACAAATAAGGTTGACTTAGTGATAGTAGATAGTTGATTTAATTTTCAAGAAAGGAACCACATTATAAGATGAAAATGATTGTCATATTTTCGAATAAAACTTTTTAGGATACTTTTGTGGATATAACAGTGGTGCTTTTTGAGGTTTTACGGTTCTCCAGGCTGTCACCATTCTTCACTGTGTCCTGCTACCATGGAAGTTTAGATTACTTGGGAATTTGGAAATAGGGTATAAACACAGAAGGCTTACAGAAGAAAATAACAGCTAATATCTAGTTCTGAGGTTTATTTAATTCAAACTAAAACCATGGCCTCTAATTTAAAACAAAAATTAATCATGATGTATGGTATATTTTCTGATGTAAATTCTTTTAAAGAATATTTCTGACCAGGAAGCAATAATATTCCTAACCAGAAAGCAAATGTCAGGGTTACTCATCAGTTTACCAAATGTTTGTTTGTGAAGTCTTTACTACGTGTCTTGAAGATATTCCTTACCCTCAAGAAGAGGAACACAGAAAATGTCCAGTATATGGTTTAAACATATGGTTTAATTTAGAGAGTAATAAAATATGGTTTAATTTAGAGAGTAATAAAATCTCTATACATTAACTAGTCTGAGTCCCCATTCATTCTTTCACAGACACCAAGTGCCACTATTAACGTTAAGACAGAAGAAAATGTCCCTATCCATGTAAGCAACACACACGCACACAAGTGTCCTTTCATTCTTTATCCTTTCTGAAATTGATATCATTACTCGTCTTCTTCTGTGACTTAGTCTTAGAAGTTGTTAATTTTCTTCCTTCCTTGGTATGTTTGGACAAAATCACATGTGCGCACACACGTGCGCATAAGCACACACACACACACACACACACTATGCCATGGGATCTTCTTATAACAGTTCTTACTTTGTTTATGGCTAGGATTCAAAATTAATCATTATTACAAAATCCCTGTAATACTGATGATCCAAGTATCATATCAGTACTGAGAGAAATGTCCAGATTATTTACCTTGCTGTGTTCCTGAGCCTGTAGTCCCAGCAGTTAGTTGTTGGGGAATGTTGTTGTAGGGCTTTTCCATCTGGTTTCATCTGGATGCTTCTGGTGGAATGTGATGACTTATAGGCTTTTCTAGTCCCTGCTGGGTCCCTCTGCCTGTCTGGTTTATAGGCTGCATCTGTAGGGCTTATCTCAGAATTCTTCTATTTCCTATGTTAATATAAACAGTACATATCAAATAATGTAATTTGAAAGATCAATAAAGTGGTAAACTTAATAAGTTTTCTATTCTCTCATGAACTTTCTAGTATTGAAAGGTGCTGCACAACTGAACTATTTCAATTCATTAGAGAAGATGGCCTTTTGGTTTCAGCTGAGATTTTAGGATTTCATCTTGTCAGTTATTTTAGATATTAAATTTCTTTTATCTTCTGTTGCATTTGTACCTTTGTCTGTTGCTGATTGCTTTGTTTAGGCTCTCAAGAGTTATAAATTCAGATATAGCCTACTGTATTTTTTTTTTAGAAAATTTGATCATCTTTTAATTTAGTTCTGCCATTTATTGCTTTTTCTTATTGTAATGAATTATCTTGTCAACATAGAACCTTAAAGACCAACTTGATTCTTTTCCCTTAAAAGCATAGATCAGAGACTTTCATGCTTCTTCCTCTGGATTTAGTCCAAATTTTCATTGATTCTTTAATAGCAAAGATATCTCAGAAACGGGGCAGTCACCCAGTGCAAGTATAACTTAGTGGAAAGCCCACAGGCTTTAGAATCAGTTGGTTTTGTGTACCTAAAGTACCATTTACTAGCTTGTAACCCTGGGAAACATTTCTAAATTTTTTCATTGGTGTAATGTGTGTTTATAATTTATGGATTTTCATAAAGATTAAATAAGATAATGCATATAAAGCACTTAGCATAGTGGTTTAATATGTGACAAAACTTACTAAATAGTAGCTTTTCTTATATCAACAGAAGTATTCCTTGTTGGGGGGATGTTGGGTAGAGGACACAGAATGAATATTTCAGACAAGAGACTTATGAGATGTAAAGGTGCTGCTCTGTGGTCCTAAAGAGGAGTGAGCTGTGTGTTTTTTACTTTTGTCCCAGTGGGTCAATTTGTCTTTGATGTATCCTAGGTCCTCACTGTGTAGGGGCCTGGGAGAAGAAGGAATATGTATGTGTGGCCAGTGTATTTGAACTGGGTATAGATGAAAAGTAGGGTTTCTTAAGGCTTGGGGTATGGGATATGGAGGAGATAATGAAGGAGCACAAAGGAGCTGAACCAAAATGTATAGAATATTTTTCAGGGAACAAAATGAATCCACTATGCTGGTGGCACAGGGTATTACAGCAGTTGAGGGAAGGTGAGTAGTGGACAATTGAGAGCACTTTGTAGGTGGACTTAAATGCTAGCAAAGAAATTGTATTTTATTCTCTAGACAATATTGAACTATCAATGTTTTTTTTTATCATGAGATAATATGTGGCAATTTGGATTTCAAGAAGTTCACTTTCCTTTTTTCTTTAATTGCATTTTATTTGTGCATTTAAATTATACATAATAATGGAATTTGTTGTTATATATTTGTATATAGACAAAATAAAGTCAATCTATATAAACTAGATTAGTAGGTATGGAAACTAAAGCCTTGTTCACCAACTCAGTCCCTATAGTAGCTGGACAAGGTATGTCTGTCATTTGCCCTATCTAAAACAGTTGTGTTTTGTTATGGAAGGGAATATTGTTGAGGAATAATGTTCAATGCGATCGTACCTAAGGTGTTAGGTTTTCCATTCTTTCTTTACATTCCATTTCCATTCTTCATAATGTTAACTTCCTACTCAGACACCCTTCCTGCACCACATAGAGGTCAAACCAGAGCTGCCATAATTGAGGTATGAACAATAATAATGCAAAAATGTTAGGCACACTTTACTAGTCTCCTTTTCAGAATTTCAGAGGAAACACTAGAAGCAAATATTGACTTTATACTGAGCCCCCTATATAACCAACTCAACCTTCTTTTATTTTTTGTTGGGGGAGGGTACTGGGAATTGAAACCAGGGTACTTAACCATGAGCTACATTCACAGTCCTTTTTAATTTTTATTTTGAGACAAGGTCTTGCTGGCCTTGAACTAGTGATACTCCTGCATCAACCTCCAAGTTGCTGGGATTACAGGCGTGTGGCACTGCACCCAGCAGAACTTGAACTTTTTATATCCTTCCTGACTAAAGTTAGTATTGACATCAAATCAATAGTCAGAACTGAACCTTAAGCAGGAGGCAACTTTTCCTAGTGCAGGCAATGGTGTCAGGGCGATGCCAGGGAATCAGGAAGGCTGATTGGACAAGTTTGCTTAGGTTGAGGATAGTGGTTAATGAGTAGAATTGATCAATGCTATCCAAATGTATCTGCATATAGCTTCTCTTTTGATAATTTCTCTAAGAATGTTTTCCTTTCCTCCTTATTCTGAAGCTCACTCCCTTTTCCTGAAAAATTCTACTGGACACCTATCAATTACATGACTCCATCCCTGAATAATCTTCCTGGTTCAGTTAACTAAACACTTTAAAAATGGTTTCAAAACTCAGCTTTTATGAATATCACATTAAAAAATCAAACAAACCTGAAAATCATCACCTTTTGACCCTATATCTTCTTTTATGTCACCTCATTGAGACTTTCCAATTTGGCAGTTTCCCTGTATTATCTCTACTTCATTTTCTCCATTAATTTTTAAGTATTTATAATCTGGCTTCTACACTTATCCCCACTGCTTACAACATTGCTCCCTTGCTTCACCAATGGCATTGTAGTGCCTATTGTAATAGAATATATAATATACAATGTTTGTCTTACTTATAGCATTTGAAATTATTAGCTACTCCTTCCTATTGACTTTCTTCTCTTAGGGTTATATGGTTCTCTTTTTTCAAACATTCCTTCAATTTCTATATGGAGTCTCATCATTCATATATTACTAAATATTGGTGTTTGAGTTTTTATGTTTAGCTCCCTTTTCACTCTGTACGTTTTCCCTGGGTGCTTTCGTTCAATCTCATGATTCTATCATTGCTGGTTTGTGGCTGTACTCCAAATATATTTTTGCTAGTCAATAATTTTTCCTGACCGCTAAGCACATATCTCTAACCAGCCATCTGGACAGCTCCATGTGGATGGCTTATCCTCTCTCAAAAAGTCATGATAAAATGTATTTCACTGTCCAGAGCTACCAATGCACTCTTCCATTAGGTTTTAATTTTTCTAAACCAATTTTCACAGATAAATTTTAAGAACTATTACAGGGATTTCTTGTAATTTTGCCAGACTCATCTGGAAAATCTACAACATAATGCCCAGAATATTAATGTTGATGTAATTCACCAATCTATAGAGATTTTCCCAGGTTAATAGGTACTCATTTGTGTGTGTGTCGTTACATATAATTTTGTCATTGTGTATGTTTATGCTTCCACAACTACTGTCAAGTAATTTTTCTATCTAATGCCTAGAGGGTCTCTGGATAAAAGTCTTCTGTCAGAAGTGTTAATTTTTTTTTTTTTTTTTTGCATTGAACTCAGGGGCACTCTACCACTGAGCTATATCCTAAGATGTTTTATTTTTTATTTTGAGATAGCTCTCAGGCTGGTTTCAAACTTACCATCCTCCTGCCTTGCTTTCTGAGTAGCTGAGATTATAGGCATGCACCACCACATCTGGCTGTTTAGAGCATCTTTACAGAACAGAATAGCAGTTTTTTTTTTTTAAATTTTTTTTATTGGTTGTTCAAAACATTATAAAGCTCTTGACATATCATATTTCATACATTAGATTCAAGTTGGTTATGAACTCCCAATTTTACCCCAAATACAGATTGCAGAATCACATCGGTTACACATCCACATTTTTACATAATGCCCTATTAGTAACTGTTGTATTCTGCTACCTTTCCTATCCTCTACCATCCCCCCTCCCTCCCCTCCCATCTTCTCTCTCTACCCCATCCACTGTAATTCATATCTCTCCTTGTTTATTTTCCCATTCCCCTCACAACCTCTTATATGTAATTTTGTATAACAATGAGGGTCTCCCTCCATTACCATGCAATTTCCCTTTTCTCTCCCTTTCCATCCCACCTCATGTATCTGTTTAATGTTAATCTTTTCTTCCTGCTCTTCCTCCCTGCTCTGTTCTTAGTTGCTCTCATTATATCAAAGAAGACATTTGGTATTTGTTTTTTAGGGATTGGCTAGCTTCACTAAGCATAATCTGCTCTAGTGCCATCCATTTCCCTGCAAATTCAGAATAGCAGTGTTTTAATTCTGTGAAATTCAGCTTACCATTTTTTTTTAAATGGATGAGCTTTTGGTATCACATCAAAGAACTAATTGGCTAACTAAGGGTTACAAGATTTTCTCCTGTATTTTCTTCTTTGAATTTTAGGGTTTTAGTTTTATATTGATATCTATGTTCCATTTTGAATTAATTTTTCTATATGGTATGAAGTGTACGGGCCAGGTTCATATTTACTCATATGGATGTTCTGTTGTTCCAGCACCATTTGTTGAAAAACACCTAACTTACTTTATTGAATTACCTTTGTATCTTTGTTAAAAATCAATTGACCACATTTGTGTGTCTATTTATGAACTTTTTGTTCTGTTTTGTTGGTCTACATGTCACTAATATCACACTGTCAGGTTTACTGAAGTTTTATATCATATCTCAATATCAGACAGTGTGAGTCCTCAAAATTGGTTCTTCTTTAAAGAATTATCTACTCTTGTTTCTTTACATTTATACATATATTTTAGAATTCCTTTTTCTGTATCTCTGGAGAATTTGATGGTATTTTGTCTGTGATTGCATGGATCAATTTGGGAAAAAGTGATAATCTTAACTATATAGAGCCTTCCCATCCATGGGTAGGACTTGAATTGATGTTTTATGTATACAGAGTCCTTTAATTCACAGGGTTTGTCTTCTATTTATTTGGGTTTTCTTTGATGTTTTTCTTCAGAATTTTAGGTTATTTTGAATTTTAGTATATAGATTGTGCATATATTTTCTTGGATTTGTATCTAAGGATATATTCTCCGAGTATTTCATGGACAGCGTATTGAAAATCATAGTTACAACAAGTTATTGAGCTCCAGTTGTTCATCCCTAGTGAATAGAAATGCAATTTATATTTGTATGTTGACCTTGTGAGACAATGCAAGAAGATTTAGAGGAGAAATGATTGGGTTGTGAGGGCCTTGACCCAACAGTGAATTAATTCCCTGACAGGATTAGTTGAGTGGTAACTAAAGGCAGGTAGGGTGTGGCTGGGAGAGGTAGGTAATCAGGGGCCTGCCTTTGGGATATATATTTGTGTCAGGCAAGTGGAATCACTCTTTCTGCTCTCTGATCTTCATGTGAGTTTCTTCCCTCCACTGTTTTCCACCATGATGTTGTGCCTCACCTTGAGCCCTGAGGAGTGGAGCCGGACTTCTATTGATTGAGACCTCTGAAACCATGAGCCTCAAAATAAACTTTTCCTCCCCTAAAATTGTTCTAATTAGGTCTTTTAGTCACAGCAGCAAAATAACAACAACAACAACAACAAACCCTCAAAAAACAACCTGGTGCTGGGGATTAAACCCAGTACCTTGCACATGCTAGGCAAATGTTCTACCACTATATCCCCAGCTCAGCTATAGTTTTTTTTTTATAAGAGCCCTCGGCTCCATGGAGACGGTGGAGCTAAGGGCTCTTATTAAAAAATCTTAAGGTATTTATACTTAGTCATATGAGTATATATATTACATATTATATTACATATATATGCTATACTCATATATCCTGTATACTCATATATATACTGTATATACACCCACACTTATAAAATGACCAAATGCATTAGAAAATTATTTCTTTAGAAGCCAAATTTGGAAATTATTATTTTTTTAGGAAATAAAACTGTCTATTCATAGAAGATGCAAATCTTGTACACAGAAAATTTAAGGAATTCAGTGAAAAACCTACTAGAATAAGCAAGGTTAACAAGTTCACAGGATATAAGAGCAAAATTATTAGAATTACTTAAACCAAATCTTTGTAATAAAAAATTCCATCAATTTTTAATCTGTTCTTTAAGCTTTGTTTTCCAAGATTTATAATTACATAGTTTTTAGTATAATGAGAGCAGTGTATTCTCATATCCAATTTGTAACCTTAAATTTTATCCTCGTTGATCTGAGAAATGCAGCTATAGAACTTTATTAGACTGTCTGACAAACATAACAGCAAATATCAGAATTGTATTGTTTGGCCAGCAGGCACCACTCTCCCAATTCAGTGAGAAAAGTTACTGTGGAACAAACTAGGACATCTTCCTCTGAATCTGCTCTGGACTTTAAGCTCGGACTTTAGTGGACTCAGCAAGAAAATAGAAAGTCTCTGATGTATAGATCACACTAGAGACAGGTTGTGGAAATAGGGGGATGATTCCTCCAAATATAGATCGCAAAGAGGTGGCTCCATGTGATTTAACAAGTCCTGGGTTTGTTAACTGTGTCCTGTGGCCTGTTCTTGTAAGTGGACAGGAGAGCATGTGTACTAAGCTCTCTAGGAAAAATATATACACACATATATATAAACAGAATTAAATTAGTGCAACAATGGAAACTACCTTTTTCAAGTGTCCATTGCTTCACAGTCTCCATTTCTTTGGAGCTATCTTTTAAACAAAAGCAAGGGAATTTTCAGGTAGATTTGAGAGTTTAGGTCAGGTTATAAGGATTACAAATTTTCTACTGATATAAGTGAATAAGATTATCTTTGTCTTTCTAGAAGATTGAACTTTCTATAACAATTTGTGTAAGAAAATAAAAATTTGATTTAAAAAAAAAAGAGCCCTCTACGATGGAGAAATTTATTTTATATTTGTAGTTTGCTGAGAGATTTTTAAAATCATTAATGGATGTTGAATTTTTTAAAAAGCCTTCTATTTCTCAGTCTGATTTTTTGAATGTTAAACTAGGCTTTTATTTTGGGGATAAATATCAAATTGGTTGTGATGTGTTGGTCTTTCTACATATTGCATTGGATTAGCTAATATTTTATTGAGGATTTTTGTGTTTATATTCTTAAGGGATAGATACATTGTAGTTTTCTTGCTAAAATGAGTTAAGATTTTTTTTTCTATTTTTGGAATATATTATATAGGATTGTTATTAATTCCTTTTCTTTTCTCTTCTTTTCTTGTTTTTAAATCAGTGCTGAGAATTAAACCCAAAAACTCATCATGCATGCCAGGCAGGCACTGTACCCCTGAGGGATGTGTCTCCAGCCCCTTAATAATTCTCTTATAAATTTTTGCTTGAATTCACCAGTGAAACCATCTGGACCTAAGTTTTCTTTTTTGGGAGGTGTTTAACTGCAGATGCAAATCTTTTAAGAGATATAAATTTATTCAGGTTTTTAGGAAAAGCAGAACACAAAAATCAAAACAAAACAAAACCAAAGTCACCCAAAACCAAAACAACCAGAGAAATTCATCAATGTGTTGTTCTTCAAATGCTGTACTTTCTATCTGCTTTATCCACTTTCTACCTGCTTTATCTATCTTTCAAATTTTCTGGTATTTACTTCTTGTTTGATTTTCATAATTGGTAGGTGTAATGAGCAGGAAAGATTGGATGAAGTGTGTCTATTCTATCTTAACTAAGATGAGAGCCTCTTTTTAATTTTTAACTTTTAATGCTGTATCCAACATTCTCCTAGACACTGAATAGTTTTTGAGGGTAAGATTTTGGAGAGTAATGTTATTCCACATGTCAGCATATCCATAGGTTCAAGATCCAGAACATAATATTTGATATATATATATATATATATATATATATATATATATATATGGTATAAATTCAGTGACACACTCCTATTCTACTTTTAATTATTTTTTTTTATTATTTCTACTTAAGTGCAGAATCATTATTGTTTTAAAGTTTGTGTAACTTTCCTGTCCCTGACATAAGTTAATGTTTATGTTTATATGCTCAGTGTCTTCATGATAGCTAAATCCACTTTAACTTTTCCTTTGGATTCTGCTTTATTTGCAGTGCTGAAACTTCTTTGTTGGAAAAATGTCTTCAAACTCAGAAAATAACAGACTAATTCAAGCTTCTGAAATGTTCTTCCTTCATGTACAAGATCTTGTTTCCCTCACAAACACATTTACTGAGTTTCTTAACCACAATATGAATACTCAGATCTCCTTGATGGTTGTGAAAGAAGATAGTACAATTAAGAATTTCTTTGAAGAAATGCTTAAAAGTTTTAAGGAGATGCAATCTGTAGTAGAAGAAAAATACAACAAAATGCAAAAGGAACCTATGTATTCGAAGGTTGCAACAACTATGTGTTCTATGGCAGAGAAATGTATCAACCTGGAGTTGGAACGTTCAGCTAAAGAACTGTTTAAAAATATCCAGACACCAACCATTGTCTCTGTGCTGAGCCATAGTAACATCCTTGAGAATTTGGAATCTTTTTTTTCACACTTGATGGCATTCCCCATCATGAGTCTTCAATTAAGTGATTTCTGTAAAGGAGACACCAAAGGGAAATCAGATGCTCCCACATCTGAGAAAAACCTGAGTCCAGATCGTTGCAAATCCATCTCAACAGATGCCCTGAAGAAGTTGCAGGATGCACTAAAAACTGAGAATGCCAGCAATCCCATGGAGTCAGCAGCCGATCAGCTGGAACAAATCATCAAGGCTATGGAACCAACCATACAGGTTCTCCAAAAATCCATAAAGACCCTGGAGACTGATATTTCTATGCTTAAGAAAGTGAATGACAAGTAGGGGTGCAATAAAAGTTGCATTCATTTCCATCAGAAAAATAAATTCAGATTCCATGATTTTTTATAGTACTTTCTAAGACCCTTTGATACCAGACATATGAAGGTCATTAGACCATAAGTGCAGAAAGTAGTCATCTGTAGTTTTGCTTCATGAAAATGAAAATGGATAGTCGAAGAAAGCCTACTTGAAATGGCATTCACTAAGGAGTATGTGTTATTGAAAAAACATAGAAACATAGTTGAGGATATTTCATCTTGAAGCATAATTAAAACAACAAAACTAATTTCCACATTTGGCAAGTCTATTTCCAGTTACTGTACTATGAAGTTCAGGTAAACGTAAATATTGTCATTAGTTCAGGCCTGGGGGGAACATAATTTGCCTCCATTTTTGTTACTCATGCCAACTTTCAGTGTTTTGACTATTCTAAGTTACTAAATAAATATGATTTATTCAGAACTAAATAAGAACAATGATAATTCTTATATGAATAAGATCAGAGCAGATAATTTGTTCTCATCTGTCTCCTACTGAGGTTTTAGGATTAGGAGATACTAGAAGTTGAAAATGGAGGTACTCTAACCTTTCACAAAGAAAAGACCATTACACTTGTAGGAGCAGGATTTCTGAGATGTGCTTGTTTAGAACAGGAGTTAGGAAAGTCTATTTGCCAATAATGAAGTCTTTGACTCTCATGCATTGTGAATGTATACTCTCAAGATCGCCCTTGGAGCTATTATTTCACATGATATATAATAGAAACTTTGCTTAGAACAAGTGGTAATGAAAACTCCAAATCAAGGCCACTATTGTAATTACCACTTACAATTTAAATTAAGAATCCCTCTGCCATCTGCAAATAAACAGGACTTCATAATATTTTTCAGAAGTGGATGTTAACCATTTCAGAGCAATAGAGGCTCTGGAAAAAGGATAAAATTTCAATACTCAGCATTTTCACTGAGTAGCAATGCTAAAAGCTTATTCATTTGCAATTGCTATCTACTAATGATTGTTTCATTTTGAGGAGAATCTTGAACTCATTCATTACCCCACCTTCAAAAACAAAAGCAGCAGCAGCAGCAACATCACACTTTATATAAATAGGAGGTGGAGGTGGGTCTCTTACTTTGCTACTTGTTCTGTACTATATGTGTCCAGGATTTCACCTTCCTTCCTTTTGGTTTTAGGATTGTGCCTCCCAAAATGTTACAAGAGTAGAGGGGAACCATGTGGAAATGAATGGGACAAAGACTAAAAAAGTCCTGGGGCAGAGCCTTTTAGCTGAATGACTGGTGATAACTCAAGGGAAGTCCTTAGATGCCAACTGGAATGGCAGCCACTAGATAATAGAGGTGTGCTGCAGTCTGGCTAGGCACAATTCATGAGCCACTTATCAAGCAGAAACGAACTTTATTTTTAGAACACACTCAGCACCACAGGAGCTCTTCAGGAATTCCCTCAGGGCCCAACTGCCACCACCGGCTTCCCACAAGCCTCTCAACCCCCCCACTCCTCCTGCTCTTCAGGCCAATTGGCTGGGTCGCATGGGCGGAGCCAAAAGAGTCCCCCAATGAGCAGCTCCGTGGTCTGAAAGGGCGGGGAAACAGCCCAATGAGCATCACTGCAGAGGAGCCAATCAGCTGGCAGCTGGAAATTTGCTGGGGCCCCTTTGGCTGTGTGGCTCTCAACATCGGTGGGTGGTGCTCACTTTAATAAACATGGGTGGTTTTTAGGTACTGGTGGCTCCTGTGAGGCTGGCAGTCACTCACAGTGCTTCTCAGACACTTCCCCACTGCTGGGCCCTACCATCATCCTGCCCACTCTGCTGGCTTCCTGTCTGTGTCTGCTTCCGAGCTTGTGGGGTTGTTGGGGGGAAGTTGTACTGTTCTCAAACTGAATGCTGTCATGTAACATTTCTCTCAAATACTTTGGTTTTGGGTTCCTCTAACTTTTCTAAAGTCCATAGGGTTTTGAAGAATAAAGTGAAGACTCACTAGTTTCAGTGTTATGCCTGGCCCTAATTCTTTCTCTGGCCTAACCAAATGAAGTGTAAGTGGAGAGGAAAGGATGAAATGCACCAAAAGAAAACAAAACAAAGCCCATGACCATTTCCTATAAAATAAGGGAAAATAGAAAAAACAAGTCCTGTAATAACCTGTGACAATTTTTTCCCACTTCATAGTTGCCACTTCAGGAGTCACTGATTTAAGAGAATGATCTTACTTAGAAAACTGTGATTTCTCATGGAGATAAATGCTTTAGGGTAACTTTAATCTGTTCAAATTATTAAGCCATCAAATGGAGTAGCCTACTGATGAGGTTCCAGCCCTCATAATCCAAATCCAATTGTCTCACCTCTGAATGTCCTGGCTTGTCCCACACATGAACTTCCAGGGGACACCTCATATTCAAACCATAACAGTGCTAGCCCTCACTTTACTCCATTTGACCCAACACTAGGGTCTTTGGAGCTCAGGTGAAACAATCACCCATGTCCCCATCTAAACTGATTACTACCTGAGGGAAGGTTTGGTGAACATTTCCAGCTTTAGACTTTGCATCTTGTAGTTCGTACATAATGAAACATATATCTTTGGTACTTGCATGAGAATCGATTTCTTCTCTCATATTCTCTCTTTTACCTCCACACATATCCTCATGTTTTCCTAATAAATGTGCTTTTATGTGAAGTCTTAAATTAACATGAATTTAACTTTTAACTTTTTTTTTTTTTTTTTGGTAAGTACTTTAGGAGCTTGTATCTACCACCCTGTTAACTGGCAATGAATGACATTTCACTAACATATTTCATTACCTTTCTCTTTTATTGCTCAGGATTCTGTGTTTCTTCCCATATGAGACCAAAATAGTTTGATCTTGAATTCTGATGAAAATCTCTGAAGAAAATTCACACTTTGGTTAGGTCTCTGGGGCTCAAAGCTTTTCCATTTGATGATGAGTTTGTTCTTTGCTTCATAACTCAGTCTTCTTTGAGTTGTTCCTATTTAGGATCATTAAATTTTAAAAAAGTGCAGGGAACCTGTATTCATCAGAATTCTTTCAATGGTTTGAGATAGACTACGTAATTCAAATTATGTAAGCAAAATATAACTAATGGATTTAATGTGAAGAAAAAACTTTCGGTACTCAGCTTCAGACCCAGATGAATCTAGAGGGTCATACATTCTAATTTGGTCTCACTTTCTTTTCATTTCTCAGCTCTTCCTTAATTGTGTTAGCTGCTTTCTCAGGGAGTTGGGGGTCCCCTCTTTGGTGGTAAGATAACTTCTAGCATCTTTAAGCTCATACTTACTCCATTCAAAATAGAGGTCCCTCTCCTACTCCCAAAACAAGTGTCTAAAAAGTACCCTGATATACCTCATAAGCTATCCCTGGGCTATTTTCTAGTCCAACATAAACTTCTGTTTTCATGAAGAAATATGCTGAAATGGCTAAGATCTGAGTGATAGGCCAACTGATAGGCAGTGATCCGAAACAGCTGTGTATCAAATGAAAGGTGGGCAGAGTGATTCCCCAGGGGTATGCAGGGTGCTCTGAATGGGAAAGGCAAATGGGTATGGGGAAGGCAAAACAGAACTAGCCAAGAGAAGACCATGCTCTGGTTTCAGCGGAAGCATCACAGAATCATCCTTTCCAGTAAACAACTTCCCATTATTAGCAAAAACCAACACAAGTTTTCATTTACATATGTACATTTAAAAAAGAGCCTCAGGATTCCCTTGCACTCTGCTTTTGGAAGAGATGATAACACTGGCCAAAAAGGAGAGAGAAGCAATAACTATAGGAGCAGGGATGCACTTCTTGCTGGAATCTGTAAAAAAACAAACAAACAAACAAAATGGAAATTAGAGATGGGTTAGGTAGCAGGATTTTTTTTTCTAAAATCAACAGCAACAAACTAGTTCATATTTCCTTTGATTCATTATTTTTTTGAATCATTAACATAAAAATTTCTAATAAAAATGTTTGAAGTGAGCTAATTTTTCAAAAAGTATTCTCTCAGATTTTTCTAACTCAGAGAATTCAACCTATTTATTTTGCAGATGGTAAAACAGGTGTCAAGAGGTAAAGAGGTTGACTTCAGGTTACCCAGCCAGTTGGGGATAGAAAGTCTGATTTAAGAGATCGTCCATTGACTTTCCTGGAGCTTAGATTCTCAGTCCTCATTGTATCTGACTGTAAGCCACACTGATCATAGTTAACCACTCCCTCCTCCTCAATTCTTACTCTTCACTTTGTTCCTGAGACAATAATTCTATTGATTTTCTCCTTTCTCACTGGCTGCTATTCCTCGTAGGTTTCTTTGCTTATTTCTTCTCATTTTGAACTTTTAATTTGTAGTGTGCTGAGGTTCAGTCCTTGGATATCTTCTCTCCTTTATTTGTACACATCCATGGAGAGAGCTTATCCAGTCTATTGGCTTTAAATTGTGATTTAAATTTGTGTTAAGTCTTTTTTTTTGGGGGGGGGGGGTTGGTATCGCAGATTGAACTCAGGGGCACTTGACCACTGAGCCATATCCCCAGCCCTGTCTTGTATTTTATTTAGAGACAGGGTCTCACTAAGTCGCTTAGCACCTCACTTTTGCTGAGGCTGGCTTTGAACTCAAGAGCCAACTGGGATTATAGACATGAGCCACCATGCCGGGCTTGTGTGAGGTTTTAACAGCTGCTGTCAAGGCCCCAGGTTATCCCTCTGTCTTTACTCTCGGTTATTTGCTCTGCTCTCGTTCACTTCCATATAATGGCTTTCTTGTCATTGCTCCTGACTTAGGGCCTGTTTTAATCAACTTTTTTGCTGCTGTGACCAAAGGACCTGGCAAGAACAAGTAGTGGAGAAAAAGTTTATTTGGGGGCTCATGGTTTCAGAAGTTTCAGTTTATAGAAGGCTCACTCCATTCCACAGGGATTGAGTGAGGCAGAACATCATGGCAGAAGACTGTGGTGGAGGAAAGCAGCTGAGAGCATGGCATTCAGGAAGTAGAGAGAGAGCCTAAGCTCAGCTCACCAAATATATATCCCAAAGGTATGCTCCCAGTGCCCACCTCCTCCAGCTGCATCATAATAGCCTCAGTTACCACTCAGTTGATCCCTGTCAGCGGATTACTTCCTTGACTGGGTTAAGGCTCTCACAACCCAATCATTTCTCTTATAAAATTTCTTACATTGTCTCACACATGAGCTTTTGGGGGGCACCTAATATCTAAGCTATAACAGGACCTTTGCACCTCCTGTTTCCTCTCCTGAAATGTTGCTTTCCTGAGATATTCATATGACTAGGTCTCTCATTTCAATCTTTGGGTGTCACCTTCTCTGTGAAGCTTTTGCAAATGACTCAGTTGAATATTGTGACTCTCTCCCACAGCAAGGGAATTGCCTGCTCCCTTGCTGTGCTTTGTTTCTCTCTGTACCACAGACCACTTACTAATATAATACATATTTACTTATTTTGTTTATTGTCTGGATAATCACACTAGAATGTAAATTCCCTAAGGGCAGGAATTTTTGCCTATTTTGTTCCCTAGACCTAGAATAGTGCCTAGCGCATAGTAAGTGCTTAATAAATACTGATTGAATGAATGAATGAATTATAACTGCTCTTATGATGTTCAAATAAGACACAAACATACAGATATTACTCTTTAATTATATTCATCCTTCAAAAACCAACTTTTTGTTTTTGTTTTTGTGGTGCTAGGGATTAAACACAGGGCTTTGTGCATGTCTCACATGAGACTGAGCTATATTTTCAGCCCCCCAAAAACAACTTTTAATCCTGCTGGATAAGTGTTCCCCAAAGGCTCACATGTTAAAGGCCTGGTCACCATCCTGTGGAGTACTGGGAGGTGGTGAGACCTTTAGTAAGTGGGGCCTAGTGAGGAAATTAGGTCATGGGTGGTGTGATTTTGAAGGGGATTTTGGGACTCCAGCACCTTCCTTCTTCTTTCTTTTACTTCTTGAGGACCATGAGGTGAATGGTTTTACTCTACCACATCCCACCTACCACATCATGCTGACTTGTCACAGGTTCAAAACCACTAACCATAGATTGAAACCTCTGAAACTGTCAGCCAGAATAAACCTCTCTTCCTTACACATTGTTTTTCACTGACATTTTGTTACAATAATGGAAAACCGACTATTATAACCGACTATTATAATTATATAATAATTAGGATATTAAATTATCTTTTTAAAAATATTTCTCTCAGGTTAAAGTTAAGTTTTCCTTCCTAACTCTCTTGATACTTTTCTCTACCTCTATTATGGCTATTTTATCTCACATTATTTTTTACATGAATACTATATTTGAAAGAATACATGTAAAATATCTGATTAAATAAATTACAATCTAAAAATATTTTATTTGAGGATAGTGCACATTATTTTTACTTTTGTATTTATCTTTCATTTTTTACTAGACTACTAGTCAAAGCTTTTTTGCCCTCATTACCCTGTTACGATATTTTTCAAATTGGCAGTTGTGATCCATGAATAAATTATGATATCATTTTAGGAGGTCACAATGATTAATGTTAATAGTGTAATAAAATAGGTTAGAATAGAAAGCACTAGCATTACACTGCATACAAAAAGGATAACTGTTGTCATATAAAAATGTATATTTTTACATTTATGTGTGTGTGTGAACTGAGTTATCACGTAAACAGTCAAAGTCCATAGACTTGATACTAACAGTTTCTCAATAAAATTTAAGAAAGATTTTAGAAGGACAAATGAATCTCTTGAAACAAATCTATAGAGAAAATTGTCTTGGAATTATTGTGAGAAAACATGGAAAAGGGTCTTATATTTGCCATTTGTAAATTACATGGATAATTTTACACAAGCCACTTGAACCTTTCTGAACCTCAGTATTCACATCTGGAGAGTGGGGTTAATAGCTCAACTTACAGGTGGTTGTGAGAATTAAACAGATATTATGTGTGAAAGTGTTTTGTAAGCTAAATTGCTGTGAAAGTATCATTTTATTGGTGTATGATAATCTAATTTCGGTCACTTCTACCTTGGGGTATAGAATCTGAGGAAAATGCATGGTAATCATAACTTTGATTTTATGAACTCTGAATCTGAATTATGTCAGATGCTTCAGAAGTAAATATTTGAACTCTAAAAGTGTAAAAAGGTAAAATCGACATGTAGTGTATTGAATTAATCTGGTGTTTGAGGTACATGTTATCTATTGCCTTTCTATGTCAAAATGCAGAGTAATGAGTGCAAATCTTTCAGAATACCATCTAGCAAAAAGTGGATGCTCAAAAAGTAGTAAACTTTATTCCTTCTGTCTCTTTTATTTCTATTCTCAACTGCCAATCTCCCTGAAGCAGACATTGGTGCTTTGAGCCATTATCCCACTTCTATATGCAAAATACTTTCTGCAGTTTCTCAGTTGTGTTTGAGAGGATGGGCGGGCACCAAGTGCAGTCACAATGTTCCCACAAAGCAAGCACAGCTTCTAGTTTATAAATGAAGAAACCGGCTCAGGGGTCAAGTCATTTACATAATACCACAAAGCTACTAACATATACCCAGATCTTTCTGGCTCCTATCTATCTACTTTTTATAATGCCATGTGGTCTCCAGATTCATTCACTGCTTGTTTTTGCATCCATTCATCTGAGACAGTCTACTTCAAGGTCAGTGTGATGTCACAAACAGGGAAAGAAAGATAACTGAAGCCCAGAGTAGAAGAAGACACTAAAACAATAGTACGTTAACCAAATAAATAATAAAAAAACTAACAGTAGCTAAAATATTGACCATCAGATGCTATTCTTAGAACTTTTACATATATTAATTTGTTTTCTCCTCATTTTATAGGTCGATTTCAAAAATTCTTATTTTACATGTAAAAAACCAGAGGAATAGAGAGATGAAGCCACTTGCCCATGTTATCATTGCTAGTAACTGGCAACATTTACATGTAAAACTAGGGTACTACAAACAATTGGCTATATTTGTTTCAAAACATGTTAAGAATTTTGATTATGTGAACCATTTTAACAAATAAATCCCTCCTTTGTGAATCCAATGATACAGAACAGAGCATGTATTTATATGTCTACGGATTTTTGGCACAGATTATGTTGCTGAAAGAAGCAGTATTTAAGGGCAAATAACTAATTAACATTCTGTTAACATATTTTGAGTCTCCCCATAAGCACTAAACCATGTTTCTATGGTAACCGGTATAGGTCCTTTGAAGGGTGATGAAAGAATTACAGGGCAAAGCTGTTAGTTTAGAATGACTAAAACAATTTTTCTTTGGCACATTTGCTCCCTTGAATGTATTATGCCATCAGTTTGACCTCATGACTCTCTGAAGATAGCAGATTCCTGGGAACTCTTCGAACTTGAATTGCAAGTGCACAAGACCAAGTCTGACATAAACTCAAGGACAGGGAAGCTATGCTCTTTAGCATACTTCTCTATCCATTGGGGGAGTTGCATACAGTATCCTGGCTGGTTAATTTTGAACATCTTCATGCTGGCTTTCAAGTATTATGTCTTTCTAATTAAGGGGAACAAGAGAGGAAACATAATTCACTGGCTTATTAGGGCTTTGGGGGACGTGTTTTAGTCAGCCTTCTATCACTGTGACCAAAATACCTGACAAGAACAACATAGAGAAGGAGAAGTTTATTTTGACTCATGGTTTCAGAGGTTCAGTTCATGGTTGGCTGACTCCACAGCTCTAGGCCCAAGATGCAACAGAACATCGTGGTGGAAGGGTGTGGTAGAGGAAAGTAGCTCAGAACAGTAGCAACAAGGAAGGAGAGAGAGAGAGAGAGAGAGAGAGAGAGAGAGAGAGAGAGAGAGAGAGAGAGTGTGTTAAACTCCAAACTCGCACTGTCTTATCTCCTTCAGCCATGCCTTACAGGTTTATGTTACCACCCAGTTAATCCATATCATTGGATTAATCCACAGATTAGGTTAAGGCTCTCATAACCCAATCATTTCACTTCAACATTCTTACATTGTCTCATATTTGAGCTTGGGGCGGGGGGACACCTCATATCTAAACCAAAACAGAACATACAATAGTTTATGGATTTTGCTGGTGAAAACAAAACAGAATGACCAAAACATAAACCTGAAAGAATGAGAAACAGCCTCCTGAGAGAATTCTTCTGAGGAATTAGATTCCAGTGCTTCCGAACAGCACCTGTGAATTCTGAAGGCTGGAGTTAGTGGGAGAAGTGAAGGGGTCAATAGCAGCAATCTAGACCATCAGGTCCAGGTGGAGTCCACTGACTTTACTCTCTCCCAGAGAAGGACCCTCAGATAAGGAAGAAACATCACCTCCCTCCTGCTGGGTTCATATATGGATCAATCAATACTGCTCCAGGAAGGTGGGGTAAGTAGAATATTATCAAATAACAGAAATGACTTAAGGACCATTTCAGATGGTCCTGAGATTACTGATTGAGAAAAAACACAGCAGGGACAACTGAAAATCTTTTTTTTTTAAATCCATACAGATAAGTGGATATTATTGTGATTAATTAAAAACTATACAGTCTTTTTGTCCTCAAGTAAAGTGATTATGCTAAAAACCAGCCAATGGCAAATGAGGCTTGGGTAGGTAAGATGGAAAAAGTGGATGGGCCAGATTTTTCTACAACCTTCTGTCCGAGTCAAGGTTCAAAGAAGTCAAGTCCTCACTGTCATGGGGGCTTTTTCCTCTCCCTCTTTCATTCTATCCTAGAGCATTACAGCTGTGGTGGCTGGGAAGACATGGCAGTCTCAGCTCTTTACTGATTATGTGATGCCTCTGTTCTGTCTTTTCCCTCCCCAGTTTATATGCTTGTAGTAATTTTTTTCTTTTTCTTGGTACAGGGATTGAAGCCAGAGCCATTCTACCACTGAGCTACACCCCAAGCCCTTCCTTCCTCCCTCCCTCCCTTCCTTCCTTCCTTCCTTCCTTCCTTCCTTCCTTCCTCAAGGTCTTGCTAAATTGTCCAGGCTGGCCTTGAACTTAAGCTCCTACTGTCTCAATCTCCTGAGTAACTGGGATTCTAGCCATGAGCCACATGCCCTGGTGCCAGGGATACTTTTATTCAGCCATTTACAAGTTCTCTTCCCAAGATTGTACAAGTTTCTAACTAATGAATTTCTAGGAAAATTTATTTATGGTTGCTTACTTTCTAAATGATCACATTACAGATCATTCACACTGACTAAAGTTCCCCACTCTCTGGTATTTTTCTTCTTTATGTCTTCAAATATTGAAATTGTTTTTAATCAATTGAGTTATATGGCCATTTCACACAAGACCCAGTTTGCTCAGAGACATGAAAGAGAATGCTTCATTCATTCATCATTACTCATTCATTTATTCAATAAAAATAGGTTGATAACCTCTCTGTGCTGGAGGACTAAAGTTAATAGCTAACACTAATTTAGTATTCATTATGTACTAGGAAATGCATTTTAAATAGTTTAGCATTTTATTTTATTTTGTTTTCACAAAAGTTCTGTGATAATGCTCATTATGTAGATGAAAATAACTTAAAGTTTAAGCACCTTGAGAAAAATACAGAGTTAATAAGTGGTATAGGTGAGTATGCATTCAGACATGGTGGATTTGGGGTCAAACTGCCTGGATTCCATGCCTAGCTCTTAAATATCTATGTAGTTAACATCCTGCCCACACAGAGTTTGTGGAATAATATAAGATTTCTGATTCCCTAAGTGTGAGTTTTTTGATTTCAAGTATCTACTCAAGAAATAATCTAGTAATATATATGGCTACCCCAGCTAAGCCTGGGTAGTTTCACCACAGAAAAACAAAGACCATTATTTTTGGGGTGGGTGTTGAGGTAGTGGTTCTGAAATATTTTTCTTTGAGATGTATACAATGGTAGTACATGAGTTATAATTTCTGTTATATACCCCTCTCCCTCAGTTTCGCACTTCTCACATCAATATTCTATGATTTTTTTTTCAAATGAATATATTGCTGTGCTCATTATCCTAGTAGAAAAATTATATGTACCAAATTCACAATAAGAAAAAATGTAGTGGTTTTCTACATGGGTACAGTTCCAAAGAATCATCAAAACTGACTATGAATGTTCTCATTTATTATCAAGGTCTCACTGTTTTCTTCATATTCTCCTGTAGGTTTTCATCCTCTGCAAGCACTAGTCTCTTGGGTTTGTGGGGTAGATACTTATTTCATTGGTATTGCTGATGCTGCCAAGGAGAGAAGAGAGGAGATAAAAGTATTGGCAGTTTGCCTCTCCCTGGTCTGTGTTTATAGATAGAGATAAGCCAGAGTGAGCAGGCTCTAGACCTTGGTGTGGATGCCTTTCTAAAGGCTTTGCAACACTATGGCCTTAAGTTGTTGAGAAATTCTGAGCTGAAATTATAAACAGTAACAATAATGATGGAGTTGAGAGAGATTTGAGAGAATATTTCAAAGGCAGATTCTGCAGTTGGGTTGCCATTAATTATGAGTGTGAATGAATTCAGCCACGTTTTTCTACAAGAGCTTAACTATTTTTTTTTTTTGTATTGTAATAGCTCTAATTTCTCTTGCTTTGGGTCATGTTTTATAACCTCATCACAGATCTTCCTGAAATATTGATCTATTGATGTTCCACTTCTTTAAGGCTTCTAGTGACTTCTTATTACCTAAAGCATGATGTTTTAAGAGTCTGTGGCATTGATTACAAGGCCCTGTACAATCAGGCCCAGTCAGAACTCTCCTGTCTAGTAAACTTCCTTTCCCTTTTTCCTGCCTGCCTCCTCTATCCTACACATCCTACACCCTAGCCACCCGGAATTTCAGAGAGTCCCTAAAGACACTGGGCTGTCTGAAATCCCTGGGATTTGGCATATGCTGTTCTCTACTTGAAATGATATTTCTTTTCTTTCATTGAAAACCACCATTTCCACTGTGAGTCCCATGTGGTCCTCTGTTGGGAAACCTTCCTCAGTTTTCCCAGAGACCTCCTGGTATGGAGCAGCCACAATCCTTTGCTCAACATCTTGTGCATCACGTAGTATTTCCAAGTGTATAATTTTGTTCATGTTTCATTTTCTCAAACTAAAAATCCTCTCAGGCTAATTATGTTGCTTTATCCATTGTCAGGGTCTCCACTCACAATAGAGAATGTCATATAGGGAGTATCAGTGAGTAAATTTTACTTCCTGCCCTAGCTTTAGAACATCTTATCCTTATAATGACCATGACAAAACCAAAACAAACAAACACAAAAACTTGAGAAGATAAAAATGCTATAATTTATATGCTAACTTTCCCAGTCAAGTTTTACTCTGTCTAGAATTTTCCACATATTTAAGTAATTTCCCCTTATGTGTGTGTGTGTGTGTGTGTGTGTGTGTGTTTTGCTTTGTGTGATTTTTTTCTCAGTCAACCATGGTCAGAAAATCTTATGTGGAAAATTCCAGAGATAAAAATTTTTAAGTTTTGAATTGTGTTCCCTTCTGAAGAGTGTGGTGAAATCTTGTACTATCTTACTCTAACCCTGATAGGATGTGAATCATCCCTCTGTCCAGCATTTCCACAGTAATTAGTGATTAATGGGTGACCACATCATTTACTTCACTTCATCTTATCACATAGGCACTGTATCATCTAGCATCATCACAAGAAGGGTGAGTACAGTTCAATAAGATATTTTGAAATATTTCTCTCAGAGAGAGAGAACAAGCATATGTGCACAAACTTTTATTATATATTATTATAATCTTCCTATTCTCTTATTAGTTATTGTTGTTAATCTCTTACTGTGCCTAATTTATAAGTTGAAT
Organism: Marmota monax; assembly: GCF_021218885.2. Taxonomy (NCBI): domain Eukaryota; kingdom Metazoa; phylum Chordata; class Mammalia; order Rodentia; family Sciuridae; genus Marmota; species Marmota monax. The sequence continues at coordinate 3,437,345 of NW_026695227.1, forward strand.
TTTATCATAAGTATGTTGTATAGAGAAGAACATAGTAAAGAGGGTTTGGTACTATCTTTGGTTTTTAGGCATCCACTGGGGCTCTTGGAATATGTCCCTCATGGGATGAGGTACCTAATGTAGTGCTATTGCATCAATTCTTTTTTTTTTTTAGAGGTAGTTGAAGAGAAAAGAGGCGGGGGGTCAGGGTTGGAGGTACCAACTACAAAGCAGCCTTTCTCTAATCAGTCAGTTCCACCATTTCTGAAGACCAATTTCCATGTTTTGAGCTCCCCATCAAGCTTACTCAGAATAAAAAATAACTTTTATCTTAAAAAAGTGTTCTAGGATTCTAACAAGAGTGGGTTCAATTTCAATCAAGATTACCTTTAAGCAGCTGGCAGTTATATGTGCTCAGGTTTCCAGCAGACCGCAATTGCAACCAATTTCCTTTTGGATGGTAGCTGGTATTTACCACTTCAAAAAATTCATATGGAGGGATTAGGACTTCCTTCTTGAGGGAGAAGTCTTGTACAGGTACACCCATGCAGGTAAATATGGTAAACAGCGTTTGACTCCCAAACTTCTGTGTCTCTTCTTTCGGGAAGGGGATGGAAATGAATTGGCCAAATCGAATGGTGGCACCTATGTGGGCTTTGAAGTTGACCTCCTTCATGCTATGATGCACCACATAACACAAGGTACCATTCTTCACAAGGATCTCTTTCCTCAGCAGCTGGATTGCTGAGGTCAGGTAGTAGTGTAGGTATTTGAAATGGAATGAATGTCTATACTGCTGAGGAGACCTGGCAGCAGTGGCCATGGCATTAGAAAAGTCAGAGCGCATATTGTTATTCAATGTGTAAACCAGGAGAGCCACAGCATGTGTTGTTGTCATGTCCTTGGGGAGATCTTTTGCTTGGTTCAGCCAGGTTAAGTGGGCTTTGTGCCACACCTTGGAGTAATTCTTATGGGTATCTAGTTCCTTTCTGAAATAATCTCCTTGATTTAGCTCCTTCATGACCTGTTCGCTACAGCCTTGGTACTGATCATCAAAGGAATCTGGCGCCAAATCAAAGGCAATTTCAGCTGCAACCTATAAATGTAAAAAAACACCTTGATTTTAATTATTCAAATCAGATTTACTATACTTTGTAAAGCCAAATCTTCTCAAAACCAATATTTGCTGAAATAAATTTTATTCAATATCATTATAATGCATCCAGTGTAATGATCCCTACATCATTTCTATGCCAGTGACCTGTGCCAACAATTGAATTTGGTTTCATAAATATTATTGAAAGGTGAAAAAATTCACTGGGAGGAAATAACCCTTTTTGTAGAACTGAAACCATAGTGTTTTTGCATGCTGAATACTTGGAAGAAAAATTATTCAACCTTATCGTTTCATTATACTTTCTGTTTCCTCTCCTCTCCTCACCCCTTTGTATTCTTTAATGCATGTTATAAGGAACATCTCTTTTATGAATGCCTAAACCTATATTAAATCTTTGAATTTTATTGAATAAAAGTCTTAAGTGATGAGTGATGTTGATTTCTCTATGGGACAGTCCAGTAATAACAACCCTGTTATTACCCGGATTCTGAAAAAAAAATGAGGTAAAAATAATCAAGGCCAAATTATCTTTCTTTTTACTGAATAAGTCCATGTGGAAGCACACATCTGTAGGTGTGATGGCAAGTGGGCTTCTTCTGAAGAATAAATTCAAAAAGGATTCAGGCTTGTCCTCTCAGTTACAGGCAGTAGTGGACCGAGGCCTCCCAGGTAAGATTCTTGTCATGGAGGAGGACAGAACTCATGCCCTTTGCTATCAGACTAACTCATTCTCAATAGGAGGAAGGGGAGCAGAGCCCAACTGTGTGTTCCCAGTTATTCTTCCTAATGTTGACAGTGAAGTAGTTTGTCTCTCCTATTTCCCACTCCAGGAGTGGGAAAAGGCTTTCTTTTTTAATGGGTAGCCAATTGAACATTAAGCTTATTGACATCTAGTGTATGCGAACTGAAGTTAGAGATTTGAATGGAGGTTCATTAAATATCATTAGTTTATAATTTAGGGTCCTGTGTGAATTATCAAAATTTAAATAGATGCTTCTTTCTTTGCAAAGCCATGATGCTTTTCTAATAAATACTACTTATTGGAAGACTCTACCTGATGTCAAGGCTGTTGGGACTGGAACTCAAAAACATATCATTTGGTACCTTTACTATGTGATTTATGTTCTAGTTGTATAAACTAGAACACAATTTTCAGACTGGTTAAATGATTTTAACCGATAACTCTTTAGAGCAGATTTCCAAATAAATTTACAGAATCTATTTAAGCCAAGCCAAGCCAAGCCAAACCAATAGTATCATGTTCTGTCAGATCTGATAAATTTCAAAAGTAGATTTCAAATATATACTCTGTCATCTTTTAACATGAGGTTATTTTCAACATATAGATCTTCAAGTTAGAACACTTATAAATAAGTTGGTCTATAGGATACAGTTTAAACCCATAAAGATTTGGTTGGTTTTGCATTATTTGTCCTATGGAAGCAGTATTTTAATTATGGTGGAGAATTAAGAAGTAACTCCATGATACTAGCTTCCATAATGCCCAACTTATCAACAATAAGGAATTTTTAATTTTTAATAATTATTTTCAATAGTCTTCACTATCATCATTTGCTAAAATGTCTGTATGAAATTAGATCCCAAGTGCCCAAGGTTTGGGTCATTTAGAGTTTGCCTCTAGGTGAATATCCTATTGGAACACTGACCTTAGAAAGGTCACCTCCTCAATTGCTCCATACCTCAGCACTCCCGGTGTGTGTCTGCAGACCACAGAGCAGCAGCAGGAGTGGCAGCTGCACTCCTTGGAGCCAGATCCCCATCCCACGAGCCACAGGAGTCCGGAGAAAAATCCACTTGCATCTGTTGATCAGTAGATGTATGTAAATAGTACCCTTTTGCACTGGCAGCTTCATCCCCAAATGAGTTCTCAGAGTTCTCCTTTGGGGTTTTCTTTGAATAAGTCTCAACAGGAAACTTCTCTGCTCCTGTCTGTGTTAAGACTTCTGTTGATCAACAACAACTAACAGCTTTCCTGTGACGAGAAATCAATTCCAGCGTTTTTTTGCAAAGTTGAAATTTCTGTGAAACAGCCAGATGTATGTGCCAAATAAGGGTTTCCAGTGAACTCAAGTTAGTTTCATTAAAAAAAAAAAAAAATCCCTAATTTACTCTGTATTCAGGGGAATGCCAAAGACATGTTAAGGGTCAGGTTCTGCAGTTCTGCCTCAAATTTCCCAGAAGAGCAGGAAAAGGCATTCTTTGTACTGAGTGTGGGGCCAAATAGCATTATCTTGAGTCCCAGGCTCCCATTGTGAATAACAAGATAGGCATGTGCAGGGTGGCTGGGCCCAGCCATACAAGGTGGGCCTCTGTCAGGCTCATCTGCTGCTGCTGATAGACCCTGCCTGGGATGCCTTTTGGGTTATTGTCACAAAGAAGGCTCTTTTCACAGCTTTTCTTCGGTACACTGAAACACCCCAATCCAGAGATTGTAGATTTTTGGGTCCATAGCTTTTCCTGTTTTTTCTTCTAAAAACATCAGGTCTTCAATTAACTCTATTTCAATCTACAGTGAATCCTAATGATAGTCAGAAAACTGCCTGTGTCTAGCTGGCAAAAATCAAAGGTAGAATTCAGCATGTAAAGCTAATCTAGCTCAGACGTGCGGTCAACGCTTTCAGGCTTTGAATATCCTTCCTTCGTCTATTTCTAACTCCTCCAGACAGTGGTTTTTCTTGTGGATATTTGCCACTTATACTTCCCAATTCACTATCTGTTGAGAGGGCTAAATCCTGTTCTTGGAAATTCTGGTATTGATTTTTTTTTTTCCCAGCAACCTAAGTATTTTTTAGTATATTTTCTTATAATCATAACAGTTCTGTCTCATTAACAAAAGTTCAGAATGTTTAAAAAAGCATAAAAGAAAAAACAAAAATCATCTATAACCCCTCACATGGAGAAATTTAAATTTTGATTTTATACACACACACATACACACACACACACGCACGCACTCCTGAACTGAAATGGTACAGTATATAGTTTGGCCTACTGTTTTCTCTCTTACTATTTCAATGTAAACATGTTCCCACATAATTTCACACTTATTTATGATTGAACTACAGCATTCCAAAAGTGCTACCGTGCAATGTAACAGCACAGTGGACCTATGGACTGTAGTGTCTCTAAGCAAATCAGTTAGTGAGGAGAACATGGACTCCTGAGAAAGATACTTCTGTTCAACTCCTGACTCACCTGCTTCCTTAATATTCAACCTTGGACAAGCTACTTAATCTTTCAGTTCCTCAATTGCTTTTTGTGTTAGATGGTGACGATGATAGTATCTCCCTCACTGAAATGACATGTTTGTAACTTTCCAGTCAATATCTGGCATCTATAGATTTCTCAATAAATGAAATCAATTATCATTACTTCTTCCAGTTTATTTGATAAACATATCTGGCTAGTTTTCAACTTTGTGCTATTATAATCAACAACTTGTGAATATATTTTGAACAAAATCTTTGTGCGTTTTCTCACAATTTTTAAGACCCTGTTCTAGAGATGATGTTAGGGGACAGACAGATGTGAATGGTGGGAACCTGAGGATAAAGGAATAACTCTATAAAATGGGCCCACAGTGCAGATCCCCTACATGCTTTCTTTTCCAGGAAGAAATTTACCTGCAGCCCTGCCTGGCCTTAGTGGACAGGGTCACATTTCTCAGGAAACTACCTGTTAACTGCAGGAGAAATGCAGACCCAAGATAATGTCAGTGGGAGCAATCCAGGAGAGTTTTGTGACCAGATCCTGAAACTCTGGGCAATGAGGATAGTTCCTCCTAACCACAAAAACTGTAAAAAATAGTATTGTTAAGAATCCAATTGGAACTGGTCAGCATGAGCCAAGATGACTTAGAGTTGCCATGACAGTGGGGACTTGAAAGTCTGATATCACCCTGCTGAGAGCCAAAACTCAAGAGGTGGATCTGGGTGGGACTCTCTGGAAATTCTCTGGGATCTCCAATAAAACTGGAGAGCAGGAGAGGCATGTTGTGTCTCTCTTCTCTGAGAGGACCCACTTTCTCCCTTGAGAATGTTCTCTTTCCCTTCCCCCATCCCTTTAGTAAACTCATTCCTGTTATTCTGGGCAACATGTTGGAAATCTTTCTGACTTGATCACAAGAATCGGGGTTTGAAAAGGAGGTCTTCATGCTGCCTCAGTTTCTTGGAAGGCCCCAGCTCCGCAACAATGACCATTAATCAAAGGAATACATATTGTTTGGATTTGATGGTTCCCACTAGCAATGTATGAAAATCTCCTGTTTTAGTCAGTTTTCTCTAGAGGAACAGAACTAACAGGAGGTATGATTATAAAAAAGGGATTTATTAGATTGGCTTACACAACCAGAAGCTGGGTAGTCCACAATGGCTGTCTGCAGGCTGGAGAGCTGGAAGAACCAGTAGCTGCACAGTCCATGATGCTGAAGCCTCAGAATAACAGTCCAGGACCAAAGGCTTCTGGAAACTCCCTGGAGAATCACTAACAGAGTCCGCTTGTAAAGAATGAAGGAGAGTCTGATGACCTCAGGAGATCCCAGCAGCAATCAAGAACCCATTCAAGAAGAATGAGTTTGCATCTGCTGCTGCTTCCTTGTTCTTCCAAATTTTATTCCACCCAAGTCGCCAACCTCCAACCTCCAACAAGCTGCCCATGCTTAAGGAGGGCCTCCACTTCAGTTGGCTATCTCAGACGCCAATCATTCCTTGACACGCCCTCATTGACACACCCAGAAGCCTTTTAATCTTTGGCATCTCTCTCTTTTTTTTAAATATTTTTTTTTTAGTTGTCAGTGGACCTTTATTTTATTTATTTATATGTGCCATGCTGAGAATCAAATCCAGTGCCTCACACATGCTAGGCAAACACTCTACCACTGGGCTACAACCCCAGCCCTTTAGCATCTCTTAATTCAATCAAGTTGACAATTCAAATTAACCATTACACCTCTATTCGGGCTTTCAAAATTCTTCGTTATTAAATGTTACTTCAGGATATTGAGGTGTTATGGAGAGAACTTGAGTTATAGATTGAAAATTTGTATTATGAGTCTAGTTCTCCAAATGCTGGCTGAACTAATTTAAAATGAGTGATCTGTGCTGATCCTCGGTTTCCTTAACTTTATAGAGTTGAAAATATTATATAAAGCAATAATAGTTTTATTTCACTGAGAGTGTATGGTGCTTTACTATCTGTTGAGAGAGCTAAATCCTGTTTTTGAAAATTCTGGTATTGATTTTTTTTTCAGCAACCTAAGTATTTTTTAGTATATTTTCTGATAATCATAGCAGTTCTGTCTCATTAACAAAAGTTCAGAATGTTTAAAAAAGCATAAAAGAAAAAACAAAAATCATCTATAACCCCTCACATGGAGAAATTTAAATTTTGATTTTATACACACACACATACACACACACACACACGCACGCACTCCTGAACTGAAATGGTACAGTATATAGTTTGGCCTACTGTTTTCTCTCTTACTATTTCAATGTAAACATGTTTCCACATAATTTCACACTTATTTATGATTGAACTACAGCATTCCAAAAGTGCTACCGTGCAATGTAACAGCACAGTGGACCTATGGACTGTAGTGTCTCTAAGCAAATCAGTTAGTGAGGAGAACATGGACTCCTGAGAAAGATACTTCTGTTCAATTCCTGACTCTCCTGCTTTCTTAATATTCAACCTTGGACAAGCTACTTAATCTCTCAGGTCTTGCTAAGTTGCTTAGGGCTTTGCTAAATTGCTGAGGCTGTTTTTTTTTTTAATATTTTTAGTTGAAGATGGACACAATAATTTTATTTTATTTTTATGTGGTGCCGAGGCTCACATATGCTAGGTGAGGGCTCTACCACTGAGCCACAATGCAGCCTCCTCCGTTTGGCTTTGAACTCTCAATTCTCCTGCCACAGCCTCCTGAGATTTGGGATTACAAGCTGCTCCACCACCTCCTTTTTATTATTGTCTTAAAGATTTTAATTTCCCTAGTGTGACTATCACTTCCAGAATAAGACCACTAGAGGGCAGCAGAAACTTTTGTAACCTTTCATAACACTCCTTTGTCCAAAGGTTTTTTTTTTTCTTTTTTTTAAATTGGTTGTTCAAAACATTACATAGCTCTTGACATATCATATTTCATACATTAGATTCAAGTGGGTTATGAACTCCCATTTTTACCCCAAATACAGATTGCAGAATCACATCAGTTACACATAAAGGGAAAAAGAACTGGAGGAAGGCAGAGAGGAAGAGCCAACTGGGGTGGGAAAAGGTCCAATGTATGTTGTGTATGTATACATTTTTGGATGAATGGATAAAAAAAATGTGGCATTTATACACAATGGAGTATTACTCTGCATTAAAAAATGACAAAATCATAGAATTTACAGGGAAATGGATGGCATTAGAGCAGATTATGCTAAGTGAAGCTAGCCAATCCCTAAAAAACAAATGCCAAATGTCTTCTTTGATATAAGGAGAGTAACTAAGAACAGAGTAGAGTCGAAGAGCATGAGAAGAAGATTAACATTAAACAGGGATGAGAGGTGGGAGGGAAAGGGAGAGAGAAGGGAAAATGCATGGAAATGGAAGGAGACCCTCAGAGTTATACAAAAGTACATACAAGAGGAAGTGAGGGGAAGGGGAAAAATAATATAAGGGGGACAAACGAATGTCAGTAGAGGGAGCAGAGAGAGAAGAGGGGAGGGGAGGGGAGGGGAGGGGAGGGGAGGGGAGGGGGGATAGTAGAGGATAGGAAAGGCAGCAGAATATACAGACACTAGTATGGCAATATGTAAATCAATGGATGTGTAACTGATGTGATTCTGCAATCTGTATATGGGGTAAAAATGGGAGCTCATAACCCACTTGAATCAAATTGTGAAATATGATATATCAAGAACTATGTAATGTTTTGAACAGCCAACAATAAAAAATTTAAAAAAAAAAATAAAATAAAATAAAAGCAAATGTTTTCTGACAATATTTAGCATCATTAAAACCCATATTTTGCCTTCAAGCCTCTCATTAAGGTTCCTATGTGATAGTTTGGTATTAGTTAATTTACAGTTGAGGTACACTCACTTGTCATTTGCTTGATGATACTGAATTCTTCAAAATGCAATCTGTGCTATCTTGGTGGGTAAAAGGATATAGACTTTTAATCTGTACAGACCTGTTAGAATTTTGCCTCTTTATTTTCTAGCTTTTGTGAATTTGAACAAGCCATATTAGTTTTCTTTCTCATTTTCTCCGCAAGCAAAAGTGGAAGATAGCAAACACCAATGTTTCAGGGTTGTGTTGCAATGAAATTGAAATAATCTACAAAACACCAGAGTGGCCCATGGACCAAACTGTTTCAGAAGCAGGTTGGGGAATCAAGCATGAACTCTTGAGAAAGAATTTGTGGTTCAATTTTCTGGCTTTCCCTTTTCCTTTATGTTTGACCTTGGGCAAGCTACTTAACCTACTCCTCAGTTTCCTAAGATTCTTAATGCCACTTGCACTATCAGTTGCTCAATGTGTGCTCTTTACGCTCTGCTAGGTACTCGAAGACCCACAACTCATGGGATAGCCAACAAAGTGAGAACATATTTTTATTTATTTTTTATAAATAGCTATTTAAGAATAAGTTTTCTAATTTTCTGGAAATGTTTTCTAGATTAAATTCTAGGCCAGGCGCGGTGGTGCATGCCTGTTATCCCAGGGGCTCGGGAGGAGGATCATGAGTTCAAAACCAGCCTCAGCTAAAGTGAGGCTCTAAGCAACTCAGTGAGACTTGTCTCTAAATATAATAAAAATAGGGCTGAGGATGTGGTTCAGTGGTTGAGTGCCCCTGAGTTCAATCCTCAATACCTTTTCCCCCTGAAAAAAATTCTAGACACCCCAGACAAATTTTCTAAAACTACTTTCAGAGCATGGCTCAAAGTAGTCATTAGAGGGCCTTGTCCAGAGAGGAGCTGTATCTTTTTCCATGGCCCCTAGGCTTGGCATGTCCTCTCAGTTCTTATTTGGATCTTGTTGAACTTCTTTAGATCTGTGTCAATTTTATAGGGTTGTTTTACTGCCAGATATTTTTGTTATTCATAGGAAAGTGATCTTATAGAAACCCCATAGTTTGGTAGACAGAACAGTTTTGAGTTATTTGTGTTTTAACCTGTCACCCCTCATTTACCTTCAATACCCTTATAAAAATGAGCAAAGCTCCCTCAGTTATTTTCTATTTTTTATAAACTGTGACCGTCCTCTTCCACATTGTTGACAGAACAACTTATGCTGCACAGACTCTGCATGCAACAGTTGGCATTCAAAAAGTGTTGAATGAGGAGTTGTGGCTCCGTGGTGGAGCACTTGCCTATCATGTGTGGGGCACTAGGTTCGATTCTCAGCACCATATATAAATAAATGTGTAAAATAAAGGTCCATTGACATCTAAAATAATCTTTTAAAAAAGTGTTGAATGAATGAATGTTTCCAAATTTCGATAACTGGACATGAGTCATCACTCCAGGAAATCCACTCTTTCTGGGAAAGATAGGACAGAATTCTTAGGGCCCATAAGAGGTTCTGAGTCCCAGGCTCACAGATTGACAAATGTCCAAGGACTATGATTGATTTGTCCACAGCTCTGGAGGCCCAGTGGGTGCTAGAAGATCCAATATAATCTCATAACTGGGGTAGAGCAGAGTGAATTGAGACTACTAAGAGAGGGAGTAGCCATAAGTTTTGACTTGTTTCCTATGGATATAATTGAATACCTTAGATTGAGTAATTTAGAAAGAATAAAGATTTATGTAGCTAATGGTTCTGGAGGCTGAGACATCCAAGAACATGATGCCAGTGCCTGGTGAGGGCCTTCTTGTTATCTTAAGGGCATCACATTGTACTGTTAGAGTGATTATGCTAACTCTGGATTCTGTTCCTCTTCTTATAAAGCCACAAATGCCATCATCAGGGATCCTATCCTCTGACCTCATTTCATTGTAATCATCTCCCAAAGGATCCACCTTCAAATACCATTAGCATATACATTTGGGGATGAAGTGTCTAACACATTAATGTTGGGGGGACATATTCAAACCACAGTGCCATTCATTTATGCAGTTTTTAATAATGTATTTGCAAAGCATGAGCTCTGTGTGAGGCCCTGGGGATGCAGCAATAGCCAACCAGGTATGATCCCAGCTTGCACGAACCCAGATCTATGCAATGTTAAGGGCCAGCCCCTAGGTAACAAGGGCTTTGCAGTTGGGAGGAGATGCAGGCAAAAGGCTTCATTTTGCAAAGGGGATGTAATTAATGATGTTAATTACTGAGAGAATGACAATTAGAAGTGAGGTATAGTACCAAGACCATCAATTTTTAGCGGAGGATGAAAGGTTTAAAATTTTCAAGACATAGGGTTGAAGGTACTGAAAGTTACATTTCTAGGAAGACTTAGTCTAGATAAGTCTGAGCCCAAGTTCCAGAATGGAGAGAATAGCAACTGAAGATCCAGCATTTCCATGAGGGCACTCTGCTCTGGGTCCCCCTAGACACCTACATGAAGCTGCATGTGAGGCAGTCTGGATACAGGGCGGGACTGAGCTTTCAAAGGTGGAGTAAGGAAGAATTAGGATGACAAAATCGGCAATGAATCAAGGAGAAGGCAGCATTATCACATGAACATCCCTGCAGCCTCATTCAAGTGAGGTTCCTTATATGTCTGTGTTTTGGATTTAAAGAACGTGTGTGTGTATGTGTGTGTATATGTGTGTGTACATATATGTGTAATGATATAGTATTCTGGAGGTAAGTATTTCTTCACACTCTAGAGTTTTCTTTTTTTAATTAATTTTTAAAAAAATTTATATATGACAGTGGAATGCATTTCAATTCTTATTACACATATACAGCATAATTTTTCATATCTCTGGTTGCATATAAAGTATATTCACACCAATTCATGTCTTCATACATGTACTTTGGATAATAATGTCCATCATTTTCCACCATCATTTCTAACCCCATGCCCCCTCCTTTCCCCTCCCACCCCTCTGCCCTAAATAGAGTTTGCCTATTCCTCCCATTCACCCCCTTGCTACCCCACTATGAATCAGCCTCCTTATATCAGAGAAAACATTCGGCATTTGGTTTTTTGGGATTGGCTAACTTCATTTAACATTATCTTCTCTAACTCCACCGATTTACCTGCAAATGCCATGATTTTATTCTCTTTTATTGCTGAGTAATATTCCATTGTGTATATTTGCCACATTTTTTTTTATCCATTCATCTACTGAAGGGAATCTAGGTTGGCTCCAAGGTTTAGATATTGTGAATTCTGTTGCTATAAACCTTGATGTGGCTGTGTCCCTGTAGTATGCTGTTTTTAAGTCCTTTGGGTATAGACTGAGGAGAGGGACAGCTGGTTCAAATGGTGGTCCCATTCTCAATTTTCCAAGAACTATCCATACTGCCTTCCATATTGGCTGTATCAATTTGCAGTCCCACCAACAGTGTATGATACACTTTAGAGTTTTCTGTTGCACAGTGCTCCAGCATTTCCCCACTTTGGCAATGATTTTCTTTGAAGCCCTGGTTATTTCTCATGTACACAAAGCTTGCTGAGTGGGTTGAGGTTGACACCAACCACAGCAGATCTCTGCATTACATGGATTAATGGTTGTGCACTTAGTTGTACAATTACTTTGAAACTAAGATACTTCTGTTTTGGTATGATGGTTTCATATTTAATAATCCCTTCTTTATGAATTTCCAGTTTGTTCATTAAGGTATAATGAACTGAAAGCCCTTTTACCACATTTATATCAACACCCTGTGTCTTAAGTCCCTTTCTTTTATCTCTATACAGTGTGTGTCCAGTACTCTGGACAAAGGGGTATAATCCAGGGAAGATGAATCTTACTTTTCCTGATGGATCATATGAGTAAATGCTTTGTGTGGCTCAACAGTCTGCCCCTTGAAGTTTTTCTTTAATCTATTTCCCCAATGAAGATAATGGCTCTTAATCCAACTCCTCCTTCCCTGGGTTGCAAACCATCCCCTAGAAATATACTTCTAATATCCTCAGCACCAACTGTATTGAACAATTTGTAGCTTCTGTCCACCCAGGCCTTTCTCCTCCACCCAGGTACTGCTTCTCTGTGATGTCAGTCAGCTGAAGGTTGGTTAGTCAGCTTTTTGTCACTGTGACAACCAGTGAAAAACAACATAGAGAAAAAGAGATTTATTTTGCGTCAATTTCAGAGGTTTCAGTCCATGGTCAGCTAGCTGCATTGCTTTGGGCCTGATGTGAGGCAGAACATCATGGCAGAAGAGCATGGCCAAAGAAAGCTACTGACTATTTATTTCATGGAAGAAGAGAGATAGAGAGAGAGATAAATATAGACAGAGAGAGAAAGAGATATAGATAGAGAGATAGAGATAGAAAGAGAGAGAGAAACAAAAGAGACCCAGGACAAAAAGTACCCTCCTAGGGTCTGCCCCTAGTGACCTTCTTTCTTGAACTAGGCCCGACCTCCTATAGTTTCCACCATCTTCCAATAATCCATTCAAATTATTAATCCATCAAATGGATTAATCCATTAATGAGGTTAGGGTCCTCATGATCCAATCATATCCTGAAAGCCCACTCTGAACATTTTTTTCCTGGGGACCAAGATTTTAACTCTTCAAACTTTGAGGGACAAACACTTCATATCCAAACCATAAATAAAGATGAAGTCTGACAAAGTCACCATTCATTCCCACCATTTTGTGGGAAGTAAGCCCTTTTGTTCCTGGGTGGAATGGGGATAGAGAATAGTGGAGAGTTTTATGTTCATGCTATAGCTGTTTTCCTCTTGGGTTCTGCGAGTATCTGAGGTCAAATCCATTCTGCCAGTTTAAAGATGAGTTTTCTTTCAAAGACTCATCCGTTTGAGATGAGATTTCACCCATAAACTTATATTGATCTTCTTTTTATGTTATTCACAATCCTACCTGGTTTTATGCTAACAGATCTTTTGCTTTTTCCTCTGAGACACATTACAAATCTTGCATTGACTAGCAACAAATTGTACAAGCCTAAATCCCATTTCTCTACTCACCACATTTTTTTCCCCACTGAACAGAGGGGAAAATATTTCAGTCCATATTACCCTCAAAGTAATATCTTATCAAATAAAACTCTTATCAGTTTTATCTAGTTACAACTCATTCACTGTTATTTAGAATAATCCATCACTGCTTTTTCCTAATATTTGAGGATGCTGTTCTGTTCTTCCAAATTTTCTTTTTCCAGACTCAACATTCTGACTCAGCTTCTCATAAGACTATATCCAGACTATCAGCATGGTCATTTTCCTTTTTGTGGATTCCAGCAAGTCAGTGACCCTTGTGAAATGTGGCCCAGGACACTGCACATGTGACCAACCCATGGGACCAAAAGCTTTTGTTTTGACTCTCTCCTTTCACTGATATAACCTAAGTTGAAGCAGTTTTATTTTCTTTTTGGACGATTATGTCAGTCTTTGACTCACTGAATTTTTACCTGTTAGAAATCATAATTATTCCCAGATGAACTTCTATTATTAAGTCAGGTCTTTCCAATCCTATGCACCTATAAATTTGAATTAGATTTATCAAGTCGAATTTTAGAACCTTACACTTAGGCATATGAAACCTTTATTTGAGCTTGTCAAAGACTTCATGAATCCTAATACGAAGTGCATTAACAATTACTCTTGGCTTAATTTCATGCAAAACAACTGGAATACTATTCTTTTCATATCTTCATTTGAAACATTTATTTAAAAATATTAAAAATAGTACAGGATTAAGTAGAGATTCCCAGACATGACAATAAGAACATCCTTTAGGTGGAAAATGATACAATTTAAAATTATTTTCAGTTATGCATTAACCAGTTGCTCAATCAGGTTTGAACACAGAAAAATCTGCTGACATCTTATTATGGATCACACAACTTGTCAGATTAATTCAGAAGCTATTTTCAATTTAGTATGCTTAAAATTATTTAAAAATGTTTGAATGCCTTCAGGTAGGTCATGCATTCTTCATAGAGTCATAATACACACCTTTTCCCCCTAGATTGGTTTAATAATGTATATATATTTTTAACTTGAACTCCTTAGGCATTCGAGTTTGCCAGCTCTATCTGAGTCATTCCACTTAGTCTATAGAAACCTTATGAATTTGCAACTCCCACCATAAAAATCAGAAAAAGTCAACTAATCTACAAAATCATAAATTTTATTGAATCTATAAAAAGAGACGGTAATGGAGGGAGACCCTCATTGTTATACAAAATTACATATAAGAGGTTGTGAGGGGAATGGGAAAATAAACAAGGAGAGATATGAATTACAGTGGATGGGGTAGAGAGAGAAGATGGGAGGGGAGGGAGGGGGGATGGTAGAGGATAGGAAAGGTAGCAGAATACAACAGTTACTAATAGGGCATTATGTAAAAATGTGGATGTGTAACCGATGTGATTCTGCAATCTGTATTTGGGGTAAAATTGGGAGTTCATAACCAACTTGAATCTAATGTATGAAATATGATATGTCAAGAGCTTTATAATGTTTTGAACAACCAATAAAAAAAATAAAAAAAAAACGTGAGAATAGAAAGTAAAAAAAAAAATAAAATAAAAAGAGACAAGGTGACACGATATCAAAGTGGACTGAATTTCATACAGTGATAGACCCTCTGAGGCAGGACTTCATCTTTTTGAAGTAAAGGATAGAGAGGCAGATGCCATTAAAGCAGGTAAAAAGTACACAGTTAAATTTTTAACAAATTCCAAAGGCCAATTATAGGCTAATGAGATACTTTAGAATCTGCTGGAAACCCAGACCAAGGAGAATTGGGTCATCATCAAGCTCTTTCTCATGAGTTCTGCTGGGTATCCATTAAGATTGAGGACAGGATAAGAGATCAGAGAGACTCCTCCTTGGAGATGAAAACGGGTTCAAACTGTCACCCTGTTTTCTGATTCTGCTTTTCAATTTAAAGAAAAAGCCATGTGCCCTGGGGGTGGGGAAGGGACATAGGTCTGAATTAGGAGTCTGTAATGATATAAAGCAGAAGGGGGAAGAGGTGGGAAATTTCCATGCAAATCCCTCAAAGATATTAGGCAGAGTTTGGCAGGGAGACAAGGGCCCTCCACTCAACAGGACTCACAGCAAGGAGCCAGCAAGCAACCCCAGACTACTGCAGAGGGAAGAGAAGGCTGTAGAGGCGACCTTGCTTTTGGAGTGCAGGTTGCAGGACCTCCTGAGAACTGAGAGCAGGGCAGAAAGTGGAGAGCCCTCAGCACCTCAGACCCCACACAAGCTCGAGGTAACAGCGGCCCATGGCTGAAGGAGTTTGAAGTGGTGCCCTGAAGAGAACAAAACCAAACCCAAGGAACTAAAACTGCCGGCCAGATGGACTCAACTCCTGCGCTGATTGCCCCAGAGGACATGTGTTCATTTCAGCACATGAGCCACACTCACTCAGTCTTTGCTGTTTTTCTACAAATAGCATCCAGCAGTAAATCAGAAGTTTTCTCTCTCTTTCTCTCTCTCTCATACACACATATCATCATCATCACCATCATTATCACCATCATCATCATGAGAGAAAGCAACCTACAGAACCATCCTCAGAGCTGATCCAGACATTGGAGCTATTAGACAGGGACATGTACCTCACTGTTTTCACTTCTTTGTCTTCTTATGCCACATTGTTTGCTTAATTTTCTCTTAGGTCTTCCTGAAACTTCTTTAGGCTGTAAGACTTTGCTATAATTTTTTTTCCAATTTCTGTTGCTTTTACTTAGGCATCTTGGAGCTATTACTATTGCTTACATAAATATAATAATTAGAGCTTCATCATTTTAATACATTTGTTCTACAACTTGACCTCATTTTATTGTTAAAACTTAGGTTCTGTGAAGCTGAGAAGACATGAGAATTTCGTTTTTGATGAGGTGTTTGAACTCCCCCAGTGATTTCAAAGGATTCCTCGTTCTTCATACACTCAGCAGCTCATTGTGTTAGAAGTTAACTATATCTTTATTCAAGTGCATGTGCTCTGGAGGAAATGGGTAGTATGTTTTGGTGTTGTTACTTCCATTGATTTCTGTTTATTTTGTTGTTATTGTTATTCTTTAGTGTTTTCTTGTTTGAAATTATAATTTTGCAGATCCACCAGCTATTGATAAGTTGTGCGCTTTGTGATTCTGAGAACCAGGAAAACTCTTGTGCTGTTTTCTGTCCTGAACAGTGAAGGACTGTCTTGTTGCCTCATTCCCTTTCTTCCGTTTTCAGTCAGCCCTCACCCACTTGTTTCTATTCATACGTTCAGGCTTGTGGGTTATGGTCCTGAGAAAATAATATTACTATTCTGATTCAATATGCAATGCACACCAAACAAATACATCATTATTATTCTCAAGAGTGTAAACTTTGTGAGGCTAGAAACCATGTCTTTTATTCCGTCATCTATCACCTGTGCTTATAATAGTGCTTTTCATCTAATTGGGTTCTCAATACATTTTTGTTGAATATTTTTTCATGTGGATGAGTGAATCTAGGCCTGTCAAATACTATGGTAATTGTTTAGGTATGAAGTGTCCCCCCAAAACCTCCTGTGCTAAAGCAGGAAGTGAAATGATTGGATTCTGAGAGCTGTAACCCTAATCAGTTCATCCTAGTTGAGTGGCCGACTGGGTGGTGATTGTAGACAGGTGGGGTCTGGCTGGAGGAAGTGCGTCACTGGGGGCATCCCCTGGAAGGGTTCATCTTCTCTGTGGCCCCTTCCCCTTCTCTGCCATGTCCTTCTGCCATGTTGTTCCACTTCACGTTGGGTCCAGGACGATGGAGTTGGCCAGCTGTGGACTAAATCTCTAAAACTGTGAGTGAAAATAAACTTTCCCTCACCTAAATTGTTCTTGTCATATATTTTGGTTACAGAGACAAATGCACTCATCATTTTCTCACATATTCTTGCTTAACCCTCCCAATAATTTGTGAATGGATATTATATTATCATTTTTATATATAAACAGATTGAAGCTCAGACAGGTAAGGTTCCTTGCTCAACTCTGCTCAGGTAACACAGTACAAAGTCAACAAAAGACTCAAACCAGGTGTTCTGACTTCCAGTCAATGATTATTTGCACTAGACTACACTATAATCGAAAGCTGTAAGTGATCCTCTAAAACAATAATACTAAAATAGCAACTAATCTATATCAAATATTTTCTGTATGTCAGATAATTATGCTAATTAGCGTACATGTTTCGGGTCCCTTCATTCTCCCCACCACTTTTTTTGGTAATAATATAAGCACTGCTCCAGGGTTACTGATGAGCTAAAATCACTTACAGCTTCCTTTCCTATGGCTTGCTCTTCACTCCTGTCACTGGATATGGAGAATAGCAATGTTTGGCCTTGGCTTTGTCCCCATCCCTGACTTGTGTTTATGACCTTTAGCACTCTGAATATATTTTCCTGAATAGCTGTCACAGGCCTGTTTCTCGTTTAGCAATCTTCTCCATGTTCAGTTCTTGACCATTTGAAATGGTAATGCTTAGTTGCTTCTTTATGGCTCTGCTACTTCTTTGAATTTGACAGGGTTTTCCAAGCTTACAAACTCTCATATGTAGGTTTTATGATTTTCTACTTCAGTCTATATGAATTCCAGACACGGTTTTAGCATCTTTTGGCCAACCCTTTAGACTTTATTTCTCCATGGCAATACCTCTTTCAAGTCCCTGCATGACCAAAGGACACAACTGTGCAAGAGACAGGCAGATCTGGGCTTCAATTCTGTTTGTATTTCTTCTAGTCTGTTGATCTTGAGCATACTTCTTTACCTCACATACTTTGGAAAACAGAGATAATTACTATTCATCCCAGATGGTCATTATTAGGACAGATGGACAAAGTTTGTCCACAGGGTTTAGAACAGTGTCTAATACACAGGCAGTGTTCAGTAAATGGCAATTATTACTATTGTTTTTATTACTATGAACTATGATTATTATTGCTTAGAAGGAGGTTTACTAGACTCAAATTGATACGTTTAATGTCTTAGCCCTATAGGATAATTATTTGCTCAAACTAATAACAATCATCTATCTACACTTCAGCTCCCTGAAAAATGGACCTCACTTTTCATTTGACATTGTTTTCAGTTGATGACTGCTTAACAAAGAACTTGGGGAGGAGAGTAGAGGGAAAAGTTATTTAATATCAGAATGGGTAGGGTTCTTTTCAATTTAAAATTACATAATTCCTGAAGGCTGCGATTGCTCAATATTTTTTATTGCCAATTCTTTTTTTTTTTTTTAAGTAATCATGGATGTTTTAGGACTATTGTTTTTTCATACAGAGAAAAATACCTATAAGATACTCTGAACATTTTGCAAACAGCGGATTTATGAATTCAATGCATGTTTAATATGTATAATTTTAAAAGTGTTAATTATTTTGCAAATGTAGAGAAGAGTTAGAATGATGGCTGAAATGTAGTGTAGGTGTTCTGGATCTGGTATATGGTTTCCTTGCTTCATTAGCAGTATTTTTTTCCTTAATTTTAAAAATATGCCTTTAAATGTTGTTTCAGGCTGGGCCATCTTTGGGTAAAACCCTAATTGCTGTCAAGGAAAACATAATTTTCCAGCCAATGTGCTGTAACCACACAGTTCTACATTCATGTAAGTTGTGTACAAAACTGTAGTGTAATATTGAGAGAGGAAAGTTTTGGTCAAACTGGTGCCTCTGGATTTTGACTGTAGTTACATAAACATTGACATTTTGTGACTAATGGCCAGGAAAACAGCTACTCACACCAAAAAGTTCAGCTTCAGCATTGTTCATATATTGGCCTAGTAGAACAGCTTACTATAATTCTCTCAGTGGTGCAGATTATGAAGTTCTAGAGCCAACAGGGACAGAGGAGGGAGCAACTATATGCATGATCTTCTCGACTTGCTTACTGTAACCTTCCTCAATTTCCTTAAATTAAACAGAGACTCAGCTTTCAGTCCACATTGATAGATGAATCTTAAAAGGCAATTATCTATGGAAAAGGCATTACACTGATTTTCATGTATCAGAGTACATGAAACTGATTGCAATTATTTACCAAAGGTAGGTTTTTAAAGGCGTTTGAATTGAGGGGGCTGATATAGGGTGGCATTTATCTTAGAGGTAAAAAGTAGCAGCGAAAGATCAAGGGAAGGGAAATGAGAGACACTGAAGAAACCCAAGCAATTTTATTATTCTATCTTGAATTGGTCTTTTATTTGATAAAGAAATCTATCAGATTTAGTTCAAAAGTGTTGGCTTTATAAAAAATGCAGAGATACATAGATTAATATATTTTCACATATCTGTATATAACATATAGGAAGCTGCTATTTTTAAGGATTGGTACTAAAAGTTAAAACAAAATAAAAAAAGAAGTGATTTTTGATTTGCTAACAAATGGTTGACATGTATTGATTTTTGTAAGTTCTATTTCAAGAAGTATATAGTAGTGTCTGTAAAAATATCTAACCTAGCTCAGGAACTCTTTATGCATGTTTACCTCCCTCACATACTAAACGTGCACTTAGTAATTAAAATATTCTAATTATTCAATTTAATCCTCATAATAACTTTTAAAAAAATTTTTTTATTAGTTGCTCAAAACATTACAATGATCTTGACATATCATACATTTGATTCAAATGGGGTACGTAATCTTAATCTTATTTTTTCACGTGTACAGATTGCAGGATCACATTGGTTATACAGCCACATTTATACATAGGGCCATACTAGTGTCTATTGTATTGTGCTGCCCTTCCTATTCCCCCCTCCTCATAATAACTTATATGGTAGTTAGGATGGATGTTATTATCCTTATTTTTCAGGTAAGGAAACTGAGTATAGACAGGCTAAGTGATTTTGCTAAGTAATACTTAGCAAGTTTGTTAACTAGTTTGTCAAGACTAGGCATGAGATTTATATCTACGTCTAGAGTCTTTAAGTCCAGTTTAATTTCTACTACATCACACAAATCACAGCAAAATGAAATGCATAAATGTGCTTATGTTAGTTTAAACACAGAGATACTTAGAGAGTAATAGAAAATTTTTCTTTCTTTATCAAATATTTGTTTATTGTATTGGTAACTTTCCATTACTGTAACAAATACTAGAGACAATCAACTTATAAATAGAAAAAGATTTATTTTGGCTCACAATTTTGGATGTTTCAGTGCATGATTAGTTGGTTCTATTGGTCCATGATCATTTGGGCCTGTAGTGAGGCAGCACATCATAGTGGGGATCAAGAACTACTCACTTCCCGGTAAGTAAAAGAAAAGAAAAAGAAAAAGGGCTGAAGTCCTACTATGCTTTTCAAGAACCCTACAACCTGAAGCCCTGACTCCTAAAAGCCCATCACCTCCCAATATCACTACACTGGGGAGAAAGCCTTACCATATGGACCTTTGGAGGACACTAAAGATTCCAAAATGTAGCAGTTGCCTCCAGCTTTTGGTCACATTTAATTTACAGCCCAGGATTATGGTTATAATGAGAACTAAAGAGTTATATCAGTTATCTAAAAAGAATATGTGACTGGGTACAATGGCACGTGGTTATATTCCCAGTGGCTTGGGAGGCTGAGGCAGGAGGATCACAAGCTCAAGGCCAGCCTTAGCATCTTAGTGAGGTCCCAAGCAACTTATTGAGACCCCATCTCAAAAGTAAAAAAATAAAACAGTCTGGGATGTGGCTCAGTGGTTAAGCACCCGGGTTCAGGGCCGCTTTTATTTTATTTTATAAATAAGTAAATAATGTCATCCATGCACACTAAAGAAGAATAAAAGTGTGGGCCTAAAATTCAGAAACAATTAGAGCTTAGTAACGATCACCTCCTTATTTTCCCACCCTCACATGGCTATTCTGTCTGTCCTGATTATTTAACTTTCTTCACCTTATTTTTGTGACTTAATATACTGTGTGACTCTTTCCCTGTTCTGAGTGGAAGGGGGCTGACAGCTGGCTTTATAAATGGAAGCATTGGCTCCATCTATTTCTTCCCTTTGAGCATAGAAAAGAATCATAGGATTTTAAGATTTTAAGATTCTTCTGGTTTGACAATTCAAGAATTCCATTTGTTTGTCTTGTTCCATGTTGAAACCTATCTTGTGATGAGATGCTTACTCCTATAGACCTTTTCAAATTTGAACTTCTTGTTTAGATTTCACATTCATTGAGTCAATAATATCTCTAATATCTCTTACTGTCTTTTTTAATCTCTTTTTTTGGTAGTTGTACTCTTAGGAAACATTTTTTAAAAATCTTTCAACATGTTAGACCTTGGCATGTTCCTATCTAGACGCGGTGCATGATTTCTCTGCACCCAGTCAAGCAGTACTCAGTTCTTCAACCATAGGTCACCAAGCTTAGTCTTAAGTCCCTTTCCTTCTTGTATCTGTTCTCTAGACACAATGCCCTAATCTTTAGAGCCCATCTCATGAATATAAAGTAGAATCATGAAACGAGTAGGATATAAACAATTATTTCAACTTAAGAGATACAAAAACTTGAGCTTTCTGAAGGGGAAGCATAGGTCACATGAGGTTACAGCCTGAGGAAAGGTCAAACAAATGAAGAGGTCTATGCATATAATTTTGCCCTTCTTTGGTTCTAGAAACTGAGGCAAAAGGAGATGATGTGGAAAGGGACATTAAAATAATAATAATAAAAGGGATACTAAAATAATAATATAGTCCCAATGAGGATTAGAGAAGTCCAGGTGGGAGTGAAGATGATTTACATTTTTATATCCTTTCAGGAATAAAAGCCTTCCAATACACCCATCCCAAAGAGCTGCATGTCCTAAAACATCAGTCGGTGATAAATTTTGGAAATGAAGCAAAGAGTGTGGCCACCAAATGGGGACCATCCAAAAGCCTTCAGTTTATTGCATCCACCCATATCCCAACTTATTTTGCAGTTCATTTTGCAATTGAGGCCACAAAGAAGGCATTGTCCAGTTCTCTTTGAAAGGCCAGATTTATGGGTACTAGCATTAGCAGAACTGGGAAAGCTTCTTTGATAGATAACACTGTGGGGTGGGGTGTCATAAAAGATTTTGGGAACCTAGAGGCTTATGAATATGGATACTGGAACAATTTTGTTGAATATACGGGGCCAAATCTAGTGCTTGAATATCTAAAAGACCTTAGTTTATCCTGTCAAGCTCTTAGCCTCTACAAGTAATATCTGTTTGCTTTTAACATGAAGGAAATAAATCAAGCCATTGTTCAAAATTATAAGTGTGTGTACACTAGGCAGGCACAGCCCTGAGTTATGACTTTGAAGCTCTCTAACTGCAGCATTTACAAACTCAGTTCAGCTTGTGGAAAACCATGGACATATTTTGGTTTGGCTCAGGGCTGTCTTTTCATATTCCAGGTCACCGAGTGCAAAGAGGAAAAAAATACTGTAAATATTTTTGAAGAACAGGTTTATTTTTCCCTTTTGCAAAATTTTTTGATATTATCCAAAGGATATAGTTTGTTCTAGACAAGACACTGATACCCCATCACTGGAAAATGTTCTTCACACTAATTTCAACTCTGTGATTCCCAAGGAAGTGAAAGATGGTTGCAGAGGGTTTCCACTCCCAACAACTTTTCTAGCATTAGAGTGTCTTCTCTTTCCTACTCTGTTGAGAGTCTGGTTACTCTGTGTGTACTCTGTCCATTTTCAGTCTTCCCTTTGTAAAATAACCCTCTAAGCTTCCCCCACTAGTGGGCAAGGGAGTGTTCAGTTAGTTTCAGAGCTGGTTTGCTTTCATCTTGCCATGACTTACCTGACTTTCTGTTTCCACACCTTTTGACGATGCATAATAATACTTGTTTTTCTTATTCCCTATAGATGTTGTTAGAATGAGAGGAAATAATGTATGTGACAGCAATTTCAATAGATACATTTGTAAAAATGGAAAATTAATACCATACATTTAGGGCTGCTAGGGCAGGAGTAAGGGCAGATTGGGTGGAGAGATCTCGAACTGGGTCATAGGAGGGTCATACTGCACTGAGATTGGGTCTCCTCTTTTATCATCACATACACACACACACACACACACACACACAATTTCTATTCCACATCTGCAGCTGACATTCTAGAGGCTGGGTCTACCAAAATTTTCCCTAAAACCAATTTTGACTTCTTATTGATATTGTATAATGGCAAGGGCCTCAGAAATGAGTACTTCTGAGGGGTTCAGATCAACTTCAAGCTTCTCCTCATCTAGAGATCCCTCAGAGAACAGGTTGGCCTGGGTCTGTTTTTCCCTCCACTCGTTCCCACCTTGGGAAGCCTGGAAGACTGGTCAACTGGCAAAGAAGAGGCTTTTTTCCACATTGGTAACCCAGGTCCTACTTTATAATGGGATTTGAAAGGGGTTTTGGGGAGCCGAGCCCCAGAATATCTTGTTCAGAAGCTTGCTTTGCTGCCTTTATGGTTACTATTTAAGACTAATATCTCTTTGTCCACATGGGCCTCTCCAACTTTTAGTTAAAAAATTAAAACATCTCATTGGGAAGAAGACTTCAGTAACTTGTTTGGGACAATATTGGGCAGGGAGTAAAGAGACCCAGAGAAACTAGAAGTAAAGCTGTGGATTCTTTAGACAAGATTTCTTTTGCTGCCATCGCTCTGTATCAGATTGATTTGGTCTTGTTTTTTTTTTTTTTTTCTACCAAAGCACTGTGAATATCTGCCTAACAGGGACTCAAAGCTCTGGGTGTGGCCTGGCCTATGGTGTGCTCTACAAATAGCATTTCATAAAGGAGACTATATCTGATTCATCATAAACTTTTAATGAACTTTCCTCTGCCTTCTGTCCTCATGGTTCAGTTAGCTGGGTGTACTGGATTATGTATTAGCTAATTCTGTAGCACCTGGTAACTCAGGCATTTGAATGATAAGGGAACAGAGTGAGTAAAGCCAAGTGACTGACCTCAGAATGCACAAGCAATGAGTTTATTGGCTTCCTAATTCTGCATTGGGATCTCTGAATGACAGACTAATAAAGATGCATGCTCAACAGTAGTGAATACAGTTAACTTTGAAGTGGATTTTTTTTATTTTTTATTTTTAAATTTGTTTTAATTAACATGTTATACATGACAGTAGAATGCATTTATGCACTTTGATATATCATACATAGATGGGATATAATTTCTCATTTTTCTGAGTATACATGTTGCAGAATCATATTGGTCATGTATTCACATATATACATACAGTAATAATGTCTGTTTTATTCTACTATCTTTCCTATCCCCACATTTCCTCCCCTCCCCTCCCATCACTTCCCTCTACCTAATCTAAGGTAATGATGTCAAGCATTAAAATTCTTCCTTGGCCTTGCCTTCCAAGGCCTTCCCTCACTCTGCCTCTTTTGGCTCTGTCTTCCTGATATATCTGTTGATACATACATCTGTATATATGTTGGTCAGCATATTTTACTCAAAGGCAGAGCTGAAGTCATTCTCATTAAACTTGGAATGATTTATATCCCTGACAGCTAATAAAATGAACGATAAAATTATCTTGACTATTGAATTCAACAAGCTGACATTTAGAAACGGATAAAATATACTTTGTATTTATATTATGAAATGTGGCTCCAGGGTCAGAATGGAGGAAGATATGACTTATTAGCAGTTTATGTTAAAAGTGCCTGGAGGCTTTCACAGACCACTAGTGAGAACAATCACAAGAGAACCAAATGCAAGCTTAGACTCTCCATGGACGCAATGAGATTTGGGTCATGAAAAATCACAGCTAGTGCACTCTGAGATGATCAGACAATGGGTTGTGCTTTAAATTGGGTCCTGTAGGATAGATACTGATAAACAGATGATATTCAGAAGAGGAGGCATGGGAGTAGGAAGGTGACCAAGCAACACAGCAACGGTAGAGGATTGAAAAGAATAGAAATGAGTCAGTAGAATAGACTCATTCTGTTTTGAGAGAGAATTAAGTTCAAAATGTTTAAATCAATTCAATGTAAGAAAACAAAAACATTATTTACAGACAGAACATAGAATTTGTAACAAAAAAACTGAATGACCATCTGCTATGTTGGCCACATTGTATGGCACAGAGGAGGTATAAGTTAAATATTTATTAAATGCTACATACCTGCTAGGAATGCTAGTGGTTTTAAATAGTGTTCTGCAAGATGTTGATCGATGATACCTTTTGAAAAGAACATTCTATTGCCAAATTATCTGGCAAACCTATATAAATAAGACTCAAACAGATTCCTTTACTGACGGACCACATAGAGTGTTCAAGATCTATGTCTGCCCCTCCCCACTCCCTTGCCCTCTCTGCTTCCCCTCCCTTCCACCAGGAGATACAGTCAGACAATAGAATTTGAGGGCAGGACAACTTCTGGCAGAACACTGATTGGAACACTGTTCCTTAGAATACTTATTTGGGAAGCACTGACCTAAAATTTTTCTATCTTTTCTTCCAATTCCTAATTCTCTTTTATATTTTCAAAGAGATAAATGCAAATTGCCTGTGTGCTTCTACTGAACTGTGTAGTTCTGGTTCCGTTTTCCTAGATAATGTGGCCATTCTGTAGAAGTGTATTTACTAGTATAATGAATAAATTATCTCCTCTTTCTCAGGTCTATAATTTCTTTTTTTGGTATACTCTCATGCTTGAGGTCTAATTCACTTGTAGGAGTAAGTCATAGCACTCAGAACTTTCTTCAAATAATTTTATAATCCCAAATCATTATCCTTTGGGAACCTTTCCAAGCCTCCTTGTAATGAGGAAAATTCCCCCCGAAGACTGTTTATAAACATCTATCTAAATGTATACAGATTATTTTCCTACTTTATTTGTGGTCAGAAGGAGTTGTCATTATCCTTAGATAAAAGGAGTAGAGACAAATTTTGTGTATTGCTCTACCCAAAGTAAAGGAATCAGAGGGTTTCTAGGCAAACACCATAAAAATCTCCTGCATTAACTAAATGAGAAAAGAGCACAGTTCTTGAACAGTATTTTTCAAAGCTTAACCTCATGTTTTAACAACCCCAGATGACTCAGGTTTCTGGCTTTCTTGTTTGCTGGTTAGCTTTCAATAACTGAATTGAGAAAAACGAGAGGTGGAAAAATCCCCCAACAGGTCAACCAGTTCATTTACTTAAAGAAATTAGCATGTAATGTAATCACTGCATATGTCAATGTACTTAAGGAGGGGTAGGGGACTCCATCTTCAAATCAGAGATTTTGAGTTCAATTCCAGCCCTAGGATGAATTTGAAGCCTATCAAGAGAGGTTCCCAGGGGCTGGGGCTGGGGCTCAGTGGTAGAGCGCTTGCCTAGCATGTGAGAGGCACTGGGTTCAAGTTTCAGCACCACATACAAATAAATAAATAATTAAAAAAATAAAAAAAAGAGCGAGGTTCCCATATCTTACTTCTGCTTTCTATTACTCAAAATATATGGACTCACAAATTGAACAATTAAGCCATGACATATTCTGACAAAATTTGGAATGTGAAGCTATCAAGGTGAGTAGAGAAAAGAAGAGGCAACTGCAAGACTGGAAAATGCTAGTATCAGGTTCTTTATACCCCCATGTTGACCAGTGTTAGGATATGGGCTGCTTCTGGAAAGGAAAGCGACTGCAGCAAAGTGACTCCCTTTAGCTAAGGACCCTTTAAGGAAAGGGACTGAGGCAGTGGAGAGCCACCAGCTTTTGGCCTCTGAGGGAAGGAGCATATTAGCCTTGGAGCAGGGATCTGGGGAGTGCGACACAATGTCCATTACAGTCTACACTGGATTACCTTTATTCAAAATGTTCCAGAAACAGGTTCTCCGGGTTTCTGGTTGGTCTCTTCTCCTGGAATCTTTTTTTTGTGTGTGCGTGTGTGTGTGTGCTTGGGGATTTGAACCTAGGGCCTCATGCATGCCAGGCAAGCACATTATCACTGAGCCACATCCCCAGCTCTGGAAAAAAATTCCTAATGGAGAGATTCTAGAGACACTTTCTGGATATTGTGGTTGTTTCATGGAAATGTATTTTCCAGTGTTAGTGTAAAAATGATTTCCTCTTTCCAGGTTGTATAACTTCACCTTTGGTAGAGTCTCAAGTTGGAGGTCTACTTCATGCCTAGGGGGTAGCCAGAACACTTGTGGAGGTCAGTGGGACCACTATAGCTCCTGCTGCTGCCTCTGACTGCAGGGCCATTACCAATATATGTTGTTTCATTCTGAAACCTACCCATTCTGCACTTCCCTCCCTCTTAGCACATCTGGTGGCACTGGTGCCTAACTTGGTAAAAGAGATAGAGTCCCATTTCTGACTGTTGTGAGTTCCTGGTCACTATGCCCTTTTTAGATCATGGCTGACAGACTTGTTCATTTATTTTCATGATTGGGCTGAGAAGTATCAAGAGAGGCTCCAGTTGATTATCTCAGCTCCAAATGCATTTACCATGCTTATATGGTACTACAGAAGTGTTCTTCTGATGAACATGCTCAACTACTCTTGTTGGGAAGATTACCCCTTTATTTATCTGCTGTTTTCCTAGTGTGACGGGCCTGAAGTTACTGGGAAGCTTCTAGGGCTTAAATGAGAATTGTCCTATTTCCCATGGTGAATATGTTTCTTCTATATGAACTGGTATATATACACCAACAGATTAGAATTGCAGAGATATAAAAACATAGATTATTCATGTGCATTAAAATGATGATAAGTGAATAATTTCTGCTTCTACACCTTAGTTCTCAGACCCACATATTCTAGCTTTCATTAGAGTTCTGTATTATGACAAGTTCTGTATTATGGCAACCTAGAATAGAAGTATTAAAATTGAAGAATTGAAGGAAAGGCTAGTAATGATTGGTAATTAAGGCACTCAAGAAGTCAGAATAGCTTTTCTCCCTTTTAGCTGTGCTGGGCCAGCAGGTCTATATTGAGCCACAGACATGAGTCCCTATTCTGCAGAATGGAGTTTGTTGAAGTTGTCAAGAATAAGGCCTACTGAAAGAGATATCAAGTGAAATTTAGAAGAAGAGGAGAGGAAAAAACTTATTACTATACTACAGACACTTGGTGATCCAGGGAAAAATAAGTACATGCTCAAAACCAGGATGACTGTTCTTGTAATTAACAGAAATATCATTTGTCAGATTACTTATGACCATATAGGAGGGGATATGATAGCCTGCACAGCATATGCACGTGAACTACCAAAATATAGTGTGAAAGTTGGCCTAATAGATTATGCTGTAGGATATTGTATTGGCCTGTTGCTGGCCTGCAGGCTTCTCAGTAGGTTTGGCATGGACAAGATCTATGAAGGTCACGTGGAGGTGACTGGAGACAAATACAATGTGGAAAGCAATGATGGTCAACCTGGTGCCTTCACCTGCTATTTGGATTCAGGCCTTCCCAGAACTACAACTGGCAATAAAGTTTTTGGGGCCCTAAGGGGCTAGTCTATCCCTCACAGTACCAAACAATTCCCTGGGTATGATTCTGAAAACAAGGAGTTCAGTGCAGAAGTACATCAGAACCACATCAGGGGTCAGAATGTTGCAGATGATATGCATTATCTAATGGAAGAAGGTGAAGATGTTTACAAGAAACAATTCTCTCAGTATATAAAGAACAAAGTTACTCCAGACACAATGAAGGAGATTTACAAGAAAGCTCCTTCTACTATATGCGAGAATCCAGTCTATGAGAAGAAACCCAAGAGAAGTTAATAAGAAGAGGTGGAAACATCCCCAAATGTCCTTTCCGTAGAAGAAAGATCAGGTGGCCCAAAAGAAGGTGAGCTTCCTCAGAGGTCAGGAATGGGCTGCTGTGAGCTAAACCAAACAGGTTTTTCTGTGACGATTTTTCAGATAAAGACAATAAATAAACTTATTGAGCAAGAAAGAAAAAGAAAAAAGAAAAAAAATCAGATAAAGCAATAGATTACTTAAAGTTTCCATTCATTAAACAGTTAAGGGTAAGGATGAAAATGGTGCTCAAGAATGCTACTGCAACTGCTACCAAATAAGAATTTAGGTTAAGCTTCATTCTCATGTGGATTACTTTGGCTGCAAGAATTCCAAATCCAGTTGAGTATAAAACTAAGTCATGAATTTTCTTAAACCAAAATACACTTTCCTGGCCCAGTCTTTTATGAAAACAGATACTTGGTCAGCATAGTTAGACATGGCCCAGTAGTGGAGAGAGGAAGAGTAGAGTGGGTACAAATTGGCCCATGCTGTGGGTTCTGGTTGGCTCTAAGTCTAGCTGTCAGCTCTTCATAGTCAATGATAATTGCTCAGGGTATAACTAGAAATCCCCAAAGAGAGATTTCTTGTATTTCTAAATATCCAGAGATATAATAGTGGTACATTATGATAGAAAGTGACAATAGAAATAGCTAACATTTATTGAGCACTTACTCTGTGCCAGGCAGTGTTTCATGCATTTGCATGTATTAATTTATTTAATATTGGCAACAATTATGAATCAGGTACTAGAATAATCTTATTTTGTAGATTAAAAAACATAAGAAAACTAAGGCCTATAATAGAAGGAAAAGTAGGCCCAAATCTTCATCATGTCAGATTAGGCCCTGACTTCCTAAACAAGACTCTTAAAGTGCAAGAAATAAAATCAAGAATCAATAAATGGGATGGATTCAAACTAAAAAGCTTCTTCTAAGCAGAAGAAATAATCAGTGATGTGAAAAAAAGAGCCTGAATAGTGGAAGAATATCTTTACCACATGCACATCAGATAGAGCACTAATCTCTAGGTTATATAAAGAACTCAAAAAATTTAACTCAAAAAAAAAAAAAACCCAATCAATAAATGGCTAAGGAACTGAATAGACACTTCTCAGAAGAAGATATATAAGTGATAAACAAATATTTGAAAAAGTGTTCAACACCTTTAGTAATTAGATAATTTCAAATCAAACTACTCTAAGATTTAATCTTACTCCAGTCAGAATGGCAGTTATCAAGAATACAAGCAATAATAAGTGTTGGTGAGGATATGGAGAAAAAGGTACACTCATACATTGCTAGTGGCACCTCAAATTGGTACAACCAATCTAGAAAGCAGTATGGAGATTCTTTAGAAAACTTGGGATGGAACCACTATTTTATCAAGCTATCCCACTCTTCAGTCTTTACCCAAAGGACTTAAAATCAGTTATACTATAGTGATGCAGCCACATCAATGTCTATAGAAGCTCAATTCACAATAGCTTTAAACTATAGAAGCAATCTAGATGCCCTTCAATAGATGAATGGACAAAGAAACTGTGGTATATATACACAATGGAATATTACTCAGCATTAAAAGAGAATAAAATTATGGCATTTGCAGATAAATGGATGGAGTTGCAGAATATCACGTTAAGCGAAGTAAGCTAATCCCCCAAAACTAAAAGCTGAATGTTTTCTCTTATTAGTGGATGCTGATCCATAATGAAGGAGGGGGGGCATTGGAAGAATGGAGGAACTTTGGATTGGGCAAAGGGGAGGGTGGGGAAGGGAGAGGGCAGGAAAGATGGTGGAATGAGACTGGCATCATTACCCTAGGTACATGTATGATTGCACAAATGGTATAACTCTATATTGTGTACAACCAGAGAATTGAAATGTTGTGCTTCAGTTGTGTACAATGAATTGAAATGCATTCTGCTGACATGTATAATAAAGTAAAACAAATTAAAAAAAAAAGAAAACTAAGGCCCAGTGAAATTTATTAGCATGTCCTAATTGACACAGTTCTAAGTAGTAAATCTTGGGTAAAAACTACCTCCAAAAGCTTTATTCTCAAATTCTTTCCTAAGAAGCTAAATTGCTTTTATGGATAGTAATATAGTACTGTGTTTAAACACTCTATGGTTTTTCAGGGTGAAGTACTCCAGGAAAAGCCTTACCAAGATGGTGAAAGGATTAGAAAAAAAAAGATTTATGACTTATCATTTCATGTGTTTTCATTCTGAAAAACCAGGATATAGAAAATAAAATCACAGTACTGACAAGATAGACAGAAAAATTTTGACTGAGGTGGGAACTGCATTAAGTAAAGCTTCATAAGATTGGAAAGTGTGCCACTGGGAGATTGGTAAAAATATATGGGATCTTTGTACATATCCCTTTAAAAAGTTGGATTAAAAATCTAAGGAATTAGATTTTATTAGGCCCATACAAACAAATTTCTTAAGAGTATTACATGCTCCTTGAAGGGTCAGTTTGCCTCTGAGTCCTCAATTGTAAAATGGGGAGGCTGAATTAGACTATTTCTGAACTATGTTCCAACTCAAAAACTGTAACTCTAGCACTGTGTGATGATAAAAATAAGAGATGTGGAGGTAGAAAACCTTGGTCTCACTGCTTACTACTTGAATGACCATCATAGATTTGGTTCCCTGAGAAACAGACTCTAAGAGATTTGTGTGCAGGTGGTTTATTGGGGAACAACATAAGAAGAGAGTTTGAGAAGTAGGCCGAGTAGAGTGGGCATTTGAACTATGATGTAATTGTAATAAATGTTTCATCCATTTTTTTAATGGGGAAACTCTGTAACTGGGATAACCATTTAAAATAGTCCTGCCTGAATTAATAGGCTTTTTAGCCAAGGTAGGATCTCAGGGATGAAATTTACCCTCCCCCAGAAACAACTGATAAAACAGAAAGTACACATGGAAAAATAGTTTTCAAGACCCTGACATCAAGCAATGAAGGATGAGCCTATGTGAGATAAGAAATTCAAAAGTAAGTTCTGGCCTGGTGTCATCTTTTATTAAATAGTGGGAAAGTTGGGCTGGCATGAATTTAGGTCTAGGATTATTGCCTGTTCCTACCATCCAATCATGGGTGCTATACTGAGAGGGTGTTACCTCAGTGTGGGGAAATAATTATCTCTATATTAAATACTGATCTGGTCTCATTTAAAAGCAAGACTTAAAAGAATCAAGCTTTTCCTAAGCAATTTGACCGAATCCTGGAGCAAAATTTAAGAACACAAGCACATCCAGCACACAAAAATGTAAACTTACCAATGTCTAACATCAAGTAAAAGATGACCAATAATTCAGACAAGTAGAAAATTGTGATCCATGAAAGTAGAACAATCAATCAGAATCAGTCCAGAACTGACACAGATATTAGAATTAGCATATGAGGACATTAAAATAGTTATTATAACTATATCAAAGATATTTAAAAAGACAAGTAGAAATATGGAAGATATAAAAATATTCAAGTCAGTCTTATAGTGATGAAAAATAGTGTCTGAGATTAATAGACCTTAGAGGAGAATAGTAAATTAGATATTGCCAAAGAGAAGTTTAAAGAACCTCATAGTATGTTAATAGAAAGTGTCAAAAATGAAATAGAGAATAAAATATCACAAAATAAAAATAGCATCAGGGAGTTATGGGATTACTTCAAATGGCCAAATATACAAGTCACTGAAGCCTCCAAAGGAGAAAAAGAGGAAACATTTGAAGAAATAATTGCTAAAAAGTTTCTAAATTTAGTACAATCTAATAAGCCTCAAGAACAAGAAAAAGAAGTAAAACCACACCAAAGTGCCTCATGATCAATTTTATTAAAGCCAATAATAATACAAAAATCTTAAAGCAGCCAGAGATAAAAAACATGGTAGTATTGAGGAACGAAGGTATGAATGACAATACATTTTACATCAGAAACAATGCAAAGTAGAAAACAGTGGAATAACATTTTAAAGAACTGAAAGAAAAAGCTGGCAACTTTGAATTTGATATACAGTGAAAAATATTTTTCAAAAATGAAGGCAAACTAACCACCACCACAACAACAACAACAAAAGAATTCAGCAGAACTGCATCACAAGATATGTTAAAGGAAGTTCTTCAGACAGAAGGGAAATGGCCCCAGATAGAAATCTGAATGTGTACTAGAAGTAGAAACTACACAGATACATGTATGTGATATTTTTCTGTTTATCTAAATGTTTTAAAAATAATTGGCTGTTTAAAGCAAGATTATAAAAATGTATTATAAAATGTACAGCATATATCAAAGCAAAAAAATGGGGGTATTTAAGCTATGTAAATATGATATGATTATTGATAAAGTAAGTTTAAATCTATCATCTTGCCATTTGTTTTCCATTTTATCATTTTTCTTCATTTTACATCTTTCTAGTTTACTGATACAGAAGGCACTCTTTTTTTTTTACCTTGATGTATAAAAGATAAACAACAAATGGAGTGAACCCTATAATTGTCACATGAACAGTTAGAAAATCCTGTAAAACACAAAATAGGAAACAGTCGTTCACTAATCCCAATGTAAAGAGGGTCTAGTAAATTGTGGTTGGGTCAGTGCCTTCTAGGTTTTATTTATTTATTTATTTTCTATATAATTGTGCTTCTAACCAACACTAGAGGCAAGATTAACAGAATCTCCTATTCTGGGTTAGGTGGACCATGGTTCAACTATCTCAGCATTTTCCCAGAAGAAATCAGATTCACAAAATGAAACTTATCAAATCAGAAGTTTATTATGTAAAACTACACATCTTAACGCACTGCACTTTCACGACTGACAACTCCGGGGACAGGAAGGAGGGGTGCAGCCAGACAAGAGATTATATAGAAAATGAGCATCGTGTATGTGTCTTTGTATTTCAGTAATGCTACTGCAGGGGGATATAAAACCAGGCTTCAGACTCCAGAACAAAAGAGACATTTTTTCCCCATCTCATTTGGTCCCTCGACGCTGTCTAAAGTAGCGATTGTAGGCAGCATTGTATCCGTACATCGTGGCATAGCGTTCGCACAGTCTGAAGTCATCACAGGCTTCCCGATTGATCTCATAGGCAGGCTTGCTGCGCTCTCGGACCCTGGAAAAGCAGAAAGAGGCCCAAATTGAGAGGCACAAAGAAAGCCAGGAAATAAGAAAGAGGAAAAGTGAAAAAAAGAGAGTACGGGGAATATTGGAGAGAGCCATTTCCCCCAATGTGAAGAGACATTTGCAGAATAGGGAGGGAAGGCAGAACAGTTTTATTTATTTACATATTTTAAATGAAAACAGAACTATTCTCTCTGTCCTTTCCCTCCTCCTTCTCTCTCTTCATCTTTCATAAGAGTCTTCTAGCTATTCAGTTGTTTTCTGTAGACTGGCTTGAAATCAAAGAATTTTAAGACATAATTAAATATCTATGATGAACTCTGTGATAAAACCCTTTTTCTCACTCTAATCAGACAGGTGATGCTACGCTGTAAAATATACAACATACTTGTAGAGACCCTCAACAAGTTCTGTTACCCACCTTTCTTGGGCTTTAGCTCTCCATCTCTGCTGTGGGGACATAAAGGTGTTAGCGTTCCTTCTGTTAATGAAGGGATCTGAAAACAGAAAAATAAATGAATACAACTTTAGGAAAACAGTAGCTGAAAATATTTTTATGAATATCCCATACAAATTTATTTGAAAGGAAATACATTTCTTTTTTAATATGTATTTTCTTCTTTATATATGACAGCAGAATGCATTATAATTCTTATTACATATATAGAGCACAATTTTTCATATCTCTGGTTGTATACACAGTATATTCACACCAATTCATGTCTTCATAACTGTACTTTGGATAATAATGATCTTCACATTCCACCATCATTAATAACCGCATGTCCCCTCCCTTCCCCTCCCACCCCTCTGCCCTATCTAGAGTTCATCTATTCCTCCCATGCTCCCAATAAACTTCTTATTTCTCATAAATTCATTGAACTTTATGTCATCAGAGATAGGCCAAAATCAAAGCAGAGGATAAAGCCTATTCCATAAACTGCCTGAGCCAAATAAATAACTCATTTAAGTGTCTTAGAGACTTGTCACACAGGCCACAGAATTTTTCTTTGGTTCGTCTTTGGCAATGACTTTGCCTTTCTTGCTTTTGGTAAATCCTACTCTCTGTGTTTTTAATTTATTTGAGGACAAATTTTCTCTGTCCTCAGGACTTAGAAAACATAACTTAGATTACCATTACTGAGCAGTTTAAACACTAAAAATAATGAACAAATACCACACTCAGTCTTTGTAAGTCCAGATATTCAACAGCATTCAGCTTAAAGCTGACACCATAGTCTGTCAGCGGACTTGGCCTTCCACTCTGTACTTTACCATTTGTCATTTGTCCTAGTTTTCCATTTGTGTGGTGGATGTGGTGCCAACTTAAAATTTCCAAATGAGATCGTATGGCTCCTAAGCATGTTGAATGCAGTTTAAATGTCATATTATACTATTCCAAGCTTTAAATATTGCTCATTTGGTGGTTTTTACAGTCATTGGATTTTTATATTTTCCTTAGTTTTCCAAAGGAGGCCCTCTTTGTCCTCCTTGTTATGTCTTACCAGTTCGTTTATTTAAAAACAGGGAGAAAATTCTTTAATGCAGGAAATTTAAAATTGGGAAGTCAAGTATTCACTTACTAATTTCATAGGATTCCATGCTTTCATGGGATTCTGGAATTTAAAAAAAAAGATTTCATTATATAATTAGTTTTCAGACACTGCAATGGTCTAAATTAAGGATAGATGGAGAGGAAAGAATCAAAAAATATGAAGAATATATTTAGCCATGTGGTTAATACAAATTTCAGGAATCTAGGACTTATGAGCTGTTTCCCTAGCTCTGTCCTTGCTGTGGACATCTCTATCCTTGTTTATCTGATGTCAAAAGAGGTAGTAGCCTGTCTTGGCTAAGATTTCCCAAGTTCTATGAGGTCTTAAGTAAAATAAGACATGTTAGGTGCTGAACAGAAGTCTCCAGAGTGCTTTCTCTTCTGATTTATTCAGAGCCTGTTTGAGAATTGGGTCAAGGAAGTTACAGGGAATATAGAAAACAGCCAGGCCTCTCCAGGCAGGAGAGCTCCAGAGCTCTTGCTCTGCTGGGCTTTACCAGGACAAGTTTCTAAGAGGTTCTGTAAGCCTCATAGGAATGTGTGTTAAATTGGCAGCTGCAGAAACCACTGGATCCAGAGAAAACTTGTACGGGGCACAATGCCAATGCAGAGGATGTCAAAGCAGAAGATTCTTCTTTCTACTGCTCTCCTGAGCACAGCAGGTAAATCTGACAATAAAAGGCATAAATATATACATCTCTATATATGTGCAAATTAGTTTTCTTGAAAACTTAAAAAGGGCATGACAAAATAAATCTCCTTATGCAGAAAATTTGTGAATAATTTCAAGGGTAAGGAGCAGAATACTTAGCGTTGTTAATGCAATTTAGGCTTAAACCTGCTAAAAGATCCAGGTAATTGAAGCAGAATTATGTAAACAGTTTCACTTGAAATTTCCTTCTATACTTTTTGCATAAACACAGTTATATTTAACAACATAGAAACCAGAAAAAAAAATATTCATTTTTTGACAAGAGAAGTTACAAAATAGATTTTTTCCCCCCTGGAATTCTTTAAATGTAAAACTGCTTTAAAATTAATTCACTGAACAAATGTAGCAAGTTCATGACATTGTCCTGTCCCCAGAAAGGGCTGTACTTAGTATTTCCTGTGCAAACTGGTTTTCCTAAAAGTAAAAAATTCAACCAATATCTTTAAGCCATCAATCCCAAAGTCTAAATCCATAGCCTTAAAAATGAGAGCGCAGGGGCTGGGAATTTGATATCTTCTTCCTAAAATATCTAAGTTTCTAGGTGTACCACTGAAAGGATTTAACTGTTAAGTTCTTATAAGTGCCTAGATATTTTACAATATAAAATAGACTTGTTGGAACTGATTGGTATCCCCTGAGACTCAGAGAGAAAAGGAGAGGAAAAGTGGAAGTAAACAGAAGTCAGAGGCAGGAAAGGAAAAAGAGAGACAGCAGGGAGGGTTTCTCACCATAACACAAAGTTGCCACCGCTAAGGCAGCCACAATGGTGAGAAGCAGCAGGCTCTTCATGGTCTCTTGGGCGTGCTGTGGGTGGGTCTCTGTCTTGCACAGCAGCAGTAGGCAGAGGCTCCTACAGGCTGTTAGGGAAAGCCTGAGGGGTTTTTATAAGAATTGGAGCAGCTGAAAGGGGAGGAACAAGTGGGAGGGGGCTGGAAAAGGTGGAGGCGGGTTGGCACTAAACTAACACTGGGACTTTTCCCAAATATTCATTCCTTCCAGATATTATCTACTCAGAGTGGGCAGTTTTCCCTCACTCCTGGTCCTGGCTGTGCTACAGCAGGATGCTGCCCTGGTGAAGAAGTTGTGGACACCCTATGTTTGGGGCCAGGCCTGGGCAGAGATCCACAAAGAGGGGAGTTGCCACAAACAAATGTTTGCTTTTCTAATTTCTTCTCTGATCTACCCTCCTGGCCCTGACTGCTGGCCTTTGGGGCTTGATTCACAGACAGAGCCACAGTGTTCTGTTTGTTCCCTAGATGGAGGAGTAGGACAGGTCCCTGGGGGGAAAAGAACCTCACTTCCTAACTGGCTACAACTTAGACATCTTCACAGTAGGGCTGAATTACTAATCCTAGACCCCATGCACCTTTTGCATTTTTCCAAGGGCTCAGCTGGCTGGCCAGAGATCCCAGAGATCTCATCAGTTCTGTTTGTTAAATTAGCTCCCTTGTAACTTATCCAGTTTTGTGGTGCTAGTCCAAACCTGTGAGGTAATGTTCTCTTAGGCTGATATCCTTGATGGAGAAAGTGCAACAAGGAGAAGAGGGTTCTCATTTTCTGAAAACAATGTATTGCTAATTAATTCAAGAGGCTTTTAGTGAGTGGCAGAGAAGGTGCAAAGTACTTGGTTAGATGCTGTGTGGGGGCTACAAACAAGACACACCCCTTAGTAAGTAGTAGCTCCACACTATAGGCTTTGCTCTTTGGCTATAGTGTATCTTCACACACAAGTCTTCACTTTTACCATACACTGAGGGTCCTGGGGTGCTATGACTTTTCTTAAGGAGGATTTCCACTTGGTGCCTGTGGGTATCTTGTAGATTTTTCTTTCTCTTTCCTTCTTTTCTACCTGATGTACCTCTGTCCCTTGGTAACCCAGGAGTTTTCTTTGCAGACAAACAGACCTGAGTCTCAGAGCAGCTGGGGAATCTCCAACTCTTAAGTGGAACGGCAAAAGGACTGAGCTGCCTTGAAATAAATCAGAACAGATTTATTTCAAGGAGCAGTGATGGACCACTGGACAGAGTCTCCCACCTTGTGAAGAGCTTTTAAAAATATTAAAGGGTTCCCTGTTAAAGCAAAATAGCTTAATTGTAATCTGGAAGATTAGTGAGTTCTGAGGGACTAATAAAATTCAGGTTTTCCTCCCAATTTTTTTTTCACATTAAAACAAATTCTTTGTGATAAAATCTTCAAGATGATCTCAAAGGAAGACAAGGTATGTCTATCCCTGACAAATTCAACCATCACAATGTCCACTAACAAGATTGTGGTCATTTCTCTCTTTAAATCACAAACTCTCTTTCAGGGTTGCTCCTGGGTCCCTTTTCCAATATGAACCACTCAAATAACTATGTTATCAACAAATAATTTAAAGTGCAGGAGCCATTTTCCCACATTGCATGGATAAGCATTGTATATAAAATCAGCTCAGTTAACATAATATTACACAAGTACAGGTCCAATGTTTCATCCTTAATATAGAAAGTTTTTCATGACCTAATCCTATTTCTAGAATTAAGGAGAATTCTTTCCTTTTCCCAGCTATAAACAAGTGATTTTTAAAAAAAAAAGTTTAAAAAAAAAGTTTTTTGGTCTAGGCTGCTTAGGGCTTGCTAAGTTGCTAAGTCTGGCCTTGAACTTGCGATCCTCTTGCCTCAACCTCCTGAGCCACTGTGCCCAACTTAATAAAGTAAAATTTTAATCAGTACAAATATAGTGTTATATTTCAATACATATAAACAAATGTATAATGATCACATCAGGATAATTGGTATATCCTTTACTGCATGCACATTAGCTCAGTCATTCCAGCCAGTTTCCAGATGTTTCCTCCATTCTCAAGTTCAAATGCAACTGTGATCTTTCAGTTTTCTGACATCATGATTATTTTTACACTCTCTGAACCAAACCTGAAAATCTAACACTTCTTTTCCCAACTAAGATTTTCATCTTTTATCACAGTTGTTTTATTACTGCTTCCACTGTATTCCTGGGCTTATAAACATTTCTCTTTACCATCTTGGTTTTTGTAAGACTCACATTTTCTTTTGGGAACTGCCTCTCACCAGTTCCTGTCTTTGCTTTTCACTGTTCTCCATCTGTACCTGAGCTCTTTTTATGGGCAATCCCATTTATATATGACTTATAAAAATTATTAATTTATAGAAGAATTCAGCGCCCTTCTTTTTCTCTTCCTCATGTCACTCCCTATCTCAAAGACAATGTTGTAGATGCTGACTTCATTCATATGCCTTTTTTTTTTTTGTAGTGGTGCTGAGAATTGAATCCAGGACTTCATATGTGTTAGACAAGTGCTCTACCACTGGGGATCTACATCCCCAGTCAAGTTGGCCGTATGTTTTTATCAAGAGGGCTGGGACTACTAAATGAATCAGGGATGGCACTTTCCAATGGAAGTGGCCAAGACAGATTCATTTGGATGAACAAAGAAGAAAAGAATGGACATAGAATAAAAGTAAAAGGTGAAAAATGAGAAGAGCCTTGCAGATTTAGTTTGCTGGATGAGTTTTAGGTAGAGTTCGAGTTATAAAGAGGAAAAAGTTGAGAAAGTTTTAGAATGTGAAAGATATTTAAAATGAGACACAGGAAAAGACAATTAAGAACTACATTGGTTGTGAAAGGATTATCTAAGATTATAAAACACTGAAAATTATCAGGAAATATTAGAATCTTAAAAATAAATTTTTATTTATAATTTTCATTTTCTTAATGGGAGTGTCTTATAAAGAGTAGACCACATGAAACTCTTACTTACGTTTGGATTTTAGATAATTAAAAACATTTCTATAACATTTTCCCTTAGTAAAGTATTAATTAGCTGAGAGGATAATTGAAGACCCTTCTAGAAGTGAGAGCAAAGATATGACACAGTTATATGATTGTCAGTTTCACAAATTTTACAGGAGTCTACTCAAGTGAGATTGGCAATGCAGAAACCTAGGCAATAGAAGTTACAGAACAATTCAGGATCTCCTATCCCATTTGCTCTCAGGAGGAAAAGAGGAGCATAGCCATGTTTGCCAAGACCAGAAGTAGCCCATGATTTTAATCATCCAACCATCCACCTGTCCATGCCTCTATCCATTCAATATATTGAGCACTTACTGTGAGCCAATTCTAGGCTGGAAATACAGTGAAAAAAACCATAAATATGGGTCCTACCCCATGCATTTAGTTTGCTTTTAGGATACAGATTGAATTGGTGGCTCCTCTTATTTAAAATTTTGTTTAGGCAAACAGCTGGCCTTAGAGAAGATCAAGGGATATGCTTTTTTATTGGGCTAACCTTGCCCAGGGGGATTCAGGAGCACCCCTGTTTCCAGGCCATTCAGAAAGACACGTATGACAAGCTGAGATAATAATGAATTCAGGGAGAGAATGGAAGAGAAGAAAAGTTGGTGAGCTGCCAGGAATGACTGTGGGGTCAAACT
This sequence comes from Marmota monax, assembly GCF_021218885.2. Taxonomy (NCBI): domain Eukaryota; kingdom Metazoa; phylum Chordata; class Mammalia; order Rodentia; family Sciuridae; genus Marmota; species Marmota monax. The sequence goes on from NW_026695227.1 coordinate 3,478,148, forward strand.
TCTCAGAAAAATGCATTTGTTGGAGGGTCAACCAAAAGAGTCATCCCATTTCTACAAGATTTCTGTGCCTAAAATAATGGCACAGGTATAATAAGGGTAATGTAATTTCCTTCCAATTCTACCTCTTCTCTCTGTCCTTGCTTATCCTTTTTCTAAACAACTCTTTTTCAGGTGGCTGAGCATTTTGTCTCTTTGAGGAATTTCCTGGTTCCCGCCAGACGTTTTTGTTTGTTTGTTTTTTCTTTTCTTTACCCTCGCCCCACCATGTTTCATGAGATTCAACTTTATTTACAGAATTATTATTTGGATAGTGTTATAGTAAGACCCATTTTCAAAAAGCTTGATTCTCAGAGTAGCATTATTGGGAGGTGGTGGAACCTCTAAGAGGAGGGGCCTAGTAGGAGGCCTTAGGTCACTGGGAGCATGTCCTTGGAGGGGATGGTGGGACACCCCCCCTCCTCTACCTCTTTACTCCCTGGCTTGTGATGTGAATAGTTTTGTTCCACCACATATTTCTGCTGTGATATGCTGTCTTCCCATAGGCCCAAAGCAAAAGGGCCAACTGATCATGGATTAGAACCTACTGTGAATCAAAATAAACCTTTTCTCTTTATAAATTTGTTATCTCATTCATTTTGTTATAGTGATGGGTAGCTAATACAGATGTTAAATATCAAATCAGAATTATACAACTATTCAAGTACTGTTATCACACACCAAGTGTTTGCTGTATACTAATTACTCTGATAATAGCTTTTTATACTCATTGTATTATTTATTTCTCATAATAATCCTATAAACTGATCATAATTACTCACGTCTTCTATATAAGGAAATAGAGGCTCAAAGAGGTTCAGTACTACACATAGAAACTAAATGGCAAAGGCAGTTCAAACACAGAGGGCTGATTGATGCCAAAGAATATGCTTTTAGTCATTGATATAACCATGAAATATTTCTCAAGGTCTGACACCTGTGTGAGTTATTTTGTGATTATGTCTATAGGTTTCCTTGAGTCCCCAGTTTCAGAGTTAAATATAAAATTATACAGCCAGGCATGGTGGCATACACCTGTAATCTCAGTGGCTTGGGAGACTGAGGTAGGATTGTAAGTTCAAAGCCAGCCTCAGCAATTCAGTGAGCAACTCAGTGAGACCCTGTCTATAAGTAAAATATTAAAATGGGCTGGGGATGTGGCTCATGGTTAAGCACCCCTGGGTTCAGTTCCGGTACCAAAAAAAAGATAAAAGTTATAAAGAGATATGCATATTTGAAGTGATAATTTCTTCAATGTCCTTTAAAACAGGACAATAGGAATTAAAGACTTACTTATTGCCACTGAAGCCCAGAAAGTTAAATGACATATAAAAACAGAGACAGAGATGAGTTTAGTATTGGATCCTACAGCCCCTATCTCTATCCCATTCTCTGCATACTGAAGTGTCTGCCCAAAATAAGTTACTTTTCAAAAAACTTTCAGCTTACTTGGAATCACCATGTCTAACTGTCATCTGACACTAATTCTGTATTGGTATAGAAAATGCCATCTCCTCGTGTCTATAAAGCCAACTTCTGAAGTTACTTATATCTCAAGAAACATTGGAAATCTAGGCTCACTTTACAAAATGCTCCTTCAACTCAAAGCAAAACAGAGAGCAAGTTCTGTGTCTCCAGTCTTGGCTTGGAAAGCCTGGCTATTTATTCATCAGATTCTGGCTGCTTTTTCTGGATGAGATGCATTGAAGTTGGAGTCTGGGTAATTTCTCCCATAATACCATTGTTGTAGTAGGAGAGGAAGGAATCCTTTTATATCTGTTTTACCTTCATTTCACACTCTGCCACATCTTTGTAGTCTGCTTTTACTATTCGAATTCACTAAGATCAAAATTGTTCTCCCTTTATTAAAAAATATGCAATACCAAAAAATGGAGCCAAGTAACATGTAGGAATTGAGGGAGATACTGGTGAGGGCTAGAGATAGGTATCTTAAGAGTAGGATTGGTGAGGAGGTGGGATGTGAGAAGCATGGTGTGACATATCCATGAGTGAGCTGGAGGCAGAGTGAGAGCATGCTTGCCATTTTTCTAAAGACATGAAGGAATGGAAGAGGATGACAGCTTTGCTACCAGATCATGGTACACAAAAGCTTGAGAGCACAGTTGTAAGTTGCAAGAAGTCATTTTAAGGATGACAGAAATGACACTCTGAACAACAGCAAGTAATTGAAGAAAATTTAAGTAAATATTATAATGAAAAAAATTGTTAAAAGAAGGTAAAAAAGGGTCACTTTCAACATTGAAATAAGAAAATATTCTTGAAATACTTTAGCCACAAGTACATATCTAAAAGGACCTTATGTCTCATCCAAGGGTACTTTTTAACTGAAAATTTAAATCTTTCTTAAGGTGACTTGAACTTCAGGTAATAAATTAACTAGAAGGAAATCTGGTAGCTGCATGAATCAGATCTACCAAATTCCTCCTGTGCTCCAACTTGAGGCATTTCACTTATTCTTCAATTGCCCTCTTGAACCAAACCAAACCAAAACAACAATAAAAATTAGGAAAGTGAGCATCCTGCAACTCCACTCCACGGTGGTGTTCTCTGCACACCCTTCTACCTCCTGGGACAGTCATCGTGTAGGCTGGCTGGGATTCTGAGGAAAGGCTCTGTGGAAGGGAAATACCCCTCTGGCTAAGGGATGTGGGCTTTGGAATAAGAAAGCCTTGATTTGGATTCTGGCTCTGCCACCTACTTTTGTGTGACATTTCACAAGTTATTTAAACTTCTGAGCCTCATATTTCTCAGTGATCCAATTAGGGATTATAAAACCCAACTTGGAACACTGTTGGATGGATTAAATGAGAGTACACAAAGAGCTCCCAGCTTAATGGCTGGCATGTCATACCATGGGGTACACCACACACACACACACACACACACACACACACACACACACAATTACATGTTATTTCAAAAACTATTGGTTCAACCTCATTGGCTTAGTGTTACTTCTGCCTCCCTCCACCATCCTGAACTTGGGGGAATAGATTGCTTGTGATAACCAAAGCAGAGGAAATGAAAAAAGTGGGAGAGACGAATCAGTGGGATTCAATCATTCTTGTCCTCTGAGAACAAAAGTCAAATTTGGAAAGCTCAGTTTGGTTCTGACACTGCCACTCAAATGGCTGTGTGACTGTTGGGCAAGTAAATTGTTTAGGTTTTTAAACAGAAGCATTGGAATAGACCTTTATAGTTTTGTGCTTCTAAATTACTGTATCCATGAAATGGATAAACGAGATAGAGAAGTCATTATGTAAGACAGTGTTTGAAGGAACATTATGTTCATAATGCAATTTTTCAAGTGGTTCTTCCAGAGCTGACTGTGTTTGGATGCCTGCACCGAGGTCTGAAAACCACTAAGAAGATATGTTCCAAAAGTTGCATTCAGATCTGTGCCTGCCAATGCCCTGTTCTCTGGGATTTCTCAATCATAGTCAAATAACTTCATTTATTTGAAATAGACGTTGATGTGCTTTAGAATCCTTGGGACAAGAAAAGCAATCTTTGCAACCTGGGTTTGCTGAGAGAAAAATCTCCTTGCCATGGAAGAGATCTGAAACTCTGCAGTTCCTCTCCTCGATTCATCATCTAGTTGTTGCAAACTAAGAGGTGAAATGAAATTCAGAAAAGCAAGTTTAAAGAGGACACAGAGGAAACATTTCCAGGGTAATAATAGGGGGAGTACGGTGTAGAGCATGTTTTTGCTGATTTAGCAAAGCAGTGAATTGACCTTGAAACAAGATGCTGTCCACATTTGATTTCTCCCTGAAAGAATTGTGATGGAGAAAAGGCCATGAGATGCAGCTAGGCTGACCCGTGGAAATTTATTTTAGCCCTGCCCTCTGGCATTGCTTTAAGAGGTCCTGGAATCAGCATTTGTTTAGATCTTGGTGGCCTCACTTCTGACTCCAGTTCTTCTAATTTATCATTCTCTGTGCTTCCTGTTTTCTCACATTCCTACATTTTTTATTTCCTGCAATTATGGAATTTTGAAACTTCTATTCTGTTGAGAGAATGAAAGGAAACTTTTTACCAGAATCTTTTTCAGTCCTACATGAGGGAGAATATGAATAGGACCAAAAGGAAGGGAAGGTAAACCGATGGGAACAAGATGTAACGGGATTTCTTGTCCCTTTTCTGAGTAAGCAATAGAAGGACAGGTGAGATGGATCTGGGTGTGGGATGAGTGAGGATGAGGGTCCGACCTGGGCACTTGCTGACCTCGTTTCTTCACCAGGCTATGAGCTCTCTAAGGCTGGCCTCTGGATCTAATTGATCTTTAAAGTTCATAACAGCTTCTCATTACATACTGAATTATGCCAATTTCCTCAAGGCATATTGAAAGAGTGGAACAGAGCCAGGGCTCTGGAGTAAAGAGGGCTCAATATGAATGTGTTCTTGCTTAAAGAAGAAAGAATTATCGTACTGAATTTTCATATTGAGTTAAAGGCCTCTAGTGTATTTTGATACTAATTGTATGATACTTTTTTGTGGAGCTTTTTTTTATTATAGCATTATAATTACACATAGTATTTGGGTTCATTGTGACAAAATCATACATGCAAGGAATTTGATTTCAATCCCCAATGCCCCCTTTCCCTTCCTTCCTCCTTCCCCCTTTTCTCTCTCCTCTCCTTTATTGACCTGCCTTTCACTCTTTATTTAATTTTTCTTGATTGTCATTTTCTTTTTTTAAAAAATTATATTTTTTTAGTTGTAGTTGGACACAATATCTTTATTTTATTTATTTTTAATGTGGTGCTGAGGATCGAACCCAGGCCCTTGCACATTCTAGGTGAGTGCTCTACCGCCGAGCCACAACCCGAGCCCTTGATTGCTATTTTCTACATATGCATACAGGTGAAATCTTTTTGGTACATTTATAAATGTATATAACATGATATTGCTAAATTCATTTCTATTTTTACCCCTGTCCCTCTTTCCTCCCTCCCTCTCATTCTCCTTCTATTTCAGATCTTCCCTGTATCTTTGTGATATCCAATCTCTTCACCTGCCACCTTCTTTCCCTAATTTGCTCTAGCTTCTACATACTAGAGAAGACATTTGACACTTGATTTTTTTTTTGAGTCTGGTTTATTTTACTTGACATAATCTTCTCCACTTCCATTCAAATGCCATAATTTCACTCTTCTTTATAGCTGAGTAAAACTCAATTATGTGTATGTACCACATTTTCTTGATCCATTCATCTATCCATAGGCATCTGGGCTTGTTCCATTACTTGGCTATTGTGAATTGGGTTGCTATGAACATTGAAGTTATTATATGGCTACAGTATGCCAATTTTAGTTCTTTTGGATAAGTAGGGAGAGTGGGACTGCTGGGTCATGTGGTTCCATTCCTAGTTTTTTGAGAGACTCCACATTGCTTTTCATAGTGGTTGTACTGATTTGCAGTTTTATGTAATTTCCTTGCAGAATACTGAAGTTGTCTGCTTACATGATTGCATTCAGCTTTGGATTTTAAGCTCTTCAAAGGAAGTCAGGGTTGTGTTTTATTCATTTTTGTAGCCCTCGTCCCTTACACTTCCTCAAGCACACAGTAAGTGCTCATTTGTGTTTCTTGAACTGAGCTTGTCTGCAAACCTAGTATAGCACTCGAACACCAGAAAGGTTCAATATAGTTGCTCTTAGCAGTCTACTACAATAGTCTCAAAATTTTAGCTGAAAATATCCTTGCCTTTCAATTGTAGAATAAATTCAATTTTTTGTGAAGGTAGGAAATGACTGTAATGGAAATACTAAATAATTATAGAGTACACTCAAGGGGGCAAATGCTGTTTCACTCTGATTTTTTTTTCTACTTTTGGCTTGTTTAGCAATCCAACTATTACATTAAAATGAATATCCTTTTATAAGATAACAACACTTCTAAAAATAACATTGCAAAAATAAATTATAATATAATTTGTCTTAAAGGAAAATCTCAGTGAAACCTTTTGAAAAGCAAGAATTCCTCCAGAAAAGTAAAAGTAAAAAAAAAAAGTTTTCATATTGTGTTTGGGATGTAGATTCCCCTCCATGTGTTTTTCTTTCCATTGGGGTTTTCACATCTCAGTTACTGGAGTAAACCTGTGTGTGCCACATGAGGTTGCATACAGAAGCTGACTGTGTGTAGCAGTACCAAATGTCTGCAGGTTCTGGATAAAAGAAGTTCAATTGAAAGAAAATAAGAAGCTATGAAGATTGCCAAAATTGTAGAATCAATTAATTTAATTAGCTACTTTTTCATGGCCTTGATATGAATAATTAATATTTATTAAGAAGTGTTTCAATTCTTTCTTTTCTCACTTTTTTTTTCTGGCCCATCAAAACAAGCCTCTCATCTATGCCAGGTAGTTAAAAACAAAACACAACTTTTGGGGTAAAAAGGAAAAAAAATATGAATGTAGTATCTATAAGTTAATTCCTGAAAAAGAATATGTCTTTCCTGAAGTTTCTCCCTTCTCATCCATAGTGAATAGCTGAAGTGAAGAAAATTTTGTCTCACTTTCCCTTTTCCAAGAAGTTGTGCTGTATTTGTTGGAATGAATGTCAGTACTTCTTCCTCATCCTTGGATGACGATACCATATAAACTCTCTCACAAGGTCAGCAGCCAGAGCTGGAGGATTTCTGGGGATACATGTTTTGAAGCCAAAGTTTTTGGGAATAAATAGGAACTCAGACACAGATATTGGCTCTTCTCTATACCATGGACTCTGGAAAAAGCTGTTTAAATGCTTAGTTTAATATTCTGTTGCCAGAAATTAATCAAATGGACAATGGATTCAAAAATAAAAATGTTCCTGGAACAAGTGAAGGTCAGTTTTGACCTTAGCTAATCTGGCAACTGCACTTGGATTTCTCAGACCCCATGTTTGATCTTTGTATTATGCCTTGTACTTGGACTCACCCCTTCTAAGGCCAAGCACAGTTCATCTGACTAGAAATTTTCCTGTGCAGCCTCAAAGATAAATGAAAACCCTGACTCACTTCTCATCTGCCAGTGTGTCTTTGTGTTGCATTAAAATAAAGCAACAACTTAGGCTGCTGTGGAGAGATTGGCAAGATTGACTTGCAGGAATGGTTTCCATATGGTGTAAGATTAGTTGCTCAAACACAGGGCAGTTAAAGAATCCTGAGGTATTTTGTGTGTCCTAAAAGAAAGGTCAAGAGAGAAGAGATATTAAGGCATATCAATGATTCTCTGTATAGAATCATATAGACCTTGGCACATATCCTATTCTTTAAACTATCCAGGTCTTTTTAAATGATGCTTTAAGGAAAAAATTGCCACTGACAGTATGCACCAATGTTTTAAAAATAAAATGTATGCATAAAGGGAGCAATTTTTTATTACCTTTACATCAAATATAAGCACTTTTGATGAGGTCCAGGAATTAAAGGTATGCAAACAGCTGAACAAATCTGTAATTTTGGCCTCTTAAAGGTCAGATATTTCTAGAGCTCTAAAATTCAATACGTATATTGTGTTAGTTAGCTTTGCATTGCTGTGACCAAAATACCCAACAAGAACATCTTAGGCAACAGAAAGTTTATTTTGGCTCATGGTTCAGGGGTTTAGTCCATGGTCATTGGAGTCCATTGCTTTGGGTCCAAGGTGGGCAGAGCATCATGGTGGAAGGGTGTGGTGGGAAGCTGCTTAGGACATGGTAGCTATGAGGAGGGAGAGAGAGAGAGAGAGAGAGAGAGAGAGAGAGAGAGAGAGAGAGAGAGAGAGAGAGAGAAATGGATCACAGGGAAGATGTACCCTTCCAGAGCATACCACTAGTGACCCGCCTCTTCCGGGAGATACCTCATATCCAAACCATACTTATATGGATATAAAATATAATTTAAAATGTTATCTTGATATAGATAATGTAATTTATTTTTATAAAGTACTTATGGGGAAACAAAGGCTCAGAGTTGTCAGTTGAATCTGACCAGAAGCTTTCATGCCTTGAGCCTTACCTGACTTAAAATATTTGTTCTTAGTGTGCATATTTATTTTGTGTATATCATTTGCTGTAGATTGCATATCATTCATATTAGATTATTAATATCTGAAGAGTAAAAATTAAGTTCAACTCATATCTGTATGACCATACAACATGTTACATTGCTTAGCAAACAGTAAGCATTTAATAATTCTTTGCTATATTGAATTGACAAATACAAGTTAATACATTATGAAAGGGCAACATCTATGCATAAATAATGATATTTTAATAATTTGTTCATTTATTCACAAAACAATTATGATCTACATACTCTATACTCCATACTGTTTTAGAGTTGATATCTTTCCAGAAGAAAATTACATTTTATAGAGTAAGACAGGAAGACAGTAAACAACTAATTATAATACTCTGAGAAAATTTTTGATTGATTGTGTAAAAGTCATTATAAACAGACAAAACATGAAAATATAACCAAGATAAACATGAATGCATCTCACATTTGACATGTGTGTACCTCATCTTGCACCTTGAAATAGATCAAAGAAGAAGTTACACAAGTTATCAGGTAAATAGATTCTAAACCTGGGTATTTTAAATTCAGAAGCTGCATATCAAAGAAACAATACCCATTGTTTTTCTAACACATTTAAAAAAATAACCTACATCATGACATAAAGGAAGCTTTGATAATTCCAAAGCATCAATATCATATAAGCTGCATGTTCTGATCATGATGCAAAAAAATTCGAATTCAATATCAAAAGATTAGCTCAAAAACTCCCAAGCATTGTGAAATTAAATAGCATATTACTGAATAATCCCTAGGATAAAATAAGATAAAGGAAAAAAGAAAGTAACACTTAGATCTGAATAATAATGAGACTACTACATATCCAAATTTGTGAGAACCAATTGAAGGGAAATGTATAGCATTATTGTATTACATACATTAACTGGAAAGCAAATCAGGTTGAAAATAAGTGAGCTAAGAATGCAATCCAAGAAGTTGGAAAAAGAACAGAGCAACCCAAGGAAAGGAGGAAAGAAATAACAAGGCTGCAATAAGAAAATCTGTGAAAAGGAGAACAAAATGTAATAAATAAAATTATAAATTCATTGTTTACATGACAAATAAGAGAGACATCTCTGCAAATACAAATGTAGTAAACCCAAAAGTGTCCTGAGAAAAATTAGGAATTTTTAACAAATCAATAAATGTCAAAGAAACTAAAATGTCAGTCAAATACCTCTCCCCCAAATCTCCCAGGCCCCGATGGCCTGTAAAGTGTAGACCTATGACTATGAATACGTAGACCTATGATACTATTTTTGAAAAATAGTATCTATTATATAAAAGTTGTTCACAGAATTAAAACAAAAAGTTAAGGATGTTTAACTCATTTTGGGAAACTAGTGAGCTCTTGATTTTAAGACTAGATAAAAACACTACTGAAGAAAACACATTTACAGGCAGCAATATGGAAGCTGTTCATACTAGATTACTAAATAAAGCATTCGCTAACAAAATCCAAAAAATTGAATTAAAAATTAGAAATTATATATACTGGTCAGGTGGGCTTATCCCAGGAACTGAATTTTTTTTAAAGCACTAAAAAAAGTCTATCAATGATATTCACCACATACTAGATAATAAGAAAAAAATCATATAGCATCTCAATTGACGAAGAGAAAACATCTAATGATGTGTATCTTTTTGATATATATGTGAAATATGCTACTAGCTAGAAGAATATATGTATGATATATAAAAATATTATTAAGTTAGAGATAGATGAGAAATTCTTTAAATTGGTAAAGGTTATATAATAAAAATTTACAGAAAACATTCCTCCTAATGCACAAAGTAGAGATGCATTTTAATTAGAACTAAGGATAAGAAAAGAAACCTCCTGTTATCACTATAATTTTTCATCAGATTGGAAGACCCAAACCATGTTATATAGACAGAAAAGACATAAAATTGTGAAAGAGAATAATAAACAGTTTTTGGAGACAATATTATCAAATAACCTAAAAATTAATTGTTAAATCAACAAATTATTAAAAGTAGTGAGTTTTGCCACCTTGCCTATACAAGAGCAACTGACATTAATATCTACATTTATCTGTAGCAACAGTAACTAGAAAACAAAAGAATGGTATACATGTCACAATATCCACAAAAATTTTGAAATCTACTTAAGTTAATTGAACAAAGAATACATGGAATCTCTATGAAGAAAATTCTGAAAGTAACAATAGTGATGGAAGGTAATCTAAATTGATAGATACATCTTTTATACCCACAGGTAGAATGATTTTCTGTTATAAAAATATCAGTTTTTCCTGAATTTAATCTATAAGCTCAAAGCAGTCAATTAGAAACTTTGAGATTTCATAAAGATAATCTCAAAAGTTTTTTATTTAATTTTTCACATGTGGGTCTTCAATCCATCTGGTAATATTTTCATATGGTGTAAAGTAGGGTCTAATTTTGTCTTTTTCCATATGAATGTCTAATTTTCGGAGCCCTTTTGATGTAATATTCCATTCTCTCCGCATTGATTTGCAATGTCTTCAAGCTCCCATAAAAGAGAATCTACATCTAGTTTAAGTGTTTCATTATGTTGTCCTTGTCCCCAAAATGTATCTTCTAATTTTCCAAAAAATTTCAAAGCTATCTAGAAGAGGAAGTACATGGTTTGGATATTGTTTGTCCCTCAAGTTTCATGTTCTAGAAATTTAGTCCCCAATGTAACAATATCAAGAGGTGGCAAGAACTTCAAAGGCACTTTGGTCATGGGCCCTCTACTATCATGGAAGGATTAATAGAGTTCGTGTAAGAGTGAGTTAGTTTCCATCAGAATGGGTTTTTATAAGCTAATTTGGCTTCCTCAGCTCACTTTTTTTGCCTGTTTTCTTACCTTGTGACCTTTTCTGAATGCACGGGCTTGCTTTTCCACCATAATGTCCTTACTAGAAGCCAAAAGATGCTGGGGTACTATGCTCTTAAACTTCTAGAAGTGTGAGCTAAATAAGCCTCTTTTTCTTTACAAATTACTAAGCCTCAAGTATTTTGTTATGATAACAGAAAACGGACTGAGACAAGTTCTCCCCCTTTTGTTCTTAAAATTAGTTTGGCTATTCTTGATCTTTTAACTTGTCATATAATTTTTGATTAATTTGACAAATTTTATTTAAAATATTACTGGGATTTGAAATTTTACTTTAAAATTTGAAATTTTACTTGGCTTTATTGATGAACTTTGGAAGAAATGACATCTTTAGAATACTTAATCTATTCATTTATAGTCATCATGCATTTTAACATTCCTTTAGTTATTCTATATTTTTCATAAAAATTTACAACTTTTCCCATGAAGATCTTTTATGCCTTTCTTTTAATTTATTGTGAATTTTATTGTTTTTGTGAATGGCATTTAAAAAAATTATGCTTAGATATAATTTCTGTTAGTGTATTTAGGAACACTGGATTAAAAAATATGCTGTTTATATAATCTGATAATTTCATTGAGCTCTCATATTAATTTTAAAACTTTGCCTATAGATTCTTTGGATTTTCTACATAGGCAATTGTCCAATCTATAAATGTTGACAGTATATTTCTTTTAAAATAATATATCTTAAATTTATCTTTCTTGTTTTGTTGCCCTGGTAGGAATATGTTAGATGGTGTTTATCCTTGCATTGAAAGAAAATGCTTCTAAGACCAACCTGATGATAATGTGATATGTTTTCAGGTTGTTTTTTTTTTTTTAATGGATACCCATTAACAGGAGGATCATCTTAATTTGTTGAGTTATTACTTTTTAAAATCAAGTGGTGTTGAATTATATCCAATACTTTCTTCTTTATTGAGATATCATTCTCTCTCCACTCATATCTCAATACAATGAGTTATTATGACCAATTTTCTAACATTAAGCCATCTGTGTGCGATTAGAATATCTTACTTGTTCATGATACATTAATTTATACTAATATTTTTAAAAAATTTTTTATTAAGATTTTGTTAGAATTTTATTTGAGATTTTTGCTTTTGACAAGAGAAATAGGCCTCTGACTTTCCCTTAATACACTCTTGGCCTGTTACCCTGGCCTTATAGAATGAGTTGTGGAGATTCTTTTTCTTTTAGTTTTCTGTTATAGTTTATATAAAATAGGAATTTTTTAAATTATAAAAACATTTCAAATATTTTTTCTATTTTGACTTGTGAATTATTGTAGCAGTGTTAAGAGTTTGCTGAACATATTGGTTTAAAAATCTTTTTTTGGGGTGGGGGTGATAACTGCGGTTTGAACTCGGGTGCACTCAACCACTGAGCCACATCCCCAGCCCTATTTTACATTTTATTTAGAGACAGGGTCTCACTGAGTTGCTTAATGCTGCACCATTGCTGAGGCTGGCTTTGAACTCCTGATCCTCCTGTTTCAGCCTCCATAGCAGCTAGGATTACAGGTGTGAGTCTCCGTGCCTGGCTTGGTTTAAAAATATTTTGATATTGGTTTTTAATTTTATTGCATATTGTTCAGGGAATGTGGTCTCTATGATATTTATTTTTAGGTATTTTTAAGACTTTCTGTCTAGGCTTAGTTTATGATCAATTTTTATAAATGTTACGTATTTGTCTAAAAATTATTCTTTAATTGTTGAATGCAGAGCTGCATTTATACTAATTTTAGCAAGCATATTATTGAATTATTTATTAATTAAATTATTCAATGCCTATCTTGGCCAAATCAAGTTATTTTTCTTGTTGATTAACCCATTAAGGATTAAAACTCCAGTTCTAATTGCAGATTTCTCAAATCTTGCATTTTTTTGCAATTTTTGTTTTATGTGTTTTGAAGATGTATTTTTAGGTACTATGAATAAATTCAGAATTTTTATAGTTTCTATCTGTGAATTTTTCTTCAAATTATCACTACTGATATCATTATCTCTCTTTGCCTATAACAATACTTTCCCCTTTAAAATTTCTGATAACTTATATTAATTTAATTTAGCTATAATAGTTTTCCTTATCTAAGTATTCAGTTGGTATGACTTCTTCCATTTTTTATTTCTTTATACTTTTATAAATCCTTATATCCTGTTCAGCTGTCTTGTTAATGCGCATTGAGAGATTTTAAAAATCAAGTTAATTCCCATTTACTGTCATTACTAAAATATTTAAATTTATTTCTAAGATTTTATTTGATAAATCTTTAATACTTATTTTACAACTTTTCTTTAATGCATCCATTGGCCTATGTGGGACTTATTTATTCCATTTTATCCCTTTATTAACTTTAAATCTTGCATATTATATCTAATCTTTACAAGTGTTTCCCTGAATTACTAATATATATATTTACGTATAATAAATATAATAATCCAAAATTAACCAATATTTCTACATATCTCTTGAACAACACAAGGTTATTAAAAGATTTCAATGCTTATTGAAGTGTTCCCATAATTAGTCACTATTATAATTAATGCTTTATATATGGTCATTGTTTTGTTAACATGTATCTTTACCAGTCTCTTTGCATTCATTTTTCCTGTCTTTGAACAATTTTCTGAAGTAAATCTTCTTTCAACAAGTATTTGTGAATAGTGAGCAATTATAGTAGTTCTCAAAAATGTGTATTTTTTGTCTTTCCTCTGAAAAGATAGTTTATGGAGGAATAAAATTTTAATTTGAAAGCTGCTTTCTCTCATACTTTGAGGATGTTTCTTTTCATCATTTTTTCTGGCTCCTTTTGATGCTGTTGTAAAATCTGAGGTCAGTCTGATGGCTCTTCTCATCAATGACTTTTAGATTATTCTCTAATTCTTTAGGATTACATTTCACTATGATGTGGGTATATGTGGCTGCATTTTATCTACATGGCTGATGAGTGCACTTATCTGATCTAATATTTATGTCTTTCTTCAATTCAGGCATATCTTACTTAAGGCTTTATATCTTCAAATATTACCTCTGTTACACCATCTTAAGTGCCTCCTTCAACTTTTACTACTTTTTGTTGGATCTTCTCATGCTCACTGTGTTCTCCATGGGTCCATTTCTTTATCTCCTGGCTGAATTCTAAGTAGTTTGCTAAAATCTTTCCTTCTTGTTTATTATATCTCCTAATTCATGCTTCTGGTGGTTATTTTTCTCATATGTTTTATAACTTTAGATAATGAATGTATCTTATTTGGGCTGTTATTAAGTGCCCAAGTGGGTAGAATTTCATGTTAATTTATCAAGTTGGAAATTTTGAACACAAAGACAGTATACATTTAGAACCCAGTCTCATCTGCAGATTCATTTGGTTCTCATGTGATATTGTTTTCCCTTCCAGATACCAACAAGCATCCAAGCAATCTTTGTTTTGGTAGATGAACTTTTTTCTGGTCATTTATTATCTCATTTGTGCAACAATATTTACTGCATATTAATCTTGTACACAATGTGCTAGATGCTAGCTCTTTCAATACCAAGATGTGTTTGGCACAGATCTCAAGAATCTCAGTGTGCATAAAAGCTCAGTTGGATACTTAGATATCACAGTAGCAAGCACATAGAGGTATCTGTTTCTTGAGGAGGTGTAGAACCTCCTCAAGAATTAGTTATTGGGCTCAGTCTGTACCAGGGCCTGCAGACTGTACTTCCTTCTTCAAAATCCTGAGCCCGAGAGTTTTGTTTGTATGTTTTTAACTTTTCAACCTGGAAGGAATGAAAAATTGGCATGGTCTGTCTGTGCTGTTCATTTCTCTAGGTTTTGTAAAGTTCCTCAGCTCAATCTAACCTGGACTAATGACCTTCCACCTACGTCAGAGGTCTGTCATGATGCAGTTTCAATTTAGGCTGCTTAGAATATGAAAAAAGAGTGGAACAAATATTAGAGGTTTACTCTTCACCAGAAATGGTTATTTGGGAAAATACAACAAGACATGCTGATCAGTACCTTTCTTTATGGCTACTAGTTTATCCATCTGTATTAAGAGTAATGAAAGAGACTTACAAGGATGCATTCAACTGTAATAATATAACCAGCATCTCACAGCTACTTCCTGTGTCCAAGTGTTTCTATAGGCTACCTTTTCAGCTATCCATCTCCACTTTCCAGTCACATGTATTATTCTTAGACATGGACTAACCTCACCCATTTATACTGATTTCTAATTACAGACATCGTTTGCTTCTTTCCTAGGGCACACATTCATTTTCAGCATAGGAACCATTTCTCTTAAATTGGTTCATTAATACTTTTTTTCAATTTAATGTGATATTCACTAACATTCATTTTTCAAACCATCTATTTATTAAGCCCCTCTTATGTATAGGCACTGGTCTAGGCACCAAGAATACAGCACTGAGCAAAGTGGGCAAAACCTCTGCTCTCAGGGATCCATTCTAGAATAGGAGACAAACACTAACCAAATAAAAATCAGTCATTTTATATGATGTGGTGGTAAATGCTAAGAGGAAACAGAATGGTTAGAAGAATGACTAAGAGGGTCTGCACCTGTTCCACATGACCTTCAATTTACTTTTTCATATTTGGATGTTCTTTGGTTTAGTTCACCCCATCTCCCCCTATCCATCCGATAGTCATCACTGTGCTGTGCTAGGCTAATGAGAAAGATTGGTAGATCTCTGCCTTTGTGGAACACAAACTTTTGTGGAATGAGATAATTATGAAAATGCATGATTATAAACTTTGATAAAATTGATGAAGAAAAAATACAGTTAGGAAAGTACATGACAGAGGATCCTGACTTAGTTCAGGAGCTTAGAAAACAATTCCTTAAAGAAGAATATTTGGCCTGAGATTTGAAGTATATGTAGGTGTTAAATGGATAAAGTGGGTGAGAAGTACAGGGAGAGTTTTGAAGACCTAAGGACAGTAACTGTTCGGGTTGTAGGTAGAATGGGCTTGGGGTATTGAAAGACACAAGATGAGGCTGGAGAACTGGGCAGGACCATGTAAAAGTGCAAATGACCTGATTTAAAAATACTTCTTAAAGGAAACTGGAAAACATTGAAGAAAATTAAGAAGGAAAAGAGATACATAATCCGATTGTAGTTTTTAATCAACGAGTCTGCAGCTCTATGGGGAATGGATTGGAAAGGGGCAAGTGCTAATGCAGTGAGATCAGCTAGGGGCAGAAGTATGATAGCACAGGGGCAGGCAGTGTACCTTCAACAAGATGTTACTTAAGAGGGAGCAAGAGAGAGAGGCATGTACCATTTATTCAGGAGATAATGGTGAATCAATGAAGGTAGGGATGAAGGTGTGGTGTCAGGACCAATTGGTGCTCACCTAGAGTAGTTCCGCAGTTTGTGGGGAGAAATGAAAATGGCAAAGAGTTGAGGTGTTTTTGTTTCAGCTAGGTGGAGATATAGAATCTGAACTGGAAATACAAATTTGGAAATTACCAGCTGTGCAATAAAATACATTTAGTTTTCAACATAAATGGAAACATCCCTATCCCTAAATGGGTTCCCACCTGTCTTCCTCCAAAGAACAAACTGTTTTTATTCAGGAATAGATTAAAAGCATGAATCCTTAGGAATAAGTGACTGTCATTTCCTTTTTACTTACTTTTTAAAGAACTTCTTCATGAGTAATAATAAGACCAAAAACATATTGCACAATTTCAACAAAATTATGTTAAATATAGAGAATTTAAACTGCATGAGTCCATGGGTGATTTACCTAGACTAAGCAATCAATCCACATTACTTGTTTCACAAAGTAACACTGAAAGTATTGCTAAATCACTTTCTTAATGAGAGCTTATGCTTGGGTTTGTTTTAAGAAACACACTGTGACCATAAATAGTTCTGTGCTCCCCCTCTAAGAAGACAAGAGAAAACCCTACCCATCCTGGGGGTTGGCTTTGTCTACATAAGCAATTTAGTGACCTGGCAAAGTTACAGTCTGTCACTCAGCCTTTGGTGGGCCATGGGCTTTCTCAGCTAATAGAATTTGGCAAACACAAAGTGTTTTAGGAGAGAGCGATGTGGAAAGAACTCAGTAATTTTTCAATTTTGCCAATGCTTTTAACCACTCACCTTCCCAAATACTTTGCTTCAGGCAAATTGATTTATGAATATCTTGTATTTTCCACATCTTTTTCCATTCCCTCTCTAGGGACCAAGGGCTTGGCATGAACCTCAGCCATAATAGTCTCATGGGATAAGGAGTTATGTGGAGGAACCAGAAATAGACATGATTTAAGAGGCAAGTTCAAATTCTTATCAAGGAAGGGAATAGAGGGAGAAAACCAGGACGATACTGTGTCCTGAGTCTGAGGGTGGAGTATGAGGCTGTAGATGGGAAGTCAAGAATTGATGGAGCAATCAGTCTGAACCCAGAGCAAGGATATCAGAAAGTGGAAAAAGTTCAGAAGTTTTCTCAGCGCACAAGCATGTCTGGAGTTTCTTCCAGAGCTGCTGGAAGGTGGCAGGTGGTGTTTAAGGATTCAGGATCATTTCAGGCACTAGGTCGCTGTGCTTCATATCACTTCATTCTTTTGAAATGCTTTCTGTTTCCTTTGTCCATCTGAATCCTTCTGTTTTCTGTGAACCAGCTCAGATGAAGTATTTGATTGTCCTCAGAGCAATTTGGGTAAAAATATGCTTCCTAATAAAAATGCCAAGTCGTTTTAGTTTGTTTTTGGAGGCAACTTTTATAAACTTTTATGGGTCTTTCCCAGTAATTTTAGAGAATTTTTAAAAAACTTGCTTTTGAAAAATTCCTTCTTGTTTTTTAGAAAATAATTATGTAAGATGATTTAGCTATAATTTTAAATTAAATGTATTACATGTTCATTTATTGTGAACCTCCCTGAGGTCAGGGATCATAACTTAAATAGCTTCATAAAGCTAGTAATAATAATAGTTACTACTTTCGAGCGCTTATTATATTACAGACACTTCACTTATCTAGTCCTGATTTTCATAGAAACTCTTTCAGGTGTGGGTGCTGTTGCCATTTTAGGCATAAAAAGCTGAATTTGTTCAGAGATAGAGCTAATAAATGCTCGGATGGCAATCAGAACTCAGATCCGAGCCCTTTCCCTACTCCAGGCTACCTTAAAGTCATTGATTTCATTAATCTGAATTGTGTTGGTCACATAGTTTATAGCCTTTATCTCCTAGAGCTTCTGTGATCATCTCTAGAACACAGAGCCAGAGAGAGGGGGGTGGGGAGGGAGGGAGGAGGAAGGGAGAGAAAGAGAGCACATTTCCCCAAAAGGCAAACACTTTGTGTCTCCTATTTCACAAGGGAAGAAAGCTCTAGTTTCTTTCTTCATTTTTCTTTTTATCTGTTTCCATTTCCTCATTCATAAATCTGGTCTATAAAAATTTATTTTCTTGTATTATACTTCAATCCTTCCTCTTACCTCCCTGATATAATTTTCCATCAGTAAATTCTCCGTTAAACCTATGCTTAAAACTTTTCTGAAGATTCTTTAGATAACTAGCTAAATTCCAAAATGTTAATCTGTCTGGAGGGAGCTGATTTGTATGGTCTTCCTTGAGTCAGGGATCAAATTTTCATAAGACTAGTAATAATAATAGTTGTTATTTATCCAGTGCTTATTATATTCCAGATATTTCGCCTTTCTAGTCACAATTTTGGTAGAAACTCTTCCAGGTGTGGGTGACGTCATTATCATTTTAGGCTTAAAAAGCCCATGCACGTTCCCAATATATGTCACATGCTTTTTTAAAAAATAGATAAATGCATAAATTAATAGTAGTAGTAAGGTGTGATGAGTGCTGTATTATCCAGGAATATTATCATGTGTTTGGGAGCTCAGAGGCTTGAGGGAAACTCCAGAGAGACTCATTTGTGGGACCCTTGATGGCTGATGAGTGGCTGCCAGCTAGGGAAGGCAGGGAGGATATTCTAGACAGAATGAACTGTTTGTACCTTAGCACACACCAGAAAAAAAAAGAAAGAAACACAGAAATCTTGTGCAGTGTGTGCCCTTTGACAACTCTGGGATATTCCCCAAGTATAATAATTGATGTTCACTCCATGCCAAATGCTTAACCTGGGCTATTTTATTAAAACCTCACAATAAACTATGGGTTAATTCTGTTATTGTTCCCATTTTACAATGTAAAAACTGAGGCACATTGAAATTAGGAAATTTGTGAAAATTTGCATTTAGTGAGTACAAGAATCGGTTTGTCTGACCTCAGAGCCCCCGTGCCTAACTATCATGTCATGTTGCTTTCTACACACTCTTCCACAGGCTTGTTGGTGAACAAGAGTCAGTTATTGACATACGTATTTATGGAGGTCACTTGTATACTTCCCTAAGCAGAAACTTCTATGCTTTAATAGCGCTTCACAAAATCCCCTAAGGAGAAAAGGAAAAGGCAGACCCGAAAAGGAAAGGAAAATCCTGAAAGGTGGAAGGATTAGGAATCAAGCAAACTTGATTCTGAATTTAGTTACAGTACTGGAGACCCTCTTGGGACACGAAGTGATAAGGCCACTGTTAATTAAAATCAGGACAGTGAGTGCCAAGAACCACAGAATGCAGGACTCAAGAGAGAAATATGTCTTGTTCCCTGGGATTTGTGTGCCAACTTTTATAGAAGGAAGATTAAGGATCCTACCAAGTTTCAAGTAATCATTTTTGACACATTCAGCTTATA
Organism: Marmota monax; assembly: GCF_021218885.2. Taxonomy (NCBI): domain Eukaryota; kingdom Metazoa; phylum Chordata; class Mammalia; order Rodentia; family Sciuridae; genus Marmota; species Marmota monax. Next base: position 3,497,856 of record NW_026695227.1, read on the forward strand.
ATACTGTTATCTGCCTTTAAGAATTTTCTTGTATTTTTGGCATTATTATTCACAAAGGGGTCAGCTGTTGTACATGGGTCTGGAGCAATAATCACATGTTGGAGCCCCAGATTCCAAGGGCTTTTGGAACAGATTTGTGTGAAAAGGAAGTAAGAAGGAGGATGTTTATTTTTAATAAAGAGACCCTGCCCTAACTTCCTGACCAAAAACCAGTCTAGACTTTTTTTTTTTTTTCCATTTTACACAATGTCCGCAACAACAGAATAAATTTAATAAAACCAAACAAACTGGGGGTTGAGTTTTGGCACAGAAAGTCAGCCTGAAATAGGCTCAACTGCTTTTGAGTTGAGACTAGTGACTGATTTACAAACCAGCAGTAGATTAAAGCTGCATTGGCCTTAACTGAACCAAGGTTATTTTCATTGTAACTAGACAATAGAGCGGCAAAATGTCTGGGCTAGTGCTTGGGCATGCACTGTTCAGTTCATCAATTCTGCCCTCCTTGTTTTTTTTTTTTTTTGATTTTCAAAACCCCAAATGTTACATTAGAAAAAACCTTTCCAGTCATTTCTCCATCACCCTATTTTCGGTGGAGGAAATAGTCTCAGAGAAGTTAGATGACCTTCACTCCCCACTTATAGCATGGGATCAGAGCAATACATCGCTAAGTTACTAGACAGTACCCAGGAATGGGGTAGATTCGGTTTTGACTCTGCTGCCGGGGAAAGTAAGTGCTGGAACAAATCCATAAGCACACACTGGAACACAGCTTCAGGGAGCCACCTCTCTAGTCATTGGTAGGCTATGTTTTGGGATTTTTCTTGTCTGTCCTCTTTCCTTAGCCACTTTAGGGTGCTTTATTGAGTCTCCAGCATCTAAACACAAGTGGGTGTGTCTATGGAGACCTTGTTTAAAGGAGTTTCTGAGCCTAGGCCAAAGTCAATGTGTATTTTTACATTTCAGAATGTTTTACACTCTTCAGAATATTTTATCCCTACTATATGCATGTGAAGAAAGATAAGGTTAATTTTAACTTTATTTTACATGTTGTAAAAATGAGACACAGTAATGTTCACAAGATGACATACTGGGTTTAAAGGGAAAGTTGGGATTAGAATTCAAACATCTCATTTCTCCTTCTTTACTGTAGGCCAGGCCCTCCCACCAATCCCCTCCATTAATATGAATTACAGAATTTGTACAATAAATGGATACAGAAAGGTTACATCTGCTTCTACATTCAATTTTTTCAAAACATGTTCCTAGTTTATTTGCTCCAACATTGGAGTCAGTTTGGAAGAAATATATAACACTTGGAACATAACAGCCAGGTCTATTCTGGACTCTGATGTTTTTAAATTTTACTATTTGTGCCTTATTAGACAAATCCTTTCCTGGGCTTTTGTGTGATGAAATGTATGCCATTCCTTATCTACATGTTGAAACATGAAATTAGATCCGTATCTATTACCGGACAGATATCAACTATAAATGAATTAAAGATTGAAAGGTAAGAACTGAAACATTTGGGAAGGAAACATTTCAGAAAATGCTTCAGAACATTGGTCTGGGCAAAGATGATCTCCTCCTCCTCCTCCTCCTCCTCCTCCTCCTCCTCCTCCTCCTTCTTTTTTTGTATGTGATCCTAAAAGCATAAACAACAAAAGCAAAAATTTACAAATGAAATTACATCAAACTAAAAAGCTTCTGTACAGCAAAGGAAACAACAGAATCAAAAGATAACAGACAGAATGGGACAAAAATATTTGGAAAGTAATACATTTGCCAAGGGATTAATATCCAGAATTTATAAGAAATTTAAGTAACTCGACTGGGGAAAAAATTAAAATCTCTCTCTCTCTCTCTCTCTATATATATATATATATATATCTATATATATATATATATATATATATATATATATATATATCTCCAATGCTCAGTATCTCTAACCATCAGGGAAATGCAAATCTAAACCCTGGTTAGAGTAGCTGTTATCAAAAGCACAAGCAAATGTATAGAGGTTCCTTAAAAAACGAAAACAGAACTACTGGACAATCCAGCATTCCCACTGCTGGGTGTGTACTTAAAGGAAATGAAATCAGCCTGTCAAAAAGATCCTTCCCTCTGTATCACTCAGCATTATTCATAATAACTGGGATGCAGAACAGCCTAAATGTCCATTAGTTGATGAACAGATAAAGAACATGTGGTATATATACATAGTGGAATACTATTCAGCCATAAAAGGTAAAATCCTGTCATTTGTGACAGACTGGAGGACATTAAGTCAAGTGAAATAAGCTCTAGAATCTGAAAATGTTGATCTCACAGACAGGCAAATTCAAATTATTATCAAGGGAGAGTGCTTGATTGTTATGACAGATTTCCTGACTCATTCATTGAAAGTGGGATAGTGGCCACCAGAGACTGAGGAGAGGAGAGGGAGCAGGATGGGGAGAGGCTGGTTAGGGGCTACAATCTGCAGTTAGAGAGGAGCAAGGAGTTCTGGTGTTCTTTGGCACAGTATGATGAATATAGTTAACAATAATATGTTGTGTATTTCTTAATAGCTAACATATAGGATTGTGAATGTATTTACCATCAATAAATAATCTAGGTTTAAGGTGATAAATATGTTGATTACATGAATTTGAACATTATACAGTATATACATTCATCAAAACCTCACCTTGTAATTCATACATATGTACAATTATTGTGTCAATAAAAAATTATTCCACCTCTGACTTCTATTTATTTATTTATTTATTTTAGGGGGTTACTGGGGGCACTTGGCCACTAAGCCACACCGCCAGCCCTATTTTGTATTTTATTTAGAGACAGGGTCTCACTGAGTTGCTTAGCACCTTGCTTTTGCTGAGGCTGCCTTTGAATGCGCCATCCTCCTGTCTCAGCCTCCGGAGCTGTGCCACTGTGCCCAGCCACCTCTGACTTCTAAAGCACACTTGTTTTCCTGTGGTGGGTTATGAAAAATCTAAATGTCTTAAATAAGCAAAACCTATGGTAGTCCTCTAAGAACTGAACAGATAAATAACTCTGACGGGAGCAATAGCTGCTTAGAGAGGTGACTTCATTCTCAGGAAATTTCTCCATTCACTTGAACTTTCTTCCTTTTCATACAACTGTGATCATTTTGCTCCTATCTTAGAATCTTAATCTCTCTATAGAAGAAAAACAAACAAAAAACCCCCTTTTTATCTTGAAGAATTTCTGCATATCTGTTGATGTAAGGGGTGTGTCCCTGATAGAAACATGGTCAGGAATTTGTAGAAGGGCCTGGGAATTGAATATCAGCTCCACAAACAAAGCAGCCTTTGCTGTGGTTTGGGTCCTATTCTGGTTTTGGTGACTAAGAACTGTAACTAATATACGGCCTCTTCCAAATATGTCCCTTTTGAAATTCTGCTTGATGGTTATCACAGATTTCCTCATTCATTCATTAGTTATCTGGAGACAAAGTACTTAGAAGTTGGAGACATTGTTCTTAAAGCTGGACATTTTGAGAACCATGTGGAAATTGTGTTGTGTGACCTGAGCTTTCTGGAAATGGCTAATGCTAAGATACTAAGTTGTAATTAGAATCACACAGTTTGGGAGATGGCGAATTTCTTTTCAAGGAAGCCATCCCAGAGGAACTTGAATATTCTGTAATTTGGCAAGTAGGGAAATGAGATGGTGGAAAAACTAGAGGTTATAAGCTGTTGACAGTTCTCAAACTATAGCTTTAGTAAATTGCCATTTTAACACTTGGTCTGGCTTCCATCATCCCATCCAGACTTATGGGCTGCCATTCTTTCTCAAATGCCAGCTGGACTCAACAGAGCAATGATTCTCTGGCCCTTGAACTCTTACCTTACAAATCAATATCACCTTATTGACCACCACCATTCTTGCATTTCACAATCATGAAAATACCTTACCACAAACCACCCTGCTCTTCCATGAACACTGAACATTTCTACTTGTTGACTTAGACTCTTTCCTCTCCATCTCTGGTATATCATTAGTGCTGTTAGAGGGAAAAGAGATTGTGGAGTGAGGAGAATGAGTCAATCCAAGAGAGGAATTAGATCACAAGTGATTGTTTCTCATTTTCACTTTGTGACATGTTTTCCAAAGTGTGTTAGAGTGAAAGTTATGTGAATCACAAAGGAGTACCCTTTGGGACCAGTATGATTCCGATGGTCATGTTGTGAGTGGTAGAGATTACAAGACAAGGCAGAACTGCCAATGTTTTTGATGTGTATCCATTTCCCTCCAATATTTCCTTCCCTGACCATTCCTTTTTGGTGATCAGCCCTGATATTATCACTGAACTTGTCTGAAACATGTTACTACATGGAGCAACATCCTAGGAAGAGCTGGAGGTAAAGGAAGAAGTAGAGACAGAAGTCACGAGTTTGTAGGAACGCAGCTAAGGATGGACAATAGAATGGGTAGCGATTAGCAAGGAGAAGGACCTACCAGATGGGCTGAGGAGGCAGAAGTGGAACAGGAAGGTAGGACTCTGGTGACTGTAGACATACAGGGAAGAGATATTTAACAACAAATGTGATAGGCTCCAAGATTTTCGTTTGTATAAATGAGCATATGGTCACAATTTAGAGGTAAACCTACCATCAGTTTTTGCTAACTCACTATTTACTAGTCAAGTCTTTGCCTTCTCTTTATTAAGTGAATGTTACCATCACGGATATATTTGAATATTCACTAAGTACATTAGAAATTCAGACCATTCTTCAGATTTCCAGTGAGTTTCATATTTGTCCTGTACTGGGGAATCAGAGGCCTGGAGCAGAAAAGGAGTGGAGTCAACATTAGACTACCTGGGACTTGTTCTGTTCCCTGATGCATCTTTATCTATAGTAATAAAGGCACAATAAGTGCTTGATGAAGGGATGAGTGAGTGTGAGAGTGAATGCTCCTGTACTGCTGTGGGAAGTTTGCTCCAATTGTGTTTGTGAGAACAACAGACTTCTCCTCTAACTCCAACCCAGTGAGGGTGCTACCTATTACTTACACACACACATACTCATACAACTTCATCCTTTCCTCATTCTTTAGGGTACCATTGATGCAGTTATCTCAGCCCCATCCTTATTGTGATGCTGGCAAAAATCCAATTTTTCCTTCTGTCTGATTCCACCTTCATTTCCCCGGAGGTCCCCTCTATAGAGCACCCCTCCATAGACTTCCTACAAAGGACTTTAGTCCCATATTCTTTTTCCTGGGAAACACGGCCTATGACAACATGCTGATTATTTTTAAAATTCTTACTTCACCACAGCTTGAATTATGTCAAATATGTTCTAGATTTTCTTCCTTAAACCTAGGTTAACTTTATGTTACCATATTAAGACCAGTGGGGTGTAATGTAGGAATTGAATCCTGCTATTAAGACTTGGTATGATTATTTGGACAGTTAAACACTAAGGTCTAAATTCCACACAACTTTTTATAACCCATAGAAGCAGCTTATCCCCCTCACCCACACTCTCCTGATGATTCAGCTTTTTCCTTGTTAACCCACAATAACAAGGACCTATGGTTTCAGAATGAAAAGAAAAATGTGACCTATCTTATAAATGATTTGAATAAGGGTAAATTTGTTTCAAATGCTCAGGGATATCATTTTGTGATTCACTTGTTTCTTTGTTTCTAGAGGATCTTTTCTCCAAAGGTTCAAAACTCAAATGATGTTGTTTAACTTCCCCCTTTTTCTATTCTCCAGGTCTCTCCATGTTAAAGGTTCTGCAATTAGGAGCCATGGGTCAGATTCATGCCACTTCCTGTTTTATTTTTCTTTGCTTAGAAAACAAGATATTTTTAGAAAGGTGAAATAAATAGTGCTGGTTCTAAGTTCAATTGTGAAACAAAGTTTGTCCATGATGAGCCTCTTCTTTTTGCGGTGGACTTTCCATGTGGCTTCTCCTCCCCCAGCTCTGGGGACCTCCTCAGTCCATTGCCAGTGTCTTGCATACTCCTCTCCACAGGAAACTCTTCTCCTTTATCCAGATTTCTCTGTTCTGCTGCTCCCTGACCATGGCCCAGTCTAGGGGCTTCTATGTTTCCATGTGATAGAAAGTTCTCTGTTCTACAGCTCATCACCCAAGGCCAAGTTTACTCTGCCCCTAGGAGGCACCATTGCCTGGCACATCCCTAATTGGTTAATAAATGTTTAAATGGATGGATGAGAATATGAATCAGTGAATGCTTTCTCATAACACACCACTCAACACCCAGTCCTACCTACTATCCACCCAAGGGCATGTGTATTAACTAAGGTCTGATGAAGACAGCCTTCTTTTGTAGCATGACCCAACTAGGCACATTGGGAGAGGAACCTTCTGACAAATGGGTGTTAATTATATTAACCATGTGTTTCTTGATGCTTTCACATTTGGGGCCTTGCTGACCCTGGAGAGACGGTCCCTTCTTAGATTTAACAACTTATTTGTTAGCACATCTTTTATATACAAACCAACCGATCTAGAGTCCTTACCTTGACCACCTCCTTAAAGGACTCTCAGGGCTTTCACACTAGGCACCACTCACTATCTACCTGCCCTAATCACCCATGAATCTGTTCCAGGCAACCAAGGACAGCTCCTGTGTCTGAGAGCTTGGGGAAGCTATTCAAACCTGCCAGTCCTCAGCCCACTGCTTTCCCTGGAAACCACAAGGAGCTTTTGCCTGTGTTTCCCCCTTGCACCTTCTACCTCCTGACCCACCCTGGTGCTTCTCAAGCCCATTATATAACATGCTCCTTCCTTGGGAACTGTGGATAACAAGTGATCTTTTCAGTGGTAATTGTTTCCTGATCCGTAGGCCTCATTATACCTGAGTAAAAGCTACATTTTTAAACAGTTATTTCGAATATTTTTCCAGTCCAGCTGTGTTCCCCAATACTTTTTATAAAGTCTCCACTGTAACTGAATGGAGATAATTCTCTACTACGTTATAAAGATTTCTACTTTGGGTAGAAGGTTTCACCTAACCATATATAGTAACCTTTCACCTAACCTTTTTCATAGTTTTACTTTCTGCAGTTTTAGATTGACATTGGTCAATCATGGTCAGAAAATATTGATTGGGAATTTCCAGAAATAAGCAATAAGTTTGAAATAACTTGCACTATAGCATATTGTTAAGAGTTGTTCTATTTTATAATTAGCTATTATTATCATAAGTATATACATATAGGAAGAAATGTAGCATATTTAGATTTCAGTGCTATCCATGGTTTCAGGCATCCACTGAAAGTCATGGAATGCAAATTAGTGAACATTTATTAGGCACTTACTGTCTGCCAAGTGCTATACTAAAAATATTAAATGCATCACCTTATTTACTCTCCATCTCTGCCCCCCACAACAAAAAGCCATTCTGCCAACAAGAAGACTTGAGTCTCAGAGAGGCTGTGTAATAAGCCAAAAGCCACACAGCTAAAAATACCACAGGTAAAATTTAAAACTTGTTCTCTCCTTTTAAACACCCTGCCCATGAGCGAATCCATTTAAGAAAAATCCAGAAGGAGGCCTCTCCTTTTCCATAAGGTCTGACAATTGGAGAAATGACAAACAGGAGAGGCAATAAAGTTTAATTTTTTAATTAATTCAGTTATTAAAAGATTAATAACCAAACTTTATATGTGTCATCACCTTGAGCTCTCATAAAATCTGATGAATTATTGTATTATATTTGAACTGAAGTTCCCAAAGTCACAGAAGATGTGAAATTCAAACACAAACTTTCCTGTCATTGCTCTGAGACCTGCCCCACTTGCATGCCTTCCTTCTATCATAGTCTTCCAAATCTTTTAAAGTCTTCTTGCAAGTTTTATTGCATAACATCACTGCTTCCTTCATACTTTAAAGCAAAGGTGCAGCAGCTTGACAGTGAAAGTGATTCCATGATAAAAAGTAGCTGAGATGTGTCCAGATTTTCCAAGAACAATATACCCTGGGGTGAATTAATATAGTCTCTGGAAGAAGTTGCCCAGAGACAGGGCTAGAAATTGTAGAAGTTTATAACACTATGTCAGATCCTTAGTGAATGGAGGAGAACCTATAGAAATCCCTTATATTTAAAGAAGTTCCATTCACTGGGCACAAGTCCCCAGTTCTTCTCCAAACAACTGTACTGGTAATGGAGATAGGAGAAAATAACTGGCAGTTTTGGACAACTACAAGCTGAGAAGGAATAAGTCAATTAAATACTTTAAACATGCAAATACACATATGTAATAAAATAATATATAATAAAATTGCTGTTGAATGCCATCAAGTAGCAAAATATACTGTAGAGATGTTAAAAATCTATATGGCCAGGGTTGACCATAGGCATGGGGGCCTTTCTAGCAAAATAATTGAAAACGTAACTGACTATCAAGCAAAATATAATTCATGGGTCCTACTGAAGTTTGGGGTCTGAGAAATTTAAGCAAGAAAGAGGAAAAGTTGGAAAGAAAGAGAGAGAAAAACAATTTATTGAATCAAATAACTTGGAAATGTTAAAAAAATGATAAAACAATTGGCTTATGAGTACCAGACAAAAGGAGGCTGGATTAGAGGGCTTAGGAGCAAGCAGCAAGTCATTGAAAGTGTCTTTTGGGGATAGGACTGGGCAGCCATTAGGAATTTCCATGGAGATGGTAAGAAGAAACAGCTTGCCTGGCGGAGGACCTCGGCTGGGCTATCAGGAAGAATTTCTGACTGTATATGTCAAGACTCTGGCTCACAGGATGAAGGCAACCTTCTGGGATTCGCCTATCCTAGGACTGTTTTTCAGCTTCCAGCAAGAGGCTGTTGGGGCGATTTCATGCAGCCCTGGGATGGACAGATGACCCCTCAGAGCCCTTGGCTCTCATGTTGCTGAGGCATGCCATCCTCGGCTGCACTCACAGGCCACGGCCAGCTGCTGACTCCCCACCCAGGGGCTTCGGAGTTTTCCCCACAGAAAGGAACAACCAAGCCTTTCACTCCTGGGTTCCTCACTTGGACGGGGCTGTAGGTGTACATATGTGGTTTTTCAGTTCTTCAGCACTTAGGCACTTTTCTGCAGAGCCAAGGGCCTTCTGGGAACAGTGGAGCATCTGTGTGTTGACAGTAATGACCTGTGGGCCAGAGACACTCAGCCAAACTCTCCCTCTGCTCCAGGAGCTGGACTGTACCCCTCACCTGCAGTGAGCCCCAGCCTGCCCAGCGCCAAGTGCCCCCCTTCTCTCCCTAATTGACTTCCTAGCTCCTCTGCCACATTTGTACCAGTTCTTACCAGGATGGTCTCTACCCACCACCCATCCCACACACAGAGTGAACAGTAACACGCATCTGGCTTATGGCCTGCTGCTAAACTGTGAGCACTGAAGGGTGAGGGACACACGGCTCAGCTGGGCAGCTGGGTGTTTACAAGAGGTTCGGCCTGCAAAGAGATGCCAGTCTTCTCCTATAACATCATTGCCTTTATTTATTATATGGATTGTTGATTTACATGGGGAATTGGGGATGCTAAACAAGCATAGAGTTTTCACATGGTCTGTTTATGCTAAATTCAGAAACTTGGGGACATCATTTAACATCTGACAAAAACACAGAAGAGTGCTTAAAAACCATCCTTTTGTTCTTGGCCCTGAGTCAGAGAGAGACGGGCGCTTATGAAGGAAGGTCGAGTTTCAATCCTTAGACAACCTCTAAACAGCAGGAACTTTGTTGTGTGGATCATGTGAAGTAGGCAAGCTCAGTACTAATGATACATTGGAACAATTTCTCTCTAGGAATGGCTCTCCTTCATACAAGTGTCATAGGATTTCTAAAGCTGTCCACCATAGGTGGGCCTACACAGTATGAATGTTCAATAGCAAATTAGATAGGGAGCCAAAGAGTACAGGGAATTTAAAAGAAAGAAGAAAAGTCAATGAGATTTTTAAGGAACAAAATGGAATAAATCCTCTCTCTCTCTCTCTCTCTGTACATGTGTGGTTGAAAGTCCTGGTGAATGTGTTGTTTGGTATCTCTCATGTGTTGTTTTTGTTCAGCATAATGTAAGTATGTGGTAATAAGTGGAAATACCAAGGAGAAGTCAGAGTTCCACTTTTGGAGTCTTTTCTTCTGATGTACGATTTTCTCTCTGTAAAACATCATAACACTGAAATTTAGATTTGGAGTTAATTCTTGCTTTAGGCTTAGAAAACTAGGCCATTTTGATTACTTTAGGAAGTGCTAAATCATTTTCAATTTTTATCTTATGAGCTCTTTTATATGGATTTTGATTCATTTCCCATTGATACCTTAAGCAAAATGGCAAAATTCCAAATTCAGCTCCTTTGAATATGCAATACTTTTCCAAAAATACTTTGTTAGTTCTATTCCCATAACTAGTTCTATTCCCATAACTATTCCCATGAGCATCCTGATTCTGACCAGCACACACCCTCAAATTCATTCGCTGTTGATCAGATCCAGTAGAGCCCAGAAATCTTATTCAACAAGCAATAAAAGGGACAGAAGGAGAAAATGAAAATTGCTTTACCTGTACCCTCACACTTACCAACAGTTTCCCTTCTAGAAATCCATCACAAAAACTTTTCACATGCTCTACTGTAACTTCAGTTATAGGCAGTGTATCCCACTGATCGTCAAGCGTTCGGTAAATTGCCAAAGCTGGCAGCTGAGACTTCTTTAGTTTGAAAAATGATATCACCTTTTCATTTTCCTTCATACCACTGTCCACCAGGACAAAGAGAATCTGCAGTTGAAGAAGTTTGAAAGAAAAAGCTCTATCAGAGGTCCTGGGGATAAACAGATTCTTTGTAATTGTTGTCGTTTACACTGATTAAACTTATGGTGTCACGTAAGTTAAATCTCAATTGAGTTAAAATAAATCGTTCATTATTTTGTATTGCTTTAGTATTTTATTCCTTTGGTCAGATTTATTTAATTTTGAGCACATAAAATTGGAAGAGATTTTATTGATTTTATAAGGGAGGAAGTGTAGCCTGCAGGTTAAGAGCAAAGAACAAATTTTAAATTTTACCTCTGGTATATTTAGTTGTGTGGCTTTTGGCTTATGACACAGCCTCTCTGGGACTCAGTTTTTTTTGTTGGCAGAATAGCTTTTGTTGGGGGCAGTGTGGAGAGTAAATGAGGTGATGCATTTAATATTTTTAGTATAGCATTTGACAGATAGTAAGTGCTTAATAAATATTAACTATTTTGCAATCACATTCCAAAATCCCTTGTGGATGCCTGAAACCTCGGATAGTACTGAAATTTAGATACTATATTTCTTTCTATACATATATACTTATGATATAATAGCTAATTATAAGCAATGTAATAGCTAATTAGAACAATTCTAACAATATGTTATAGTGAAAGTTATTTCAAACTTATTGTTTATTTCTGGAAATGTCCATTCAATATTTTCCGATCATGATTGACTGTAGTGAAACTATGGAAAAGGGGGCTACTGTATATTGTTTGGTCAAACCTTGTATCCAAAGTAGAAATCTTTATAATGCAGTTGAAGATCATCTCCATTCAGTTGCACTGAATGCTTCCAGTCTTCAGCTTTTATTCTTAAAATAACTAATTTATTACTTTATTATCGGCTGGTTGTCATGATTAGAAAGGTCTCTAGCTGAACAGCCTTGAAGTAGTTAAGTTTTATTGTTTGGGCGATATCAAGCAGAACCTCATGAAGGAGGAAAGGGGAAGATAAAATACTTCTTGGCTATCTAATTGGTACCAGGGCTTGACGGGTGTATATGCGGGGTAAACTCTAAGGTCTGTCCCAAACTCGACGAGAGTATGGTGGGGGGGTTAACAAATGGTGACTAGTAGGTGATTTTATTTTCTGTATCTTTATGTCTCTATTTTATCTCCACCTATCAATGCAGAAAACTATCCTTAACCACTGTGGGAAAACATGATTATATAAGCCTTTAATGTTACCAAACATAACATGTTTGATTTCAAATGATGCTATTTTTTATGTCCCACTCTTTCTTGATTTCTGAAACATACTGGCTTTCCTTACTTATCTCTCCTTCCTAGCCCCATCTTTCTTCTGGTGCTATTTATTCAAATGTCATGTCCCATTCCCAACTTACCTTTCCCTGGAAGAGCGTAGCTGCCTTCCGGTATCTGTTCATATTCTCGGCATACTCTGGAGATGCTTTGCTTATCACCAGGAGAAGATGAATCTCAATCATGGTGTTAAATAGGCCAAACCCAGTCTGGCAAGTATATTATAGTAGAAAGAGAGAAAGGGGGGAGACATTAGTGTCAATCCAGTGAATGGTAACGCAAATGCAATTGGCCTCCAAGAGAGTTCTCAAAATCTCCCTATCTGTTGTTTTTTTTTTCCATGCATCAGTGTAGATCCCTCTTTCCCACACTGCATAGGTTGGATGGAGAAACCAAGAGGATATTGTAGAAATGATGGAGTGTGACTTTGAGGTCATAAAAGTCATCATGAATTCTGCCGTGTTCTTCCCAATATCCCTCACTCTGAAGCAGCCCTATGGACAGATTCACATGGCAACAGTGGGGACCAACTTGCCAGCCACATGAGTGAGCCCTCTTGAAAGAAATTCTTCCAGCTCTACTCAAGCCTTCCAATGACTGCAGACCTGGTCATTGGCTGCAAACTCACCAGAGATGCTAGAGCAGAAGCACCTAGCCAAGACACTCCCAGATGGTTGACCTACAGAATTAGCATGAGATAATCAACATTCACTGTCTCAAGCTAAAATTTTAGGGTAACCTGTTACATGAACTAGACAACAAATATGCCATGAAACATATCAGTCGCTTTTTTTCAACTCCTTTTCATGTTGCAAAAGGAACACTTAAAATATGATTCTTGACTACAAATTATTTGAGCATACTTATTGAATATTTATTATGTGCAAGGAACTGTCTTCAGCTTTTATTCTTATAATAACTAATTGAATCCCTAAGATCCTGGTTTTTCAAGTGAGAAGACTGAGGCAGAGATAGATTAAATAGTTGTAAAATTTACATAAATGATGGCTTGGGATTCACATTAGGCAGTCTGGTGCTAGAGTCCAAACTGGCTGGATCAGGATCACCTGGAAAAACCCCATGCAAATCAATTTAACCCCAAGTGTGGTGGATCCAGTCCACCTCAGGTCAACATGAAGGTGAGCTCTGCAGGAAACGGGAAGCATTGACCTTATTTGCTGATCGGCCATTCGGCATGAAGTTGTCAATGACATTGGGGACTGGGATAGCCACTAGCTGGATAAGAAGGGGAGAGGAAGGGTGAAACTGTGCTATTGACACCATTCATTTCACTTTCCCAAACCTGTGTTGCAGATCTATTTTAAACAAACCCCATTGCTTTCTACCTCTCCTAAATACAGAAATCACTGCTATAAAAATCAACATGTGCATGATAAGAGATTGGCCTCAGGGGGCCAATAGGTGGACAAGGAAGGCCTATGGAGTTTTTATCCTAAATACTTCTCCTTGGCATTTTAGAAAGAAAATGTGTTCTTCATTATTGCTGCTGACACAAGATTTTACATTTGGGAGAACGGATGATCAATAATTGACTCTTGTTTTAAATGCATGTGTATCCAACTTCCTAAAGCAGAGATGGAGGATAATTTTTGGAAAGAGTCAAGAAAAAAAGTGGAGTCAATCCTGTCTTAGCAGAAGGGATTGGACAACAGAAGTGATTAGTGGAATCTGTGATTAGTGGCACAGCCTGGTTTTTCACCTTGAAGCCATCCACATGTTATTAAAAGTGCATGGCAGGCCAAAGGCATGGCTGTGATTTTCTGCCCTTGGTTACTGGTGCAAACTTCTGCATTATCAGTAGAAGAGAAATAGCTGTAGAAGAATGGGTAGCTTTCCAAATGAGAAAAAGATTTTTTTTTTTGAGAAAAAAGTCACAATAAAAATTGAACTTGTTTCTGTAAAGAAATTCTTTCCTGATTTCTTCTTGAGATGATTAGCCTCCAGTAATAGGGAACTTTAAAAAGATACATTATTACTATGCAAGGTGAGAGCTGGACCAGGCTGAGAGCTCAGGCAGGCCAATCCTTGCCCTGCCCTGGCTGGGCAGGATTCCAGTAGGCTGGAGCCATTTACCTTGGAAGTGAAAGATCACTTTTCTGGGCCTCTGTGCACCCCTTTTAGCTGAATAGACACACAATCAGAATGACCCAGGCTAAGAATGTGTTCTTCATTATTGCTGCTGACACTGTGGTGTGTGTGTGTGTGTGTGTGTGTGTGTGTGTGTGTGTGTGTGTTTGGAATCTTGGCCAAAGTGGAAATGGAGTCAACACTCTCTAAAGATGGTGTGAGAAGTGGATGTGATTTTAGTCAACAGGAAAAGGGGTGTTTCCTCCTGTGTGGAGCAGTAGAAAAACCACAGAATGCACTCAAACAGACCCAGCACGAAAAACAGGGTAAGTGCAGAGGCTGTCTCTGAAGTTCAAGTTACTAAGCTAATGGCTCTAGGAGGTTACTTAGCTTCTCTGAACTCCCACTTCCTGTATTATAAAATGGAAATAGACAAGATGAGCTAATGTTCTGCCTTAAATTATGTCTTTTTAATTTACTCATTGTGTGACATTTGGTAATGTCACTTGGGTCTTGAATGTTCTCCTATACAAAATGAGCGTAATAATTTCCTCCCTTTCACCTTAAACAATCAATTAAATGATTAAATAAGAATTAAGGGAGGATTAAATGAGAAAATGAGTATGAAAGGGCTTTATAAGTTCTGAAAAAACATAACTTGTGCATTAGGTGTTGTTTCTAGAGTACACCTAGCACTTCTAAGTTGATGTAGGTCACTAGAAAATGAAAGGCAGGACATGTAAGATAATTGGATAAGCTGTAGAGTGTGAGAAGGCCAGAGGATGATCTGGAGGGTCGGTTGACACTTTTCCTCATATTGCTTGCAGCATGTGACATCAGAGGAGAACAAACCTGGATGATGAGGCCCCTGAAGATTTAGACAATGCTAGTCAAAATGCAGTTAGCATGTGGTGCCAGACCAGGAAATGTTAGTGTCCATAAAGAGGTACCCACAGAAAATAGGAATAGATGTTTGAAAATTTTATGTTGTTCTGGCATGCGAATATGTGATCAGTGGGTTTATTTATTTTTCTTTTTTGAGACTTGGTTTGGCCAACCTACCTGGGCTAGCCTCAAACTTGAGATCCTCCCTGCCTCAGCCTACTGAGCAGGTGGGATTACAAGTGTGCAACACCATGCCCAACTAATCGGCCTTATTTTTTAAAGTGCATTTGTCTACTAACTTACTTTTATTTTATTTTATAAAAATATGGGTCACCAGTGCTTTAGGGGGAAAAAAAATCGACTTTCTGTATGAATTGGAATCTAACTCAAGAAATGTGATCTACAGCGTTGATCGGGGTATGGTGGCAGCAAAACTCAGAAGGTTTTTGAATCAGTCACCTTAACTTTGCATTTTGGCTCTCTTTCTTATTAGTTGTGTGATAAAACATTCGACTTTTCTGTCTCTGTTTCTCTTTGTTAAATAGATAAAAGTCCATCAGTCCTGCGAGGTCACAGTATGAATGTTAATATAAACAACATACTAGGCTTTCAATTAAGGATGGTTACTTCACATTCCTGGTTAAAAAAGCAGAGCTCTGGGAGGAAAGGGTCTCTGCAATGAAGACAAGTGCCCTCCCTGACACGAGAGTTTAGGGGGCTGGCCCCAGGGACGTCGTTTACCATAGGGTTGTATTCTGTCACCAAGCGCAGGCTGTTGGTCTCAATGAAAAGGCTTAATTTGGCAGCTTCCATGTTTTCAACCTCTTCACCCTCTAACTTCAACTGTTCATTATCCACCTGGGAAGCACAAAGAAGGATCCGGTTGTCACCATTATATCTTTTTTTCCCCAATAATTGCTAAATACTCTTAGACCACTATGAAACAAGCCTCCAGTAAAGCTTCAAAGACAGACAGAAAAGTGAGTCAGGAGGGTTTTCTGCCCTTGAGCGACATGTTTGTTTTTTAAAGATTATTTTTTTGTAATGCAATTACTGATATATTTAATTATGAATTTTCCATTGGTTCTGCCTGTTCCAAATTCTACTTTTCTTCATTTCTGGCTCAGTTTTGAATTGACTGAATTTATATTATCCCCCCACATTTTTTTTTTTTTTTTTGGTTTAGAAGCCACACAAGTTTTAATTATTCCTTTAGGGATTACTGGCATGCATTATACAACATGAATTTTTACATATTAGAATCTAATATTAATTGGCTATTCCATCCTTATCTTGACTTTAGAACATTCTCATAATATGGTTTATCTTCTGACTTCCTTTCCTGACCCCACGGTTGGACTTAGAGATGCTTGTTTTGTGTTTGAATTATAAATCTCACAAGACATCATCATTATTATTATGTAGTTTACACTTAAATTTATGCACATATTTACATTTTAGTGTTTCATCATTCATTCTTGCGTTTTTGAGCTTCTACATGGAATGTTTCCACCCCTCTGCCTAGAGAAAAACCTTTTAGTATTTTCTTTAGTATCAATTAACTCTTGGGGGACAAATTCTCTCAGTTTGGTTGTTTAACATATGATTTATTTCAAGTTTGTTTTTGAAGTCTTTTTTTGCTGGTGGTAGAATTCCAAGTTGACAGTTATTTCTCTTTGTGTTTGAAACAATGTAATGCTCAGTATTTTGTGTTATATTATTTCTAGTGAAAAATCAGCTGTGACCTATTTCTGTCCTGTCGAGATTACTTTGAGGGTAGTCTTTTTTCTCTAGTTTAAGATTTTCTTTTCTTTTGAGATTTGAATATTATACTAGGGCATGGCTAAGGGTGGATCATACACATTTCATGTGTATACAGTTGTATGTGTATAAGTGTTTGTGTGCATTTTTCATGATCACCATAGTCCAGTTTCAAGGATAGGGATGATTTGTGTCGGTACTCTACTGAAGTCCATGTGAGGGCTGATGTGCTTATGATTTATCCTGAAATTAGGTACAGTTTTGGGGATCCAAAGGAGATACTAAGGATGTTTTACTAGATTTACTTCCAATTTCCCCTGTGGGGCTTCCACACCAACATTTATTCTGTTGTCCCTTTGAGAATCTCTCAAAAATGTTGATAAATGTCTCATCCTTTAGACTGTTTTTTTTCCCCTAGAACTATAAAAAGCCCCCAAGATGAAAAGCTGTACCCAATGTTCTTAGTTTCCATCTTCTAGACCTTGGTCTAGACATTTTCCCTTCTTTTATGATAACCTAGTTGTAAAAAATTATCTAGCTACCTGGTCCATTTTCTCAGCTTTGTATTTTAGTGTTCGTCTATCCTCAGTGCCATAGTTTGGATTTGGAATGTCCCCGAAGGTCCCTATATCGAGAGCTTGATTGTCAGCCTGTGGTGCTATCGGGAGGTGGTTGAACCTTTAGAAGTTGAGGCCTAGTATAAGAAAGCTAGGTCACTGGGGGCATGGCCTTGAATAGAATATTTTCCCCTGGCCCCTTTCTGCTTCTCTCTGCTTGCAGCCACCGTCTCTGCTACATCACATGCTCCCTGCTATGATGTGCTGCCTTGCCACAGGCCCCAAAACAGCAGGTTAATTGATCATGAACTGAAACATCTGCAATCATAAACCTTTACCCTTATTAAGTTGACTATCTTAGGCATTTTGTTGCAGTGACAGAAAGCTGACCAACACAGGTACATTAAAAGATAGAACTTCATAATTCTAGTTCTTGTTTCCAGAATTTTCATTATCTTCCCTCAGTCTACTTCTGCCCATAACAACATAAGATAATGCTTCCATTGCCCATAGCAACTATACCTATAGATAAAATCACCAGTGTCAGCCCCTGAACAATTTTGTGCCTCTCCTAAAATAGCTTGGGTTGCTTTGGAGATCCCTGGGCACCTCTTTACCCCTTTCCCCTTCATCTGTTATTTTATATGATCTCTACCCAATCCGATCTTGCCTTAGTTGAAAATCACCCTTTTATCCCTATGATACTTTTTCTCAGTCTACCCAACAAAATCAGAGACAAATCTCACTTTAGTTTATGTAGGAGAGAATTCAGGGAAAGGGAAATTTAAGTCCCTACATAGTAAGAATCCAAGATTGATCCTTATTGTCATACTGGTGATGACCCTTATTTTCTATTTTTCATTTCTTTTATTTAAGATGATTCTCTATTGGGCTAATTAAAGGCAATATAAACTTCTGAGAAGCTCAATGCTCAGGTTAAAATTACCTATAGGGCTAATTTTATTAGTCCTGGATATAATGTAGTCATTCTCTTATAACCCATTTGTTCTAGAATTATTCATTGAGCACCTGCTATACGTTTGGCATGCAGGCTCAGATTGCTGCCATTCACTTAGAACACCAATTAAGTGCTCTTTATTTTAAGACCTTTGTGCAATTTAAGTTTATGAAATAAATACTACAGAAAATGTTCTTATTTCTGAAAAAGATTTTGAAAAAAGTCACCCAAACCACAGAATATTTTAAAATGTGAAGTCTCTGTATACATAACTGTTTTAAAATTCACAAAGTTCTAAGTAGATTACTTGGGAAAGAAAGAAAAAAGCAAGAGAAAAAGTCTGAGGTGGAGACCTTACCCAAATTTCTACCCCCATCCCTACCCTGAATTATTAAGAATGAGTGAAGAAATAAAATGAACATGCAGAAAACACAGGACAATTGAGGCTCTTCTGGATCTTTAAGCTGCTGAAGCCGGGTTGCCAGCTGGCCTGTCTCCTTCATACTTAAGACTTTGCTATTGCAACCACCAAAATCATCATTATTACAAAAACAATCAGGGCCCTTTTAATATCAAATATGTCTAAATGCTTCCTGATTATTTTTCTAGGAAATCTTAGGCCTGGCGCCTGAGCCCCAGCTGACCTAGCTGTGGGGTGGGCCAGGAGTCTCCTCCCACTCCCTTTTCCAGGCAGTACTTCTCATTTCCCAGAACAGGGAGAACAGGAAGCCCTGGTTACTCCAGGTGTTTCTGGACCTAAGGAATGCAGTACTGGGAAGCAGAGGAGGTGAACTGATGATAACATTCCCTAAGAAGAGAAGGAGGTTTAATAAAAGCCACCCTCCCGCAGTCTCTTGGGTTTGTTGTACCTCTTTTAACAAATCGTGTCCAATTACTGCATTGTTTTTTAAACTAATAAACTCTGGAACATTTATGTGTAGGGTTACTGGAAACAACATTTGAGCAGAAAATCTGCCTTCTGTGAAGATAATAATTTGCATAATGCACTGGAAAGAAAATCTGACCCTGGAACCAAGAACATTTTAAAAAAATATACTTCTCCAGTGTTTGGAAAGAATTTTACTTAAGATATCCTATTATTTTTTTCTTCACAAGAAAAGGGATACAAAATAAAAGCAGAGCAGTAAAATGGGACGGTTTCTACCTAAGCATCCCCCTGGATTATCTGAAGGAGATGTTTTTGTTTTGTTTTACATATTATATCATCAATTGTTCCTTTCCTGTTTTTTACTGTTTCAGTAACATTTGTTTGAATTCCTTTGGATTTCTCTGACAACACAGCTTTTCAGAAAATGTATTAAAAATCATCTTAGTTTACACTCAGTTAAATACCAAGGTATTAAATACCTTGGGTGGCAGTGAAAAAATCATTTGTTAAACAGTTGCCCTCATGCCCTGGGTTTGTTTCCCTAAGCTGCTCATCTTACTGCTAGTGCATATTTTAGAAAAAAATGTTTTAATAACTTGACATATATTGCTTCATGCATTTCTTATCAGTTTATTTTTATGCACTGGTTCCTTCTGATTCTCTTTGCCTGGTAAGTTACATTTCTTATAATAGGCACCCAATAAATAACTGCAAAAGGAATAGAGAATGACTTACTGTGCTTCTTTTACTATCCTAATGGGTCAAAGTTAGGCTAATTATATTTTTAAAAATAGAAGTGACTGAGAAGACCCAAAGCAGGGGAAGCATTCAAATAATATCCAAAGTTCCATTTTAGGACAGATTCATTCACCCCAGGGATTTCATCTGTGTTCAGGAAACAGAATCCTTTGGGAGAATGTAGAGGTCTCTCTGTTGTCACACAAAAGGCAGACTGTGGCCCCCAACAGCCCTGTCATATATATGGCTCAATATTGTTCCCTGAATTTTACTGAAACTAAAACATTCATCTAAGTCAGCCCTTTTTGGAGAATGATATGTTCCATAAATACAGCTTATTCTGGCCTTTTATTTCTCCTATATCTTAATCATCCATAATATCATTAGTTTTTCACTTAATCATGATTTCAGCTTATCTTTAAATATGTTCTTCTAATCGTAAATGCTTTAAGTCTAAATTTTGAAATTTATTTACCAAAATATATAAAACCTAGATTAAATCTTGAGATATAATCCTGGCTTTTGATTGATTAGTGACACAGGAATAGGAGAATGGTTTAGGAGAAAGTATTTAAAAAGAAAGGTATGTGTTATAGAACAAGGGACATTATAGTAGACAGAATCTAGTGTGAAAATGAGGGTTTTCTTTAGGGTTAAGTGCTTTTAGAAAGCCTTGATAGCATAATAGAAATGGTATGATTTGAGATCAACAGTGCTGGGTTTGGAATCAGACATCTGTTACTTTCTAGTTTTGAAACTTCAGATAATTGAATTGATTTCAGAGCTCTATTTTTCTTACTGTAAATGTAGGGATAACAATCTTCCTCAAATGCTTGTGAGAATTGTAACAGAACCAATCATAGATTAGATACACACACACACACACACACAAAACTAGCAAACAACTAAAACATAACAAACTGTGGATCTAAGATGAATAAAAGTACCAGAAAATTTGTGATAGGTTTATATTTCCCAAATCCTAAAATTTTAAGGGGTGGTGCCATCACCACCCCTTTAAAAAAAGTTATTCTAAATTCCTGAACAATAATCCTTTTAAAATGTGTACTAAACTTTTGAAAGAATAAACTGAGAAAGAAGTGTTTATCTAAAAGCTGGCACCACATAAGTCAAGCCTCTCCCAGCCTGGCCAGTGAAGTGCGCAGGAACCACTGTGTTGGTTTTTGGTATGGCACATAAATAATTGGGTCCACAGAGGTCTCAGGAGTTCATTTAGAGTAGGTCCATCACTAGTGGTAAACAAAAAACAGATGCTAGGGAGGAGTGAAAACCTCTGAGAGAAGTCATCAAGGGGTTTTACAAAGACTAAGCTGTAAACAGAGCTCATGTCCCTGTTAAAGAGTGTGAAGCCTGGAGAGCAGTTGGAAGAAACACCTGTGTTTTTCTTCCCAGTGGGTGTATCTTATGAAGGCCCTTAATTCAGGCCTTCTTAAGATCTACAAACAAAAAACTGGGGAAGGTGAGCCTGTGGAACTGAAGCTGATGAGGACTTTTGCATTGAAGGATGACTCTCAATGGTTCGATGGCAATGGGAAAGACATCTGCCTCACCGTCCATGTCTGCCTTAACAACGCTTTTCACAAAAAGGCTGTGTTTCGTTCTGTTTCTCCATAGTGAAAATATAGACTATCAACTATCGTGCAAGTGGGAAAGGGTGGCTCAAAGGTGTTCTTGTAGCCTCAGACATACTTTGGGAGGTGAGTTTGGTTTCTCAAATGCTTCTTGGTACCTTTTAGGTGTTATGGACCTGTGGACGTGGAATACAAAGATGAGACATAGAGTGTAAATGGAAATAGAGATATGGGTATATAGAGGAATGCTTAGGCTGATTTGGGGATTCCAGAGAGGCTCTCTGAAGGACAAGATGCCTGAACTGATTAACCTGAAGTATGAGGAGGAGTCAGCGGGGTGAGGCCCTGGGAAAGGGAGTCCTTGAGCTAGAAACATTCTGGGCAGAGGGGACTGGATAATCATCATGTGTATAGTTGGGGACTGAGAAAATAAATGCCAGGGTGGAAAACTGCTAGAAAAGGGACTAGAAAAGCACAAGAGACCATAGGTAACATTGAATATCTTGCAAACAGTGGGAAATGTTGAAGAAGTTTTAAGAGAGGAATGCCTTGGTCAAATTTCCATCTTAAATATGCCATAGTGGTACCAGTCTTGAAAATGGATATGAAGCAGTAAAAGGTGATCAGTTAAGAAGCAATTACAATCACAATGAAAATGATGCTTGGAGCCTAAATGGGAACGAAGTAGGAAGAGTGGAGTAATATAGATTCAAGATAGGAGGTGCAATTGGCAAAAGAGAGAGAGTGAATGACATAATCATTCAATAAAATATTGTATTAGATGGGGGAAAATGATTTAGCAGGTGCAGACAATAAATTCAATTTTGAGCATGTCAAGAGTATAGTGCTTAGGATGGTATAAAATGGTTATCTCCAACGAGCATTTGAATCATGAGAGAAGTCCATGTCGTAGGTAAAATATCCCAAATCCTCCGCAAACACATCATGGTCAAATATGAATTAGTTTGCTTAAGGAGAACATAGACATTCATTAATTGATTCACTCATACGCTCATTCTCTACAAATATCTCACGAGCACCTGCTCCCAGTGCTGCCACATGGCAGACACTATTTTAGGCTCTGTGGATTCAGAAATGAACAGACCATCTCTTGCCTTCACTGAGCACAGATTCCATAACCTAGACTGAGAAGAGCATTGGGTCAAGAAGTAGTATAGGTAGAGGAAGAGAGGGCTCAGGAAAATTAAGAGAAATGGGCTCCTAGAAGTCAAGAAAGGAGAGAACACTGAAGACAATATCAACCAACACTATCTATGTGGCAGAAATGTTGAGCAAAATAAGACTGAAAAGGCATTTTTGCTTGGCCACACAGAGGCTGTGCTGACCTGGGTGAATATAGCTTTCATGGAGCCATGGGGCATATACTACATAACAGTGCCCAGCTGAAAGGAAGTCTGAGACACTGAGTATAATATACTCTTAAAGGAAGTTTGAATGAGAAGTGACCATGAGAAAGAAAAGATGGCAGCCACAGGGAGAGAAGGGCATTTGGTCCAGAAATCTTGAAAGCTCTATCCTGGGCTCTTGTTCTCATTTTCAGCACACTCTTGACATCTTTACTTTGACATTTCACCAGGTATTAAAAGTCAACAACCAACTAAAGCAGTAATAATCCCTATTTCTGCATATGCTCTCACTATTCCTGGAAACCCTGGCTTTAAACTTTACCCTCTTTCCATAATTTTGATGTCTTTTATTTGCTGATCATTTACTTAATCTAATTATCTAGTCATCAATCTGCTTTTCTTTAATTTTGACCTCTCTCCAGACCCTTAATACCTACCAAAATCTCTCTCTTTTTATGCCTACTAATTTACCCCACCCATCATTTCTATAACAATATTGCTAAAACACATTCCTATTCATGTTACTCCTATGATCTAAACGTTTTGGGGCTTTAAGGTGCCAACCAAATTTAGTATAACCAAATTAAATGGTGTTCTAATTTCTCCACAGTATGTGTTTAAACAGTCTTCTCTATTTTGTATTACTTTCTGCCTAACGTGTACCCTGGAATCCAGTCAAATTGGCCTGGTCATTGATTTATAATTGAATTCGATTATTTCCCCCTTGGCCATATGGGTTTTTAGCTCTCCTTGACATCCCAGTCCAGTGCTCTTCTTCATATGTTTTTTTCCCAGAATTCACAGTTTTTGTCCCTTGAAGCGTGTAACACTTTATAGTCACACTATTTACATTGGATACTTGATTATTGCTTATAATCTATACTTTCAGATCTATGAAAGCAAAGATCTTTCTCCTTTTAATTTATAGATGAAATGAATTGAAGCTAAAAAGTGCTAAGTGAGTTGCCCAGCATCTGGTGGCCGGTGAGCCACCAGGCAGCTCTTCAGCGTCCTGTTTCCCGATTCTCACATGAGTCTTCTTTCCACTTCATCACAGCACCTGTTTGGCAACTCTTGGTTGAGTCACCATCCTTGTCAACAATGTCCCTGAATTTGGCACCAGCATTAGTGTTAAAGACATAGAGTTCTTTCCAGTCCCACAAGTTTATGAGTCCACAACCTGAACAAAACTTGGGAGGAGTCTCAGGTTGTCCACGCAACTTACCAGACGAAAGAGGGAAATGGAGTTCCTGGTGATGTTGTAGTGCGCCAGGACCTCAGAGTTATTGCTGATTCCAAATGACACATCTTGGAATTTTTGCACCATGCTATAGAATACAGACACTACTGGTATTTCTAGATCCTAAAAACAAGAGGAAAAATAATGCATAGGGATTATTTTGGAAGGAGAGAGAAAAAGAATAGAGAAGTAATGTGCTCACTCAAACCAGAGTGAAAAAATTTAGTGTCTAGTGAAAAAAATTATCCTCTAGAACATAGGCTAAATTTTCAGTGGCATTTTGAGTTTTCCAGGATATGGCAATTAATAGGTTACTACTAAAACTGTGGCTAAGCCTGGGATTTTTGTCTGGCCTTATCATAGAGCTGAAGTTTATTAGTAATCAAGAGGCTTCAAAATTAGAGGCCTGTGGAATTGGGCTATACTGACATTGATTACTTGAGGGGACAAATGTTTTGGGGACTATTTGTGGAGGAAAGAGGAAATGCAAAAATAAGAAATAGGTGCTATCAAAGGGGCCAAAAAAGAATGAGTACAAAGAAAAAAAAAAAGAGAATGGAAAGTTAGAAATTTCATTAAGAATGGTTTGTGTAGGATATGGGACAATAGCTCCCTCTTTTCAAACCTCTTTCCTGAGCATGAAGCTGTGTGCTTTCCTGAGCTTTGTGCATGAAGATACTTTTCACATGTCCAGCTCTGCAACCCAGAGGTCAGGGAGCAGGGAGGTCACTTCTGAGTGTTGAAATGGGCATCATTTCCCTGCTGCCACACAATGTTTGCCCATAGCACCTCCAGGTGATGAACAGGTGTGTGTTCTACCCTGCATCTCCCTTGGCTGAAGGTGATATGCAAGGAGAAAGAGGATGGCTAACAGCATTTGGGTTCAAGTACAGGGAGTTGGTAGCTTGCTTTTCTGAAAGGCCAAGTACAGTTTGGTAGAGGCTTTGAACATTTGTTCACCCAGGCTTTTTCCTCTTTTGTGATCTGCTCTTTCAGATGGAATTGCTCAAGGATCCAATGATGGCCTCTGGTGGCTGTTTAAGTCATTGCATACTCTTCCAGTTCACGCTTGCCCTTTCCTATCTTTCTGAGGATGGCTGTTTTTGTCTATATCTCTCTCACTACTTGGAAACTGCTCCTTATCTTCCTTCCACAATGCATCTCCTCACAGCTGCTTCCGGCTGTGTACACCACTGACAGGGTAACCCTGAGTTGGGATCAACCAGTGGAAATAGGCAAGAAGGTCTGTAGTGAGGAGAGTAGGGGCGGGATCAGCTGTGGGAATTGCCAGATGCCACCACCAGAGATAAAGGAGAATGCTGGAAAGATGCCTTCTCATTTATGGCTGCTTTGGTTAGTCAAGCAGCCAATCTGGAAGATGGAGGTTAATACCTTCAATATATCAAAGTCATCATTTTTCAATATTTCAGAGAAGGCAGAGACAAGGAAGAATGAGGGTCTACCTAGGGAAAGATTTTAGACAGAGGTAGCTAACACTTTGGAGCTTTGGCACACATATATAAAGTCTTGTCTGTATTATAAAAAGTTTATGCTTGCTTCTGCCTGTTTATATGAGAGAATAGACAAGGGCATTTAGAACAAGAGCACGGTTTGCTTCAGGTTTTCTTCCTGCAGATCTAACTTAGTTTCCAAGTATCTGGGGACAAGGAGATCCAACCAACAGACTCAGAACTCTTGAAGAAAGTATGAGAGAGACCTAATGTGGAGACTGGGAATACTGTAAAATTAAAAAGTCTGAATTGATAAGCCGACTCTGAGCCCCACTACTTCTAAGGCATTGTCATCTGGACAAGAGGCCACCACCATGGCTCCCTGGAGGAAAAAGTTGCCTGGCTCATGGGGACACAGCAAGTTCAATATATGGACAAACCTGGAAGAAGCCTATGATGGCCACCTCAGCAGCAGAGATGAATTCCTCGGCAGCTGGGACATCTGTGAGCCACATAGGTCCCTGGGCAGTACCAGGACCATCTAGAGAGAGAAGTAAAAGATGTCTGGATTGTGAGGTAAAGAAGCAGCTCTATAAGTGCAACTTATATAAGGCCAAGGAGATTGGAATTTCTTGGAAAGCTGTTACCATTCCAAGGCTTTTAAAAAAAATCTAACATATGGAAGTGGCCTCCCCTTATGGTCACTCTCTGAAGGATTCTGTTAAACTTCTCTTTGCAAGGCAACGCACATCTTTATCATCTTTATCCAGCATATTTTTGGAAAATTTTCCAGGTTTAGAAGGAAAGTACCCAGAGAACTATCACACTCCCCTCCCTTCTAAAATTTTTCCCTTATGGTCATGCAAGTGCTTTCCATTTTACCTGAGGACTCTTCAACTTCTCCAGCAACTTCTGGGGCCAGTTCACATGTGAGGAGAAATAAGAGTAACAGGTACCTGGAGCAGCTGGCTTTCATTGTTCTTCTCCTGCTCCAACCCTGGACTCTGTATTTAGGGATGCCAATTCAGGGCAGCCCACTCTATGTTTAACTCGCTGTGCTCTGGGAACTTTGCAGCTGGCTCTAGGGGAACCTTCAACTTCTGAGATAAATGACCATGTTTAGTGACAGGGCCTCAGAATATAACCAATCAGAGTCTGACAGGTTCATTTGAATAAAAAAGTTATGTACTCTATGCCAGGTATTGACCTAAGCACTAAGAACACAAAGATAACTATGGACCCACCCAAGCCTTCCCAGCTTAGGTTGTTCATGGGAGAGATGGACACATAAAGAGATCATTTAAATATAAAATAGAAAGTGACTAAAAAATAGAAAAATCCATAAAGTACCCTGGATAAATAAGATTTTACCAGCAACACAAGAGAATGACTAGTCATTGAGAATTTCAGGAAGAAGGGAAAAATAATTGTGGGCAGAAAGGCATGCTGGGATATGCTTGCAATAGTTCTTTCTATGATAAGCAAAGCATCCGAGTATTGGCTTCATTTTGTAGGTGACGGGAACCTACTGAAAAGTCCTAAGCATGAGAGAAACTATGTTTGGTTTGGCCCACAAGTGCCTATGGGAAATCCAAGATAAAATTTCCACAGGCCTTGTGATATATAGGTCTCAAGCTTAGGAGAAACTCCCATAAGTAAATATTATGAAAGAAATCAAATTCAGAGTTTTCACCATCTGTATTCTGAACGCTCATTACCCCAATGTACTATAGTAATGCATTCCCAAGGATGTAAATACTCCCAGAACTGTGGACCCCAACCCCATTCCTCAGGAAAACTGGAATGTGAACCCTTTGGTTACCATATTTGTTTGATAGAAGAAATCAGGGAAATGAGGGTCTCAGTCAGAACAAAAAGTAGTTGTTTTATTCTTACTCTCTTGTGTTGTTTACAGTATCTCCCACAAAAGAAGAACCCCAACTGGCAGGGCATGTGACAGGGCATTGAGCCAGCAGCAACCACCAAAGAATCCAGGAATTGGAATGAGCTACTAAACCTAAGGCAAAAGGGCTGTTCATGGTAGTTTGCCAATTTCCTGGCCTCTAGTTGCTCAGACAGGAAGAAGAGAGGGAAATGTTAAAGGAGATGGAGAACTTGAAAGAACTGGCTCTGACTGGGACCGAGTCAGAGGAAGCAGGCAGGGTTAAAGCCTGAGTATTAAGCCTCAAGGGGTGGGATGAGGTTCATCAATATGGAAAAGTGGGCGGTCTTGGAGAAGGAATCTAGCTGTGAACAGGAGGGAGGAGGGACAGGGTGCCCTTGTGACTAGGAGGATTCTGGGTGGCAAGGGGAGGTTGAGGGATGGGCAGATGCACTCATTCTGTCCAATCCTTCTTAATGGACAGGTTCCACTCCCAGGTGAGGTGGTCTTGCTTGTCATCATCGGTGAAGAAGGACTTGTTGTGGTATGTGCCCCTGGCCAGCATGCCCTTGGGAGCCTCCTCAGTCGGGGTGAGGAATTCATACTCCTCTGGCCGAGGCCCATAGCTGCCAACCATAAATGTTGCTTTATCCACTAGGATGAAAGAAAAGTTCATGAGGGTAAGAGTCTGCTAGAGGAAAAACACACACTGAAAATTAGGGAATTTGGTGCACAGCCTCTATTAGAGGAAGCCAAGAACAATAGTTTCCAAGCCTGGCTGAATGTCAGTTTTACCTGGAGCATCTTGTTTTTCTTCACATTACTTTTTTATTAAAGGGACTTTCAATAACAGTTTCCTTTGTCTCTCTCCCAAAGACTGTGGTTCAGTAACCTGCTGTGGGTCCCAAGAATCAGTGTTTGATAAAAGCATCATGGCTCATTCTGATTATCAGGAAATTTGGGGAACCAGTGTCTTAAGTCTTTGGGAATCCAGGCTCTTTTTATGTAGCAGATTATACCATTTGAAAAACTTTAACAAGTTGAGACCTCAGGTCTGGTCTCAGCATTGCAACTACCTAAGTCATATAATGTTTTGGGCCTCTATTTCTCTATATAACAAACTTTAAGTACTGTTATCTACAAGCTATCATTCTATGAACATATTAACTGGAGGATATATTACAACAGGTGGTGATCAGAATAGGCAGAATTCATGGATGCAATAATTGGATGGAAGGGAAAAATCGGCAAGTTGGTAAAAAATGAAGCATTGTGGCAAATGATGAAAATAGCTAAACAAATTTATTTACAGGTGAATAACTGGATTAGAAAGTATAAATAAAGGTAAGGAGCTTGACAGGTAGTATATAACTGGCCCTTTAAGCGTTAATATATTTGCAGGAACAGCTACAGACACATAATCTTCCTCTTGCCAAAGTGAATCAACTTGGTTTCTATGCTCAAAGGGAATAGGAAATTGAACTATTCATTCATGAAATCAGGAGTTGAAAGTCCAATTAGTCTCTTACTGGTCAACAGTTTTCTCTGGGATTTGAGTAATTGATCGGTTCTGCTGTCAAGTGAATTTATCCATGTCTTCCTGCTCCATTGTTTATTTGTGGGATTAGCCTGTGCAGTACTGTTTCCCCCCTGTGGGGAAGAGAGTCTGGAGCAGAAAGGAACTGTGAAAGTGCTTCTGTTACCTTCCCATCTTTTCCTCTGAACCCATATTAATCAAAGAAAACTGAAGGCGAGTTCCTGATGCATGTCAAGAATAACAACAGAATAAATAACATGCTTATACTATTTTTTTCACTTAGATAGCTTTTCTCAACCCTAGAAAGATTTCTTTTTTCCTTTTTCTTTGTTAGAAAATTGAACACTGCCTTCCACGATCCTGCTCCCAACACACATAGGCCTTTCCTGTCTTGCATTTCTCTGACACGTGAGTTTTTCATCTAGCATTTTCTATTTTACTTTTGTGAGTATTTTTATGTCCTTTATCTCATGCAAACATAATTTGGTTACTTTTCCCATATGAATAATGGAGCTGAATTCCAGAGGCTGAGTGTTGAAGGTCAATGGCTGACCCGATCTAAACTAGATATCCCAAATGTTGACCTTGCCAATAATGCCTAGGTCAGAGGTATTGTGTGCCTTTTCATAGGGCGGGCCTCCACAGCTTTTCTCAGATTCTTATAAGAGTCTATTACTAAAATTTGTTAATAATCAGAAAGAAGCAGATTGAGATAGTATAAAGTCTGAATTCCTTACCTTTAAGCCCAGTCCGATAGGTGTGCTGGACATACTTCAGGCCTGACACAATATCCTTGTTCACCTGTTAGTGGGAAGGATCCACAATTCCATTCTTTAATTCATATTAAAAACAGGCTTTCACTTTTCCTCCTCATTCCTACTGATCCTGCCTAGCTATCTTCTCTGAGGATGAAAAAACTAAATATTTAATCAGAATGAGTATTCCTATAATTACTTAGTGTGATTGCAAGGCAGAAATTGGAGAGAAGAGATTGAAAGATTCAAAGTTGCCAATCCAATTTTAAGCATTAAATACTATCACTTTTATTGTTTTGGAGGAGAGGGGTGGTTAATTAAAACATTGTTCCATTATTCTTCATCATATTCCTCCTTCCTCAATGGTCTAATAGTCTTGAGCTCCCCTTCCTCAATACTGCAGCCAAAAGACTGTCCTTGTCTCAGGAAAGGTTATGAAAATACCAATGGGAAATATTTTGTAAATATCTTAAAACCATCACCTCAGTGTGACCCACTTAGCATATGAAAAACAAATGACAAGGAGAAAAGTGGTAATGGAAAACCAGGTCTGGGAGATGGTCATGATCACCATTTAACTGAGTCTGGAGTGGGAGTGAGATGATGGGCTACATGGACTCATCCTTTCCTGTAAGTAATGGGGGAAGTCCACTTGCATCAGGCAAGCATTTGGGGTGTCCGTCCTTGTCAGGTGTTGTCTGAGATACTGCCGCTTTCCCCAAGACTTTCAAAGAAAATTCCCTAAAGCAGAATGAAAATAGAGACAGCCCAGCACTTTGTTTTTCCATGACTCATTTTACCTGGGACTGAACTGGGTTGTCTGTTAATTTCATACAGTGGTCATGTCTATACAAACAAATCAAAGTGGACATTGAGTCATTAGTCGGAGGGCTTGGGTAACAAGTGACTTGAAGAATTAAGATCTCGTCAAATAATTTTTCCCCAGCAATAATTATGACTACCTGTACGTGTTGGCTACTATAGTTTCACCACTAGAACCACAGTAGGCCACGTTTTTAGAGTGTTATAAAGTTCAGGCAAAAAATAAATAAATAAATAAAAAATAGAAGAACCTTGAGAGCAACTGACAGAATGAAAGAGGATTTTAGGATGTGTTAGTGGTATTATACACGCAGATTTCCTTGGAAATCTTTCAAGAGACTTCAGTAAAGATCTAAATTGCTTTTCAATTGTTTTCAAATTTGATCTGGTATTTCCTGTAACTGTAGCTTCATGCTGGGACAGACCACAGGCAGGTTTTGTGTGGGTCACACAGAGCCTTTTTTTTTTTTAATTAAAAAAAAATTTTAATGGTAGAATCTGACCAGAGAGTAGTTTTTCTCCTATTAGGGACAAGGGTAATCTTTACCTGCCATATTTTCATTTGCTGAAAACTGGCTTACTAAATTGACAATGCAATAGCATAAATGATTAAAAATTGCACTGATGTGTAACTCATTTTAGGTGTTTTGAATACAATGCTTTATCAAACCTCCAGGTGCTCTAGTAATAAATAATATGACAGGAAACAGAAATCACAGTTCAGTGCCAATTACAGAGTACAGGTCAAGAAAAATATTTCCCAAATGAAATAATTCTCAGGCATATTTGTATTGGTGGAGAGTAATCTTCATCCACCCTGAATAGTATCCTGTACCTAGGGGAAAGAAAGGCTCAGAATGCAAGTAGAGAGAGCAGATGAAGTCTTGGTGGAGCCTAGTCCCTGGAGAATATGACTGAGCGGTGAATAAGGGGCAGCCAAGGCAAACACAGACTATGAAGCCAAACAGTGCATTTCTGACTTATTTGAGAATCAAGGCTATTTTTCTGGTGTTTGTGGTTCCTTGTTGGAATTTATGCCCTATTCATTAGGTGTCAGTTCATCCCTTATTTAGTTTTGCTCATACTTGGTCACGTGCTCTGCAACTGCAATGGCAATTTTCAGATATTTAGCAAAGAAAACACTCCCTAGATTTGTCTCATTATTGAGCTATTAGAGCTAAGGCTTTATCTATTCCATTTTCCTATTTGTTGATCCACTTATTTGTCTTTTTTCTCATTATAGATACCATTTAGAGAGCTTTGTGTGAAATATTGGAAAAAAAGGGTATACAGTTTCACCCTGCCTCGAGGAGCTTAGGTTGCACAAGGAAGAAATGTCATAAATAGTACAGTGTGTAGCAGCATGCAGCTCATGGGTATGTTAGGAGTTCACAGAGTGAGGGACACTTTGGCTTCGAAGCATCCTGGCTACAAAAAGTCATGAAGCTAGGGTGGGTCTAGACAGGTAGGGTTCAGAGCTGAGAAGAGAACTTTCCAGACCCAGGTCAGGAGATAGAGTGGGAGACAAACAAAAAGTGTGCCAATGTGATAATGCAAGAAATTTAGTAATTGATTATAGGGATGATTAAAACCCTGTAGAAATACACAGGCAAAGATACTTACTTTGAAGTTGATTTTGACTCTGTATTCAATACCTTCCTTTAGCACAAAGGTTTCTTTTTTGAGGGCTTCAAGATCCCCTGTGAAAAAAAGATTTAGAAAGAATTTAGTCTCCTCAAAAGCAGCTGCAGAAAGAGATGAATGAATCTAAGCATCAGAGCCATTTGTGGGGCCTATTGGAGCAACATGATCCACAGGGACCTGAGTTTCAAAAAGCATTTGAGATCTGTTCCTGTGTAAAATCTTACAGTTCAGTTACAAAAGAATCTTGGTGAAGACTTTCCCTCTGAGTTTAATGACGATGCTAAGTATATATAATGTTATCAGTAATGAGTTATAAAGATAATTTTTCCCAAATATTTTGACTTCAACTGATGAAGGTAAATCCTTTCTAATTGTCAACAATAAAATGTTTAAACCATCACAGAGGAAAATCTGAGTCATCTTTTACTCTATTGAAAGTTGATAAATATATATGTAACATGACCTAGAGATGATTAAAAGATTTGCTCCTACCCCTCAAATAAAGCTATAAGAAAAATATGTTCATGTAAGTTATGTGCTTTTATAGATTTGATAATGTGTGTGGCATTTTCTAGCTTTTAAAAACTGCTTCTTTTGATTCTTTTTTATCATTCTAAATAGATATTCACTTTGGATATTGCTTTTGTATTTGCTTTTATAATCTCATTTTTCTTTAAGGAAGAGCACTTCAGTTGTAAATGTTTCAAGCTTCAAATAACTGGAATCTGTCCCTAATACCTGTACTCTGGTTAAGGAGGTAATTGTGCTGTGTTCTTTTCCTGAGGTATAATTTGACATTCAGGGTGTGTGTGTGTGTGTGTGTGTGTGTGTTGTATAGCTCTGTGTGTGTACTTCATTATGAAAAGTATAATGCCTCTGCCGTGCAGATCAGTATCTTCCTCATGATAGGAAACCAAATTTGGGTCTTCTCTGCAGGAAAAGGGGACAGAGACCAAACTTTCTCTGCAATATCATCAGGCCCTCTTGATCAGCTTCCCTTAGTGCTAGCTCAGACTTTATCTTGCAAAGTGACCGTTATACCTGGTAACATTGCATAATTTTGTACAGGAAGAGGTCTGAGTCCTGGTGAGAGACAGCAAGTTTCTCGGGGAGAGATGCTGTAGCCTGGAGGTCATTGAATGTGTGCCTGTGTGTCTGCTCTAATGGTTTCAGTTGAACAGGAAGTGTCTTCTCAGCCTCTGATTTCCTCCTTCTGACAAAACAGTCCATATAAGGTAAAGAGTCGATCTGTCCTGTCAGAGGGAAGTTCCTCGCTGCCAAGCCCACTGTTCCAGAGTCTTGCTTTGCTTTGCCTCACCAGAGTCCAAATTTTGAATATGGCAGTAATTTCTTTTTCATCCAAGATCTGCCTTTAATGCCTCCAGTGTCTGGTTCTGGGACCTTTGCTCATCGCCCCCCAGGTGCCCTTTTCCCTCTTAACACCCAGCTTGCCAATCTCTCCCCATCTCCTCAAGACCTCAGACTCAGAAAAGGACTGGACCCTTAGTCACAACTGGTGAAAGAAAGTCACCTCTTTATTTGTACATATTTTGCAGGAAATCTGCTGATATAACAAGAACGAAAGCCCTAAGCTTGAGTATTAAGTATTTAATACTTTAATAGTGGGATTTCTAGCTCTGTTCAGGAGGCCTTGGTGAGGTCCTCACCTTCCGGTAAGTTTTATTGCTGATGTAACATTAATACTTTCTTTGGTGTTTAGAGTGTATAAACATTACAACTACAGAAGCATACAGCTTGCTTCTTAATATTTTCATCTGTAGTCTTTCTTAAATGAATAGTAATTTTCCTGTTATCATGTGGAAATAAACATCTGAAGTAAATATCATACAAGGAATTACATCAAGGGTCTCTGTCTACCTCCAACTCCTTCAGTTAAACTGAGTTGAAGTTTGGTTTTTTTTTTTTTTTCATCAAACATGGTAAATATTGGGTATTCTACCAGTATTGATCTATGAACTGGTCCCTAGCATATATATCTCTGGGAGTCACCTCACTAGGATCTTCTGTAATGAGGACAGGGAACAAAGACTAGATTTTCCCTGTGATATTTTAGGTCCTTCTGAACAGTACAGATATATGTGTCCACTTACCGGTAAGATCCATAGTGATTGGTCCTGGTGCACTATCACAAACCAGGGTAAGTCGGGTAACAGTGACATTGGGGACTGTTGGGTCTGCAAGATAAAAAAAAAAACAAGATAAGCACAGAGAAGAGATATGTGTATAGTGTGTGTGCATTTCAAACAGAAGAGACCAAATATAAAGAAAAAAATGGTTCTCTATCTGGACAAGTAGAAGTGACAGATTCACCATGCTTGGTCTCGATGGCCTTATAAATTGCAGTGATGCTAGTTCTGCTCCAGCAGGCATTGCAGGCTCATCTTAAAGAACAACATTGTGTATTTCACGAGTGGCTGTAGGTCAGCTGTTCTGCCTATTGGGCATTGCACGTTCATGTCTTTGGGCCCTGTCAAATCCTGCCATTGTGTATGTGGAGGAGATGAATGGTCAGGAAAGCACTGAGCAAGGGAAAGAGAGAAAATGTGAGAGATAATGGAGAGAGGCGGAATGCAATTCTAAGTGGGAGTCTGGAATTCTTTCTAAATCCTCTCTATATGTGATTTTTACTGATCTCATTGCTGATTTACATCCTATCTCCTATGAAGACTTAATTCTACAGCCCATAGCTTTATTGAGCATGTATAAATTGTGCCTCACCCACCCAACCCTGCAGGAAGTTGGTCCTCTTTCCTTTGCCTCTGCTCTTGAGTGGCTGCAATGCATGTCCCACCTGGGGCCATCCACCTGCCCCCTCCCTGTGCACACACACCTGCTATCACAGGACCGTCTCCCAGCAGCGTTTTCTTGTACTTAGTTAGACTTTCATCATCTTTATCCATCTCCTGAAGCTCCTTCAGGGATTTCTGAGGTGGAGGCTTATAATTGAGCTTGCTGTCTAGCTCATCGTCACCATCATCCAGCTGTGGTTCTGGGTCCTTTTCAGTCATCTTGATCTAGAAGAGAGAAGATGAAAGTCCTTTAGCCAAAGCCACTGGATATGGAAGATGTTTGAGAAACTGCTGCTAGCACCTTCCTTGTCCTAGTGGACCTCTGCAATTAGCAGCGATTTTCCAGATTTGTTCCTAACTCAATCTCATTATGTTTCATAAATAAGAAGAGATTGTATTCTAGTCATTTCTCTGACCCTCCTGATTTTTCTTTACTGCAAAGAGTTTCTCCTATTCATTGAATACAACTGTCAAGAAAGAAATAAATGATCTGTGAACAATCTAATACAACTGAAGAAAACATAGCACAAATGTTCCCCTAATAATAATAAATAGCCTGATTCAAATAGTTACAGGAATGACCAGTCTTTCCAATCCAGATGGACTTTCTAGTGTCAAAGCTCCCTGTATGCACACCTGCAGTTACAGTGATTTAAAGAGATAGGCAGAGTACCCACCAAAGAAATGGTTGGCTTCTTCCCATTAACTAACTCTTTCCTAAAGCCTGCATCACTCAAAGGTGACTCATGAGGAACTGTGGACCTTTATAATACCTGCTTGAAGTGTGTGGATAGTTCCCCGCCCCCCAGCATTGTTAATAAGTCTTGAGAATGGGCACCAGGTTCTATGTTTTTCTTAAATCTCCAATGTTTGGACAGTTCAGGCATTATATACATTTTCACTGATTGACTCATCAGGTTTTAGATCTAAAGCCTTTCTGCTCTTTTTACTTGCCACAAAATAGCAAAGGAGTCTTGAATTCCCCTGGACAAAATTTTAAGTGTAAGTTTGTTTTTAGTACCTATCCATTTGCCTCCCCTTTCCCGACCTACTTACCCTTAAGTCCCTCCCTAGCCTCCCCAAGTTTCCAGTGATTTTCTCTAAGACCCCATCTGGGTAGACCCTGGAATGTTTCTTCCTTTATCATTTCTTACATTGACTTGTTTTGTGTTCAAACACTTAAAGAATACCTACTAAATCTATGTGTGGGTGTTAATGCCTGAGAGCATACGTAGTCACAGATTTTCAGAGCTGACATGAATCTTAGAGGTGATCTGTTCTATCCTATCATTTAAAAAAATTGAGATCCAGAAGTTAAGAGAATTGCCTGAGTTCACATAGCTGGATGTGAGCTGCCATGTCCTCAATAAGAGGAAAAATTCCTACTGGAAGAACTTAAGGGCCTCTGAGTGGTGGCAAGATACCTGGTGTCAGGGAGATAGCTGGGCAAGGAAATCTGGCTTCCTTCAGTTATCTGGAGGGAAACTCACTTCCAGCCTGTGGGTAAAGCCTTAATTCCTCTTAAGGAACACACTTTAAGATTGTATCCATCACATCTTACCTGAGAGACATTGCAAATCTCTTTGTAAAGTTATTGAAAGTGAAAATATTTTCGTCCAAACTCAGTTGTGGTTTTGAATTTCAATGTCACTGTCATTGGCAATGGGAAGAAAGATAATTTGGAAGTGAGGCCAACAAAATCAATTTCAACAGAACAAAAAGAAAGAGGAAGGAATGAAGGAATGAAGGAAGGAAGGAAGGAAGGGAAGAAGGAAGGAAGGAAGGAAGAGAAGCCAAATACTAGGAGCCTAGATCAGTTCTGAAAGGAGCATTACAATGCCAGGTCCACTTCCTGTAGGAAGGAAACGTGTAGGCCTGTTCCCATGGCAACTCCAGTCTCAACTGAAGAGCAAGCATCACTCAAACCTGAGTCTCCAGAGACCAACAGAAAAACATAGTGACTAATCCAACTCATATTCCAAGCTACACTCAGGGTTGGAAAAAGGAGGAGGAGGAGGAGGAGGAAGAGGAAGAGGAGGAGAAGGAGAAGGAGGAGGAGAAGGAGAAGGAGGAGGAGGAGGAGAAGAATGCAGTGCATGGATGTTGTGGTTGTGGGTAGTTTAAGGATAATCAATCATTAAGGGGCAGATGAAGAACAAACTGGATAAGACTATTCAGATGAGACAGATTCACTTCTGGGGGCCTAGGAGACTAACAGCTAACCCAGTGGAGGCCACAGGATAAGTCTGCTGACAGGGCATCAGGAAGGCTATTTACAGTAAAGAGGGCACCTCAGCTGCCATGGACAGGCCTTTCTGGAATATATTGCTTACTTCTAACCAGTCACTGCTTGAAGCCTGGGTATCAGATGGTGACATTACACTCAGTCAGTACCTCAAGGTGACTTCACTAACCTGCAGGGAATTGAAATTCTGCAGCCTCAGATCTCAGTTTTGAAGGCAGTATGAATGAGGGGTAGTAGGGAGAGACAGAGATAGAAATAGATCTCGTCTAGTGTGATAGATTTGGTCTAGTGGAATATTTGCTAACTGTGTGACCACTGGCAAGTCAATGTATCTATTATCTTATTAAATCTAATATTTTGTCAGTTCTGCACTTTCCTGATTCATTGCAAACATAATTGTTTCATAAAGATGATAAATAATTTTTTTTCAAAGACATTGAAGAATGAAGGGTAATGAGGGGTCACTGTATGAACTTGGTACTGTCAAGAGGAGGAAATTTGGGACCACATTTTAAAATAATTTGGTCTAATTATAGCATAAGAAAAAGAAATATGAGGCCATGTAATCCAAAACTAGCTTACTGTGGAAAGCTGATTAGAAAAACATGAAAATGTATTAATACAACAAATAAAAAAACTGGAAAAGCAGTTCTTGGAGAAAGCCTTTTGAAACAAAATTGAGATCACAACTAGTTGGTAATCACCTCTTGTTTCCAAGAAATTGCACTTTAGCACATACTGATGTTTATGATATTTGCTGGAATGGAGGAGCTGAAAGCTGAGCTATCCAACCATACTGAAAAGGCCCTCTTGGTTTGATTGATGGTTCTTAATCTTTTTGGGTATTATAGATCTCTAAAAATCTGATAAACATTATGGTCCTTATCTCAAGGGAAAAAAAAGAACAAACTCATGAAATTGTGCAAATGATCCAGGGGTCATGGACTCCAAAATCCTTCATAGACTTTACAGGAGTCCAAGTTCTCTAGATTAGGAGCATGACCTTGAAATTGTAGCCCCCTGGAAAAATGAAACAGACAGTTGAGTGTTTGCAGAAGAGTTTCCTTCCCCAGGAGGTCCAGCCAGGTAGATCATTGGCACATACAGCCTCAAACTCATGATCATGTCCATCCATCCAAAATGTTGAATGTGTAGAAGATATGGTGACAACTGGGTCTCAGGGAGTGTAGCCATCACACCAGGCAAAAAGCACAGGTGCCCAGGGAGAGCCCATTAGAAGAATACTGTGGTCAACCTATTTATTTTGGATGATTTTTCTCCTCATTAAATTGGCCTTATTATTGCACAAGTTTGGTTCTGGATCTCTAGTAGTAAATCCTTGAGCAAATATCCAACCATTATGGATTTTATTCTCAGCTTGGGACTCAGGGAATTATATCACATATATATGCTTTCTTTTCTAAACCTGTTTATGCTGATTTTTCTTGACCTGCAGTCATGTGTCAGCTAAGTTACCAGAAACTTAATTATATTGTCTTACTCATGTAAATAAGAGAATATCTATTCTGTTTTATTTTTTAACATTTATGCAATTTCCACAAAGAGGCTACATTCAAAAATTTAATTTAATTTAATTTTTTCACAGATGTAAACCTTCTTTTATTTCATCCAACATCCCTTTGCATAATAAAGGATACAATATAATAACAGTAGATAGTTAACTCTTATGATGAGCTCCTAACTTAACAATTTAGTGGTGAGTGCTTTACATGCATTATTTCATTATAGCATCACCGTGTTGCAAGGTAGACTGTACAAAATTAGAATCTGGGACAGAAAAAAATATTGAATATTTCAACTACATAAAAATTTAAAATTTCTATTCATAAGTAGTAATAAGTAGTAAAAAGAGTAATGGTTTAAGCTGTCAGGATGAAATATTTGTAATAAATATATTTAACAAGAGATTAATATCTGGAATACATAAATACTTTCTAAAAACTAATTTAAAATTTCATTTTGTATATTTAAGGTGCTTTATAGCATAATGTTTTGAAATAAACACAGATAGGAAAAACATTAAGAGTCAGGCAAATTAATATCCACGTCACATGGCTATCCCCCACCACTGCCTTTGATCATAGGAGAACCTAAAATGTATTCTTTTAGCAAACATTATGAATAGAGTAGAAAAGCATAGTACAATATCATTATCTCTGGGTAACCTTAATTCTCCCAAAGTATTTGGTTTAACAATGATTTCCCAAACAATATGTCTATATATTTAATGACAAACAAAGATTTTCCCTTTTTAGCCTCTCATTTTACAGGTATTTGCTGAAGTAAGATTAGGAGTTTTATGCAAATTCAACAGGTTGATTTCCAATCCTATCATCTAAAGAACAACCAATTTTATTATTGATATTAATAAGTGCTTTCTTAAGTATTATCTCATTTAGTTCTCATGACAATTCTGTGTGCACCTTCGTTCTCTTACAGATCAGGAAACTAAAATTCAGGTTAAATCACTGCCCAAGAAGATAGGTCATATAAGGGACAGAATTAATGTCTGAGACCAGGTTGTCTGACTTGTAGGCACTATGGTTTGCTGCTTCAATTGTCTTGACTAAGAAGTCATGGTAAAATTAGAGCTTGTTAGTCTTCTTGGGAATCTACCTGGGGGTGCACAAGCAGTGGTAAATATTTCTTTGCAAACTTTGCAGGGACAGCTTTAACAAAGCAGGGAAGTGTCAATATTGAGATGGTTTCAGTGCAACTATATTCCTGCATTGCCTACTGCAAGTTTCTTAACCTCCCTGGGTCCCCAGTTTTGTGCTCTGCAAAATTAAATTGTTGCATTAGAAGATCCGGAGACCCCTTCTTAATTCAATGGCCCTCAAGCTCCCTAGTTTAAAGAACAATGTGAAATTAGAAAAGAAAAGCGGAAGTGAAGAGGTTGTGGAGAACCCAGCCCATCAGTATAGAATATTCTGATTCTGGTTGGGCTTTTCTTACTTTCCTCACCCACTACTCCACAAAGTGGGGTTGGTTTTAGTGTGTTTGTTTTTGTACTTTGGTTCTTTACCCACAAAAAGTGAAATGGAGAATTAGTCAAATATATGTTTAATGAGGCTGATGTGGACTCTGTCAGGCCCCAAAGCACACATGGCTCTCTGTCACCAGACATCTCTATTCCACACAGGCTGACACAGGTGGATTTTCACAGTGGCATCCTCTCCCCTCCCCCCTCATGCCTGCCATTCAGCAAAGCAATATCAAGTTTTAGATGTGCTGAGTTGGGGATTTAATCTTTTCAGGCTCCATTAAAATGCTAAATTGAATCAGGATGCTCATGGCATGCATATAACATAATAAAAACTGATGTTTTTGCTTGCAGATACAGTGAAAATGTGAAGACAGTGGAAGCGAAGCACACTTGAGCATATACCTGATCTTAGGATGAAGCATGCTTGTCTGGTCTATTAACACAGCTCCAGGTGAGTTGAGGTAAACTCCTGGGTTCACATGAAACAAATCACCTGGGTAACTTAGAGAAGCATGACCTTCATATGCGATGGAACACAGACTTAGAGTCAGGTGGCCATGGATCCAAATCCTGGCTCTGACTTATTACAGGACTTAAGCAAGTTATTAACCACAGTAAGCCTCAGTTTTACCCTCACCAGCAAAGTAGGAATAATAATCCTTCCTTGTCATTTGAAGGGTTGGAGAAAACAAGAAAATTTTAGGACTGTACTGGTCAATGGTAGATGCTCAACAAACATTAATTCCCCTTTCTTCTCTCTTCCCCTGCCCCGATGCTGTTTTGTGGCATAGCTTCAGTGATGCTGGGAACTGATGGCCTGGGTACCAAAGGCTTTTACCCCAGACAGAAGCTGACCAGGTCCATACCTTCCTCCTCAAAACCAGATTCTGCTTCTTTGAGCAGTGGGAAAGAGGCAAGAAGTTATGGGCATTGCAAGGACTGTTTATAAACAGAAGCAAACTTAAAATTGGACTATAACTACTCTTTTTTCTTTTGAAAACGTCCACATAATTTAATTTTAGATTTAACTTATTGTTCCCTTGCCTAATTGAAGCCAGAAGTCACTCTGAATGATGAGAAACGTCAGTGGACTTCAACACAAGCCAATGGAAACAATTCCTTATGGCACTGGAGCAACACTTAGCTCAAGTCCTCCCAAAGCTGGATCTGTTGGAGTGTGCTATGCTAGATTATGCATCTAGACACATAGATCAGAGGTGGTGTTTTTTTTTTTTTTTTGTACAAGGGATTGAACTCGGGCACTTTGCCACTGAGTCACATCCTCAGCCCTATTTTGTATTTTATTTAGAGACAGGGTCTCACTGATTTGCTTAGCACCTAGTTGTTGCTGAGGCTGGGTTTGGACATGGAATCCTCCTGCCTCAGCCTCCTGAGCTGCTGAAATTACAGGCATGTGCCACCCTACCCAGCTAGACCAGAGTTTTAAAATATGAGGTGGAAAAGGAAAAGATAAGAGACATAGAGAGGGAAGAGGCAGAGTGAGAGAGAGATGAGGAAGGGAGAGGAAGGGTAGGAAGGAGAGGGAAAGAGAGAGAGAGAAGGGAAGTGGCCAGAGAGGAGAGAGATGTGGAAGTACCAAAAGTAGGGGATTTCCATCAGAGAAGATTCTACACAAGTCTCAGCATGCTCGTTAACATGGTGTCTCCACTCTGTGTTGGCTAGGTTATGTCTTCCCCCAAATCTGGGACTACAGGTCTAGAGCAAGCAGGTCATGGAGAGCTGGACCATCTCGGAAAGAGTGTCACCATTTCAGAGCTGGTCCAGGATTTGACTGCTCTGCTGCCTGCCTGGCAATTTGGTGCATTTGGGAGTTTCAAATCTGTTATTACTAAGGACACCAGAAGGTGCTGGGTTCTGGAGTCCGCCCTGGCCTCTCAGGGTTTCCAGCGATATGGGGGGACTCCCTCTGTTCTCTGTGCTCTCATTAGCTCAGCCCCATGAACAGCCAAACCTTCAAAACCGGATAAGAAGAAGCACAGCAGCGCCTGAGAGGAGCACACCTTGTTAGATGCAATAAACTTTATAATTAATCCAGATGAGGCTACAAGTTTATAGAAGTAGAATTAACATTCTTCTTCGTGAGAGAAACAGTAGATTATTTCTTTCTGAGTGTTCATAATATGCTCTTCTTTTAACCTGGCCTTTCTTTTCTTTTTTTGCAGAAGGAGTGAGAACTAATAGAACCATTAAGCATTTCTGAATTCCCACCATGTGAAGTCACTCTTTCATGAGTTTTATTTTAAATAATCCTTTAAAAAATGATGCATTAAGGAAGCCACTACTAGGCAAAGGTTTGTCTACTTCAATGACTCAGTATATTCATGGAAGTTTTAAATTAAGCATGAAATGTTACTATTCAAAAACAATTTTTTATGACCTTGTGTACTGAGAGTACCAGACCCTTGGAGGAAACCCAAATGAATTTTACCAGGTCTGGCTGTGGGAACCAGACTTAGTAAGTGCTTATGGAAAGATGGATGTTGAAGATGTTTCAGAAGCAATAAAACCCAGGGCCTGCCTCTGTAAGTCTCCAACATCCTAGGCAACGGTAACATTATCTAGGAACAGGGACACTCAGAACATGGAATTAGAGAAAACTATTCCACTGGATATTTCTAAATGCTGTTCTGAGGTATTGTAGCTATTGATTTTTGTTTTCTTTTCTTTTTGGTACCATTATGTGACTTTAGTGAAGCCATGTCTGAACATGTCTGAGCCTTAATATTCTTCCCCTGTCCTCTCAGGATAATAATTTGAATATACCTAATACTAGGCCTGGCACATAAAAGGTACTGAACAAGCATTGGTTCTCTTTTCTATCTGCTTCATTTTTATTCCCAGGGCTTCTCTCTTCCTGTTAAAGTTTCTAATATATTGTGTTCCCATAAACTTCTCTCAGAATAACTTTGCTGTTCTGAGCTCCCAGGGAAGACAGAATCTTAATGTTGCTCAGTGAAAATTTCCCTAGGGACAAACACTCATGTTCTCCAAAACAAGGAAGGACTAAATTCCAGTTCCTGAAAGATGTCGGCCAGAGATTGGTTGGCTAATACACGGTTATTCCTCATGGGTTTGATCTGCCCAGCATAGAAGGACAATGAATTGTTCTGTTCTCTGAAGTACACACATCTCACAAAATAATAAATTGATCTTGTTACTAAATCTGTGCTATATTTGGTATTAGGAAGGACATTTTCTTATAAATTGAACAAAAAGAAAAGGCAAGGTTAATGACATCTTTGGTGACTGGACCTCCACCCAGCAGGTCACCATAAAACCCTTGATTTCCCTTGCTTGATCATCCCTGCAATGAAGACTCAGGATGAAAGACCTCCTTGCAATGGCTCTTGGTGTCCATGTGAAGACCACCAAGTAAGGGTCTACCTCCCTCACCCTGAATGAAGAACTGCTCAGGGTTTATCTGATACCTGCAACAAATTACCCTGAGTCTAGAGTTCCATCATGGACTGTATTTATAGAATGTGCCACCTGAAAAGTTGGGAAGAAAGTACTTGAGTTCATGTCTAGCAGTTCTAATGGCAGCCAAACTTGAGACCTTCACAGTTTGAAGACCCAAGGTTCACTGTCGTAGCCAGGCCCACTTGAATTCTTTTAGAACCTGTTTCTTTAATAAATTGCTTGGCATC
The DNA here is from genome assembly GCF_021218885.2 of Marmota monax. NCBI lineage: Eukaryota > Metazoa > Chordata > Mammalia > Rodentia > Sciuridae > Marmota > Marmota monax. The sequence goes on from NW_026695227.1 coordinate 3,541,802, forward strand.
TTCCATGTTTGCTTTGAGTTCTCTCCAAAGTAAGGGGCTATTTTATTTTTGGCAATAACAGTAAACATCTTTCTGCCCATCCCTCTACAGGAATTTAACCCACAGTTTTTGTTACTGGTAGAAATTCTATCACTGTGTGACAGATGAGTAAGTAAGTGTGTTCTACGGCACTTCCCCTTGTACTCTAAGGGAGGACTTCATTGTGCATTTCTCTCATACCACCAGTCAGATTTTTAATGGAAAACAGTTTAGTGTTTGACAGCTCTGAATCATTTTTTTTTCTTTCTCTTTTCAACCAGTTTCTTTACACTGTCTGCTTAAAAACAGGAAACCACACATCTCCACCCCAGCACAACCCACCTTCCACCAATAGTCCATATCAGTTTGTATCTACAGGCTTTCGGTTTCTGAGCTTGGCCAAATGCCTGCTCCTGCCTTGCAGGAGACTCCTGCAGGCACTCCCCTGCAGGTATCTTCATGGCCCTTCTCCAGAACATTCAGGATTGCATCTCCCCTCCCTCTACAACTGTCTCCCCTGAGTCATCCTTACCACTCCTGCTCTGACTTCCTCTTCTCTGCAGAACTGTTCCAACAGCTTCTTTAGCGCTTTCTTATCATAAAGTTTGTGTTAAAAAAGAATGCCACCCCCAAGCCCTCCCAAAATCTAACTGTGGAGGGCAGTGGCTTAACTCAGTGACTTCCTATATTGCTCTGCACCCACCTGTAGCCTCCCCACCCCGAGGCATTTCAACTCACATTCAGTGCTTCACGTCTCTGTCCGGGGTGCCTCTGTCTCTCAACTCTGACTTCTGAGTACTGGCAGTTAAAACAGGAAGGAAGTTAGTGAGAAAAAAAAAAGTGTTTTAAACCTACTTGAAGAGGAAACCCTGGGCTGTCTCAAATCCTGTTCCTTTGCACTGCCTATCTCTTGATCAGCCAACTCTGAGCAGCATTCTTGCCAATTAATGGCACATGTGGGAGCCCATGTGACCTGATATGCATGAATGTACATGCAAGGGGATGGAGCCTATAGCAACGAGAATTATGAATAATTGTGCAGATATGTCTAAAAATCAAGTCACTCCAGTGCTTAAGCTTAGTGAGGCAAGCAGTCTAAAGCCAGCAGTAATGAATTCAAATAGCTTTACTTTGTTTCACCAACTTCTGTTCCTCCTAGGTGCCTGCCAGCTTCTTCATCAGCCAGCCATGTTGAAAGTGTGCTGGCAGTGAACGCAGAGTGGAAATTATGAATGTTAAGTGCATATACTTGGTGCTAAATTTAAAAATTTGTCCTCAAACAAATTTTTGGAGTTTTATAGGTTATAATTTCAAGATGTAGCTTCATATTGCACCACAAACAATAAAGTGTTGTTTATTTTAGGGTTTTTTTTTCCTAATTTTTCCTTCAAATTAAACAAAAGCTGAAGCACTCCCTTTGATCAAAACTAGGGATGCAGATTACAAAATAAAATGTGACTTCATTAATTCATAGTGTTCTAACTCAGAATCTGGGACAATTTCACAAGTGCTAAATTTGGTTTTATACCATATCTGAGGAAATGATTTATGAGACAATTAAATGGGAACAAGTTGCCAAGACCATATTTAAATCACGTGAGGAAAAAAGTTTTTAAGCGCCTAAGTCATACTCATTCTATGATATTGTCAATAATAAATGCTTATTTGTACTAATATTTCAGTATTTGTATTTATATCAACATGTTTAGAACTAACTATTCAAGCAAATCTGTTTAAGAAATGATCATTAATTTCAACAATATATAGATAGAATATGGCCCTTGAAATGAAGTACATAATTTTATTATAAACAGAAACATATACTAATATACATAGAAGGTAGTAGATTTTCCTAGCTTCTGGCCCTCTGGAGGGGGCACATTTATTCATTTGATATATCTGTGATGACTTCTTTTCTTCCAGGTACTGTTCCAGGCACTGGTATACACAGTAGACAGACAAACTCTCTGCGGTGCTATGGAGTTTATGTTCTAATAAAGGAACAATTAAAAAATAACATATGCAGAATACATTAACTGAAACAATGATTTAAAAATTATAAATTCCTGGTCTACCTGCTGCTTCCCATTTCTCACAATCTCAGGGAAGATATTATTAGCCTGGCATGACATTTTGTTCCTGCTGAGCTGAACCTGGCATGCCCTCACAATTTTTCTTAATGCAGGGCTATAAGCAAAGATGTTGGAGGTATTCAAGCTCCCAAATATTATAGAAGCAGTGTGTGTATGTGTAACCTATGTGCTACTGTTGGGGGAGGGGGAGAGCATTCATAATTTCATCAAATTTTCAAAGTAGGCCCTGACCTCAAGAAAATTAGAAATTATTGGGGCTGGGGATGTGGCTCAAGCAGTAACGCGCTCACCTGGCATGCGCGGGGTGCTGAGTTCGATCCTCAGCACCACATAAAAATAAAATAAAGATGTTGTGTCCACCAAAAACTGAAAAATAAATATTAAAAAATTCTCTCTCTTTAAAAAAATTAGAAATTATTAATTTAGACATCATTTTAAATTTTAAATAATAATTTTAAACTATGAACTTTCAGTAAGTTCAAGGGAAACTATTAGGGTCTCCTAAAATATATTTTAGCATCATGATCAGGGCAGTGGTCTACCTCAAATGACCTCTTCTTGTGTTCTGTTGCAGGTCATTGTTCACATGTGTTATCAGATGGGAAAACTGAAGAGGTTCCTTTAAGAGAGTTAAAATGGCAGACACTCCACTTCCAGTCCATGCTGATGAAGGTGGGTTATATACCGAGACTCCCTCTTCCACGTCTAATATACTGGTACAAGAAGGGGCCTGTCATGGTAACAGCCCGTAAACACTGCAATGCCTAATGAAATCAACAGATCTTGGAAACCTGCTTTAGAGTTTTTAGAGAAATCATTAAAACTTTTAAAGTATTTTCCAGCCATTGCAAGGATACAGCTGAGAGGTAAATTCTTGGCAACTCTTCCATGGGGCAAGGCCTTTGCCATGAACCTGACCTTTTTTGGGCACAGATATTTCTTAGAGGCTACAAAACACTCAGAAGGCGTTCTGCCCTAAGGCTGTTCATTCTGAAAAGAGTCCATGTGGCATCCACAGGAGCCCTGCTGAGGGAAGAGCTGAGTTTCAGGCAGGCATCCCAGTGCCAACTCCTCCTGTCAACATGGCCTTGGGCTAAATGGTTTTATTTCTCTGAGCCTTAATTTTTTCATCTATCAAAAAGGGATGATACTGATCTTCAAAATTGCTGGAAGGGTTGGAAATGATGTGTGATATCTAGCAGTTTTTACTTCACAGTACATGCTTAATAAAAGACCTGGGCTAAAAAAGCATCATTTCCATCATTATCATTTTTATCCTTTTGGCTGTTTAGCAAATATTAGAATAACTGAATCTAACTGCTCATGACCACTCCACGTGAATCTCAAATATTACCTCCTCCTTCTTTGAAGCTTTGCATCCACGATTCAGAGCAAATGAATTATTTTTTTCCCAAAATTTCTAGAATGTACAATTTTATAATATGTAATATATATGGCATATTGAACTACACTGTACGTTGTGTGTTTTTCTGAAATTCTAAAGTGTGTAATTATGCAGTATACTTTAGAACTCTAGTAAGCACTGTTTTGTATTGTTAAGCAATTATTTTGTGAATATTGAACTTATATTTCCAGCTAAATATAAAATGCTTGAAGGAGTGTCTCTTCAGGTCCTTGCCATTTATTGATTGGGTTATTTGATTTTTTTGGTGATTAGCTTTTGAGTTCTTTATATACCGTAGTGATTAGTGCTCTATCTGATGTGTGAGGGGTAAAAATTTCAATAGATGAATGGATTAAAAAATGTGGCATATATACACAATGGAATATTACTCAGCAATAAAAGAGAATAAAATCATGGCATTTGCAGGTAAATGGATGGAGTTAGAGAAGATAATGCTAAGTGAAGTTAGCCAATCCCAAAAAACCAAATGCTGAATGTTTTCTTTGGTATAAGGAGGCTGACTCATAGTGGGGTAGGGAGGGGAAGTATGGGAGGAATAGATGAACTCTAGATAGGGGAGAGGTATTGGAGGGGAAGGGAGGGGGCATGGGGTAATTAATGATGGTGGAATGTGATGATTATTATCCAAAGTGCATGTATGAAGATGCAAATTGATGTGAATATACTGTGTATACAACCAGAGATATGAAAAATTGTGCTCTATTATGTAATAAGAATTGTAATACATTCTGCTGTCATATATAATAAACAAACAAACAAACAAATAAATAAAATGGTTGAAGAAAGGATTACATCTTACATACCTCGTATTCCTTGGAATGCCCAGAATAATACTTAACTGAATTGTGTAATAATTTGTGTAAAATTATTCAGTAGAAATATGTGTCTAAATAGAACAGCTATGCCTGCATTCTTCCCCTACTCCACCCCTTGTTCTTCCAGGAGACTATGGCCTTGGGGAGGGATGAATGTGAATATGGTCATGTGCCAAGAGGGTAACTGAGACTTTTACTTTCTTCTTTTCTGTGTATGCTGTCAAGTGTCACTTAATGACAGATGTATTCTGAGAAATGTCATGAAGTAGTTTTGTTGCACAAATATCACAGAGTGCACTTTACACAAACCTAGATGGCCTAGTCTTACTATGCACATAGGCTACATGGGATAGCCCATTACCCTTAGGGTATAAACCTGTGCAGCAGGTTACTGCACTAAAACTGTAGGCAATTGCAAAACAATGGCAATGATATCTATATATCTAAACATATCAAAACATAGAAAAGGTGGAGTAAAAATATGGCATAACAGATTTTTTAAAAATTAAAAAATTGTGTGTAGGGTACCTACCATGAATTGAGTGTAGAAGACGAGGAATTATTCTGGATGAGTCAGTGAGTGACTGGGGAGTGAACGTGAAGGCCTAGGACACTGCTGTCCACAACCGTAGACTTTACAAACACTGCACACCGAGGCTACACTGCATTTATAAAAGTACTTTTATTCAATAATAATTAACCTTAGCTTACTATAAATTTTTACCTTATATACTTAAAAAAATTTAAACTCTTTTGTAATAGCTTCAAATGAAAATGCATTATGCAAATGTACATAATATTTTTCTTTATATCCTTATTGAATAAGCTTTTTTCTATTTCTATTTTTTTTAACTTTTTAAACTTCTTTGTTAAAAACTAAGACACAAACACACACATAGGCCTAGGTCTATGCAGGGTCAGGATGATCACTGTCACTTTCTTCCATGTCTTATGTCACTGGCAGGTCTCCAGGGGTAGAAACATGCCTGGAGCCATCATTTCCTAAGGTAACAGCTTCTTCTGGAACTTTCCTGAAGGATCTTCCCAAAGCTGTTTTATCATTATCTTTTTTTTAAATAATTATGAATAACAAAATAATGTAATTAAAAGTATACTATAGTCAATACATAACTCAACTATATTATCAAGTATTAGGTACCACACATAAAAAACAGTATGTTATGCTTTCACACAAACTGCAGTGCAGTATGTTGTTTATTCCAGCATCACCACAAATATGTAACTGTTGTGCTGCTATATTACTATGGCTACAGTGTCACTAAGTGATTGAATATTTTAGTTCCACTATAATATTATGGGACCATCTATGTGGTTCATCATTGACAAAAACGTTGTTATGAGGCACATGATTACATATGACATACCTGAACTACAATGGCTGTATTTCATAATTTTGGCATAAAGACTCTTCTTCTTTTTTTTTTTTTTTTTTTTTTTTGGTACTGGGGCTTGAACACAGCAGCACTATACCACTGATCTACATCCTCAGCCCTTTATATTTTTTGAGACACGGTTTTACTGAGCTGCGATGCTGGTCTAGAAGTTGCCATCCTCCTGCTTCAGCCCCAGAGTGCTGGGATTACAGGCATGAGACACCCGGCCCAGCTATAAGGACTCATTTCAAATTTAACGAACAATAATTCCCAATTAGATGTCAGAACCTGCCTAAAGGTAAAGACAAAAAAGATAAACAAAACATAATCCTAGACCTCCAGTTACTAATAACTTAATAAGGGAAGACAGAGACAAATTTGTTGTGAGCACAGGGAAAGAAAACGTACATGAGTATTGTGAGGGCATAAGTAAGGAAGTGGCCACGGTGCTCAGTCCTGAAGGATAGTAGGTGTTGGGCATTTGATGTGGGGAAGTTTGCAAGTGGGAGAGAAATTATCTGACATAAAGAAGCAGCAGAGGCAATGGTATCACATCCTAGTATGGTGTGTTATGGTGGGGATGAGGTATGCCCCAAAAGCTTGTAAATGAGACAATGCAGGGCCATTCAGAGGCAAAACAGTTAGATTGTGAGAGTATAACCTAATCAGCAGAACAATCCATTTGGTGGATTAATAATTTAATTAATGAGCCATAACCATAGGCAGGTGGGGTGTGGCTGGAGGAAGTAGGTCACTGGTAACATGCTCTTGGGTGTTATATTACCCTTGGCTCCTTGCACTCAAGCTCTCTTTGCTTCCTGGCTGTCATGAGCTGAGTACCTTTCCTCTGCCACATTCATCTGCCATGATGTTCTCCCTTCTCTCAGACCCAGAGCAATGGAGTCAGCCATCTAGGGACTGACCCCTGAAACCATGAGCCCAAATAAACCTTTCCTTCTCTAAGCTGTTCTTGTATGGTTTATTGGTCACAGAAATGCAAAGTTGACTAACAAGTGTGACACCTGCAGGAAATTATAAGGGAGGAGCAAAGATTGCTGGAGTACAAAGTGCATGTAACGAAAGGATGAGAAATGTTCCTGGAGTGGGGCAGGGTCAGGGTTCAGAGCACAGCAGGCTTCTTATGCTGTATTAATAAGGAACTTTGCCTTGATTTCCATCAGTGATGGAGAACCACTGAAAATAAAGGAAGGACATGATTAGTTTTATGTTTTATGTAATTCACTCTGGTAAAATACTATAGAAGAAGTTGATGTGTATAAAACCCTTTAGGAGACTTTTAAGCTTGAACTATTACAATCAGAATAGAGATTTACAGAGGTGGTCAGATTTGAGAAATATGTAAGTGAAGTTGCCAAGATTTGGTGAGTGATGTGGTATGACAGATGAAGGTGAGAGAGAATCAGGAGTTGCAGATGACTTCTGGCTCTATTGTTAGGGTCCTTGGTGGTACCACCTACTGAGATAGAACTTACAAAAGAAGGAACAGATACAATGAGGAAAATAATGTCTTGAGCTTGGACATGTTCAGTTTGAAAGATGACATGTCTAGGAAGTGATTTCTGACACACAGTAAGATATGTAAGGCAGGATTTCAACACTAGGCTAATGATTTAGACCTCATACGACATATAAACCAGTATGGTCTATGTACTAGCAGATCAGCATCCCTAAGGAACTTGTCAGAAATGCAAAGTCCCAGGTCCAACTCCAACGTACTGTATCAGAACCTCTGGAGTTGGGCCAAGAATCTATGCTTTGGAAAGCTCTGCAGGTAAGCTGAAACACTAGTTTAAGCCATATAAATGGGCTTGTTCACTCAGAGAGTCTGGAAGGAGCAGTTAGACAGCTTGAGGAAATCCTGTTAGCTCTACTTTCAATGTGTTACCTGCTGATGACTCATTTCCTCCTTTGCTAGTACCCTGGTCCTCCCTTCATCGTGCCTCTGCTGGATCTTTACAACAACCTCCTTATTTCCATTTCCACAATAGCCCTCTCTAACACACTGTTCTCATAGCAGTCAGAGTAAGAAGCACACTCACCATCACATGGCTTTCAAACATCTAGGGACCTTCCATCCATTTGTAATAATTGGAAGTCCCATGGTTGCCACACTGTGGTAACTGCCCCCCAAGACAGCCCCACTGATCCTGTTATTCAGCCCTGATCACATGGTATCAGGGTGGGTCTGTGTGACCAATAGAATATGGAAGAAGAGATTGTGTGTGGCTTCTGAGGCTGTTACAAAAAGGCATTGTGTCTCCTCTCTTGAGCTCCTTTAGCTCACTTGTACTGTGGGAAGCTGGGAACCATCTCGCAATGACACTCAAACCTTGTATGGAGTGGTCTGCATGGTGAGGAACCTAGGTTTTCTGCCAAAGCCACAAGAGTGAGCCATCCCAGAAGTGAATCTTCTAGCTCCACGTGATGACAGCCCCAGCTGATAGCTTGGCAGCAATTTCATGAGAGATCCTGAGCAGGAACCAGACAACTAAGCTGCTCCTGGATTGAGCCTTAGATATCGTGATGCACATCTAATTCCAGTGACTCAAGAGATTGAAGCAGGAGGATGGTAAGTTCCAGGCCAAGCTCAGCAACTTAGCAAGACCCTGTCCCAAAATAAAAATACTGGACTGGGGATGTAGCACAGTGGTACAGCACCCCTGGGTTCAATCTCAAGTATCAGGAAAAAAATGATAACAAAAACCTGTGAAATAACAAGTGTGTTAGAAACTGATAAATTTTGGGGTACTCTGTGCAGCATCTGATAACTGATATACTTATGATCTGGCCCGTGGCAAAACTGTAAACTCATTTCCTATACTTAGCCATTGTCCTCTTCATTCTAGTATCCTGCTCCCTTGCCAATCCTTTCATGAGAAACAGGCTCCTACTTTAGGAGTTACTCTACAGGAATTCTTTCACCACAGATAATCATAGTGATCAAGTGCCAGTCCCTCTGAGAGATCTTCTCTAGCCATTCTACCTAAAATAGTGCCTTGATCTGATCATCAGACTTATTTTTATTTACAGTATATAACATTTCTATATATTTTATGTATTTTTTTTCTGTTTATTATCCATTTCTCCACAGGAATGTGATCTCTGTGAGGGCAGAGACCTTGTTATGTTCCCTGTTGTCCCAGGGACTGGAACATTGGCTTCTTACATAGTAGACTGTCAACAAGTCTCTGTAAAAATGAACGGAAAAGGAAAATGTGCTAGGAAACCTCAACATTTAGGAAAAAAGCGAGAGATGCCCACAGAGGAAGCAGAGGAGTGGCTTGAGGTGGAAGAATGGCTTTAGGGAAGTAGACGGAGAATGAGAGCTTCCCACAGATATTGACTTCATTGCTACTATGTTTAAGTTGCTGTGCTTCTATTTTAGTTAGCCATGTGTTGCTGTGACCAAAAGGCCCAAAAGAACAATGTAAAGGAGGAAAAATTTATTTGTGGCACATGATTTCAGAGGTCTCCTTCCCATAGATAGCCAATTATATATGCTCTAGGCTCAAGGTGAGGCAGAACATGATTGTAGTAGAATGTCGGGGAAGAAATAAGCTCAGGACATGGCACCAGGAAGCGGGGTGGGGGAGAGAGGAAGCTCTGCTCAGCAAAGACAAAATATATACCTCAAAGTCTTGCCCCCAGGAACCCATCTCCTTCAGCCACTCTTTACCAGTTCCACCCAGTTAATCCATTCAAGTGAGTTAATGCACTGATTAACTTAAGGTTCTCATAGCACAATCAGTGCACCTCTGAAATCTCTTGCATTTTCTCACACATGAGCTTTTGGGAGACACCTCATGTCTAAACTGTAACAGGCTTCTTCTTATGGACTTAAGAATAACAAACTTTTTTAAAATTAATTTTTTTAAAAATAAATGACAGTGGAATGCATTACAATTCATATTACACACATACAGCACAATTTTTCATATCTCTGGTTGTATATAAAGTATGTTGACACCAATTTGTATCTTCATACATGTACTTTGGATAATGATGTCTATCACATTACACTATCCTTGCTAACCCCCTGCCCCCTTCCTTTCCCTCCCATCCCTCTGCCCTATCTAGAGTTTGTCTATTCCTCCCATGCTCCCCTTCCCTACCCCACTATGAATCAACCTCCTTATATCAGAGAAAACATTCAGCATTTGTTTTTTTGGGGATTGGCTAATTTCACTTAGCATTATTTTCTCCAATGCCATCCATTTACCTGCAAATGTCATGATTTTATTCTCTTTTATTGCTGAGTAAAATTCCATTGTGTATGTATGCCACATTTTTTAATCCATTCATCTACTGAAGGCATCTAGGTTGGTTCCATAGTTTAGATATTGTGAATTGTGCTGCTATAAACACTGATGTGGCTGTGTCCCTGAAGTATGCTGATTTTAAGTCCTTTGGGTATAGACGGAGGAAAGGGATAGCTGGGTCAAATGGTGGTTCCATTCCCAGATTTCCAAGGAATCTCCATACTGCTTTCCATATTGGTGGCACCAATTTTCAGTCCCACCAGCAATGTATGAGTGTACCTTTTCCCCTACATCCTTGCCAACACTTATTGTTATTTGTCTTCATAATAGCTGCCATTCTGACTGGATGATATCTTAGAGTAGTTTTGATTTGCATTTCTCTAATTACTAGAGATGATGAACATTTTTTGTTGATTGATTGTATATCCTCTTCTGAGAAGTATCTGTTCAGGTCCTTGGCCCATTTATTGATTGGGTTATTTGTTTTTTTGAGAAAAGATAGCCTCTTCAAATGGTGCTTGGAAAACTGGAAATCCATATGCAACAAAATAAAATTAAACCCCTATCTCTCACCATGCACAAAACTCAACTCAAAGTGGATCAAGGATGTAGGAAGTAAACCAGAGACTCTTGTCTAATAGAAGAAAAAGTAGGCTCTAATCTTCATCATGTTGGATTAGGCCCCAACTTCCTTAATAAGACTCCTATAGCACAAGAATTATAACCAAGAATCAATAAATGGGATGGAATCAAACTAAAAAGTTTCTTCTCAGAAAAGAAAACAACCTGTGAGGTGAACAGAGAACCTATAGCCTGGGAGCAAATTTTTACCCCTCACACATCAGATAGAGCACTAATCTCTAGGGTATATAAAGAACTCAAAAAAAGCTAAGCACTAGAATAATAAACTTTTTAAACCCTATATTATGAAATAATGATAGGTTCACAGGAAGTTGTCAAGAGATATACAGGGAGACTTCTCTTTTACTAAGTCTTGCTTAATGGTGTACAGTATTAACTTCGAAAACTGACATCGGCCCAATTCTCAGGGTTTATTCAGATTTCGTATGTGTGTGTGTTTGTGTGTGTGTGTGTGTGTGTGTGTGTGTGTGTCCGTGATCAAGATACATAATTCTACCATAACCACAAGATTCTCTTCTTTTACTTTTTGTAGTCATGTACACTTCCCACCACGCCCGGTCCTAACCAGTTCTCCATCTCTATAATTTTTTCTTATATAAATGGAATCATACATACTTTTGAAATTGGCTTTTTTTTCCATTTAGAATAATTCCCCTGAGTTGCATCCAAATTGTTACATGTATTGGTACTTGGTTTCTTTTTATGGCTGGGCAGTATTCCATAGTACAAAAGTACCATGGTTTGTTTATTCACATATTGTAGGAGATTTGGAAACTCTCTAGTTTGGGAGAATGAATAAAGCTGTTACGAGCATTTATGTACCAGTTTCTGAGTAAAACTAATTTTTCACTTCCCTGGATAAATACCTAAGAGTGCCTTACTAGGTTGTATAGTAAATGCATGTTTAGCTTTAGAAAAACCTGCCAAACTGTTTTCCACAGTGGCTGTACCATTTTATATTTCCACCTGTAATGCATAAATGACCCAGTTCCCTGTATCTTTGCCATCATTTAGTGTAATAAGTAGACTCTTTTTATATTAATTTTTACAAGTACATGGTCACATCTCATTGTGGTTTTTTTTTAATTTTTTAAAATTTATATATGACAGCAGAATGCATTACAATTCTTATTACACATATAGAGCACAATTTTCATATCTCTGGTTGTATACAAAGTATATTGACACCAATTCATGTTTTCATACATGTACTTGGGATAATAATATCCATCACATTTTTGCATTTCCCCAGTGAATAATTATGGTAAACATTTTATGTGCTTATTTGTCATCTATATCCACACATCCTCTTCTGTGTTTTGTCTATTCATGTTTTTGTTCATTTTCTAATTGGATTGTTCCCCTCTTTCATATGGAGTTTTAGGAGTACTTTCTATTTTCTGTATACATGTCCCTTGTTGGGTATATGAATTGCATATACTGTCTCTCAGTATAATTGTCCTTTAATTCTCCTATCAGGATTTTTACACAGCAAACATTTTTAATTTTTATGAGGTCAAAATTGATTATTTTTTTCCCTGTTGCTGATTATGCTTTCACTGACAAGTCTAAATCCTCTTCACCAAATCCAAGTTCCTAAATGTTTATAAAGGTTTTGTAGTTTTACGTTTAAACCTGTAGCCCATTTGGAACTAAATTTTGTACAAAGTAGGAGGTGTGGGTGTGAAGTTTTGGGTGCAGAAAGTGTGAAGCTTAGGTTAAGGTTCTTCTTCTTATTAGTTCTGGTCTGTGGATATCTATGGCCATAATGTCCATGCTCATTTGTTGAACAGGCTGTCTTCCTGCATTGAATTGCTTTTGTCAAAGATTAACTGGGCCTATCTATTTGTGTGAATCTATATCTGAGTTCTCTACTGTGCTTCTTTTTTTTTTAATATTTATTTATTTATTTTTAGTTTCGGCGGACACAACATCTTTGTTTGTATGTGGTGCTGAGGATCGAACCCGGGCCGCACGCATGCCAGGCAAGTGCGCTACCGCTTGAGCCACATCCCCAGCCCTCTACTGTGCTTCTGTAGATTTTTATATTTGCTCCTTATAAGGTCTCCCATTCCTAGTTTGCTAAGAGTTTTTATCATGAATAGGTTTGGGGTTTTGCCAAATGGTTTTTCTTCATTAATTGACAGATTTTTCTTCTTTAGCCTGGTCAGTTATGTTGCTTGATTTTTGAATAGCTAGTAAGCCTTGTAAAGCTGGAATAAATCTCACATGGTTGTGGTGGATCATTCTTTTTACACATTGATATATTTGATTTGTTAATATTTTGTTCAGAATTTTTACATCTAAGTTCAGAGATACATTGCATTCTCTCTCTCTCTCTCTCATACTTTGGGTTTAGTATCAAGGTAAAATGGGCCTTATAAAATGAGTTGGAAAGTGTAACTTTTGCTCTATTTTCTGGAAGAGAGTATTATATTTTTAATCAAATATATTATTTTTTCAAGAGTAATAATGCTGTTCTGGAGGATCAAGATACAAGATATTAAAGGAAAGAAGGACCTAACTTGCACATTCCTCTTCCACATTTAGAATATTCCTCTCTGGTCTTCACTGTGCATAAGTTGGAATGGGTAGCTCAGGCTAGGAGATTCCAAATGTGGAGGAAATGTGACTTTAATAGGTGTTTTCCTACTCACTGGTATTTTAAGAAGCACTAAGAAAGCTTAGAGATTAGCACTTGTGTAAGCAGCTTACAGGACAGCTAACTTTTTAATTACTTAGTACCTGCCGGTAATTACTTTCCTATATATAATGAGTAGTAGTTTCCCATCTGTCAGAGGGATCAAGAACCAATGATTATAAAGATATCGAGCTTAGGCTTTTTAAAAAAATATTTTATTACATTTAGTTTTGAAATTTTCACGTAATAAAACTTACTCTGTGGTGTGTACTCATGAGCTCCAACAAATGCATGGATTTGTTCATCTACCACTGTGATCAAGATACCCAGTAGTCCATCATCCCTCAAAAAATTCCTGTGTTCTGCCTTTGAAGTCAATTACTCCTTCAACTACAACCTTTGGCAACCCCAATCTGTTCTCTAGTGCTCTACAGTTTGCCTCTCCAGAGTGTCATAAATAAAATCAAATAATATAGATCCTTTTGGTGGTGGATATTTTTTACTTAGTGAAATGTTTTTATGATTCATCTTCCATTGTACCTAGTTCCCTTTTCTTTTTCTTCTTCTTCCTCCCCCACTTTCTCCTCCTCCTCCTCCTCCTCCTCCTCCTCCTTCTTCTTTTTCCTTGCTCAGTGAAGTTCCTATTAGCTTTATTTATTTCATGTCTAGTCCACCAAAGTACTTTTAGAGGAATTCCATAGTGATTGGTTACCTTGCTTAAAGTCATGTGGTCCCATTATCAGGCTGCTAAGATCAGAGATAAAATGATTAAGAGTTAACCATTACTAAACTAGTCAGTGACCAGTGAAGTTACCTGGTAGAAGACCTCTGCCCAACAGAGGCAGTGATAGGCAAGTCTACTCAAATCCCTTGCGACTCCGTACCAGCCAGGAGTAGTAGAGACAGAACCAGAAAGCAGCCACTTAGAACAGGGAACAATGAATGGCTATGTTCCATGGAGACAGAAAATAGAGACCAGTTCCTTAGAACTCCACATTGTCTTGAACTATGTTTCCTTCTGCTTATGACATAAATGTTTGGTCTTTTAGTTTGACAGGTCTCTGGGAGAAGGATTGTGACACTCCCCCACTACCCCAAACCTGCTCCATTAATAATAATAGGATTAAAAATGCTATTACTGATGATTGTGGGTTATCTCTTTCAAGAGTATTGGCATAGGAGACAACGAAGAAGATCCTGGCACTCTAAATCATTCATTTTACAGATAAGGAAACTGAGATTCAAAGAAGTGGCAATCTTCTCACATAGCAGAGAAATGGTAAATCCAAACCTGAATATAGATCTAGCCTGGCACTTTCATGAATGTAAAAATGCATCAAGAAATGCAGATTCAATAAATTTGGAGTAGGGCCTAAAATCCTGCATTTTCTAGGATTTTAGAAATCCTGGCAGGAGATACTGATGTTGTTCCACTTTAAGTGACAACATTCTGGACAACTCAGCCTACAGCCCTTCCCAATGCCCTTAAGAATTAATTGCTGTTCTTCATGAAGGAAATGGAGAACACAATTTGACAGTTTGTTAAACAAGCATCAAAATATCTATGTGCCTGGTACGTAGGAGCAGAGGAAGATGTGACTGGTAATGGAGACGCAGAGGAGAGAGGGAGGGACCCACACAGACTACAAACACTTTGCAGCTTGGCACAACTGCTCTAATTTTGGTAAAGACCACATATAAGAAATTCGTAAGCTATTTATCTACTCATGTCATCTGTTTGAGGCTACCAATTAATATTTCCCTGCCTAGGAAGGATAAATTGATGTTCTTTAAAATCTTATGAAGTTCAATTCTCTAATGTGTAGCAATTTAGGAAAGGCACACTAAAATTCACAAGCAAAGCCTACAAGTGACCAGCCCATGTACATCTTGGTTGTGTCTGTTTTGTTGTTGGTAGAGTAGAAGAATGCAAGGTGTTCCCAAGCTTGGTCCTTGCTCTTAGATCCACTGTTAACTTTATAAGCAGTCTTGAATAAATCATCTGGTGTTTCTATGATGAATTTATCAAGTAAGCTTACTAGCATATAAGCTAAGATCTGTTTAAAATCATGTGAAGTAACATATAAATTAATACTAGTGACTAAATGCAATTGGAGGACTAAGCCAAGTGTCCCAGTGAAATAGATCATAGCCTGGACCCTGCACCCTGAAATCTCTGGTTATGGACAACCGAGCAATCAATTTTCAAACAAATTTCATTGGCTCACAACTCCTAGCTATTACTTGAGCCTCTTCTCTGTTAAATGTCACTGAATTTGATATCACTCCCAACTTGAAGTTTCCATCTCCCAGGGGAAGTACATGTAATTCCACTAAGGAACAGATATCACATGTTTTTCAATGGCACTATTTACATGATCAAATCCCTTTTGCTGCAGGAAGTACTGAGGTTCACTCTCTTCTCTGCAGTTATCTAGCGTTCCATAAGAATTAGGCGTGTGTGTCTGTGTGTGTGTGTGTCTGTGTGTGTGTGTGTGTGTGAGAGAGAGAGAGAGAGAGAGAGAGAGGGAGGGAGGGGTAGAGAGAGGAGTAATAGGGTAGGACTAAATGTGGGTATGGAAAAGAACAAAAGATAATAGAATTAAAAACTTAATATCTACCCTGGTTATCAATACTTTGTGTGTGTTTGTGCATTCAATATCTACCTACCAATAGGAGGGAGAGCACTGTCAGTTGTTTAAAGACCATCTCATTATCTGAAAACTCCTAAGCCTGTCCCAGTCTCACCCCATCGTCTTGCAACTTCTTTGCCCTTGGGTTGGTGTTCTGAGCTTATGACGGTGGGATTAGGTAGCACGAGGGTATTACGGAGAGAGAAATCAGGACGCAAAGATTCTTTTGTCTATCGTGAGGAAGACAACTGGACGGCTTATAGGAGCAACGTGCAGCTCTGTGAGTATTTCTCAACTTCTGGGGAGTTTGAGGAGGATTTAACTGAAGGGCAATGGAGGGTTTGATCTGAATCTAAAACAAACAAACAAAAAATGGAAGAAGAGAACATTCTGGACCTGTGAATCTCTACCGGGGCTGGGGCTGAAAATGGGAGAGAACATGAAGGAAATACACTGAAACCTCCTTGTACTGCTATGTGACAAGCTAATGGGTGAAACTTACAGGTCACTGCAAACCTTGATTACTGAATTCATTTGGAAGGAAACCAAAATGGACCCTCCTCTTCTTGAGGCTTCACAGCAAACAGTTTTCTGGGAAAGGAGGGATCTAGGCCATTAAAAGACCACAGAACAAACAGTGCTTTACTCCCAGGGTGTGCTGGCCAACTCGGCCCAGGCACCAAGAGGCCCCTGTGAGAGTGTGAGGATAAGGAAATAGTGAGCAGAGTGGGCACCAAGGTTGACCGTGGTTGCAGCAGTGGCTTAGCCTTCTTCCTTTAAGGCTAAAGTGCTTGTTTGCTCCATTCTGAAGCAAAGTACTTGCTAGATTTTTTTTTTTAATATCTTTTGTTTGGGTCTTATTTGGTCCTCCAAATTATTTGCTTTTTTTCCTGCCTCAGCAGGATCCTGGGTGATATCAAAAGCCCAAACCCTGCAGTGGAGTAAATAGTACTGTCCCTTGTGCCTCCCTCTACACTCTTCTGTAGTCTATTAACAATGGAGTTGTCTCTCTGCCTACATCTCTGCTGAGAAAAGGGAACTGGGAATTGGGATGATAAAGCAGCATCAGAGGGTCTGTCTCAAGAACCTTCTGAAATTGCTTTTCTTTCACTGGAATTTGTGGAGGATCATCATCTATAACTTTAAACAGCTGAGCTTTGCTGTGTTGGGTCTAAAGGACCCTAACCCCAGCTCTCTTCTAAGCGAGCTCTTGTATCCACTTCTTTCTGTAGAACGTGTTTATAATGTTCAAAAGGAGAAGAGCTAATATTGAAGTAAAAACAGGGAAGTATTCTGCCTCACAAAGGAATGATGTGCTTGACACTTTTGGAGGTCAAAAACATGAAACCTCCTCGTTTAGCAAGAGTCGAGACTGTTGCTAGTTTTGAGATTATTCAGCTCCAGGATTCCCTTAGACATTTCAAGGGAAGATCTAAGTATTAGTAATCCCAAATCTAATATCAGTATTTAATACCTACTTACATTATCTCCCTTAATGTTCCCCATGACCTGAAAGGGAAGGTGTTATTTGATTCATTTTATAAATGGAATGAGGTCCAGAGAGGGATATGCAACTTGTCAAGGTCACATAACCAGGTGTTTTTTTTTTAAAGAAGGAATTAAAACTGAATCTGTTTGATTTTAAAGAGCACAGTCTTCACACTGTATTATCCCAAAGGGTAATTTGACAGATCAAGATCACCTTAAGTCTTCCTATTATCAAACTCTGGCTCTCAAGTAAGAGGATTCTAATTAGGGTCACCAGAAAACAATGTAATTCCCAGTTAAATTTGAATTCCAGATAAATAACAAATTATTTTCTTAGTATAATTATGAACATTGAAATACATGGGATACACTTTCATTAAAAACTAATTTGTTATTTGCCTGAAATTCAGATTTAACTTGGGTGCCTTATATTTTTATCTGTAAAACCTGGGCATCCTAATCCTAATAGGTTCTCCAGATGAAAGAAGGAAAACATATGGTTTCTTACTACTTTGAAAGAACTGAAGAGTCTAAAAATCTTGAGTCAGAAGTTTTCTAGTTTTCCCTGTGGCTTTGGCAGAGTCAGGATGTGTCAATTGCTGTTGGTACTCTGAACGTAATGCTGTCCTTGGCCACCCACCACCGAATCCCATGGTCCCAACCACACTTGGGAGAGGCACAAACCTTGCCTGTTGACAGGGCTAGAGAGGACCCACAGCACAAGAGTGAGAGTTGGTGATCAGAGGAGCTGGCAGTGCATGTCCTAAAGCCACTGAGGGCTTTGTGAGGTGAAGTCCATCTAGTGCCTTCCCTGTGGTCCAATGGAAAAGTCTCAGGTCAGGATGCGAACACCCAAGGTCTACTTCTTTATTAATTTATTCACTCACTTGACCAATACAATGTATATGGCACACTGCGGTGCATCTGGCTCTGTCATAGGTTCTGAGATGACAAAAATGTTCTCAAATTGAAAATCAGCCTTATGAGGCCTACTTCAGCAGGAGATAAAGACGAGATTCATAGCATGAGCAAGTGATTTAGGTCCTTGACCGAATTCACCATCCTGGCACCAGCTCACAGATTAGTCAATGCATTTCTATTGAACAAATTGAGGGTGACAACAAATTGAGAAAATGACAACAGAAATTGAAAAAAGAAAACAAGGACAAAATGTCTTGGAGGCAAGGATAATAATTTAAACCTGATTTTCAAAGTCGTAAGTAGGGTAAATAGCGATGATTGGCTGGAGCCGAAGACTGTAAGGGAGAGCTGAGCTAAGAACGTTAGCATAAATCTGTGGCAGGCACAGTAAGGGATCCCATGCAAACAAAGTCCCCAAGCACTAGATTAGGGAAGGGGCTGGCTCAGGGTAAGAAGTTAAGGCTATTTGGAAGTTCTTTAGAGCTTTCCAGAATCTTTCTTCTCAGGATAAGTTTTGTTGATTATTGTGAAAGAAATAGAGAAAGAAAAAAAATGTCATTCTAAAGCTTAGCACCTTTTTAAAAAAAATTTGTCTTTATGGATACTTTTCTGTGATTTATATTTAAAGGACAGTGTCCATGTCTGTAACCAAATTAACCTGGGAACACCATACTGGACAGGTCTATGATATGGATAGGAGAAAATGTTGAAGATATCTGAGAATCATGGCTGAAGTACCTAATGTCTGGGTATGGAGTTAAAATGCAAGCTTATTACTTAATCGCCTGCATTAAGTTCACTATTTATGCCCATGTCTATTAGTTTCTCCTATCCAGATGGCTACACTGTCACCTCCCAGAACTAAGAGAAAAGTTTCTGGGTCACATGAGGATTAGATAAAATAAAGATATACAGGAACAGGGGCTGGGGTTGTGGCTCAGTAGTAGAGCACTCACCTAGCAGGTGCGAGGCACTGAGTTAGATCCGCAGCACCATATAAAATTAAATAAAATAAAGGTATTGTGTCCAACTATAACTAAAAAATTTTTAAAAATTATTTAAAGGAAGAGAGCTCATTAAATATAGACATTTAGAATCAGGTTATTTTATAGCTGGCAGGAAGAATTCATAAAGTTTGGAGCCCGTGAAAGCTGTAATAGGCTGCAATATGGTACATAGTCCATTTCCCTCCCCCGACAAATGATGGGACTGGTGGTAGTGGAGGGCAAGTTCACCATTACGATGAATTCACATAGAACTTGAGCAGTTCATCTCTCGGAACAGCATATACCTACATTTTCGAGATTGTAAGTCTCTTGGTTGTCAGTTTACACATTGAATGCCTCCACTGAGTTATACCATATTTTCTTTAAAATCTCTTTAAACTATAATCATTTCTCCCCCTTTGTGTTAATTTAGAATACTGAACTTCTTTTTCAAAGTGCTTGTCTTTCCTGGTTTAGACTGAATATCTAATAACAACCATTCTTGTTACTTAAACAGTCTTCTTTTTTTCTCTCTCATTGTCCAGAGAGCCCCACAGGGGAAACATCAGTCGACCAGGGGCAGTCAAAATGAGTGACAATACTACTTTGGCTCCTCCAGCGGCAAGCCAAGCTCCTGCCACCCCACGCAAAGGGCCTCCCAAGTTCAAGCAGAGACAGACTCGCCAATTCAAGAGCAAACCTCCTAAAAAGGGTGTGAAAGGGTAAGACCAAAAGGAAAAAGAAAGCCTACTGCTCCCACAAGACTACTCTGGTTTTGAGAAACTAATGCTCCTAATATTGAACAGACTTACACAAATTTCCACCCCACCCTCTGTTTTCCTGTCTAACTCAGGCTTTGCTGAGTCATGTCTTTAGTTTTGTAACTCTTCCCCTCCCAGTTCGCAGGTCCATGGCCAAACTTATCATGTGAAATGGAGCCTCTCAAAATAACCTTGGATTCGACCTTCCAGGATTTTCTTGACCACCCTTTGTTGACATTCCTTGTGCTTTAATACTGGAATACTGAACCACTGGTCGTTTCCAAAAAACACAATTTATTTTTATGTTTTACACTTTGATGTCTTCAGTTCTTTCTTTTCTCTCCCTCTCCTTGAAAAAATCCTGTCAACACACAGCTCAATTCAATACTCTATTCATATTGCTTTTGAACTCTGAAACTTTATCCTTACTTTCATGTTTGCTCTATGATTAGTATTTAGCTATCATAATTTGACTTTTCTTTCTTTCTTATTTTTTTTTGGTATAGCATTTATTAATTTACATCTGTTCCCCAAGGCTAAAATCCCTCAGAGGAAATTTGTTTATTGTTTTCCTTAACTTTCTGTGACTAACATGATGTTGGGCACATAGCAGATGCTAAGTTAATGCTTGTGAATGTGAACAGGCAGATGAATTGAATCTAAGGGTCTTTTGTAAGTAGTGCTCTCTAATTTCAGTTTCTATTTTACAAAGTGAAGCTTAAGTAAGTTGTCCTCTTAGTCATTCTTTCTGGTTTTCAAATGTCTTAGACTAAAGTTTCTAGAGAAGATAAAAAATCTCCCTCCAGAGATGCACTAAGTCCTACTGGAGTGACATTCACTTTGCTCCAGTTCAATGCGAATGAAAGAAATTTCTCAAATACAACCCTTAAGCTGCTTCTTCTTCTCCCTTGAGTCAAGAAATTGTCCATGTGCATGACTCCAGGATCCTTTTAATTGAACTCAGCTAAATGTTTCTTTTATTCTTTCCACTTAGGTTTGGAGATGACATTCCAGGCATGGAGGGACTAGGAACAGGTGAGCCACTCACATGTCTAAGTGAGAACCTTGCACTTAGAGTTTCTCCTCTTTACACACTTCAGGCCTCAAGGGGCAGTTGAGAGTTACAAGGAATACCTAAGGCAGCAGAACCTTCGAGGACATAGAAATGTGGGAATTTCATTTACCCCCCTAAGTAAATACATATGTGACCAGACACAAAAACCCTAAAAGAAATCAAGGAGACCCAAAGTTTAATGAATCCCCTTGTTTTATTAAAGAACCTTTGAAGGTATATAATGGGCAATTGTAGATTTTCATGGTAGAAAGATTCTCAGAGTTTGTCTAGCCCAACTTTACTTTTCAGGAGAGAAATCTGAGACAGAGGAATTGAGTGACAATGTGGGGCCACAGAGTGAGGTATTGGAAATAAGACAAACTTTCCACTCAACCAGGCAAACCACTCCTTAGCAACTTCCTCTTCTTGCACATCCTCTAGCACCAAGAACAGGACCCTGCATGCAGGAGGCATCCAATACAACTTTTTAAATTGGCTAGAATATTTTCACTCTCTGGATAATGATCGTAACTAATGTACCCCAGGAAGTGTATGCCATCCTATTTTAAAAAATTAATAGATTTTATTTCTTATAGAAATTTTAGATTTAGAGAAAAATCAAGTAGAAAGTCCAGAGACTTCTTCTATTCCACTTTTCTCTTTCCCCTCATGCACAGTTCCCCTATTGTTAGCATCTTGCAGTGTGACACGAGTGTTATAGTTGATGAGCCAATACTGATACATTATTATCATATTAATCAGAGTCTGGGGCTTACATAGCTTTGGGCTAATTCCTTGTATGATTTTAAGTGTTTTAATTAATACATAATAGTTGTGTACCCACCATTATTGTACCATAGTTTCACTGCCCTAAACAACCCCTGTGTTCCAACTGCTCATCTCTCTCTCCTTCCTCCCAAACTCCTGACAACCACAAATATTTTTATCTTACTTTTGCCTTTTCCAGGATGTCATATAGTTAGAATCTTACAGTATAAAGTTTTTTCACACTGGCTTCTGTCACTTATCAATATTAGCTTAAGGTTCATCCATGGCTTTATGTGGCTTGACAGCTCATTTCTTTTTATTGTTGAATAATATTCCATTGTATGAACATACCACAGTTTATTTAGCCTATTGAAGGACTTGATTTTTTTCATGTGTACACAAGTCAAGCCATTGTCTATGTGCGCGCTCTCGCGCACACACACACACACACACACACACATATATTTATATTTGTGTGCAGGTTTTTGTGTGAATATATGTTTTGAACTCATTCAACATGGTTGATAACTGGTGACTCTCATAGAAGTCAGTGTTCTTACCAGGAGATACTCAGTGTGTTTGCATTCTATATTCAGTGGCACTCCTGGGATCACAAATAGATTTTCTAGTCACTTTATAATGGTCATTTGTTGTTCTAGGTCAGTTGCTTCTGTATTTTGGCCAGATCAGCATATTTGCTTTGAGCTCTAGAAGACAGGCTTAA
Organism: Marmota monax; assembly: GCF_021218885.2. NCBI lineage: Eukaryota > Metazoa > Chordata > Mammalia > Rodentia > Sciuridae > Marmota > Marmota monax. Next base: position 3,564,446 of record NW_026695227.1, read on the forward strand.
ACTCCTGACACATTTGGAACAATGTAAACAGATTTATTCTGAAGGAAGATCTGAGGTCTTTGACCTGGTTCTAGTCCCATATATATAACTGGTTTTATTGATTGATTGATTGATTGCTAATTGTTTACTCTGGGTATAAGCCAGCTTCTTTGTAATGGGGGATAGTAATATCTGAAACAAGCAGCTGAATTAGATGATGCCTTGAGATTGCCTGTCAGTATGTGATTTGATATAGACGTTTCAAAATGTAGAGGAACTGAAGAGTGAGTCAGAGAAACACAAGGAACCCATTTGGGTAGGAGTAAGACCACTGATTCTCAGACCCCGGGGATTTACAGTGCTCCCAATTCCCTTTTTAATCTTCGACCTGACTAGAATTCCACTTCTGCTTTCTCCATGGTAGTTGAAGTTTAGGGAGACTCAGTGAGCCATAACCCACAGTGTACTCCAGTCAAGCCATTGTCACCTTCCCAAAGAGGATACAGAATGAAACCAACAGAGATACCAGGGCAGTGGGGGCAGCAGAGGTGGGGACAATAATTGTGCAATTGATGGGATTCTTCCTGGGCTATAGGGCCAGTCTGGATAGCTTCCCAGTAGCCAGGGGGCGGAGGGAGGAGAAAGGTGTCTCTGCCTGAAGGGTATCCTTTGCGTGGAAGAGGCTCTCCTTCCTTGCGAGGAAGAGGCTCTCTTACACACACACACACACACACACACACACACACACAGTGGATGAGGTTGGCTTACATATTCTTCTTTCATCTCTCGCAGATATCACGGTGATTTGTCCTTGGGAGGCATTCAGCCACCTAGAACTGCATGAGCTTGCCCAGTTCGGGATTATCTAAAGCACCAGAGGTTCTGCCAACGCTCAACAATATCTGCTGTAAAATTGACTGCTTTTGCTCTATTGTTCTGACAGAGGCTTAAAATTCAGTATTTAGAAGGAGTTTCTTGGGCTTCTGTGGTCATTTTCCATCAGTTACCAAGAGTTCTCTTGGTGTCAGAATCTCTCTTGCAGCCCATAGCTCAGCTAGGAGTGTGATTGAAAACCTACTTTTGTTGGGTCATTTTAAACTTACCACCCTTTCTATCAACTGATTAGAAGTCATCAATACTTCTGTACATTTTGTTTTATGTGTAAGTTTCTCAAATCTAATTTGCTTGGCATTCATTGTAATTAGTAGTAGAATTTTAAGATAGCATGTCATTCTTCGCCCCTTCTTATTTAAGAAAGGAGACATTTACCTTGAATCTTATGGTGAAATTGTACTAAATACTGCATACAAATACTTGATGACCTGTTCTGAGAACCAATTAAACAAAGAAGGCACAGTCATGTGGAAATAGGTACATGGTGCTTGTGAAAGAGCACAAGATTAAGATTCAAGTCATAGTTCTGCTTTGTCAATTTCACTTTCTTGGTCTATATTTTATTGAATTAGGCTATCCTGAGGTCCCATGTAGCTGTGAATTGTATAATTCTACGATAGTTGAAGACTGGACACTTAAACTCACAACTCTGACAACATGAGTCTACTTTTTAGTGCTCTGTTTTGGGAAAGTTCCTATTTGTAGCCTCCCTTTGGTGGAATTATTCTGTCCAATGGCTTAAGGTGAGAGTCACAGCTTATTTGTATATGCATCGGCTGGATTTCTGTACATTTATAATAAATCACTTTTAAACCATTCGTTTAAAAGCTTTATATGCTATAGATGCAAAGTACAGATAGTTGAACCCTCCAAATAAAATGAAGATTTGCTTCACCTCTAAGGTTGTGTCAAATGGAATGTGCACATAGTTATCTTTTCCCAATACTTTCAAGGCGCTTGTGCAATTTGAATACTGCCTCTGTCTGACTTGGATGCCTTAGTACTAACAGTATGGATTTCTTCATTTCAGTTTCATAATCTGTGGTTTAAAAAAAAAGAGTAAATTAACTGAAAAAAGAAGGGTGAAAGAGAAGATAGAGAGATTCTAGTCCTGAATCTACCAGTAAGTTGCACTGTAATTTTGGGCAAAGACCCCACCCTTTGGACTCTCCAGTTTGCTTGAATTTGATAAACTGAGGTTCACGGTAACAATAAATTCTGTGATTTTTTAGGGCCTCAGGATCTAAGCAAGAGAATTAGAGGGACTCAGTAGTCCAGAGAATTACTTTTGCTATTGATTTTATATTATTTATTTTACACAATTGACCAAAGGACTTATTGAGCAGAAAATTAGAAGTACAAAATAAAAAGGAAGATATAAATTAAAAAGTGGAACAATGACATGCACAGAGGCATAGTGGCAAGTGTGCTTCCTCCTTCAGCAGGAACTCCTGCCTCCACCCAGGCACCTATTTTCTGTCCCTCCTGCAAAAGCTGACCCTACCCCTTCAAGTCAGCTGCGTTTCTTAGCCAATGACTTCAGTCACCACTTGTTCAACCCAGGCTGTCTCTTAGTCTAGAAGGTCTAGGTTCTTCTGTGGCTGGATGAGAGTCTGATCTGCATTTTGATTACTTTGAAAATGTTTTTCTAAATGTGAAACAATAATGTTGACAAAACAGCATGCACCCAAAGGAACATATCCATGCTTTTGTCTGATGTGGATGCTTTGATACCAATAGTATGAGTTCATTTCAATTTTGTAAGTATATCAGAAGTTAATTCATCACAAAATTTTAGAGTTTGGAGAATTTTAAAAAATCTTCAGACACCTTCCTGATAATACAAATCATTGAGGATTGCTTGTGAAAAGCATACAAAATTTGGGTCCAACTCAAGATTTTCCGTATAAAAATCTCCAAGGGAGGGATCTTAAAATCAACTATTATTAATAAGGGTCCCAGGTGATTCTTATATTTTGAAAACACAAGGAAGTCCTAGCCTACAATTTCGCACATTAGAAATTAGATAATTCTTATGTTGCTGCCTCTATTAGTCAATCAATTTGCTTCCCAATAAAATATGTGAGAAAAGTGGCTAACATTTCATGCATTCCAACTCGTAGACTGTTTTGTTGACTGATAACATGGAAATACCTCACGACTCCATGGTAACTCAGTTAAATGCCTCTTGCAGAGACTGTCAGAGAGTTTAGACTATAAGTATTGAATTGATAGTTTCAAGAACTATGGGGCCAAATGTGCACCACTATTGCCAATTACCTGCTGCTGTCTCACTCAGGTACCCTCCCTCCAAAGCCCTGTTCTAAACTGCTTTCTTTGACTGGAGTAGGAGAGACCAGGGAGGGAGAGAGCTTTGGTCTGGGCAGGCGGAGCCAGGGGCCTGCCTTATCCTCCAAACCTTTCTTGTTTGTTGCTGTAGTTGGGTAAAAGTTGAGAATGAAGGTGCTTATGATTTAGGGACTTCTGCCCATTCTAGAACCCAGCAGCGCTAAAGTCAGACAGAAAAAATTATGCAAGGAGGAAATGTTCCTCTCAGTACTCCACCCTAGGCAAATATACACAGTGGTTCAAATAACGGTCACTGTGTGTTGACTTCTATTGTGACGGAAGGAAGACTCCCATCAACTGACGAGAGAAGGGAGAGATATTTTCTTAACAACTAAAGGAGTGAATGGAACACACACACATACACACACACACACACCACATACACATGCCCAGAGGAATAATCAGTAAAAACAGTATTTAATACCAGAGAAAATGGCAATTGCACTTGACCAAACAAAAGAAAACCCAACACGATGAGAGCTAAGAAAATATGACATGAAATTGTCTTAAATGGAGAAACAGAAAAGGTTTTATGTTTTATTAAAGGCTAAAAGGCTTAAATGGAACATAAAACCTGGGTATGTGTATAAACTAACAAAGTGTTTCCTGCAGATCTAAATAAGTTGTTGCCCTACCATTTACCTTATGAGGGCATAGCTGGATTAGATGAAAACAGAAATTTAAAAGCAAGATTCATAAGCTGATTGTTAACATCAGTACACTTTTTTTTTTTGGCAAAAACCATCAGGAGATCAGGGTTCTGCCTGGCTCTGCTACAAAGTACTTAGTAAATAATCAGATAATTAATTTCCCTTCTTTGGGCTGAAATATTTTGAGAATAAAAATAGATCTTGGACTAAATGTTCTCCAATGTTCCTTTCAGCATAAACTTATAAAACACAAGTAATAAGTCTAAATATATTTCAAATACAACCACACTGTTCTCTTTATGGACAGAAGTCCTAAAACACAGAGCCTCAATTTCCAGTTCCTTCCAGAATGAGTGTTTAATTGTTTTTTTCACATCTCTTCAAGACCCAGGGTAAAATAAAATTGTGTACAGTACTGCCACCTGCTGTAACAAAGGAGTACTTCAACACTTAGAAAGCTAACCATTTCAATCAGAAAACTTTTAAATCCTCAGAGCTAATTCTGAATTTGTCCCCATTTATTGGCCAATTAAGTCTGTTGTACTACTGATTGGCTATGGAAAGGTCTTCTATACACAGGATAAACATTAAGAGGCTATGAAATTGAACGTACTACAAAGTAAGTCTCACTTCCACCCAATGAACCGTGTAGTGTTTTGAAGTTATGATCATACAGAATTTATATATTCCTAGTTAGTAAATTTCTTGTTTTATTATTGGTTGTTCAAAACATTACAAAGTTCTTGACATATCATATTTCATACATTTGATTCAAGTGGGTTATGAACTCCCATTTTTACCCCGTATACAGATTGCAGAATCACATCGGTTACACATCCACGTTTTTACATAGTGCCATCCTAGTGACTGTTGTATTCTGCTACCTTTCCTATCCTCTACTATCCCCCTCCCTTCCCCTCCCGTCTTCTCTCTCTACCCCATCTACTATAATTCATTTCTCTCCCTTGTTTTTTTTTCTGTTCCCCTCACATCCTCTTATATGTAATTTTGTATAACAATGAGGGTCTCCTTCCATTTCCATGCAATTTCCCTTCTGTCTCCCTTTCCCTCCCACCTCTCCTCCCTGTTTAATGCTAATCTTTTTCTCATGCTTTTCCTCCCTGCTCTGTTCTTAGTTGCTCTCATAGCAGCACAATTCACAATAGCTAGACTGTGGAACCAACCTAGATGCCCTTCAATAGATGAATGGATAAAAAAAAAATGTGGCATTTATACACAATGGAGTATTACTCAGCACTAAAAAATGACAAAATCATGGCATTTGCAGGGAAATGGATGGCACTAGAGCAGATTTTGCTAAGCGAAGCTAGCCAATCCCTAAAATACAAATGCCAAATGTCTTCTTTGATATAGTTAGTAAATTTCTATTAAATGTAACAGTATATTTTGTAATAGATTGCTATTTGCATATATTGAAGTTATAAAAATTTATAGGTTAGCTGCACTCTCAGCTGATTTAATGAGTTCTTAGATTATTTTAAATAATTTTTTATTTGTTAATGGGGGGTTTCCAGATACACTCTTATACATCACTTTCAAAATAAGCAGTAATTTTCCAAAAGAAAAAAATTATGTATTTTTTATTTTCTGATACTCTAAATTGAGATCATTTCCTTGCCCTGAATGATATTATAATGGAAAGTGTGATATTCAGACATGGGAGGTAAAAGAATAGGCAAAAGAGAGCAGGGAGGAAGAGCAGGAAAAAAAGATTAACATTAAACAGATACATGAGGTGGGATGGAAAGGGAGAGAAAAGGGAAATTGCATGGTAATGGAGGGAGACCCTCATTGTTATACAAAATTACATATAAGAGGTTGTGAGGGGAATGGGAAAATAAACAAGGAGAGATATGAATTACAGTGGATGGGGTAGAGAGAGAAGATGGGAGGGGAGGGAGGGGGGATGGTAGAGGATAGGAAAGGTAGCAGAATACAACAGTTACTAATAGGGCATTATGTAAAAATGTGGATGTGTAACCGATGTGATTCTGCAATCTGTATTTGGGGTAAAATTGGGAGTTCATAACCAACTTGAATCTAATGTATGAAATATGATATGTCAAGAGCTTTATAATGTTTTGAACAACCAATAAAAAAAAAAAAGAGAGATATCCTCATGAAAAAATTCAGAGAACTCATGTAAGAAACTAGGTAATAAATCAAATTTTATTTTACTACAAAAAAAAAGAATAGGCAAAAGAAGCAAATAGTACACTTTTATCACATTAATTCAATAAACCTTTCAGGTAATATTTCTGAGGCATATTATGGGTAAAAACCATAACTATAAAATATGGAAGCACTTGATAGATATTTGTTAAATGAATGAATAAATTATATGATTGCAAGATTGGTATAAACCAATAGAGGTAATACACTATTAACAGAGTATATAAAAATCACCTGCTTATGTCAATTCATATAGAAGAAGCATTTGAAATAATTGAACATCTCCTCCTGATAAGAATTCTCAATGAATTTGCTGTAGAAGAATGTTTGCCAACATAATAAAGGCTGTATATGAAAAGCCAATAGTTAACATCACACTTAATGGTGAATAGTTAAAAACTTTTTCCTCTAAGTTCAGGAACAAGACAAGTGATGGACACTATAATCACTTCTTTCCAAAATGCTACTGTAAGTTCTAGCTAGAGCAATTAAGCAAGAAAAAAATAAAATCAATAAAATAAAAGGCATTCAAATTGGAAAGAAAGGAGATAAAACTGTCTGTTTGTAGATGACATTGTGCTGCTATGAGAGCAACTAATAAAACTAAGTTTTATTAACTAAGATATTGTTAAAATATCCATACCCAAAGTGATCTCCAGATTCAACAAAATCCCTATCAGAATTCCAAAGTTATTTTTTGCAGAAGTGGAAAAAAATCATTCTAAAATTTGCATGAAATCACAGAGGACCTTGAATATCTATAGTAGTCTTGGAGAAAAAAGAACAAAGCTGAAGGCAGAACATTCACTGGGTTAAAAATATAAATCTACAATAATCAAAACACTATGGCACTAGTATACAAACAGACACAAGAACAATGAAACAGAATAGAGAGGGCAGAAGGGTGAAATAACCACCTTGAGATTCATGACTACACATCTTTGGTCAACTAATCTTCAACAAAGGAGGCAAGAATTTGCCATGTGGAAAGAATACTCTTCCATAAATGGTGTTAGGAAAACTGGCTATGCACATGCAAAATAATGAATGGAATTGTAACATTATCTTATACCACATACAAAAACCAACAAAGTGAGTTGAAGACTTCAGTAAGGTCTGAACTGATAAAACTCCTAGAAGAAAACAGGGGGAAAGCTCTTTGGCAGTGGCCTGGCAATGAATGGCTTTCTGGACATGATATCAAAAGCACAGGCAACAAAAACAAAAATAAACAAGTGAAACTACAGAGATGCATAAGTTGAAGCTCTCCAAGTGCATTTTCTGACTGTAAAATCAAGAAACTTGCATCTATTTAGTGCAAGTATTTTTTTTTAAATATAAAATAAGAGTGTCTTTCCTGGATAGTTGTAAATGCCCAATGATCACATTATAATTGCTATTCTTTTTTATTGTTGCCATTATGAATTTCTTGATTTCACCATGCTGACAGTCTAGCACAGGGGTACAATTTGTTATGAAGTTCCACATAAGGGAGACATCTAACTGGACAGCTGTAACGGTAGGTGTTGTATGTGTATGTGAGCAATAAAGTCAGGTGTGAACAATAAAGTCAGGAGGAGTAATAACGTAGGTACATCTGTCCACTGCTCTACATTTCATTATCTCAGGAGTGAATTATCACAATACCTCCACATAATCTCCCTGTTCTCACTCCTAACCCTTTAACTCACTCTTCAGGTTAGCCATTGTGTCCATCTTCCCAGCAATAACAACATAAACTGTGAAAACAGTGACCTCGTTGTTGTATCAGTTTTGGCTGTGTACCTAATATCTGGCATGGAGTCCAGCAGATACTGAACACTCAATAGGTATTTGTTCAGTGATTGAATAAATGGTTAATTTAAAGACTTTGCCCTACCATACCTGTCTTAGCCAAAAGCACCCTCCTGCATATTTTTCCTATTTTCCTGAGCTCTCACTTGATAAAACTGGTGAAATACTACACTGATCTACACATTGGCAAATGTGGCCTTTCAAAGTTTAGCTGAAATTTCTGCAAATACATTCTCTACCGGAACATCATAAAATTTCATAAGAAATGTCAATTAAAGATACATCTACGAGTACTTTGCTCGTATTTTTGAAAACTGGGTTAGCAGAATTCTATTACTCCATGTTTTTAGGAATTCCCATAAGTCCAATGAATCATTTTCTAATCAAGACTACAAGGAATTAGAGCATATTCGCTCCTGTTTTTAGCTTATTGTCTAGGGAAAGAGAGAAGGGCATTAGGAATAATTAATTGTGGGATTAATTCATAAAGTTTCTGGTTTTGTCCTTTTTGTTATTATTATTCAATATTTCTTTTTTTTTAATTTTTTATTGTTGGTTGTTCAAAACATTACATAGTTCTTGATATATCATATTTCACACTTTGATTCAAGTGGGTTATGAACTCCCATTTTTACCCCATATACAGATTGCAGAATCACATCAGTTACACATCCATTGATTTACATATTGCCATACTAGTGTCTGTTGTGTTCTGCTGCCTTTCCTATCCTCTACTATCCCCCATCCCCTCCCCTCCCCTCCCCTCTTCTCTCTCTACCCCCTCTACTGTCATTCATTTCTCCCCCTTGTATTATTTTTCCCTTTCCCCTCACTTCCTCTTGTATGTACTTTTGTATAACCCTGAGGGTCTCCTTCCATTTCCATGCAATTTCCCTTCTCTCTCCCTTTCCCTCCCACCTCTCATCCCTGTTAAATGTTCATCTTCTTCTCCTGCTCTTTGTCCCTACTCTGATCTTAGTTACTCTCCTTATATCAAAGAATACATTTGGCATTTGTTTTTTAGGGATTGGCTAGCTTCACTTAGCATAATCTGCTCTAATGCCATCCATTTCCCTGTAAATTCTATGATTTTGTCATTTTTTAATGCAGAGTAATACTCCATTGTGTATAAATGCCACATTTTTTTTATCCATTCGTCTATTGAAGGGCATCTAGGTTGGTTCCACAGTCTTGCTATTGTGAATTGTGCTGCTATGAACATCGATGTAGCAGTGTCCCTGTAGCATGCTCTTTTTAGGTCTTTAGGGAATAGACCAAGAAGGGGAATAGCTGGGTCAAATGGTGGCTCCATTCCCAGCTTTCCAAGAAATCTCCATACTGCTTTCCAAATTGGCTGCACCAATTTGCAGTCCCACCAGCAATGAACAAGTGTACCCTTTTCCCCACCTCCTCGCCAGCACTTGTTGTTGTTTGACTTCATAATGGCTGCCAATCTTACTGGAGTGAGATGGTATCTTAGGGTGGTTTTGATTTGCATTTCTCTGACAGCTAGAGATGGTGAGCATTTTTTCATGTACTTGTTGATTGACTGTATGTCCTCCTCTGAGAAGTGTCTGTTCAGGTCCTTGGCCCATTTGTTGATTGGGTTGTTTGTTCTCTTATTATCTAATTTTTTGAGTTCTTTGTATACTCTGGATATTAGGGCTCTATCTGAAGTGTGAGGAGTAAAGATTTGTTCCCAGGATGTAGGCTCCCTATTTACCTCTCTTATTGTTTCTTTTGCTGAGAAAAAACTTCTTAGTTTGAGTAAGTCCCATTTGTTGATTCTAGTTATTAACTTTTGTGCTATGGGTGTCCTATTGAGGAATTTGGAGCCCGACCCCACCGTATGTAGATCGTAGCCAACTTTTTCTTCTATCAGACGGCGTGTCTCTGACTTGATATCAAGCTCCTTGATCCATTTTGAATTAACTTTTGTGCATGGCGAGAGAAAGGGATTCAGTTTCATTTTGTTGCATATGGATTTCCAGTTTTCCCAGCACCATTTGTTGAAGATGCTATCCTTCCTCCATTGCATGCTTTTAGCCCCTTTATCAAATATAAGATAGTTGTAGTTTTGTGGATTGGTTTCTGTGTCCTCTATTCTGTACCATTGGTCCACCCGCCTGTTTTGGTACCAGTACCATGCTGTTTTTGTTACTATTGCTCTGTAGTATAGTTTGAAGTCTGGTATCGCTATACCGCCTGATTCACACTTCCTGCTTAGCATTGTTTCTGCTATTCTGGGTCTTTTATTTTTCCATATGAATTTCATGATTGCTTTCTCTATTTCTACAAGAAATGCCATTGGGATTTTGATTGGCATTGCATTAAACCTATAGAGAACTTTTGGTAATATCGCCATTTTGATGATGTTAGTTCTGCCTATCCATGAACAGGGTATATTTTTCCATCTTCTAAGATCTTCTATTTCTCTCTTTAGGGTTCTGTAGTTTTCATTGTATAAGTCTTTCACCTCTTTTGTTAGGTTGATTCCCAAGTATTTTATTTTTTTTGAAGATATTTTGAATGGAGTGGTTATCCTCACTTCCACTTCAGAGGATTTGTCGCTGATATACAGGAATGCCTTTGATTTATGCGTGTTGATTTTATATCCTGCCACTTTGCTGAATTCATTTATTAGCTCTAATAGTTTCTTTGTAGAGCCTTTTGGGTCTGCTAGGTATAGAATCATATCATCTGCAAATAGTGATAATTTAAGTTCTTCTTTTCCTATTTTGATGCCTTTAATTTCTTTCGTCTGTCTAATTGCTCTGGCCAGTGTTTCGAGAACTATGTTGAACAGAAGTGGTGAGAGAGGGCATCCCTGTCTTGTTCCAGATTTTAGAGGGAATGCCTTCAGTTTTTCTCCATTCAGAATGATGCTAGCCTGAGGCTTAGCATAGATTGCTTTTACAATATTGAGGTATGTTCCTGTTATCCCTAGTTTTTCTAGAGTTTTGAACATAAAGGGATGCTGTACTTTGTCGAATGCTTTTTCCGCATCTATCGAGATGATCATATGGTTCTTATTTTTAAGTCTGTTGATGTGGTGAATAACATTTATTGATTTCCGTATATTGAACCAGCCTTGCATCCCAGGGATGAATCCTACTTGATCATGGTGCACAATTTTTTTGATATGTTTTTGTATCCGATTCGCCAGAATTTTATTGAGGATTTTTGCATCTAGGTTCATTAGAGATATTGGTCTGTAGTTTTCTTTCTTTGAAGTGTCTTTGTCTGGTTTAGGTATCAGGGTGATGTTGGCCTCATAGAATGAATTTGGAAGTTCTCCCTCTTTTTCTATTTCCTGAAGTAGCTTGAAAAGTATTGGTATTAGTTCTTCTTTAAAGGTTTTGTAAAATTGTGCTGCATACCCATCCGGTCCTGGGCTTTTCTTAGTTGGTAGTCTTTTTATGGTTTTTTCTATTTCCTCAATTGATATTGGTCTGTTTAGGTTGTCTATATCCTCCTGACTCAATCTGGGCAGATCATATGACTTAAGAAATTTATCTATGCCTTCACTATCTTCTAATTTATTGGAGTATAAGGATTCAAAATAGTTTTTGATTATCTTCTGTATTTCTGAAGTGTCTGTTGTGATATTGCCTTTTTCATCCCGTATGCTAGTAATTTGAGTTCTCTCTCTTCTTCTCTTCACTAGCATGGCTAAGGGTCTGTCGATTTTGTTTATTTTTTCAAAGAACCAACTTTTAGTTTTGTCAATTTTTTCAATTGTTTCTTTTGTTTCGATTTCATTAATTTCAGCTCTGATTTTAATTATTTCTTGCCTTCTACTTCTTTTGCTGTTGTTTTGCTCTTCTTTTTCAAGGATTTTGAGATGAAGTATGAGATCATTTATTTGTTGGTTTTTTCTTTTTTTAAGGAATGGACTCCAAGCAATGAATTTTCCTTTTAGAACTGCTTTCAATGTGTCCCATAGATTCCGATATGTTGTGTCTGTGTTTTCATTTATCTCTAAGAATTTTTTAATTTCCTCCTTGATGTCTTCTATAACCCATTGATCATTCAGTAACCTATTGTTCATTCTCCAAGTGATGTATGCTTTTTCCTTCCTTCTTTTATCATTGATTTTCAGTTTCATTCCATTATGATCAGATAAGATGCATGGTATTATCTCTACTCCTTTATATTGTCTAATAGTTGCCCTGTGACATAATATATGATCTATTTTTGAGAAGGATCCATGTGCTGCTGAGAAAAAAGTGTAACTGCTTGATGTTGGGTGGTATATTCTATATATGTCAATTAAGTCTAGGTTATTAATTATGTTATTGAGTTCTATAGTTTCCTTATTCAACTTTTGTTTGGAAGATCTGTCCAGTGGCGAGAGAGGTGTGTTGAAGTCTCCCATGATTATTGTGTGGTGGTCTATTAGACTCTTGAACTTGAGAAGAGTTTGTTTGATGAACATAGCTGCACCATTGTTTGGGGCATATATATTTATGATTGTTATGTCTTGTTGGTGTATGGTTCCCTTGAGCAGTATGTAGTGTCCCTCTTTATCCCTTTTGATTAACTTTGGCTTGAAATCTATTTTATTTGATATGAGTATGGACACTCCTGCTTGTTTCCAAAGTCCATATGAGTGATATGATTTTTCCCAACCTTTCACCTTCAGCCTATGTATGTCTTTTCCTATCAAATGTGTCTCCTGTAGGCAGCATATTGTTGGGTCTTGTTATGTGATCCATTCTACTAGCCTGTGTCTCTTAATTGGTGAGTTTAAGCCATTAACATTTAGGGTTATTATTGAGATATGGGTTGTTCTTCCAGCCATATTTGTTTATTTCTGTTACTAAACATGGTTTGTTTTCCTCTTTGATTATTTCCCCCCCCTTTACTGTCCTACCTCCCACTGTTGGTTTTCATTCTTATTTTCCATTTCCTCTTCCTGTAATGTTTTGCCAAGGATGTTTTGAAGAGATGGTTTTCTAGCTGCGAATTCTTTAAACTTTTGTTTATCGTGGAAGGTTTTAATTTCATCTTCCATCCTGAAGCTTAATTTCGCTGGATACACAATTCTTGGTTGGAACCCATTTTCTTTCAGTGTTTGAAATATGTTATTCCAGGATCTTCTAGCTTTCAGAGTCTGTGTTGAAAGATCAGCTGTTATCCTGATTGGCTTACCCCTAAATGTAATCTGCTTCCTTTCTCTTGTAGCTTTTAAAATTCTCTCCTTATTCTGTATGTTGGGCATCTTCATTATAATGTGTCTAGGTGTGGATCTCTTATGATTTTGCACATTCGGCGTCCTGTAGGCTTCTAGGATTTGGGATTCTGTCTCATTCTTCAAGTCTGGGAAGTTTTCTCATATGATTTCATTGAATAGATTGCTCATTCCTTTGGTTTGGAGTTCTATACCTTCCTGTTTCTTAATGACTCTTAAGTTTGGTCTCTTAATGTTATCCCATATTTCTTGGATGTTCTGCTCATGGTTTCTTAACAGTCTTGCTGAGCTGTCTATGTTCTTTTCCAGTTGAAATACTTTGTCTTCATTGTCTGATGTTCTATCTTCTAAGTGTTCTACTCTGCTGGTAGTATTCTCCATTGAGTTTTTAAGTTGGTTTATTGCTTCCTGCATTTCTAGGATTTCTGTTTGTTTGTTTTTTATAACCTCTATCTCCCTGTATAGTTGATCCTTTGCTTCCTGGATTTGTTTGTGTAATTCGTTGTCGAAGTAATCTTTCATTGTCTGATTTTGCTGTCTAATGTCTTCCTGGATACTCCAGATCATCTGAAGCATGTATATCCTGAATTCTTTATCTGACATTCCATCTGCTGCAGCTGTTACCTCTTCTAAAGTTGAGTTGACCTGCATTGCTTGTGGTCCTTTCTTTCCTTGTCTTTTCATACTGCTTGCGTTTCTTTCTGCTTGGTGAAACTGTTGTGTTTTTGAAATTTTTTCCCCCTATATATTTATATTGCTCTTGTATAGTTGAAAAGTCTCCCTTGCAGGCGCGGGCGGCGGCTCTGCTCTGCCCCTCCTCCAATTGGTGTGAGGTGTCTACCATGCCCGCGGACCCCTGGGCCTGTTCTGCCGGTCGGTCGCAGGTCTGCCTACCCTGCAGGCGCGGGCGGCGGCTCTGCTCTGCCCCCCCTCCAATTGGTGTGACTTGTCTACCACACCCGCAGACTGCTGGGCCTGTTCCAGGCGCGGGCGAAGGCTCTGCTCTGCTCCTACTCCAAATGGGGTGACGTGTCTGTCGCACTGGCAGGCCACTGGGCCTGTCCCGCTGGTCGGTCGCAGGTCTGCCCACCTTTCGGGCATGGGTGGCGGCTCTGCTCTGCCCCTACTCCAATTGGGGTGACGTGTGTACCACGCCGGCAGGCCGCTGGGCCTGATCCGCCGGTCTGTCGCAGGTCTGCCTACCTTGCAGGCGCGGGCGGCGGCTCTGCCCTGCCCCTCCTACCACGCCCGTGGACTGCTGGGCCTGATCTGCAGGTTGGTTGCAGGTCTGCCCACCTTGCGGGCATGGGTGGCGGCTCCGCTCCGCCCCCTCTCCAATTGGGGTCACGCGACCACCACGCCGGCGAGCCGCTGGGCCTGCTCCGGGCACGGGCGGCGGCCCGGCTCCTCCCCTCTGGCTCGACGACAAAGCGAGAGAGACTTGGGTGTCTGTGACTCACCCTCCCTACCAGGAGACCAACTGTTTCTGTCGCCGCTGGTATTGATGAAGTTCTCTCCTCCACCGCTTTCTGATGACATCAGATCTCTGCCATGTTGGTATCCTATGCGAATGGCAGCATTTCGTTCCCTTTGTCGGGTGACCAAAGCAACGGGTGAGTCCTGACCGGCCCTCACAGGCCCCATCTCAGCCCTGTTGCCACTGCCCACAAAGGCTCAGTTGGTATTTACCTCCACAGTACTCAGCAGGACCCGGACCGAGAAGCAGTTTCTGCAGGCTCCTTAGCCCTGGGCCAGAGCAGTACCGGGAGCCAGAACTCAGCCGCTCTGTGCTCGGTGTATGCTCTGATAAGAGCTGGCTCCAAGAAGCAGTTTCCGCGGGTTATTTAGCACTGAGCCTGAGTAATTTTTCTGCAAGCCGCAGGCAAATGGCAGCCTGAAATTACCTGTTCTATGGCTGAATGAGATGCGATCAGACGAAAACAGGGATGGTGACGTCAGGTCTCCAAGATGGTGGCCGCTGGCCTCCTCTGTGGCCTGACCGGTGTGGAGAACTGAATTGGACCGCTTCCTTCCCCCATCTCAAACCCAGAATTCAGCACTTAGTACGGTAATTGCACAGCTGGCAGAAGCCCGTGGAAACCGCAGCGCTGTATCCCTGTGTCGCTATCTCCTCGTTTCCCAGCGCGCGCCACAGACTCTAGCCGTGGGGCGATTTGCTGAATAAGCAGTGTGACCCTCCGTGCGGACAAATCTCTCGCGTTTGAGCCCCCGTAGCTGATCCTTGTGCGATGGAAATCCTTCCTCCAGGTTCCGGAGCACCCCACTATTGCTGGAAATTCCTAACACAATAGCCTTTAGCCGTCCTGACTTGTCATTCTCCCACACTGTGACGCGGCACACGGGGGCAATGCACTCCCCTCGCCGCCATCTTCCCCTCTTCTATTATTCAATATTTCTATCCATACCCTTGAACATACTTAGGTAAGCACATTTTGTCTCATACCAAGGAATCTGGTATGGCCTGTCACCTTGATGTTGTAATCATTTTCACTTGTAATCATGTGGTATTACAACATAGGACAATGTCATTGCACAGATATTGCTGAGAGAGAGAGAGAGAGAGAGAGAGAGAAAGAGAGAGAGAGAGAGAGAGAGAGAGAGAGAGAGAGAGAAAGAGAGAGAGAGAGAGAGAGAGAGAGAGAGAGACCGTCCTCTGGAATCACAGAACAAGCTGTTAGGCCATGAATGAGAACCTGGGGGACAACTAACTCCTGGCTTAATGCTTAGTCCTGTTAGCTGGGCATGCATGGTGGCAGATGCCTGCGATCCCACATGAGATGGGAACTATGATGCCACAACCCAGGAGTACCTAGTTCTGCCAGAAGCTGGAAGAACAAGGAATCATCCTACCTTGGAGGGTTGGAGGGGGCTTGGGCTGGCCCACACTTTGATTTCAGGCTCTAACCTGCAAGACTGTGAAAAAAGAAATTTCTGTTTTGTTTTTTTTTTGTTGTTGTTGTTGTTGTTTTTTTGTACCAGGGATTGAACTCAGGAGCACTCAACCACTGAGCTCATCCCCAGCCCTATTTTGTATTTTATTTAGAGACAGAGTCTCACTGAATTGCTTAGCACCTCATTGTTGCTGAGGCTGGCTTTGAAGTGGCAATCCTCCTGCCTCAGCCTCCTGAGGAGCTGGGATTATAGTGTGTGCCTCAGCACCCGGCTTTTCTTGTGGATTTACACCATCCACCTTATGGTATATTGTATGGCAACTTTAGGAAACAAATATACTATGTTAAGCCCCAGAAGGGATACAAAGTATAATTATTCGTTTGCAAAATTTTTTTGAGTACCAGTTTATTCCAGATACTCTTGCTAAGTGTTAGAGAGGTAAGAAACAAAACCAGATATGGTCTCTGCCTCCATGCACTTCCCTTCTAGATGGGGAGAAATATTAAGCGAGAATGTCATAAAAGTATGAACTGACATCTATGTAGGGTTTGCCATTATTTTGGTGTGTGAGGCTTTAAGTGTATATAATGGGAAAACAATCAAGGAAGAAGACCCAGACAGACATCCCTGAAGAAACAGCAATTGAAGTGAGCTCTGAAGGAAAAATGTACTTATCTAAATGAGGGGTAGGGAAAGTGTGGTGTGAGAGGGAATACCCGAGGCAGAAAAAGAGCACATACAAAGGCCCGAGGTAGGAATGAATCTGGTATGTTGGAGGAACAAAAACCCAAGTGTGGGAGGCAGAGGGAACACAGTGCAGGATGACACAGGGAGACAGAGGGGCCAAGCGTGCTGCATAGGCCACACCAAGGATTTGACCTTTATTTGTCCATTCTAAGAGAATGGACGAGAAAAGCAAGGGATACGAGCTTTGTTCCAAGGGAACAGATGGTGGCTAATGGTGGGTTTTTCTGCATGAGTATGTCCTGATATGTCCAGAACATTCTGGATCCTGGCACCTGGGGAAGAGACGCTACAGTTAGTCTTTGTTGCTGAAATCTGGAAACATGACCACACTGAAAACCTGGGTGACTGCAGCTTTAGTAATATGCAGTAGAAGCACTGCAACTAAGCAACACCCATTGCCCCAAAAGCTTGAAAATGGCAAAGGAAATTGTGATGGTTTGTTTGATGCATTAAGTTGACTAGACAGAATTTTGTAGACAGGAGTAACATCCATAATCATTTGACTTTAAATAAAAAAGATAATTGTTGATAATCTAGGTGGGCCTGATCCAATCAGGTGAAAGGCCTTAAGAGCAGAGCTGAGGCTTCCCTGAAGAATTCTACCTCTTAATCCATATGCAACAAAATGAAATTAAACCCCTATCTCTCACCATGCACAAAACTTAACTCAAAATGGATCAAGGACCTAGGAATTAAACCAGAGACTCTGCGTCTAATAGAAGAAAAAGTAGGCCCTAATCTCCATCATGTGGGAATAGAACCCAACTTCCTTAATACGATTCCTATAGCACAAGAATTAAAACCAAGAATCAATAAATGGGATGGATTCAAACTAAAAGTTTTTTCTCAGCAAAAGAAACAATCTGTGAGGTGAACAGAGAGCCCACATCCTGGGAGCAAATTTTTACCCCTCACACATCAGAGTTCTAATCTCTAGGGTATATAAAGAACTCAAAAAGCTAAACACCAAAAACAAACAAACAAAAAAAAAACAAATAATCCACTTGACAAATGGGCCAAAGACCTGAACAGACACTTCTCAGAAGAGGATACACAATCAATCAACAAATATATGAAAAAAATGCTCCGCATCTCTAGCAACCAGAGAAATGCAAATCAAAACTACTCTAAGATATCATCTCACTTTAGTCAGAATGGCAGCCATTATGAAGTCAAACAACAACAAGTTTTGACAAGGATGTGGGGGAAAAGGTACACTCATACATTGCTGGTGGGACTGCAAATTGGTGCAGCCCTTTTGGAAAGCAGTATGGAGAATCCTTGGAAATCTGGGATTGGAACCACCATTTGACCCAGCTATTCCTCTCCTCAGTCTATACCCAAAGGACTTAAAAACAGCATACTCCAGGGACACAGCCACATCAATGTTTATAGCAGCACATTCACAATAGCTAAACTGTGGAGCCAAACTAGATGTCTTTCAGTGGATGAATGGATACAAAAAAAATGTGGTATGTATACACAATGGAATTTTACTCAGCATTAAAAAAGAACAAAATCATGGCATTTGCAGGTAAATGGATGGCATTGGAGAAGATAATGCTAAGTGAAGTTAGCCAATCAAAAAAAAAATGCAGAATGTTTTTTCTGATATAAAGGGGGTGACTCATAATGGGGTAGGGAGGGAGAGCATGGGAGGATTAGATTAATTCTAGATAGGGAAGAGGGTAGAAGGGAAAGGGAGGGGGCAGGGGATTAGCAAGGATGGTAGAATATTATGGTCATCATTATACAAAGTACATGTATGAAGACTTGAATTGCGTGTCAACATACCTTATATACAAACAGAGATGTGAAAAATTGTGGTATATATGTGTATTAAGAATTATAATGCAAAAGAGACACAGAAATGAAGGCAAGAGTCAGGTTGATGAAGCACCTGCCAGTGGTCTCTGGAATAGCTGGGGGTCAAGAGGTAAGCAGAACACTGAATTTCCCACAGTGGATGCAGATTCAAATCAGAGAAGTACAAGTTTGTGGCTGTTATTTTGAAAGTGTGTTAGCATTCAGGGTGCTACCCCTGTGGCTGAATGCATGCTTTATGGGTTTAGCAGATGCTTGGCGGTGGGAAGGGTAGAGGTGAGCCTAGGCTCTAGTTGCTACTTATGGCTGTACTACACTTTTTCTAGAAATATTTCTCTTAGTTCTTTCTGCTGGTGACTTCTATCATCTAGACAAGGAAAATTGAAAAGCAAAACTCAGAATCTTTATTGAATTGGACTTAGACTGCCATCTTGTGGATATTTAGCCTCATCATCTAGTGCCAGCAAAAACACTGTACATAAAAGTACACATAAATATCTTTTTGCAAATTGACAATGAAATTTTACATATTTATGGTGTACAATATAATGCTTTGATATATAAGCCTTTTGCAACAGATAAATCAAGCTACTTAATATACGTATTACCCCACATGCTTATCATTTATTTTTGTAGGAAAAACACTTAAAATCTACTCGCAATTTTCAAATACATAGTATACTGTTTTTAACTTTTGCAGTATAATTTACAATAGATTTATTGAATTTATTCCTCCTGTAAAACAACAAATTTTGTGTTCTTTGACCACCATCTCTCTAACCCCCGACACTGGCTTCTGGTAACCACTGTTCTACTTTCTGTTTCTGTGAGTTTGATACGATTTATACCCCACATATAAGTGAGAATATGTGATATTTACCATTTTTTGCCTGACTTATTTCACTTAACACTATGTTCTTCAGGTACATCCACAGTCACAAACGACAAAATTTCCTTCTTTTCAGACTGAATAATACTCCATTATATGTCTTTTTCACATTTTCTTTATTTATTTGTTGATGAACAATTAAATTAATTCCATATCTTGATTATAGTAAATAATCTTACAATAAACACTGAAGTGAGATGTCCCCTTGACATACTGAATTCATTTCTTTTGGATACATACCCAGTAGTGAGACTGTTGGATCATTATGACCGTTATATTTTTAATTTTCTGAGGACCCTCCACTGCCTTCCATAATGGCTATACAATTTCTATTTAATTATTTATATAATATTTATATATTTAATTATTTAAATATTTATAATATTTAAATAATTATTAAAAATTATTTTTAAAATTATTTAAATATTTATAATATTTAATTATTTCTATAATAATTTCTATTCCCACCAGCAGCTACACATGCATTCTTAAAAATATTGAAACTGGAAGAGACTTTAGATTATTCACCACATGACCTAATTTTACAAAAGAAAACACTTGAAGTTGAGAGGGGAAAAATGACTGGTCACCACGGTATTTTCATTTGGCCAATCTGATGCACCATTTTGATACATCACTGTGCTCCTTCAAAGCCCAGTAAAGGAATAAGACACAGATTGGACAGACCCTGAGACTTGGAGTGAAAGTAAAGATAGGATGAGACTCAGAACTGGGATGAGGCTAAAAAAATGGTTCTTTGTATTTATTACAAAATTAGCATTTTAAAGTTGGTGTTCCCTCTCTGTTCTCTCTGCTTCCAAGAGGCAACTCTTTATCTGTTTCTAACTCTCTCATTGTTACTACTATAAATTTAAATAATAGGCTTATGCTTTTATTTAAACACTATTTATTACCTTCTTATTACAAAAGATGAGGCTGTAAATTACACATTAGGCTACTTTCCCTATATATTTTCATTCCTTGAATTATCTATTTTATTTTTAGATCTCTCATTGATCATCTTTGTAATCTCAATAACATAGTTCTATCATCTTTAGTTTTTTTTTTTTTAATCTCTGCTTATTTAGGATGAGTGTCCTTATCCTGCTCACTACTTTTCCTTCCTCTCTCAGTCAGTCAGCCACAATTTTTCTTCTGTGTTCTCTGGTTTGTCTACATTAACATTCTATGCACCTGCCATATATAAACCTATGGATTTCCCATATGTAGATTCTAAAAGAAAAACTAACAACCAGCAGTTAAAGTATTACATTTATATACATTTTTGTTTTCCAAGCAAAGTCAAGTAGTATGTTTAGAAAATATTTTCTTCTCCATTCAACATCTATCTACATTTCTGGTGTGCTCAGTGGAACTTCTTTCTAGCTTCGTGTTCAAATGGACTCTCTCTTTCTCTCCCTCTCGTTGCACTTCATCAGTTACTTGGTTTTGCAAAATTTGTGTTTTGTTTGTTTATTTCTCACTTGATTTTTCATTTTTCATTTTTCTTTCTTTCTTTTTTTTCTTTTGCAATATAATAACATGACTTTGTCATGGTCTCAAGTTCATCTAGCATTGCGATTACCTGATCTTGCACCAATACTGGGGAGACATCACCAGAATCTCTGTCCTACTGATTGATTGTTGTCCAGGTGTTTGGCAGAGCTGTGTCTTCCCA
This sequence comes from Marmota monax, assembly GCF_021218885.2. Taxonomy (NCBI): domain Eukaryota; kingdom Metazoa; phylum Chordata; class Mammalia; order Rodentia; family Sciuridae; genus Marmota; species Marmota monax. Next base: position 3,585,550 of record NW_026695227.1, read on the forward strand.
GACACAATGTTTTCTTGGATTACATATGTGTTTTTTTTTCTTGAAATGTTTACAATTAATTATCTTTTTATCCTGTGTGCCTTAAAATTTACAAAGTTTTAAAAAATTTATCCTACTCAGCAGTCAGTAAAGCTTTTTCTGCTGAAAACTTATACTTGTTAGGGATCACCCACCTCTGCTGTTTCTTTGAGATATCCTCTCTCTTCCATTCTATTGTCTCTGAGTTTCTAAATCTTTTCTAGTTCTCTTATATTTTCTCTCACATTTCTCTTTATCATTTTGCTTATATTTTGGGGTGTTTCTGTGACTATTTGCCTATCATTCTATTGAGTTTTTCCTGTTCTACTCTTAATCTCTTTACTTTTTCTGGCATGCTTTTTTTTCTTAAGATCCTGGTCATGGACACATAATCCTCTTGGATACTTGAATTCTTACTTTTTCCCCCCACTGCAGTATTTTTTTTCTTTTTTCCTTTCTTTTTATTTAGGATGGTAGTTTATCTCATATATTTGGTCATTTTAGGGTTTTTCTTCTCAAATTTAAGATTGAAGGGTGGGGATGTAGTAGAGTCCTGGCCCAGCTATATTGGATCCAGTATTGGTTTCCAATTGGTTGTTCCACTGAATGGAAATTCTGATCGGGAGTTCTGTTTATGCACTTAAGCTTGTGGAACAGCAAGCGTACAAAACTTTTAAATGTGAAGATGTGGAATTGGCTGTTGGGTGGGGCCCCCAAAAGTCAGAATGAGTGACTTTACTCTGGGGTGTGTTAACATTCATTAGAGATGGCTTGCAAACGTCAGCAATGAGGGAAGTGGAGAGGGGAATGTAATTGGCACACCTCTTGTCGGTTTATATATTCAATAAATTCTCCTGTTTTCAGGCTCCAGACCAATCCCTCCATCTGAGCCCAGAAGCATACTAGGATTCTAGTTGGCACATTATGGCATCCCCAGCCCCCACTCAATCCCATGATGGAATATCCCAGGGAATAACTTCCTCTTCCATAGTTTATCACTATACTCCCATCTGTGTTCTGCTTTCTGGAGATTTATTGAAATCTGTTGTCTATTGGTTATCTCTGATTTCCTGATTTTTTTTCCCCTTTGGTGACTTTTGAAGTGTTTCAGTGTGTTCTGAGAGGAACAGGATATAAATGTGTGTACCAAATCCAGCATCTTGAACAATTTGGTAGATTTTCTTTGATGTTAAAATGTTCTGTTTCATTGGTGCTTGTGTGGTTTTCTGATTCTCACTAAAGTACTCTTTTCTTCATCTTCCAAAAATGATATTGACTTCATGACATGCTAATTATTACACACCTACACTTTAGAGTAGGGGTTTATAAGGGAACTTGGAGATAGTTTCTTGCTCTTTGCAATCAATAAATTGTGGGTTAGCTGAGAACTGAGGACCTCTAGGTGTTCTGGAATATAACATGCACTATTTGCTATACAAAGAAACCAAAAAGAGAGGGTTGGAATATCTTTCAGGTAGCCAATCACGAATTTCTGTCCCATTATCCCATAAATCAACAGCATATTTAGAGCCAATAAATTCCTAATCTTCCAGATTTCCCCATTTCCCAAGATAATTTATTAATTAACATTTATACACATATCCATTCTCTATATATAAATCCTTGCTCTAAGCCAGGCATCATGCACTATGTTAAGTACCTAAGACATCTCCTCTCCCTCTGGGACCTTCTGGTGGAGGTAGAAAGACTGGCACAAAGGGATAATGCCTAAATCAGCCTGCAGTTGAGAGGGAGAAAGAGGAAGCATATTGTGCTTCAGACCCCAAGCTGTTCAGTAAATGCAGGGTCTGCAAATCTTAACTGCTTCTAGAGGCCATTAGGTGGCGGGACTAGGTGTGGCTGGCTGAGTGGGACTAGATGTGGCACTGTGCTGAAGAGCACAGGCTTCACTTTTCAGGGCATCTATGTGCAGTGGCAACTGGGAATTTAAACCCCATATTGTTAGATTATCAGAAGAGGAATAAAACATGAATTTTAATATTAATTATGAGAAGGAATATGGTGAGAAGAGTTTTTAATTTAAAAAAATGTATCCATAGCATTATAAAAGATGAGTATATGTAATCTTCAGATGCATTTAAATTAGTTCATGATCAATAAATGCACATTGGATTCTCAATTTATCTACTATAGGCCACAAGAAATACACACAGGGATGAGATTAATATCTTCCCAATTTCAGTAGTCATGGCACTGAGAAGAAGCAAAACAAGTTGGAGTCAAGGCATCTGCAATATTCATTTTGTCTCAAGTAAAAGTACGTCAGAGTTAGAATAGCCCTTGTGCAATATTATTTTTTCTAGGCAACTAACTGTACCTGAAGCTACAAGTAAGTGATTTGTCACTGAGTTTTCAAAAGAACTAGTCTCTGAAACATCTCCTCTGGTTTTTAATTTCTTGCAAAAATCTGTTGATGTATAGTTCATCTCTAAAACTCTTTGGGAGGGGTCATTTCAGATACCAATGGAACAAAAGAACATTCTGGAAGAGTGTCCAAACACCCACCCACCTCAGTGCATGAGGTTTGCACAGACAAGGGTGTACTTTGGCTCTTCCCAAAAGTAGTGAGTGTAAGGGTCTCATCATTTTAGAAGACATGATGTTAGTAGGACAGTTTAATATGAAAGGTGACAGTTGAAATGATGGCTTATGAATGACAGAATGTTAATGTAGAATGTTATCCCAGATGAACTGGAATAATTAGTAGTTTTTTACTAACAATTTATATGTGCTTGTCACATTAGGAACAGGAAGTAAATTGGATACTCCTTTGTTGCCACAGACCTGTCCTAAACTTCGCAGTACTGCCATGCATTACTCGCATGTTGTCTGTCCACCCTGTTAGAACATAAGCTCCAAGAGGACAGGGAATTTGCCTTTGTTCATTGCCATAACCATCCCAGCACCTAGAAAGATACCTGGAAATGGGAACCGGATGAATATTTCTTGGGTAATAAATACATGAACAAATAAATGAGACCATTATTTGCTTGCATGAATAGTTGCCAAGATAAATATGGTGCAAGCAGAGGTCTCCCTGGTTACAGAAATGCTGTTATTTGTTTATAAACTGCAGTTGCCAGTTGAATCACCTGCTGTGATTTTTCCTCTACTTTAATTGACAGAAGGACCTGCTAAGAAGATACTGTGCTGAGTTATATAACTTTGGTCCTCTACTCTAAGTCTCCTTTGCACACCTCCTTATGGGACTCTGCCTCAGGGACACCCATAAGTATGGTTTGGGTTCCCCTTGGATTCTTTTGAAGAGCGGGCACTGGAAGCTGCCTGAGCACCTGAGAGAGTCGGGGAAATTCCTGTCCTTGGCAGCAGCAGCCCCAGCAACAATTTCCCCCTCCTGGCAGTGGCAGTTAGTGGGTTCTGGTTTCCACAGGATCATCCTGCTTCTTTCTGCCTTCCCCCTACCACTGTCTGCAGAGGCTTCAGTGGCAGCCAGGCAGAGACCTCTGCTCATGGTCTAGTCAGATCTGGATCTGGCTTCCCCAAATTCCCTCCCTTTATTCTACTTTCCCTAGGGGTAGAAACTGCTTCTGGACGTTATCTCTTTATTACCTCAATGTTCCCCTTTTGTATTTTCAGCCCTCTAACACATATTTAGCCAAGACTTTAATATTGATTGTAATTAATGTAGAATAAATCCCTGTGTTAAAATAATTAGCATGCTTTCTAGTTTTCTCTAGTGGACTGTGATGGATAAAGATTCTCATCATATTCTTTATCCTTTAGCTGTGTGTTTCTATAAATTTTGCATTTACAGCTCTAATAACTTTAATCACAGACTTATAGGGCTTCTTTTAATTTGATTTTAACTTCAAGTCTTTTTAAATTTAAAAATGTTTTTCTGATGGTGAGACTCACAAAACCAATAGTGGTGTGGACAGAATGTAAATGTCATATTCTGCTTTTAAAGTCCCCTCTTTATAAATATGCAGTCTCCAATAAACCCCCCAATGGTTCATGATTTCGAAGAGGATCCCTTTCTATGATATTGAAGCGGAGAAAAACTTTCTATAGGTTTATAATTCCTTTTTTTTTTTTTTTGCTTTGTGAACAATAGAGTTTATATAAATATAAAATTGTTCACCTCCTAAGCTACCACTCCACAAAGACTCAACGAAACAAAACATATTTTAACAAAGTACAAATACACTTATAACAATCTGCTGATTAAGACTCCAACAAAGTTCACAGTACCTATAATGGAACTTACAGATTTTTATAATATTTTTTAGATTGGTTTACAGTTACATATGTTCCCTTGTTTTAAGAAATATCATTAATACAAATGTATGAATTACAACATCCCTGTTACAGCAAAAAATAGATTCATAACATAAAATGTCTTTTAGGCATTTATTATGCCAAGTATTTAAATGATTATTCTTAATGTAACATAATAATAATATTAATTTAGTTATAAAAGATAAGATTTTATTAGCCTAAGGACCACCTAAGAGTTTCCAGGAAGTTCCAAAGTAAAATCTGTCTAGCTTTTAAATGAAATAAATAGAATAGCAGCAATCCCTGGGTATCCCTTAAATGTAAACTGTGAAGATTCTTCTTATATTAACTGGGCCTTAAGTAAATGATATGTTAGAGCATAAAAATATAAACAGAAATTTTGAGACTAGCTAATAATACTGGCCTGAATTTTGTTTTTACTTGTGCGTATGTCAGGTAAGAAATCTCATTACTAAGTATATATTAAAAATTAACAATTATTTCTAACTTTTCTAACTCATTTACAAGCCAAGTGCTCACTCTTACCATTGAATCAAATCTTATTTCTGAAAATAACCTACAGAAATAGTATGTAAATACATAGATCTTTGAAATAGACTAAAAGCATCCTCCTATGTTCTATGGATCAAGATGTGATGATCTCTATAACATATGTAAGTGAACACATTAACTTGGGATATACTGACACATTATTGTAGGCATGCATATGTGTACCATAAAGTAAATTCTAACAATGTTTCTAGTGACAGCATACTTTCTAGCACTGCTAGAGAAAGAAAATAAAAACTTAGTATGAAAACTATGTTTTATTTTTTAAACAAAGTTTTTAAGTGGAAAAATAAATCCAATTCTCTTCTTGCAATTGAACTGAGTTCTAAACAGTTCATAGTCAAAAGTCTCTTCACTTGTTCTCCAATGATACATAAGCTTTCTGTCTATTCCAGAAGTCTCATCATCTCCAATTATGCTTTCCAAGATACAAGGTAGCCATGCTGGTTAAATTCTTCCCGATGCCCACTTCACACCTGATGTAACTTCACAGGTTGGTACCTTGAGCACCACACCCATGATAACCACAGCCAGCCACTTTGAAGGGGAAGAGAGCACAGAAGGCAAATATCACCCATTGCACTGGACAGGCTGTAACTACTGACCAAAAGATTCCTGATCCAGCCTCTGAAATTGATTTATTCTCTAAAGAAGTTGCCTTCCTAGACTCAAACACTCAATAACTATTTCTGTCCTCATCAATATGATCCCACCATGAATCTACCTCTGATAGTCTTTACTGCTCAAAAGTCATATGAGAACATCAAGATAATTGTCACCATACAGGCAATAGAGCCGCTGCTGAGCAATTCATAGAAAAGAGAGACTGCAATGGCACCGACTCCAAAGAACAAAAGGAAAAATGATGCCCCTAGATGTCTGGTTTTTGATCTTCTTGGTTGATTAGTTGTCTCTCCTTTTGCATCAAACAGTGAAACACTTTTGGTGTCATCATTGCTATCCTGTGACAACATGGTGGCCCTGAGTCAGACCCTATAGGTTTGTAATTCTATTCTCACACAGGTACAATGCTTTTAAATATGTTTAAATGTTTTTTCATGTTGAATAATATGAGTAGCTTTCAAGAGGACCAAGTCCCAACAGTCACTTGCATGGTTCATTCAGTTCTGCTCACTGCAGGAGGACATTGACACACGGAGGTTGGAGTTTGCTGTGTGAGAATCCCATGTTGGGAAGTGGCCTTTTCCTGCTGGGGCAGAGTTAGCAGCTTTCAATCAGCTGATTGTTAGCTAGGAATACCTGGGATGGGGCAGAATAGGAGCAGCAATATTGCTCTTTGAGATTGCTAAAATTCTTGGTAATTATGTCCTCTGCAAGCTTTCTGCTGCAGAATTGTTGATCTAAGGTCTAGGACCAATTTGATTTTGCTAACAACAGCATTTTCGCATGATCTATGAAAGATGAAAAAGTGATGTGGTAGAAAGGTTTAAGTCATCAGAGGATAGTGAATTGCTTGGCCTGCAGGGAGGGAAGAAATTAATTTCTCCTTCTCACCAATTGTAACTTCTATCTACTGAGTACCTCTGAAGAGTGAGGCACCATTCTAGGCACCCATACCCAGCTCACTTGATTCTTCACAAAACTGTGGAGTGGGTATTGTGATGACAACATTTATCATGAAACTTGAGCTAATAATCAAATGCCCAACCAGAAGGTGGTAGAGCAAGTCCTCAGTCAAATCTAAGTTTAAAGCTAAGCATTTTGCCTTTTTTTCCTTCCTGCTACTACAAAACAGGTGTGTTCTTGTACAGTCTTGCAGGGGCAATTTCCATATTTGACATTAATGAGACTCACAAGAGATTTATGTCTTTTACTGCTTACAACCTCTCATGTTTTTCATATCTTCTTTTTAACTTGTATTATTTTTCTACTTTCAAAAAGAGATGTAATTCTGTCTGTCTCATTCCATGTCTTTCCTACCCCTTTGCCCACTCCTCCCTCCCCTTTAACCCATCCAAAGTTCCTCCACTTATCCCATGCACCCCACCACATGTATGATTGCATGAATGGTGTAACCCTATTTCATGCACAACCAGAGAAGTGACAAATTCTACTCCATTTGTATACAATGAATTGGAGAGCTTCCTACTGTGATGTATAACTGATTAGAACTAATAAATAAAATAAGAGGTATAACTCCGTATCTTATTTGTGAGGTAAATATTATGATCTCAGTATTGATCCTTAAAAATTCTCCATAGGGGTTCAGTTCTGAAGCTACTGATTATTAAAAAATTGCTCCTTCATTTATTTTTCATGTCACTTTAATCTTTGGAACTTTATGTTTTGCATTTCCTCTTTACATAGTTTTCTAGTGGAAGAGAGGTCTTCCTTCACTGTTTTTCTAAAATTGCATAACTTTAGGTGTTTATCTAGCACATATGGATAGAATTTTTTCTATGTTTATACCCGTGTGTAAGTCTTGCTGCAATATTATTTAAAATGGGTAAAATGAATAACTGAATTTATAAGTAAGAGAAACTGAGACTTAGGGAGTTAATTGCCCAACGTAACTAACTAGACTAATCAGTAGTGGAGCGATGCCTCACACCAAAGTCTGTTCAGAGCCTGTCTCCTGCATTACTACACTCTACACGCCTCTCATTCACACTGCATTCTCACCACGTCCCACAACTTGTCTCAGAGGGATGGCTTACACAGAACATGTCTGTGGATCTGGTGCCCCCTGTTTGTGCACACCAGAGCCAATGGTATCATCTTGAAGCCTGCAGAACATTGGTCTGTTTACTTCTGTCACCCCAACCAGAAAAGAAGGTTCTTCCCACTGTTTCATTCCAGCACTTGACATAGTGAATAATATGTTGTTGGTGTTTAACAAATATTTGTTAAATAAATGCATGAGTGATTCTCGGCTTGCCAAACATATGCTCAACTTTGCCGTCTGAGCCTATGTCTACCTGGGGGAATTTCCATCTGCTTCAACTACCACCAGATCTCCATAAATAAACAAGTGAGGGATTTCAATTGGTAATGGGTATTTGTTGCTGATTATGCTAACAAACTCATGTGGAGAAATAACTTCTCCGATAATCTAAAGGAGCAATGAGAAATGCTTTGGAGTAGATGCATTTATAAATACATACATATTACTGAGATTTTATTGGCTGGCTGTTTTTGTTGCATGTGGCATAAACCCAATTCATATTAGCTTAGCAAAATGTACAGTTGTGATTTTATATATATATATATATATAAACTGGGAAATGGACTGTAGAGTCTGGCTTCAGATCCTGATGGATCCTGGAGCCAAACAATCTTGTCTGGATCTCTCTGAGCATGCATTTTCTTTCTCATTATTTCCATGTATCTCATTCTGACTTTCTTCAGAAGAAAACCTCTCCCTATTTGATCAGAAGAAAGAAGAACCAAGACAGGAGGACCCTAAGTCAATGATTCTCACAGTGTGTTGAAACAGAATCAGCTTCTTGGGAAACAGGTTGGACGTGCAATATTCTTCAGGCCTATGCTAGAACTACTGAATCACAGACTGATAGTGGAACCAGAATTATACAGTATTCTATGTGTCCCAGGCAATTTTGGTATACACTAAAATTTAAGATCCACCTGATAAAAGGTGGGAATTGAGTTTTCAAATAAATGGCCTTCATCCAGTGACTTTTTTTAAAAAACTATTTATTCTTTAGTTGTAGGTGGACACAATACCTTTATTTAATTTTTATGTGGTGATGGGGATCAAACTCAGTGCCTCACACATGCTAGGTGAGCACTTTTCCTCTGAGTCACAACCCCAGCCCCCATCCAGTGACTTTTTATTTTCAAACAAAGAGGAACATGGCAGATGGCCCCAAAGGAGAGACTCATGTTTGAAATTCCTATAAGGTTCAAGGCACTCTCCTAAGAAAATCCTAATTAATCCACTTTAATTATGCCCTTTTCCTTATTATGAGAAGTCTTCAAAAGAAGTTTAATAAATGGTGATATTTTGGTAAATTCCACTTTAAGACTGACGGGCAAGTTGCAGGACCCTGCTCCATCAGAGAAGAGTACTCAGGCTTCTGGCGTTCAATTTCCATAAGAGCTATGGGAACTCTGCCACTTCCAATTTTATTTTTTTGGCACCAATCCTTTTTTTTTTCTAATGATAAGGAATAAAATTGTTGGATAAAGAACGGTTGTTCATTTGTTTAGGGAGAAAGCATGAAGTGGGAAAGGAAAAAAACGGCTATGCATTCTGAGGCCAGTCTGAGGAAATGGATCTCAGTAGATGACAACAGAGTCACAGCTCAGAGGAGGGAAAACTGCCTAAATTCCTTGTGCTCAAAATAGAGGGGCCCCGGGGAATCCTCAGAAGTGATAACAAGTTGCTTTGGAATTCTGTGTTCTGTATTATCTGTCATTTTAGATCATAATTGCTTTGAATCTTGCTTATTCCTTTAGTAAAAGAAAAAAAAACATGTATCTCCCTCTTTCTAGGGCCAATGGAATTGTCCTTTTTGGGGGCATTAAAGGGAAGATCATCAGGATAACTCTTCATGCAATAACTTGGCAATTCCTGGACAAAAACCAACAAATAAAAAAGCAAAGGCAACAAGAGCTGGGAGGAAGCTAATTAACAATTATAAATAATATAATAATTCAAGTGAAATGATCCTAATAATTATTCTAAACTTAAAAAAAAACTCCAAATAGGAATTATACTAACATAATAATAGCAAATACTTGGTTCTTAAGATGGGGTAGGTTCTGTTTTAGGCACTTCAGTTGTATTAACGCATTTTGTTTTTACAACTACCACTCATTTTACAAGAAAAAAATGGTCACTGCTCACACAACTGTTGGTACTGCAGATAGAATCCAGGGCCTCATGTGCACTAGACAAGAACTCTGCCACTAGGCTACATAAACCCGTGACACTCTGTCCTCAGCACTTAGGCAGTTTATTATTATATGAGGCTCCCTCCCAAAAGTGATTCTCTTCAGGTGAAGTCTGGAGATGTTTGCTGACATTCAATACTTTTGTGTTTGGGGAACGCCATTGCACATGTAGGATCTTTTCGGTATGGAGATAGGATCCGCTCACTTTCTTGTTCTTCTCCTAACACTGTCATTGCAATCAGATCATCAGAGTGGACATTCATTTATTTTGGGGAAGCATTGCCATCTGACCCTATACAGAAGTCAGAGAGCTACCTGTGATTGTTATTCTTCTTTACAAATCCTTAAACTCTTTGCTATGAAGGTTAAAGAATGTTTTCATGCGAATTGTTTTTATAAAAACAGCAAACTTGAAGCTCTCTCTGCGAACCTCTGGAGTCTGAGCAACCTGACTCCTTCACAAAGCATTCAACTCTTACGTGTTTTTTTTTTTTTAATTTGTTATGGCTCTCAAAGACTGCTCAGAATGTTCAATTATATTTTTAATTTCACTGCAGGCATATTAGCTGATGAACTCAGCTGTTACATCTGTTAGGATCTAGCAAGATCTTGGCATCATTCTACAGGAACCAATTTATAAACATTGTTTACTTCAAGATTTTAGTTGACATAAATTTAGCAGTTACAGAATTACAGACAGCATTACGAAAAAGCTATTAGCTACTCTTTTAAAGACAATATTTATAAAGGGAATATAATTACAACCCGAAAGCACACTGTTTCCAGAGCTAAAAGCAATAAAGCTAGAGCAATAAAGAATTTGCTATTAGCTCTCCTGGGAGAAGGAGGCCTCCAGTGGAATGGGGAATAGGCTGGGGTGAGGAGTGGGACTGAGAAGGAGAAAGAAGGAAGAAGGAAGAAAGGAATGGGATCAGGAGAGCAGTGAGGTTCTTCCAGACAGTGGGTACATTCCAGGCTGTTCTAAGAGAGCAGAGATGCAAGTCTTTGGCCTTTACTGAGGACAATTTTTTTAAAATGTTTTTCTCCAACTTGATGAAAACTTTCTCATGGGAATCCTTTGCTCACAGATGTTTTCCCAAAAGATGATTCCTCTTATTTTCCCAGATAACCAAATTTAAAAAAATTAATGAATACAGTCGTAACTAACTAGATAGTATATGGCCTGCAGTGTCCTTTGTGTAAATTCAGGCTGATGAATATTTACTGAGCAATTGCTGTACGCAAAACACTTTAGTAGGCATTCTGAGAGACATTGAGATGAATAAGACATGACCCCTGCCCTCCAGAGGCATAAGATTTAGAAAGGAACAGAAGACTGTTATACTGCAATTACTAATCCTAGGTACTCTATACCAAAAATTGGTTTCAGTACCTTGGATATGCTAACTCAGTTCTCATGGCCATGCTGAAGTAAGATGCCATCATGATTTTCATTTAGTAGATGCAGATTCTAAGGTAGAACACTATATCACTTGTCCAATGTTATATAGCTATAACTAAGTTATAGCCCGAGTCAGTGGGAGATTTGAACTATTGACTTAAAGTCATGAAGTAAATTAATATCAGATCCAGGATTATAACTCAGTTTAGGCTCCTGACTCAACACAAGAGTACTTTTCTTAAACTGTGAAGTATTTTTTGCTTTTTTTCCTTAATAATAAATGAGCCTAGGAGTGACTTCAGCACTCCGTCCAAGATTCCGACTTGCTTATTCTGAGAAAGGAATCAACTTTAAGTCCAACTTTGTTTTTCTACAAAGTCTTGAAAGTATTCACTAAGTGTTTTATGAAATTAAGCAAAGAACTGTTTGTACAAATATCATTTTTAAAGGGCTTTTTGGCTAGAACTAATATGTACATTTGTGGTTGATTTTAGGAAGGCTTTCACATGAACATCGGTTTTTAAAGTTTCTTTAAAAAAATACTCATTTATCTAAAATGCATGTTTTACTTTAGTGCATCAGAGTAAAAGTTCATTAAATGATGTTTTTATTAGGAAATTGGTTTATATGTGTAAAGTAGCTAAAACATAACTTACAAGAATACTTAAACTCATTTTTGAAACATTCTCTAAACATGTTAATTTTTCTACAGGACTTTTAGGAAATCAGCAAGGCTGATTACCATCAACCTAGGCCCTTACATGGAAGTGAAAAGCGGGTAGTGTCTGCATTCAGTGGCTTTTTCTGACTGGTTTCTTCATTCGTCTGCTTCTGTTCAGTTCTGCTTTTGTCCTCCAACCACTTGGAAGTCTTGCTCCAAAGCTTTTGGCAGCATTGAAATTTTACTATTTCCGTATCATTCTCTTCCATTCACTGCTTCATAAGAGTTCAAGGAGAGAACTAGGTGAGCACATCAGTGATGGTGGGTGTGTTAGTTTCCTGAGGCTGCAACAACAAGGTGCCACAAACTCAGAGACGTAAAGCAACAGAATTTTTCTCAATGTCTCACAGTTCAGGAATCCAGAAGTCCTAAATCAAACCATCAAGGGTTGTGCTCCTTCCGAAGTCTGTAGGGGAAAGAAACCTCCTGACCCTTTCCAGTTTCTGGTGGCTCTGGGAAATCCTTGGTTTTTGTTGGCTTGTAACTGTATCACCATATCATGTGGCCTTGACCTCTGTGACTCCTCCATATCTCTGTGTCTGAATCTCCCCCCAACAGTCATTGGACTTAGGATCCACTCTAAACCAGTGTAACTTCCTATTAACTCATTACTTCTGCAAAGACCCAACTTCCATAAAGGTCATATTCTGAGGTTTCCAAAGGATATACATTTTGGAGGATACTCTTTAACCCAGTAAAATAGATTACTAAGAGAAGGCAGGAAGAAAATTTGATAATACAAACACATATTGGTTTATTTTGAAGGTGTTGTAAGGTTGCATCTGCCCACAATTACTTCTATTTTGTTATAGTTTTAGTTTCCCTTTGTGGCTGATTGGAAATAGCCAGTGATCTCCATGGGTCTGATTCTAACTCCAAAAAGCTATGGAGACAAATGCCCATGTTTCTTGACAAGAGGGAATGTTACCTTTGGTTAGATTAATTCACTGCCTTCACTAATTATCTTCCTGAATAGCAAATGGAACTTGGCATGTCTTGAAAGGAAATTACAATTGCTAAAAAGAAGAGAGCTGTGAGTCTTGAGTGTCATACAGAAATAAGTTCAATTCTCGGTAGGGCCATGTAGTGTGCTCTGATCATAAGATTACTAACCATGCTCTCTTTGTAGTAGTTTCTGAAGCAATTAAATCCACCTACCAAGTTATTTTTAAGGATTAAAGAAAGACACAGTATATATTAAAAAATGATAGTATGCTTCCTATGTTCATAATAAGAAGAAATAATAATAAAGCTGCAGCTCTAATTGGAATCTGAAGAATCTCCTGAAGGTTCTCATATTCCCAAAGGCCAGCCTGTGGTGCTATTGCGAGGTGGTGGAAGCTTTAGGTATTTGGGCCTAGTGGAAGAAAGTGTCCCCTTAAAGGGAGCACTACAGCCTCTTCCTCTTTTGCTTCTCTTTTACTACAAAGAGAACAGGTTCCCTCAGCCATGTTCCTCCTTCATGATATGCTGTCTTGCCACAGGTCCAAAAAACATGGAGCTAACGAACCATGAACTGAAACCTCTATAACCACAAGCCAAAATGAATCTTTCCTCTGTATAAGTTGATTTTCTCAAGTATTTTGTCACAGTAATGTAAAGCTAACACAGTTGCCAAAAGGGAGTAAGGTTGCTGGATAAAGAGATGGCACTTAAAATGCATTTCTACTTTTTCAAAAATTTAAGAAAAGTGAATTCCATGGTTATACTCAAGAAGGGGACAGTAGACTACTTTAGAATGCTGAACAAAAGATGTCAGTACTTGCAAGGGTTGGCCAAACCTTCAAACTCATCATCCTTTGCAAGATGTGTATTAGTTCACCCTCATCTTACTTTTGCAGTGTGCAATATTGAACTTTGTAACTCTAATAGTCCAGGCCAAACCCTTTCCTCACACACTTCTTTCCTCCCTGGTATCAAACAGCTTTGTTTTATAGGGAGGGCAATCTTAAAGGTTAAAAGGTAAGAAGGTGCCACTTCTTAGAAGGTAAAGTGTGGAAGGTGGAGTATTTCTAAGTAGGCATCAGCTCTGCCAAATAGGATCTAACTGTATCCGTGAACCCTGGGCTTGTCTGTTTTCTGCCAGATGGCAGATCAGCTTCTTGCTCACTGCCCTTCAGTTACTCATGATGGTCTCTAGTTTCCAAAACAGAAAGCTTGGGGGATCTTCAAAATTTATCATGGAGCTGGGTGTGGTAGTGCATGCCTATTATCCCAGTGGCTCAGGAGGCTGAGGCAGGAGGATTGCGAGTTCAAAGCCAGTCTCAGCAATTTAGTAAGGCACTAAGCAACTCAGCAAGACCCTGTCTCTAAATAAAATATAGAAAAGGTCTGGGGACGTGGCTCAGGGGGTTAAGTGCCCCTGGGTTTCATTGCCAGTTCAAAAAAAAAAGATTAACATGGCTTAGGATTAGGCCTGGTTTAGTCCTTGAAATCTATAAATGCGTCAGAGAAACTTCTAATGTGTAGTCATTCCACACCTATCCTTGGTCTCATATTTCAGGTCTCTGGATGTCTGTCTTAGGGTCCTGGTGGGTTTCTTATGTCTCCTGAGTCATTCCACACAGCCATCACCACCCACCACTATTACCTCCAGCCTGGCCCCACAGGTGCTGGCCTTGCTGTTGGCTCATGGTGCCAAGTACTCAGGCAGCAATGTCTTCTTTTTAAACAAATGCTCACTAGGGAGCAGCATCAAAAGGCTTAGAGCCATTGCATACTGTTCTGGGTGGATTCATTCAACTGCTAAATAGCAATTCATTATAAAGGCAAAATGTGTACTTTCACATGAAGTTCTTATTTGACTATTTTAATGAGCTATTCAGGACAAAACAGTCAGGTAACAATAGTTTGAGCTCATGTGTATAGAATATTTCACTAGGCTCTGTGGGAGGTAAAACAGACACAGGACTTGCTTTGTGGAGGCTAAAATTGTATCTTTATTTTTCTTGTTTTAAATACCCCCATCCTTCCATTTTGAGGGGGAAAAAAAGAAAAACATATTGTCACAGAGTTTGCATTATTTCCTTCATTCTGTTCTTCTTTGAAATATCAACTACTTCTAAGAGCAAAGGAGTTTTAAAAGAAAATCAAAGATTTTTTCTTTGACAAAAGGAAAAAAAGTGTCAACCCCTAAAGTAGACTCCAATAGTGAATTGCGAAGAATATAGCCTGAAATCCCTTTTCTTAGCATGATCCTTAAACTTTGAACCTTGCAATAGAAGAGTAGGGGAAATTGCTTTGTGTTCTATGTACTACACTAACCAATGTTACAAATAGTGTATTATTTAGAAAAACAATTTTATTATCTTTATATACTTGAAAAAATATTTTTGTCCTTCTTTTTCTAATTTTCTCTCTCCCTCCTTCTCTGGTGTGAGTGTGCACGTGCGTGCACACACACACACATAACACAAATTCACATACACAATCGCACAAAAATTTGACTCATAATCACTTATTAGAAGGAGAAATGTGAGAAGAGCTAAGGCCCATTTATCTTGGTAGATGAATTAGACTGTAACTGGTCTTACAATATACTCAGTATCTCGTATAGTTCCAGTTCTATAACACAAAAGGTAGTAAAAGAAGTACATGGTATGGTCTTGCTATATAAAGATGCAATAAGAGATAAAAATATGGTGGCTTCACAGTGGGGAAGTGGTTAAGCAAAGTGTGCAGAAGAGTATCCACTGCAAAACAAGGGTCCAGAAGGTACATAATGAAGAGTGGTTCCTGAATTTAGCTAACTCGAGAAAAAATTTATTTGGGTTGAGAGAATTGGAGTTGAAGCATAAGTTGAAGGAAAATGTTCTTTTGAAAAACATGTTAGAATTAAGTGATACCTCACTGAAGATACTGTAAAGATATGTGATGAACAAGATAGTGGCTGGGAGAGACAATGAGGTCAAAAGACTTCTTTGGCTTTTGAGATAGTCCTCCATGAGAATAGAGAGGAGGAACCAAGAAGCACAGAACTGATGATGTCAAAGATGGAAGGAAGGAAACTTGAAACTGATAGCAAACTCTTCTTTGCCCTTGAGATAAAATGGAATTTTGCATTGCTTGCTAGAAATATACATGGTACAGGTCCCAGAATGAATCTGTTAAATTATTAGTTAAATTATTATTTTTGTTTCAATAAATGGGATGGAATTAGAAAGGTGTATTGCTTTAATAAAATCTTGGATCTCACATTCAATTGCTCACCTCTGAACTATATTCCTCACCAAGGCATAGAGATACTACATCAAAAACACTTTCTGTATTTTAGTCCTTGAGGTTGTTGCCCATCACATAATCTTTTGCATGAGGCACATTCACCCAGAGTTCACCTCTCCAAGCAGAAGACCGATTGTGGGCATACTCATAACAAACTTTCATTGTCTCTGAGATAGAGAACTCCATGGTCGTAAGTCTCTTTTCTGCTTTCTTCTCATTGCCACTCTAGGCTATTGGTGCCATAAAGCAATTATTTAAATTTTGTGTGGCATCAAGAATTTATCAATTGACACACTCCAAATAGGCTATTGATTCTAAGATTCTACTAGAAGAACCACCCCACCACACACATGCTATGCTGGAATCTATTGTCTTCTCCAACCACTGTGATGAGAGAAGGGACTGGCATAGGTCACTCCTTTGGGTAATTTCTTGTAATGAACACAGTAAGATGGGTTATTGCTCTCAGGCAAGATTTCTCAACCTTGGGGAAACACTTGGGGCATTTTGACATTTGGTGCTAAGTAATCCTTCATCCTGGGGGGACTGTCCTGTGCTTTGGAAGATGTTAGGCAGCATTCCTTGTCTCTACTCATTAGATGCCTGTAGCATGAGTTATCTCCAAACATTGCCAAGCCTCCCTGCGGGGAATCCCTGTGGTTGAGAACTGCTCTACACTCTTATCTCCTTTTAGTTCCTTGTGATCTGATTCCCAAAGTCTAGCAGGGCATTGAGATAGTGAGAGGTTTTAGGAACACAGAAGAAACATCAGCTCAGGAAGCACCAGAAAGTGGGCAGAAAGAGTAGATCTGAGCTGGCTATCACACTCCCCAAGAGCCACAAGAGGATGGGATGAGGGGAAGACAGGGATGAGGGACATAAGAAAGACAACTGAAAGGGAGAAACACAGAGAGCAAAGGTGGCCTTAACCAGGGCTCACACAGATAACCAGGAGGGGGAATCACAATAGACAGTCAGAAAACCAAAGTTCTGGTCTGAAGCACTCAATTGGTCTTCAGATAAAGGGCTTGTATGCCTGGTTTCCTTGTCTACAGAATGTGGCCATGTTTTCAGACCTGATTATCTCACATTGTCATGTTAAAGCAATACACAGGAATATACATTATAAATGTATTCTTTATAGAAGTGTCAAGAATTTCTATTTTTGCATAGTTGTGCCTCACAATAAGTCAGAAGACTGATAGGATGGAACTTAAAAAGGCACAAGGCCGAAGAACAGAGTGGACTTTAGTCGAGAGCAGCATCATGCTCTGGGTGAAATCCAGTCACTACTGATACTACAGAATCTAATAGTTACCAGTACCAGTTATCCCTATAACTGGTCAAGTTTGATCTGAGTTGAAGGGAAAGTAGAATCCAAATCCATACCAAATTTGTTTATCTCACTTTACATTTATGTATCTTTCTAAAGAGGAAGTCTTAGTAAGTCTTGATAGTAGGGCTTTGGTAGGTCTGTATTTCTTGTATTCTATGGTGGGAAGAAGAATATTTACCTACCAAAAACTTAGAAAAGTTTTTATTTAACTCTGATCACCAAATAATTATGCTTTTTCCCCCTTATATCCTATATAGAAAGCTGACAACATCTTTCTCAAAGCATTTCTTTTTTCATTTAAGATCAAGATTTGGCTAGTAAAAAGGAGAAGTGAAAACACAAGTTTAAAAACCTGAGGCAACAAAACCCTTTGGAAATTCCAAAAAGATTATGTTGAAGATCAGCTCAAGTTTTAAGGAAAGATTTAGTGCTTATTTGCTCAACCATAGTAAAAATAGCTAAACATGTTTGTCCTCTGGAATCTAGACTTTTGTACCTGGCCAGAAGGAAGAAATATATCAATTCACATTAACCCAGTTTTTACTAGGATATGCAAGGCACATTGTGAAGTGTTTAAGCACAATAACTACATTATTCCTTTCTTTATGGAGGAAGTTTGATGTATCCCTTTCAAGTTTTCTGTTTACCAAACTATAAATAAAAATGTATGTGGATATACTTCACGTTTTATATTTCTGAATGCTATTGGAGATTACAATCATACAAAGTTGGAAACCAAGAGCTTAATTACAGTAAAACTAGTACTGTGGGAGGGAGCCACCAGCAGCAGAGATACAAGGCTGCTTTTTCTTTGTCTCTGGCATTTGGGAACAAATTCTAAACCTCCCCTCTATACTTCTTTCTCTTTTCATCCTCTAAAACCAGTGAGCTGCACCTAGTTGCAAAACATTGTTATGGCAGGCAACTGATGGAGAATAATTAATAAGTAGCCACAGTTAAGTGATGCAAGGAATAAAATAGTTAGCTGCCAGAGAGACAAAGGTGACTTAAAGAACATCATGAAGCTTTAAGAACACAAGTGCTCTAAACTGGCATTAGGTATTTGCTTTATTGATGTCAAATGTTGGATTTCAACAAATATACCCTAAGAACATTTCAAAGAGTAGAGCAGTATTAGCTTCTAATGGTGAGGTTTATTGAAAAGTGGGATCTAGGGGCTAGGGTTGTGGCTTAGTGGTAGAGCGCTTGCCTAGCATGTGTGAGGCACTGGATTTGATTCTCGGCACTGCATATAAATAAATTAAATAAAGGTTCATTGACAACAAAAAAAGAAAAAAAGAAAAAAATGGGGTCCATACCCTCAAAGTTAGTGCATTCCCTAGCACTGAATCATTTCTAATAAGAAAAGTGATCCTTTCTATGTTAAAGAAATTCACAGAATAGACAGAACAGATGGGCAAACCCTCATGATTTCAACTGATCTTGAAATTGTATGACTTATATGTATTATTGGATTCTTGGAACTTTTTAAGAGAAGGACACAAACTATGTTTAAAAGATGAGAAGGTTCATTCTATATGCTACAACACATGATTCTCAAGGTCATTATGCTAAGTGAAATAAATCAGTCACAAAAAGACAAGTATTGTATGGTTCCACTTACATAAGGCATCAAAAGTGTTTAAGCTCACAGAAACCTGGAGTAGGATGGTGGCTGTCTGGGACTGAGGGCAAGAGGATATTGGGAGTATTTATTTGCTTGATGAGTGTGGTAGAGTTTCAGCTTTGCAAGATGAATATGTACTTGCAAACTTGTTGTTGGACAACCTTGTAAAAAAATAGCACTAATGAGCTATTTATCCATTATATATTTTATTTTATTTTTAAATCTTTATTTATTCTTTAATATTTATTTTTTTAATAATCTTTTTATGTGGTGCTGAGGATCAAACCCAGTGCCAAACACTTGCAAGGCAAATGCTCTGCTACTGAGCTATAGCCCCAGCACCCATTATATATTTTAGAAGTACACTTCAACTCCTCCTGAAGACAGTCAAGCAATTAGTTTACTTATCATACAGGACTGCTTTATTATATACTTTCTCTGATGATGCTATGAAGAATATGAATATGAAGAAATTAGAGTAAAGATGACATTAAAGAAACATAGGAAGGCATTGTCCTTGGCAATGAAGAGTGACATATCACAAGGGAGGAGTTGGGGATTCTTAGGATATTCATGAGAATGTCTGATTTCTGTGGCATGGAATAGATTCTCATATGAGCCATATCCTCCATCATATTCTTGTATGCAATTAAATAGTGCCATTTAAAAAAGGAAAAAAGCCAGGCATGGTGGCCCATGCCTGTAATCACAGTGGCTCGGGAGGCTGAGGCAAGAGGATTGCAAGTTCAAAGGCAGTCTCAGAAACTTAGTGAGCCCATAAGCAATGTAGTGATATCCTTTCTCAAATTAAAAAAAATAATAATAAAAATAAAAAAGGGTTGAGGATATGGTTCAGTGGTTTAGCACTCTTGGGTTCAATCTTTGGTACCATAAATAAATAAATAGATAGATAGAAATAAGTATTAGTTAATAGCTGTATCTCTTCCAAGAACAAAATCTTAATGACCATAATATTTCTTTAGAAATGTATTTTTTCTTTAGAAATGTTACTTTTAAAAAATGCTATTTTTTTCTAAAGTAACATTAATACCCTTTTTCAATTTTTCCATTATGGTCTTAATAACCTTAATGTTACTTTTCTAAATGATCATAAAGTTACTTTAGAAAAAAATAGCATTAACATGACTGACAATGATCATGATAGTAGCAGTGAACATCAATGAAAAATTACCATGTGACAAAAACTAAGCACTTTCTGTCATTCTAACAAACTCCTGTGATAACTTATAAAGGAAAACCATTTATTTTGTTTTCAAAGTTTCAGTTCATGATCCATTAGTACCATTAGTTTGGGTCTCTGGCAAAGCAGCACTCAAGGAAGAGCCTGTGGTGGGGCCAAACCATTCACCTCATGGCAGAGAGTGAAAGAGAGGAAGAAGAGACCAGGGTCCCACAGTCCCCTTCAAGGACACACCCCAGTGACTTAAGACATCCCCTCAGATACCGCTCTTAAAGGTCCCCCAACTCCCAACATTCCCTGAGCTGGCTACCACATCTGGAGCCCATGGGCCAGAAGGAAGCTTTCCAGATCATATGATCCACGGCATCAAATGTCATCCTTGCTATCCCCGTTTCCAAGATGAAGGCTCATAAGGGTTAAGCCCCTTGTTGAACCCGATACAGCTTTAAATTAAATAAAGGTATAATTCAGAAGTCTCTTTGATGATATAATTACAATTGCCTCTGAAGAGAATGTAGTAGCAGAGAGTTTGGAAGAGTAGGAAAAGGCTTTGGTGTCCCACCTTCTTACCTGACACACCAAGCAGTTCTCACTTCTTGACTCCAAAAGCTATCCTTAATTTCAAGAAGTCTGAGCCACTTCAGCCAAGAATTATGAGAAGACCCTTGATGCAGTTATTTAAAACTCAGATCGGATGAGAGCTTTGGCTTCATCATCTCTACATTAAGCCACAGCAGGGGGGAAGCTACAGGAAAAATGAATATCTGAGAACAAGTAGTCTCTGCCTTGCGCAATATTTTTCCATTGAATTTAAGAAAGGGAAAATAATACATCTCTATTGGAGAGTGTAGGAAGGGGAAAATTCATAAAGCCCAGATCCTTTTTGTGAGCCTCACACAAAGCAACAAAGTGAACATGTGACTGTTTCTGACCCGGCTGAAGCTCCTCTGGCTCTGACTGAACACGGAGCTCTGGGGCAGGGTCTGTGCACAGGGGATTAGCTCTCCTGATGAGCCTCACCAGACAGAACACAACCAACTTACAGCACTTAGAAAGCCATTTGGCGCGGGTGGAGCGCAGAGCCACCCTGGAGGACCCTTCGCTAAGCGGATGACTCAGCCTCTCCCCTTTCTGCAGCCGGCCACACCAGGGCAGTGGGATTTCAGAGAGAATGTTTTTTCCCCCTGTGGAAATAAAGGCGTGTTTCTGCTTAACATTTCACCATACTTTATTCTTTCTCAATCTCTTTCGCATTTTATCCTTATAAAGCATCTGTGATGGCAGCAAGGCGGGTACCGCCATTTGTATTTATCCAAGTAAGAAAAAAAAGTAGACCTAGGGAGGTTGTGTTTCTCAGCTCTGTTCCTGGAGCTAAAAGGGAGTGGGAGGGGCATTGTGCTGGAGCTTGGAATGCTTACTCAGACAGAGCTCATCAGGTCAAAGAGAAGAAAGGACGAGGGCTCAGATCTTACGCTTCTAAGGACTAGGTGAGGTTATATGACATGCAGAAATGTGCAGGAAAAAGACCATGTCACCAATCAAACTTAACTCCTAGATTTATGGACTAAATGCTTTATTTTGTGTTTCTCGGAAACATAACTTAGTAAAAGGATGTCAGTGTAAGAAGCTTGATTGGGAGATGGTGATTCTGGAAAAAACCTGTTGAGAATAGAAAAATTGAGAAAGGAAGTTAGTAAAGAGTGATGCATGACCAACTGGAGCTTCAGTCTCTTGGGGGAGTCAAGGCAGAAACAACGTTTTATAGTTCACTTATCTAAGAGGTGAGGATTCAGGAACACTGAAGAGAGCTGATAAGTAAGGCTCAATCATTAGCATTTTCTTTTTTCTTTTATTGGTTTTATTTTTTAAATACATGACAGCGGAATGCACCACAATTTTTACTACACATATAGTACAATTTTTTATATCTTTGTATATAAAGTATGTTGATACCAATTCATGCCTTCATACATGTACTTTGGATAATGATGTCTACCACATTCCACCATCCTTGCTAATCCCCTGCTCCCTCCCTTACCCTCCCACCTCTCTTCCCTATCTAGAATTCATCTATTCCTCCCATGCTTTTCCTCTCCATACCTATTCTCACCTCATATATAAAACAACAGCAAAAAAATCAAGACTCTTGGCTTTTCTCTCATATTTGTATAATATACATATATACGCTTATGACACAGTTATATATACATGTTATCATCCACATACAAAAATATGTTTTATGTATATATAAATATCCAGTGACTTGACATATACAACAAGACTAATTCTGTTATTTTTGTGTTTATATTTAAATACATAGCAACATAGATGCTATTTAATTTTTCACTTTTACATTCATTAAATTTTTTGAGATGATTACAGATTCATATGCAGTTATTAAATTCTATGCACTTCTTACCCAAATTCCCCCAATGATAATATCTTATAAAACTACTGCATATGTTTTAGTCTATTGCTATAACAAAGCACCCCAGGCTGTATCCTTTATAAAGAAAGGAGACATACATATTCATTTCACAGTTCTGGAGATTTAAGAGCATGGTGCCAGCATCCACTGTTGTGGGGAGGGCCTTCTAGCTGCACCACAACATGTTGATAGCATCATAGTGGCAGTTTTTGCAAGAGGGAGAGTCCAACAGTGGGACAGGAAGCCAGTGAGATTCAGAACCAGGCTTGCTCTTTTTATAATAACTTGCTCTCATGGGAATTAACCAGAGTCCTCTGAGAATTACATTAATCTCTACAAAGGACAGTACAACCAATGACCTAACTAGGTCTAACCCCTTATAGGCTTCCCAACCTCTCAACATATCACACGGAGGACCAAGCTTCCAGCACATGAAAGGGACACCCTCAAACCATACCAACATCACAGCAGTACAACAGCTAAGTGGAGAAACAGTAAACATTTTCCTCCCCACAAGGATCCTCCCATCATCTGCTTATAGTCAAATCCCCTTTGTCCACCTTGTTCTCCTCCTCCCGATTCCTTAACTCTTGACACCCACTATCTGTTCTGTATTATTTTGTATTTTAAAAATGTTATTTATACAAATGTAAATGTATAGTATGAATCTTTTGAACTTGAAATTTTTTTAACCAGCATAATTCTCTGGAAATTCATTCAAGTTGTTGCATATATTAACATTTTATACCTTTTATTGTTTGGTAGTATCCAAGGTATGGATGTAACAGAATTTGTTTAACTAGTAAACTATTGAAAGACAACTGAATTTTTTAAAAAAATTTCTTGCTATTACAAATAAAGCTGCTGTAACCATTTGTTGTGTTTTGTTGTTGTTGTAGCAGTTATTTTATTTAGAAACAGGATTTCTCTAAGTTGCTAAGGCTGACTTCCCACTTGTGATCTTCCTGCCTGAGCCTCCCAAGTAGCTGGGATTACAGGTGTGAGCCACTGCACCCAGCTTACGATGACATTTCCATACCTTTTTCTCTATGAATATAATTTTCACTTCTCCGAGGATAAATGCCCTGGAATGCAACTGCTAGGCTATATGGTACGTTTGATGTTTCCCAGAAAGGCTTCATCATTTTATAACAGCATTGGATGAATTTCTCCACGTCCTCATCAGCATTTGGTGTTAGCACTTTTATTTAAACCATTGATAGACTTATACTGAGATCTCATTGTGATTATTTAAAATTTACATTTCACTAATTGCTAATGACATTGAAATTTTTTTCATGAGTGTCAAGACTTCTTTGTCAGATATGTGATTTGCAAATATTTTCTCTGAGTGTATAATTTGTCTCTTTTGCCTTTTTAATAAGATTAATAAACTATTTGGATGATAAAATTTCTTAATTTTGTTTTCTTTTTTAGTACCAGGGATTGAACCCAGGGGCCTTTCATCCCTGAGCCTCACCCAGCCCTTTTTATATTTTATTTAGAGACAGCATCTTACTGAGTTACTTAGGGCCTCACTAAGTTGCTAAGGCTAGATTTGAACTCATGATCCTCTTGCTTCAGCCTCCTGAGCCTCTGGGATCACAGGCTTGTGCCACTCCTCAAAAATTCTTAATTTTGATGAAGCCTAACTTATCACTTTTATCTCTTACAAATTATACTTTTTGTGTCAAATTTAAGAATTCTTCAGGGGGGCAGGAAAGATGGTGGAAGGAAATGAACATCATTACCCTCGGTACATGACTGACTGCACATGTGGTGTGGCGCTACATCATGTACAACCAGAGAAATGAAAAGTCATGCTGCAATTGTGTACAATGAATCAAAATGCATTCTGCTATATATATACCTAATTAAAATAAATAAATAAACAAACAAATTAATTAATTAAATTTAAAAAAGAGAATTCTTCAGCTACTCCTAAGTCCCAAATATTTTCTCCTGTGCTATTTTTTATAAATGTTATAGTTTCACATTTTACATGTGAGTTATGATCTGTTTTTACATAAGCTAATTTTTGTATAAGGTATGATATGTAGGTCAAAGTTCATTTTTTGGTCAGTGATGTTCAACTTCTCCAGCACTGTTTATTGAAAAAGGAATCATTCTACCACCGAATTGCTTTTGTTTTGTCAAAAATTAACTGGCTGAGCGAGTAGAGCGCGGCGCAGGGAGCACGATCTGCGCGGGTGGCTGCGGCAGCGCCCTGCTCCCACGGCTTGGATTTTCGGCCCAGCGAAGTAGCCTCCAGCGGTGGCGGCGGCGTCCGGGCGATGCTGCGGGACCCCTCGGGCGCCGGTGTCCTGGCCTCTTCCTAAGGTTCCTAGATGTCCATTAAATCCTTACTTGAGAGTGGAGGAAGATGGCGGCGAGGGGAGTGCATTGCCCCCGTGTGCTGCTTCACTGTGTGGGAGTATGACAAGTCAGGACGGCTAAAGGATATCTTGTTAGGAATTTCCAGCAATAGTGGGGTGCTCCGGAACCTGGAGGAAGGATTTCCATCGCACGAGGATCGGCTACGGGGACTCAAACGCGAGAGGTTTGTCGCACGGAGGGTAACACTGCTTATTCAGCAAATCGCCCCGCGGCTAGAGTCTGCAGCGCGCGCTGGGAAACGAGGAGATAGCGACGCAGGGATACAGCGCTGCAATTTCTGCCAGCCGTGCAAGCACCATACTCAGGGCTGAATTCTGGGTTCGAGACGGGGGAAGGAAGCGGTCCATCTCGGTTCTCCACACCGGTCAGACCACAGAGGAGTCCAGCAGCCACCATGTTGGAAAGCTGACGTCACCATCCCTGTTTTCGACTAACCGCAGCTCATTCAGCCATAGAACAGGTAATTTCAGGCTGCAATTCGCCTGCGGCTTGCAGACAGATTGCTAGGGTTTAGTGCCTGGGTGCTTCTTAGAACCTGATCTTACCGGAGCGAACACCGAGCGCGGGGCGGCCGAGTTCCTGCTCCCGGAACCGTCCCGGAACCGCCCTGGCCCAGGGCTGCGGAACCTGCGGAGGCTGCTTCTTGGACCCTGCTCCTATCAGAGCATACACCAAGCACTAAGCGGCCGAATTCCGGCTCCCGGAACTGAGCCCGCGGGGACTGCTTCTTGGAGCCTACACTTATAGGAGCTTACACCGAGCACGGAGCGGCCGAGTTCCGGCTCCCGGAACTTCCGTGGCCCGGGGCTAGGAGCCCGCGGACACTGCTTCTCGGTCCGCGTCCTGCTGAGAGCTGGTCAGGACTCACCTGTTGCTTTGGTTGCCCGGCAAGGGGAACGAAATGCTGCCATTTGCATAGGATACCAACATGGCAGAGATCTGATGTCATCAGAAAGCGGCGGAGGAGAGAACTTCATCAATACCAGCGGCAACATAAACAGTTGGTCTCCTGGTAGGGGGGGTGAGGCACAGACACCCGAGTCTCCTCAATTTGTCGTCGAGCCAGAGGGGAGGAGAGGGGCCGCCGCCAGCGCCCGGAGCAGGCCCAGCGGCTCGCCAGCGTGGTGACCACGTGACCCCAATTGGAGAGGGGGCGGAGCGGAGCCGCCACCCGCACCAGCAAGGTGGGCAGACCTGCGACCCAGTGGTACATGGGCGTGGTAGGAGGGGCAGGGCAGAGCCGCCGTTCGCGCTTGCAAGGTAAACAGACCTGTGACAGCCTGGCGGGTCAGGCCCAGTGGCCTGCCAGTGTGGTACACACGTCACCCCAACTTGAGTAGGGGCAGAGCAGATCCTTCTCCCACGCCCGGATCAGGCCCTGCCGGTGTGGTGGTCACGTGACCCCAATTGGAGTGGGGGCGGAGCGGAACTGCCACCCGTGCCCGCAGGGTGAGCAGACCTGTGACCAACCTGCAGATCAGGCCCAGGGGTCCGCAGGCGTGGTAAGAGGGGCAGGGCAGATCCGACGCCCGTGCCTCCAAGGTAGGCAGACCTGCAAGAGACGGGCGGATCAGGCCCAGGAGCCTGCCGGCGTGGTACACACACCACCCTAATTGGAGTAGGGGCAGAGCAGAGTCGCCGCCCGTGCCAGGAACAGGCCCAGCGTCCTGCAGGCGGGGTAGTCACGACACCCCAATTGGAGTAGGGGCAGAGCAGAGCCTCCACCTGTGCCCGAAAGGTGGGCAGATCTGCGAACGACCAGCGGGACAGGCCCAGTGGCCTGCCGGTACGACAGACACGTCACCCCATTTGGAGTAGGGGCAGAGTAGAGCCGCCGCCCGCACCTGCAGGGTAGGCAAACCTGCAACCGACCAGCGGATCAGGCCCGGTGGCCTGCCGGTGTGGTACACTTGTCACCCCAATTGGAGTAGGGGCAGAACAGAGCCGCCGCCAGCGCCCAGAACAGGCCCAGTGACCTGCCGGCGTGGTAGCCACGACACCCCAATTGGAATAAGGAGAGAGCAGAGCCTCCGCCCGCACCTGCAGGAAAGATACGCAAGCAATATGAAAAGACAAGGAAAGAAAGGACCACAAGCAATGCAGGTCAACGCAACTTTAGAAGAGGTAACAGCTGTAGCAGATGGAATGTCAGATAAAGAATTCAGGATATACATGTTTCAGATGATCTGGAGTATCAAGGAAGACATTAAACAGCAAAATCAGACAATGAAAGATCACTTCGACAACGAATTACGCAAACAAATCCAGGAAGCAAAGGATCAACTATACAGGGAGATAGAGGTTATAAAAAACAAACAAACAGAAATCCTAGAAATGCAGGAAGCAATAAACCAACTTAAAAACTCAATGGAGAATACTACCAGCAGAGTAGAACACTTAGAAGATAGAACATCAGACAATGAAGACAAAATATTTCAACTGGAAAAGAACATAGACAGCTCAGCAAGACTGTTAAGAAACCATGAGCAGAACATCCAAGAAATATGGGATAACATTAAGAGACCAAACTTAAGAGTCATTGGGATACAGGAAAGTACAGAGCTCCAAACCAAAGGAATGAGCAGTCTATTCAATGAAATAATAGGAGAGAACTTCCCAGACTTGAAGAATGAGACAGAATCCCAAATCCTAGAAGCCTACAGGATGCCAAATGTGCAAAATCATAAGAGATCCACACCTAGACACATTATAATGAAGATGCCCAACATACAGAATAAGGAGAGAATTTTAAAAGCTACAAGAGAAAGGAAGCAGATTACATTTAGGGGTAAGCCAATCAGGATAACAGCTGATCTTTCAACACAGACTCTGAAAGCTAGAAGATCCTGGAATAACATATTTCAAACACTGAAAGAAAATGGGTTCCAACCAAGAATTGTGTATCCAGCGAAATTAAGCTTCAGGATGGAAGATGAAATTAAAACCTTCCATGATAAACAAAAGTTTAAAGAATTCGCAGCTAGAAAACCATCTCTTCAAAACATCCTTGGCAAAACATTACAGGAAGAGGAAATGGAAAATAAGAATGAAAACCAACAGTGGGAGGTAGGACAGTAAAGGGGGGGAAAATAATCAAAGAGGAAAACAAACCATGTTTAGTAACAGAAATAAACAAATATGGCTGGAAGAACAACCCATATCTCAATAATAACCCTAAATGTTAATGGCTTAAACTCACCAATTAAGAGACACAGGCTAGTAGAATGGATCACAAAACAAGACCCAACAATATGCTGCCTACAGGAGACGCATTTGATAGGAAAAGACATACATAGGCTGAAGGTGAAAGGTTGGGAAAAATCATATCACTCATATGGACTTCGGAAACAAGCAGGAGTGTCCATACTCATATCAAATAAAATAGATTTCAAGCCAAAGTTAATCAAAAGGGATAAAGAGGGACACTACATACTGCTTAAGGGAACCACACACCAACAAGACATAACAATCATAAATATTTATGCCCCAAACAATGGTGCAGCTATGTTCATCAAAAAAACTCTTCTCAAGTTCAAGAGTCTAATAGACCACCATACAATAATCAATATATATAGGATATAGAAAACCTAAACAGACCAATATCAATTGAGGAAATAGAAGAAACCATCAAAAGACTACCAACTAAGAAAAGCCCAGGACCGGATGGGTATACAGCAGAGTTTTACAAAACCTTTAAAGAGGAACTAATACCAATACTTTTCAAGCTACTTCAGGAAATAGAAAAAGAGGGAGAACTTCCAAATTCATTCTATGAGGCCAACATCACCCTGATACCTAAACCAGACAAAGACACTTCAAAGAAAGAAAACTACAGACCAATATCTCTAATGAACCTAGATGCAAAAATCCTCAATAAAATTCTGGCGAATCGGATACAAAAACATATCAAAAAAATTGTACACCATGATCAAGTAGGATTCATCCCTGGGATGCAAGGCTGGTTCAGTATACGGAAATCAATTAATGTTATTCACCACATCAATAGACTTAAAAATAAGAACCATATGATCATCTCGATAGATGCGGAAAAAGCATTCGACAAAGTACAGCATCCCTTTATGTTCAAAACTCTAGAAAAACTAGGGATAACAGGAACATACCTCAATATTGTAAAAGCAATCTTTGCTAAGCCTCAGGCTAGCATCATTCTGAATGGAGAAAAACTGAAGGCATTCCCTCTAAAATCTGGAACAAGACAGGGATGCCCTCTCTCTCCACTTCTGTTCAACATAGTTCTCGAAACACTGGCCAGAGCAATTAGACAGATGAAAGAAATTAAAGGCATAAAAATAGGAAAAGAAGAACTTAAATTATCACTATTTGCAGATGATATGATTCTATACCTAGCAGACCCAAAAGGCTCTACAAAGAAACTATTAGAGCTAATAAATGAATTCAGCAAAGTGGCAGGATATAAAATCAACACACATAAATCAAAGGCATTCCTGTATATCAGTGACAAATCCTCTGAAATGGAAGTGAGGACAACCACTCCATTCAAAATATCTTCAAAAAAAATAAAATACTTGGGAATCAACCTAACAAAAGAGGTGAAAGACTTATACAATGAAAACTACAGAACCCTAAAGAGGGAAATAGAAGAAGATCTTAGAAGATGGAAAAATATACCCTGTTCATGGATAGGCAGAACTAACATCATCAAAATGGCGATATTACCAAAAGTTCTCTATAGGTTTAATGCAATGCCAATCAAAATCCCAACGGCATTTCTTGTAGAAATAGAGAAAGCAATCATGAAATTCATATGGAAAAATAAAAGACCCAGAATAGCAAAAACAATGCTAAGCAGGAAGTGTGAATCAGGCGGTATAGCGATACCAGACTTCAAACTATACTACAGAGCAATAGTAACAAAAACAGCATGGTACTGGTACCAAAACAGGCGGGTGGACCAATGGTACAGAATAGAGGACACAGAAACCAATCCAGAAAACTACAACTATCTTATATTTGATAAAGGGGCTAAAAGCATGCAATGGAGGAAGGATAGCATCTTCAACAAATGGTGCTGGGAAAACTGGAAATCCATATGCAACAAAATGAAACTGA
This sequence comes from Marmota monax, assembly GCF_021218885.2. Lineage (NCBI taxonomy): Eukaryota > Metazoa > Chordata > Mammalia > Rodentia > Sciuridae > Marmota > Marmota monax. The sequence continues at coordinate 3,615,700 of NW_026695227.1, forward strand.
ATCCCTTTCTCTCGCCATGCACAAAAGTGAATTCAAAATGGATCAAGGAGCTTGATATCAAATCAGAGACGCGCCGTCTGATAGAAGAAAAAGTTGGCTACGATCTACATACTGTGGGGTCGGGCTCCAAATTCCTCAATAGGACACCCATAGCACAAAAGTTAATAACTAGAATCAACAAATGGGACTTACTCAAACTAAAAAGTTTTTTCTCAGCAAAAGAAACAATAAGAGAGGTAAATAGGGAGCCTACACCCTGGGAACAAATCTTTACTCCTCACACTTCAGATAGAGCCCTAATATCCAGAGTATACAAAGAACTCAAAAAATTAGACAATAAGAGAACAAACAACCCAATCAACAAATGGGCCAAGGACCTGAACAGACACTTCTCAGAGGAGGACATACAGTCAATCAACAAGTACATGAAAAAATGCTCACCATCTCTAGCTGTCAGAGAAATGCAAATCAAAACCACCCTAAGATACCATCTCACTCCAGTAAGATTGGCAGCCATTATGAAGTCAAACAACAACAAGTGCTGGCGAGGAGGTGGGGAAAAGGGTACACTTGTTCATTGCTGGTGGGACTGCAAATTGGTGCAGCCAATTTGGAAAGCAGTATGGAGATTTCTTGGAAAGCTGGGAATGGAGCCACCATTTGACCCAGCTATTCCCCTTCTTGGTCTATTCCCTAAAGACCTAAAAAGAGCATGCTACAGGGACACTGCTACATCGATGTTCATAGCAGCACAGTTCACAATAGCAAGACTGTGGAACCAACCTAGATGCCCTTCAATAGACGAATGGATAAAGAAAATGTGGCATTTATACACAATGGAGTATTACTCTGCATTAAAAAATGACAAAATCATAGAATTTACAGGGAAATGGATGGCATTAGAGCAGATTATGCTAAGTGAAGCTAGCCAATCCCTAAAAAACAAATGCCAAATGTATTCTTTGATATAAGGAGAGTAACTAAGATCAGAGTAGGGACGAAGAGCAGGAGAAGAAGATGAACATTTAACAGGGATGAGAGGTGGGAGGGAAAGGGAGAGAGAAGGGAAATTGCCTGGTAATGGAAGGAGACCCTCAGGGTTATACAGTGGAGGGGGTAGAGAGAGAGGAGGGGAGGGGAGGGGAGAGGTGGGGAGGGGGGAGGGTGGAGGATGGGAAAGGCAGGGGAGCACAACAGACACTAGTATGGCAATATGTAAATCAATGGATGTGTAACTGATGTGATTCTGCAATCTGTGTATGGGGTGAAGGTGGGAGTTCATAACCCACTTGAATCAAAGTGTGGAATATGATATGTCAAGAATTTTGTAATGTTTTGAACAACCCACAATAAAAAATTAAAAAAAAAAATTTAACTGGCTGTATTTGTGAGAGTCAGCTTCTGTGTTATATATTCTGTTCTATTGATCTTTGTGACTATCCCATGCTTTCATGATTACTTCAGCAGTATGTTTGAATACCACAAAATGTAATTTGTTTGAGTTTTAAAATTATTGAAAAATTAAGGCCTAACTAAGGCCTTTAACTTTTCACATAAATTTTAGAATAGGGGCTGGGGTTGTGGCTCAGTGGTAGAGCGCTGGCCTAGCACGTGTGAGGCACTAAGTTCGATCCTCAGTACCACAAAAAAATAAATAAATAAAATAAAGTTATAAAAAGCTTTAAAAATATTTTTAGAATAGGCTTATCTGTAGCCACGTGAAACTTCCAAAATTTTGGTACAAATTGTGATAAATAAGTAGGAAGATAAATTCAGGAAGTATTGGCATCTTTATTATATCAAAATTTTTGTTGTATCTAAGTATTTAAATATTTGAGATTTTCCTCAGTATAATTTTCACATATAGACTCTACACATGTTATTTTACATTTATACCCATTTTGACTTATCTTGAGAAATTTTTAATAGTATCACATTTTGTTTTAATTTCCACTTGTTCATTGTCAATATATAGCAGTGAAATTGATTTTTTTGTGTGTGCTGATATGGTTCATGGATTCTGTGATCCTATTAAAGTGTTCAAGGATTTTTTTTTAAAAGAATCCTTGGAATTTTCTATGAAGACATGATATATGCAAAGAGAAATAAATTATTTCTTCCTTTCAATTTGTATGTTTTTTGTTCTTTTTCAAGGCTTATTAGTAACTAAAAGTGATGAGAATGGATATCCTTGTCTTGTTTCTGATCTTAGAGGGAAAGCATTAAATCTTTCATGGCTAAATGTGATGTTAGCTTTAGGTTATTTGTAGATGCTCTTTATAAGATTGAAAACGTTTCCCTTAGTTCTTAGTGTATAGGAAGACTCCATCATGAGTGGAAGCTGAATTTTGTTGAATATTTTTTTTTCTGTGTTGGTTGATAGGATCACATGATTTTTCTTCTTTAGTCGGTTGTTGTGCTGAATTACATTTACTAATTTTTGAATATTGAGTCAGCTTGTGTATGTGGAATAAATTCCACTTGATCATTGACATATTCATTTCATACAATGTTTGCTTAGATTTGCTAAAATTTTATTGAGTTTCCTAGTGGAAAGCAGGATCTTTCCATCATGATTTGAGAGTTTTGGATATATAAACCTATAAAAAATAGATTTCTGTTTTTCTGCCAGGCCTCCTCTGTCCTTATCTCCTTGAAGGCAAATGTGATTTTAGAGGTACTGGAAAGGATTCCACCATACATGCCCGTATGCTTCCTGATGACTCAAAAATTTCAAGATTTATTCTATAATCAGAAATAAATAGCTTAAAATGGAAAGAAACTATGGAATAAGAATATGTTGACAGGTTTGAACCTTTGGGAAGTTAGCCATCCAACATCTACTTTGGACTCTTTGAACAACACGTAGAAATATTAGAGACTTGCTCCTCTTTCTGCCCCTGCATTTCCCATCTCCCACACTTCACTTATACACACCACATTAAAGCCCCATTGCTAGACAAATCTTCAGAATATTAAAAATCAGAAAACTATTTTTCACAATTTAACGTAGATGTGTAATCTGTAAATTAAACACATAGATATGAGTTGTCTGGTAGAAATGGCATAGCTGAGGAGGAGATTCAGGCCCAACTTGTTTTTCTTTGCTGACAGTTTAAAAACCACTTTCCTGATCCCATGTTTTCCTGAAAACTATGTAGGACGATTGCTTGAGGGGAGAGGAAATGCTCAAGTAAGCCAATTTCTTTTCTCTTAAAATTACATATTTTTTTAACGTCTGGAGAAGGCAGACTAACAAAGTCACTGCAAATTTTACTCTTTCTAATTGCTGTTAGAATCAAAATAAAATGGAATGAAGTGCAGGATGGAGAGAGAGTCTGTGCAGGAATTATGCTGGCACCACAGCGGTCAAAGCCAAACTTGAGCCAAGTTCAAGCTGCAAACTGGAGTTTGCTCCACAAGTCTTTATTGTTGTCCTCTGTACTGGTGTTAATGCAGTGACTTGAACATCATCACAATCTGCGTTAGAAGGGGAGATTTTGAAGATTGGAGCTTAAGTTTTATTAATTGTCACTATTTAAATATGTGTAATACACAGAGGTCAGAACTGGAAGTGACCATACAAAACCAGAAGTACTAGTGTGGGATTATGGGGTTTACTTCTGTGTGTGTGTGTGTGTGTGTGTGTGTTGTGGATTGAACTCGGGGCCTCAAGCTTGCCAAGTATGCTCTCTACTACTGAGCTACACTCCAGTCCTCTCCACATATTTCGACAACATTCAAATTTAGAGTTTAGAGCAAAGAGCTTAGTAAATTTTATACGTTGTAGCTTTTATAGAGAGGGGGAAAATGATGTAATTGGAATTTTAGCCCAATTTACTCTTCTCCAAAAAGAAGGGTTCTCAAGGCATATTGTGGAAGTGAGGTCTCCTTCCCACCTCCCAGCCCCAGCAGACTTTCCCCCACCAGAGCACAGTATTTAGGGTTCTGCTGACAATGAAAGGCAGTTGTCTATACAGACTCAGTGATTGTAAAAGATGAAAACAAAGAAAGACCAGTCTGGCATAGCGGAAAGGATCCATTTTGAAGCAGATGTTTCTGTTCAATCTTTGGTCATGGGTTTAATTACTAACGATGTAATTTTGAACAAATCACTTCATATTTCTACTCACAATTTTCTAAAGAAAACTACTATTTACCTCAAAAGGGTACATTTTTAGGTGCTTCAAAGATGCATTTGCCTCTGTCATATTAGAGCAGAGCAGTTTCCTGTGTATAATTGAAGAGTTATTTACACTTGATGGAACTCATCTCCAGGCATCAATAATGAAAACATCTTACAAATGGTTTCCTGACTTTGGCCAAGTATCGGAAGTTTTTTAAGCACAGCAATTTAGATACATCTCAGACTGAGTGAATCAGAGTTTCCATGGGCAAAATTCCAGATTCAGTATTCTTAAAAGCTCTCCAAGATTGATGATTGGCCAGGATTGGGGACACCAGTGATTTTCAGACTTGAATATATATGTGAGTCACCAAGGGATCTTGTTAAAATGAAGATTCTAACTCAGTAGACCTGGGTGAGGTACCACATTTCCAAGGAATTCTCAGAGGATGTAGATGCTGTTGGTCTCAGCAACATGGTTTAAATTATGGGATGTCTGGAGAGCTGGTAAAACACTGTTTCTGGGTGTGTCTCTTAGGGTATTTTAAAAAATATTATTATTAAAATCACCAGTCTGAGTAAAGAAGTCCACCCTCATCATCAAATTTACTGAAGACTCAAGTAAAGCAAAAAAGCAGAGGAAAGATAAATTTTCTCTCACTGCTGAATTGGGATATCCATTTTTTTTTTTTTGCCCTCAGACATCAGAGTTTTAGAATCTCAGGTCTTCGGCCCCAGGACTGAAAGTTACAGAACAGTTCTCCCAATTTTCATAACAGATCTTCTCTTATATTTCTATGTATATCCTATTTATTCTGTTTCTCCAGAGAATCCTGATTAATTCAAAACTATTGGAACAACCAGTTGGCCATATGGAAAAAGGCGAGATTATATTCAGATCATATCCTATAAACAAAGAAAACTTCCAAAAAGATTAGCAACATAAAAACGGAACTGTACAAGTACTACAAGAAAGCATGGGTACATCCCTCTCTTGATCTAGATAAAGGCAGGAACTTCCTAACAATGACTCAAAATCCAGAAGAATTCAGATTGATAAATTTTATCATATTAAAATAAAAACATATTTCTTCATAGGAAAACCCCAAAATATGGATGACATAGCAGAGAAAAAAAGGGTTTCAACTCGTATGACAGAAAAGTTATAATAGCCTTAATATATAACAACTAAATATTAAGAAGAAAAATAATAACTTAAAAAAATGGACAAAAATACAAGCAGTTCTCAAAAAAAAAAAGAATGACAATGGATGAATAATGAATAGGAAAGTAGCCCAAATTGGCTTAGAATAAGAGAAATGGAAAATAATACCACATAAAATGCAATTTTCTACCATGAGTTTCACAGTATATTCTCTTGGCATGGTTCTGGAAAGACAGGTACTCTTGTATTTTTCTAGTAAGAATGAAAAAAGGTGCAACTTTTATTGAGGAGAATTTGATTGCAATTAGTAAAGTTTTCACTAAAATTTCACTTTCTCATAGCAATCTCACTTTTGGAAATCTATCACAAACAAATTTACAAAAATAAAAAGTGACAAATGTACAGGATTATTCATTGTGGCAGCATTGTAACAGAGAGACATTTAAAACAACTCATGTTTATCAATTGGCAACTGGTTGAATAATCATGGTACAATCTTACATTGGAATCCTATCAGGTGTAAAAAGAAATAAGCATAGTACAAGGCCTTTATATATTGAAGTATAGTCATTTCTGGAAAATACTGTTAGGTTAAGAGACCAAGGTATAGAAGAGTACATAGAGAATTTAACTTTTGTATAAAAATAGGAAATGGTGGGGGGAATATATATATATATATATATATATATATATATATATATATATATTACATGTATATATTATATATGTATATATATTTCTTCATATATATATGTTTGCAAATGGAACAATTGAAGGAAATGTAAAGCTGATACAAGAATTCTTTGTATCTCATTAAGTTTTGAAATTGAAATCATGTAAATATTTACATGAAAAAATCATGCAGAAAATTAACTGTGAAGAAAAATAATTGTTTTGTAATGTTGAAAACTGAAAACAAACAAATTGATATTACTGTACGTTAAGTTGGTGAAAGACCTTACAGAAAACAGATTTATTCTACCTGACTTTAAAACAAAGTACTGTAATAGTAAATCCTCAGCAATATGTAACTTAAGGGCTAAAACTGCAAAGGGATCTTATATTTAATTTAGCAGTTTTATTATTAATGTAAAAAAGCTACAATTACTTTGAAAGTATTAATTATTTACATTGAAATAAAACATCATTATGTTAATGTTATTAGGAAATATTTAAAATAAGAGGAAAGAGATATAAATATAGAATTAAAGAGTTTAAATAATATTGGATTTGAATTAGAAATGTGGAATTCATATTTTCCCTTTAAAGAATATGTATTTCTTAACTCTGATATAAAAGACCTAAAAGCAATGATAATACAGGAGCATTGTAGTTTCTGAGTCATATTTTCCACCCAAAGCACTGAGTTTTTTACATAAATGGTTGCTTCCAGCTCTGAGACAGAAAACATACAGATAAACCTGTATATCTTATGCCAGAAAGCAAGAAAACTCTCAAGTCATAAAGGGGTTACATCAAAATGACAGAAGCCAGCAGGCAGAGGCTCCCTCTGGTCAAAGTAAGATTAGTGCCTGCCCACCCCCTTCAAAGGTTTGCACGAACTATGCAAATATCTTGAATTTATAAGTATCAAGAGCCCTGAAGACAAAAGTGCCCATGAAAAGGAATGCAAAAGAGACAAGAAACCTCACCACTGGAGGTTGCTAGGCTGACTATTCTTAATACTGGAAATCAACCATTAAAGGGAAAGAACTAAGTGTTTATCTTCTCCAGGTTGAGATCTATTTCAGGGTAAGCAAATAGCCCAGGTAAATGAGGGAGAGATCTCAAGTGAACAACTTCCATGGGATAAATGCTGAGGTTGAAAAGATGGCAAAACACAATTTTATAATTTTTCAATTAAAAATCCAAAAAACTGTTTTCCATAGTGGTGGCAGCAGTTTGCAGTCTCACCAGCAATGGATGAGTGCAGCTTTTTCCTCACATCCTCACCAATATTTATTGTTGCATGTATTCTTCATGATTGGAGTGAGATGGAATCTCAGTGAAATTTTAATTTGCATTTCTCTAATTGCTAGAGATGTTGAACATTTTTTTAAATATATTTGTTGATTTTATTGTATTTCTTCTTTTGTGAAGTGCCTGTTCAGTTCCTTTGGCCATTTATTGATTGGGTTATTTATTTATTTTTGGCATTAATTTTTTTTAAGTTCTTTATACATCCTGGAGATTAATGCTGTATCCATAGTGCAACCACTATGGAAAGCAGTATGGAGAGTCCTGAGAAAACTTGCAATGGAACCATCATTTGACCCAGTTATCCTACTGCTAGACTTATACCTAAAGGACTTAAAATGAGCATACTACAGTGACACAGCCCCATCAATTCACAATAGCTTAAATGTGGAGCCAACATAGGTGCCCTTCAACACATGAATGGATAAAGAAATTATGTACATATACACAATAGAAGATTACTCAGCCTTAAAGAAGAATGAAATTATGGCATTTGCTGGTAAATTGATGGAACTGGAGAACATTATGCTAAATGAAATAAGTCAATCCCAAAGAACCAAAGGCCAAATGTTTTCTCTGATATGAGGATGTTAATTACAATAAGGGAGGTGGGGGAAGAATAGAGGTAATTTGGACTAGACAGTGGGGAGTGAATGCAGGGAAGGGTGGATGGGGTAGGAATGATAGTAGAATGAATTGGACATTATGACCCTATGTGCATATATGATTATACAACCTGTGTAACTCTACATCATGTACAACCAGATGAATGAGAAGTTATGTTCCATTTATTTATGATGTATCAAAATGCATTCTATTGTTATATATAATTAATTCAAACAAATAAAAAATATACAAAACAGTCAAAAAACTCATTTAGGCAATGGATATTGTCCTAACCCTCAGGATTCTAGCAAAAAACAAAATCATAAACTGGGTAGTTTATAAACCAAAGAAATTTATTTCTGATAACTCTACAGGTTGACAGAGTCAGTGACTTGAAGGCCTGCTTCCTGGTTCCCGGAAGGCATCTTCTCACTGCATTTTCACATGGAGAAAGGAGACAGCAGCTCCCTGGTGACCGAAGGGCACTAATCCCATTCATGGAGGCTCACACTCAGGAGCTGATCACCTCCCAAAGGCCCTACCCTTAATACCACCACAGTGGTGGTTAGGTTGCAACTATGAATTTTTCTTGGGAGCACAAACTTTCAGAAAATAGAGGTATCAGTGGTTGGCAATACCATGAGGTGAGAGACAGGTAAGGAGCTTTACCATTAAGGAAGTTTATCATACAAATTTGCTGACTGATTGTAGTATTATTAAAAAGAAAAATAAATTATGTGCCTTCTAATGTAAAGCTTTATGAATTATATAGCACTACTTACATAGTTTTCTTGTCCACTGGTTCCCCACCACCATAAAAAAAAAATGAAAGTAAAAAGAAATACTGAACCTGAATTGAACCTTTACATCTATCTGCTAACAATACAAAGAAGGACATGTTAAATGAATAAACCATTACCAAATCTGGAGTGTGGAGTGTTTTAGAATATAAAATGATGTTACTTTGTAAAAAGTCGACAGTATTTAAAAAACTGAGTGAGACAACTAAATAAAGAGATTTAAAGGAGAGAGAACAACCAAAATCATTGAGCAGGTTTAATTTGCATATGATAAAAACAAAATTTAAAATTGTTATTTTGAGACAATTGGACATATTTGAGAATAGTCTGTGTGTTAGGCAATTTTAAGAAATTATTCGTTATTTTTGTTACGTATGGTAGTAGTATTTTTCGTGAGAAAATATCATTCATCTTATCTTTACTTTTATTATTATTTATAAATTCATCCTAAAGTAGATGAAGATATTCTCGTGGAATCTGGGATTCACTTACATGCATTTATAAACTCATAATCAAAGGTGTTATATGAGAGGAAGTTAATATGACAGTGTTGATAAATGTGGAACCAGGGTGCTTGGACTCTGTTTTGCTGGACTCTGTATTTTTGCATTTGTAATTTTCTTTAAAATAGGCACCACAGAGAAAGACCTGGGTAGAATATGAGGAGGAAAGGGGAGGCGGGCAGCTGGTGGGGGAGGGGGAGAGGCTGAGTCCTGAGCACAGGTCCAGGCTGCTCTGTAGGGGCCTCAGGCTGCAGGCAGTTCCAAAAAAAGGGCTGAGCCTCTCAACCTGGGAGGAGTTGAGGGGCTCTGGGCACTCTAGAGGCAATGCCCTTCAGACTGCCAATGTCCCAGGACAAATCCTCTCTGGAAATCATGTCATGCTGGCTTGAACAGACCAGATCATTGGAGGCAGGAGGATAGTGTTCCAAGTCCATTGTGAGAGTTGGTGTGAGTTTTACCATTTCATAAAATAAAATCTACATGCAGTTATGTGTTCAATACATAACTGAAGTATATTACAATTGATTCTGGCATTTATTCACTGAGGCAGGAAAAATGTATGATTGCTCTTCCCTTATAATAATTTCTTAAAGATTGACATACAGGATGAGTTTACTTCATAGCCTTCTACTCCAATTAAAAAATGAAATATTAGGTCACCCTTTTCTTAGATTGTTTTTAAAATCCTTTTGTGTTTTTTTCTTCTTTTGAAGTTTCAAAATACAAATTGCAATTCTAGAATGCACCAAAATACCATGTGATATAGGTAAATCTTATAGAAAATATGTAGAGATGTGAAGAAGAAAAAGAATTATGCACACTAAATAGGAGTCATAGGAACTGCATGGATTGATGGGCCATGAAATTGGCCTGGAACTAGATAGTGGCTCAAATTACACTGATGTTTTCAACTCAGCAGAGCTCTCTTAAAAGCAGGTCATATTGTGTCCTGCATGCAGAAGTGAAAATGATTTCTTTCCTCCCTTCCTCCTCCCCTTCCTTCCTTCCAAACTGGTACACAGTTAGAAGCTGAAGTTTTTGGGGTTGTTGCTTTTTGCTTGAGTGTGTGTGTGTGTGTGTGTGTGTGTAAAATCCTTTCAAGGCCCAACAGAATTTGTCAATTGAATGTGCATATAAGAACTGCTCCTTCCAAACATAGGCTCCTGTCTCCATCTACAAGACATCACTCAGTGTCCTTCCATTGTCTTGAATCCAGAAACTTCCTCCTCCATGGAATGTATGCTAATTCATTGTGATCTTTTTTCTTACTCCTTTTTACTTTCAAGGCACTCTGAAACCCAAGCAACTAAAGGTTCCTTAAAGTGTTTATGTTTAGAGACAGTATTTTTCAGATGGCTCTTCTCTTTGTGGAAATGGAAAATCGTGTATAATCTTCTTCTGCTTAAAAATGAGAAATTATATATACAGGAGAAGAAAAATTAAAGGTGGAGAAGCAAGTAATTATCTGTCATTCTGTTTCAAATTAAAATATATATTGTGCTAAATACATTTTTTTAGCCATTAAACCCTTAGTGCTCTATTTATAATGAACATATTGCAACCAATGCTATGTGTTTGGTAAAACAACAACAAAAAAAATAGAACATACTCCCTTCATTTAGTGTGCGTAATATTCTACACTAACTTTTAATTTGCATTTTAGTACTTGTATGCAATTTAGAAATTGAGAGCCCTAGAAACTTATATTAAACATAGACATATACACATACACACACACACACAGCAGTACTATCCAATGAGTCCTATTCTCCAAGGAAAATTGCTTTCCAATGTTTTCAACTTCTGTTTCTAGTATTTACTATCACAATTTATAAGCAGTATGCTTCTTGGCTGTTTCTTGATTTTTTTTTTAAATTAGGATATTGTCTTATGTCTTCCTACTGGAAGATTTAACCTTTTAACATTGTTCATATTCTGACAAACTTCTACTTTTCATTATTCAGCATATCTATTTAGAAATTGTGATTAAATTTGTGTTAGATTTTAAATTACTAGGACTGTGTACATGTTATTCACAAAAGCATTTGATGTGCTCTGATCTCATTTTATTCTTTATGATTTTAATTTCCTCTGGAGCTAACAATCTTTTTGTTTGCTTGGTTTTCTATTTATATAGAGAATTCAGGAGAGAGAAAAAGTGTTGAGCTACACTGTGCTTCTGAAAGCCTGGGCTTTGGCAGCTTCCTTTGAGGGATTGGTTTGGAGTTCTCTAGCTGACATGCTTCTGGGGATGATGGGGAAGCTGCCTCTTGAAGACAGGATGCCTGGGCAGCACACAGCAGAGGGCTAAAATGCTCCAGGATCTTCTGAGGATGCAGAAACAGAACACTGCAGGAAAGAGGGCAGTAAATGCTGTTTGGAGAAGATGCATTTTAAAAATGAAGGAAGGTTTACTTATTAGAAGACTCATTGGCTCTGCGACAAATAATTTACACTAAATTCATGCCCAGGGTACCAGGGTGTCAATCTCAAGGAGAAATTGACCTTTAATGTATGTGGGAATAAGGTATAAAATGAGGCTCAGGGAACTGCCGTGTCTCCGGTTCCTGTTTTAGAGATAAGGTCCCCAGGTCCACACTTGGGGAAAATTGAATCGGAATACTGATCAGTTTTCATTATATTGTTTCAAATTTAAATTGGCACATAGTTTCAAAGTTACACTTTAGGGTGGTTGTATCTTTTATTATTGAAATTCTTTTCATTTTAACTATTTTTAAGAGAAGGAGTAGAGTTAAAATGCCTTTACTCTACTATCTGTAGTTATAAGTTAAAGGTAACGATTTCACCTCTGCTACCAAATGGCGGAGGTGACACAATTGTTAAAAAGATATAAGTTTTAGAGACAGACTACATTGTCCAAATCTCAGCTCTGCTGTCTATATAAATAAGAATTATCTTAATACCTCTATGCCTCAGTTCTTTTCACATTGTTTTTACAGTACTATTAATTAGCCCTGGATTATTGGTTTTAAGTATTGCATGCTAATATTTTACCACGAATTTTCTTATTCTCCTATCTTTTACCCTAACTCCATTACTTATTTTTGTCACCTGAGGCAAAAGCTGTTACAGCCTAGTAGACTATATGAAGTTTCTTATGCTTCATGCATTGCAAGCTACTCAAATATTTTTACTTTATAGAAGAACACAAACTAAACCTTATTTGACTGCAGGTGTCAAAACTCAAGGAACTTGGCAGAATTAATAAATTCTAGCGCTTGTGGTGTAAGCCGAATGACTGTGACTGCCCTGTGTGTAGGACTGTGGTTTACAAAACTCCGAACCTATAAAAATGGCCATATGCCAATACTTTGAGGTAGAGACTTTAAAGTCTCTACAGAACCTCTTTGGCCAGATTCATGACTCTGGCATCTGCCTGAAAAATGAGTAAATAAGTGGCTAACATGCTGTGTGGGTCACAAGTACTGTAGCTTGCTTGTTTTGCTGGTTTAAAAAGTAAACGTATAAGATCAAAACTTGTCACATAGAATGTTGTGAACTCTTGTCAAATCTACAGCATTATGAAGAAGCATATTTTAAATTTGTCAAGAGTACCAATAGCATCTATGATTTCTGATTCTATCATTATTTGCTTCTATGCAGCAAGGTCATTATTTTGGCATCTTAGATGTTAATTTGTAATTTATCTTTATGTTTTGTGTCAATCTGTTCAAGGATACATGGTAATTATAGAAATATGAAATCATTCAAGTGTGCTAAATACTTCTTATTTATAAATTCATAATATCAGTGTTATGGTCTGGATATAAAATCTACACCCTACAGCTCACATGTTGGTGGCTTGTCCCTAGCTGATGGCATAATTTGGGGTGGTGGAAACTGTAGGAAGGGAGACCTAGTTGGAAGAAGCAGGTCATTGAGAGTGTGCCCTTGAAAGGTATGTTGGAATTCCAGGCCCTTCCTCTCTCTCTTTCTTTCTGTCTCTGTTTCCTGGCTGCCGTGAGCTGACAGCTTTGCTCTATCATGTACTTCCCACCATGATGCTCTGCCTCACCACAGGCCCAAATGTAATGAAACCAGCCAACCATAGACTGAAATATCTGAACTGAGCCAAAATAAATTTTTTTTCTTTTTAAGTTTTCTCAGGTATTTTGTCATAGTGATACAAAGCTGACTAACACAATTAGTGTTTGAGTAGATAAAAATATCTACAGTATCTGAAGTACTGTCTTTTTCTAAAAAAAATAAAATAAATGATAACTAGCTAGCAAGTTATATACACATAAAAGATGAATAACATAGATGGAAGTTTAAGTAATCAAAGCTGTAAATTTCAAAGACAAGGCATGTGGTCAGATAAGGGTTCAAAAGAAAGGAATAATTTTAAAAAAAGCTTGAAGAGGTTTAGCAAGATTTATTATCATGTGAGAATGACATGAAAAAAGGTATTACCACAGGAATTCATTAGGTCTGATCACAATCAGTGAACAGGTACATCAGCTGGGGAGAAGGTTTATGCTCAATTTCAGTTACATTTTAGGAAAGCACATTTATAATTTTACTGCCTTTCTGATTAACTGTGTTCACTAAAGCAAAAAAGTCATTTTGAAGCAACTTCTCCAGCTTCTCCAGTATACTTCAAGAGCATGCCTTTTGTGCTGATTTTTCTCACCAAATGTTCACAGCATGGGTTAATGCTGATCTCCAGGATCATCTTTTCTGCAGTGGTGGAGGCCGAGATGACATTTGTACCCAAAACTGCTTTCTTACCACCAACCCACTTTTGAAGGTGCCATCACGATGACAGAGAGCTCATTCGTCTCACAGGGCTGCTCACCTGCCTTGCTTGTAAGATGTGGTTCTCTCGAAGGAGATCATATGTAGCAGCTCATTTTCTTTTTCTCCTTTCATTTCTAACAACTGGGTGGAGTTGAATGGTAGCTGTGCATAACAAGAATTTAAAATAATCAGATTTCTAACGCTTGGCCCTGCTTCCTACCTGCTCCAAGTTATAGTACAGATACTTGATTACTTCAGGCTTTCTTCCTGGCCAAAACACTAATATAACACAATGATTATGGGTATGAATTCTGGAGACAAATTGCCTCAGTTTGAATTCCTGGCTTCTGTTTTCTAGCACTATCAACTTGATCAAAATATTTAGTTTCTCAATGCATCTTTCTCAATATTTTTAATCCATGAGATAAAAATTATAATAAATGTCTATTTTCTTGGGTGGTTTTGAGAAATTCAAATGATTACACATGCTTTTTTAAAAAAGTTCTAAGCAGAAAGGAAGAATGAAAATTTTTGTATAGTTGTGGTTAAAGTTCTATATTTTAGTTTAATAATATTTTTTTACTACAGAAAATTTACTATAACACAGACCAATTACAATTGCCAAAACTTCAAATGAACGTCAACAAGCTTGTGCATATTTGATGATTAAAAAATTCACCTCATTATAGTCATCCCATTTTGTAATTGTGCCAGTTTTATATTTCTGTGAACAATGCCCTTTTCTTTGGCTACCATTTAAAATGCATTCTCTACTGATCACAAAGACTTGCTTTGTATTAGGACTTTATGTGTTTTACCTGCTTCCTCATTTGCTAAGGAAGGAGAGAAAATAAAGGATTCTCCCTTCCCTCCAACCTGTCTTCACACACAGACACATATAGGCAATGACTTATAATGTTAAGCTTTAACAAAACACAAATAAGGACTTTTAGTCTTCCACATTTAAACCTTTTGGACATAACTTTAAACAAATTTGGCATATGTTAGCCATATGTATAAATGTCAGCCAAGTGGTTAGATGTCTAATATTCAAACCTAAGTTTCAAAGTTTAGAATTACAGTAGAAAATTCCTCTTTTCTTCAGAGCAAGGATCATACAGTGGAATTCTATGCCATATGATTTGGTGGGTACCAGACACTTTTTCCTCTGTCCAAATACATTCCTTTCTGCCTTCTTCTTCTAGATGTCCTTTTTACTACATTATTTACTTATTTTTTGGTGAGGGGATGATAAAGATTTGCATGCAAAGGAAATAAGATTACTTTCTGTCCAGAGACAATTGGAAAATATGAAAATAGCCAGTGTATTAGAACACTTCAGTTAAGCAAGAGGAAACATGGGGAAGGAATAGGACCCAAATTAATTTTGTCTTTATGATTCTCTTGCTTAAGGAGTTTCTGTTTTCACTCATTTCTATAATTTTTTGAAGCAGATTGGGTCACTGTAGGCTTTCCCGTTATTAGGCAGGTAACAGTTACCTCTTAGGAAATGGAACCATCAAGACCATCAAAGAGCAAGAGATAGAACCAAAGACTATTTTAATTTAAGCAAGACAGGAATGTTTACCTTTGATAAATGGTACAATACTCAGTGTTCATAATATGAAATGAAAAAAAAAATCCCTTAATGGAAAGCAAGTATAGAGTAACCTATACTGTTTAAGCTTAACTTACCCCTTTATTTCTTCAGAAATGATAATATTAGTTTTCTTCTTCTGTTGTTTCACCCATTTGCAAGTGTAGAAGGAAACTGTTAAATTATCTGCAAACCCCCGGAAGCCCATCTCATATCCAGCTATAAGAGACTGCCTCTGGAAACCATCTGTATTTTGGTCGTTAATTCACCAGTTAGTTTCAGTATTCTTACCTCTAATTCTACATATATATATATATATATATATATATATATATATATATACACACACACACACACACACACACACACACACACACACATACATACCAGGGAAGGGAGAAGTACCTCAGTAACTCTCTCTCTCTCTCTCTCTCTCTCTCTCTCTCTCTCTATATATATATATATATATATATATATATATATATTTTTTTTTTTTTTTTTTTTTTACCTTAGAGCATTTGAATTTAAAAAAAAAACTTCAAGCTAAGGCTTTCCTGATTAGAAAGACAGGCCAATACATTTTTGAATCATTTTATTTACTTGCAGGTAGAAGAGATTTTTAGTTATCTGACTATAAAAGATCCTTCAGCCCACTAAGAACAACGACCACACACAGGTGAGTGAATCTGTCAGGGCTGGATCAGCTGAGGTGCCAAAGGTTGGCTTTGCTAGGGGGATATGAATGAGTTATGGAATTGAGAAAGTATTAGACCACAAACACTGAAGGCCAAAAAGTACAATTTAGTGTGCATTATTGACAAAGATAGCAAACCATGGGCCTTTAAGTTTGACCTAGGTTAAAATTTCTCCACTGACATTACTAGTTATATAACTTTGGGCAAATTATTTAAAATTTGAATGCTAGTTTCTTTTCTATAAGTGAAGATATGAAAGTATTCCAAAAGGGCTAGTATAAGAAGATAATAAAATATGCAAAATATGGATGGATTGTAGGCTATCAATAAATAGTAAGTGCTAATTTTAACATTATAGATTTTTAACTTTTCTTTGACTCACTTATGTCCATTATGATGAATATATACATTCTTTACTTGTTTTTTTCCATGCACCTGATGACTTAGACCTTAAGAATTAATAACAAGCTAATAATAGTTGACACCCAGCTATATAAGTGGGCTTTTAGTAGCCTCAAAGGCAAGTTATATTCCTCATGAGCTTGTGTGGGTGTAATCAACCTTTCATGCTATAAAGATGTCTTCAACCTGTTTTCATTTTGAAGGAAGAATCTGTACTTTTATTTATTGCCTGCACACAAATCTATGCCTTAGCACATTTCTGAAAATATATAAAATAAGACTCAAGCTATTTTATCATCTTTTTCCTAAGTTATGATATATTACCAACATGAGACTATTTAATATTCAAATGGAATTCTCCAGAATACCTTGTTCTGTAAGACACTAATTAGAGATATCGTCTTCTTGACTTTCGGTATTTTTCAGTCATTTATCTTATTTTAATGTCATAAATTGGCTTGTATTTCTGTTGAAATCCTTATTAACTGGCTCCACTATCCTAAATTCACAGGATATCCTGTGAGTAACACTGCTACCATTTTGGAAGACAAAATTTATGCATCAGTTATATGAAACCACAGAGTTATCACTTGCATTTACTTTAGAAATGTTTAATAAGAAGAAAGCAAGGGAAGGCCAAGAAAGGGAGAAGTACCTCAGTAACTCTATTTCTCAAGTTTAAAATAGATTCTGCCTCTATCACTGCTTCATTCTTTATCAAAATTATTCACTGTATTTCTCAGAATTCAAATTCAAAAGGAAGAGGGTATTCCTTAACATAAGACTGACAAAGTTAAGTGATAAAACTATTTGATAAATTTAACTTAGATCTCAAGTTTGGGGGCATTTATGAAATGTTTTTAGAATGGTGTGGGGCTTTTTTCTAGTGTTTAAGGCATTTTCTTTGATATTCTAATTAAGATTCAGAGACAAGTGGAAATAGCTACATAAAGGACTCAATTCTATGAGGTATGGATTTAAACCACTGATTTTATAACTTCATACAATTTTAAAGTAGAAAATAATTATTCCTATTAAGAAAATGACACAATTTAATTATTATACATATGGTATGCATTTAAAATGAGTGATAATAGAACTGGTCTATTTTAATCTTGGTTTTACCTCCAGGTTTTGTTTGGAATGTTCTCTTCTGATTCACTTGGGGTCAACTATTCTACTGCAGGGATTTAAATTCTTGATCTTTAGGCCTTTGTTATTAAAGGCTTTTAGGTTTGCTATTTCCCTTGGCAACCAGTTTAATTGCACAAATAGAGTCCTTTCTGTGATCATAAACATAAAGGGTTGTTTTTAGTTTGTTTTTTAAAATATTCCCTCTCATCTAAGATCTCTCATTTCCTTTCATGTAAAAAACAGCACAAGTGGTCATTGCTATAAAGGTTGTCCCTCTATTTTTGAAGCCCTAAGTATATCATGTTGTTTTTTTCCCCTGTGAAGTGGTTTCTGTTTCTTGACTCCGTAACAAATCATAACAGTTGTATACTGTCTCATAATTTATAAATCACTTTTATATTCCCATTTAAACTTTATAATAAGCCCATTAAGTTCAGAGTCATTTATTGAACCCTTGGCATGTAGTAGGTTGTTCAAGATTAACAGAATGAAGTGTACATATTAACATCTAATAAGATTTATAAGATTTATTTATAAAAAAGCTTTTGAAATGTTGAGAAGTTCAAATGTTTGTCTAAGGTTGCTTGGTGGAGTTGGATTCATTTTCAGCTTTTCTAGATCACGGGACAAGGTTTTTTCTACCATTCCAGACCACATTGATCATATTTGTGGTTTTAATTTTTGTTGCTTTTAAGGTAAAAAAATTACACAGATTCGAACATTTAGGTAGTAAGTATATAATTCAAGTTAGAGAAATGCATTCACCCGTGTCACCAACACACCACCCAAGATAAAGTATTTCCACTTCCCCACCTTTTCTTAGGGATTTTGCCCCTACTCCTCATCCTGGGCAATCAGTGTTACAATTTCATTTCCTGCTATAATTTAATTTTACCTGCACGAAAAGTTCTTTTTTAAAATTTATTATTTTTTAAATTTTTTATTTTAATTTATTATATATGATAGTAGAATACATTACAATTCTTGTTACATATATAGAATACATTTTTCCATCTCTCTGCTTGTATACAAAGTATATTTACACCATTTGTGTTTTCTTCATACATGTACTTAAGGTAGTGATGTCCATCTTTTTTCACCCCCTTGTCCCCTCCCTCCACTTTTCTCCCCTTTGCCCTATCTACAGTTTGTCTAAACTTCCCATGCTCCCCCTCCCAATTCCACTATGAATCAGCCCCCTTATATCAGAGAAAACATTCAGCATTTGGTTTTTTGGGATAGGCTAACTTCACTTAGCATTATATTCTCCTACTTCATCAATTTGCCTGCAAATGCCATAATTTTATTCTCTTTTATTGCTGAGTAATATTCCATTGTGTATATATACCACATTTTCTTTATCCATTCATCTACTGAAGGGCATCTAGGTTGGTTCCACGCTTTAGCTATTGTGAATTGTGCTGTAATAAACATTGATGTGGCTGTGTCCCTGTAGTATGCTGTTTTTAAGTCCTTTGGGTATAGACCAAGGAGTGGGATAGCTGGGTCAAAGGTGCTTGCATTCCAGTTTTCCAAGGACTCTCCATACTACTTTAAAGATTGGATGCACCATTTTGCAGTCCCACCAGCAATGTATGAGTGTGTCTTCCCCCCCATCCTCTCCAACACTTATTGTTGTTTGTATTCTTAATAGCTGCCATTCTGACTGGAGGGAGATCTTAGAGTTTTGATTTGCATTTCTCTAATTGCTAGAGATGTTGAACATTTTTTCATATATTTGTTGATTGATTGTATATCATCTTCTGAGAAGTGTCTGCTCAGTTCCTTGGTCCATTTATTGACTGAGTTATTTGTTTCTTTGGTGTTTAGCTTTTTGAGTTCTTCATACACCCTAGAAATTAGTGCTGTATATGATGTGCGTGTGGTCAAAATTTGCTCCTAAGCTGTAGGCTCTCTATTCACCTCACTGATTATTTCTTTTACTGAGAAGAAGCTTTTTAGTTTGAATACATCCCATTTATTGATTCTTGGTTTTAATTCTTGTGCTATAGAACTCTAATTTAGAAGTAGGGGCCTAATTGGATATGATAGAGATTTGGGCCTACTTTTTTTCTATTAGATGTAGGGTCTCTGGTTTAATTCCTAGACCCTTGATATACTTTGAGTTGAGTTTTATGCATGGTAAGAGATAGGGGTTTAATTTCATTTTGTTGCATATGAACTTCCAGATTTCCGAGCACCACTTGTTGAAGAGGCTATCTTTTCTCCAATATATGCTTTTGGCACCTTTGTCTAATATAAGATAACTGTAATTATGTGGGTTAGTCTCTGTGTCCTCTATTCTGTACTATTGGTCTACCAGTCTATTTTGGTGCCAATACCATGCTGTTTTTGTTACTATTGCTTTGTAGTATAGTTTAAGGCCTAGTATAGTGATGCCATCTGCTTCCTTCTTCTTGCTTTAACTATTCTGGATCTCTTTTTTTTTTCTAAAGAGAGAGAGAGAGAGAGAGAGAGAGAGAGAGAGAGAGAGAGAGAACTTTAGTATTTATTTTTGTTTTTTTTAGTTTTTGGCGGACACAACATCTTTGTTTGTATGTGGTGCTGAGGATCGAACCCGGGCCACACGCATGAAAGGCGAGCGCGCTACCGCTTGAGCCACATCCCTAGCCCCTATTCTGGATCTCTTATTGCTTTAGCTATTCTGGATCTCTTATTTTCCAGATGAATTTCATGACTGCTTTTTCTATTTCTATGAAGAATGTCATTGGAATTTTGATTGGAATTGCATTAAATCTGTATAATGCTTTTGGTAATATGGTCATTTTGATAATATTAATTCTGCCTATCCAGGAACAAGGGAGATCTTTCCATCTTCTAAGGTCTTCTTTATTTTCTTTCTTTAGCATTCTGTCTGTAGTTTTCATTGTAGAAGTCTTTCAATTCTTTTGTTAGGTCGATTACCAAGTATTTTATTTTATTTGTTTATTTATGAGGCTATTGCAAATGTGGTAGTTTTCCTTGTTTCTCTTTCAGAGGATTTGTCACTGATATACAGAAATGCCTTTGAATTATGGGTGTTGATTTTATATCCTGCTACTTTGCTGAATTCATTTACTAGTTCTAGTGGAATTTTTGTTTTCTAGTGGAATTTTTAGGGTCTTCTAGGTATAGAATCATATCATCAGCAAATAGTGCTAATTTGAGTTCTTCTTTTCCTATCTGTACCCCTTTAATTTCTTTCATCTGTGTAATTGCTCTGGCCAGTGTTTCAAGAAGTGGTGTTAAATATGAATGGCGAAAGAGGGCATCCCTATCTTGTTCCAGTTTTTAGAGGGAATGCTTTCAATTTTTCTCCATTTAGAATGATGTTGGCCTGGAGCTTAGCATAGATAGCTTTTACAATGTTGAGATATGTTCTTTTTATCCCTAGTTTTTCTAGTGTTTTGAACATGAAGGGGTGCTGAATTTTGTCAAATGCTTTTTCTGCATCAATTGAGATGATGATATGGTTCTTATCTTTAAGTCTATTGATGTGATAAATTACATTTATTGATTTCCGTATGTTGAACCAAACTTGCATCCCTAGAATAAACCCCACTTGATTGTGGTGCACTATCTTTTTGATGTTTTTGTATTTGATTTGCCAGAATTTTATTGAGAATTTTTGCATCTATCTTCAATAGGGATATTGGTCTGAAGTTTTCTTTCCTTGATATGTCTTTTCCTGGTTTTGGAATCTGAGGGATATTGGCCTCATAGAATGAGTTTGGAAGTGCTCCCACCTTTTCTATTTTCTAAAATAAATTGAAAAGTATTGGTATTAGTTTTTCCTTAAAAGTCTTGTCGAACTCAGCTGTGTATTCATCTGGTTCTGGGCTTTTCTTGGTTGGTAGGCTTCTGATGGCATCCTCTATTTCATCACTTGAAATTGATCTGTTTAAATTGTGTATTGCAGCAGTCCGGCTGCAGCAAAATAACCGGGGGGTGACGAACAACTTGTGTATGTTGATACAGCAGGAGTGGGAACCATTTATTGCAGGACAACAGAGGTATTTATACATTCCGCACAGCTTATCTAATTAACATAAACTAGATATATCAGTCAACCAATAAGAAATCTCCACACTTAATGGCTTGCTTTTGTTACTTCTCAAACCACTCCCTCTGGCATTTTGCCAGGCGCCATCCAGACTTGTTTACAGACCCTAACATTTCTCTGGCAAAATGCCAGGTGCCATCCTGACTTGTTTACAGACTCTAACAGTGTATATCATCCTGATTCAATTTGACTCTAGAACAAATCATATGATTCTAGAAATTTGTCAATGCCTTCGATAGTTTCTATTTTATTGGAGTACAAGTTTTCAAAATAATTTCCACTTATCTTCTGTATTTCTGTGATATTTCCTTTTTCATTACATTAGTAATTTGAGTTTTTTTCTTTCTTTCTTTTTGTTAGCATGGCTGAGGGTTTGTCAATTTTATTTATTTTTTCAAAGAAATGACTTTTTGTTTGTCAATTTTTTCAATTGTTTCTTTTGTTTCAATTTCATGAGTTCAGCTTTGATTTTCATTATTTCCAGTCTTCTACTGCTTTTGGTATTGATTTGTTCTTCTTTTTCTAGGGCTTTGAGATATAATGTTAAGTCATTTATTTGTTGACTTTTCCTTCTTTGAAGGAATGAACTCCATGCAATGAACTTTCCTCTTAGTACTACCTTCATAGTGTCCCAGAGATTTCAGTACACTATGTCTGTGTTCTCATTCACTTCTAAGAATTTTTTAACCTCCTCCTTGATGTCTTTTGCAACTCATTGTTCATTCAGTAGCATATTATTTAGTCTCCAGGTGTTGGAGTAGCTTTTATTTTTTATTTTATCAGTGATTTTTAATTTCATTCCATTATGATTTGATAGAATGCAGAGTAGTGTGGTAAGCCATTCTTATAGACCGTGGCCGCCATTAGAAGATGGTGCCGGCTTCCACTGTGGCCTGTGATAAACAACTCCTAATATGGAGAATTGGCACGCAATCCCTTCCCACCCTATGTGGAAGGTCCACGTGGCAGCTTGGGATTGGTATGCGGGAGGCTTTATTAGGCTGTGCTTGGGCGCTCGGCGGGGGGTCACTAGAAGATGATACATGAAACAAGGCCTGAATAAACTGCTGAAAGAAGAATCCTGTGTCGTGTTTTCCCTTGCCGGAGAGGGGTCGCGACAATTGGTGGCCCGGACGGGGAATTATATTCCTCGAACCCAGGATCCAGAACTTTCAGCAGTCAGGGTGGTGCACCGGTAAGTTCCCAGGTAAAGTGGGAATCCGCAAGCAAATAGCGGGGCGCTCTCTCTGTAAATAGAGAGAGAGCGGGAAAAAGGGATGCTCCCCTGTAAAAGGAAGAGAGCGGGGAATTCATAGAATGGAACGCTCCCCTGTAAAAGGAAGAGAGTGGGGATTTTTGTACTTTCACTTTCTTTATAGCTCTAAAAACATTATGGGCGCTACCCCTTCAAGCCCAATTTTGTTGGCCCTAGGTGGGTTGTTACATTCAAAAGGACTTAAGATAAAGCAGAGTACTTTGCAGATGTTTTTAAGAGAAGCTGATATAGCGGCTCCTTGGTTTGCTTTTTCAGGGAGTCTTACGATTCCTAGCTGGGACAAATTAGGGAAAGATCTAGATTTCGCTCGTGAGCAAGGCACCTTAGAGGGTGGCGTTATACCACTTTGGAAGTTAGTTAGAGGATGTATAACAGATGGTAAATGCCAGGAAGCTGTGAGTGAGGGTCAAGCTATTCTTGAGCAACTGCATGACGAAAAATCTGAAGGATCATGTAGTGAAGTGGCAGACAGTATTAAAAGTAACAGTAGTGAGAAGGCAAAAGAGCCTGAAGATAAAAATAGGAGAAGGCTCTACCCAGACTTGACCGAATTAAAAACGCCTGAGAACACAAGCGACTCAGAGAGTTCTGAGGACCTTGATATATTGTTACAACAACTACATAAGATAAAAATGAAAAAGAAGAAAAAGGAGACACAGGGCACGCAGGCCTACTGTAAGAAGGGGAAGGGAGTTAACATCGGTCAACAAAACTCTGAGGAGGAGGAGGTAGAATATCTAGAAGAAGATATGGTGCCGATTGCCCCACCTCCGTATGTGGGGGGGAGCCAAGGTTCCGGGAGATTTTTTCATGCACAAGTTTGGAGGACAGTTAATACAGATATGGGACTTGCATACCCTGTATTTCAGGACAATAACAGGGGAAGATATCATGAGCCTTTAGACTTTAAGATAATTAAAACCTTGGCATAATCCGTCCGCACTTATGGCATAGATGCCGCTTTCACTCACTCAGGTGGAGGGACTTACTAGATTTTGCATGACTCCCTCAGATTGGGCTAGTCTAGTCCGTGCTTGTGTTTCCCCAGGGAAATATTAGGAGTCCAAAGTTGGCTGTTTAATGTTTCTGGCAGTACCCAAAACTCGGAGCGAGGTAGGAGACTTAAAATTACTTCACACAATTCACAATTGTTTAATGCTACATTACCCTCCGCAGCAGTCTGTCTCCAATCTCCGTTCCTGTTTCTTTTGGCTAATGTTACATTACAGGGGATGCTTAATTGTTCTAATATTACCTGTTATTTGTCTGAGTGTTGGAATGGCTCCTGGACTACGGCAGTGATTATGAAAATTCCAACTTTTGTCTCAATCCCGGTTACTGCGGATCCAGAGTCTTTTCCTATTGTTGAACTGATTAGAGCCCGTAGAGATTTTGGAATTACGGCAGCTATAGTGACAGCTGTGGCGGTATCTGCTGCTGCAGCAGTTACAGCTGGAGTAGCCATGGCCAGCCAGGTACAAACTGCTGCCACTATTAATCAGGTTATTCAACAAACATCCACCATACTTGAATCTCAAAGTAGAATTAATCAACACATTTTATCTGGGATTCTGGCTGCTAATCAAAGGATAGATCTGCTTCAAGCTCAAGTTGAGGAATTGTCTGACCTAGTACATTTGGGTTGTATTGATCAACGTGCACATTTATGTATAACCTCTGTCAGATTTAATGATTCCAGAAATGCCTCCCGCATCATCGGAGAGTATCTATCCGGAACCTGGTCCATGGAAGCAGAAAACTTGATCCAGTCTCAACTAACTCAGATTGCTGTTTTGAATAGTACCCGTGTCGAACCAGTGACTTTGGGTCAATTCACCAGTTGGCTATCCTCTGCCTTTTCCTTTTTTAAGGAATGGGTGGGAATGAGCATTTTTGGGGCAATGTGTTGCTTCGGTGTTGTACTTTGTTTGTGGCTTTTCTGTCGCCTAAGAGTTCACCATAGCCAAGAAAAGGCTATGATCGTCCAGGCTTTTGCAGCCCTAGAGAATGGTATCTCTCCACAAGTTTGGCTTGCGCAACTTAAGCAATAATTTCCTGGGTTTTGGCCATTGCACCCCAAGTCATCTTTGACATTGCACTGGGTTTGGCATGCCCTCCTCTTCCTGCCTTCCCAGTTTTGGAAGGCCCATGCACTCTGCAGGCCTTGTTGCCATTGCACGCAGGTGGGCTTCCATGCTGGTGCTGCACTTTATGCTTTGGACCCTTCGTTTTCTCAGGGGCTGAGGGATGGTGTTGCCACTTCCAACCTCATAGTCACTGACCGGCTACTTGTAAAATCCCCTTTCTTTTTCACCGTCATCACGATGCAGGATGCGAGGCAAGGCACTGCACTTGAGTGATCCCTCAACGGACCTCAAGGAAAGCATGTCCTATTGCATGCGGGTTTGACGTCCACGCCCCGCCCTACGAAAAAAGGCGTCGGCTGATATGGGACCAGGTCTAGGGAAGGGCCCTCCTTAGGACTGAACCATACATTGCAGCCACTTCTGCACAGTGGGATAGGACCTCTACTTTCGCCTGCATTGTTTTATAAAATAGAAGGGGGAACTGTGGTAAGCCATTCTTATAGACCGTGGCCGCCATTAGAAGATGGCGCCGGCTTCCACTGTGGCCTGTGATAAACAACTCCTAATATGGAGAATTGGCACGCAATCCCTTCCCACCCTATGAGGAAGGTCCACGTGGCAGCTTGGGATTGGTATGCGGGAGGCTTTATTAGACTGTGCTTGGGCGCTCGGCGGGGGGTCACTAGAAGATGATACATGAAACAAGGCCTGAATAAACTGCTGAAAGAAGAATCCTGTGTCGTGTTTTCCCTTGCCGGAGAGGGGTCGCGACAGAGTAGTATCTCTACGTTTTTATATTTGCTAAGAGTTGCTTTGTGGCATAATATATGGTCTGTTTTAGAGAAGGATTGACATGCTGCTGAGAAGAAAGTGTATTTATTCATTGAAGGATAAAATATTCTATATATGTAAGTTAAGTGTAAGTTTGATTGTATTGTTGAGTTCTATATTTTCTTGGTTAAGCTTTTGTTTGGATGATCTATCCAGTGGTGAGAGAGGTGTGTTAAAATCACCCAGAATTATTGTGTTGTGGTCTTTTTGACTCTTGAACTTGAGAAGAGTTTGTTTGATGAATGCAGATGCTCCATTGTTTGGGTTATATAAACTTATTATTATTATGTCTTAGATGAATGGTTCCCTTAAGCAGTATGAAACATCCTTCTTTATCCCTTTTGATTAACTTTGGCTTGAAGTATACTTTATTTGATATGAGGATGGAAACCCCTGCTTCCTTCCATAGTCATGTGAGTGGTATGATTTTTCCTAACCTTTCATCTTCAGTCTGTGGATGTTGTTTCCTATGAAATGAGACTCTTGGAGGCAGCATATTGTTGGTCTTTTTTTCTTTTTTAATCTAATCTGCCAGTCTATGTCTTTTGATTGGTGAGTTTAGGCCATTAACATTCAAGATTATTATTGAGACGTGATTTGTATTCCCAGCCATTTTTGTTTGTTTTGGTATTTAACTTGAGTTGGTTTCTCCTTTGATTAGTTTTTCCTCTAATGTAATACCTCCCTTTGATGATTTTCATTGTTGTTTTTCAATTCCTCTTCATGGACTATTTTGCTGAAGTTGTTCTGTATTTTAGGCTTTTAAGATGTAAATTCTTTTAATTTTTGTTTATCATGGAAGGTTTTCATCATTAAATCTAAAGCTTAATTTTGCTGGATATAAGATTCTTGGTTGGCATCCATTTTCTTTTATAACTTGACATATGTTATACCAGGATTTTCTAGCTTTCAGGGTCTGGGTTGAAAAATCTGTAGTTATCCTAATTGGTTTCACCCTATATGTAATCTGATTTCTTTCTCTTGTGTTTTTAAATATCTCCTCTTATTCTGTATGTTAGGCATTTTCATTATAATGTGTCCTGGTGTGAATCTGTTGTTTTTTTTTTTTTTTATATATATATTTGTCATCCTGTATGTCTCTTGAATTTGGTTTTCCAATTCATTATTCATGTTTAAAATTTTTTTTGATATTTCATTGAATAGATTGCTCATTCCTTTGGTTTAGAAGTCATTCCTTCCTCTATCCCAATAACTCTTAAATTTTGTCTTTTTATATTGTCTCATATTTCTTGAATGTTCTACTCATGATTTCTTACCATTTTAACTGTGCTGTCTACATTCTTTTTAAGATTACATATTTTGTCTTCATTGTCTGAGGTCCTGTCTTCCAAGTAGTCTAATCTGTTGGTGGTATTTTCAATTGAGCTTTTTATTTGGTTTATTGCTTATTTTTTTTTTATTTCAAGGATTTCTGATATTTTTTGAACCTCTGTCTCCCTATTGAAGTAATCTTTTGCTTCCTCTATTTGTTTATGTAGCTCTTTGTCAAAATGATCTTTTGCTACTGTATTTGCTGTTTTATATCTTCCTTGAGTTCACAGAACATTTTATCATGTACATCCTGAACTCCTTCTCTATCATTTCTTCTGCTGTGCTTGCCATGAATTCTAATAATATGGTACCTTGATATGTTTGGGGCACTTTCTTCTCTTATCTTTTCATATTGCTTGTGTGTCTTCCCTTCTAGCACTGTGGATCTGAGGAGGAATTACTGTTTTTACCCTATAGGCTTATAGTGCCCCTGTTGGGATCCAATACCTTTCCTTTCAGATCAAGGACAATGTTATCAGATTCCAATATAAACAATATACACCCTAAAAACAAATGTTTGCTATTAAGACGTTTTGGTCACAATGTACAGAAATGATGAATTAAATTATTATCTACAATATACTCATTAGGTTTGTAAAAGGGTTTACAGTTTCTGATGGTGGACAAAGAACTGGGGAGAGGAAAAGGATGCTATGCTGAGGAGGTAGGAAGTGAGGATATAGAGTTGTTATATCTTAGGAAGTGTGAAAGAGAGATCTAAAGATGAAGGTTAGTAGCAGGAGAAGGAAGAGGACATATTTTGGGGTAGACAGTAAGTGGGAAGACAGTAGAGTACACAAAACAAACACACATATATATTGAGAAAAATTTAAAATGTTAAAATAGTAGAATTTGGTAGGATAAAAGAAAAAAAATATATATATATATATATATATATATATATATATATATATATATATATATATATCACAGCTGTAATATACTATTCAGATATCTCAGTCCTCAAAATCCTACTTCATGTAAAGTACTTGGTTGTTGGGGATGTGAGGGCTGGAGAATAGAGAGGGAGAGGGGAAGAAAAATATCTTGAAGGAAGAAACAGGATTGTTTTGATTGGAGATCCATATCTTTCCTACTTCCTTTCTTATCCAATAGGTGGGGCTGTCTATTGTTAGCTGGTATCTCCACCCTCCGTTGGTGAAGTTAACAGGGGTGTCACTTTGCAGGGGTAGCGGCTGCTGAGGAGAGGGTGGAAATTATAAACTGGGTACCTGGTCAGCCAGAGTTCCAAACTGGTGTTGCCCCCCACTGAAGAGGGTGATAAAGGTTGCACAAGATGGGGGCGCCTGCTTTCAGAGGTGGGTTGTTGGGTCATGTGGCAGGAGCCGGGCAATGGAGTGGAGGTTGAGTTCAGAGATGAACTCATGCAGAATGTGTCTGTCAGGTGACTTCAGAGCCTGTGTGAAGTTCTTGGGTGCAGGCCACTGAGCTCATTATCTCCACTGCTACAGAGTCCCAAGATGGTGGCAACCCCGGAAGCCCTGTGTTGGTAGATGGGGGTCCACCAGGGAGTGGTGGCCTGAGTTCCTGCATGTGGGAAGCTGCTGGATGTCCTGCATGGGAGTGGTGTTGGTGATTTCTGCTCAGGTGGGTGGTGGAATATTCTGTGAGGGTGTTTATGGTGCCTAATAGGGTACCTGATAGTCCTGTGTGGGTGAGTATTTGGGAGATCTACTCTGACGCTGAGGCCTGGAGCCCTGGATGGGAATGGTGGCCGTGATTCCCATGTGGGAGCAGGAATATCACTCGTAGAAAAGCATTATTCTCACAACTTGAGTCTCAGGTCACAGGGAGAAACACAGAATGCTGCCCCCTCTGGCCCACCATCTTGGATTCCCTCTCTAAAACTTCTGATAAATGGCATTATATAGAAGATATTCTTTTATGCTCCACTTATTTCATCTCATATAATGCCTGAGATTAATCTACATTGTTACCTATAGAAAGAGTTTTATTCCTTTTTATTGCTGCATAAAATTCTTTATATGATTATAGCAAAATTTGTTCATCTGTTCTCCTATTGATGAGAATTTTGGTTATTTCTAATTTTAAGCTATTATAAATCAAACTGCTATTAACATTTAAGTACAAGTTTCTTTGGGGACATAAAATTTTTATTTTTGTTGAAGAGTTGCTAGCTTTTAAAGAAAACATAAGAAATTGCCAAGGCTTTCCCAAATGTTTATGCCAATGTATACTTCCACCATTAATGTACAAGCATTCCATTTGTTCCTCATCTTGTTGCTATCTAGTGTTAGTCTTTTTAAATATAGCTACTGTAGTGAGTATATTATAGTGGATTGCAATAGGTTTTACTTTGCATTTGCTTGGTTAATGTGCAGGCTCTTGTGCTTATATGTAATTTTTGTATCTTTCTTAGTTAAGTGTCCAAATTTTTTCTCCCTTTTTATGAAGGATTGTCTTTTTGTCGTTGAGTATATGTATATATATATATATATATATATATATATATATATATATATATTGCAAATATGTTCTCTAAGAATGTAGCTTGTCTATTGTTTTCTTGATAGTGTCTTGATGAGCAGAAATATAAAATTGATAAGTCTTTGTATGAGGGATTTAAATTTTACTAATCTTTCCAAAGAAATAAATTTGGATTTAATTTTTATGTTGTTTGCCTTTAAAAAAATGATTTAACACTCTTATTCCCTTCTTCCTAATTCCTGGATAAGAAAATTAAACCTAAAATATTTTGAGTAATTTTACATTTTTTTGAATTCTAATTTAATTCTGTTGTATTTAGAGTATGTACTACATGAGAAAATCTTTTAAAATGTACTTAAATTTATTCTATGGCACAAGATATGATCCATCTTGGTAATTCTCTCTTATATAGTCTGTCTGTCTATCTATCTATCTATCTATCTATGATTCAGTTGTTGCATATAATGTTCAAAATACATATGAATTAGGTCAAGTTGGTTTTCTGTATTAGTCAGCTATTTTGCTGCTACGACTAAAAGATCTGACCAGAACAACTGTAAAGAAGGAAGAGTTTATTTTAGGGCTTACATTTTCAGAGGTCTTGGTCCATAGAAGCCCAGCCTCATTTCACAGGGCTTGAGGTGAGGCAGAATATCCTGGTGGAAGAGTGTGGCAGAGGGAAGCAGCTCACTCATGATCAGGAAGCAGAGAGAGGGTCAACTTGCCAAACACAAATATATACCCAAAGCCCATCCCCCAATTCCACCTCCTGCCACACCCTGCCACTTCAGTTACCCCTCAGTTAATCCCTATCAGGGGATTAATTCACCGATTGTGTTAAGACTCTTATAACTCAATCATTTCTCCTCTAAACCTTCTTGCATTGTCTCACATGTGTGAGCTTTGGTGGGGGACACCTCACTTCCAAACCATACAATTATAGTGTTAAATCTTTTTTCTCTTTACTGCCTGATTTTGCGTAATTGTTCTATCAATGTTGAGAAAGGGGTATTGATATCAAAGTATCTTTGTGGATTTCTCTGTCTTTGGTTGTGTTGATTTATTGCTTCATGTATTTTGAATTTCAGTTATTGGGTCTAAGCATATTTATAATTATTATTCTTTCTGTTGAGTTGGCTATTTTGTCATTATGAAGTAACTTTGGGGTAATGCTCTTTATCTTCAAGTGAGTTTACCCCACCAGCTGTTAATATCGCTGCTCTAGGCTTCTGTTGTTTCTCTTTGTGGTGCATTGTTTCCACCTCTTTACTTCCAATTCAGGGTCTTTATTTTGAAAATATTTTAGTATGCTTCTTATATACAGATGAAGTTGAGCATTTCTTTTTCACTCAATTGGAGTACCTCTATTTTTTTTTGGAGAGTTTAGACCATCACATATAATTACAATGACTGATATAGTTGGATTTGGTACTATTATATATTTTTAAAATTTTTTCATACAAATTTTTTTTCAAAACACTTAACTTTCTCTTTTCTTGATTTTTTTAAAAGATAAATCTCTGTGTTTGGCTATGTGCATGCATGTGCCATATGTGTGTGTGTTCCAAGTTAACTCTTTGGATATTTAGCTATGCATTTTTTGTATTTTTTTTTTAGTGGTTGATTCCAAAGGCTTCAGCATGCATCCTTAGCTTATGAAAGTCCACTTCAAGGTGATATTTAAGGCCTCTATATATGAAACTTTTAATATTCTATTTACCACATCCATTTTACTATTGTTGCTATATGTTTTACATATATACACTAAGAACCCCACAGTATAAACTTATTTTTGCTTCAAAGACTTATCTTTTCACAACATTAAGAGGAGAAAATGATATTTATTTACACACATACTTTAGTACTTTTGGCACTCTTCATTTTTCCTGCAGATTCAAATTTATATTCAATATAAATATCACACATCAAAAAGAATTTCCTTTAGGATTTCTTGTTTTCTTATATTACTATTATATATCAATATAGGTAATTATTAAGATGATTGGTGTAATACTTTAATATATATATTATATATGATATTAATGTTTGTATATCCCCCAAAATACA
This sequence comes from Marmota monax, assembly GCF_021218885.2. Lineage (NCBI taxonomy): Eukaryota > Metazoa > Chordata > Mammalia > Rodentia > Sciuridae > Marmota > Marmota monax. Next base: position 3,647,591 of record NW_026695227.1, read on the forward strand.
TGGAAATTCTAACACTGAGGTGATGATATTAGGAGGTAAGGACTTTGAGAGGTGATTGGGGCTCTTCCTTCATGAATAGGATTAGTGCCCTTATAAAAGAGGGACCCTGGAGGCCCAACCTCCTGCCTAGTGAGACACTTACCTCTTCTACCACGTGAGGGCATGTCAAGAAGGCCCCGTGTGTGAATCAGGAAAAATATCCTTATCAGACACTGAATCTGCCAGTATTTTGATCTTGGACTTCCCAGCCTCTGGGGCTGTAAGAAATAAATTTTGTTTGTTATAAATTGTACAGACACATATATACTATTATAGCAACACAAAACATATCTATGATACAAAATTGGTACCTAGAAGGGGGCTGTTTCTATAACAAATATTTATAAATGTGGAGATGGTTTTGTAACTGAGTAATGTGTAGAATTTGAAGTAGCAGATGAATTTGGAGAAACAGGCTAGAAAAAGCCTATATGGCCATGAATGGAACATGATAAGCAATTCTAGTAAGGGCTCAGAAGAGTTTCAGAGAAAGTCTGAAACTTCTCAGGGATTAATTATGTAGTCATGATCAGAACACTGCAGAAATATGCACAGTAAAGACCATCTTGCTTCAGTCTGAGATGGAAGTGAAAAACAAGATATCGGAAACCAGAGTCAGGACTATTCTTCTTATAAAGTTGCAAAGATCTTGGCTGAATTCTGTAACTACCCTGAGACTTCACAGAAGGTGGGATTTTAGAGTCATGAGCTAAAGTATCTGGCAGAAGATATGTCTAAGCAAAATATTGAAAGGGCTCTATGAAAGCTTTAACCGTATACAGTATGCTGTGAGTGGAGGGTAATTATTAATTATTTAAAGACAATTTATAAGAGGGAAGCAGAATAGAAAGATTTAGAAAATTCACAGCCCAACCATGTTAAGAGTATAAAGGCATGTTTAGTAGAGCAAATCAAGACTGTGGCCAAGTGACCATTTGCCAAATAGATTAGTTTGTATAGAAGGGAGCCAAGTGCTACTGATTAAGACCATGAGAGAGACAGTTCAGAGATCTTCCAGGCCCAAAGCAGGGCCTTGAGGGCAAGACTTTCAGGGAGATGGTGGTCGAATCTCAGCATTTGCTGCCCAAGGCTGCTCCAGGTTCCTGCTTTCTTCAGTCCCACTCAGTGCTCCTCAGCTGGTGCAGATGTGGCCCAAGTGGCGTAGGTGTGACTCATGCCATTGCTCCAGAAGGTTCAGGCTGTTAACTTTAGTAGTGTCCATGTGGTGCTGACTCATGCCTTATCTAAGATTTGTGAGGACATGGAAATCTCCACCAATATTTTTTTAGGATGTCCTGGACAGCCCAAGGGCCCAGGCAGGGTTTTATCACAGGGGTGAGCCCCCTCCCCCTCTGAGAGCAATGCCTACTGGAACTGTGGGCGTGAGACAGTCCCTGAGATTGTAGAACCTGTAGAACCACCAATATGCAAAGTGCAGGAGTAGATCGCAATCTGTAAGAGGTGCTGGGTGGACACTGCCCAGCAAAGCTAGAGGGTTGGGGTTGTGTGAGGCTCTGGAGGCCCAACCTCCTGCCCAGTGTGCACAGGATGTGGCACATGGAGTCAAAGAAGATATTCTCCAGCTTTAAGACTTAATGTTTTCCCTTGGGGTTTGGACATACTTGGGAAGAGTCAAAGCTTTCTTCTTGACTATTTCTTTTAGAGTGGGAAAGTCTCTCCTGTGCTTCTCCCACTATTGTATTTGGGGACTACATAACTTGTTGATTTCACAGGCCCTGGTGAGAAATTTGCCTCAGGATGAATCATGCCTGAGTCTTTTCTGATTCAGATGAGACTCTGAATATGGAACTTTTGAGTGTGTGGTATGAAGCTTCTGGAGTTTGGGAGATGGAAAGAATGTATTTTGCATGTGTCTGGGGGGTGTAGGGGAAGGATGCTGTGGTTTGAATGCCCCCCACCAACCATATTTGTTTAGAAAACAAATCCCTGGGCTCAGCGGTAGAGCACTCCCCTAGCACAGGCGGGACCCAGGTTTGATTCTCAGCACCACATAAAAATAAAGGCACTGTGTTGTGTCCATCTACAAAAAAGATTCTCCCTCTCTCTCTCTCCTTTAAAAAAAAATCCCTACTGTAATACTGTTGACAGGTGGGACTTTAAACAGATGCTTCATTAAGAATGAATTAAGACTGTTAACTTGGGAGTAGTTTAGGAATTGCAGGAGTGGTTTCCTGGTAAAAGAGTAAGTGAGGTCTCTAATCAATTGTGTTCTCTTTCCCATGTGCTCTCTTCCTCCATCTTATGCCCTGGGATGCCCCACCTTGAAGGCCCTTGTGAGATATGGACTCCTCAACTGTGGACTTCCCAGTCACATATTCTTTCTTGTGTCAGTTTCTTTACTTACTAATGAAGGCTATTGAAGCAGATGATGCATGATTCTTTCTGGTATGTAATTTAATAACTATAAGAAATAAATCTCTGTTCTTTGTCAATTACCCAGTCTACAGTATTCTATTATAGAAACACAAAACAGACTAAGGAACTCTTATTTGTGCTTTAATATGATAGAAAGCACAGTCCAATAAGGGCTATGTGGAGAAGGTTCTAAGACCTATTTCTGCTACTAAACTAAATTACTATGAGGAAGTTACAGAGCCTTTTAACTTCAGTTTCATTAACTGTAAGATAAACATGTGTCCCTTCTATACAAAAATCATTTTCTTTCAGTTTTTTAGGGGCAGCTTTTTTTCTCTCTTCTGATCATAAAGTTTCTTCTTTACTAAAATATTCTTGTGAGCTAACAGATTGTTCAATATATCTGTTTTTTTCTTCCCTCTTTTAGACCATATTCCCCTCTCATTCCAAAAAATAGACAATTTTCTTTTAAAATTCTGCTCTACCAAACATTCTATTGAAACTTACTTAAAAGAGGAAGGGGATGGGACTCTTTGAATCTATAGGGTAAATTTTATGTATTGTAAAGTAGCTCTAAGTAGTAGCATTTAGTATTCCTCTACTAACCTCAAACCTGCCTGCCATTATTTGTCCTTCCAAATTTATTTGGAAGCCTTTGTTTTATACATATTTTCATACAAACTTGCTTCTAAAATCAGCAGATTCATATGTATAGTTGAGATTATTATTTGAAAATTTTATACTTTTTAATTTGATTCATGCCCATTTACTGCTTTGAAAAACTACCCACAATTTTCATGGTTATCAGTATGCAATATTGCTTTCATCAATTCTGGTTGTTGGAACAAAAATACCATAGACTGGCTGACTTAACAGCAAACACTAGTCTTCATAGTTTTGGAAACTGGAAAAATCGAACTCAAACTTCCACCAGATCTGGTGTCGATAAGAGCCCATTTTCTGGGTTGTAGATTAATTTATCCTGACAGCATAAAAAGTGAGTTTGAGTCTTTTATCTTGTAAAGATTTAAATCCCACCATGGAGGCCCCTGTCTCATGACTTCATTGAAACCTAATTATCTCTCAAAGTCCCCACCTCTTAATACTGTCCTATTGGGAATTAGGTTTCAACATATAAATTTGGGGGAGATTAAAAACATGTAGTCCATAAACAATATTTAATCAAATGTTCTTTACTGGTAGAAACATTCTAAGTATCATTTTATTAACAGAAAATATTGCAAGTGTTAAAACCAAATGATTGTTTATGGCTCACTTTTGTCTTCTGTGGAATTCAGCCTGTATGAATAAAATGAGGGCTTTTGCTTTCTTGGGCAAATGTGTTTTCAGTAAAGTCACAGAGAAATCAGTTACCATGACTACAAGATTAGTTGCCCATTCATTCACTTATTAAATTACTGTCTAACAATAGTCATTCCTACTTTCTGGCCCAGGGACATGATCTGACCTTTCATTTTGAATTGCTAAGTAAAATTATAAATTCATGTATTCATTTTCCTATTTGAGAAAACTGGTTTTAATGTTTTTGGTTATCAAGATTAATTTTTTTGGATTGATTTGACTCAATCTTATTAAATGAACTCGTAGGGTGGACTCACGTTTTATTGGTATCACAAGGACTCATAAAAAATAATTGCCCCCCTACAATGAAAAATGATTTTTTTCTTTTCTGTGAAAATTATAGCATGCTGATGAGTATCTGATACTGGGATTACTAATGCTTACATATGGGATTTTATATGTTTCTTGAAATGCATTCAATCAAATAAGCCAGCCATAACCAGAAACATTCTACATATTGCTTAAAGGAATTTTCTCAAATTAAGTTTGAGGTAGGATCACATTAGTTATTGATTTTTGCTCTGATGGTTAAAAAGTTTATTTTATAAACAATGCTTTTAGGCATAAGAGAGGTCTATTTTTTACATGATTTTCATTACTTAATACTTTCACTCTCCTGTATGGAGTCCTGGGAGGTATGTAAAAACAGGCTTTGGAAACTTTTGAGCCTCTGGGGGAAACTATGAAATTAATTCACGAAAATGTATTGTAATGTACTCTAACCCTTTATAAACACTGAGGGAAAGATTGGAATGGAGTTGATTTAGGAGTACTGGCATCAGGAGAAGTTAACAGAGAGTTGGTATGGTTGCCTTCATATGAATTAAGAATTTTCCCTCTCAGTATGTGCTAATCTTCTTTTACAAAATGGCTGTGAAGGGCATTGGACCTTCCTGAAGAAGTGATATGCAAAGATGAATGCAAAAATGTAGTGCTAAGTATTACTCTTCATTACTGCTAGTCTAATATACTAATACTACAGCACACTGACTTGAAGATGAGCTATAGAATCATCCTGTGTTATGTTTCAGCTACTGCAACCCTAAGAACAGTCACATACCCTTTCTGCCCTCAGTGTTATTAGAAATAAACTAAAGATCTTGAAGTAGATGACCTAGGATTCTTTCTGGCATCTAATATCACATTCTGGGTTTTACTGATAAGCTGTAAATTACCTTTCTGGTGATAGCTGAAATCATTTGAATGTATATAGATTTTCATGAGCATTGGCTTCATAAACTCCAAGAATGTTTGAATAAATATGCCAACTATGTTAGACTTCTAATATATCGTGTTACTTTCCTAATTTTGTTTTCAAACTAGAAAGGCAAGATGTATCAACTCCAAAAGTGGTTTTGTCACTTTTGTGTTGGACAGTTAATTTTGGATATGAAAAGAACTCAGATCTTGGTTCTGCCTGTATCTGGTAAATATGTTAGTGAAACTTACAGAGAAAAGAAGTAAGTTATTTTAATCCCCAACAATGATGTCTCTTTCATGCCAAAAATGAACTATCCAATAGTAGGATTCTATTTTTCTTTTTTAAATGGAAGTGCTTGATTATCTTTAAGCATAAAATTCCTCTTACTCCACTGTCCTTCTATTATTTACCTATTCTGTGTTAATTCTTTTACTTGACAAATGAATAAGTTGAGACTGAAATAAGCATGTGAGGGGATTGGTGTTGAAGTCATTATGAATAAAAATGACGGGTAGGTTATACTGTTTCTTATTACTTTAAGAAATCAATGTTTATCTTCTCCTCAATGTTTAGGAACAAAATAGCTTCTGGATAAATACTAAAGTACTTACATGACCCAAATACAAGCCACACAGAGATTGGTTTGGGCCATAGAAAGAGTCTGTGTTAGTTGCACACAGTGCTGTTTAGTAGCCAAACCAAATGGAACTACATTAGCACTCAGGAAGACCCCAGGCGAAATTGGTAGCCCATTGGCTCCCACCAGGTACCACTCTAGTGACTGTCAACAGATAATAGTGATGAGTACTTCCTCCTATAAACCTATAATCTTCAATATTAGTATTTAATTTGCCATGGTAAGTCTGACACTTACAATTCTATTACTTCATGAAGAGGTATAATTATGTGTAAATAGATGAAAGGAGCATTTACCATGATTTAAGGACAAAAACGTAGTCACAGTTTTTTGAAAGAAGATACATCGGAGCAAATTTTCAAAGCATTTCAAGTTTCATTAATCTTGAAGTATTATGCTATAATCATATTGTGCTAGACACGTGATTTTGTGAACCAGTGTAGATAATGAACATACATCATTTCATAAATAACAGTTTATGTTTAACAGTGGCAAAATTCAACACCAAGCCAGCTTTGCTTATCTGTACCCATTCTTTGTGTCTAACTCATACAATTTGATAGGTGAACTGCTGTTCTCATTTTTTCTTCTTTTTCTGTTTTTTTCAATATTTATATTTTTAGTTGTAGTTGGACACAACACCTTTATTCCATTCATTTATTTTTATGTGGTGCTGAGGACCGAACCCAGGGCCCCATGCATACTAGGTGAGCACTCTACCCCTGAACCACAATCCCAGCCCCTTATTTTTCTGTTTTTCTTTCTTTCTTCTCGTACACCCACATGGAGCTGGCTTTAGCTCAGCCTTCCAGATGCAGTTCTGGCATTCATTCTCTGCCGCAAGGCTCTGAGACCCTCCTCACCCATTCTGCTTTATGGATCAGGTGTTTTATCTATAATTACCTCTATCAGAGCACAGTATTGTACCAATATCAGTATAATGTTTTAACTTATCTTTATTCTCCAGTAGATTCTGAACTCTGAGGTCAGATCATTGTCTTATTAATTTTTGTGGCTTGTGTAGCATTGAGGTCAACTTAACATAGTAAGCCTATAAACAAAGTGAATAAAATATCTGAAATATCACTTCTGCCTGGATAGAAGAACATCAGAATTGTGAAATTATTTGGTATTAGAGTGACACTAGCTTCATGGAATGAGTTTGGAAGTGTTTCCTCCTTTTCTATTTCATGGAATAATTTGAGGAGGATTGGTATAAGTTCTTTGAAGTTCTGGTAGAACTCAGCTGAGAAACTGTCTGGTTCTGGGCTTTTCATTGTTGGTAGGCTTTTGATGGCATTTCAGTTTCATTGCTTGAAACTGATCTGTTTAAATTTTCTATGTGCTCCTGATTCAATTTGGATAGGTCATATGTCTCTAGAAATTTATCAATGTCTTTTTGATTTTCTATTTTATTACAGTATAGATTTTCAAAATAGTTTCTGATTATCAAAGAAAGAAAACTTCAGACCAATAAGCCTAATGAACATAGATAAAAAAAAAAAATTCTTAATAAAATACTGGCAAATCAAGGCTGGGCACAGTGACACATGCCTGTAATCCTAGTGGCTCAGGAGGCTGAGGCAGGAAGATCATGACTTCAAAGTCAGCCTCAGAAAAAATAAGGTGCTAAGCACCCTCAGTAAGACCCTGCCTCTAAATAAAATATAAAATAGTACTGGGGATGTAGCTCAGTGGTTGAATGCCCCTGAGTTTAATTCCTGGTACCCCTTTCCCCCCAATACTGGTAAATCATAAACAAAAACATATTTAAAAGATAGTGCACCATGATTAAGCAGGGTTCATACCAAGGTTGCAAGGTTGGTTTAGCATGGAAATTAATAAACATAATTTATCACATCAACAGACTTAAAGACAAGAATCACTGGATTATCTCAATACATGCAGAAAAAGCATTTGACAAAACTTAGCATAGATTCATTCTCAAAACACTAGAAAAACTAGGGATAATTGGAACATACCTCAACATTGTAAAAGCTATATATGCTAAACCCAAGGTGAACAGCATTCTAAGTGGAGAAAAATTGGAAGCATTCCCTTTAAGAACTGGAACAAGATAGGGATGCCCTCTTTCACCACTTCTATTCAAGATAGTCTTCAAAACTTTAGCCAGAGCAAATAGATGAAAGAAATTAAAGAGATATCAATAGGAAAAGAAGAGCTCAGACTATCCTGATTTGCTGAAAACATAATTGCACATTTACAGGCCCCCAAAAAAAACTTCACCAGGAACCCTCTAGAACACATAAACAAATTCAGCAAAGTAACAGGAAGATCATGACTTCAAAGTCATTGACACCCATAAATCAATTGCATTCCTATACACCAATGATGAATCAGCTGAAAGAGAAATTAGGAAAACTATTCCAATCACAGAGCTTTGAAAAAAATAAAACACTTAGAAAATAATCTAACAAAAGAAGTGAAAGACCTCTACCCAGCACTAAAGAAAGAAATTGAAGAAGACCTTAGAAGATGGAAAGATAGGCAGAATTAATATTGTAAAAATGGCCATACTACCAAAAGTGCTATATGGATTTAATGCCATTCCTATTAAAATTACAATGACATTCTTCATATAAATAAAAAAGGCAGTCATGAAACTCATTTGGAAAAACAAGAGGCCCAGAATAGCCAAAGCAATCCTTAGTGACAAAAGTGAAGCAGGAGGCATCACAATACCAGACGTTAAATTATACTTCAGAGCTGTAGTACAAAAAAATGGCATGGAATTGGCACCAAAAACAGACATGAAGACCCCAATGGAACAGAATAGAAGAGACAGAGGTAAATGTAATATCTCATATTAGACAAAGGCACCAAAAACATCCATTGGAGAAGAGATAAGCCTCTTCAACTAATGGTTCTGGGAAAACTGGAAATCCATATGTAGCAGAATGAAAATGAACCCCTATCTCTCACTCTGTACAAAACCCAACTCAAAGTAGATCAAGGACTTAGACATTAGATCAGACACCCTGTGCTTACTAGAAGAAAATGCAGGCCTAAATCTACATCGTGTTGTCTTAGGAAACAACTTCTTCAACAAGCACAAGAATTAAAATCAAGAATAAATAAATGGGATGGTATCAAACTAGAAAGCTTCTTCACAGCAAAGGAAACAATCAAGAATGTGAAGAGAGAGCCTACAGAATGGAAGAGAAATTTTTGCCACCCCCATCTCAAACAGAGTATTAATCTCTAGGATATATAAACTTAACACCAAAAAGAAAAAATAAATAAATAAATGGGCAAAGGAACTGAACAGGCACTTTCCAGAAGAAGAAATATGAATAGTCAAAAAATACATGAAAAAAATATTCAACATATCTAGCAATTAGAGAAATGCAAACTACAACTATACTGAGATTTCATCTTACTTCAATCAAAATGGCAATGATCAAGAATACAAGTAACAGTAAATGTTAGCGAGAGGGATGTTGGAGAAAAGGCTCACTTATACATTGCTGGTGGACTGCAAATTGATGCAACCATTATGGAAAGTAGTATGGATATTTCTTACAAAACTTGGAATGGAACCACCATTTGAACCAGTTTTCCCACTCCTCTGCATATACCAAAGGATTTAAAGTCTGTGTACTACAGTGATGCAGCCATATCAATGTCTACAACAGTTCAATTCACAATAGCTAATCTATGGAACCAACCTAGGTGCCCTTACAGATGAATGGATAAAGAAAATGTGGTACATATACCCAAAGGAATATTACTCAGCCATTAAGAGAATGAAATTATGGCATTTGCTAGTAAATGGATGGAATTGGAGACTATCATGCTAAATAAAAGAAGCCTGTCCCCCAAAACCAAAGGCTGATATGTGGATGCTAACACACAATAAGGAGTGGTGGTGGTAACAATAGAAGTTCATTGGATTAGACAAAGGGGAATTAAGGGAAGGGAATGGGGATGGGAATAGGAAAGACAGGAGAATGAATCGAACATAACTTTCCTAGGTTCAATGTATATGACTGGTGAAACTCCATATAATGGGTGAATGGGATCCACATGAATGGGATCTTAATTAGAATAAGTTATAATCCATGTATGTATAATATATTAAAATACACCCTACTGTCATGTATATATAAAAAGAACAAATAAAAAAATTAGAAAAAGTTATGAAAATATGGAAAATATCAAATTTTGATATCATTTGTTATATAGCTCTGGTTCCTTAAAAGTATCTTAAGTGTCTTCAAACAGACACATCTTATTTGGATCAATTCTTTAGGATTACTAGAGAAGCAATACAGTTAACAATGTCAACAACATGGCTATGATGACATCAATTTTTAATTTTTAAAATTTGTACAACTTAGGCGAGGCAGGGAATATTACTTTAGCTTTATAATAAAAGGTGATTGCCGCAGTCTGGCTGGGCACAAAATAACCAAGCCGCCACGAGGCACTTGTAGGTTCAAACAGGAACTACTTTGTTGCCCGAACTCCACCCGCACTCCACATGCACTCCCCGGGAACTCTCCCATCTCTCAACTGGGCTCCGTGAGAACTCAACGGAAACTCCTTTCCGTGTGAGAACTCAAAAGTAGCAGGCACCCGAGGCAGCAGGAGCCGCCCTATTGCCGGACAGCAGGGGTCTATATACAACTGAATACACAGCCTGTTTCAATCCAGCATCATCCAGTCACAGCAATTATACACAGCTTAACTTAATTATCATCATCTTAATGGCTCGATGGTATCACCTCTCAACCACTCCTTCTGACAAAATGCCAGGCGCCATCCCAACTCGGCTGTGGCTCTCAACATCTCCCCCTTTCTGTTTAATTAAACAACAAGCATGTGGCTTAGGGACTGTGCCTGTCTTAGGTTGTCCAATACTACATATGGTCCTTAACCGTCATCAGATGAGCTGACCTCAAGGCGTCAGCCTCCTGTCTTAGGTTGGTACCATTGCAATTGGATCTTACCCATCATTGACTACCGGCCCAGCATACAGCCATACTTGTGGATAGGCCTTTGCACCAGTGGGGGGGTGAGGTTCTTTGCCTCACCTCTGTTGGCCACCAAATTTTAGCTGAACGACCATCACAAGCAGAAGGGAGGAGGATAAAAAAATGCCACAACACCAAGCCAATTGACGGCTCCTTTTGGAAAAATTGTACCACCGATGACACCATCAGCAAAAATACCCCAGCACTACCATAGGTCGCTGCACCAACAGATAGTTCACAATGCATACAAGTGATACATAGTCCAGGCAAGTTCTGCAAGCAGTTCAAAGCAGAGGAATCCATTAATATGTCCATTTCCTCCCAAAGCAAACCGACTTCTTGATTGAGCATCACTTGTTGAGTTACATTATTCATTGATGCATCAGTTTATATAGTTTGTTGTGATAGCTATCGCAGAAGCTGTAGTTTGGTTTTATCTTTGTCTTCACTGGCACTGGGATGAAGATAGGAATTCTGGCAATGATGGCTAAAAAAAAATTATGTAACATTCCAGCAGGCACTAAAAAAAAAGCAATTTTCTAAACAATTTAGTATCCTGAATAGAATTAGATATAATGAAAAGGAAAGGTGAAAATAAACAAACAGATCTGTTAACCTTTTTTGTTCACATATTAAAACAATCCTCAACAGCTGTTTACCCAATTTAAATTAAACCATTTAAATCACGTGAATAATAAAAAAAATATTTGGATCCATTTTTTCATGAGCGCTCCTCATATATGATATATGGACATATGCACATACAGACATACAACACAAAACACAAGTGTGCACACATACAACACATAAGACATTGTAGCGCTCAGAGTCCCTCAGAGCAGGCAGCCTAGGCGGAGCCAGCGGTGGGTTGGCAGACGCTGATAAGCCTGAGGTGGTCGGGGCCTCTGGCCACGACAGCCCTCATCAACTGCCCACAGAGTCTCAGGGTGAACCCCAGCGAGAATCGCCCCCCCACACACACCTGCCAGAGAAGCAGACTCCGCAGCACAGCAGTAGCTCCAATGGCATTAAAATGGAGAATGATGAATCAGTGAAAGAAGAAAAATCTGACTTAAAAGAAAAATCTTCGGGAAATAAGAAGGCCAGTAGATTTCATCCTTATTCAAAAGACAAGAATTTGGCATTGGAGAAAAGAAGGGTCCAAATCGTAACAGTTTTCATTAGCAACATCCCGTATGACATGAAATGGCAAAATGCCAGGCGCCATCCCGACTCGCCTGTGGCTCTCAACAGGTGATCTTGGGCAAATATCTATAAAATCATACTATAGCTAAAGCAGGGTCACTTTCAGACATTTGGATCAGTTTACTTTCTTTAGCAGCATGAGGATTTGTGTTTGTAATTGGGGTTACCCTATTTCAGAGAGACCCTGTGACTATTGATCAGACGAATGCCACTACAAACTATTGTACTATTGCCAAGTTCATTGATATTCCTCTTTAATATTCCTGACACTTCTGTCTAACTGTTTCAAGATTGTCATTCCAGATTATATTTTCTGGTGATGCCTTGTCAATCTCTATTGTTTGAGGGCAACTTCAAAGAGATTATAATACTGTGTGTAGCATTTTAATTCAAAATTACACTCTTTAAAAAAAAAACAAACCTCAAGACTGTTCCTTGCCATATGATTTGACTTACTGCGTGAAAGAAAATTTCAAATACAAGGGAATAGACCTAGAAAATAATTTTTCTTGATTGTCCCAAAGGATAAATTATAAAAACATGCTTTATAAAAATAAATTAATTCTATAAGTTTTTTAGGTGCCTAAAGAAAAATCAGACAAATTTCCATAACAGGCAAATATTTTATTAGGAATCTTGATTTCTTGCTCAAATAAGTCTTTCTGAATTGACTTATATTTAGTTTAATAATATATTTCTGATTTACTATAGTTTTCATTTTTGGTCAGTTAGACTAATTTTAAATTTTATCACTTTGCTCATAATTTATAGTTTGATTGGACTCCTCTTCACACTGTCTTAAGCATTGGATTAACGGTCATGAACAAAATATCCTGGACATGATGTTTGCCTCTGTGGAGCTTACAGCAATCTTGACAGCAATTTTGGCCCAGGATCAATATATGGTCCTATAGTAAGGCTGTCACACTATTGGCCTATGCTGATCTACTCTTAATTCTTATCCAATGAATTCATTTCAGATATATTTCAGATACTGAAAATTGAAGTTCTAGAATACCCACTGGGAATTTCTTTTTAGCTTCCATTTTTACATTTAAATATTACTTTCCAGTTTGTTCATCTTTTCCCTTTATTTTCTTTATCATATTAACTAATCATTTTCAGCTGTTTCTTTGGTCTGTTCGTCTTTCTTTCTATCCACATTTTGACAAAACATTTAAAACATGGTCTTGAAGAGGCCAAACATTATCAGTTTGCCCTTGAAAGGAGTGGGGCTTGCCAACCTGTCCAGTGTATGAGATAGAGGGAAAGAGCGCAACAGGGGATAAGTCAGTCTCAAAATCCCTTTAAAGTACTATGCCTCTCTTCCTCCAGTTGTTTTCAAAATTTTATCTTTGAGGTCTTTAATTTTCAGCAATCAGTGAGTAGGTATGGGTTTCTTGGTATTTTTCCTGTGTTAGAGCTCAGTGTTAGTTGCTATTGCTCATTAGATCTGAAAAATTCTCTGTCATTATTTCTCAAATATACCTTCAGTCTCCTCCTCTCCCCCCCTTCTTTTGGAACAAGAATGAAAGGCTTTAGACTTTTACAGAATGTCTTATCTGTTTTATTCTATCCATTCTTTTTCTCTCTATGCTTCAGTTTTGATAATTCCTTCTGAACTATCTTTGCATCTACTAATCCTATGTTCTGTGTTTGTCTACTATTAAATCTATACAACGAGTTCATTCCCCATATATTTCAGATACTGAAAGTTGCAGTTCTAAAAAGTTTACTTCACTTCTTTTTAGATTTCATTTCTACATTTAAATATATTTTTTCCAATTTGCCTATCTTTTCCCTTTATTTTCTTTATCATATGAATTAATCATTTTAGTCTGGCTTTTATTGCTATAGCTGAATACTACAGATTGAGTAATTCTTAAGGAATAAAGGTTTATTCAGCTCATGATTCTGGAGACTGGGAAGCCTAAAGTCAATGTACTTGTGGGACTGTCTGCAGGAGGTAAAAAAAAAAAAAATCACATGGCATGTTTTAGTCAGATTTTTCTTTGCTGTGACTAAAATACCTGACAAGAACCATTTTAGAGAAGGAAAAGTTATTTTGGAGCTCATGGTTTCAGAGGTCTCAGTCCATAGATAGCTGGCTCCATTCCTCAGAGCTCATTGATGCTGAACATCATGGTGGAAGAGCATGGTGGAGGGAAGCAGCTCATATGATCAGAAAGCAGAGAGAGATAGAGACTCCACTCACCAGATACAAAATATATACCCTGAAAGTCATGCCCCCAATGCCCATTTCCTCCAGCCATGCCCTGCCTACCTTCAGTTACCAGTCAGTTAATTCTATCAAGGGATAAGTTCTCTGATTGGGTTAAGGCTCTCATAGCCCTATCATTTCTCCTCTTGCATTGTCTCACACATGAGCTTTGAGGGGATACCTTACATCCAAAACGTAACATGGCAATATATAATAAACTTGCTTCCCTGTTCTCTCTTTTCTTACAAACACTTCACAACCTCATGTAATACTAATTACCTCTTAAGGATTATATGTTAAAATACCATAGTTATTTGGTAAATAAGTTTTCAATACATAAAATTTGGGGGATATATTTGAATTATGACATTTTCCTCATGGCTCTGCAAATTCATGTCTTTCTTACATGTGAATTACATTCATTCTATTCCAATAGCCCCAGAACTTTAACTCACTCCAGCGTCATAACAAAATCCAAAGTCAAATGTTTCATCTGAATCAACATGGAGAAAACTCAAAACATGCCTGAGGTAAATTACTCCAACCTTGAATGTGTAAACTCCAAAACAAGCTATCTACTTCCAAGATATAATGGTGGAATAGGCATTGGGTAAAATTCCTATTTAAAAAGGGAGAGATTGGCCCAAAGAAATGTAACATACCCTATGGAAGTCTAAAATCCAACAGGGTGAACAATATGAAATTTTAAGGCTCCAAAATAACCTTTCTCAATTCCATGTCTTAGTTCCCAGACACACAGTTTATGAGTTGGTCTCCAAGATCCTCATGTAGGACCACTCCTATGGACCTTCCTAGGTTCAGCCAACACTTCAATTCTCACAGACTGGGGTCTCATATCTGTACTCTCCCAGTCTGGCTTTGCATGCTGGTAGCTCTACAGTTTGGGGATCTTGGTGGTGGCTCCCATTCTGCAACTCTACTAGGCATTGCCCTGATGGGCACACTGCAACAGGCCTAACCTCACATTTCTACCAGGAATTGCCCTGGGGGAGGTTCTTTGCAGTGTATTCTCCCTGGCAACAAGTCTTTATCTAAGACCAGGTTGTTTCAAACAACCTTTGAAATCTAGATTCAGCAACAAATAGTCCTACCTGGGGTGGTTGAGGCATGCTGCATTGGAATGTGGGAGGTAAGACTTTGAAGAGCACCATAGGTCCATCCACTGCAAGTGTTTGGCTTTTCTGGAATCTTGGACCTGTGATGGGAGTTGCAGCCTTGGAGATCTCTAACATGCTTAAGAGGTCTTCCTCCCATTGTCTTGATGAGCCCTTCTATCAGTAATCATCTCCTTATAGTTTCCTTTCCTGAAAACGCCTTTTCATTTTCTACCACATAGTCAGGCTGAGAGTTTTCCAAATCTTTCCACTCTGTTTCCCTTTTGATTATAAATTTTTGTCATTAAGTCATTGTTTCCCCTTTTACAGATTAATAGAAGCAGTTAAAAGTAGCCATGCAGCAGTCTGGATGTTTTGCTATTGAGATGTTTCTTCTGACAGATACCCTAATTCATTGTTCCCTAAGTTGTGTTTTCCACAAAACACAGCTAGGGCATAAAGTCTAGCCAAGTTCTTTGTTTATAACAAGGTTTGTCTTTATACCAGTTTCCAATACTTTCATCTCCAGTTCCATCTGAAACTTCAGCAGAACGTTCTTTACTGTCCATCCTTTTATCATCTGTCTGGTCACAATCACTTAATAATTTTAAGAAGTTCCAGCCTTCACCTAGTCTTCTTTTCTTCTGAGTTGTTATCGTATTCACCCGTAATGCTCAATTTATGGCAACACAAGTTTTTCCTAGCCTGGTCCTTCAAATTCTTTCAGCCTCTACCCATTACCCAGTGCTAAAGCTACTTCCACACTCCCAGATAGCAAAAGCCCCACTTTTTTGTTCCATTTTCTTAGTCAGTTTTCTGTTGCTGTAATCAAATACCACAGACTACAAAAGAATAAAAGTTGATTTGCATCATGGTTCTGAAGGCTGGGAAGGGATGGCCACATCTGGCGTAGTCCTTCAGGTTAGTAGAAACTCTATAGAATCCCAAGGTGGTACAGGTAATCACATGGTGAGACAGAATGTCTTAACTCAGGTCTCTTCCTTTTCTTGGAAATCTATAGCCTCATTTTAATAGGATCACCCTAATGGAGTCATTTAACCTTAATTACCTCCCAATGGTCCCAACTCCAAATACCATAGTTGGGTTAAGTTTCTACCTACATAAAACATTGTAATAGGAATTAAATTTCAACATGAGTTTTGGTGGGGACATTCAAAACACAACATTGTTGTTATATACTAACTTTATATGTGAGTCATCCCTGGGTCTAATTATTTTAATTTCTTATCACCTTTTTCTGCTAATCACACTTTGGATAATATACATCATCATATTCCACATTATGCTGTCTTCCTCTAACAAGTGTTGAATGTTGTTCTGATGATTAAATTATTAGCAGACCACTTTTTTTTTTCCTGTGGAGACTAGATTTTAGGCTTTTTAATAGCAGGTCGATTTTGTTTTGCTTCTATTTCTGGGGTGCAAAATGTGTGGGTTTAATACCCAAATACTAGAGCATTCACCAATGTTTCTGCTCTCTGATTCAGGCCAAACTCCAACCTATAACTTCCTAGAACTGTGAAGTACTCCCTGCTGATGTCTTAGAATTTTGCCTCATGGATACAGGGCTTAGAGTTAGCTAAAGACTCAAAAGAAATTTTTTTTTAAGAGAGAGAGGGGGAGAGAGAGAGAGAGAGAGAGAGAGAGAGAGAGAGAGAGAGAAAGAATTTTAATATTTACTTTTTAGTTTTTGGTGGACACAACATCTTTGTTTGTATGTGGTGCTGAGGATCGAACCTGGGCCGCACACATGCCAGGCGAGCGCGCTACCACCTGAGCCACATCCCCAGCCCTCAAAAGAAATTTTTATCATAAACTTTAAAGTTCCTATTCTGTGGTCCTTGTCTCCAAGAACCTGTTCTGTGATCCTACCTGCCTTCATACCCCCATACAATGACTGTGTCTTCCTGCCAGAAAGACCACTTCTCTTTGCCTGGACTCTATATCCTTGCACTGGGGTTTGGAAGATGCTCTCGATGAGAGCAAAGGGAATATAGGGCTTACCTTGTCTTTTCCCTTCTCTCAAGGACTGTAGCTATTCTCCAGTTGCTATTCAGTGCCTACAAAGACTGCTTATATGTTGTAATGGTTAATTTGAATGGTCAACTTGATTGGATTAAGATATGCCAAGAATTAAGAGGTTTATGGGTGTGTCAATAAGGGTGTGTCCAGGAATGATGGGCATGTGGGATAGCCAACTGAAATGGAGACCTTTCTTAAGCAAAGTCCAATAGACTGATGGCTTGGATGCAATAAAAGTTGGAAGAACAAGGAAGCAGGAGCAGATGCAAGCTCATTCTTCTTGAACAGGTTCTTGATTCTGCTGTGATCTCTGAGGATATCGGACTCTCACTTCTTCACTCTTCCAAAGCGAACTCCGCCAGTGATTCTCTGGAAACTTTTGCTCGCAGACTAGGGTAGCACTGTTGATCCCTCTTTTTCTGGGGCTTCAGCTCTACTGATTCTTCTAGCTCTTTGGCCTGCAGAAAGTCATTGTGAACTATCCGGCTTCTGCTCATGTAAGCCAACCTGATAAATCCCCTTTTTATAATTATACTTCCTGTTGATTGGGTTCCTCTAGAGAACCCTGACTGATACGTATGTCTTCTATAGCTTTTAAGTATTTATAGTAAAAGGATAAGTACAATACTAGTTAATCCCAATTTGTCTTTGATAGCATAGATTTTTAAAAGTTTTTATCAAAATGGTTCTCTTCATGTGAAATCTATCACTTCTTCCAGGAATGCTGAAATAGGGAGTAGGGAGAATAGTTTATAAACTCACCGACTTTTGAGTTTTTATTTCTGGCCCTGCCAATATGATTTTTGACACCTTTCCTTTTCTTTTTTCTTCTTTCCTTTCTTTCTTTCTTCTTTCTTTGTACCAGTGATTGAAGCCAGAGGCACTTAACCACTGAACCACAACCCAGCCCTTCTTATTTTTTATTTTGAGACAGGGTTTTTCTAAGTTGCTTTGGGCCTCACTAAATTGCTGAGGCTGACTTTGAACTTGTGATTCTCCTGCCTTAGCCTCCTAGCCCACTGGGATTGCAGGCATGTGCCACCATGCCCAGCTGGGAAATATTCTTTATAAGTTCAATGACTTTTTAACTTTAAATATTAGGCATATCTTGATCTTCCATCTCCCTGACCTCTGTAGCACTTGTCATTAGTAAAAATTATGCGATTCTTAATAGTTTCTTCTTTAAATTATTTTATTTTTATGTCTCCAACTTCAATAGACTAAATTTTTATGTTTCTTCAATTCCATGTTAAAATCCAGACTCCCAAGGTGATGGTGCTGGGAAGTGGGGCCTTTGTGATGCTTTGTCCTCATGAATGGTGTGAGTGCCCTTATAAAAGAGACCCCAGATATCTTCCTTATCCTGTCTGTAGTGTGAAATTATATTGAGAGGCTTGCCCTCTGTGGGGAATGGGGCCCTCACCAGACACTGGATTTTCTGGAATCTTGAACTTTATGCTGTTGTTTGGACCTTAAGTGTTCCCTGACATCCATGTGTTAAAGGCTTGGTCCCCAGCATGATGCTATTGGAAAGCGGTGGAACCTTTAAGAAGTGGAGCCAAGTAGGAGGCCTGGAGGTCTCTGGGGTATGGCCTTGAAGGGATAATGGAACCCCAGTTTTCCTCTCTTCTGTCTTTATTTTCTTGGCCACAAAGTGAGTGGCTTTGCTTTACCATGCAGTCTTGCCAAGATGTGCTGCAGCTCCACAGGTCCAAAAGCAACGTGGCCAACTGATCACTGAGAGCTCTCTAAACTTCCAAAACTGTGTCCCCAAACAAAAAGTTAGTTCTTTATATGTATTTTATAGGTATTTGTCATAGTGATAAAAATCTGTTTAATACATTTCAGAATGTTGAGAAATAAATTTTTCTGTTATTTATAAACCATGAAGTTTATGGCATTTTGTTTTAGCAGCCTAGACATACTGCAATATTGACAGTACTTCATTAAAATCTCTAGTTCATGTTTCCTGTATATAATTAAAAGGTTTGTCTCCTGAAAACATATTCTTTTTATTCTCGTTAGCCATTCTCATTGATTTCTGTGGCTTCCACCATAGCCACTAAGTACATGACATTTTTGGCTTAGAGTTGTAGCCCTAAACTTTCTCCCAGGGATGTGACTTCAATTATCTATTTTTTTGAGGATATGGGGTTATTGAAATGGCATTGGTCTGAGCATCTCTGCTATTGTTTTGTAGAAAATTAAAAACAATTTATCTAATATCTGTGGAAATCCCTCTTTTCATCCCAAATGCTTCTCCAATGATTATCTTCTGGTAAAAGCTCTGAAAAGACAAAGACAGAATCCTATTCATCTGTGTATATTTCCTTAGTGCTTTGGAAACAGTTGGAATACATTTTATTGAATAAATATCTGTCATTCAAGTCCATTTGAAGGGACTGCTTATATTTTCAGCACAATTGACCTACTGGTCACCAACTAGATTTTGAGTGTGTAATTTTTAAGGTAATTTGAGGTGAACATTTTATTATAAACATTTAGCACAAATAAATATCTTTTAGAGAAGATTTATTAGTTTATATGAAAGATAATCAGGTTTAGGGTTTGGAAAAGCTGGTCACGTTGGGAGGCAGTAAGGTAAGCAGCAAATGAGACCTAAACTGTAGAAGGAGGTAAAGGATGAGAGGAAAGGAGTGAGGAGACGTGAAGTCTGGGTGCTGGGGAAGGATAAAGTCAGAGGGAAACCGTAAAGGCATTTTAGGTATAGGGAAATCCAATCCATGATTGGAATCTGCCTTCAGTATAGAAAACTTTTCATCACCCTCAAATCTCCAGTGAAACTAACTACATTCATGAATAGTTTGGGCAAATGTTTTGTGTTTTACTTTACTTTGATCCTTAGAATTTGGAAAAGACTATGTTTCATATCCAGACCAAAAGATCAAGGATCAGTGATATCAGGTATCAGGAGACAGATGTGGCCACAAGAATAATTTGTAGAAATCTTTAGAATATCTTATATAATCTGTGGGGATTCTAAATCATTTACCTAGATCTTGGTGGGCAGGGAGGACTTCATTTAATTCCTAAATAATGATAGCATTAAGTCTCATTTTAAAAAATCTTCAAATATACTTTTTAATTTTTCTTGGTATAGTTAAGTTCCTTGTTTTAATAAGTTTTTCATCACTGTGATGAAAAAATCTGACAAGAACAACTTAGAGGAGGAAAAGTTTATTTTGTCTTATGGTTTTGGAGATTCAGTCCTTGATTGATGATCTCCAAAGCTCTGGGACCCAGGTGAGGCAGAACATCATGGCAGAAGGGCATGGTGCAGGAAATCAGCTCAATTCATGACAGCCAGGAAACAGAAAGAAAACTCCATTCCACTGGCTAGGTACAAATTATAGATCTCAGAGGCATTCCCCCAGTGGCCTACTTCCTCCAGTCACACTCTACCTGCCTACAGTTACTACCCAAATAATCCTTATCAGTGGATTAATCCACTGATTAAGTTAAGGATATCATAATAATTTCATCTTTGAAAATTCTTGCATTGTCTCACACCTGAGCTTTTGGTGGACACTTCATATCTAAACCATAATACTCTTCAAGTGTTCTTTTCTTTTTTTTATTTCTATTTTTCCATCTCTAAAACACAGACCAGTGACTTATATGATAAAGTATACAATTGATAAGTTTGAATGAGGAAAGTAAATTCATTAATTAATTTAAGCTCTTTTCTAACTGTTTAGATTTAACAAATGATCAGATTGACTTGATTTCAAAGCATCTAAAAAGTAAAACTGAGGGGGTGGGGGTTTTTTCTATATGTTTAAACAATCAGAGATTTTAGGAAGCAACAAGATCAATAGTTCTCAGATTTTGACATACCTGAGAATGAGCTGTAGGGTTTATTAAAATGGACTTCAGGAGCTCCACACAGAGTTTCTGATTCAATAGGTCTGGGCAGGGCCAGGACTATGTTTCTAACGAGTTCCCAGGTGATGTGGTTGCTGTTGATCTGAAGACCATGCTTTGCAAACCACCAATCTAGGTGACATCATTAAGTCACACAGAATTCTCTTCACAGAAAACACTGCAGAAGCACTCTGTTCCTGAAATGTTTAAAATATCCTTCACTGCCCTATAGCATAAAAAAGCAGGAGTTACTCACATTGTGCACCCTTAGCTCTGCCACCCACTCAGGGTGACCAGAGATGAACCAAATCATCTCTGCCTTCTTTGGCTTCTTCTTATGAAAAGGTCCATGGTCACCTTCTTATTTTGCAAGCTGTTTCCAGTGTTTATAAAATGTAAATTCTTCTATGAAACTGAAAGTATGTAAACCTTTTATGAAAAGCATTATCTAAGCTCTAGTAATTCAGTTACATTTTTCCTCTAGAAACTTTTGTTATGATATTCTTATCATTAGCCAGACCTGTAAAGGTGGTTTACTGATATTGAGTCTAATTAAAGCCAGAAAGTGACCTTAGTCAATATTTCATACTTTCTGTGACTATAAGGATATCAAATGCTTCTAATTTGCACTGGGGTCTAGTCTTTGTCCTTCCACATCATATGAGAATAGGCTGCACAGGGGAATGGGGCAGTTGCCTTCTTTGTGTCCCAGGAACACTTGAGCTATTGAGTACATACACAGTAATTTGAATAAGATAGTCATCCAAAATGAGCAAGACAGTAATAACTTTCCTTTTTCATATTCTTTAGAATCAGAATGCCTTTTTGGTTTTTGTACATATTTGACTTTATGGATTTATGGATGTTACATAATTTGACAGCATAGCTTGGCAAGGCCTAACGTTAATGGTAGGCTTCTAGATATCATAATAGGTAACCAACTTGATTGTGAGCACTTCAAATTTACTGGCCATTAGTTGCTGTGCTTCTTTTTTCCATGGTTGACATTGACTGATACTGTCTAGATGAAACAATTGATTGTATTTCTTGTTCTTTCCAAGAGAAGATGTGCAACATCAGGGAGTCACTAGATGCTAAAACATTGGGGTTTTCTGCTCTGCATTCTTTTAGTTCTACATACTAGACCAACATTTGGATTCTGGTAGAAAGGAGAAAAGTGATATAGATAGCAACAGACTGAACACTTTTAATGAAAATCAAGTTACTCTTAGAATAATACTATATGTAGACATCAGTTGCCTTTCCTTGATACTACAGTATTTTAGTCAGCTTTTTTATGATCCAAAGATCTGACAAGAACAATTACAGGAGAAAAAGTTTATTTGGCTCACAGTTTCAGAGTCCTTAGACAGATGGTCAACTCCATAGCTCTGGGCTCCAGATGAGGCAGAAAATCATTGCGCAAGGATGTGACAGAGGAAAACAGTTCAGGACAAAGCAACAGGATATAGATAGAGAGCTCTGCTCACCACGGTAAAGAGATAAACCCCAAATATAAAACCCAGTAACATAACCTCCTCCAACTACACGCTAACTGTCTAAACTTACCACCCAGTTAATCCATATCAGTGGATTAAACCATTGATTAGATTACACCTCTTGTACCCTAACCATTTTGCCTCTGAAAATTCTTGCATCCTGTCACACATGAGGTTTCTGGGGACATCACATATCCAAACCATAACATATAGCAAAAGGATTTACCAGTGGGATGGCCATAGATGCCATGTTATTTAGAAAAGTCCTGCTTTATATCTGTTGTCTTGGTAAATCTACTAATATTTCTCTCTTTTGTTCCCAAGTGCTTTAGTCTGTATGGTAAACATGGTCACCTTATTTATTAGGAAGGGCAAACCACACTAAAAATACAATGTTAAGATATTTGTTGAAGAAGTAAACATTTTCTGATTTATCATATACATATTGTTTCTCAAACATTGGGATGAAAACACACATTTACTTCAAATAATTAGCCTTTGATCTGGAGTGGATGGTCCCCAAAATACACATGGATGTACAATGCGATGAAATACAAGATGAGGCCTCTGGGTGACACAGTCCTTTCATCAGTGGTGCCTCAAAATTTGTAATGAATTATTTGCATATCTGAAAAAAAATGACTAGATATCACGTTAATTGTGTTCTGAATTATTATGATTGGTCTCTAAAGTGCCAATAGATCTAGCAACTATTTTTAAAAATTTTCAGGAAATAGTAAAGAATTGTAACAGGTGATATTTATAGATGGAAGGGTCCATGATGTATGGAGGGGTGGAAAGTTTCCTAGGAAAGGAGGATTTCCCTGTAATAGTCATTACCAAATTATGCTGAAGTATAGATTCTATTTCATAATATCAATAAACATCACAAGTTTATCATAAAAATTATGTTCTGATAAGTGTTTTTGGCTTAAAGTAAATGAAATATTTAGCACCAACTTTGTTTTTAGTACTATATTTGGTCCTGGAGAACATAAAGACATAATTTAAGGTTTAGTAAAGAACCACAAAATAATTACACAAATATAAGATCTTAACAAATAGAATATAGAATCATGAGACAAAATGTCTGACTTATAAAATTTTAAAGGCATTTTAGAGGTGGCAGCTAGAATTTCCTTGTTATTTGGGACTTCAAATAATGTATGAAATGTCCATGCTTATAACACACACCAAACATTGACCCTTCAGCAGCAACCCATGCCAAGTGTATGAAAATGTTACTGCCAGATTTGCAGTGCAATTAAAGAAATGCACAATAAAGAACTTTCTTTGTATTCTCGAGTCTGTTATTCAGACTTAGGAGACATTTTCCTCATGGAATAAAGTTGCTTTTTGGATATTTGGGCACAGGGACAGAAGGGGAAAAAGAGATTGAATTATCTGATGCTCTGAGAACATTAGATGGAATGGTGATTGATATGATTGACATTAAATTATATCATTTTGAAAAAGCCAAGTGGTTATAAATTTTACAGTTTTCTTTATTAGGGTTAAGTGTTCAATTGGAGAGCATGTCAGTACATTCTGGGACATTTTAAAATCTTATTTTTTTTCCTTGGGAAGTTACTAAAATGAAGAAGGGCTTAGAACTATTGGAATCTTTGCCTGAGTCTCTGTTCATGGCAGAATGAAGTCAGTTAGCTTTGACCAAGCAAAAAACTTGGTATTGCAGAGTGGTGACCTCTGGCTTCCTCATCCTCTCCTCCTAAAAGTAGTAGTTCTTCATTTTCTACTTACCCAGTCTAAGGAGGCAAGTAGCACATTTTATAATCCAGTTGTCAAAAAGTACCAAAATAATGATTTTGCTTGAAATGTTGAAGATCTAATCCTTGAGAAAAAAGATGCCTACTTGTACAATTTTAGACAAGAGAAATAGAAAGTGGTCATTTCCTCAATCAAGGAAGCAAGCTTTCCTTGAGAAATTCAAGATGAGAAAGTTTGAGGTTTCTTTTTTTTTTTTAAAGACAAAATGTGGTCACAAGGGTGGTTCCTAACCTAACAACACTGATGTCCTTTCTAAGAAAAGGAGATTAGGACACAGACAACACAAAGGGAGGGACCATCTGCCGCAGTCTGGCTGGGCACAAATGCCGAAGTCTGGCTGGGCACACAATCACGAGCCACCACACAGCTTGTAGATTCAAACAGCAACTCTTTATTCCCGAACTCACACCAGCCGTCTACAATCACGTTCTGGGGAAATCCACGTTCTCTTCCCAAATCCACCTCCACTGGGCTTCTATCTCCAAAATATATTGTCTGAATCCCGTGAGAACTCAAGGGGAACTCAGGCAGCAGGATACGCCCTATTCCCAGCAGGAATAATCTTAAACCTTAAACCTGGAACCTAAACTGGGAACGCCCTAAACACGATTATCTTAAAACCGGGAACACCCTAATCTGCCTTGGTCCTTGAGCAAGGTCACGTACATTCAATGTCACTGCAACATGGGGTACGCTGGCAAGGAAATTGTCATACCTACTTGGCTAATGGCTCCCAGCAACCATCAAGGAGGACACAGCCACAGAAGCCTATTACTAACCCTCTTTCCTTCTAAAGTCTCAAGAAAAAGTGGAGGTATAAATACTGGAGGAAATAAAGACCAGGGGAAAGGGTGTTGACAACAGCTCCCCACGACAGGAAAAAGTCATAAAACTCAACCTGAACTCTCACCTCTTAAGCTGCACACTCCTGTGTCTGCGCTTTCCATAGCTGAGATACAGAACAATTTCAGTAGGAATTCTTGCAGGGAAATTAGGTAAAGTAGTTTCCCATTGTTTCAAAAGCAACCTACATAAAATTCAAAAGAGCATTTGGAAATACCTCTGAAGTCTTAGAGATTATGCTTCTCCATCTGTTAAAAATCTTACTCATCTATAAAGGAACAGCTGTGTATTCTCCACAAACAGAACTGATTTAAATTAAAACATAGATTAAAAAAAATCCAACATACAAATCTCACCCAGACCAATTAAAGCCGCCTCTGGAGGAGGAGGAGGATTGGCTTTGTTACAGGGAAGGCATTTTCATCAGTTTGTAGGGGTGCCACAATCAAGTATAAAACAAGGTGGCTTAAACAACAGAAGTGCATTTCTCATAGTCCTCCAGGCGAGATCAAGGGTGCCAGCAGGTTTGGCTCCTCTGAGGCCTCTCTCCTTGGCTTACAGATGGCAGCAATTCTCACTGTGTCCCTTGGCTATGTTGTATGTATGTCCTCATCTCTTCTTATAAGGACACTAGTTCTATTGGACTAGGTTCCACCAACATGATGTCATTTTATCTTAATTACCTCTTTAAAGGGCCCATCTCCAAATGCAGTCCACATTCTCAGGCACTTGTTGTTAGGGCTTCATCATGTAAATTTGGATGGAAACAGTTGAGCTCATAACATCATACTTAGATTTGAAGTCCTACTTTAGAGGGCCTCTGGGCTGCTTAAAGGCATTGTACACCTGAGAATATTTAGTAAATCTTCACGTGGTTTATAATTTTCCTAATAACAGGCTGAGTCTTGAAGGTAGTCTCTGAAGTCAAAAGCCTCAGCTTCTGCAGAGCAGTAAGGGAGGCTAGAAATGTACTGAATTTTTCAATAGCAAAATTATTTGTCTTATAGCTACTGGTAGCTATAAGAATTTAGGTGAGTAATTTAACCATTCAAAGCTCTACTTTTCTTATTCGAGCAATAATGCCTCATAGGTTATTTTATAGGCTGTGATAACATTTGAAATGATTAATATAGTGACTGATAGATAGCAGAACTGAAATATTAGTAAAAACAGGATTCTGGTCTTTTCCCTGCCGCTTATCAATTGTGCATCTGTATCATTTTTCTATTGCTGTATAACACATTACCACAAATCCAGTGGCTTAAAATTGCAGTAATTTATCATGCTGTAGTTCTGGAAGTCAGAAGTCTGATTCAGGTCTCAGTAGGATGATATTAATGTTGGCAGAGCTGCGTTCCTTTCTGGGGGGATCCAGGAGCTGTTTCCTGTTTCCTGGCTTCTAGGGACCACTCGCCATTTTTTGGTTCATGATCCGCTTCCTCTGTCTTCAAAGCTAACAACTGTGGGTCTAGTTCTTGTTTCTCTGACTCTACCTTGGTCATTGTCACATAGCCAGGAAACTTTCTCTGATGTTAAGTATCCACGTGGTTAGATTGAATTCCGTTTAACAATCCAGGTTAATGTTCTCATCTTGAGGTTCTCAGCACAATCACATCTACAAAGTCTTCTTTGCCAAGGATGGTGGCAAAGTCGCAGGCTCACAATAATGGGGCCGTTGCTCTGCCTACCACAGTCTCTTGGACACATTTTTCTGAGCCAATTCTTTAACAGTAAAATGGACACCTCCCTTGAGAGGCTTATTGTGAAAATTTGTTTCCTATTTGAGAATAATAGTACTATAATGAATAAAATATCTTTCCTCTACAGCCAAATGAGAAAAGAAGACTGATTATCAAAGCCATTCATAGAAATTCTATCAATTCTCCTTACATAATGCTGATTTCTTACCTTTACTTTTTCTTTTTTTCCTTCTGTCCCTGACTGACCCTAGCCCTACTGATTCCCTTTTACTCTGGTGATAGTACTTTCTTATCTTCCAACTTCAAGTCCCTGTTCCTACTTTATCCTTGTACCACAAAGGCTACCACATCATTTATATGATTAGAATGTCTCATTTTCCAACTATTCTCCAAACAAAAACCTGAAAGTTGGACATGATCCATGTCTATTTAATATTAACCTCGATACTGAGCTTTACACTAGATCCCAAGATTCTGAAAGCCTTAATTTACTGAGCTGATTCTAAGATAAACTGATGAAGTAGTCAGGAGAACACATGACTTTTTCCCTTGGTATGTTTCTCTTCTCCAATCAGTATGCGGAGGCCAGTGCTCCTAGGTGCATGGGAGATAAAGGAATATAAGGCACATGTTCTACTTTAATCTGTTATATCCATACACTATAAAGCAGTACTTTAAAATTTGGATTTTAAAATAAAATATATTTGATTAGCTCTTGGTTTGTTATTTACTAGCTGAGTGACCTTGTGAAATTTTTACTTTATTTAAACCTTTATTCATATATCGAACATAGTAACATCAAACCTATAGGCTATAGGCTTCATTGGGTATTAAATTAAATAAGGCAAGAAAAAAATTAATCACAATGTTTAATACTATAGTAAGGAATCAATATTTTATTAACTTTTGTTATATTTTATTTTCAGTGTCCCAGATGGTTGCTCAGTAGAAAATGGGAAAAGAAAGCAACATTAATTTGTAATGATTAATGAAAATAAGTCTTTCCTTTCTTATATGAAGATTCAAAGGCATTTATTGGAAGGAAATATGGTGAGCCCATTAAAAGTTGTAAACATTTCTCAGATGAAAACTTTCCCTTCCCAACAAAAATGATCTTGGCTTTTCTCTATCAGTTTCTTCCTCTTTACTGTTCATTGAAATAAATTTCTGTCACTTTTAGATTTATCCTTTGAGTTTTAATAATGTACAATCTGGAAAAATGGTTGGATGGAGAAGAGGAAAGGGTGGGAAAGTATTTTCTGTACTATTGGATCAAAAATGTTCATTTGGCTGACCACAGATTTGGTGTGAAGACTTAACTGGCTTTGCTGGGCATGTTGATGCACGCCTGTAATCCCAGAGGCTAAGGCAGGAAGATTGCAAGTTCAAAGCCAGCCTCTGCAACAGTGAGGCACTAAGCAACTTAATGAGACCCTATCTCTAAATGGAATACAAAATAGGGCTGGGGATGTGGCTCAGTGGTTGAGTGCCCTTGGGTTCAATACCCAGTACCTTCCCTCCTCCCACCAAAAAAAATAAAAAATAAAGATTTAACTGGCTTTCATTTGTGATTCTAGAATCAATGCCTCATTCTGTAAAATAGAATGAATTGGGGCAAGACAGAACAGATGGTTTTTGTAAGGTGGGAATAAGAAAACTGAACAAGAAAAAAAGCACATTGGTAAACATCAGATTACTACAGGTGACTTCTCTTATAAAAGTTGAAGTAGAGGGGACTTCTTACTTTGCTGTTTGAGGTAGACTTAGTTGTTTCTGATTGGTTTCTGTAAATATACTGTTTTCAAGTAAAATTGCTTTAAATTTTCAGTTTGATTAAATGGCATTTAGCATAAGGGACTCCATTTTGATTTGTTCTGGTCTGGTGGGGCCTAGTATAAGAGGCATTCACAACAATACACTCTCATAAACATTTTAACAGAGTTTAAAAAAAAGGGAGGGTATGTTAGTCAGCTTTGCATCTCTGTAACAAATATACCAGATAAGAACAACTTAGAGGAGGAAAAGTTTAATTTGGCTCACAGTTTCAGAGGTTCAGTCCATGGTCAGCTGACTCCATTGCTCTGGGCCCAATGTGGGACACAACAGCATGGCAGAAGGGCATGGCAAAGGAGTGCTGCTTCACTATCATAGCTAGGAATCAAGCTTGAGTGCAAGGAGCCAGGGGTAACATGATCCCCAAGGACACTGTTATGGTTTACATGTGGTATCCCCCAAAAGCTCACATGGGAGACAATGCAAGAAGGTTCAGAGGAGAAATGATTGGGTTGTAAGAGTCTTAACCAAATCAATGAATTAATCCCCTGATAAGGATTAACTGAGTGGTAACTGAAGTGGTAGGGTATGGCTGGAGGAGGTGAGAATTGAGGTGTGGCTTGGGGGTATTTATTTGTATCTGGTCAGTGGAGTCTCTCTCTTTCTGCTTCCTAAACACCATGTGATCTGCTTTCTTTTGCCACACACTCCGCCATGATGCTCAGCCTCATCTCAAGCCCCAAGGAATGGAGATTGCTGTCTATGGATGGGGACCTCTGAAACCATGAGCCCCTAAATAAGCCTTTCTTTCTTTCTTTACAATTGTTCTGGTCAGATCCTGTATCATAGCAATGAAAAAGCTGACTAAAACAACACTCCTCCAGTCACCTACTTCCTCTAGCCATGCCCCATCTTCCTATAGTTACCACCTATTATCCATTCAAATTATGAATCCAATGAATGGATTAATCCACAGATTAGGTTACAGCTCTCATATTCTAATTACTCAACCTTTGAACATTTGTCTCACATGTGAGTTTTCCAGGAGACACCTCATATCTAAACCATAAGGGGACTAAAAAACAGGTGTGAACTATGTGTTTACTTCAATTTATTAAGAAATGGAATAAAGAGATTATTATTTTGAATGTAGGTTTTACTTATGAAAGTATTTATTTTCTTCACAGCTCTGAATTTGGACCACATGCATCATAGCCTTAATAGCATTATACCAAGACAGGCTGGGGTCATCAAATAACAATGCTAAGTTTTGGATGTAGTTTGTGTGTGTCTCCCCAAGGTTCACATGCTTGGAGCTTGGTCCTCAGCATGGTAATATTGAAAAGGGGAAACCTTTAAAAGGTGGAGCATAATGCAAGGTATTTAGGTCATAGGTGACCATCTTCTAAAGGAATTAATACTGGTCTCATGGAGTGAGTAGTTCTTACAAAAATGTGTGGTTATAAAAAGAGTAAACCTCTCCCTAAATCTCTATGGCTCCCTGTCTCATGTTATCTTTTCCATTATCATATAATTTCATCATGATGCTATCATAATGTTGTGATATGGTTTGAAGGGCTGGTATCATGTTCTTGAATCTCCAGACTTGTGAATTAAATAATCATTTTTCTTTATAAAATACCCAGCGTCAGGTTTTGTATTATAGTAAGAGACTATGACTAAGATAAGCAGATATTGAAAAAGAGAGAGAGAGGAAGGGAGGGAGGGAGGGAGGGAGAGAGAGAGAAAGAGAGAGAGAGAAACACAGAGAGAAAAAGAAGTAGAAATAAAGAATGGATATAAATAATGAAAGGGAGGGAGACTGCAGACAAACTGTTAATTTAAAAATTCTGACTGAAGTAGAGCCCTGCAATATGGGTTGTTTGTATCCAAATTCAACTACTCAAAGTTCACATTTAAGTCCCATTTTAGGCAAGGCAATACCACAGATCAATTTGCTAACCTCAGATTTTAAAAGTCTTAACAAGAAGCTTATTTTAGGTCCTATGGATACAATAACTGGCTTTACTAACTTCACATTTTTAAGCTGGTGGTTTTGGCTCTGGGTAGTCACAGCTAGAATCAGGGATCAAAACCAAGCCTTGATTGTGACTGAGTAAATGCTAGGATGTTAAATAACAAGCAACATTTTCATCTTGGACAAAGATCACAGATTACATGATCCTGAAATTTAAAGTCTGGCTCTGCCTTTGGGCTATAATTCTAATGCTGGTATGGCATCCCATTTTGTTCTCACTCCTTTCTGGAAACAAGAGCAATTTTCATCCAGAAATGAATCTTGTGTCCAGGTAGCTGATGTCTCATATTTATGGGCAGATGCTGGTTTTATTTATTTATTTTTAGTTTTTTAGTTATTAGTCACATCCTCTGAAGCTTATTTATACGGAAGATAGGAACTATGGTAACTGAACATTAGAACAATAACTCTTGCACTTTCATATAATACAACAAAGTGTGGCTGAGTGCCACAATTCAGGCTACAGAAACCAAAGTCAAAACAAGGCATGTGTGGCTTTTCCAATTAAATGCATGATTATCTGGTTCAAGAGAACAACAAAGACAGAAATCACCACAATGCAAGTCAGAAAGAAGTCATTAAACTAATCTATGAGTGTAAAGGAGAAAAAAAATAAAGGTCAGGAGAAGGGTCATTTAAAAAGTGATGTTTAACCTGAATCTTCAAGTTAGGTAGCATTCATTTTTAAAAATGTTTTTATTAGTGCATTAAAGTTCTACGTAGTAGTGGGGTTCATTTTGACATAATCATACAGGGCATGCATTTTAATACCATCTATAGCTATTTTCTTATCCTAAAATTATACATGTGCAAGTCACTGGGAAAAGACCAAAACTAGCCCTCTGTAATCTAGTAAAAGATTACCACACTGGCATTTTATTCTTTCAGTATTTATTCTTTTTATGCATGTTTTTTATTTGAGATTTATTTCATAATTTGTATCCTATTATGCTTCTTAAAGAATCTCATAAGCACTGTCCAATATTTAAATTTTTTAAAAAATAATATTGCAATGTTTATATAACACTTATTTACCTAGACTATGTCTTTTAACAAACCCCTTATCACTGAATGTGTGTTCTATTTTTTTTCTTTGTTTGGTTTTTGTTGTTATGGGAATACCTTTAATATGAAGTGTTCACTGCATTATTTTATTTCTTTAAAATAGTTTTCTAAAAATGAACTTGGGTAGAAACACTTGAGTCTATAAAGGCACAGATTTAGAAATAGTGTTCTAGGCACAGGTAATAGAATAATCACTGCCAGGCTATTTCCCTAATCATAAAAATAGCACAATTCATAATAGCTAAACTGTAGAGCCAACGTAGATGCCCTTCAGTGGATGAATGGATAAAAAAAGTGGCATATATACACAATGGAATTTTACTCAGCACTAAAAGAGAATAAAATCATGGCATTTGAAGGTAAATGGATGGCATTGGATAAGATAATACTAAGTGAAGTTAGCCAATCCCTAAAAAATAAATGCCAAATGTTTTCTCTGATATAAGGAGGCTGACTCATAGTGGAGTAGGGAGGGGGAGCAAGGGAGAATTAAATGAATTCTAGATAGAAAAGAGGGGTGGGAGGGAAAGGGAGGGGGCAGGGGATTAGCAAGGATGGTGGAATTTGATGGACATCATTATCCAAAGTACATGTATGAAGACACGAAGTGGGTGTGAACATACTTTATATATAAACAGATATGAAAAATTGTGGTATATATGTGTAATAAGAATTGTAATGCAAAAAAACACAAAGTACATGTATAAAGGCATGAGTTGGCATGAACATACTCTATATACAAAGAGATGAAAAATTGTACTCTATATGTGTAATAAGAATTGCAATACATCTGCTGTCGTGTATTTAAAAAATAAAATCAATAAAACTAAAAAAATAGTTTTGAAATAACAAATATCATCCAGGAAGATGATTTTAAATATAGAGATGATTTTCCCATGAAGCATCATTGAGGTTGTTTGGCTGGTTTTCTATCTACAGCTGCTGGGAGAAGCTGACCTCTTTAGAAATTAGTCAGAAATTAGTGTATTAATCTCCTTCCCCTTATACCTTCAATGTGGTTATGCTTAATTGAAATAAGGATTTACCATTAAAGGAATCTGACAAGTTAATGCCAAGGTTATTTAAAAGAAATATCTGTTCTGGAATACAAAATAGAAAGAAGACTAAGGAGACTTTGGCATTCTCAAATGAATGATGGTGGCCAGAGTTCTTTATACCTTTTTTTAGTTAAACAGGTATATGAGTATGAAGTTGAAGAAGAGAAGCTTTGTTTTAAACTTAATTTCATTCCACCTCTAGGATCTATACTGATTACCCATATATTTCATCAAACCTCTTCTAAATTCAAGAGCCTTGGAGAATTCTGGCTGTGGCATGGGAATGTGAAGGTTTGTTGGATGGCCAAAAAATGCTACAATTTAGAGATGATTCCAATCCTATTAAGAACCATAAGTTTTTCAGAAAATAGGGTTGACAAAGGTTTCTCTTTCTGTCTCTTTGGCTCTACTGCAGAAGCGGTCACACTCTGATGTCCATAATCATCACCTAGCTTGTTATAGTGCCAGTTTCCAGATTTCACATCTGAATATTCTGATTTAGTGGTTCTGGAGTGAAACTGGGATTCAAATATTATACAAGCTTTCCAGATGGCTATTGAAAATGTTCCATGGACTGTATTTTGAGACACATTGCCACAGGAAACAGAGCAGCCAGTGGCAACAGAACCAAGAGGAAGTCTTATGGTCCTCTGGCCATATATAAGCTTGGAGTAGAGATGGGATACAATGATTTACTCTTAGTGTCTTCCCAAAAGATTTTATCCAACATGGTCTAGTCCTCTGTAATCTAGTAAAAGATTACCACACTGGCAATAAGGACTACTTATTCATAGGTTCAGTTTTTCCACCTTACTCTTTGGTAAGGACACAATCTGCCACATGGAGGAAACACCTGGCAGGTTTGCAGTGTGGTGTATAACCTAGTTTTATGCTAAGCAGCATTCAGAGACAGCAGTATGGTTTGTGGTTTATGGTTGGTGCCTAGTAATTATAGTGGGTGGAAGAAGAGTTTTATTTTGTTTTAATTGCACATAGTGTTTTATGATCACAATCAGATCATTTAGCAGCATTATATATTTGTCTAGCATAATTTCTGTTCTCCACTTTAACTGTGATTTAATGGATTGTTTATAGCCAAGGTGGTAGCTAAAGACAGGATGTTGATTCACTGTTAATTTATGTCAACTGGGAAGATTACCAAACAAGCATGTTTCTTGTTTGCTTATTTGTCATTGTCTGTGAAAAATAGAGCTTCCCCTGCCTTGTTCTCACCTATTCTTTGATTGTATGGCTTTTCTAACCAAAATAGCTTTCATTTGGTACACACTTGGATGCATAATATTTATTACTGCTAGAATTTAGAGTAATAAATTTAAACTAGCAAATTAGAGACCTACTTTTTAGCAAAAAGTCAAAATAGATGTGAAATGTTCCAATCTTCTCTGGAAAAGTGGTTTTAATAAATGTGTAGCTAATTAAATCTTAATTAGCTTATTCATCTACTAGCATTTTAATATTTTAATATTTATATTTTTCCCAAGGTCCTAATGGGTTTAATGGAAAAATTAAAAAACTGAGTTTTACAATTCAAGTTGTAAGTGATATCATTGGGCTTCGGGATGAAAGCTAAGCAGATAAATTGAAACTGGATCCCAATTTTCTTGAGAGAAATGAAGAACTAGTATATCACTAATTTTGTTGAAGAACCTGAATTTATTATATGTTCGTGCTGCATTTTCATACAATGTAAATATAGCAGTAGACAAGAATTGCTTTTAGCTGTGTATGGTGGCACACGGCTATAATCCTAGCAGCTTGGGAGGCCTGAGGCAGGAGGATGACAAGTTCAAATCCAGCCTCAGCAACTTAGGGAAGCCCTGAGCAACTTAGTGAGACCCTGTCTGAAAAATAAAAATGGGTTGTGGATGTGGTTCAATGGTTACACACCCTTGGGTTCCATCCCTGGAATCCATCCCCTGCCCCCGCCACTGCCAAAAAAAGAATTGCTATTTAATCTACAAAATATGCCCTGATTTTATGTTGGCACTAAAAAAACAAGAATGTGGCATCACTTTCTGCTGTGGATATAGTCTGAAAAATGTGTTTGCAAGTTGAATTTTTGTAAAGATCATGTGTTCAGTTTTCTGGAAGTATTCAATTTTTAAGAGTAATTCTCTAGTAATCATTTTTAAAATAAAGTTAGAAATTCTTCTTATAAATTCAAATTTTAATGGAAAACTTTTAAACAGTATGGTATAACAGGGCCAGGTGTGCCGCAGTCTGGCTGGGCACAAAATCAGGAGCCACTCAAGCAGGAACAAACTTTATTTCCAAAACTCCCGTGAATGCCATGCACGCGGCCTTCTCCCAGGACACACTACACCAACAGGAAATCCCTCCTCCGGAATTCCCTCCTACCATACTTCCCCAACCAATGGGAACTCTCCAGGAGTCCCAAGAGAGCTCCAAAGTAGCAGGCCTAGGCGGACAGCAGGGGTCTAATCTCCAATTGAATGCACATCTTAACATAATCATTATCATCTCAATGGCTTGCTGGGGTCACCTTTCAACCAAAAATGCCATGCATCATTCCTACTTGGCTATGGCTCTCAGCACAGGTGCATATAACCTAGCCATCAAGAGACCTGCATCCCAATTCTGTCACTATTTCATTATATTGTTGTAGAATTCAGAGAATTGTATTATGTGATTTCTAAGAATACTGTAAAATTCCCAGATTCAAATTTAAAATTTTTAGTGACTGGATTTGTTTAAAATAAAAGATTATGTCTCAGTGTATGGTATAATAGTCTAAAGTTGCACCAGCAAGTGCGGTAACTACTAGCCACACATAGGAGCACTTGAAATATGCATGGTTGAAATTGAAATGTGTTTTAAGAATGAAGTACACATTGGATTTCAAAAATTTGATGCAAAGTAATGTGAAATAGCTCATGAATTAATAATTTTTATACTTCTTATGTTTTGTAATGATAATATTTTGAGATAGTAAGTTAAATAAAACATACTAAAATAAATTCACTGTTTCTTTTATTTTCTAATGTAGACATTTTAAATTTAATTTTTTTTTTTTTTGTGGTACTAGGGATTGAACCCAGGGCCTTATGTATGCTTGGTAAGCACTCTACAAACTGACCTATATACCCAGCCCCTAAATTTAAGTAATTTAAATTTAAGCAGTTAATAGTCATTTGATGGTCTAATAGAAAATTTTAATTTCCATACATGGCTTATGTTATTGGTGTAGAGCAGCAGCATTCTAAATGGACAGCACATGGTACAAAAGAAACTTCCTGAGGACCAGATAATTCTCCATATCTGGTATTTTTCAAGAAAAACCTTCATGATGTGGAAGAGATTATCATCATTTTCTGTTGCTTACCAGAATACCTGAAATTGGGTAATTTATGAATAAAAGAGATTTATTTAGCTCACAGTTTTGAGGGCTGAAAACTCAAGATAAGGTAGCCCTATCTGTTCAGCCTCTGGTGAGGTCCTTCTGACCAAATCCCAGTATGGCAGATGGCATCATGGGGGAGTGTGTGAAAGGATTTCATGGCTAAACAAGGAGCAAGAGAGATACAGGGGCCAGGTTCTGTCTCTCTCTCTTTACAACAACTTACTTTTTCAGGGACTAAACTGGGTCCCCTGAGAAATATAAATCCCTTCTGAGGTGCTCCACCAATGACCTAATGACCTTTCATTAGGTCTCACCTCTTAAAGGTTCCAGCACCTCTCTATATTGCCACACGGAGGATTTAGCCTCCATGAACCTCTGGAGATATACTCAAACCATGTCCAAATCATAGCAGAGACCCTTTGAAGATAAGATGAAAGTATTATCCCCAAAACATAGTTCATAGTCCACTAGTCCTGCAAGAGGCACCACCATAGTCAAGTAAGTATAGGCAATACTATACTAACTGAGCCCCTCTTACTGACAACATTCATTAACCTAGTGAAGTCAAAGTTTAGAAACTTGCTTTACTTGAGTCAATCCAATCCTTTCCAAATTTATTTGAGAAAGAATCTTGTCTTTCCCTATCACCGCACCACCTTTTATTTTTTAATAGTAAAATAAAAAATAAGAAAGTCACTAAGACAAATGCTGGTGAATTAGATAATCATTATTTCCCATTTTTTCTGTTGTTTGTTTATGGGCAGTACATAGGAATATATCTGAGGGGTTAGGTGTGCTTGCTTTGTTTATGTATGCTTCTATGCTAAAACCTTCCTATTATGCATAAAATGTTTTCCTTAATGTTCCTAGGATATTTGAAATATTGCCAGCTAGATGTGTTTATTTTAAATCCCTAATTTGACTTATACTGCTAAGAAGATTTATAGTCAGGGGTTCAAGGAAGGGCTAACAGAATATGTGGAATAGATACAGAAGAACAGGTGAGGAAATGTTGACAGGATATTTGCACTTTCTGAAATGTTATGTTTAGTATATTCCCCAAAGAAATATGCTGCTATGTATGGTTTCAATAGGCTCCCATGGACTGGCAGGGACGCTCAGATATGATTTACAACTTTGCTTTCCAGGGAAACTGCATCCAGCATTCCAATTCAGCAGTGAATGTTCGGAGCATAAATTTTAAGTTGAACACTACTGGTACAAAGATTGACTCCAAAGCCCAGGAAGTAGATGCAATCCGCATCCTTTATTTGTTTCAATGAACTATCTTGCTTTTGGTGGTAAGCCTTTTACTTCCCCAAACTCAGAGAAGATGGAGATAATGATAGAACAAAATTTTCCATGACAATGTTCATAGGATCTCACAAATCATAAAGGAATATTAAGAAGCCCTCATCAAGAATTTCCCTAGAGAACCACAAGAGAAGGAAGATGGTGGCGAGGGGAGTGCAATGCCCCCGTGTGCTGCTTCACTGTGTGGGAGTATGACAAGTCAGGACGGCTAAAGGCTATCTTGTTAGGAATTTCCAGCAATAGTGGGGTGCTCCGGAACCTGGAGGAAGGATTTCCATCGCACGAGGATCGGCTACGGGGACTCAAACGCGAGAGGTTTGTCGCACGGAGGGTAACACTGCTTATTCAGCAAATCGCCCTGCGGCTAGAGTCTGCAGTGCGCGCTGGGAAACAAGGAGATAGCGACGCAGGGATACAGCGCTGCAGTTTCTGCCAGCCGTGCAGGCACCATACTCAGGGCTGAATTCTGGGTTCGAGACGGGGGAAGGAAGCGGTCCATCTCGGTTCTCCACACCGGTCAGACCACAGAGGAGGCCAGCAGCCACCATGTTGGAAAGCTGACGTCACCATCCCTGTTTTCGACTGACCGCAGCTCATTCAGCCATAGAACAGGTAATTTCAGGCTGCCATTCGCCTGCGGCTTGCAGACAGATTGCTAGGGTTCAGTGCATGGGTGCTTCTTAGAACCTGATCTTATCGGAGCGAACACCGAGCGCGGGGCGGCCGAGTTCCGGCTCCCGGAACCGCCCTGGCCCAGGGCTGCGGAGCCTGCGGAGGCTGCTTCTTGGACCCTGCTCCTATCAGAGCATACACCAAGCACTAAGCGGCCGAATTCCTGCTCCCGGTACTGAGCCCGCGGGGACTGCTTCTTGGAGCCTACCCTTATAGGAGCTTACACCGAGCACGGAGCGGCTCCTGGAACTTCCCTGGCCCGGGGCTAGGAGCCCGCGGAAACTGCTTCTCGGTCCGGGTCCTGCTGAGGGCCAGTCAGGACTCACCCATTGCTTTGGTTGCCCGGCAAGGGGAACGAAATGCTGCCATTCGCATAGGATACCAACATGGCAGAGATCTGATGTCATCAGAAAGCGGCGGAGGAGAGAACTTCATCAATACCAGCGGCGACAGAAACAGTTGGTCTCCTGGTAGGGGGGGTGAGGCACAGACACCCGAGTCTCCTCAATTTGTCGTCGAGCCAGAGGGGAGGAGCCGGGCCGCTGACAGCGCCTGGAGCAGGCCCAGCGGCTTGCCAGCGTGGTGACCGCGTGACCCCAATTGGAGAGGGGGCGGAGCGGAGCCGCCACCCGCACCCGCAAGGTGGGCAGACCTGCGACCCAGTGGTACATGGGCGTGGTAGGAGGGGCAGGGCAGAGCCTCCGTTCGCGCTTGCAAGGTAAACAGACCTGTGACAGCCTGGCGGGTCAGGCCCAGTGGCCTGCCAGTGTGGTACACACGTCACCCCAACTGGAGTAGGGGCAGAGCAGATCCTTCTCCCACGCCCGGATCAGGCCCTGCCGGTGTGGTGGCCACGTGACCACAATTGGAGTGGGGGCGGACCGGAACCGCCACCCGTGCCCGCAGGGTGAGCAGACCTGTGACCAACCTGCAGTTCAGGCCCAGGGGTCCGCAGGCGTGGTAGGAGGGGCAGGGCAGATCCGCCGCCCGCGCCTCCAAGGTAGGCAGACCTGCAACAGACCGGCGGATCAGGCCCAGGAGCCTGCCGGCGTGGTATACACACCACCCTAATTGGAGTAGGGGCAGAGCAGAGTCGCCGCCTGTGCCAGGAACAGGCCCAGCGTCCTGCAGGTGGGGTAGTCACGACACCCCAATTGGAGTAGGGGCAGAGCAGAGCCTCCACCCGTGCCCAAAAGGTGGGCAGATCTGCGACCGACCAGCGGGACAGGCCCAGTGGCCTGCCGGTACGACAGACACGTCACCCCATTTGGAGTAGGGGCAGAGTAGAGACGCCGCCCGCGCCTGCAGGGTAGGCAAACCTGCAACCGACCAGCGTATCAGGCCCGGTGGCCTGCCGGCGTGGTACACTCGTCACCCCAATTGGAGTAGGGGCAGAACAGAGCCGCCGCCAGTGCCCAGAACAGGCCCAGTGACCTGCCGGCGGGGTAGCCACGACACCCCAATTGGAATAAGGAGAGAGCAGAGCCGCCGCCCGCGCCTGCAGGAAAGATACGCAAGCAGTATGAAAAGACAAGGAAAGAAAGGACCACAAGCAAGGCAGGTCAACGCAACTTTAGAAGAGGTAACAGCTGCAGCAGATGGAATGTCAGATAAAGAATTCAGGATATACATGCTTCAGACGATCTGGAGTATCAAGGAAGACATTAAACAGCAAAATCAGACAATGAAAGATCACTTTGACAACGAATTACGCAAACAAATCCAGGAAGCAAAGGATCAAATATACAGGGAGATAGAGGTTATAAAAAACAAACAAACAGAAATCCTAGAAATGCAGGAAGCAATAAACCAACTTAAAAACTCAATGGAGAATACTACCAGCAGAGTAGAACACTTAGAAGATAGAACATCAGACAATGAAGACAAAGTATTTCAACTGGAAAAGAACATAGACAGCTCAGCAAGACTGTTAAGAAACCATGAGCAGAACATCCAAGAAACATGGGATAACTTTAAGAGACCAAACTTAAGAGTCATTGGGATACAGGAAGGTACAGAGCTCCAAACCAAAGGAATGAGCAGTCTATTCAATGAAATAATACGAGAAAACTTCCCAGACTTGAAGAATGAGACAGAATCCCAAATCCTAGAAGCCTACAGGACGCCGAATGTGCAAAATCATAAGAGATCTACACCTAGACACATTATAATGAAGATGCCCAACATACAGAATAAGGAGAGAATTTTAAAAGCTACAAGAGAAAGGAAGCAGATTACATTTAGGGGTAAGCCAATCAGGATAACAGCTGATCTTTCAACACAGACTCTGAAAGCTAGAAGATCCTGGAATAACATATTTCAAACACTTAAAAAAAATGGGTTCCAACCAAAAATTGTGTATCCAGCGAAATTAAGCTTCAGGATGGAAGATGAAATTAAAACCTTCCACGATAAACAAAAGTTTAAAGAATTCGCAGCTAGAAAACCATCTCTTCAAAACATCCTTGGCAAAACATTACAGGAAGAGGAAATGGAAAATAACAATGAAAACCAACAGTGGGAGGTAGGACAGTAAAGGGGGGGGGGGGAATAATCAAAGAGGAAAACAAACCATGTTTAGTAACAGAAATAAACAAATATGGCTGGAAGAACAACCCATATCTCAATAATAACCCTAAATGTTAATGGCTTAAACTCACCAATTAAGAGACACAGGCTAGTAGAATGGATCACAAAACAAGACCCAACAATATGCTCCCTACAGGAGACGCATTTGATAGGAAAAGACATACATAGGCTGAAGGTGAAAGGTTGGGAAAAATCATATCACTCATATGGACTTCGGAAACAAGCAGGAGTGTCCATACTCATATCAAATAAAATAGATTTCAAGCCAAAGTTAATCAAAAGGGACAAAGAGGGACACTACATACTGCTTAAGGGAACCATACACCAACAAGACATAACAATCATAAATATTTATTCCCCAAACAATGGTGCAGCTATGTTCGTCAAACAAACTCTTCTCAAGTTCAAGAGTCTAATAGACCACCATACCATAATCATGGGAGACTTCAACACACCTCTCTCGCCACTGGACAGATCTTCCAAACAAAAGTTGAATAAGGAAACTATAGAACTCAATAACACAATTAATAACCTAGACCTAATTGACATATATAGAGTATACCACCCAACATCAAGCAGTTACACTTTTTTCTCAGCAGCACATGGATCCTTCTCAAAAATAGATCATATATTATGTCACAGGGCAACTCTTAGACAATATAAAGGAGTAGAGATAATACCATGCATCTTATCTGATCATAATGGAATGAAACTGAAAATCAACGATAAAAGAAGGAAGGAAAAAGCATACATCACTTGGAGAATGAACAATAGGTTACTGAATGATCAATGGGTTATAGAAGACATCAAAGAGGAAATTAAAAAATTCTTAGAGATAAATGAAAACACAGACACAACATATCGGAATCTATGGGACACATTGAAAGCAGTTCTAAGAGGAAAATTCGTTGCTTGGAGTTCATTCCTTAAAAAAAGAAAAAACCAACAAATAAATGATCTCATACTTCATCTCAAAATCCTTGAAAAAGAAGAGCAAAACAACAGCAAAAGAAGTAGAAGGCAAGAAATAATTAAAATCAGAGCTGAAATTAATGAAATCGAAACAAAAGAAACAATTGAAAAAATTGACAAAACTAAAAGTTGGTTCTTTGAAAAAATAAACAAAATCGACAGACCCTTAGCCATGCTAGCGAAGAGAAGAAGAGAGAGAACTCAAATTACTAGCATACGGGATGAAAAAGGCAATATCACAACAGACACTTCAGAAATACAGAAGATAATCAAAAACTATTTTGAATCCTTATACTCCAATAAATTAGAAGATAGTGAAGGCATAGATAAATTTCTTAAGTCATATGATCTGCCCAGATTGAGTCAGGAGGATATAGAAAACCTAAACAGACCAATATCAATTGAGGAAATAGAAGAAACCATCAAAAGACTACCAACTAAGAAAAGCCCAGGACCGGATGGGTATACAGCAGAAGTTTACAAAACCTTTAAAGAAGAATTAATACCAATACTTTTCAAGCTACTTCAGGAAATAGAAAAAGAGGGAGAACTTCCAAATTCATTCTATGAGGCCAACATCACCCTGATACCTAAACCAGACAAAGACACTTCAAAGAAAGAAAACTACAGACCAATATCTCTAATGAACCTAGATGCAAAAATCCTCAATAAAATTCTGGCGAATCGGATACAAAAACATATCAAAAAATTGTACACCATGATCAAGTAGGATTCATCCCTGGGATGCAAGGCTGGTTCAATATACGGAAATCAATAAATGTTATTCACCACATCAATAGACTTAAAAATAAGAACCATATGATCATCTCGATAGATGCGGAAAAAGCATTCGACAAAGTACAGCATCCCTTTATGTTCAAAACTCTAGAAAAACTAGGGATAACAGGAACATACCTCAATATTGTAAAAGCAATCTATGCTAAGCCTCAGGCTAGCATCATTCTGAATGGAGAAAAACTGAAGGCATTCCCTCTAAAATCTGGAACAAGACAGGGATGCCCTCTCTCTCCACTTCTGTTCAACATAGTTCTCGAAACACTGGCCAGAGCAATTAGACAGACGAAAGAAATTAAAGGCATCAAAATAGGAAAAGAAGAACTTAAATTATCACTATTTGCAGATGATATGATTCTATACCTAGCAGACCCAAAAGGCTCTACAAAGAAACTATTAGAGCTAATAAATGAATTCAGCAAAGTGGCAGGATATAAAATCAACACGCATAAATCAAAGGCATTCCTGTATATCAGCGACAAATCCTCTGAAATGGAAATGAGGACAACCACTCCATTCACAATATCTTCAAAAAAAATAAAATACTTGGGAATCAACCTAACAAAAGAGGTGAAAGACTTATACAATGAAAACTACAGAACCCTAAAGAGAGAAATAGAAGAAGATCTTAGAAGATGGAAAAATATACCCTGTTCATGGATAGGCAGAACCAACATCATCAAAATGGCGATATTACCAAAAGTTCTCTATAGGTTTAATGCAATGCCAATCAAAATCCCAACGGCATTTCTTGTAGAAACAGAGAAAGCAATCATGAAATTCATATGGAAAAACAAAAGACCCAGAATAGCAAAAACAATGCTAAGCAGGAAGTGTGAATCAGGCGGTATAGCGATACCAGACTTCAAACTATACTACAGAGCAATAGTAACAAAAACAGCATGGTACTGGTACCAAAACAGGCGGGTGGACCAATGGTACAGAATAGAGGACACAGAAACCAATCCACAAAACTACAACTATCTTATATTTGATAAAGGGGCTAAAAGCATGCAATGGAGGAAGGATAGCATCTTCAACAAATGGTGCTGGGAAAACTGGAAATCCATATGCAACAAAAT
This sequence comes from Marmota monax, assembly GCF_021218885.2. Classification (NCBI taxonomy): domain Eukaryota; kingdom Metazoa; phylum Chordata; class Mammalia; order Rodentia; family Sciuridae; genus Marmota; species Marmota monax. Next base: position 3,691,243 of record NW_026695227.1, read on the forward strand.
GAAACTGAATCCCTTTCTCTCGCCATGCACAAAAGTTAATTCAAAATGGATCAAGGAGCTTGATATCAAGTCAGAGACACGCCGTCTGATAGAAGAAAAAGTTGGCTACGATCTACATACTGTGGGGTCGGGCTCCAAATTCTTCAATAGGACACCCATAGCACAAAAGTTAATAACTAGAATCAACAAATGGGACTTACTCAAACTAAAAAGTTTTTTCTCAGCAAAAGAAACAATAAGAGAGGTAAATAGGGAGCCTACACCCTGGGAACAAATCTTTACTCCTCACACTTCAGATAGAGCCCTAATATCCAGAGTATACAAAGAACTCAAAAAATTAGACAATAAGAGAACAAATAACCCAATCAACAAATGGGCCAAGGACCTGAACAGACACTTCTCAGAGGAGGACATACAGTCAATCAACAAGTACATGAAAAAATGCTCAACATCTCTAGCTGTCAGAGAAATGCAAATCAAAACCACCCTAAGATACCATCTCACTCCAGTAAGATTGGCAGCCATTATGAAGTCAAACAACAACAAGTGCTGGCGAGGATGTGGGGAAAAGGGTACACTTGTACATTGCTGGTGGGACTGCAGATTGGTGCAGCCAATTTGGAAAGCAGTATGGAGATTTCTTGGAAAGCTGGGAATGGAGCCACCATTTGACCCAGCTATTCCCCTTCTTGGTCTATTCCCTAAAGACCTAAAAAGAGCATGCTACAGGGACACTGCTACATCGATGTTCATAGCAGCACAGTTCACAATAGCAAGACTGTGGAACCAACCTAGATGCCCTTCAATAGAAGAATGGATAAAAAAAATGTGGCATTTATACACAATGGAGTATTACTCTGCATTAAAAAATGACAAAATCATAGAATTTGCAGGGAAATGGATGGCATTAGAGCAGATTATGCTAAGTGAAGCTAGCCAATCCCTAAAAAACAAATGCCAAATGTCTTCTTTGATATAAGGAGAGTAACTAAGAACAGAGTAGGGACGAAGAGCAGGAGAAAAAGATTAACATTTAACAGGGATGAGAGGTGGGAGGGAAAGGGAGAGAGAAGGGAAATTGCATGGTAATGGAAGGAGACCCTCAGGGTTATACAGTGGAGGGGGTAGAGAGAGAGGAGGGGAGGGGAGGGGAGAGGTGGGGAGGGGGGAGGGTGGAGGATGGGAAAGGCAGCGGAGCACAACAGACACTAGTATGGCAATATGTAAATCAATGGATGTGTAACTGATGTGATTCTGCAATATGTGTATGGGGTGAAGATGGGAGTTCATAACCCACTTGAATCAAAGTGTGGAATATGATATGTCAAGAAATTTGTAATGTTTTGAACAACCCACAATAAAAAATTAAAAAAAAAAAAAAAGAATTTCCCTAGGTTACAATGAGGCTTTCAGCCTTAAAAAATACTCCTTCACAGAGTAAATCAAGTTATTTTCTTTTCTCATATGACATGTATAGAATAAATGTATACATATACATGAAAACAGCCCAAACTCAAAAAGCTTCCTACACTCATCTATAGTTTCTCAAGGAAAAATATTTTTTTTCTTTAACTCACAGGAAATAAAATGACAGATTTCATTTGTAATGGCTGGATGTACTTCAGCCTGAAGTAAAACAAAAGCAAAGATAATTTAAGTAAAACTACTATTTTAAAGTAAAATATTGACATTTCATTAATATTGGAAAGATGCAAAATGAAAACCTATGCTTAGACATTGAACATTTGTTTTCAGTAGGTTTCAGGAGGCTTACTCATCCAAATGGCTTCATAGCAGGTGTCCTATGAGAGCCCATTGGGCTGCCAGTTTCTGCTTAGGGACAGCTATTATATTTCCAGTACTATTCATTCTGTGTGTAGAGTTATATTTCTACCTGGTATATTTTCTTTCTGCCTAAAAAATCCTTTAACCTTTCTAGCAGCACAAATCTGCTGGCATTTGGCAGATCTTTTTATCATATAAAATGGTCTTAATTTTACATTTATTATTGAAAGATATTTTCACTTGAAATAGCACTCTAAGACATTTTCCCAATAATTGAAATATGTTATTCCAATGCATTTTGGCTTGCATAGTTTTGGGAGAGAAATCAGCCTTATCTTTGTTCTACTGGATGTGATGTGTACTTTTCCCCTCACATTGCTTTTAAAACTTTCTCTTTATCAATATCTTTCAGCAATTTGATTTGGATGTACCATATTGTTTTCTTTCTGTTTTACTCCTTGGGCTTTTTTATTTTTTGAGTTTTTTGGGGTTTGAGGGCTTATGGATTTGGAATGATTTTTAGTAATTACTTTTTTTAAAAAGTTTTTTTGGTCCAACCATCATCTCCTCTGCTTCTTGTAGTTCAATTATCTATGCATTAGACTGCTCAATTTTATCCCAGAGATCACTGATGCTGTGCTCATTTTTGTCTTTTTAAGTTTTTTTTTGTTTGTTTCTTGTTGCCTTTGGATGATTTCTATTGCTGTTTCATCAAGCTGACGGGTTATTTTCTCAGGATAAAATCTGATGTTCATCATACTCAATGTATTATCATTTCATACAGAAGTTATATTTGGGACACATTTATATCTTTCATTTATATCCTGACTATGTTCATGTCTTTCCTTACTTTCTTGAACATATGGAATATATTTGTAATAGCTATTTTATTTTCCTTATTTGGTAATGACACCATCTGCCCTTTCATAATCTGATTCTATTGATTGACTATTATTCTACTTATGGGACATATTTTCCCTGTTTCTTTGTGTGCATAATAATTTTTGACTGGATGCCAACCATCATAATTTTTGACCTTGTTAGGTACAGGATTTATTTTGTATAATTTTATATAGTATGTTGGATTTTTTTTTCTAGCTTGAAATCAAGTTACTTGAACTCAGCTTCATCAATTTCAGGCTTTTTAAAACTTTGTTAATACTTAGCATCTTGATCTAGGGAAAGTGTACACTCAAATACTACAATATCCCTTTGACTGTCATGTGTACTACTTATATATTACAAGGTCTTTTCAGTGTGGCTGGTAAACTATTCCCAGTCCTATGTATGGTTTACCTGAAATTTGACCTACTACTTTTCTGTGTTTCTTATTTCAACCTTAAGTAATTTCCTCTCATCATGCATTCATCCATATTTAGTCAAAGGCTGAAGGAACCCTTTCACAGATCTGTAGGGTTTTTTTCTCTGTTAAGATCCCTTCCTGCAGACATTATATCCCACAGATCTTAAGACCTTGGCCTCCTGAAGTTCTAATTTTTGTTTCTTCAACTCAGTGAGACCACCATGGTCTATTTGAGTATTTCTTCACAATATTGCTTTCTAGAACCTGCTACTTGGCTACTGGTGAAATCAGAGGTATTTTTCTCAGTTCTTTATTGCTTATTATTCAATGTTTAAATACCATTGTTACATATATTTCATCTGTTTTTTCTAGTTGTTTGATATGTAAGAGTAAATATGGCACCTATTATACCATCATGTCTAGTATGATATGCTTTTAACGCTGAAAATAAAACCCTATCCCTACTCTTTACTAGATGAATCTTCTTGCATCATTGGCACTCATGAAAATGTGACTCAGTTTCCAAATTACTAGTAATATTAACCTCTTTGTGACCTTTCTCTGTGGAGGAGCCTGGGCATGAGAGAAATAGCTAATTTATGTTTATGTAATCTCATGTTCTTCTATAATCACCAGTTGGAACTTATGTCAGTGGTTCTAGGATTTTTAACAGGTCTGGATTTGAATTCATATGTCTAGGGTAATTACTGGTGTTGCTGGCTGTGTATTTAACTTTCTTAGATTTTTTTTTTTTTTTACTGGAAGATGACACGCAAGTATTTTACTGTCTCCCTAGGAGCTTGATTTTAATAGGAGCTGAGAGAGCTATATTTCCAAACACAAATATGAGAGAATGGAAGAGATTATAAATATAGAAGGTACCAAATTTTCAAAGTAATTTTTACTGCATCCTTTCCCTTTACATTGTCTAAATGGACATTACTAAAAATGAATCACAGCTGAGTTTTCTAACTTAGTCCTTTAATAGGTAGTTGGTTGCAAGACTATGAATTTTTGGCATTTTATTCTTATTTCCTATTCCTTTACTCCTTTCCTTTCTATTCTTCTCTTCTGATATCCTCTCTTTTTCCCCCTAAAAATTACATATGTGGCCATATAAATTCCTTTAAATTCTCACACTTACCATCAACTTTCATGTCTCCATGAAATGTGCCTACAATATTCTTTGCCTACGATATTTTCACCATTTTTCTTTCTTAAATTTTTCTTATATATTCCTTAAAGTTCAGGTCTGACACCATCCAGTCGACAAACTTGTATTGAATTGTGTATATGATATATATACATCACAATGCATAGACACTGCTGATGCTGATAATAACCCCTTAATCACTATTCTTCATATCCACTTTTGTTAAATGTCTTGGTTGTCTGCCTTCCCAAGTTTACTTTCTCAATGAGTTTGGAATAGGAGCATTCCTTACTCATATCAAGATACTTCAGGCAATTGAAAAGGTTCTAACTCATAGACTAAATTTCTACTTTTAATTTTTCTTGCTATATTCATATATATATATATATATTCCTTTATCTTCATACCTACAGTTCAAGGGTAAGAACTACATAGTGGGTAGTAGTGTGGACTGTACAGTCTGAGTCTTTGACCCTCTGAGTTCAAATCCTGGTTCTACCCACTAAATTCTGTGTAGATGCAGCTGCATTACTTTGTTCCCCTTATGACTCTTTGTCTTTAACTGTGATCATTGTAATACTCTTTCATAGGGTGATTGTGATGATTTGGGGGAATAATATATAACATGCCTAAAATAGCACCTAAGCACTCTAAAAGTAGCAGCTATAATTATCAACAGGAGCTAAATTTTAAAAATAGGGCCTACTTGATTTTTCAACTCTGCAATTCAATTGCTCCCTCAAGTGTCTCCTAAAATTACAAAATGTTTCATGTTTTTATTATAAGAAAGACTGCCAAAATTTGAAAATTATGCTTTTTATTATAGTCACATAAAATAAAGTCAGTTACACCAAGTTGTCCAAATACATGGTGAACTAAAGCTTCCAACACTTACAAATTTTATACATATATCTATGCATTTACAAATACATACATATGTAAAAGATATATATTTTCTTCTAAAATAAAGTGCCCAAATGTTGATATATGGGGGCATAAGAGGGAGAAGAGAGTTATAAAGCCTTGTTAGTTATAGGCTGTACTTTTATAAGAATCTGTTTTATGCACATTTATTCAGATATAATGAACTCAAATCATCTGTTCTTTTCTGAATTCTTCTAAGTGAATTAATTTACCTAAAATTTTAAAGAAGTCATGTGGTCATCTTAATGAAGCAGAAGCTTCTTTTTCTGATGTGGCTGGCACAGAGCCTTGGCTTCCCTACAGAGGGGTGTTAAACTCCATTCCTAATTACCCTGTTGTTTGGATTATTGTCTTTCTGCTAGGGTGATAAACAAAGTGAGAAACAATCAGGCATCTCTAAGACTAACTCCTACATGCATGCAATGAAATTAGAATTTGGTGAAAAGATTGCTAATGTTTTACATCACCTTGGGTTTGAGGAGAAAGCTTTATCAAGATTTGAATAGTGGGTCTTGCTGCCTCTGTTATTACAGAGGTGTATAAGCCAAGCAAGAAGAATCAGGGCATAATGGTTAATATGTCATTGAGATAATCAACTCAAATTGAAATGAACTCTATTACAGTGAAAAACCTTCACGAGTTCATGTTTCAAGGTAAGAACAAATTGCAGGGTTAAAGAAAAACTCAGTGATTTAAGATAATTCAGAAAATCCTCACTTCAGAAAGGAACTGAGTTCTAGTCTTAGCTCCAACAGCTCAGCTGTCCTTATGGTGTTTTTACTTTATTTTCTGCTATCTCAGACATTTATGATGATCATTGGTAGTCTTTGACAAGAAATGGAATTTAAAATTTAATTTAAAATGCCTCTGAAAAGACTAACTTGTTTAAGCAATGTGGAGATGCCTAAAAATAGCTGAATATGAGCCCAGCCATTTCTCAATTTCTGGTAGCTACATCTTCAAGCTGTAGCGGAGTGGATCCTATGCAAGCAGGAAAGGGAATAATTGTCAGCATTGAAACTGCACAAGACACTCTAAAACCCCCAACATATGAAAGGTGGGGAACAATGAGAAGCCCAGACAATTCCTCTAGTCAAAACAAGGAGTGGGGTATTTCATTTCATTTTTGGAAGGAAAAAAGAAGGGCACAATTTCCAATGACCCAATCCACCTCTGCAGTGCCTCTGAAAGACCAGAGCGGCCTAACTACTGATTTTGGTGAGCATCTTGTTGATGGCCTGCTTGACATGTGTGGTGGAGCTGCGTCTCCTCGTCTTGCCCTGCACCATCCTCCGGCGACGCACCTCTCGACATAACTCGTAGAAGATCTCTGTGATGTTCCCTTCTCCAGTGCAGGCAGAACACTCATAAAAAGCACATGCTAATTCTGTGGCCAGCTTCTCCCCTTCTTCTGTACTCACTTGTCTGGAGTGGTCCAAATCAGCTTTGTTTCCAACCAAGATTAAAGTCACATTCTTGGGCTTTTTGATCTCATCTAGGATGTTCTTCAGTGGTAGCACTTCCTCAAAACTTCCTCGGTCAGTAATGTCATAGACCAGCACAAAGCCTTCCCCCCATCGCATGTGCCCTTCTCTCTGAATGGTGTCTTCCTGTAGGCCAAGAAAAAATAGCAGCTCAGAAAATTGGAGGTGATCACAATGCATAGACACTGCTGATGCTGATAATAACCCCTTAATCACTATTCTTCATATCCACTTTTGTTAAATGTGTTGGTTGTCTGCCTTCCCAAGTTTACTTTCTCAATGAGTTTGGAATAGGAGCATTCCTTACTCATATCAAGATACTTCAGGCAATTGAAAAGGTTCTAACTCATAGACTGAATTTCTACTTTTAATTTTTCTTGCTATATTCTTACTTTTATAATCACAAGAACTATTAATAAATTATACCCTTGGTTGAGCATATTGCTATTGAGACTTTTTCTCATCACAATTGAAAATTAATAAATTAATAATAGACAAGTGGTTGTTACCCCAATATTTAGGTGTCAGAATTAGAGCCAAAATTCAGCAAGATGTACCCTCTCCCTTTTTTGGTTTCTTTGTGTGTTTTAATCTCCTTTTTTTATTGAAGACAATTAGGGAAAGAAAGAGTCCAACTTTAAGGTGGGCCTTTTTTTTCCCCCTATGCCAATACCCCAAATATGTCACATAGTACCAATAATGATGGAAACTTATTGAAGTGATTCTTCATGGGAAGGTATACCTATAATTTGAGAAAGCATTGCCTTTAAAGGTTCAAGTGGTTTCTGGAGGCTGTGGCCTCTCTCAGTAGGCTCAGAGTGTGAAGGTCAGAGCATAAGGAGATGGTGATGAGAAGTAAATGTGTGAAATTCATTTCAAGAACATTTCATGGATTAAACTCTTCAATTCAAGTCTTGTTGGAGTCACAGATTATTGACAAAGGACCATGGAAAACTCCAGTTTCTTAACTCATCCCACTGGTCATTTCTATACAAAGATATGAAAAATTGTGTTCTATATGTGTAATAAGAATTGTAATGCATTCCGCTCTCATGTATTTAAAAAACTAAAATCAATTTAAAAAAAGAATTAAACCTATCTATGAATCATTTCATCGTTTCAGATCTAACTGACCTCAAATTAGATTTACAAAGAAAATATTTCAGGAGAGAGTTCCAAAATAAAGCATTTTGAAGCAAACAGACAAATTTATATATGGCCAGAGAAGTCAATATATACTATATACTTTCTCTTAAAGGGTTACCTTGCATATTAGCATATAAAACCTCTGCAAACTATCAGTAAAGGCACTTGTTTAAGTATATCTAAACATTTAAAAATACATTTGACCATGAAAAACTTATTATCCTGCTAAGCCACCAAACAGGTGGGAGATTCCAACCTGGACAATATATGAATATTACAGTATTTTCAAAACCTTCTTGAAGCACAGGGAAGTTTACATAAACATTATACACAGGCTCTTAGAAATGTGTTAATATATAAAATTGTAGAAATAAGTTTTTAGTTATGCAAAAGTTACTTGAATGACATGCCTCAATTTTGTGCACATTATTCATGTCTTTTTTTATTTGATGCAGAAAATATTTTAGTTCAATTTCTATTCACCTGACCAGCAGTATCAAGGATCTCCATGGAAACAACTTCGTCATCGATGGTTGCTTGGTGTCGGTAGGTTGATTCTGAGAGAATGAGCAAATAAAGAAGACAAACAGGTAAATAAATGCAAGATTTAATTTGATCCTTAAAATGAGAAATTAGGCATGGAGCAGCATATCTGTCTTGTAGTACAGGGGATTGTGCAAGCTAGAGAAGCAAAGAAGAATGTGCAAGAATGTAGCATCTTTGTACTCACAGAGCTTCAGGCATAATTCCTAATGAGCCACTACTTCAGGGCATAGAATGTGAGAGCTCTCTTTGTTTCCTTGATCCTCTGTCTGCTCCTCTTAAGGTTCCATTTTATTCCATTTTGAGGTCAGTTCTCTATAGTCTCTTTTCTATCTCAATAAACTGAGGCTTCTATTTTCTAGAATGATAAGGTGGTTTTCCACAAAATGGATTTGGTCATGATGCCCCTAAATGTCCAGTTTCTGTAAAGCTCTGTTAATTTATTTTCCTAACAAAGTTACATACAATCAGAAACTAATATTTTCTTTCTAAACCTCAACCCAATAGATATTAGAGGGAAGTGGATAGATCTTACCAAATGATGTAAAACATGGGAAACACTTGGGGCAGTAATAGACAGGTGGGACCCAGTGTTTGTAGTTGACAAGGAACAGTAACCCATATTAGAGGTGGGCTGGGAAGCTTGGAAGAGAAAAGGAACAATGCAGATTTCTCTCATTTATGTTGCCTCTTCAAAGCAGGATGCAGTAGCTACTCAGTATCAGCTGATGTGGGTCAAGAGCAGAGTGGTACCCAAGCTGTGAGCAGGTGAAGAGAAGTTAGCAGGTGTAAGAAGACTAGGTAAGCTTGAATGTAACCCTCATCACATAAGTGAAAACCAAAGGTAAAAAACAAGCGCTTTATATGAAAACTAGAACAACTGAAATAAAGGAATCAATAAATAATTGGCAGCTGATGAAAATCAGGAGGAGGAACTCTCCCAGAAGGTCTCAGGAAGTGATAATAAGAAAACTGGAAGCTGAAAACTTAATAGGAAGTATGGTCAATACAATTAGAAATTTCGTTCTTTATAAAATGAACCTCAAAGACAGAAGAAGAAAATACACAGAGATGTGGAAATATTCAAAGTTGTAATGAGTAAGAATTTCCCTGGATGAGAGTCATTGAAATACTTCAGATCAAAATGACTAATGGAATATGTGAGGAAAAGGTTTTCAATCTAAATTTCAGTGAAATTTAAGATATAAATGGAAAAGAAAAAAAATCTAAAGAGATTTAGAGAATAAAAGCTCTTCACCTACAAAAGGATATGACTCAAATTTGACATTGGACTTCTTAGAAGTGACACTGGATTTATGACATCTATGGCATAAAAGAAAATAACAAAACTATACCAAAAGCAGTCCACAGTTACAATTCCATGTGATTCTAATATATTATATCAGGGTGGAGGTGAGGAGAAGACCTGGGAGGCAGGTGTGAGTAAACACACTTATTTCAGAAGACAATAAAATACAGAAAAAGTTAAAAAAAAAAGCAAAAGAGAATAATTTTTAAAATATATAAGAAAATAAATAAAATACAAAATATCATGAGAGAAAAAGTATAACCTTTTATGAGAAATTATTCTGACTCCATTAACTAGTAGTACAAAAGTAACAAGAAGAAAACAAAATAATAATATATATTTGAACATAGATTCAAAACTTATAAATAAAATATTATCCAATTGAGTTCAACAGTTTAATAAATATATTATGAAAATAGCATTTATTTCAGGAATGGAAATAGTGTTTAAATATTATCAACACAATTTAATATATTAATGAACTAAAGAAGACAAATCACATGACTGACTATCAAGAAGAAAAATACTTTCCTCCCTATATCTCATTATCAATTTAAGATTTTTAAAAATATTCAGAAAACTAAGAATAAAAGGAATTCCCTGACATGAAAAAAAAATGTTACATATAAAACCCCACAGCATACATAAAATAAATGGACTAAGTATACAGATTGTCTTCAAACTCTTAAGCAAGGAAATTATGTGCTATACAAAAATATAATCCAACATGGACTACAAATACTGGATAATTCTTTTTTTTCCTCTGTTTTTTTTTTGTGGTGCTGGAATTGAATCCAGTGCTTTGTAAATTCGAGGCAAGCACTCTACCAACCGAGCTATATCCCATTGTAAGGCATTCTGCTGTCATATATAACAAATTAAAATAAAAATACACACACAATTTTAAAAAAAACACTGGACAGTATAAGATAGGAAAAAATAAATAAGAGACATAAGTGTAATGGGAGTCCACTTTTCGATCTGGGTACAAACCTTGATGCTTGATCATGATTGACTTATTTTAAACCTGTCATGATTGTTTTCCCCTTTCTTCCTCTTCTCCTTACCCTCCCTAACAGTGGGGGAAAGGGAAATGAGATGAACATTTTTCCTGTCCCAAGCTAAGCTGTCATGTCCTTCACTGCCTGGAAGAATGTCACTGCCCACAAGAATAAACAAACTCTAGACCTGGGAACTGGAGCAATGGCTTTCTCAAGGACAGCAGATTGACACTAATTAATTCTATCTACTCATAATATTTGGATCCCCACCCTTTATTCCTCTTTTAAAATCCCTGCGTTCCCTCTAGCAGGGAGAATCACAGCTTCTGGGACAGGAGTCCTCTGCTTCTCCTTTGCTAGCAAAACAACAAAACATTCTTCTTTATATCAAAACTTGTTCTCATTTTTGGATTGGAAATGGAAACAAGGACTGAGCTTTTAGTATCATAAGGGTGGGAAAGGGATTTAAAAATCAAGGCTATGAATTTGAGGTCTATCAGAATGAATCACTAAAATTCTTCTATATCAGCAAAAAACACATAGGAAATATAAATGACAAGTAACCACTCCCAAGAGCAGTAAAATAAATATCAATATCTAAGAAACAATAAAGAACAAACACAACTAGCAAAGTTCAGAACTTCATGAAAAGGCCCTAAAGATACTCGAATAGATAGGAAAATTTCCAAGAAAAGGGCATGAGCAACAATTTTTAAAAGATGTTAAATTTCCCTCAGAGTGATCTCAAATTTAATTGCAATTCAAACTCAAAGTCCAGTCAGACTTTTTGAGGAACTAAATAAGCTTATCTAAAATGATGTAATGCAAAGTAAATAACACTACCCAAAACAGTATGGTACTAGTGTCAGAATATGCAAACTCACAAAGCCTTAAATAGATGCTCATTTATATAGGAATTTAGTATATGACTGAGGTGGCACCACAAACCACCCGGGGTGGGGGAAGAATACATTGTTCCATGGATGGTAATAGGAACAACCAAGAAAGAATAGGTCACTCTATGGACCCCCTGGAGCATGCACTAAAAGTAAATCCAGATGGATTAAAGATTTAAATCAACTAGACTTGAAAAGTAAACTTAAAACAATAAGTTAAAAATATAAAAACACACACAAAATGAACTAAAAATAAACAAGTTGACTATATTAAAAAATTATGCAATACAAAATAAGCTAAAATCTGGAGAAAGTATTTGCCACATCAAATCCCCAAACTGGTAAATACCTAAACTATAGAGAAGCATTTAGAAATTAAAAATAAAAAAATATGGATGAGGAGAAAATAAATATAAGCAAAATATACAAAGAGGAAGTTTGCGGAGAGAAAGACCAAGTGTATATAAAATGATGTTTTACCTGGTTACTTACCAGAGGGAAGCTTATAAAATTATTTTACAACCATAAGAGTGGCCTAAGTTAGAAAGTTAGATAATGAAATGCTTGGTTAGATTCTAGAGAGGTTCCATGTACCAGCAATTGGAGTGTAGACTGGCTCAGCATTTTGGAGGGCAATTTAACAATATTAAATATTCATACACCCTAAGATCCTGCAACTTCCTCCCAGGCGAAATTATAAAACAAAACAAAAACCTGGTCCAGGCTCTTATAGAAGTGTTTCTCAAAGTCTAGTGTCTGGATCAGCAAAATCAGTATCAATTAGGAATGTGTTAGAAATGCAAATTCTCAGGTTCCACCCCAAACCTGGTGGGTATGGGATCCAGCAACATTATGTTCTGACAAGCCCTCCAGGTGCTTATGATGAATGATAAAGTTTGAGAACCATTGATTTAAGGCAAGGTTTTCCCTGGTGATAGAAGTAGTTCACTTTGAAGGTAACTAACTGGGTGTTTAACACAGGGAAGACGTGTTAAATGTGGCACACTAAGGAACGCTATGCAGAAAACTAGATAGATATATAACAACATACATGGACTTTATAATGTTCTGTTATAAAAATTAGAAATAGAGACACAACACAATAAAACTTATGTAAATTTAAATGAATAGACAAAAATTTATTTTTTATATATATAATAGCACAAACTGAATGTTTGAACAAAAATTGTTCTCAATGCTTTATTTATGTTAACTCATTTACTCTTCACAAACATCTCATAAAGTGTTTATTACTATTAGCTCCATTTTAGAAAAAGAAACTGAGACATAACAGGAGTAAATAATTTGCTGAAGGCCACAAAGGTGATAAGTGGTAGTAGTCAGATTTTGGACCAGGAAGACTGGCTTTGGAGTGGCTTTGGAATGTAATAGAAAACCTACATTTAGTATCAAACACACTAGAATATACTTGTGGGAAAGAGGAGCACAAGGGTGTCACAATAAGGTATACAGGGACAAATAAAACAATAATATAAAGGCTTCATATATACAATAATGGCAAAGTGCAATGAAAAGAGAATTTAACTAACATAATTACTATCTTGATCAAACTACCTAAATGACCAATCAACCAAGCAAAAGTTTCTGCTTCCACAGGGATAGGCTATGAACAAGTGCTCCTATTATTATTATTATTATTATTATTATTATTATTATTATTTTGTCTATCTATCTTTCTTCCATTTCATCCACTATTTTGCAGAATTTTAACCATAATTTTACCATAAATATAAATTCCTACCCAAAATACAAACTGTAGAAAGGAAGCTGAGTGAAGTAGCATGAACTTAGCTTCAACATAACGTATGTGCCATCCGCACTGTGCCATGATGGTCACCACAGGCATGTACCTTGTCATAGTATTTTCCAAAAGTAGTATTTTAAAATGAGATTAGGTGTATTTTGTGCTATTTTCATTCTCTTAGAACTTGCAATCTGTACACAGTATGAATGCTGATTCTCAGTTCTAGAATATTCCATCCCTATCATGAGAGATTATTAGTTTTGTATGATGGAATGCTCTAAAATTCCGTTTACAGCAGCTACTTGTCTCTAACTGTTCTCTCAATGATCTCCTTCTTCCATCTTCGGTGCCCAAGCTCAGGGAGAAGTCTGGGCAGCGTCACACGCCCTTTGGTTTTCGGCTTCACTGTTCTTTATACTGACTTTCCTTTTCAAAAGACTGGCATCAGCCCTGGAGCCTGGAAAACAGAATTCTGGGCTCTAGTCCATCTTTTTTTGCACCAAAAGTTGTCTGAGAGACAGGGCAAATTTTCTGTGTTGCTTCCATGATAAATAGGATATGTATTTCAACCACAGAAGGCCGCAGCAGGGGGGCAAATAGGATAGAATGAAAATTGTATGAAGTCGTGTGACTCTTTGGCTGTTTGTTATTGAAACAAAAAGGATGAAATGCAGGAAATGAGAGAATGTCTGCCACAGGCTTAGCAGTGGGTGGCAGTGGGGATTTCATCTAAGACCAAAACCAGTTTCACACCATTTTGAACATATTTTCTTTAAGTGTCTTTCATTAGGAACCCATTTTCTCTATATGTGAAACTCTGGAAGTACTAGCCACAGAGTCGAAACAATGTACATGCATGTGCTAGCTTCTCTGAGATAGTTTTGAAAAAATGCACTAAGTTATTTTTTTTGTAATAAATGCTGATGTTCATTTTAAAACACATGAGAAAATGTGTATGTGTCTGGATGGTGAACAGACTTTTTATTTTCTTCCTACTAACAAAAATGATAATTCGAGTCTCTGTTTTAATTTTTGAAGGGTAGGGGATTATTGTTTAGGAGGTACTTCTAAAATGAATCAAAATGTTGTTTACTGTAAAACAAATATTAGCTTCAAAATGGATTTAGGCATATTAAAAAATCTTAGTTTCACTGTGTATATGATTTAAAACCTGCATTCAGTCACATTTTTATAAGTAGAAATATATTTTGTATACTCCGAGAGGAGTTCATGCTCAAAGGGATGTTGAATGTGGTTAACTCCTACAGTAACTTAGTTGGTACTTTTTTTTTTCTTCAAATTTCAGCACTTTAGTATGGACACTAAGCAGCACAGAAACAACAGCAGTTAATAATGTTATTTATTTTGGAGTGGAAATTGCATTGACTTCAGTTCTACTGCTGGTCTAAGTAATCTTGGATAAAAATTTACTTCTTTGGACCTGCTTCCTTATTTGACAAAGAACTATTTCCAAGTTCCCTGCAGTGCTGTATTATATAGCACTCTGAGTTGGCTGAGTACTTCTGCTTTGGTATCCAGTTGAGAGAATTTGTTCTGGGTGTGTATCTCTCTTTGTATAAATCTTTCCAAGCAGAAAGAGCTGTAAGGCAGGCAGGAAGAACCACATAGGGAATCCAAACACCAGTGGGTCTAATCTGTCTGAATCCCACCCTTTTACTATGCAGATACAGAGAGCCTCCATCCATTCAAACACAATGCAATGTGCCTCCTATGCACCAGCATAGAAATTTGTGTATCAAAATGCAGTCTCTCTCCTCTCCAAATGTCTCCAACACACACGTGCACACACACACACACACACACACACACTCACTCACTCACGGGCACATACACAATTGAAGACAATCTAAGTCTCTGTGTGTATCCTCTTCTATGACTCACATTCTTAGAGGGCAATTTAGCTCTTGGAGGTAGAAATCCAGTTCTTGGTTGAGATTGTACAATATGGATTCTGTTTGTCTACAACCAGAATTTTGCAGCCATCCCCATTAGGGGTTTTCTTGGTTAGATGGTCCACATCCCAAATATTACACACTTGAGTGGTGGTTTGTTCATAAACAATTACTGGCCTTTGACAAAGATTTTATTTGTCTGCTGTGAAATGCAAAAAAAAAAAAAAAAAAAAAAAAACAGGGAAACTAAAATCATTCAATGAAAAGGATTAAATGGTTTATTTTTTTTTGTATCCTTCAAAACACTGGATATTTTTTTTAAAAAACTCCCATTTTTATGAAACAGAAGTTTAAATATGTGTAGATTTAGTTCCCTTCACTTTCTACCCCTTACATCTCTAATTGAAATTCTTATGATAGACCCTCTTTATAAAAAATCGAAACAAAATAAAACAAAAACGAACAAACAAAAACCAGTGGGCTTGCCATCTAGAAGTTTGGGACTACTACAGTAGCAAGCAATTTCTTTCTAGAATTATTTTGTAACAGTAAATATTCAAGTTTTGTTAATATGTAGAATGGTATTTATGGCTTCCAACTACATGGAGCAACAATTCTGTTACAAGTTTAAAATGCTGTCCCTTGTTTCTGAGGAAGACTGAATTCGGAATGCAAGACTATATTTTCCCCTAGCTATGTCAGTTTGCTCTGTAATGTAGCCATTGCTGTTGGTGGTTGTCTTGGACTTTTAAAATAGCCATGACTTCAACAAAGGATCTGGTCTTCTCTATAGTAATGTGAAGTTAAGCCCAGGAAATGCTAATTTCTCTTGAATCAAATGAATTGGAGTCTCCTTTATGGCAGAACATTAGTGGTTTCTAGTGGTGTGCACACCCACACAGATCCCAGTCTCCAGAGTGAAATCTAAAGGAAACCATCACCTGGGAGTGAGTCATGCACCTGTTACTCCTGAAGTCCTAGGACAGAGCACTCTTGTTGCCTAGTAGCCACAGTACTCTCCTAGCAGAGCTGAGCGAGGGCACTCAGAGAAATCTTGCCATTCTCAGTGATGAAGCCTGCATTGCCAGCAATGGAAGCAGGCTGGTTCTATTAATAGCAGTTGTTTTTCAGAATGAATAAAACAAAAGGAAAATGGTCCACCTAAGACTAATTAAAAATAATAGCATTAGTTACTGGAACATATTCAGAGCAAGAGCAAAAAATGATTATGAGATCCTTTTTAGAGCATTTCATCTTCATTGAGATGTGTGAGTATAACAAATAATTAGTATTTTTTAAACTCCTGTTGATCATTGAGATTCTCAGATAATCTCTGTAAACTTATATAAATAATGAAAATATAAGAAGACAACAGGTGTCTACTTAAGTGAGGAAAGCAATAAAAAATAATTTTTAAAAAACAGGTGCATTTTTAGATCCAAATAGATCATCTTAAATTTAGTGTGTCTATATTTAAAAAATATGTTGAAAAATTTTGATGAACAAAATATTTAAAAGAAAAATCCTAGAAGAAGAATAAATGCAGAGAGATATGCTAGGTTAAAAACTTGAATAGCATAAAGATATGAATCTTCTAAAAATAATTTTTAGTTTTACTGCAATTCCAATCAAAATCATATCATATTATGACAGTTTTGAAAACTGACCTGAAAAAAATACACTGGAGAAAGTAGCCAAGATGATTTTGTAAAACACAGTAATGAAATAAAATTTCTTAGTAATGCTGAGTAGTAAAATATTGCATACAAATATCAAGAGTGTACTATTGAATGTGATGTGAAAAGCGAATCTAAATTGTGTCCTATCATAAATGATTTACTACACAAAGACAATACTGAAAGTAATGTGGGGAAGATAGGAGTTATTTAACTATGGGAAAATTGCTCAAATATTTGGAAAAAAATGTTTGGTCTTCACCTTGTACTTCTCACTCAAGTAAGTATTGAATAGACTTAAAAATTAAATATTAAAAAATAAACTGCAGAAGCATTCATTATTTCCTGTTCAGTCCTCCTTTACAGCATCATCTGATATATATCTATTTACTTACTGATTCTTTTCTTTACTAGACTGTTAGCAGGAAAAAAAAAAAAAACAGAGGTTTTTCTTTTTTTTGCCAATGAATTTATCTGCAGTATCTGAACATGACTGACACACAGAAGGCAGTTCATAAATATTTGTCAAATGAGTAAATGAAAATAATAAGGCACAAGAGAGAAAGAAGGCTCCCCTTTAAGCTGAACATATGTAACCTTGGAGTGATAACAAAAACCAAACCAAAACAAAAGAGCTCAGAAATAGTCTGCCCACACTTTATGCATAAACATTATTGTTACTTTCAAGATCCGCAGACCACACATTTTGCATCTTTATTTAAACACATTTTAGTCTGATTCATAGGAGAGAAGAATTGGTGGGAGGACATAGTTTATTCTTACACTTTCCCCAAATTGGTATTCAGAACTTTGGGATTTTGTTAAACTGCCTTCAGCTTGCCATTCTACCCCACACCAAATTTGCTTTGTCTGTTTTTTTTTATTTTTTTCTCATTGGAGTGAGGCTCTTTTTTGATGGGCGGGCATCATATTGCCACTTCCTTATGTCTTAGGTTTAACTTAGTCTCTTCATTTTCACATTAAAATCTTGCAGGGTTCTAAGCATATACAACATGAAACACAGCTCTTGCCTCTTAGAGAGATTCTTTGCATGATATGATAACTATCTTACTTCCAAAGCAGCTGCAAGGGGCTTTAAAATGTCATAATGGAAGATGATAGAAGGAAACAAAATTTGACCTACCGAGGGTGGGATCATATTCCCAGATGAACCGTTTGGTCAGAAATCTCACTACAAGAGCTGTGGGGGGGAAAAAGAACAGCATGTCAATCAAATTTGTGCATTTGATAGAGTTCTTAATCTTCTAAAGAAAGGGAAAAGGTTTATACAACTTTATATGCATTTAGTATTTCTGTAGTGAATATAATCCCAATAAATTTATGTTTATTTGAATACTTTTTCAATTTCATATTGAGGCCTAAAACTGAAATCATGTTGTAATGTGTTTATTATACATTAATCAACAGCTTAGATGTGTACCTTCAGTCAAAGGGTTAAAAACAAAAATATCACCATGTGACAATGCTCATCATACAAAATTTTTAGCAATACAATGATTTCAGATAAAAAGAATCAAAATAGAGGTGTCCAAAGTTTAAATACCGATAAAGAGTGAACAAAATTATGTCATTTGCAGGAAAATGGATGGAACTAAGAGAGCACAATGTTAAGGGAAATAAGCCAGACTCAGAAAGGCAGTATCATGTGGTTTCTCTCTTATGTGAAAGCTAGAGGAAAAAGATAGATAGATAGATAGATAGATAGATAGATACATACATACATACATACATACATACATACATAAAAATAGATCTCTCCAGGCATATGGCACATGCATGTAATCCCAGATGTTTGGGAGATTGAGACAGGAGGATTTAAAGTTCAGGGTCAACCTCAGCAATGTGGCTAGGTCCTAAGCAATTCAGTGAGACCTTGTCTCAAAAAAAAAAAAAAAAAAAAAAAACAGGTTTAGGATGTAGCTCAGTGGTTTAGTGTCCCTGGGGCTTAATCCCTAGTACCAATACATACATACTATGAAAGTAGAAGGGAGACCAATACAGTAGGGAAAAGCAGATAGAAGGGAGTATTGAGGAGTGAAATTGATCCAATTATATTATATGCAAATACTAATATGCCAGAATGAAATCCACTATTCTGTAGAGTTAATATGTACCAATAAAAGAAAGATTGACAATCATGAGTTAAAATCATGATAAGTTTTACTATAATGGAAAGATCACAAGCTAGTATTGTAGATTATAAAAACATAGATATTCAAAATTAAGAATCTACTGAAGATTCATTAAAGCTCCTCCAAAATAACATTGATGAAATACAGTCAGAGCCAGGTCTGGAACTGTCCTAAGCACTTTACATGAAGGAATGTCTCAAACCTCATTCCACCCCTGAGGCAGGTACTATGTCCCATTTTTTAGATAAGGAAACTGAGGCCCTGAGAGGCTAATTCAGTTGCACTCATCTAACTAGTTAGTGTCTGAGTCAGGATTTGAATTCGGGAAATTTGTTTACAATGATTATAATGTATCCATTGTATCCAACTGATTTTAAATCCTAGGTCACCTGAACCATATTTCACTGGAATATGGGTTGGAGAAAAAATTCGGAGTATATGGACTCTATTGTCCTTAAAAATTGATGGGACATATGCTGAACATTTTCCTATACTTGTATTAGAGTTGATTAATACTGGTTGTTAATACTAGGAAAGATTTCAAAGGGGTCATCACAGATGCTTTGAATATGGACTGAAAACATTGGATCCTTTTTCTAGAAACATGTACATACAATTTGGCATGAAATTACAGCAGACTTTCAAGCCCTCTGGAGACCCTTGATGGTCTCCCTGGGATTCCACTGACCTTAACTAAAGAATCAATGTCTATCATTTTCTAGTTTTAAAATATTGGTTATTAGTGCATTTTTATTTTTACTGAAATGCCTTGAATGTAGTAGCCAAAAGATACTCTTGAAGAAATAATACTAATTAGTTGAAGATTATTGCTATTCTTTGTCTGTTGTCACTTTTAGGAATAACAGGGTTTTTGCCTGCTATCCTAGTGTCTCATGTGGGAGATGACAGTGAAAACTGAAATGAGGACTTTATAAAAGAGACCATAGCCACTGGAGACTAAAAGTAGCAGTGTCCTTTCTAATTACAGAGTGTGAGGCTGGATTTGAGCCGAATCTCTGCAGAGCCTAAAGTAGCAAGGCCACTGACCCTATAATCCTTCCCACAGTGAGCCTATCTGTGGTTTGATCTGCAATGTTCACAGTCTGTCGCTGTTCATTCTCTGGAGACTGGGATTTTAATTTTTTTTTAATATATGAAGTAGTAAATACAGACAGATTTTTTTCTCTTTTTAAAATTAGCAATGTTAGTAAACATAACTGCCCATGGGATTCAAAGAGTTTCATCTTTTGTTAGAATATGTAATTTTAACTATGAAGAATGTAACCTAGAGAAAATAATTGTTTGTCATCTTTAAGAAAGGAGATATCAAAATTAACTAATTTTCTTTTTTTAAAAAAACATTTTTTAGTTGTTGATAGATGTTTATTTTATTTATTTATATACAGTGCTGAGAATTGAATCCAGTGCCTTACACGTGCCAGGCAAGTGCGCTACCACTGAGCCACAGCCTCAGCCACCAAATTAACTAATTTTCATATAACTGAAATTGGAAGTTCTCCCATTCCAAAATCATTGAAATGTTAATCATTTTTCAATCTTTCTGAAATGTATTAGGCACTTGCTTTTCAAAATAAAATACACTGAACATAATTACATCATTTTTAAATGTCTGGATCTGGTTAAGAATCTTGATTAGTGGCCTGTGCAGTTATGCAGCAATACTTTTGCGAAGTGGATGAAGCAAAATAAATCCAGAGTGCTAGGGCTTTCAAAGTTTTAAAGCTTTTGAATGTGCATATATAATTTTATTCTTCCTTCACATACTACATCTGTCTTCTTTGGCTACGGCCACTGAAACCACCTCTAATAAACTACCTGTTCTTCTCTGTTGTTATTTTATTATGTCATAAATTGATAAGCCACATTTAAAAACTTGTTACAATTTTGTATAACACAGGAGGAAATTAGCTCTGGGGTTAGGTC
Organism: Marmota monax; assembly: GCF_021218885.2. Lineage (NCBI taxonomy): Eukaryota > Metazoa > Chordata > Mammalia > Rodentia > Sciuridae > Marmota > Marmota monax. The sequence continues at coordinate 3,712,238 of NW_026695227.1, forward strand.
AGAAAGAACATGACTTCTATGCAACATCGAGTCATAGTGTTTGTTGCTGAAAAAGTTGTTCCTACCGACTTCTGAGTTATTGGCTCAATTTTTACAACATAACCAGAAAGGCTAATTCAGGTAATCCCCATAAATATTTTCAAGTATTCTTTTAAAAGAGACACATGTGAATAATTATTTTTAATAACATAATCATGCATTTCAGAAAATCTATTTCAAATGTTTTAAAGACACTGAAAAATTGACATATTAGCTATGCAGTCTTTGAAGATATGATTTCATGTCTTATAGGTTACTTATAGAAAAGAGTTCTTCAAAAAGGTTTCAATTTAAAACTATTAAAGAATAAAAATAATAATTTTACATCTGTGGACATGATGTCTTTTCAAGGTTTTATTATTACTTAAATTGTGTCTGAGGTACTTAGGTGACATTTCACCATTTACTGGTGTGATCATCAAACATCATCAGTATTATTTATTCCCAATTTTTATTTTAAGTTTACTACGGAACATGGTAGCCATGTGCAATGTATCTTTCTGTCTCACCTCCTCAGCCACTGTGGCTCCCATTGCCTGTTCTCACCGTTAGCACCCAGTTACTTCCTCAGCAGCTCTGCTTCTCCAACCCTCACAACCCCTTAGACTACTGTTCACAAAGCAGCCAAAGATTCTGTCAAAACATAAATCATCTCATGTTATATCTTCACTCTCAATTCTCCCTGACCTTGTGGCTTTATCCAAATCCTTATGGAGTGCTTCTTCCATGCTGTGTTCTGCTCTAAGCATTTGGAATAATCCAAAGATCCCTGACCTTGTAGGGTTTACCTACTACTAGGGAGCTACTGCTACTACTACAGCCACCACCACTGATGAGAGAAATAAAACGACCAAGATGATTCTATATCATTATTTTTATCATTATGCTTGATTTCCTCTTTGTTATTGTTTTTTCATTCTTTTATTTGTTCATATAGGCTATACATTACATTAGGAATCATTTCATCCATAAATATATAGAATAAAATTTGCTCTAATTAAGTCTTCAGTTTTTCCCTCCATACTCTCCCCTTCTCCCTCCCCTTGTTTCCTTTATTCCACTCTACTTATCTTTCTGCTATTTATTTATAGTTTTTTTTAAATTAGTGTCTCATAAATATACACAAGATTCACTGTAGTATATTCATATATGTACATAGAAAACTTAGGTCAGATTCATTCCACTCCTTTTCCTTTATCTCATCCCTCTTCCCTCTCCCTCAATCCACTTCTGCTACTCTAGTGGTCATCATTCTCCTCCTCCTCCTCCTCCTCCTTCTCCTCCTCCTCCTCCTCTTCCTCCTCCTTCTTCTTCTTTCGGGAGGGGGTACTGGGGATTAAAGGAAGGACATTCAATCACTGAGCCACATCTCCATCCCTATTTTGTATTTTATTTAGAGATAAGGTCTCACTGAGTTGCTTAGCACCTTGCCGTTGCTGAGGCTGGCTTTGAACTCATGATTCTCCTGCCTCAGCCTCCGGAGCCACTGGGATTATAGGCATGTGCCACCACTTAACTCTTTCTTCTATTTTGATGGAATCCCCCAGTCATTTATTTTCTCTCTTTTCTTATTTATTTTAGACTAGCTTTTTCATATCAGAGAAAACATTCAAACTTTGACTTTCTCGGTCTGGCTTATTTCACTTAACATGATTTCTTCTTCTCTATTGCTGAGTAATACTCCATTGAGGACATAAATACATTTTCTTATCCATTCATCTGTTGAAGGGTACTTAGTTTGGTTCCATAGCTTGGCTATTATAAATTATGCTGCTATAAACATTGATGTGGCTATATCCTTATAGCATGCTGAGTTTAGATCTTTTGGATATATACTGAGGAGTGGGATAGTTGGGTCATATAGTGGTTACATTCTTAGTAAAAAAGGCACCATACTGCTTTTCAGAGTGGTTGCACCAATTTGTAGTCCCAACAAAAACATGAAAGTGTATCTTTTCCCCAAATCCTTGCCAACATGGTAGACGAAAAACTACTTATTGAATAGATGAAAAAGATGCATCAGTATATGCCACAGATTACCACCTTTAACAGTTAAAGAAGCAGAAGAAAAATTAACACAAAAGAGCTCACATTAGAATCATGCCATCTTTCCATCTTTCCATAACTATTTTCTTGAAAGGTTATAAGAATATATAATTGAAATCCTTTATAGTAGCTATTCTATGATCCTTACACAAATTATAATTCTATTTTTTTATTAAAATGATTATTACAAAAAGTGGTCTAATTTTCTTTTGAATTCACACTCTCTCTTTCCCAACGATGCTGGGTGAAGTTTTTGTTTTGAGTTAAATGATGACGTTGATCATCTTAACTTCCACCACAAGTCTGATATAAAGTTTTTTCTCCTGAGTTTTAAGGTTTGACCTGTTTGGTTTGTTACAGTTAATTCTCTGTATTCTAAAATTATTTTTTTCTTCTCCACTGCCTTGAAAACCCATACTTTTCTAGTAAATATGTTAAACAGATCTAATGACAAGCTTAAGGAAGAATATTTTCCTCCTTTTGCTTAATTTATAACCTACTTGGATAACTCTTCATCATGTGTGATTCATTTTTAGTATTACTAGACTATAAATTTCCTTATTAATGAAAGTTTGTTTCTAGTAGAATGGAAAATTCAGTATGGAGAATTTAACCCAAGGAAATATTTTTAAAAGTCAATGTCATAAATCAGGGGGATGATATTCTATTCATAAGTAGAGCTAACTGGCAAAATTGCTACATTAAAATACCCATGCTATTTTTAAAGATTAACAAATTTGCACTGGTTACTCAGAATAATTCTTCATGTGGTTATAATGAAGAGAGAAGCATCACAAGTGCCAATTTTAAAGATCAAAATAATATGCTTAAATTAAAATTGATTAGATATGTTCTGTACAATAAATATGTTAGAAAGAAATAAACTTTTCATGGTAAATGAAAACTGACACTGATATTCTTACATTCTAAAAAAAAGTTAAAAGCCATACTTCAGAGAGATGTAGACAGAATTTTCAGATGGTAACCTTTAGGATAATACTCTAAAATTCTGTTATGCCATTAGTTTTCACTTATATAGTTTATGAAATAATGTGATTAGCAATGTATACTTTAACAAAAATTACCTGCTAAATATCTGGGATTGTTTTTCTCTCTATTGGTATATGATAAATCTATCCCCAAACACAGTGCACACAATGATAAGTGCTTATTTTAAGGCAGAGAAAAAACTAGCATGCACTTACGGAGTTATGGTCAGTAGTTGGTGGTATTGGAGAAATTAAGCTGGAAGTGTTTACAATAGACAGGCCACATTTTTTATAAGAGAATTTTTGTTTCAATGAGGAACATTTCAAGAAACACAACTCATAATCTGGTCATCATTAATACCTTCTGAATTTTGCCTATAATTCTTGTAACATACATAAAATGAAAACTCTTGGTTTAATTTAAACTATAAGATAGTGCTTTTTCATTTCTTAACTTATATAATAATGAAAAGTTATTATGGACCTATATTTGTAATTTATATTCTTTGTATTTTGTAAACTATGAGACCTTCATTTGAAAAAACAACAACAAAAACAAAAAACAGTTTTAAGTTGTAAGACCAGGTAACTTTAAAATACTTTTTAATGGACAATTCTGTCCATTAAGACAGGTCTGTCATAGTTTTAAATATTCTGTGAAAAATAAGAATTTTTTTTTCTATATAAAATGCAGGCAAACATGGATAATACTAATACAACCATAGTATATTAGGGTTTGGGGTAAGTACAGCTATCGCTTATTTTCTTAATTATTTTTCTCATTTTAATTTACAACCAAATTTCTCAATTTTTAATAAATAGAAATATTAAAACTTAAAAACTGCACGAAGATATTATAAAAAACTTACATAATATTCTAAGTGTGAAACTTTTCAAAAGCAGGATGCACCCAGGAAAAAGAGTGTCTCCTTCCTTGCCTCTTCTTCTTTTTCATTTTATTATAGTAATTGCTTGACCTTAATACCAACAAAAACCCCATAAAGCAATGGTATGTATTACCAAGCCCACACAAGTTGCAAAATCAACACTCAATCTCTTTCAGTTTGAATTTTATGACCTATACTTAAAATGCCATAATAAATAAAGCAAGCATTAAAAATAATGAAAGAGAGAAAGATGAGAAGGTTTAATATCACTTGGGAATTGTTTATTCACATCACTGAACACAACCTTAATTTAAAAATACTGTAAAATTTATAATGGGAAAAAGTTTTAAATTAATGCAGTGATGTTACTATCATCCACCATCATTTACTGAGTGTGCACTATTAGGTCAGACATTGTGCTAGATATCTTCGTATATTTCATTAATTTCCACTCCCTTATAATATGAAATATATAAATATGGATATGGATGACTATCAATGTAGAGATTAAACCTGAAATTATTTATATTTTTGCCTAAAATACAAGCCTACTCTTTCAGGCCTCAAGATCCACAGTCTTTGAGTGCATCACCCTAACTCAATGCAATCCCCTCTTTTCACAGATGAGGAATTTAGAACCAGAGACCTTAGGGGTCTTATTGGTACTCTATTATCATTAAACCCTCAATGTGAAAAAGTTCACAAGGAATGTTACATATAGCTTATACATGGGTACATTGTTACACACATACATACAGGTATTCTTCATTTTGAAAAAAGACACATTGTCTTACTCAGCATTCCTTTTGTTACAAAAGAAAAGAATCAAAACCCTGCTAAACATAAAGTTCAAATTATCTCTCAAAAAATGGTTTTCCAACATGCAAACATCAATACCTTTGAAATAAGTCAACCCCCCCAAAAAAAACAAAAAAAACAAAGGCCAAATGTTTTCTCTGATATGTGGATGCTAATTTACAATAAGGCTGGGAAGACTGGGGGAGTGAAGGAGAGGAGAGGAGGGGATATGGGAATAGAAGGATAGAAGTATGAAACAGATATTATTAACTATATTATGTTACATATATTACATATATGTACCTACATATATAACTGCATAACTGATGTGATTCTACAACATGTACAATCAGAAAAATGAGAAATTATACCCCATTTATGTATGATATATCAAAGTGCATAAATGCATTCTAATGTCATGTATAACTATTTAAAACAAAAGAAAATCAATAGCTTTCCTATATGCCAACAATGAATCTGCTGAGAAAGGAATCAGGAAAATAATTCCATTTACCATAGCCTTAAAAAATACTTAGGAATAAATCTAACTAAGGAGGTGAAAGACTTCCACAATGAAAACCACTGAATATTAAAGAAAGAAATTTCTTCAGAAGACAGAAAGCTCTCCTCTGTTCATGGATAGGCAGAATACATATTGTTAAAATGGCCATATTACCAAACATAATACACAGATTCAATGCAATCCTCATCAAAATACCAATGACATTCTTCACAGAACTAGAGAAAAACAGTCCTAAAGTTCCTTTGGAAGAATAAAAGACTCAGAATAGCCAAAGCAATTCTAAGCCAAAAAAGCCATGCTGAAGGCATCACTATACCAGACTTCTTATACTAAAAAGCTATAGTAACATGATACTGGCATAAAAACAGACACATAGACCAATGGTACAGAATAGAAGTTGCAGAGACAAACTTACACATCTACAATTACTTGGTTCTCCCCAGAAGTGCCAAAAACCTTGGAGAAAAGATAGTCTTTTCAACAAATGGTGGTGGGAAAACTAGTTATCCATATGTAGAAGAATGAAACTAGACCCTTAGCTCTCACCCTGCACAAAAAGCAACTCAAAATGGATCAAAGACCTAGGAATTAGACCAGAAACCATGCAACTCCTACAAGAAAATGTAGGGTCAACACTGTAGTAAAGGAAATAACTTTCTCAAAGGACCCCTAACGTTGAGAAAATAATGCCAGGAGCTAATAAATGAGATGACATCAAATTAAAAAGCATCTACACAGCAAAGGAAACAATTAGAATGTGAAGAGATAACCTGTAGAATGGGAGAAAATCTTTGCTATCTACTCTTGACAGAGAAACATCTAGAATATATAAAGAACTTGGGGCTGGGGTTGTGGCTCAGCGGTAGTGTTCTTGCCTAGCATGTGTGAGACGCTGGATTCGATCCTCAGCATCACATAACAATAATAAAATTAAAAATATTGTGTCCAACTACAACTAAAAAATATTTTAAAAAAAAGAGCTCAAAAATTTGATACCAAAAATCAAGTAGCCAATTAATAAATGGGAAATCAAATTAAACAGTCATTTCTCAAAAGAAGACATACAAATGGTAACAGAAACATGAAAAAAATGTTCAAAATTGTTAGAAATGAGGAAAATGCAAATCAAAACTACTGAGAGTTCATCTCACACCAGTTAGAATGGCAATGATCAAGAATACAAATAATATTAAATGCTGGAAAGGATGTGAGAAAAAGGAATACTTTTATACTGTTGGTCGGACTATAAATTAATATAATCACTCTGGAAATCAGTATGGAAATCTGAAAAGACTAGACATGGAAGCATCATATGACCCAGCTGGTATTTATCCTGAGGAATTAAAGTGAGCACAGTGTAGCAATATGTGCATATCCATGTCCACCATATAACCCAACTATCCTACTTCTTCGCATTTATCCTAAAGAATTAAAATCAACGTGCTATGGGGATTCATGCATACCATGTCAATAATAGCACAATCTGCAATAGCCAAGTTATGGAACCAGCCTAAGTGTCCCCATTGATGGATGAATGGATAAAGAAAATGTGGTATGTATACACAATGGAGTTTTAGTTGGCTATAAAGAAAAATGAATTGATGTTATTTGTAGGAAAATGGATAGAACTAGAGACAATTATGTTGAATAAAATAAGTTAAACTCAGAAGGTTAAGGGTCATAGGTTTCCTCTCATATGTGGTAGCTAGATAGGAAGAAGGAAAAGAAAGGTGGGAGCAGATCTCATGAAAATCAGATCAGTAGAAGAAAGGGCAGGAAAGTAATAGGAGGTAGGGAGAGAAGAAGAAATACTGGGGAATGATATTGGCTAAATTATACTGTTAAATTGTGTATAGTGTGCATGTATAAATTCCATCAGCATGTACAACTATAAAAAATTGCAAATCAGGGAAGAAATAACCACTGAATGTGGAATTTTTTGTAGGATCCATATAAGTAAAATAATAATAAAAATAAATGTATAGTCTAAAAAAAATGATTTTCTAGAGGTAAACTTCTAAATATTTACTTTTATTGCCTCACTATTGAACATGACAATAATAATTTACCATTATTAATTTAGTAATATTATAGATAATAAATTATTAGTAAACTTTAATAAAAATATTATTTGAAATATAGTAAAAATCACTATATATTTGGGGTACAACATAAATACCTTTGGGCTGATTTTGTTTAACTTGGCCCTCTTAAAATTCCAAATAAACTAATACTTATTCAACATATTGGGAGGTAATACAGAATAAAACTAAATCAAGTAAAGGAGAAAATATGCTAGAATACAATAGACTCATACATAATGTTACTCTTCATCAGATAGTACATCTATCCGTAGTAAGTGATGAGGTATATTTTCCCTTTTAAAGTATCCCCTGGCCTTGCCTTGCAAGTAACTGCTCCTTCTGTGACATGGAATTGTCACTCATTTCATCTCTGTTACAGAAGGCATACACCTATTTTGTAAATATTCTTTTATATTACTGTATGCCTTACCCATTATAAATGATCTAAGGTCTGAGATTAAATCTTACTGATCTTTATCTTCATCATTATCATAAGTGCCTGATAAATCATATATGCCCAATATACATTTGATAAATGAATGAGGAAACATTTAAAATGTGAATAAATTATTTGGTTCCAATTTTACTATTTTACTGGGGTCTGTATTCTGGAGTGTTTATATTGTTTGAAAACCATGGTCTTTAAAGTAGAACTTCTATTTCTTGAAAATATATCAACTATTTCTCAGGTTCAATGTCTGGTTGAGATACCCATCTGGTCTGCCTGCCAGATGATTATGAAGCTGAGGATTTGCTTGCCAGGCCAGAGAAGAATCACTATCCCTACCCTCACACTACAATCAGTTCTAAATTTCATTCTAATCCCTTAGGTAGTCAACAGTTTTCAGAGATTTAAAAATAAACATTACTCACAAAACAAGAAGACCCCCCTACGTTAGATTTGTGAACAGTTTCTTGGGGAATTAATTTTGTGAAGAAAAATACCTATTTATTAATCATATTAGCTATTGGATTACAGTGTATATTCTCTTGGTAAATTCCATTAGGTAGGTTTTAGTTGTTTAAAATAAAAACACTAAAGGAATGTTAAATAGCCAAAGGGGAGTTAGGTATATATTGGATACTGACTACAAACTTATTTATTTCTCAAGAAAACTCTGAAAAGAAGAAATTAATGTTCCTACTTTACACATAAGAAATCTGAGGTAAAAAAAAAATGAATTCACTTGTCTATGCTTAGAGAGCAGTTAAATGATAGAACTGAAATTGAACCCAGTTTTATTTACCTTAAAACACATGCTTTTTCCAATACACAATATTTACCACTATATGTTAACATTTCTATGAATACAATTTAATTCTGCATGGTTGAACTTGTTTTTTCTTATGAGCATATATCCCATGGAGAAGCATTCTTTGAGAAAAGAATTTTTAGTTCGTGACTAGAGTTCTTCTTCAACAGAGAAAATATCCATGACCAGAAGCCATGGCAACACAGAATAGGAATTTCAAGAAACGAAAGGGAAACTTTAAGATAAATAAGACTTTTTTTTTCCTCTTCAAAAAGTCTTTAAGAAGGCAGCACATGAGGAAAATAAGAAATATACAAAATGATGTAGATATAAAGTAGTATGAGGTAAGCAACTGTCTAATTAGTAGTTTCCTTAGTCATTAAGAAGTTCATTCTATCAAAAACAATAAAAAAAATTAGAATTTTAGGAACCATTTTGGCAATGAGAAAGACAGCAAAGAAAATCAGATACACTTTCTATTTTTGAGGAGTTTTTGGTCCCTTTTCATGTCCCAGGAAAAATAAAAAGATGTGTGAGTAATTTGGAGTACAATCTAATAATCTAAATCCTGCCTTGAGGCCTAGCATTCTTCTTGTAAGGACTGGGTAAATGAAGGAAAGCCAGATGCAGGGTGGGGTGGGTGGGCACTCATTTTAATGCCTCAGAGGGAGGAAATTTGTGTTTTTTGTAGGAGAAAATATAATAGATAAAATCGTAATAGCTCTTTCTGAAGTGTCAACTCTATGTTCCAGTTTAGAGGCAGCAAACTTGTATTCTTTCATACTTAACGCCTGGGTTTTTTCTCAACCATTTCCTATGTACAAATTTTTCCTTTCAATAGTCCTTCCTCTCTTTTTTGTTACTGTTCTGGCCTCCTCCAGAAAACATGGGCTATTGTGCCCTGGGGGAAGAGTGAACCCAGAAGATCCCAGCATTGAGCTCTTAGCTAGTCAGCCCTGTGGGGGCCAGAACAGCTCTTTGAAGCTTTGGCTTGTTGCAGAGGCTGAGAGCAAGAATATCCCAGTTTGAAACCTCAGAATCCTTCATGAAAGGAGACTGAAAGCCCTTTCTGAATGAGCTATGCTAAAAGGAAATGGAAATGAACTGGATTAGAAACGGGATGTCAAAAATACCAAACTAAACCAAACCAAACCAGAACAACAGTAACAACAAAAAACCAGAAACCAAAAACAACAACAACAACAAAATCAGGTTTTAAACATATTTATAGATAACTGAATTTAACATTTTTAAAATTTCTAGTTAGATCTCCTTTCTTTCTCTTCTCCACATATGTGAATTTCACATGCATTCATTTAATTAATAAATAGTTATTGAGTTCTGCGCAAAATGCCAAAGAAAGCAAGACTTAGAAGATTCAATAGGCAAGATATTCAAAATGACTTCATATTAGAGCTAAATGGTGAGCTCAGCTTTGGATGAATTGAAGCTCGGTAATTTAGGAAAAGCAGTTCAAGCAGAGAACAATCGTGTTCAAAGGCCTAGACAAAAGAGAGCCTCATTGAGCTAGGAATCACATGGGGTTTGGGGTAGGTAGAGTAGTATGTGGTGGAGGTATGTTTGGGCAGGTTGTAAGATTTTTTGAGCCCAGAATATGTAGGAACTTGTATGTCACATTGAGGAGCTTGGATTTTACTCTGATTTATGAACAGATAGAGGTTCTGAGTAGGAGGACCACTGGGTTTGATCTGGTCCAGAAATTTTAATTGATTTGATATGGAGATTGAGGGAAAGGGATTAAAGTTAGCATTCCATATGGAATAAGTCTGGAGGTAGAGGTATTATTTGAAGGAGAATGTAATGAGGAAATGAGTTAAAAGCAAGTGATATTGAACTTGAATGTGTTGAGCCTAAGATATTAATGAAAACATTAGGAGAGAATTACCATTCATCCATTCTTTATCATTTCATTCATCCATACATCTATCATACATTCAACATGTATATACTGACTGTCTATCATGCACCAGGCACTTGCAGGTAATGTTCTATGGGCAGCAGACATTATACTCTGTAGCTGAAAAGAGTGATCCTTGCCAGAGTGCCACCTTCTAGTGGGTTTTAAATGTAATGGGTATGGTTGAGATATCCCAAGTAAACACTGAAAAGTAAAAGAAGAGGAATTAGTCCAGCACTCTCAAGGTGGCCTCCCTTGTTTCCTATGTTTCCTTCCACCTAAACTCCTCAAAGTTAATAGATCAAATCAGGGTGCACAAATATTTTTATATAGGTGTACTTTCTGAAGAAGCCCCATCCTCCACCCCTTATCTCACCTTCCTCATTGTGCTTCTCCCCATGAAGGTCAAAATAAGCTGACATTAAAAGCCCTTAAGCCCCATAAAAAATAGACATTGAGCAATTGAATGGAAATGCAAAATGAATGCAATATAAAAATGCATGCTTTATGCTGCCAGAAGTTAAAATGAGAAGTAAATTAGTTCCAGACGGGGTCTAAGGATTGCTTATAAATTACTGTGTTTGTTTAAGCATGAAAATTTTGACTTATTCTGCATTCTGACAAAAATGCCACTCTGAGAAAGAGTTATAGAATAAATGTAAGTTCTATGTGCAAGACACTTCTTAGGAATATATGGTGCAATCTCCAAGAATTATTAGGAAACACTTTTGTTTCTAAAAATCTAGCTGGAGTGTCTAGCTTCAGTACATCTCAAGTCTTTAAAACTGAATTATTTGCTATGGAAATAGTAAGTCAAATATTAATTTGATGCTGGCAACTGGCTTTTAAGATGACAACTTAAAGATTTAAAAAAAAAAAAAACCCGGCAGAACCATGGCTTATAATTCCTGACATGTTTGTCGATGCTTACAAACAATGTAAAATCAAGAAAAAGCTTTAATATTAAATAGAAAAATCAACTTGAATTGATTTTTTATATGATTGAATGATAATGGTTTCTTACAGAATTTTTGTTGAAAGGAGAAACAAGAGGAAATCAATTTGGAATGTGGTAATCAGCTGCTTTGGTTTTATCTTTGTATCCTAAAGTTTAATAAATCAAAAGCTATGAGTTCCATGTCTAAGATTTCAAACTAGTTTCATATAAATTGAAAATTATTATTGCCTTAATTTAAGAGTGACAAATAAAAATGAAATTATTGAATTCCCCAAGCCAGTACTTTTAAGTTTACAATTTATAGTTTGTAATATATGTATCTTAAAAATAACATGTCATTCCAAGACATCATGTCTTTACAGAACTGTCTGTTAAGTATTAAGTGGGTTTTTTTTTTAAGTTATCAAGGGATTTATAAAATTTGGATTTTTAATCTTTGTTTCTTTTGAAAGAGGGAATACATATGGTGTTAATGTCTAAAATTTTTTTCCTATGCTTTTATTACTAGAGCATATGAGAAATTGACAGATGGAAACATTCAAATTTTATTGTGGACATAAAAGTGATTCAGAATGACTAAGTGTCCCAAGGAAGCAGAGAAATATCTGGGGTAATTCTTACTGAGTCGCCTCTTCTACTCAGTCTCTGGATCTTACAAACTACTCTGCTCATGCAAGTCCTTTTTCTCCAGCCAGATCTTGCTTCCTATCAATGTGGGCACATACAGTTTAATAGACTGTGCCTGCAGACTCTATTTGAGGTCATAACCTCTGGCAATAGGAAATCTCCATTTTCAACCCCATCATCACACCCACTGCTATCTGGGTAGCCCCATAAAAAGACATGGAATGTATGAAAAACTAGAACCTGGCAAAACAAGGGTGTAGGTGAGAGGTAGTATAGGTGAGTGGGCTGGAAAAGTACCTACATGATGAAGAGTTTATAAGCCAGGCTAAAAATTCCAATTGTTCTTGAAATGATGAGAAGCCATTATAAGCAGAAAGACATAATCTTTGTTTTACTTTATACAGGTCACTGCTATTTTACTGCTGAGATGACCTGGGGGATGTATGTGGATACGACTGGAAATAGAAGGACTAGTTAAGAAGCTCTCCCAGCACTACTGAAGGAAAAGTGCTAAAACTGAACAGCTTTCCCTTCACTCCTGCCATTAGTAAATGTGTTGAATCATAACTAGAAAAATGTGTGGGCTTTTAAACTAGCTTCCTTCACTTTGCAACACACACTTAAGGCTCATCCATGTCATTTCCTGGCTTGATGGTTTATTTCTTTTTATTTCTGATTATTCCACCCTCTGTTAGTTAACCAATAAATAACTACTTGAAGAATGTCTTAGTTGCTGTCAATTTGGGATCAATATATTTTGGTGATAAAATATTCATGTATAGATATTTCTGTAGACATCAATCATCAAATTGGGTAAATATTTAGGAACACAAGTGCTAGCTTAGATAAAACTAGCTTTAGATTTATAAGAAATTGTGAAAATGTTTTACAATGAGGCTGTAACATTTTACATTTCCACCGGTAATGAACAAGACATCCTTGGCAGCATTAGAATATAATAACATTGTCAGGTTGTTTTACTTTTAGCTATTCTAGTACATTTTTTCTTCGACTTGCAATTATCTAATGAAAATTGATACTGGGAATCTTTTCTTATGATTATTTATCATTTGTATATCTTCTTTGGGAAAGTGTCTGCTAGATCTTTTGCTCATTAAAAAAAAGAAAAAAGAAAAGAAAAAAACAACTATTTCCAGTGCTGTTTTAAGCTTACAGCAAAATTGAGCAGAAAGTATGCAGAATTTCCCTATACTTCCTGACCCAACACATGCCCAGCCTCCCCCATTATTCACATTCCAAACCAGAGAGGTGCTTTTGTTATGATTGATAAGCCTGCATTGATACATAACCAGGCAATGTCTATAGTTTATACTAAAATTCACTTTTTTTGTGGTATTGGGGATTGAACCTCCTGGCACTCTAACAATGCCAGCCTTTTTTATTTTTATTATTTTACATTTTTTTAGTGCATTATAGTTACACATAATATTTGGTTCATTTTGACATGATTGTACAAGCATAGAATATAATTTGCTCCAATTCAGTCTCTAGTACATCTTTCCCTCCCCTCTTCCCTCTCCCATTTCCTTTCCTCTATTCTGTCTTTCTTCTGTTCATATATATAAATATATATATTTTAATTAGCTCATTCTAGATACATATAAATGTGAAATTCACTGTGCCATATTTATATATATGTATTTACATAGTTCCCTTTTTGTTTTTTATTTGATATGGGGTCTGGCTAAGTTACCAAAGCTGGCTTTGAACTTGTGATTCTCCTGCCTGAGCTTTCCAAGTTGCTGGGATTACAGGCATGAGCTACCATGCCCAGCTTGAGGTTTGTTCTTGAGCTTGTATATGCTATGGATTTTGACACATATGATGACATGTAGCCAAAACTGCAGGATAGTTTTACTGTATTAAAAACCTTCCCTGCCCTGCCTTTTGTTCTTACCTCCCACTAAATCCTGGTAACCTCAATCTTTTATTGTCTTCATAGTTTTACCTTTTCCAGAATGTTGTGTTGTTAGAATCATACAATATGTGGCCTTTCAGATTAGCTTCTTTCATTTAGTAATATGCATATAAGGTTCCTGCATGTCTTTTCATGGCTTAATGCTCACTACTTTTTCGTGATGAATAATATCCCATTGTCTGATGTACCACAATTTACTTATCCATTCACTTACTGAAGGATATTTTGGTTGCTTCCAAGTTGTGCCAGTTGTGTGAATAAACATTTTTCTACAAACACCTCTGTGCAGGTTTTTGAATGGACTGTAGTTTTTAACCTACTTGGGTAAATCTCAGGAGTTGATAGAAGAGTCTGTTTAGTTTTGTAAGAGACTGTGAAACTGTCTTCCACTTATGTCGTGCCAACAGTGAATCAGAATTTTTGTAGTTCCACGTGCTCTACAGAATTTTGTGTTGTTCGTGTTTTAATTTTGACCATTCTAATAGGTGTGTAGAGAGGTGTTTGTCGTGGCTATTTTCTTTGCAAACCTAATTTATATGAAGTTGAACATCTTTTCATATGCTTATTTGACATATATTTTTTGGTAATTCTTTTGGTATATTCTTCTGAGATATCTGTTCAGATCTTTTACTCTTTTTTTTTTTTTAAGTCAAGTTGTTTATTTTCTCATTGGTGAGTTCTAAGTGTTATTTGCATGTTTTGGATGAGTCCTTTATCAAATATGTCTTTTGCAAATATTTTCACCCAGTCTGTGACTTGTCTTCTCATTCTCTTTACAGTGTTTTTCATAGAGAAGTTATTAATTTTAATGAAGTCAAATATGCCATTTTTAAATTTTTTTCTAGATCTTTTTCTGTTGCTGCTTTTAAAAAGCCATTACCAAGACCAAGGTCACCTATATTTTCTCCTATATTGTTATCTAAATTTTTATAGTTTTCCATTTTGCCTTTAAGTATGATCCATTTTAATTAATTTTTATAAAGAGCATATTTCTATCTCTTTTCTTTCCTTCTTTCTCTTCTCTTTCCCTTCCCTCTCCTTCATTTCCCTTTCCCTTTTCCTCCCTCCCTCCCTCCCTCCCTCTTTCTCTCTGCCCCCTCCTTGAACAGTCCCTTGTTCTAGAACCAAATTATTGATTAGAAATTCTTTTTCTACTAGGTGTGGTTGCCCACTCCTGTAATCCCAGTGACTCAGGAGCCTAAGGCAGGAGGATTGAAAGTCTCAGGCTAGCCACAGAAACTTAGTAAGAACTTGTCTCAAAATAAAAAATAAAAAGGACTGAAGGTGTGGTTCAGTGGTAAAGTGCCTCTAGGTTCCATCCCCATTACTAAAAAAAAAAGAAGAAGAAGAAGAAGAAGAAGAAAAAGAAAGAAAGAAAGAAAAAATCTTTTTCCATGTCAATAGCCTTTGCTTCTTGGTGAAATTTCAGTTGACATTATTTGTGTAGGTCTATTTCTGAGCTCCTTGACCTGTTCACTAAGTTACACGTCTCTTTTATCCTAAGAATCATGCTGTCTTGTTGCGATAAGTAAGCCTTGAAGTCTGGTAGTCTTTGTGACAGACAGAATTCACTCTTCTTTAATATTGGTTAGGTGATCACCAGTCTCTTGGTTTTCCATATAAACTATAGATTTTACACATAAACTATAGATTATTATTATCTACAAATTGACTTGCTGAGATTTTGCTTGAATTGCATTGAATCTTTGCATCAAACTGCAAAGAACTGACATCTTAACAATATTGAGTCTTCCAAACCATAGACATCGAATATCATTCCACTTATTTAGATGTTTAATTTCTTCTATTAGAGTTTTATGATTTATCTCACAAAAATCTGCTATGTATTTTATTATATTTATACCTAAGCATTTCATTTTCTTTGTGCTGTTTTAAGTGGTATTATTTTTAATTTCAAATTTATTTTTTTCATTGCTAGGAAAAACAATACACTTTTGTATATTAAACTTGAATCTCATCATGTTTCTATTATTGCTTAATAATTGCAGAGATTGTGTGTTAATTTGGAGGGGGGTTATATAGAAAATCATATCATCTGTAAATAGGAAATTATATTTCTTTCTTCTGTTCTGTATATATTTATTTTCTTTTCCTGTCTTAATGTACAATATAGGGCTTCTGGTGCAAGGCTGAACAGGGTGGAATGAGAAATGTATTTTCCTTTTTCCTGAAATATATCTATTTTCTTATTCACTAAGTATGATATTAGCTTTATATTGTTTATAGATATTCTATATCAAGTTGATGATGTACCTCTTTATTCATAATTTTTTGAGTGAACATGTGTTGGATTTTTTCTTTTCTATATCAACTGATGTACGATTTTTCTCCTTTAGACTTTACCACTGTTGATGGGGTAAATTACGATAATTGATTTTTAAGGTTTCTTTTGTTTTTAATTGTCAAAAATATTCATTTTATTATTATAATACTATGTATTATAATTATCTATTATTGTATATAATTATGGGTTAAGTGTGATGTTTTGATACATGTACACATTGTTTAATGATCAAATCAAAATATTTGTCATATCCATTATCTCAAACATTTATCTACTTGGGAGGGTGAGAACATTTGATATCTTCTCTTCTATTATTTTGAAAATTGAACATGAGGCAAAATCCTCTTTATACACTGTTTGATTAAATTTACTAATAATTTGTGGAGGATTTTGCATCCATGTTTATGAAAGACATAGGTTTGCAGTTTTCTGTTTTGCAACTTCTTTGTCTTCTTTTGGAATTAGGTTAATGCTGGCCACATAGCATGAGTTAAGAGGTGTTCTCTCTGCTTCTATGATACAGTTTTCTATAATTCCCTACAACCTTTCTTCTTGAAATGTTTAGTAGGATTTACCAGGGGAACTGTCTGCTTTCTTCTTGGAAAATTGTTACGGACTAAATGTGTTCCCCCAAAATCAGTGGGTGGAGAAACTCCCAAATGATGGTATCAGGAAATAAGTCCCCAGGGAGAGAATAGGTCGTGAGTGTGAAGCCCTTCTAAAAATGTCTCTACAGACTTCTTTCACTCCTTTCCCCCAAGTGAGGGTAGAGGAAAAAGACAATCCTTTGGAAGGAGGCCTTCACCAGACTCTGAGTCTCCTAGCCCCTTGATTTTGACTCACCAGCATCAAAAATTGTGAGAAATAAATGTGTGCTTGTTTAAGCCATCATTCTATAGTACTGTGTGACAGCAGTCCATGCCGACTAGGACAGGAAGTTTTTAATTATTAATTCACTTTCATATAGGCTTATTTCATATAGGTTTATTAAGTTATCTATTTCATACTATGTGAGTTTTGATTTGTATCTTTTAAGAAATTGGATTTCATTTAAATTATCAAATTTGTGAGAATAGAGTTGTTATGGCACTCCTTTATTACAAATTTAATGTTCAGAGGACACTAGTAATAATTTCTTTTTGATTCATAATATTAATTTGTATCTTTTTTTCTTTGTTAGCCTGATGAGAGATTAGTCAATTTTGTTGATCTTTAAAAAGAACCAGCTTTCAATATTGCCAAATTCATTGATTTCCCATTTAAAATTTCATTGATTTATGCCCTGATGATTATGATGATGACTAACATATTATTATTTTCTTTTGCTTGTTTTTGATTTAATTGTTCTCATTTTTTCTACTTTCCTAAATCGGAAGCTCAGATAATTCATTGTTACTATTTTCTCATACTTCCCTATAAACACTGCTCTTACTGGATGGCATAAATTTTGATAAAGTACATTTTTATTCCTTTTGCTTCAAAATATTTCTAATATTTCCTTTGAGAATTTTTTTGTCCTGTGTATTATTTAGAAGTACTTTCTTTAATCTCCCAGTATTTGGGGGAGATTTTCCAACTATCTTTCTGCTATTGATTTCTAGTTTACTTTCACTGTGGTCTGAGAACATACTTTGAATGATTTGTATTCTTTTAAAATTGTTTAGATGCATTTTATAGCCTAGAGTGTGGTCTACCTTGGAGAATATTTCATATGAACTTGAAAAGATGTGGGTTCTGCTGCTGTTGCTGACATTCTATAAGTGGCAGTTAGGTCAAGTTGATGGATAGTGCTGGTCAGGTCAACAGTATCCTTCCTGCTTTCTTCCTACCTCCCTGGTCTATCAACTGCAGAAAGCAGGGTATGTCTTCTCTTGTTACAAGAGTGGGTTTGACCATTTCTCCTTGTAGTTTGCCTCTTATGTTTGGATGCTTGTTTCTGGGTGCTCTTTAAGAATGTTATGTCTTCTTGAAGAATTAACTCTTATTATTATGTGATCCCCTCTTCCTTAGTCCATTCAGTCTGTTGTGACAAACACCATAATTTCAATGCCTTATAAACAAGAAACTTCCATTTCTCACAGTTCTAAATGCTGGGGAGTCCACCATCAACAAAACATCAGATTCACCTTCCTAGTTAATAGATGGTGCTTATCACTGTGTCCCAATATGGTAGAAAGAAATGTCTAGCTCTCTGAGGACTGCTTTGTTTCCCTATGATCTAATTACCTCCTAAAACTCCCATTGCCTAATACCATCACCTTGAGAGTTAGGATTTCCACATACTAATTTTGGGGTGAAACAAATACTCATGCCACAACACCCTATTTATCCCTGATAATTTTTCTTGTCCTCAAGTTGACTTTGTCTGAAATTAATACTCTTGAGTGGTATTAGGATTGTATGCCATTCTCAATTCACTTACTTTTAATCTGTGTCTTTATATTTAAAATCTATAGGTTTTTTTCTGTTTGTTTAATCCAATCTACGATATTTTTAAGTTGATGTGCCGACAATTCATATGTGAATTGATGATTGATATAGTTGGATTAATATTTACCATGTTTCTAATTGTTTTCTATTTGTTGCAATTATTTTACTAGAGTTTGCAGTGTACATTTACAATTAATCTAAGTCTACTTTTGAATAATACTATACTGCTTCACACATAGTACAGTTTACTTCATAACAAAATATTTCTTACTCCTCTCTCCTTGTTCTTACCACCTTACCATCATTCATTTTACTTATTCATATGCTATAATCACCCAATACATTGTTAATATTATTATTTGAACAACAATGATCTATGAGATCCTTTAAATAGTAAGAAACAAAAGGTATTATTTTACCTTCATTTATTCCTGCTCCATTTTTCCATTCTTATGTCATTTCAGTTTCTGATCTATATAATTTTTCTTCTCCAATGAAGTTTTTTTTTCCACTTCTTATAGGGCAGGTATGCTAGTAATGAATTCTGTTAGTTTTTCTTTAAGACAGATCTGAATTTTTTCCTTCATTTTTGAAGGATAATTTTATTGTGTGTGTTATATGTAATTCTAGGTTGGTGATTTTTTTTTTCCTTCAGCACTGCATATTTTATTTCATTTTCTTTTTGATTGGTTTCAAATGAGAAGTCTACTATATCATTCTTATACCTTCGCCTCTCTAGGAAAGGCCTCTCATTCCATCTTCCTTCAAGATACCTTTTTTGTCTTCCTTTTCTTTCATCCTTCTTGTTTAATATGATATGTCTATATGTAGATTTTTATTGATATTTACCTTCCTCTGAGCTTCTTATATATGCAGTTTGGTGTCTGTCATTAGTTTTGGAATATTCTCAGTTATTACTTCAGGTATTTCTCCTGAACCATTTTTTCCCTCTATGGTATTCTCACTAATGTGAGGTATACCTTTTGATATTATCTTATGCTTCTTGGATACTCTGGAAGGTGTGCTTTATTCATTCTCTTTTTCCTTCACATTTTGTTTTGGCGAGGGTCTATCAACATATCTTAAAGCTTATGAATTCTTTCCTCTTCTGGGTCCAAGTTACTGATGAGCTGCAAAAGCATTTCTGTTACAGTGTTTTTTCTTATTTATAGCACGTGCTTTTGATTTTTTCATAGAACTTCTTTCTGCTCACACTATTAGTCTTCTTAAATGTCGCCTTATTTTTAAAGTAGAAAACAGTTCATAGTTCCATCAGCTTCTGTCCAGGAAAACTGATTTTGGATATGATTATCTGTATTTTCCTGTTTCTTTCCAGATTTCAAGGTCTGATGGATTGTCCAGAACCTTCAATTTCATGATTGATCCAAGAAAAGTAATTGATTTTAAGTTTATTTAGCCTTTTCCTTGTTTTAAAGGATGGCGTTATGATTTACCAGATCTTTACTTCAGGACACAAATTGTTTTTTTGTTTATTTATTTTGCAGAATAAGAAAGGCTCCAGAGCTCCCTTGCGTGTTGATTTTTTTCTGCCTTTTAAATATACTCTCATTTTTATTTCGGCTCAGCCATGCAAAAAAAAAAAAAAATACCCGCCCCCCACACACACACATATGGGCATGGTGGCACGCATGCCTATAATCCCAGCAGTTCAGACTCTGGAGGCTGAGGCAGGAGGATCAAGAGTTCAAAGCCAGCCTCAGCAAAAGCTAGGTGCACACTAAGCAATTCAGTGAGACACTGTCTCTAATTAAAATACATAATAAGGCTGGGGATGTGGCTCAGTGGTCCAGAGCCCCTGAGTTCAATCCCCAGTAAGCACCCCCCCAAAAAAATTATGTTCATTTATTTATGATAATCACAATCTCAATATGGATATATAATTGATAAAGATTATGTGGCATGATTTGAACATCAATTATGTTTTATTTGGCAGTGATTTATCTGTTAATCTCTCTATTTTCCTTCTTATTTCTCTAGCATTTCTATGGATAATAATAAATTTGGAGATCTCAAGGGAGAGAAAAGAGACAGAGAGTAACAGAGCACAAAGAAAAAGGCAATACCAGTTTCTCCCATCCCATTAGGTAGTTAAACCATTTAAGAAATTCATAGCAGTACTTTACATATATATTTTTTTGAGAGAGAAAGAGAAATTTTTTTTTAATTTTTTATTGTTGGTTGTACAAAACATTACATATTTCTTGATATATCATATTTCACACTTTGATTCAAGTGGGTTATGAGCTCCCATTTTTACCCCATATACAGATTGCAGAATCACATCAGTTACACATCCATTGATTTACATATTGCCATACTAGTGTCTGTTGTGTTCTGCTGCCTTTCCTATCCTCTACTATCCCCCATCCCCTCCCCTCCCCTCCCCTCTTCTCTCTCTACCCCCTCTACTGTCATTCATTTCTCCCCCTTGTATTATTTTTCCCTTTCCCCTCACTTCCTCTTGTATGTACTTTTGTATAACCCTGAGGGTCTCCTTCCATTTCCATGCAATTTCCCTTCTCTCTCCCTTTCCCTCCCACCTCTCATCCCTGTTTAATGTTCATCTTCTTCTCCTGCTCTTCGTCCCTACTCTGTTCTTAGTTACTCTCCTTATATCAAAGAAGACATTTGGCATTTGTTTTTTAGGGATTGGCTAGCTTCACTTAGCATAATCTGCTCTAATGCCATCCATTTCCCTGCAAATTCTATGATTTTGTCATTTTTTAATGCAGAGTAATACTCCATTGTGTATAAATGCTACATTTTTTTTATCCATTCTTCTATTGAAGGGCATCTAGGTTGGTTCCACAGTCTTGCTATTGTGAATTGTGCTGCTATGAACATCGATGTAGCAGTGTCCCTGTAGCATGCTCTTTTTAGGTCTTTAGGGAATAGACAGAGAAGGGGAATAGCTGGGTCAAATGGTGGCTCCATTCCCAGCTTTCCAAGAAATTTAATATTTATCTTTTAGTTTTTGGCAGACACAACATCTTTATTTGTATGTGGTGCTGAGGATTGAACCCGGGCCGCACACATGCCAGGCGAGCGCGCTACCACTTGAGCCACATCCCCAGCCCTACGTATATTTTTTTTGAAACTGTATTTTCATCTGTTATGTTCATATTTTGAAAAACATTGGCATGAATCTTCATACCTGTATCAGCAAAAACACATAACCAGCTAATTGTTCTGAACTGACTCTTCATAGTGTGGGTTAGAAAAGCAAAGCACACCTAGGAAGAGTGTATTTGCAGAATAGTGTATCTCTAGCCTGGCTCTCCACCCCCAACTCCATCCTATTGTGTATAAGCATCTCCATTGCACATGTAAAAAATATCACCAACTTACGTTGTTCAAAGCTGGTGTGCAACCTTTTCTCTAAAAACCACTTTACCTACAATATTCTTCCATCTGAATGAGGTCACTTGGAGCCAGTTTAGTTCTCGAAGCACCCTGAGCCATGAGTCACCTCTAACTTTTAACAGTTGAGTTAATGAGGTAAAAACCAGTGGGGGTGACAGGAAGGTGAAGTAGAAGGACCACCAGGAGAGTTTAGAATCCTGGAAGCTGAACAAGAAAGTTTTCTATTGAGAAGGGATTGATCAGTTCTTTCAAATGCTGCACATAAAATGAGGACAGAGAATTGGATTTAGTGTGTAAAATCATTGCTGATGGATTAGTATAGATGACAGCTTAATTGGGGTGGGCTCAAGGGAATATGGAGGAGAGGAAACAGCAAGAGTGAATGTAGGCTTTCAAGCTTTTAGCAAATGGTTCTGAATCACAGTCAATTCACAGCAACATACCCATTTTAAACATCAGTCATCATTATGCATGAAGATAAATTGTGAATCACACAAATCTGATGATACATCCAGTTATATTCAGTAGTGTTCCAAATATAGTTTAATTGCACAGTGGTGTAGAAACAGGACTAAAACAAAATGACCTAAAGTTGTAAAATGTGAGTGATAACACAGCGAAGCATTTTCTTAAATATTTTTTAGGTTAATTTTTTTGTTTCTTTCATTTTCCTTTCCTCTTAACATTGTACCTTTATCTCCATGTCCCTCAAGGAAGGTAAGCCAAAGATTTACTTATGCCTGAATTTCAGCATACCACATGATCTTGGCATTAACAATGAGATTCTAGCCAGAGAACTCTGCTTCCCCAACCCTCATACGATTCCCATCCTCAGATGCCTGACATAGCACTCCATCTGGGCTAGGAAGACAGGACTATTTTGAAAAGCATGCAAGAGAAATTTTGATGTCTCCCTCTTAGGTCGAACCAGTGATGTGGAGCTAGAAAAGAAGCTGGCAAAGGAATCCCTAGTTAGATTTGGTGGACTTAGAATAAGAAGAAACTTTTCCTCTACAACTGTCTGGGTCCTGAGAGCCCTCACCAAACCCCTATGAGTAAGGAGAAACAGGAGGAATAGCTCTCATGGGAGGGATAGGCAAATGGACCTCAAACAGAGCCACTGTCCAAAGGTAGCCAAGGTGAATCCAATACTTGCTCCCTGGCTCACAGTGTGCAACAGGTGTTCACATGTGTGCCAGCAGGAGCCAGTCCTATGTGCTACAGCCTACCAATGGGATTTTGACAGCAGTTGTGCTTAGAGTCCTCAGTGGATACAGCACAGAGTGGTGACTATGTCTGACCAAATGATGAGGATTTTCCAATGCCTGGGTTAAGTTAGATTTCACACCAGGAGTGAAGAGGCAGTGGCAGTAGACTATAGTTGGTTGAATTTACCACGAGTCCACCAAGAGAAATCTGAATTACCAGGCTAAATTCATGGAAAAGTGATTATTTTTTTTAAGTTTCATGTTAGGAAACAGAATAAAACTTGGCATTGAGAATGGGTTGTTATAGAGAAAAACAGAGGTACAGTTACTTTCCATGCCCGTGGTTTGAAAAATTTTCAAACCACAGACTGAGAAATTTACACTGGGCCAAATGAACCCACAGTTGCATAGAAAATATGTTTATAAACATTTTAGGAGAAATTTGTAAGATGGGGTAGAAAAAAGTACTCCACTTGGAATATCAAGAACTGATTGAGTCCCACCTTGTTACTCTCCCTACGATCCAAAGCAAGATAGCAATGCTGAATCCTATCACTTTTATTTACAAAATGAAGACAAGTAAATGCATCTTACAAGAATGCTGTGATTGTTAAATGTCATAAAGTATGCAAAAGTATTTAATAAACTTTAAATGGTCCAAAGTAAAGGATGAAGAAATTGATATCAGGTATTGTAACATGCTAAGTTCCTCATTTTATTTTAAATCTGCATTTATACATATTTTTATTTATATATTATGTATAGCTATTGCATTATTCTATTATGCTCCTGATTTACCTGAGTCTGATTTATTTTACTTCATTTTTTTCTGGCATAATTTTTAATAATACCCATTTTATTTTAAAATTTTTTGGTTTGAATGATGAATTGTATGGTCACTCTATATATTCTTTCTATCCAATATCTTTGCAAGGTAAAGCAGGTGTTTTATTCTCTTTTTTACAGGTGAGGTCACTGATGCTTATGTGGTTTGAGAAATTAACCTATGCTATAACCTAGTTATGTTGCTATATTAAAAATTAAAATATGGTCCATTGACTTGGAATATCAGACAGTTCTATATATAAAGCCATCATGCAAGGTACACTATTATCTTTCCCATGTGCAGTAGAACCATATGTATGTAAAATTACCACTTTCTATGAGGCACAGGGCATGGAACCCAGCCACCCTGACCTTAACAGGCTAAGAGTAGAGTGAACGCTAATCCTTGGATTCCTGAGCCTGCAGCCACCCAGCTCTCTTCATTGGAAGCTATTTTGCCTTGGTATTTGAATTTGCAAGCAGTGCAAACATGTAGATTAGCCCTAAGCAAATTAACTTAGAAATATTACACTATAGTCCTCTCTTTATTTTTATTTTTATTTGGGTTTTATTCAATATTCCTAAATGGAAAACCTATATCTCTCTTAAATCTGTACTTTCTTTGGCATTCTAAAGCTTTTAATTGTGTTCTACTTCTAGATTTAATTTAATTAAGTGTATGTGTATATATACATATATATCTATGTGTATGCATATATATATGTATATATAGGTGTATATATTTATTTATTTATTTATTTATTTATTTATATAAAGCTATGCATGTTTCAGTTTAGTCTGGAGTTTCATGCCAAATCTTGTTTAAATAAAACAAATTCACTATTCCTAGTAAACGTGGTGTGAAACTTACAATTATTGTAATTGACTAGAAAGATTTGGTTAGCTTTGGTTTATAGAATTATGTTGACTAGAAAGACTTGGTTAGCTTTGGTTTATAGAATTATGTGACATTAAACTGGTATTATAAGTCAAAAGTGACTGCAATGTAGGTCTATCAATGAGCATAATTTCAATTGTAAAACTTTATTTTCTGAAAAAAGGCATTTTATTACATTCTTCATTAAAACTATGTCTTAGCCAAATGTGATGGGTAAATGAGGGTCAATCTTAGGCTGAAGCAATCTAAACAGAGGGGGAGGAAAAGTGGCATCATGTTATAACTACTTCTGCAGATGTTTACTTTTAAAAACAGTGAGGGCATCAATTAATGTCCTTTTGCACTAATAAAATATGGGGAAAAACTGAAAATTTGCTTTAAAATACACATATACCTATAAGCTGTATCTGTTATTGGGCCCACTGACCCAGAATACTTCCATCAAAATATGATAAACTGTCCAGAAACATTCACCATCAAACAAAATATTACTCCAGAATTATCACTAAGGACAAAACCTGAATGCACTATAAAGTAGACTGTCAGAAATTCATATATGTTGAACAAAGAAAGAGCACTCAATTGTTTTCTTCTTGGAAGAGTTTATGTTCATTTTAAATTAGAGCCAATCCTTCTATGATATCTGTAGATTAAAAAATGAGTCTCTGCAAAGAAGGCCATTGTATCCTAGTAAAAGGAACAACCAACAAGAAGACATAACCATAGTAAACATTTATGACCCAAATGTCAATGAACCCAATTACATGGAAAAAATACTCCATGATATTAAATTTCACATAGACTCCAACACAATACTAGATGACTTCAATACATTCTTATCAGCAATAGACAGGTCATCAAAACAATCAACAGATATCTCCAACCTAATCAACACTATAAACAAATGGACCTAATGTACTTCTATAGAATATCACACCTAAACAGCCAAATTTACCTTCTTCTCAGCTGCACATGGAACTTTTTCCAAAATCATATTCTAGGCCACAAAGCAAATCTTGGAAAATATAAAAAATTGATATGATCCTATGTATCCAATCAGATCATAATGGGATAGAGCTAGAAATCAACAGCAAGCAAAATAATAGAAATCATATGAACACTGAACAATAATTTTAAATTAATAATGGATCAAAGAAGAAATGAGAACAAAAATCAAGAAATTCTTAGAAATTAATGAGAATAAATATGTAATATATCAAAATCTCTGGGAGAGTATGAGAGCAATCATAAGAGGCAAATTTATAGCAATGAGTGCCTATATTATAAATATTGGAGAGTTCCCAAATAAATTTGCTTATGTTCCATCTCAAGGCCTTAGATAAAAAAGAACAAACTAACCCTCAAATCAGTAGAAGACAGGCAATCATTAAAATCAGAGCTGAAATCAATGGAACTGAAAATAAGAAAACAATACACAGGACCAATGTAATGAAGAGTTATTTCCTTGAAAAGATAAATAAATTAACAAACCTTAGCCAAGATAACCAAAAGAAAAAGTGGGAAGAAAAAGCAAAAATCAACAAGATCAGGGATGAAAAAGGAGATATCATCAGAGAACCCTCTGAAATTCAGAGGATTATCAGATCCTATTTTGAAAATTTATATTCCAATAAACTGGAAAATCTGGAAGATGTGGATAAATTTCTAGACACATATGACCTGCCCAAATTGAACCAGGAAGATATAGAAATCCTAAAAGACCATTATTAAATAATAAAAATAAAACAGAAATTAAAAGCCTTCCAAAAAGAGAAGCCCTGGACCTGATGAATTCTCAGCTGTGTTCTACCAGAAGTTTACAGAATAACAAACACCAGTCTTTCTCACATTATTCCATGAAATTGAAGGAGAGGGAACACTCCCAAATACTTTTTTATGAAGCTAGTATAACTTTGATACCAAAATTGGACAAAGACACATCAAGGAAAGAAAACTACAGACCAATTTCCCAAGAACACAGATGCAAAAATCATAAATAAAATATTAGCAAACTGCATTGAAAAACACATCAAGAAGATAATATACCACGATCAAGTGGGTTTCATTCCAGGAATACAAGGATGATTCAACATACACAAATCAATAAATGTGATTCATCACTTAAATAGAATTAGGAACAAAAAAATCATATGATCATCTCAATAGATTCAGAAAAGTCCTTTGATAAAATCTAACACCCATTCATGTTAAAAAACACTGGAGAAGCTAGAGATTGAAGGAACTTACCTCAACATTGTAAAGGCAATATATGACAAACCCAAAGCCAACATCATACTAAATGGAGAAAAACTAAAAGCATTTCCATTAAATTTAGGAACGAAACAGGGCTGTCCACTCTCACTACTCCTATTCAATATAGTCCTCCAGTCACTAGCTAGAGCAATAAGGAAAGAAAAGGAAATCAAGGGATACAAATAGGAAAAGAAGTCAAAATACCTATTAGCTCATGATATGATCCTATATCTAGAAGATAAAAAAAACCTACCAGAAGACTTCTAGAGCTTTTAAATTAATTTAGCAAAGCAGCAGGATACAATATCAACACCCACAAATCAGTAGCTTCCCTATACTCCAACAGTGATTCAGTCAAGGAAGAAATCAGGAAAACCATCCCATTAACAATAATCTCAAAAAAAAAGAAAAAAGAAAAGAAAACAAAGAAAGATAACTTGGGAATTAATCTAACCAAGAGGTAAAAGGGCTTTCAAGGAAATTTTTAGAACTCTGAAGAAAGAAATTGAAGAAGACCATATAAGATGGATAAACATCCCATGTTCTTAAATAGGCAGAATTAATATTGTCAAAATGTCCATACTACCAAAAGCAATATACAAATTCAATGCAATCCCCATCAAAATACGAATAACATTCTTCACAGAACTAGCAAAAACAATTGTTAAATTCATTTGGAAGAATAAGAGACTCAGAATATCCAAAGCAATTGTATGCAAGAAAAGTGAAGAAGGAGGTATCACAATAGCTGATCCAAAATTATATTACAGAGCTGTAGTAACAAAAACAGCACAGTATTGGCACCAAAATAGACATGAAGATCAATGGAATAAAATAGAAGACACAGAGAAAAACCTACAAACCTATAGCTATCTGATATTTGACAAAGGAGCCGAAAATATATCCTGGAGAAAAAACAGCCTTTTTAACACGTGCTGCTGGGAAAACTGAATAGCTATGTGTAGAAAAATGAAATTAGACCCCTATCTTTCACCCTGCACAAAAATCAAAATGAATTAAAGACTTAGGCATTAGGCCAGAAACCTTACAACTGCTAGAAGAAAACACAGAATCAACACTCTAATATATAGATGCTGCCACCAACTTCCTTAACGAGACCTCCTAAGCACAAGAAATAAAACCAACAATCAATAAATTGGATGCCATTAAACTAAAAAGCTTCTGCACAGCTAAGGAAATGATTAAGAGCATGAAGAGAGAGCCTACAGAATGGGAGAAAACCTTGGCCAACTATTCTACCAACAGGGGATTAATATCCAAAATATACAAAGAAATAAAAAAAAATTAATATCCCCCAAACCAAATAATCCAATCAATAGGTAGGCAAAATAACTAAACAGAAACTTATCAATAGAAGAAACACAAAAAAAGCCAATAAATATATGAAAAAATGTTCAACATCTCTAGCAATCAGGAAAATGCAAATAAAAAAAAACTACACTAAGATTCCCATCTTATTCCAGTCAGAAAGGCAAAGATCAAGGATACAAACAACAATAAATGCTGGGGAGGTTATAGAGAGAAAGGAACACTTACACATTATTAGTGGAACTGAGACTAGTACAACCACTCTAGTTTGAAGATTCCTCAAAAAACTAGGGATAGAACCACCATGTGACCCAGCTATCCCCACTCTTGGATATTTTTTAAAAGATCTATAATTGACATACTAAGAAATTCAGCTACATCAATGTTTATAGCAACACAATTCACAATAGCTAAATTTGGAATCAACCCAGATGCTCGTCAATAGATGAATAGATTTAGAAATTGTGGTAATATGCAATGAAGTTCTACTCAGTCATAAAAAAGAAGGAAATTGTGGCATTTACCAGTAAATGGATGGACATGGAGAATATCATGCTAAGTGAAATTAACCAAACTCAAAAACTCAAAGGTTGAAAGTTTTCTCTCATATGAGGAAGCTAGAGTAAAATAAAGGAAAGGGGGAGGAAAGGATCATATTACGTAAGGAACTAATCAAATACAAATTACTAGATAAGCAAAAGGAAGTCTAGTAGACTACAGGAAGGAGAAGGGGAGGTGGGGGAAGAGGATAGGAGGGGAAAGGGAAGGGAAAAATAGGATCATAAACTGAAATCAATTTTCATCCATGTATGAGTTTGTCAAGATGAACCCAACTGTTATATATAACTATAAAGCTCTAACAAAACAAAACAAAAATGAGTCTCTGGACTTGGATAGCATTATCTACGAGGGTTGGTGGGTAATTATAATCAAAGAACATGAAACATGTAAAACACACAGGTAAGGTACATCCAATTCCTTCAATAGAGCATGGAGCAGTGTCAGAAATCTGAGTTCTGTACTTATTGGGTAATCAGACCCAGAAAACACTGAAAAAGTGGAAAGAAGACAAGCAGCCCAGGAGTTGAATGGGATATACTCTTAGATCATGTGAACTAAGAGAGAAAAGCCAGAGGGAGAAGTTTTCCTGAAGGCAGGGCTTTAGATGTATTCAAAAGAAACAAATAAAAGGGAATTATGGATTTGGAAAAAAAAAATCAAAAGATGCCCAGAAGGCTAGACAGACTGGCCATTATGGAGTCTTGGGGGATTTTTCAAAAGGACCTAATTGGAATATGAGAAGGGTAAACAAATAATGTAGAGATGGAAAAGAATAGGACCTAAAACAACAACAACAAAAAAAAAAAAAAACAGGAAATGAAGGAGAATGTCAGCACTTGTCTGTTACAGGGAACCTCCTGCTCTAAAAGAACATGGAGCTGAGTACTGCAAGAACCAAACTCGGGAGAAAAGGCCCAGTGGCCCGCGGTGGGACAGAGCTTCCAATCACTCCTGCAAGGTAGGCGGGCCTGCGACCCACCGGCAGAAGAGGAGCAGCGACCTGCTGAGAGGCAGAGCCGCCCCCTCCCCCTGCACCGGCAAGGTAGAGGGAACTGTGACCACGCACAGAGCAGGCCCAGCGGCCTGCTGAGGGGCAGAGCCACCCCCCACCCCCCGCGCCTGCCAGGTAGGTGGAACTGTGACCACAGACAGAAAAGGCCCAGGGGCCCGCGGCGGGACAGAGCTTCCAATCACTCCTGCAAGGTAGGCGGGCCTGCGACCCACCAGCAGAAGAGGAGCAGCGACCTGCTGAGAGGCAGAGCCGCCCCCTCCCCCTGCACCGGCAAGGTAGAGGGAACTGTGACCACGCACAGAGCAGGCCCAGTGGCCTGCTGAGGGGCAGAGCCACCCCCTACCCCCCGCGCCTGCCAGGTGACCACTGACAGAAAAGGCCCAGTGGCCCGCGGTGGGACAGAGCTTCCAATCACTCCTGCAAGGTAGGCGGGCCTGCGACCCACCGGCAGAAGAGGAGCAGCGGCCTGCTGAGAGGCTGAGCCGCCCCCTCCCCCTGCGCCGGCAAAGTAGAGGGAACTGTGACCACGCACAGAGCAGGCCCAGCGGCCTGCTGAGGGACAGAGCCGCCCCCCACCCCCCGCGCCTCCCAGGTAGGTGGAACGGTGACCACCGATAGAAAAGGCCCAGTGGCCCGCGGCGGGACAGAGCTTCCAATCACTCCTGCAAGGTAGGCGGGCCTGCAACCCACCGGCAGAAGAGGAGCAGCGACCTGCTGAGAGGCAGAGCCACCCACTCCCCCCAGTGCCTGCAAGGTAGACGGAACTGTGACCACCATCAGAACAGGCCAGACCTGCAACCAAGAGACAGAACAGGCCCAGTGGCCTGAGGAAGGGTAGAGCCGCCCCCCCCCCCCGCGCCTGCAAGGTAGGCGCACTTGCGACCCATTGGCAGTACAGCCCCAGAGGCCTGCAGAGGGGCAGTGCCGCTGCCTGCGCCTGCAAAGTAGACAGAACTGTGTCCACCGACAGAACAAGCCTAGCGGCCCGCAGAGGGACAGAGCCGCTGCCCGCGCCTGCGAGGGAGACTTTGCAACTATACAAGACCAATATAAATATATAGGGGGAAAATTCAATAGCACAACAGTTTCACCAAGTAGAAAGGAACGCGAACAGTATGAAGAGACAAGGAAAGAAAGGACCACAAGCATTGCAGGTCAACTCAACGTTAGAAGAGGTAATAGCTGCAGCAGATGGAATGTCAGATAAAGAATTCAGGATATACATGCTTCAGATGATCTGGAGTCTCAAGGAAGACATCAGACAGCAAAATCAGACAATGAAAGATCACTTCAACAATGAATTACATAAACAAATCCAAGAAGCAAAAGATCAACTATACAGGGAAATAGAGGTTATAAAAAACAAACAAACAGAAATCCTAGAAATGCAGGAAGCAATAAGCCAACTTAAAAACTCAATTGAGAATACTACCAGCAGAGTAGAACACTTAGAAGACAGAACATCAGACAATGAAGATAAAGTATTTCAACTTCAAAAGAACATAGACAGCTCAGCAAGACTGTTAAGAAACCATGAGCAGAACATCCAAGAAATATGGGATAACATCAAGAGACCAAATTTAAGAGTCATTGGGATACAGGAAGGGACAGAGTTTCAAACCAAAGGAATGAGCAATCTATTCAATGAAATAATACGAGAAAACTTCCCGGACTTGAAGAATGAGACAGAACCCCAAATCCTAGAAGCCTACAGGACGCCGAATGTGCAAAATCATAAGAGACCCACACCTAGACACATTATAATGAAGATGCCCAACATACAGAATAAGGAGAGAATTTTAAAAGCTACAAGAGAAAGGAAGCAGATCACATTTAGGGGTAAGCCAATCAGGATAACAGCTGATCTTTCAACACAGACTCTGAAAGCTAGAAGATCCTGGAATAACATATTTCAAACACTGAAAGAAAATGGGTTCCAACCAAGAATTGTGTTTCCAGTGAAATTAAGCTTCAGGATGGAAGATGAAATTAAAACCTTCCACGATAAACAAAAGTTAAAAGAATTTGCAGCTAGAAAACCATCTCTTCAAAACATCCTTGGCAAAACATTACAGGAAGAGGAAATGGAAAATAACAATGAAAACCAACAGTGGGAGGTAGGACACTAAAGGGGGGAAAATAATCAAAGAGGAAAACAAACCATTTTTAATAACATAAATAAACAAATATGGCTGGAAGAACAACCCATATCTCAATAATAACCCTAAATGTTAATGGCTTAAACTCACCAATCAAGAGACACAGGCTAGTAGAATGGATCACAAAACAAGACCCAACAATATGCTCCCTACAGGAGACGCATTTGATAGGAAAAGACATACATAGGCTGAAGGTGAAAGGTTGGGAAAAATCATATCACTCATATGGACTTCGGAAACAAGCAGGAGTATCCATACTCATATCAAATAAAATAGATTTCAAGCCAAAGTTAATCAAAAGGGATAAAGAGGGACACTACATACTGCTCAAGGGACCCATACACCAACAAGACATAACAATCATAAATATATATGCCCCAAACAATGGTGCAGCTATGTTCATCAAACAAACTCTTCTCAAGTTCAAGAGTCTAATAGACCACCATACAATAATCATGGGAGACTTCAACACACCTCTATCACCACTGGACAGATCTTCCAAACAAAAGTTGAATAAGGAAACTATAGAACTCAATAACACAATTAATAACCTAGACTTAATTGACATATATAGAATATACCACCCAACATCAAGCAGTTACACTTTTTTCTCAGCAGCACATGGATCCTTCTCAAAAATAGATCATATATTATGTCACAGGGAAACTCTTAGACAATATAAAGGAGTAGAGATAATACCATGCATCCTATCTGATCATAATGGAATGGAACTGAAAATCAATGATAAAAGAAGGAAGGGAAAAGAATACATCACTTGGAGAATGAACAATAGGTTACTGAACGATCAATGGGTTATAGAAGACATCAAGGAAGAAATTAAAAAATTCTTAGAGATTAATGAAAACACAGACACAACATATCGGAATCTATGGGACACATTGAAAGCAGTTCTAAGAGGAAAATTCATTGCTTGGAGTTCATTCCTTAAAAAAAGAAAAAAACAACAAATAAATGATCTCATACTTCATCTCAAAATCCTAGAAAAAGAAGAGCAAAACAACAGCAAAAGAAGTAGAAGGCAAGAAATAATTAAAATCAGAGCTGAAATTAATGAAATCGAAACAAAAGAAACAATTGAAAAAATTGACAAAACTAAAAGTTGGTTCTTTGAAAAAATAAACAAAATCGACAGACCCTTAGCCATGCTAGTGAAGAGAAGAAGAGAGAGAACTCAAATTACTAACATATGGGATGAAAGAGGCAATATCACAACAGACACTTCAGAAATACAGAAGATAATCAAAAATTATTTTGAATCCTTATATTCCAATAAATTAGAAGATAGTGAAGGCATAGATAAATTTCTTAAGTCATATGATCTGCCCAGATTGAGTCAGGAGGATATAGACAACCTAAACAGACCAATATCAATTGAGGAAATAGTAGAAACCATCAAAAGACTACCAACTAAGAAAAGCCCAGGACCAGATGGGTATACAGCAGAGTTTTACAAAACCTTTAAAGAGGAACTAATACCAATACTTTTCAAGCTACTTCGGGAAATAGAAAAAGAGGGAGAACTTCCAAATTCATTCTACGAGGCCAACATCACCCTGATACCTAAACCAGACAAAGACACTTCAAAGAAAGAAAACTACAGACCAATATCTCTAATGAACCTAGATGCAAAAATCCTCAATAAAATTCTGGCCACTCGGATACAAAAACTTATCAAAAAAATTGTGCACCATGATCAAGTAGGATTCATCCCTGGGATGCAAGGCTGGTTCAATATACGGAAATCAATAAATGTTATTCACCACATCAATAGACTTAAAAATAAGAATCATATGATCATCTCTATAGATGCGGAAAAAGCATTCGACAAAGTACAGCATCCCTTTATGTTCAAAACTCTAGAAAAACTAGGGATAACAGGAACATACCTCAATATTGTAAAAGCAATCTATGCTAAGCCTCAGGCTAGCATCATTCTGAATGGAGAAAAATTGAAGGCATTCCCTCTAAAATCTGGAACAAGACAGGGATGCCCTCTCTCACCACTTCTGTTCAACATAGTTCTCGAAACACTGGCCAGAGCAATTAGACAGACGAAAGAAATTAAAGGCATCAAAATAGGAAAAGAAGAACTTAAATTATCACTATTTGCAGATGACATGATTCTATACCTAGCAGACCCAAAAGGGTCTACAAAGAAACTATTAGAGCTAATAAATGAATTCAGCAAAGTGGCAGGATATAAAATCAACACGCATAAATCAAAGGCATTCCTGTATATCAGCGACAAATCCTCTGAAATGGAAATGAGGACAACCACTCCATTCACAATATCTTCAAAAAAAATAAAATACTTGGGGATCAACCTAACAAAAGAGGTGAAAGACTTATACAATGAAAACTACAGAACCCTAAAGAGAGAAATAGAAGAAGATCTTAGAAGATGGAAAAATATACCCTGTTCATGGATAGGCAGAACTAACATCATCAAAATGGCGATATTACCAAAAGTTCTCTATAGGTTTAATGCAATGCCAATCAAAATCCCAACAGCATTTCTTGTAGAAATAGAGAAAGCAATCATGAAATTCATATGGAAAAACAAAAGACCCAGAATAGCAAAAACAATGCTAAGCAGGAAGTGTGAATCAGGTGGTATAGCGATACCAGACTTCAAACTATACTACAGAGCAATAGTAACAAAAACAGCATGGTACTGGTACCAAAACAGGCGGGTGGACCAATGGTACAGAATAGAGGACACAGAAACCAATCCACAAAAGTACAACTATCTTATATTTGATAAAGGGGCTAAAAGCATGCAATGGAGGAAGGATAGCATCTTCAACAAATGGTGCTGGGAAAACTGGAAATCCATATGCAACAAAATGAAACTGAATCCCTTTCTCTCGCCATGCACAAAAGTAAATTCAAAATGGATCAAGGAGCTTGATATCAAATCAGAGACATGCCATCTGATAGAAGAAAAAGTTGGCTACAATCTACATACTGTGGGGTCGGGCTCCAAATTCCTTAATAGGACACCCATAGCACAAAAGTTAATAACTAGAATCAACAAATGGGACTTACTCAAACTAAAAAGTTTTTTCTCAGCAAAAGATACAATAAGAAAGGTAAATAGAGAGCCTACATCCTGGGAACAAATCTTTACTCCTCACACTTCAGATAGAGCCCTAATATCCAGAGTATACAAAGAACTCCAAAAATTAGACAATAAGAGAACAAACAACCCAATCAACAAATGGGCCAAGGACCTGAACAGACACTTCTCAGAGGAGGACATACAATCAATCAACAAGTACATGAAAAAATGCTCACCATCTCTAGCAGTCAGAGAAATGCAAATCAAAACCACCCTAAGATACCATCTCACTCCAGTTAGATTGGCAGCCATTATGAAGTCAAACAACAACAAGTGCTGGCGAGGATGTGGGGAAAAGGGTACACTTGTACATTGCTGGTGGGACTGCAAATTGGTGCAGCCAATTTGGAAAGCAGTATGGAGATTTCTTGGAAAGCTGGGAATGGAGCCACCATTTGACCCAGCTATTCCCCTTCTCGGTCTATTCCCTAAAGACCTAAAAAGAGCATGCTACAGGGACACTGCTACATTGATGTTCATAGCAGCACAATTCACAATAGCTAGACTGTGGAACCAACCTAGATGCCCTTCAATGGATGAATGGATAAAAAAAAATGTGGCATTTATACACAATGGAGTATTACTCTGCATTAAAAAATGACAAAATCATAGAATTTACAGGGAAATGGATGGCATTAGAGCAGATTATGCTAAGTGAAGCTAGCCAATCCCTAAAAAACAAATGCCAAATGTCTTCTTTGATATAAGGAGAGTAACTAAGAACAGAGTAGGGTCGAAGAGCATGAGAAGAAGATTAACATTAAACAGGGATGAGAGGTGGGAGGGAAAGGGAGAGAGAAGGGAAAATGCATGGAAATGGAAGGAGACCCTCAGAGTTATACAAAAGTACATACAAGAGGAAGTGAGGGGAAGGGGAAAAATAATATAAGGCGGACAAACGAATGTCAGTAGAGGGAGCAGAGAGAGAAGAGGGGAGGGGAGGGGAGGGGAGGGGAGGGGGGATAGTAGAGGATAGGAAAGGCAGCAGAATACAACAGACACTAGTATGGCAATATGTAAATCAATGGATGTGTAACTGATGTGATTCTGCAATCTGTATATGGGGTAAAAATGGGAGCTCATAACCCACTTGAATCAAATTGTGAAATATGATATATCAAGAACTATGTAATGTTTTGAACAGCCAACAATAAAAAATTAAAAAAGATAAAAAAAAATAAAAAATAAAAAAAAAAAAAAGAACCAAACTCGGGCTGGAGTTGTGACTCAGTGGTAGAGCTCTTGCCTAGCATGTGTGAGGTTCTGGGTTCAATTCCCAGCACCATATATAAATAAATGAATAAAATAAAGGTCCATCAACATCTAAAAAAATTTTTAAAATATCAAACTCAAAGAAAATATTTCTATCCATGTAGACCCAGAAGACTTTGTATCAGGTTATTTAGCCCAACCTAACCCTAACCCTAATTATTAATAAATAAATATTATGTGCAATGACTCGATAAATCAACAGGTGATTCCAAAGGCAGAGAGAGACACACTGAAGTGACATGAAATGAATCAGAAAAGGTCATTTTTGCTAAACCTACTGATTTAATTAGCATTTAGAGGCTTTAAAAATATTCACATGCTCTAACTCTAATATTAATCACTAAAATTTTGGTCCCCACATGAACATTAATCCTTTGGATAATAGTTCCATGCAATTTGTTAGCAGTCCTTCAATTGTTGATGTTTAGTCCTTAGTAGTGACAGGAAAATAGGCCTGTGCTTATTTGCTTATTCATTCTTTCTTAAAAATCAAGAATGTTTTCAACTATTTTTTTAATAATTTTAATCAATGCATTTTCCATGGTCTTAGAATCTCTTCTTCTTGACATATTGTTCCCAAGAGTTGCTATCATTTGGTTGAGGGGACACAAAGCTCAATGTATTTTATTACTTGGGGTATATACACCAGTTCTCATCCTATGTTTCTTTAGTGGTTACCCTTGGATGCAGGTATAAGGGAGTTTTTTTTTTGTTGTTGTTGTTGTTTTGGGGGGGGGGGTCTAGTAAAGTTATAGTGAAAATAACTCAGGTGTTTTTCATTTGTAAAAATTCAGAAAGCTTTTAACTCATGATGTGCATTTTTATGTCTTATATTTGTATTTTAGAGTTTCCCCCATATTTTTGTTGGTACACTCAAATTATACATGAAGTTGGGATTTGTTGTTACATATTTGTTCATGCATACAATATAACAATATAACTTAGATAATATCATTCTCCAGGATTTCCTTTTTCCTGTTCCTCCTTCTTCCCCCGGTCTCCTTCCTCTCTTTTACTGATCTCACTTTGATTTTCATGAGATTCCTCCAAAACACCTTTCTTTTCGTTTTATTTCTCTAGCTTCCACATATGAGAGAAAACGTAGCACCTTTGACTTTCTGAGTTTGGTTTATTTTATGTTCTAAAGTTCCATCTATTTTCCTGCAAATGACATCATTTCACTCTTCTTTATGGCTAAGTAAAACTCTGCTGTGTCTATATACCACATTTTCTTTACCACTAATCCACTGATGAGCACCTAGGCTGGTTCCATAGTTTGGCTACTATGAATTGTGCTGCTATAAATGTAGATATACATGTATCACTATAATATGATCCCTTTGACTTTAATTCTTTAGAGTAGATCCCAAGGAGTGGTATAGCTGGCTGGTATAATGGTATAGTCTTTTGAGGAATCTCCACACTGATTTCCATAGTGATTGTAATAACCCCACTCACAGTGCAAAAGTGTTCCTTTTTCTCTACATCCTCTCCAGCATTTATTATTGTCTTTATTCTTGATGGCTACCATCCAAACTGGAGTGAGATGAAATCTCCATGTAATTTCGATTTGCATTTCCCTAATTCTAAAAGTGTTGAACATTTTTTTCATGTATTTGTTGGCTGTTTATCTCTCTCCTCTTTTGAGAAGTATCTGTTTAGTTCATTTGCCCATTTATTAATTGAATCCCTGTTAAACAAACAAAACATTAACTAACCTACCACCTCCAAAATAAGACAGGAAGCCCAAACTTCAAATTTAAACTGTCAAATTTAAGTTTGTATTTAGTCTCAACAGGGCAACTTGCCATGTGACTTGGGCAAGTCATTGGGGATCTCTCTCTCATTGTCTTTCTCTGAAACAGGAATAAAGAATATCTAATTTATAGGATTGTTATAAGGGAAGATAGCATAGTGAAAAATAAAGAGCTTAGTATAATGTCTAATATATCATCAAAATATATTAACAATAACTGACATTTATAGAGTCCCTTCCACCTCCCCAGCTTTGTTATAGGGACTTAATATCCTGAAAGTCCTGTTGGGGCAGGCCCTTTATTTTATAAAAAGGAGGTACCTGAATCAGAGAATTTAACCACTTATCCAAGATATCATAGCCACTACGTGGAAAAGCCAGAAATGAAATCTAATCTTCAATCAGCCTATGCGCTTAACCACTGCATTATCTTACGTTATAAGAACCTAATAAACTGTGGTAATTACTATTATAAGAACAAATCCTGGCAGAGCAGTGGGAGATTATTGGGAAGAATTGAGCATTGATGGAATCACTGTTCTCCAGGAACCAAATGGCAACTCTGGGGTCAGGCTTTGAAATTCTGTACTAAATTAATGCTTATTATTATGCAATTACCACACCTAATTTGAGAAAGAAAATGACAGTACATCAATGCAATATTAGCACTGCACTTTATAAACAAAGGAAACAGCTGTGTGGAAAAGGTTAATGACATGCTCACCCTCCGTCCATTAGCGTCTGCTCCCTCAGGACGCCCTGCAGGAATGCCTGCCTTGGTAGGCTACAGTCAAAATCAGTCTTGGCTTTGGTATGACTACGGGTGAATTTTCCTTTGTATTTTCAGCGTCTTCTATAACAAGCCTACTTTATTTCACAGTGGAAAACTAACATCAAAAATAAAATGAAGTGAAAACAAAAACCAATCTCAGTAAGGCAATTTGAACCACATGTCTTTTAAATGGAAAACATGCTTATTTCTCCTTTGTTTCTTGGAAGCAGACGGCCAGACACACAGTCCACAGCTTTGAACCATTTACATAAACACACCCAAGCCAAGTGTTTGCACGCAACAGCAAAATTGCACCCACGTTGGCAATTTAATGACTTCGAAGGCAATGGTAAAAGCTGATAGGCACTTTGGTTGAATTCACCTTAGATATTTCTTACAAACCGCAAGCCATGACAGTTGATGTAGATCGTAGCATCTCAAGTCACTTTGAAAGTTAACTCTATTCATCATGAGATGGGGAAAAAGTGGTAGGTGATAGTAAAAGGTACAAATTCTTCAGGTGAACTAGAACGCCAGGAATTGAGTGGTACCAGATAATTGCTACCATCCACCAGAGGGCACTACCAGTATGTAGAAAGTCTCCTAAGGAAGCCTCGAAACCCCCATCAACCCTCTCCAACCCCAATTGTAAGCAGAGAAAGCTAATGTGATTAGGTCACCAGAATTCCACTTTTATTATGCTTGCTTTTCCTGTATAAATTAGGTAAGATTTTTCCACCTTATGAAGGGATTGATGAATTGCATGCTATCCTTACTGTTACCGCTCTCTTAAATTGCTGGAGCCATTTGATTGTAAAAATGTTCTTTTACGGTAAATATTGAGTGTATCCGTGTACAAAGTTCTGAGCTTGTCACCATGATGGTATAAATTAATTATAAGACCACCTTCTTGCCTGAAGATTGTAGATAGATAAAGGGCTGCTGAGATCATTACAAAGCACATGAAAAAGAACTCAGAATGATAAAATACAGAGGGTGATGTTGTTTTGTTTTGCACTGTTAAATACCATTGCTAATGGGAATATTGGCCACAGTCATTGTGGAGAGCCATCTGAGCAAGGTACAAAAGGTTGTACAAATAGAGCAGGCAGAAGGGCAAGCAGAAAACAGTATTAGCAAAGTCATAGAAGGAGAAATTTCAATGCTAAGGAAATTTAATGCCTTTTGTTTATTATTTCTGGCTGTTCTACATTGATGTGCAATGCTTCTAAATGCATCACTTAGCCTGCTTTAGATCTGGACACTTCTGCTCCTTCTACTGTAGTAGGTGAGTTTTTTATACTTTCTGAAGATATTACCCATAGTGTTTCCCTTCCATTTTTGAAAGCAAGCCTATCAAAAAACAGAACAATTCTTGTTTTGGACACTGTGGGCTGTGAAGCAAGTCACCTCTTAGAGACAAATATTTTCTTTGTTTTCCCTAAGCCAGGTAGCACACAGTAGGGGCCATTGTAAGAATAGAGAGTGTGTAAAACTGTCCCTTTTGTGCCACTGTAAATTCAAGTTTTCAGGTTGCTGTGACTTATTAAGATGATAACTTGAGTGGAAGAAACCAGTCCAGCTGGTACTTCCTTGTGGTTTCCCATGTATTTGAAATCGAAATGTGCTATAAACAAATTCATTTTTAAAGGT
This sequence comes from Marmota monax, assembly GCF_021218885.2. Classification (NCBI taxonomy): domain Eukaryota; kingdom Metazoa; phylum Chordata; class Mammalia; order Rodentia; family Sciuridae; genus Marmota; species Marmota monax. The sequence goes on from NW_026695227.1 coordinate 3,753,258, forward strand.
CCATGTTCACATAGAATTTGAAGTTTAGTAGATCTTTTTTGAGGGGGGGGGACCAGATATAGCATGCATGCTCGTAGATATGAAAACCTAATACAATTATATTATTATTTGAAAAAAATTACTGGTTCCTTTGTCATAAAAATGTTTCTTAGAAAACAATATTGCTTTTTACTTATACTGAAAGCTTTTTACTTATACTTACTACTGTCTCTCATGTTATGCCACTTAGGAAAAATTCTATCCTAATTTCTTGTTGAATGAATATGTGCAGACAAGCATTTATTCATCACACACAAACATGACCTCTTTTAAGTCTTCACTCCTGATATTTATGGCCTAAGAATGAGGTAGTTCAAGTGAGTCATATATTTACACTTTGTAGAGAGATTAAGAAAAAAAATAACACCACAATTTCCCTTAAGTAATGGAAAAATGTGACTTGTTACACATTTATTTTCATTGCTTTTCCAGCCATTCTCCAGACTTAGGGTCACCCAAGATTACCTTAGGTTTTCTTGAAAGAAAGAGTGAAGGAGTTATGATTGTGCTCTATTTTAAATTAGAAAATTATCTGTTACTTTTAGGCAACACAAATAACCACAGTGAATTTTACTGTTCTGGATATTGAAAAACATGAACCAGAGATACAAGCTTTGAAGATTTGAAATGAATGATTTTGAATTAAATTTACCACATAATAGGGCCCCAGACATGCACTATGTTTACAAAAGAGTTCCTTTATTCCAATATTTAGACATTTGTTTAAGGAAAAAGAGTGTCTAGTGTATACAAACAAAAGGGAAATGATAAGATTCAGAAAAATCCAATGAGTTGCATGAGGTAATATTAGAGAATCACAGTCCATGGGAAATGCAGGAATAGTTGGAGAGCATTCTAGAAAAAGAACATTTGTGGTGTATTACTATCATGTAGATAAGGCATCTAAAATAAATACATTCATTAAAGGCAAATTATACGAGTCACATAAGTTTTACTAACATCTATGAATTATCTTCTCTGGAGATTTTCCAAGGTAGAGATTGGTATAGGTTGAATTATGTCCTCCCTAAAGATGTTGAAGTCCTTACCCCTAGTACCTGTCTACGCACATGAGCTTATTTGGAGGTAGTGTATGTGCAGATGATCAAAGATGACTTAATGGACCCTTATGGATTATGGCTGAGTTCTTACAAAAAGGGAGAGTTTGGATACAGAGACAGACACATACAGAGCACAGAGGATGTGAAGACACAGGCAGGAGAGCATGTATAAGACAAGTGCATCTGAGGTTACTAGAAGCTGGGAGAAAGATGGAGCTGATTCTTCCTTACAGTCTTCTGAAAAAACCAGCAGCTGACACCTCAATTTTGAACATCCAACCTTCAGAACCAAAAGATAACGCATTTCTGCTTTTTGAGCTACCTAGCTCATGGACCTTTGTTAAAGAAGTGCTGGAAATGTAATACAGATTGTATTTTTCTAATACCTGCCTTTTGGCCTATTGTTTAGCCACCAAGTTTCCCTGGCAATCAAGCGAGCACGGAAGTTTTGTCCAGATTGCCCTGAGATCCAACCAGCTGGCCCTGTTGTGGACTGCCTCACACTGACATCTACATAAGGCAAGTTCCTTTCAAAATTTGCCAGACCAGGACAATTAGAAGGACAAATCTGTTGTTAAAAACTCACATATTTCATTATGAAGCCATATACAAATTCTACTTTATCAAACTCAAAGAAGAATGAAGGGTAACAATGTTGCCAACAATGTGAAGAATCATTTTGAGGAAAATTTGTCTGAACAGCTATGTAGCCTGAATGTGAGAATTTGGTAAAATGGGAAAAACATTGTAATTATAAGCAGCAACCATGGACATTCACCAATGGTCCAAAACCACAGAGAGTGGTTCATCAGCTGCTTCTAACATGTGTCAGCTCGTTGGCCCCCTGCCAAGCAGTGCAATCAACATAAGTTAAAACTCGCCCCAGTAATCCTCAGCAATCAGGTTTATAAACATTATCTCTGTGCATTACTTACATAAGACAATGACTTAAAAACTATCATACAAACAGAATGTTACAATTAGAATTTTTAAAAATATATTGAAATTCAGAATGGACATGTTCTGGTAGAGGATGAAAGTACTTCAAAGAAGTTAATTTAAATTAAATTGTAGCACCATATATTTTCAGTTTTTGAAATATAAATTACAAGCGTTTAGGTATTTAGACACTGCCATGAGACCACCTTGATCCTTGCTCCACAAAGAGACTTGGAAAAGAGACTATTGTCTGTATAAAATAATTAATTGATATAAAAACTCAGATAAAAGATATTTAGATTGAAAAAGCTTATTAAAGCATAGAAAGCAAACAACTAAAAATAAAGAGGAAAAAAAGCCTACATTGTATTAGAGTATATAAAGTAATACAACACCACTAAGTTTTTTCATCTTTCACTTCCTAGTAAGCATCTATGATGCATTGTAACTATCAGAGAAATATGCACACACCTGGGGCCACCTGTGTAGGTGTGACCAGAATCTGCCTGTTGGAAAATAAAGGATTAAAAAATGAAATTAGAGAAAATGACACATAAAAGGACAACTTAAGTTTCCAGCAAAGCAAACATATAACCAGGTTTATCAACCCTCCAGCATAGTCCTTCTGAGCTGTGTTTCCACAGGAAAATGGGGGTGGAGGGAATCACAAAAGTCTTGGCTCCAGTCCACCCCCCTGGCCTGCTAACACAGGCCCAGCTCCCCGGTGCACTCAGGTCTCACTAAAGTCCCTCCCAGAAGAGCTGCTTTCATTAAATTGAATAGGAAGGAGAACAGGCAACAGGATTGGGTAGAAATTGGGACCTTGAAGGAGCTAGGGGGTGGGTGGGTGTTGGGGGGGATTCCATCTTCTGATTGGGAAATTCTAGTTAGTATGCACTTGAGAGCATCTAACAATCATCTTCTAGAATTTAGAAACCTTTTTCCTACTCAGGGTCACTGCAATACCCCCAGAAGTCTCTGACAGCCTCCAGTTGTTAAGTCAGGACATTCAACCAAGGCACTAATTTACGGTTCAGAGTATAATCCTTAAACATTTTTGTGCTATGGACCATTTTTGCATTGTGTGTGAACCACTTCTCATAATAATATTTTAAAACATATATATATATATATATATATATATATATAATATAATGTATATAATTGCAAATAAAACCAACAATACTGAAATACCACTACTACAATATTAAAAGAGTATTAACATACTCTTTTTAAAATATTTTAAAAAACAAATTGGTAAAATAGTAATTGTATGGTTAGCATATTTAATATGATATATTTTTGAGTCTAATAATTATCATACTTTGACCTTGATGAGTATAAATGACATTTTGAGAATCAGCAACTTATATGACTGAAAATACCCATGATTCCTATTGGTGACAAAGTCATAGGTATTGCTAACAACACTGTGATTTATTTCTAAATTTATAATAAATACATTCTAAATTATATTAAAAGTTAATGAAAATGAAGGTGGAATATTTTCCCAAAATAAACTTCACAGAACCTCTGAATCTATCAGTGGACTCAGTGGCTCTGGACCTAAACTTAAGAATTCTGGTATAGATTAAAAAAAAAAAAGAATTATGCTATAGAGGTTTACCCTTTTTGATACAGAAGTTGACTACAAATACCACATCGATTTTTATGAAATTGTATCATGAATTACCAAATTTTCAGTGTTAATTGAAACTCTATTTTTGATGATTTAGAAGTCTCACTCCAACATCTTCAGGAGAGGTAACATTGTGTGTATCAAGCACTGTTGCCCTGCAGACTTGTGGTGTGCTTGTCAATGAAATTGCTGGGTTCAAGAATGGACTTGTAACAGTTGTCTGTATATTCTTTCTAAACCAGGCTGTGCAAAAAATTACACATGAGTGGAATGGTATTATCATTGCATCATGAGACCTCAGGAGAAAGAAGTACAGTTGAGTGATTAGCCTACTCAATAAAACAGGGTGGTTCAAACTTAAGACTCTGAAGTCAGGCAGAGTTTCGTCCAAATTTCAATCCTACCACTCTCATTTGTCACTCATTAACTTCTCTAACTAAGCTTCAGTTATATGAGCTACAAGATGGAGATAAAAATAGTGTCTATCCCTTGGAGAAATTATTAAGGGGATTAAATGAGATAATGCATGACAAAGGGCTAAACCAGCACCTGTTGCAAAGTATCTGTTGCTTGTTGTCAGATGAGAGAATGAAGGCTAGCTAGCTACAGTTCTGTCAAGCATCTCAGCCTGTCTTCTCTTGAGGCTTCTTTTCTTGAACCTGCTCTCAATTCTCTGATTTAGTAGGTAGACTCTGTTTCTCATTCTGCATTCTAGATCTCTTCGGCTTAAAAAAAGCAGGAGAAAATAGAAAAAGTAGAAGAAGCCACTTAGATTGTACAAAGGGCAGATGCACAGGGCCTATCAGAATAGCTTAAGACTATTTGTAACCAGCAGATAAGACTCTAGGTCTGGTATCAGCTTTAAACTATTTTGTAATTTTGGGAAGTATTTTACAATCCAGCCACCCCCAGTTTTTCTGTGCCAAAATGTCAAGTGGGACGTGCAAGAAGCTTGAGAACTAGCAAGTAATTTTTCATATAAATTCCCACTAGTTGGGACTGACATGAAGGATGTAATTAATGGCCATTTTTGGGAAACAACCATATTCTTGTTTTATAAAAATGTGGTGCTCAGACTTGTCAACTGCTTCCTGTTCCTAAAGTAACTGAACTTACATGGAGTGTGCCATTTTTAATTTTTGATTTCTACCGTATACTTAAAGAAGGAAAAAAAAAGAAAACAAAATTGAAACAGAATTTTAGCTCCAAAACACACAAAGATAACTGAGGAGGACTAGGAGATGAGCCCTCTGGTCACTTATTTCAAGAAGTTGAGCTTGTCTTTCTGATTTCAGTGAAACACAAATGACTGTCTCCACTGATGGGGGAATTTTTCTTTCCAATATTTTTTGTCACTTTTTGGCTGTGTTTTCAAACAGAAAGAAGCTATGAGAATAGAAACATAATAACTCTCAGATTATTTAATCTAGATCCACCCATTGCCTACAGTTTGTCCCAGTTATTTTATCATTCACTCCTTCCTCTCTCTCTCTCTCTCTCTCTTCATTTATCTACATTTGCACATTTTCTTACCATTTGAAATAAAGTTGGAGACATTATTCCTCCTCACCTCTAAATGCTTCAATATGTAAACTTAATAAAGATGTTATAAGAAGAGTGTCATTATCAATTTCAGAAAATTTGTCACTGACATGGTAATAGTACCTCATTTATAGTCCACAATCATATTTCTTCAATTGTCCCAATTAATCTCTTTAGAGCTACATTTTTTTCCACTTGGTAAAGGATCTAATTCAAGGCTAAACATTGTACTTCAGTGTTACGTCTTTTCTCTCTTTTAAATTGAAATGGTTTCTCAGTCTTTTACACACACACACACACACACACACACACAATTTCCAGTCTTTGACATTTTTGCAGAGTACAATTTTTGAACAGAGACAGGCAATTGTCTAATATTTCTTCATGATTAGATTCAGATTATGCATTTGGGGATAGAAACATTACAGAAGTGAGGCTGTGTCCTTCTTAGTGCATCATGTTAGAAGGCACAGGTTGCTAGCTTGTACCATTATTTGTGGTGTCAAATTTATTCACTTGATTTCAAGGTGGCATTTGGGGGGTTTCTCCACTGAAGTTACTATTTTTTCCAAAGCTAATTAAGAAGAAATCTTTAAGGGATACTCTGAGACTTTGTAAATGTCCTAATCCTCATCAAACTTTCATCCACTAGTTTCTGCATCCATTATATCTGAATCAATTATTATTTGGATGGTTTCTAAATGGTATTTTTTTTACTCTCATTTCTTCTGCAATTATTAGTTGATTTTCTAGTATAAGGAACAGTTTGTCTTTCTCCCCATTGACTTATCTATTCATTTATTATTATATCAACAAGAAACACATGCATTATTATTTTGTTTAATGGGTTACAATTTATTACTATCATTCCTTACTTTCATCTCAGAAGTAGTCAATGATAACCATTTCAGGCTGGGTCTTGTATCCTTGACAGGTCCTCATTCATCATTTGTTGAACACAAACATGATAATATTTTACTCTTTTGCACAGTTTTCTGCTTTGCTAATACAGAAATAAAATTTTAATTCTTACATAAAGATGACTCACTTTACTTTCACTGTAAAAGAAAAAAAGTATAAATATATGTATATTTATGTACATAAATATGTGCTTATGTATGTAAATACACACTTATGTATATAAATATATATGTTTATATATGTAAATATATAAGTTTATATTTGGCTTCTCGGGATTTTAAGTTCTTTATTCAGCTATTGATTTTGGACACTTCTTTATACTTACTGATGCCAAAATACATCAGATCCAGAATAAAAGAAACAATAAAAATTTCCTACAGAATTTATATCCACGACAAAAGGGATATTTAATGGATCTTGGCCTAAGACAATGGGGGAGAATTTTGAGATTCCACAGTTAATCTAAGAAGAAAGAGAGAATTAGAGATCACCATAAACTTTGGAAAATGGAAAAGGAAAAAGATGAGCATAACTACAAAATATTTATGACAAATTTCTCTTTGTATAAAACTACAAATAGCCATTTATGTTTCACTAAAATAGTTCTTTGTAACTAAGCAGTTTTTATTTATGGAGTCTCTTCACACAAGTGTGTGCATACACACACACACACACGCACAACACATTTTGGTCATTTTTGTTTTAAAACTTTTTATGAACGCTGTACTACGTAAGTAGTTTAAGATTGTGTTTATTTCACTGATTTTTAGTTCTAACTACTATGAACCTGTGGGGCTTAGTAACCCTGTCTGGGTATAAGCCAGCTGACAGGTTGGGATGAAGCATACAAGGACTGAAGCAGATACTCAACATGTGCAGATGCCACTGAAACATAGCTGTTCAAAGCCCACATTTCTGGAAACTTTAAGTGTTCTGTCCCTAAATGAAACAAAAAGGAATCATACAACAGAAGGTATGCAGAATTTGGAGTGTGACCGTAAATATGCTAACCTTTTAATCTCAATTTTATTATCACTAAAGTACAGAAGATGACAGCACTTTACCTACCCCACAGGGTTTCTGTAATGATTAAAAGAGGTACTGAAATAAAATACTCTGCATATGAAGAAGTCATATTAATTATGATCACACTTTGTCCAAAAGCATTTGAAGACATTATATTGAGTGTTGAAAATGAAGAATTCAGTTTCAGACATTTCTCAAAAGAAGAAGTAACAAATGGCTATCAAACACATGAAAAGATACTCAACATCCCTAGCAAATCAAAACTATACTAAGATTTCATCTCACTCCAGTAAGAATGTATCCATCAGGAATACAAATAATAATTAATGCTGGCCACAATATTGGGGGAAAAGTGCACTCATATATTGTTAGTGATTCCTCAAAAGAGTAGAAATGTAACCACCCTATGACCCAGCCATCCCACTCTTTGGTGTTTATCCAAAAGAACTAAAATCAACATACTAAAGTGATACAAACACATTAATGTTTACAGCAGCACAATTCACAATAGAAAAGTTATGGAACCAGTCCAGGTGCCCATCAACAGATGAGAGGATAAAAAATATATGGTATATGGGCTGGGTTTGTGGTACAGTGGTAAAGCACTTGCCTAGCATGCATGAAGCACTGGGTTCAATCCTCAGCACCACATAAGAATAAAAAAAAATAAAGGTCCATCAACAACTAAAAAAAATTTTTTTTAATATGATATATAGACACAGTGGAGTTTTACTCAGCCGTAAAGAAGAATGGAATTATGGCATTTGCTGGTAAATGGAGAGAACATCATGCTTAGTGAAAAAAGTCTCAGAAAGTCGAGGGTCAAATGTTTTCTTTCACATGTGCACATGTGGAAGCAAGAGCCAACTAAGGAAAGAAAAGGGGTGAGGATTCCATGAAAATAGAAAGGAGATCAGTGGAGTAGAGGAAGGAGATTGGCAGGTAGAGGAAGGAGAGATGGAAAAAGAGAGGAACAGTGAAATGAAATTGATGTGAATATACCACAGTGAATTACACATACATACACACACACACACACACACACACATTATACACATTAAAAATCAGTAAACAAATGAATGGAAGACCAGTCAAGTAAAGAAAGGGAACTGGGGAGAGAGAAGGAAGAGGAAAGAGGAAGTACTGGATTCTGATCTGGAGCAAATTATATTTTATGTATGTATGATTATGTCAAAATGAACCTCAAATATATAACTATCATATACTAATAAAACATTTAAAAGTAAATAAACAGGTAATTTAAAAATAAATAAAATAAAAATTATCTATTTTCCCCTATGGCACTATATTAAAGGTAGAAATTTAAGAACTGAGTTAGAAAAATACATCTTGGGATGCTCAAAAGCATTAAAACCTTAGGGAATAATGCCTCTAACAAGCAGAAAGACATCACTGAATGTATAGATCTATGAGCTACATTCCAAGTCCCTGGTATAAACAAAGTGTGTCACACATAAAAGTCTCCATGTATGGGTCATGTTAAGGAAAACCTTAGCGTTGATGAAAATGTATTCTTTGGAGCACATTCATCTTCTCTTTAAGTACTGCCTGTCTCGGGGATAACAGGCTAGTTACTAAAAGCCCCTTGCACAGAGAACAGATCTGTTCTCCATTTAGACTAGACCTCCCACCTTTTCCCATTTATATTTTTCTTGTTCAGAGTCCAGCCAGATCCCCTCCCTTCTGTGTTAATGACTGATGTACTAAACCGATTCTCTTAGCAGTACATTCACTTTAGGAAGAGATTTGAGAGTCTCACGAATTATTTACCTATGGGCACCTATTCTGCATCACTCCCTGCATTAGTAGTTTGGACAATGGCTGTACACTAGACATATACAGTCTCTGCCTTCATTTAGGTTCTCCTCTGGTAGTGAAGACATATAGCTAAAGAATCAAATGTCAGTAATAATCAGAGTAATATCAACAAACCATATCTTTGAGCACTTATCACATGCCAAACACTATTCTAAGTGTTCCACATGAAAAATCCTCCAAATAAACATTTGCAGTATACATTGTTATTATTCCCATTTGATTTTAAGCATTAAGCCTTATGAAGCTTAAGTAACTTTCACACAATTACTACATGGCAGAGACAGAATCCAATCACAGTCCGAAACCAGTTTCTACATCCTTTGGTAAAGAAAGTAGGAAGCACTGTGGAAACATAACCTAACCTAGACATGGAACAGGAATGAGAAGCTTTCCTGAGGAAGTATTGTTGAATTGGAGATTTGAAAAATGAGATTAATTCCTTAATAAGATGAATCTTTTATAAAGCTTTCAGGGTACTTAGGATGAGGGCAGGGTGAGGGCAGAATGACCCACATTTCACTGTTGAAAGGACAGCCATCTCTGGTTAGACACCAACTAGACCAAGGCCTGTTGCCAGCTCTGTCTGAGAAGTACCCCCAGAAATAAAAACCCAGTAGTCTTCTCTCCCGTTCTTAGAGCCAACTGCTAGAGCACAGCTCTTAAGGGGAAGGTGTAATTAGGTAATGCAACCACAGCCACTGATCAAAACATAAAGGATAACATAAATGATAAAACACACTAGTGTTTCCTACTGGAGTAGGAAAAGGGAGCAGAAAAAAAAGCTTACTTGTTGTTTATTTTTCCATGCTAATGATAATCTCTTTTGTTCTCAAGGAAGGAAAGTAAAGCATAAAGACTTTTTTTAAAAAAGACTAAAATGTATTGTAGTTATAATTTTATGTTTCTGGGCTCTTAGAGAGCTATCTAGTCTAATTCTCTTATTTTTCAGGAAGATGAGTAGTGTCTTTAATCACATGGCCAATTTACAGTGAAGAATGGGACCTAGACCTCCTTATAGCATTGCACTAGACCTTAGAATCTCATACTGTGAATGGTTTTAATTCTTCCCATTAGCAATAGCTTTGTGGTCTTGTTAAGCCTTGATTTTTGCTAAAAATTTTGATAAACTTTGTCAAAGCAGTATGACTACTGTTTTCTTTTGATCCCCTGGTTATATTAATGAGGATCCCCAGTTTCTACCTTTTGTTGAAATATCACAGAATGTATGGAAATCATGAGCAATTTCCTTTGCTGTAACCCAGCAGTGTCGCTACACAAAACCTGGGAGGTGGCCTGATGTTTAAAACAAGAGAAAGGAGTAACATATGAGGGAAGGTAGATATGAGGGAAGGTAGATGACTCCAGCAACAGGGAAGAAGGGATGAAGATTAAAATTTGGAATTTCATTTTGTGATAGAGTCATTTTTCCTGAATTGTATTTCAAATGGTGCCTCTGTTAATTTTAAGAGGAACAACATAGAGGTTTGAGATGAAAGAGAGGATGATCAAAACACTTAAGATTCAATATGAATAGGAAAAGCTAGGTGAGAAAGAGGAAATACTCCCAGTAGGGGATAGACAAATGTGGAACAGGGGAAAGGAAGTCATTTAATAGTCAGATGGTGTCTACTGCAATTCCAAATCTGCTCAGTGGGTCTAGTCAGTAAGACAGAAACCACTGTAGGTCTTTCAAACAGAGGGCATTTAAAAGAGGGTGGTCATGACCGAAAATGATGGAAGACCTGAGAAGCCAGGGAATAGGAAGAAAACAGCGAAAAACTATAGTCACACTAGTGTTGAGGGAGAAACATGAAGAAGTGGACACCAGGATCTAGCATATGGAGCCTTCCAGAAGAAGCTGGAAGATGGCCAAGTGAAAGAAGGGATCATTGGTGAAAGAAGCTTTCTAAGGTCATTAGAATTCTAGATAAGATGCAATTACTCTAGCAGACACCATGGGAAGCAGAGAAAGAGAGGAATCTTGTGGTTTTCCCTCCTTCCCGGTCTTCAGTCTCTTGCCACTGCCTCGCATTGGCAATCATACTTGGAATGCAAAATGTGAGGCAGCCTAGGAAACCCAGCTCCATTTAAAGAAGTGCAAAGGTAAGACCAGCCTGTGGCATAGTTGATCAAGGTTGACCCCAAAAGATCATGGATCTCTGAGCCAATCCTGACTGGGGCAAATTTTACTCATTAACAGCTCATTAACATCTCATTAACAGCTCATTAGCAGCTCATTAACATCAGTGAGGCTTTGATTTGTCCTTCCTCCTCTTTCAGTCTTCTGAAAGTCAGCTCCAAACTCATTGTCTGTTCACCAAACTGTGGAATTCCACTGATCCACCAAAAATGTTTCAGCCATCCATAAAGACAACAGAGGCTCACCACAGGAGATCATCACTGCATTTTTCTGAGATCTTGACACTCTATGAAGCTCATTACTTCTCTCTGCCAAGGGACATGAGCAAGGCCTGAACCCTTAACCCTAAACCCTAGAACATGGATCCACCAAGATTGATCATCTGCTGCTTCAGTACAGCTGCCTATGAGAAGTCCTGGACCACCACTAATGAGCATCCTCTGGCTCTGTGTCCCCACCTGCCAGACTGGAGTCAGCAGTAAAATTTCCCAGCGGTTGCCCTGCCTTGAATTGTGGATTCACTCTGTGTGTGTGTGGGGCGGGGGGGGGGGGGGGGGGGGGGGGGGGGCAACAGTATCGCTATATATTTTCCTGGGCTTGGACCACATCTGGTCTACCACGCAGTCACATTGAATTTTCCTTCTCTACCTTTCCCTCAGTAATTTGCCACCCACAGAAGGTGTTAATTAGTACAAAATAGTCAAAGGTGTTTGAGAATGAAATAAAAATAAAACCAAATCTCCTCTGGAAACTTGACCTTTTGACCCTGGAAAGAATCCAAAGGGTGTTATTGAAATTTTCCAGAAGAGTGTTCTCTCTTCATTAAGACTGAGTGCCACTCTGAAAATTTTAATGTAAGGACAAATTGTAAATAATCCTCTCAGCACAGAAGATTGGGCTCTCTTTGAGGATTCAAATCTCTTGTCTTCAGAGCTAAATGAACAGGAGGAACAAACTGTACCAGATCCAAATTGATTCTGAGGACATGATCAGATTCCCATTCATTTTGCTTCTCCCTATGGCACTTCAAAGTGAAGTCCAGGAGAAGAAATGCTGCTTCTCCTGGCTGCATTAGTCACTGCAGGGTGGCCAGCATTCCAAGTCTGCAAACTGACTTCTGCCTCTTCATGTAAACTGTCACAGTACAACTAAGGAAACTAGATTGGAAGCCCATATACCAGCCACTTCTTCTAGCCAGCAATATCTTTTAACTTCTGCCAAGACTGTTTTTTTTTTTTTTCTAAAATAAAGTTGCTCAAGCTCCAAAAATAACATCTGTTGCTCAGAGAAACATTTTCAAACAACATAATAAACTATACTTCCAGAAAATATACAGTCTGTGTTTCCCTAAGGGCACTCACAGAGCGGATGATGTGAATTCTGGGCTCCCTCATTTTATGTACTCCCTGCCCTTGAGCAAATTATTTAGTTGCTGTTGAAGGTGGTAAGACATGCCACATTCAATTACCTTCATTTGCAGCATGCAGTGACTGAAGTAGCTTTAAATAAAAGCCCTACCCAGATATCTCTGGCAGGCTTTTACTAGCAAAATGTATTTTTAAACAGGGGTCATGGTGCCCTGCAGTAGGTACCAGGAAGATTCAAAGGATATAAAAATTAATAATAGCTATAACACTCCAAGTGCAGTACAGTTTTAGATTTCCTAAAGCGTAACTGGGTTTCCAGGGATGACAAAACTTTCTAACTCTCACCTCCCAGTATTACTCTGCAACTTGTTAACCTTTATCCTCTCCATTTCTCCTGCCAACCTTTTAGAGAAGGAAGAGAAACAAATTATGGGGGTCCTTGGATCAAAGTCCTCTTCATGACTATAATGAGTTGCTCTGATCACTTTGCAGGTGGAGCTCATTATAGGAGGCTGATGGAGGATATATAGGTGGTGTGTAATCATTGTCACTACTGGGAACATGCAAAGCACTCATTTTTGTGTAAACAAAGTGAAGAAGGAATTAGCTCTATGAGAATCCATCATTTCTAAATTGAGAAGGAATGCCAAAGACATTTTTATTGTTATCTACTTCTTAAAAGCATGAGATGGGCCTGCTGCCTATCTGGACAAGGAGGCATGGTGGAGGTCATGAAGGAGAGTAGTGGCTGAGGGCAGGGGATCAAGGAGCCATGGATTGTAATTCTAGGGTGAATTGATAGGCTGAAAGATGTTGAAAATGAATAAACACTCTCTGGGCTTACAAGGAGAATTTTTAGAAATAAAATATCAGACAATCCAATTTATCCCATTTCACCTAATTCCTTGATCTTATGAAGGTATGTTGAGGAAAGGATGAGAAACATGAATTTCAGTATTGATCTCAGTTTAACTTTAGGACTTTCACAAGTGACTCAGCCTTTAGTTTCCTGATGATGACAATAATGATGATGATGCCGCTGTCACCCACCTTCCCTAATGAATGTTATTTAAAATACACAGTAAGTTAACATATACAAAATGACTTTATGAAAGATAAAATGCTTTGAAAGTATTTTTACTGTTATTGCTATTGTTCAGAATGTTGTAATCAACCACCACCCTGCCCGAGAAAGGGCTGGAACGACTGGCTTTTCAGAACCTTTCTAACCTAAGATTCTATTATGACAAGTACTCATGTTCTCATTCATCATCTAAGGTCAAAATACTAATGAAAATATAATTTCTTACAAGTAAGGCACATCTTATTAAGGAGATAATGCAAAGCAGCATTGGTGCAGAGGATTGATTTCCTTATCAAGTAAAGATCGATGAGGGTTTGTTTAACTTGGCTTTCCCAACTGAGTCCATCTGGGGTACTGGGCCTACCAGAATTTCTGAGTATAGACACAAGCTAGGTTGAATGTGACTCTGTGCTCCATTGTCCTGAGAGGAATTCAACCTTCCTGTTCATTCTATAGAGGGATTTAGGTTCTGTCTTAGAAAAATTCTGCCCCATCCCAACCCCATGCCTTTCTATTCTGGAGCAGAGGATCACAAAAGTTCAGTACCATTAGAATCCACTGAAGGGACTTGTGAGACTCAGATTGCTGGACTCTCCACCCCCAGAGTTTCTGATTCAGTAGGTATTGGGTGAGGCCTAAGATGCGGATGCTGCTTGTCTTGGGATCACATTCTGAGAATCAGTCTTCTGTAGGAGTTGTCGTGTTTTGTTATCTAAAATGATACTTTAAATATGTCACAAAACAAGCAGTCTTGTGAGTTGGTTCTGATGGAAGATGGGATAGGAGACAGTTTTAATATGTAGCAGGGCAGGTTTTAACTTTAAAGATAATCTATTTAAGCTGGGTGTGGTGGCACATGCCTGTAGTCCCAGCAGATCAGAGGCTGAGACAGGAGGATCACATGTTCAAGAACAGCCTCAGTAACTTAGCAAGGCTCTAAGCAAATAAACAAGACCCTGTCTCAAAATAAAAAATAAATAAGGGCTGGAGATGTGGCTGAGTGGTTAAGCACCCCTGGGCTAATACCTAGTACCAAAATAATAATAATAATAATAATAATAATAATAATAATAATAATAATATCTATTATTTATATAAATCATATCTAAATAAAATATATTTTATAGATTTATTCCCCCCCCCTTCCCCTAGCCCTTTTTTTCAGTTTTTATTTTGAGACAGGGTCTTGCTAAATTGCTAAGGTTGGCTTTGAACTTATGATCCTCCTGCCCCAGCTTCCCAAGTTGCTGGTATATAGACCTGCACCACTGAACCTAGTATTAAAAGTAAATAAAATTTTTAATTTTTAATTGATTCTTGGTTCAAATCAAGGCAAAAGGCTATCACATTGGTAACATAGATTTATAGACTGCGCTTTGAAAGTTGAATAATAATTGGAAATTATACCCCTGAGAGAAAGTAAGGTCAACTTTACACCTCAGGTTTCCCTTTCATTATACCTACAAGTCTGGCTTATGGTAGTTGCTTTTCCTCTAATTAACCAATTATTCTTTTAACCATTTGCTGTGGTACTTTGGTCTCCAAGCCTCCACTTTGATAGTATATTCCATTATAAAAGAAACGTGAACAATTTCTGGCTTCCTTAAAACAATTACATTTCCACAATTATGAGCTGTTCCTAAGTTCAATATCAATGATTTGGATGTATCCCTGAAGCTTCAATCAAGAGACTTGTCTATGCACCATTTAGCCCCTGCCATATGTGCTCGCCCTATTAGCAATAGACAAACACCATAGCAATTGTGTACTGCTGTGATAGTCTGAGGACTCAGGTTCCATCCTAGCTCTAAAACCTGTTGGTTCCAGAGACTTTCAGGAGCTCCTTGACTCCCCAGAGTTTTTTCATTTGCAAAATGGAGCCAATAATTTGTGTCTGGACTTTGTTAGTCAGAGGTTTGGTTTCTTAATGACCAACATAAAATGAGATAACATGAATGAGGGCTCTTTGGAAATTGCTAAGCCTTAGAAAATCAAGGCCTCCTTCTTGCTGTCATGATACAATATATTCCCTTTGGTGGATGTTTAGTTTTCTCTGGTCCATGTTCACAGACTATGCTTTCACTCTCGGGGAGTGTTTTCTCACTTGATGACAGATGAGAAATGATAACAGCTCCACGCCACCTCATTACCAGCACAACACTAGCATTTCTTCATTGCTGTGATAGGTAAGAAAGTCATTTCCAAGTGCACTCTGTAACTATGTACAGTTAATTTTTCCCCTAATGTGCAACTGAGGAAACAAAAATCCAGGTTCCTATTGTCTTCTTAAGTACCTAGTAAAGGACAGAACCCAGACTAGAGGCAGATCTTCTAAAAAGGTCCATTCTTTTTCTGTCTTGTAGGAAATGAAAGTTAAATAAATGAGCAGATAGTTATGAAGGAAGACAGATAGCCAACTATAATGTGTATGTTTCTGATACATTAAAGATATTTTTTTGGTATGAGAATAGTACTATTTTAATAACTTTTGAGAAAAAGTTGTAAATCAAAGGGATCCCAAAGTAAGGAAGAAAAACAAGAGAACTCTGCTTTGCTTTGTTGTTTCACCTCGTGACAGGTTCAATAAGAACCTATCAAGACAGATCTGTAGGGTTCCTTGTAGCTATACAAGGGTATGATGATTAATTTTATGCATTGAAATTAGCTAACTGGATCAAAGGGTTTACAGATATTTGGCTAAATACTATTCCTAGATTTGTCTGTGAAGGTGTTTCCAGGACAGATCCTCATTTGAATTGATAGACTGAGTAAAGATGACCTCACCAATGCAGGTGCACCCTCCAATCCTTTGAGGGCCTGATTAGCCCAAAGGATGAAGAAGGCAGAAGCTTCTCCTTCTACCTGTTTGCTTAAGGTGGACATTGATCTTTTCCTGCTCTTGGTACTTTTGGTTCTGAGGCCTTCAGATTTATACTAGAATCTACAATCATCTTTGGAGCTTCCTGGGTTTCCACATTGCAAGTGGCACATCATGGAACTACTCAGCCTTCATAATTGTGTGAGCCAATTCCTATAAATATTACATATCTTATTGGTTTTGTTACTCTGGAGAACCCCAATTCAAGGGATACTTCTCTCAGATATCTACATCTTTTTTATTTTTATGAGTTTCTAGACAAGCAATCATGTGACACTAATTATTGGTCATTACTAAACTAATCTTCATAAAGATAAACCCACCCTCCAAACAGAGACAGCAGGAAAGGTCATTATCAGAAGCCAAAACACCACATAAACAATGATACAAGGAAGGAACACATTATTCATTAAAGATGTCTCTGTTGTGTGTGTGTGTGTGTGTGTTTAAAATCCAGGGTCTATAATGCAGGGATTCAGGAGATCAGATGCTTAGACCCAACTTACAAAGTGTTTTGTATTTTTAATAATTATAAAACTCCACCAATTTCAAAGTCAGTGAGAAATACATATATGCAACTGGCACTTATAACTGAATTCAACTGCTTCAAGTGAGAATAACACAAGTTGTTATGGGACAATGGTTTATTTCCAGAGTCCTAAAAAGTTGATTTTACCAATTTTTGTCAGTGTTTTCATTGGTTTTTGGGACAGGCAATTTTCTACTTTGACAAAGGGGTGAAATTTTATTTAAATAAAATACTTTAAATTATCTGAAAATAAATATTGAGAGAGTAAATCTTAACATAAACTATGAAATTAAGTGATACTATGATATTGAGTGTTCATTGATGGTAACAAATGTCTTGCTGTGGAATAGAAAAGTGATGATGGGGAAGGCTTGGGGAGAGAGTAGGGTGTCAGGGGGCAGGATCCAAATGGTAGATGGGAATTTTAAAATTTTTGCTCAATTTAACTGTGACCTCAATTTACTCTAAAAACAACTTTGTTTTTTTAAAAGGAAATATTATTTTTTAAAGCACACATTCTTTTTTTTTAAGTTGGAGGCTTCAGGATTGTTGCTATTTTCTGCATTTTATAAACATGCAGAGGCTAGTAGTTTTTAATTGCTAAGTCTAATTCATTGGTGTAGAGGCTAGCTTCTAGCTTAACTATTACATAAAGATTTGAAGCCTGAATGAACATCCTTGCAGAACATGTGATTGGCAGCTAAGCTAAAGGAGACCTGAGGAATTATGCAATATGAAGGAGATGCTCTGCTTTCCCATGCACTCTGCCTCCTTCCAACTCAAGCCCTCAAAATACAAAATTATCCTAAACAACCACTTTTAAAAGTCAAAATCACCTCCCTGAAAACCAAAGGAAGTAAAATTACAGTTCATGTAAACCAAATGTTATTACCTTCTCTTAGACTACATGACTGTGGGCATAAAATAAAGTTCTGCAGACAATTCAAGGAAGGTTTAGAAAATCCCAGCTTCCTACATAGGTTTTTATTCATCTCAGTTCTTATTTATTTAAGAATGTCTTAATTTCCTTTTTGATTTCAAAGTGTAGTTTTACTGGATGTTGGATTCTTGAATGACAGCCTTTTTCTTCTAGCATTTTGGATATGTCATCCCACTGCCTTCTGGACTCCGTGGCTTCTGTGGAGAAATCAGTTTCAATCTTCTTAAGTATTCTTCATACCTAATGGATAATTTCTCTCTTGCTGATTTTGAATTCCCCTCTCTGTGTTTGTCTTTGAAAAATTTGACTGTGACACTTAACAGCTTGCTTAGGGCCTCAAGGGCAGCCAGAGGTTCAAGATTAGAGCCCTTTCATGTCATTCCTGAGAATGTATCCAATCTTGCACACAAGTGCAGCCTTCTAGATCCTCAGGAACATGTCAGAGTTTTTTCAAAGCCTCTATGGTCATCTCATTTCCTTTATCTTCCTTTTAAATTTCTGACCTAGCTCTTGTTTGTCTCTGATGTTAAACAATTACCACTGATTGTTTTTGACAAATGCCTGCAGAGAGGGCTTCACCTTTAGAAGGTGTTCTGAATCATATCAAATAACAAAGACCTTCAAAGGGCTTTTTCAGAGGCTGTGAGATAGGTCACATAGTGACAGGACTCTGCAGATGAAACTTTTGTGGAGTCCCAAACCCTATCTACCCTTCCAGCGCCTGTAACACTGCTGTTTTTCCCAGACGCCATGGTTGGAAAGCTGCTAGTTTTCAAAGCTAATGCAGAGCTAGAAAAACAGTGATAATAGAGGATCAAATTCAAATGTCACAAGCCCTGCATTTCTTCATGATTTTCAGCAGTTTTTCCTGAATAAATACTTTTCAGGTTGTTATGGGACAATGGTTTATTTCCAGAGTCCTAAAAAGTTGATTTTTACAATTTTTGTCAGTGTTTTCATTGGTTTTTGGGAAGGGCAATTTTCTGCTTTTCCAGAAGTCCCCCACTACTATTATTTTTAAAGGGAAACTTGAAATTTAATTGAAACTTTCCATATATTATAAATTATTAATCTTTATTTCTATTTATTTAGATGATTGAACATTCTATTTTAAAATTCATTAATTTATGGCATGTGGCAGAAATATACATTTTCCTAATTTTTATCAAAATCTTTTTATCACATAGTTTCTAAAAAAATATTTTGATTGGCAAAGCCTATAAGGAAGCTAGAGACAAATGAAGCTAGAGACAAAATGAGAGACCGAAATTGGGATCTCTCTGGTTCTCTCTTTTCTTTGTTTTAATTAATTAATTTATTTTAATTAGGTATATATGATAGCAGAATGCATTTTGGTTCATTTTATACAACTGCAGCACAATTTTTCATCTCTCTGGTTGTACATAATGGAATGTCACACCATATGTGCAGTCATACATGTACCTAGGGTAATAATGCCCATCTCATCCCACCATCTTTCCTACAACCCACTCAGGACAGTAGAGGGCCCAAGAGAGTCTGATAATGACTAAGTCATGTGGATTTAACCCCAAAACCTTCTCCTCCCCTCCCTTCCCTTTGCCCAAAGTTCCTTCATTCCCCCAACCATATGGTTCTTTCTTTTCAACTTGTATGACCTATTAGATTGCTGCTTACAACTATGACATTACATGTTTCTATTTATGGCATTAAGTAGAAGTACAGAGAACATGGGAAAGGAGGATTGGATGTGCACATTTAGATTTTTCAATACTATAACCCTCCTTGTCTCTTTTATATAGCTTCTTTCCAAACAAATTGAAACCTTACCCTAGAAGACCAAAGTTTTACTCAGTTTTATTGTTGACTTGGAGCAGGAAAGGAGAAAGTAAGTGCTATAATGGAATACTTTAAGATTGTCCATTTTCACTTTGCAGTAGGGAGAACTTGATTCTATAATGAAATAATTTCAAGAGTATCTCTAAACTCTCTATAAATGGCTAACTACATTCTTCTTACTTATTTCTATCATTCTTCTAACTGAAAAATGTTACCTCTCATTCCACTTAAAATGGTACCACATTTCTTTGGGTCTCTGACTAAAAATATGAATATTGGGACCTTGGCATTAATGAATGGATTTGGATAATACCAGGCAAAATAAAGTTTTATAAATGATCAATACACAATCTAGGAAGGAGCCCAAGACAATATCTATCTTTTCCCCCTTCATTTGATAGACAAATTTTCGAATATTAGTTTTATTTCTTATCAACTGTGTGACCTAATGCAAATTACATATTATATTTGGGCCTAAATTTCCTTATTTGTAAAATGTAGATAATAAAGTATATTGTGAGGGCCAAATCAGTTGAATGACTACACTGAAAGGACAGCTTGACTCCTACAAACCTCCAAGACATTCTTCCAGGATGGAGGTACCGTCATATCCTCCAAGTTCCTCAGTTTACATAGAGATTCAATAAGGGGTCATTCCATTAGCATTTTGGAAAAAAATATGCTTTTCTGAACAGGTTCTTCTGATCAGATAGTAGTTGTCTTTTCTTCTAGAGTTATAATTATCTCTAAAAAAATCAAGCCAATTACTTTTACCTCAGTTATAAGGGGTGAGTGCCTAGAATAAAGGTTTCTTAAGTTACTAAGAGTTTGTGTTAGTCAGCTTTCTATTACTGTAACAAATGCCCAAGATAATCTACTTATAAAGATAAAATGCTGGTTCACAGTTTTAGAGGGTCTGTTCCATAATCAAGAAGAGCCATTGCTTTTTAGGTGGGGGTGCCAGATGGCAATGGTAGAGATCCTATGGCAGAGCAAAACTGCTCACCTCATGGTCAGGGAGTGGAAGAGAGAGAGAGGAAGGGAACAGGGTTGAGGGCAATGATCCCAATGACCCAAACACTTCCCACTAGGTCCCCCACTTAAAGTTTCCCCTGCCTCCCAATAGCTCTTCTCTGGGGACTAAGCACCTACCACATGGAACTTTGGGGGACATGTCAGCTCCAAACTAGAGCAAAGTTTCTGTTGACATTGTAACGTTATTTTCTCTAGCTGATGTGTTGCCTGGAACAAGATTGTCTTCCTATGCCCCAGTTAAACAAAGATTTTAACATCAGAAAGTAGATATAAAAGAAAGAAGGAAAGAAGAGAACAACAGAAAATATATGTTCATGGGTTGTGGGGAATGGGTGATACAAAAAAGTGTGTTTGCTTGTAGGGGGCTGGTGGTGAAGGGAGCCCCTTCTTAGCTATCTAAGCTAAATTCAGATTTTTCTCCTTATATAATGAGCTATGCCTTTTTTTGCAATCTCAAAAATGGTTCAGAACAACAATAAAAAAAAGTGTCAAAAGCCAATAAAGTTTGAGTCCCAATACCAAAGAGTTTGTACTGCTTGTATCTGTCTAAATCGATGTGCAAAAATGCATTAAGGTCTTTGCCATCATTCATGGTTGAAGTCCAAGATGAGAATTCTCTACTTGATCGAAAGCAATCTCTTACCCCACAGAGCTTCAGTTAAATGTATAGATTTTGTGAAATTTGCACCCAAACTTTTTAAAGTATCTGGCTTATTCCCCTGAATGCATTATCTTCCATATGTAGATTACATCTTTCTCCACAAAATTGTTAGGAAACATTTGCTGGCTGCCATGTAACATCCAAAAATATCAAGGCATTAAGAGATGTGTGAGAAAATGCCTGCGGGTTTTTTTTTTTTTACTTCAATTGCCATCCCTGAAAGCCACAACAGAGTGATTCACTGCTTTTCATGGAGAAAATTACCAATCAACAAAGAAAGCAAAATGAGACAGTGAGGAATATAGTGTGGGCAGCTCCAGTTATAGTCATATGTTATCACAGCTTATCCACCGCACAACAAGAGCTTCAAAAGATCACAGCTGGAAATTTCGAGAAGCACATGGAACAGGACTTCACAAGCTTAGAGCCAGACCACCAGAGTTAGGGACCCGACCAAGGCTGGAATGAGAGGCAGGTGGATTGAGTTTAGTAGTTTTGACAAGGAGGAGGAAAAAGAGACATATCAAATTCACTCATATGAATCTATTTTGGGAAAACTTAATGGAGGAAGATGAAAGAAGAAAAGTGAGATAGCAATGATTCTTTGCTATAAATTTAACTTTTTCTAACCTTAGAAAGCCAGAGAAGATAATGTAATAGTACCCTTTCAAACAGAGAAGAATATCACTTCACAGGCAACTGAGGGCTTGGAATTTTACTGCAAAGGACTGACATAATGAAGTGAAGAAAGACTGGAATTATAAAATCAAAAATAAAGACGTAGGTCTACTTCTAGTGTGAAATGCATCCATGAGGGACATCCACTATGAGTCCCAGGAGTCCCTGGACCATTCACACCCTCAGGAGCCTTCCCCAAACCACACCTTGTTGTCCCAGAACAAGGCTTGAGCTAATGCCAAAGGCCCTGGTGTGCAGAGGAGCCTTGTCTCTGCACAGGCCCAAGAGCAGAAAGCTTCCAGCAAGCAGTAGCTCTGAGAACTGTGGCAAGAATGTTCAACTGCAGAACTACCCCCATGAGACAAATCCAATAAATCATCTGTAGGATCCTCAAATTTCAGGCACAGGCTGTGAGACTGAAGTCACACTGGCTAAAGTCAACAGGGACAGCCTAGAGCCCTTCTACCTGCTAGGAGCTACAGGATTCTGAGCCTTCATCTTTCCCTGCCACTACTCATAAAAAGAATCTCTGAGGTGGATCTGACAGTCTCACAGCTAATTCTGTGGGGATGTAGCTTCTTCCCCTCTGATGTGGTAAGAGCTAGAAGGAGCAGCTCCCAGCTTTGGGAGAAGAAAGCCGAGTTTTCTAATATTCCTTCTCCAAACGGGGAGGAAGACCACACAGTCAGGTTGCTTCTAGTTGTAAAGATATTTCATATGCTCTCAACCTCTATTCTTTTAACATGCACAGATGATTAATAGTGGCAATTCTATTGCATCCAGACATTCATTTTTCCAATTGTTTTTCTCCCCCTGGGATTGAAGAAGAAGAAACCAAACACAGACACATTGGTTTAAAAATGTGTTTTTGGTTCACCTCTGCAACTGAGACTCTAGTTTCATTTAAAGCTAGCATATAACATGGCAGTCCAACCAAAGCTTACAACCCACCCAGGACAGTAGAGGCCCCAAGAGAGTCTGATAATGACTAAGTCATGTGGATTTAACCCTGAAACCCGAGGCCAGCAAGCTTGGCTTTTCATCCTGAAAAATCTTAATAATCCAAACAATATGTTAAATACTATGCTACAGCACGTTTATGAAATTCCATATTCAATTCAAAAGCTAGTATGGGATTCATTCCCTTGTTGGTATTCACAGATATCCCATTTATCAAGATTGCTAATGGCTGGACTTTGCACACTACATGAGTAAAGAATAAGCTATTGTAAGGAGATGGTGTATTGCTTTGGCAATTGGGGGTACTAGGTTTGAAATCCTGGCCCTTCTACTTATTGGTTGTGTAACCTTGGAGAAGATGCTTAAACTCCCTTTCCTTAATTTCTTCATCTCTAAGTGGGAAGAATGTTAGCTGTTTTATAGGACTATTATGAAAATTAATTAATATATGTAAATCATTTTGAACAACTCATGGATATCATGAAGCTCAATAAATGTGAGATTTTATTATTACCTACTCTTTACCCATAGAGGACAAAAGGAAATTACTAACCTCCTGGAGGTAGCTGTGCACATTTGTGTAAATGAGAAGAAAATAGAGAATGGAGAAGAGAAGGTGAGAAGAGATGTCACACATACTTCCAGATAGCTTTGCTATATAGAGAGTAAACCCTGGGAGAGTGGCATTATGACCACTAGTAGAAGCCATCTGGAAATTCATTTTCTCTCTGTTATATTTTGGAAAATTAAGTAGCAGTTCATGAGCAATGTCAGGAAAAGAAAACAAGTAGCAGATGAATTTTTGCTCTGGATTGAAGTCCCCTTTAAAACTCAGGTTGAAATTTCATTGCCACTGTGACAGTATCAGGAGGGGGGACTTTAAAAAATTTGTTCTCATTAGTTATACATGATAGTAAAATCTATTTTGATATATTACAGATATATGGAGTATAACTTCTCATTCTTCTGCTTGTACATGATGTAGAATTACATTGGTCATGTAATCATATATGCACATAGGATAGTAATGTCCACTTCATTCTACTAACTTTCCTATTCCCATTCCTCCTTCCTTCCCTTCATTCTCCTTTGTTTAATCCAAAGTAGTTCTATTCTTCCCTACCCTTCCCCCACTTATTGTGAGTTAGCATCCACATATCAGAGAAAACACCACCATTGTTTCTCACTTCCCAGACTCCAGAAGCATAAGCCAAATAATTTCTACTGTCTATAATTTACCCAGTCTGTCTTATTCTGCAACATCAGGAGATAACAGATTAAGACAAGTTTGAGAAAGATCTCTGGGTTTCTTGCTAAAAGAATTCTCCATCCTCACTAAGTAACTCCTTGTATGTCTTCACCATAAAGAGATCAGGGACAACTGTTGATTAAGAAGAGTTTCAGAAGTTAAAAATCATCAAATATTATAACATTACATCATGATGTACATGTATTATTTCTTCTCATCTGAAACCATTACAGATATCTAGCATTCTGGGAAAAGATGAGCCAATTGCTACTGCAGTTGCAATTGCTAAATTGCAAAGCATGAGCTTTCTACACATTCATGTGGATTCCACAGTGACATCAACATCCCATAACATAAACTGTCCATCTCTGCATTCTGACTTAAACAATAGTATTCTTTCACTTCCTGATGGCCTCAAAACACTTATCAGATATTAATTAGAGATTCCTACCCAAACATAAAGGCAGGATGGAAGATATTTGAGAGGTAAGGCCTGAATTGTGATGAATCCTCAAACTATAATAATAATAGCAACTCATTATCATATCATCTTTAATGGTTTAGAAAATATCTTCTTTTTTTTTAAGGTACTGGAAATTAAACCCACAGGTGCTCTACCACTGAGCCACATCTCCAGCATTTTTATTTTTTATTATAAGACAGGTGCTTAGGGCCTCGCTAAGTGGCTGAGGCTGGCTTTGAACTCCAGATCCTTCTGTCTTAGCCTCCCCAGCTGCTGAGATTACAGGCGTGCAGCACTATGCTCAGCAGAAAATATCTTCTTATGCATGCTATAATTTAAATTTTAACACAAACCTGTGAGATAAGCAAAACATACAAAGCAGCAGAGTATTAAAATTAATCAATTTAGTTTAACATTTGAAAAAGTAAATGCCGCGTTAAGATAATTTTGAATATAAACTTAAAACTTTGTATCATCTTACTATAACACATATATATACACACATGTATTGCTGAAAAATAGTCTTTATGTCTGGCAGCCCCAAACATAGGCGTTTCTCTCAATTTTTAGTGAAAGAAAATCAATGAAATCAATGAATCCATGAAATATGGTATTCAATTCAAACTTCTCATTTAGGTATACAATTTCTAAAGCAGGAAGAATATTTCCCCAGATGTTATGTAAAGTTTTATGCCTACAGCAGTTTATTTTATAATCTGTCATTCTGAGATGTCAGAAAAAAATAAGAAGCTATTAGTATATTTCCTCCTCTTTAAACTACCAGCCTTGGGCTAGGGATGTGACTCAGTGGTAAAGTGCTTGCCTAGCATGCACAAAGCCTTGGGTTCAGTCCCCAGCACTGCAAAAATTAGTAAGTAACCAGCCTTGTATTATCTTAGAAAAATGATTGCACTATAGATCTCAACTCCAGAAAAACACAGCTGTAATACAGGCCCATGAATAGTGTGGAAAGCAAAGGGTCTTCCTGATTCACTCTGAACTCACTTGTTTCAGGGCTAATCTGCCATGAACCCGATGGGAATAATGCCCAGGCTTGTCAGAACTATATATCTCTTTACCTTCTATGAAGAGTAGAATAAGGAACCTGTAAGCAAATACTTGATATCTCTGTTCATCCATTTTTTTTTATTTGTAGGAAGACAAAGAAAGACCTTTCTAAAATAAAATATGTGATGTGAATTTATGAAAACCCATCCTAAACCATGATCATTCCTCCAGGTCCTGCAGACTATTGACACTCCACTCCCAAGTCAGAACGCCATGGTAAGCACGAATGGGAGAAGGAAAGAGATGTATCGCTTAATTCTCTGAAAACCATTTCCTCATCCACCCCACTAGTCTCCAAAAGGGTACAAGGAGATAGCCACACTTCTGCTTCTATTCATTTGAGTCTCATCCTTTTGAAGTCCCTACATTCTTTATTCTTAATAATTTGAATAAATTAGAACAGTAGTGACAAGTCATAATTCTGAATGCACCTAGTTCAAACAGGAAGGGAAGATGTTTCTTTGGATATGAGACTATTTTTGCAGGGAAGATCTTTATATTCCAATAGATGTCTTTTGCTTCTCTAAATTAGCTTGCTTCTTGAAAAAAAGAAAATGTCTAATAAAAAAATTTTTTAGAGTACATGTAATAATATCTGAAATTATTTAATCCAGTAAACTATTTTTCCATACATGCTATGAAAGCATTTATCAGGAATGCAGAGATCTCAATCATTATTTTAATCTGTAAACCTGGGAACACAGTGCATTTGAACTGATGGATTTAATAGCATCTAATGACAGCAAATCATAATGACAGAGGGTGTGTCATAGAAGCAGTGAGAGACAAATTTTGAAAAATGCATATTGCCAAGTCAGTTTGTGGGCGACTATGTGATTTTTCCCTGTACTTCTTAAGAAGGCCAATCCTCAGGAGTTCTTTCAGAATTTGAGCTGAAAGAGGTCTTCTAGATCATATAATTGGAAATACCACAAGAGTGGGAGCAGACATATAGAAGGACATTCTGTTTTATGGTAATTTTATTTTCCTTTCACCTATTATAACACTGATGGAAACTGACAGAAAAGTAGCTCCAGTAATTTGCCAAACAGATTAGGCACTGCACAAATTTGATTCCCCCAGTATTTAAGCAGGCAAGGTCTCAGGGGAGAGTACATGCCCACAATTTTTCCCCCTATGGCTATGTTTGTTCCTCCCAAACACTTAACATGATCCTGCAGTTGCATGGTTTCCATAAATTGAACCCAAATTCTGCCAAATTTAAACAACTGGAATATAGAGCACAAAATATTTAGTTTCTTTCCTTATGAGATATGGTCTACATTCTTAAAATATTGCCCTTGAACAAACCAAAACTCAAGTACATTTCTTAAAAAGGGCCACCATGGGCCAGGATGTAATTCTGTGATCTTGACCCAAAACTCAAGTACACTTCTTAAAAAAGACCAGCATGCGCCAGGATATAATTCTGTGATCTTGACCTTGATAATCTATGGCTATTATCTCTCCATGTGGAGAAATGTGTCTCACCTTTTTTATAGGAAGAGCAAAGGTTTATGGTTTAAGGTAATTCTCTTTGATTAATTTTCCCTCTACACAATCTGGCCCTGGAGGATTTGGCTGCAGGCTGACCCGGCCTATACAAGTTTATACTTTCTAGAGAAATAAGTTCTAATATACTGTTTCCAGATAAGCTGCTACAATTCCAGAAGTTGAGCTAAATGAGGGAGGATTTAATCTTGGTGACTTGATTATGAGTATAAAGGTGACTAATAGATATAATAAAATTATTTATGTTGATCTTTTTAGTAGAAAGTAAGATTTATGTAGTGACTTCTAAGAACTGTCAATTGCATCATAGTTGTGTGCTTACAACTCTGCCATAGGTGTTAGTTGTTCCCATTTTAAAGGAGATAAAACCATCTCAAAGTTAAGCAGTTAGAGCAAGATCATAGATCTACATAGTTTGAGAGTACATTGATCCCATTTTTTTTCTTTTACTCCACACAAAGTTTCCTTCAATGCATTGTTTCTAGTTATTTAATGACTTTGGTAAAATGCCCATTTAGGATATTGTGTGGATCACAGCAGAGTCATAATGATTTACAATAAGGGGTTATGTGAACCCTTCGCCTCATGCCCCTGCTTGAGTACAAAACCTGTTATGGCACGTGACCAATAGGACATGGCACAGGTATGGATGCCACTCCCATGATCACCGTATGTTACGTGAGCCAGAAATGAGGGAGTTTCCCTAGCTGGCTTTGAAGGAGTAAGCGGCCTCTTTGTGATATGGCCCGTGGCAAGAAGCTGTGGCATCTCTGGGAGTTGAAGGAGGACCCTGGCTGATAGTCAGGAAGAAAATGGGGACTTTAGGCATAAAGCTGGAAAAAAAAGTCATCAAAACCCTAATGGAGCTTGGAAGCAGATATTTTGCCCTAGTTAAGCCCCTAGGGGAGAACGTACCCCACCCAATACTTGACTGAGACCCTCAACAGAGAACCCACCTAAGACAAGTCCAGACTAGACATCTGGCCCTGGAAAACTTCAAGGTAACGAATAGGTATTGTGTCAAGTCACTACATTTGCAGTAATTTATTATGCAGCAATAGACAATCAATATAAATAGCATCTATCTTATAATGTATGGGTCTTAGGCACACAGAGTACAAGGCACTGTGTTAAACATCTGTGAAGAGAAAAGAGTTAAACTGCTTCCTCTGTGCTAATGCACTCCTGAGCCATGAGCAGTCACCTGCTTAATGATATTCATCAGTGCCAATCTATAGGGAACATCCTTTCCACCCCCTCAAGGAACACTGCTGAAAGATGAGCTCTTGAAAGTTTCCCTATAAGGTATGCAAATGTTCCAGAAGCAGTCAGCAGCATTGGTCTTGCGTGTTTCAACCTGAATCCATAGGTTCTGAAGTTTGGTTAAAAATGAGTATTCCTTCAGTTTGACAGGATGGAGTTAAGAATGGTCCTCTACGTTATTCTTTCTACTTTTTCACATCCCCATCTTCAAATTATCTTGATATACATAGATTCTTCCCTTTATAAGAGTGCTGTGTAGTTCTACATTGACATCAACAAGCAAGTTCAGAACAGCAGTTTTGGGGAATGCAAAACTGTGTCCGCACAAGGTATCAGATCACCTCTATGCTTTGATGGGGTAGCAAGACCCCAGAATGGTCAATTGCTAGAAATACAGGCCCCGTCACTCTATTTCCTCCCGGAAACTACCTTTTCTGCCACAGTAGTTTTGGAGTTATCTTACCACTCTAAGAACATAATATATTTGTTTGACAGCAAAGATGAGCTTACAAGAAAAATAGTAATAACAAAGACTCATTCCCTGAAGCAACAAATCAGCTGCTCCTGTCTGTTTTGAAGACTTGTAGGACTGATTAATTCAGTATTTAGGAAACACTATGACTTGCTCTCATTCTTTAGCAATGGTAAGGGAGTTGGATAATGATTGAAAGGTTCAGTTAGGTAATTAAAGCAGACTTTTAAGGCTTACTGTGGCAAGGACCTAAGCTAAATTCTGTCTGGACCATGGCTCTCCATTTTGGCTTCTTCCTCAAATCACTAGGGAAACTTGAGTAATGCTAATACCTGAAGTTTGGTTAAAAATGGTACAAGTAATGGACATTAGAGAATGGCCTGAAATACTGAGATGCTTTTAAATCTTCAGGCAATTTAAGGATGCACAAATGGGTTGACAGTCAAAGGGTAAGAAAGGTTCCCAGGAAACCTGCAATTCAGTTCAGTTCAGTGAATTAAATTTTGAATCCTCAAAAACAAAAACAAAAAAATAAAAAGAAGAAAGAAAGAAAAGAAAAATCAAAATACTTCTCTTTTAAAGATTAATACATTTGATTATTCTTCTAAGCTTCACTTATCAGTCTTTGCAGGACTAGTTCTCAAAGTTCTTCTCTCACTTCTGACTCCTGATAGTAACTCAGATGTGTATGGTATATATATATACACACACACACATATATGTGTGTGTGTGTATATATATATTTTACTTATCCTCACATACTATGTAATACATACATATACATATAAATAGTGTGTGAGAGAGAAAGTAAGATATGAAAAGAACTCATTAGTTCATTCACTAGAGAAATATTTATTGACTACTTGGTTCCATGTACTATGCAGGGTATTGGAATATGAAACAGAAGGATTTCATTCCTACCCTTACTAACCAGATGGTAACAGATGGACTTTAACCCCAGCATACATTTTACCCTTTTCAAGGCAGGCACCAGTGTGGGAAGAAAGTTACTAAAAGAGGGCTGAGGTCTGATTATGTGACTTGAAGAATGATCCACAGGTAGAAACTGAGCTTAGCCATGAAGGATAAACAGGACTTTGATAACAAATCAGTCAAGGGGATTCTTGTGGTTAGAATGAAAAATGTGTGCAAAATTATGGAAGCGTGACTGAGAATACGAACACTGGATCATCTACTGTGAAGGTGTGGACATTGAGGGAGTGTGCAGCAGAGGTGAGGAGCATAAAAGCCATCACACTCCACCATATGCCTCTTTTTTGGTTTTGGCACTGGAGATTGTACTCAGGGGCACTTTATCACCAAGCTACACCCAAAGGCCTTTTCATTCTATTTTAAAATTTGGGGACAGGGTCTTGCTAAATTGCTGAGGCTGGCCTCAAACTTGCTATCTTCCTGCCCAGCCTCCTGATTCACTGGGATGACAGGCATGAGTCATCACACCTAGGCACAAGGACTCCTTTAATAAAATGATGTCACTTGGCAGGTACCAACTAATAACTCTGCAATAACTTGTCCCCTAGTGGGAACCCTCAGACTTTTCTCATCATCATTTTCTGCTTTAGTTTTACAAGACCAATGTTCTGTCTCCATAGAAATCATCCCTCACATCGGTCTTGGGTGTGGACGACACATCAAGGTTTTTGAAAACTCTTATAATTGCAATATGCACTCAAAGCTGAGAACTAATAGATGAAGGTTGCAAAAATGGGTGGGAAGGCTCCTTAGGGAGCATGCAGTTCAATTCAGAGCACAGTGACCATGTGGTCTCAGAATCCTTCCTCCCCTAGACCTAGCAGAGATGCTACCACATGCCATCAGATGGAGAAATCCCATTTAGTGTCAATAAACCTCTCCTACCTGCATGGAAGGAGTGGTGTCATCTTTGAACAGCAATTGGTATCTGAAGGGAAATTTTTACTCTGGGTAAAAATAATACTTTTGAACTACCTTCCTGTAGTATCAGGTTATGGTCTTTGTTGATTAAGAAATGACGAGTATGTTGACAACATCAAGAAATGAAACATCTGTTCCTCTTACTTATCATTTATAGCAATTTATGCCATCTGGATGTTTTCTGGACCATGCACTCAAGCAAAGATTAACCTTAGTGAGGTGGAAAAAGAAAAGAGAAACATATATTCAATTCTAATGTTTTAAATCTTTTTCCTTACTCAGAAGAGATTAGGAATAAAATAAAAATCGTTGATAAATTATTATCTGATAAATCATTTAGAGAACATGGATTTGAATCAGAGATGAGGAAGAATAATATGAGAAGAAAAAGAGGTAGGAGGAGGTTAAAACAGAGAAAAGGAAGAGAGGAAGAAGGAAAATAGGAGGAGGAAGAGGAAAAGAAGAAAACTC
Source organism: Marmota monax (assembly GCF_021218885.2). NCBI lineage: Eukaryota > Metazoa > Chordata > Mammalia > Rodentia > Sciuridae > Marmota > Marmota monax. Next base: position 3,784,766 of record NW_026695227.1, read on the forward strand.
CTTAATTCAGAAGAAAAAAATAAAACAGAAGAAACATCGGAGGCGTCTTCTTCACAGCCATATGGAATATATAACACAGAACAGGCCCTGCTATTAATGAAAATAAGCTGCCAAAGTACAGGACCATGAAGAAAATAACAAAGCATTTAATTATACAGTGACAGTTGTGGTGCTGGGGATTTCCCAGAGATTAATGGAGCAGCTGGGAAGAGTCGATGGCCCCGGGGACAGCCAAAATGATCCCAGTCAATGAATAATACTTAGGAAAAGCTTCTTGTTAACTTCACCATTAAGCAGAAAATGGAGGAGAACTTGGGTGTCTTCCTCTTATTCTTCCCATCAGAAAAAAAAATTAGCACAGGGAAAAGCTTGGTTTCAATTAAGACTCCTACAGAGATAATTAGGACTTTTAATCTTGAATAAAACCTTTCTACTACCCCAGCTAAACTGGGAATTATGACCAAGATAATTTTTGAGGGGGTTGGAAGGAAAGAGTAGATAATAAAAAATTGACCTTTGAGGGGTGGCAGAACCAGCTCCCTAGTCAACAAGTAGGATCAAGGTACAGTGATGAATACTGAGTAAAAGATGCCACTCTCATCAGCCAGCAAAGCTTATGATGTGCCTGAGATTAACTGCAGCACCTCCCCAACCACATGCTGACTGTCTTGCTGCAGACTTCATGCCTGGCTGGACTGGAAGCCAGCACGATCTTCAGGCCCAAGGTCTTAACATTAGTGCTAATTTGTTTTCCCTCCAAGGACCGTCCACAACATTGTTAACTGAAGTTTAATACTGACAGGTACAAATGTAAATTAAGGTCATACATATTTGCTGCCTTTTCTTCTTCATTTGGCCATTTTTATCAGCAAAGCCAAGTGCTTGGAGACCTTTATTGAGTTGTAATAGGTGAATTATATTGAAGAGAATCTTTATCATAATTTTATAAGATTAAATATTACTCTCTTCTGCATCATCAGGAAATGAACAAATAGCTGTTATATAAGAACCGAGAGAATGTCTTCTCATCAGAGTAAATAAGAAAAGAGGATACTAAATTGTTTTATATAAAGTTCTAAAACTAGAATGATCCCTAGGCAGCCAGTACTCTTATTTTAAGGGTTAGAAAAGATATACAGTGAGATGGCTTGTCTTCCCAAAGTCACAAAACTAATTAGTGATAACGTCAAGACCCCAACTTCTGTTTACTGTTCCCATCCAGAACCAGGTCCATGTATTTCTACCCATGTTTTCTTTTTCTCACATGGCTAGCTTCTATGCCTCTTTGGTGAAGGGATATTTATCTTTCATGCTCTCACAGAATCAGCTTCTGACAAAGAATAAGAAAGCACATCCTGCCCAAAGACCCAAGCTTGGGTAACCACTGTTACTTAGAGAAGGTCACCGTGTCTCTAAGATATAGTCAGAGAGTTACACAAACACACACAGATTTCTAATCTATTAGCATTCTTCTTTGATCATCATGCATGAAGAAATGTCCAGAGAGGAAGCAGAATAAAACACAGGATGAAAAGGAATGATACGTGAATCAGTTCTTGCTCTACCATTGACTCCTACTCTGGGCATGTCCTTTATCTTCTCTGAACTTTGACTTTACCTAGAAATGAAGACATATTTTACATAATTAATGTGAACATAATTTGAATGAAAAAAAACATAAGTGTATTTAGGACACAGTGTATGTTTATACCAAAAGCATATTAATATCGTATTTAGCATATAATGCTGCTTAGTAGTATGAGTTTATTTGCTCCTCCTCAAAAAACCATCCCTTAGAGATATTCTGATTGAAAAAAGGAGAATCTACTGTCCTTTCAATAGCTTTCTGTTCTCCACTGATAGTTAAGGAAAGACCCAGACCTCATGTCCTCCCATAGTAAGGAGAGATCAGATCCCTTGGTTTCTTTACACCAGTGTCCAGAAAAAGCAAGGAATCCCATATTGCCCATCCTCTGCATAAGTCCAGTAGAACCGTCTGTGATGATGGAAAAGTTTTATATCTGCACTGTCCTACACGAATTATTACACTAACCTCCTAAGCAATGTATCGGTTTCTATGTGTTTTTAATCTCTCTCATATAGCCCACACCATATTGAATTTGTAGCACAGAAATTAGAGTGATGGCTGTAAAATGTGAGTCACTCTTTAAAATATTCCAACGGCTTTCCAGCTTATTGTAGTAGGAGTCAAAAGTATTTGCAGTGACCTATATAGATCTATATGATTTCAACACTCAAGAAGAAATTATGACATTTTCCCCTTTTTCCATTCTGCTCCACTTCATCCTGCTAAACTGGCCTTCCTCCTGGCACACACTTTGCACTTGCTGTTTCCTTTGCATGGAATACTCTTGGCCCATATAGCCACATGATTTGCTCTCTTCAGACCTTTCCTTAAATTCAGTCTTCTCACTGAAAAATTTTCTGACTATACTGGTTAAAATTGTAACCCTTAGTACTCTGTTTCTATTCCCAACTATTTTTTTTCTATTATAGCTATCCTATCAGACACATTATGCATTATAAGTATTAATTTTCTTATTATGTCTCTACCTTTAGGAAGCAAATTCCACTTATTACAATTATTTTGTCATCATATTCCCAGAATTTCAAACAGAGACTGACAATAATAGATAGAATAAATGGTAAGTAAACAGTCGTTGAATAAATGGTTATATAACTGGAGGATTATAAAGACTGGTCTTCTGGGAAAAGAATTTATACAATTTTTAGTAAAAGTGAGAACCAAGGAGTAAAGAGCTTTGTGAATCTGTCCTCAAAAAGTCATGAAAAAGCCAAAGGCAGAGCCTCCTAATTATCACCTATGTCAGCAAGGGGTCAAACCAAGCAGCTTGAAATTAAAAACCCTGCATTATTTCTTAGATTCTGTACATATGCTATTTTCATAATCAACTCTCTATTACCTAGTACTAATTAAAAGTATCATTTTTCTTAGTAACACTACAGTAGCAAAAAGTTGAGGTCTCATATAAAGACTGTCTTAACAATGGAAGTAAAGAGGGGTTCAAAGAAACAGAGGAACTGAAGTAGACAAAAAGGCTGAAACAGAACCCTAAAGCACCTTAGGTCCACAGGCTATGGCACGTATGAGAGTATGGGAGCCAGCTCGGATCTATGATGGGTCCTTAGGCTTTACACAGTGGGAAGCACCTTTGAGGTGCTCCAGCATTTGAAAGCAAATGTTTTTTGTAATAGGTTACATATATATCATAGTTCTAGGTTTGTCCAAAGATGGTAAAGCTGTTCCTTAATTTGTAAGTCAACCCAGCTCTGAGAAATAAAGCCAAAGAGAGAATTTCAGTATTGGGACTATCCAGGTTAAGTGTTGAAAACCTAAAAGATAGGTAAAAAGAAGGGCCCTGGTTTCAGACCATGATGATGGTCAGAGGTAAACATGGGAAATAGCAAAGAGTGAAGAACAGAGGTATGTGGAACAAGTGGATTCATTCTCTTGTCACAAACTTAGTGGCTCCAAACAGCACCTTTCATTATCTCACAGTTCCTATGAGTGAGGAAATTTGCTCAGAGCATTTCAGGATTTGGGTGGAACTGGGGTCTCATCAGAGACTTGACATGGGAAGATCTATTTCCAAACTTCTTCAGGTTGTCGGTAGCATTCAGTTCCGTGAGGTTGTTCTATTCTTGGGCTGGCTGTCAGCTCCTAGGGTTTGCCCACCATTCCTTACCACATAGCCCTCTCAGGGGATGGTAATTTACTTCCTCAGAGAGAAAGAGAGGTCTCACTTCCATCTGCTAGACAGACTTATATAATGTGACTTAATTATAGACGTGGCATCCCATCACCCTTGTTATTTTCTATTGGTTAGAAGCAAATTACACATTGTGCCTGAACTCAAGGAGAGGGGACCTGACTCCTTAGGGGCCATGTTAGGGTGTGTCTGTCACACCCATATAAGCATCACCACAGATATTTAGACAATTATGTATCAGTGAGAGGCCACTTCTGTCCCAGAGAGCATGGGGGCATGCATAGAATGCATGAACAGATTCCAGATGGGGAAGTGAATATTCTAAATGTTCTTCATCATTCTCATTGCATCAAGCATTAGCTTCTGTGGATTAGATCTTCCTGAGACTTCTCAAATCTGTCCCCTTTCTCTTTAAAGCACTTGCCAAAGTGTCCAAGCTATGTCATCCCTTGCTGAAATTGCTGGAACAGTGATTGCTCTCCCCATCCACTGTCCCTGTCCCATTCCCCCCATATAATCTATTTCTCGTAAGGGAAGTCAGAGATTATTTTACCAAAATATAAAACTGATAACATCAAACCCTGATTCAAGCCCTTTACACTTATGTTGCCTATTACACTTATGTTGTCACAAACTTCTTAACATAATCTAGTCTCTGCTCATCTTTCCAGCTTCAGCTCTCTCCATCCTCCCATTGAACTTCACGATCCAGCCAAGTTAACTATTTGTTCTTTTTCCAGAAGTCCAATGTTTTTTCTAGCTTCTACTCCTACTGTGTTGTTGTTGTTTTTTTCTTCCTGAAATACATTCCTATCCCTGATCTCCTCTCCATAAATCCCAGCTTTGCTAATTCATGCTCATTTTCAGCTCTGTAATCTCTGACTGCCCTCTAAATTCCTGGCAGGCTAAGTTAAGTGTTGCTTCTGTGTTTTCCCATAGGTTCATGTCATTCCCTTATCCTGGCATTTATGGACCTGTCAGGACCTGCTTGACTTGTTAGCTGCTAAATTCATGAGGCTAACATGGTGATTGACCCAGTGACTGCTGAGTTGCTGTTGAGCAAACAAATGCCAAGTTTTATTGAAAGCAGCTATCTTGACACTGACCTAGGTGCCTTACACTCATTTATTTTTTAGTGTTGAAAGATAGATTAAAAAATATGTTCTATTCAATATATTTTATTTTGAGACAATTTTAGACTGACAAAAGATCTGTAAAATTAGTTCTAAGAGTTCCATATACCCTTCACCCCAGATACACATAATGTTAACATCTCATGTAGCCATAGTGTAATTATCAAAACTAAGAAATTAACATTGATATAATACTATTAAACAAACTGAAGATCTTATTTGGGTCCACCAATAATGTCATTTTGTTATTGTTGTTGTCATTTTTGTTTTACTGTTTTGCTTTGTTTTCTTCCAGGATCTGATCTAGAATCCCATGTTGTATTTCATCATCCTGTTTCCTTGGTCTCCTCCAATCTCTTTTCAGTTCTCAGTCTTTCCTTGTTTTTAATGACCTTGACACTTTAAGAGTCCCAAGCAGCCTTTTTTCAGAATTCTCTTTACTTTGGGTGTATCTGATGGTAACACATGATTAGATGGAAGTGGCACATGGGAAAGACTGTCACAAAGGTGGTGTGCTCCTCTCATGGCATCACATCCTCCGGCCCATAAGCCTCTTCCAAGTGATAGCAGCTGTTAGTTTTGCTTAACATGGTATCTTCCCAATTAATAAGTGTTTCTTTAAAGGGAGATACTTTGGGGCTATGCCAGTATCCTGTTTCTGCTTAAATTTCACCCACCAAATTCGTTGATGGTCGACTGCAGCAACTATGACTCTGGTGTTCTACCATTCTATTTCCTACATTCATTCTATATTTAGTAATTTGAATTGTTTTCAAATGAGGACATATTATTTCTTTCCCCTTTCTTACTTTGTTCAGTTGCTATTTATTCATATGAGATATCTATTTCCTTCTGTGGGTTATAACCAATATTCTTGACTTTGTATTGTTCTTTGTTCAGATTGTTCCAACACTGGCCTTTGGGAGTTCTTATAGGTTGATACACATGCTTCCATTCTCTTTTTCTCTCATGACACTTTCTGACACCAAAAGATGCTCCACCTCTTGAAACGAACACTTCTCCAAGGAACCCGAGTTCCTTTTATTAGAGAATTTATACTTGCCTCTCTGAACATTGTAGGAAAAAATGTCACAAACTCTGCACCATTCCATGCTCCCCACAGTGGAGGCTTCTTTTCCATTTTCTTCAAAGAAAAACAAACCTAAAATGATGATTTTAGGAATGTACGTGGGTCATGACATGACCATTTAATACAGCAGAAAGAGTGCTGAACTTTGAGTTGAGAAATGCTCCTGATCACGTGGCATTGTGACTCTAAGTCTAATTTGGAAAGAAAAGGTATCATAAGTAAGATAAATTGTAAATAGAATTGCAATTGAGAAAAAACAGCCTAAAACCACTTTGGCTATCATTTACTCTATGTTCTCCTATTTCTGGATTTCAATGGCAGTAAATAATTCTGGTTATTATTACCTTATAAAAAGAAGTGAATCTGTGAAAAGAAGTTTGGTTTCTTTTCCTTTTCCTCTCTACTTTCCCACTCCTCCCCACAAAAGGATTTGAATCTAAAATCTCACTTTGCCTGCAAGAGGGGGAAAAAGTAAGAACATTTACAAGAATAATCAAAACAATGACTCACAAACTCTGTGCAAAGATTTAGGATTATTTTCCTGTTTTGAAAACCTTCAGGGGATTATGCTAAATCCTATGCTAAAGGGTGGAAAGGAGACCTTGTGCAGCTGGAGTTTGCATGTTTGTATGGCACACATTCATGGGATGTAGGCTGGACTCTAAATAACAAACATGGACTTCCTTCAACAACACATTCCAGGCCTTGCTGTTGGGCCAAGGCAAAGACATTAAAGAATGATCATAAATGATCATTTGGAAGTCACTAGAAACTGATCTCTTGAAACACTTTTTTCCTACCATTTCACATATTGTCTGCTGCTCCCCATTCTCAAAATATATATATTCTCCTCTTAGAACATGTGCTTTTAAATATCAGTTTTATGAAATTGAATGTTTTAATTGAAACAACAACAAAAAAGTTAGAAGCAATCCGACTTTCCTGAACTTAGCATTCAGTGCACTCTCTACTGTGAATGCTACTATTTTACTAGCATTCCATTATCTCAAATTCATGCATTGTATATATAGCCTTGGTGTTGTTTAAAAGCCTGGAGCCCATCTCTTCCAAGAATGCTTAACATGATGTCCAGTTCTTAGTTGCCAAGAAAATACTTCTATTTTCTTTGTCGGTTAAGAGCAGTTCTGTTGACAGCAGCAGGATCTCATGCTGTGTCCATTTTTCACCCTCTGGTTGCTGCAGGATGTTGAACTGATTGTGTCTGACCACTGAGAACTTGATGAAATCCACAGAGAAATTCTTCCTGGGGATGTCATGTTTTCTAGGTGCTATTTCCACAACCATCTCAATATCCCCTCTTTCTGCAAAATCAATTTGCAGTTAGCTTATATCAAGGGTTCACCCCATATCCATCAGCAATTGAGAGTTTTGTTTTGTTAATATCTGCATATATTATCTTCCAACATACATCATATGGAAAGGTTTAATCTATTACTCAGAAAGTTAAAGACCCTGTCAAATTAATGCTTGCAAAGTGGCTTGGAAAAATCCCTTGTGAATATCAGTAAAGTCATGGCTAATTAAATAACTGCTGACATGAGAAGATTCTGATTAGCCACCTAGAGATGATGGTAGAGTTGAGATTTCCACAATGCCTCCAGGAGTGTTGCTTTGGGTAAGGTCCAACATGGCTAAGGTGCCAAAATAAAATGAGGAGCAAACTCTGTAGGATCATCCTACCTCTCTTTCCCCCTTATGTACAGTGCAGCTGCTCAGAATGCATAGGGTGCCTGATTAGGAAATAGAGAGTGGGAGCAACAGAGAGAGGCCATTGTTAATCCATCTATTGTGCCCACTCATTTTCTTCCTAAGTAGGTGGCCTTTACCTCACTCCATGAATGACTATATATCCTGGTTCTATAAGCTGTCATGGAAAATTTCCACTTACTTCTTAATACACAGCAAGGTTGGCTTTTTTTTTTCTTTTTTCTTCTTCCGTGTTCATTCCATTAATTACCAAACCCATCAGAATTTATTTGTGTATATAAACTGAACAGAGGTCAAAAGAAAATCAGTACAGGAAGGTGGGAAGGAATCAGTATTAGCTGTCATATGGCACAAAACCAATACTAGCAGATACCTAGAAGTTGCTTCACTCAATACCTTCATTGCTAATATGTCATCCTGCTCCCCAGAAGCCTCATGTATCAGTTCCCACACTATTTTCCTGTTTCCAACTCATGGTTTAAACCAATTTTGCCAACAACTTAAAGTGAAGAGCCACTCCATCGGACGGCTCTGTGTACCTTGAGATACTTTACAAGCTACACGGACAAGCATGTGAAAAGAACAAAACAATCCACCTGTTACAGTCCCCAGGTTGCACATATGCCCCATCCAACACAGCCCCCGCAAACCGATGACCATTGACCACCTGAAGAATATATTCCAAAGACTTCCTTCTCTACTTTGGGCCACTTACAAGTTGAGAACAGGATTGTATCCTTCCATAAGTTAGCATGATTTAGGCTTATCTAGCCAAGAATTTGCTGAAAAGCATTTATTTTTAAGTGTAATGAGAAAGCAGCCCAGTAATAGAGATATATAGGACTGAAAACCCTGCCCAGTCCCATGGAATGAAGTGGTTGCAGCACTTTTATTTATATAAAAAGATGAAAAGCACAGCTTTTCCTTCTGCCCAGGCACAGATTTTCTGACTGAAGAGATGACCCTGGTTTCCTAAACTGAGAAAATTAACATTGTCAGCTTATTACAATGCTGGCACAAACATGCTAGAAAATGACACCTTGTCTTAATCATTCTTTGCCCCTGAGGAAGTATTTCTCAAACACATGCAACCTGGGCTGGGGCTTCATACTAGGAACAGTGGTCAAGTTCAAAGCCCTGGTGTGAAGGTCAACAAGGTCTTCTGCTCCGAAGATTGAACCTTGCACAAAAATATGCTCAGCCAATTCAAGTAAACACAAAAGCAAGAAGGAAACTGTTAGTGATTGGGGAATATTCAATTAACATTAAAAACAGAACCCATGCCACCTCTCTGGGATGAGAAGTCATTTTAAAAGACCTTTAGAAATAGTAATGATTCCTGAATCACTGTCAGCAATTCATTTAAAACTGGGTATTTTATACATAATTATACTGGAATGGAAAGGCTATTCTTAAGTATTCATAGCATAGCTTATATTTTATAAATACTGTCTAATCCTTCTTAATTGCCACCACTGAAACAAAATAGCCCTAGGCAGGAATGAGAGGGGAGAAAAGCCAGGAACAAGAGAAGGTTCTGATCATAAAATAAGCAAACCTTCTGATGGTTGGCATCTCAAGGGAACACAGGTCTATTCAGTCACAGATGCAGGGGCATCTATCCTGTGCATAATAATAGCTAACAGTGACTGAGCATTTATTAGGTGTGAGGCACTGTTCTCAAGTATTTTCATGGATTATTCCACTTAGTACTTAAAATAACAACTTGAGGCAGGCTTTTACTCTTCAAATATTTATTGAGCACCTACAACATGTCAAACACTAATCTGGAGTTTTTGCATAGATCAACACACACACACACACACGCACACACATACACACACACGTACACGTCTCCCTTCATAATTCATGTGTTCTAGTACAGCCAGGAAGCAGTGGAGCCAGGATTTGCATCCAAGAAGTCTGGCTACTGGACTGTAAAATTATTATAATTATGGTATCATAAAATGCAGCCTCTTTTGGAAACCAGTGAGAATATCATAAATCACAGTTCAACGTGCAACTAGTGGGAGACATTTGTGTTCTCTGACTGATATTACTGAATGGCTGAGATTGAGCTTTTCTCAACTGGAAAAGTCTGAGCAGGGCCTGAAACAGGAAAGAACTGGCATTTGGCGTAAGCACACCTGGGTTTGGGTTCTGGCTCTGCCAGAGTTTTCATTGATAAATCCACACAGTTTAAATCACCTTCAGTGACCTCTTCTCTCATGTGTACAGCTGTCACAGCATCCTTTTTTTAACCAACAGATTAAACGGCAGGACTCAGCTCTAATCAAGCTGTGCCTCACTCTAGTGACAGCTCAATGTGATCCCCTAAATTTTGGAAATTAACTATAACTCCAGGATGTTGGTTCCATTTGGTGAGCCCCAAGTCTGCTTGGGATTCCAAAGGCTAATTTGAACCTCAGGGTAAGGAGTGTGTACAGATCCAGACACTTTATTCTGTATAAAATATATCCATTCTCTGTAGTATCTTCCCATACTAACTTAGACATAAGTGTGAAATCAAAGCTTTTGGGAGCCATGCTCAGTTCTCATGCATAAGAATCTAAGTTATCACAAACTATAAAAAAATACAAATTTACCCTCTTGCCTTTCTGTGGGTGAGAATTCTAATGTAGGTCTTAAGGATCTCTCTGGACATGCTAGGACAGGGCTAATTTCCCTGTCTCCTTCAGCTTCCAAAGCACATCTACATTTCTTGGTGAATGGTCCTCAAATCTTGTAATGTTACCTGTCTCATCATTCCTCCTTATCACACCACCCACAGTGTAGCTGTTTTGAAGTATTTCAGTTGCTGTTGTTTCTAGAGTTTATACATTGTATCAAATATTATATTCTAGACTAGTGTTTGCCATGTGCAGAGGGAAAAGCTAAACATAAGACTAAATAATAATTTTTTTATTATCTCAAAACTTTCTACACATTTAAAGTCTTGAAAACATTACAATTCACAGATGGTTTAGGTTCTGATTTTCTGGAGTAGCAATTTAAGTCAAAACACATACACACACATTCATCATATAACAGTAGAGATCTGAAAATCATAATTTAAACTAGTAGCTAGTTTAGTATCATTAGGACCTGGGTAGTTCAATTTTATTGCTACCTGTGTTAATGTACCTTTTTAAAAATAGCATTCCAAGATTAAAATGAACTTGATATTTCTTGACAATCCCTTTGTTTTATTTAGTGTGTCTGCATTTGCTAAAATAAAACCCTTTACCTATTTAAAAAAAAAGGTTTTTAGTGATGTGATTTTGGTTCATTCAAACTAATGTATTTTAGAAACAAAACATACTAATAGTAGAAATGATATTATAACAAGAGACAGGTCTATTAATAATCTTGGCTGATCCAAGAGACAAAGGTGTTTGGTAAAATGTAATGAATATTCTGTAGATGACAAATAAGACAAAAATATGGACTTGTTGCAAACTATGGTAATGCTACATTATGTAGAGACAACTTTTAAAATCTTGTTTCATGATGCTTTCAATAAAAACACATTTACAATAGCTTATGTTGTCTCAATGATGGTTAATTTGAGGGCTTTCTTAATTTGCACTGAAGAAAACTTCTATTCTTCTGAATCTGAAAAAGATGATCCAAGAAAATGATGTAATAGAGTTTCTACTTTGCCATCAAAGCTGTGCATGTTGGGGCAGGGGTTGTGGCTCAGTGGTAGAGTGCTTGCCCAGCATGCTTGAGGCACTGAGTTTGATCCTCAGCACCACATAAATGTAAAATAAAGATATTGTGTCCACTTAAAACTAAAAAATAAATATATTTTTTAAAATGCTGTGTATGTCAATCATTCATTTTAAAAAAAGACATCATACTGTAATTTTGAATAACCAATAATAGAATCAAAAAAATTATCAGTAACAATAAATGACAGTGGCCCCTTGCTTTTATAAGAAGCATCATGGTTTTAACAAAATTTACTGACCTACAAACCTCCAGCAATAATTAATCATGAATTATTCATAGAAGATAAAAGATCTCCAGTTATCTGATGGGATCCAATCCTAACCAATCTGCCTTCATAACATGTTTGAAGACTTCTGGCATTTTGCCCTGTGTAGGAGCTTGATTTTTCCATCTATTTGGTTCACAAGAACATCTTGTATTTCAGAGAAAAGAAAAAAAAATCACCCTTCTATTGTGATGAATAATGAAGAAGTTTTTTGCAATCCAATATTTTTAACACATATCATCATTTTTAAATGTTGACTTAACCATATATTTTCCTTAATGTTGAAATGTTGGGAGTTTTGTGCTTTCAAAAGCTTCTGAGTTTTGCTTCTGGGGCTCTTCCAGGTCAATTTTTAATATATCCTCCCTTTCCAGTAAGGATACTTAACACACTGCACATTTTTTACTTATTAAAAGTTGTACTTTTTCGTCTTTACAATTTCCATCCTCCTCCCTTAACACCTCTTTCACATACTGCTGGGCCATGAGAACCAAATAAGAGGTTTCTGCATGAAATCATAGGCAGAATTTGGAATAGGAATACTATTTTTAAAACTGAGTTGAATAAAAATTTAAGACTGTAAGATCTTTTGGTAGTTTAATTACAGTTTCTTCTGGTCAGGTTCCTCATTTTTCTCTAGCAATGTTCAAGTGAAGTAAAGAATTTTCATAGATACTGTTTAATCTAAATGAGTGTTCCTCAGAGAAAGAGGGAGGCAGAGAGGAAGAACACATTCGTTGATCCCCTACAGTTATGCATTTTAAAAGAAATTTTTAGAATACTGGGGATGAAAGCAGACACTAGAGCCAAATTGCCTGAGTTTGAATCCTAACTCTGCCAAAATCCCATCACTACCTTATGATCCTAGGCATGTTCCTAACTCAACCTACTCATGGGCAGAGAAGGGATAAAAATAGGATGAAGGCCTGGAGTGTTGTGGAAGTTCACGGCTATAAAGTCCTATAAAGAAGTGGTTTGCTGATAGTAAATGATATCCAAACATTACCTCATTATTATATTTGTTAATTAATACTATATCTCAGTGTGGTTTGGGTCCACAACAGCCCTTACAAACAAATGCTATTTTCATTTGGCATTTTACCTAAGAAGGGAAGAGGGTTCACTAAAGTTAACTGACCAGTTGATCATGGCCTGATTCCAAACCCCTGCTCCTGCCACTGAGGGAGGTAGAGATTGAAGAGCTGACCCCACAAAACTTTGAAGGGGCCTTTCCTGTGACCGAGTCAACAAGTCTCACAAAGTTCTCTACCTCTCTAAACACCACTTACTTCCTTTCCCTTCTTTTTATCATTTTTTTGTTCCTTTGCCTTTTCTTATGTAACTTTGTTAAAGTATAATTTATATACAAAAATTACATTTGATTTTTACAACTAAATACACTTAATATTTACAATTAGATAAGTTTGGACATAGGCATATGCCAGTGATTTCATCGCTACAATTAGGGTATCAATCCCCTCCAAAAGCTTCCTTGTGTCTCTTTGCTCGCTGTCTCTCTTTCTCTCTCTCTCTCTCTCTCTCTCTCTTTGAATTAAAGATGAAAAGTTGTAAAAATCTCTCATTCGGCTGAAAACAAACTATTACTAGCTGATTTTTAATCATAAGCCATACAGTCCCCCAAAACACTGTGGTATGAGGGCAAGGACAATTTTACATGGTGCTTTGGAGTTCCTCTATAAACATCTGCATTTTATTGGGCTTACAGTAGAGGTTATGGAGGAGAGGGCAGAAGACTTGGGAATGTAATAGGATTTTCATAAATATTTATAAATTGATAAATGGGAGACATAAAAAATTATGAGTTATATTTTGGGCTCAAGAATTTAAATGTACTATGTTCCTGAATTCACCTCTTCTGGAATACTGATAAAAAATAGATTCAAGATATAAAATATTGGGATGGAAAAAAGTTCCAGGCATTGGAAGAGATAAGCATTGTTCCTATTACCATGTGTAGCTGAGTTTTCCTTTAAAACATTTAACTTAACACGTGTTGCCAAATGACTAGAAAGCTGGCTTAGCTGTTAGGTTCAGTGGTGATTTATGGGGCTCTAAATGCAAAAAGAAGTCAGTTACTTTTCAGACAAATAAATATTTGCCATTTTTACTATAATATTTTTTTATTTTGGCTTTACCTATTATGTTACTGTCCAATGGCACAAAACAAAAGAGAACTTTTAAAAATATTTTTAAACAACAGGAAACGCATCATTGAGAAAAAGACATTATCTTTCACCTAAAACAGCGGAAATCCATGAACTTTTCTCAACACTGAGGTTCCTTCTACTCAACTATTACATAAGTTTTATAAACATCACTTATCATAGAGCAATTTAAAATATTTTTTTCCAAATATTGAGAAAAGAACAACTCTGTTACTTTTAGTTCTACATAAGACTTAACTCTATGGAGTATGCTGTTAATAAACTCAAGGTTATGGGTTCAATTTCTAGGTGGTCTGCTTAGCTTCTGTCAGTACAAAATTTGGTACATATTGAGTATCCCTTATCTGAAATGCTTAAGTCTAGAAGTGTTTCAGGTTTATAATTTCTCAGATTTTGTATAGACTTTATCAGTTTAGCCTCCCTAGTCTGAAAAATCTAAAATCTGAAGTGTTCCCAAATTGGAAACAATTTGAGCATCTTTATCAGCACTTAAAAAGTTTGAAATTTCAGAGCATTTCAGATTCAGATTTTTTTTTTAATTTTTTATTGTTGGCTGTTCAAAACATTACATAGTTCTTGATATATCATATTTCACAATTTGATTCAAGTGGATTTTCAGAGTAGGTGTGGTTACCCTGTATTCTAGTCAGACTACATGTTTTATTTCCAGCCACTTACCACTGCAGATCAGCCCAACCCACTCCACTACTGCCAAACAGCTCAGATAATCATCTTAAATTCAAAGTTCAGAATGTCACAGATGTTGTGGTGGACACTTAAAAAAAACAGTATTTACCCTACTATGATGTAAATGAAAAGTCCTAATTTTAAGGAAATACAAAAAAGCCTCACATTTAATCTGCCCCACAGAGTAATTTTCGACACACTTTGTCTACTCCCACCCTATAAAGTTAACACCACAGAGCAGAGTGTGTGTCTCTTTTATTTATCACTTTATCATCTATACCTTCAACAGTACCTGATAGTGTCTATCACACACAACTCATAAACATATGTGATACTTTTTTTTTTGAAGTTGGAGCTTTTTTTTTTTGCAAATAGAAATTGAATACTTAGCAAACAATTAAATAATGTAAGGATTCCTAAAGTGTGGGCCATAGACTGGCACAGCATCACCCAGGGAACCATTAGAAACATGAATGCTCTGGCCCCACTACAGACCTACAAAATTTGGTACATATTGAGTATCCCTTATCTGAAATGCTTGGGTCTAGAAGTTTTTACTGAGTCAGTACCCCTGGAAGTAATGTTCTGAAACACAGAGCCTAACAAACCCTCCAGATGATTGTGAGGCATGGCAAAGTTTCATTGATTGCTATAACCCAATAAAGAAAACTAGCCCACACTCTGCTCTAATTTGTAGTAGCAGGTCTGAATCCATGAATGCATGCATCCATTTCAGTACAGAAGTATAAATACAGCTCTTGGAATAAATATCTGGAAAATGAATTTCTGTACAGAAAAGATATTTGAGCCAACAATGTTTGAAAACTGTAAAAAAATTATGTAGCAATGTACCTTGAGTTGTAAGAAAAACGTGTAACACAGAAACAAGAGATATAAAAGACAATAAAAAATAATAGATTATTACTGTGCGACTTCCTTCCATATCATTTTTTATGGTATGTGTCCTAAACAGAAGTTATTTAATAAACATAGGAATAATGTGGCATGCTGTTTATGTCCCTACACCAAGACTCAAAGACCTATGCTTTTTTTTTTTAACCATCTAAGCTATAAGTTATTTTAAAAAATGACATAATGTCACTGGGACTTCTCATTTTAATGAGTCAAGTAATATGAAAGTAGAAAATTCTATGATTTAAGAGCATCAAAGTTCTATAATGTTCCAAAGTGAACAAACTTTCAGATGACAGAAAGCAGGGAGGGGCAAAACATATGTGGATCCAACAGGCTCCTGACAGGCCAGAAGAACTGATTAAATCTAACAAAACAATATTTAAGAGGATGAAAATAAACTTCTACACCTGGGTTAAATACTCACACCCTGTTTAGGTATAGGTTTGGGAATATTTGGCTCAGCAATAGCATATATTAAGAAACCAAAAAAGGACATACCAAAACAAAACAGCAAGCCCAAAAGCCTTCATTTGCAATGAACTCTCTCCATGGGCAAGCAACTTATCCCCTGTCACCCTGAAAGCAGCAGTGACCTTAGGATGCCTTAGCAGCAGTGTCTAGAAGCCAAATCACAGCTATGCTCTGGTCTGTTCTGAGTGAACCACCTCTGCAATGACTGTGTTCCATTCCTGGCCCCACATTTCATGGAGTGCATGGTGGAGTATATCAGGGAGAAGAATGCTGTCACTAGAAACCAGGATCTCTTTGCAGAAAATGAAGTAACTATTTGTCCCTAGACTAGGAAGAAAGAACTCAGGCCTGAGTGAAGGCATGCTAGTTATCTCCAAGTACGTGAGGGGCTGTATAAGAAGAGCGATTTATCATGTGTATGTGACTCTAAACTATGAAAGTTAATGTCCATGAGGAGAAGCTACAAAGCCTTTGGTTCCAAAGAAGTTAAAGCAACCAACAGGAAGAGTTTTTGTAATAGTTTCATGTGTTAATTTGGCTGGGCTGTAGTATGCATGCATTCAACACTAATGTAGGCAATAATATGAAGTAATTTGCAGATGTAGTTGTAGATAATACCACCCACATTATCCAGAGTAAAGGAGATTACTCGGAATAATGTGGGTGGGCCCCATTTAATTTTCTGGAAGGCCTTAAGTGCAAAAAAGTCATCATTGACAACACATCTGGTACTTCCAGAGGCTTTTGCCATGCATTAGTTGTTCACTGATTACTGGATTTCTTATAAAACATAACATCAGGTTTTACAGGGTTCTTAGAAAATTCCAATGGTCATCTCATTCCTGACAGAAAATGTTTAAAAGGAAGTGGAAAAGAACTGCATGATACAAAATGAAAATATTTAGTATAAAAGTTGCAATAGCTTTGCACAGTCATAAACTAGGATTCTAACCCTGGCTCTAGCACCCGGCCATCAAGGTGATCAATCCAAGGCTCTCTATAATAGGTGTCTCTCATACATATGCATATAAGTTTTGCATATCTGTTTATTCATGCAGAAATTACCTATTTCAGACTGCTTTGCCTTTACAATATTTTTAATGGGGTGAAAGAAGCTATGGTTGTTTTTCTGAAACTACATCAATTTTCAAAGGCAACTATGGCAACAGACATGTATTTGCAGTGGAATTTTGGCTTCAAGGCCAGTACCACCTTGAAATTTGGCTGATTTCCCCAAACCTGTAAGTTGGAGAAATACCAGGAATAAAAAGGGAAATTACAGAGATGATTTAAAATTTATTTCATTCCCCTTAATGTTAGTTCTTGTCAGTTGCCTAGAAAAAAAAGTCAAGATCAAAGTGGAACCACTATTCTTTGAAAATATAAACAAAATTGATAAACCCCTAGCCAAACTAACAAAAGAAAAGACAGAGAAAACCCAAATTGCTAAAATTTGCAATGAAAAAGGAAATATCACCATGGATACCAATGAAATACAGAAGATAATCAAAAGCTACTTTAAAAATCTATAATCCAATAAAACAGAAAATCTTGAGGACATCAACAAATTTCTAGAGACATATGAACTATCCAAATTGAATCAAGAGAACAGAAATTTAAACAAATCAATTTCAAATTCAAATCAATTTCTAATAGTGTCTTCAATTTCATTTAAATGAAATTGAAGACACTATTAGAAGCCTACCAACAAAGAAAAGCTAAAGATCAGATGGATTCTCAGTCGAGCTCTACAAGACCTTTCAAAGAAGAACTTTCACAAATATTCCATGAAATAGAAAAGGAAGGAACCCTTTCGAACTCATTCTGTGAAGCTAGCATCACTCTGATACCAAAACCAGACAATGATTCACCAAGGAAAAATAAGTTCAGACCAATATCCCTGTTGAACATCGATGCAAAAATTCTCAATAAAATACTGGCAAATCACATACAGAAGTATATTAAGTAAATACAGAATAATGGCATGGGCAAATAGGGATATTTGCACCATAATCAAGTGGGGTTCATCCCAGGGATGCAAGATTGGTTCAACATATGGAAATCAATAAACATAATTCACCACATCAGTAGACTTAAAGATAAGAATCACATGATTATCTCAATAGATGCAGAAAAAGCATTTGACAAAATCCAGCACCCCTACATGTTCAAAACAACAGAAAAACTAGAGAATAATAGGAACATACCTTAACATTGTAAAAGCTGTATATGCTAAACCCAAGGCCAACATCATTCTAAATGGAGAAAAACTGAAAACATTTCTTCTAAAAACTGGAACAAGACAGGGATGCCCTCTTTCACCACTCCTATTCAACATAGTTCTCAAAACCCTAGCCAGAACAATTAGACAAAAGAAAGAAATTAAAGGGATATGAATAGGAAAAAAAAGCTCAAAATATTCCTATTTTCCCATGCCATGATTCTATATTTAGAAGACCCAAAAGACTCTACTAGAAAGTCCTAGAACTCATAAATGAATTCAGCAAAGTAGCATGGTTTAAAATCAATACCAATAAATCAACTATATTTCTATATACCAAGGTTATATCAACTGAAAGAGAAATGAGAAAAACCATCCCCTTTACATAAGCCTCAAAGAAAATAAAACATTTGGGAATCAATCTAACAAAAGAGGTGAAAGACCTCTACAATGAGAACTACAGAAAGAAATTGAAGAAGACCTCAGAAAATAGAAATATCTCCCATGTTCTTGGATAGGCAGAGTCAATATTATCAAAATTGCCATTCTACCAAAAGCACTCTACAGATTTAATGCAGTTCCTATAAAGATCCCAATGACATTCTTCACATAAATAGGAAAAGCAATCATGAAATTCATTTGGAAAAACAAGAGGCCCATAATAGCCAAAACAATCCTTAGCACACAAAGTGATACAGGAGGCATCACAGTACCAGATCTTGAGTTATACTACAGAGCTATAGTAACAAAAACAGCATGGTATTGGCACAAAACATACATGAAGTCCAATGGAACAGAATAGAAGACTGAGAGACACACCCACATAAATACAGTTATCTCATCCTAGACAAAGGTGCCATGAATATACATTGGAGAAAAGATAGCCCCTTCAACAAATGGTGCTGGGAAAGCTAGAAATCCATATTTAATAGAATAAAACTGAACCCCTATTTCAATCCGCACAAAACTCAACTCTAAGTGAATCAAGGACCTAGGTATTAGATCAAAGACCCTGCACTTACTAGAAGAAAAAGCAGGCTCAGCTTTACAACATGTCATCTTAGGAACCAAATTCCATAATAAGACTCCTAAAGGGTAAGAAATAAAATAAAGATTCAATAAATGGAATGGTATCAAACTGAAAAGCATCTTCACAGCAAAGGAAACAATCAAGAATGTGTACAGAGATCCTACAGACTGAGAGAAAAATCTTTACCACCAGTATCTCAAATAAGGCAGTAATCTCCAGGGTATACAAAGAACTCAAAAAACTTAACACCAGAAAAATAAATAACCCAATCAATAATGGGCAAAGGAATTGAACAAATACTTCACAGAAGATGGTACATGAGTGGTCAAAAAACATGAAAAAATGTTCAACATCTCTAGCAATTACAGAAATGCAATTAGAGTGAGATTCCATCTCACTCCAGTCAGAATATAAGTAAAAATAAATGTTGGTGAGGATGTGGGGGAAAAAAGTACTCTCATACATTGTTGATGGCACTGCAAATTGGTGCAACCACTATGGAAAGTATGAAGATTTTTCAGAAAACTAAGAATGGAACTACCATTTGACCTAGCTAAGCCCACTAATCTGTCTATACCCAAAGGGCTTAAAAACAGTGATGCAGCCACATCCATTTTTATAGAAGCCCAACTCACAATAGCCAAGCTATGGAAACAACCTAGGTGTCCTTCAACGGACAAATGGATAAAGAAAATGTGGTATATATACACAGTGGAATATTATTCAGCCATAAAGAAAAAAAAATGAAATTATGGCATTTGCCAGTGAATGGATGATACTGGAGAATATCATGCTAAGTGAAATAAGCCAATCCCCAAAAGCCAAAAGCTGAATGTTCTCTCTGATTCATGGATGCTAACCCACAACAAGGGAGAGTAGGGAGGGGAAGAATAGAAGTCCATTAGATTAGACAAATGGAAACGAAGGGAAGGGAGTGGGGAAAGGAATAGGAGAGACAGTAGAATTAATTAGTCATAACTCTCATAGCCTTGTATTTGTATACATGACCAGGGCACTCCACATCATGTACAATCACAAGAGTGGGAACCTAAATAGAATAAGTTATATTCTAGGTATGTATATTCTACTGTCATGTATAACTGAAAATAAAAAATTGGAATCAATAGATGCAGGATATTTAACTACAGAAATAATGTTTTAATGAATAAATTAGTCATCAAATACAAATAAATGACCATCAAATTTTAATAATATATTAAAACTTAAAAAGCAAAGATAGAAATATATCCTTTTGACTTTGAAAAATTATTCTTGGTTTTGTTTCATTTTGTTCTCCAGTATTATTTCTTCCATATATTTTTCTTTTTATTTGTTTTTAATTTTTCCTTTTCGTACCAGCCTCCCACCCTTCCCCCCATCATAACATTTTGGTTTGTTCATTTGTTTGCAGGGCTGGGGAGTGAACCCAGAGCCTTGTGCATGCCTGGCCGCTGCTCCACCACTGAACCACATCCCCAAGCCCCATCAGAACATTTTTAAAGTATTTACTTATTTATTTATTTATTTATTTTCAATTAAGATAGTGATTTTTTTTCCAGGGCTGGGGATTGAACCCAAGGTCTCACACATGCTAGGAAAGTACTCTACCATCATACTATACCCCCAGCCAACTGTGACATTTCTTAACAGAAAAGCTTTAACTGAGAATTGGTTATTGACAATCTAAAAGTATTTAACTTGTCACCAATGAACAACTAATTTTAATTTCACTTCATCTCTTTTCTTTTCCCAGTCCTCTTAACCTCAATTCCTCATCTCTGCTTTTCTTGCTGGACATGCAAGAAAAATCCACAATAATGGATAAATTACTTAGAGGTCTGTTTTTAACACATATCCATAGGCATCTGCAATTTGAAAATGTCATTTTATTGCCCTTAGGGTGGACAAAACAAATAGCAATTATCTCATCTGGGCCATTTGCTTCTTCTTGGTTTTCCATGTGCAGGTAATGAAAGATAAATTTTAGGAAACCAAAGTAACCATATTGCCTTATTTTATGACAACAAAAAGACAATTTTTTTTCTAGTCTCAGCAAAACATCCCAAGCATAGTTGCCCTCCTTTGCTCCAATCCTTTAAAAACTATTCCTATAACCAACAACTTCACAAGGAATCAATGGACCTTATTTCTGGCAATCCTTTGATTTAAAAAACCAACTAGGAAAAACTTCTTCACATGCACACACACACACACACACACACATTTCCAGGGGCTAGGACACTTGACTAACATTTTTTAAAAATTACCATTAAGATTATATAATCTTACATCTATACCATGACACAACCAAAGTGGCTATCACTGGAAAAATAAAGAAAACATGCACGCGCGCACATACACATGCACACACACACTCATACACACACACACACACAAACACATACCAGAATGCTACTCAGCTTTATGAAAAACAGGAAATTTTATGATTTGCAACAATACAGATGAACTAGCAGACTTTAACTAAGGAAATAAGCCAGGCACAAAGAGACAAATACCATATGATCTCACTTATATGAGGAATCTACAAAAGCCAAATTCATAGAAGTAGACAGTAGAATAATGTTTACCAGAGTGGGGGATGGGAGTGGATGGGGCAAGGGAAGGCTTTGGTCAAAGGATAGGAAGTCTCAAACAGGAGGAATAAGTTCTGACGAGCTATTGCACATCCTGGTGACTTTAATTGATTTATTGTTAACTTATTAATAAGTTAATGTATTACAGATCTCAAGATATCTAAAGGAAGATTTCACATGTCCTAATTACAAAGAAATGACAAATATTTAAGGTTATGGATATGTTAATTAGCCTGATCTGATCATTTGATGATGAACATAATGATTATTTGTCAAAAAACGAAAACTTCAAAAGCCATAATTGATGGTAAAGAAAAAGAGATTATATAATCTTAGAAAATAATGTCCTCAAACTTGACAAGATGATTGGGACCTGGAGAGGTCAAAACAGGTCTAAGGTGCTCATCAGTTTTCTGGTCTCCATCTTGAGCACACGTAAATCCTGCCCATTTTATTCACTGGGCAGGAAGCAATTGCTTTTATATTCAAACAATATTATGGATTAATATTAAATTTTGCATATGTTTTACATAAATAATAAAATTCAAAAAATAATCACATGATTATGAGACGTTTACATCCCCAAAGCTCTCTGGATCCTTCTCTTCTGTTATAAATACTTTGAAAGCACCACTTAAGAAGCATTGTACTGCACCATAAAGTCTAAAGGAGGGGAAAGAACTGGGGTAGAACTACTTAAGTTTTAAAACATAAAAAATTATTATATAAGAAACCTGACTTTGCAAAATACTATTGATATTTCTGGGTTTGATTTAATATATATGCGATCTCATAAATATATCTGTCATGAAGTACACATATATTATAACAGGTTTTTTGGTACTTATTGGGAAATTCACATTTAAAATCAGAATTGAGGCTGTCTTATTTGAAAATAAATTGAAAAAAAACAATTTTTTTATATAATTGAGAGTGAGGGGAACAGCAGGCAAGAACAAGAAAATGGTCCAAAAAATTGAGGAAAAATTAAACTACTTCTCTTCATGCCAAGGGAAAAATATATCACAAGTTTGTTTTATTGGGCACCCAATTTATAGTCCAGCAATCTGAGTGTATGAACTTGAGCTTTCATGGGTGAGTGCATCAATTAGTTTTTGAATTAGAGGATAGCATTACTCAATTAACTTTGAGACTAGCCCTTTCAAGAAACATATTTTTGCAATGGCACACGAAATTTCAATTCTAAAATGAGAATGTCAACTGTGAAACTAAATTTAAAATTTCAGTTGTTTTTTTCTATCAGGTCTTCCTACACTTACTACAAACTTGAATAGTATGAATACAGGAAGCACCTAAATAAAAAAAAATGTGTGCATTCCAGATTTATTGGCAAGTCTTATCGCTTTAATTACTTGGAGCCTGTCAAAATACAGGCTGATGCACATAAGTAAGCCTGCATGCCACATTATCAGAGCTTTGCCCTCAGTCAGTGAAGGTCAGTGTTTACCCTGTGGGGTAGAAGAAGATGAAAACCCTGTCCTACACTAGGCAGCACCCCCACGGTGCTCACTATACTGCCCCTCAGCCAGCAAGCTCATTTGAAGATGGAACTGCAAGGTGAAATTAGACAGAAGGAAGATCTGAACATTTATAATAGACCATGTAAATACCGCCACACACATATTATACACATGCACACCCCTCACATGTTTTATCAGTCCTCCTTAGTGGTTAGCACCTTAGTAAATTTTGCCTCTGCTGACACTTCTATGGTCAACCTGTCAACCAAAAAGTTCTGCTTAATGTTAAATTCTGTTTTAAACAGAGAGGGCCCATCTATCACATGGCTTAGGAAGTCAGCTAATACATACCAGAAGCACTTTCCAATTTAAGGGTGTTAATTTATTGATGACACTAACATATTTCTGGCTATTTTTCCAAGATTGAACATAAGCCACAAAAAAAGGATCATTATAATCATCAGTAGCCAAGCTGTAATTGACATTAACCAGACTTTGAATTCAAGAAAGAGAGAAAAATGTGGGGTGTATGTGTGTGTGCGCACGCAAGCACATTGATGGTATGCTGATTAAAGATAAAGTTTTTTTTTTATCTTATAAACTTTCTGACTTTTGTGAAAACCAAAATGCCCACTTGAATATATCTTTGATTATACATGTTCATCAGAGAACTTCTAAATTAAAATAAGCATACTTGGAAATATTATACTAATACAAGTTAGTAGTTGAGCATTTGCTATGTGCCAAAACAGTTGTATAGAATTCATTTGATCCTAATAACTGACATAGGCACTACTATATGCTTTTTATAACTGAAGAAATTGAGAAGTAACTTGCCACAAGTTGCCAAATTCAAACAGTTAATAAAGCATAAAACTGTAAGTCAAATACCATGTGATTCTAGAGCTCATGTTATTGATGACAGTTATTCAACTAACTATTAATTAGAAAATGGACAATATGGTCTTATAATCCCCAAATACCAATTTGGAACTTAGTATGGGGAAAAGAGGAGGGGGACAAGTAAGACTTGAAGCCTTGGAAACAATTCTCACAGATCCAAGTCAAATCAGAGATGTTCAGTTTCTACCAGTCCAAGATCTCAAGCTCGCTCTCTTAGGGATGCTTCCTACACCATTTGGGGAGAAATTAAATTGTGAGGGCCCAGGGGAAGATCATGGCCAATCTTGGGAGGCAGCTGAGTAACTAAGGAGTTGCAGTACATTGCAACAGGAATAATTTCTTGCAGACTTAAAAATGCAAACATTACTTATGAGACTGATATAGCTAGCCTCTACAGTAGAAAAGTGACAGTGTGGGACAATGACTAGGCAGAGACAAGATACAGCCATATTACAAACAAATAAAAATAAACATGAATTCAGTACTGCTACCATCTATTTTCAAAATTGATAGGTATGAAATAGTCTGAGGTTGTTGGCACTGAACTATAGGAAAAGTTTTCTCCCATGTGCGAGTCAAACTGGTGGTATTTTTCAAATGTGAGGTGTGGTGACAGGTCTCAAGCAAACAGCCTGATGTTGAAATAGGGAAACAAGGTCTCTACAGGTAGCAGACAAAAAAGGCAATTGTTGAAGGTACGAAGTCTATTATTGTCATTTTCACCCAAATGAAAGTGATGAATGTATAAAAGGTGGACAGAGAAACCAGTCCAAAGAAGGTTCGTTTACTAAGAATCACAATTTTCGAGCTGGTAAAGGACTTGGCGAGCAATTTAAACCTAGCATTTTACATCAAATAAAACTAATCAGCAGAAGTTGTCTTCTGGGTGCAGGTATTATTTTTGGCTATGGTTGTGAGGAATCATCCAGAGAGATAGCTCATAGTGTAAGAAGACAAGAGGATGCGTGCAAAGACCCAGTTTCCTAAAGGTTGGCAGATGAAGAGCAGCCCATGAAGGCAGCTGTTAGGGGCAATAGAGAGGGAGCAGAAAGCCAAGGAGCAGGAAGCCATGCAGCTTGGGAAGGAAGAGAAGAGTGGTTGTGTTATACGGTAGAAAAAGGTCAAAGAAGATCAGACTAGAAAACGTTCATCAGTTTTGTTAAGTATTAACCAGGGGTGACTTTTTCAAGATTGCTATGTTTTAAATAATGAATTGGAGATGGGAAAAAGTTCACTTGAGAAAAAAAACAAAGATAGCACAGTGGACAGAGTCATGCTCAGGGGAAACAGGTCAGGAGAGAATGCAGGAATAATTGAAACAATTCAGGGAAAGACAGAGAAGCTGGCGTCATAGCTCAGGCTTGATGGATCAGCCTTAATAGAGGGAGGTAGCACGTGCTCTCTGATGGGGAAGATGGGAAAGGAATGGGTATACACAGCATTAAGTGGTTCTTCCAGCTGATTTATATTTTTAAACCATGTGGAGTTTATTTTAATAGGTGATATGAGGCTTTTAAAAAAAATCCCTTTCCCTTACTGTTTATGGTATGTGTGGAATGAACAAATAATACACGGCCAGCCCGGGGCCCAGCCCTTCATTCACAAGAACTTAGACAAGCTGTAGTTGGTAGCACAGGCATGTTCCATGCTCCTGTCGACAGCTACAGAAGCCAGGTTCTCACACCATTAGGAAACGTTGAGATTAAGAGGAAGGGGTTTAACTATCTTCAATCTTGTGAATGCCGGCAGTTTCTTAGCCTTGCCAACTATTTTCCTAGCTTGGATTCTGCCAGGGGCGAAAGCAAATAGCAAGTAGAAGAAAAGCATGGTGGAAGCAAAAGCTCATGAGAAAATTAAAAGAAAAATAGAGAGTAAGAGTTATAATAGGGAAGATGACCGCTGAAAATAACGAGAGAGTTGGTCAGGAAAGAGAAGTCAGTCAGTCACGGAACTGAAATATGCTTATGTGTGTGTGTGTGTGCACTTGAGATCATGTGGATTACCTGCTGCATTGGATTAGCAGTTCATTTCCAAATGGGTTTCCCTCTACAAACATGCACTCACTAGATCCCTGTTTGAGTCCTTTCCTGAGATCCAGAAACACTGTGTGCAAAGTCAAATATGGCTCCTTCCTCCAATAAGACAGCAAGTCAGTCTCTGAGAAGCCATATTTTCCTGATATTTTAGCAACATTTCTGTTAGTATATTTTTATTATAAAATTTAAAACATTGTGTACAAATTGAATATCAGTTACATTTCTTGATTCCAACATTTCACCCGTAATCTTAAAGGTATGGAAACCTTTTCTCTGGTGGGGAATAAAAAAGCCTTTGAATTATTAATGCAAGCCAAAATTTACTAATTAAAATTCATACCAGAGCATTGGTAATGGTTGTCTCAGCGTCCTCCTCTAACTTAAAAGTGTTGGACCATAAGGTAATTTTGTTTCTCATAAATATATATTCATTCAACACCAGTTATTAAGTACTGAATACATCCTTGACATTACACTGTTTTCTGAGAATATCAAAATGAATGAGATAGAAAACTAACCCCTTAGGCTCTCACAGAGAGTAAAGAGCAAATATATTTTTCAATTTCCACAATCTGATTTTTTTGGAGTTCATTTAATATCCTCCCTCAGAATACCAAGAACTATGATATATCCATTTCTTTGTATATTATCAGCAAAACTACTTTATTATTAAGAAAAATGGTACATACATACAGTCATTTACACAACATAAGAATTACAGATAAAGAAAAAGAAATTCATATAAAAGAACAGCCAGTGAGAATATGAGAAATGCCTACCACCCACTTGTCCAATCATAAGAAGCAGTAGCAAATACACACATGCACGCACCCAAACACATATACACACAACAACCACAACAAGAGTCTTACCTGACTTGCCCACTCCTGCTCTCCCAAATACTGCCAGCTTGACCTCTGCACTTTTAGCCATGATGGGTGATGGTAGAACTTACTGTTGTTAAAACTAAAGAGCTGAGCAAATGTTTTTGGTCCCAGTCTCTGGATTCACTGTATCATTGTAAGTCTTGGAAGAATTCACAGTCCTTAGACAAAAGAGATTTGAAAATTCATAAGTGACTGGAAAATGAATTAATATTTATTAAATATCTACTCTATGCCAGTCACATTCACTTTACCAACATTTTCTAAATTTATCTTCATCCCCATCCTGTGAGAGTGCTATAGTAATCGACTTATAAGCTGCTCAACTAGTTAATGGTGGACTGAATTTGAATCCATTTGATCCAACATGTGCATTTACATACTCCATATCATTGTTTCTTGGCAGTCATTGATAATAAACACTTGAAGTATTGAATATGTGTGTTTGTCATCCATCTATAAGTATCCAGCACACAGATGGAGTCATCTTGGAGCTCTTTATTTCCCTTTGGTTTGAGTAACATTTATTTTATGAATAAATGATCAACTTCATGGCCACACGATTCAATTTTCCATTTCAGGGTTAAATTTTATCTCAGTTTACACCAGATCACATGGTCAAGTTGTATAAGAAATATATGTTTATGAAGTCAATAAAAATGCTCTGGTAAAGAAAGAAAGAAAGAAAGAGAAAGAAAGAAAGAAAGAGAGAGAGAGAGAGAGAGAGAGAGAGAGAGAAATAAAGAAAAGATAAATACCATGCTCCAAATTCTGAGTCCTTTTTTGTGGCATCCTTAAAAAATTAGTTCTAATATTGTCCTAACACTTGGCATGTGACATTGTATAGAGTGTAAGCACATTTTATATAGGTTGGTGCTTTGGAATACATCCAGGTTCTTACCACCAAGGACATGTAAACTTGGAAAGATCCTTGGGAGGACAAAGGGATTTTTAGTCATTGCAAGAATCTGCATGTCCAGATAATCATCCTGTGCCTGATTTACTACTTTCAGCAATGGAAAGTGGGTTCATTACATCTAAAAACTGTTCCATTTCTAGTCAGTCCCTTCTAATTAGAACTATCTTTCTTCTACTGATCTCCAATCTGCTTTCTATCACTTCTTCTCACATGTCCTTACTTTTGTCTATGAAGTAGCTCAAAACAAGTCTATTTTTTTCTTTTCCTTGGAACTCTTCAAGTAGCCTAGCATCTGTTAGAATGCTTTGCCCCGTTCCAGGCTTCTACTTTCCAGCATGTTTATTCAGCTCTTTGTGGGATCTGCAGCATGGGATATTTCTTGTTTATAATATTTTAACTTTCACCTTCCCCTTTCACCATATGCACTATTCCCCTCTGGCTCTGGCTATTCAATCACTCCACTGTGGCCTCCACTATATTCACTACTTGACATGTGACCTGAGAAACTGACACAGCAAAAGTTCTCTGAGAGGTTTGCTCTCCATTATCTGCATGCCACAGTTGTGCAATAGCCCAGCTACTCACAGTAGGGCTCACATCTTTTACATGTATTGCAAACTTCCCCACTCAGAACTTCTGCAACCAATGATTTCAACACAAATACTAAACTTCAAGTTTGTCTGTGTTAAACTTGGTCACAACAGTCCACAATGTACCCATTTTCCAGTCTATAAATATACACTTGAAATAAATATGTGTTAACTTCTCCTTCCAGCATTTTTTCATCTACAACTTTTAAAAAGAACTGAAGAGAAAGAGAAAAAGTGGAAAATCCTTCTGAAAAACTATTTCCACAAACAACACAAAAATATTTTTTACATTATGCACTGAAGCCATCAAGTTGTACCTAACAATTTTTGTATTTGCTGATTTCCAAAGTGCCAGAGCTTTCTCTGAGCAAAGCTATTAACATTAGCTATTGTTTACTTCATTTTCAAATGAAAAATCTTAGTAATCATTAATAGTACAAAACCCAAAAGCTTAAACATCTGCAATTTGTCCAGTCCCATACTTTTGGCTAAAGATAAAAGGATTTCTTTATTCGTCATTTTACATGTATTCATTAAGAAAAGGCCTCTGTTTTTCAGGTTCAGTGCTTCATCACAGAAGCAGAATATATTAAGAAATATTAACTATAAAAACTCTAGGTGAGAATAATTTCTGGTTAGCATTTCTTTGAAATATACAAGTGCCAAAAACTTGCATAAAAATAATTGAGTATTCCACACAAAAATGGCTTATTCTCATGTATATAAAAGACACATAATTGTCCATTTGATTAATGCTTCATAAATCCCATCAAATAAGTTTTTTTTTTAATGTCACATATTTCAGTAACTCCCAAATGGCCTCAGAGGCATAGGACTTTCACATATGAAAGAAAACTTATGTGGGTTATTTTTTTCCATTTATAACCTAATAAAGCTACAGCTGGTTATTATCAACCTTATGTATAGTTAGAACAAAAAAAATCACTTTAAAGGAAGACACAAAACTGACATAGATTGTTCATTTTATTTCTCTCATGAAAATATGAAAAGTTACATTTGACAAGATAGAAAACAAAGATAAATGTATAAATTGTTGTAATAAAGAATCTGCTGCCAAGTTTCTGATGTTCAAATAGCTCATAATCTGAGCCCTTCCATAACATGGATCTAAGAAAACAGTTTTGTTTTTTTTCTCTAATGTTGTACAGAAATATTCTGACTATGGCTAGAAGTTGCCCTTCATTTCTTACTTGGATAGGTAGTGCTTTAGTAGGGACAAAACTTTCAATTCTTATCAGTCCTAAAGGTAAAGTCCTAACTATTCAAATTAAAGGTGTAGTCCCCCCTCCCAAACACAAATTAACAGAAAATTTAGAGAATATAAAGCAAAACCTAGCTCCAAATTCTGTATTATTACTAATGCGTTCATTGATCCATTTCACACTCACATTGAGCATATATAAACAAAAGCAGCTACTCTGGAGGTGCTCAGACTCTATTTAGACCTATGACATTAGTCACTAGAACCTTATTTATTTATTTATGAAAAGGTTTCATTCCTTATAAACGATTCCCAAGACTATACTTACCAAGGTTCATGCTTTCTACTTCCTCTTCAGGGGCAGGGGGAGAGAAGGGGGGGCATCTTTATAATCATTTTTCTAACTAAATGCAGCTGTTTAAAGGGAGCAAAGAACCTAGTCCGGTCGTGGGAATGAGATTCTCCTCTCTTTGAGCCAATCCTTCTCTGGTTTTGAAATCAAGTTTTCCTGGTTCCATTACTAGGAATTTTCCCTTATCTTATCACCACGCAGCACCCACAGCAACAAGGATAATTGTGCAAGCCCCTTGGCTATGGCGTTACTCTGAAATCAACAGGTATCCTGCACTCATAGACAAGCTCCTTGTGGACCGAAGGTCACTGGCTTTCAAACTAGAGAGTAAATGTCACTTATATCAAAAGGACATTCCCAGTCTCAGCTCAGAGAGTGCTGTCAAGCCTGGGTGCTGGCGTTCACGTCTCTTACCGAACTCCAAAGACACCCTACAAAGACCCAGTGACTAGGAGAACTGACCCAGAGGCCGAGGGCTCAGGACTTAAAACGGGTCTGCAGGGAATCGTCCGAATGAGCAGCCTAGACACGTGCGTGACACTCACCTGTTCACACTCTCCAGGCCGGGAGAGCGGCGGTCCTTTGCAAGTTCGTAGTCGGTCCCCTAAGACCGCGAGGCCCTCCCGCGCTGACCCGCCCAGGCTGCAGGCTGCGTTTGGGACTTGCCAAGCTGCGATCGCGGGTGGAAGAAGCAACAGTAGCAAGTGTGGGTGGCCAGGCAGCGGGGTTCGCCTGCCTAGCGCTTGCTGGGACTAGCGGCGGAGAGACTGCGGCAGGACGCGAGCACTGCCCGGCTGAGGCCGCTGCGCTCCACGGCCAGGATGCTGCAGTGAGGCGCTTTGGCGCCCCCTGCTGGGGCCTGGGGCTGGCTCCTCCCGCACTGCTGCCTCCCGAGCTTGGTAGCCTGAGATGCCGCCTTTAAAGTACTGCACCCAAGGCTGGCTTCTCTCCTTTGCTCAGTTCCAGGCCTCCAGGCTCTGGCAGACCGACTTTCCTGAATTAAAACCTTGAGTATGAAAGCGTCACTACGTGGTGTTTTCTATTCCTTTCTTCAAATGATTTTCACAATATTTCTTGGAAATATACTTACTTATCCCCATAATATCTAAAGGAGAAGATTAAAAGAAGAAAAAGAAAAGAAAAAAAAATTAGTCAAAGGCTAGTAAATGACTGGAAGAAAATCCAGGCTGGGTTGGGGGGTGAGAGATGCATGGAAAGACATAAATGATGAATTCAACAGAAATTCATATTTCTATATCTAAGAAAGTTTCAAAGCTTTCCACCATCCATACTAGACCAGTGTTATAAGATTTGTCTTGGAGTCATACCCCACCATGCTGAAAACCTAACAAAGAAGTAATATGCTATCCTAGACCTGTTTTTGCATTCTTCAACTCATTTAATATTTACAGCCTCCCTTGAGGTAAGCACTAGTATTGTAGTTGCTAGCTCTTCACAGATGAGAAGGGGGACTTAGCTTCAGAGAGGTTAAATAATTTCCCAAAGATGATGAAATTTGTAAGCAAAGGAGCAAGAAACACCTATGTTACCGGTTTTTGTTGTTATTGTCATTTTGTTTTGTTTGTTTTTATCATTCCAAATGTGAGCATTCTTACCAAGGTACCAGGTGGCTTCCAGAAAACTACTGCAGTATGAGCAGACAGGGACCCAAGGCTAAGAGAACAATCTAAAGAATGTCAATGATGGAAGGGAGGTAACTATGGAGGCAGTTTCCAAGGTTGGTACTGCCTGGAAAAACCACTGCAGCCCCAAGCTGGGTACCAGGTTGAACTAAGTGGCTGGATGTGTGCTAGAAGTAGGGATTGTCTAGTTGAGCAAGGATTTCTCTGAAAGTTCAAACATCACTCCTCTATGAGTTTCCTGATTCCTAGCTTACCCCCAGCATTTTCTGTAGTGCCTGGCATATAGTGGGTATTCAAAAAAGTAATTGTTTGATGAATGAAAAGAATGAGTTTGTAGCAGGATACATGTGAATTGTTTATGGGCTGAATTTGGGACAGAATATCCAGTAAGAATTGAATAGATGGGTCTAAAATTTGAGAGATAGATATTTTAAGTGTCTCAGGGCACACTAGATCTTTGAACCCTGAAATGGAAAAACAATTGCCCATGCAGGTTATATAGAATTTTATAGAATTTCAATTGCATGGAATTTTGTGGTGTTAATGTGTTCAAGATTCACCTTTATCTTCTTCCCACATTGAATCTTGTATTCAGAACAGTATTTAATAAAAATATTCATGAATATACATATACTGCATATAATATCTATATATTAACAGTAATAATAGTCAATACTATGGTTGATTATTTCCAAGGAAGGTTAGTTTTGAATATATTCTATATACTATATGCAATTTAACACATTTAAATATTTAATATATTAAATATACATTTATGTATAATATATTATGCATACTGTATATCCTATACACAATTTAAATATATATATATACATATATATACACATATGTTTATAATTTTACAATGACTTAAGTTGAGATTTCCATTTTCCACTCTTTTTTTATTAATCCCATTTTTAAATTTTTTAATTTGTTTTAATTATACATGACAGTAGTTCTACTCATTATTATTAACTAATGTCTATAATTTTAAGATTTATTCTTTGTGTTGTATAATTCTATGGGTTTTAACAAATCCATAATGTCTTATAGCCACCATTATAGTATTTTTTTTAATTTTAATTTGTTATATATGACAACAGAATGCATTACAATTCATGTATATGTGTGTGTGTGTGTGTGTGTGTGTATTTTTTTTTTTTTTTGATGGTACTAGGGATTGAACCCAGGGCCTTGTGCATGCTAGGCAAGCACTCTACCAACTGAGCTATATCCCCAGCCCTCTCACCACTCTTATCTAAGAGATAATTATTGAAAAAGGCCCAAGTCAGGTTCTATTTGAACAGTTGTCAGGAAATCTTGTTTCTCTTCATTTTCATGCTTAACCCATATATGCCAGGGCTCCTGTCTCCACCAGAGAGGCATTGTCATGCATACCTGCAGTTCTTGCACTGAGAAAGATCAAGTTGCTATATTGCAGCATGACACACATTATATTTTCTCTTCTATATGTGTTCTATATTTCATGGAACTGCTCCTTTATCTCAAAAGCAGCAAAAAGCAGCGACCTCCTTGGCATCACCTGCCCCATGGATCAGTAAAAAGGGCAGAGTACACTTCACACTTATGATTTCATAATGTATGCCTACTGGGGAGAGATCTTGTCAGTCTCTTCACTTCAAGCTTATGCTAAAATTTCTAACACAAAGTAGTAGATGGAGAGGGAGTAAATCCCAAAACACATTAGAAAACTGAAACTGTGTGTGACTGTATGGGTATGTATAGAAGATAATCATATTCATTATAAACACTTCAAACAGGAGGAAAAAAAACACAAAGTAGAAAATCATCCCCCACAAATCACACTATCCAGAGCCCATCATTAACATAAGGGGTAGCATCATTCTAGACAATGTAGGACATAAACATATTAACAGATAGTTAAATGTCATACAGATATGCTAAGTGCTATTATACTGCAAATGCCATTTTTAATTTTAAAATACACTTAGCTAAGCAGGAGATAGAGAAATTAAAATGAATCTTTAAAAACAATGGCTGAAATTCAGCTGTGTACTCATCTCATGAGATAATTCATCCTAATGATTTTTCAAGGCAAAATTATTACATAAAACCGGATCTGAATTCATTATGCTTAAACACATATTTGTTTTACTCAGTATCAAAGGACTTCTTGCTATTTAAAAGAGGAAATTATATTTCTTATTATGCTTCTGACTTTTTCTTACCTCCTCTGTATTTTCACTTAGGTACTATTTGCTCATTGTCAAGATTTACAACATTTGCATTTCATTTAAAACTCTCCTACCCAAAGTAATTTAAATTTAGTCTTCTACTTAACTGGAACAGATTCATTTAATTAATTCTTCTACCATGGCTTTTCTATTATTGGTGCTTTATTATGATTCATCCCTGGATTTCCTCATGAAATTGTGCTTTCAAGAAGGCTCTGCTGTATACTTTAGAATACCTGTCTCTTTCCTTCTTATTGTTTTAAATTTATTTTGCAATTAGCTTACTTCTCGTACAATTATCCTTTCCTCCTTTTTTATGCATAGCATGTTTTCGTATTATTATGTGATTTCTTTTTTGAAATCATATTTACAATGATATATATTATATGAATTCTGCACGGTTCCATTCCTACCTTGCCTGAGACCTGTGCATTTTCTCCATGAAGTGATATTTTGAAGGTAAGCATTGCATTCTGCCTGCTGTCATGTGAGATGAGAAGATACAGGATACAGGTCATCTGAATCTCTGTGCAGCTTCTGTTATAGGTTACATGCTCTGCTTTCCCTCTGAAGTTGTACCACAGACCTTGCCTGGAATTTAGAACAAACAGTCAGGGTCAGTTACTGTAAGGACCACAAAGGAAAGATTTCCTCAGGTCTGAGGTTGCTTCCCCATTCATTCTTGGAGCCTTTTACTTTCAGCCATTCCTGTTGTAACTACTCACCATTGCCTCTCCTTCAGTTGGAAAAACGATAACATAGTTGCTTGGTTCACATGACTCCAGATATGGAGGCATTCTCAGTTGGTGAGGAAGAATATTCAAGATTTGATTAGACATTAGTACTACTTCTGGAAAACAGGGATGTCTACACTATGGTTGATTATTTCCAAAGATTAGTTTTAAAGTTTTATGGCCAAAAAAGGCACCTTTTTTCTTATTTTGTTGCTGTTAATGTTATTTGTTGCTGTTGGGTGGGTATTTATGGTTGTTATTGTTTATTTAGTTAGATATTAGGCAAGTCTTGTTTTACCTATTATTGGACTTCCTGCTTACTGGGACTAACTATAAAACATAATCAAAATACCAAAAATAGTCTTTTGGAAGCATTAAAAAACCACCAAGGCAGAGCTACAAGCCCTGATGGAATGTACTTAAGTTAGCACAACATACACCCAAATTTTCTCTTTGGGGGCATCACCCACGAGGGTAGATACCAAATAACAGTAAAAGATTACAACTAAGGGCTTCTAAGATAGCTGGGTTCAGAAGGTAAAAATGGCAGAAAGGATAGTCACAGAAAACCCCATATATTTTCAGGAAAATGCATCTGAACTTTGCCAAATTTCCAGGCAGCATGTTGTATAATAAGTCTCTGGGACACCTAATAGAACAGCAGCTGTCTGGAGTCTGAAAGTTAGATTGTTCCAGAGATCTTGGAAGGCTGGAAAGACAGTGGAGTTGGAGTGTAGCCAGTGCTTGGAAAACTTTGTAAACATCCTGGGCATTTGACTGTAACTGCAAAAAGACCACGTTCTAAGAATGAGGGCCATGCCTTAGGAATAAGGGTTATGCCCTAGGATTAAGCGTAAATCCTAAACATATTCCTCATCCACCATAGAGACTAAAATAAGACCTTGAACACTCTAATCCACCAGCAAATTATCTGCCTGTCAAAGCAATACTCAACACTCTTGAAAAAGATAACATGATCCAGAGTATCTATAACTATCATTTATGATATCAAGTACACTGTAATAGTCTGCTGAGGCTGCCATAATAAAATGCCATAGGATGGATGGCTTCTGGAAGCTAAGAAGTCCAAAATTAAGGTGCTGACAAAGTCGGTTACATCCTGAGGCATTTTTCTCTTGTTTGTAGGTAGCTTTAATTTTATTCTGTGCTCCCAGTACAACTTTTTTTGTGAGAGTCCAGAGAGAAGGCTGCTTTCTGTTGTCTTGCTTTGTAAGAACATCAATTCTGTTGGTCTGTGTACATCCTTATAACTTCATTCAACCTATATTAGTTTTGTAAATAACCTATCCATTCTACTATCATGTATAACTAGTAGAAACAAATTTTTAAAAAATTCATTAGGAAATACAAAAATTATAAACTTTTACCAGTTGAAAATTTTAAATTGAATTTCAAAATGTTATGACTTAATTACTTTAAATTTTAATTTTCAAAATCAGAACCATTAGGCATCATTTTTTTGTATATACATGGTTACTTTTGTTTACCACAAACAATTGCAAAGCACAAAACATATTGGAAGATTCAATGAACAATCAAAATATATGCTTACAAAATACTTAAAAAAACAAAGAATCTATATGTAAATTCAGTGACTCTGGAGGTTATAGCAGCAAAATACAAACATTGAGAATGCACACAAACATTCAGTAAATAATACAATAAAAATTACTGAAAATCAGCACAAAAATACCAATAATCAAGAGATTAAAACAATCAATAGAAGTAGGCAAAAGATTAGATACTGGAATAAATAAATAAGGCCTTCAAAGTTGCTAGCATTATCTTATTATGCTAAAGCCAACAGAGAAAATAAAGGTCAAAAATAGATTAAAAAGTATAAATTATCATATGTTCATCAATTTGGAGTATTTCAACAGAGAAATGGAATGTATAAAAATGATCAAATAAAAACTTTAGACTATAAATATGGTATCTGAAATTAAGAAATTAAGAACTTATTTAGTGAATTTATGAGATTAGAAGACAGAATCAGTAAATTCAATGATATATTGTTGGAAAATATCCAGAGGAAACTACAGAGAAAAATAAAGAGTAAATGACTAAAACAGCATAATAAATATAGAATATGATCAACTGGTATAACACACATACAATTGGTGTTCTAAAAAGAGAAGAAATAGAGAAATAAAAGTAATGTTGATAAAACAATGACTGAAAATTTGGCAAACTGATGAAAGATAGCAGTTCTCCAATTCAAGAAGCTTTATGAACTCAAAAGCAAAAAGAGAAAACTACATTTAGAAACATCACTTTCAACTTATAGATACTAATCAGGTAGAAAACATTAAAAATAACCATGAAAACAAAAAAAATACATCATCTTTGAGGAAGAAACAATAGAACAAATAATAAACTCTCAACATAAACTATGGAAGACAGGAGACAATGGAATGACATTTTTAAAATTCAAAGCTAGAATTTTCTATTTCTTGAAATAAATCATTTGACAAAATTTGAGAGAGTTCATTGAGATCAGAACAATTTTTTAAAAAAGGAAAATAATTCTAAATGGAAGCAAAATATTAACAATTGTAACGCCACCTAGTGTAAACATTCAGGTTAAAATAAATAAATATTGATCATTGAAGGCCACAAGCATTAAAACACCTTGTGGATATAAATAACACTTGGAAGTAAAACATAGCATATTAGCAAACAAAGTAAGAGATATATTTAAATTTATGCTGTTATAAGTTTCTTACACAGTTTGGGATGTGTTAAAATTACTAATTTAAGATGGCCTGTTAATTAAAGAAGGCATTTTGCACTTTCTAGGAAAATACTACAATAATCCAAAAGTCTAACAAATAAAGTAAATAAATGAAACAACTGAAGTAGAAATATTTCATCAATACTAAAAAAGCAACAAAGGATGAATAAAGGAACAAATTGACAAAAAAAATAGACTTAAATCCAACTATTTCAATAATGAAATTAGGTATAGATGTACTAAGTATTCCAGTTAACAGAATATATCAGACTGGATTAAAATTGATGTAACTGTGTTTTTTACAAAATAAAAAAAACACTTTAAATAATAAAACACAGATAACCTGAAAATTTTTAAAAAAGGAAAACAATGTGTTATATAAACTTACAAACTCTGACCAAAGCAAAGAGGAAATTCTGCAGTTAAGTGTCATTCAATACCATTATGTACATGAAAGTTAGTACACACACACACACACACATAAACATATCTGTAATCACTGTGCTCCAATACTTTTATCTTGCAATGGAGTTCATCTCTCTCAGTAAGATTCATTTTGGCTTGGGCTGGGTTGTTTGTCTCCATTCTCCTTTACCATTCTCATTTTCCCATTCAGTGCTGACCTGAGCATGACAAGCACACCAGGAACAATTACATTTAGAGAAATGTAACCTGTGCCTAGAATTCCATGTCTCTTCTGCACAGATTCTCATCTTGGCTCCTTCCCCACCTCACCCCAGGGTAATCAAGATGGTAATAATTGCAGTCCCATTTATTAGGAAAGGGAGAAGAAAGCATATGCCCCATGCTACAAAAGCAAGTTTCTAGTTGAACAGATCTTTCAGCCTTAATCCCTGAATCGAATTTACCTCTCAGGAGTCTTCTCTGCCTAAACTATTTTTCCAGACCACCAAAGATTAGATTTTCCTAGTAGAATTGGATTTATTTTTGAATTGTTATTGGTATTGCTTTTAATGATTTTTAAGTGGGCAGTACAACAGTTTCACAATTACTCTGTGTGTGTGTGTGTGTGTGTTCATAGTGTGCAAGGGAGAAAGAGGTAGAAACAGCAACAAGTAAATTCAATGTGGTAACCACTAGAGTTATATAAACACTGTAGTTATATAATCTGGAATCCTGAAAAAGTCAATTCAAATGGAATAATAGATTTTATTGGCAGTTAATACTGGTCAGATTATATTGGGTGTTCTTTACATAATAAACTGTCAGGAAATTAGAAACACATTTCCAAGGTCTTGAAAATTTGTGGACCTGAAATAACACTGAAAATATAATTCAATCTACCACAGGGTTAATGTGAAAAGCTAAATTTATTTATATAGAAAAGTTTATGTGGTTTTCTACTTCCTAAATTTGCCTTAATGATAACATGAAAGCAATTTCAAACTGGAACAGTTTTTTTTAAACTTGACAAAATCTGATTTATCACCTATAGTTCAAAAGGTTAAGAATCCGTATGAACCAGGGTAACTTTTCATCTTGGGATTAGACCCATCATGGATTTAAAGAAGAAACCATTCTTTTGCCAGTGAAAAGGTGATTTAATGATTCCAGTTGATACAACTGTGGTCTGGAGTGAGCCCATGATGCAGTAGGAAAGTGGCTGAGTAGAGCTTGACAGCTTAAGAATATTTTACTGGCTAAAAAAATTCCAAAGTTTAACAACAGCCAGCAACTGATGCAGATCAGCGGCAAACTCAAGCAAGATTGTAGAAGGTAGAAACCGGTACAGTTTTGCCCATGATTTACTCATGTTTTATCATAGTGCCTGGCACAGAGAGGGAGCTTAACTCATTGTCAGTACTGTCAAATAAAATAAATACAATAAAATACGTGTAATCCATGGATAATTACACATAAATAAACACATAGTAACATCTATTTTAATATTTCATCTGGTTAGCTGTCCCTGGATAAGTCTCTCTAAAATGTACAAAAATGTATAAAATAAGACATTAATAAAAAATGAAAACGCATACGAACACCAAAATCTAAAGCCAACATCCAAGTAAAACCAATCCCTTTAAGAGTTTAGGGTATATTCTTCCACCTTTGTCTATGTATTCACACATATATACACATGCACCCACACGTCCATAATTATACTTAAAAAATGTGCATATTGGATTAGAAATTGTTCTTTTTTCATTCACTATTTAGAGATCTCATCACTACTTATAAATGTACTTCATCTTCTTCAACTGTGTCATGGTATTAGGGACTATGTACCAAGCATAACTTATTTAATTTTTTAACAATCCAAAGAGTATATTTTTAATTTAGAAATATTAGCCATTATTTTTAATAATACAGTAAATCTGTATATGCCAACATGAAAATATCTCCAACACATAAACAAGGTGCAGTGTGTAAAATCTGGTGCCACTTAGATAAGAAGACCTATATATAATTTCTATGTGGAGACATACACAACTCCACAGTAAATGCTTGAACAAAAAAATAAAAAAGCTTCCCGGGAGCTGATGGAGTTGGTGTTGGTAGATGGGAATGTTAGCCTTACTGGTAATGTTTCAGTCTGTTTCATTTAGTTTATCTTATGATGAAGATATACATATTATCCTTTAGAAAATAAGCTATAAAATTAGTACATGTCTTCTGGAGATGGCTGAGAAAGCTTGTCAAGGAAAATTGGTCCATCTGTAGCAAAATCATCAGTGCAAAAATGTAAAAAGGTTGGATTGTACAGTTATGTATCTTAAATGAACACTGCCAAAATGCCTCATATGCTTTTCTCTGGTGACTGTGAATAATGTTTTAGCCAGCTTGTTTATGAAGGGTGATGATGGGAAGGCATGAAAGTAAATTAAAAGATGCTGTCATTCATGTCACACTCAGTAACTGAGAATGGGAGCCATGCTGCTGTCAATCATTGGGGGTCCATGGCATATTAGTGCCACCACCAGGCTAGCTACACAAAGGGATTAAACTAGATTCAGTACAGTCAATATTAGTTGCCTTGTTGTTGGTACCCTCTTGTGCATTTCACATATAGTTTCTTTCTATTTTTCGTTTTACATTAAGCTATGTGGTAATATAAGGAGATAACACTGCTGGAGCTTATTGAAAAACAAATACAAACATTTACAATTAATTTTTAAAACATCCAGAGCTCAAAATTTCAGAGATGGGCAAAATACATAAAACAGATATAAAGCTATTTCTAGGTTTTTACCAAAAACATTGGAACAACTCAATTTTCCTTATATTATAGTAACCTGAAGAACTATAATTGAAAGGAGCTTTTAACTAATAAGAGTGGAGAAGTCTCCAATTCTAATGTACAGTCATGATTGTTACAACTGAGACTGGAACGAGAATAACCTTGGACCAGCAAAGAGGTGTCAATAGAATATGGATTGTATATATAAAAAAATCTGGAACAAATGAGCAGAGAGCTCATTCTCTTCCAAACTGCCACTAAAGGCTTTTACTGGTTCTCTAACTGGGTTGAATTATACAATAATGTCAAAAGACTACTGTGTAACATATGCAAATTTAGGCCATTATCCCTGAGTTTGCACCATATCATTCACAGATTACGTATTTTTTCCATCATAAACTCTCAAGTCAAAGAACTTCCTCAAAAGATGTAAGGTAGGTAAACCCCACCTAATCATGTTTTAAGATTCTGCCAATTAAGTTAGCAGACCTCTTATCAAAACTATATTTAAAAATTTGGAAGTATTTTAAAATGTTTTTTGCTGTGCTTCATATGATTAAGGCACAACAAGAAGAGACCAGCTTGAGGCTTTCCAGTGAGCTGATTTCAGCTGGCCAAAGAGAAGAAGAATGCACACCTGATCTTCTCTTATAACACACCACAAAAATCTATAGAAATGTTTGCCTAATGGTCATTAACCTTTCACTCCAACCAGAGAAACTTAGAAACAACAGGGCATATACAGACCTGCCAGACTAAGCCAAGTCGAAAATACATAGGTATCAAATCCTAGAAAGTTGTGAAGTGGCCGAAGGGCAGAGGGGTAGTTTTTATGAAAGTCAAAATGTAGAAGTAAGAATCAGAGATCAGAAGACAAGCAGAAGCAAAAGTCAAATGGAGTATCTTTTGACTTTACAATAAATCATAGCCTGGCTTTCAGGAATTAGTTCTCCAAATTGATTGAACTCAGCTGATTTGCATTGCTCAAATTGACAAGAGATTCAAGTATATACTTCAAGTTGACTATTTATTAAATTTTCATGGTGTACATCAATTTTCTGTGACCAAAATATTTGTATTTCCCATTCAGATCACTCTCTTTCTTGTATATCTGCAGAGTTAAAATAACATTTACTAGGACTCTAAATAATATAAAAATGGCACAAAGAAATATTTTTCCTGGAGTAGATCATAGAAAGTTATATTTCCTTCTTCATAATTTTTAGTTATGATTTTACATTTTTACTTATCAAGTTGAGGAATTTGTATCATTTGCACACATTCAAAGGGAAGGATTTCTCTATATATCTAAAATCTACTCAAACATCCAGGAAAGAGGACCCAATTTCAACTTTTATCTTCATTTTGCTTCTACTTTCTTTGCCTGGAGAAGATAACAATAAATTTAACTAGTCCATAGTTGGCTGGCTTGAGTCTGGGGCAAGGCAGAGAGCATAGAAGAGCAAAGCTGCTCATGCCACAGCAGCAGGGAAGCAGGGTAAGGGACTGACCAGGGACAACATGTAGTCTCCATAGGCAGGCCCCAAGGACCACTCCTTTAACTAGACCCCATCTCCCACAGTTTTGACCACCTCAAAATAAAGCCATGAAATTGTTATTCCACTGATGAGGTCAGAGCCCTCCTGATCCAATCACTTCCAAAAAGTCCCACCTCTGACCTTTGCTGCACTGGGGACCAAAGGCTTATGTCTCCGGGGGACACTTCATCCAAATCATAATTCGATGCTTCTGGATCACCAACTTTCAAGTAACATATTTGAGAGTTTGGCTTTCATCATTTTTCATTGCTTTGAAACATTCCATAGAGAACAAACTTTCATCTCTGGAGACCAAGGTGTTCCTTTCCACACAGCTTTCACTCTCGTGTGTATTAGGGAGGTTTCCTTAGTCCCTGTTACAGTTCTGATATGAGATGTCCACCAAAAGCTCATGTTTGAGATAATGAAAACAATTTTAGAGGTGAAATGATTGGGTTATGAGAGCCTTAGCCTAATCAGTGCATTAATTCACTTGAATAGGATAATTGGGTGGTAACTATAGGCAGGTAGGTTGTGGCTAGAGGAAATAGGTCATTGGGGGCGTGCCTTTGGGGTATACATTTTGTCTCTGGTGAGTAGCTCTCTCTCTACTTCCTGGTTGCCATGTCCTGAGCTGCTTTCTTCCACCACACCCTTCTGCCATGGTGTTCTGCCTCGTCTCAGGGCACAGAGCAAGAGTCAGTGGTCTACAGTTTGAGACCTCTGAAACTGAGTGCCCAAAATACTTCTTCTCCTCTAAAACTGTTCTTTTCAGGTATTTTGGTCACAGCAGTGAAAATGTTGACTAGAATAGTGCCTTCTATTAGGGAAACTTTTCACTGGTGTAAAACTCTCTAGCAGCCTTGGTAAGGTAAGAAGGACATGAGGTTTGGATGCTCTCTGGAAGACATTGCCTATTGAGCTAAACCTGCCCGTTATAGTGATGTGACCTTCACTCTGTAGGTAATTATTAAGCCATGGATGTATCTATCCTCTATTATGCCTATATGAATAATAACTGCTGACTGCTGATTTACAGGATTTTCCTTTTAATATTTTGTGACAACATACTTGTGTTATTTTCAGTTCAGGGAATAGTTTATTTAGAGGATTAATAGCAAAGATATGTTAACAGCAAGAACAGAATACAGAACTACTTAATTTTGAATTGTCAGCCCTGCAGTAGACACACTCCATAAAGTTGGTTTTTCAATTTGTTTAGTTTTGTTGTTTTCTTGGGGAGAAATCTCTTAATTTTCTCTCTCTCTCTCTCTTTTTTAATTTGGTGAGTTTTTTCTCTTGGTAGTTTACATTTTACTTTTTATGTTTTTATTAGTACAGTATATTTATATATCATAGTAGGGCTTATTGTGACATATCCATAAATGCTCATAAAATAATTTTCTACCTTTTGATATAAAACACGAAATTTAAAATATGAACAGAGATGAAAATCAGACTGATCAAATTTCTAGTTTCTTTTATCTCTCTCCCGCTCTATGGGCAAGAAAAGTCTAAGGATGAATGAAATTATACATAGTAAGTTAGGGGCTCCTGAACTGTTTGTCATATGTCATATATAATCTAACTAGCACATAGTCATGCACTATTCTCATTTTAAAGGTTGAGAAATGGAAATACATGATTTCCTTTGTGCTCAGAGCATCAAGGGCACATTCCAGGGGATGAGCTCTGGTGAATTTGTGACTGAGACCTAACACTTTTCATATAATGCAATAGACACTAATGCAGATGATTAATATTCTTCTAGAATGTCAATCTCTATTGCCAATATAGAAAAAAAGCAATAACCTCCAACATCGAGGTAGCACTTCTGTGATATTTTCATCCTTTCACTCTCCTTCATTTTAGAGGGGAAGCTGAGCCTCAAAGGGTATATTGTCTAATTTTACAAAGGTAGTTATTATCAAGTATTAGTAATACTTTCCTAAGTAATAAAATTAGATTTTGTTTTGGAAAACATATATTTAGCCATTTAATATTTTGCTTCTAAGTTATTTATACCATTTATTCGTTAATATACATTGAGTCTCTAACATATCTAAGGCACTATATTGGCACTATAAGGATCCTTCAGGGAAAAATTCAGGCACATTTCATCAGCTGAATCATTTACAGTATATTGGTACAATCAGTTATTAAACAAGTAGTAAGTGTTAAAGTTTCACAAGTTCTCCACACTTGCCCTGTGGTCAGTCAGACACGGTGTGGTATTTCTCCAGTGCATTTTGTGTTGTACAGCATATTGGTAGAACAGGATACGTTGTCCTTTAGTTGACTGATAACTTCATGGAAAGAACTAAGACTAATAAAATTTACGCAAAGAGTGCTGGTGGTTTCCAGGGGATAAGGACAGAAATAAAGTGTTCCAGGGTTCAGTGGAGTGAGTAGGCTCTGCAGTTGAATTTTAGTGAAGAAGCTTAGACAGGTGAATACGAATGAGTAAACAAAAGCAAAACCTCCTCATAACAGGAAAGGGAAAAATAGTGTGTTGCGACCAAATCCAGCACATACAAGGACAGAGTCCACA
Organism: Marmota monax; assembly: GCF_021218885.2. NCBI lineage: Eukaryota > Metazoa > Chordata > Mammalia > Rodentia > Sciuridae > Marmota > Marmota monax. Next base: position 3,829,599 of record NW_026695227.1, read on the forward strand.
AACTACATTCTATTGAAAATAGCTAATAAGAACCAACCAGAAGCAGATGCCAGAGTGAGTCTCAAAAGGGCAGCTGTGGCCTAGGAGGTGGGCAAGTTGGCAGGTGCTTGAATAGGGTGATTGAGGGCTTGCCTCAGAGTCTTCTCCAAGACATGGCTTCTAGTTGGAGAGTGAAGTCTGTCCTGAGTTCATTTCCTCAATGCAACTAGGAGTCAGGTGAGAAGCCCCTTGATAATTCCAGTGAAATTAGTAGAGAAGGGAGGGATTATTTTTCTTATAAATCCCCTTCTAGATATAGACTCTACTTTTGTTGAGTGAATATTTTGCTAAGAAGGTCAAATAAGAGCTGAGGCCCTCAGGCAAGGTAAATCACAATGGGTGTTGATAAATTTTCTTTTAAGGAAGGTAGGCTCAGTTCATCTGAGTAATTCTTCAGGTGAGATCAACTAAGTTTTGGATAAATCTGAATTTGCTGGAACAATAGAAGAAATTTAAAAGATTTCTGAGAAAAACATTAAGAAAGAAAAACACCTATTGATTAGTAGCTAAAGAATCCCTGTTGAAGAAGAAAAAAAATAGTAGAGATTATTACTAAATTTTTTGCTGCAAATTATGCAATATAAATTCACTCGTTTATTTCCCAATTAAAATCTATATTGTTCCTTAATGCTTCTGTGACTTACATTTGACTTTGGAACTTGTCACCAAGTATTGAGTGCTTATAAAAGTTGGTATAAGGAAAAATAGAGGTTATTCACATGGAAAGCTACATATAGGTTGGGTTATAATATTAATAATAATAGATACCATTTGCTTAGCTTTACAATGTCTTAATGCTTTTATTACTTTGCTTCATTTAATATTTATCCAAATTATTTAATTTATTATATAGTTGGTATTTTAATTGCTTTTGCCTGAAATTGATGCATTACTACAATTTCTCTTCCTTTTTTTTGGCAAAATTTGGTCAAATTGTAACACTTAATATAAACAGAGATAGGAAATATAGTCCCTAGATGATCAGCCTTTTGCTAGAAATAACTCTACTTTGAAAGAGAGTTAAAATACAGCCAACCGTGTTGCCTATATCAGTGAGGTAGATAGTGTCTCCATTATACAGATAAGAAAACTAGGCTTAGAGAAATTTACTTCCTCAATGACACACAAATAGAAGTAGAAGAACTGAATCTATGTCAGGTTATTTTTTAGATGCTTAATGTATATGATCTAACTTAAATGTAAGACAAAGCTGCTTTAAATAGATCACGTTAGATAAATAGAGTTAAGCTGAGGGCCCTAATCACCAGGATGAAAATGCAACAGAAGCCATTAAAAGGAATAAATAAAAACTTTCTGAGTTCATAAGGAATGGACCAACGTGTGCATTGTTGAATGGAAATGAAGGGGTAAACCCATATGATGCAGTGTGTCTATTTTAAAATTGTGCTGACATGTATTCATGCATACACAGAACATCTCTGGAAGAACATACTACTGGTACAGTGGTTTCTTTTGGGAAGAGAACTAAGGACTGAAGAGGGACTTCCCCTTCATCCTATACCCATTTATAACTTTAGAATATTTTATTATGTGTGTTGTAATTACTTTTGCAAATTTTAAAATGTAAGCAAAACTACAACAAAATGATCTGAAGACATCTCAGCCCCTTAAGAACTGCCAGTTTGGAGAATTTTTTTGCTAACCTTTCCACTCACACTGTTTTTTGGCTACATGGAGCTTGCAAGGATATCTTTCTTGACTTCCTCTGGCTTGAAATTGTATTGACTCCTGGAAACTTTAGGGAACATTGACCCTTGGGCTCACTATCAATAAGCAACTATTTGACCTGGTTCTGCCTCCTGTTTCCTGGCAGTTGAATCATCCAGGTTGGCTAAGTACTAACTAGCCCTCCCTTCAAATTCACCACTTGTGCTTGGATCTGCTCTCCCAAGACTGAAAGTCTAGCCAGGTTTTCTGGGTGACTGGTCCCAATGCAGCACACATGTAGAAAATCTGCAAAAATAATCCAAGATGTATGATCAGCAAGTGAGTGACTTCAGAACAAAGGATAATGAAGTTGCAAATGTGAATTCCTATGATTAAAGATTGAAAGAAAATAAGAATCATTTTTTTTCCTGTTCATGTTTATTGAAGCAAATCATTAGTAATTTTTATACCAGCTATCTAGTTAGATCAGGCTTTACCATGGCCAGAACTGATTTGCACAAACAGGAAAGCAGGTGCAAACAACTTAAAATAGTTTTAAATGGAAATAATTACCACTTTGTTTAATCAAGAAAACATATCTTTATGCCCCAAAGCCCCTTTCCTATTTTGCAAAGTCCTAATTACCACTGCATACAAAAACAGTTGGTGCATTAGTTGAAATTTCTAGTATCCAATATTTAAAGTAGTTACTACAGTTTAGAAAATGCTAGAAATTATCTTTTAGTGAAAAAAATAGCTTCACAGACAATAAAGGCTGTTCCACTGATGCCTATTGTTCAAGTTTTTTTTCTTACTCTCAATCTTTTTAAGGAATAGAATGCAATTAAACAGATGTAAATCTTCCTTTAAACTTATGTGTATAATAGTTGTCCCCATTAGAAGTTAAAATAACTTGAACAGCTATAAAGTCAAAACAAAGTTTGTAATTAAAGACACAATTGTAGTGCACATGAGGTTAAGCTAAGTTATACCACATTCCTTGATGTCCTGTTTGGAATTCAGGTGGTAAAATATAAATCTGACTTTCCATATGTTCTTAAAATTAATTAATTTATATATTCACTGAAGCCAAACAGACATTTCTAAAATTATTCATCTTAAACTTATTTGGACAGCAAAAAATGTCAGCATACAATATGCTTATTCTACTTCAGCCTAGAAATAGTTGCTTCAGCTCAAATGTCAACTTTTAAACCAAATAAAAAGCCAGAAACATTCTAACATTTTGATATGAGAGGGAAAATAATGACTGGTGGCTCTCTTAGTAGTTTTCCGTTTTTGTTTTTGTTTTCATTTCAATTCTCCTCCTTGCCCCGCAAAACTTTAAATTTGAATTATGGTTATTTCCATTTCTAACACTTTGTTACTAATTAACTGCAATAAAAGCAACTTACTTGTATCGAAAAGACTAGTTTATTATGTTTTGATTCATAAATGGATAGGAGGATCCCAAGTTCAAATTTATCCTCAGTAACTTAGTGAGGCCCTAAGCAACTTAGGTGTGACCATGTCTCTGAGTAAGAAATAAAAAGGACTGGGGAATGTGGCTCAGAGGTTAAGCGCCACTAGGGTTAATACTTGGTACCAAAACAAACAAACAAACAAAAAAACCCAATGTTTTCAATTTCATTATATTATAGTACATTTCCACACTAACTAATGGATCTACCTCTGTTGAGAAATGACAACAGAAGCAAACTTCTCTGGTAGAGAAGAATCCAGCATGCTGCTGCTTTGACTTTTACTCTTCAAAATGCTGTGATACCAGCCATATATTTCTTTCCTTATCCCTATGTTCATCTCATCCTAAACTCCTCCGCAATTTTTTTCCTGCTTTTTTTTCCTTTTTTTGGTACCAGGGATTGAATTCAGGGGCACTTAACCACCGAGTCACATTCTCAGCCTTATTTTGTATTTTATTTAGAGACAGGGTCTCACTGATTTGTTTACTGCCTTGCTTTTGCTGAGGCTGGCTTTGAACTCACAAGCCTCCTGCCTCAGCCTCACGAGCTGCTGGGATTACAGGCATGAGCCACCGCACCTGGATTTTTTCTGCATCTTACCTATAAATATTGGAGCCTCTTAGAGCCCTTAGGGGAGATCTTCTTTTCTTTTCTCTCTTGCTTCTTCCATGTTCTCAGGAAGCCCTGTAGTTAACCTGAGCAGATGAGTCCTGCATTCATATAACTATGATAACTGAACTTTTCCTAGTTCAGGGGCAGAGATCTCTAAAACTGAGGTGCAATACAATACTATGCTAGTGTTTGTCCTTCAAAGGTCCCCATGTTAAAGGCCAGGCCACTGGCCTATTGGGAAGTGGTAGAGACTTTAGAAGGTGGGACTTAATGGAAATAAGATCAGTCCCTGGGGACATGCCCCTGAAGGGGATACTGGGATCCTGGCCCCTTCATCTCTCTAGCTTCCCAGCCACAGTGAGATGAAAAGTTCTCCTCTGCCATGTACTTCACTGTGGCATGCTGCCTTGTCAAAAAGCAGTATGGCCAAGTGACCAGATTCAGGGTAAATGTGTGTTTTCTAGGATCGAAGTGTAGTCTCCAAGAGCTATCTTGAAAGATGTCCTTCTCAGGAAGTCTTTCTGCCAAGGGTAGGGTGACTCTGCAAAGAACTAGAAATGCACTAGCTGCTCACTTTTGCCCTACTTGGAGGGCACCAAGGCCACGTTTATATCTCATCAGTTACTTCTCCTCTGTCCCTTAAGCCCCTTGGAATCCTGTCAAAACTCAAGAATCATCCTGAACTACTGGAAGATGGAGAGCTGCTGCTCTCTATGGGCTCAGAGTCCAATATAGGAGAACTAAAGGAGATGAGAGGTTCCAATTTGGATGAGCATTTAGAATTTTACTAATTTAGAAACGATCATGGATTTTTATTTGCCTGATACTGATGTGAAAAGCCATGACAGTTCCCTATTTAGGGGGAAAGAAAGAATAATTGAGCAGAAAGGAGTTAGAGACAGGTTGGAGAAAGTTATTAAGCTGCCTTCTAACTGCAAATAATGGTTGCAGTTGTATATTAAGCCCAGACTTCTCCTCTGAGCTCTGGAATTAAATATGTTGCTAACCACTTATCATCTACTTGGATACTTTGTAGGCATCTCTAACTTAACACATCCAACACTTGATTCTAGTCTCCTCTCAGCACTGATCTGATATTCCTTCAAGCTCTCCCCATGCCCTGACAAGATCCTCCATCCACCCACTCTCCAAATCCAGAAAACCAACAGTGCTCCATTCCCCACCCACCACATGTCTACTATTTTAACAAGCCCTCTTCATTCTGACTGCAAAATATGTAGCATCCTCATCATTATTTAACTCTTGTTCAGGGCACACTCATCTTTCACCCAGACCACACTACAATAATCCCTAATTGGTTTCCTTATATCTATGGTTGCCCCTTTTCAATCTTCAACATAAAAGCCACTGTATTGATTACATAAACATTTAATCAAGGTGTTACATCACACAGGGTTTTAACATAAAGCAAGTTTTCCTTTTTTGAATAGTTGCTAAACTATTTACTCTTAAGTTGCTAAACTGTTTACTCTTAAGTAGTGTCTCCCTGAGCAATATTTCAGCCTGATCCCCCTTGTTCTTGGTCACTTTTGGTTAGTTGGTCTCATTCAGCTTCTAAGACTGAATCCCATTTATCTGAACACTTTAACCCCATATTCAGTCCGGCTTCTTTCCCAATCTCATCAGCCCAGGGGACTCTTGTAGCTCCCATGGCTCTGAATGGAGGGCCATTGCTCTTCTTGGCTGTTACTTTTCTAGGTCTGTGGTAAGAAGAGGCTAGGGTGACAGAGTGATGTCATTTGGAACCACAGCCTATTCTGGCACCTCCTATTCTAACATGTGGCTGGCTGGGTTCTATGGATTCTTTTTCATTTGCTTGCTTGGTTTTCTTTTATTTTTAATCCATGTATGAATGTTGGAGTGCTACTTAAAGCATAGCCCATGACAGAATAAATACAGAAGGTATGCATCGAGAGCAATTTGTCATTGACCTGGCATCCCACCATCCCTGAAAAGGGAATGGACAGCTTGTTTTTATTTCATTTTGCTAGTAATTTATTCTTATTGTCTTTTCAGAAGAAACAGTCCATAATAGCGTGGGAAAGTAAGAAAAAAAGAAAGAAGGAAAGAGAGAGGAAGAAAGGGGGAACATGACAGGAAAGAAAACAATAAGAAAGAAAAGAAAAGAAAGTGGGGGGAAGCCAGCCTTTTATCACAAGTAATTTTAAAAATCAATGCACTGGCATATGTTATATATTCTCTATAAACTGCCTAAAATTTCCTGTAAGAAGTACATAAACACTCAACTCCACAACTTCAATTCTCTTAGGTGATAATTTACCCTCCCTCCCACTGATGTTCTCTTTCTACACGATCCAACTATATGCACCTACTCCTTACCCACCTACCTGACCAATTTCCTCATCACAACATTGCCAACCACCATGGCTTTTGTCAATTATGTTATTTGAATTGCTGTTTGAATTCAAATGAATCTATATTATAGTGCCTAAATGTAAATGCTTTTTTGGCCCACCACGGATCATGATTCTCAATAACAGTCTTAGGCCCTATTGATTTGTTCCTAAATTTCTTTACCATTTATAATGAAATTACTTGCCTTTATTTACACATCATTCATTTCACACTTTATATAAGAACTTTCTTCAAAATGATTGTTCAGGGAGATTAATGAATCCATTTGCATTAGGAAAAGCAAATATCACAAGGAACAGGAATAGAATGTTTTTATAATGATAATGTTACACATTTTTCTGAGTGCAATCTGTTGGAAACTCTCCTTCTAATTAAAAAAAAATGAAGATAAATTAAAATCAGTTTGGATTTATCTCAGTTTGATTGTTGTGGTTCAATGTACTCCAAAGAGAAAATGCCTTGTTAAGGATCAACTGAAAGGCTGCTTTTCCTGCAATCACATTTGGCTTTTTGTCAATGTTAGGGTTATTTTTCTCTTCTACATAGAGTAAATATGCCAATCTGTCTGTCTAAAATATAAAAAAATAAAATTCAAAGATGTTGAGCCCTTACATCTGTTAAATTTGATTGATTTTGTTACAACAAGAGCATGAATTGTACAGAATGCATTTAGAATTGTACAAGTTAAGAAAATATGTTTTATGTGTGTGCATGTGTGTGTGTGCATGTAGGAGGACAAGAATGAAGAAGAGAAAAAGAGAGAAAAAAGAGGGAGGAGGAAGAGTCTATAGAGAGCTCATGTTTTGTTTTTACAAGATTTGGAGAGATTACAGCATTGCTTTTCTGACATCCTCTAATTTTATAATCTTTTCTATTCTACCTATTCTATCTATCACTTCACTCTTATTTTTTTTACCATTTATCTCCTGAAAAGGAATCGCTAAAGAAGAAAAATACAAGCAAGCTTTCCAATCTCACAGCCATGGTAGCAGCATCTTGGGACCTGAGTAGCGGTAACCGGACATATAACCTCTCTGTGGCCTTCCCATTCCTCCTCTCAAATTCACCTAGGCTGTCCTTGGAATGCTTCCTTTATCTGTCTTCCCTACCCTCAACCTTAAAACAACCAAACCAAAACAAAACAAAACAATAAAAAGATACTTAAAGGGTAAGGGCTATAGTGATGATTATTATGAGTGAATTCATAAAAATACACAGACCTTGAGTCAAATATTATTGTCATAGGGTCTAGATGAGCTGATGGCATGTCCCTTCCACTTCTCCTATTCTCACCAAGCATTTCTGGACCTGCTGGTGTGTTGGGCATGCAGTGTTTTCCCTTTCTGTATGTACGATGCAACCATGGCAAATCATCTTCTGCCACAAACAAGCTGGTAGTTTGTGATTGAACTGGTAGATGGTAGGAACTACATGAGGCTAATCATGTTTGTGTTTTATAAAAGCCTAAACTTATTAAAAAGATTCTTACATGCTTCAAGGTTATGGAGGAGAGAAGCATCTTTGTGGGTAAAATGTAAGGTCGGCAGGGGACAGAAAGAGCCAGAAAGAAAAGAAGGGACCCAGCATCTCCCCAGGTGGAAAGAGGATGGAGCCCAATGGGCATGAGGAAGGAGACTTGCTCTGCTTTCTGATAGGGCCCTGGGGAAGGAGACAGGGGATTTTCATATCTGAATTTCACCACAAACACCGTCTCCAAAGGAGCTCCAAAACTTTAAAGGATTGTGAGAGCTTAGAACCAGCAGGCATCTGAGCAGAGACCAATGTGGATCCCATTCTAGAAGCGCTTTCTCAAATATTTACCTTTCATAAAACCTCAGGACCTTTGCACAATTCTGAGGAATGTTAAGGATTTAGTGTAGGAGCATAGAGTTGTATTTAAATTGATTTCAGGAAATCAAGAGATGTTACATTTTTTATATGAAATTCACAACCATTCTATAAGTACTGTTAATATAAAAAGAAACAGAAAAAAATCACAATATGTTTGTATATGATTATATAATAATCGTAAACTTTACATCTGTGTATTGTATGTGGAAGTCAAGTATCCTTCAATTAAAGATCTATGTCCTTTTTAAGTGTCATAAGCATCACTATGGGCAGGGATCCTTGTCCACGGGAGTCCTCCACTCAGAGCACCTCTTGCATGCCCATGAAACACCAGTACCCATAATCCTGTGTCTCCATCTAATTAGAAACTAAGTAGCTTTAGTTTTAGTTTCAGCTTTCCTAGTGCAATTCCATCTAAGTAGTTGCCACCTTGATTCTCTGACATAGTCCACAAGCTTGTCAAAACTCATTCAGCATTTTGAGATCCAATTTCTCACATCTCATCAACAGGAAACCAACAGGGTTGTGGCAGGTCCTCAATAAGTACTTCTGTGCAATTCTTTGTACTCTTTACTCAGTAGCAAGTCATGTGTGTGTGTGAGAGAGAGAGGGGGGGGGTTGATTAGTGGATACTTCCATTATTTTTTATGATTTATAATTTTTCATTTTTAAATATTCTTTCTTGTTATTGATCCTTTATTCCAAGGATACATTGCTTCCTGCCTCTGTACCAGAGTATTGCAACATGAAAACTCAGTCAGAAATTTATCCAATGACCAGATAAACTCTCATAAATGCGTTGTTTACAGCGTAAGAACATAAATACTTATTTATGTGTATCTCTCGCAAAATATCTCTTTCATATCTGATGGCCAGTAATTTGAACTTAACTAATTTCCTGTAAAAATAAATTGTAGGAACCAAGGAAGAATATTACATGTTTGAAAAATGTTTTCTGCCTGGCATAAAAAATTAAATTAAATTTATATGCTAATTGTGACAAGAATGGCCGTTTGGATGATTCGACATTACAAGCACCCACTGAAATGAGGTCCCCAGTTGTCACCGAGTACATCAAAAGGATCTTAATTTGAGGAATAAATATGTGATGATAGTGATTATGTGTGAATTGTGATTATATTCTTCAATAAAGAAAACATGCTGGGATTTACAACTTTCCTCTGAGAATCAATCAATGAATTAACACATATTGAACACCCACAGGGTTCCTGGAGCTGAACAAACAAATTACTTCATCAACCTGAAAAAACATCAGTTGGTGGACTAGCTGAGCAATGAACAGGGCTGAGCATGGCCCCAAGCAGAACCATCAGGCAGGAGGAATTTTATTTTCACGAAGATAGCATCTCCATTGTCAGTGAGTCCAACAAACAGTTCAGACTAGAAGTTCCAGCTCACTTCCATTCTTAGCTCTATCACCTGCTAACTGCTTAATAGTATCCAGGATGCTTCACCTTCCTGAGTTTTAATTCTCTAATGATAAAATGAAAAATGATTGCTCTGTCTTATGGATAGTTTCAAAGGAAACAAGAAAAAAACAAGAAATGAGAAATTACTTTTCAAATTATTAAATACTAAAAAGTTTCATTTTCTTTTCTATTTCCCCAAAGATGTTTCTTTTCATGATCTCTAATCCCTCTTCTTCTTTTTCGTCTAAATCCTCTCTCCAATGCCCTCCATATTGCTAAATCAAAACAACAGCCTGTTCTGGATTTTCATCTTGCTGAACCTGTCAGCCACCTTCAACAAGCTCACCACTCATTAGCTCCTCTTCCTTCAAATACTTTCTTCATTGAGCTCCCAGGACATAAACTCCTGCTTTTCTCCCTAAATCACCGGCCATGTTTTCTCCTAAATTTTTAATCCTTAGAGTTCAAGGGCTTGAGTTCTCAGACCTTCTCTTTTTTCACTAAATGTTACCTGTTCTCTTCTCAGGACAGTCATCTAGTGTCATTACTGTAAGTATTACACCTATTTTGATTATTTAGACATCAGTCCAGATGTCCCTTGCAAATCTAAACTCTTGTTTAGTTCCACTGAGGTAGCTCTTAAAATTATTAATAAAAATGTGTTGAGATGTGTTGAACAGTTCATTTTCTCCCCTGTGTCTATCCCGCTCTCAGACTTCCTTTCTCAGTTAATGACAACACCATCTTTCCCTTTGACCAGCCAAAATTCTAGTCACCTTTGACTGCTCCCTTTCTCTTATATTCTGGACCCAACCGGGAATCCTGCTGACACTGCCTTCAAGGTCTGTCTACCAATCTGCACTTCCCTCACCATGATGCTGGTAAAAAAAGAAAAGAAAATATAATTTCTCTAGATTACTACATGCTCCTCCTAACCATCTCCCTGCCTTTCTATGGCTTACTCTCAATAAAGCAGCCAGAGTGGTCCTCTTAAAACATGTCTCATTGTGTGCCTCCTTTGTCAAGGTCCTCCAATGGCTCCTCATATGATTAGGGTAAAATTCAAGACCTTTACAATGAGTTACATGTCTTAGAAAAAGTAACACACACACACACATACACATACACACACACACATACACAAGGGCTTGGGGGGGAGACCATTATCTCCAATCTCATCTCTTACTCATTTTCTCCTTACTCTGCCCCAGGTATGATGGCCTCTGTGCTCTTCCCTAAATGCTCCAACTTACCCCCTCCTGCCTCAGGGCCCTTGCTTTCTGCATGCTATCCTTAAAAAGATATTTCACCAAGGTAGACAGGACTCACTCTTTCAGTTATTTCAACTTTCTTACTCAAATTTCACTTTTTAAGTAAGATATTTTCTGAAATACTTTGTAAATGGAAAACTGTCCGATTCCTGACCCCCTATTGTCCTCCTTAATGTGTCGTAATTACATTTTTGTTGCTTATACATTAAAGTGTTCCATAAAGAAATGTATGTTCTGGTACTGCTGTATGCCAAGCAATGAGAACAATGCTTGTCACAAAATAGCAAGACAACGAATAATTTTTAAGTGAGTAAGTAAATGATTATTGTTATTACTGATCCTGTACATAAAATTATCCCTGATAATTCCACATTCTAGGGAAAAGACATTTTAGAACTTAAATGAATACTGCAGTACATACTTGTATACTGATTGGGAAGTTGGTTTTGATTGTTTGTTCTGGATTTATTATTGAAGCTGCATATCAATTATTTATCAGCTAGAATAACTAGGGGAGCCAGATGAAGGAGAATTCACATCTGCTCAGTAACTCTTGTTTTCTATGGCCTGCTACCCGGTGCTCATAGGAAGAGTAGAGAAGAAACTGGAGAGACCCCTTCACAGAATAGTACATATGAGAGGAGCAGATTGGATGCTCTTCGGTCAAGCAAATCATCACCTACTTCTCTGAAGTCTTCTTTCCCATGAAGTAAAGGCTCTAACCACTGATGCAAGAATAGAAACTTCTTTTCCTTAAGGGCAGAGGAAGAGATCTCTATACTATTCCATAAGTGCTTTAATATCATTATGTCTAAGTAAGGCACAAGCTGTGTTTTTAAGAATTCTTCATTCAATTTTCCCTTTCATGAAAGTTACTTTGCTCTCTGGAATTTCAGAAGTATCCCCCCACCACATTGGATTAAACTTCCTCTCAAAGTAGCAGGATGCCAGACAATATCCTTTGAGACATCAGCAACTCCACGTAATGGGTTCCAGATGCCATCATCTCTAACATTCAGCGTAGAGACAGAGACTATAGGAATGGTTAAGTAAAACAGCTAAGAAATGGGAGTTCATAACCCACTTGAATCGAATGTATGAAAAATGATATGTCAAGAGTTTTGTAATGTTTTGAATAACCAATTAAAAAAAAGAAAAAAAAAAGCCTACCTAGCTGAGATCTAGCTGAAATCTTGAGCAGGAAAAAAGATGATTGGCTGGAATGGATAATCTTAATAAGTCTTCAAAAACATGACATGATACGATACTTCAGATGTTCAGGCACCACAAAATGGAGGCAATAACAAGAAAGATTCATTCATACTGTAAAGATTCTGTATCTGGTCTGTTGCTTCTTTATTGTATAAGTTTGAAATTTATGAAGGTCAGTCTCCTGACTTATAAAATGTGACTAATGATACTTACTGGACTTGAATGTGTATGTACAACATATACATTCAAGAAACAAACATAAAACACAAGCTAAAAATTCATTGTAACCCACTACTTCTATTAAATAAATACTAACTAGTAAAATAAATACTAACTAGAAAAAAAAACAGCTAAGAATTTTTTAAAATCATGAAGTCAAGAATTCCTTTGTTTTGTCTATCAACAGGCTTGACAGGGTAGAAGGAATAATCAGTCACCATGAAGATAGGTCAACATAAATATTAAACTAAAACACAAAGAGAAAATAATATGAAAGCAGGAAGGAGTACCCAACTAACATGTAGGACGTGGTCTTGTAGAACGAGAATATACAGAACAGAGCAGAAAATTATGTGAAGAGATAATTGCCAAGAATATACCAGAATGAAGAAATACATAAAAACATAGACCCAGAAACTCAGAAAGTCAAAAACACAAATCTGCAAATTGCACGTACACCTGGGTGCACCAGTCAAACTGCTGGAAACCAAAATTAAAAGGGAAATCCAAAAGGCAGATGGGGGGGGGAGGACTTTGTATGCAAAAATAAACATACAGCAGAATTTTCGTCAGAAACTGTTTTACTATACTATACAATGATGTGTGTACTGGACTATACTATGTACTGGAAGACAACAGAGTGACATCTCTAAAATATTGTCAAACAAAAATTCCAAGTCCAGGTAAAATGTAGAAAAAAAATTAAAGATACATATGTTAAAAATGTAACACAAAGGTGTTCAAAAATGAATGTGTGAGAATTTGTTGTCAGAAGAACTGTATAGGATCCCTCCCCCCGCGCCTGCAAGGTAGGCGGAACTGTGACCACCAACAGAACAGGCCCAGCGGCCTGCTGAGGGGCAGAGCCGCCCCTCCCCCACCGCCTGCAAGGTAGGTGGAACTGTGACCACTGACAGACAGGCCCAGCGGCCCAAGGAGGGGCAGAGCTGCCCCCCGCACCTGCAAGGTAGGCAGACCTGTGACCCACCGGCAGAAGGGGCCCAGAATCCCGCGGAGGGGCAGAGCTGCCCCACGTGCCTGCAAGGTAGGCGGACCTGCGACCACCAACAGAACAGGCCAGACCTGCAACCGACAGACAGAACAGGCCCAGCGGCTTGCGGAAGGGTAGAGCCGCCCCCCCCTGCGCCTGCAAGGTAGGCGGAGCAGCGACCCACCGGCAGAACAGGCCCAGTGGCCCGCAGAGGGGCAGAGCCGCCGCCCGTGCCTGCAAGGTAGGCGGACCTGCTACCGACCGGAAGAACAGGCCCAGCGGCCTGCCAGCATGGTAGGCACATTGCCCCAATTGGAGGAGGGGCAGAGCCACCTCCCGCACCTGCGAGGGAGACTTTGCAACTATACAAGAGCAATATAAATATATAGGGGGAAAATTCAATAGCACAACAGTTTCACCAAGCAGAAAGAAACGTGAACAGTATGAAGAGACAAGGAAAGAAAGGACCACAAGCAATGCAGGTCAACTCAACGTTAGAAGAGGTAATATCTGCAGCAGATGGAATGTCAGATAAAGAATTCAGGATATACATGCTTCAGATGATCTGGAGTCTCAAGGAAGACATCAGACAGCAAAATCAGACAATGAAAGATCACTTCAACAATGAATTACATAAACAAATCCAAGAAGCAAAAGATAAACTATACAGGGAGATAGAGGTTATAAAAAACAAACAAACAGAAATCCTAGAAATGCAGGAAGCAATAAACCAACTTAAAAACTCAATTGAGAATACTACCAGCAGAGTACAACACTTAGAAGATAGAACATCAGACAATGAAGACAAAGTATTTCAACTGGAAAAGAACATAGACAGCTCAGCAAGACTGTTAAGAAACCATGAGCAGAACATCCAAGAAATATGGGATAACATAAAGAGACCAAACTTAAGAGTCATTGGGATACAGGAAGGGATAGAGGTTCAAACCAAAGGAATGAGCAGTCTATTCAATGAAATAATACGAGAAAACTTCCCAGACTTGAAGAATGAGACAGAATCCCAAATCCTAGAAGCCTACAGGACACCGAATGTGCAAAATCATAAGAGATCCACAGCTAGACACATTATAACGAAGATGCCCAACATACAGAATAAGGAGAGAATTTTAAAAGCTACAAGAGAAAGGAAGCAGATTACATTTAGGGGTAAGCCAATCCGGATAACAGCTGATCTTTCAACACAGACTCTGAAAGCTAGAAGATCCTGGAATAACATATTTCAAACACTGAAAGAAAATGGGTTCCAACCAAGAATTGTGTATACAGCGAAATTAAACTTCAGGATGGAAGATGAAATTAAAACCTTCCATGATAAACAAAAGTTAAAAGAATTTGCAGCTAGAAAACCATCTCTTCAAAACATCCTCGGCAAAACATTACAGGAAGAGGAAATGGAAAATAACGATGAAAACCAACAGTGGGAGGTAGGACAATAAAGGGGGGGAAAATAATCAAAGAGGAAAACAAACAATGTTTAGTAACAGAAATAAACAAATATGGCTGGAAGAACAACCCATATCTCAATAATAACCCTAAATGTTAATGGCTTAAACTCACCAATTAAGAGACACAGGCTAGTAGAATGGATCACAAAACAAGACCCAACAATATGCTGCCTACAGGAGACACATTTGATAGGAAAAGACATGCATAGGCTGAAGGTGAAAGGTTGGGAAAAAACATATCACTCATATGGACTTTGGAAACAAGCAGGAGTGTCCATACTCATATCAAATAAAATAGATTTCAAGCCAAAGTTAATCAAAAGGGATAAAGAGGGACACTACATACTGCTTAAGGGAACCATACACCAACAAGACATAACAATCATAAATATAAATGCCCCAAACAATGGTGCAGTTATGTTCATCAAACAAACTCTTCTCAAGTCAAGAGTCTAATAGACCACCATACAATAATCATGGGGGACTTCAACACACCTCTCTCACCACTGGACAGATCTTCCAAACAAAAGTTGAATAAGGAAACTATAGAACTCAATAACACAATTAATAACCTAGACTTAATTGACATATATAGAATATACCACCCAACATCAAGCAGTTACACTTTTTTCTCAGCAGCACATGGATCCTTCTCAAAAATAGATCATATATTATGTCACAGGGCAACTCTTAGACAATATAAAGGAGTAGAGATAGTACCATGCATCTTATCTGATCATAATGGAATGAAACTGAAAACGATAAAGAAGGAAGGAAAAAGCATGCATCACTTGGAGAATGAACAATAGGTTACTGAATGATCAATGGGTTATAGAAGACATCAAGGAGGAAATTAAAAAATTCTTAGAGATAAATGAAAACACAGACACAACATATCAGAATCTATGGGACACATTGAATGCAGTTCTAAGAGGAAAATTCATTGCTTGGAGTCCATTCCTTAAAAAAAGAAAAAAACAACAAATAAATGATCTCATACTTCATCTCAAAATCCTAGAAAAAGAAGAGCAAAACAACAGCAAAAGAAGTAGAAGGCAAGAAATAATTAAAATCAGAGCTGAAATTAATGAAATCGAAACAAAAGAAACAATTGAAAAAATTGACAAAACTAAAAGTTGGTTCTTTGAAAAAATAAACAAAATCGACAGACCCTTAGCCATGCTATCGAAGAGAAGAAGAGAGAGAACTCAAATTACTAGCATACGGGATGAAAAAGGCAATATCACAACAGACACTTCAGAAATACAGAAGATAATCAAAAATTATTTTGAATCCTTATACTCCAATAAATTAGAAGATAGTGAAGGCATAGATAAATTTCTTAAGTCATATGATCTGCCCAGATTGAGTCAGGAGGATATAGACAACCTAAACAGACCAATATCAATTGAGGAAATAGAAGAAACCATCAAAAGACTACCAACTAAGAAAAGCCCAGGACCGGATGGGTATACAGCAGAGTTTTACAAAACCTTTAAAGAGGAACTAATACCAATACTTTTCAAGCTACTTCAGGAAATAGAAAAAGAGGGAGAACTTCCAAATTCATTCTATGAGGCCAACATCACCCTGATACCTAAAGCAGACAAAGACACTTCAAAGAAAGAAAACTACAGACCAATATCTCTAATAAACCTAGATGCAAAAATCCTCAATAAAATTCTGGTGAATCGGATACAAAAACATATCAAAAAAATTGTGCACCATGATCAAGTAGGATTCATCCCTGGGATGCAAGGCTGGTTCAATATACGGAAATCAATAAATGTTATTCACCACATCAATAGACTTAAAAATAAGAACCATATGATCATCTTGATAGATGCGGAAAAAGCATTCGACAAAGTACAGCATCCCTTTATGTTCAAAACTCTAGAAAAACTAGGGATAACAGGAACATACCTCAATATTGTAAAAGCAATCTATGCTAAGCCTCAGGCTAGCATCATTCTGAATGGAGAAAAATTGAAGGCATTCCCTCTAAAATCTGGAACAAGACAGGGATGCCCTCTCTCACCACTTCTGTTCAACATAGTTCTCGAAACACTGGCCAGAGCAATTAGACAGACGAAAGAAATTAAAGGCATAAAAATAGGAAAAGAAGAACTTAAATTATCACTATTTGCAGATGACATGATTCTATACCTAGCAGACCCAAAAGGGTCTTCAAAGAAACTATTAGAGCTAATAAATGAATTCAGCAAAGTGGGAGGATATAAAATCAACACACATAAATCAAAGGCATTCCTGTATATCAGTGACAAATCCTGTGAAATGGAAATGAGGACAACCACTCCATTCACAATATCTTCAAAAAAAATAAAATACTTGGGAATCAACCTAACAAAAGAGGTGAAAGACTTATACAATGAAAACTACAGAACCCTAAAGAGAGAAATAGAAGAAGATCTTAGAAGATGGAAAAATATACCCTGTTCATGGATAGGCAGAACTAACATCATCAAAATGGCGATATTACCAAAAGTTCTCTATAGGTTTAATGCAATGCCAATCAAAATCCCAACGGCATTTCTTGTAGAAATAGAGAAAGCAATCATGAAATTCATATGGAAAAATAAAAGACCCAGAATAGCAAAAACAATGCTAAGCAGGAAGTGTGAATCAGGCGGTATAGCGATACCAGACTTCAAACTATACTACAGAGCAATAGTAACAAAAACAGCATGGTACTGGTACCAAAACAGGCAGGTGGACCAATGGTACAGAATAGAGGACACAGAAACCAATCCACAAAACTACAACTATCTTATATTTGATAAAGGGGCTAAAAGCATGCAATGGAGGAAGGATAGCATCTTCAACAAATGGTGCTGGGAAAACTGGAAATCCATATGCAACAAAAAGAAACTGAATCCCTTTCTCTCGCCATGCACAAAAGTTAATTCAAAATGGATCAAGGAGCTTGATATCAAGTCAGAGACACGCCGTCTGATAGAAGAAAAAGTTGGCTACAATCTACATACTGTGGGGTCGGGCTCCAAATTCCTTAATAGGACACCCATAGCACAAAAGTTAATAACTAGAATCAACAAATGGGACTTACTCAAACTAAAAAGTTTTTTCTCAGCAAAAGAAACAATAAGAGAGGTAAATAGGGAGCCTACATCCTGGGAACAAATCTTTACTCCTCACACTTCAGATAGAGCCCTAATATCCAGAGTATACAAAGAACTCAAAAAATTAGACAATAAGATAACAAACAACCCAATCAACAAATGAGCCAAGGACCTGAACAGACACTTCTCAGAGGAGGACATACAATCAATCAACAAGTACATGAAAAAATGCTCACCATCTCTAGCTGTCAGAGAAATGCAAATCAAAACCACCCTAAGATACCATCTCACTCCAGTAAGATTGGCAGCCATCATGAAGTCAAACAACAACAAGTGCTGGCGAGGATGTGGGGAAAAGGGTACACTTGTACATTGCTGGTGGGACTGCAAATTGGTGCAGCCAATTTGGAAAGCAGTATGGAGATTTCTTGGAAAGCTGGGAATGGAGCCACCATTTGACCCAGCTATTCCCCTTCTCGGTCTATTCCCTAAAGACCTAAAAAGAGCATGCTACAGGGACACTGCTACATCGATGTTCATAGCAGCACAATTCACAATAGCAAGACTGTGGAACCAACCTAGATGCCCTTCAATAGACGAATGGATAAAAAAAAATGTGGCATTTATACACAATGGAGTATTACTCTGCATTAAAAAAATGACAAAATCATAGAATTTGCAGGGAAATGGATGGCATTAGAGCTGATTATGCTAAGTGAAGCTAGCCAAACCCTAAAAAAACAAATGCCAAATGTATTCTTTGATATAAGGAGAGTAACTAAGAACAGAGTAGGGACGAAGAGCATGAGAAGAAGATTAATATTAAACAGGGATGAGAGGTGGGAGGGAAAGGGAGAGAGAAGGGAAATTGCATGGAAATGGAAGGAGACCCTCAGGGTTATACAAAAGTACATACAAGAGGAAGTGAGGGGAAAGGGAAAAATAATACAAGGGGGAGAAATGAATGACAGTAGAGGGGGTAGAGAGAGAAGAGGGAGGGGAGGGGAGGGGATGGGGGATAGTAGAGGATAGGAAAGGCAGCAGAACACAACAGACACTAGTAGGGCAATATGTAAATCAATGGATGTGTAACTGATGTGATTCTGCAATCTGTATATGGGGTAAAAATGGGAGTTCGTAACCCACTTGAATCAAAGTGTGAAACATGATATATCAAGAACTATGTAATGTTTTGAACAACCTACAATAAAAAAATTTAAAAAAAAAATATGCAATGTCCAAAAAAAAAAAAGAACGGTATATTAAAAAATACTAATAGTAGATCTTCAGACAAGATCCCTATCTCTCACCACACATAAAAGTCAACTCAAAATGGAGATTCATGCATGCCATGTCTATAACAGTACAATTCACAGTAGCCAAGTTATGGAACCACCCTAGGTGTCCATTGATGGATGAATGGATAAAGAAAATGTGGTGTACATACACGATGGAATTTTGGTCAGCCGTAAAGAAGAATGAAATTAAGTCATTTTCAGTAAAGTGGATGGAATTGAGAGTATTATGTTAAGTGAAATAAGCCAAATGTAGAAAGTCAGGGGTTATATATTTTTGTCCTATATGCGGAAGCCAGAGAGGAGAAAAGATTAAAAAAAATATATGTGTGTGAGATGGTTCTCATGAAAATAGAAGGGAGATAGGTAAAGTAGAGGAAGGAGGTCGTGGAGGTATTTAGGAGAAGCAAAGGAAGTACAGGGAAATGAAATTGACCAAATTATATTGTGGTATTTTATGCCTGTACATATATATAAAAAAATAGTAGACTCCAGACACAAAAAGTGTGAAATCATTTCAAAGCTTAATTCTATACAACAACAACAACAAAAGAAAAATGTGCAGGAAAAGATTAAAAATGAAAATAACTGAAAGATATTTTATTGCATTACTAATAATATTAAACAATGATTGAATGCCTAAAATAAAATAACAACAATATATTGTGGGGTTAAAAACATGAAATTAAATTCTTCATCCAAAATCCTGTTCAGATAATTGAATGGACAACAATAATAGTACAAAGGATGGGAGGAAGAAATTGGAAGCACACTATTGTAAGATTCTTACACATTATAAATGAGGAGGCTTGCTATTTAAAGGTTATCATGATAAGTTAATGATTCGTTGTAATCTACAGAGAAAGCACTAAAAGATGTATAGTTAATAAGCCAATAGTAATAAAAAACAAATAATTTTTAAATGTTAATTATTTCAAAAGAAAGAACAAGAAAAACAAACAGATGGTTTAAAGAGAATACAACTCATAAGATAGCAACTATTAATACATCAATAAAGAATTATATCAAATGTAAATGACACAAACATCCTGATTAAGTAGCAGAGATAGAATGATTAAAACAAAACTTTTCAACAACCAAATATATTAAGAAATCCTATTATAGAGGCACATAAAGATGGCTAGAAAATGATAAAGGATAGAAAATGATATAGCATAGAAGCATTAAACAAGATAGCTAGAATGATTATTTATAATATCAGATAAAGTTGACTGCACAAGGAATGGTGCTGGAGGTGAAAGGATCTATAACAATCAAGTCATCAATTAAGCCTAAACATTTTATATGAATATACACTAAATCAGGCAGTTTTTAAATGCATGGAAGCAAAAATTAGAAGAACTGCAAAAAGAAATAGAAAAATTGGAGACCTCAATAGTTCTACTTTCATAACTGATAGAATAAGTTGACAGAAAATCAGTAATGTTGTAGACAACCTAAATAACACTGTCAACAACTTAGCCTAATTAATATTTATAGACTACTATACTACATGGGCTGAACCATATCCTTTTATAGACACATGAAACTTTCCCCAAGATAGACTATGTTTTGAGCCATAAAGAAATATCAACAAATTTTAAAGAATTTAAATCAGACAACTTGCTATCTGATCACATGGAATTAAAATGAAAATCAATAACAGAAAGAAATCTGGAAATGCCCAAGTATTTGAATCTAAATAATACACTTCAATAGCCCCTGGGTCAAAGAGAAAACAACAGTGGAACTTTTAAAAATTTGGCACTGAAAATGCAATGTATGAAGCATCCAAATCAGTGCTTGAATGGAAATTTATATGTACTAAATGCCAATTTTAGAATGTAAAAATTTTTGAAGAGGGGAAGGGAGGGGTGACGGGAATGGGAAAGACAGAATTAATCAGACATAACTTTCCTATGTTCATATATGAATATATGACCAGTGTAACTCCACATCATGTACAACCTCAAGAATGGGAAGTTATACTCCATGTATGTATGATATGTCAAAATACATTCTACTGTCATGTATAACTAAAAAGAACAAATGAATAAATAAATAAAAAGAATTTTTGAATAAATAAGGAAGAGGAGAGAAAACGAACAGACAAAAGAAAAAACTAAAAATAAGAGCAGAGCTTAATGGAATTTAAAACAGATAAAAAAATAGAATTAAAAGCTGGGTTGGGGTCTTAGCTCAATGGTAGAGTGCTTGCCTAGCACATGTGAGGTACTGTGTTTGATTCTCAATACCACATATAAATAACTAAATAAATAAAATAAAGGTCCATTGACAACTAAAAAATATTTTAAAAAGAACTAATAGCTTTTTTTTTTCTTTTGAAAAATGATAATAATAAATGTGGCAAAGTTTCCCAAGGAAGGGCCCAGGGCCTGATGCTCTCACAGCTGAATTCTATCAAACATTTAAAAAATAATTATTTGCCAGTCCTTCTCAAACTCTTCTAAAAAAATTGAAGAAGTAATACTTCCAAACTCATTTTACAAGGCCAGAATTACCTGGAGACTAAAGTCAGAAAAAAAATACAATAAAAGAAAGTGACAAGGCAATATCTTTGATGAACATAGATGAAAGAAATATTAGCAAAAGAAATACTATCTAACCAAATCCAATTGCACATTAAAAGAATCATTTGCCATGATTCAGCAGGAGTTGTTCCTGGGATACCAGAATTTGTCAACATAGGTTTATCAGTAAGTATCATGTACCATGCTACCAAAGTGAAGGATATGAATTATATGTAATTTAAATTCTGCATCTCCATAGATAAAGAAAAAAGTGTTTGATAAACCTCAATACCTTTTATGATAAAAATTCTCAACAAATTTATGATAATCCCAAAGTTAATGAAACTTTGATAAGCCCAAAGTTAATAACATTCAATAGTGAACAGCTGAAAGTTTTTCTTCTAAGATCAGAAATAAGACGAGGATGCCCAATTTTACCACTTTTTTACAACATAGTTAAAATAAGATATCCCAATTAGAAAGGTAGATGTTAAATTTTCCCTATGTACAAATAACATGATCTTATATGCAGAAAATTCTGAAAACCCCATCAGAAATACTGTGAGAACTGACAAATAAATTAAGTAATGTTGCAAATTATAAAATCAACATACAAAATCCATTGCTTTTCTATACACTAATGATAAACTATCTGAAAAATAAAATTAAATATTCCATGTTTGATAGCATTAAAACAAATAAACATATTTAGGAATATTTTTAACCAAGGAAGTGAAAGGTCTATACACTGAAAACTATAAAATACTGTTGAAAGACAGTGAAGACACACAAAAAATGGAAAGATAGTTTGTGCTCATGGATGGCAAAGTTAATGCCGTTAAAATGGCCATCTTACCTAAAACAATATACAGATTGAAAATTTGATGCCACCAAAAACTTCAATGAAGTTTTTCACAGAAATAGGAAAAAAACCCACTAAAATTCTTATGTGAACAACAACAACAACAGCAAATAGACAAAGCAATCTTTGGGATAAATACATAAATCTTATAAATGAATAGCAAATATAAGACCACCTAAAGAAGAATGAGCAAAGGAGACTTCAACAAATTCCTTACAAGTTCAGGTGACCAGTTATGGATTGAATTGTATCTCCCCCAAATTCACATATTGAAGTCCTAATCCCTAGTTCTTCAATATGACCCTAATAAGGTTGTTGCCTATGTAGTTAGTTAAGATGAGGTCATACTGGATTAGGGTGAGGCTGCTCACCCAATATGACTATTGTTTTTATAGAAAGAGGAAATTAGGACACACACACACACACACACAACGCCATGTGATCATCACAGTAGTAATTGGGGTGATACCTCTGTGAATCAAGGCGTGTTAGGGGAGAGGTATGGAACAGATTTGTCTCCACAGTCCTTGGAAGGAATTAATGCTACCAACTATTTGGTCTCTGACTTCCAGTCTCCAGAACTGTGAGACAATAAATTTATGTTTGAGCCACCCAGTGTGTGGTATGTTATTACAACCGCTCTATCAAATTAATAAATGGTCAATAAACCTAGGAAAATGTGATCAAGCTAATAATTAGAGAATTTAAAATAATAAAGATCTATTTCTACACACCTGTCAGATTGTCAATAGCAAACCATACCAATGAAGGCTGAGGATGCAGATCAATAGAACTATCAAGAACCACTTTCAAAACAATTAGAAACAACTCGTTGATATCATCCAATAAAGTTAAGTGTATACATAAGCCTCTGATCCATCCATTCCACTCTTAGGTGCCTAAGTGACTAGTCAATACATAGAAAATAATGATTTTTTTGTACCCAAGACACATTCACAAGAATGTGTTAAAAGAAGCAAAATGAGAAACAAACTAATCAATCAACAACAAAGTAAATAAATAGATCAGGGTATATGCATATGGAATACCTTGAAGCATATAAGCTACAGCTATATATTCCAAATGTATGACTGTTACACACAAAATTTTTAAAATAATATGTTTGGTCACACAGAGGCTGTAGTTTGGATCTTGAGTGTCCCCTGAAGATCCATAAGTTGAAGGCTCTATCCCTAGGGTGATGCTGTTGGGAGGTAGGTGGTGGATCTCTAAGAGGTGGGGCCTCATAGGAGGTCCTTAGGTCATTGGAGTGTGCTCTGGAGAGAAAAAGTGGGACCTTGGCCTCTTCCTCTACGTTCTTTTCACTTTCTGGCCATGAAGTCAGCAGTCTTTCTCCCTCTCATGCGCCTGCCATGTTATGCTGCCTCTCCACAGGCCCAAACCAACAGGCCCGATCACTCACAAACCTGTCAGCCAAAATAAACCTTCTCTTCTATAAGTCGATTATCTCAACTTACAAGTATTTTGTTATATTGACAGAAACTTGTCTACCTCAATAGGTGTTTGTTTCATGATTATTTATTGAACCAAATACATCATATATTCTCTAATTACATTTCATAATAAAAATTCTAATAACTTTTTTCCATTTGGAGAAAGTTCTACCCAGTGGCTTCAGTATTTAAGGAGAAATGAATCAGTTGGCCATCCGTAAACACATAGTCTGGAGTGTAAAAATAACATGATTTTGTTTAAGGAAAATGAAGATTGATATGTGGTAAGGAGTTAGTGTCTATTGTGCACGTGCTATTAATTGCTTGAGACACTTGAGTGCAAGTATACTGGTAAAGCTATATAATTTTTCATAAAATAATGGGCACACATGAAAGTCAACTATTCCATCTTGTGGACAAGGGGAAAAATGGAGATCTGCTTCCAAACTTGAAGCCAAAATTTGCTATACAGAGCTGCTGAAGAATCAATGTCAGTGGTTAACTTGATTCATTGGTAAAGGACTTTTAAGAGAAAGCATGCATGCTTGAGAATTAATCCCCATGGAGACAGATGTAGACACTCCCTCCCTGTGGATTTGCTTCTTTCTCTACTTGGCACAGTGCTCTAGAGGATGGTAGGCTCTGAACTGCTTCCTGGCTCTGCTGAAATCCTAAGATTATAAACAATAATACTTTTCAGGACTCATTACTGAATTTTTCTCACTTTTTTTTCCCTAAATTTTCTGAGGTTTGGGGTAATTCAGCTTCTGTGGGTTGTTGGAGCTAACTCTTATTCACAATGCTCTTCTCTCTGGTCACATAATGGGCCCATAAAGAAGGGAGAGATATAGCAGGTGGGTCTTCTTAGAAAACTTTTGCTTTCTTGATCCAAAGGAAATTCTTGTTGTATGGAATGCCATCAAGATGTAAGCAGATGCCAGGGGTATAGGTGGCACACACCTGTAATCCCAGCAACTCTGGAGACATAGGCATGAGGATTACAAGTTCAAGGCCAGACTCAGAATCTTGGCAAGGACCTGTCTCAAAATAAAAACAATTAAAAGGGCTAGGGACTCCGTAGTAAAATGCCCCTGAGATTATTCCCTAGTACCAAAAACAAAACAAACAAACAAACAAAAACCCCCCCAAAACAGAAACAAAGATGCAAGCAGTGTATCTTTCCACGGTGAGGCAGCAAGCATGAGACCTGAAGCTACCATCCTATACCAAGGATTGTTGAGCAGAAACTTTGACCAAATCTGTAGGCCAGTCATCACTGCTGTACAGCAGCTTTAGCTGGGATCACCTATCTAGGATTCTTCTCATCACATAGTGCTAATTAAAGAGGCTATATTCTATGATAAAGCATTTCTAGAAGTATTAGAACCTAATTATTTCTCACTTTGCCTGCCTGGTGATAATACACTCCATGTTGTAAGGCCCTATCTGCAGACCTGTGTCATATAAAATCACTGAATGACAGTCATGTGAAACTTGACTTAAAATCAGCAAAATACCTAGATTAGAAATTTTAATTTCAAAATCAATTTGATAACAAGCTTCTAGTAAACTACAACTCCTAGGAAGACCCACATTTTAAAAACAGGCAGTGAGATCTAAAATTAAACAAAAATGATAATAGTGAGGAGGCCTTTCAGTGCCAAAGAAATAACACTGAATTTGGAGCAGATGTTTCTGAAATTCACTCCTGAGTTTGATTTTCTCCTTGAGGAAGTGACTTAACTACTTAGTCTCAGTTGCCTTGTCTGTTAAATCAGCTAATAATTCCTTCCTTACAAGATCGTTGTTACATGAGGAAAAATAGCAATCATATCGTAGGACAAGGCATGTGTTCAGTAACTGCCAGCTATCATTAAAGCTCCAAAATCAAGGTCACTCGTTATGTGATTTTGGATCCATTGATTCTTCTTTTATATAAGTGGATTAGCCAATGACTCTCCAACATTCTACAACTACATAAGTTGCCCCTGTAATAAAACTGTCTCATAAAAGAGGGGCGGCAGAGAAAGAGAATGATCCCTGAGGTCCAGTTCTAGCTTTGTCACTGCCCAGCTGTTTGACCTTATTATGCAAATCAACCCAGGAGCCACAGATCCTCCTGTGTAAAACTGTAGAGCTGGGTGAGTATGCTTTCTGATAGTCTCTGATTGTTTGGGTACCAGATGAAGTTCTCTGATACTGTTGGTCATGGCTGGCAAACAGACAACATGAACTTTCATTAAAGCAGAAGGGAGTTCAAAGTTAGCGGAGCTGATTTGGCTGTCACCGCATTCCATGATCAACCCCTAAGACTTGGATGTCTGGCACAATTTTGATCAAAGGCTCACACTTGCATGTCTAGATTCTGGTGTCTTGTGTCAGGAAGTCTGTTTGAGACAAAGATGCTTCTCTGGCTCTTGGATAAAAAGGAAGTTTCAGACTGTTGTTAAAAGACGGGTGTAAAATGTGGGTGGGTGAGACACACAAACAGTGAAAAATACATCACACTGAATTTAACCATCATGTACAGCCACAAGAAATTAATTTTTTAAAACTGGGTAAATGACAGAAAGATCAATAGAGAGAAGGGAGCAGGAGGTGGGGAGAGGACGAGTGGAACTGGAGACTGAATTAGAACATGATATGTTCTATGCTTTAATAATTATATTAAAATGGATTCTATTGTTGTGTATAACTGAAAAATAAATTTATAAAAATTTTAAGAAATATATGTAACTCAGCCTAAAGAAGCATTTTGAATTTCATCAGGACATACAAGGCCTCTGTAAGAAAATGACATAATAATTAAAGAAAAGGAATTACAAACTTGAGACCCCCAAAATCTATTTGCTTACCTAGGGGGAAGACACTGGGGTGCAAACATATCAACTTAAGTAACTAGTTGATTTCAGGAGAAAAGACTGCATTTCGGAATGCCTCTGCTTCTGCAGCAGTCAAAAATAGAATCACAAAGAAAGTCCACAGCAACATTGCTGGCCGGGTCCAGTTAGTAAGAACTTGTGCTGTTGTGTGTGGTCTGGGTCTGAAGTCTTTTCAAACACTTAGAGGAATTTGATCTTCTATGCTTGGAAGTCTGATTTATTTGACTTACAAGATCAGCACTTAGCAAAGTCTCCTTAGATCTGTATTAGAGTGTTTAAAATAGTTTGTGTCTTAGGCAATTAAATATTTGAGAAAACACAGATGTTTTAAAATTGTTGTCATTTATCAGAGGCAATTTGATTAGATATATAATGTGTTGTTTGAAAAAGAATTTGATCTGAAATATCAAATTCACAAAAGCATTTTTTTTTTCAAAATTACTGAATGGAAAAATGAAGATCAGTACGTCAAGATTAAAAATTTTTAATTTTAAAATTCTAACTTTAGTCAAAGAAATTTTGATTAAAATGAAGTATCAGATAGAATTCTCATTGATGCACAAAATCCTCACCTGCCTCAGGACCCTCAGTATTTATGATCTGGCTCTGGCTAGCACAGGGGAAATGCAGCCCAAGAGTACATAAATCTCCTTCTAAGTAGGTAGGCTCAGGAATCTGACACAAAGGTTCATGCCAATGCCTACATTTGTCTGCCATCTCGTGGTAGAGAAGGATAATTGCATCTTCAGAAGTTAAGAAAATTCTAAAGTCATAGATTTGTTTTTAGCAGAATTTTCACTTCTGTAAAGATATCTATCACAGCTGGTTCACATCATAATGATTTATATACATGGCCACCTCTTTCGCTGCCTGCAGGCAGTTTTCTACAGAATGCTTTCTTACTAAAGAGGGCTTTACAGAAAGTGTTCAGTAAAAGTACGTAGAACTAAATAGGTGTGCAAAAGTGTTGAGCACAATTTACAAATCAATCTCATAGGTTCCATATTCCTTTTACCTTAAAAATTTGATCAAAGATTATTATTCTCTTTGTATATTCTATCACACTACTGTATACTTTCTGACTAGAGTAAAAGATAAGATAATGGAATTTCTCTTCCTTTGCATTGAGAATATAGAAGAGAATTTTCAAGTATACAATCTGTTAAAAATAATGTTATTAATTGTTCTATTAATTTGTAATGTATTCTATCTCTTAGTCTATCAAATATTATGTGCATTTGAGAAAATGTATTCAAGCACTATGTTTATCAAACATCATCTTCCACAAACAATGTCATACTTTTAACAAATATATCACTTAAGAATCTTAATTTTATCTGGGCATAGTGGTGCACACCTGCAATCCCAGCACACAACAGGCTGGGCCGGAGGATTCCTTGAACCTGGGAGTTTGAGAGCAGCCTTGTTAACATAGTGAGGCTCCATATCAGACAAAGAAAAAATAATCTCAATCTTTCAACTCAAATAAAATGATCGTATTTTAAAATGATAATTAACTAACACAGATGAGGTAGAGTAAAAATAAAGAGACAACAGAACCCTTGATTTAATCTCAAGTGTCCTGATATCAAATCTGCCTTGTAATTAAGGAATTTTACTCATCTTTTATATATATAAAAAATTTTATATATAATTTTACTCATCATTTATATATATATATATATAATTTCATCTAGATTCACAGTGAAGATGCCAGTCTGTACAATTTTCATGTATTTGAAGCTCATGTAAATATAAAATGTAAAAATACTTTATGATGTTTTGTTTCCCAAAATAATGTCCCATTCTAACCTCTAGAATCTGAGTATGCTATATTGTATGTTAAGTTTGCAGAAGAAATTAAGACTACTTATCATTTTATCTTAAAGTAAAGAGTTTCTCCTGGATTATCTAGGTGGGTCCCATGTAATCATGAGGGTCCTTACAAACAGAAGAGAATCAGAAAAGAGAAACAGGCCCTGGCTATACATTAATTTTAGCCCATAAGACCCAAGCCAAACTTCTAATTTAGGTAATAAATCTGTGTTGATTCATACTACTAAATTTGTTCTACTTTGTTGTGGTAACAATAAGAAACTAATATATACCTAGAACCTCCACATGGAAATTATATAAACTTTATATAAGTACCATTAGATTTTGAGTACTAGAATTAGACTGTAATAGTCAAGTAAGGAATAAACAATCCAACCATTCAATATAGATGCCTAAAAGAGTTCATTAATTTGGGAGTTAAGGTAAAATAGTGGTATATTGGGAAAGACTAAGAAATTTCCATATGGAAGAAGAGTCACAGTCATGACTTTAGTGGACATACAGAAGTTGCATATATATATTCTTTTTTTTCCCAAAACCTATCAGAGTCCATTAATTTTGAAATTGTTAACATAAGATAGTGATGTATTGGGAAATATTGAAGTGGAGTATGAAGAAGTATGAAATAAGTCAGCTGTTCTAGCAGGTACTTGATCATGACAAAAGTGATATCTATAGTTATTCACACATACACACACACACAAAAAAAGAAATTGGAAAATGCAAATTGCTAACACCCTAATAGAGATCTGACATCTAGTAAAATATGAGGATGACTAATTTTGTCTTTAACATAATGGGGTTTTTTGGTAAACAGTCAAGTAGATCTACGGTTAAAACATTAGGTCTGCCACTGCAAAACAGAGATAAAGACCACTATTTATTTCATTTTCAGTGAGAATAGATTGAGATCCTGTATATAAAACACTTGACCAGTGAAAGGTGTATAGCAAGTGTTTAATAAATACTGATTTTTCCATCCACTGTTGTTGAAATAGCCTCTCATGAACACCTGCCTATTCCAACTATCTGAAAAAGTCAAATCAGTTTTTTTAAAATAATTGTTGTCAGTCACATTTTAGCTCATTTTCTGTTATAATGAAAGTTAAAAGATAGAGCTGCAGGGTAAAGGTGTGAAGATCAATGTGTTGATATATAATTATTTGACACAAGAGAAACAGGTTTGCCCTTATTTCATATCTTTACCAAATTTGGGGCAATTTAATATGCATTTTGAATCACTTCTTCAATGGAGAATTAATTAATCTTATGTCCTCTAATTTATAAAATCTGATAATGTAATTGATGGAGAATTTATCATCTGGCAATGGCATTATGAATCAATGAGTTGTTATTGATTTTACTATAAGCCTGAAATATACATTTAAATCTACATTTATGTCAAGTGTGAAAGAGCTTCTGTCTTTTCTCTATTATTAATAATTCATAAAGTCTTTATAGTGAGATAAAATGGAAATAAATATATATGAGTAGCAAGGATTAGTAGAATTCATTCAGTTCAGTTACTTGGAGAGGTGATTCTTATCTGAAACATAGAAAACAACAAAAAGTCAACCCTAACATTTTTTTCTTCTTCCAATCAATTACCAATTATTAAAAAGCAATTATTTATATTCATTATTCATTGTACCTATGCATTGAATTCCCCCCTCATGCACCTAACCAGAGAATAACATAAATAGGGACAATTAAAAACAGAATGATTACAACTCTTCTTCTTTTGGTGCAAAATTTAATTTAACTTTAAAATAAATTTTAAATTGTGATTGCTTTTAATCTGCAAAACTTTCCACTGTCTACTTCCCAAATATTAATGAACACAGGGAAATGAACTAAGGAAAAAGGAATTTAGCCTCTATTCTGACATCAACTAATTTTGGGGTCTTGGGCTATTTACAAAAGAAGGTCTGGGTTTTCTATTCTTACACAAAATGATAACACCTGACCTATCTACTATTTGCAATTATAGGATGATGTCTTAAGTCACCATTTGTTGAGGTCTAAAGGTTAATTGGCCATTCCATTACTGGTGTGAATGACCAAGCTGGCTAGGTTGACATGCAGAGCTCCTGGTCTTAGTGAGGAGGTGTTCCAACCACACATGTCAGGGTGGGCGCTGTGTGGCTGTAGGCTGGGATAACTGGAATGCACAGTGCATATGACCCTGCTCCCTCCTAGACCACAGCTGCCACAGTTCGGCTGCAGCAAAATAACCCGGGGGGGGGGGGGGGTGACGAACAACTTGTGTACATTGATACAGCAGGAGTGGGAGCCCTTTATTGTAGGACAGGAGGGGTATATATACATTACACACAGCTTATCTTAATTAACATAAACTAGATACAGCAGTCAACCAATAAGGAATCTCCACACTTAATGGCTCCCTGGTGTTACTTCACAAACCACTCCCTCTGCAAAATGCCAGGCGCCATCTTGACTTGTTTACAGACCCTAACATTTCCCCCTTTTGTTTAATTTAAATAACAACCATAGTGGTTTATACACAAACACCATAAATAATCTGCTATAAGCAGAAGGGGAGGATACAAAATGCCACAATACCAAGCCAATTGATGGCTCCATGCAAGAAGCCCTTGAAAAAATTATACCAGCAATGACACCGTTAGCAAAGATACCGAGTTACAATTTGTTGTAGATTACAGTTTGTTGTCTCAGTCCAGGCAAAGCAGTGTCTCAATAGATTAACTCACAGTCCAGGTAAATCACAGTCCAGGTAAGTTCTGCAGGCAGCTAGCTTAAATCACAGTCCGGGTAAGTTCTGCAGGCAGCTAGCTTGATCCGAAGTCTCGTCTGGTTCTCAGCAACACTGGAAATTCTTCCACCCTCGTCCTCACCGACACTGGGATGAAGGCAGGAATTCCGGCAATGATGCTAAAGAAAATCCTGTAGTATTCCAGCAGGCACTAAGAAAACAACCTTCTGAACAATTTAGTACATTATCTCAAGGTTTTTTACATTTGAAATAAGCCTTAATGGTGCTCATTATTCATTAGCTTCCAGATGTGGGAGAACCATTGTAGTTACTGGCCTTGGAAATGATCAAACTTCAGGGAGGAGGGCCATCTTCTGCCTGCAGTGCCCTGGGCAGCCCCAGATGGCCCTGGGGAGAGTCCAGGGAGTGTTCCGGACTCAAACTGCCATGGGAACAGGGAGCAAGAGCCTGCGAGACTGTGCCTCCAGGTCAGGTTTGGATTTGGGCTCTCGCAGTGGCGTCCCGCTCCCCCGGTAGGGGTGGGGAAGAGCCGGCTGCTGCTGCTTGGAAAGTCCTTGCTGCGCCATGACCGGCTCACGCACGTGGCAGCTGCCTCGCCCATTCACATACCCTCCAGTAACGAAAAGTATTCAGTAATAGCCCTTTGCTGCAACTTTTTTTCTGATAATCCTTCCTCCTCTGAACTTTCTTTTTGTTTCTGACTAGAGTTCCTGGGCTTCCATCAACACATGCCCTAACTATTCTTGGTTCCACTGGGGTGCCTCTTTCCCTTATCAATTTACTTAACACCCCTTCCATATTTTCATCACAATGATTTATATACATGGCCACCTCTTTCGCTGCCTGCAGGCAGTTTTCTACAGAATGCTTTCTTACTAAAGAGGGCTTTACAGAAAGTGTTCAGTAAAAGTATATAGAACTAAATAGGTGTGCAAAAGTGTTGAGCACAATTTACAAATCAATCTCATAGGTTCCATATTCCTTTTACCTTAAAGTCAATACACTGAGACAAAACAAGACACAAACATACTGCATCAATCTCCATTTTCTCAAAATGGCCATTTTTCCTCTCGCCCTATCTGCCTAGGGACAAGCAGATTTGCTCCCGTCCTATCTATGGACGGGCAGCTTTTTTTTTTTTTTTTTTTCCGTCACTTACCTCCGAGTGTCCCGGGGCTCCCAGTACGGGCCACCATCTGCCGCAGTCCGACTGCAGCAAACTAGCCGGGGGTGACGAACAACTTGTGTACATTGATACAGCAGGAGTGGGAGCCCTTTATTGTAGGACAGGAGGGGTATATATACATTACACACAGCTTATCTTAATTAACATAAACTAGATACAGCAGTCAACCAATAAGGAATCTCCACACTTAATGGCTCCCTGGTGTTACTTCACAAACCACTCCCTCTGCAAAATGCCAGGCGCCATCTTGACTTGTTTACAGACCCTAACACACAGCCATCATATCTTCACACCTTTTCTCTGACTCTTGTTTTCACTTTTCCTGCAGCCTTAACTGCCGCCATTGCTTAAATCCACTTGCATCAAATTTTTAGCGTTTTCACTTTTTGGTGGCCACTATCTATCCTGGAACCTGAAAGGAAGAGCTCATCAATAAGATATCCTCAACCTTAAGCCCGTAGCATATTCTTCTCCATTACACTATCTTTGAAAATTACAAAGCTTTTGTTCTGGATTGCCTGACTTGATATAAGGGGGGATATTTACTGTCTGATGTGGGATTTATATATTTTTATTCCAGATAAATCCATTAGAATATAAGTTCTGTGAGAGTGAGTACTTGTTTACTGTTATTTCTTCATGAGCTAGAACATCTCCTGGGACAGAATAAATACAAATTTTTGATGTACACTGAGTTATATACATAAGAATTGCTTTCAGTGCCAGGGCATTGCATATGCCTGTAATCCTTAGCTGTTCGGGAGGCTGAGACAGGAGGATCACTAGTTCAAAGGCAGCCTCAGCAACAGTGAAGTGCTAAGCAACTCAGTGAGACCCTCATCTCTAAATAAAATGCAAAATAGGGCTGGGGATGTGGCTCAGTGGTTGAGTGCCTCTAAGTTGAATCCCCAGTACATGGTGCCCCCTCCAACCCCCCAAAAAAGAATTGCTTTAGTAAAGTTTTAATAATTTTAAAATATATTTTCTGCTCACTTCTGAATATAGTATATTGATATATATGAGGCAGAGCACTCAATATTTAATTTTTTAAAGTATATAAAATAAAAGAGAAAAAGAAAAGAGACTCCCAGTTGTATATCTCAAATTAAGTTAATTAACATTACCTTTAATTCTTAACTTCTAGATAGCAAAACAAAAAGCATATTGGGTTATAATTCTCAGGTTTTGGTAACTATAATTAAGTAACATTTTCTGGAGAAAGGCTTTTTTTTTCTTACATCAACAAGAACCTAGCTCTGATTTATTGCATAAAAGAGTATATAAGGCACACTGGCTAGAAAAATGGTCAGCTCTTTGATGGTGATTTTATAAGAGATAGAAATGTAAAACCAAAGCGTATCAAATACTATTCAAGATAAGGTCACAAGTTATATTACAAGGGAAGATGTTTCTTGTGAAAACTAAGATGACCATTATCTAGCTAAATACAAGGATGAGAACAAAACAAAGTGGATGGATAGTGCCTTTTTTAGCTTTGTCACTATGAAATGTCTTCCTAGAGCTACTGGAACACACTGTATCACCAGTTGGTAATTAGAAGGTGCAACAGCTACCAGACTGTGAGTGGTTGGACTTTCTCATAATCCTGCAATGCCCAAGTTTTATGTGCTTTGGAGGCCAGATGGGCAGGCAATGGAACCTACACTGTGCGGGAGCTTCCGTTCATATTTGGAGCAGGAGTACCCCCAATTCTGCTTCCCATGGAGAAGTCAATTTTTTTCTTCATCAACAACAGACCAATATCAGAACTGATACTGAACTAACAGTAGCTCCTATTTCCTTTTTCTTCATGCTTTCTCTTCTTCACTTTTCATTGCTGTTTATGAACTGAATACCATTTGAGCCTCTAGAAACCGTACAGGGAGTGCTTACGCAACGCTTTCCAAAGGACTTTATCCAGTTGCCTCAACTCTAATTTTCTGATAATTTTTGTTTCCCCCCAGTGTTTGTGGTCTTATTTCCTTTTTCTATCCAGAGTCGCTTCCTCTTACTTCACAATTGGAGGAATTTTCCTAGAGTTAATAGATTGCATCCCTCAGTGTGGTGTGTGGAGAGGATGGTAGAGGAAGAGTTTTCATACTTGTCCTGGGGTCTAGGCATTCAAAGAAAGGGGATGTTAGATTTGCTCACACTGGTTATAGTTCAGATGTAGCAGAAGTTATAGAGATCTCAACATTTTTAGGGTACTCTCTCACTTCCCTGGCAGAAGAAAAAGGGATGGTAATGGGAGGAGCAGTGTCCCTCTAAAATCTCCTCACATGTTGCCTTAGGTGAGGTCACAATAGATAATTGTTTCTCCTCTATAACTTTATCATCTTTTGGGTAATTGGTTCCTTCCTCCAGAAAAGTGACTCCAAGTGAGATCATTTTAAAAGAGTAGAATATTTGATGCTACTCAAATTGCTATTTTAAAAATATTTTATTCAATACACATTGGACACCTAACAAATGAGAAAAATGGGCCGGCCAATGGGGAATACAAAGATGAATTAGACAAAGAACTTTACCTGCTTCGGTCTTGAGAAAAAGACAAGCATGTATCCCGATAAAATGAACCATTCCACGGTAGTGAACACTACCAGAAAAGTAGGCATAATCCAGAACTAATGTCACTGGCTTATATGTATATGGATTCAAGTGCTAATATAATATGCTGAGACTGTCTTTATCTCTTAGTTATGCTTTTTTTCTGCACGCATTGACCTTATTTTTAGGTAAGCCTTCTCTTCCCAGTAACAAAATTATTGCCAGTTGCTTAATTCTCTCAGCAACTACAACAGGGAAAAAGGTAGTCTTTGCAAGCTACTTCAGTAAAAGTCCCAAATTAGTTCTATTGACCCTGATTGAACCATGTGTCCTATTTCCTAAAACAATTACTGTGTCCAGGAGAATATGAAGCTTTTATTGGACAGCCTGGTTCATAGAATAGTTAGCTCCACCATAAATACTACATGGACATGGTGGAAGTTTACTGGAATAATTGAGTATATTACTGTCATTTATGCTCCTGTGAGGAGAGGATGAGAGGCCCGTGAGAATTACCACAGAGGAGAGAGTGGCTTCAAGAAGCCCCCAGCTGGCAGACTGATGTACTGCACAAATTCCAGGCTTGCTTGCTTCTGATACTAGAATGGGGCTTAGTGAGAGAGTTCTTGGGGAGAATTGGCGTGTATCCCCTGGCTTATAGATGGGAGCACTTACCTCTTGCCTGGAGAAGCCTGAAGGCAGGAGGCTGATGGATTCTCTGTGATGACAGTGAGACTCGGTGGGAACCAATAGAGGCTCAAATTATACCTCAACCAAGCACTTGTCAAGGCGAGGAGGTCATGTTTATCCAGGGACTGGTGAGATGTTTTAGATGATAAGTGAGATACCATTAAACAGGACTAACAGAAAAAAATAGCAGAGAGAGGCCAAGGGGGTTCTGCTAGGGCATGCGGCTGCAGACTTAATACATGCAGGGCGGGTATCACCTCAATCAGAATCCTCAGAGAATGGTGCAGTTGTCATTGTGCACGAAGGCCTTAAGATATTCAAGAAATCCACAGACACCCCATTCCAAAAGGCACCCTTCGGATTTATAAGACATGAGGGCAGCATCAGCTGAATTACTCTAGTTGCATTTTTCTAGAAATATAGCACCCACTTTCTCTTCTACTCAGAGGACTCAGAAATAAAATCGGAAAGGAGAAGTAAAAGATCTAAGATGAATCATTAAAAAAAATTACACTACACACTTCCCTGTTTAGCTGCAAAGATTCTGTACAAAGGTTTCTGATCGGGGCCCAAGCAGTAGGAAATCCAGCCAACCCTCCTCTTGGTTCACCTGACTGGAGCCTAAGGTGTCTTTGTGTTTGGTGTGGTCCTAATCATATCCCCTTTCCCACCACACATCCCCCAGGCATGAGTCATGGCTGAGTTGAGAGCAGATGATTTTTTTGCATTGAAGAGGAGATTAATGTTTTTGTTTATATGTAACTAGGCATTTGTTAAAGTTGAGATTTGGAATGTTCTGCAAAGTCCATATGTTCAGGCTTCTAAGAAATGATTGGATCATGAGGGCTCTGGCCTCACAAGTGGGTTAATCCATTGGTAGAGGAATGGACTACTGGGAGATGGAATCTAGTTGGAGGAAGTGGGTCACTGGGGGCACGACCTGGAAGGCTTTATCTTCTTCCCAGCCCTTTGCCCCACATACCGCCTCTCTCTCTCTCTCTCTCTTTCTCTCTCTCTCTCTCTCTCTCTCTCTCTCTCTCTCTCTCTCCCTCTCCCTCTCTCTCTGCTTTCTGGTTTCCATGAGCTTAACAGCTCTTCCCACCATGCCAGTACACTATGATATTCTGCCTCATCTTAGGCCCAGAGCCATAGAGCCAGCTGACCATGGACTGAATCTTCTGAAACCATGAAATAAATCTTTTTTCCGCTAAGTTGTTTGTTTCAAGTCAGAGTGACAAACAGCTGACCAGCAGAGCATTTTAACACATAAAAATAATAATGACACATTGAGGCATGAAGAAAGATAAGACAGAACTAACCCAAATTTGGTAGTTGGAATAAAAACATAAAGCTATCTTTAAGTCGTACCTTTTAAATTCAGGCCTCTCAATAAGCTGGTTACTTATAGGCATTTGTGGTCTCTTTAAACTATTGCTGAATTTCAATGTTTGTATAAAGAATATACTTACAGCCAGGCATGGTAGAACATGCCTGTAATCTCAGTGACTTGGGCCTGAAGCAGGAATATTACAAATTTAAGGACAGCAACAGCAAATTAGCAAGACCCTGTCTCAAAATAAAACAATAAAAAAGGGTTGGAGATGTAGCTCAGAGGTAGAGTGCCCCTAGGATAAATCTTCAGTACTGAGAAAGAAGGAGGAGAAGAAGGAAAAAGAGAAGGAAGTGGAGGAGGAAGAGGAGAAGGAGAAGAATATATTCATCAGCAGTTTTACTTCTCTTAAGAACAGAAAAAGGGCTGGGTATGGTTGTGCATGCCTGTAGTCCCAGCTACTTGGGAGGCTGAGGCAGGAGGATAACAAATTCGAGGTCTGCCTCAGCAACTTAACAAGTTAACCTTTAACCCAGCAACTTAGCAACTTAACCCTATCTCTCTCTCTCTCTCTCTCTCTCTCTCTATATATATATATATATATATATATATATATATATATATATATATATATAACAGTGATGGAGCATGCTTGGGTGCAATTCCCAGTATTGAAATATAAAGAAACTGAAAAAGGAGTTCCAAGAAGGAAGAAAAGCTAATATTTATTGATCATGATACAAACCTGACATTTTATCTTCTTTATCCCTTTTAATACTCCCAGTAGTCCTAAGGCATACCATATTTTTGCAGTTGAAGAAATTGAAGGTCAAAGGATTTGGCCTAACTCAAAGGAATTATCAATGGCAGATGAGGCATGCAAATACAGTCTATTTTAACTACATGGTCCTTTAATGTCGGCTACTATTTGGATCTAGCATTTCCTCCAAAGGCCTGGAAGTTTAAATCCTTGGTCCTTAGCTTGGGACTGTTGGAAGACTGTGGAACTTTGAAGAGGAAGGTCTTAGTGAGAGATATTTAAGTCACTGGAGCATGCCTCAGAGGGGATAATGGAGCCCTGACCCCTTCTCCTTTCCTTCTTTCATTTTCAGGCTATGAAGTGAGCAATTTTGCTCTGCCACTTGTTCCCACCATGACATACTGTCCCAGGCTCAATGCAACAGCACAAACCACTCATAAACTAAAACCTCTAAAACTGTCAGCCAGAATCAACCTTTCCTCTATATAAGTTGATTGTCTCACATATTTGCTATGATTACAGAAAGCTGACTCACACAATTTCTAATACTCCATTCTGGGAAAGTGATAGCAATTATAAAATTTGACCCATCTAAGCCTCCATGATCATTTAGCCCTTACATTGGAACACACCTGTTAGTTTTCCAAACTTTAATCTGCCCAGAATCAATGCACAGCCTTGACCTGGGTCAAAGTAAATGCTAACTGGAAAGGGTGTTGTATAGTCTGGTTTCTAATCCAAACAGCTGAAGAGTAGGGAATGTGCTTGCTTACTGAACCATAAATCATCCAACTGCACAGCAGTTAGCTTTTAATGTGGAAGGAGGACATTTCTTTCATGTTGGTGAAGAAAAACTTTTTAAAGTTAAATGAATATGTCAAAATTCCACCCTCATTTCTGAGGTTAATAAGACCATATCCCAACATTAAAAAAAAAATACGAAGAACTGGGGAGGTGGCTCAGCGATGGAGCCTGCCTGGGTGCAATTCTCAGTACTGAAAAAGAAGGAAACTAAAAAGAGAGTTCCAAGAAGAAAGAAAAGCTAATATTTATTGATTGTGCCACAAACTTGGCATTTTATCTTCTTTATCCCTTTTAATACTCTCAGTAGTCCTAAGGCATACCACATTTTTGCAGTATGAAGTTACCTTTAATCCATTCGGACAGTTTTGACTTGAAGTAGTAACTTTCCAACATCCTTTTTTATTCCCCACCCCCAACACTTGATATTTTTTAGAAGATGGAGTTGGTGGCTCTCCAGGGAAAGCATTATCTCCTTTTTCAAGTACTTTGTAAAATTTCCTCTTTTAATTGGGCAGTGGAATATTTTTCTCAATTTCTACAGTAAGAAAAAAATCAAATTTTTATTTTCAATTAGTTTAATTCTTTACTAATTATTCCCATTACTTGAGTTATATTTAGTCAGAATTATGAAGCATTGGGGGGGAAAAGAAGTTTAAAAATATTCTATTCTACTTTATTGAATAGGTGAAAAAACAGGAAAGATAGATATTTTGCCCAACATTGCATAGTTAATAAGTGCTCCTCCTTCAACTGTTGTATTGAGAACAATTTTGAAGTTATTAGTAGACATTGCTGAGCAGGGTGTCATGGCTTATTAGAATATCTGCCATGAGTGTGACACATTCATGTGATAAGTATATGCTACACCTCCTCACTGTACCTTGATGTCTCCCAAAGCAGTACTTCCACACTTTAAGGCACACATATTACAAAACGAATGGTGTGCTTCAGTAGGTCTGAGGTGAGCCTTAGTATCTGTCATAAGTCCCAGACCAGTAGTCTGTAAACTGCAGCTTGCAGACCAAATCCTACCCACCACCTGTTGTTGCTAATAATGTTTTCTTGGAATACAGTCCACACCCATTTGTTTACATATGGTCTGTGGCTGCTTTCAAGCTATAATGGCAGAGTAGTCGCTGCTAACACTGTATGTCCTGCAAAGAAAATCTAAAGCACTTACTGTCTAGCTGTTTGTGGAATGTGGGGGGCCAATCTCTGGTCACAGAACCTCAGTTGTCAAACTTGGTTGTGTATTGCAATTGCCTGAGTAGCTTTTAAAATTCCAGATGCCCAAGCCAGATTGCACATTCCAAAGCAGTTATTTCAGAATCTCAGGATGTAGAGCCATCATTTTTTAAAGATTTGTACAATCCTGAAAACTGTTATTCTAGGGTAATAATTCTCAAATATTGGTGAGCAGTAGAATCACAATCCCTCACTTAAAAATATAGAATCCAGGTCTGCATTTTCAGAGTGAGATCTTATAGGACTTGGGGGAGGCGCAGGAATCTGCACTGACACACCGGGTTCCTGGTACAGAGATCCCAAGACCTCCCTTCAGGAGTAATATGGCAAACTCTTTCTAATTTCATGGAAAATTGATTTCTTGAAAGTTTTACATCAACTCAGGTATTTACAGATTTATAGTTCACAAGAATGAGTTCTTACTACAAAGTACAGCTAGTACCAGCAGCTTGACTCTTGACCAAGAAAATGATCCTGCACATACACCAAAAAAGGCTCACTCATATCCTGATTTCATCTAGCCTCTGAGTGTTGTTACTACTATAAATTAGACAAGAAAAAGACAACAAGTTTTCCAGAGCAATTTATAGTCTCTATGATTGTTTTTAAAGGTTTGCTTTTATAAGCATGGAAAGCCAGAATGAATAACTAGTACCAAATAATTTAAAATTCCTGGAAAGATTTTTATTTCTCTGACTATTCTTAGGGTTGCTTTAAAGATTAGTAGATATATAGTTCACTTTCACTTAATTGTAATATTTTAAAGCTAATAATGATCTAACTTCCGTGGTACCAGTATAAATGTACACCAAACCCACGGTTTTTCCAGGGAACCTGGTCACTCTACCATCTGCCTGCTGGCAGGAACCTGCAATCAGGTGTTCCTGCATTACTTCACTTTTTACCTTTGC
The DNA here is from genome assembly GCF_021218885.2 of Marmota monax. NCBI lineage: Eukaryota > Metazoa > Chordata > Mammalia > Rodentia > Sciuridae > Marmota > Marmota monax. The sequence goes on from NW_026695227.1 coordinate 3,870,425, forward strand.
AGGTTGTGTGTGGCAGTGGCTTTCAAGTGAAAGATGCCTCCTTGTTTTTTTTTTTTTTTTTTTTCCCCTTGGGGGGGGGGGCGGGGAGAGTGCATTGCCAGGACAGATGAGATTAAAGCAGTAGACAAGATCATCGTTAAGCCTGGATTTCAGGTCCACTGGGATGCAAGAGTGTAGTTTCATGCAAGTCTTCTTCAGTATAATTGAATAATCGCCATCTCATCACTTATTTATCTTTTATCTATATTTATGTCTGGTAGAGGCTTGTTAGGATCCAGTTAAGTCATTTGGCTACATGGATTACAATCCTAGCTTTCCACTAGATAAAAAAAAAATGTATTTTGGGAAAGAACGGAAAAATCCTCTTTTATAAGGGAAGATGCTAAGTGTTAAATAGAGAAGCTGGAAGGAAATAGGTCAGTTTACCACAAATGTGCTGGTGAAGAAGCCATTCTAAAGAAAGGTGCTATTTCCCTATCAAAGTGTCAAAATCCAGAAAATCAACAGATGTCATTTCCGATTTGGCCACAAGATGGCAGGATTTCAGCACACTCTTGCAGAGAGCACAGTAATGGCCTCTCCCTATCAGGGTTAATGGACTGCAGTAATTTAAGCCTGACTCTCTTCTCTCAAGAGATTTCATGCTCTCATAAATGAAATACAAATATGGTTCAAGGACTTATGTTTTATAGTTTTAAAAATATCAAGAGTCAGCCATTCCCAAAATATAGTGGGTATCCACAAACTGAAAGCTACGGAAAATTTTCTAGTTTTATTTATTAAAGGATGGTGGGTCTGCCTCATTGGATGAGGTCTGGGATTCCACCTGGAGGCTGTTCTCCTTGGCTAAGTCTTTCTAAGAAGGGGCATGTTATGAAGCTACTACAGATGCACAGCTTTTGGGACTCCTACAGGACGATGTGGTGGAAAAGGGAGGCAAATTTTGCCAGTATAAATAAAGAAAAAGGTTGTGGGAATAAGTATTTTCACCTGGAGAGAAAGAAAGATGAATGAAGACATTCCCAGTAGAGTACAGTTTATAAGAAAACCACAGACAGAGATACAGCTCTACCACATGCGTGCATTCCTTCATTTTTCCATCCCACATTTATAGAGCACTTGTGACTTACGGGATAGCATGGCTCCTAGGCACAGGGAGGTGAGCAAAGCAAATAGCTATTAGAATATATCTAGAGATGACTGAGAAAAAGATGCTCACTGCACGATAATGACAGCAAAACAAAGCAAAGGTGCAGAACAATTGGGGAAGACAATAACCAAATTATAAAGCATGTGAAGAGTGAAGAGGGCAGTAGGGGAGGATTAACAAGGAGGGAAAAAAGGCAGTGAGATCACATGGAGAGTTGGAAATGGAGTCATCCTGGGGAGGTCAGCGTTTAACATCTGTAAGGGGGTTGGGACTCAATGTCTGAGGAGCACCAGGACTGGGGGGAAAATAACAAACAAAACAAAACAAAACAAAACAAACGAACAAACAAAAAACCACTAGTTTTCAACATTGATTTCAGGACTGGCTAGTTGTGTGACCTTGAGCAGTTAAACAGAACTTTTTCTTCAGTTTCTTCATCTGTAAAACTGAGCCTGCAATAACTAACCTAATGAATTAATAAGAATATCAAAAGTGAAAACATAAGTGTGCCTGGAATACAATCATTCATTACATAATATCAGTTGCTTTACTTCCCCTGTCATGGTTTTTACAATAGTTACAAAAAATTATAGGGAGACCTGGAGACCACCCTGCCAAGCACCCAAACCAAATACACTTTCACCCCACTAGGTGCAACAGCAACGCCCTGGTTTGAATATCCTGCAAAACAAAGGCTGTGCCCCACCTCACCAAGGAGGCAAGCTCCTCATGGTGTGGAGAGAGAAGGAAGTGTATTTAAACTGTGAATCCTTTTTACACAACGTATTCTCGTGGCCCCTGTTATCATTTGTAACCATAAGATAGTCCAAGATGTGATCTGCCAGCACTTGGCTGATGTGCATGCATGCGCGTGTGGGCATGTATGTATGTGTTTTGAGAGAGCATGTGTCCCTCACATGTGCATGTCCCCATGTAACTTAGATGCTGCTTGACTCCAGTGAAGACCCCATCTTTTTCCCTTTACATCCAGGAAGTTGAATGGACACTTTTCTACACTCTACACAAAGGAAATTACTTCACAAAGCATCAGGAAGCTATGTGGCATCTGCTGAAGGGTTTTTCACCTGAGGCATTTCTTTTCTCTTTGAAGTCTTCTTCCTCCATCACCACCACCAACAACAACAGAGGACTGGAGGTCCACTTCTCTTTGACCTTCCCTAACACTAAACTGGCCCCGAGCCTGCTCACTCTCCCTCCTGCATACTGATCCTCTCTGCTCCCTCACTGTGAAGTTGACCCTAAGGCAGACAAACTTTTCTAATGCACAAGTCTTTTCAAAGCTTCTTTTCAACAAAGATGGTCCCTTCCCACAAAATAATGACTGTATCTGTGAATCATAAGAATTAATGATTTTTCTCCACATCATAGAGGCTATATGCATCTAGCCATCATATACAGTATAGACATAATTTTACACATCAACACTTTCACGTAAAATGGGATTGTGTAATCATACATCATGTTGTGATTTTCAGTTGCCTCTCAATTGTATGTCTTTTCTTTCCAAGTCATTAAAAATAAATCAGACTCATTCTTTTTAATTGCTACATAAAATAAGTATTTTAATGTGAGACAAGGTGTATTTCTTCATGCTGTGAATTTTTTATTGGCAAGGTAGAACATCATAATCAGGGATTTGGTGAGAATTCACCCACTGTGATACTGGAGGCCTTTCAGTTTCATAGAACAGGAATGCTACATAAATAATAGAAATTACATTAGCTATACAAATAACACTAATGAAGTTGATAATACTTCATCAGCATTTTTCTGTGTGCCAGGAACTATTTCTACTCATTTATATGCAGGAACTCATTTAATCCTCATACCAATCCTGTAAACTAGGTACTATTATTATTCTCATTCCGAGGCATAGGAATCTGAGTAAATTGCTCAAGATAATGCAGTGGATAAGTGACATTTCCAAAATGCAATGTGTCTGGCTTTTGAGGCTGTGTTGCTTATCACTAAGCCATATATCATCTCTAACAGGAAATACTTTATACAGGTTTGATTGCCAAGGACCTTAACTGGCTGTCACTGACCGAATGTAACAAACACTCTCTCTGCAAGGCGAGGTCCACAGAGCAAGCCATGGCTTTGAGGGAAAAGCAGAGGGTGGCGAGGGGGTGGGGCTGGGGGTGGGGGCAAAGCTGAGAGAGGGAGACCGAAATAATGAAAAGGAATTCTGCCAGGCACCTGGCCCAGCTGAGAGAGCCTCTGAGGTGAGCATGCCAAACCTTTATAGCTCCAAGCCCAGATCCCAGAATAGCTGGACAGAGGCATGCTGCCAGAGAGTCACTTACTACAGCCAGAGCTGGGAGCACTTAATCAGATGCATCCGGTTTGTATTCACAAGATATTAGGCGGAAATACGTGGTCAACTGCGATGAATTGGCATGCCCTGAAGTGGACCAGCCATTGCCGGAAACCAATTCTCTTGCAAGTTGAAATCTAATCTTCCTCTCCTCTGAGTGTCTGTTCTACATCTAATTGATGCTGTGTATTTTATCTCCAAGTAAGACACTTACTACTGAAGAAGAAATACTTCTTTCTTATGATGATCAATGGAAACAAAGTGGCAGGACCACATCTGTGGGATACTTACTAGAGGTCCCAGAGAGGCCAGGCCCTACCTACTGCAGATGACTACCCTGCTCATGCCATCTGATACGTCGGGCCCAGGGAGGCTGGCACAGGCAATGTGACACCTGTATGGACAGGGTCAAGATGACCCTGAGAATTGATGAGCCTCCTTTTCTGCCAGGAGTTACCACAAATAATGTCCTGTCATGATTGTTCGTTGGCTTCAAGAACTTCCCGGTTTTTAGCCTCTCAACCATCTCAGTGGACTTGGGGTTGTTTCCTTTTAAGTATCCTTTTTTTTTTCTTAGGCAAATGTAGCAGATGCTCTTGGTGTTCTGTTCCGATTCCCTTGACTGGGCCAGTGCTCCCACCCACCAGCTGCTGTGATGTGGTTTTCTCCCCAGAGGATTGCCACCTCACCAGGAGATGCCACGGAAATTATGCTACTCACTATGACCAATGACAGATTGAGCAAGGATATAGTAGCTCAGTCTCCTTAGCACTGGGCAGGGCAATGTTTTTACTGCTTTTACAAACTAGAAGTTCCTCTGGGGCCAGTCTGAAGCTAAGATTTTCCTAAAACAAGAAATTTTCTAGTTTCTTCTTCATCCTATCCTGCTTCCCTTCTTCCTCTACTGGTTTTTCCAAAAAGTATCCTCTCAAAAACTCTGCCTTGGACTTTGCTTCTCAGAAACCTGGCTAAAATAGCATGTGAGACCTTTGTCAAAAAAGGTCTTATGGTAAACACATGGCATCAAAAATGATGTAATACGATATTTCTTAAATCTTGGCTATTCCTAAACTGCCTACATTACTTTGCTATATTTGCATATTATTTATACAATTATTTACCTAATGGTTGTTTAAAAATAGTTTTCAAACTAATTTAAAAAAATTTTTTAAAAACTAGCCTTGGCCCAAAAAAACACTTCTGAAGTCATGAGTTTAAGGGCCTAATTAGGTTTTTTAATCCACAGTAGAATAAATGTGTGTGATCATATATGGGTATGCATCTACACACAACTTAAAACCATTCCATCTACTACTATGCATCATGTGGAAACGGACCACAGCTTTTAGAAGATTATAACATGGAATGTCTGATTTTGAAAATCTGTTTTTATCACTTTATAGTTCCATTAAAAAGCCTTGCTCATTTGGGATGTGGAATCAATTCTTGCTAATGTTTCAAAATTCAACAAATACTTTTTTTATTTCCTCCAAGTCCCCGATCTTCTCAAAAGTTTTCTAAACGCATGCTCATAACACAGAGTTAAAAAAAAGTGTCATTAAAAAAAAAAAAAAAGCTCAAAATCCTTTAGCATCTGCATTTTTGTCTTTGGTGTTTAGATTTTTTGGGGATCATCTGCCAACCTGCTTCTGACACATAGAAACATTTTGCTTGATACTTATTGAAGGTTAGGTGTAAGGAAAACAGTGTTTTTAGAAACATGAAACTGTCATTGCTAGAACAACTACCATGAAGCTCAAAGGCTCTTTTCAGAGGAGGGAGAAGCACTGGTGAGTGCCTGAGCAGCAATGGAAAGTCTAGCAGCTGCAGCAATAAAGTTAGAATGTATCCACAGAGTCAGGACCCTCATGGATGGAGGTTGAGGTCCCAGATAAAAATCTTTGAAGAGAGATGTGAAGTTGGACCACTCTGTTCCAGGCATGAGGGGACTAAAACATACAGATAACAGACAGTGAGGAGTTGGGGCCTTCATTTTGGCTGATGTGTTCCATCCTGAATCCACTGACTTCAGGTTTTTTAGTAGCTCCTGTGAAGAAACAAAGAGTATTTTGGAAAGCAGTATGGAGATTCCTCAAAAGAGTAGGGATAGAAGCACCATATGACCCAGCTATCCCAATCCAAAAGAAGTAAAATCAGCATATTACAGTAATATATGCATACCAATGTTTATAGCAGTGAAATTCACAATATCCAAGTTATGTAACCAGCTTAGTCACCTGTCAACAGATGAATGGATACAGAAAACGTGGTGTCTATACACATGGAGTCTGATTAGCCATAAAGAAGAATGAAATTATGTGATTTGTAGGAAAATGGATGGGACTTGAGAACATTATGGTAAGTGAAATTAGTCTGACTCAGAAAGTCAAGGGTCAAATGATCTCTCTCATATGTTGAGGCTAAAGAGAAACAAGGGAATAAAAAGTGGAGATTTCATGAAAATAGACAGGAGAACAGTGGAGTCAAGTCAGACATTCCAAGGGGAGACAACCCAGGAGGAGGGAAGGAGGAAGGGTGGGAAAGAGGAAGAACTGAACAAAATTGACCAAATTACACTATGTACACTTTTGAATAGATCACAATGAATTTCACTTCCAATCATAACTCTAATGTACCAATTTAAAAATAATAAATAAATAGAAGGAAGACCAATAGAATAGAGGGAAAAGATCAGGGGAAGGGAGGAGAGGAGGGGAAAAAAAAGGATCACTGGGAATTGAAATGGAGCAAAATAAGTTCTATGCATTTATGGATATGTCACAATGAACTCCACTATAATGCACTCATAAAAAACAATTTTTGACAGCAGGGATTGAACCCAGGGGTGCTTAACCACTGAACCATATCTCTGGCCCTTATTTTATTTTATTTTGAGACAGGGTCTCGCTAAGTTGCTGAGGTTGGCTTTGGACTTGTGATCCTCCTGCCTCAGCCTTCTGAGTCACTTGGATTACAGACATGTGCCAGCAATAAAGACATTTTTAAAAAGAAAAATAAATTAGAATACAAAAGTGAATTAAGCCTAAAATAAATATAAGACAGAAAGAAAAAATAGAAACAAGGAGTATATCAACATGGAAGGTGAGAAGCCAGTTGTCAATGAAGCAGTTTAGGGTCAGGATTTTGCATCTCATCTCCAGCATGATGGTCTTTCTGACTTATTCTCTCATTGCACTCTTTTTGGAATAATCCAGCATTGAAGAGATACAAGCCTAAGGACCACTGCATCTTGGAATGCCAACATTATACCTTTGCCAAAATACAATTAGAAACTTCCAGGACAAGTTTATAATTAGACACTCAGAAAAAAGTAACACCTGTTAGGAAAATGAGGGCAAGCTTGGCAAGAGACCTCCGACTTAATCAAGCTGTAAAATCCTTTCCAAAACCACAACTTCTTTTTAAAATGTTTTTGATTTTTTTTCCCATTTGTTCATACTTTATTGAATGACAAGTTCTGTTGACAGCAAAACTCCAACTCAATTTTATATTTATATAATATATATATATATATATATATATACACACATATATATATAATACATATATGTAATACAGATATAATGATTAATACTTTTAGCTCATATATAGTTTTATGCTTAGATTTTTAGGAAAATTGCATACTGTGTTCCATATGACTGTACTGATTTACATTCCCATCAACAGTGTATAAGAGTTCCCCTTTCTCCACATTGTCTCTACCATTTGTCAATTTCTGTCTTTTTACCTGAGCTTCAATGTTTGCTACACCATTATTGACTATAGCCAGGATATGAAATCAACCTAAGTTTCCATAAATGGATGAATGGATTTTTTAAAAAAGGCTGCATTATATAAATACAATGGAATACTATACAGACATACAAAGGATGACATTTTGTCATTTGCAACAACATGGAGACCAGAGGACAGGATTTAATAGGATTTAATGTTGTTTTCCTTTTTGGGTTTTAGACTCACTTGAAAACTGTTTTCTCTTTCTTCTTGCCTTTTTCCCCTTTTGGAATTGGAATATCTGTCTAATGTCTGTCTTACCATTTCATTTTGGAAGTAGTTATTTGTTTTGCTTTCACAAACTCATAGTTGTAAGTAAATCTGCTTAGCATAAAGTGTGCTTTGAGTTTCACTCTATGTCTGATTCACAGGAGACTCTAAAATTTGGACCCTCCGGTTGGTGCTAGAATAAGTAAAGAATTAGGGCTATCGGAATGGAATGAATGTATTTTGCATGTGACAAGGACATAAAGTGTTGGGGTCTAGGGAGGAATGCTTTGGTTTGAATGTGCCCCCTCAAAAACTGTGCCCCTCAAAAGATGTTAGAAACAACTCCAAAGCAACCATGATGGGAGATGGAGACTAATGAGGGGCCCTGAGGCCGAGAGGACTCTGCACTCAAGAATGGATTGAAGCTGCTATTGCAGAAATGGGACCATCATCATGGAGTGGGTTTCCTATAAAGAGAGGAGCTTGGCCCTCTTCCTCCCTCTCTCTCTCTCTCTCTCTCTCTCTCTCTCTCTCTCTCTCTCTTCCACTCTTGTCCTTTCCCATTTTCCCATGAGTTAACACAGGAAGAAGGAGCCCATCACCAGTGTCACCTTTGTCTTGGACTTCCCAGCTTCCAGAATTGTGAAGAGATAAATTTCTATTTTTTATAAATTGTCTAATATTCTGTTACCACAGCCTAAAACAGACTAACACTACAGGGATTCCACTAACCATCCTACAGTGCACAGGACAGGTCCCCAGACAAACAAGGATCTGCCCCCATAAAATCAACAGGACTTCTCTTGACAAATCCTGATTGCAAACAATAATTAGAGGAAATTTTATAACACTAAACACCTATATTAGATAAGAAAAAAGGCATCTTAAATAAATGAATTCAACTTCTGCTTTAAAAAAGTAAAAGAGTAAATTAAACCCAAACTAAGAAAAAGAAAAGAAAAATTAAAAATCTAAGCAGAAATATATTTAAAATTTTTGAAAGATATATAAAATCATTGAAATCAAGAGTTAGTTTGCTCTGAAGATCAATAATAATATTTATAAACCTCCAGCCAAACTGATCAGGAAAAATTTAGGGAAAACACAAAATTATCATATCAGAAATGAAAGAGGAATTAAGAAGATAGTAAGTTCCTTAAAAAAAAATAATACTCTGGATAGATGTATATTTATAATGAAAATTAAAATTATAATTAAAAGACTTCCACTCAGAAAGCTGAAGTTCTCTATGGATTCATTTGTGATTCATGCAAACATTTACAAAAGATATAACACCAATTTTACACAAACTCTTCCAAGAATATTAAGGAAATGGGAGTACATGCCAAATTCTTCTCTGAGACTGACATTACTCTGATACCATAACTAGACAAAGGCACTAAAAGAAAATGAACTTCACTATAATATTCCTTATGAACATCAGTGCAAAAAAATCTTAAAATTATTTTTTTAAACCCTTGACAGTGTTTATGTACTGAAGACTCAATCTTGCTAAGATGTCAATCTTCTCCCAAGTTGATTTACAAATCCAACAGTCTTAATCAAATTCAAGCAGTCTTTTTTATGGAAATTTATAAGCTGATTCTCAAATTCATATGGAAATGGAAGGGACTTGGAATAGCAATATAACTTTAAAAAGGCAGAACAAAAGTCAGGAAATAATATTACCTGACTTCAGAACTTACAAGTTCCCAGTAATCAAGACATTGTCTTATTGTCATCAGGATAGATAAATAGATTTCTGGGGCCACTAGAAAGTTTAGAAATTGATCAATGCATATATGAACAGCTTATTTTTCTTAAAAGTACAAAGGCAATTCATTGAAAAAAGGTGGGCTTTTTCAAAATGATACTGGAAAAAGAATGGATACTCATATCTTTTTAAGTGTTTAATCCACACCTCATACTACATACAAAAACTAATTCAAAATGTTTCACAAATTTAAGTATAAAACCTAAAACTATAAGCCTTCAAGAACAAATGCTGGAAACATCTTTTTTTTGATCCAAAGTAAAGCAAAGATTCCATAAATACAACATCAAAAACATGATCCACAAGGAAAAAAATGTTTTGAACTACATTAAAATAAAAACTTTCTGTTCCTTGAAAGGCACTATTAAGAGAATAAAAAATGAAGCAGATATTGGGAGAGAATATATGCAAGTTTTAAATGTGTCAAAGAACTTTATCTGAAATGGAAAGAACTCTCAGAACAAATAATAATAAAAATAAAAACAAAAATATGGGCAAAAGGTTTGAACAGACACTTCACAAAATAAAATAAATGGATAGCAACTAAATATGTGGAAAGATATTTTCAACTAGTTTTAAAGATAATGTTAATTAAAGAGATAGCAAAATTAATATTAAGGACAATGACCATACCAAGTGTTGGCAAGGATATGGAAGAACTGGAACTATCATACACTGCTGGTAAGAATCTAAAATGTTAACCATTTAGAAAACCAGTTTGCAGTTTCTTAAAAATCAAACATACACACCTCCATATGACACAGTCATTCCACTCCTAGTACTTACCCAAGATGAATGAAAGCAAGTTTCCACTCAAAGGCTTGTATATCAATAATTACCTCAGTCTTATTTGTGTGATTCACCACATGGAATCAACTCAAATGTCTATCAATAATCAATAGATGAAGGGATACACAAATTATAGCAGATCTACATGTGGAATTCTATTTAGCAATTAAATGTTATAGGTGCGGAGGTAATAGGAATTGAATCCAGGTCCTTGCACATGCTAAGCGTATGTTCTATCACAAAGCTACAGCCTCCCTCCCAGCTATGAATTATTGATAATGCAACATCATGTATGAATGCTAAATAACTATTCAAAGTGAAAAAAAGTCTACTTTAAAAATGCATGCAGTGTAATCCCATTTATATAAGATTTTTTAAAATGTGGTCATAGTGCCTATGCAAAGAATAGACAATGGTTGCCATGAGATGAGAAGGAAGGGCAGGAGGGGTGGCTTATAAAGGGAACATGGAAACTTTGGTATTGATAGAGGTCTTTAGTATCTTGATTATAGTGATGGTGTCATGGTTACATATATTTGTCAGGAGGTATTACCTTGTTTTTAAAATATGTATACTTTATGTATATTAATTTTATACTTCCATAAAGATGTTAAAATATTTTTTTCAGAGTTAAGTCTAGAACTAGTCTTGTAATTGCTATATAGTAAACATAGTTGTAATATTCCCACCCAAACTCATGTTGAAATTTAATCCCCAATATGAGATACTAAGCGGGTAGAAAGTTAATTTGACCATAGTATTTGGAGGGAGGACCTTTAGGAAGTAATTAAGATTAAAAAGAGGCTTTAGGCTGGGGCCCTAATCTAATGGGACTGTGTCTATCTAAAAGGAAGAGAGATCTGAGCCAAGATGTTCTGTTTTACAATGTGATACCCCACATTGCCTTGGGACACTGCAGAATCCCGGCCAGTAGGAAAGACCTCACCAGGTATGGCTCTTGATCTTGAACTTCCTAGACTTCAGAATTATGAACCAAAAAACCTTCTTTCTTTAAAAGTTATTCAGCCTGGAGTATTCACTTATAGCAATATAAAGTGAACTAAGACATTCTTTACCCTTGAGGGATACATTCTAAGACCCCTCAATGGATGTCTGAATCTGTGGATAGTACCAATGTTAGCCATTTGTCACTATGACCAAAATATCTGACAAGAACATCTTAGAGGAGAAAAGGTTTATTTGGGCTCATTGTTTCAGAAGTTTCACTCCATAGCCACTGATTCCATTGCTCTGGGCCTGAAATGAGGCAGTACATCATGGTACAAGGGAGACGGAAAGATGCTCATCTAATGGCAGCCATAAATCAGAGTGGGGGGGGGTAGGAAGGGGCCAGGGACAGGATATAGTACTGAAAGCTATGGCCCCAGAGACCTACTTCCTCCAAGCATGTCTCACCCACCTATAGTTTCCATCCCCCAGTAGTCCATTCAAATAATGAATTCATCAAATGGGTTAATCCATTGAGGAGATTACAGTCCTCATAGTTTAAACATTTTCTAAAAGGTCCACCTCTGGACATTGTTATATTGGGATCAAGCCTTCAACACATGAGCTTTTGGGGAACCATTCCAGATCTAAACCATACACATCTAAACAGTGCCAACCCCTATGTATACAATGTTTTGTCCTGTACATTTATGCCTCTGTTAAAGTTTGTTTATAAATTAGTTACAGTAATAAGTCAATAATAACAAAATAATATAATAATATAATAAAGTTATATAACTATGGCCTCTCTCTCTCTCTCTCTTTCCCTTTTTCTCTAAAAATGTATCATACTGTTCTCACCCTTCTTATGTGATGATGTGTGATGATACAGTGACCACATAATGAGATGAGGTGAGGTGAATGCCAGAGGCACTGTGGCACAGCATTAGGCTGCGATGTAAGGGGTATTCAAATGTAAACTCTGTGACACCATGACAGTGGATCTGATAACCCATGAGTACTAAGCGACTGACTCTAAGGGTTTCACAGAGCAAATTTGCTGGACAAAGAGATGATTCATATCCAGGATGTGAAGGAACACCAAGGCGAGAGATTTCATCATGCTACTCAGAACAATACACAATTTAAAATTTATGAACTTTTTATCTCAGTAATTTTTCATGTACTCTTTTTGGATCATGGTTTATGATGGGTAACTGAAGTCATAAAAGGTGAAGCTACATAGCTGGGCACAGTGGCACATGCCTGTAATCCTAGCAGTTAGGGAGGCTGAAATAGGAGGATCATGAGTTCTCAGCAGCTTTGCAACGGCCTAAGCAACTTAGCAAGACCCTGTCTCAAAAAAAAAAAAAAAAAAAAAAAAAAAAAAAACCTTCGGAGGGCATGGGATGTGGCTTAGTAATGAAGCAGTCCTGAGTTCAATTGTTGCTACCAAAAAAAAAAAAAAAAAAGTGAACGAACAGATAAGAAGGGCTACTGTTATCACAGAAAGTTAAAGATTTTTAATATTAATGATGTTTGATTCTTACTAAAAATTGCTTGTCATTTGTCTTCACTGAGCACTAAATACTAACATTTTATTTAGCTCTATCTCATTCTTAAAATGTATAGTATGTTTTTAATAAAGTAGATATTTTATTAGTATAATTATACATTTGTATAGTTCATAAATTGAAAAAATGTTCATACATTAATGTTGTGCTTTTTTAAAATTTGTTGTAGTGCTTTTTTAATTAGTGAAAGTGAGAGCTGTAAAACCTTTAAAAGCTACTAATATAACAATGCAAAGCTACTATATTAAAGTGGATACATGGAACTTGAAAATTATGCAGGTAGATAAATACAGTCTGTAGGCTGAAAGTGGAAAATAGCTTTAATGACTGTAAAAGAAGCCACATTTTTTTTTAGAGTGGAAAGTGAAAGCTTTATTAAAGGACAGCAGAGAAGACTTCTCCCCAGAGGGAGAAGGGGACCCAAGAGGTGCAATCCCAAGAAGCCACATCTTAACATCAACTACAGACCAGGCTGTTTCTTCTTTGGCCCTCCCACAAGTCCATAATCCAAGTTATCCCAGAATTTTCTGTTTGCTCAAACAGGTATCTTTATCTACACAACAAATTCGGTTCCCAGTGTAGTTTATATTACACCCATGTTTCTTCTCCTTCTTGTCTTTTACTGAATTCTCTTTTTTGACTACATGTCACCTCAAAAATGTATTTTTATAATGTATTCAAATCCATTTACGACAGACCTGTTTGTCAGCTCTCTTCCAGTTGCCCTTCCATTTCTTTTCTGTATCCCAGGGGGCTGACTTAACAAGGCTCCTTTACTTTCGGTGTGGTCTGTCAATGGGCCATTCTTAGAAGGAGATTCAAAATTATGAACGTACAATGAATAACATACAAAGTAACAGTAGGTCATGATAACATTGACGGAGTCCCCTTTACCCTGCAGATGCAGATGGACGTGACCGAAGACGAGTTTAAGGCCTACAGCACTGCCATCCTCAATAAATGCTCATCTGTGACAACTCTATGTTTAAAAATGGTGGGAGTCAATTTGGGCTTGAGACATTTGGTTAGTCAGAAGAGGCTGAGAATTCTGAACTTCAGCATCACCAGAACCTGGATTGCCTGTGGAAACACCTTCTCTATCCTTTCTCCCGTAAAGAACCCCTCTCTGCATAGAAATTTTTCAGTGACAACACCTGGTGGTTATCTCACGAGGTGGTGACAGTTCTCCTCAGTACCCAACTCTATCAGCTTTCATTGCCAAAAAAAATTAAAGAAAAGATATAAGTCCTAATCCCGGAGAAGATGACCTACACATAAAAATAGTTTTTAAAAAACCACCAATTTAGGTCGATAGGTATCTAAGAGAAAGGAGACCCCCAAAGAGGTGATATCAAGTTGGACAAAAATTAAGTCTCAACTGGGCTGACCCATTAAGGTGGTTCTCACCCAGGATGTGGGATTTATGGTTGTCTGGGAACAATAATAATGGTCTGTTAGGTTGGAAAATTGATAAATGGATTTACTAAAGACCTATCTTTAGTGAAGCCAAAATGCCCGAACTTCATGGCACACTAAGAGGAAAATATGCAAGATAATCTAGTGGAATGGGTGTGACCTATAGAAAGGGAATAAAAGGAATGAATGTCCTGACCTCTGGAGCCACCAATTGAACAAAGGATACTGCTTTTACCCATTTATTAGTGCAGCACCAGTTTCCTTGAAAACTGCTAAAGAAGCTGCCTACTCTAAAGCCAGAGATTGTAGTGGGTGGAAGGTATGTCTTGGCAAGAGAAATGGGTTCTATTATCTCAATGGGGGAAAAATGGGATCTTGGAGTGGTAGAAGTGGATTAACTTAGTTATTCAGGGTGAATGCATTTGCCATGAACACCTAGAGGGACCAAGGCATAAGCAGATTATTTTGACACTGAGGAAGTTATAGCAATATATTTTCAAGATTGATATACAAACCTTTGAATGGACAATATATTTACCACTGATGTCCCTAGAACCTCAATGAATGCTCAGACTATGAAGCTGCTGCTTTATATAGAGATATGGGGGGAAATATTCTAGGTCTTAGCAAGAGAAGACCTGAATTGCTTCCAAAAGCATTCACAACCTCTTACCAAAATTTCACTCTTCAGCTCACAGTTTATGTTTTTTGAATGAAGTGGAAACCAAGGTTTATTAGGAAAGACCCTGAAATGACTCCAGAGGTATATCCCATAAACCCAGACCCAAGATTTCCCTAAAGAGACTTATAGCTATTAATAGTGCAGCAGGAACAGGAAAATATGCATGGCTTCTAGAAATTAATAGATGTAAACTCTGAACAGATGCCACAACTTGGAGACTCAGAATACCACATTTGTCTATCTGTCAGAATGGGTGTTTTTGAAGGACAAGATCAAATAAAATAGATTAACGTTGGCTAAATCTCCCGAAGTTGGCCCAAAGAGACATAGACCTATTGTGTAGTTATTTCCATAGAATCAGAATCATAAGAAAACATACATAGTTAATGAAAGACAGAAACTCCAAGTTGGTTCCCTCGTTTATTATGTGAAGAACATTATGTTATGAAGATTCAAGTGGAAGTCATTCCAACTAGGCCTCCTCCCAACTTCCTAGCCAAAACAGTAAGCAAAAAGCAATACCACATTCTTAAGTCTATTACAGAGATCAGCGCTACCATCAAAGGCCTGAAAGTTTCTAGAGGATAATTCTTACCTGTTAACTCCTCTGTTTGGTTGGGGAAGCCCAATAGGTTTTAATAGGATAAAAATATATTGTTGCAAACTTAATTCAAATATAATGCAAAACATAGCTCTGCCTTAGAATGCAGTATCCTTGTTAGATAAAATTAGTTCAGTCCATTCTCTTGGTGTGCTGCTATTCTAGATATGGAAATGCCTTTCTTGATTGTAGAGTTTCTACCCTGTAACTATTTGTAGACTTCTAGAAAATCTTATTCACTGTTGTGATATTCCATGAAGCATCTTATTCGCTGAGAAAACTTTAGTATCTAGGAAATGCAGCAAAGGGCTCTACCCATAGTTGGCTGATGTGGCAATGAATCACATCATCCAGAAAAACCAAGCAGTAGAAAGATGTTAAGGACTTGTTATACTATCAACTGGCATGCACGTCCTTAAACGGTGGGATTCTGTTCTGTTCTGTTGGATACTCTATGTCTCAACCAACCAACAGACAATAGATGGAACTGTTGCTACAATATCTATCACAGATGGAGCTGATACATGGCCTCATTCACCTGAATATCCCTTCACCACAATTGATGTGGCTGTTGCCAAGTGGAGTGCCCAACCTGCCAGCCATTCAGATCAATGTTGAGTCCCTCACATGGCACCATTACCCAGGAGATTTGAGTTTGAAACCTTTTGGTAAGGTTGAGTAGGTTAGAATTTCCCCATCCTCTGGGATTGGTTTATTTTGTTCTAGAACAATGTACTATGACTGGTTTGTAACATTGTTTTTTCTTTTTATCATTTTGAGCATATGCTCCATTCTCTGCAGAATGAGAGATTTTTATAAGGCTGAAGCAGGGCAAGAAAGGATGTGTGTGATTCCTTTGGTTGGAAAAGATCACTACATTATTGTAGATCAACCTGGAAATGGATCCATTTCAGGTGTGTAGTTTCATACCATGTCCTGTGCATTCTCATTGCCTGGCTTCCTAGCAGTAATAGTTCAGGTTCATTGAGCATATATGTATGGTAGCTATAGCAGTAACCCTAGAAGAGCAGTGGGAAGAAACATTTTAAGAAAAAGTCTAGATAATAAAGATCTACATTTAAGACCATTCTTGGAATTAGGTAAGGTTATGGTGACTGTTATTACTCAATTCAAATGACACAGAACCAGAAAAAGATATTTAATGCAGTGTTCAACTCTAGAATAATGAGCACCCGTGAGAGTCTAAAAGTTCTTCCAGTAAAGAGACCGGTAAAATTGTAAGTAGAGGATTTTATCTTCAATTTTTTATTAATATGAACATTCTCTCAAATTAGAAGTGAATGGATAATTATGAATGTAATGCATTCCACTATTGTCATGTATGTAAGAAATAAATTAAAAAATTAAAAGAAGTTTTAAAGTGTACCATATACAATTATAAGCAGACTATTTTTTGTCCTTTTTGATGAAAAATAAGCAAATGTAATTTCCATATATTTCATGACCAAGATAAAACTATACACATAAAGTAAAAATGCATGAAAATTAAAGATTTATATATTCCAAATATTAATAATAAAATGTACATTTTGATCCACCAGCTAGAGGAAAAGTGAGTAAAATTTAATTCAATTGAAAATTATATTACAGTTTCATTTTCAAAGAGGCAATGAGACTATGCATCAAAAACCAAAGAAAAAAATTGTAAAAACAATATGGCAAGTAAAAATGTAGCCTGGAATTTTATGATGTTTGTGATGTTTGTTAACTTTTAAAACTTCATGATTCATTGTGATTGTTCTGTCATTCTGAATAGGTATTTTCTTTCTCACTTAATTTTGTATTTTTAGTTTCATATTATTTGTATTTAAAAAGAGCCCTCAAGTTGTATAACCTTTAAGGCCCTAGAACAACCTCTGCCTCTGAAGTTGCTTAATGTCTCTTGACTTGATCATTTCTTTCTTACCAACACATGGTGCTGGAATGTCGATATATGAGGGACTGAGGATGGCTACTCTGTTTTGCTCTATTGTTAAGGTCACTCAGCAATTTGATGTTAGTTACATTCCAGAAAATACACTCCAAGTTTTACAGACCCACAATATCCTCAAATACAGGTGTACAATACATAACAAATAAAGCTGAGTTCATTTCAATATTCTGTCTAGACAACTACAAAAGGAGGTTTAGGGATTTTATAAAGCTTATTTATTTTTTTATTTCCTTTAAAGATAAACCTTGTCTACATTTCACTTGTTTCCAATATGCAAATATGCTTTCCGTCTTCAGCACCGATTCTCTGGAATATTTAATTATTTAGAAATATTCCACATAAAACATGGAGATGCCAAAGTTTTTTAAATGATCACTGATGTCATTTGAGAGTAGATATAAATGTTAATGCTTTCTCTTTGTGATGATATTAATTGTTCTCAGATTTAGAATGTCAGAAAGAACTAGTGACAAAAAATGCCCTAAAGTAAAACTGTGTTTACTGAAATCAGAAACATGAAATAAGTTTTATTCTTGTGTGCAATGGAATCAAATCATGTATGGATTTAGGGATGTGCATGTGTGTGTAAGAGAGAGAGACAGACAGACAGGGAGGGAGGGAGAGAGAGAGAAAAAAAAAAAAAACAAACAACATGTTTCTTGTTTTCCTGTCATCCTTATCTCTGCTTAACCATGATAGGTTAATGGAGACATCTTACCGGTTCCATTATTTCAATATAGATGTCACTAACTTCTCTCAGACATATTATAATTGGTGTTAGTTTCTAATGAAATTCATAATCCTGAGGGAAAGTTAAACTCATTGAAGGATCTTCCTAGCTCACTGCAGAATACTAAGCAGCGCAAGTGTCTAATACTGACATAATTAGTAAGACTGCATGAGGAAAAATTCATTCCAAAGGATTGACAAAGAATTAAGTCTATTAGGTATTATACAGAATAACATTTTCTAACCTATCACTAATCTAATATAATATCCTATAATAATAATGATTTTTAAAGAAAATATGGATTGAGAATAGCTTATTTGAAACTCAAAAGTTCACAGTCATCCTTATAATGGTATCTTGTCATAGCAGCCAAAGTGGAATTTTGCCAACCAAGATGCTGGCAATATTCTTAGTAAGATGAAACTAGTTTGAGGGACTTTTGCAGCTATTCATCCTAATAATATCATATTATGTTAATCTTTTTATTCTATTTCAAATGCATTCATCGTATTTCCAATTAAATCACCAATATTTCCATAGTAAACAATTCATTCATCCATTTAAAAATTAATCTATTATATTCCAAATCTTTTTAATTGTTGAGCTTCCTATTTTGTGTAAATTTTCTCTAAGGAGCTGATCAAATATTCTCAGTGTACATTTTCCACATTGTAAAAGTATGTAGCATAAAAAAATGTAAAATCATCCTTTCTGTACCTACTCTGAATTATCCTGCCTTTTTCAGAAAGTCATACCTTTAGCAATGTTTTCTTTCCACATCTACAGATGTGTATTTTTGTACATTAGTAAGATCAGAGATCTTAATAAAATTTTTACATTTTTATATTAAGGAGAATAAACTTGTAGAACAGCATATACAGTACAATTCTATCGTGTACAAAAAATTATATATGTATATATAGACACACATACACAACAAATACATACATACACATAGATAGGAAAAATTACTAAGAGGGTAGTATAATATAAAAATAAATAGTTTATAAGAATATTTTATACTTTAAGAAATATTAGAAATATTAAAGTTAATGAAATAATAATACATATGCCTAATACATTTCTTAATATTAGCAATTTTCTTCTTACTAAAAAGGTTGAATATCTTATTTTTAAATTTCTTTTGTGAATTTATTTTTAAATCTATTCTCATTTTTTAAAAAGTTGATTTCTTGTTCTGTTTTTTATTTAATTTGAAATCCTGTAAAGGTATATTGCAAATATACCTTTCCTTTGAATTTTTTGTAAAGTATGGGTAAGATACACATAAAAATAATACAACTAAAATTTACATAGGCACCATATTGGTTTTAAAAACTACACACACACACACACACACATATAAATTGAAATCCCCTGTGTGCCCCTCTTCATACCCAATCATTGCCTCTTCTCTATGGAACCACCATTCTGAATTTCATGTTTATCATCCACTTGACTATACTCATAGTTTTACAAATATTTTCATATTCTTAAAACAAAACTCTAGTTTTTCTTATTTTGTCTACATATGTGACAATACTAATGCACTTTTCAGCCACATGAAATTTATGTTCAAAGTGTTATTACTTAGATTTGGTAATGTTGTTGCTGTAATTCATTTATTTTCATTGCAGTACAGCAAAATTAATTTTTGGCATGAATGTACACAATTATACTATGGCTTATTTATCTGTGATGCAGTTAGAGATCAATTGGTTTGTTACCAGGTTTTAGTTGTTACCAACAGGGCTGTAATAAACATTTTTTACTGTGTTAAAGAATATTTGTGTCAAATTTTTTTCCTAGGGAAGCAGTTGTCAAACTTTTTGTTCTTAACAGTTCTCATTGATAGAGACTGGGATTGTGGCTCAGTGGCAGAGCACTTGCCTCGCACATATGAGGCAATGAGTTTGATCCTCAGCACCACATAAAAATAAATAAATAAAATGAAGGTATTGTGTCCACCTACAACTAAAAAACATTTTAAAAAATGTTCTCATTGATAAACTTAAGTTTACTAGAGATTTCAAAAATCACTGTCCTATGTAAGTTATAGCTTTCATTATACATTAGAAATTTATTAAAGAATTAAAAGATATTTATTTGAAATTCACTCAAAAATTTAAAAATTACACATTAATGCAAATAACATCCTTTGAGAAAAATAGCTTCATTTTTAAAAAAGAAAAAAGTTAGCAAGAAATGTGGCATTGTTGTATATCCTGCATACCTTTTATATGTTTGGCTTGATAGAAATCACCTGTTTTATTTATTATTGTTGCTTCTGCATATGTTTTGTTGAAATATATTATTTCAGTTGAAATATAAGAAGAAAATCAAGTGTCACACAGACATGTACTTAGAAAAGAGAGAAATATTTAATATCCTTTAGATATAATTATAAAATCTTTTTAAATACTATACCCAAAACCTGACAAGCTAATGTTTTTTTGAAGAGTAAATATAATGTGGAATCTGAAACTATAAAAATGCACTTTCATAGTACATTAAAATTTACTGGTCCATTTTATACTTTCATTAATCTTTGACCCATGAATGATTTCATAATATTGTTCATTTAGAATATATTGGTTCATAGGCACCATCATACAGTATCAAAAATCAAAACTTAGCCGGGAGTGGTGGTACATGCCTGTAATTCCAGTGGCTCAGGAGGCTGAGGCAGGAGGATCACAAGTTAAAACGTCAGCCTCAGCAACTTAATGAGGCCCTGTGCAACTTAGTGAGACCCTGTCTCTAAATTAAAAAAAAAAAATTAAAGGCTGGGGATGTGGTTAGGTGGGTAAGTGCCCCTAGGTTCAATCCCCAGTACAATATATATATATATATATATATATATATATATATATATATATATATATATATAAACTTTAAAATATCAATACTGATCTCACCAGAAAACCTTTAAGTGTTAAAACACTGTCTAGATCACAGTGTCAAATGCAAATTTCACATTTTTATGTGGTGGCAAAACTTGAAAAGCTCATTCTGTTATCCTTTTGTTGTAATTTTAATGGCTATAGGATCTATAGTGATACAGTGTTTCATTCGTAATCTTGGTGATTTTATTTTCCAAGAGTCTGTTTTATGCAAACCTGGCTCTCCAATTCACCTGCCTCTCTGTCTACTCCTGTTTCAATAGTATACTTTCTGAACTCATAGACTCACAATATTTTTTAATATCTGGTAAGTATTTTCTTCTTCTCCCTCTCCTTTTCCTTCCCCTCTCTCTTTTATTCCCTTTCTTTTTTCTTCTGCTTCTGTTTTTGTTTCCCCTCCTCCTTGATCTCTTTTTCTTCCTCCTTCTCCTCCTCCTTCTTTTTATTCCCCTTCCTCTTCTTTACTTCTTCAAATATTTTTTCTTATTCTTAGATGACTGGCCATACACATTTAGAACGAGGTTTTCAAGTTCTACAACAGAAGACAAGGACAGAGATGATCAAAGATAAATAAATATGTATGTTCACAAAAGACTTGTATAATAATATGCAAAGAATCTTTCTTCATGATTAGCCACAAACTGAAAATAACACAAATGTCTATTAACAATAGAATGAATAAATATACTAAAATACATTGGTAAAATGGAATTTACTACTAAGCATTACAGAAGAAGAGGCTGCTGTATCACAAGTACCAATAAGTCAAAGCAATCTTAAGCATAAAGAAAAGCTGGAGTCATCACACTGCTTGATTTCAAAATAAATTACAAAGCTATAGTAATCAAAAAGATATGGAACTACCATAAAAACAGACAAATGACACCAAATACAGAGTCCAGAAATAAATCCATTCATTAACAGTCATTTGATTTCCAACAAAGATGCCAACAACCCACAGTGGGAAACAGTCTCATTAATAAATGGTGATGTGAAAACTGGATACACACAAGCAGAAAATGAAATTAGACCTTATGTCACACCATATAAAAAGCAACTCAAAATGTGTTAAAGACTTAACAGTTAAACCCACCAACTGAAAACATCAGGTAAAGCTCCATGACATTGGCCTGGACAATGACTTTTTTTTGGCCTGTGACACCAAAAATACTGGCAACAATAACAACAACAACAAAAGGCAAATAGTATTATATGAAATGGAAAAGCTTTTACACAGATTAGGAAATAATCAACCAAGTGAAGAGACCTATGAAATGGGAGAATATATTTGCAAAATTTATGTTAAGGGGTTAATATCCAAAATATAAGACACTCAAACAACTCAATACTAAGAAAACCAATAACCTGTTTAAAAAATGAGCAAAAGATCCAAACAGACATTTCTCCAAAGAGGACATACAAATGACCAACAGATACGCAAAGAGCATTAGTAATCATCAGGGAAATGCAAATTAAAATATTAATGAGATAACACTTCATACCTGTCAGAAAGGCTATTATCAAAAGAAGAAAGATAACAAGTGTCTGGCTTGAAAAGATGTAAAGAAAAGGAAACCTCTGTATACTGATGGTGCAAATGTAAATTATTACAGCCATTACAGGAAACAACATGCAGGTTCCTGAAAAATCTTAAAGAACTGTCACATTATTGAGCAATCCCACTCCTGGGTACATAGCCAAAAGAAATAAAATGATTATGTCAAAATTACATCTGAATTTCCAGATTCATTGCAGCAATATTCAAAATTGCAACAGTGTGAAATCAACCAAAAATTCATCAACAGATGAATAGATTAAGAAGGTGTGGTACATATACATAATGGCCATATACGTAATGGCTTACTATTCAGCCTTAAAAACAAAGGAAAGTCTGTCATTTGCAGCATTGTGGATAGACTTCAAGGACATTATGCTAAATGAAAAAAGAAAAAAGCAAGTACAGAAAGAAAAACAGTGCATGATCTTATTTATTTATATGTGAAATCTAAAAAGAGATGATCTCATAGAAGTGGAGTAGAATGGTCAGTGGCTGCAGGTGGGGGTTAAAGTGAGATTGAGGGCATTTTGTTCAGGAGACTCCAGTTAGGAGTGAATTTCAGTTAAGAGTAATAAGCTCAGGAGCTCTATTGTAAAACATGGTGACATTGATTAATAACCATGAAATTATATACTTGAAAATTATAGAGAGTAGACTTAAGTGTTTTGACCACGTACAAAAAGAAATGGTAAGTATATGAAATAATATGTTTTTAGTCCTATTTAGCCATTCCATAAAATATACATATTTCAAGACGGCGTGTTTTCAAATTTTGTTATTAGTAGATAAATTTAGAAAAATCTAATTTACTTCTACATGAATTCCTAAGTTCAAAAATCATAATGAAAATTATTAATTATTTTGATTTAATTATATCAGAATTTTTGAGGTATATCTAAATTAAATTTATGATGTAGAAATATATATTAGAGGATTAAAAGGTAGAATATTAAATATTGCACCCGTGTTTTCAAATAAATTAGTACTTTGTAATATACTCTGTATATTGTACCTAAATCTGGATAGCAATAACTATGCATTATCATTTATTTTCAAAATTTTGTTTCATATTGATTTTATCTTACATATTACAATAAGATTGTTCTTTAAGGTTGTTCTTTCATTTATTTTCTCAAAAAGGAAAACTGCATCTTGTTAAGTCACAGATATTATGGTGTATTTTTATGCATACTTTTGGAAAGTTTTTAGCTTGTTTATTCTTGCCTTCTTTCAATTTTATTTGGTATATTTTATTTTATGTTTGCTAACCTTTAAAGTTTTCATGTTACACATTTATTTTCTAAGTTTGTGCAACACAAAAATTCATACCAGCAAATTTCAGAGCATTCATTATTTTTCACAGTTTAGTGGATAGTTGCAAATTTCTGACCAATTCATGGAAATTCTGACATTTAGTTACTGACCTCTCATATTCCTAAGTATATATTTCTTAATGATTGGAAGTAATGACATTTAAATTTTTTTTCTTCTTTTGGTTTGGTGTTGATTTGCATTCTCTGAAGCAGAAATTTCTTATATTACTAGTTTCTAAACTTCATTGCTGAGAATCAAGAGGCTTTTGACTATTTTCTTAGCAGAGCAGTACTAGCATTCTCACCAGGCCTGGCATATGTTTGATTTTTTTTATGCACATCTGTAAGTAGAGTAATGTTCTCCTTCATGTTATATGGATCATTACTTTTATTTTATACTCCAGTTCCATTTCATAATTCAGTAAGAGTATATAATTTCATGCTTTATGAAGAACTTTGAATGGTTTGGGATATTTTATTTTTAAGAAATGGAACTGTAGATAATTGTTAGTTACTGATATTATGGAACATAGTAATTAAGAGTCAATTTTCTACCTTTTTAAAGTTCAAGTGTCAAAAGGGAGATAAGGGGCTGGAGTTGTGGCTCAGCTGTAAAGGATTTGCCTCGCAAGTGAGAGGCCCTGGGTTGAATCTTTAGCACCACATTAAAATAAATAAACAAATAAAATAAAGGTATTTTTTAAAGGAAGATAAAGAAGAGACATATGTTATCAAAGCAAATGAATCACTTTCCATTAGATCATCATTGACATGGTCTATTAATTTGTGAAAACCTGGAGTCTTCAAATAAATCTGCAGCTTTTTAAAAATCTGTTTATCTCTCCTTTCCATTCTTATCTGGAAAAATGACTATAAACAATGCTAAGATTTTATATTTAGGCAAATGAAAACAACAAGGATCCTTGATATCAAGGGCAAGCTAGGATATTTAGTTTAGGATCAAAAGCCCAATAATAGTTGATATGGATCAGTGGAGACCTACAAAAATTAGCAACTTTGAGAGAGCAGTGGGATTCCCAGGACATCCTTCAGTGATTCAAGGTCATTGCTGAAAGAACCCACAACTCCAATATTTAATTAGCTTCTTAAACTCAAAGTAATTTAACTCATTTTGCTTTATAATATCCTTGGATATCCCAGAAGTGAATATTTCTTAAAATTCATTTTCTTAGAACAAAGTTTCTAAACCTGAAATCTTGTTGATATTACTGAAGCTATAAAACAATAGAAGCATGTATATGCATTTGATTTTGCATATTTAATCTTGACTTCAAAAAATTGGTCTGAGGATGTAATTCAGTGGTAGAGCACTTGCCTAGCATATATGAGACTATGGGTTCAATCCCCAGAACCACCCCCAAAATAAAAAATAAATACATATAAAAATATTCACACATGCTTCTATTAAAATGAATCATATGGAGGGTTTTTCAAAGCATAAGAAAGAGAAAAATACCAAAACCAACAATGTTTATAGCCACAGGACCTATTCAAAAATACTTGACATATTAAACACTATAATCAAAATAATAAATGGGTGAAAGATTTTGCCTAAGGATTTGGTAATGATAAAATAAACATATGGTCCAATAAGATTGAAATGTTGTTGACCAAATGTTTAATTAATCACTTATACACACAGAAAGTTCTATTTTGGTGCTTATTTATATTCACATATTTAGATTGATCCATTAAATTATGATATTTGCTTGATAAACCAATTATGCTATCATAGCTATTGAAGAGAACTTACCACAGACTTAGGTATAGTACAATTTGTCTGCATCTAATGGAGGGAAAAAAGGAGGATCTTCCCTTCCATCTTCTTCTTGAGAGCCTCTCTCTGCATTCTGCAAAGCCAGAAGATAGAAAGCAGACCAATTCTCAGTCTTTGGTTTTCTTCTGCATAGTATTTATATTCTCTCTCAAAGTGGGAATCTCCCTCAATGATCTCAGTTTTTAGAGTTTTAAATATCATTTTTATGCCTAATTGTGTTACTCTCATCTAAAATCTAATCCCTCATTTCCAGAACAATAATCCTAATTTTTATTCAACACTTCTACTCAAATGTCTAATAAATACCTCAAAATTAACATGTCCCAAACTGAACTATTCTTCTCTCAAATCCTGTACCATTTCTGTCTTCATTTTCAGATGACAGTAAATCCATCCCTTCTCTTTATCCTTTCTTTCATCCTTTCTCCCTCCAGGCCAAAAAATCTGGGTGTTGTTCTTAATTCTTCTTTTTTATCATTATGTCTCAGTCATGATCCAATCTTAGTTTTTTGTGTTTATAAAAATTTACTTACCTTCAGGATTCCATATCTTCACTGCACATATGTCTTACCTGCGTTACCCAATCGCCTTCTGTCTTCTAACCTTGCTACTTGAGGAGTATGTTATCAATGTAGAAGACAAGTTAAATTATTATCACTGTTGTTAACACTCTGGACTCATTTGCTACTTCTCAGGTTTAAAATCAAAATCTTTACAATTATCTTTGGGGTCCCATGCAGTGTTCCCCTACTATTCTCCATCCTCATTACCCAGGATCTTTTACAAACACACTGACCTCTCTCTCTCTCCCTTGAGCATACCAGAGACACCATTGCTTAGAGGTCTCTCTAGGTTATCATGCCTTCTCTTAAATACTACCTGTATTCTGAGCACTAGAACAAGAGCCTGAGACATGGTAAGAGCACAATAAATATTTGTCAAATAAATTAATAAATTATTTTTGAAACTTATGTTAGTTTTATCTAAAGTATATATTTTTTAAATTCTTCATTTAGACTAGAAAGTGCTCAAAGATCAATGGAGCACTGTAAAAATGACCCAGAAGCAATATTAAAGGGACTAATACAATCTAAATTGCAACTGTTAGAACATCAAAAAGAATAATTATGGTAATTGGTGATAACATATTGATGAAAAAAATCTGAGAGACATTTTGGTTTTTAGATAGAACTCCAAAATAATCCATGAAAGAAAAAATTATTGATAAGTCAAATTTCATTAAATTAAAACATCCATTCTATGAAACATACTGTTAAGAGAATGAAGAGATAAGAAACCAACTAGAAGAAAATAATTGAAAAACATGTTTCTTATAAAGAACTTGTTCCCTAAATATAGGAAGAAATTTTAAAACTCAACAACAAGAAAGCAAATAATCCAATTTTTTAAATGGGAAAAAGATTTTAATGACATTTAACAAAAAAAAAAAGGTTGATGTCAAAGAAGCATGTGAAAAGATGTTCAACATCACATATCAGGAAAGAGTTGCAAACTAAAACAATGAATAACCACTGCTTAACTATTAAGATGGTCCAAATCCCAAACACTAACAACACCATGTACTATTAGGGATGATGAACAGGAACTCTCAATCATTAATGCACATGGTACAGCCACTTGGGAAGATAATATTTGGCAGTTGCTTACAAAAGCTAAATATCCCTCTACCACATGACTTAGCAGTTACATTTATAGATATTTACCCAATCAGGTGAAAACTTTATATTCACACAAAAACCTGTACACAAACACTTATAGCACCTTTATTCATGACTTCCTAAACACAGATATAACCAAGATGTCCTTCAGGAGGTGCACTGACTATCTGTAGTGTTTCCATGCAATGGAATATTATTCAGTGATAAAAATGCTATCAAACCACAAAAACAGAAATGAATAAATCTTAAATATGTATGGCTAAGTGAAACAATTTAATATAAGAGTGCATACACTGTATAATTCCCGCTACACCACATTTTGGAAAAGCAAAACTACAGAGTCAAAAGATTAGTGATTGCCAGGGTTTTAAGCAGAGTGAAGGGAGGATGAACAGATGGAGCACAGGGGAATTTTAGGGCAATAAAATGTAAGGCAAATTCTGCTAGGGGACTTCTAGAAAGGATTTTCTTCCTGGCAGAAGCAGAGCCTCATGCTCATATTAAAATGACAGAGCTGTATTAACCCTTTTAGTGGCCTGCCTTTGCAGAATGAGAGGGTATAATTCTCAAAATTTGGCAATCAACTTTCAACTATGAAATAGCAAGTTGGAGGACAAAAAGCCATTTCACTAATGTTGAGAATGGAAAAAAAAAAAACGGTTTACTATGATTACCTTGAAAACTCGCATTTCCAAACTTCAGTCAAATAAATAGTTCAAATTTACACTTTTAAAACACATCTAGGAGAACATTAAGATACTAAAAAATAGAAGAAGGTGAAAAGAAAAGGCTTCCTTATGAAGGATGCTAGCTAATACAAAACAAGAGAAAGAAAAGAGAAAGGTCAGTATTTTTAAAATTACCACCTTGAAAACCTAGCATAATACCAGCATAAAACCCAGTATAAAAAGGTTCATTAATGCATGCTAAAATCATTGGGAAAAAACTTATGAAGAATGGGATATATGTCAAGATCATTGTAATGTTTTGAGCAACCAATTAAAAAAAAGAATGGGATATACATAAAGTTTCAAAATATTAACCTGCAAGTTACCTACTCATTATAAAAAGAGAAATATACCTGTATGATTTGCTTGTCATCATCTTGTCCAAAATCAACCTGAGCCTCACTAGTAGTGAGACAATCTGACATTATTTGCCTTCCAGTTTGATACAATATAAAGTGCACACACTTATAAAATATTTTTACAAAAAATGTTTAATATGAGTCTATAAATCCTCCAGATCTAACTTCCAATTTATACCAAATGCAGGATCTACTGAATTAAACTGACACCCTCCAAGTGGAACCATTAACTAAGCTCACAGTGTGGAATATCCAATATGATAACTAATGTGAGAGGTTTATTTGAAAAGACTAAAGAAGCATACATAGCATGCACAATGAGTGAACTTTGATTTAATTATGAATTATAAATAAATGACTATATAAAGACATCTTGTTAATATGGAAAATTTGAATTTTTTTCTTTATTTTATTTTGTTAATGTACTTAATAGTGCATCATAGTTTTACACAACAGTGGGGTTTATTTTGACATAGTCATATATGCATAGAATATAATTTGCTCCACTTCCATCTCCCATGCTTCCTCTTTCTTTCCCTTCCCTCCCCTCATTCCATTATTTACACGTCTTCCATATATTTATTTATTGTTTTTTAATTGGTGCTTTATAGATATACATAAAGGTGAAATTCACTGTGGAATAATCATATATGTACATAGCAAAATTTGCCAATTTCATCCTTCAATTCCTCACTTTTCCTGTCCCTCCAGCCTTCCCCTCAATCCCGTTCCTTTACTCCACTAATCACCCTTCTATTTTTATGGGATTCTCCCCCTACTTTTCTTTTTTTCACCTGTGAGAGAAAACATTTGACCCTTGATTTACTGAATCTGGCTTGTTTTACTTAACACAGCATTCTCTCTATATGTGTGTATGATATATAGCATATGTATATGAATATTTTTATCACATATATATCATATACACACACATATATATATATGTTTTATTCATCTGTTAACAAGCACCTGAGTTGGGCTCATAACTTGATTATTGTGAACTGTGCTGCTATAATATTGATGTGCCTATATCACTAGAGTATGCTTATTTTAATTAATTTGGATAAATACCAACAAGTGGAATAGCTGCATCATATGGTGATTCCATTTCCAGTTTTTTGAGGAATCTCCATACTGCTTTCCAGAGTGATTTTATTAATTTCCAGTCTTACAACAATGTATGAGTGTACCTTTTCCCCTATGTCCTCATCAACATTATATATATATATATATTCTTGATGATTGCTATCATAACTGGAGTCAGATGAAATCTCAATGTAGTTCTGATTTGAATTTCCTTGATTGATAGGGATGTAGAACATTTTTTCACGTAAGAATTTGCCTTTTGATTTCTTCTTTTGAGAAATATCTGTTCAGTTCTTTTGCCTATTTATTGATTAGATTATTTGTTCTTTTGCTGTTAAGTTTTTTGAGTTCATTTTATATTCTGGCTATTAATCCCCTTTGGGGGAGTAGCTGGCAAAGACTGACAATTTAAATATTGACTAGATTTTTTCGTGGGGGGTGGGTACCAGGGATTGAACTCAGGGGCACTCCCCCACTGAGTCACATCCCCAGCCCTATTTTTTGTATTCTATTTAGAGACAGGGTCTCACTGACTTTTTAGCACCTTGTTGTTGCTGAGGCTGGCTTTGAACTCGCAATCCTCCTGTCTCAGCCTCCCACGCTGCTGGGATTACAGATGTGCACCACAGTGCCTGGCTAAATATTGACTAGATTTTAATGGTACTGTGAAATCACCATTAACTTTTTTCAGTACTATAATGATATTGAAGGTCATGCACTGTTTAGGAATGAAGCATATCATATTATATGTAACTTAATTCCAATTCAAAAAAAATAATTCACATTAAAAGGATAGAGAGATATGTATCTCTCTCTATACATATATATCTACACACAGACACATATATAAATTAGATGATTGATAGATAATACATAGGTCATTGATCAATAGATAGATAGAGTAAATTATGTTAGCAGTTGGTAAAACTAGGCAAAGGCATAAAGTTAATCATTTTTTCCTCAACATTTTATTTTTTAAAATTTCAAAATACAGAAAAGATGGAAGAATTGGATAGAGAGCATTCATATGCCCATCAACAAAATTCTGCAACTGAAAACATTTTGCTAAAGTTACTTTATCATATGTCTATCCATCCAGTGACTTGTCAATCTTACTTTTTATGCATTTTAAAGTTGCAAACATCAGGATATCTAATCCCTAAACACATCTGCATGTGTCTTATTAGAGTGATGATCATTTATTGTACCAGTTTTTCAACTTCTCTGTAGGTTTGAAAGCTCTTCAAAAGTTGAATGAAAACACAGAAAAATAGCTCGCAGCACATGGTTCACTCAAATTGGAAGTCCTTATCTTCAACCATTATTGCCACAATTTCTAAGTGTATTACTGCTCAAATCCTGAAGGATCTACTCTTTATTATGTCTCTTCTATCAGGCTTTACTCTGAAGGGAGAAGCCAGCAGAGTATATTCTCCCTAGAGGTTCCTATTGGATTTGGTGAGAGTGATAGGGACATCCTGAGAGCAGAAGCCAGAGAGAGTAGTTTGAAACACAAGTAGGTGGCAAAAAGAAAAAAAAATGGAGATAGAGATAGTCACAACACTTAGGAAAATATTATTATTAATGGGCAGTGGTAGAAGGTGAAGGACAGGAGAAAGAAAAGAGAGCAGACAAAGCTATGAAGGGTCCAGTGAACATTTTCTTTTCTTCCATTGTAAAGATAATAACATGGCTAAAAATCACAAGGAATGGAACACCTTAAAAGTCAGTCTTCCATATGTGGTTTTCAATGCTTTCTATTTAAGTTTTAGGGTAATTAAAGGGAATGTTAACAACAGAAATTCTAGAATATAAGAACAGGGAAGACTGGAAAGAATGAGATCCAGAGAATAGATGATAGAGTTTGACTTACAAGTTTACCTAGCTTCTTGTTTTTGACAAGACAGGGAGTTGGAATGGGAGTAGATAAGGGATTATGTTTACTCTCAGGAAAAATGCAGGAAAAATACTAAAATTTTAAGAGTCATAACAATCCACTGAGATTTTTGCTAAATCCAATTAAGAGACGAAATACCAAGGTATTTAAAGTTGCAAACATCAGGATATCTAATCCCTAAACACATCTGCATGTCTTATTAGAGTGATGATCATTTATTGTACCAGTTTTTCAACTTCTCTGTAGATTTGAAAGCTCTTCAAAAGTTGAAGTGAAAACACAAAAAAATAGCTCGCAGAACATGGTTCACTCAAATTGGAAGTCCTTATCTTCAACCATTATTGTTATGACTCTTAAAATTTTAGTATTTTTCCTGAGAGTAAACATAAACTTTTGACCTCTACTTCCTCTCTAAGGTCAAAAGTGAAGCCAAAGCACTGAAGAGTTGGGAGATTTGAGATGAGTAGAAAGGATAGGAAATGGCACTGTAGGTGGCAAGTTAACAGGCTTCACTCATAGTGATCCTCAACTGGATTTTATTCAGATCATCCTCTAAAGGTATGTTAAATGCTTGCCCTTGTGATTTCTCGGTGTTGCCAAATTGTCAAACAATTGTCAAACTCCTTCTCCCAAATTGCTCCTTTTATAAATATTTATCATGTATGAGCATATCAGAAATAGGCAGCTAAACTGTTTGTTCCTTTCCTTTTATGGTGAGGATGTTTTAGTCTTCCCTGGGCACTAGGATTCATGCCTTTCTCAAAATTTTTCTTCTAGTTCCTCCTGCTGGCAGGTAATAACACCAATCCATCTATAGCCTCTCCTATCCCTTCTCTAAACTGTAATCATCTTCATCCCTTCTCTCACAATTAAATTTGAGACTATTACTAGCTTTGTCATTTTAGCAAAAAAAAATTGATTGGGTGTGATTAATTTGAAGTAAGTGTCAACACATCTTATTATATCTACTGGTAGAATATTACCAGTTAATGCAGAGCATTTTCAAAACACATGATTAATGGTTTCATAGTTTTTACACAGGATCTGAAATCACCATCACTGAATTTTCTATAATTATGTATTTGCAGTCCCTTTTTAAGTAATACACATGTAGACACTATGTGTGACACATAAAAGGCTATAAATGTTGTATGGAATTTCTAATTTGAAAGGAAGTAAAGAAAGAAGAGAAGGGAGGATCAGCAGATGCCATTTCCCCTTAGCAAACAATATGTCTTGCTTTAGCTATAAATTACATTCAAGTTCTATTCTTACATTTTGCCAAGCTAAAATGAATCCTCCTGTGCAGATGTTAATACTTTAAGTCATAATTAGTCAAGAAACCAAATTATGTAGAAGAAGCTAAGTATGTTGATGATAGCAACATTTGGAATGCTCAGAAAAATATTTTAGAAGTTTATATTGTTTAAAATATTTTAGAAGGTATTACATATGAACAAAATGTAAATAATATTACATAATTTAAGGTTATTTAAAATTTTTTAAATTAAAGTTTTAGGTTAATTAAAGGAAATGTTGACGACAAACAGCAATAATATACAACTGAAAGAAGGTATAACATCTAAAAAAATGATAATCTGTATTCCTAATTAAGGATTGTTTAAACTGTAATCTGCAATTTATGTCCCGTGATAAATATCTGCTCACATTTTCTATGTTTTTTTTATTCCTTTAAGAAGATAAGTTTGTGTTATCACAACCATACCTCATGATACAGCATTTCGATTTGGCTCTTTAAATCTATGTCTACGAAAGAGTAAACTTTTTATTTTTTTTTTAAAAAAAAAGATATTTTAGAACTTATTCAGAGAAAAAAAGTAATTAGAAAAAAGTCTCCATGTAAAAGAAAAATGACCTTCTGTAGTGTATTTCACTGCTTTTCAAGAGTGGCAAGAATAATAAGTCTTGGCAGTTGGAACATGCTATTCACCTGAGAGCTGTCAATCATTCTCATTTTGAAAGACACGGAATTTATGAATTGTCAACACATCTTTTAGGCTAGAAACCAGTGCTCATCAAGGAAAAAAAACTAAAACAAATGCTAAAATAAATTGAAAATCAAAATTCTGCCTGGTGTTCTTATCTTAAGAACACATTCCACATAATCTACAGCTCATATGCTGCAAAATTGTAATATGTGAGATATGGGTGACAAACTGAATGGCTATTACTGTGCTTTCCAAGTGGAGATCAATGACTAGAAGGGTTTTTTTCCTGCAATCCATATAAAATAAATTATGTGTCACTGAGAAGCCCCCATATATACAACTATCTAATACTAAAACTGCTGACAGCCTTGTAGGCTATTTCAGTAGTGGAAGCCAGAACTAAACACACTGAACCACATTAGACTTGGCCCCTGGAGGACAGAATTGAGCTTCATTGGCAAGGGCACCATAAGAGTTCCATTTGATTCTTCATTAAACCTCTCACAGGGATTCTAGCTACTTTTCTGTGGCTGCTATTACTTCTCTTTCTATAGAAGAGATATATGTGAACTACATAGGCACCGATACATCTATAAATACTTAGGAAAAGATTGTTTTTCCTGATTAAAAAAATACAAAGTCTCTTAGAGACTTAACAAAGGCTGTCCAGTTTCTTGATCATCTTTCATCACCTTAATTTACTTTCAAAGAAAATAGATTTACCTTGATTTGTGAAAATTCATTTTTAAATGCTTGCCTTATATCACATAAGAGAGTCTATTTTTCCATTTTTATTTATTCTCCAGGAAAAGCATCCTTGGGAGAAAGTCATTGGTGATAATGATCTCTGCCCTCTTTACCAAACAGAATGGTGTGTGTTAATGAAATCAGAACAAATGTGTTAAAGTGATTGGTGAAACACATAAATTGCGATATGCACTATATGTTGCCTATGGCCATTCTTGCTGATTTGGAGTCTTGAAAATAGCATCATAAGATTGCCTATACTTTGGAAATATTGCATTGAAACCCCAGTCAATAGTCAACAAAAATAAAACAGAAACACACACAACTGAAAACCCTGCACCACTGATGATGCAACATTCACATTTTTCATGGGAATCTCTTGTAGGAAAATTCACAAAACTGTTATTGCTTTAAGTGCAATAAAAACAAATGAAACTATTTTCTCCTGCAATAACTGTGCAAAATACTTCTCTCTGGAGAGGAAATTTTCTGTGATTATGAAATAATACCTTCAGTCTTCAGGCCATCTAATCACAGTGTTGCTAATGGAATATTAATAATGCTAATTATGAATGCTTTACAGGGTATAGCTTTACTTACTGTTGAATGTTGTTCTTCCTCCAAAGTAATCCATGTGTACATCTGTATGAGAGCAGAAAGAGCTAAGCAAAATAAATTAAAAAATAAAGACATAGCATAATATGATTATTTAAAAGTATGCATTATTGTGAAAGTTCTTTTTGAATTTGTAAGATGTACATATTCATGAAACATTTTGATCAGTATGATCAAAACGGCTTTCTAATGCCCAAGATACCTCAGGCAAGTCTATATTAGTGAGTGCATGTGCATAAATATATATACATATGTATATAACATATAATATATATTATATTCTGTATGCATATACATATACACGCATATATGCATATGCATACACACACATGAACAGCCTTATATATTTCCATAATCCACATACAAACATTCATTTTAAAACCAAACTGTTCAAAAGAGAAATGATTGGCATCTTGTGAGTGAAATTCTGCTACTGGTCTAAAAACATTTGTAGTTCTAGAGATTGATTAGAGCACCTTAGAGCCAATTTGAGGCTGGGTAGGAATAAAATGCTGCTTTCAGGAACTTCAAAATAAAAGGGAAAAACATAAAGCTCAAAGCTATACAAGTGTGGTCCCAAGCATAAAATTTTCAGAAAGCCCAAAAGTCTAACCCAGAAGGAGAGAAAAGCAGCTCATATTTTCCCAAAATATTAGTTTCATGAGGATCCAAGCCAACGAAGGACGGACACAATGGCATTATTTCCCCTCCAATGGGAGGCGGAAGAAGGTGAAAACAAAAGCAGCCTCTAAAAGAGGCTATTTTCACACAAATTCAGGCCATCTCTACATTTTATGATTACAAACATTAGGGCATAATACCCATGAGAACATAATCGACCTAATCCTTCCTGGGAGGAGCAGTGTCTGGCCACTTCTCCTCTGGATAAAGGCTCGGTAAACACAGCTCTGGGTCCTTCTTCAGGCCACTACTCTTTAGCTGTGTGAGACAGAACTGGTGCCTGAACTCCTACATTGGTGACCAAGGTGACCTTTTCTGTCTCCTGGTGCCCAAGCATGCCTCAAAGATAAATAGGAAGTTCCATTACTGGCAGGACACAGTAAGGGTACTTTACATGATAATAAGAAATTATTTATATCTGAACAGTGCATCCCATAGTTTATTTTGACAGACATATCTTTCAAAAAAATACACATAACAACAAAAGGAATAGGTAAGTAGATTGGGGACACACGGTATGGAAGTCATTGCATGTGACTCTAAAAAATCAAGTTAATTATTCCAGGATAACTCAGAATTTTTAGAAAATATGTATCTTTTTATAAATAAGAATAAATTATCGTGATCCCCTTCTACATTCTGCTTCAGGTGACATGACAGACTTTGGTAAAGGGCAGTCTTTGAAATTTACAAGAACTCCTGATTTTAAATGGGAAATGTACATATTCATGCTCTTTCTTCTTAGTTGACTATGGAATGGAGAGAATAGAGGAGGTGGCAGTGGTGTGAGGGTAAATACCCTGCCCTTCTCTTCCTCCCTGTCCCCCACTCACAGGCTCTGAATCTCAACCACCCAAGTGTTACTACTGCTTTTAACTGCAGCTGAGGGCAGGGGTATGAAATTGAGAGGAGACAGGCTCTGGATCCCGATTGCTCAAAGCCCATCAGGAAAACCCACAGAACTCCTCAGTCCCAGATACTGAGGCGGAGCCTGGAATGGGGCTGTCCAGCAATAGGAGGAGGCTGGCCAGAGGGTTGGGAGGCTGCTGTCACTTTATGAGTCCGCAGCATGAGTGAGAGTATCCCTGTTGCTAAGAGGACTACGGCCGGCAGGACTCAGGGCCCCCGCCTCTCCCTCACCACTC
Organism: Marmota monax; assembly: GCF_021218885.2. NCBI lineage: Eukaryota > Metazoa > Chordata > Mammalia > Rodentia > Sciuridae > Marmota > Marmota monax. The sequence continues at coordinate 3,906,844 of NW_026695227.1, forward strand.
GGACCCAGTGACTCTGCTCGGGCAGCTGCTGTTGCGGTGGCGGCGGCAGAGCCTCGCCCACTCCAATCTCCACCCTCTCTATCCTTAGCTATTAAAGAACAGCGGCGCCTGGCACGTTCTTGGAGGACCCCCGGCGCAGAAGAGGAAAGGGAGCAGGCGCAGGGGGATTGGAAAGGCAGCATGCGCCCGCCAGGAGCTGCCTCGGCGCCCACGGTCTGAGGCTGCAGCCCCAGTTCGCCATTGTGAGCCATCGCCGGGGGACCCCGCTGGCGCCGCTGTCCCCCTAGTTCCCTGTCCGCTCCGCGATGGGGCACCTGCCCACGAGGACGCGCGCTGGCAACCGCCTCCTGCCTCTGCTCTGGCTCTTTGTGCTGCTCAAGGTAGGAGAGCTTCCCGCACCCTTTTCCCAGGCGGTCCAGCCCGCAGCAGCTCTCAGGCGCTCTTGCTCTGCGGTGGGGAACGATGCGCCCTGGGGTGCGATGGCCCCGCCGGGGAAAGCGCCAGCCGTGCAGCCTGGGCGCACGCTTTGTTGTGCTTGCGAGTGCGTGCTCCTGGTGGTCCTAACGGATCGGGGTGGACGAATAAGGGAAGTTTTCTGTCTCCAGTTTTCAGCCTTTGTGCTCTCTTAGCGCAGTAGATAGCCTCATCAAAGGTGGGCTTGTTAGATAGAGCTTTCTCCAGCAAAATGAGGTCACTTTCCCTTCTGGTCCCCACTGCTTCCCAATGCCCGCTCAACCTCCCCGCCCTCCGCCAACCCAGTATGTGATTGCTTTGTCTTAATTTACCTTCTTCGAGAATTATACACGGGGTGATGAGCTCCTAGGTCACAAATGGACTGCTTGGGGGCGGATCGAGGACACGATTTTCCTTGAATAAGGAGTGTCAGTGTGATCCTGGAAAGGATTTTTCACTCTGTCTTACCTCCCCCCTGAGAATTCCGTGTAAAAAGTCTCCAGACTTTCTCCTCTGTATTTACAGAAGATGCTATCTCTAATTTTAATGGTAGAAAAAATATGTGATTCACTTTTTCCTGTCTTCAAAATGTGGTCCCTTGAGATTATACTTTTGAGAAAAAAAAAAAAAGAGCTGTTTTTTAAATATATAGCTTGAGATTTATAATAAACAATTTGTTTTGAAAAAAAAATTAACTAGATGTTTTCTTGGAAGTTGGTGTGAAGTTAAAAAGGGATTAACTACCACTCCTGTCTTCAACGGGTCTGCTTTATGTCCGTCATTAGTTCTTTCTTTCCCTTCTCTCTTTTTGGGCAGAGCAAACTCCAGAATGTCGACAGGTGACCCGGAGCTATCCTTTCAGCACCACAGTGATACCTAGCCAAGAAATGAATGAAACATTAATGGCTGCAAATGTTTTCTTACTAAGGAATCACTTTTTGCTTATATGAACCATTAATTATGAATGCCTGACAAAGATACAGTGGAACAGGACTGATGAATTAAGAACAGCTTTAATTTTAAATACTCTATATTTTCATTTATCTTAATGGAAAATAGTAAAAGATAATTTCAGGGCAAAAAAAGCAACAGAGGACATAAGATTATAAATTATGTTTATTGTAATTATTTTCTTAAGTTTTCAATATTTTTTTTTATTTTAAAATCTGTTAAGCAACAAGTTCAGTCAGGTTTCCCCCCCTAGGAGGTTGTTCCCCAGTACACATCACCAATGTATTAGACTTAAGTTTTTTTTATTATTATTTACTCTTTTATTTGTCAAACTCTGCCATAATCATTTTATCTATGCTCATTATGAAATTGAAATGAAAAATTGATTCACCACACATTTTATCAAGTAACAGCTAAGACTTACCTGTATGTTATTGGATCTAAACCATGTTATTGGATCTAAACCTAACCTGTGGAACAAATGCAGGTTTTGCTTGAGCTCTTCATAATGAATGAGAATTCCAGAAATGAGAATGATTAGTTTCAGAATGGGGTTAGAGTGCTGTCATTGAAATGTAGAAATATGATAGAAGTTTGAATTCAAAACTGAATATTGAATAAGAAAACAGTCAGTAATGGCATAAGGACCATCTTAGTGACTGTAATAGAGGTTTGCTCTGTTTCACATAATAGGTGTATTCCTCAATATTTTCAGGTAAATATCATTTATGGCAAAATGCATAATATAGGAAATACATTGACAAAGCTTACCATTTAAAGAAGCATTACTGTAAAGAGACAAACAATCTTAAAGGAAAGTTAATATTTTTATTTTATATAAGCACAATATTTGTTCTTTAATATAAAACATATAAGATATGTGTGTATGTGTGTTATGTGTGTGTGTGTGTGTTGTAGCATGTGCCAGTCTTCTAGGTATTTTTCTCACATATATCATTTCATTTAATCCTATTTTGTTGCAGCTAAGAAGAGATATTCACAGTGGTAAACTGGACACAGTAAAATATCTTACATTTAGGGGTTAATATATTACATGGTGCATTGGGCATATAGTATAATCTCTTTATAATTTGGAGATACTTTTGAAATAAAGGTCCTGAAATGTGCCAGTAAAATAGATCTAATGCAGGTGGTGGCCAAAACATGGAGAAAAGCTTCATTATTACATACTAGTATGTCAACCAGATCTTAATTACAAAATCTAAAAAGATTCATGTGTATTAAAAACAAACCAGTCCTCTAATTTTCCCTCAAAAATCTCTGTAGTTTTTGTATAGTCTACAAATTTTCCAATATGAATATTCTCTGTAAGAATAGCCTTTATATGAGAGAGTATTCCAGAAATCCCTAGGGACCATAAGTCAAAGAAATTCAGCTCTGAGTCATGATTTATAGTTTTACATCTTTCACAACTCCGAAACTAACAGCTGAATATAGCAGTGGGAAAGTTTGAATCTGAATGAACGACTATAACCAACTTCATTGAGAAAACCTCAATGTGACTGACCATGCTTTGTTGTTTCTACGTGGTTGAAAGGCATGTTTAATCAGGTATCTCAGGTGGTTTAAATCATTGATGCACACTGAAAAGCTAAATATCTCATAATTTATGTTGCATAAACACAATGTTAGTTATTAAAAAGATTTTAATTTTGTAAAAATGTGCATGGAGTATATATAAAATCGAAAACAAAAATAGAACTATTATCAAATGAAAGTCTACCAATCTGAAAGTCCTCTGTGAATACAGATGGAGTATTTATGTAGTGAGTCTCCCACCTGTGCATTTTCCCATGATTTCCTGTGAAAACAATGCAAATTCCCTTACTTTAGTAACCCCTCCCTGAAAATGGCTTTCTGTATCATTTCACTCAATATCAGTACTTTGTCTACAAACATACAAATTGTAGAATATGATGTCATAGGAACTTTAAGTCTGATTTTCCTGAAATGTTGCTTATTAATGTTCTACTGGAATGTTCCCTTGAACTCAGAGGTGTGGCATGGATTCTTCTGTCTCTCTTAACCTCCTATCTCTATTTCCTCATTTCTGTTCTTACCAGAGATATCATCAAAGAACATTACATTTGAAAGGGGTATTAATATTGTATTTTTAAAAGAGGTTCATGTTCAATTCTATAAAGCATGATTGTTAACATGTTGGCCATACTACTCGTGTAGTCTTACCCAAGATAAATATCCACTTTCCATTTCCATGTTCTATCTACTTTTCTTTACTTCCCTGGGTGGTGGCTCTCTCTCTCTCTCTCTCTCTCTCTCTCTCTCTCTCTCTCTCTCTCTCTCTCTCTGTCTCACACACACACACACACACACACACCTACACACACCCCTCCCTTTCTTTGTCAAGGTTTCATTGTCTTTTCTACAATACTGGCAGATGACCTATCATATTTCATTTTTCTCGAGAACCCTAGATTATCCATTGACTCTTTTGATAAATGGCGTCACCAACCTTTTAGAGAATCCTTTTTACTTGTGGTATGCTCAGTAAGTTGAAGAAGACTCACTGGTTATGCTTCTACAGATAATGGAGCTATAATCTTCCATTGTGAATGACTGCTTTAGTTATTTTTATGAAAAACTGTTATTGTATGAAAAGGAAATTCACACTATTCTCCTTCATTTTGGCCTCAAAGAAAATGCACATCTTTTTGTATAAGTGATTAAAGGCATTATGAGAGTTGTACTTTAAAATGCAGCACTATTCTTAGTGTCTAAATATCCAGCATAAAAGGATTTAAATTTATTAGGGGATTGACTCCTGAATAAAATCCTAGCTTGAGTTTTGAGGGTCTCACAAGGATTTTTGGTGTTGGATATAGTTGGCACACATGGACAAAACATTGATTGGTAGCAGTGTGGCGTAATACAAGATTTAACAGCAGTGACCACAGATGCATAGTTCTCATTTTCTCCTTGACTTAACGCCCCCAGTTCCTGTGATGTCACATTCTCTGAAGTACAGCTCCTTGCAAGGGTGAACTTTACTGTAAAGTTCTTAGTGTTTTCATCTAATCATTACAAATATGTCATAAATATTTTTTAAGTAAAAGAATGTCTTCTATAATTTTTTCTTCCATTGAATCAAATATTTGCTGTTAGCAGGAACTGAAATGAAGCAGATTAAATTCCATGCCTGTGTGATTATGTCAAAATGAACCCTACTATTATGTATAACTACAATGCACTAATAAAATCATTAAAAAGAAGTATAATAGAAACTAATAAATAGGATACAAATTTTCTGCACCTTACAAATAGCTTCTGTCATAATTGTTAAATGTTTTAATATTGACAAGTAAATAGATCTTTAAGGAAAACATGAGGAAATTATCATTATATGAGTTAAATGAACATAACTACAATGATATAGTATTATAAGTAGTATTACTATAACTATTAACAATTATATATAATTATATAACTATTATAAGTAACTTACATTTATCTTATTAAAACATAAATTTTACATTAATCTTATTAATATCATAAATCAAGACACTAATGTTATTTTCCCCAAAAATGTAATACTTCCAATTGCTCATTTATTTATTGTTTTGTTTTTCTTAATTTTTTATTCTAATTTGTTGTATATGACACCAGAATGCATTACAATTCATATTACACATATAGAGCACAATTTTTCATATCTCTGATTGTATACAAAGTATATTCACACCATTTGTGTCTTCATATATGTACTTAGGATAATGGTGTCCATCTTATTCTACCATCTTTTTTACCCCCTTTCACCCTCCCATCTCCTTCCTCCCCTTTGCCCTATTTAGAGTTCATCTAAACTTCCCATACTCCCCCTCCCAACCCCACTATGAATCACCCTCCTTATATCAGAGAAAACATCCAGCATTTGGTTTTTTGGGATTGGCTAACTTCACATAGCATTATATTCTCCAACTCCATCCATTTACCTGCAAATGCCATGATTTTATTCTCTTTTATTGCTGAGTAATATTCCATATATATATATATATGTGTGTGTGTGTGTGTGTGTGTGTGTGTGTGTGTGTTTGTGTACCACATTTTCTTTATCCATTCATCTATTGAAGGGCATCTAGGTTAGTTCCACAGTTTAGCTATTGTGAATTGTGCTGCTATAAATATTGATGTGGCTGTGTCCCTGTAGTATGCTGTTTTTAAGTCCTTTGTGTATAAACCAAGGAGGAATAGCTGGGTCAAATGGTGGTTCCATTCTCAATTTTCCAAGAAATCTCCATACTGCTTTCCATATTGGCTGCACCAATTTACAAATTCAAAATAATTTCTAATTATCTTCTGCATCTCATCTCACCAGCAATGTATGAGTGTGCCTTTTCCCCCACATCCTCAGCAGCACTTACTGTTGTTTGTCTTCATAATAGCTGCCATTCTGACTGGAGTGAGATGAAATCTTAGAGCTTAGATTTGCAATTCTCTAGTTGCTAGAGATGTTGAACATTTTTTTTCATATATTTGTTGATTAATTGTATATCACCTTCTGAGAAGTGTCTGTTCAGTTCCTGGGCCCATTTATTGATTGGGTTATTTGTTTTTTAGGTGATTAGCTTTTTGAATTTTGAATTCTTTATATACCCTAGAGGTTAGTGCTCTGTCTGATGTACAAGTGGAAAAGTTTTTCTCCTAAGCTGTAGGCTCTCTATTCGCCTCACTGATTGTTTCTTTTGCTGATAATAAGCTTTTTAGTTTGAATCCATCCCATCTATTCATTCTTGGTTTTAATTCTTGTGCTATAGGAATCTTATTAAGGAGGTAGGGGTCTAATCTGATATGATGGAGATTTGGGCCTACTTTTTCTTCTATTAGATGCAGGGTCTCTGCTTTAATTTCTAGATGGTTAATCCACTTTGAGTTGAATTTTGTGCATGGTGAGAGATAGGGGTTTAATTTCATTTTGTTGCATATGGATTTCCAGTTCTCCAAGCACCATTTGTTGAAGAGGCTATCTTTTCTCCAATGTTTGTTTTCGGTGCCTTTGTATAACATAAGATAACTGTAATTATGTAGGTTAGTCTCTATGTCCTCTTCTGTACCATTGATCTACCAGTCTATTTTGGTGCCAATACCATGCTGTTTTTGTTACTATTGCTCTGTAGTATAATTTAAGGTCTGGTATAGTGATGCCACCTGCTTCACTCTTCTTGCTAAGAATTGATTTAGCTATTCTGTGTCTCTTATTTTTCCAGATGAATTTCATGACTGCTTTTTCTATTTCTATGAGGAATGTTATTGGGATTTTGATCGTAATTACATTAAATGTGTATAATGCTTTTGATAGTATGGTCATTTTGACAATATTAATTCTATCTATCCAGGAACAAGGGAGATCTTTCCATCTTCTAAGGTCTTCTTTAATTTCTTTCTTTAGCATTCTGTAGTTTTTGTTGTAGAGGTCTTTCACCTATTCTATTAGGTTGATTTCCAACTATTTTTATATTTTTTGAGGCTATTGTAAATGGGATAGTTTTCCTTTCAGAGGATTTGTCACTTATTTACAGAAATGCCTTTGATTTGTGGGAGTTGATTTTGTATTCTGCTACTTGGCTGAATTCATTTACTAGTTCTAGAAGTTTTCTGGTGGAATTTTTTGGGTCTTCTAAGTATAGAATCATATCATCAACAAGTAGTGCTCATTTGAATTCTTCTTTTCCTTTCTGTATCCCTTTAATTTCTTTCATCTGTCTAATTGCTCTGGCCAGTGTTTCAAGAACCATGTTAAATAGAAGTGGTGAAAGGGCATCCCTGTCTTCTTCCAGTTTTTAGAAGGAATTCTTTCAGTTTTTCTCCATTTAGAATGATGTTGGCCTGGAGCTTAGCATAGATAGGTTTTACAATGTTGAGATATGTTCCTATTATCCCTAGTTTTTCTAGTGTTTTGAACATGAAGGAGTGCTGTATTTTGTCAATGCCTTTTCTGTGTCTGTATGGTTCTTATCATTAAGTCTATTGATGTGATGAATTACATTTATTGATTTCTGTATGTTGAACCAAACTTGCATTCCTGGGATAAACCCCACTTTTGATATGTTTTTGTATTCAATTTGCCAGAATTTTATTGAGAATTTTTGCATCTATGTTCATGAGAGATATCCGTTTGAAGTTTTCTTTCTTTGATGTGTCTTTTCCCGGTTTTGGAATTGGGGTGACGTTAGCCTCATGGGATGAGTTTGGAAGTGCTCCCTCTTTTTCTATTTCCTGAAGTGAATTGAAGAGTATTGATATTAGTTCTTCTTTAAAGGTCTTGTAGAACTCGGGTGTGTATCCACCAGTTCCTGGGCTTTTCTTGGTTGGTAGGCTTCTGATGGCATCTTCTATTTCATTGCTTGAAATTGATCTGTTTAAATTGTATATATCATCCTGATTCAATTTGGGAAAATCATATGACTCTAGAAATTTGTCGTTGCCCTCTATATTTTCTATTTTATTGGAGTACAAGTTTTCAAAATAATTTCTAATTATCTTCTGCATCTCTGTGGTATTTCCTTTTCATCACATATGTTAGTAATTTGAGTTTTCTTTGTCCTTCTCTTTGTTAACATTCCTAAGGGTTTGTCAACTTTATTTTTTTCAAAGAACCATATTTTTGTTTTGCCAATTTTTTAAATTGTTTCTATTGTTTAAATTTCATTGATTTTTGCTCTGATTTTAATTATTTTCTGTCTTCTGCTGCTTTTGGTGTCGACTTGTTATTCTTTTTCTAGGGTTTTGAGATGTAATAAGTCATTTATTTGTTGACTTTTTCTTCTTTGAAGGAATGAACTCCAAGCAATGAACTTTCCTCTTAGTACTACCTGTATAGTGTCCCAGAGATTTTGATATATTGTATCTGTATTCTCATTCACCTCTAAGAATTTTTTTAGTCTCTTCCTTGATGTCTTTTGCAACCCATTGTTCACTCGGTAGCATATTATTTAGTCTCCAGGTGTTAGACTAGCTTTTATTTTTAATTTTATCATTGATTTCTAATTTCATTTCATTATGATCTGATAGAATACAAGGTAGTATCTCTACTTTTTTATATTTGCTAAGAGTTGCTTTGTGGCATAGTATATGGTCTGTTTTAGAGAAGGATCCATGTGCTGCTGAAGGATGAAATATTCTATATATGTCAGCTAAGTCTAAGTTATTGATTGTATTGTTGAGTTCTATAATTTCTTTTTTCAGCTTTTGTTTGGACAATCTATCCAGTGGTGAAAAGGGTGTGTGAAAGTCACCCAGAATTATTGTGTTGTGTTCTATTTGACTCTTGAACTTGAAAAGAGTTTGTTTGATCAACGTAGACGCTCCTTTGTTTGGGGCATATAGATTTATTATTGTTATGTCTTATGTCTTATGGTTCCCTTAAGCAGTTTGAAATGTCCTTATTTATCCCTTTTGATTAACTTTGGCTTGAAGTATACTTTATTTGATATGAGGATGGAAACCCCTGCTTGCTTCTGCAGTCCATGTGAGTGGTATGATTTTTCCCAGCCATTCACCTTCCTTCTGTAGATGTCTTTTCCTATGAGATGGGTCTCTTGGAGGCAGACTATTATTGGGCTTTTTAAAAAAAAATTCAATCTGTCAGTCTCTGTCTTTTGATTGGTGAGTTTAGGCCATTAACATTTAGGGTTATTATTATTGAGACAAGATTTGTATTCCCACCCATTTTTGTTTATTTTTTGGTATTTAACATGACTTGGTTTCTCCTTTGATTAGTTTTTCCTTTAGCATAATATCTCCCTTTGCTGATTTTCATTGCTGGTTTTCAATTCCTATTCATGTAATATTTTGCTGAGGATGTTCTGTAGTGCAGGCATTCTGTTGTAAATTCTTTTAACTTTTATTTATCATAGAAGGTTTTTATTTCATCATCAAATATAAAGCTTAATTTTGCTGGATATAATATTCTTGGTTGGCATCCATTTTCTTTCAGAGCTTGATATATGTTGTTCCAGGATCTTCTAGCTTTCAGGGTCTGGGTTGAAATATCTGCATATAATCTAATTGTTTTCCCCTTATATGTAACCTCATTCTTTTCTCTTATGGGCTTTTAATATTCTTTCCTTATTCTGTATGTTAGGCATTTTCATTATAATGTGCCTTGATGTGGATCTGTTGTGATTTTGTACATTTGGTGTCCTGTAAGCTTCTTGAATTTAGTTTTCCAATTCATTCTTCATGTTTGGAAAATTTTCTGATATTATTTCATTGAATGTATTGCTCTTTCTTTTGGTTTGGAACTCTATTCCTTCCTTTATCCCAATAACCTTAAATTTTTTTTTTTTTATGCTATCCCATATTTGTTGAATGTTCTGCTCATGGTTTCTTACCATTTGCACTGTGTTGTCTACATTCTTTTCAAGATTATATATTTTGTCTTCATTTTCTGAGGTCCTGCCTTCCAACTGGTCTAATCTGTTGGTGATGCCTTCAGTTGAGCTTTTAATTTGGTTCATTGTTTCTTTCATTTCAAGAATTTCTGTTTGGCTTTTTCTTAGAACCTCTGTCTCCCTATTGAAGTAATCTTTTGCTTCCTGTATTTGTTTATGTAGCTCTTTGTCAAAATGATCTTTTGCTGCCTGTATTTGCTCTCTTATATCATCCTTTAATTCGCAGCACATTTTAATCATGTACATCCTGAACTCCTTCTCTTTCATTTCTTCTGCTGTGCTGGCCATGAATTCTGATAATATGGTACCTTGATATGTTTGGGGCCATTTCTTTCCTTGTCTTTTCATATTGCTTGTGTGTCTTCCCTTCTAGCACTGTGGATCCTAGGCATTACCGTTTTTACCCTATAGGCTTATAGTGCCCCTGTTGAGATCCAATTCCTCTCCTTTGAGGTGAAGGATAATGTTATCAGATCTCAATATAAACAGTATACGCCCTAAAAACAAATGTTTGACATTAAGACATTTACATTTTGATCACAATGTATAGAAGTGGTGAATTCAATTATTATCTACAATATACTCAGTAGGTTTGTAAAAGAGTTTACAGTTTCTAATGGTGGACAAAGAACAGGGGGGTGAGAAGTAGGATGATATGCTGAGGAGGTAGGAGATGAGGATATAGAGTTGTTATATCTTAAGAGGTATGAAAAAGAGATCTAAGGAGGAAGGTTAGTAGCAGGAGAAGGGAGAGGAAGTAATTTTAGGTAAACAAGTAAGTGGGAAGACAGTAGAGTACATAAAACAAACACACATATATATTAAGAAAAATTTAAAAATGTTAAAATAATAGAAATTGGTGGCATAAAAGAAAAAAAAGAATATACAACACAGTTGTAATACACTATTCTGATATCCCAGTCCTCAAAATCCTAATTCATGCAAAGTACTTGGTTTCACATATATTGGGGATGTGAGGGTGGGAGAATAGAGAGGGACAGGGAAAAAAAATCTTGAAGGAAGAAACAGGATTGTTTTGGTTGGAAATCCATATCTTTCCTGCTTCCCTTGTCATCCAATGGGTGGGGTCATCTGTTGTTAGCTGGTATCTCCGACCTCAGGATGGTAAAGGTAACCAGGGTGTCACTGTGCCTGGTTGTAGCTGCTGGGGAGAAGGGGGAGTTAGAAACTGGGTACCTGGCCAGCTGGAGTTCCAAACTGGGAGTTGCCACTGAAAATGGTGTTGAAGGTGATCCAAGATGGAGGCACCTGCTTTCAGCATTGGGCTGTCGGGTTATGTGGGGCGAGCTGAGCGATGGTGTTGGATGAGGAGTTCAGAGACAGCTCTGTGGCATTGCTGTGTGTGGCTGTTAGCTGACTTCAGAGCCTGTGTGAAGTTCTTAGGTATAGGCAGGATATTGTGTGTAGTATCTCCACTGCTGCAGAGTCCCAAGATAGTGGTGACCAGGGGAGCCCCACATTGGTAGAAGGGGGTCCACACGGGAGTGGTGGCCAGAGTTTTGGCATGTGGGAAGCTGCCGGGTGTCTTGCGTGGAAGTGGTGTCGGTGATTTCTACTAGGTGGGTGGCCAAAAGTTCTGCACAGGTGTTGGTAGTCCTTCTCAGGTACCCAGTAGTCCTGTGGGGGCGAGTAGTTGGGAGACCTACTCTGATGCTAAGGCCTGGAGCCCTAGATGGCACAGTGGCCATGATTCCTGCACAGGAGCAGTAATATGGCTCACAGAGAAACAGTGTTCTCACTTCTTGAGTCCCAGGTCACAGAGTGACACAGAATGCTGCCTCCCTTTGGCCCACCATCTTGGATCTCCCAATTGCTCATTTATTGATCAACATTGCCTTATATATTGTTTGAGGTCATCAAACAATTGACATAGTAGGGGAAATGGTCCCCTTACCTTTGTATGTAGCCTTCAACTTCAATCAGTTCCAAGATATGCAGGCAATATATTGCATTCCTCTCTCCTGTGACCACTACTATCCAGAACTGAGATTTCTGCATTCTGTTGGTTGGAGACCCTCAAATCTTCCCATAACATTGCCCTTAGCACACATATCCCTTTCTATACCCAGATCTCCATTATACCAGTGGTGGTGCTGAATATAGGTCATAAACCAATGACTGAAAGAACTCTTCTACAGTGACTTGAGAGACCCATTGTTTTCACCTCTTTATGCTTAGATAAGTGTGTAAGAACTTCTTTGTGTGATTTAAGGAGCCAAAATAAATTGAATGTGGCACAAATAGAGTAATCAAGAGTATGAATGAGTCAGGAAGCAGAACACAAAGACTCTAATCCTCTTTCCTCCTGGTACTATTGACTCCAGCAGGGTCTGTCTGTATGGTTTCTGCCAGACATCAGGACTGTATGAAACTCTCCTCAAAAACGTCTCATGCAATCTGCTCTCCAATTACTCCTAGTGCTTTCCTCTCCCAAGCTTGCTTACCCCAAGACTCCAAAACACCAATTCTTAGAAATTTACCCCCTCTGCTTAGAGTGCCTTCAAATTTATTTTTGTAAGAAAAAACATATCTCATCCCTCCATCAGAAAAATCATCCTCAATTTTTTTAGAATCTAATTCTGTAATGAAAGATTTCTTCTTTCCTTGGGCATTCTAGTTGCTTAAAAGCCAGCTCCTTTTTCTTCTGTATTTTAAAACCAAAGAGACGATTTTTGAAACAAGGTGGAAAAGGCTTCTTTATGAAAGTTTTTTTTTTTCCTTTTTGTCGAGAAATTGAAATTCAAGAAGAGAATGATACATACTTGGAAAAATATTTCAAAAACAGAGAATCAAATTAGGAAGTAGGAGAGTTGTATTGCAAATTGTAAATATGCATAGAAATTTCTGTAAAAAAATGAGTAGGGGGGCAATTAGCCAATAAAATGAAGAAAGTTTGATAAAAACAAATATACTGCCATCTTCTATTTATATGCAAATAAATGTGTTTCCTTATCACATGCTATTTGGTGTTTCACTGTGGTGTACAGTTCATTTTTCTAACAAAACTGTTCTTATCTTAAAGTAATTAAAACCAAATGAACCTGTCTTTAAACTGGTAATTTGTGTACCTTTACCAACAGATTTTAAAAAGTATAAATGTTATTTTTCTACAATGTAGGAATCACAAATTAGTTAATAACAATGTATGTAAGATTCAAATTATGTTTCCCTTTTTTTGTGTAATTATTGTTCAGATACTTGAGATGTATGTGTGTTCTATTTTTCTCTTTCTGCCCACTGATATTATAAAATTAGTGATTTATTTGTGCATGGGTTAAGAATATCACCATGACTCTATCACATTGTTCTATCTAATCTAATATTGTTCTTTCATCATAACCCCAAAGGATCAAAATGAGAGCAGAGAAATTTCTGTCTCTGGTTCTCTTTACTCTTAGCCCAGATCAGAGACCAACAATGAGCCAGTGTGCTCATCCAGATTGCAAGTTCCTCTTGGTTCCACCCCTAGGAGCTTTTGTTTGGCATGTACAAACAAGATGGCAGAGAATTCCAAAGAATCCTTTGTACTGTTGGTCCTATCTGAAGTCTGATTCCTAATTCCCTGTACTTACTTCTGAATAGGGATTTTATTTTGATTAACTCCAGCATTTCCACTTTAGGATCCTAACTTCAATTTCTAGTTATTTCTTCTTGTCCTTTAGCTTCCTGGAAAGAGCATCCTATCAACATTGTTTTTTTTTCTATTTGACTGACCATATCCAAAGCAGTGGAAACACTGAGAAGTTACTTTTCTTCTTCAATACAAAGATTGTCTTTTGGATTCCAGGATAATAATTTACTGCCCAATTCTATTCAGTTAATCAAACATATTTTTAAAGGAGAGAGAGAGAGAGAGAGAGAGAGAGAGAGAGAGAGAATCTTTTTTTTTTTTTTTTTTGTAGATGGACACAACACAATGCCTTTATTTTTATGTGGTGCTGAGAATCGAACCCAGGTCCTGCCCGTGCTAAGTGAGCGCTCTACCACTGAGCCACAATCCCAGACCAATCAAACATTTTTGGGGTACCTGTTACAAGCCAGGAATTGAACTGGATGTTGTAGGTACAGGAATAGATAACAGGTAAATATCCACAAAAGGTTTAGTTGGAATACAGACACAGAAAAAGAAAATTGTGATTAAATTTGGTCAGACTTTTTCCCACTTTTTTTTTATTGGTGCATTATATTGTACATATTGATGGGAATTTTTGTTACATATTCTTAAATACACATGATATAGAATATAGCAATATACTTTGACCAATATCACTTCCCAGCATTTCCTCTCTCCCCCCCGACCGCCTACTCCTTGCAGATTTTTTTTTTAAAAGAAGGAAAATATGGGGGTGTTTTAGGAAAGACATTTAAAGTATCTAGAGGTTTAAGATGTCGCATGGGCTAAATCCTAAAGCATAGATATTATTTATTTTTGCAACACAGTACATTCAACATGCTGGTTAGTGTTTGTGTTAATTAAAGTGTTAGTACACATATACACCAAAACCCTGATTTATCAAGATTTTCAAATGACTAATATACACATAAAACAAATACCATCACTTAAATAATTCAAGATGTCTCTGAGGACTTGAAATGTATTATGATCTTGTAATAATCTGATCTATATCCATAGATTATATCCATAGATATATTACTATATCAGTAAAGTGGTAAAGTTTGGATTAATTGTAAATTTTTTCTACAACTTTAATTTTGTTTTTGTTTGTTGGAAAATCAGAGATGAAAATGGCAGAATTATTATCAAATTATTTAAACTTTCATATACATGGCCTAAGTAATTTTTCCAACTCCATAAATTTATAAGGAATACTGAATCTGAAGAATATAAAAGTAACAATAATTCTTTAATGAATGAATTATTTTATTAAGTTTAATAATCTTTAATTAATAAAAAGTCAAATTTTCTAAAACCCTCAGAGAACATACTTACATAAGTCTCTTTCTGTCCCAAGAACAAAAATATAATTAAAAAACAGGGGTATCCTTACCCAATGACACAAAACATATGCATCATATTTACCATAATAAGTGTCAACACTTAAACCAAAGGAGAGACATAAGAAAATACTTTATGACATAGATGTAACTAAAATTTTTAGATATTTACCTAGGAAAAAAAATTCGCTTCTGAAGGTTTTGAATCTTATGTTGATTAATAAAGGGAATAATGAAAGACCAAGGGAATTAAATATTGTCTATAATATATTATTAAATTAAACATGGAGTCATGTGGTTCTCCCTTAAAGGATTATAGGAAAATACATTGTATATCACGTATTGAAACTCATTAGTACGATAGCGTTATTTATGTACAAATATAGTGAGATGCAGCCAAGTTTAATTTACACTGTCATAAGGAATTTCCCCTGCAATTGTCCCTAACTAATTTATACTTTTTAATTAGTATCTCAGGAATGAATATAGGATGCATTCAAAATGGTTAAGGTCTTGAGATTTGTAATATGGAAATTCTGGTATGGTCGAAGCTTTGCTAAAATAATTGCAAGGGTTTAGAATTAAATCATTTGGACTTCATTATAATAACTGAGTTTATGAATTTTTTGCTTTGTTCTTAATTATTTGTAATCTGCTAATTATCTGTAATCTACCCATTTAGGGTACCTGAATTGCTTCTTTCAATTCACTTTTTGTATATTTGCAACTAGACAGCTATATCTGTAAGCCTTTTCTCATGAGTATACTGTTACCCTGCCAATTTCAACTGCTTCAATGATGCAAAAGTTTTCTTTTTTGAAGGTTAATTGATGACCTAATAAGAATATTTCTATTGATTTTTGTTGCTATGCTGAGCCCTTAAATTAACCTTTTTATTCAGTGATTTCTTGTGGCTCTGAAATAAGGAGTTCTTAAATTGAAATCTTTAAATCTGAATCATGTGTGAATCATCAGGCATAATAATTTTATAATATATTAAAAATTGGAAAAGTCATAGATGTTTATCATGGGAAAAGTATAACATGCAACAGGCAGAAAAAGAAGAAACTAGTTATTCTAAACACTTCATTCCGAAATAACTCTCCTGTGGGTATACATATTTCCAATCTTTTTCTGTCTATGCATCTGAGTATTTATATTTTAAAAACATTTTCAGAATTCTCTACTATATATGCTCTTTTCACATAAGTGTATAATTTTTTTCCAGCACTTGGGCATTTTCAGTCCTCTGCAATTTATGACATTAAGTCATAGGTCTTTGGGTCAAATGTATGCAATTCACAAATGTATTTGACTTAATTAAGGACATAGATGAGCATCAATACTGGTCATGACCATGAAGCGGGGAACAGGAAGTGGTTTAACAAAGGGATCATCACCTACATATATGCCTTCCATTAGTATGACTAGTTAAGAATGAATCACAAAGAATAATGTTAAGGTGCTGTATTGACAGGTATTCATTTCCCACTTTTCCACAGATAAGTACTATGCTAAGAAACTAAAAAATATAGCCTTTCTAGTTAAAAAGAAAAAAAAAAGCCCAAGACCTGAATTCTGGCTATGTTCCTTGATTGTATACATTTGACAGTGTACTGACCTCTTAATGGAAGATGAATTCCAGTGGCTCCGTCTATCACCATTTCACCAATTCCTCCAGTGGCCAAATCTGTTATCCTGTGAGGGAAACTCCTTTTACCTTTTGATCCATATGCTCCGAAGGGAAGATAATATCCTTGTACTTGCTTGCCCTCAATGTACTGGGCAGAGTGATCGGCCAAGGGGGGAATACCTAACCCAGACTCAGCCCATTTTAAAACTGCACCTCACTGTGCACTGTCCTTGACACACGATCTCTGCTACAATAATTAAAATCTAGCCCTATTTTCTTCAAACTGGCCATGGTTGTGGGGCTAGGAAATAAGCTCAAACACTTGGAAGCTGTCTTCAACCATACAACTGACAGGAAGGAACATTTCATAGCAGAAGAGAAGCAAGCAGGGACAGTTGAGACTTCAACAAGACTGTCTTTCATTGCAAGAAGACAATCTCATTTCTCAGACTCCAGAGAGTGACTCCACACAGATACACAGAAAAAAATTATAAAACAGCAATCTACTAAAATTCAATTCCATCATAGCTGAACGGACATAAGAGTGATGCTTGGGGTCATTAAGTAATTTGAATCAGAGTGATTATATAATCATACCAATTGGGGCACTTCTGGGAGTGAAAGGATCATTATACCAGGACCAGCCAACACAAATCGACCTGTTCTGGGAGAAACAGGACAGAGAGTTCACTCCTGAATATACTAGCAAACATATTTTATTCAGAATTTAATCACTAGCCCCTCCCCCATCACAATCATCTCTGAAGACTTTTGCCCTATGTAAGAACTAGTCATATAAGAGGAATTGTAATTGTCTTCGTCTAAAACTAAAACATGCATACGAATTCTTATAGAAATCGTGCAGAATGCTCCAGAAACTGAAAACAATGAAATGTTTGAATGGTCAGAACAGTATGACCCATTCATACCACATAATACTGCTTGGTAATGAAGAGAAATGAACTATTGATACACACAGAAGCTTAAATGAACCTCAGTTACGACTATGCTGAGTGACGCCGGGCATGTTAGTGCACACCTGTAATCTCAGCGGTGCAGGAGGCTGAGGCAGGAGGATCACAAGTTCAAAGCCAGCCTTGGAAACTTAGCAAGGCCCTAAGCAACTTAGTGAGACTCTGTCTCTAAATAAAAAATATATTTTTAAAAGTGCTGGGTATGTGGCTCATTGGTTAAGCATCCTGGGTTCAATCCCCAGTACCAAAAGAAAAAAGAAAAAAAAATATTATGCTGAGTGAAGAAAGCCAATCTGAAAAGATTGTGTACTGTGTGATTCCATTTATGTACTAGTTTTGAAGTAATGAAATTATGGAGATGGAAAACAAATTCATGATTTCTAAGGATTAGGGATTGGGTGTATGGGAGAAGGTGTATGTAGCCACAAGAGGACCGTTATGTACCTTGATCTTGGTGGTAATTACCTTAAGTTATACAATTGATTAAAATGTATATGTGTGTACATAAATATGTGTTGTGTGTGTATATATATATATATATACACACACACACACAGACATGTGTATATATTCATACATGTCTATATATACATGCACATGTATCCATACATGTGTATGTATATATACACATGTATACATACATATATGTATGCACACACATGAGCACATATACAACTATTAAAATTATAAAAATGATTAAGTTATATCGATTGTTCCAATATCAATTTTACAGTTTAGGTATTTCCTTGTTTGGAAAGGCAAGACATCAGCGTTAGTGGAGGCAAGGTGAAGGAAGAATCCATGCTCTTTTCTGTACATTTCTTTGCAACTTTCTATATGTTTATAATTATTTCAAAGAAAAAGATTTAAAAATGTATGGTTTACTTCATCTTCTGTTTTTATTTTTTGTACCTGGCACCCCGTTAAGTATTATAACTTACTAGTTGACAGTCTCTGCCTGTAGCGAAAGCCTCAGAAAGACAATAATTGCTCTTGCAGGGAAAATAAGAGTATCTAAGCAAAGGTGAAATAATTTAGAAAAATGAATGAAATATATAATCATCTTAATTAAAGGCTATTGGCTGCAAACTTAAATTCATTATGAGGTAGGTTTCATATTCTTATGAGATTTATCTAGAGAGTTCTTGAAAGGACCAAGTGTGAAAGCATTCCCATTCCTAATTCCCACAACACCAACATTAAAGGCAAATTTTAATGACTCTTCAGAGAATCTGATAAGAAATAGAGTCTTGGAAATTACCATTGTAGGAGGTAAGTACAAAATATATTATTGACTGATGAAGCTATTTTCTTTCATTCTTTTAGTAATCATCAAATAGCATATCTGGAAATAATATAAAATATATTTGAGTGAAAAAATATTTGAGTAAAATATATTTGAGCTTATAATGTTTGAGTACATTTGGGATGGATGAAGAATTCATAAACATGAATAGATATTTAAGCATTTTAACCAATCATCAAACATGTATTAAATTATATACATAAGGAAGGCATTGTGTTTAACATTTTTAACAGTCTGAAATAAAGTTATGCCCTCAGAAAATCTGTAATGTAAGCGAAAATAACAAGAACATGTGACAATTTAAAGAGCAGACTTAATAGTGAAAGAGCAGTCCCAAAATGGTAACCTAGTAGTTTGCAAATTCATGGGACAGAACTATATTCAAACAAGGGCCCTTGTATTCAGATAAAGGAAAGAGCAATTGTGCTTGAAGGAGTATGGATTTCATGAAGAAGACAAATAGTCATTTAATAGAGCTTAGATAGATAAAGTTAAGGAAAATCTTTCAGATTACAGTCACAGAAGAACATAAATAGGAATATGAGAAAAAAAAAGTCATGTTTTGGAGGTTTGAGTAAAACAAGACGGATGGGTTTGAGTCCTGGGGAGGGTGAGTGGTTGGAAGTGAAGTTGAAAAGGTGGTTTTGCCTAACCATGAGCTTCTGTTCATAACCTTCTGTTCAATAGTGCTACATAGGCAAACATTAAAATGTGCTTTAGCTCAGCAGTGGTGTACAGGAAAAAAAATTATCATACCTCATTTTAGCTGTAATTGCTTTTATAATTCTGAATTTGCTGTTAAATGCAAATGCTTAATTCTAAATACGTGTGCTCTGTCTTAATTAGATAAAATAATCCTCTGTTGCTTGGGTAGTTCAGTAAATTAGTCCCCAGACTTAAACTCCCCTGGATCCTGTTGTTTATGCATTAATCTGTATGCACTCTTAGAGATAAGTGGAAAATAAATGAAATTTTTCAGAGAAAAGTTGTAACCATCAGCATACTTTCAAATTTATATTCTCTGAATGTGACTAAAAAATTGCCATTGTTACTAGAAGAGTTGTAATTTGTGTACAAATGCTCGAATGCTTGCGGAATTTCTTCTAAATGTTTGTAGTTTATGATTTATTTAAAACCAGTTAAAATTATATCTTCCTAGCCAAAACTGAATAGAGAATCTGAACCTCACTATTATACAGCCAGCCCTCCATACCTGTGGGTTCCACATATGTGGATTCAACCAATCTCCAGTCCAAAATATTCAGAAAAAAAAAATGTGTCTATACTAAACATGTGCAGTATTTTTTGTCATGATTCAGTGTAACAACTACTTACATAGCATTTTCATTGTATTAGGTATTATAAATAACCTAGAGATGCTTTAAAGTTTATAGAGGGATGTGCATATATATATACAGACACTACACCATTTAACAGAAGGGATTTGTGCAGTCATGGATTTTTTTGACCCTAGGGATCCTAGAACCAACAGCCAACTGTATACATAAAAATACTACCAACTCAAGGTACCAGTAGTGCCACATTTGTAAATCAGTTATGTCCAAAGGAACCAACTGATACAAGTATGCTCAATTTAAGCAGAAATTAAATGACAAGATTTTCCAAACCCTTCTGCCTTATTGACAATAACGGTAAAGACACTGACCACTACTAGCATATATTGAGTGGCTGCTATATATCAGGGACTCTCCCAGGAACTTTATATTATCCCATCTTGTACATCATTATCACCATTTTTAAATGGAGAAACTGAGTTTCAGACAAGCACTGAAGGAGTTAAAATGAATCCTTGGTCCGTTTGACCATAGAACCTATGCACACTCTATCATACTATTTTGTATGAAAACACAGCTATAGTTTTTATTTCCCTATCCACTAGCTAACCACTTTTCTCTCTCTCTCTCTCTCTCTCTTCCTCCCTCCCTCCCTCCTTTTACTATAGAAATATATTAAGACCTAGATGGACTCTCAACTTACAAGTACTTGGTTGGGACTGCCATTTGGACAGAAATGTGGTTGGGATTTCTCCTGCAGATGGTTGGTTCTTGCTCATTTAAAATCTTTCTTACAGTTTCTACTTTCTTTCAACCAGTCTGTTAGTCCAATATTCCCAAAGCCTGCTGACTGTAAAATTCCTTTAAATTCACAAATATCAGGTTTATACATAACTTCATTTATCATCATCTTCAGTTTAATGTATCTGATGCTTCTGCACTTTGCTAGACAATTACACAGAGCTGAATGTAATATAATGTACTGATGTGGAGAATGCATGCTTTCAATTCTTGTGCGTCTGGAGCTTTTATGATCAATGGTATGAGTACCCAGACAGACCTATGCCCTGGGTTTACAGCCTTCGTGAAATTTTGTGGCTTGCTGGTTTTATGTGACTTTTACACCTCAGCTAAGCCTTTCCCCTTTAAGAAAGATACCACCTGGACAACAACAATTTTAGCACTAATGTCTTCCTCTTGATTGCATTAGATTTGCAAATTAAACAGATTAATGGTAGTGTTCTGTGTTCCTCTCAGCTCTTCTGTTTAATACTCTTATCTGACAAAGTGTAAATAGAAGACATAATTAATTACTCATGACTTGCATGTCAAGTTGCATAAAAAATTACATCCCCAGGAGGCCCATTATTACATGTCTGACTGTTCAGGGAAATTAGTTTTGAGGAAAAAAAAAAGCATACCTGAAGATAAGGGTTTTGTTTGTTTTTCTTTTTGTTTAATTTATTAGAGTATCTGTAAAAAGATGTGGAAGAACATTCACTGTGAATACAATTTTAAGAAGCTTACTGCACTTGCTCAAGGATAGTTATTTTTTCCTTCTATTATTTTTCAGTTTGTCTATGAGATGCTATACTCCATATGTGATAGTTATAAAGTTATAATGTTTTTACAGAAAGAAGGCCCCAGAATATGACTACTGCCTCTTTAGAATATGTCCTGTGAGAAAAATCATTAATCAAGCATAGTATTCTGTACTATCCCATCCATAAATTGTCTTCACCTTCAGCTGGGAAGTGTCCTATCATGACTGAAAAGAAGGGGATAATTTTTCAGCCCTTCCTTCCTTCTTATATGTCTAGAGTTGATCCGAATGAAATGAGGTCTCTGCTTTAACTGGAGAGCTCAGCTTTTCATATTTAGCTCTCAATCTGCTTCATGATAATTTCCGAAGGAACAGACTGCTTTTGACAAAATGTGCTGTACTATTATTAAAGGTGCAGTTTCTTTATAGATTCCCACCCCCTTTGAAGGAAACTGATGGCTGGGAAGAATTTTGAATGAGCTAGTCTTCCAGTGTTTTAATAGATAGTTAATAAAATATAGTCTATGCCTCAGGTAAGAGCAAACCAAATACTTGATAAAATTGGATGGTAGAGTTGTCCGGGCTTCAAGGCAACATACAGGAAGACGATGTTCACAATCACTCTGTCACTTCATCTCTCTGTAAAAATGAGAGCTATGATCACTTCTACCTCATGGGATTCCTGTGAGGTCTAAATGAAGTAATCTGTGAAAGCACTTTGTAAACTGTTAAGCACAATTTAAACACATGATGTCTGACTAAAAATGATTGCATCACCTGTTTCATGCGCCTTGGTAGAAAGGTGTTTATGATCCCCACACTTATGAGTATCCATCCATACATTGGGAACCATGTGTCATAGAAGGCTCTAATTAATATGGGGTGCATTTTTTTAAAACTGAAGTTTGCTATACAAGGTTAACTTTAGGTCACCTATAGTCAGAGTTTAACTGTAGGACTGGAATGACTTAACATATAAAATATTTACATGAATTGGTAAATATTTTCCTATCAGCTCTAACTCCTATCTACTGATGTCATTCCCTACTAAAAATGAGCATTCAAGAGTTAGCATGCATAGGACTGCCGAGCATTCTGTTTGTAAATGATCACAAGTCATCTTTCACGTTATGTTTAATCGTCATTCATTCATTCTTTCCATGAACATTTATGGACCATCAATTGTTGGCCCAACACTAATCATTCACCATTTTTTTTGAGTTTCATTTGTTTGTAGTTATTAAGTGTGTACACATGGATGATAATAATTCCAATTATAAAGCAGTTGGCTCCATTGGTACACCTGAGACGTTAGCCCTTTTTTCTATAAAGAACACCTCCAGGTGTTTCTCAGTGTCCAGTGGGGCAGACTATGAAATCCAAATGAGTTGGGGTACCATCTCTGCCATTCCAGGCCCTCCTCCTTATTAGCAAACTTCCCTGCTATCTCAGGTACAACCTCAATCAACCCCAGCACACTTCCTGATGGACTCAAAATTTAACCACCACCTTAAAAATGAAGGCTATTTTACTGGGCCAGCCTTGTGTTTTGTGTTTCAATTTTTGCCCTGAGTTTGTAAGCTGCAGCTCAAGGGATTCTGTATGTTTTATCCCACTAATCATTCAGGCATGTCTGAATTCCCTGCAGACACAAGCCAGGATCTCCACCCTCCTCCGCCACCCCATCCATTAATAATATCAAAAATACTTATCCAATGTTATTTTCTTCTCATTTACCTTTTCCATCTCTACCTTTCTGTGGAGATGCTAGTGGATGATGGAATAATAAAATTTCTCATACCATGCAAAAGTATGCAAGGAAAAAAAAAGGATAAGTTAACAACAAAAGCCTCTGAAAAATATATTCTGTTTCATGGCCTTTGTAAAAGTTTGACACAGTAATTGAATGTGAAAATAGATCCAAGATCAAAATTTTATTTGTTTGATTCTCTGCCTGACATATTTAATCCCACAGTGGTTCAGTTATTACATATTATTGAAAGCCCTATTTGTATCAAAAGTGTTTGTTACAAATACTTTTAGAAATACAATTTAATATGAATTCACAATTATAATTTTGAAACATAAGCTTTACTGTTCACATGAACACACCCCAAGCTGAAGGAGAATTTTATGTGAGTTTATATGATCAGTTTTAGGATCCAAATAAAACAAAAGGTAAAAACTCAGGCTTTCTGTTTTGAAAAAACAAAACAGGAAATATTAAAAAAAAATGCACCATTCAAAATTCCCATTTTGAATACTGTTAATACTGAAATCCCAGAATTAAGGGAACATGGGAAATATGCCACATTGCTAGTATAATGCTTGCTGATCATATTGTTTTCAGCATCAATATTAAGAATCATTCAAATGATTCTAAAATGCATTTATTCATAGATTTAAATTCAATGATGAAATCATCTTCAAGTAATAGGATGTATTTCACAAACATGGTAATGATTCTGCAGAACAGTCTTTCAGGGTGTTCCAGAATTATGTCAAATTCTATGAGACCCCCCCCAAACAAAAGTAATATAAAACTCGAATATATGCACATAAATCAATGAAAGAATTACCACTTCTTCCTCTTATGTATGCTTTACAGCACCAACTTCAGGTTAATAAGATGCCTATTAAAGGAATTGAAAGCAAATGTAGTATACATTATTGAAATTGTTTCATTTTGAAAATTGAAACTTCGATAAGTGATCTTTCAGATCATACAAAATTCATATAAGATTTATTTCGTGAAGTTTTCAAAATACTACATGGAAAAATGATTTTTAAGTTTGCAATTTCATGGCTCTTTTCATATGCTGATCTCAGTTCAATATCAAGTCTCTCTCTTTTCACAAACCATCTGGGAGATTGACAAGTTGCATCTCACCAGATGGCCTAGCATACCAACCTCACACTTCCATGGCACCGTACCTCCATGATAAATCCTGGAATGCTTTAATACGACGTTCCTGCTCAGGAAGAATTCCACCACTCATGGCCCCAAGAACAACTTCCTCATTGCCACTTCATTTCCCGAGGTTGCAATTGGATATGATTTACACTGAGTGCTAAATTGTTCTAGGGATCAGAGGAATTAAGTGATTACAGTTGAGCAAACCTACTAACTTCCTATCATTCCATCTTTCTACAATTTCTCTTTTATTCCTTCTTTCCTTCTCTCCTCCTGGGTCTCTACTTTTGTTATTACATTTTAACTTTGGAGTCCTTCTTTTTTCCTCTCACTTTTCTCACACATAAATCATTGGAATGTATGCTTTACAGCACCAGAAAACTACTAGTTATGAGCTGTGTGGGGCCCCATATCTTCCTAAATCTAGCATGCAGATAGTTTATATCATGCAACACAAAATTCAATTTCCTGTGTCAATCGTTTTACAGTGTAACTACATATTTTAAAGTTATTGCCTGTGATGTGGTTCTCAAGGCCCTTCCTTCTTCCTTTTATCTTTATAAATGTCAGAGAAATACCCATGAAGGACAAGGACATGAAATGGACCTTTTCCTCCAGCTTAGAAATCAATCTAAACTCAATATATCTGCTCCAATTTCCTCCCTCAATTCTCCCCTCTGAGCCCCTCCCACAGTTTTATAAATTCTTCTAGCCTTTTGCTGTTTAAGAAGAAAGCATGAGTCAGAAACTTTGACATAGGTGAACAGTCTTATTTTTTTCTGGTACTTTGAGCATCTTTCTTTTTACATCCTGAAATTTAGCTTCCAAGTTTTTGCCTTCTTCTCACTTTCTTAACTTTTAAACTTTAGTGCCTCTGTATTCTCTGACAAAGAAAAACTCTGCATCTCCTCAATCTCATGGTTTGAACGAGAAGCCTAACTCCCTGCTAAATTTTTCTTCTTATGTAGCCCTAATTAACTACCATAAACATGCAACCACTATAAGTAAGAACAAACCATATTCCATAGAAATTTGCCTTCAGGCACTGTATCTCAAATTTCCTTTTTACTTAAAGTTTCAAAATGTTTCCTTGTGTGTTATTTTACTTCTGTAATTGCATTCCCTAGATGGATCTGATAACAGTACAGTGGCCTTGTCTTTGTATATAGAAGCTCACTTTCCCCTCCCATTCTTCCAGATGCAGAGCCATAGGAAGTTGTTCATGGCTTGTCAGGCACACAGGATCCTAAAACAGCCTCTGTTCAGTTTTTTCTGACATTGCTCCCAGATGGGTGGCAATGCTTTCCTTAGGTATGATTTTGTAGACTAGGAGAACAGGAGCCAGTCTTTTCCAAGAATCCTGCATGATCTATTTGGTGTGGATAATAAGAGAGATGGAACAATTGATGCAAAAAGAATTTCTTGATATGGAAAGAATATATCAGTTCTGGTGTGGAGTAGGTGGGCCAGCAGCTAATTAAGTTAGTTAAAGGATAATGGAATTGAGCAAGATGAAAATCTGCATGCCATTTCCCTGATTAAAACACAAAAACATATTTCTTTGGGTTTTGCAGAAAAGTGCCTGCTGGAGTCTAAAGTGCTTTCATGATCTGGTTTCTGACTACTTCTCCAGTATCATTTCTTCTCCATTCTTCCATTTTCATGCTGTAGTCACTTTGAACTTAGTTTTTCAAACTTGATGTGCATTCTTACCTTCCTATAATGCTTTGCATGTACCATTCTCTCTGGTTGGAAATTTATTTCTCCTGTTCTTTCTCCTTGACCCAGAAAGTGGCTGTTCATCCTTCAGGTCTCAGCTAAGGGGGCACTGTCTACAAATGCATTCCAGACTTCTAAAACTGGAAGGATCACCTTCTTCCTAGAACCTCTCCCTGCTCCATCCCTGTATGCCCATTTGGAAGAGTCCTGTTTATACAAGACAGAACTTAAAAATATTCTCTTCTTTGAAACCATCCCTGCCTCTGTAGTAGACACTTTCCTCCTTAGTGCATCTCTATAACTTGAAGGTATGTCTTTTAATGGTTTAATTATGCTGTGATGGCAATATTTGTCCATATAATACATTCCTGACCAAACTATAACATTAACTTCTTGAAAAAAGAGATTTCCTTAGAGTATTATACATCTTTGTTATCTTTGAATCTTAAAACATGCACTTTCCTCACCTGTTCATTTTATAGAGGTAATTATTTTTTAGTTATCTATTTCTCTATTACTCTGTAAGCCTTGTAAGGGTGGGATAATGTTTTATTCACTACTCTTTATCTCCCACTTTTCACAAAGCTTTGCACATACAGTTTCTCAGACACTTTTAGAATGAAGGTATGAGTTCACAGTAACATCAGTCAAAAATATAAATTTTTCTGCAAACAGTCATGAGAAGAACAGAACAAGAGATTTGTGCAGTCTGGCCTCGTGTTTATAATTCATGATAATCAGAGATTAGAGAAAGATTCATGGAGTTTATTATGTACTTATAATTCATTGGTATGGTCCCAAGAAGGGCAAAGATCTGGAAAAATAGTACCTAGGAGTCTTTTACAATTTTTAGCAACTAAATCAAATAAGAATATCAAATTTTCTGATTATCTATGGCTTAAAAATTGGCCTAAAGTGTAAGGTCATCTGCACACATTTATTTTGTTGTTCAACAAAAAGTATTTGTTGATCACTTAAATTTGCTACACTCTTTTGATAGGAAGAATAATAGCCCTCCGGCAAAGATGTCTACACCCTAACCCTACCGCTGGAACTTACAGATATGTTACCTTACATGACAAATATAATTTGCATGTATGATTAAGATGAAGGACTTTACAGTGGCAAGATTATACCAGAACTTTCAGCTGGGCTCAATCTCATTACACAAGTCCTTAAAGCTGGAAGAAGTGGGTAGAAGAGTGTATTGGGGAGATACACAGAGAGACTCAACCTACCATTGTTGGTTTTGAAGATGAAGCAAGTGGGTCAGGAACCAATGTCTGTAGACAGTTTCTAGAAACAATATGGAAACAATTCTCAAGTGACACCAGGCAAGGAAAAGGAGAACTCAGCCCTAAAACCACCAGGTACTGAAATCTACCAACAACCTGAATGGGTAAAATGATAAATCCTTCCCTAGAGCCTCCTGAAAGGAACAGAGTTCTGCAAACACCTTGGTTTGAACCCAATGAGGCCCAAATCAGACTTCTGACCTATATAACCACAAGTTAATAAATGTGTGTTGGGTTAAGTCATTGTCTTTTTAGGAATTTATTATGATAACTGTAGGAAATTAATATAAGCACTGGGCTAAATGCTTGAGAGAAAATCATAAAGCCATGGTATTCATTGTTGTCTGTTTCTTCAAGGCATTCTTGAAAGCCATAGCATAGTCTGGTCAGGAAAATAGATTTATGAAATAAATAATACCAATACAATATAATTAAACCTATGCTAGAAGTATAGGAGTTTTCCACTTTAAGAAATTGTTTTGGAATTAAAGAAGGAGTCACCTCCATTTGGAAAGAGATTAGGGGAAGTTTCAGAGAAGAGACAATTTGGGGAAGGTAATTTAAGTGATCTAGTTTTCCAACTGGATGGAAGAGAAACACCATTTAGTAAAATGCTGAGTTAAGGAGCAATAAATTTGAAATAAATAAATTGGTGAGTGACATGGGTTTATTTATTACCAAAAATATTTTGGATGTATTATATAGAAGAATTTTTATTCTATATAGCAGTATATAGAATAGAATAGAGAGTGGAGAAAGGACAAGAAGAAAATGAGAGACTATTATAATAGTCTAAGCAAGAAAGGATAAAATTCCTGCTTTCATAATAACTGCAGTATGCGTCAACAACTGTGACACTTTGCATGTTATCTCATTTAATCCCTATTATTCAGCCCTTTAAAGACTATATTTCCATTTCACAGATATGAAGCTTAGGCAGATGTGTCTGCTCCCAAAATATGCTCAAAAAAAAGCTAAGGAAAATGAGATTCAAATCTAGATGTCAATGACATTAGAGTCTGCACTCTAATTCATTCTGCCATAGCAGGAACAAGGACCAAAGTGAAAGGGTAGAGTAGAGAGATTTAATGGGTAAATCAACTGGGATTTTTACTAATTAGATATGGTGACAAGGAAATGAGGAGCTATGCCTTAACACTAGCTTTCTAAACCAAGATGTGGTCAGCTAAGAGAAACCACAGGAGTTTCCCAGGCTGGAGTAGTGTGGAATAGAAGTCAAGTTTTGGATAAATTTAGGTGTGTATGGGATATCCAGGTGGAGACATCCCAATGTCAGTTAGTTATGACTCTATTGTTTAAAATTGGGGCCGGGCACTGTGGCACACGCCTGTAATCCCAGTGGCTCAGGAGGCGGAGGCAGGAGGATCTTGGGTTCAAAGCCAGCCTCAGCAATTTAGTGAGGCGCTAAGGAACCCGGTAAGACCCTGTCTTTAATAAAATACAAAATAGGGCTAGGGATGTGGCTCAGTTGTGAAGTGCCCCTGAGTTCAATCCCCCCCCCCACACACACACACAAAGAATTGGGACATGTACTAAAGATAAGGACTTATCTTTATCATCTGCCTCTTAATAACTTTATAGTCTAAAATGTTTCATATAAACACTTTGGGGAAATCTCCTGTTTCTAATGGATTGTGAAAGAGTCTATTCTTAATAATGTTTTCTAAAAGAAACTCTCATCTGAAGCTATAGGAAGAGATGCCTTATTCCAACAATGATGTGCTTAATGCCCAGCTGTGACTGCTAACAGAAGGGCAGACAACCAAGCATGCTGGGGACCCTATCTATGTCCTGCCTGATGAGGTCAGAGCTCATGCAAGAACCAGTGTGTCCTGCAGTGCAGCTGGTGAGCAGCCAGCTCCAGTGTAAGGTCCTGGCTTTAGAAATCTTTGTTCACCCCTTAATTAGCATATTGACTTCTCACCCCACCCAGACTAGTTGCATATCACTCAGTCAATTAACAGATTGACAGCTCAGCCAAGGGAACAGGAAGGCTGCTGTTGCAAGGGACTGTTAAATCTGGCTTGAGTTTGCTATTGGAAAATGAGAGAAATTTACAAAAATACTGCTCCCTGCGCCCCTGACTGAAATCTTTAGATGAAATAATTGCCATCAAATATTCTGATACAGGATTTCTTGAAACTGCTCGAAGACTTTGCTAGAGGGAGAAGCAGCCACTAACTGCAAAAGACTACCTCTGTTGTACCAGAAGCACAAGAAGAGATTTTCACCATTGCAGAGCTATTTATACACAGCCAGCTTCTGTCCTCAGTTCCCATACACACACAACTCCCATTGATAGCAATGGAAGCTGCGGACATGTGGCTGAGAACAGAATTTGGCCCACTGAGCAGTGAGGCTTGGCATTCCTTTGCTCACTATGACAACTTCAGAACTGGATCCCTGAACACAAGAGCTTTCGGAGGAAGAGTTCTTGATTTAATTTCTTTTCCCCCCCTCTTTATCTTGGCCTTGAAATACAAAATAGAAACTTGAGAAACTATTGGCAGCATTAGATTCCTTGCATAGAATCAACTATGCAGGGGACTTGGAGAAACAGAGAACTTGGAGAAACAGTTTTTCTGGATTCAAAAACAGAAAGAACACTTTCATGTATGTGTGGTGCAGTCTCCAGGGTGCAGACTAACAGCTTGGCTTCACAGTGTCATCCTGGAAACAAAGCAAAAGATGCCCTTAAAACCACTTCTGAACCCATAAAATTCTCAAGACCAACATTTAATTTACAAAAGACATGTTCCAGACAATATTTGAAACCTGCACCTTATATTTTTTTGCTGCAGTCTGGCTGGGCACAATCAGGAGCCACTTGTCAAAAGAAACTAACTTTATTTTTAGAACCACACACGCCAAACAAAACAGCCTCTCAGGAAAAACCCTCAGAGCCTCAACTGCCACCACCGGCTTTCCACAAGCCTCTCTCTCCCACACCAGCTTCTCTCCCCCTCCCACAATCCTCCTGCTCTTGAGGCCGATTGGCTGGGTCACGTGGGCGGAGCCAAAAAAGTCCCCCAATGAGCAGCTCCGTGGTCTGAAAGGGCAGGGAAACAGCCCAATGAGCATCACCGCAGAGGAGCCAATCAGCTAGATGTTGCTGGGGCCGCTGTGAGCCAATCATCAGCCGGCAGCTGGAAGTTTGCTGGCAGCTGGAAGTTTGCTGGGGCCCCTTCGGCTGTGGCTCTCAACATATCCCCCTCTCTGTTTAAACAACAAGCATGTGGCTTAGGGACCGTGTCTGTTAGGCAGTCCAATTCAACATATGGTCCTTACCCGTCATCGGATGAACTGACCTCTAGGCGTCAGCCTCCTGTCTTAGGTTGGTACCACTGCAATTGGATCATACCCGTCACTGACTACCGGTCCAGCATACAGCTATACTTGTGGATAGGCCTTTGCACCAGTGGGGGGGTGAGGTTCTTTGCCTCACCTCTGTTGGCCCCCAAATTTTAGACCATCACTAGTAGAGGAGGATGCAAAATGCCATGACATTAAGCCAATTGAGGGCTCCTTTGAAAAATTGTACCACCAGTGACACCATC
The DNA here is from genome assembly GCF_021218885.2 of Marmota monax. Taxonomy (NCBI): domain Eukaryota; kingdom Metazoa; phylum Chordata; class Mammalia; order Rodentia; family Sciuridae; genus Marmota; species Marmota monax. The sequence goes on from NW_026695227.1 coordinate 3,937,911, forward strand.
AGCAAAAATACTCCAGCACTACCACAATTCGCTGTACCAACAGATAGTTCACAATGCATACAGGTGAGCTCACAATGTGTCCAGGCAAGTTCTGCAAGCAGTTCAGTGATGGCTATTGTAGAAGCTGTAGATTGGTTTTATCTTTGACTTCACCAGCACTGGGATGAAGATAGGAATTCTGGCAATAATGGCTAAAGAAAAAATTATGTAACATTACAGAAGGCACTAAAAGAAAACAATTTTCTTAACAATTTACATTGTCTTCACCAGCACTGGGATGAAGATAGGAATTCTGGCAATAATGGCTTAAGAAAAAATTATGTAACATTACAGAAGGCACTAAAAGAAAACAATTTTCTTAACAATTTACATTATCTTTAAGAGAATTATTAAATATAATGAAAAGGAAAGGTGAAAGTAAACAAACAGATCTGTTAACCTTCTTTTTTGTTTACATATTAAAACAATCCTCAACAGTTGTTTACCCAATTTAAATTAAACCATATAAATCACGTGAAAAAAAATATTTGGATCCATTTTATCATGAGCGCTCATCATATATGATATATGGACATACGTACATTCAAACATATAACGCAAAACACAAGTGTGCACACATAATATAATACATACAACACATAACATTATAGTAAAGGCCTTATAACTTTTTACAGGTGAAATCTCCATTGCAATGTTTGAAAACTCTATAGTCAAAAAATAGAACTGATCAGCAAAACATTAACCTAGGTCTGTATGAGCTCAAAAAACAAAATAGAACTTCATGATATGGCAAAGGGCAATAATAAAAAAGATATTGAAAAAAGCATCCTGGTTCTGTTGCAGATGTAAGAATAGCCAAACTGGAGTTTTGGATATCAGTTGTTATGGATTTGAGCCAAATCATCTTCTTTTTGGTCTGTAGAAATCGCTTTAGTTAATCTTTCTGGAATCCAAATCGGCTGCTGTTCTCCCTGTGGAAATACATAAACAGACCCCCGACTCCAGACAATCACTGGGTCAGGACCTTGGTTAATCTCTCTGGAATCCAAATCGGCTGCTGTTCTCCCTGTGGAAACACACAAACAGACCCCCGACTCCAGACAATCACTGGGTCAGGACCTTGGTTAATCTCTCTGGAATCCAAATCGGCTGCTGTTCTCCCTGTGGAAACACACAAACAGACCCTCGACTCCAGACAATTACTGGGTCAGGACCTTTCCATTGTCCTGTTAGAATATCCTTCCAAAGTACCTTGGGCTTATGTACATTTTTTGGACACATATGCCTTTCCGCAGCACTAAGTCCTGATGAATCCAAATTTAAAAAGTTTAGAGTAAAAAGGGTTATTTTAAGTTTATCTTTGGGGAATATATACCCCTTCCCAATTCCTTCTTTTTGCTTTAATAAGTACATTTTAATAGTTTGATGAGCTCTTTCAACTATGCCTTGTCCCTGTGGATTGTATGGGATTCCTGTTATATGAGTAATGCCAAATGTTGAGCAAAATTGTTTAAAAGAGGTAGAAGTATAACCAGGGGCATTATCTGTTTTGAACTGTTTTGGAACACCCACAGTGGCAAAATTTTGTAAGCAATGAGCTATAACATCTTTAGTTTTTTTCTCCGGCATGAAGGGAGCCCATCAAAAATCCAGAAGAAGTATCAACTGTAACATGCAAATATTTTAATTTTCCAAATTCTGGCAAGTGTGTGACGTCCATCTGCCAAATATGGTTAGGTATCAATCCTCTAGGATTGACTCCAAGATTAACTGGTGGTAAAAAGGTCACACAATTTTGACATTGTTTTATTATTTGTCTAGCTTGATCCTTAGTTATTTTAAAATGCTTTTGTAAAGTATTAGCATTGACATGGAACTTTTTATGAAAATTTATAGCTTCTTCTAGTGGAGAGAAAATATGTATGTCATGTGTAGTTTTATCTGCTAAATCATTGCCCAAACTAAGGGCTCCAGGCAATCCTGTATGTGCCCTGATATGTCCTATAAAGAATGAATCTTTTCTGTCCCAGATTAGACTTTGTGTAGTGGAAAGCAAAGAGAAAACAGTAGAAGAAGGGGAAATCCTACCAGCATCTTCAAGAGATACTATAGCATTAACTACATACTGACTATCAGAAAATAAATTAAATACAGAATCTTTAAACATCACAAAAGCTTGTAAAACTGCATTAAGCTCTACCTTTTGAGCTGATTGTTTGGGTACTAAAAATGTAAAAGTTTGATCAGGGGTAACTACTGCTGCTGTACCATTATTTGACCCATCAGTGAATATATTTGGAGCATTCATGATAGGTGTTTTTCTTGTCATTTTTGGAAAAATTACAGGATGCAATGACCAAAAAGACAATAAAGGATTAGATGGTAAGTGGTTATCAAATGAAACATTAGATTTGCACATGATTATTGCCCAAGTATTTAACTCATTAGCTAACTCATCAATTTGATTCATAGTATATGGAGTAATAATTTTATTGGGAGAAATTCCAAACACTCCCTTTGCTGCTTTTATTCCTTTGAGTATTAATTGTCCTACAGCCTCAGGATACCTAGTAAGAATAGTGTTAGGAGAATAAGATAAATGTATCCATAATAATGGACCTTCTTGCCAAAATACTCCTGTAGGAATATTTTTTGTTGGTAGTACAATAAATAATAAAGGCAAACTTATATCAATTCTATCCAAATGCATATTTTCCATATATGTTTCAATGATTTTTAATGCCTTTCTTGCTTCAGGCGTTAACATTCGGGGTGAATTTGGATCTGATGGACCTTTTAGGATATCAAATAAAGGTCCCAACTCTCCTGTTGGTATACCTAAATAAGGCCTTATCCAATTTATGTCTCCTAATAACTTTTGAAAGTCATTAAGTGATTTGAGTTGATCTACTCGTATTTGAATTTTTGGTGGACGGACCATGGTTGAGGATAATAGAACTCCTAAATAATTAATTGGAAAATTTAATTGTACTTTATCTATTGCTATCTCTAGATTATAATTTTTTAATAAGTTTGTAAGTGTGGCATAACATTCTAGCAATGTGTTTTTATCTTTGTGTGCTAATAATACATCATCCATATAGTGAAATATTTGTAGTTCAGGATTTTGATTTCTAAGTGGCTGGATTACTTTGTTAACATAAATTTGACACATAGTTGGGCTGTTAGCCATCCCTTGAGGGAGTACTTTCCATTCATATCTCTGATCAGGACCTTCATGATTCAGTGCAGGGATAGTAAATGCAAAACATGGACTATCCTCAGGATGAATTGGAATTGAAAAAAAACAATCTTTAATATCTATAACTAAAACATACCAGGTTTTTGGCAAAGCAGACAACTGAGGAATCCCTGATTGAGCAGGTCCCATAATAACCATCTCATTATTAATGGCTCTTAAATCTTGCAATAATCTCCATTTACCAGATTTCTTTTTGATGACAAAAATGGGAGTATTATGGGGAGATACAGAAGGTTGTATATGTCCTTCTGCTAATTGTTGTTTGACCAGGTCATGGGCTGCTTGTATCTTTTCTTTAGTCAGGGGCCACTGAGGAACCCATACTGGTCTTTCTGATTTCCAAGTAATTTTTATTGTCTCAGTGGCCCTTTCTGAAAATCCAACCCATGTCTGTCTGTTCCTTGATCTATTTGTATTGGTGCTGCTATACCTTGTTCTTGTTTTTCTAATCTTTTTCCTTTCCTAAAACCTTGTCTAGTCATAATAGTGGGTGCATTTTGGTTGATGTTATTTGTTAATGTCAAACCTAATTGATCTAGGACATCTCGTCCCCATAAATTTATAGGAAGATGATCCAATACATATGGCTGTATAGTTCCTTCACACCCTTCAGGATCCTTCCAATCTAATACCATTGCACTTCTATGGGGATTAGTTGCCACTCCTAGGCCTCAAAGCGTTTGAGTGGCTTGTTGTAATGGCCAATGTTTTGGCCATTCTTGACGAGAGATGATGCTAAGGTCTGCACCTGTATCCAGTAGCCCATTAAATTCATGTCCTTGAATATTTAGTTTTAGCATGGGGCGAGAATCTAAATTTAAAGAAAGCATAGCCCAATCTACACCTGTGGAGCCTAATCCCTTGGAACCTCTTTCTACAGTACGACTGGAAAATTTATCATGTAGGCTGGGTATTATTAGTAACTGTGCTATTCTATCTCCTGGTGAAATTACTGATATACCCTTCGGAGAACTGGCTATAATTTTTATTTCACCTTCATAATCGGGATCAATTACCCCAGGACTTATCATAAGTCCTTTTAGAGTAGAAGAGCTGTGTCCCAATAATAAGCCTACTGTTCCTTTGGGAAGAGGTCCTTTCACCCCTGTGGGAATGATTTGAACTCCCATCTCTGGAGTTAGTACTGCTCTGGCGGAGGCACAGATGTCCAACCCTGCGCTCCCTCTGGTTTGTCTGATGAGGGATCTGATGGACAATGTGTCCTGGGCACTACCCTGATTGGGTTGCTGGGTTCCTCCAGTGCTCCGTATATTTGTGGTTTTGGGCCCCGGAGCATTGGGCCCCCCTGTCCATTTTTTGGCAATGGAGCCCGATGCCTTTCTCCATGATATCGTGGATAAACACCTGGTCCTTGTTCTTTTTTTGATAATGGAGTACCCTCTATGGTGGTTTGAGAACGGCATTCATTAGCCCAATGTCTCCCTCTACAGCATCGTGGGCAAATACCTGGTATTCTACTCCTTTGATACCTAGTTTTGTTAAACCCTCCTCCAATGGGGCAATTCCTTTTAAAATGTCCTGTTTGTTCACAATTGTAGCATGTTCTTGGCCTGGCATCTAAAGCCTGTTTTACTGCAGCTGCCACAATTTGCCCTTGTTCATTTATGTCTCTGGCATCTAAAGCCTGTTTTACTGCAGCTGCCACGACTTGCTCTTGTTCATTAATGTCTCTACATAATTTAATATATGTGTTTAAATCTTCATGTTTCCATGGTCTAATGATATCTCTGCACCAACGATTCGCTTGCTCATAAGCCAGGTGTTTTAGTAATGGCATTGCTTGTTCTGTATTCCCAAAAACTCTGGTAGCTGTTTGAATAAGCCTATCTACAAATTCAGCATAAGGTTCATTAGCTCCTTGTATTACCTTAGATAATTGACCTTGTAAACCTCCATGTCCTTGTAAAGTCTTCCATGCCTTAATTGCATCTGCAGCAATTTGTGCGTATACGCCAGGATCATATGCAATTTGTTGCTGCTGATCCTCATAAGGTCCCTTTCCTAACAACATATCTAGATTTCTCTGAGGATAACCAGCTGCTGCATTTCGCCTAGCCGTCTCCTTGCAAAATTCCTCATTGGCAACCTTCCATAACAGGTATTGTCCTCCATTTAGCACAGCTTTACACATATTAGCCCAATCTGCTGGCGTCATGTTCAAGTTGTTAATGGATTCGACCATGCTTACAGTGAAGGGTGCTTGAGGACCATAGGTTGTTACAGCCTCTTTTAGCTGCTTCACTGTTTTGAAATTTAAAACTTGGTAAAATCGCTGCCCTCCTGCCTCAAATACAGGGCATGTTAATATTTGAGATCTTGTCTCAGGATCCCAACTATCAACTGCAGGGGTTGGGGGCCTCCCAGCATATGGAGGTGGCGCTGTTGGTTGGACACTTACGCCCTCTGGTGATAGAAAGGTGTTAGTAGCAGTCTCCTGTAGAGGTGGTGCTGTTGGTTGGACACTTACACCCTCTGGTGATAGAAAGGTGTTAGTAGCAGTCTCCTGTTGTAACTTTCCCCCTGATGGCTTTTTCTGTTTTACACTTTCTTTCTCTGTCTGACTAGCTTGAGAGGCCTTCTCTTTTACTTGAATCTTTTCCTCTGTCTGACTAACTTGAGAGACCTTCTCTTTTACTTGAATCATTATGTCTTCTCCTTCCTCTACCATTGTCTGAACTGAAGGCTTTGGACTAAGCAAACAAGATATGAACGTCCACAATGGCAATGTGCCATCTGGCAGAGTCCCTGGGCTTTTCTTTTCTATTCTTTTTAAATCTTCACCATGATGGTTCCATTGTGATATATTTAACAACTCCTCCTTAAAAAGCCATGGGCTACATTTTTGTATTGTATCAACGTATGCCCTGATTGTTCTTGATTTTACTGAGATGCCTCCTTCCTCTAACAATTTACTTAACACTCTTTCAGTTTGTTTTTTACTAATTTCTGATCCCGTATTTCTACTATAATACAACCCAACAAGATGACGCCAAACAAAACCGAGACAGAATGAAATAAAAAGGGAACAACAAAAAGTCATTATAGCCTTTCTATCCTCCTGACATGTGCATCTGTCCTTTCTCCCTATCTGTTCCTCAGACGTAAATAGTTTTTCCTCAGATGTGAGCGGTTTTTCTTCCGTCTCATCTCCAGGGACAGGCAACTTAAAACAAAAGTGAAGCAAAATAAAAGAGGAATCTTAAAATGGCTACCCATCCTCTCGCCCTGCCCTCAGGGGCGAGCAGTTTCACTTACCCTCAGTCGCTCCCCGTGCGAGCCACCAAATGCCGCAGTCTGGCTGGGCACAATCAGGAGCCACTTGTCAAAAGAAACTAACTTTATTTTTAGAACCACACATGCCAAACAAAACAGCCTCTCAGGAAAAACCCTCATAGCCTCAACTGCCACCACCGGCTTTCCACAAGCCTCTCTCTCCCACACCAGCTTCTCTCCCCCTCCCACAATCCTCCTGCTCTTGAGGCCGATTGGCTGGGTCACGTGGGCGGAGCCAAAAAAGTCCCCCAATGAGCAGCTCCGTGGTCTGAAAGGGCAGGGAAACAGCCCAATGAGCATCACCGCAGAGGAGCCAATCAGCTAGATGTTGCTGGGGCCGCTGTGAGCCAATCATCAGCCGGCAGCTGGAAGTTTGCTGGCAGCTGGAAGTTTGCTGGGGCCCCTTCGGCTGTGGCTCTCAACATTTTTTGTTGCAATCTTCTTTAGTCCAAGTGACTCTAGTGGAGCTGTCAGCAAGAATTCTGCTATCTTTGTAAGGGTGCATGTCAGGCTGGGCAATCAGTGTATCTAATCCTTTTGAGCACAACAACTGGCCTAGCAGCAGGCATCTGAACCAAGAAAAGAAAATCAGCATATGCTATTTCAAAGACTATGGGAGACAGGGAAGCTGAGACTGTCCTTCTAAGAACAGGAGAGAAAACTATATAACATTTTTAACTGTTTGGGTCATTTTTCTGCCACTTAGGGAAAAAAAAGACAAATAATGAAACCAATAAGGAAAGAAAATATATTAAAGAAAACCTATTTCTTGAAGGTGTTTAAAGACCTGAGTTCATCTATGCACTATTGGATTTACCAACTATAAAACAAAATGAATCTTTTTATCCTTAAATTAGTTAGAGTTGAATCTTGCATTACTAGTAATCTGTAGAGATCTAGCAAAAAACTTTGTCCCTTCATTTACCCTAGATATTTCCTCAAAGTATGTCTTTTTTTTTCTACAGCATGCAAACATTTTTGTTTCACCAACTCTATACATATTGAAATTTTCCTAAATAACCTTAAGGAAGACATATCATTTGCAAATTACTATGGATTCCCCACACACTAAAAAGTTAGACAGGAAGATTGTATTAGAGAATGCAAAACACACAAGTCTCCACCTCTCTGCCCCACCAAAGAGGAAACCTGTGTGGGGGTGGGTGGGGGGCCTTCTACATGTATCTGGAGGGAGAATCCAATTATTGTGGCTCTTGGCTCTTGTCCAGTGAAACATCCTGATTGGATCTGAGGTGACATGTAGCCCTTATGGCTATGGTGAAAGGTAAGAGTATGGTACAGCATTCATTCCACTCATTCAGACCAGCTGCCGTCTGCACATCAGTTCTCCCCAAATTATTTGAGTGCCATTTTTAGAGAAAGTTACCAAATGTTCATGGTTGGTAGCCATAGAAACTACTGTTTTGGAAATATGAGTATCAAGAACAGAGATATAGGGAGTGGGATTTTCTGAAGTGTGAAGACCCAGGGGAAATGGGTCTTTTGCCATTGTGAAGTTGTACTGTTCAGGTCACCCTAAAAACAGAGGACTGTGATGTAGCCTTGATATATATGAATTGGAAGAATAACTTACATAAACAGGTTCTGCTTCTTTTGTCAAGCATTACAGTGAATCTACACAAAACCTTAGTAGATTCTGTAAAATTGATTTCCATCAGTCACCCAGAAAATAAATATGTTAGGAATAAATATCATTGTTTACTTCTTGAGAAATTTTTTGTTGAAGAAATTGTTTGCTTTCAATGTGATTTGATTTTTGGCCTTATTATCAATGTGCTTTTTCTCATAAGTAATAGCTCATTTTCTAGATATTTGCTTTACTACTCCCACTCATGTGCAGATTACAATATCTATTAGAGGTAGAAGTTCACCTCAACACGCATGCAAATACACACATACACACACACACACACACCTCAAAAAGGTAAAAATGTAAGCACACTTAAGAGAAATAATAAGCACCTATTTAACTAAAAAGGTAATAAGAAAAGTTGTTTTTCTTCCATTTTAAGTTGTGCATTTATTGCTTACTGAGTGCTACAAAAGGAACCATTTAGAGATGGTTTGCTGCGTGCTTTAATAAGCCCAGTGCATGCCCCATCTTACTGAATACTCAAAACAGCCCGTGAGAGAAGTCCACTCCTATCATACAGGTGAGAAAAAACAAGTCTTGGAGATTCAAAGGGACCAAGCAAATGGATTGCACTACAAATCCCATTCTCATAACCCCTTAGTAAATTGCAGTACCTTGCTTTACATTTTAACTGAATTTTACAAAAGGGTCTCCAAAGACCATAATCCTTTGGGCATTTAGTTACAAGCACAGCTGTCCCACCATTCTGCATTTATCTCTGATATATTTTCTTTCTTTTTAGTCTCTACTGATCTCAATCCTCTTTTTGATATTCTGAATAATAAAGAAATGTAAGAGAGGGAGGATGAAAAGAGAGAGAAAGGAAGAGAAAAGCACATGGATCAAAGTGGATTTAGAAATTGAGGCAATTGTGACGCAGGTGACACATCCTTGGTTCCAAAGCTCTCATCAGAAATGGACCTTAAATCAAAAGTTTTCTCTCTGATTCCAATTCACAATAAGGGAACAGAGAGAATAAAGGTACTTTGGATTGACAGAGGAGAGTGAAGGGAGGGGATGGGGATGATAGGAATGGTAGTAGAATCAATCAGACATTATTACCCTATGTGCATATATGTAACTCTACATCATGTACAACCAGAAGAATGAGAACTTATACTCCATCTGTATATGATGGTCACAATGCATCCCACTGTCATATATAACTAATTAGAACAAATTTTAAAAATTAAGAAGAATGAATAAATAAATAATGTATTTTAGCAGAAACTAATTTAAAAAAAGAAAAAGAAATGGGCCCAGTATCTGTTCCACAGTTGGTGCTCTTTCTTCCCACCCTATTCTAGAAAGCCCTGAAGATGGTGAGCAGAAATGACCTTTTGCATCCTTAGTCACAGATTGATTCAGGTGTCCTGCATAAACCATTCCATGGCCTCCCTGATTGACCAATTTTCACTTAGATCTTCTTCCTGAGAACAGCCTGGCCCTCGCAGACAAAACAACAAAACAAGAGATTTAGGAATTGACTTGGAATCTATTATCCGTTGCAAAGGGGAACATAAATCTTATTTCCATTATTCTTCTCATCTGAAATTCAACAAAAGAGTTTGAAATTTTATTCCTCCAAATAAAACATTTTGCTTAAAACTTTATAATCTGATATTCAGTTGTCTACATTAAGTTATCAGATAGTTTCAACGTTTATTAAACAGAAGTTTGAGGATTAAAACTCCTTACAGGGAAAAAGTGAAGTTCTTCATGGTTATTTATATTATTATATAAAAGAAAAAATAACAAAAAGGTGCTTTTATTCATTTGAGGGGGTAGCCGGTATTTTCTAGCAAAGGAGAACTGCCATATAATTAACTGTGTCAAAATGTTTTCTTTGTTCACAGTTAATCTAACTGCAGCTGCTAGGGGGCTGAATGCATAAATATGGCTGTGTACTTTTAATTACAGAAAATGACAGGCATAAGTTGTGACTGGAGCACCGCCTGGGATTGTTACAGGCGAAAATGTTGCTCAGAGACTCATTGAATTAATAAGTAGCCTTGTATTTTTTTGTTGTTGTCATAATTTCATAGATGTTAATAGCAACCAAAATCAAATTAAAATTCAGAATGTTAATCAGGCAAAAGAAATTTGAATAAAGTCCTGTAACATTTAGAGAAATTATGGCACACAGGAACCATTAAATGACCATTACACACAACAACATCTCACATGCGTGACTTTATCTTAGAGTAAGAGATGCTTCATTATAAGAGAAATTTCTAGAAAGATGTGTAATAATTAAATTCTTTCCCCCATTTTCCCTCCATTCTATTCATAAAAAGCCATTCTCAATTTTAATTTCTAGTTTAGGTGCTCAATTAATAATAAAGTGATAATATCTACATGTGCTGCCTTTTCCATCTCTGATACTATGTGGTAATGACCATGATCGCAGGGTTGGAAGCCCAGAGCCCTGGAACATATTCCTTTTCCAGTGCTTATGCCTATGAGATCGTATTAAGATTAAAGAGAATACGGGACACTGTGCTCTCTGTCTTCCCCTTCTCTTTTCTACCTTTTCTATCTATATGGTATAGCAGAATGTTCATTAGGCTTATTCCAAACAACAGGTTGACATTCTTGATAACCCTAAGAAAAGTACTTAACCTCTCTGAACTGCTGTTCATTTCTCTACGAGATTGAAAGAGGATAACCAGTGTTTAAATCTTCCATATGGTGGTTACTCAAAATGTTAATCTCTTATCACATGCGTTTCCCTCATGATTTTTTAATTGCCTCTTTTATTCTTACACATTCTTTCTCTTTTCTGTACTATGTTAGGTAGTGAGTGTGGACTTGGTTAGGGAAGTTTAAGGGGTCACTGTCAAGGCTGTGGATAAATGCCACTTTCTGCTGCCTCTTTGCCTTCATTCGACTGTTTATCCCTCTCTGCTATCACTGTGGGGGTGGCTGTCACCTTGGTGACAGCAGTTTTGTGCAGTGGTGTGGTGTGAACAGTGGCTTAGTGCAGAGCTTTAACAGGTCCTGCTGCAGTGAGTAATTCACGGTAAGCAGGGAGGCTATTGCCTTTGTTCTCTTAGCAGCTCTGCTGCTGAAATACACTAATAATAGAACATGGGAGTTGAAATTGTGCCTCTCCATCTCTAATTACTGCATGCCAAAGTATTCTGACTGCTACTGTCACTCCCCAGCAACTGATGGCTGTGGGTGATTGTTTTAGATTGTGTTCAAGGGATTTCTTCCACTCCTCCTGCCTTCGTCCTACTGCACGGTGTGTTCAGTAACTTGACTGATTCATTTCAGTATGCTGAATGGTTTAAACTAAATAGAAGTGAACAGTAAGAAAATATTTTCAAATCAGTAGATATTCATTGTGAGTTTGCTTGTTATAAAGAAAGGTGGAATCATCATAGAAATCATTAAGACAATCTATCCATTCCCAAGTCCAACTTTCCTGATCTTGGTAAAGATAGCCATTCATCTCTGTCCCTACTTCTACCTGTTTCCCTCAACTCTCCCTACATTTAAGATAGTCCTTGAACCACAAACCAGTGTCCTTACTGCTGCAGACATTAGCTCTGGTCAAACAGGCTTTGAGTCGTGGAGACTTAGTTTCGAATTGTGCAAATGAAGAAACTCAATGATAAAAGAATTGTCCAACATCCCACAGCAGGTAACACAAAACCAACACTAAAATCTAGCTTTCCCATCTGTTGATTTTAAATGCTCTCTGATTCACTTCAGTGTCTGTATCTCCTACCTGTTAGTTAATGTAACAGATGTTGCTGATAAAATGTGAACAGAAGTTGTCAGTGGCAGGTACAAATTTGAGGCCAACATGGAAAGTTTGTCAATGCCAGAACTTCTGTTCAGTTCTAGTTACATCTGTTAGGGATTCTAAGCTGGGTGTACATAAATCTTCCAAAAGACCTTTGGCATTTTTACAATATTTTTTGTTTACTCCTGCCTGATATATTTTATGTAGTGAGACCACAATGGGCAAGTCATATACAATTTACATATTTATGCATTCAAAATTGAATTTTAGATGCATCCAGAATTTGATCTAATTTTGTAATATGAAACCTGAGTTGGAACTGGGCTATGTCTCAAAGCAAGTTGGACATAAGTGAGATGCAAAATCAGCACGTATTTTCCAGATGATCCAACCTGCTGTGTCTAAGAGAGTACATTACTTCATAGACTACTAAAGGCAAATAGTATCTTAATGCACAGATTTAGGGGAAGAGGAAAAATTAACATTTATAATAATATTGACTCTCACCCTTACATCAATATAAAAGTATCTTTCCATCTCTTTGGGGATTCTTTCAGGTTCTTCATTATTATTTTATTGATTTTTAATATCCTTGTTAGATTTATTCTGAGATACAAAGTTTTGGTTGCTATTATAAATGAATATGTTTTTCTATTCATGCTTTTCTAATTTGTTCTTTTTTACTTAATGGAACAGAGTTGTCTTTTTTATATTCATCTTGTATTCAGCATCACTGAAGAACTTTCTTAATAGTTTGAAACCTTTCTAATCTCATCTTATGTAGCTTCCAGGGCTTTTCTTCAATCATCTTGACCTTCTAAGAGCTCCTAGAATTCCCCAAACATTTTTCTTCCTCAAAGCTTTTAAATTTTTTTCTTTTTTCTATGTTTCAAAGGTTATTCAGCCCTTCAATGTTTAGCTTCTTTCTTGATTACATTTAAAAATTAACCTATTTAAAATTATTCCAAACCAGACCTTCAAATGTGGACTCTCCATTTCACTTTTTCAAAACTACCAGTACTGTGTTCATATCCCTCATAAAATTTATCATAGATGGAAATATTGTATTTTTGTGTACACTAAAATATTTTTTAAGAACATCTTCATTTTAATGCATTTTTTTCTTCCAGTGTTCTAAAGACATACATATACACATTATACTGCTCTGTATTCCTTTTCATTTGACATTACATTTCAAATACTTTCTTATTAAATATCTTTAAATTATGTTATCCTAATGGCTTCATCACATTCTATTGTATAAATACATCATAACTTATCTATCTCTTTTCATTGATAGAAATTAAATTATTTCCAATTTTTACAACTCTATAATTAATGTTAATTAATCCTTGCATCTATAATGTTTCCTTAAAATACATCACAAAATTTAGAATTTCTCAGCCAAATACTATAAACATTTCTTTAAATTTTATGAATAATTTCAACCATACCCCAAAATAGAGATCAGTACACAATTCCTTTATACATATCATTCCATTGTCAATATGTCAAATTTTTGTAACTACTTTTATGATATGCAATATGTTGCTAATTGCTTTCTAAAGATGTACCAATTTTCACTTTCAACAACATTGTGAGGATCCTACAAGTACTCTAACAAGTATTGAGCATTTTTTTATTGGTTGTTCAAAACATTACATAGCTCTTGACATATCATATTTCATACTTTAGATTCAAGTGGGTTATGAACTCCCATTTTTACCCCATATACAGATTGCAGAATCACATCGGTTACACATCCACATTTTTACATAATGCCATATTAGTAACTGTTGTATTCTGCTACCTTTCCTATCCTCTACTATCCCCCCTCCCCTCCCCTCCCATCTTCTCTCTCTATCCCATCTGCTGTAATTTAATTCTCTCCCTCGTTTTTTTTCACTTTCCCCTCACAACCTCTTATATGTAATTTTGTATAACGGTGAGGGTCTCCTTCCATTTCCATGCAATTTCCCTTTTCTCTCCCTTTCCCTCCCACCTCATGTCTCTGTTCAATGTTAATCTTTTCCTCCTGCTCTTCCTCCCTGCTCTGTTCTTAGTTGCTCTCATTATATCAAAGAAGACATTTGGCATTTGTTCTTTAGGGATTGGCTAGCTTCACTTAGCATAATCTGCTCTAATGCCATCCATTTCCCTGCAAATTCCATGATTTTGTCATTTTTTAGTGCAGAGTAACACTCCATTGTGTATAAATGCCACATTTTTTTTATCCATTCATCTATTGAAGGGCATCTGGATTGGTTCACTATTGTGAATTGTGCTGCTATGAACATTGATGTGGCAGTATCCCTGTAGTACGCTCTTTTAAGGTCTTCAGGGAATAGTCCGAGAAGGGCAATAGCTGGGTCAAATGGTGGCTCCATTCCCAGCTTTCCCAGGAATCTCCATACTGCTTTCCAAATTGGCTGCACCAATTTGCAGTCCCACCAGCAATGTACAAGAGTACCCCTTTCCCCACATCCTCACCAGCACTTGTTGTTGTTTGACTTCATAATGGCTGCTAATCTTACTGGAGTGAGATGGTATCTTAGGGTGGTTTTGATTTGCATTTCTCTGACTGCTAGAGATGGTGAGCATTTTTTCATGGTGTACACTAAAATATGAGTTGTTTTCTCAGCACCTACAACAGTGTCTGATAAATAGTAGGCACTAAGAAAATATAAGAACACAAGAAGAGTGATCTGAGATTAATGATTGAAGATCTCCAGTCATAGGGTAGAAAATACATTTTCAATAAATAATATGTATTGAATCCATTGTAAAAGAATACAAAAATATATAATCATAATGTATGTCCATGAAAAGAAAAAAATATCAAATTCCCTGTCCCAAGAACCATCTCCAAGTGCTTTGTAGAAACCACCACAACAAAAAGAGTAGCATTTGAGCCACCTTGATTTAAGCAGTTTTTAATTTATTTAGATACATGCATATATTTCAGGCTATTACATGATAATGCAAAAGAGTATATGGCCAATATTCAATAAATAGTTCAGGAATCATTTGCTTTAGAAACTTGGAATATATGTCCAACATTTAGTATATCAGTAGAAGAATGAGGTTTATTTGGTCAAGAGTCAGTAAAACAGTATTCCAGTAACGAACCTTGAATATGCCACATAAAAAATGTTATTCCAATTTGACAGATGTTGTCAGTATTTACTATCTAGCAGAGCATTTGATTTTGTTGAAGAGTATAAAAACTAAATGAGTAAATGAATAAATTAATTTTTAAAGTTTATATAAGTACATATAGGGCCTAATGTTCAAGATTAAATTAATGTGTACAAGGACCTTAAATTTCATTTAGTGTTATTCTATTGACTATAAATTATTTACAATAGAAGAGGCTGTCCTTATATCTCTATCTTGTATTTTAGGTCTAGAATGGTCAGCTCTTTAGGCTAAAATAGCATAGGATGCTGTAGAGGAAGTACATTTTTTCAAATCATAAATCAGAGAATGGAATCACAAAAACCAATTTGAAAATAATATGTGAAAGAGAATATGTTCTCCCTCACTATAACCATTACCAAATTCCTCTGAAAGAGCACAGTGTACTAGCACAAACTATCCCAAAGATACTTTGTAAGGGGATGTTTCCCTGTGTGTTGCCATTGCTGGACCCTATGCTGCCCTGCATCCTATTGTATAAGTTTTTAAAGAATCCTAAAGTCACTGAGGACTCTGGATTCACTAGGAACTATGATAGCCACTAGCAACCCCCGAGAAACCACTCAAAATGAAGGGCAATCCTGTTTGGGCAGTAAATAGGGAATTGGCTGTTGAGACAATATGTATCATTCTTGACCAAGGGCATCACAACTAGACATCAGGTTTTGTAAAATATTTTGCATATTTCTTTAATTTTTACAATTATAATACAAATCTAGAATACAAATTCATTGATTCCTAAATATTTTAAAATGCATGCTACCAGAGTATTTTTTTTTTATGATAGATTTACTTCAAATGTGTCAGGTCTTTATAAAGAAACCAGTAAATAGGAAATACCCATATTTACAGATAATTTTTTCAGGTCAAAGTATTTTCTTATTACTTGCCTTTTATAGGTATAGCCTACAAAGTGTAAGAGTTTGTTACAGAATGAATTGGGAACTACAAACTAAGTTCAGTAAAATATGAACCAATACACCAAAAATAATGATCGATTCTAGCAGTATCTTAAATTATAGCATAAATCCTCATTTTCTGACAAAATGTAAATCTGATTCGTGTTCTCACTATTAAAGGTTATATCACAGTAAGCTTTCTAAGTCCAACTTGGAGAAACTAAACCTGTATACCAAACTGTTTACAGATGAAACATTTTAAAACATTTACCTTTTCCCATTATGGCTTGACCTTCTTAAAGCTAATGATTCAAACTAATTGTGGAATACTGAAAGATGTAAGTGAATGGTATTTAGAAGAAATAAGCTATAAATTCAAGATAGTGGGAATTTAATTTCTATTTTGACCTTGAGCATGTCTAGGGAGGAAAACTGACTCTCCCTTAACAAAACCAACCAGAGCTTAGTATGGAACAGAGTTTGAAATGAATATGGGATGAAAGTAAATATTTGGAAGATGAATTCCTTGAGCTTCCTCAATATCTTAGTTTTGCAAGACTTTGAAACCGTCTTCTCCTGGGACAAAAGAAAGTAATTACCTCTCCTCCACATGGTGTTTAATCATGCTCTATTTTTTCGAAGAACAGCTGTGCAACACTGGCTGGGCTACAAATTAAACACACCTCCTTCAACTTGCCTAGATTTAAAAGATAATGAATATGTTGGGTGACAGAAACATTTGGTTTCTTTTTGAAAATGAATTTAATAGTCCAGAGCTAGAGGTTGAAAACAAGATGAAAGTAATCAAGAAGAGAGGTAAGATCTCATCCTTGGGTCCAAAGAAAAAACCAAATAAGCAAACAGGGAGGGGGAAACTCTGACAACAGCAACAGAGAGCATCAGACACCACAAAATTTAGTAGCTTTATTTGACAACAGGCTAAATATGAGTTGGTGGTTGGATCTAACAAAAAAAAATAGACATGGCTCATGCTACATAAGTAAAAGCATTTCTAGAGCTAACTTAGGTTGGCACAATGTAAAATAATTGTAATAATAATGTAAAAGACTTAATGTTCTTTGCAAAAAACATCACTTTTATTTTAAGAGTTTGTTTAAGCCAAGATCAAAGGAGCTACAGTGAATGATGTTCATTTACTGGTTTTTACTACAACTCCAGGAGTTCTTGTTTTAACAGAATTTGTGAAGCGATACTGAGTGCCATCACAATGATATGTATGTTGAAACTACTAGCATGTATAGGCTCCACAGAGAAATCAGTTCAGCAAGGTGCAGCTAATGGGATCTCACTTGTTCAGTCTAGCTTACTTTCAAAAGTCTGAGCAAATCCTGACAACAGACCATATGCAATACAGAAGGGAAACTGTGATCCACATAAAAAATTAGAAAGGATTCAGGAATCTGATATATAAAACATTTTGAGGCTTCAGTCCAGAGCATAAAGAGTACAATGTGACACATTTACCAAGAAATAAAATAAATCTCTAAACATATGTAAAAGAGAGAGGTCATTACTAACTTTGTGAATACTCATTATTGCAGAATTGGTACATTTCCCAGGTGGAGAAAGTATTTTCTTGGCTTCTCTCTCTGCACATAAATCACTGTAGCAAAGGCTCTCAAAGGAATGTCAGGTGGGTTTTCTGGAAATGTTTACCATAATTGATTTCCGTGGGTTTCTAAATGCTTTAGTCCAAAACCTCATTTATCAACTTTCTGTCTATTTCGTTGTAATTGCAAAGTTTTATATTACTACATCATGACAGGTCAAAGTAGGGTGGTGACAGGAGCTCCTGTGTTAGGAGAGAAGTGCATTCTGCATACCAGCCCAGCAATCCAGATTCTTGACTGTAATTAAACTCACAGGGGAGTTATCCTTGTTTGACAAGGAAGGAGGTGGAATGATTTGCAGGACTTATTAAGTCTTAGCAATAACACCAGGCACCTGCCCCAAAACTTCCTCTGAAATTTTGCAGTGTCTGAATACATTTGTCTAAATAAGAAAAGATGGAATAATTTTGTTCTTCAAGAGAATGGTACATATTAAAAGATGTGAGCCACACACCCATTCCTGGAATCACTGGTCCCATTAATTGAACAATATGAACACATTTTTGAAGAAACTGACACAACAAATTTTGTTATTCTAATGCCAGTTCATTACAGTCAGAAACTTCTGGCCAAGAGTACTGTTTTTAATGGGCTGACTATTAAATATCTTGCTTTCTATATTTTTGACTCATTCTCTGAATCATTCTTTACCTTTTCTCCTTCTAAATCTGACTCATTTTTCTTTTCATGATTAAGCTCTGTTCCTGTTCAGAATCACTTTTCCATCTTTGACAATTTTCTTTTATTACTGCCAAAATTTCCAAACCTAATTTTGACTGCACTGATTTTACTGCTGAATAGATCCCCTGACCATTCAGTGGAGGCCCTTAGGGACACTCCATTCTGGATGTATTGGTCTGTCTCCCCTTCTTCTACCTTTCCTCTTCCCCACTCTTCCCTCCTGAATCCAGCCAATCCACTTGCTTATCCAATTTATATTAGAGAAATTCAAACAAAAGTATAGAAAACTTTCTTTTCGGAAGGCAAAAGCTATTCAGTTTTTGAATGCATGCATGTTCTTTGGAATTAAAAAAAATTGCTCACTGCCACACGGTTTATATTTTGCCTAAGGGGTGAAATAATTCTAAAACAACTGAAAAGCCCATTTAGTATATGTCTTCTACAAAAACAAGACGTCCTAGCAGGTAAACAGGAGCAGATGGAAGTTGTATTTTATCTAAATAATACATTTACATTACAGAGAAAGAAAGCTTAAGAATAATTCGTTAAGATAAGCTAAATACCAACCAAAATAGCTTCAAGTAGCTGAGCAAATTCCTAGATGGTGAGAATTACTTCAAGCTTGTCTTTGAGCCCAGGCTCCATCAGACAAGGGTTTCCCCACAAGCACCACCTGCTAACAGTGCACTTCCCTGTTGTGCTTCCTGCACAGCTAAGGAAAGTGGAACACCTTCTCTGCAGAACATGGAAAATGCCAACCTTGCAATCAAATCCCACTCTGGCTACTAGAGATGTTATCCTATGATTTCCAATATAGAAAAGAAAGTCGAAAGATTTCAGCATAAAGTCTGAGTCTGAGAAGAGGCAAAATTAAGAAATGGAAAGAAGAGTGTTCACAGGGCCAGATTTAAGAGGGATTAGGCTGTTGCTGCCTTCTCTATCTGATCCCTGTGCCACTTTCGGTAATTCTACTTTCTGTCCCTTCTCACATCCTATTTACCATTTCCTGTGCTTTATTTTCTCTCTCCCCAATGTCATTTGCTTTGGCTCTCAAATTTGACCCCATTATCATCCCAATTTTTCAGATATAGCAATTGGGGACAGAGGAGGAAAGTTCACAAGGGATGAAGCAACCCCTTAGCCACCATGCCGCACTGTGTCTACAGAAATCTCAAGGTGGTAATCTAGACTAGTCCACAGTGCTAGCAAACCAAGTCAATAAAGTTTATTAGTTTGTATGTGAATGAATTTTATTACAGGCTAAGAATTTCAGTAAACATCAAAGTCATCTACGCCCATAGCACAACTTTTGAAATACTTGTTCAAAAAACAGATCCAGTCTCTGTTTTTCTGGAGTTTTCTTTGGCTATAGAAACTTTATTGTGGAATACTCTTTTTCATATGTCTAAGACATTTTTAATTTACCTGATACGTTCTATTTAAAAATCAGTAGAATGGGACTGTTCTTTTATTCTCCATTCCATCAATAAAGAAAATCTTTTTCAACCCCAATTAACTTGCTTGCAAATGAATGCCTCTGGCAAAACAAAAGCAGAAACCAAAGTCTGGAAATGTATCATTATAGCTCTGTCCTGGCCACTAATGAGCCATGAAGGGCAATGCAGGGTGCCATTGGATAGCCAATATCTAAATATTTTAGGAATAATATCAACCCTAGATATCAACACATTAGATTTTGAGGCAATAATTTCTAACAAAAGCAGTTTGTCCTTTAATAGCTCAGAGTCAATTGACAGCATGTGTAAAGCCACACCTAAGTACTTCTAAAACTGACTTAAGCTGGGCACAGTGGTCCATTCCTATAATCCCAGTGGCTCAGGAGGCTGAGACAGGAGGATTGTCAAATTCAAAGCCAGCCTCAGCAGCTTAGTAAGGCCCTCTGCAACTCAGTGAGACCCTGTCTCTAAATAAAATACAAAATAGGGTTGGGGATGTGGCTCAGTGGGCCAGTGCCACTGAGTTCAATCCCTAGTACTCCACCCCTGCCCCCTCCAAAAAAACTGTCTTAAGTAACTTGGCAGAACCGAAGCCAGCCAGGTACAACATAAATGCAGTGTAATAATGAGAGGGTCAAACTCATCCTCAAAGCCAAAGTCATGGGTATCAGGTGACAAATATCAAACAAAACTTACACATGTATTTTTGCTTTGTTCCTTGTGATATTTGTATATGGTATCGCTTCAAGACAGGTTGTTTCTGAGTGTAGTGCAGAAATATTTTGGGTTACTAATTCTTCCTGTAATCTTTAGTAAAGAAGTTGTCAGTATTTCCTAAAAATTATAGAAAGGCATTTCAAAGTAAGTTGCTAAAAATACCCCTGTCCTAATTAGGGGGTGGTGCTCAGATGACTGTTGGACTCTTAGTTAAGACTTCGATTCATAATGGTTCAACTCTGACATATGTTAATCATTTAATATTTTTACCCTCAAAAGTTTTAAATGTCTTTTTGAAAAGCAGAGTTGCAACCTGAAAATACCATTGTTAAACAATATTTTATAAAATGCCTATAGAAGTTTCAATGATGTTTTTAGACTAAAGATGTACATGAAGAGCTTTGGTTAAAAAGTTTCGGGTAACAGTAGAGAACATTTAATCCATATCAATACCTGCAGAAATAAAATTCTTAAGTTTGTTGATTGAAATGTTTTTTTTCACCTAATGAAATATATGCATATGAAAGCTCCATACATAACTATTCAGTGACTAATAAGCTGTTGAAGGAGAGGGTATCCACTAATTATTGTCAACAATTGATCAAGTATAAAATTACATGTTCAGTTCAGGTAGTACCATTTCAAAAAAATATTTCAAATAACCATTTATTATTTCAAACAAAGATTTTGTAATTTAAAACGTAAGGTGATCAAAGGAGGAAAAGAGGAAAGGTTACTTCTTAGGGAAAACATTTAATGAAGGAGACAATAAAATAACTCCATTCTAGAATTTTTTTAAAAAGATAAAACATTATGATGTAAGAAGGAGAAGGAAGTGATGATGATTTGCTTCTGAAGAAAAGTGCAAAAGTGTCATCACTGCTAAGTTAAGTCACTATGTATTTTTGAGCGTCCATTTTAAGCAAAGCAAGGCTTTGAGTTCCTGAAGGATGAAAATATGTACCATCCTTGGTCTCATCCCGCCAAGTAAGAAAGTTCATAGAGAAATGGTTATGAAGCAGGAATCAAATAGCAATGTAAATTAAGAAATACTACAAAAGGGACCCAACAAATGCTTCAAACTCCAGTCTAGGTGGACTGAGGAAAATCTTACATAGAAGTTGTTAAACTCTTTTAAGATGTATGATGGATGTAAATAAAAGGGAAGAATATTCTAGAAAAATGTGAACAAAATTTTAAATACAGGAAAACAGTATCTTGCATAAACACAGCAATGTCAGGTTGGTTAAACAGGACAGATCCAGACTTTAGCCAACGCTAAAAGGGGCCCCTTGTCGAGGGTCGTATTTATTTCTAACTTAATATTTTCAGTCTGAGATTCCCATGGAACCTGAGGCTCACATATACAACTGTTTACTTAGAATCTCAGCTTGGAGGCCCAATATGTGTCTCACATGCAACATGCCTGAAACTGGGCTCCTCATATTCTTCCGCCAAGTCGGTCCATTCACAATCTTGCCCATCTCAGGGATAATTCCATCCTCCCAGTTCATCAGGTCAGGTGTTCTGAGTTATCCTTGATACCTTCCCTTCTCTCATACCCCATAACACTCACCCTAATGAGATGAAGTGGGCAGAATGTTCCTGGGACCTGGGGGGCTGCTGTGGGTCCCTCTTGCCCTCATCCTGCAGTAAGCCTGGTTTCAAAAGGAGAAAGCTGTAATTTCTACTTTCCCTTGGAAATAATGCCTGTTGTTCCTCTCCTTTGGGTCTAAGAGTAAAGGAGGAAGCAATAAAGACCACCGGCTTGACTTGTTGAATCAATGAATGGATCAATTACCTAAATATTTCTCAATAAAACCTTTTAAAGACTCTTTCTCATTCAGAGGCAAGATCCTTACAGTGGGTTTCATGGCTCTCCCTGGTCTGGAACCCTTTTATGTTTCTGACCCTATGTTCTCCCACTCTGTACCTGGTTCACTGTGTTTCAGCCATAGCCTTTTGCTGTTCTTCCAATATGCCAGGTATGCTGTCCTGGCCCTTCTCTCTGTCTGGCACATTCCCACTTCCCACTGCTCCCATTGTCATTCCTTTACCAGATCTGACTATGAACTCTGACCTTTTCAGTGAGCCTTTTCTGGTGACTTTATATAAATGTGTAATGAAACTCTCTCCACGTCACTTGCAATCCTTTTTAGCATCATTCCTTGCTTTATTTACCTCTTTAACACTTTTACTGCTGAAACATTGCATTATTTATTTATTTAGATAGTTTTCTTTATTGATTGTCTTCATTTCACAATGTAGGCAGGGGTTTATGCCTACTCCAAAATTGACTGCATTCCTGCACCGAGAATAGTAAGATACCACCCAGAGTAAAACTGAAAAAATCGTGCTGATTGAAAGGAATGTGCCTTTTGAGAGGAATAAATAAATGTCAGGAAGTATAAATAAATATGAAGTTTATTGACAATCCCTAGATTTATCCTCTAGGTATTTTTCTCCAAAATTTTTACTCTGTTCATATTTGTTTCCCTTAAAATATGTCTCCCAAATTTTCATATTGAATTGAGCCCTTAGAATACTATATAAGTCATGCTTGCTACCTCACCTTTAGTTCTTGGAAGTTATTAAGTTGACCTGTCATATTTCTAAGATGACATAGAGGATTTTCTGTTGGCTCAAAATAAAGGGTATCTGCTGCATGGGGGGGTGGGGTGGGAGATCAGGGATTGCAACCTCTTGCTCTCTTATGGGCAACTCCCATGGGGACTGTGGTCCCAGGGTGGAGAACCACTGAGGCGGCTAATTCTTTATCACTAGGGGAAGCCAGTCAGATGACCTGCTTAGTTTGCCAATGTGATGCTTCATGAGTTCTCTGACCACTACAAGGGTGCAAAGGAGACTACTGGATATTTAGAGAAGAATTTATCGGGCTTTCAATTAACACAGTTTTCTACAAACTTAAAGGAGGAAATCCCTCAGTGGAAAGGTTCAGTGACATAATCTGAAAGAAGAAGGAGTGATTTAAGTTAATGTCTATTAAGGGATCACACCCTATGGTTAAAAGCAATTATCAGTTGAAAAGATGCAGCAGATAGAGAAAGCAGCCATCTCCCCCCTTGACCTTGGAGTCTTAAATGAGTTTCCCACTACCTTGCTCCTAAAGGCCAACAATCTAAGGCACAGAGCTGAGTTTGGACCTACCAGGTCAGATGGGAAAGCTTCTCAGTAACATCCCCATGACTGACTTACTTAAGTTAAACAACCCACCCATTTTTACTTTCTCTATAACCCTTCCTAAATTCAAAATAAATGAAAACATGCAATTGGAGTCACTAGATATAAATCTGCTACCTAATGTAGACTATAAACTTTGGCATTGAATTAACTCACATCTCTTTTTCTCATTAGCTAACTGGTTACTCCAGAGCTCTTTACAGAACTAAAAGTAATTTTAGTTCTAAGACTTCCCTCCATACATATTGACAATATATCTTAGAAAACTTGCATAGGTTCTGGGAAATTCTGTCAAGTGAAAACTGAGGCATATCATTCAACAATTCAAAAAACTTAAGTATATTTCTTCCTCAAGGAATATGAATATATAATTTCAATTATGTGACACTTATATTATTAGAAGTTCTTTTAGTACTCTTTTGTGTAAAATTAAGATATTCACAGAAACTAGCATCAGCATTCTATAGTTTCAATCTTGAATGTTTACCAAAGACCCAAGTGTTGAAATTTTGGTCCCTAACCTGTGGTGTTATTGAGAGGAGGTAGAAACATTACCAGGTGGGGCCTAGTACAAGACAGGTGGGTCCCTGGGATGGCATGCTCATGAAGGAGATCCTGGGACCCTGGCCCCTCTCTTTTGTTCCCAGCCACCATGAGACAACTTCACCACAGACCCAAAGGCAACAGGGCCAAGTGAGCATGAACCAAAACCTCTGAAACTATGAGCCAGAATAAATCGCTGAGTTGCTTTATCTCACATATTTGTCACAGCAACGTAATGCTGACTAACATAAAGCATTTAAAATATTTAAAATAAAAATTGGGAAAAATTTTTTCTCCTTTACTCTGCATTCCTAAATCACAGCCTCCTTTATGTCTGATTCTATCAATGATTTAAAAAAGAAAAGACAGGTAATAAATACAACTATAAAAAGCAACTTCACATCTGTCATAACCAATTTAATAAAAAAAAAATCTAATACCAAAATGAATTCTAAAGTAATGGAAGGCATAGTTGCAATTGATTAATTTATTTGCAGTGCTAAGGATCAAACTCCAACCTTACCATGCTCTACCACACAGTTATACCTCCAGCAAATTAAAAGTGTAAAATCGAAAAGAGAAACTGCAGTTGACTCCTGAACACCTCTGGGGTTAGGAGCATGGAACTCTGTACAGTTGGAATTTTGCGTATTATCTTTATAACCCCCAAATTTTACAAATAGCCTGAGGTTAACCAGAAGCCTTACTGATAACAAACATATCTAATTAATATTGTATTTTACAAATATTACATGTGGAGAAAAATAAGAGATCACTTTTCACTACAGTACACAGTTTACTGGAGAGAAAAACTACCCACTTGGAGATGATTAGTGTCCTAGGGCTTTTAAGTGGAGACTCTCAACTCTTGCTTCACCAATAGCAACAGGAGATATCTCTGAAGTTATAAGTATAGTATTATTTCAGTCAGTTTTATACAATTATGATTTAATACTGCATCTGTATGTTTGCTTACATTTCTCTCAACACAGAAACTACACTGTGTGGTCATCTGTTCTGAAAATTTTTAACAACTTGTAAGAAAATATGTATATTTTGTATAGTAGTAAATGACAAATTAGATTATTATCTACTATACTTTATATAATAATGACCTGTTTTCTTTATTTTTTCAATATTTCCGAACTACACAGTTCATCTGCAAGTTTTTTAATCTGACATAAATCTCAAAAAAGAAAAATATTCTGTGCATAAGCAAATCCAAATAGTTCAAACCTGTATTGTTTAAAGGTCAACTGTATATGTGAATATTAATTTAATCATATTGCATAGAAGATTTCTTCATGCATAATTCTAATGACATAGAAATTCAAATTTTATCAATGTCAAATTTCATTATAAGTAAGTTTAAAGGCCAAAAAAATTAAGGACAAAGAAGATTGAAATGTATACTTAACAGGTGACTTAATTTTTATATTACTGATATTCTTAAAACATAAAGCAGTTTTGCAAGTCAACTTCGAAGATTATTGCTTCTATAGAAAAACAGACAAAGAATTAATGAGTGATTTCAAAATAGAAAATATAAATGCACATGAGAAATATTAGCAAACATTATAGAAATTTACGAAGTCGTTTGTTTTGACTTTTAAAATCACAAAATATAGAAATAAACTATTATTCTCTTTGTTGGCAGTGATGCAGGAATACTTATATAAGCTTTTCAAGAATAATGACATTAAAAATCTAAAGTATATATACATTTAATGCAGTGAATCATCTTAGGAATCTATATTAAAGAATTAATCAAAGATGATACAGAACTTCTGTATGTAATGCTAAGTCTGAAGACTGCTCGATGAGACACTACTTAGAATATTAAAAATATGAAGTAGCCTAAATTGGAAATTATGTATGTTCATACTCTGCAAGCCAAAACAAAAATGCTTTATAAGATATATAGCAACATGGAATGCTCATGATTTATTGTTAAATGAAATAATAAATGGACTGAATAATATTGTAATGCAGGTTAAAATCTGGAAAGATCTTCACCAAACTATTCATGTCAACTTTCTCTGGTTGGTGAGCTAATGATTTCCCAAATTTTCTGCAATGAAAAAAAATATCGTGTTTGCAATTAGGAAAAGATTTAGCCATTAGGAGAAGCCCACATTTTGAATTTCCACACTGAGTACTGATATGATAATCTTTGGGCATTCACTAAAATTGACATATATTATAGGCATGTGCATATTTCTGATTTTATTATGTATATGTGATTTTTTTTACTTGTACTATTTTTTTCAAATTGAATTTTTAGTTAAATTTCTCAATTTCATTTCACAAAATTATTTAAATTGTGGGTTTCCCTATAAGATAATTCTGTTTGCTAAATGCTGCTCAAGAATTCTTATAAGTGTCACCTATTTGTGAAACATTAATGTTTGCATATATTTCTTATGAATCACTTATTAATGCCTGCCAAGAATGTTTTCTTCCCCCTTGTTGGAATGCAACTTAAAATTTGAGATATTTGTTTAACATGAATCTTTATGGCTAAAAAGAGTAAGCTAGAGAGAGTTTGTCTCCATACTGTCCACAGCAAGAACCATTTGTTCAATATCCAGTGCTATCCAGTTCCAAAATGCTTTTCATCAAAAAGACCCTTAAGTACATTAGGGATCTGATTAAGAAACTCTAATCTGTTTAAAAAACCCAGTTCTGTGTGACCACAGCTAGCTACTGTGTGGCAGTGGAAATGCAATTTGATTGTTTCTTGTTTTTCTTTGGGGAGGAATTAAAGAATAACTTCTCTAATTAAAACCAGTATGATTTAGTGGAATTTTATTTTTCTTTAAAAGGGAGGACAGTGTAATTAAACACATGGGAATGCAGCCAAAACAGTTAAGAAGCACTGCTTGCCTGAAAGTGACATGCCATTGAAGACCTGCCTACAGGGGCTGGGGTTGTGGTTTATCGGTAGAGCACTTGCCTAGCATGTGTGAGACACTGGGTTAGATTCTCAGCACCGCATATAAAATAAAATAAAGGCCCGTCAAATATATATATATATATATGTGTGTGTGTGTGTGTGTGTGTGTGTGTGTGTGTGTGTGTGTGGATAGATAGATAGAGAGACTTGCCTACATTAATAAACTGCTGGGCTGGGGGGTGCATAAGAAAGAAACCCATGACCCTCCCTATTTGCTCATGAGCTGAACCTACCACTAAGGATAAGCTAGAACTGATTTTGAAACATGTTGATAATACTTGGATTTTATTTTGCAATTTAGCCTGAAAAATAAATAGACTGTCTGACTCAGTGCCCAGAATTTTCACATGGCAATGTTGCAGAGGATATTATTTTGTGCTGGATTCAGACTAAAACTGGTGCTGGCAGGTGGACCATCTATATTTGTCAGTTGATTAATTAGAAGTTGGTTTTGAGTCAGTTAATGACATGACTGTCACAAGGACAAATTGGAGGGTAAGTTTATAGGACAGGCAGTAATTAGTGTCTCCAGATGTTTTACATGGAATCTAGTTAAAATACATTGGAAAATTAAAGTAGAAGTAATTATAGTACCTGTGAGCTGCTGTTACCATGTTCAGATCCATATCTAAAACACTAATTTAATGTGGGCACAAGAGTTTCATGGAAACCAACATAATTGTGGTATCATGGAGTTGAATAAAGGCTTTACTGTCTTGCACTGTTGATGTCAGCGTGCTCATGGCAAATTGTTCTATGAGAGGCACACAATGGGAAAGGAAAAGGAAGCAACTTGGGTGATGAGACTGGCATCACAACTGAGATCTGGAAGAACAAATCTTCATCAGTTGTTTTATGTAGTTTCATCCTGAAGGATCTTTTGGAGAGACAGATGGTAGGACTGATGTGAATTGAGAGACCACTTGTTTGCAGAAGTCTATTCTGAATATATTCTCAAGTACATTTTTATCTTTTTTCCCCATTCACTCTTACTAACTATTCTAGTCTTTATGGAGGGAAATGTTGAACTGTCAAAATCAGAGGAAACAGAGCATTGTTATTATTTGACCTGATTCACAACTCAAAAACCCTATCCCCAAGGCATTTGTTGAAAACAATGAGCAGCAATTGTTTAACATGCAGATTATTAAAATACCAGTTAGGGTAAACAAGGGTTTAGACATAAATGTAAAAGGAAGACCTGTCAAAGAGATGTCCATAGGGGTCTCTGACATATTTAGGGGGATTTAAAAGCCACATGAATCTGCATGCTGAGGAAAGACCAAAGAGGGCCCCAGGCTTTCTTCTCTGGCTCATCTTGAGCCCTGCACATGCAGTAAATGAAGGCAGAGGTAGAACTATAAACTCTCTGACCCCAGCATACACAGACTCAGTGGAAAAGGGTAAAAGACTTTTGGGTTTGAGACATTGAATAAAATCTCTGGCCAATCATTAGCTGGCCACTTAGATAATTAAACAGAGACTTCAGCGGCTGCCCTCTACAGGGAAAGATAGAATTAGTCCCAGAGAAATCACTAAACAAAAATAGCAGTGACAACAAACATCAACACTAAATTCTAGGGAAGGGATCTAAGTTCCAAATTTGCCACATAGCATATGATCTGAAATGTCCAGTTTTCAACAAGAAAACTATATTCAAATATGTAACCAAGGGAAAATCTAAATAAACCCTCTTGTTTCACTTGCTTTTAGCTGACTTTAAAAATCACTAGTTTGGGAGGTCATGGAACTGAACAATATATTATTATTTTCTCACTAGTTTGCTGTAGATAACACCTCTGGCATGCAGGTTATGATACTAATAGTTACCTAGATTACTTTTCGGGGACTTGAAAGCTTCTTTTGTTAGAAGCACCAACTCTTGGGCCTGTGCAAGTGTCTTTTGGATGACTGAAACAGGATAAAAATCTAGGCACCTCTGTCTTTCTATTGTACCTGTCTCCTTTGATTCTTAGCTTTGGTCAGATTTTGTGCTCTACTATGCATGTAAATATGTTAGTTATTTAAGGAACGTTTGTCCAGAACTAACAGTGTAAGATTATTTTGTGAAAACTTCCTAAATCTCTCTCCTCCTTTTTCAAGGCTAACAAACACCAAAACAAGATTAATTAAGGTATTTTAAAGAGTGACAGGGGCATTAAGATGAATAATTTACCAACCACCAGGTTATGCAAGGTCCTGTTCCATACCAGCAAAGTGATCAATCCTTCAGTCATCAGTCCTATATCCTAACCTCAGCTCTTTTCTTTCCCACTTGCATAAGGACAAAAGAAGCTTGAAACTCATGCCAAGTTAAGATGGAGTCTTTAGAGTGCCCACCACCATCCTTTCAGTTGCTGGCTCTCTGAATAAAACTTTTCCCTTGAACCAACAGCTTGTCCTCCATTCATTGGGTTCATTGGGCCCTTTTAAAGCATTGAGTAAACAGACTTGAGTTCAGTAACAAATACAGAAAAAAAGGCCATCAACAGACAATCTGGTCTCTGGCGTGGGGGGGGGGGGGCTGGGAGGGTCACAGATTTTTAAATATAATGGACAAAAATCTTTAAATTAGTTATTTTAAATGGGCTCCAAGAATTAAAGTGAACCCTGAACAACAACAACAAAAAAAAAGTTAAAGGAAATTATGGCATTTGATGCTTCATGAAAGAAAGAATATCAGTAAGGAGATAGAAATTAGTTTTTAAATAACAGATATTCTCGGGTTTTAAAGTACAATAACTGAAATGGAATTTTCACTTGAGGGACTTAACAGAAAAATTTATAGAAGCATCAGTGAACTAGAAGGTAGGACAACTGAGATTACCCAGTCATAGGAAGAGAAAGAAAAATGTAGGAAGGGAAATGAAGAGTCTCGGGGCTGTAGGATACCAGCAAGCGTACCAACATAAACATGATGGTAGTTCCAGAAGAAGAGAAGAAAGAGAAGGGAGCAGAAAAAAATATTTGAAGAAATAATAGCTTTAATTTCCAATATTTGATGAAAAGCAAAATATAAGAAGCTTGATGTGTAGTAGGTAAGATAAAGTCAGGGAAACCATACCTACACATTATCAAAAGACAAAAAAAAAAAAAAAAGAGTAAAGAAAGTTCAGATATCTACATTCCTTGTAGTCAGTAAAAGAAAAACTATTCATCATTTATATTCAATGAGGTTAACCATAGACTTCTCACCCGAAACCAGGGAAGCTGAAAGACAATAGGATGAAAATTCAAAATGCTAAAAAAAAAAAAAAAGACTGTCAATAAAGAATTCTACATCTAGCAGATCCATCTCTCAAAAATGAAGGATAAATTGAGATATTCCCAAATAAACAAAAACTGGGAGAATTTGTTACTAGCAAATCTGCACTACACAGATTTTAATTCCTTTAATGTTTTTTGATATATACCTAGTATATATCAAATCATATACTGCTGAATTATTATAAACCTTTATTTGCATTATAATTCTTGCTAATTAGCATACTTTCTTAGTCAACTCAGGCTGCCAACAAAATACAACACACTGGGTAGTTCAAACAACAGAACTTTGTTCTCTACCAGTTCTGGGGTCTGGAAAGTCAAAGATGAAGATTCTGGATGATTTGGTTGCTCAGGATTCTTTCTTGATTGTAATCAGCTGTCATCTTGCTATCTCCTCATAGGGCATCTCCCTCCCTCCCTCCCTCTCTTTCTTTCCCCCCCTCCCTCCCTCCACTTTTTCCCTCTTCCCCTTCCTCTTCTTAGAAGGCTATCAATTCTATCAAATTAGGACCTACCTTATGCCCCCATTTTACCTTAAATACTTCCTAAAAGTTGTATTTCCAAATACAGTCACATTGGGGATTAGGGTTTCAACATATGAGCTTTTAAGAGACACAATTCAGTTTATAACATTCACATATTGTAAAGAACAAATTTTTTGAAAGTTAATAGAATATAGAATTTGAGAAACCCCAAATTTTTTGTGTATTTGTGAATATAATAATTAAAATATTTCTGATGGCCAAAAATTTTATGTTCCCTCTATAAGGCTAAATTTTCTTGTCTTAAAAATAAGAACTGTGAAAACATACAAAGTATTGATAGAACTCTTTAATCACTGTTTCTTTGTCAAGTTTTCAGATAAGAAACTTGAGATATCTACACATAACTAGAATTGTTACATTTGTTAACAAGAAAAATATTCATAGGGATTATTTGAGCCTAAACATGGTATCATAACCTTAAGGAGAATTCATTTGATTATGTTGTTTTTATTAGAAGTTTCTGTGACTGATCTTTACCCAATCAGTTATTATTTAGTCTATTCCAATGATTTAGAGAACTAAAATCACTAATTTTAACTTTGAAAACCATTCTCCAAGCAATATGGCAGATTGAATCATCCAGAACTCTCCAGATACAAAGTGTCTTAAATGTAAAAATGATTGGATGAGCTAAAGAAGTGAGGGAAATTCTTGGAACTGAGAAACAAGCAAAAGTTGGGGACCAAGGGAAAGCATAGCACTGGGTGCCTTCTCACAACTGCAGGATGACTATGCACTCAGAGGCCTACAGTTCAATACCAGCTCAGGGCAGAGAACCAGATTGGAAACAAAATCATATACGGCCAGGACCCCAAAAGTTTTACACTTGGACTTATAGGAAAACTTTACCAGCATTAATGAAAAGCCATAGGTAGGTGGGTAGACGAAGGATGGAAGGATGGATAGATGGATGAAGAAACCGATTTCTCTTACCCTTGACTCTAAGTGGAGGTTTAAAAAAAATAAATCTTTCCTTGGGATTTTCTAAATGAAAATTAAATCATATTTAAAGGTTTGGGGCCACTTATCACACTAATTACAGAGTCAATGGAACTACAAAGAATATTTAGTTTATGGTAAGTCTAAATCTCTCAAGTGCCTGGAGAGACATATTCTTCACTTGAGGTTTTCAGATCTTACAAGAGCTCAAATTTTAAGTAATAATAATAATAATATAAAATAAGAAGAAGAAGAAGGAGAAGGAGAGGAAGAAGAGAAAAATAAGCCTCTAAGAGCTAGAGTCTACAGAAAAAAAAACCAATATAGCCAGTTGCATGAGATTTCAGGTATTCACATGAACAAAAAGGCAGATTGAAAGATATGAAAGAAAAGATTGAGTGAAAAAGGTTCAGTATGTATCTGATTAAATTTACATAAGGAGTCAATTTTTAAATAAAAGAATTCTCATTATATAAACATAACTTTGTTCTATTATTCTTAAAATATAATAATAATTTTGCTACGGGAGTTAGAAAAATTTAATAGCAATTATATCTGAATTTATTATTATAAAAATTTATTATTTTAAAATCAAAATAAATAAAACTTTCACATCAAATATTCAAGTCAATTTTTAGTGCTTGTTCTATGTCCATGTTTCTGCCTGTCCTATTCTCTCTTATATCTGATAATATAACCTAAAATGTATTAATAACTTGATTTTTATAACTTTATAGTATGCAAATGTACATTATGTGAATCTATCTGAAAGTGCATGTTGTATGTCCTAGTCACATGTAGGCAATTTCATACGGTCAAGCCTATATGCATTGTGGATTGAGGATGTACTACAGATTAGAGGCTTTCCATATGTATTACTTTTTTTCATTCTTTCTTTTTTTCTCCTTCCATCTCCAGTACTGGAGATCAAACCCAGAGCCTTGCACATGCTAAGCAAGTGCTCTATTACAGAGCTGCATTTCCAGCCCCAATATATTTCAATATAAAAGAGGGAAAATATCATTTTCCTCAAGGAGTCTCACAGCCAGGAGTCTACATAATAGTCTCTTTCCCTTCACAACTATAGAATCCATATCTCAGTTCTGTGTGTGTCAAGGCTTATGAAAATGACACTCAGCACCTCGCTGGATTTGTCAGACACTCCCTTCCTCTCCCCACTTTCCTTCCTAACAGGTAAAAGTCGAGACCCAAGCCTCTTTTCTCCAAAGCTGTGTGAAGAAATAGCCATGTCTTGCTTGCTATTTATTTTGAGAGATGATTCATCGGCAACACCTGATATTAAATTCTTCTAAGATGAAGATTGGAGATTGGCTTGGAGCATCAGTTAGTAAGCTATTCTACTTTCAAATCACATAGCACATAAAGACTCCTGCAAGCTATATCTGTCTCAGAATTAAAATAACACAAACAATCCAAAGAAAATTTATTCTGTGTATGCACATTTATCTAGGCAAACACAGCTTCCCTCATGGCACCTACTCCTCAAGCACTTTCAGACTTTCATGCTTACATGGTACAATCTAAATTCTTTATTCAGAGGCTGGGGCTGTAGGTACAGCACTTGACTAGAATGTGCAAGATCCTGGGCTCGATTCTCAGCACCGCAAAATAATTTTGAAGTAACAAAATAAATTTCTTTATTTTATATTCATAATCTTCTAAAATCTGGCTTGAGCCGCGTTTCCCATCTTACACCCGAATAAATTTATTCCCAAAATAAATTTGGTCTTTAGCCTCCAGTTTAAAAAACAATGCTATTGTCCTCAGGAAAACATTCTAACTCCTTAATATATTGTTTAAGAAGAGGAGGGATGGCAGGGTTGGAGGTTAGGAATGGACCAGAGCTTCTTTATTCCACAAAATTACTTCCTGAGACATGTTTCGTTGCTCCACACCTTTCCTCTTGCTCTTTGCATATGGAGCCATCTTCACCCACCTGGTGATACCTAGCATTATGGTTTTAATCTAGAATGTTCCTCAAAGTTCCCTGTATTCAGATGTGGGGTTTGGGGGAAGTGATTACATAAGGATGATTCTGACCTAATCAGTGGATTAATCCACTGATGGCTGAAAGAAATTCTGGGTAGTGGGACTTAGTTAAAGGAAACAGATAATTGGGGGTGTGCCCTTATCTTCTCTTAAGCCTCTTCCTATTTCTCTGATTCCTGGCTGCCATAAACTGAGCACCTTTTTCTGTCACACCCTTTCACCATGATGTTTCTGCTTTGGTGCCAGCTAATTAAGGACTAAATCCTCTGAAATCATGATCCAAATGAATCTTTCCTCCTCTCAGTTGTTCTTATTAGGTATTTTGGTCACAGCAACAAAAGCAAACACACCTACATCTCTTCAAATATTAACTTTTAGTGAAACTCTCTGTGTTAACTGTAACAAAATACCAGAGATAATTACCTTATAAGAAGAAGGTTTGTTTTGGCTCAATTTCAGAGGTTTCATTCCCTATTTGCTTGGCCTCATTGCCACTGGGTCTGTGGCAACACCATACATCATTGTAGGGAACACATTGTAGAGGAAGCTGCCCACTTCACGGTGGCTAGGAAGTACAGAGAAAAGGAAAGGGCTGGAGTTCCAATATCCCCTTACGAGGGTGTCCTCAGAGACCTTACTTCCTTCCAGTAGGCCCCACCTCCTAAAGGTTCCATAACTTCCTAATAGCACCACAGACTGACAACCATGCCTTTAGCACCTGGGCCTTTGGGGGATATTTAAGGCCCAAACTTTAGCATCTCCCTGATATTCTCTGCATAATTTAATGCTTTTTCCTTTGTGCTCACTTAGTACCTTATTCATATCTGTATCTGTTTCTTCCACAAGACCATAAATTCACTTTGTCAGGACCATGTCATCTGAGTATACCAGTTTCTAAAACATAGCCTGAGACTATATATGTCTACGAACAAATCAATAAAAGGCCAGTAATATAAATTATTTGAGTAAGAGAAGGAATGTGGGAACACTAATATTTTACAGCATAACGCATGGAAGTCTTAGTGGTTTTCAAACTCAAAAGTGTAACTCCCTGATGATACCCGCCTTGGAATAGCTTCTGTATTACTATTGTCATGCTGAAATTCAAAGTGTTTCTCTTGGTCCCTGCAGAGACTACAGCTGTACATCTACAAGTCTAATTATTCTCCTGCTATCACAGTTTGGTTTATGTGAATCATGATACTCCATAAAGAAAGCAAAAAAAGAGTCACTTAGCTTTAAACAATGCTCATTATAGGACAACCTCCAGCTGAGCCAATGCAGAAGGCCTCAGGAAATAATAGAACTAGTGGAATTTTCCCTTCCAAGATCAAATTATTTAATTGTAAATGCAATGTGCAGGTTTGGATTCCTAGTGAAAGGATGATCAATTTCCATCATGCAAGAAAATAATATGTGAATTACCCAAAAGTGTTTTAATTGTTAAAACAAATTCAAAGAGTAATCTATATACATTCAAGAATAAATATTGCATATAAACTTTATATACTTCTTCTGGATAATATAGAAGAGATAGCCACCTACACCCAATTTTATTGTAAAATTTTGCTTTTGAACTAAAGGCACATTTTTTCCTCCCCATGTTTTAAAATGCTCTGAAATTATAAGATTTGAAAAGTCTTTGTTCATAGCCAGAGCCCTGCCATTATCAAATACTAAAAGAATAATGAAGCACCTAAAATGATAAGATGCTAATGTCTGAGCTGAATAGACCTTTAATTAGAAAAAGTTCATGTATTAATAATCAAAATAATCAACATTAAGAAGTGATTAATAGATACACTGCAAGTCCCCCCTGCCTTCAGTGGAATAGATAATAGCATATCCAATTTTGATGAAGTTTAGTGGTAATTTTTAATTCCACTAAAATGCTCTGATTAGATTCAGAGAAATATTTTTTTTGTCAGTAAGCACATCTGTGTTAACAGCAAAGATCCTTAAAATAATTTTATTCTCTGAAATTGTTGCCATAATTGACTGGGAGATTTTCATATTCAATAACCACATATGTCTGTTTGGTTAGGTTTGCTTTTTAAATGAAATGGAGTGTTAGAAAATGTCTACTTTTTAACCTCTTTCCTTCCTCTTTCTGACTTGATCAAAGAAAAAGTTGGTTCTTTTTTTTTTCTGTCTTCTTAAAGCAAGATATGTTTTTATAGTATTTTTTTCCCTTCAGGGAATCTAGTAATAAGAATGCTCAGAGTGAAATGTACACAGAATGTAAACATGAAGAAAGACATTTCAGGACAACTTACCTGCATTTCACATGCAAGGGGCTCAGTTTATTAATCAAGAGATTTTATCTAACTGAGTTCCCCAAACAATGCTGTCATGTATAGTAAATTACTATTTTCTGTTTAATGTGATAAAGCTCATTCTTTTTCACAGCTTATCTATCACCCAATTTCATCCTTTCACCTTAAATCCAAACTCTTAATTCAAAATGCCTTCTGAATAAACTCTATATTCAATTCTCAATCTGAGATTAAGTTGTAATCTGTCCAACCCAAAGAACTCTCCTCTCAACATTGCCTATTTTTCATTAACTCAATCAGTGACTTATCTAAAATCAAGAAACCAAGCCAAAGACTGGACTTATCTTTCCTTTCCCTTCATGTTTCTAGAGGGGCTCCAATAAACATTTCCTTTAAAACTCTTTGAAGCCCTCTTTTTTTATTCTAGATTTCCTCAAAAAGCAAAGCCAGATACAAAGGCTTAAAAAAAGTAGTCCATCTGCAAATATAATCTTAAAGTACCACATGAGGGGCAATGGTTTTGAGTAGGGAAAGAGGAAAAATAATCTGAAAATGTATTATGGATGAACTGCTTTACAGGATCTTTTCAGACTCACAGGATCTTCTGAAAATCCTTATGAAATATGCTTGAGGACTGCTGGCTTGGGACTGACAGGGGAACGTATACTCATCGACTGATCCCCAACTGCACTACTTAAGGTTGGAATTTAAGTACCAGAAGTTGTGTTAAAAGGGCCAAGTGTAGTCCCATGAGTATCCCACACCATAGTGCCAGAGAAGTTCCGTGGAAGGCAGTCACAGTTTCATAGTCTAGTCTAGCCAAACCAAGATAAAGCTGGTTGAAACATTTAATGAAACTGGTCAGTACAGCAATGATAGAAGTCAGAGATTTGCTGAGAGCACATGAAATGGCCTGTATTGCTTGTCTTAGTTTTTTTGAGCTGCTGTAACAAAGTACCATAGATTGGGTGATTCAAACAACAGAAATTTATTTCTTAGTTATGAAGAAGCCCAATTTCAAGATGCTGGCTAATTCAGTTCCTCATAACAACCCTCATCCTGGTTTTCAGTCACCTGCTTTCTAGCTATGTGGTGGCAGAGAAACAGAACACTCTCACTAGTCTCTTATAAATGCACTAATCCCACCCTGAAGTCCCACCCTCATGATCTAATCTAAATTGAATTGCCTATTAAAGTTCCCACCTCCTAAAACCAGTACTTTGCGGTTTAATTTTCAACATATGAATTTGGAGGTAGAGGCACAGACATTTAGTCCATAACATAGCCCAACCCTTGCACCATCAGATCCAACATGGCCTTCATTAGTGCAATCTGTGAAAGAGTCCTCTTCAAGGTATCAGTAAGTGGTAATCTCTGAAAAGACTTAATACCAACGTTATTGCAATTAACTTGAGTTCTTACAACTGTAGTCTATCCTGAGGTCCCAATTCATAGTAATAATTTGCTTTCTTGACTGTTGAATATATTCATTTTCTTCACCCTGGACAACACTTTGGCCTGGGTTTTTTGTCTACTAGAGTGACTCAGATTTTCATACCTGAAAGATCCCAGCTCTAAAATGGGCTACATCGCCAATAATTTTCCATTAACAATATTTCTGGGCTTAGAAACCGAAATGTTCACCCTTTATAAATGCTATCGTTCCATACTCCGGTCCCATTATGTGTATCACCAGTCCTAGCACTTCATAGAAATTAAGGTTGGTTGCCTCTTCAGGGTAGAAACTCCTTAACTTGGTTGCTGCAAAGACATATGCAGCTGAAAATGACCAAATGGTAGCTGCATGTTATGGTTTAGAGATAAAGTGCCCCCCAAAAGTTCATGTGTTAGATAACGTAAGAACACTCAGAGGTGATGCAGTTAGATTACGAGATCTGGAACCTAATCAGTGGTTTAATCCCCTGACAGGCATTAACTAAGAGGTAACTGTAGACAGGTAGGTTTCGACAGGAGGAGGCAGGTCAGTGGGGATGAGCCTTTAGGGTTTATATTTTGTCCCTGGTGAATAGAAATCTCTCTCTGCTTCCTGATTGCCATGTCCTGAGATGCTTTTCTTCTTCACACCCTTTTGCCACAAAGTTCTGCTTCATCTCAGGCCCAGAGCAGTAGAGTCAGCCATCTATGGACTGAGGGCTCTGAAACCATGAGCCCCAATAAAATTTTCCTTCTTTCCATTGTTCTTGTCAGGTATTTTGGTCACAGCGACTCAAAAACTGACTTAAACACTGCAGTTTCAAGTTAAAGTGAAACAGAGTAAAGATTCCATTCTGTCTTTGGTGAAAACATTCCCTTTCAGAAACTAACACCACAGAGCCTACCAAACACATATGTGGAGAAGGGAAGTACAAATTCCACAAATGGG
The DNA here is from genome assembly GCF_021218885.2 of Marmota monax. NCBI lineage: Eukaryota > Metazoa > Chordata > Mammalia > Rodentia > Sciuridae > Marmota > Marmota monax. The sequence goes on from NW_026695227.1 coordinate 3,976,578, forward strand.
TCTCAGGGAATGATGGTGATGTAAGCAATCCCAATTTTACCCTTGGTTCTAGGACCAGTGTATTTTAGTTTCATGGGACAGTGCCATGTATCAATCATTAATTTAGTGCATATATCCTAGAGAATAGCAGCCCAACCCAAAGGGTGTTAGACTCGGGTTTATGATTTCAGGGTAAAGGAATTGAGGAGAACACATTCACCAGATTAGCAGTAACAGCATGCCAAATGCCTGAGGATGAGTTAATCTGTTCTTGAAAAGATACCACCTCTAACATGTAGCAACTTGGATTACAGGTTGCTTAATTTCTGAAAGTTCACTATCATGTGCCCTGGTCTGTTTGCTTTATTCACAGGCAAGACAAAGTAAATAATGATCTGAGGACACTTATAACTTAAGCAACTCTTGTGTGTTTAATTAATTAAGTTGTATTAATCTTTGAAATTCCTTTTGGTATGCAGTATGATTTTTTAATTGCTATTTAGGTTGGAAGGGGATAGGGGATATGATTTAAAGGGATTTTACTTGGTCTTTTCTACCAGAGTGCTGCTACTTCCTAATCAGATAGCCAAAGTAAGGGTTCTTCCATCTACAGAGCACATCTATCCAAATGATACATTCAGGGCCCAGGGAAATAGCTCCAGGGTTTGCTATGCTCCCGTTAGATCCATTTGAGATGGGTATGAGCCCAAACTCTATTTGTCAAGTAGAAAAGACACCACAAGAATAGAAGAAATTCCTCATTAGAACAGGTGCGAACTCTAATAACTCTAATATTTAAGAAGGAAAAACATGCAACGAAGAGACAGAGGAAGAGGGGTCAGAAAGAGAATGAAGTTAGAGCAATCATCAACAAACGTAGGGAAGAAACTGTTTTATGGATAAAGAAGTGGTCACCAATGTGAAATATTGCCCAGTGTCACAATGGAATAAAGAATGAAAAGAAGCAAAATAGATGTGGAAAATAGGAAGGTGTTATTTTCCTTTTTTTTTTTGTAATTGAAGCATGCTGATGAGAAGGATAAGAAATATATGATATATGGAAACTGAGGAAATTTAGGCAATGGGTTTTAACAACAGTCATGCATAGTTTTGTGAATACATTCCAGGAAAGGTGTAGTTAAGTGACGTCATTGTTGTGAGAACACCATAGCTTACTTGCTAAGATAGGCACAGTGTCACCAGGCAATATAATCTTTTTTTTTTTTAAAGAGAGAGTGAGAGAGAGAGGGAGAATTTTTAATATTTATTTTTTAATTATCGGCGGACACAACATCTTTATTTGTATGTGGTCTGAGGATCGAACCCGGGCCGCAAGCATGCCAGGCGAGCGTGCTACCACTTGAGCCACATCCCCAGCCCCAGGCAATATAATCTTGTGAGTCTGTCTTTGGCTGATATGGTGTCATGTGGCACATGACTGTATTTCAGTAAGTTGACCCTTGAAAAGAGAAAGTGTGGAGGGAAGAAGGCTTGAAGAGAAGAGCAAAATTGTTGTGGTGGTTTTGCTGCTGCTATTTAGGATTAAGAAAGCATGGATACCAGTCACATGACAGAGAATTCAGAGATATAAGAGAGCTTAGAACATTTCATCTTCTCTCCCAAATGCCTGTATTCTTCCAATTCCAATGCTAAAATAAAAATCTTCCATAGCCGCCTCTTGCAATTAAAAATTTAGTCTTTTATATTGGCTAATTTTATAACCAACATCTTAATTTTATTGTCTTATTGCTGGTAGTTTAGTGCAGTAAGATTTGCAAAACTATTAAATTTTAGATGAGAGAAGTATTTTCACAATTACCTTGACCAAACTGAAGTTGTCTAAACTTGAATTGGACGACTATTGCTTTTTGAAGAGATAACAACCTATTTTATTTTGTTGACTCGTAATATATGACAGCACTGCGAAATTAAAGATCACATACACACTGATGAGGGAGGTTCTTGTGTTGTAAAATGGGATATTCTGGAAATATTTTGTGTGCCTGGAAAGGTTGATTAAGCAATGAACCCCAAACAACTGTCTGGTTATTTCAAAAAAATCCGAACTTTGGGATTACTTAAGCTTATAAGCAGAAGCAAGTGTGTAATTCCTCACAAGTGCTTTTACCATTTAGAATGTAGATAACCAGTATGTTTGTGTGTATGTTGGTGTGTAGTATACCATTTTTACAAGGTCCTATATTCTATAGAAGTTTACTTTCTTTGTTTCTTTTTATATGTAAGGTACATTTGTAGATACATTCTTAAAGAAATATATATATATATTTCTTCTGAGATATATATATATATGTATATATATAACCTATATATATTCATATATATGATGTATATATATGATTTTATATATTTCTACATATGTATGATGTTCAAACCTGTGTGTGAGTTTGAACATAAATGCACAGGTTTTAAATGCAAGTATATATATTTAGATGCCTATATCTGTGTATCCTCATGTGAAAATTATAGTGTAATAACAATAGGTACTAGACTTGATTAAATCACACAGGTGTCTTCAAATATAATAAAAATTTTCTCAAAATCAAGGAGAAACAATTCAGGTAGGCATGTATGCTAAACTTTGAGGATAATAGCTATTGTACAGCCTTAAATATTACTGAACTACTTTTTAAAAACTTTTAAGTGAAGTTACTGGAAATAAATTGCTTTGAGTCAGCACTCTTTTTATAGTGAAGAATTAACTGTGAAGCATTTAGATCCAAATATAATTCTTAACGAAGATGTGATAAAACATATAAGAAAAAAATCAAAATGAAATTCTTCATTCATCAAAGAATCCAAGGAACGAAAATTTCTAGAGCCAGATGAGATATCTACAGGCTCACACTGTTTTTTCATCCAACATAGGGTCACTCTAACATTGTATGGATGTTCACGATTCTGTATAGAAAGAAACTAAAAGGCAAGTGGAGGAAGCACATTCATTAGGGGCACTTATTCCTCTTAAACCTAGGCCTTCACCTTTGAGTATTCATCATAAAACAGACTTAATATTTTGTCTTCTGATGAGAAATCTAACAAAAGAAAATGGAACTGGAGTAAAACTACACATAGTATAGACAAAGTATTTTTTTAAACTACTCTCCCAAGAAGTGGCTAACCTCTATGGCTAATGTAATTACATCCATCTTAGGGAGCTTCACCATTTGTTGGATATCTAGGAGCTTGACTTCAGCATGAGTTATTGAATATTTTTCTTTGCTTATAATGCATTCCTAAATTCTAAAACCATTCAGTATTTGTCCTCAATAGAAAGGAACTATGGTACTCTGAAAAAATAAAATATTTTAGCCACTGGGCTACCATAAAAACTTGTTACTCAAAGACCACATTTTTCTCCTAATTAGATTAACAACTCATAACATTTATATTAAGCAACTAATAATATTTATATTAACAACTGATAATATTTATATTAAGCAACTGATAACATTTATATATCTGATGGATGTGTTTTATTCATGCAAAGGAAGAACAAATAAACTTTCAGCAGGAAACAGCTGTGCATCAGTTACTATGACGTACACCTTCACATGTGTTGTTTATTTCTTGCAATAAGCTTAAAAGATCCATACTGTTATCTTCATTTTACTGACGATTCAAACAAATGAGAAGTTTGACTCTAAGCCAGACCTTTATGATTGAAAGGTGTCTAACTTGAGGTGACAGAGGGAATAAGGACTTACTTAATTTATACTGTTTTAAATTGCCTCAAACAGCCACATTTCATCAAACTTGAATTTTACAAGTTCATTTCCCCCTTACTGTATGAGGACATGCAAATGCTCAGCCCCTGGTGCCTGCCCTCAGAAGCCCAAACAGTCTCCAAGGAATAGGGTATGTGGCTTTGGTCCCTGTCCATTCATATATCAACCAACATTTAATGAACACCTATGTTCCAGCCACTATTTTAGGGACTAAGAGCAAAATGGAAAAAGTTCCAGTCCTTGTGGATCTGGCATTTTGTCAGGTCCTATGTGGTTAGGGGTGAGGAGGGGATTCAGATAAATGTCCAAATAAAGTTCTGCATACTAATTATCCAACATACATACATGTATAACAAACAGCCATATATACATATATAACACACATACATATAACAAAAAAAATTAACAACTTAGAACTTTTAGAAGTTAGGGGTATGGATACTTATGATCCTTTGGGCTTTGGCCTATTATTAATTACCCTGAAGAATTAAAGAACAAATGGAATAACGCCCTCATCAAAACCAACAGCCACACGAAACAGGCAGCATGGGATAAGTAAGGGTTAACTGATGCTTCCAACATGATGCCATTGTCATCTTCATGGAGAAGGCCTACAAAGGAGAAATCTAAAGTGGTCAGGATGGGACTGATTTGAGTGAATAGTGAGCCACTTTCAATACCAACCACATTATCAATAGGGCATACTTAGGCTATTTATTGTGTTGGTGAAATCAGTTATTTACAGAAGCACAGTATTGTTCAAATGATCAGCACTAGTCTTGCAATATAACCCACACCTCTTTTTTATTTTGGTTTTTATTGTTTCACTTATAATTTTCAAATGGCACACTGAAGTCAAGTCTTGTTCCTATGTGCTTTTTTACCTTCTCTTATTACTTTTAAGCCTTTGATTCTCTGGGTGAAGTGGAAAAAACTGACAAAGATGTGTTCCAATTCTAGGGCTGCTATTTATATATTAGCTATAGCTATCTTTTTTCTTCCTCAAAAAATAATAAAAACTCCTAACCTTGGTTTCTTAGGTACCTCATCTTTACCATTGGAACAATAATCCCTATGGTAGAATATGGGGATCAAATGAAATTTACATTCCCTAAATGCTTAAAAAGGCATTTAAAAGTTTAGTTAAATTTCTGGAATATCTGGTCTGTTCCAACACCATATGAATGTAATACTTTGCAGAAATATTTTTGTGTTACATGTTGCTTTGAAGTAGGACCTCAATAAATACTTATGAATTGAATGTTCATATTTTATATTTCAAATATTTTCAATGTAATATACATAATGAAAGTAACTGTGTATGTGTATCATGTCTTAAGCATATGAAATCCTTGCTTCACAAGTGTATTCACTCAAGGATGGAAACAGTCTTTTTAATGAGTACTTTTTTTTTCTTTAGAGTTTGTCTCAACTTTAACCATGAGACCTACCCTGCAGTGGAATGAGTTGGATTATTCAGGCATAAGCTCCAACTTTCTGCAAATGTTAGTAAAGAGTTTGAATGGGAACTCATCAGGCAGATGGCAGAGAGAGCTTCTAAATTAATGAGAAGTGGACCAAAATGACCCCCAAAGTCTCTTTTCTCTCAATAATATTATAATTTTAAACCATGTGTAGTGTATCATTTAGAATTAAGTAAGAAAATGGAACCTTGTATTTCTTATTGCATATTTCACACAGGAATACTTTGAGCACTACACTGTGCCAAATTCTCTTTATAGGATCCTATCAGGGACTATTCCAAGATTTTTACACATATTAGCTCCTTTTATTATCACAGCAACCATACAAGATAGATACTAGTAGTATCACTATGTTACACATAAGAAAAGTGAGGTATGAACATCTTAAGTAATCTGTTCAAGGTCGGGTGTGTGACAGACCTGGATCCAACATCCAGGCAGTTCATTCTTATAGCCTATCAGCATTTGGGGCTAGGGGTGGGATGGGGGGAGGTTCACATAATACAATCCTGCTTCTCAGATCCAGTTTTTGTCCCACTAAACTAAAAGCTACCTAAAGGGGACAATATCAGTTTTTATTCATAACTGTATTTCCTGTGCCTGACAAGTAATAGGTAAACAATTAATGACTTTTTTAAATGTATAAGATTCCCTGGTTTCATTATTCTCCTATATACATGTATAATTACACTACTTGTGTGAATTAGCACTATGTACAGCCAGAGGAATGAGAAGTTATGCTCCATTTGTGTACAATGTGTCAAAATGCATTCTACTGTCAGGTATAACTAATTAGAACAATTTAAAAAAAGATTATCTGGTTCCTAATTTTTATTCTTTTGAAAGATACATCGCAGAAAACTATGTTGCTTAACTTTAATATCAAGATTATTATTTACTTGATTAGAGGTAAGAAGTGATTCAGAAATGCTTATTGATACTATACTTAGTATCAAAAGACCCTTGAGATGATATAACATGGATACATAGACATGGGAGGAGGCCTAAATCAGAAGGAAGTAAGAACAAAGAGCAAACCAATAGCATAAACCTATCTTCTATATAGGTTAATTTAAATACACATGCTATCCTATAAAGTTCCTTCAAGTGAGTCACACATTTATTCTAAACTTTTCATCAGCCACAGAGGAAATGGAAAATTGATCAGTTTCTAATTTTACCCGTTCAAAAAAAAAAAAAGGATATTTCTTAGGAGAAGTGAATCTATTTCTAGCATTAAGCTAGCAAGAATCCTTTTCCAAGGATCTTCAAGAGACCCTGGTATGGACATGAACAACGTTTCCCACAACATTCTGTATGCATGATCTTTGTGCTGTCTTTCCATATGAGACTAAGGCATTGTACTGAGTCTCATTAATAAGAAGAAAATGGTGCAGACCACACACAGGTTCTGCCTCACAAAAAGTGTTTCATTTTAACCAGAATGTCGAGGCAAATTGCTAAGCTTCAGATAATTGTGTAATTCTGTGTTAAAGGTAGCAATAAGTTGAAGCCATACCCTGCATAAACTGTTTGTTTTTTAAACTTCCAAGTCTATTTTCCTCACAACTGGAGTAAAATTTTCAATCCCTTCAAAAATCTCTCTCCATTTTCCCAGGCCAAGCCTAAAATTCCTACCAAGACTTGCAGTGCCCTCTGATCTGACACTCAGCTCACTCACCCCTCACACTTTTCTCCCTCATGCCAGTGCCGTTCCCATGTCAGGGGCCTGTACGTTCCATTTGCTTGGAACAGGCTTGCCCCGCCCTCATCACTGTCCTGACCTAGTTACTCCCCACTTCTCAGAAGCTACTTTCTGACAAGACATCACTTCTACTCCCCTTTGGTGAAGTGGGCAGCTCACATCAAGACACTACACATTTTTATTGTAGGGAGTCTCAATATTTTCATCAGCTCATTCGATCTCTTATTTGTTCAACAGGATTCCTAAAGATGAGCATCTACTTTGCACTGGCACTTTTCCGTTCCTAAGGTACAACCATGAACAAAATATACAAAAATTTCTATCTTCATGTGACTTTCATTCTAAAGTGTGACACCAAATATCTTTATTAAAACATAAGTGACTATTTCTTATTCACTGATTCATCCTTAGCACCTAGCAAAAAATGCTATGTATGGTATATATTAGAATAGCCAGGGTAGAGGCTAGACACAGTGGTGCATGCCTGTAATTCCAGCAACTCAGGAGCCTGAGACGGGGGATGACAAGTTTGAGGGCAGCCTCAACAATTTAGCAAGGCCCTTAGCAAATTAGTAAGACCCTGTCTCAAAATAAAAAATAAAAAAGGGCTGGGGATGTAGCTCAGTAAAGCACCCTGGGTTCAATCCCCTGTATAAAAAAAATAGAAATAAAGAAAAAAAATAGAAAGAATAACCTGGGTAATGATCTAGAAATAAACAACCCTAAAATTTTAGTGGCTTAAAGCAATACAGGTTTATTTTTTGATCATTCTACCATGCCCATCAGACCAACTGGAATCTTTTGTCATCTTCCCATCACAGTTATTCAGAAACATTAGAGCAGCCATCATCTCAAATACTGACAATCATTATGACAGAGAAAGAGGAAGAGAGAGAGGAAAGAGAGAGAGAGAGAGAGAGAGAGAGAGAGAGAGAGAGAGAGAGAGAGAACAATTGGGTTTTTAACCAGGATTTAAATTATTTCCCCAGGGTTTTAATCAAGAGTTAAAAACCCAGCCCAGAACTGTACAAGACATGTCCACTCACAAATCACTGGCCAAAATTAGTTACCTGCCAATATCCAACTATAAATGGCCCTAGGGAAGAACCAGAATTATCTGGCAGCTGTGCTACTGACGACAACAGAAGGAACTTAATAAATATTTAAGGAAAAGAGGGCTGAATCAGTGTGAAGAGTAGTTGTGACATAGAGAGACAAAACTATGTCTCTTTCTCTATAAAATATACGTGTTCATATGATGTGCATAGTGTGTGTAGATTAGATTAAGGATAAAACAAGCTGTCAAAAACTATGCATTAAACTATGATTAAACCCAAACAGAGATGACAAATTGCTATACACAATATATGAAGTAGATATCCTACAAATAACTGAAAATCCACTACAAATTAAAGATCAATTCTTCAAATAAACCACACATATTTTATATGTCAGATTTTATTAGACTGGTTCATATGGTTATTCAAACAGACACATTCTACATGGTTGACGGAAAAAACATTATCTATTGCATATTCTGCTCTTCTCCTTGCTGACTATACTTTTGTATTTTGCCCAAACATTCAATTTTCTATATTTAATTAAAAATTAATTAAAATTCATCAGAGTATAAATTGCATCTAGTCATTTCATTGAATTCTAACTACAGTTCATGCCTCTCAAACACAAACATTCTCTAGCATTTTATTTCAAAATGAAGCATAAGAATTGTCAGGATTATTTTGGTACCCAGGGAGAGATTTGGCATTTGTTTGACAGAATTCTGTGTTTAGTTTTGGGCATGAAAGGAGCTTTAGGGACATAAGTTATAAGATTTAGCCAGAGTAGTAAGAAAACCCAATAGAAATTATTCCTTAAGATGGAAGATTTTTGTGAAATTTGTTTGCCTTTGTTTAGTGAAATTTTCAACTACAAAATTCTGATGATAATCAGCCATTCTTTTCTTTGAAAGAAGTCTATAATACTTACTATGCCTTAGGTCAGTTCTTCCCATCTGGGGTCCAAGATACATTCTCAGAGGCCTGAGAGAATTCTCTATGTTAATTATTGTGTGTTATGTTTCTGTTTTATAACAATCCAAGTAGCCCCCCCCCAACATACACACACACACATGAATCATCTGGATGACAAATGTTAGCACCTTTTAAGTATGTTATTTCCCTGACACTAATTAATACTGCCTTAGTTATTTTAACTATGGAATACATGGGGCACAACAGAACAATGGATTCAAGCCAAGTAATACATAAATGATAAGCTAAGTAAAGTGTAGTATAGTTTCACAATAGCTAAGGTAAGAAGATTAGTATTGTTGGACAACAGCACTCACATGTGATTCCAGCTACTCAGGATGGCAAGTTCAAGTCCAGTCTGGGCAACTTAGCAAGACCTCATCTCAAAGTAAAATAAAAAGGTCTGGGGACATAGCTCAGTGGTAGAGTATACATAATATTTGTATGTACAGCAGACTTTTGATTCATTTGTGAGTTCAAATCTGATCTGACTTCACAAAGGATAAAATCCAAACCCCTGATTATTGCATTTAAGACCCTGAATTACCTGGCCTCTTCCCACCTAGCCAGTGGCTACTTTCTGCACTACCCTTAGACTGTTATATGCCAATTCCATTGGCTTTTCTAGCAGTTCTTTCTGTATTTGATATTTGTCTGCCTGGATACTTTTTTCAGTCTCTCAATTCAATAGTTAAAACAACTAAAATGGTATTGCTTGGTATCAGTTAAATAACTCTCATCTCTCCAAGTGTAGCTTAAATGTCCCCTGTTTTGGGAGGCCTTCCCTGACCTCTCAATCAAACACCTCCCTACCACTGTTTCCTATGAATGGTGCAGAGGCCCCCAACTCATCCCCTTCATGGTACTTAGTTCAATTTATAATTTTTTGTCTATTTTGCTTACCTGATTATTTCTTGACTTCCCTAAACACCAAACACAGACCGGTGCATGTATACATGCATGCACACACACATACACACACACACACACACCAAGAATGCACAGCCCATGAGTACAATGACCCCAACACCTTGTTCTTCATTTTATTATCATTTCTTTAAAAAATGCTTGATATGTACATAAGTAGAATTTTACCAAATAAAAAATACATTCCTCACTAAGTCTTTGCCAACTTCATCAGTGGAAAATAGTCTGTGATTAGTCATGGCATTGGCTATTTTAATATGTCAATTGACCACATACATTTGTGCTAGTGAATTTTGTATACTGTACATTGTCAACTCTTCTGTCTGAGAATCTTTTTACTTATCTTTTAAATGCTGTTAATATAATCAGGTCATTCATTTCTCAATTTACATATAGAAATGTCCTCAGCCTGCTGTTTACTTTTCACTATTTTATGATTTAGGTTTTACCCAATGCTTTCCTTTCATGATCTGAAAGGTGTTGAGGTTTTTTCCATGGATGTTACTAGTCATCTTTCACAGATGGATAATCTGAGATTAGGAGAAAATTTTACAAATGACTCATGTTTGATTAGGTCTGTCTAACACCAAAATCCGGGTTCTTTTCATGCCACATGTCAGTGACTTCTGTACCATTAGAGTTCCTGTGTCTGCATGTTTGTCTCATTAGTTTGTGTGACATACCAAGAACACCATAGCCTGAAAAACCTAAAGAACAGAAACTTATTTCACTCAGTACCAGAGACTGGGAGGCTGGAGAACAAGGTGCTGGCTTCTTTGGTCATGGTGACGGCTATTCCTGGCTTACAGAGGGAGGCTTTCTTCCTGCCTTCTCATATAGCAAAAGAAGAGATCATTTCTTGCCTTTCTCCTCTTAAAAAGTCACTAATCCCACTCATGAGGGTTCCAGTCATAACCAAAGGCCTCACTGCTGAGAAGCATCACACTGGGGATTAGGCTTCAACATGTGACTTTTGAAGATAAAAATATTCAGTTCATATCAGATAGTTAAATAAATCTGAATATCATGCCTATGTTTAAGGGAGGAAGTCATGCTCATGTTTGTCTTCATGTTCACATGAACATATCATGAATATCATTTAATAAAAGTCTTCTAGAGATCCAGGGACCCTGAATTTAAAAAATCTCTATTCTGGTATTTCTAGTGGAAGTTCCTCATTTACCTGCCTCAAGACTGTAGGACAACTGGAACTTTGATTCTGAATTTTGGGCGAGCTTCCTATAACTTCAGTGTAATAACAGTGTATTTCATATTAAAAGTCTGGCTGATAGTTCCACATGGCAATGATTAATACAAATATGAAGAAGTACTATATCCTAATTACCTATTAGATAAAAATGTTTTCTGATATAGAATCCATATTGGAAGAATAAAGTTAACAATAATATTCCTGGTGGGAGGGAAAAGGACTTTAAGCTGTTATCTAAGGTTTTTTTAAAATTCTCAGTGACTGCACAAAGTATTGAACGTTAAGGGAATGAATGATTTTTATGAACACATTAGGAGTACATACTAATAGAGTTCAATGTGATGTTTCTATGAATGCATACAACGGGCACTGATCAAATCTTACTAGCCCTTTACTATCCTCCTCTCACCCTTCCCAGTCTCTAATAATCACTATTCTATTTTCAAGTCAAGGTTTTTGTAGCTTCTACCCATGAGAGAGAACATGCAGTATTTGTCTGTCTTATTTCACTAAACATAAGGTTTTCAATTCCATACATTGTGTTGCAAATACAGGATTTCAGAGAATGAAGAATTCTAAAGTGATTGTCTCTCATTTTTAATTTATTAGAAGTCAATTACTTTTTACTACTCTAAATCATATATCTTTAACTACAGGCTTATTTCATACTAGAAAATGAGTTAATAAGAAACTACTTTATTTCATCAAGATTGATGGAAGTATATAGTCTTATCAATAAAAAAGAATCAAAGGGGCAAGACATGAAGTAGAGTGAAAAAAAGTGGAATGTGAACATAATATTTGCATTTATGAGATCAAGTGCAAATTCAAATATTATTGTGTTATCACTATAGGAAGCTATGGTTCAGATTGTCATAAAAATTTATTATCTAATTTAATTATTTTATTTTAATTTGTGGTTTAATCCAAGTTGTCTTTTCTAACATACCATAAGAACTCAGTGAAAGTCTTGAGGCTAAACTTTAGGGGTCACTTGAATCCATTATGGTATTCTAGTGACCATAATTCACTATTTCTAACTCAGAGGGTGATTTGATTGTAATATCCCAATTATATACACAGTCTATCTTCTACTGGCCACTGTGCTTGCAGTCATTGCACATGGATACTGTTAAACCACACTCTTTTAGGGATATATGAAGGTATATCATTTCTCTAAGTCCACAACATTTTCAAAGAAATTTCTGTCTCCAGAGTAGCCAATCATTCATGAACTGCTTTGCAAGAGCTACTTTGACCAGCATCAGTTTTTCCTATCAAGTTACATAAAATGGCTATCTTGAAATACTGTCATTTTAAAAATAATTCAAGTACTAATTTTTAACCTTCTTTTGGCATTAGAGAGCCTTTACCTACTAGCTTTCTGATTAGGCTGTTTCATGTGCATTTTTCCTCTAGTGAAACTCTTTGACTAAAGAAAATAATGGCGTGATTTCTGATTAAGTATAGTTTTACTGTGTCTTCAAGGGTTTGAAATATGGTCACAGAAAAAAAAAATAAATGCTATAAATTCAAAGTGTCCTAATAAAATTGTGCTTATAGAGAAAGCAGAAAATGTCAGATAGGGTCTGGGGCTGTAGCTCAGTGGTAGAGCACTTGCTTAGCATGCATGAAACACTGGGTAGGATCCTCAGCACCACATAAAAATAAACAAATAAAATAAAGGCATTCTGTCCATCTACAACTACAAAAAAAAAAGAAAAAGAAAATGTCAGATAAATGATAAGTCTTGAAAAGGATCATTATAATATTTTGTTAACTTTCTATCAGCTTTCACTTGACAAAACAGGAAAAGACTAAACAACAATAATAAGGGAACAATCTTACATCGAAATAAAGTGCTACAGGATAACATTTTCCCAATTTTCAAGCCTCAGTATTATGTTGGTTAACACAGTGGAAAATAAAGTTGTGGAAATAGTAAATTTGGTACATATTTTGCAGCCATTTTTCATATATATCTTCCCCCTTTCTGTTTTCTTTTAATTTATTCTAATTTGTTATATATGACACAGAATGCATTTCAATTCATATTACACATATGTAGCACAACTTTTCATATCTCTGTTTGTACACAACATAGAGTCACCCCATTCGTGTCTTCATACATGTACTTAGGGTAATGATGTCCATCTCATTCCACTGTCTTTCCTACCCTCATGCCCCCTCCCTTCCTTTTCTCCTCTTTGCCCTATCTAGAGTTCGTCTGTTCCTCCCATGGTCCCACCCCCATCTCCATTAGGAATCAGCATCCTTACATCAGAGAAAATATTTGGCATTTGTTTTGGGGGGATTGGTTAACTTCACTTAGCATTATATTCTCCAACTCTATCCATTTATCTGCAAATGCCATGATTTTATTCTCTTTTAATGCTAAGTAATATTCCACTGTGTATATATGCTACATTTTCTTTATCCATTCATTTGCTGAAGGGCATCTAGTTTGGTTCCACAGTTTAGCTATTGTGAATTGTGCTGCTCTAAACATTGATGTGGCTTTGCATCCATTTTAAATTTGCATCTTTGATTTGGGTAACTCATTGATTTCCTTAAATTTGGGTATCATAGGAATAACAATGTTACTGATCCTTTCATCATTTACCTTAAGAAAAGTTTTATTTCTCAGTAAATGATAAAATTATACTCTGACCTAGTACTTTTGTTGATTCAACATATTTAGAAAAATCTAAGAATAATATAAGTTTGGAAATCAGTTTATTTGAAAGCTCACTGAAATTCATTTTGTACAGAAAAAAAAATACCAGTTCTGCTCCCCATTTGATTGATCACCAACTCTGAAAGAGATTGACTCCTTAGAACCCAGAGCAATGTCTAATCTATAAAACATTCCAAACAATTTTGGATTCTGTGATAGAAACTGAAAGACTGGAAGATAACATTTTTTTCCCTGTTCAGATGACTTACCATCTACCTGAAGTGCCAAAATATAACCACTAAAGAACAAAAAATTAATCACATAAATAGATAATAGATAGATAGATAGATAGATAGACAGAATATTTCTATAATTCATGGCCAATATCCAACCCTGCAACTGCAAATAAGATTTCTAACTTTTTTCTGTAATAGTCCAAAACATTTTTTACTTCTCTCTTCCTTCATTATTATGAAAATTAGACAATGCAGGATTTTAAAAAGAAGGAAGGGAGAATGAAAACTAGAGAAGAAAAGCATACAGATGATCACAGCCTTTTGAATTTTTCTAGGATATTTGTGCGAGAGACTTGAAACAGTCTATTTATCAGGCTCATGTATTGCCTCCCTAGCAATTTCAACGTTGACTGCTCCTAAGCGATAAGGAAATGAAATGATGAGCAGGAAAGATTAGGCACTGCCCGAATGGGGTGGGATGGGGACTTGGCAGTAAGAACTGATTTGATCTCCTTAAAATCCCAGACTTTACTTGAAGATTATTGTCTTAAATATTCTCTTTTATCATCACTCAAGTTTGGTTTGTAAGATAGAGATATGATTGTTCCAAGAAAGAATACATATGCAATGTTAACCGTATGCATATTTCTGTCCTTCAGATATGTCTGGATACTTGCTTATGGAGTGTGAGGATTGGTTTTTAGTAGTATTAGTCATTACTGGCTTTTGCTAGAATCATCACTGTTCCTATTTTTTTTTCCATTACAGCACATTAGAAAAAGAAAAATAAATTATTTTACTTTAACACTCTATGAAAGGCTACATTACCAAGCATCTCTCCCCGAATAAGATTAGCAATGCTGCACTGATGAAACTGCATTGGTATTGAAAAGTAGACAGTCACATGAGTTTACATTTTTTCTTTATGCCACCTTTAGAAAAATTTAATCTTTATGAAAAGAAAAGTTTCTATGCAGAATTTTCATTACAAATTATCTTTGAGATGTAAAAATATGCAATATTTTCCACTTTAGAAACAATATAAGGCACTGTCTATTTCTCTAAACCTCCATTTTACTACTTGTAAAATAGCAATACTAAAAGCTACCTCTTGGGCTGTTAAGAGTGTTGGATACATATAAAGCAGTAATATCAATACATGTGGGTCTAGTGTGGAATTCAAGTTCTAGTGTGCTCTATAAAACCTTTCCTAAGAACCCAACCCTATATATTATTTCCGACTCTAAATCCCTTATTTGTCATTGTCTTTTGCCATATGCTACTTTGTACTTATTATATGTATTTGTCTTAATACGTGACTGATATATATTTATAAATTTATCTCATCTCCTCAGAATATAAACCTCACGAGATAATGGATAATAAATGAATGAATGACACTATTTTATGCCTAACAGAGTGCCCACTGACTAACAGACTCTCCAAAGTTGATGATAGTCAAATTACATTTTCACTTTCTTACTTTTTTGAATAAATAGGATTTATATTAACATAACAGATGTATTATTTGAAAGTAAGTATTTACAGTAATAAGTAACTTACTTAGATGATCTATGTTAAAATTCTTATCAGAAGCTATTGAAGAAAAAGATGACCTGAAGAAAGTGAACCAAAAATATCACAACTATGTCAAAACAGTGTAATTGACTTCAAGTCCTGGCCTTTTATCTCACTCTTCTGATTTACTCTACCCAAAATATTCTAATTTGTCAAGGCCTGACAGCAAAGGGCTCTGAGGTATTGCCAGCTTACATCAACACATATTGGTCACCTCTGCTCAGAAATGTGAATTTATGCAGAAGATTTCCCTGATATTTCGGGTTAGAAAACAACACAAATCCAAAAGGGAATTTGCTTCAGTGCAACATCTGTATTTATGAATAGTAGACCAGGATGTAAAAGCAATGGAAACCATTGCCATCCCATAAGAAATACTCTTCCATCAGCTTAGAAGGTGTCATTCTCTCCATTACCCTCCAAGGAGGGGACTCTAGATTTAACAAGCTTAAGGATATGTAGTAGGGAGGTTTACCAAAGAGGTACTATTAAAGGACAATGAGAAAAAAAGAAGCAGATAGAAAGAAAGGAAGATTTATAGATGCGAGGAAAAGACATACAGTTTCACATGAAAACAGCACAAGAAATGCCAAATGAATAAACATCATTTGTAAGACATAGTCATGATTAATCTTAATGTGTCAACTTGAACATCATGGAATGTTCATCTATCTGATTAAGCATCATTTCTGGTCATACCACTGAGGATGTTTCCAGAAAGATTTGAATTTGAATTGATGGACTAAGTAAACCAGATGTTCCTCCCCGAAATGGGTGGCATTGTCCAATTAATGGAAGACCTGAGCAGAACAAAGAGGCAAAGGAAGGCTGGATTTACCTGTCCTCTGCCTAACTACTTGTGCTGGGACATCCATCTTCTGCCTGTGGTGTTCTTGGTTCTCGGGCCTTCAGATCACATTGGAATCTACAATTATCATCCCTCTAGCCTTTAGCCCTTCAAACCACACCACTCGGTTTCCTGGTTTTTAGCTTGCAGACAGTAGCTTATAGCAGTTTTTGGCCTACATAATCATGACCCAATACTTTATGATAAGTCTCTTTATAAATATACAAAGATAATAATAAAAATAATAAGGCTAGTGGTGTAGCTCAGTGGTAGAGGCCTTTCCTAGTAAATCCCTGGATTCAATCTCCATCATCACAACAATCACACACACACACACACACACACACACATTACTTCCTAGTAGAAATGTAAGCATTGTGATAATGGATACTGTAGTAGTCAGGGGAGTGAAATTTCAGATAGTTCATGAAGAGGAAACCACAGGTTTCTCATTGAAGGAGTGATTTGTCATTGACTTTACCTTTAATAGAGCGCCTCATATTTAAAAATATAATTGAAAGAATAGTAGCTTAATTCTTTGCACACAAAAATTATGTGTTGCTGACAGCTAATTTTCTAAGCTGAGATCAGGATGCCATGCAATTAACTTCCTAAAGGAGTTAGATGGACAATTATGCAATATCTTTGGTAATGATGAAATGTTAGCTCTCTAAATTAAAATCTGAGGAAGTAAACTGCTAGGACCAAGATGAAACTGATTATTATTTTTAAACATGTTTCAATTATATTATAAAAATAATGAATGACCTTTAGCGCATTCAGTATTTTTAACAATTTTATTTAAAAAGCAAAAAGAATCTGGGGTAATTGAAGATGGATTTCTCATTTTAAAATCAATTAATAGGCAGCTCATTCAGCCATAGAACAGGTAATTTCAGGCTGCAATTCGCCTGCGGCTTGCAGACAGATTGCTAGGGTTCAGCGCCTGGGGGCTTCTTAAAATCTGATCTTATCGGAGTGAACACGGAGCGCGGGGCGGCCGAGTCCCGGCTCCCGGAGCCATCCCGGAACCGCCCTGGCTCCGGGCTGCGGAGCCTGCGGAGGCTGCTTCTTGGACCCTGCTAATATCAGAGCAAACACGAAACACCAAGAGGCCGAGTTCCGGCTCCCGGAACTGAGCCCGCGGGGACTGCTTCTTGGAGCTTACACTTGTAGGAGCTTACACCGAGCACAGAGCAGCCGAGTTCCGGCTCCCGGAACCGTCCCGGAACCGCCCTGGCTCCGGGCTGCGGAGCCTGCGGAGGCTGCTTCTTGGACCCTGCTACTATCAGAGCATACACCAAACACTAGGCGGCCGAATTCCGGCTCCCGGAACTGAGCCCGCGGGGGCTGCTTCTTGGAGCCTACACTTATAGGAGCTTACACCGAGCACGGAGCGGCCGAGTTCCGGCTCCCGGAACTTCCCTGGACCGGGGCTGGGAGCCCGCGGAAACTGTGTCTCGGTCCGGGTCCTGCTGAGGGCAGGTCAGGACTCACCCATTGCTTGGGTTGCCTGGCAAGGGGAACGAAATGCTGCCATTCGCATAGGATACCAACATGGCAGAGATCTGATGTCAGCAGAAAGCGGTGGAGGAGAGATCTTCATCAATACCAGCGGTGACATAAGCAGTTGGTCTCCTGGTAAGGGGGGTGAGGCTCAGTCACCCGAGTCTCCTCAATTTGTCCTCGAGCCAGAGGGAAGGAGCCGGGCCGCCGCCAGCCCCCGGAGCAGGCCCAGCGGCTCGCCAGCGTGGTGACCGCGTGACCCCAATTGGAGAGGGGGCGGAGCGGAGCCGCCACCCACACCCGCCAGGTGGGCAGACCCACGACCCAGTAGTACATGGGCGTGGTAGGAGGGGCAGGGCAGAGCCGCCCTTCGCGCTTGCAAGGTAAACAGACCTGTGACAGCCTGGCGGGTCAGGCCCAGTGGCCTGCCAGTGTGGTACACACGTCACCCCAACTCGAGTAGGGGCAGAGCAGATCCTTCTCCCACGCCCGGATCAGGCCCTGCCGGTGTGGTGGTCACGTGACCCCAATTGGAGTGGGGGTGGAGCGGAACCGCCACCCGTGCCCGCAGGGTGAGCAGACCAGTGATCAACCTGCAGATCAGGCCCAGGGGTCCGCAGGCGTGGTAGGAGGGGCAGGGCAGATCCGCCGCCCGCGCCTTCAAGGTAGGCAGACCTACAACAGACCTGCGGATCAGGCCCAGGAGCCTGCCGGCGGGGTACAAATACCACCCTAATTGGAGTAGTGACAGAGCAGAGTCGCCTCCCTTGCCAGGAACAGACCCAGCATCCTGCAGGCGGGGTAGTCACGACACCCCAGTTGGAGTAGGGGCAAAGCAGAGCCTCCACTCGTGCCCGAAAGGTGGGCAGATCTGCGACCGACCAGCAGGACAGGCCCAGTGGCCTGCTGGTACGACAGACACGTCACCCCAATTGGAGTAGGGGCAGAACAGAGCCGCCACCAGCTCCCAGAACAGGCCCAGTGACCTGCCGGCGTGGTAGCCACGACACCCCAATTGTAATAAGGAGAGAGCAGAGCCGCCGCCCGCACCTGCAGGAAAGATACGCAAGCAGTATGAAAAGACAAGGAAAGAAAGGACCACAAGCAATGCAGGTCAACGCAACTTTAGAAGAGGTAACAGCTGCAGCAGATGGAATGTCAGATAAAGAATTCAGGATATACATGCTTCAGATGATCTGGAGTATCAAGGAAGACATTAAACAGCAAAATCAGACAATGAAAGATCACTTCGACAACGAATTACGCAAACAAATCCAGGAAGCAAAGGATCAACTATACAGGGAGATAGAGGTTATAAAAAACAAGCAATCAGAAATCCTAGAAATGCAGGAAGCAATAAACCAACTTAAAAACTCAATGGAGAATACTACCAACAGAGTAGAACACTTAGAAGATAGAACATCAGACAATGAAGACAAAGTATTTCAACTGGAAAAGAACATAGACAGCTCAGCAAGACTGTTAAGAAACCATGAGCAGAACATCCAAGAAATATGGGATAACATTAAGAGACCAAACTTAAGAGTCATTGGGATACAGGAAGGTACAGAGCTCCAAACCAAAGGAATGAGCAGTCTATTCCATGAAATAATACAAGAAAACTTCCCAGACTTGAAGAATGAGACAGAATCCCAAATCCTAGAAGCCTACAGGACGCCGAATGTGCAAAATCATAAGAGATCCACACCTAGACACATTATAATGAAGATGCCCAACATACAGAATAAGGAGAGAATTTTAAAAGCTACAAGAGAAAGGAAGCAGATTACATTTAGGGGCAAGCCAATCAGGATAACAGCTGATCTTTCAACACAGACTCTGAAAGCTAGAAGATCCTGGAATAACATATTTCAAACACTGAAAGATAATGGGTTCCAACCAAGAATTGTGTATCCAGCGAAATTAAGCTTCAGGATGGAGAATGAAATTAAAACCTTCCACGATAAACAAAAGTTTAAAGAATTCGCAGCTAGAAAACCATCTCTTCAAAACATCCTAGCCAAAGTATTACAGGAAGAGGAAATGGAAAATAACAATGAAAACCAACAGTGGGAGGTAGGACAGTAAAGGGGGGGGGGGAAACAATCAAAGAGGAAAACAAACAATGTTTAGTAACAGAAATAAACAAATATGGCTGGAAGAACAACCCATATCTCAATAATAACCCTAAATGTTAATGGCTTAAACTCACCAATTAAGAGACACAGGCTAGTAGAATGGATCACAAAACAAGACCCAACAATATGCTGCCTACAGGAGACGCATTTGATAGGAAAAGACATACATAGGCTGAAGGTGAAAGGTTGGGAAAAATCATATCACTCATATGGACTTCGGAAACAAGCAGGCGTGTCCATACTCATATCAAATAAAATAGATTTCAAGCCAAAGTTAATCAAAAGAGATAAAGAGGGACACTACATACTGCTTAAGGGAACCATACACCAACAAGACATAACAATCATAAATATTTATGCCCCAAACAATGGTGCAGCTATGTTCGTCAAACAAACTCTTCTCAAGTTCAAGAGTCTAATAGACCACCACACCATAATCATGGGAGACTTCAACACACCTCTCTCGCCACTGGACAGATCTTCCAAACAAAAGTTGAATAAGGAAACTATAGAACTCAATAACACTATTAATAACCTAGACCTAATTGACATATATAGAGTATACCACCCAACATCAAGCAGTTACACTTTTTTCTCAGCAGCACATGGATCCTTCTCAAAAATAGATCATATATTATGTCACAGGGCAACTCTTAGACAATATAAAGGAGTAGAGATATTACCATGCATCTTATCTGATCATAATGGAATGAAACTGAAAATCAACGATAAAAGAAGGAAGGAAAAAGCATACATCAATTGGAGAATGAACAATAGGTTACTGAATGATCAATGGGTTATAGAAGACATCAAGGAGGAAATTAAAAAATTCTTAGAGATAAATGAAAACACAGACACAACATATCGGAATCTATGGGACACATTAAAAGCAGTTCTAAGAGGAAAATTCATTGCTTGGAGTTCATTCCTTAAAAAAAGAAAAAACCAACAAATAAATGATCTCATACTTCATCTCAAAATCCTTGAAAAAGAAGAGCAAAACAACAGCAAAAGAAGTAGAAGGCAAGAAATAATTAAAATCAGAGCTGAAATTAATGAAATCGAAACAAAAGAAACAATTGAAAAAATTGACAAAACTAAAAGTTGGTTCTTTGAAAAAATAAACAAAATCGACAGACCCTTAGCGATGCTAGTGAAGAGAAGAAGAGAGAGAACTCAAATTACTAGCATACGGGATGAAAAAGGCAATATCACAACAGACACTTCAGAAATACAGAAGATAATCAAAAACTATTTTGAATCCTTATACTCCAATAAATTAGAAGATAGTGAAGGCATAGATAAATTTCTTAAGTCATATGATCTGCCCAGATTGAGTCAGGAGGATATAGAAAACCTAAACAGACCAATATCAATTGAGGAGATAGAAGAAACCATCAAAAGACTACCAACTAAGAAAAGCCCAGGTCCCGATGGGTATACAGCAGAATTTTACAAAACCTTTAAAGAAGAACTAATACCAATACTTTTCAAGCTACTTCAGGAAATAGAAAAGGAGGGAGAACTTCCAAATTCATTCTATGAGGCCAACATCACCCTGATACCTAAACCAGACAAAGACACTTCAAAGAAAGAAAACTACAGACCAATATCTCTAATGAACCTAGATGCAAAAATCCTCAATAAAATTCTGGCGAATCGGATACAAAAACATATCAAAAAAATTGTACACCATGATCAAGTAGGATTCATCCCTGGGATGCAAGGCTGGTTCAATATACGGAAATCAATAAATGTTATTCACCACATCAATAGACTTAAAAATAAGAACCATATGATCATCTCGATAGATGCGGAAAAAGCATTTGACAAAGTACAGCATCCCTTTATGTTCAAAACTCTAGAAAAACTAGGGATAACAGGAACATACCTCAATATTGTAAAAGCAATCTATGCTAAGCCTCAGGCTAGCATTATTCTGAATGGAGAAAAACTGAAGGCATTCCCTCTAAAATCTGGAACAAGACAGGGATGCCCTCTCTCTCCACTTCTCTTCAACATAGTTCTCGAAACACTGGCCAGAGCAATTAGACAGACGAAAGAAATTAAAGGCATAAAAATAGGAAAAGAAGAAATTAAATTATCACTATTTGCAGATGATATGATTCTATATCTAGCAGACCCAAAAGGCTCTACAAAGAAACTATTAGAGCTAATAAATGAATTCAGCAAAGTGGCAGGATTTAAAATCAACACGCATAAATCAAAGGCATTCCTGTATATCAGCGACAAATCCTCTGAAATGGAAATGAGGACAACCACTCCATTCAAAATATCTTCAAAAAAAATAAAATACTTGGGAATCAACCTAACAAAAGAGGTGAAAGACTTATACAATGAAAACTACAGAACCCTAAAGAGAGAAATAGAAGAAGATCTTAGAAGATGGAAAAATATACCCTGTTCATGGATAGGCAGAACTAACATCATCAAAATGGCGATATTACCAAAAGTTCTCTATAGGTTTAATGCAATGCCAATCAAAATCCCAATGGCATTTCTTGTAGAAATAGAGAAAGCAATCATGAAATTCATATGGAAAAATAAAAGACCCAGAATAGCAAAAACAATGCTAAGCAGGAAGTGTGAATCAGGCGGTATAGCGATACCAGACTTCAAACTATACTACAGAGCAATAGTAACAAAAACAGCATGGTACTGGTACCAAAACAGGCGTGTGGACCAATGGTACAGAATAGAGGACACAGAAACCAATCCACAAAACTACAACTATCTTATATTTGATAAAGGGGCTAAAAGCATGCAATGGAGGAAGGATAGCATCTTCAACAAATGGTGCTGGGAAAACTGGAAATCCATATGCAACAAAATGAAACTGAATCCCTTTCTCTCGCCATGCACAAAAGTGAATTCAAAATGGATCAAGGAACTTGATATCAAATCAGAGACGCGCCGTCTGATAGAAGAAAAAGTTGGCTACGATCTACAGTCAGTGGGGTCGGGCTCCAAATTCCTCAATAGGACACCCATAGCACAAAAGTTAATAACTAGAATCAACAAATGGGACTTACTCAAACTAAGAAGTTTTTTCTCAGCAAAAGAAACAATAAGAGAGGTAAATAGGGAGCCTACATCCTGGGAACAAATCTTTACTCCTCACACTTCAGATAGAGCCCTAATATCCAGAGTATACAAAGAACTCAAAAAATTAGACAATAAGAGAACAGACAACCCAATCAACAAATGGGCCAAGGACCTGAACAGACACTTCACAGAGGAGGACATACAGTCAATCAACAAGTACATGAAAAAATGCTCAACATCTCTAGCTGTCAGAGAAATGCAAATCAAAACCACCCTAAGATACCATCTCACTCCAGTAAGATTGGCAGCCATTAGGAAGTCAAACAACAACAAGTGCTGGCGAGGATGTGGGGAAAAGGGTACACTTGTACATTGCTGGTGGGACTGCAGATTGGTGCAGCCAATTTGGAAAGCAGTATGGAGAGTTCTTGGAAAGCTGGGAATGGAGCCACCATTTGACCCAGCTATTCCCCTTCTTGGTCTATTCCCTAAAGACCTAAAAAGAGCATGCTACAGGGACACTGCTACATCGATGTTCATAGCAGCACAGTTCACAATAGCAAGACTGTGGAACCAACCTAGATGCCCTTCAATAGACGAATGGATAAAAAAAATGTGGCATTTATACACAATGGAGTATTACTCTGCATTAAAAAATGACAAAATCATAGAATTTACAGGGAAATGGATGGCATTAGAGCAGATTATGCTAAGTGAAGCTAGCCAATCCCTAAAAAACAAATGCCAAATGTCTTCTTTGATATAAGGAAAGTAACTAAGAACAGAGTAGGGACGAAGAACAGGAGAAGAAGATTAACATTTAACAGGGATGAGAGGTGGGAGGGAAAGGGAGAGAGAAGGTAAATTGCACGGTAATGGAAGGAGACCCTCAGGGTTATACAGTGGAGGGGGTAGAGAGAGAGGAGGGGAGGGGAGGGGAGAGGTGGGGAGGGGGGAGGGTGGATGATGGGAAAGGCAGCGGAGCACAACAGACACTAGTATGGCAATTTGTAAATCAATGGATGTGTAACTGATGTGAATCTGCAATCTGTGTATGGGGTGAAGGTGGGAGTTCATAACCCACTAGAATCAAAGTGTGGAATATGATATGTCAAGAAATTTGTAATGTTTTGAACAACCCACAATAAAAAATTAAAAAAAAAAATAAATAAAAAAAAAAAAAAAATAAAATCAATTAATAATTATTTAGATCTTTATCTTACTATTCTCAAATTGTTATATTCAGGTGACTATATATGGTTCAGGTTAAATATTTATCTAAGAATCTCTAGATGTTTTCCTCTATTTTCTACACAAAATCTTAGGCTATTATTTTATGTACAAATGAAATAGTTATGTACAGATCTTTTTCCTAATGACCAAAGCAAGTTGGCTTCAGATAAAGTAGTCCTTTTTTTCATCTTTTTAAAGAATCCATGTTTTAAAAATAATTTCCTTGTTCTCCTGGGCATATGCTCTATCCCTAGAAAAGAAACAGAAAAAAGTAAAACATCTATAGAACAGCTGGAAGCAAAGCCATAGGGCACTGGGATCTCAACATAATTACCAGTAACTTCCTAATGATACAGAAAGTTCTTCCCACCACTGATCTAAACTGTGGCTGCGATGCTTGGCACAATCACCTAAAAGCTTGGTGGACACATTTGATATTTAACATGGAGTGTCAAAAGGCTGTCTCATTGTTACCATCACATTTAATATAGGCAGAAAAAAAAATGCAATCTACTTAGAAAGTAATTTCATGCTATTCCATTTTTTTAAGAGTATAACCCTTTCATTGTTGATAACTTACCACAAGGGGTTATTTCCCTCTATTTAGCCTACCCCTACCAACATTTGTGGGAAAATAAATTATATTGCCCAAGCAGCATGATTCAAGCAGTCTTATAAAAATCTCAATAAGTATCACTAAATAAGAAAAAAGAGAGCCACCGAGCCTCATTGAGAGAGGAAGGCATGTGGGACAATCTGCCAAGATCATATGCTACCATGCCATCATTTTTACTCAGCAGGCTCCTTTCCACATCCCTCCTCAGACCAATGTGTCAAGAAATGACTTTGGGGTCATTCACATGTGGTTGAAACTATGAATCATTTATCTGGAAATGCCAAATTTTCTGCAGAGAAAAGCATTTGAAAAAATGCCTAAGAATATTGAAAAGTGTACAATGTTATTTTCTGCCCTAAGGGATACTACGTCTTTTGGAAACTGGTATTTAGAAATTAATCATTTCTAATATTTTAGGTTCTTAATCCAAAGTAGAGTGTCAACTGTAATATTTCATAAGCATCTAAAGTCAAATAAGATTATCAAATGAACAGTTCTATGTTTGTCTCTTAAAATGCTGTGAAATAAAATATTTTACTGTGACAAAGTATCATGAGGCCTTTGATACTAAAATAATTTTTTTTCTGTATGTTAAGACAATCTTAAGTTTAAGCACTCCTGATGTTGGAATAAAGAAAACCCTTAATTAACATTCCTGTGACTTCTTTTTTCTCTCTTCTCATCCTATTTATAACTAGCTGACTCATTAAAAGAAAGCAACTTTAATAAACAAACCTCTTAATTGTTTAGATAGTTTAGTATTCTTACAGCCCCCTGAAAGATTCACACTTCCAAGTGCTAGCCATTAATTAGTGAAAGCAGTTTGTAAAAAGTAAAAACTTTGTAAAACACCTCCAGTTCTTACAAGAAAATACATGTCAATAGGTTGTGTTTGTTTTAGTATGGCTACATGCTCTGGTTAAGAATATACTAAAAGATTTTAAAATCACTGCTTTGAGATTAAAAAGATATTTTAAAAGACTATAAATTTCTTTAAGTGGGAAAAATATTTTATTTGAACCAAGACTTCAACAGCTTAAAAAAAAAATTCCAGAACTTCTGACTTAGGATTGAACAATATTGAAAATTAAAGTTTGTGTCAATATGCTAAATAAATATTTCCATTTACCAAAAAATGTACAAAACATAAATTACAAAGTTTTTAGAAGGGAAGATATTGATCTTCGGTCCATCTACCTTTGGCATATATTTACCTGGTTCAATGTTTACCAAACTTGTCTAGTCCTAAGAATCTCAAGGATCCCCCATCAAAACAGTGATTCCCAGAAGTAATTTCAACATATGTTTAGGAATAATTGATCTCCTGTTTGCATTAGAGGAGTGTTTGTCAAATTTAAATTACATATGAATAATATTCATAGCATTTGGGGATCTTGTTAAAATGCAGATTTAAATTCATTTTCCAAAAGCTCCTGGGTGATGCTAATAACACTGTTCTGCAAGCCATCTCCTGAGTTGCAAAGCTTTTGAAAAGCATGCAAGCTTGCAGCACAGGATCCCTCTTCTAGAAGGTCCTCAATAAATGTTTATTGCTCAATCTGAATCTAGCTAGGTGCATTGGTATTAAGCATCCCACTTTCTTTCCTTATTTTTATCCTTTGTCCTAACTCTGTTCTGCACATAGAAACTATTTTATTTTATCCTAGTAAATTGAGCACTAGTCTTTGTTCTGTGGAGTTTTGTCTTTTCTGTTGAGTATCTTTATAAAAGTCATCATGGTCTTAATCATCTTCTTGGCAGTATTTATTTCATGTTTCAGGTTATTAGTTGCTCCAATCACAATTATAAATACCTTTTAAAGATGATGTCTCTCCCTTATACTTACCTTGGCCATAAACTTAATTCTAAATACTTCTAAGAGAACCAAGAAAGTATTAACTAACATTGTATTTTAAAAAGCACAAAGGAGGAAGAAATGGATGTGTGTACTTTTTATTTCCTTGGAAAAGAGAATTTAATTATTTAATGTATTTATTGAGAAAAGTAACAATCCCAAATCTAATGCTAAACTGGTCTTAATCCACCCAATTATTTTTTAAACTTCCAACATTACTATGGAATGAGGCCAATACTTTCAAATAATTTTCTTGAGAGTAAGTAAAAAACTAACTTTACCATGATGATGTGGAATGTAGAAAGTGTTGTGCATGAAAGATTGTAGTGAGGAAAAAGATGAAGATCTGGTGGAACTGTGATAGAGATACAAAGAATACAGAGACAAAGAACAAGGACAATCTGCCATGCACACTTCACAAGAGAACATTCAAAGATTTTGGAAAATCTATAAATAGCTAGGTTGCTTTCTTTACATCTCAGCTGGCCAAAGGCAAAATGGCTTCTTTGCTATGGCCCAATTAATCAGCAGCTCACCCCCAAAAGTAAAAAGACAGTAAAAAGACAGTCACTGTTTCAAATTGTCCCCAGCTTTTCTTTCTTCCTTTACTTCACTTTCTATTATATAAATCAGGGATTTTATTAGGCTAGATGACTTTATCACAAATTGTATTAACTATTTAAGTAAAATTATGTGCTAAGAGCTAACCTTATATTTTTTGATTATTCTTTGAAAATGAGTGTTTCATTTGAAGTTTCCAATCATACTTATTATAGGGAGCCTCAGATATTAAAAGACTGTCACAAAGAAGAGAGCGGACCTTTCCTTTTTTGCTCCAGAAAGCCAAAATTATATTAACAGGCAACAATCACAAGATCAATACCTTTGCCTAACAAGATGAAGAACCTTCCTACAATCAGAATTCTTGGTCTTCCATGTAAGTTCAGGGGTTGTGTGATTCAGACATGGGACAAAAAGCACTCACCATGTTTTTTTAAAGTTGATTGGTCTGTCTGGACCTCTTGAGGCCAGGAACTATTTCTTATTCATCCTTGTATCTCCTGCAGCTAGTAGAGAGCCCTGCTCACATCCCTTGAACAAATTTCATTGAGCGATACCCAAAGGCACAGAGTTAGGACTCTGGAACCTTTCCCAATGGCATGCCCTTGTCATGACAAATGAATGAATGAATCACGGGTTTCAAGCTTACCTAATGCTTCCCAAATGCCATGATGAATGGTCAAGCTGAATCTTGGCTCCTCTCTGTTAATCCAATTTCCCAGGATATTTATTGACAGCCTTCTGTGAGGAAATGAGCAGTTTCTCTACATCCTGGCCATGGTTTCACCACTTCCTCTTTGCTTGGCATGCTCCTCTCGTTCATGAAGGGGAATTGTACAGTTTTACTCTAGGTTGTGAAGAATACTTGAGTGTTCTGATTCTTTCCTCCATTAGTTTTATGAATTTTCCTTTATGTCAGTGGTTGGACAAAGAAAGATAGTAATGGAAAATCAATATACAGTATGAGAAGTGGAAAAGTGACTGGAATATAAATTTTACAGTAAGTTTTATTTCTACACACTTATACAATCTGAAATTAATTGAATTATTTTCTTATTATTATTCACTCAGACCCTATGTATGCCTTCCTGAAAGCCATGAGATTCTAGACCCCTGTGCCTTATGGAACCATTTGAACAACTTCTGGGAATGGTCAGCTCCTTTATTCCTATATAGTCCAATCATTTGCAGAGGTACCCAGCACATGGGAAAAATAATAATTAATAACGTCTGTGCAAATATAAGACATCAAGACAAAAATAAGAGTAAATTCCATACATATTTATAGGGACTTTTAATAAACCTGACAATAAGACTCTTGAATACAACAATTGAATAAAAGATCTTTAATTCATGTCCTTATAAAAATGGCAAAAGAATATATTAAGAATAAGTGAAAAAAATGGGTCTAATAGCATCTGTACCAAGCTGTCAATGCCAAGAAAACACAGCCTTACTTCTCAGAGTGACCCACGGACCAGCAGCATTATCATCACCCAGAAGTTTGTTAGAAATGTAGAAACTAGGGCCCACCCCACACTTAACTAAATCAGAATCTGCATGTTGACACAATCCCCAGGAAATCTGCATGCACATTATGTTTGGGAACCTACTCTAATGAGTATACAATATGTATTGATCACATTCCAATTTCCTCTCACCAAGGAACAATAGAAGAGCTCAACCAGTGTGATTAAAGGAATGATCTCAGTGTGGATCTGTCTTAAATTCTCCTTTGTACTGCCCCTTAAGTATACCCAGAGGTAGTATTCTCCAAGGCCTTTAATACTAAGGTTCAGTCTTTCCTTGTGCATACACTTAAATTACAACTTTTATGAACTCAGTTTCCTCTCAATAAGGCTGGGAATGTAGTCTAAAGCAATACAATACAGAGTGAGGTCAGAAGACTGGGGACCCATCTGCACATTGTTACTAGTCTGCAGCAAAATGAGGACCTGGAAGAATGTACATGCTGAAATAAGGAGCATATACTGAAATGTTCCCTACATCACTATATCTTTTTTTTTCCTGTGGTGCTGGGGATTGAACCCAGAATCTTGTGCATGCAAGACAAGCACTCTACCAACTGAGCTATCTCCACAGCCCATTACATGTATTCTTAATGTGCCTTATCACTAGGCCCATTCTTAATTTATGCTATTTTTTCCCCAAGTAAAACTCTTTCAAGGAACGAAGCCATGTGTTGATTACCACTGAGGCACAAGCTTATTACCTCCTCATGGAGGAGGTAATAAGTAGCACAAAGAGATTAAATTAAGAAATTCTTCCCTACTTAATTAATCAATTGATTAAAAATTAATCTTTTTAGATTATTAAAAGATTAATAATTTTGCATACTCTATAATATCTACTGTGTTCACTGCTCAAATCCTAGTACCTGGCATAGATATGACCTTCAATTTCAGTTGAATAAATGAAATACCTAGTTCAACTCTTGTGTTGAATTCCTTTCTTTTAGCTGAGATTTCTGGGCTTCCTGATATGGTTGGTTCCGCTAATGGGTCTTTAACAATAGTGAGGGTAGGAAGCAATCACACAAGAACTGAGAAAGATGAGGAAAATTTTACAGAGGGGACAAACTGAATCCAGAATTTGTAGGAAGGTTAGAGATTCTAGATAAGAAACACAGTATGCACAAAATCTAGGAGATAGGCAAGCACATGTTGTTTCAAGAAACAAGTACCAGGTGTCAGGCCCCAAAGGCTTGTGCAATGGTGCATTTGGAGAAAAGTAGAGAAAATGATGGATGAATCAGATGCTCACTTAAAAACTGTCTTTATTCTAAACCTATTGCTTAGAAACCAAACTTATCCCTTCCATTAAACAATATTCATAATGAAAGCAGCACTAAAGTCATCATTTGTCCATTTCCTATGCACACATAAACACAAAATAAATATTTTATTAAAAGTCGAAAAATTGTAATCGTTTTAAAAGCTTCAAGAGTAAGATCTTGCAAAGCCTTTAACACATTTCTACATGTAAAATTTAGAGCATTTGCTAATACATATTAAATATTAAACCATCTTTCAAGTTAGAGTACACAAAAGATCAAAATAGATGTAATTTACAAGGAAAAAAAGTGAGTTTGAAAGACAAATAAACATAGATTAGCTTTATTTTTTAGCAGATATTCACGTTCTAATTGAGAAAAGGCTCCTTTTCCTTTGTCAGTGCCAACAATTTCATTTATCCTTTTTAAGATGCTCCAGTAATGATGAAAAGAGAACTTAATTGATGTTACATTATTTTTCAGACTCAGGAGTTTGGAACAATGTAGCAATTAAGCTGTCCATTAAAAATGGCACTTACAAATTGACCAAAAAAAAAAAAAGAGAGAGAGAGTACATGCCAGCAGATAGAGCAATTCAGATTACTTTCTTGATGTTTTAAGATTTGTGGAAATAATTATTCTTTACATATGAGGAGTGTAGCCAAATATTTGACAGAAGCTCAAACAAAATTATTTTTTCCCAATAGTTCAGAAAACTTCAGACCATTTAAGCCACAGAATAAATAGTGGTGACCTTGAAGTTTGACCTATGGAAATTTTTTTCTTCTAATTAGCAAACTGACTACTGTAAAAAAATTACTTGATGCATCATATTTATTTAATGCACTTTGAGAGAATAACATTTAAGTAGGCACTGTGCTCATGAGAGAGAACAGAAGAAAAATAGAGGTAATTTGTTCTTTTTTGAGAAAAGAAAAGTAATTCAATATTGAGTGGAATTTATTAAGATTAATAGGTGTGCAGCAAAGCAATCATTTATGGAATCAATTGAGTCGGTTACATAGAGCACATTTCCCCCTCTGGCTCACACTGTTCGTCCTGTGTGCCTTTCTAATTTTTAAGTTTGATATAGTCATTTTCCGGCTTATAAACTGGGAGTGATCTTTCCCTAACTTTTGGGACCATGCCCCAATTCCTTAGCTTGTCGTGAGAAACTGGAGATCCAGTTTCTGCCCAATTATCTAACCTTGTCCAACTCTCATACTTTCCACCTCGCACCTCACTCTTTCCCATTGCAACCACCAGTGACTGGGTGCATCCCACCTCTGCAGATGTGGTCAGGATTCTCCTACTGCCTGAATAGGATCACCCAGTCACACCCTGGGAGATAGCCTGGGTGTGGTTAAAGAAACCCAGCTCATCTCAGCATCATTTCCTTCCCATCTGGCCATGTTTCCTGACCAATCCACTGTTGAATGGATCCTTAAGATTTAAATTCTCTTCTTTTTGAAGTAATTAAATGAAAGAGTCTATGAAAATTATTTAGCACATGTCTGAAAATAGTAACTATCATTATATTATGTTATTATAATAACCCTATACTAACACATAGTATAATGTGGTAATTAGATGAGTCAGACTGCTCAGCTCTGCCACTTATGAGTTCCATGAACCTGGGTGATTTACCCGCCCTTTTGTCAGTTTTCTCACCTGCAAAATGGGTATTAAGGTAGTTCATACTTTACACGTGTTTGTGAGAGTTGAATGAGTTAGTACCTACCACATAGTAACTCAAACAATGTTAACTATGCTGCTGATGATGTACTTTTAAAACATCTTATGGAAAATTTCAAAGATACACAAAATTGGCGACAATAATATAATGAAGGGCCATGTACTGAACAACCAGTTTTAGTAGCTATCAAGTTGTGCCATTATTGCTCATTTATCTATTCCTCTTTTTGTCTATTTTTTGTCATTAGAGTATTTTAAAGCAAATCTAAAACATCATTATCAGTTTACCTTTAAATACTTCTCTAAAAACTGATGGCTTCTAAAATAAAACCACAGTACCTTTATACCTCTATCTTGCATTTACCTCATTCATAGTACCTATGATAGGACATTGAATTTATTTATTTTCCTGTCTTTCCTTTTAGAGCAATTGTTCTGTTTAGTATATATATTCTGTTAGCATACTGGCTAGAACATGGCAGGAATGCAATAACATACTTTTAAGAGAGAAAGAAGTGGGTGGGAGGGAGAGGACGAGATCGAGGTGTGCTCACATAACATAACAAAGTAACAGAGTTAACATTAAAATAAACACAATATAGTACAACTAGTGCCTGAGTGGCAGTAAGGACCAAGCACTGGAAGGTGGCTCAAAAGTCCATGTACAGTGGGGTTTAATTTAATAGCAAGTTGATACTTTGTTAACTGGGCCAAATTGGGAAAAAGAAAGCAAAAATAAGAATGAATTATTCTTTATCTCAACGGTATTTTGGAGCCTGTTTTGTTTCCCACCCCCAATAACTTAAGATATTATCTTTATTAAAGGATTCTGATATTTAAAGCCCAGTTTGAAGCAAGAATGTATAAAGTCCACGCATCAGCTTGCCTGGAGTCTATTCTGACTTGGGTTTTACTGGCTCTATGACCTTCACAAGTGATTTGCTCTCCGTGTTTCAGTTCTTCATTGATAAAGTAGGGTGTTATTAGCACCACTTCATAGGATTGTTGAGAGTATGTGACATGTTTAGAATACCTAACACACAGGAAATGCTTACATTTTGTCTATTATTATTGAGGTAGACAAAGAGAACGATGAAATAACACTAGTAGGAAGCTTTACCATTTGAGAGAGAGGGAAAAATTCATTTAAGACAATTCCTCCATCACAGAAGTACAAAATAAAGTTTTGCAACAGCTCCCAAATAATTTATCCAGGGAGTAGGATTTGAGCATTGCCAAACTGAGAATTTAAGGCACTTTTGTGTCATCTTCCATTCTCTCCTTTGTCAAATGTGTTTGCAAAGAGAAAAAAAAAAAGACTTTATCACATCACCACAGAAAAGGATGCTTTATTATTTTTTAAGCTAATGGTTTTTCAGGGCAATTGAGGCAATCTTAAAAATTTCCCCAGGGAACAACTACATAAATATAACAAACATGATGACTTCTTATGAAGATGGCTTTATAGTAAATGAAATAGCAAAAAAAAAAAGCTTGAAAATTTTAATATACCCATATCAAATGCTGGCTATATGCCAAATATTTCACATATTAGGTTAAGCCAGAGATTACTGCCAATGTTTGATATTTTCGATCTGAGAAATAGCCATGGGATAAGATGTTTTTTTTCATTCCTTCATTCTCACTTTTCAGGGAGGAAATCAGGGCTTAGAGAGATTAGGTGACTCCCATAAACTACAGGGCTAAAAAGGGACAGCATCGGGATGCGGCCCAGGTTTTGAGACACATCTCATTAGTGGCTAATTCCAATGTCCTTAGAATGCTTCCTGGTCATGTAAACAATACAATATGCAAGAAATATTTTCTTTAATAAATAATGGACTGGGCAACAGAAGATAACAAATATTTACGAGGGTAAACAGTGATTAATCAAAGGCACACCAAGCATCCGCTGTTGAAGCAGCAGGTATGGATTAAGGATGTGAATCCCATGTGGCACAAAAGCAGAGAACATTTCTTCTACTCCATGTAAGAATGAGATAATCACCATCTACCTGTTCTGTGTGTCCCACTGAATACCCTCTTCCCCTGAATTCTAAAAGCTGTGCTCACATTGATATGAGAAGGAAATTGGTTTGCTTTATTTCTTAAGGGGAAGTTATGAAAAAGAAGATCCTACATATTCAGGGACAGATCTTTTCAGAGAAATGGAAGCAAAGACTATAAATCAGGGTCATCTGGTAGAAATGCCCTGTGGTGGGGAGGCAGGAGAGCTGAGCTCTTGATCTCCTTCTCAGAAATTGCTGTGTACCTGGGGCAAATGTCTTATCCTTCCTGGGCTTCAGATTCCTCCAGTGCAAAATCAGCTGGCTAGACTAAAGGCTCTCTGAGGTTTCTTGGAGTTTTTATAATTTATTGGTATTGTGAAATTTGACCATTAATTATCTTGTAGATATGTTT
This sequence comes from Marmota monax, assembly GCF_021218885.2. Classification (NCBI taxonomy): domain Eukaryota; kingdom Metazoa; phylum Chordata; class Mammalia; order Rodentia; family Sciuridae; genus Marmota; species Marmota monax. The sequence goes on from NW_026695227.1 coordinate 4,010,885, forward strand.
TGCCAAGTGTTAAGATGGAAGAAATAAAATGGAAAAAAAAAAGATGAACTACCTTGTAATCAGAATTTTTTTTCATATTTAATTATAGTTGACTTCTCATAGAAGTATAAACTGGGGAGGTTATAGGTAAACCAGTATTGGACCAGAATTTGAAAGAAAATGAAAAGAAAAAGCAGCTGAATATTGCTAAGCATATATTTTCGGATAATCAGATATAATTCTCCATGTTGTATATAAACCAAATTTTACTAATTGCTTAAGCCTTAAGATGAATGTACACATCTTGATTCATTCAGATGTAGAACAAAATTGGGGGATCCTGAAGGCTCCTTTTTAAAAAACATTTGTGTAGAAATTCTATAAGAGTATTTGGGTTCACAGCTACTTCTTTGCTTTCAGCATCACCCTGAGAAAGGCAAGTTAATAGAATAATCATAGGCTTTCTCTTGCCCATTACCTCTGGGCAATATCCTTCTAACTTCCCAAACAAATTTAAATGACCCCAGTCAATGCCATGAACCCTGCTTTATGGTTTACAGAAGCCTTTTCCAAATTCTAGTAGCAATCCTTTATCAGTATTTTGGTTATGCTTATACTTCCACAGTACCTTGCCTATTTTGTTATTTTTTCCATAGTTTGACCTCACGCACAAGCTTTATTTTTTAAGTTTAGCTCACTGACACTGACTATACACTGGATTTTGAGCTAATAGGCTTTATAGAGGTTATAAGTCTGTTCCTCATAACAACCCTCTAGGGAAAGTATTAACATCTCTAAATTACAAGCAAGGAAACTGAGCCACATCTTGAAGGCTACATAACTTGCCCATGGCCACAATGTTCACAGGATGAATCCAGGAAGGGCTGCAGAGCCTTCCTTTGAGTCTGGGTGATGCTACTTTCTTTCAAAGTTCGTCTCTAATCTTTTATGGCATCTATATTTTACATCTCCTTAAACACAGCCTTGCCCAACTCAGACATTATAAAAATAAATCCCTAGACATTGTTACAAAAGTCTTCTTTTCCCTTCAAAACATAACATCATTTACTGCATTAGCCACCATTTCCCCCATTGATTTGAAATGCTAAATATATTGAAAAATTGATTTTATATAAACATGGATTTCTTTATTCCCTTTGGATTCCATTTCTTTGTTCAATTTGTTCATTCCTGTATTAAATGCCACATTGTTCTAATTACTGTTACTTTATGGCATTGATGTTGATATATATTATGATGTTCTCTTTTTTCAAAATGTTATCACTATTCTCATTCATTTACATACTTTGCCAGAGAAATATACAGAATCAGCCTTTTAAATCCTATGAAAGCTTGGGAGTTTGGCGGGTAGGTGGGAGGTGTGAATTTTGACTTAGAATTTAATCTACTTACAAATTAATATGAATAAAACTAATATCAAAATGATCATCATTTCCATAGTACAAAATGGAGTGAAATACAACAACTTGTATTTCACTCCGTTTTTGCATATTTTTTCCTTAAAGAATGCACATAATATTCACTAAGCTCATTTCTAAGTATTTTAGCATTGTTTTTCACTTTTAATGAGATCTCAAATTCCATTAAATTTTTAATTAGATCCTGCTGATATATACAAGAACTATTAATGTTTGTATGTCTTTCTTGCATACAATTGCTACATTAAATTTTCTTATTAATTCTAATAGTTTCTTGATTAGTTACCTTGGAATTTTTCTTAGACAGTAATTTCCATGAAAATTGCTAGCTTTATCTCTTCCTTTGCAATGTTTACAGTTTAATTATATTGTTTCATTCCATATATATGTACCCATAATGAAAACTATTGATGATAATACTCTTAATTTTCTAGTTATTGGTTTTAATTGAAATTCTTCCTGTATTTCACCATTAAGACTGTTCTTTTATAGTAGTTATATTTTTGTTCCTAAAGTAGTTATTTTAGTCTCCCATTTAAATGACACTCGGCTAGAGTCATTTCACTGTGGTACCTAGTTAAGTGTCTCCACTCCATTCCTCATTTGGTTTTAAAATTGTGTTCATCCTGGAATTCAGAGATCTCATCTTAATGTATACAGACTTAGAATTAGGGTTCCCAGATCAAGTATCAGATACCTGGTTAAATCTAATTTTAGCCTAAAAATAAACAAAATCTCCCAAAGATATGTACTTTTGTTTCCTAAATCAGATTATTCCAATGGGGCATTTATTACTGTAGTATTATTACTGTTGTTGTTATTATAACTGTTTGGTACTTAGTGGGCTCTTTTGAACTAGAGTCCTTTTTCAGCTCAAAGAAATAATTTCTTTCTTTGATATGTTGGACTAGGTCAGAAAACTGGTTCTTAAAAATCATTGTGCAGGGACTGGGGCTGTAGTGCACTGGCAGAGCGCCTTCCTAACACATGTGAGGCACTGGGTTTGATCCTCAGCATCACATAAAAATAAACAAATAAAGATATAGTGTCCATCTACAACTAAAAATATTTTTTTAAAAAAGAAAATCATTGTGCAATCAAACATGGTGATGCCCACCTGTAATTCTAATGACTTGGGAGGCTAAGGACAGAGGGTTGCAAGTTTGAGACAAGCCTTTACAAAGTGATTTAGAAAGACCCTATGTCAAAGTTAAAATAAAAAGGGCTGGGGATGTAGCTCAGTGGTAATGTGTTTCTGGGTTCAAATCCTAGTACTAAAAAAAAAAAAAGAAAAAAAAAGGACTGGATTTATCAATACGTGTACTACAGTGTTTTTTTACTTGATAAATGGTAATTGTATATATTTATGAGACAAAATGTACAGTATGATGTTTTGATCTGTTTATGCATTATAGAAAGTTTTTGTGTTTTGTTTTGCTTCATTTTACATTACTGGGGATTGATACACAGGGGCACTGTAACCACGGAACTACATCCCCAGCCCTCTCTTGGTTTTGTTGTTCTTGTTGTTGTTGTTTGATTTTGTTGTGTTTTAGACAGAGTCTTATTAATTGTACAGGCTGGCCTCAATCTCAAGTTCCCCCTGCCTCGGCCAATAATATTGGTTCGAGCCAATAATACTTTCTAGTATTATCTACCATACCTGGGTGCATTATTAAAAATTTCCATCAAGCTAATTAACATATCAATCACCTCACCAATTTATCATTTTTGTGTTAAGTGCATTAAAATATATTCTTTTAGCAATTTAAAAATAAATGATACAGTATTATTAACTGTGGTCACCATGCTGTACAATAGATCATTAAACATTATTCCTCAAGTCTAACTTTGAACATTGATCAGTACCTCCTTTTTCTCTATCCCACCACCTACCCTGCATCTATTAACCACCTCTCTACTCTTTCTATGAGATTGGCTTCTTAGATTCCACATATAAGCAAGACCATTCAGTGTTTGTCTTTTTGTGTCTGGCTTATTTCACTTAGTGAAACATTAACAATAATTGTGAAAGTCTGTTTTTGCAATAGCCCTTTCTCCTGAATAGAGAAAGAAATTTGGGGATGCTGGACTTCTTTCTTCACGCAAGCAGGAAGAGGCAGAAAAGTCTGGACAAATCCATGATTATCCAAAGCAAATGTTCCCCTGAGCAGCACTTTTTTTTAATTGATTCTTTTTAGTTATACATGACAGCAGAATCAATTTTGATATATTTATATAAGCATAGAATATGTCTTATTCTAATTAGGATCCCACTCTTGTAGATGCAGCACTTTTAAGATTGAGTGCTTTAACAAAAGACAATGCAATGGAGGAACTGTGATTGGGCAAAGGGAAAGGAGAGGAGGGGATGGGGTATTGGGGAGGAAAAATAGTGAAATGAGATGAACATCATTACCCTGGGTACATGTATGACTGCACATGTGGTGCAAGGCTACATTGTGTACAGCCAGAGAAATCAAAAGCTGTGCTGCAATTGTATACAATGAATCAAAATGCATTCTGCTGTCATATACATACCTAATTATAATACATAAATAAAAATTTTTTAAAAGATGCAAAATGTGAAGACAGCAACATCACTGTTGTTGGAATTTGACCCAGAACTGATACTAATGATCCAGGTACAAGGATATAGATACTTTAAAAATTTAATAATTCTTAGCACACTTACTCTATGTTCAGCATTGTCTACCCAAAGCAAGGGAAGATGTGGTGTTATTTTCCATGTAAGAGACTGAGATTTTTTTTTTACTTATTTTGATATTCAGCTAAGAAGAAATTTGTGGTCAAAATAGAAAATATAATCTTACTATGTTATAATTTAATGTTCTATAAAAGGATGGTATATTAAAATAGACCCAAAGTATTTGCATTATGCTTACAACTTATTTATATAAGTACAAAGCATTTTATAAAAAGAAGTTTTTTATAAAGCAATTTCTCTAAAGATGGAGTATTTTAATTAGATTTTTTAAATTTAAAGATGAAAAAATCACACACACACACACACACACACGCAACTACAATACACTAGTGCTTCGAGTAAGATCCGAGTTTGTATCTTGCTCATATAATTTAAGAGTGGTCAGCCAGGACTGGAATTGTGTTCCATTGTGCCAGCGACTCAGGCTCCTGCCTTGCCCCTTCTCTACACACATCTTTCATTTTCATAATCCCCTCATGGTCTAAGAAAAATGCTGGAAAGGCAGCATTATATACCAGCCAGCAGGAAAGAAAAAATGATTAAGGCAAAGCATGTTCCTTTCCTTCAAGAACACTTTCTTAGAGTTCCACTTTTTTCTTACATACCAGTGATTAAGAACAGGTCATATAACTAAATCTAGCTGAAAAGGAGGTTAGTAAATACAATGGTACTTGTTGTCATTCTTGTTTCTACTGAAAGGGATTATTGTAAAATTTGGATATTGAAGACCTTGAGGAAAGTCTGCCACACCAACTAAACAGAGCAATGTTTTTGAATATCCTGAAGCTTATATTCATTCATTCAGTCCAAAGATATCCCTGGAGTGCTTACCATTACCAAGTAATATGCAACGTTTGAGATAAAAATGCTTACACACATGGTCCCTGTCCTTTGGAGTTTGAGACTACTGGGTAATACAGGTTTTGATAAAAAGATGAAACGTTAGAGTATAAATATAAGCTGAGAGACTGTTAGGAGAAAAGATACCGAACACAAAGAAAGTATTGCACTGAACTTCACAAAGTCAGGGCAACATAGTGATGACCAGAGAAGGCTTTTCTGAGGAAATGATACATGTTCAAATCTAAAGGCTGATTGGTAACAAATCAGTCATAGGAGAAGCTGGAACAGGAATATCACTTAGAGAAAAGAACATATTCAAAAATCTCAACATTGAGGGAGAATATCTCATTTGAGAAACTGAAAGATCAACCTGTGGCTGGGGTGTAAATCTCTAGGCCACCAGGAGGAGAGTCAGCAAAAGTGAACATGTTAGGAGATGAGACTGGCCAGGCTCCCAGAGATGAAATGAAGTGGGCCCTACAGCAAGCCACATGAAGGAATTTGTCTTTATCTTGGTGTAACAGGAGTCTACTCAAGGGCTTCCAGCAGCTGACCAGTAACGCATCCAGTTTTACATTGAAAAGAACCTCTGAGATGGACATCATTACCCTAAGTACATGCATGAAGACACAATTGGTGTGAATATACTTTGTATACAACCAGGGCTATGAAAAATTGTGCTCTATATGTATAATATGAACTATAATGCTTTCTGCTGTCATATATAACAAATTAGAATAAAAAATAAAATAAGAAAAAAAGAAAAGAACCTCTGAATACAGTGTAGAGAACAACAGGAAGGGTATGCGAGGAGTCTACTCCAGGAGATCAGGCACAGCAACAGAGGGAGAAAGTGGACAGACTTAAGAGATACTCAGGATATAAAAATATTAGCACTTGATAATTTAGATATGGTAGGAGATAGTGCAGATGAAAGAGAAGTTAAAGACAATTTTCATGTTTTCAGATTGTACCAACAGATAGATAGTGGTCCATTTTCTAATGCAGGGACATACCAAATATTACATTTAGGGACAAGATGTTGACTTTTAGTTGTATTAAGAGCTTTGAATTTTAAAATCTTTTAGATAAACAGTTAAAGATACAGGTCTGGAGCTCAGAGGAACTACCAGATCTAGAGATACAGATTCAAGAGCATTTGATAAATAGTTGGTAATCACAGTCCCAGAGGAGATCTCCTACACAGGGAGTAGACACAAACAAGAAAAGATGAGAATCTAAGACTTGAATAAAGGAGACAGGAAGGAAGAGGATGACAGGAGAAAGCAGCAAAGGAGACTAAGAGGACTGGCCAGGAAGGTAGGGGCTACATACTGAGTTTTATTTTGATAGAAGTCAAAGTGCAAGCATTCACATGCACTGAACAGAAGCAGATTCTGCCAAGTAGTCAAGGGAGAGGAGAGCCGAGAGAAAAACTTTATACTACAAAAGGTTCAGAAATGCTACTGCAAGAACAAGGTCTAATATCTCTGCAAGGAACTAGTGGTGGTAGTGGTGATGGTGTGTTTGTGTGTAGTGATTAATTAATATTTGCATCATTTGGGGAGATGTTGGTCACAGGATACAAGATTTCAGTTAGACAAAAGGAGTAAGTTCCAGAGATCTATTTTGCATCATGGTGATGACATCAGTGTATTGTACACTTTATATTTGGGTTCTTCAGAGACAGATCCAATAAATGATGATATATAGATAGATGACAGATAGATAGATAGATAGATAAAATTGATAGGGGATTTATTAGCAGAATTGGCTCAGACAATTATGGAGGGTAAGAAGTTCCACCACAGGGCATTTGCAAGCTGGGGACTCTGAGATATCAGTAGTGTGACTAAGTTCATGTCCAAAAGCCACAGAATCAGGACAACCAATAGTGCAGTTTCAGCATGAGGCCATATACCTCAAAATCCAAGTGCTGCTGCTGCAGCAAGCCCTGGAATCCAAAGGCTGGAAAGCCCCAGGTTCACGTGTTCCAGGGCAAAAGAATGCCCTGGCTCTAGGAGAAAGAGAGAGGAAATCACTTTTTCTCTTCCGTTTTTGTCTATCCAGGCCCCCAAACATTCAGTGGTATCTGCTCACATTGAACATGATTCTTCCCTACCAGTTAACTGCCTCACATACCAGTCTCTTTTGGAAACTTCTTCTCAGATACGTTGAGAAGAAATGCTTTATAAGTTCTTTTGGTATTCATAAATCAGGTCAAAGTGACACTTAAATTAACCACCACACTTGAAAACTGCTGACAGTAGATTTTAAGTATTCTCGTCACACATACAAAAATAAGTTTGTGAGTTCATACATATGTTAAATCACGTGATCTAGCCACTCCATAATGTTTATATGTGTCAAAACATTGTGTTATACAATATAAATATAAACAATTTCTATTTGTCAATTCAAATAAATGACAAATCAATTAATTGGTTAATTAATTAAAAATTTTTGGACCACCCTGAAATGATATTAATAGAATTTTGCCCATTAGGGACAGAATTTCAATAGAATATATGGAAATAATAAAGCTATTAATTCCTTAAAACTGTACTCAACATTTTGATAGTGACCTCAGTTTGAAAAAAAAAATGTGCAATCAACTTATGAACTTCCAGAAACATGGGGTAGAATGGTCACTGTTTTTAGTCCCAGAGCAAGGATGCCTTAGGTACTCAGCCCAGGAATACACAGTTGGTCCTTGACAAAAAATAGTGGGTATTTTTTTTAGGACATCACAGCATTAGACTATCACAACGTTCGACTATGAAAACTAAAATTGTGGTGCTCTATGACTTGACTTTACCTTTAGTCTCTGGAAGAATGAACCTGCGTTTGAGAGGATAGAATAAGTGTTATCCCTCCCTCTCTGAGAAAGGAATAAACAGCTATTTTGCTCACATTTTAAAAAAAAAATACCTTCAAAATTTGTACTTTAGAAAAAGAATTCCAGGTAATCATTTTTCCCTCCTTGAAATACTGTAAATTATTTTTTCTCAGTTCAATTTCTCATAATAACGAACTGCATTAAATTATCTCCTTCTGTAATTAAAATACTGTAGTGGGTAAGCAACCAAATTGTCAAACGAAAACCTCACACTGCTTTCAAATAAAATTGCAATTTTTAATAATTCTAATTATTGTTATACTTCAATGGAATAGATTATATATGGACATGATTATCAAAGCAAATGAAAACATAAGAAAATCATGGTTTTTCTAAATTGTTGCAAATTCCGGATAATTTCAAAGCAACTGTCTTATATCTGACTTTAATCCTGGAAAACATTAATATTACAAAATTTTGTACAAGGTTTTGGAATCTTAACCAAAAAATAACAGATTATGTTAGTAACTTTTTACAATTATTACTTAATTATTTCTTTTAAACCTTGTTTCTCAAGCTAGAGGTAAGTTTAAAAGTTCTTCAAAACTGCCACTCATTTTGCTGAATATGTATTTAGTCTTCAGGCCACAGAATAGCCACTGAATTCCCTCCTATCACCTGTATCTCAGGTCCTTTTTCTCCAGTTAAGCACAAAAGTTACTCATTTGAAAATGAGTAATCTTATAAAATGTCCTTTTCAGAATTACTTCCTGTACTTCTAGTACATAGTACAAATTCTACCAAATATTCATATACTTGCATGAGATTTCAAACAATTTTTAAACAATCACTTTATTAGTTGAAAGCAAATGCAGACCCAGATGCAATATCTTAAGTTCAAATGCTAACTTTTAATTTAAAATCAAATTTTCAAAATACATATAGGTCTATATTCAGCACTTTGAGTATGATCCACAACCAACAAAGTAAATTCATTTTGGTTAAATGTCTCCCATATAGATAAGTATAAAGATACTGAGGAAAGAAGTGCTTTATTTGCTCTTGAGTTGTGAAGCAGTAAATGTAGTATTTCTTGGAAATGGGTAAAAATTAATGCATTTTCCAAGTATCTGAAGACCTATCTGAGTCATTATTCACAGATGACTTAAAAAGTAATATATATATATATATATATATATATATATATATATATATATATATATATATATATATTACTTTTTTTCCAATTTTTGTAGGTATAATCATGTTTAATAAATCACGGGCCATCTTAAACATCGCTTATTTCATAGTAGCACTTTTGACAAGCTGATCAAATGTGATTGAATTTTTCCAACAGCTAATACAATTTTTGAAGTGAATGTGAAATGTTTGAAAACTACAAAGAACTAGTACGTAAAAATATTTAGTTATAGGAATGTTCAGTATAGTACCAATTTATAAGAGTGAAAATGTGAAACAACTTAAATAAGCAAAAATGGCTTAATGAAATAAATTATAGTGTATCCACCATGATTTTATACATTTGTTTGCAAGATTCATATACAGTTAGACAATTTTAAAATAATGGATGTTGCTGCAAAGAAGCAGTAACAGCTCTACCATAAGACATAGCTCAGCTCCTCCCCCTCTTCACAAGGTGTTTCTGTTGGTGTATTTCCTGAAGATGTCATTGTCCCTCTTTTCTCTCTGATTGCACTGCTATAATAAGAGGAGGTCTGTCCAACTTATTTAGTCACTATCATGTATGGAACATCTCTCATAAACATAAAATGTGGACAGGAGGCTGAGATGGGGTAACAGACTTGCCCATTGGTAGAGTAAGAGTAATTTTAATTATAAAATAAGAAAGGTTTTTTAAAAGTATGTGAAATTTATTTGTTTAAGTAATGATTCAAAATTCATGATTTTATGTTACTTGGAAAAGTGTCATAAAACTCAAAAATTTTAAAACTAAAGCAAAGAAAAATAGTAAAAATTTTTGTATAGCTGAGCTGACATTACATATCAGTCATGAGATCTCTGCTTGGTTAGCATTTTATAATTCTTTTGTAAAGCATTTATTAATGTTGACACTGATGTTGCTTTGCATTTCATGGAAAGCCAATTCATTGTTCTTTTGGCATTCTGATTATAGTTGGCTGTAGTTTCTTAGTACATTAATTAGCAATACATCTTTTTTTCTTCTTAGCAATCTCTCCATATAATGCCTCTTTACTTATATAAATTTCTTTCTTTCCTTGTATTCTCCACTTCCATCTCACAACTGTTTCTTCTCTGTTTGGATTCAGAAATTCTGAAAAAGGTTGATTTAGAGCAACCAGTGTTCTAATATTAGTAGAAGTGATCAGGCCCCAGTGAGAAAGATGGTTAAGTACCATGGATAGCAGAGCACATTTCTCCAAATACTAGCACACCCTCCTCCAAATTTTACTTGCTGCATTATTGAAAACATTCCTATCAACCAATCATTGGCTCAGGCTATGACTTCTAGGCCAAGAGGTTATAGACACACCAGCCATGTTGGTTATACTTTTCAAATTATCTGTGGTAAAGGACCAAGATTTTTCCCTCCCATTCTATTGTAATACAATACTTTCATCAAAAATAAATTTATGAAAAATTACAATAAGGCAGACATACCAAATTTAAGCCCCATTTTATTTTTTTATTTTTCTATGAATACAGGTATAACATAATCTGAAAAGTTGATTTTAAATTCTAACCTTCAATTAATATACTTACTTTTCACCTCTGATGTAATAAACAATGTGTCTCCTGCAAATTCATATGTTGAATCCTAACCCTAGTGTGATAGTATTTGGAGGTGGAATGTTCCAGAGGTGAATGGGTCATTAGACTGGAGTAGTCATAAATGGGACTCATGTCTTTATGAAAGAGGCTCTGGAGAGACCCCTTTCCCCTTCCACCCTGAGACAATGGCCATAGATGAATCAAATGGGCCCTCATTAGTCACTGAATCCGATGAAGTCTTGATCTTTGACTTTCCTGACTCCATAACTGTCCCCAAAATGGACACAGAGCTGCATCTGATATAGCAACTACAGTAGAGGGAGGATCATTCAGTCCTCCCTTATCCACCCAGGTACTGAAAGGAAAGTAGGAAGATACACCTTCAAACAGTACCCAGATCCATCTCATTGTGCCAGCTGGGAGTGTTTAAGGAAAGCACTATCTTAGGTAAGGTTGGAAAGAGCAGGCCATTTTGTACTTCTCTTTTTCTTATCATCACAAGCCAGAATAAAGAAAAACAGAAAAAGAAAGTAACACCTGCTGAAAGCCCACATGACTTGTGTTTGAGATAATTACTTCACATCATTTCACCCCCTCTTCCCTGCATGTTGGTACACAGTGATCTCACCCACCTTCCAGTGACTCCCTTGTTATTTTGCTTATTGGTGCCTATATCCAGCATATGAATCATCAAGGCCTCATCACAGGGCTGCCAGGAAATAACAGAATTTTAGAATCAGCCCTATGACTTGATCATTGGTTCTTACCATATAAGTATTATGATAACTGAAATAGCATAACAATAATGGCCATGATTTTGTCTTTGTTGATAAATTTCACAGGGAAAAGACAGTAGAAAGTGTAAATGTCACAAAAGAATGAATATTCACCTCCCATATTGTACTTAAGTAAATCTGAGGGGGCAAAAGACCACAGCAGGTTCTTATTGTTCAATTCCAGACCATTTGCAGAGAATAGGAAGACAAAGAAATGTGGATCAAAAACAAGACATCAAATTCAGCAGAAATTTGTCACCTTGACTTTAAATGCTCTTTCACCTATGAGTTTAACTGTTTTGTCACTCACCTTCACTGATCTTATTTAATCAAGATGAAGACAGTTTTGATAAGCATGACAACACTGACATAAAATCAGAGCTAGGAATAAGAAAACACTCCATGCTGTAAGGAATTACTGAACTTAATGACAATGAATTTCTGGGCAAGTCTGATGGATGTATCCAAAAGTAGATTTTTAAATTTGTCACAGGCATACGCCTCATAACTACTACTCTCCACCAATAAGCAAAAAATAAATAAAAATAAAGAACCAAGTTTGCCGTCTGGATAAGCAGGTTTCATCTTATTGCCTTCAAACAAAAGGAACAATTACAAGTATATTGAATTGCTGGTTCTTTTGAAACTAATCGTTTTGTTCTCTATAGAATAATGGTTCAATATCTTATATCAGGTTCATTTCAAAAGGATTCCACCTTTAGGAGAGTAATTGTAGATTTCATTTCAGCCTTCTCAAGAAATATTTATTTTACTTTGAAATATAATTCCAGCTGAGTGCCTAGCAGAAACAAATGAAAATTGCCTTAGTTGTCTTTGAGATAGAGTGATTTGACTTTTCAAAACTCCTAAACTGTCTTTACCTGTGGTGACTATAACAATAGAGTGACAAATTTATATCAATACTATGGCAATACAGAATTTCTTTGAAATACAGCAATATGTTTTGTTTCCTTAGCCTAAAAGATATTGAAATGCCAAACACTATATACCATACAGTGCCTCTGCTTTGCATGTCCCAATGTAACTTGACTATGGTGGGTTTTTTTTAAATATTTTTTTCTAATGGTAAAACTCTGCCTATGGAATCTTTTTTAAAAGAATCTGCTCAGCACTATAACTTTGCCTTGTTCCCTATTCTATCCACTCAACAACCCACATCCCCCACAATCAACCTCTAGCAAAGAGCATTGATTATGAAGGAAACATAATAGGAATAGAATACTTCATTACCTACCTACACTTATAGAAAGGCCTTGTACAATAGGAACTCATCAAACGTTTATTGGTCTCCGTATCACCTCACATCTGTCAGTATGGCAATTATATATATTCTGCTGCTATTGGGTAAAATGTTTTGTACTTATCTGCTAGGTCCATTTGGTCTAGAGTCTTGTTCTGGTCCACTGTTTTCTTAATGATTTTTTTGTCTGGGTGGCCTGCCATTATTGAAAGGGAGTACTGAAGTCCTCTACTATTCATGTATAGCTACCTATTTTTCATTGCCTCTTGGAAAACAATCACCTACTTGTAATAACAGCCTCACAATTCCAACTGCTCATCCAAGTACCTAGTTTGCCTTGTAATTTTATAGCATGCACAAAAGGCTCAACTGAGTAAGCCTTATTTCTGACAGTGAAAAGGAAAAATAATAAATTGATTTGGTAGGTTTGGGAATTTGAAACATTATAAAGGAAATACCACTGGACTGAATTCAAGACTTGACATTTAAGGAAGTCTCACTCTAAGATACCTTTAAACAGGAAGGATTTTTCCCTCCTCTGGGCCTTGGACTTCCTTTCCTGAAGTAGGAAGTTTCAATAACATGATTTCCAAGGACTTTTTGCACTCTAAACACCTGATGGGGCTCTATTAACACTTCTTTACTAGCTCTCTCACTATCCTTGTCTCCTTTTCCACTTCTGTTTCCTGGTCCTCATCAGTCTTACTTCAGTGATCTTACAACCTGCTAAATGGTCTCATGTTTTCTGTTTCTTGGTCTTCTACTTTCCCCAATTCAGGATCCACACTACCACATGGTTCTTTGTTTTCAAAAGAAAGCTGATCATGTCCATCTCATGTGTAGAACATGTTAACAGCCCCAACATAATGCCCAAACATCTAAACATGTCCTTCAAGACCCTTCCTATACCCCAAAGGCACTGTGCTCCTCCTCTGTCCCCGAGCACACTGCTACTCTACACTCCCCTTCTGAGGTCTCCTCACACACCACTTTTTTTTTTTAACTGAGCTGAGTCATGTTCATCTTTCAGGTGTCAGCTTCCCCATCACTGCTAAAAGCACTATTGCTACCACAGTTCTCTGGTACTGATGCTTATTACCGCAAATACTTATTTAGAATTAGTCTTTGTGAGGGGCTGAGATGAGTCTCTTTTGCTCGTGGTCTTGCTCTTGTAAATTACACAAAGTAAACACTTTAAATTATCGCTTGAATTACTTCTATTTGAATTCCTTTTCTACTTCCCAGTTACTGATAAGATAATAATAATATTAAGCCCCAAATATTGCTTTAAGGAAGAGGCATAATTCATCTAAAATACCTAGAACAATCTTTGGCATATATTAGGCATTTAATATATGCTAGCTATTACAATTATTATCATTCTTTTCTCTCTTTAATTATAGCAGTCAGTATGGGCTTAATTATAATTACCTGATAACTAAAATCCCTTTAACACTTTGAATATTAAATAGAGTACACAAAAAAAAGTAGACACATTAATCAACTAAACAAATGCATCAGGTTAATGATATTTCATATTAAATGAAACAGTGAATCATACTGTGTTATATGACTGTATATAATTAATCATATTTATTATAAATTATCTACCAATATATTTGGAAAATATTATATTGAGTTATCATAAAGTATTGTGAAATCCTGCTAGCAAATAGTCCATGATTTGTTTCCTTAAACCTTAAGTGAATGGAAAAAACTTAGGAGAAATTGCTGTTTTGAAGAAAACAGGTCTTGGATACCTATGGCTTAAAAGGAAATCTGGCATGCATCTTGTAATAGAAATTACTCATAGATTCAGCTTTTATTAATTCATGACTCTTCAAAGTTATAAAATGAAAGAAGTCCTACAGTCCAATCTCCTATCCAATATTTGAATCTCATGGCACCATCATGGCCAACTGAATGGATGGCCACTGTGTGGGCAGTCACACAATTAAATTGCTGTTAGTTCCCTTAGCAACATATGATTTATTAATGGCTTATCTATGAGTTTTAAGAATACATTCTCTGAGAATCAGAGACAAATTATAGCTAAGTCACAGGAGGAGAAAGAAAGGTGGATAGTGGACAAAGAAACAAGTGAGATATCAATCAGCATTATCTTGATTTTTTTCTCTGTTGGTTAGTAAATAATAACACACATAGGAGTCATAACCAACAAACCTACAAAATAGTCTGATGTTGTCACTGCTTTTTGTTCATCATTACTTTTATTCTTAATTTACAGCTTTTAAAATTGTCTCCCACCTCTCCACCTATTCTTTCTTTGTATTTCTTCAGTGTTTCCTCTTCATCTGATTCCCTCTTCCTCTGCAGTTATTTCCATGCCTGTTTCTTACCATCTCTGTTTGGCCAAGTATTCTTTCCTTTCTGTAATAAAATGATATGATTTGGCCTTACTATTCCTGAAATTCAGCTATAATAATAAATACTCTGACACACGAGGAATAGGCTGGATAGTCACAGTAAGAAAATATGATTAAGGACTCAATAAATGTAGAGTAGATGGATTTAATTTTACAGATATTAAGTTCCCAGTAGCAAAGTACTGTAGTACATTCAGTGATAGATAATGAGATCTGATTTTCTACCTTAGGAGGCTAAAATCTTCCAGGGCATTTATATACAGCACTTACTGAACATGGTACAAAACACACACAGAGGAAGAGAGAAGATTATACAGGAAAAGAAGAAATATAAATAAAGTAGTTAACAAATGGAAAATTAATACGCATTAGAAGTATTATATTTCAGAATAGTCAAGAGAGGAAAGGCTTATAAGCAGAAGCTCAAGCACATCGACTTTGGTGTTTTGTTTTGTTTTTTATATCTTTATTTTATTTATTTTTTATGGGATGCTGAGGATCAAACCCAGTGCCTCATGCATGCCAGGTAAGAGCTCTACCACTGAGCCACAAATCCAGCCCGACACTGGTTTTAAAAATCTTGCGGATCTCACACCCAGCCCCTGGGAAGTATAGAATAACTATATTAAGTCTTTTTATAAATTGAATAAAAGCTTCATAAATAAAGATATCTTGTTTAACCTAAACAGTGTAGATTATTGTAAATCTGCATCATGTACTTGTGTCAGCCACCAAGGACATCTGTCTTTAAAACAGAGCCTTTGAAATAATAGAGAAATATGGGGAAACAGATTTATTAATCCATAACTCTTCAAAGTTATAAAATGAAAGAAGTCCTACAGTCCAATCTGTAGTTCAATCTGAATATTTTGGTTAAAAAAATCCTATGAGAAAGTTCAGCATTGCCATTAGATTCCATAACATCAAATCTTTCTAATGGCAAAACTATTTTTTAATTATTTCATTGATTCAAAATTTCTCTTTCTCACCTTTTAAAATGTGCATTGTAAGATAAGATTTCATTGTGAACTGCCAATTAACAAGTTCAGTATTAAGTAAGAGTAAGGATATTTCCTCAACACTAAATACTAAAGCATGATTTATATAAATGCCCAGCCTTCCAAAGAATGGAAACCTTTCACTTGGTGCGGTAAACTGCATACTGTCTTTTTACAGCTGTTGCTAAAGACAAAGATATTTGTGAGCTTCATTTATAAAACATAAATATCAGATTGTTGCTCCCATCTTCTTGTAATTCAAAATAGCATCAATTCTGGCTGAACGTATTACTCATGCATTGATGACACTTTAAAGTTAACAGTGAAATGAAGATGAATGTGAAAAGTGTTCTGGTTTTCTTCTGTTTTATATGAAAAATCTGAACATATTTCCTCCTTATATACTGGTTTTTAAAGAGATGCTATAAATACCTAACTTGAGGATAGAAGGATTTTGGTAGAGACATTTTAAATTATCTCTCACTATGAAAACAATCTGCCTATTACTAGTTTTCTAAGATCCTACATACAGAGTGCTGTGTCCTGAAAGAAATTTACATAGAGGACTGTACGATTACAGGAGACTGATTCTTCCTAGGGTATCATAAAGACTTCTTAAAGAAGATAGTATTTGAATAGAGTGTCAGATGCTTTAAATGAGAGAAAGGATATTTCAGCCCAAAGAAATATACAAGTAGAGCCAGGGAAGCATCCGGGACATATGGAGACTAGCAAGTTTGGCTGTTCAATGGAGCATATGGAGTTTGTGTTAGAGAAGTAATGGCAGATAAGATAGAATGATAAATTTGGGACAAATTGTAAATAGTTTTGAGTGACAACCTAAAGAATTTAGTTTTTATTTGGTAACAAATCAGAAGCTCAGTAATTTCCCAAGTTTTTAAGTACAGAACATGCCCATGATATGAGCTGGCCATTTTTTTTTTTTTTTGTCACTTAGAATATATCCAACAATGCTAGGTAGTTCACAAACATTATCCAACACAGGTGTAGTAGTCTGTTTTCTGTTACTATGACAAAACACCCAAGGCTTATTAATTTTCAAAGGAAAGAAGTTTACTTTAATTCATAGTTCTGAAGGCTGTAAGATTGGGTGGCAACATCCGGTAAGGGTCCCCCTAGCCTCTCTCTTTTTAATTTTTTTATTTTTTGTGGTGCTGGTGATTAAACCCAGGGCTTTGTGCATGTGAGGCAGGCACTCTACCAACTGAGCTATATCCCCAGCCCAGGTAAGGTTCTTTTGTTATGTGGAAAAGCATGGCGGAAAAGCAGGGCAGGGGCAAGTGGGCATGTGTGAAAGACAAAACACAAGAGCAGCCTCAGTTTATAACAACCTGCTCTTGTGGTACATACTCCAGTTCCAAGAGAGCAAGAACTCACTCTCATGAAAAGACATTAATTCCTCTTAAAAAATTCAATCACCTCTAAAAGACCCCACCTTACAAATCACCACAATCACAATCAAATTTCAACATGAGTGTTGGAGAGAACAAACCACATTGACACCTCAGCAATGGTCATCTTAATAGTATAGTTTTTAAAAGTATTAACTTCATTGTCTAGATGAGAAAACTGAGTCTCAAAGAGGCTGTAGAATTTGCTAATGCTCTTACATGCAACTGATTTTTTTTAAAAAAATTTGTACTCATTACTCTTCATAATTCTTTCCTTTTTATAATTCTATTGTTTTATGAAGATCCTATTGCTTCATAATCCTGTTACACTTCATGATCTAGTATTTTGAAGAAAAGAGAAAAAGAAGAGAGTGAGACTTGTTCAGAGGCCATTTTAATAGGGCAATTAGAAGCAATATATCTGATTTTGTTTGTCACTAGTTTAAGTAACATCTGAACTACCAATATTCTTGAAAAATGCACATTAAAAAGTTTTATGAGGGGCTGGGGTTGTAGTTCAGCGGTAGAGTGTTCCCCTAGCACATGTGAGGCCCTGGGTTTGATCCTCAGCACCACATAAAAACAAACAAATAAATAAATGAATAAATAAAGGTATTAAAAAAGTTTTATGATTGCAATTTTAGGGTTTAGTTATGATGTCAAGTGTTCTTTTGCTAGTGAAAACTTAAATGTGCTTTATTGTCTGTTAGATTTCCTTATGTTATTCAGAAAGCTTTTCAATGCCTCTAACAAGAACTTTCTTAGCAAGATTCATTATGTGTAATTTACACTCTTTCAAACCATCAAAATTAAGTACTAAGTACCATATTTTATGCATAAAATATGGTGAGCATCTTAATTACATTTTTAAATTTTAATTTCACGACATCTTAGTAAGCTAGGTATTCTTTTCCATTTTATAAATGAGGAAACTAAGGCTCAGAGAGGTTTGATCTGTGGGTGATAGAAATGACAGTCATATCTAGCTCCTTTTGTCTTTAAGGAGCTATATATGCCCTTTCCTGTAGAGCCAAATGTTCTGGAACTTCTCATGTAAAAAGATGAGTGGGCTTAAAGTGACATTCATGTCTTAGGGCTGAAGAGGATTAAGACAAAACATAGTCTGTGGCACAAAACTGAAGTGCAGGGAGTGCACTGTCAATGATAATGTGTAGGCTTTGGAATCTCAGGAACATGGGATTAATTCTCATATCTACTGCCTTAAAGTTAGGTGAATTTACATGTGCTATGTAATCTTTCTGAGGCTCAATTACTGCATCTTGGAAGTGCAAATAAGATGTATTTCAGAGAGTTGTTAATAGTATTAAGCAAAGTACTTCCCAAGAAGTACTTAACATAAAGTAGGCTCTTAATAAAATTAAGCTCCACCTGCATACCACACTGGGGTACCTTCTTGGTTCCCATGACTTCAGCTACCATCTTGGAATCAATCACTTCCAAATATTAGGTGCATATCTCTCTTCTAATTGAAGATGCACATATCTTTTCCTACTTGACATCTGTACTTGGCATACCAAAGGCCTCTCATACTCCTTATATATCAAACTGAACTGAACTGATGATGCTTGTCACACTGTGTAGGCTTTGGAATCTCAGGAACGTGGGATTAATTCCCTCCTTCCCTACCAACATCTGCTCGTCTGCTCGCCTCTAGTCTTTCCTATATATAATGGTGAAATGTGTTATGAGCATGTGTATAAATCAACTTCACAACCAGCCCACAACCGACCCACTCCCAAGTCACTAAGTTCTAAGTAATATGCCCACTCTGATTCTTGCTACCATGATATCTATCCTAAACTGCTTCCATCACACTTCTGCCTGTGTTCAACCACCAGTTTATACTGTTATCAGAAGAATTCTCCTGTCCTTGAGACTAAATAAAACTGGCTTTAAGTCCCACTGAACTTTGATGGAGTTTAAATTCCCCTCGGGATTTTTTGCTAATTTGGTAGAAACTTATATTTTCACAAATTCCTCTTCCCTCAGGTGCCAAATTTGACAGATGCTACTCCTGTGCCCTAACATATTGGTATGAAACTCAGCCCCTCCAGCAAGTGCCACAAACATCCACTCACAGAAAGCATTTCTGAGTGTAGCAGACTTTAATAAAGATGGGGATTCAAGGAGACTGAGAAGTGTTTACTATTC
The DNA here is from genome assembly GCF_021218885.2 of Marmota monax. Taxonomy (NCBI): domain Eukaryota; kingdom Metazoa; phylum Chordata; class Mammalia; order Rodentia; family Sciuridae; genus Marmota; species Marmota monax. The sequence continues at coordinate 4,030,491 of NW_026695227.1, forward strand.
AAAATGCTAACTTCAAATGGAGCATTAGGCATTTCCAGTTTGAAAATGCCCTTTGGCATCCTCGCTGTCTGCAGATTTCCATTGGCTGACTGCCCTGCTACATCCCAGCATCATACCATCTTGCTGGCTCTTCTCTCTATGATTTTCTATCCCTTTCCCTCTTCACTTTCCCTATACTTTCTGGAATAAAGCCATTTTTTATGTAACTTGACATTCTTTTTTTTTTTTAATGTGACTTGAATACGATTTTGGTTGTTTGTGTTTTGGTTTTGCTTGTTTGCCTAGGTTCTTCTACTTAAACCATCAGTGTCCCCTTCTATCTCAAATGGTTAGTTACCAAGTACTTTTCCAAGAAAAGTTTACCTCAATAGAAATTCTGGAGCCGGCAGGTAATATAAACTTTTTGCTTGTATTGCAGAATGCAAATCTTATCATTTCACTCTCCTACTTCACAACCCCTAAGTGGTTCCTGTTGCCTTTAGCATTAAGCCTTAACTTGCTTTAGAAGGGTTTACTAAGTTTCCCATGAGCTAGTCTTCACTCTTGGCCATTTTGGTGTTTTAGGTGTGTGTGTGTGTGTATGTGTTTCTCAAATATCTTGTGCTTTTTCCAGCCCCCAGTCTTCAAATGCTCTCGTCATCATGGATCCTATTATTTCTTCCAACTTATTATCAGTCCAACTCTACTAGCCCTTAGGTGTCAGCTACAATAGTCCTTGATCTAGGTTAGATCCTTCTCTAGATACCCTTTGGCAATCCTTTTTCCACTTGTAATTATTTGGTTGTTTAAAATAATTAATTTCCTTTCCTCTGCTGTAGACCCAAACAACACTAAGGTGGGAATCAGATTTCTTTTCTTGATCATCGTATTCTCAGCACCAAATTATACAATAGACGCTCAATTTTTAAGAATGATCCAAAGGGAAAGCAAAGTATTGTATTCATTTCCCTTAACTTCTGGGCTTGAATTTATCTTTTTTGTAGGGATCAGTTTTTCAGAAGAACCGTGAAACCTTAGTGATGGCAGAAGGCACGTGAAACAACATGCTTGAAAGGCCTGACAAATTTTGTTTTGCTGATCTTAACAACTCAAAAAAGAAGGGTGTTAAAATTATGTTGTATGCCTATATAAATATTTCACAATGGATTCCACTATTTCATATAATTATAATGCACCCATAAAGAAGGGGGGATGCAGAATGTAGCTCGGTGGTGCTTGCCTCGCATTCTCAAGGCTCTGGATTCAATCCCCAGTAGGGAAAAATATATATATTTTTCAAAACTTTGTTTTTCTGTTGACAATGGTACCAAGGAGTGTACTTTTGGATTTCCAATATGTGTGTTTTTGCTGTTGTTTGGTACCAGGGATTGAACTCAGGGGCACTAGACCATTGAGACACATCCCCAGCCCTATTTTATATTTTATTTAAAGACAGTGCCTCACTTTTGCTGAGGCTTGCTTTGAACTAGTGATCTTCCTGCCTCAGCCTCCTTAGCAGCTGGGATTTCAGGCATGGGCCACCACTCCCAGCCCAATATGTGTGTTTTATAAAAGCATTTTGTTGAACCAAAATAATTTTGGCACAGATTATCTCTATATTGGGGTGATAAAGCTTGGTCCACAGTACCCTCCATACATGCAAACAGTACTCTTGCTTGATGTGTAGAAATACGGTACCTTAACCTAAGGGTTTGGGGTTTTTTTTGTTTTTGTTTTTGTTTTTGTTTTGTTTTTTGTAATCAAATAACTGAGTCTCAGCCAATTACAAAAGTTGAGCTTTATCCAGTCACAGGCTGCAAGCTGATCAGACTGTTTCTATTTAAGGCAAATGCCAACTGCAGCCAAACAGGTTGTTTTTGTATGTCACTTCCTTTTTTCTATCTGTAAATATAACCTGCACACTGGGGTAGGCATTCTGAACTAGCTTTGGCCCAGCATGTTGTATGGTTCTAGAACCTCCTTCTTGCTCAAGTTTGCTTTAAAATAAAGGTGGGGGGTTGTTAAAAGTCAGTGCTTACAAAAGGTCACAAGGGTCTGTTCTACCTAAATATAATGTGAGTTCGGTAAGTAGGCTACACTCTTTGTTAGCTACCTTCAGAATTTAATTAGCTGGTGTCACAGTTGGAAAGACACTTCCTGTCTATGGGGAAATTTGACTCAGCCATTCTAAAATGAATGATTAGCATTATCATCTTTCACAGTATCTTTCAGTAAGTGGGACAGGAATATTTTTATAAGCATTTTTGTGAGGTAAAGCCATTTTCAAACTACAAATACTGGTAAAGAAAGAAAAGAGGGATGGTGAATTTTTTTTTTAAAACCAGGCAAAATTACGTTTATCAGCATTCCACTTTTGAAAATAACACTTGCTTTTCAGGTAGAATTAGCCCAGCAGGAGCCTCTGTTTTCCACAATGCAGTAAAAATGCTACCTGTGTTTAGAATTTGCCTGATTGTTGAACTGGTGGGAACACATGTATTTTATGGCTTCCGGGGTTATGGCCCACACCCTCCCCTGTCAGTCATCAGCTATGTACAGCTCCCAGACCTCCAAGCTTCTCAGCACAGTAGGCCCCAAAACCGTTCCCATGGTTACCTCCAGTCAACGGGTTAGCTCAGGTTGCCATGCACAGCTTAAGAGAGAAAGAAATACTGGCTGCTCTTGTTCATGATGTCACAAAGAGGAGTAATACTGATGATTGAATAAATGAATCCTAAGTCAGAATGACTGTGGAACCATATATGCATCATGGTTTATGCATCCTATAAAAGAGACGCAACTTCTAAAATTTACATGTCCCAAAGAAAAATCAATGAAAAAACAGATCAGAAATTTTGTAGTAAAAATTAGTTATTGGTTTTAGAGAATCTACTAGATATCTAGTGGTAAGCTGAGTAATTTACAAATATAATCTCTTTGTTCTTTCCCCTCCCCTCAACAAAACCTGTAGTCATGATAGATCTTACCTGAGATAACTAAACCAAGAGACTATAAATTAAGTAGAATTCAATTTCATTTCTGTCTTCAATTTTTTTTTCTTTTTCATACCACATTTTATCATTATTTCTCAAGCATAATCTAGAAGAATGAATCATGGTTTGTGTTGAGAGAGTTCACCACCAATTAAGTACAGATATGAAAGGTAGCATTTGGGGATTCATTTTGGCTCCAGGATCTTATAGTCTGGGGATGGTAGTATAATAGAGTCACCAAATTTTTAGTTAAAAAAACTCCCTTGAGTGCCAGCACCCCACATCATAATAGAGCAGCTTTGAGAAATCCATTTAATGTCTTTGAACTTCAGTATCTTCATCTGGTGAATCGATATAACTTAATGAGGTATTTTGAGGATCCACTGAGAAAATGCATCTCAAAATGCTCTATAATATATAAAATAGGATATGTGGCCATGGTTATTATTATTATTATCTTGCATATCACAAAATCTTGGGACACCTCTTCAGCATAGCAAGTCTTTTTTGTCAGGTTGAATTAAAATGTCAGGTTGAATTCTTTCCTCAAGCATGTTTTATTTAATCTCCAAAGTTAAGAGTTCTGCAGAACTTCCCCTCTGAGTCCATGTTGGAAGCTGAAAATGATTACTGCATTTTTTATGTATAATAACTGTTATTTTACACATACCTGTGCTAACTTGACAAGGAAATATCATTTGTGATATTTTAAAATTAATTCTTAATGAGTAACAGAATCAAGTCATCATTCTGCACTGCGGTTGGGAAAAACAAATAAAGAAGGGCCCAAAATGAGCATTTATCAAGGAAGTGGCCGTGCACCAATGGCTGACCCTGGCATACAAATGCATTCTCTTCAGTAAGAATAGCTTTATGTTGTTGTACTAGTGATTCTTAGGGAAGCCTTTAGACAATGCCTGGACCCTCCAGTTTGCTAACTGTTCTGTCGGTTGTATCCTCTTATCCTGGGCTGCTTCACACACTTCCATCACCTAACTGACATTTGAGTTTGGACCCTTTTACCTAATAGGGGCATAAGAGATAAGCTTCTGTGTGCTGAAGTTTTAAAGACAGAAGCAAATGTATCTGAGCATTAAAACATGAAAGGCAGAGCTGGTGTGAATGTGGGCTCAGGTCCAGAATCCCTCATGAATAGAGAACTGACATACTTAGGATACACGCAAGGGAAGTCTGATACTCCACAGCAGATTGTACGTAGATATTCAACAAGCTTGTATCAAGACACTGCTTTATGGGCTTCAGACCAAATTTTAGTACAAAATAATCACAATGTAAGAGAATGCTATTTATTATCAGCACCATTTTTTATCAACATCATTGCTATTAATCCTAGACGCAATTCTAGCAAGGACAGAGGTGCATAGAGTGTCTTTTTATTTGTTACCAAATATAGCAGGACCATGGGGTCCTGCTCAGTTTCTACCACATGTTTGTTGGTCAAAATATATCCAAAAAAATGACTAAATAAATAATGGAACATTGGGTGGGGGAGCTACCCTTCTCCTTGGAGAACTATATCCAAATGAGGCTCTGACAGACAGATTCTGCAAAATCAGTTGTAATTCTGAGAAAGTGTCAGGAAAAGCCCAGGCAGGGCAGCTCTCAGACTTCGATCTTCCTGAAGGAACTGAAAGGAAGGTCTATCTGCATGGAGGTTTCCTGGGACCTGGAAAGGTTGTTAAGTGGATGAGTTGCATAATGTCTACACAGAACGGTAGCCATAAGTGCTATCTAAGCACCAGATGTCATTAATACTACTGTTTAGAGGAGTTGAATATCCTATTGCTTTCTATGTGGTGACCTTACACAGCAGAACTTTCCTGATTGTTCCTCTAAAATTCCCTCTAGGAAGTTTGATCACTACCTAGGTGGCCAGCTGGAGTGCTGAGAGTGTCCTACATGCATGTCACTTGAAAAAACTTGGTTCAATTTGCTTGGACTTTCATCATGTCTCACCTAAACCTGGGCAACAGCTTCTTTACTGTCCCACTGGCCAGATCAGCCCTGGCATTTGATGTGGCCCATATTCCTGACTGTGTTGGTCTTTCTAAATCATGATCTAATCATTCCACTTTTCTGCATTAAAGTGGTTCATAATTTTCTTTGAACTAAAAAATATTCAAACTCCTTATCGTAGTGCATCTTGGACTTAGGATTTCAACTCTTGTCCCTGAGCACCCTACCCACATCTAATCACTCCAGAGGACTGTGGACCCTCTTCCCACTTCAACAATGGACTTTTATAACCTGTGCTCCTCTAGCAAGCTTCTGAGCATGTTTGGACATCATCTCCTCCTTGAAACCTCCTCTCACACCCCTCTATATAGGCAGACTGAAAGCTTCTTGATCTGTATGTATATTTATGGCACTGAATGATTCTCCTGGATTGGTCAGGACTTTGGGCTGCAAATCTTGGAAGTCCAGCCCAAACATCTTAAACTATAAACTGAACTTATTCACTCACGGCATCAAATTGCACAGTGGTTGGATCTCAGGGTGACTGTGATGAGGACCTCAGACTGAATCAGGGGTTTTTCCTTAAACAATGTCTTTATCAGTCAGAAATTACAGATATTGACTTATCCAGCTTTGAATTCATGAATACTTTAAACCAGAGAGTAAAAACAAGCTCCTTCGGGGCTGGGGTTGAGACTCAGAGGTAGAGTGCTTGCCTGGCACGCATGAGGCACTGGGTTCGATCCTCAGCACCACATAAAGTAAAATAAAGACATTGTGTTCACCTATAACTAAAAAATAAATATTAAAAAAAATTTTAAAAAGAGCTCCTTCCAACTCACGCCAGCTATAAAAATCCTAAAGGAAGCTTGCCTGCTCAGTTTGCCTGTGCATCATGGTGAGGGAACTGGGTGATGCGATTCACTCAGAGTGAGTTAAGGTACCTGCTCAGACCTGGGGGTGGGGTACCATGATTAGTAACAGTCATCAGGACCTTATCTGTTTTAGAGTAAGAAAAAAAGCAGTGCTCCCAGAAAAGAATCCAAGAAGGGATTCCAGAAAGAAAAACAGACCAGATGTCAACTGGACTATTTTCTAAAGTCTCTGACTAATAACACTTCCAATTATGTTATAATTATATATATTTTTTGTGCCTCTCTCACTAGAAATTGAGCTCCTGGAGTTCAAGTACCTTGTCTCACTTATTTGCCTATCACTAGCACCTAGCATGATGCCTGATGCCAAATTGGCACTTAGCTAATGTGTTTGTTGTTGAATTAATAAATGGATAGCTCTCCACTACTGCTCTGTGAATAAAACATCCAGTGCACATAATTACAGAATACTCTAGTATTTTGAAGTTAGTTAAGCAAATATTTATATAGCCTTTATAATGTTTTAAATGTTTTTTTAAGTGCACTATAGTTGTACATAAGAGTGGGGTTCATTTTGACATATGCACAAATGCTTTAACACACTCCATTTTAATCTTCAGTATGTCCCCTTTCCCTCCCTTCCTCACTTTATTGATCTTCCTTCTATTTATTTATTGTTTTTAATTGGAATACTAAAGTAATATATAAAAGTGGAATTCATTGAGATATATTCACACATACACATAGCATAATTTCGTCAATTTCATTCCACAGTTCTTCCCCTTTCCCCTCCCAATCTCTATAACTTAAAGGTCATTGAATTATTTAAATTCAATGACCTTTGAAATGCAACTAGCATTTTTTGTGTGTCCATAGTACTAGCATTTTTTTAAAGACATTAATCTTTACAGCAATTCCATGAGTTTTGTAGGATTGCCCCTATTTTAGAAATTAAGAACATGAAATTAAGAGATCCTTGGCTTCCACAAGCTCTCACAGTTAACAAGCCACAGGGCAAGAACAGAAACTCAGGCTCTCTGATTCCAAGTCTAGTGTTGTGCTCTTAAGCAAATTATTTAACCTCTCTGGGTACAGTGAGGATAATAACACTTGTCTGAAGATTGCTATAAGGAGTAAAAGAAAAAGTATATATGAAATGCCCAACACAAAGTCAGGTCCAGATTAGGGGGTCAATGTGAAATAGTTGCTACATTTGTCTCAGACAGTGGAAGGCCTCCCAGGATTTCTGACCAGTACCTACCTCTGGTCAGTGCTCTTCTTTGTCCTACACCCCAGGGACACATCTGTATTTTTCTCTTCTTTATTAATGCTCCCCACTGTGGCCCCAAAAGCTTCTCTCCCCTAGGACTAGCGATTCAGTTACAGGCTCCTGAGCAGCCACTTGCCTGCTGCAGCCAAACATCCAGGCCTGCTTTGCTGCCTCAGGTAACTGACCTTTAGTTCAGGAAAGATAAATACCAAGAGCCATAAGGAAATTTGTATCTTAGATCTTGTTCTGACATCAATTAGCTGTGTGACATTTGCACCGCTCTTCTCACAAGTAGAAAATGAGAATGTTGGACCAAAGAAACCATTACATTAAATTTGGTTATATAAAGAAAACTTCAGTGAATATATTCTTATTGCAGAGTGAAGCAAGACTATTACCCAGTTTCCAAAAAGTGAATTTTAAATATTTTAACAGTCACCAAATAAATCAGCATTGGCCATGCCTAATTTTATCAGATCCATTTCTTTTGCTTCCAACTATTCTTTCTTACTTTACTTTCTAGCAGGGATTTCAGGCCTGCAACAAATATTCAGAATTTTTTCCTGAACATAGATTCCATGACAAGCCAAGGCAGAGGGGCTTGAGAAGAAAGCAGTCACACAGACGACATTTCTTTCAGGCTCACTGCCTAGATCTCACTTGGCCCACTGCCCTCTTCTCATTAGTCCCACTGCCTGAATCTGATTAGCCACTCTGATTTATTTTTGGCAACCTGGGAGTGCATGGGCCAATGCTTATTTTCATGGCTCATACAATCATCCCCAAAGCTGTCGTTAGCATTTGGAAGATTAGTCCCTTCTCTGGAAGATTTCACTGTCTATGAAGCACCGTGACACATTAGACATGCACTTCTTAAACACTTACAAAATCGAGTGCATTCATTCCTCTTTTTATCATCACAACCACCTTCAGTTATTGGCTGCGAAACACAGAGAAAAAAACTTTTAATAATTAAAAATTTGTGGTTTGTAAATTTAATGTATTCTGAATTAGTGAATCAACTTCTACAATCAATGAGAAATAAAAGCCAGATTTGAGTGCTATTGGATATTCAGTGTTCACCTTATTTATGCATTGGTTAATAGGTTTTTCTGTGATGCACTAAACACTACTATTTAAGGGAAAGAAGTGAATAATGAGGAAAAAGAAACAAATAAGTATTTTCTCACAAAAATGAAACTTTCAGATATATCCCATACATGTATGTGTGTATATGTATTTTGTTGTCCAAAATATATATTCATTAATTAAATATAGATTAATATTTGTGGACAATAAAATATACTATTAAAAATAATTACTTTTAAGTCACTGAGCTGAGTGAGTACTTTCTTCCACCAAGCCCTTCTGCCCTGATGTTCTGCCTTGCCTCAGGCCCAGAGAAATGGAGTCAGCCAACCATGGACTGAGATTCCAAATAAATTCTAAAGTACATTTAATATTTTAAAATTATCATGAAAAAGTAGCATATTTCCAAAGGTTCGATGTTTGGTCAAATTTTTCAATAGGTTAAAAGCAAAAGTGTTTTCTCATCAATCCCTGGTTAATATGAAAATATACTTATAATCAGAATTTCCATTTCACGAAGCATTTCATGAATAAATAACCACTGACCGCCACCAAACAGAAGCTCCCTCTATGGCTGATCTGTTTTGATCCCTAGCACTTAGCACACTGAGTGGTGCCTAATGGGCTCTTAATGAGTATATCAATTAATAACTTCAACTAACCTGATTGAAATTACACTTTCCTTTCCTCATAACTGGGTCTTTACTGGGCAATGAGGATAGTCTAGATGTTTCCAAACCATTTCTTGTAAAGTTTGTTGTTATGGTTTGGCTACAAGATAGCTCCCATAAAGCTCATGTGTTAGGCAATGCATGAATGTTCAGTGATGAAATGATTAGTCTAAGAGAGCTGTAACTTAATTGGTGAATTCATCTACTTTTTGGATCAATAATTTGAATGAATTACTGAATAGTAACTATAGGCAGGTGGCCATGACTGTAGGAAGTAGATCTCTGGGAGCATGCCCTTGGGGATTACATCTTGATCCTGGCTCCATGTGCTCTCTGATTCCTGGCTATCAAGAGCTGAGTGAGCAGCTTTCCTCCACCAGGCCCTTCCACCCTGATGTTCTGCCTTGCCTCAGGTCTAGAGCAACGGAGTCCAGCCAACCATGGATTGAACCTCTAAAACCATGAGCCCAAAATAAACTTTCCCCTCCAAGTTGTTCTTGTCAGGTATTTCAGACACAGTGATGAAAAGCGGACCAACACATTTGTCTATAGAGAATCACAAGGAAAGCAGAAGGAATAGAAAAGATGATGTGGTGGAATTTGTAGAGAGATTTAAAGTAGAAAAGATGCTATGGTAAGGAAAAAATGGAAAGTTTAAAAAGCACTATTGAAGACCTTGGGTATACATACCAGTTGTGTTGGCTATAGTTTTATTGTTTTTCTAGTGCCAAATTTTTAGTCAGGAATATTCTAACACTGGTGAATTTTTATTAAAAGAAGAGATGGTTAGCCAAGAGTGCTTGTTAAAACCAACCTCCTTCTTAGCTGTTTTCCCCCATCCTAGCAATGCATCCACCCAGAGGCCACAGAAGAAGCCAGAGTGAGGGCTCTTTGTTTTGTTTGGGAAATGCATCTTGTTCCCTACACTGAAGCAAGCTGGCAGTGCTGGAGGAAGTTTCCATGCCCCCAAGGAATAAAGGATCTGGCCCCTTACAGTTGGCAGCAGCAAGAAGGTGTGGGGGGCTCTAAGGATAAGCAAGTGTTAGCTCTCAGCATGTGAGGCAGAAGCAGAAGACAAGAATAGATGAGCCTTGAATGAAGGACTCTACCAAGGCAGATGTCAAATGACTTCACTAGGACTGCTGGTGTACCAGCTTCCCCTTTGGGATATGTGGCATGAGCATATACTGCTGATGGCCTCCATGGCACAATCACAGGATTGGTGGGGCATCACCATACCCTTGAGGCCTGGCGCTTGTAGGTGTATGGACTTCTCTTGCACATCTATGATGCACGACCACACAATATTTTAGACAACAAATGCACCTCCTATGTATAGATCCAGGACTTGGTCTTGAGTGGCCAGTGCCACTTGCCCTTCTCCAAGAAGCATGGGACCCAACAACCCAGCTACCCCATGCTTTTTGAAGGACAAGAAAATAGTTGCCATCACTCTCAATCCATTTTGCACACATGCTATTGGTTAGTATCATCCTAAAGTGATGTCAATAGGGAAAAACTAGAGAACACAGGTGCAAGATTAAAGCACACACAGAGCCATGAAGTAGTGACAGTGCAAAACTTCTAGATGTGGGACAGGAGGATAGGACATGTCAGTGACTGTCATCTAGTAGGGAGGAGAAAAGCATCATAAGGAAAAAGAGTTCCATCCTCCACAGTAGCAACATGGACCTTTATATTGTGTTAAGGCACAGACCATGAAATTGTAAGTAGATTTTAGAATATACTATACATTTCAATTCTTAGTTGATGAAATACTTTGATGGAAAACATCAAATTTATTTTAAAGTATTACACAAATAGACAAATAACCCTGGTTTAGTCAGGCCTTAATGGACATTGGCTTTAGTCTTAATTTATATTATATAAAAAATAATCCAATATTAATTGTTTTCTTTTTAAGGACTAGGAACCTGTGCATGTGTATTTGATTAGGGTATAAGGAAATGATAAATTAGATAATTTATTTTTTATATTGGCAAAAAGGGCCAACAGGATCAGACCACAACCACAAGCAAAAGGAAATTATAGAAGCCTGTTATTACATTTAATTTTCTTCAAATTTATACTATTCTCTTACCTTCACCCAGTCTAGGGAGGAACATAAGCCCTCCCTGCAACTCCCTTCATTCTGGGGATATCATGTGTAAAGTCTAAGATGGTGAGAATGCCATATAAAACACTATTTACAAAGAGGAAGAGGTGTCTGTTGCCACCATAACCTCCCTGCTCTTCCTTATTTCAAAAAGAACTTCATTCACCTCCCCTGGAGGTACAAGATTCTCTGATATTTCCTTTCTAGCTTTCCTACGGAAGGAATGGGAGGAGTGGAGGTGGAAAAGCTGTAGGTAGGGCAGAGCCAGCTCCACGTTCCTTCTAAGTTAGGGCACAGTCCTCCCCACATGAAGCTTGAAGGGAAGTGTTCCTTGTTCTCAGCTGATCTCTTTCTTCAGAGCAGGGACAAGGCAGATAGATAGTCTAGCACCGGAATAATACCAGTGGTGCTGATGGGTGATGCTATCAGTACTGAGCACAGAGAAGAAGCTGGAACTGGCAGAAAGGTGGCACACATCTGCCTCTAGTCTCACCATGATGGTGGGAGACCAGCCCTTCACTTCCCTCTCCTTCAGCTGAGCATAACCATCACCAACCAACAGTCTTGTGCTTGGGCACTGTGTGTTCATAAAGACCAGGCACCCAGGAAGCAAGAGAGTCACTGTCCCTATGTGGACAGAAGGACCAGGCAACCATGAGGGAAAAGTCTTTTGTCCTATGTCTGAGGATGGGAGACAATGTGGATAAATGAAAATTTTAAAAGTCAACCTGTAGCTGGTGCAACATGTAATCCTAGCTACTCTGGAGACTGCAGAGGACTAAAGATTGAGGTTGGAGAGTAGCCTGGGCAACTTAGCAAGAAGGGAGGGGAGCTAGTGGTGTAGCTCAGTGGTAGAGCACTTACCTAACATAAGGGAGGACCTGGTCTCAATCTCTAGCACCCCACAGTCACACACACAAAAAGTTAATCCATAATGACTATTTTATATTACACACCTCTCCCTAGTACCACCCACTTTAGGAAGCACCTGCCTAGCACTTGTCAGGCACTGGTTCTGGAGCTGGAAATGTACCAAGAATTAAAATGGGCTCTAACCTGAAAGGACTTATGGTCTAGTATGGTTAGAAGACCAAGATCACAACTAAGTCTCTTTAATATTAGCTAATTCAACTTCTATGAATGCCAGACATTGTTTATCAGTGCCAAGACCAGCAAACATGAGATTTCTGAAAAAAAAAAGAAACAAGAAAAGTTATATCAGTACATGTTTAGCCCTACAAGGCCTCTTCTGAGGTACTGATGTGTATTATGTGCTTGATTCAACAGCTGATAATAAGTACAAAAATCAATAGGTAGATTAATCCTTGAGAGGTGGATTCCCACATGTAATTAATGCAGTCAGCAACTCTTTCATCCATTTAACAGATGGTTTCCAGTTTCAGCATTGGGAAAATAAGGCAAGAGATGGAGACAGACAAGTGGAACAGTCAGGAGATCATTTTTTTTTTTTGTATTTGTGATGTTGGGCAAGTGATTTAACCTTTCTGAGCCTCAGTTTCCTCAGCTACAAAGTGAGATTGAAAATAATAATAGCCATCTCATGATTTATGGATGACTTATAGGTGAGTTTACTGAGATGATTCATATTTGAAGAGTACCCAGGCTAACAATCTTGTAGATTGTTAACCAGTTTCAGCAATTCATCTTTCACCCTATTGTAGAAGACAAACTGAGGCTCAAAGCAATAGGAAATAATTTTTCCAGACCACCACATTCCGAGAAGAACTAAAAACTAAATTAAAAACTAAGCAATAGGTGGTACAAAGCACATGAATCTTATTTGAGACCAAGAGAGGATTATTTCTGTTTATGGGGTCTGAGACAGAACCAGGAAGGAATACTTAAGCCAACTGCATAGATACTATTCATAAACTTTCATCTGGAGACTCAAAAGCAATGTTTGCAATCCAACGCTGACTTTCCACAGGCACCTGCAGATTTTCAGCCTTGTCCTGAAGAAGAAATCCCTTCTTCACCCTTTTTACTTCTTTTATTAAGGGCTGGTTAATTTTTACTGAAGAGGATTATTATTGGTTTCTCAGTCCTGACTCCTTTTTTTCTTTTTTCACTTTCTTAACTAACCGTTGAGAAGTGAGAGTTGAGGTATGTGTCTTGAAATGTTCTAGAATGTTCCTGGGCTGGCTCTAGTCTCACTCCCTCTGAAGTGGAAAGTGCTTCTTCAGACCACGTCACTTCTCCAGCAGAGCTGAACCAGGGGACTTCCCTGGAACTTCAGTGGCACCATAACTTCATTCACTCTTTATTCTTTTGCTTGAAGTTTATTTTGTGTTTATTACATGACACAGTCCATGAAGGGGAAGCAGGTTTTTCAGGGGAGAAAAAAAAATCTCCAAAGCAAAACCCTTAAACATTCATCTTAAGAGTGAAAATCTCTTCTTTGTATTTTCTTATGTAACTAAATACCTCTGTAATGCTATTTTAAGAAATAATGCTTATCATGAACATTAGTTTTAGAAAAATTATCTCAGCACAATTTTATTTCCCATCATCTGAATTTGACCTCTCTTTCATTTTCTTCTCTTGAACAGAATGCTGCAACTTTCCATGTGACAGTCCACGATGATAACAGCATCGTTGTCTCTCTAGAAGCCTCAGATGTCATCAGCCCAGCATCTGTGTATGTTGTAAAGATAACGGGTGAATCCAAAAATTATTTCTTCGAATTTGAGGAATTCAACAGCACTTTGCCTCCTCCTGTTTTCTTCAAGGCCAATTATCATGGCCTTTATTATATCATCACTCTAGTAGTGGTGAATGGAAATGTGGTCACCAAGCCATCCAGATCAATCACTGTGTTAACAAGTAAGCATCATGTGTAGTGATGTCTCATTTCTTCTCCTGGGGTTCTCACTGAAACACTAGCCAGAACAGCAAGATGACTCGCCTTGAAATCAAGTGACATAGATTCAAAGTTCTGCCTTATACTAGAATACAGCTTCTTACAAAACCTGGATAATGTTTACTACTTACCCTTTGTTAAACAAAAAAGTGAACATCATTGAGGTAGTATATTTTGAGGCTGAATGACAGTTTCAGATTCATGACTGAACCATGTAATCTTTTGCTATATGACTAAATAGTGTGGTCATAACTTGGCAAGTTGTTTGTCTAGAACATATATTCTCGTATTAAGCAATTTGGTATATGAAACAGTTCATTTACACTTCAATTATACATTCTTAGCTGAAAGAGAGAAAAAGATATCTTTATTTATAAGCCACCACTCCCCATCTCACCTTCAAGATAGCCTTGGCTTCCACTGCCCAAAACCAGTGCCAAAAAATCACTGGCATTTTAACTTTCAGAAATCCCTGTCTCAAAGAGTTAGTGGCATGGGGGTGCATACGATCAAAGTATATAACTTATACAAAGGAATAAAACTCATTCTGTGTAATTAAAATGCACTAAAAAAAGAGTTAATGCTGATATTAGGAAGTTTTATAGGAGTGGTCTTAACTGTATATGATTTTCACTTTACTCTCTGAATTTAACGTCTAATCTTAAAATACAATGCTACTTTATTGTATGTGTTGAAGAATGGAAGAAAAGCTGATATCTATAAGACATTAGAGTTTATCACTAAAACAATTAATGGTACAGCAAAGTTGTTTTGCTCATGTTCTTTAATGCAAGCTCTCCAATGGCTGCAATCTTTAAAATGCCAGCTGTAAGTGATCATTCTGGCCACAGTTAAGTAAAAGGGAATAGGGAAGCTGTCTATTTGGGTAAAAGGAAAAAGAAGCCATAAGAAGCAAGAACTCAGAACCAAGCTAGAGAACATATTTTTAATAGGAGTGTCAAAAATTAATTTAAGTATCCATTGGCAGAACCCCAAGATCACTATTGAGTCCAAAAAAATTTAAAATGGCACAGACCCAAAACCTTCAATGTTTATAGACATAATTTTAAAAACTAGGAGTTAGTTGAGTTAAAAGTTTACCTGATAAAATAATGTCTTCAACAAGTTCCAATAAAGAAAAAAAAAAGTAAATTGAGAATTAGATTCAGGCAGCATGCATAGGTACCTACTGTCTGTGATCTAAATTCCTTGAAACCAACTCTTCCCTGCTTATAATCCTCATGATATCATAAGCACATAGTCCAAGACATGCATCATAGGTGATCTATAAATATTAGTTCAAGGAAGTAAAAAAAAAATAGGAGAAAGCCAGGTTAAAAAAAAACTAAAGCACAAAGCAAAATATAATATAGAACTGCAGTAACTCTTGCTGACCCAATATTTATTAGCATGCACTTATCCATGCCTCATCAGCCAAAGCCGGTGGAGTCAGACCTTTAGCTAATGGTCCATTAAGAAATTTAAATCTCTAAAAGAATATCTCATTGATACTTTTGTACTTACAGCAAAATATCTTTTTTTTTCCCTTGAGTTCTTCTGACCAGTGATCTTAGAAGTGTGTTGAATGTTCAAACATTTGGAAACTTATCAGAGGTCTATTTTATGGATATTCTCAACTTACTTATGTCTTTATGTGTAAATGGGTTTCTTATAGACAGCATAGAGTTGGGTCTTGCTTTTTTTCTGCCTTTTAATGTGTTTACAGCAACATTATCCTATAAAAATAGTGTGTTAACCACATGTTTCAGATTTAGTTTTATGGTAGACACAATAAAAAACTTTGAAATGGTGTAACTAATATTAATAACATGCTTTACTTAACCCATTTCATTCAAAATATTATTTCAGTATACAATCAATATAAAATTTACATGTGATTTTTAAACATAAAATTAAATAAAATTTCAAATTCAATTTCTTATCTGCACTAGCCTTGTTAAGTACTCATTAGCCACATATGACTAGTGACAGTTTAGATAGTAAAGGTTTACCCCTTTTGTATATATAGTGAAGGTTGAATTGATTTGTATATAATGTTATTATTTATATGCTTGAATTTATTATGAATTAATCTAGTCAGTGGTTGAGCTGAATTTATGGTATTGGATAGATTTCAGGAGTGCCAGAAGTAGTATAGAGCATTGCTCAGGAAACCAGTCCTATGCTCAGTGTTCAGCAAACCCAGAACACCTGCACCACAGAAGGACTCCCTGGCAATTGATTTTTATTTGGTGCTAAGTTTTTGGTGGGATCAAAGGAGGTTCTGGTTGTCTTGGCTCAACCGAGGGATCAGGCAGAACTTGTAGTCTTAGGTGAGGCATTAATAACAAAATTCTACCTTAAATATGTGGGTCAGAGTTTCCTGCCTCTTCTCTAGTATTAGCAGAACTCTGTATCAGCTCAGGATCCTGCACCTCTTGCAGAACCAGGCATCTTTTGCTTCTCCTCCACTTTTAGAAGGGGATATCTTTTCCTGAGAACTAAGAGGGAATTTTTTTTCTCCCCTTGCTGAATGCCTTAAGTACTCTGCTTTGTGTTTAAGAAGGGCCTGGAGAAGTAATTTTTATCTCTGGTCTCTGAGTCTCTGTGTGCCTGTGCCCCTGTGAAGGAGTCCTTCCCTTGTCCTGACCCTAGTATCTCTCTTGAAAGCCTGATGGTGGCCCAGGAAAAAAGCTAGAGAGAGAGAGCCCAGACTCCCATTTGTGTCTGGGGCTCCCAATTATTCTAATCCAGCACTGTTGTAGAACATTCAAATGATGGAAATGTTCGATATCTGTGTTGTTCAATATAGTTAACAATCATTTTTAAGTTGAATTCATTTCAAATTAAATTTAAATAGTCATATGTGGCTAGTAACTTCTATACTGTACAGAGTAGTTCTAAGATGGCATTTAGACTATACTCGGCCTTTGTGAATTCATCAATATCTTAGCTGCTTTCTTCTTATCTGCTTTAATAGCAGTCTTCTTTTTGCCATGCTTTGCCAAAGGTGAAACAGTATGCCTCTTTTCTCCTCATGTCATTGGTTCAGTGGGTCCTTTGCCTCACATAGGATAGAAATCAAGTATGACTAGCAGAGAGCCTTAGGAAAAATTATTAACTGCATTGATTCATATATAGCAAGGTGGCTACCCCATAGGCAGTAACAAGAAAGTCAAAAGATTAACAGCATATAGAGGTTTTATTCTGGGCTAGAAATTAACATATTCATAAGCTATGTGACAATGTTTTTACTGCACCGGTGCCATTTTGCACCAGGCTAAAAATGTTTGCAGGTGGTTCAAACTGCACCTAGCATTGTGTTTTTCTTCCTCATCCTCAGCATGTCTTTTAGCACATAAATGCACTTAAATGAGGGTCTTGATTATTATCAGATCTGCCTGCACTCATCATTTGATGCTTTCTTTTTTGTCTTATATGATAGCTGTATTGGGGGAAGATCCTCCTGCCATTTATCTCAAGCATAGAGCATGTAGCCTTTTTCTTTCAACAATCACCAACTTAAACTTTAACTCTATACTCCTGCCTCGCTCAGAGGAACTTGTTTATCCCTGGGATTTACTTCACTTGATTGCCTTTCAATCTTACCCCTCTGATAAACTCAAGAAAATTTAAGATTTACAGGCAGGAAGATGTGCTGTTGTCTTGAAGCTCTCTGCATCTTAAGGGGAAGAGGAAACTCACTTTGATTTCCAAAGGGTAAAATTAATTAATGATAGTCTATTGTTTCTCACCTTCTACCCCATTTTTAAAGACTCAAATGCATTATCCCAAATTTCAGAAGCAGTTGTAGGTTGGGAATATAAGAATTGGAGATTAGTGGACAACTCTTTCTGACATTAAGCATAAAGTGACATCAGGAAGCATTTGAGTTGCAGCTTCCTCCTTTATAAAAGAATCATAACTTGATGACTGATTACTTTAGAGCTCTAAAACTACCATTATTTGCCAGTTTAATGATACATTTTACCACCTTCATTTTTCTAATGAAGAGCTTTTTTAAAAAGTTTGGAAAACATTTGTAGTATCTGCTCACAGAGTTGACACATTGCTCTTGAAAATAAAAGCATACATTTGTTGCAGTCATTGGCTTGTGTCAAACGTTTGTCTTGATGAAATGAGCAATGACAAAGCAATTGGCCCTGGGGCAGTCCTTTGATTTTGTTCACTGTAGTTGTTGAGTCTGGCACTCTCAGAAAAAGCTGGCAAAGAATAAATTCAGCACAACCAACTCATTTGGCCAGTTCAAAAGAGCCTCACAACCCTTAGGCTTTGACATCTGATTAATATTTAATTGATTGCATGCCTTCAACATAGTGCATGTGCTTCAGAAGGAAGGGGTGTTTTTTTCTGTCAAGAAAAAAAATACATGGGAATGATCGCTTAGAAATTTGGGAAGCGTTAATACATGCAGCTGTCTCCCGTGTCAGTAAATTTCTAGACAGAATAGATGTAAACATTGCAGAACACACAGGAAGACACTACACAAGTATATTATTTTGTATAACTCTATTATGAATAGAAATAGTTCATGAGTTTCAATTTTATTTATTGGGTACATTTCTCTGTGCCAGGCCCTAGGTACCAGAGAAATAAGATATATAAAAATACTTTCAATCAAAGATTCCATCCTTTTCACTGGAGTGAAAAAGGCAAATAAAAGTCCCTTACAAAAACTATGATAAATACTGTAAAAGAATTATGTGAGAATCTCTTGCCTCCCTACAGAGCAATGGGAAGTCATCTTAGATGTACTCATGGAAAAATGAATGAAAGTTTGACAAAAGAAGGGAAAGTATTACAGTTGGGGTCAAAGGGAAGCATATGTATAAATAATGAAGACATAAACAGCATGGCGCAGTTGATGAACTATAAGGAGTAAAGAGGATGGACATTGCATTTTCCAGAAAATTTCAGGAAAGGTGACTAGAAATGTTAGGAAAGCTAAGAGTCTTGCAAGGGAGTTTAGACCTTACCCTGCAAGCAAGTTATACGCAATGAAGCCAGATCAAAGAAATGATAGCTTTAACTCAGGGAAGTTCCCTATCACAGCAAAACTGCACATCACAAGATCCTGAATTCTACATTGGAATAGACACATTCCCAAGCAGGTATTTGGGGTAGTGGTTTAAGATCTTAGCTTTAGAGTCAAAGAAATCTAGAAACCACATGTGTAGCCCTGGGAGAGGATAACTCCCTCTAAATCTCAGTTTTCAGAACTGTAACCTATTGCAGGGGCTATCGAACTTTTTTCTGTAATGACCTATATAATAAATATGTGGTTTTTGGTGAGTTACCCAATCTATATTGCACTGACTCAACTCTGTGGTTGCAAGAGGAAGGCAGCCACAGCTAACACATAAGCAAATGGCCATAGTGCTGCCATCATAAAACTTAATTTGCAGACACCAACAGTCTGAATTTTATGTCATTTTCATCTGTTATGAAATGCTATCCTTCCTTTGTTTCCTGTTAACCACTTAAAAATGTAAAACACACTTTTAACTTGGAAGTCTTATAAACACAAGTTGTCATGTGTAGATTTGGCTTTGGGGTTTGTAGTTTGCTGAGTTGATCTGTTATATAATTATCAGATATAATATTGTGATAATTATATATGTACTTGGAGGGGGTGCTATAAACAATGTAGAATTTTTGTAATGTAGAAATTGTAAAACTCCTTAAAAAATATGTGGCACAGAGCCCGTGATCCATAAATATAGGCAGTATTCATGGCATTAAATAGGAAGTTACTCACAGCTTCAGGAACACAGAAGAGTTGAAACAGATGAGGCAGGGAAATGCTTGTGAGGTGCAGATGACTGGATTAAGACAGAGATACTGACTAAAGGGAGAATAGTAAGTAGCCTACAGGGTTAGAAATTCCCAGCACAAAGAAATAAAATATTAAGGTGAGATGGGAGGCAGGGCGAATAACTGAGAAAGCTGTTGAAATGTTCCAGAAAAGAAAGGATGGTGAATGTGTACTAAGACAGTGGGTGTGATAGTCCCCAGCCCTCCTGGACTCTGAATGGCTGCCACCAGCCCACTTCAGTGGCCTTCTTGGATGTAGCTGAGATATCAGGTCAGGTCACAAATCATCATCTAAACAAGGCCCAAGCCTGGTACCCAGGATCAGTTCCTTTTCCCTACTCCTACCACCAGAAATGAGGATCTAATCACAAATACCTCTTTCTTAAGAGAACCATGTCAGCAAAGACACACTCTCAGGTGGGTCCCAACAGAAGCAAAGGTTGTTGACCCTGACCCAGTTGCTTCTGGGTCAGCAAAACAGAGCAACCTCAAGAGGAAGCACCTCTGAGCAGTTAGCTTTTACCAGAGCCCAGGATACCTTTGTTTTCTTTAAGAGCATTTGTTCCACATTTGCTTATGTTTCTCTCCCTTCTGAGAAAATTACATTCAGAACTTTCAAATATTTTCTTCATGATCTGCTACCTCAAAGGTAACTAAGGAGCATAAGATATCTTCAACTTGAAGATTAGTTTAAACGTGGTATTTTTTACCTTTTATTCAAAGGAAAAAGTGGGATTTTGATGTCTAGATTCCTAGTCAAAATAGTCAATAAATGTCTCCTATGTCATACACTGTTTTGCTACTACCAAAAAAGCAAAAAGAAAACCAGAAGTACATTTCCAAGTTTAAAAATAAGATATTTATCTCTTTGAATCACTAAGAAAACAGAAACTCAAAGCAGAGAAGTGGGCTTAAATAATGGGCCTCCATGCTCCTGGTATGGAAAAGGCAGGACTGGGTTTGGGCCCCATATAGCCAAAAAACAGAAATACTCTATAATAGACTGTGCACAGACCCAGACTCTGCTGAAAACAAAAGTTCCTCCTGGTTAAGAAAAAAATTTATACATAGAGGCCTGGGAATGCAGGGGTGCACATACCCAGCATCCGCTACCAAGGAACAAGCCCAGAGCCCTCTTAGGGTCAATGAGTCTGTGACAGACACTGTAACACCCACAGCATGAAGAATTCCTCAATGTACATGCCTTAGTTTAGGCCAGAGGCTCTGTGAGCTAAGAAGAGACAGTTGTCTAACTGCTTCAAGAGCAAGTGATAAGTAAGAAACAGGGGGATGAAAAAGCAAAAAATGAAACTAGAACCTGAGTTTCAAAACACATGATGAAACCTATGCTAAGAACAATGGACGTCAGAACAACTGCAATGTTTCAGATTCTATTTTAAATAGCTATCATCTAACAAAAAATTATAGTAAGTTTATGATGTCCAAAGACATAAATGTAAGAATGATATCTATTTTCAAAGGTCAAAGAATAGCAAAACAAAAAGTAGCAAGAATAAAATAAAAACACATAGAATACATATAAGCATATAAAACCTTTCTGAAATGGATATAGTTATTTAAATTAAAATTTTAATTGGACCAACTAGTTTAAATTAATTTAATTGAATTTAAACTCACTTGCAATATTTAGGACTGTTTGTGTACCGATGACCGTTAAAGAGAATTGGAAGGTGACACTGAGAACAAAGAGTCTCTTGTGAGCAATTGCCCCATATTTTTCTTCTTTTTCTTTTTTCTAAGTACTGGTGATTGAATTCAGGGGTGCTTAATGACTGAACCATATTCACAGCACCTCCTTATTTTTATTTTTGAGACATATTCTCACCAAGTTGCTGAAGGCTTCTCTAAATTGCTGAAGCTAACCTTGAACTTGTGATCTTCTGGCCTCAGTCTCCCAAGTTACTGGGATTTCAGGCATGCACCACCATGCCCAATTACCCCATAATTCAGAACAGTGAGACAATCCACAGGTTGTGGAGATGGGAGTGGCCAAGCTATGAAGAATTACAAGTTCTAGAAAAGAGAATGGAAAGATGGATACATATTAGAAGAGATGATTATGAGAATTTCCAAGATTTAAAGAATAACATGAATCCACAAGTTGACAGAGCATTCCAAGAACCTAGTAGGTAGTTCAAAACTAAGAACAGCCAAGTTCTGTGGTGCATGCCTATAATCCCAGCAGCTTGGGATGCTGAGGCAGGAACATCACAAGTTCAAAGCCAGCCTCACCAATTTAGCGAGGCTCTAACCAACTTAGAGAGATCACATCTCTAAATAGAATATAAAAAGTGCTAGGCAAAACTCAACACAAAGTGGATTAAGGGCCTAGGAATTAGACCAGAGACCCTGCGCCTAATAGAGGAAAAAGTAGGCCCAAATCTTCATCATATCAGATTAGGACCTGACTTCCTTAACAAGACTCCTATAGTGCAAGAAATAAAATCAAGAATCAATAAATGGGATGGATTCAAACTGAAAAGCTCTTCTCAGCAAAAGAAGCAATCAGTGAGGTGAAGATAGAGCCTACAGAATGGGAGCAAATTTTTACCACACGCACTTCAGATAGAGCACTAATCTCTAGGATTTATAAAAAAAACCCAAAAAAAACACCAAAAAAAAAAAAGAGAAAAAAAAAAACAAATAACCCAATCAATAAATGGGCTAAGGAACAGAACAGACACTTCTCATAAGATAATATACAATCAATCAACAAATATATGAAAAAATGTTCAACATCTTTAGCAATTAGAGAAATGCAAAACAAAACTACTCTACGCTTTTATTTTACTCAAGTCAGAATGGCAGCTATTAAGAATACAAATAACAATAAAGTTTCAAGAGGATGTGGGGGGAAAAGGCTCACTCACATATTGCAGGTGGGACTGCAAATTGGTGCAACCAATCTGGAAAGCAGTATGGAGATTCCTTGGAAAACTTGGAATAAAAGCACCATTTGACCCAGCTATAAACCCCACTCCTTGGTTTATCCCCAAAGGACTTACAAACAGCATACTACAGTGAGGCAGCCACATCAACATTTATAGCAGCACAATTCACAATAGCTAAATTGTGGAATCAACCTGGATGCCCTTCAATAGATGAATGGACAAAGAAACTGTGGTATATATACACAATGGAATATTACTCATCATTAAAAGAGAATAAAATCATGGCATTTGCAGGTAAATGGATAGAGTTGGAGAATGAAGTGCTATGTAAGCCAATCCCAGAAAACCAAAGGCTGAATGTTTTCTCTGATATGTGGATGCTGATCCATAATGGGGGTAGGAATGGAGGAACTTTGGATAGGACAAAGGGGAGGGAGGTGGTGGGAGGGGGCATGGGGGTAGGAAAGATGGTGGAATGAGATGGACATCATTACCCTAAGTACATGTATGAAGACATGAACGGTATGACTCTACTTTGTATACAACCAGAGAAATGAAAATTATGCTCTATATGTGTACTACGAATTGAAATGCATTTAGCTGTCATGTATAATAAATTAGAATAAATAAATAAATTTTAAAAAATAAATGAAAAAGTGCTAGGGATGTTGTTTAGTGGTTAAGCACTCCTGGGCTCAATCCCTGGTACCAAATAAATAAATAAAATAACTAAGTATATGATGGCAAAACTGCAGTTTATCAAGGCTAAATTTAGAAGGAAAAAAAAATATATAACCTTGGAAGTTACCAGAGGAAAAGAGCATAGTATCTACAAGGGATTGGTCATCAAGCTGACAGAGCCTTTTCTTCTGCAATAATTGGTGCAAGAAGAATAAGGAAGCAATATTTTCAAAGTACTGGGGATGAATCTGTCTACCTAGAATTTTATATTCAGCTATGTCAAAAATAACATGAAGAATAAAAAAAGAACAAAGAAATTTTATAATATATAAAGCTTAGGAGAATGTAACACCCATAACTCTAATGAACTCATAATAGACATATTTCAGCAAGAAATAAAGGTGAATCTTTAAGAAATACATACACATACAGAAATGACATATAGTATCATATAGTATATTATATGACAGAGATTGTATGAAAATTAGTTGGAAAAGATTGAAAAAGAACCCATAAAATAGACAAAAGTCAAACAATTCTAAGAAGTGGGAATCTGAGTGGTTAAAAAATAATCAACCTTAGTCAAACAATTCTAAGAAGTGAGAATCTGAGTGGTTAAAAAATAATCAACCTCCTTCATGAGCAGGAAATTAAAACAATGAGACAAAATTTCATACTCTTTGTAGTGGCAAAAATTAGGAAAACCAACATAAGCAATTGCTAGAGAAAAATATGGATAAACAAGAACTATTAGACATTGCTGATAATAATGTCAATTAACATAATCAAATTAGACCACACTTTGGCAATATCTTATATGACTGAAAATGTGTATACCCATATCCTACAATCTAGGATTTCCGGCCTAAAAAGACATGCCCAAGCACTTATTGCAGCAGTGTTTGTAAGACTGGATGGTTAAAGGCAAGTGTCTACCAAAGCAATTACAGATTTATTGTATAACTTATATAGTGATAAAATGAACACTTCAGAAACTAAAAGTTTCTAAAGATACTTGTATCAAGACGGATGAATCTCAAAACAATGTTAGGTGATAAAAGTCAGCTGTAGAATGATATGTAGGACAGGGTTCTATTGACATGATATATAAAAACATGAAATAATGCTGACTACATATAAACATTTTTTTAAAAAAACAAAACATCAGAAGATAAACACTAAATTCAGAGTAACAATTTACTCCTGGCCATGTTAGAGGTCCCAGGTAAGTTATATAGGGGAGTTTCAGCTGTTTCATACAGCTTAGTTTATTTGAAATATTAAAAGTCCTGAAGAAAGTAATAATAAGCAAAGTTCATAAGTGATTCACATTTTCTAGCTACCCCATTTCTCTGTCCAGTCCAGTCTGGCTCCTAAATCAGGAACAGGAAGCACAGCAGAGTGGTTGATAGCCACTTGGAGTATGCAATTAGATCAGGCTTTAACCTTTTAATCACTGAAATACATGTAGGTAATTACACCTCTGATTTATGCCCATCACTTAAAAAGCATTTTTTTTCTTTTTCAAAAAGAAAAATAATGAAACAACTAACCAGACAGATAACAGAAGATTTGGAGACTATGCACCTGGGTTCTACTGAAAACAGTAATTCTTAAACAGAATACACCTCATTAATGACTAGGCATGGAGTTGAGGACTTGCAGCTGATCTGGGGATCATTTACATTGAAGCTGAGGGAAATGTATAAAACAAACATGCAATCAGACATTTTAGAAATTCTCTTAAAGTTTAAGTAGCTTTGCAGCAGTCCAAAAGAAAGAAAGAAAGAAAAATCCTGAAAATAAATAAATCCACACATATGACTTGCATTTCAAAGTTTAACTGTGGCTTTGATGTGCTGATTTCATGCCTCAGGGTATGAAAGATTGACTGGACCTCTCATTTCCCTTTTCAGTGGAGGGAACCTTGGTGAGGGTGTGAAACAGGACTGCAGCAGGGGGAGAGGTCCAGCTCCGTGGTTGCTTTTTTGCTCTTAGTTTCACTTTTTTTTTTTTTTTTTTTTAACATCCAGAGTCCATAGCTAGATAGGATAGACTCTCTGGGTTAGTGATTAGGCTGAGTTGAAAGAAAGACCTTCAGATTATTCTCTAGGAGTTTTGAACTCCGACCTCATATCTTCAAGGTTGTTTGTTTACATGGCATAGTAAGTACACTATGAAATAAAACTTTTATGTAGAAAGACCAGGGATAGGACAAGGATAAAACAAACTTTTAAACCAGAGAATACAGTACAGTCTGCAGAGACAGGATCACAAAATATACTACAATATGAAAGCCTCCCTTTTTTTATAGATATTGGCTTGGATTTCCATAAAATTCAGGAAAACTCAAAGATTTTACATGTAGTTTCAATCTTCTTTCAACCTCTTTAATCAAAATGTGTGGCTCAGGCGGTAGCGCGCTTGCCTGGCATGCGTGCAGCCCGGGTTCGATCCTCAGCACCACATACAAAGATGTTGTGTCCGCCAAATACTAAAAAATAAATATTAAAAAAAATTCTCTCTCTCTCTCCCTCTCTCTCACTTTTTCTTTAAAAAAAAAAACAGTTTTTAAGAAAAAAAAAAAAAGCAAAAAATAGGTTAAGGCCCTCAGGAACAGAATGAACTATATTCAGCTACAGATTGAAATAAACAAGATTCTCAATAATTATTTGTTGAAAGAACTAAATCAAGTTTTGGCATCTTATGTTATTGAAACTGAAATTTTAAAACTGTAAAATTTAAACCGAGGATATTGCTTTAGTTTGGGCTATAGATGATGTCTGAGTATCCTCCCAACTTAAAAACTTTGAATTAAAATTTTTTATTTAATAACACAATGGTTGACTCCAAACCAAATTACTTTAAATATTTTTAATCAAATTAATGTAAGTAAAATTTATCCAGTAGCTCCTTCAGAAGGATGGGGCAGATCTTTTCTTTTTTAAGAATTTTGCTGCATGAAGGAACATAGAGGAAATGCAGACATATCTCAATCAAAAATTTTTTAATGAGTGTTTAAAAAGTTTTCTGTTGAATTAACAGCTCAAGCAAACTAGAATAAATTTTAAGCTTCTGTAGAAAGAATGGTTTGATAACAATTTAAACTGTCATTTACAAAATTGAGTATTTTACAATTTTATGCATAACATAGGAAAATAAATGCTAAGTTCCCATGAAGAAATAAATGATCACATAAATATTTACCACTGGCCAGAGCCAAAAAGTATTTTTCTGTTACTGATTTGTTATTAACATCAAATTTTCTTGGCATAAGGAAAAGAAAAATGAGCTAGGAATCTGGAGATACAGATGCTGCCAGAAACTTGTTAAATTGTCTATGACAAGTAATTTCGTCTTTTGAGCTTTAATTAATATTTGTTCTGTCTTGATCTCAGGGCTGTTGCAAATGACATATGACAAAAAATGAATATGAAAGTTTTTTGAAAAGCAGAAAGTGCCATATAAAATGGAGTTTATTAATTATTGCTAAAGAAAATACTCAACTCATGAGAACTGAGGAGCTCAGTGCTCAGAGAACATAAAAATATGAGTAAAATTCTAGAAGTAATTCTTGGTACTTCAAATACTGATGACTTTCTCTCCTTTTTCCTTTTCCCTTTCTCCATTTACTTTCCTTCCATAGAACCTCTACCTGTAACCAGTGTTTCAATATATGACTATAAACCTTCTCCTGAAACAGGAGTCTTGTTTGAAATCCATTATCCAGAGAAATATAATGTTTTCACAAGAGTAAACATAAGCTACTGGGAAGGCAAGGACTTCCGGACTATGCTATATAAAGGTAAGAGGCAAAAGAAAGACTAAAGAGTAATGTTTATTACTTATTACATGACTTTTTCCAAGTGGTCTCCTCTCTTACTCTAAAGACTTTTTATAATTCACTACTTGACCTATAAATGAGCCATTAAAAATAGTTATTGATTCATGAAAATTTTGTTATGAGGAGTCTCAGAACATCTGGTTTATTAGCTGAGAATCACAAGTCATGCATACGATATGAGAAGTACTCAAATTATTTTCAGTTACATGTTATTCTTGCCAAAGGCACCATGCCTGGTGCAGGAAATGAATTCAAAGAAGTTTAGAAGCAACTTTGCCTACCAATTTCTTTCTGAGTATGATACAAGGGCATTTCTGGAATTGGTTGACAAAGGCAACCTTTCACAAAGTTTTGTTTGAAGATGGTACAAGATTATTTTTAAATGCAAAAGGCAATATTTTTTGTTTCTTTGAATATATTTGCCTACATAAAGAAATTAATGATTGCATTAATACACAAAAATTGTTTTCACTGTTTTTACTGGCCTGATGGGGACCTTGTGAGGAAGGTAGAGAAAGAGGATAGCCCATGGGAATTGAATAATTCAAATTATTCAAAGAATCAAGTAAACATTGCTGGGTGCTTGTCATTTCTTTCCCTTATTTCTTTTAACTTGGATTGGATATTTAAATTTATTATTTTCTCTAATATGTTCCAAATAGAATCCAAATTTCTATCTTCTTTAGAACAGGCCCTGTCTGCCAATTGGCAGATAAACCAGTCTACTTTAAAAGTAAGCTAATTTTTATGTTTTTATATGAAAACATTTTTCTGTGAAATTACTATTTCTTCTGTCATGAAGTGGCAAAATACTATGGTTTTTTTCATTCTTAAATGACTAGCATAAATCTGATCTCAATAATGTCTCACTAAAATTTCATATAATAAAACTATACTCTTGGGTTCAATCCCCAGCACCACATCCAGTTATGTCCAATCTCCTTCAAAATTCTGGCAGAAAGGCTTTCAGGATTCAGTGTAAAAAAGATTCAAAATTTGATCTCTAGTTCTAATTATTTTTTACTGACCATGCCAGAAGTTGAATGGAACATTATTTTATGGATATTTAATCGTAATTGGAAATTTCTACAAGTATATGACATTTAGAAAAATCCTATTTTTAATGTAATTGACTTTTTTCTTCACAGATTTCTTTAAGGGAAAAACAGTATTTAATCACTGGCTGCCAGGAATTTGTTATAGTAACATTACCTTTCAGCTGGTATCTGAGGCGACTTTTAATAAAAGTACCCTTGTGGAGTACAGTGGTGTCAGTCATGAACCCAAACAGCATAGAACTGGTAAGTCTTCTAAAGAAGCAAATTTAGTAAAAAAATAAATAATTAAGTTATATGTTGCTGTATATTGAATTTTATTCTTTTAAAAAACATAATGTTGAAGAGCTAAGAAAATAAATATATATTTTAACAAACTAAAATAAATTTTCAATCAATTTGAAAGGAACCAAGTGTAATCTTAGATCTATAATCTTTAAATAAAAAAATGTGATTTTTACCAAAAGTTATAATTAAGTAACTTAACTGGATCTAATAGACATTGGTTATCCTATAACCTGACATTGGTTATTCTATAACCTCTACTCTGATAAATGCCCACATAGCAGAAAAGCAGATGAGAGACATTGTAGTACAGGCTATCAGATTATTAAGGAAAAATATTGGGACTTTGATATTTAAAACTTACAGTGCTTAAATTTTAGTAGCATCATTAATGTGAAGAAGTATTATATGATGAATGGATGCATGCATGGATGAAAAGAATGGATCTGTTAAAAATGCCATGTGCTGTGGTGCACACCTGCAATCCCAGGCTGAGGCAGGAGAATCACAAGTTTGAGGCCAGCCTCAGCAATTTATAGAGACCCTCAGCAATTTATCAAAGACCCTGCCTCAAAATAAAAAATAAAAAGAACTGGGGATATATCTCAGTGGTATAGGGCACCTGGGTTCAATCCCCAGTATCCCAAATAAAATAATACCTACTAAATACCCATCATCAATATAAGCAATGTTGAGTATGCCTAATGAATGCTCAAAAGGCCCTTGTTATAAGAATTGGAAACAGACTCTGATAGATCACCCAATAGCCCCTACAATTTAAAACTCTAATAATATATCATGACTCTCATTTCATTAGGCTAATATGAGGAAACTATTTCAGCTAACTAGCTAATTCACCTCATCTCCACATCAAGATTTTATTTGTCTTTTTTATTATTCGGTTTAAATAAAGACATATTGATTAAGCACATTCTACCTGGAAGTTGTTCTAAGTCCTAAAACAGATTAACACAAAGTGAGATGAGACAGGTCCTCTGTCCTCAAAAAACGGTACAGGTATTATACAAATGGCAGTAATACAAGGCAGAATGAAATAATGTCATCAAAGAGGTAAAAAGTTACATAATAGTAAAAAGGAAGGAGAGATAAATTTTTTTATTAGAAGTTCATTGAAGAGGTGGTATTTGAGCTGCTATATGAGGAACAGGTAGAAACTATTGCAGTTAGAAACCATGAAGTGTCTTTGTAATTTTCTACCTCATTCATAAATTCATTTTGTTCTCACGTTTCATTTTAGAGAAGTGAGGAGCAAAGCCATATTTCCAACAATGTGTCAACAACTCTCAAACCAACTCATGTATGCAGATATTCTAGGTGCAGCTATGTCACTGAAGTAGTCATCCTAATAGCTACAAGTAAATTATATTTAGACTTTTTTAATAAAAATCCAGAGACTGAGACACTTTGTATTAAAAAGTGAAATTGTGATAAACTAAAGAATATTTATATAACTTTTCTTTAGAAATACTTAAATTACCACTTCAACAAGCATAAGTTAATACTTTTGAAGAATAACTGATGATTTGCTAATATGTACACATCATCCACTACACACATTGGAAGTATGGCTACTTAAAATTACAGATTTTCTTCATGTAAATTTGTCTGTATGCTGAAGTAAAATTAAACTTCATGTTGTAAATGTGTTTGATTCATTAGTATCCAGTATAACAGAGTTAAAGTAACTTGAAAATTGAAATTCTCTTTTACAGCCCCATATCCACCTCGAAATATTTCTGTTCGCTTTGTAAACTTGAACAAGAACAACTGGGAAGAACAGAGTGGCAATTTCCCAGAAGAATCCTTCTTAAAATCACAAGATTCAGCGGGAAAAGATAAACTCTTCCACTTCACAGATGAAACTCCTGAGATTCCCTCTGGCAATCTCTCTTCTGGTTGGCCTGATTTTAACAGCAGTGACTATGAAACCACATCTCAGCCCTATTGGTGGGACAGTGCATCCGCAACTCCTGAAAATGAAGATGAATTTGTCAGTGTACTTCCCATAGAATACGAAAATAATAGTACACTCAGCGAGACTGAGAAGTCAACAGCAAGCTCTTTTTCTTTCTTCCCTGTTCAAATGATATTGAGCTGGTTACCACCAAAACCACCTACTGCCTTTGATGGGTTCAATATTCTCATAGAAAAAGAAGGTAAGGCAGCAGGAGACCAGAGGAAATAAGAAATGATGCAAATAAAGGAAATTTAAAATGGTTTTAAATTTGAGATTAGAAAGAAAGACTAGTGGTAGGTACTTAGTATCTAAATATAAATATCTAAATATAAAAGAAAGAGAAGTCTTTGAGTATCCAATGTGGACTGAGAACAGGAAACCAAAATAAATAAGGTAGATCAGAATCAGAAGATCGGGGTGCTTCACAAGTCCCCTTTACTAAAACCATACAGATTTCACTGCCTCACATTTCACATACCCCAGGTCACCAATAAAAACCTTATGTTTGGAAACATTTTAGATTAAGGATCTAGCCATTACAAAATATTATAGAATATTCTGGAACAAATTTGTGAAATATGCCTCAAAAGAATCTTTGAAAACATGACTACTTTTCATAAAAGTCTGAGACCTGTGACCTGCCTTCCCAGCTATTCATTCCTTATGGGATGTGCCCCTCTGGAACCAGTGCTCAGGTTTTCCCAAAGAGGAGCTGTTAACAAAAAGCAAAATGGTGACAACTGCATCATATTTTGTATTCATTTATCAAGCATTTCAAATCTGTTCTTTATATTGTAGCCCACTAATTCATGAAAACAGAGCCATGGCATATCTGAATGTTTGGTAGATTTTTATGGCTATTTTTTGTCTGTCTTGTTTTTACAGTAACATCCTTCATTTGCTATTTTCCAGTGTAGTCATTTGGGTAGTGCATGTTGTCAAGTTGTCAAAGTTTGAAATTACAATGGCAGCCTGATTTTCATGGTAGGACATTAGAATCATGCAGATTCATATATGAGATATTGTTTGTCCATATTTTGTTTAATACAATGAGATGTATCTTCTATACTAGATAAGAGTTATTTTATACTAAATTATAGTGCAATCAACCACACCCAAATATTATATAAAATTGAAATCCTTGGTTAATTATAATTATTTGAATCAAAAATTATTTGTCTGGAATTTCTTCATTTAATGGGAGTTCATAACCCACTTGAATCAAATGTATGAAAGATGATATGTCAAGAGCTTTGTAATGTTTTGAACAACCAATAAAAAAAAAGAAATACAGTAAAAAAAAAAAACAATAGTCCCCTTAACCTATTCTTTATTTGTCTTTAATTTATTCTGAGAAAAATAGTGTCTTATAACTCAGAATATTTTTAATGCCTATTTCCTTGTAAATTCAATCATGCCTTTGTCTGACTGCAGTATGTTCCTTTGAAGACTATTGTAGTTACCAACAAATGATAATGACTTCAACTGAATTAATAAGCAGCACAATATAGACTCTGAAACAATGTAAAATAATTCCTACTTTCAAAGGTTCTGGAAGAAAACAGGTGAAGAAAAACATGATTGACATATTTCTCTAACTAGAAATAATTCAATATATTTTAAAACATTTATGGATATTTAATGCTACAATGAGGAACTTAGAAGAAACATGGTGGTAGTTATTTCTTATCTCTTATATCAGAAGAGAAACCCAATGATTGCTATCTTGTCCTACCATTCTGTTTCTATTGTGCGCAGAATTTTATTGAGTAAAAATATAGAAGATATGCAATATGCCCATCCCTAGTTCTGTTGATTTGGACACCATATTTTAGTTTTGGTATTTTATTCATCTTTTTTATTTATAGTGCCTTTAGTTAAGAGGCCTAAATGATTTTAAATTAATTGGCTTGTCTATACCCAGGGTCCTTCCACGTGTCAATTCAGATATATTCTCTTTGTGTGTATGTGTATGATTTAGATAACTTTACTGAATATTTGACCGTGGATGAAGAAGCCCATGAATTCGTCGCAGAATTGAAGGAGCCTGGGAAATATAAGCTATCTGTCACAACATTTAGTTCCTCAGGATCTTGTGAAACCCGAAAAAGTCAGTCAGCAAAGTCACTCAGCTTTTATATCAGTAAGTAGCAAAGAGATTATTTTGTGCTTACAGGGAAGCTAGAACAATGAAGCTGTTGAGATTAATGATGCTCAGGTGTCAATTATTCACAAACCTTAGGGATCCTGAGAATTCTTCAAGGTCGGGGGAGGCTGGGATCCAGGAGCTTCTAACAGCAGAGGAAATATATGTATGTTTAATAGTAGCAGACCTACCCAGGGATTTAACTTGAGGATTATTTTTACTATTGTGATAATTGAACATTTATTAAGCTGGCCTTCCACACTAGCCGTAACAAACTCTCCAAGGACAAGGACACACAGTTTGGGAAATATGACTTTTGTTTGAGTTCATAATGAAATTTTCTGTTATAGGACTATAAAAAAATCTCATTACAGTATCCAACTTGTGGAGTTCAAAAAGAGAAGTTTCAAGCATAGTTATACCCAGGTGGTCTCCCTGCAGTTGGCAGGAAAATACAAAGCTAGAGCATCCTAAAAGCCAGTCTCACATCTCAGGGTAGCTTCTACTTCCATAAAAGTAACAGCAGAGCAAGAATGAGGCCCTCAGGCTGTAGCAGCAGTGTGTCTCTGTAATGTTTTTAGCTTAACTATGTTTAATGGATGTTTAGGGGCTAAGCCTCAGTCATGCAGCTCACCAGGACTTTAATGTGCTTGTTGATCAGGAGAAAGAAAAGCCAGAAAACATGGATAAATACTGCTCTCAGAAAAGGGTGACCACTCTCTATTCCATGGCCTTCTTTACAGGCAAAACACCACCCTTCCTCAAATGACCCTCCAAAGATGGGTAGGGAGAAGAGAGGCAGAGGGAGAAAATCAGTGTACTTACCAGCTTAAAAATGTTGAAAATGATGCCCCTAATATAGCATTTTTACTTGAGAAACCAAAATATCACCACCCATGAAAGGTCTGAACTACTTATCCATCAGACACAAAAAGGATATTGGTAATTGCCTTACATGGATTCCAATCATGGAAAATGTTTGATATGAGATCACTTGAGAATGAAACAAAGCAGAGTATTCAGTACTTCCCAAGAGGCTAAAAATGCTTCACTGAAGGAGACTTCCTGTCCACCAGGGCACACCCACTGCC
The DNA here is from genome assembly GCF_021218885.2 of Marmota monax. Taxonomy (NCBI): domain Eukaryota; kingdom Metazoa; phylum Chordata; class Mammalia; order Rodentia; family Sciuridae; genus Marmota; species Marmota monax. The sequence continues at coordinate 4,064,169 of NW_026695227.1, forward strand.
AGTGTCCTCTCTCCCTCAATGGTTTTGGCCACGTTAGCTTTCTGTCCTCTGAATTTCAATTGTGTTTCATAGTGCACAGCATAAAACACACACTTAATGAGAGACATTTTCCCAGATGCATTTTAAGGGTGTTCATCTTGCTTCTCACACCAAATTTTAAATCCTAGGCTGCCGAGATATTATTTGCTTATGTATTCATTCGTTTGTACATTCAATAAATACTTATTGAATCACTTTTATCAATAAGACCTTCTATTCTATTCTCAAGTATATCTAAAGAGAGCATTATTCAGTATTTGTCAGAATTGCTCAGATAAGTGATTATTTCAGAGACATTTCTTAGTATTAATCTGTAAAAAGATAGACCACTAGAAATTCTTTTGCCAATAAAAAAAGTTTAAATCCTTAGAATATTCTGTAGACATTAAGGAGTTGTACAATGTACTGTGTAGATATAAATATTTATACTCAACAGGGTAGATGAGCAACAAATTAGGGTAGCTTGATTTCATTCAACATAGTGCAGTTACACACCAACTAAATAACATTTGCAGCCCATTTGCCTAACCCAACTGTTTCAGACATTCTGGTATTGAGTTACTGCACTAAGATTTATTATATTAAGATTTACGTTTATGTTATTGCATTATGATTTATATTTGCATAATTTTGAAGGCTTTCTAAGAGATGAGAATTAAAGCAGATACTTACCTTAATCCCTCAACAGTTTTATGAAGGGAACATTTTTATTATGCCCATTTTTTTATGTGAAAAAAGCTGAGTAACACAAAATTCAGTGACTACCCCACGTGTCAGAACAGGGATTAGAATTTAGCAATATGTAGCTTGCAGGGACACTCCACCTTGCGGACCATCAGGTCCGTCCTCATGTAAAACTAAGAAATAAGAGCTTCCTGCCACTTTATCACTCCCTGCCCCCTCTATGACAGTAGCCTTACAGCAATAACACTTCACATTTACATAGTTCTCTAACACAGCAACAGCCTTGCAAAGTAGATTAATCAGATGGCATCAGGATATTTTGTCACAAAGCCACTGACTCAGAAGACAGGAGGTCCGGACGTGGTCCCAAGCAGCTCTGTGACACTGGTCAAGTCTGTGGACCTCTCTTTTCTCACCAGTAAAATAAGACATTGGATCCTAAAGTTCTTTTCTATTCCAACATTCCATGATTTGTCCATTTGACAGATGCAGTGACTGAGATTTGGAGACATGAGATTGTTTGCCAAGTATTACCATAAGTAATGAGTACACTGGAGGCCTGGGACAAATTTACTACTTTCAAACCAAAGCTTCTCACTATTTAAGAAGCCACATGCAGAGTTTAGAACATGGATTTTGGAATCAGACTTCTTGTGTGTAAATCCCAGCGTGATTTACTTTATATCTTCCTCAGTTTCTTTTTCTGAAAAGCAAGATTTAATAATAGTACTTACCTCATAAACCTTTTAGGTGAATTCAAGGATTAAAACACATAATCACATATAAACTTGAGTCAGAGCCTAGTACTATCATTTAAAAACTATTTCCTTTGCACCATTTGCATTCAGCCTAAATCTGCCCTCCCCCAGCAGAGCACCTCCTAGGAATACAGTTTTCTATTAAAAGACTGTGAAATGCATCCTAAACAAAGAAGAGGAAGTTACTTGCAAATTTGCATTTCAAGGGGAATTTCTGTAGATAATAATCACCTTAACACTTCTTAAGTCCTTACTGTGTACCAGGCACTGTGCTAAGAACTACTTCAAAAACCTGAGAGAACAAAGCTACTGATGGACACTTCTGTGAAGATATTTTGCAGCAAGGAACCTCACCCCATCCCTCAAATACCACCCAGGTTTTAGCCTGCTTCTTTAATTGAGCTAGCCTGTTTCCTATTTCTTGTCTAATATAGTCACAGTCTGCTTCTTTGTTCTTGCTGCTGCTAAATTTAAATTTTTTTCACAGGATTGTAGCAGAGACTAATTTGAATCTCAAAGCAATTATTTCTAGAAACCAAAGATCCTCACAGCAAAGGAATTATGAACACTGATGAAACACTACACTGCCACACCCTCCCTTTGTTAAAAGAAAAGTAAATTCTCTCTGGTAAAAAAAGTTACCAGGATACTCTCAGATGCATATGACAAACTGAAGTGGAGCTTCTCTCCATCAGTAAAACTATATTTGCCTTTGTTGTTGTTGTTGTTGTTGCTGCTGCTGCTGCTGCTGCTGCTGCTGCTGCTACTATTTGGAATGGTGGGGAGATGGAGTTGAGGACTGTCACTGGGTAGAGGATGGAAAGAGCAACTGCCAGTCTTGCACTGAGTATCTCTCTAAGGGCACAGGAAAATAGCATGATGTTTAGACTGGAATCTTTGATCTCAACCAGCTCAGTGTGCAAGCTCTCTTATGTTCTGATTTGAAATGTTCAGGTCCTACAGGAGAGTGGATTGAAGAATTGACGGAGAAGCCCCAGCATGTGAGCGTCCATGTTTTAAGTTCAACCACTGCCTTGATGTCTTGGACATCTTCCCAAGAGAACTACAACAGCACCATTGTGTCTGTGGTGTCCCTGACTTGCCAGAAACAAAAAGAGAGCCAGAGGCTTGAAAAGCAGTACTGCACTCAGGTAAAGGAAAGGCACCTGAAGCAGTGTCATTGGCAAACCAAGGTGACAATGGCAGGAAGCAGCACTGAGGTCTCCCTGGGAGGGCAGGAGTGTTGAAGGCAGGATTACCAAGAGCCAGCAGAGGAGCTGGGTATGGCTCTTTAGCTACAGTCATATTCTTTCCTTTACATGAGCCCATGTTCCTTTCACTTTTATTTCTTGTTCAAGAAAATGTGCTGAGACCCTAAGATGTAACAAATACTAGGACAGATATTGGAGATCAAGATAATCTCCTGAGAACAACAGATAAGCGAACAAAGAATTACTGCACCTTATAGAATGAGCTCTATGCACAAAGTAAATGATAGAAAGGTCTCATGAGTTCACAGAAGGAGCTGGGCATTAGGAACAGATTGGGAGGAAAGATAATTTAAAAACTGGTCATAAAACCTTCCCAGGGGAAGAGAGAAACAACCAAGCAGGGGTTGGAATGTCTTTTGGTTGTTTGTTTTACTTTTTTTTCCCATTCTTTTAGGTTTTATTTTAATTATAAAAGTAAACGTGTTCACGGAGAAAATAATTCAAAAGTATATAGAGTAAAAAATTCTCTTCTCACCCATCACAGCTGAGAAGAGTTTTGAAGAATAAACAGGAGTTAACCAGCCACCAAGGATAGTGAGGGGCAGGTGGAGAGGTGTGCGATCGGTGGTTCTGTGAGGAGCTGACAGAATGGGTATGCACACCAGATCATGAGTCCTGAAGGAAATTTGACAGCAGGAGTTGAGAGCAACATTGCTCTCGGTCGCCCTGAGAACCTGAGGCCTTGTTCTATTTTCCTAAAATCTCCTTTTATTTTTCCATATGGTGACATGAGATGAATTTTGGCATCTCACATATTATTTTCTTCCCTAAAGGCAAAAAACAATTAAATTACCTATTCATGTGGAGAAACTTCAGGATGTTCCCATTCCTCCTAGGAAAATTAGGCAGTAGTGAAATTCAAACAGTGAGAAATTTTAAATTAATAAGAGAGACTCCGGAATTATGACCTTCAGAGCACTAAAAGCAGTAGGATGCCGAGATAAAGCCATACTTGAGGATGAACCCACCCCTTGACTTAAATTAAGGGGTAAATGTGCTAATCCACTAACTAGTAATCAGAGCTCATTGTGCAGCCCACTACCTGCCTTGGCTGAGAGCACTCAAGATAACTGGCCCATTCCACTGGCAGAAGAATGGGTTTCCCTTACAGTGATCTGGAACTCACTTTTTGCTTTTTGCTCCATCTATGTACAAATTCTGTATCCTTCACACAGAAGCCAAAAGCTAAAGGTGGAGGTAGACATTATAAATTATAAATGAGCCACAAAAGTCTCGTCTAAGTGTACTTTGACAGTGCCCTTTCAAAAAGCAAACACGAAACTGTTAAAGGTTATGGATGGCCACAGAGGCCAGTATTAAAGTGCAGTGCAAGAGCTAGAACACTAGTTGTCATTTGTAACCATGAGAATTTTGGGGGATTGTGTTATGACCACCATAGTCCTCCCCCACCCCCACCCCGCACACACACAGACTTTTCAGATGAGGAAACCAAAGTTCAAAAAGTCTCAAGAACCAGAGACTTTTATATAGCAATTTAGAAATAGTTTAGTTGACTTATATAGCAATCAACTAAAGAAATCTAAAAGATTATCTTACCAGGATTGGTTTAACTTTGGCTTTGGCTTATTTCTTAAAGCAACCATTATCCCAAAAGAAAAAAATAATATTTCTTGAGCTTTATTTTCAATGGTACTGTATTTATATCAAAAGGAAAATCAAAATATGGCTCTAAAATAAAATTGATTTTAAAATTAATCTAAGCTAAGTATCCCTTATTCAAAATAATCAGGATCAGAAGTATTTCAGATTTCAAAATTTTTTATTTTGGTATATTTGCATATACATAATGAGACTCTTATGAATGGTACCCATGTTCTAAACACAAAATTTATTTATGTCATATATAACTTATACAAATAGGCTGATAGCAATTTTATAAAATATTTTTAATAGTTTTGTATATGAAGCAAGTTTTATGGTGTGAAATTTTCCTCTTGTGGGATAACATTGGTGTTCAAAAGGTTTCAAATTTTAGAGCATTTCAGATTGGGGTTTTTCAGATTAGGGATACTCCAGCCATCACTCATAACAATGGTTTCACTCTTGTAGTCTCACTGTACTTACATTGCTCGATCACTGACTGTACCACAGAATTATGCTTTTTATATTACCTAGGTGATCTGTAAGATTCACTGCTAATGTCCCTACTCTACCCTTTAACTCCACTGATTCCTGAGTGACTCTGTGTAATGTGGGTCATATAAGGTAGCACAAATTTAGACCTGAACCCTAATTTCATGAAGCTTAGAATCTGGCCTTCCTTATAAGTACAGTGTATTAAATGTGTTCTCATGGTGTGTGTATGTGTGTGTGTGTGTGTGTGTGTTGCAAGCAAATTTTCTCAGGAAGGAGTTTTGTGATACATTTCTCCCAGCACCATCGTAAGACTATTCATTCACAAATATGTTGAACATAAAGTCAATGCTAAATCAGTGTGATGTAAAATACTTGAACAAGTCTTCAGAGTAAATGTGCTCTCCGCATCCTCTCCAAAGAATTATACATAATCACACTTTTCAGAATGAGGAAGAGTCATATTCATGTGTATTAGTTCTTATGTGTGGTCTTAGTCCATGAATGTGTTCTGGCAACTTACAGGAATGTATAACTTAATGACAAAATCAGACAGAAAGACAATCAAATGAAGAAATGGTAGAAGTAAAAGACAGAATATTTATGGGACCTTCCCAAAGTCACATAGCTGGTTAGTATCAGAGCAGTGGCCAACACCCAAATGATCTGAATTCCCAGCCAGTTTCCATGGATTGCATATGCTGCCTTACAGGAGGTTCACCTTCACCATCATCCTGACAGAGTCCAGAGCACAAACTCTAGCATCAGACAAGTGTGGGTTTAAGACCTGATTCTAACAGTGAACACCAGGGCAACTTTCTTCATCTCTGCAAGTCTTGGTGTCTTCATCTGTGATTTGGAGAGAAGTCAATTCTACCTATGGAATTTGATAAAAATAAAAGGACTCTTTGTTTAATTCAGCATTTGGAACATAGTAAGCGCATAAAAAGAAGCATTAGCATTTATTACTATCCAGATTTAGTTGGATGCTTTTTGAGTCAATGGAGGGAGGTGAAGCAGCTCTGGAGTCCTCTATAGAAAAGTCTGGAATATATGTATAGCTAAGAGCTAATGGAGGAAGGACCACACAATAGAATAAGACCATTTCAGACCCAGAAGAACCGTCACTGTAATATAGCTAATATAGCTCTACCCTACTATTTAAACAGTCTATTTCATATTTCTTCCCGCCATGCTCTCTAATACATTTTTCCTCATATTTCTTGAGCTGAAGAGGGATAGTAATGGGGCCTATTTGGAGTGAGACTGAATTCAACTGAGTTCTCAGGATTGAAACTTAAACCAGTCAAGAAAAATTCGGAAATGCTAAGATAGGTGGAAATTGATGGAAGGAATATAGAGTTATCTTGTAGGGAATAAAGCTAATGTTATTTAGTGAGAAGAATGCAGGAGCATTTACCTTCCCCCCTTCAACACATGTCTAAAGAGGTCCAGGATAAATAAAAAGAAATGGATATAAAGAAGATTTCTGCATCCCCACATTCATTTCAGCATTTTTCAAAGTAGCCAAGAAATGGAATCAACCTAAGTATTCATCAGCAGATGAATAGATAATGAAAAAGTGGTATATACCCAGAATGGAACACTATACAGATGGGAAAAGGGAAGATGTTGAATAAAGGCTACAAAATTTCAATTATACTGGAGGAATACATTTTAGTGAGCACTTGATGGTAACCACAGGTAATAATCATGTATAGTATATTTCAAAATTGCTAAAATAGATTTTTAACAGTCTTACCTCTAAAAAAATGATACACTGGTGATGAAACAGATAATGTAAATTAACTTGATGAAATCTTTCTATGATATATATATATATAGATCAAAGTATCACATTCTACCCCACAGGTACCTACAATTATTCTCCAGGTATAAATAAATAAAAAATAGGCATAGAGTAATAGAAGTATAAACATAAGCTGGAAGCTTAGCAAATATTTAGAAATGAGGGATGCATTTGTGTTCATAATTTTTTGTTACTAAGGCAAGTAATTTGCAATACCATTTTCTTTAAAGTGATGTGTGTGTGCGTGTGTGTGTGTGTGTGTGTGTGTGTATATATATATATATATATATATATATATATATATATATATATATATATATAATTGCTTCTAAAAAATGTATCCCAGTATAATTTATCTGGTATAAATTTATTTATTTACTTATTATTTTTAAGAGGTATGGACAGATTTATTTAGGACAGAAGAGACACATTCAAAGGAGAATGGAACCCATCTTGAGAGCAGGAGACAAACAGGATGAATGTATAGCAGCATATTTAAGTGGTTATGATTTCATGTATTTCTTTGAATAGTTAGAATCAACTACAGCCTAAAATATTATTAAACTAAAGGAACTTTAACATTACCCTGAAATAATCTAAGCTCTTTACATCCTGTGTAATTCTGAATATTCTAAGTAGGCAAAATGAGTGACTGTTGATCTAAGTTAGCATTTACTGGTACAGTAGAAAGTTAATAACTGTCGCGACCCCTTGCCCGCAAGGAAGACGCAACTCGGGAATCTTCTTTCAGCAGTTTATTCAGGCCCTTGATATTTCTTCTTCTCTCTCTCTGATGCCCCTCCCAGCCTTAATAAAGCATCCCAAGCCCCAATGCAAAGCTGCCGCGTGGAGCTTTCTCACAGGGTGGTGAAAAATCATGTGCCAACTTTCCCAGATAAGAAGTTGTTTGTCACAGACCACAGCGGAGCCAGCGTCATCTTGTAATGGCGACCATAGTCTGCAAAAACGGCAGAAGCGGCTCACCACAGTTCCCCCTTTTCTGTTTTCTTAAAACAATACAGGCGAGAGTAGAGGTCCTATCCCACTGTGCAGAAGTGGCTGCATAGTATGGCTCAGTCCTAAGGAGGCGCCTTCCCCAGATCTGAAGCCATATCAGCTGACGCCTTTTTTCGTGGGGCGGGGCATGGACGCGTCTAACCCGCATGCAATAGGACATGCTCTCCTTGAGGTCCTCATCAAGGATCACTCAAGTGCAGTGCCTTGCCTCGCATCCTGTATCGTGACGATGGTGGACGAAGGGGGATAGCTGAGGCTGAACTGTGGCTGTTTATAATGACAAACAAGTTGACAGCACCCTGAAAGAAAGGCACGAACTTCAAGGCGATAGAAAAGTACTAGTGTGGAAACCCATCTGCGTGCAATGGCAGTAAGACCGGCAGAGTGCAAGGGCTTTCCAACACTAAGAGAATAACAAGGAAAGTCATGTCGATCCCAGTGCAATGTTATAATAACTTGGGGTGTAACGACCATGACAAAGGTTTACTGCTTAAGATGCTCAAGCCAGACTTGAGGCGAGTTGCCATTTTCTAAAGCTGCAAGAGCTTGTATGATCATAGCCTTATCGTGAGCACTGCGGGCCTTAAGGCGACAGAGAAACCACAAACAGAGGAACATACCGAAGCAACACATTGCACCAAAAATGCCTACCCCCACCCACTCTTTAAAAAAGGAAAAGGCAGAGGATAGCCAACTGGTGAATTGACCCAAAGTCACTGGTTCGACACGGGTGCTATTCAGAACAGCAATCTGAGTTAGTTGAGACTGGATCATGTTTTCTGCTTCCATGGACCAGGTTCCGGATAAATATTCGCCAATGATGCGGGAGGCATTCCTGGAATCATTAAATCTGACAGAGGTTATGCATAAATGTGCACGTTGGTCAACACAACCCAAAAGCACCAAGTCGGCCAATTCTTCTACCTGAGCTTGGAGTAAATCTATTCTTTGGTTGGCAGCTAAAATCCCTGACAAAATATGTTGATTAATTGAATTTTGGGATTCAAGTATGGTGGAAGTTTGTTGAACAACTTGATTAATGGTGGCAGCAGTTTGTACTTGACTGGCCATGGCCACTCCGGCCGTAACCGCTGCAGCAGCAGACACTGCCACAGCTGTCACTATAGCTGCCGTAATTCCAAAATCCCTGCGGACTCTAAGTAGCTCAACAATGGGGAATTTATCTGGGTCCGCAGTGACTGGGATTGGGACAAAGGTTGGAATTTTCATAACCATTGCCATAGGCCAGGATCCATTCCAACACTCAGACAAATAACAGGTAATATTAGAACAATTAAGCATCCCCTATAATGTAACATTAGCCAAAAGAAACAGGAACGGAGATTGGAGACAGACTGCTGCGGAGGGTAATGTAGCATTAAACAATTGTGAATTATTTGCAGAAATTTTAAGCCTCCTACCTCTCTCCGAGTCTTGGGTACTGCCAGAAACATTAAATAGCCAACTTTGGACTCCTAATATTTCCCTGGGGAAACACAAGCGCGGACTAGACTAGCCCAATCTGAGGGAGTCATGCAAAATCTAGTAAGTCCCTCCACCTGAGTGAGAGTGAAAGCGGCATCTATGCCATAAGTGCGGACAGATTCTTCCAAGGTTTTAATTAGCTTAAAGTCTAAAGGCTCATGATATCTTCCCCTGTTATTGTCCTGAAATACAGGGTATGCAAGTCCCATATCTGTATTAACTGTCCTCCAAACTTGTGCATGAAAAGATCTCCCGGAACCTTGGCTCCCCCCCACATACGGAGGTGGGGCAATCGGCACCATATCTTCTTCTAGATATTCTACCTCCTCCTCCTCAGAGTTTTGTTGACCAATGTTAACTCCCTTCCCCTTCTTACAGTAGGCCTGCGTGCCCTGTGTCTCCTTTTTCTTCTTTTTCATTTTTATCTTATGTAGTTGTTGTAACAATATATCAAGTTCCTCAGAACTCTCTGAGTCGCTTGTGTTCTCAGGCGTTTTTAATTCGGTCAAGTCTGGGTAGAGCCTTCTCCTATTTTTATCTTCAGGCTCTTTTGCCTTCTCACTACTGTTACTTTTAATACTCTCTGCCACTTCACTACATGATCCTTCAGATTTTTCCTCATGCAGCTGCTCAAGAATAGCTTGACCCTCACTCACAGCTTCCTGGCATTTACCATCTGTTATACATCCTCTAACTAACTTCCAAAGTGGTATAATGCCACCCTGCAAGGTACCTTGCTCATGAGCGAAATCTAGATCTTTCCCTAATTTGTCCCAGCTGGGAACCGTAAGACTCCCTGAAAAAGCAAACCAAGGAGCCGCTATATCAGCTTCTCTTAAAAACATCTGCAAAGTACTCTGCTTTATCTTAAGTCCTTTTGAATGTAACAACCCATCTAGGGCCAACAAAATTGGGCTTGAAGAAGCAACGCCCATAATGTTTTTAGAGCTATAAAGAAAGTGAAAGTACAAAAGTCCCCGCTCTCTTCCTTTTACAGGGGAGCGTTCCGTTCTATGAATTCCCCGCTCTCTTCCTTTTACAGGGGAGCGTCCCTGTCGTAACAACAACAAAAGAAGCACAAAAAACAAAAGCGAAAGTACACAGTGCAGCTGCAATAAAATGTAAGGCTCTCTCTGTGTTTACAGAGGAGCTGCCCCGCTTTGGTTGCGGATCCCACTTACTAGGGACTAACCCCGCTTTGATCGCGGATCCCACTTACCTGGGACTAACCCCGCTTTGGTCGCGGATCCCACTTACCTGGGACTAACCGGTGCACCACCCCTGACTGCTGAAAGTTCTGGTTCCCGGGTTTCGGCACCACTTGTCGCGACCCCTTGCCCGCAAGGAAGACGCAACTCGGGAATCTTCTTTCAGCAGTTTATTCAGGCCCTTGATATTTCTTCTTCTCTCTCTCTGATGCCCCTCCCAGCCTTAATAAAGCATCCCAAGCCCCAATGCAAAGCTGCCGCGTGGAGCTTTCTCACAGGGTGGTGAAAAATCATGTGCCAACTTTCCCAGATAAGAAGTTGTTTGTCACAGACCACAGCGGAGCCAGCGTCATCTTGTAATGGTGACCATAGTCTGCAGAAACGGCAGAAGCGGCTCACCACAAATAACATGCTGTAGAATTCAAAAAAAGAGTTTGGAGCAGTGTTCACAATATAAGACATATATGGCTCCATGACATATTATTGACGTATAGGTGCTAAAGGAGAGTTTAGAAGAATTCCTGCCAAAATATCAGGACTTGTGGAATGAGAACAAAAAAGACTTCCAATTTATGTCATTTACTCTTCTGCTGTGGGAACAATATTTATAATGAGCATGTGTTTGTTTTGCCACTTAGAATTTGTTTGTTTGTTTTTAGACATCTTACTATGTTGCCCAGGCTGGCCTCAAACTTAACATCTTACTGTCTCAGGCTCCTGAGTAGCTGGGATATAGGCAGGTGCTGCCTCATCCAACTTAGAATATATTTCAAAGATATGGAATAGTCCTGTTTAGTTACATATAAAATGTATGTTCTCATTCACATTGTCTCTTTAGAAAATTCACTAACAGCTAAGGATACCTGAGTCACTTTATGTATAAGTCTTCCAGTAAAATTGAAAATCTAAAATGTGAGCAAAAAACACTGATACAAAAGAGTGTAAATAGAAAAGAAAGGATAGAAGAGCTAATTTATTAATCAGATTTAATCTCACTTTAGTCAAACCAATGGAATGGGAATTTTGGTGTGGTGCTCCGACTGCTTTTATACAAAGCAGTTTGTACCAATTAAATTACACAATTTCTACCATTTATAATTTGTTTCTAATATTAGAAGAGATTAAAAATTCACTTTATAACATCAGTTAAATGTTTATCCTAAAAAAATCTTAATGAGACTTTTAAAAACATTAGAGTATAGAGGCTGGAGTTGTGGCTCAGTGGTAGAGTGTTCGCCTAGCATGTGTGAGGCCCTGGGTTCAATCTTCAGCACCACATAAAATAAATAAATAAACAAAATAAAGGTATTGTGTCCATCTACAACTAAAAAAAATTTTAGAAATCAGTATGGTGTATTCTCAAAAGACAACGAATGGAATCACCATCTGACCCAGTTATACCATTCCTTGATATTTATCTGTAAAAATTAAAGTGAGCCTACTTTAGAGATACAAGCATAACCCATCTTAATTGCAGCACAATTCACAATGACAATTTATGGAATCAGCCTAGGTGTTCATCAACAGATTAATGAATAATAAAATGTGACCTATATAAAAAATCAATTCAAAAATTACAATATAGATAAACTATTAACAGTACTGTTCTCATCGATTTATATTCCTTCCTGCAGTGATTCTGCAATTTTATGTATCCCAGGTGCCAAAAAAACTTGATTATAAGAGTTAATATTTCTTGATATTCTGGTTAAAGCAATCTCATGACTCTTTGAGATATGTGATATTATTATCTATATTTTATCAATGAAGAGACCGAGGTAAAAAGTTTAACTAATACATAAGAAAATCCCCAGGCATATACAGAGTTTGATGTCAAGCAGCCTGAATAGAGAACCTGTGTTTTTCCCATTAAGGAAGATCATCTTAAATATTAGAGGCACTGAAGTCAAAATAGTTCACTTCCTAACTACTAGTTGAACCATAAATCCATGTGCATTTCAACATTCAACTTTAATAAATCCATTTTGTTCATCTTATACATTGTCACTATTGGACTCCATATGGCATTTGATACATAATCAGTAGTTTTCCTTTTTTTAGTGAAAAGGAGCTCATCTAAATGAGAAATGTTCTCCATAACATTATTTTATAAGATTACCAACATACTTGCTAAGTGCTTACTGCTGTATTTCTACATTCTGCCAGTGACTTGCCCATAGATTAGAGGTCCCAACAATAAGCTTCTATTGCCAACAGTGAGTTTCAGTATGTGACCTTGGCCATTCTCTGGCTTTACTTTCTCAATCTATTAAATGAGTGATTTGAACTAGATAATCTCTGAGATCATTTCCATCTTTATAATTAGATATTATGTGCTTCTAAGTGACGAGAAACTAAAGACATTTCTGCACCGATCTTCGCATGTAATCAGCTGACACTACAATTTAGCATGTCAGACTGTCCTTATGGTATTGCTGATTTGATTATGGTTAGAGGCTGATGTGTCTCTAGTGTGCAGAGATACAATTGACATTGATGCATATAAAGCAGTTCATGGGGCTTATTAAATCCAGCCATAGAATTGGAATGTTCTGGGTTCCCTTCAGGGTTCACATAAACTATAAATCATCCTAATTTTGAAATCTGACCTTTCCCAGCATAAGCAAAGGCTTCTGGATTTCAAAGTCACTGTGGTTCCTCAGAGGCTCTGAATACCACATAAGCTTCTGCAAATCCCACTCTGAAAACCCATCTCTTAATAAATCTTACTGGGTTTTTGGTTTATAGGTGAACTCAAGCAAACCTATTATTGAAAATCTGGTTCCTGGTGCCCAGTACCAGGTTGTGATGTACCTAAGGAAAGGCCCTTTGATTGGACCACCTTCGGATCCTGTGACATTTGCCATTGGTAAGTTCCTAGCAACAAGAATGACTTATCTTTCTCAGACTACTGGTTGGAGGGGTGCAATGTGCAAGCTTGAAATCACTATCATTGCATAAGGAGTACCTACACCAGTTCACCCAATAGTCTACCTTCCGAGTATAGTGTACAGTAATGGAGGATTGCAGCCAGGACTCCGTCCCCCATCTCACAGGCACACACATTCTTACAAACATAGATGCCAAAATCCTCCAATCCTCACTTCCCTCCTATAAAATGACATAGTATTTTCATATAACCTACACACATCCTCTTTAAACCATTTCTAGATTACTTATAATACTTAATGCAATAAAAATGCTGTGAAAAGAGTTGTTATACTACTTTATTTAGGAAATGAAGACAAGAAAAAAAGTCATTCTACACAGATGAATTTGAGGGAAGAATATTTTCCATCTATGATTGGTTAATCCCACAGATGTGGCACCCACTGATGCACAGGGCTTACTGTAAGGAATGACTAGAACTGAACACTTAGTCCATCCTTAGCATTTACTACTTGGGGGAAAAAAATCAGATGCAAATATATTTACTTTGGCTTTCAATGATTTTGTCAGAAGGGTAAAAACCTTATTTTTAAGTAGAAGTTTGAAGCCATGGCTGAGATATTCAACACATCTTCTCGGCTTTCTATCCTTACTCCATACCCCTCTTCCTTTTAGTTCCCACTGGAATAAAGGATTTAATGCTCTATCCCTTGGGCCCAACGGCGGTGGTCCTGAGCTGGACCAGACCTTACTTGGGAGTGTTCAGAAAATACGTGGTTGAGATGTTTTATTTCAACCCTGCAACAATGACCTCGGAGTGGACAACCTACTATGAAATAGCAGCGACGGTCTCCCTAACTGCGTCTGTGGTAATCGCCCCTTAACCAGCTGTCACACTTCCCTAGGTCGACAGATGTGTCACAAAGAAGTGATTTGTAAATCAGATCATTTTGTAAATATACAGAGGTAGTTTGCTATTTTCAAGGCTTTTAGTTATTTTTGCTTTTAGGGTTTGGGGTATTTGGGGTTCTATTTTTGTTTTTAAGAGAGAGAATTTTGTGAAACTACCTTCCCCTTCCCCCCCTCAATGGAATTTGTCAATGAACACTTTTTTATTGCATTTGCCCAAAGCAGAATAGATTTAGAAAGTGTTTATTGTGCTTCTCTGGTCCTAAGGAGGAAAACACAAAAGGTTTCCCTCAGGCCTTCAATAGTTATTTGACCCTGTTGAACTCTAGTGACCACTCTTTCTGGAATCTACAAATTGGTTCAATACCTATATTACTGGGCCATTACAGATGGTTTTCACAAAACTATAAATGATTTTCTCCGTGAGACTAAATAATTTTTTAAAGTATAGGTTACCTGCAGATTATGCGTGAAGTACACAATTATCCTCTACCCTGTGAGGTCTGTAGTAGTTATCACCCAACAAGACTCTGGCTCATGATCCATGTTGAAAGAATACAGACTTGTGAGAGGTCACTTGTCTAATAAATAGGGAGAAGTACATGTATGGTTACTTACAAACAAGTGCTATTTCACTGTGTATTAAAATTTAGGAAATTGCATACTGAAGCCAAAATTGGAAATATTTGTTTATCATTGAATCATCTTCAAAAAAATTTAGTTTTGTATTTTATTATGGCTCACTTCATTTCAGAAAGAATTACAAATACAAGACACAAAAAAAGGAAAATAAAAATTTTATTATGACCCAATTAAAATGCACTACTCCAAAAATATTACTTTCCTCTTAGTCCTTTGTCTCTTTGCTTTTTTGCCCCATTCAGAGAATAGCTAATCTGTTGCCAGCATGGTACTACAACTTTCGGGTAACCATGGTGACATGGGGAGAGCCAGAACTGAGCTGTTGTGACAGTTCCACCATAAGCTTCATAACAGGTGAGCATTGTGTAGGAGATGGTTCGATGACAGAGAACCTTATTTTGAGCAGATACTAAGGGGCCACATCTCCAGAAAGGGTCAGTCATCCACCCAGCACTGAATGAGCATCAATTTCATGGGAGATAATATACTTGATTCTGATCATTTGTTATTTGTTGAATTGATAACCTTTAAAAATTAAGATGTCATTTTTATTCTTAGTTGCTGCCCTTGACTTAGTTTTGCTCTGATAATTGCCCTTGACATGTGCTTTCCAGTTGGGATTGATTAGAACAGGGGTATAGCAGCAGAGCCTTTGGCTTTACACAGCACACTCAATTGACCTTACCCATTCAATGAGTATATTTGTTAGGCAGCATCCATTTCCTTATAATTAAGCCAGTTTTAAAGTCACAGCCTGGCTGTGGTAGAGTACGTTGCAGGAGTTTAAAGTAGGCTTTGAACAGAGATCTCCTGGAGCAAGTTAACTTTTCTACACCTCAGGTTTTTTACGTGCAAAATTGAGAAGACAGTGGTATCAATTATCTATTATTATTATGTCTTATTACCTCTTTATTGAAGATGTTACTTAGCAAAATACATTGCTCAAAGTTGAGGTACTTAAAATACTATTTAGATCACTGAGGAACTTAAATGATATAGTTATACCATCAACAGTTAAAGAAAACAATGAAAAGTAGAAATTCATCAAAAAAAACATTAACCTTGTTGTTTGAACTAAGAGATTTCAGGAACTTGTTTTTGGACAATACACTCTACTTGTACAGAGTTGTACTGAGAGATTTATTGTTAATTAGAATTATTAGATGATGAATAATTTTGCCAAAATCCTTTCCTCGTTGGACATCTAGCTTTCTTCTGTTCAAATTATTAATGAAACAAATGGAAAGAAATCAATCAGATGTGAATTCTTACACAATCAATTTACATGATATGTCATTTTCTTTACAAATCAATATCCAAAGTACTCTTTTTTTCAGATGTTAATAGAAATAATTGCATATGTAAGTGAAAAAAAAAGACTAAGAAAAGGAGAAAATACCAATCCTTGGAAAATCACTGTGCTAACCTCTTGAATGCATTAATGATCACATATTTTATAATTAAACTTCACTGTATCAATAATTCTTAGAGTTCAAGTTTCTTGAAATTAGCTTTCAGAGAATACTGTTTCCTTCTCAGGCAGAACAGCTATCTGAAAAACTCAGAACCAGTTTCTGCTCACTTCCAGCTACAGAGCTTGAACAATTATCTTAATGGTCCTGAGCTCTTGTTTTTATCAGTGTATCTAAAATATTGCCTGATATTTGGTTAATAGAGCAAAACTTTGTATATTCAAATACCACCTTAACAGATTCTTTGCAGTGTCTCAGAGAGGGACATCAGAAACAAAATATCTTAGGAGTCACCATTCTGAGTGGTTCAAGGTGTGCCTTTTAAACTAGGGAACTGAGCTGGAGTAAAATGTATAATAGTCAAGGTGCACATAGAAATCTGGATTAAAAAAAAAAGTGGTTAACAAAAGAGTTATTTACCTTGATGAGCAGTTAACAGTCCCCAGCACGCTGGTCTTTAGGAATTTCTTATCTTTTCCTGGAACAAACATCTCAGCCATACTGACACCAATGGTCTAAAGTATTAGTATTATTATTATTATAAGCATATTAATATAGATGTTTTCAATTCTCATATCCATAAGTATAATACTTCATAGTATGGTGTCAGAATTAAATATAAATCACTATTAAAGTATATTTTATACTTATTTTTTAAAGCAATGGAAATTATATTCTTTTTTGGCCTTTCTTACAGGATTTCAAATAAGGATCTTATTTATAATAAATGAGTCTTTCATGCTTTATTTCCCTATGAAATTTAATTTAATTTCCCTATAATATTTCCCTTTGAAATTTAATCTAATTGCCAAATTGATATAAAAGGAAATAGGAATAAAATATTTGAATTAATTGTGATTAATTAGAACCTCAATTCCATTATCTTTGTCAGGCAACTTTGCAAGCCAAGTCCATAGTTAATTGGGCTTGGATAGCAAATAATGATTACTAAACAAACAGTGACATCTGGTGGTCTTTTAGCACTATGATGGATTTTGAAGCAACAATATGGAGTACAAAAACCTGAAGACCGGTGCTTGTTGGGTTTGCTATGCATTGCCGGGTTTGTAATTTTAAAAAGTGTTCTTGTCCTCACTAAAATTAGAACATGAGAAAATATCCTTTGAGGAAATACATGTATAGGTATTTGGATGTGATAAAGTACCCTGGAATATCTTAAAAAGCTATAAAGAAGCCACAGCTATTTTTTCCTATATTAGAATAATCTGAAGTAAGATGTGGGTATTGTTGATAGTTCATGATTTATGTAAAGCATGCTAGAAATGCTAATTCCTATTACCTATGAAACAGAAATGTGTTTTTATTTATATACAGGTATTAAAAGTTTTCAGTGAATAATTGTTTTTGAAGGCATAGTCAGTTATATATGTTTGTTATGAGTTCTACCCGCATACTAATGAAGATAAAGCTTCATGATTTACATAAATGTTCCTCCCATTTTTGTTGGCTTTGTGCTGCATTTCAGAGAATATTTCATAGTTGTCATGCCAACTTACATGTATAAATTAAATGTTTCTTAAAATCTTTAGAATTACCAGGTTCATTAAAATATGCTTTCAGAGCTCATGTTTTATAAATCTTGTGATGAACTCTGCTCCTAAATTAGCAATTTTTTAAAAATTTAACTGTGTTAGGATGTAAAATAAGCAGTGTTAGAATTTAGCTTTGTGGCATGATTTAAAAAAAATTATTCCTTCTCCTTTACCACTTAATTTGGGCAGTACTTCTTGAAACCACAGGGCTGGACATTGTCAATGATTCTGTCTTGTTATCTTATGGAAATAACATTTGCCTACTATCCTACTTAGAGAGCTACTATATATTCTGTTCCTCACCTTTCTCTCCTTTTGCTCCTTATTCCCATCAACATCTTCACTGTACCACAATGGAAGAGATTTTATACTGTAGGACCCCAAGTTTTCCAATACTGCTTGGTTAATAACTTTACCAATGCCTACTAATTGACTGAAACAAGCATACCCAAGCAAGAAAACATACTAGGAACCCTGTAACTGGATCACATAACAGGGGGCACCATTGGGTCTAGCTGTCTTGTGTTTGAGTTACACAAGATGAAGTCCCATGAAATAAATGTCCACACTATACCCAGTGTTCTCTGCTTCTGAGAGATCCAGGAGTCCCCAGGCCATTGCCTGATGTTAGCTTTAATTCCCTAAAATGTTTCTATATGGGATTTCATCCTCTCCTGATAAGTACTTTATTAGTCCTTTGTACTAAGTTGTATCTCTTTCCTCCTTCATAGCCCCAGTAGCTCCAGAAATCACTTCTGTGGAATATTTCAATAGTCTGTTATCTATCAGCTGGACATATGGAGATGACACCACTGACCTGTCCCATTCTAGAATGCTGCACTGGATGGTTGTTGCAGAAGGAAAGAAGAAAATTAAAAAGAGCGTATGTTTTTTTGAATTCAAATATTAGGCATCTCAACATTTAGTAGCATGGACTATTAAAAACCACTAAGCAAACATTTATGTAGATAAACATATGTTTGTATACCAACTGGCACTGTTTGGGCTCAGGAAATAGAACAACCCAAAATTACATTCTTTCTTATATAGAATTTATCTTTAATCTCTAACAGTGAGTTGTAATAGCTGAGATAACTATTGGTTTAATTTATATTTAAAGTTATGATCTGAGATCATTCTTCAGGATTCCAAACATTTTCAAGAAAATGATAATTAACAAATTTCAATATTTTCTCCATATATCACCAACACCTAAATATTTGGATACACTGGGGATATTGATTTCTTCTCTCCAAGTTTATTAGCTTTTAAGCATTGTGTTCATTAGGATACAGACTTAAAGTACTATAATAAAAACAAACAAACAAACAAAAAACAAAATACAAGTTTTTTGTTGTTTTTAATTATAGCCTAGTATGGGTCACCCAGGTCCTTTCTATTTTCCTGCTCCATTTGCCACTATGTGGAGTTGTCATTTGCACAGGAGAAGTTCATTATCATTTCGTCCATGCTGCAGTCTGCAGAAAGAAGGCAAGAGAGGACATGGAGGCCCAGCACTTATAGAATATGAACTCGCTCATTGCACACATGATCACATGCCCCCCCAGCTGCAGGAGAGGACGGGAAATGAAGTCTTTGGGTAGAAAGCCATGTCTATAGACATAGCTAGGTTTCTTCTGAGCCTTTCAGAATGTGTGTATTGGTAACAACCCAACAATATCTTTTCTAAAATCTGCTGCGACTATGTGGGAAAACACTAGAGCAATATCTATATCAAATAAGGGAATGGATTACTGAATTGTTTTATCTGGAGTGGATATACATGTTTAAGTCTCCTTGCATTTGGCTCAAATGAGAAATTTGTATAATTTTCAGAGAACATAACTTATATGTAATATAAGTAATATAATTGTAGATCACAGCACAAAACAGAGAAGGAATGGTGCTATAGCATTGTAATTGTGTAGAATAGTGTGCTGGTTCATTCAGTAGAAGTTTAAGCCCTGGATCTGGATGTTCTTCCAGGTAACACGAAATGTCATGACTGCGATTCTCAGCTTACCTCCGGGAGACATATACAACCTCTCAGTAACGGCTTGCACGGAAAGAGGAAGCAACACCTCCACACTCCGCCTTGTCAAGCTAGGTAGGAGTATATGGGCAAGTGTAGAAACTATCACACTGGGAGAACTGGTGCTTGATCCCTTAATTCAGTCAAGGACTCCATGAAATAATAACTGAAAAGAGCTAATTCTCTCTTGTAAAGAGGCAGAAGGTAGACATTTATACTACCCAAAAATATAGTTAAGTTAGAATAAGTTTTTGTGAGTAAAATGTATATTATGCTGGGAGACAGGTGTATTTACCATTCTTAAAACCATAAATGAACACAGTTTGTTTTAAAGATGGATGTATGTTAGAGAATATCTAGTGCAGTATTTTTAACTGTTAGACAACATCCCCTTTTCATATAAATGGCTATTAATTATCTTAAATAGACACTCATAGCTAAAATAACCCACACACTAGTTTTTTTAAAGTTGTTATAATTTCATATGAATATAAAATTAATATGAATGAAAAATATTTATAACAAAATAATAGTCCCCTATGTATGTGTGTTCAAACACAGCTACTCTGAAAGACTTATGAAGTTGCCTACTGCATACACATAGCTCAAATGAACAAGTTTATGTTTGCAAGAACTGACCAGTAGTCCTGATAATTTATAATTTTCAGAAAATATATCCATAAATATATAAAAGAATATTTTTTAAATGATGGAAGGAACAACTGAAAATAAATTAATTAATAATAAATAACTGAGAAAGCCCAGATACAAGTGTGCCCTAGAATAAATCTAGAGTTAGAGTAAATCAGAAGAAATTAGAAGTATTTGCATATGATGAGACCAAGAGGTAGATGACCTTAATGTGGAGATAACATAGCAAGAAAACAATAGACTGTGGATGAGGGAAGGTGAGGAAAGTAGGGTATTCTCGCAAATGAGCTGAAACTTACTGTGCAGTAATGTCAAATAATTCTTTATAATTTGACATACAGCTTGGAAGTGACACTGTGTAACACAACATGTATCTTCTAGAGTAAAATAGTGACTACTAGAAACTAGGAAGGGTAGGAAGGATAGAGGAATAGTTGGATAATGGTTATTATATATTAAGATATACATTTAGTTTCTGATCCTATAATTGGCAGCAGGCAATGGAGAATGGATTGGCAAAAAAGTTGTGTTGTTGACCTCTTGGGACAGTATCAGTATGAAAACAACTCAAAAGTGAATTCATAATTTCAATAGGTAATGTTCACAACATAGATCTCTTACCACTTTTATATCTCAAAAATTTTAAATATATGGAAGACAATAACAAAACTATTTCCCAAATGGTGATACAGTTTAGTGATATCAGGCTTTCAGGTGTCTATTAATTTATAATATGTCCCTGAATCATCTTTGTTATCTCATATGTTCATGTGTGCAGCTATGAGTAAGGAGTGCTTTATTAGTGGAATAACACCATGGGTAGCATTGTGTCTGTGAGGAATTTTTAGAAAATCTCCAACAAAACAAAACAAAAGCTAGCTTTCTTTAATTCATTCAGTAGGCACATTTCTCTACAACTAAAGGCAAAGGGTACTGAGTCTTGAATCCTTTTTAACTCACACTTGACATGATGAAAACTAAATTCTTGTACTAAACCCCTTTAAAATTATGCATCATGTAGTTGGAAATACATGATGTTTTGAAAAGATACTATGGGAAGAAAAAGTACATTATTGAACAATTTTTAAATGATATCTTCCTAATCCATTTAAATATGACAATTTTCTTCTTAATTATTTTACTTAATTCTTTGAAATTTTTTCAATATCATTGCAGTAAAGTACATGAAATTTATTTTTATGGTAAATTATTCTTGTGTGACATTCTGAAGTCATGTGGCATATAGGAGATGAGACAGTTTTTTATTTGAAATTCTCCTGCTCATTGTGGACAGCCAATATTTGTCAAGTCCCTGTATTCTGACTACACAAAACATTCCTGCATGTTTCCAAATACATTCAAGGGAACAGTGCTTCTCACTTTGGGAATCAAGTATAGGGTTGTACACTGCAGGTAATCTATTCTTCTTCACTGGTGGCCCATGCTTGAATTTTAGAGAATACCAACTTCCAACATGGCATCATCTACTTATTAAGATAAAAGCTTACCTTCCTATTTCAGATTGTGTCTCCCATGAATTGAAAGGTCAGTTCAAAAATCATTTCCAGGTAACCAGAACTACTTGAAGATTTCACTCATGTCCTCAGTGTCTTTCTTTTCCCAAGCATTATTATTACATGTAGCTGTGTGTTTGAGGTCCTGGTTTCTTTCTCCAATTAATTTGTATAATCAATCTCCTTTGCAATTCAAATTCAGAGTGTGCTTACCAAAATAACATTTTCATTGGACTTAGTATAGGCTTCTCTGTCATTCTGATGATATTGTGACATTACAAATGACTTATGGAGCCCTGAGAATATGGGGAGAAGTTATAACTAGTACAATTATGTCTTCATTGGGAGTGTAAGTTGAAAATCAAGATGCTTTCTCAAACATCATGAGGTCTTGAGTTTCCATGTTTGCCTGATACATAGGACTGTCTAAGCCAACTGGTAAATTTCCTTTAAACTTTTCAAGAGTAAAAGGCAAGTTCCTAGATAAATTATTTCTATGAAATAAAAAAGCTTTTCTTTATTAATATCTTAATAGCAGATGGAATATTGTCTCTATCTTGTTCTTCCCTGAAAGACAATCTATACATAATATGCCTTTTTTATGGCAACTAAATAATCTAACTTTTTATCCTTTTGATAAAACATTCTATTTTTCATTACTAATCATGTTATTGTATTTTATTAGCTCTCCCAATTTTTAAATTGGACACAATACCTTTATTTTATTTATTTTTATGTGGTACAGAGAATCGAACCCAGGGTCTCGCATGTGCTAGGTGAGCACTCTACCGCTGAGCCACATCCCAAGCCCCTAGCTCTCACAATTTTCCATAACACAATGCCTTGCCACCTAGAGCTGCTCAATATATATTACTGAATTGAATTGAAATAGTAGACTTCAAGGTTGAAAGTAGTAGCTAATATTTAACCAAAATAATTTCATCTTTGATAGAAGTGAAATAGCATTGTGCTTTTAAAATAACTGAATGTAAGTTATTTTTTGTTTCACAAAACTTCATACCATTTTATTTCTTCACAGTGTTCATTTTGGTGTTCACAAAAGTCATATTAATTCTACTTTACAGGAAAATACAATTTTGACACACAGATTTTCATTTCAATCAGAATGCTCTTGTTAAAGCTTGGACCAAAACTAGCTGGGTTAACCAGCATTCCAGCTTCTCTGACAGAGGTCTCTTTATGCTATGTCTATCATAGGAGGCAGGATTTAGCTCTGTGGAAAGAAATTAAACTACCGATGACTATAGTATAACATAAGTTAACCCAAGATGACATGTGCAAAGGTAAAGAGCCCTTTCTCAAAATAATTGACAAGAATTTTCAATTATAATGTCAACAGCAAACATCCACATTAAGACACATACCATCAGTGGTGCTATTTACAGAATGTTGAGCCAGTCCTCCCACAGGGAATTTCTGAATGCCTGCAGTTTCATGGTACTATGGTGGTATGTGATGACCAGTCCCTTTGGATGTCAACACAAATGTTAAAAATTAAATCTGTACCTAAGACCTGTCATGTTGGAAGAAACCACTGGTCTGCACATGACTATGTTTTCAACCAATAACCAGTCATATCTCCAAGTCTTGGTGAATCCAACTAGAACTTTGGGCCAACTTTAGGAGGACTTAGGAAGTTTATATCACAGAATCAGTTTTCCAACCTTAAAAAAAGGAGGAAGAAGAAAGGAAAAGAAACAAGAATGGTAAATGTTGGACATTTACAAGACAGCTCTGTGCTAATAGAACATTCACTTATTAATTCATCTCACAAATATATATTGACAGCCTTGCAAGCACTGGTGAAAAGTCAAACTACTTGTAGCAATGAACCCAAAGCTTTCTTTCACAGAAATGTCCACAAATAACTTATGATCTAGTAAAAGGAAAATGATAAGTGTTTCACAGAGCATTAAAGCAGGGCACTGTGGTACAGTCACTGTGTGGTTAAAGGTTTCTTTGAGAGAGCCATCAAAGCTGAGGTCTGAATAACCAAAGAGGATCATCCACAGAAGGTTGGGGAAGTGTGCTATGTGGAGGGGGTAGGCAGAGACCAGATTGTACAGGATTTTGAAGGCATTGAGGTAGAATTTTACATTTAGAGCCATGGGACATTTAGAGGATTTAAAAACATCTGACTTACGTTTGAAACAGTCCCTCTGGTAGCTTAAGGGAGAAAGGATGGTTGAGTCAACAACCAAAAAAGGGTTATTTGTCCCAGTTTAAAAAATAACATTCTAATCTAAATAAGTCCCATGAGAATGGAAACCTTGACTAAAGTGGTTATAATGGAGATGAAGAGAAGTGGACAGAATTGTGGAGCTATTTTGAAGGTTGTGTCAACCTTTTGTTGGGACAGAGATAGGAAGTGAGAGAAAGAAATTGACACTGACTTCTAGGCGTGGCTCTTGAGCAACTAGGGTGGATGGTGGTACAATTCATTAAGATGGAAAAGTCTTGAAAAACTAAAGGAGCAGTAAATTTGGGGTAAAGTAAGAATCAAGGATTTTTCTTTGGATATAAATTTGTGGTAACTGTGGGACATCAAAGAGCAGAGGTTAAATAAAGAGATTATTGATAGATGTGTCTGGAAATTGAGGAGAATTTCTAGGCTGGAAAGATCATTTGGGGGCATCTAAGATGAGGTCACCAAGTAATAAGATGAAACAGATGAGCAGAAAAGCCCTGGATCTAGCCTACAAGAAACACTTCAGCACTTACAGATTGAGCCCAGGAGAAGCCAGCAAGAGACACTGGGAAAGACTAGCCAGTGAGGAAAGAAAAAACCCAAAGACAGGATTTGCATACCACCATTGTGAAACTTCTGCTTTTTCCTGCCCACAGACTTGTGCAGGCAGAGTCAGGACAGGAATCCTGTACCGCCAGTGCTTGGAGAGGGTTTGGGGATGGCTGGGTGCTGTGCTGCCTTGCAGCACAACAGAGCCTAGGAAGGCTGGACCCACTCACTCTACCCCTGGCAGACCTGGGTCTGGACACAGGATCAATTCTTTTTATCTGTTTTCTGCATATTTGTTCCTGAATTGGGTTTTCTCTAAAACCTTCATTTCCTTCATAACACATGTAACAAACAAGGGAGGATCCCCACACCCGCTCTGTGGTTTTCTGTTCCCTTTTTATAATTTGGACATTAGGACAACATTAGCTTGATTTTCTGAATCTCAGTCATGAAAATTTTTGAATAGATTAGAAATCTTTAAAACATCATTTGGCCACAGACAAGGGGAAAAACAGAAAAACAGAAACACTTTGAGATGTTTAGAATTTGGAAAGTATTGGATCCCTTGTCCTCTCTTTCTTCGGTAGATTGCAAATAATTATGGAGTTTAATAAACTGGGTTTTCTGACCAGCCTGTTGTACTTGTGGTCTCACTCCCTCTTAAGAACATTTGTTTATCATTTTGTTGAAGCCATGGAGTTTACAATTTTGGAAATAGTTGCTTGAGTATACGCAGTCCTTGGTTTTAGAAAGGAGTGGGTTAAGTGTGTGAGTCATACCTTACTGAAGTCTGAAGTACCACTCCCTAGCCACCCTTTCCTGGAATCCTCTCCTAGTATATAACTAATGATTTTTTTCTTATTCTCTCCCCCCATACACACACAAAAAGAGCCAAGTAAGTTGAGAATGTGAATAAATGGTGTCAAATAGCACAGAGAGAAAGAAGATTAAAAAATGGACGAATGAATGAATGGATGGGAAGAAAAATCGAAGGAAAGGAAACAAAGTGTGCATATCTGTAGCATTCATTATATACGCATCCCCGTTATACACACATACCAGTCTCTCCTCTCTCTCTCTCTCTCTCTCTCTCTCTCTCTCTCACACACACACACACACACACATACACAACAATAAAGTCATGTACTTTTTACAAACGCATTCATTCATTTTATCAACCACCAAACATTTAGTCTGCTTTTACTATGTGCCACACACTATTCTGGGTTCTGGGTATACACAAATAACAAAAAAATTTGGCCTGTTCTAGTACAAAAAAAGGGATGATAAATATAGCTACATGGATGTTGAACAGTGATGTTTTGTGGGGAAAAAAAAGAAGAAGCAGCAGCAAAGGCAGTGAGTGCTGAGGGGTAAGGTAAGTGCGATATTTGTTGTGGGTGGAGTAAGTGTCACTGTGACTGTGATGTTTGAGTCCAAACCTGAAGGTGAGGGGATGAAGCAAAGAGTTAAGTAGGAGGTTATCAGGTGAGCAGAAGGGGTCACAGGTAAAGAGTCTTGGAAGCATCAGTGAGCCTGGTAATTTCAAAGAATAATCAAGAAGGCTAGAGTAGATTCAACAAAGGGGAAAGTAGTAGATGGCGGGCCGGAGAGGTAACAAGGGAGCAGACAGTGTGGGGTCATTGAAGAGCATTTTCCTGAGTGAGAGGATGCTCCATGGGATGGGTTAACAGAGGAGTCACAACACTGACACATTTCACAGTAGGATCCTGGTAGGAACTGTTTAGGGCTAAGAGCAAAAGTACAAGACCAGTTAGGTAAGATGACCACACATCTGTATTGCTTTAGGCAATACAAGTTTGCACCTCTTATGGATCAGTTAAAATCTAACAATCTTCTTAGAAATCCCCTCCTTCCCCAGATGATCCAAGTTGGACACATTGGGTTCATTATAATTAGGCAGAATAGCACGATTTGTTGTTACATATCCAAACATACACACAATATAACAGTACAATTTGGCCAATTTTATTCTCCGGTACCTTTCCCTTCCCTCCCCCTAACCCCCTTACTCTCTACTCTACTGGCCTCCCTTCTATTTTCATGAGATTCTCCCCACTTCCCCAACCCCCCCCCCATTTTTCTCTCAGCCTCCACATGTAAGAGAAAACACAGTACCCTTGACTTTCTAAGTGCAGTTTATTTTGTTTAACATAATATTTTCAAGTACTATTCACTTACCTTCAAATCACATCATTTAATTTTTCTTTAAGGATGAATAAAACTCCAATGTATATATATCCCACATTTTCTTTATCTAGTCATGCATTGCCAGACACCTAAGCTAGTTTGATAATTTGGCTATTGTGAATTGTGCTGCTATAAACCTGGGTATGCATGTAGCACTATAGTATGCTGACTTTAATTCTTCAGGATAAATACCAAGAAGTGATACCGCTGGGTTATACAGTGGTTCCATTCAGGTTGGACTTTTATGATCAATTATATAGTTCTTCAAAGTCAAGAGACCATTGATATCTATCCATACAAGAAATTGCTTGCATCATGCTGGTAGCAATGAAAAGTCGTCACATAAAAAAAATGTATTGTGAAGGCAGAGCTGAGAGAAACTACTGATGAACTTAGATGTTGTCTCCGAATTAGTGATAAGACACCAAAACCTAGGATCTGAGCAATTGAAAGGACAGAGGTGCAATTTATTGAGTTGAAGATTATAGGACAAAGTGATCTGGAGGAAAGATTGTTAAGTTCGTCTCTGATTGGTCAGCAGTCCCAAGTGTCTGTTAAACATTACAGAAGAGATACTGCACTGAACAGGCTGTTAGATTAAGGAGTTTGATTCAGTGGGGACTTCATGTATGGAAATAAATTTAAGAGTAGTCAAGAAACAGACTTGAGCAGGTTATTAGGAATGAAGAAAGAAAAAAGAATTCTATCCACGGACTAAGCTCCAAGACACTTCAACATTAAGAAGTAAAAGTGACAAGGAAAAACCAGCAAAAGAGGATGACTAGACAGAGAAGCAAGAAGGAGCCAAGAAAAGTGCGATATCATAGGAGCCAGGCAAAGAAGGAGCCTTGATGGTGCAGGGAAATCTGCAGATAAGTCAGGTAAGATGAAGAATGAGAACTGAACACTGATCTGAGCAACCAACCTAGAAGTCACTGCAGATTTTGAGAAAAGGCATTTGGGTGGAACAGTGAGCAAAAGTATCCAATTTGAAGGAGCTCCAAGAGAATGCAAAGAGAAAAGCTCAAGACAGCTGGAATAGAAAAACTTTTGAGAAATTTTATTATAAAGGAAAAAAGATGAAGTGAGCAGAAGCTGAATAATAAAGAATTTATGAATTTTTGTTGGTTTTTTTTTTTTCTTTTCTTTTTCTTCTTCAACGGAATGGAAAAAGCTTGACTGTAAGCTAATCAGAATGATTCTATAGAGCAGGGGGAAAAAAATCAATGATTCAGGATAATTAGAAGTGAGACTTTAAATGATGTCCCTGATTGGGCCAGAGGAGATGGCAGCCAGGAGAGGAGCTGAGGGTTGGGGGTGAATCTTCAGTAAGACAATGAAAGATAGAGATGTGGGCACTGATGGGGTAGTCAAAAGGGTGGGTGATGATGGCAACTGTGAAAGTCTCTTCTGACTGACTTCTTAGGAGATAATCATACATGTTCTTTAGGTTTGTAGGATATCATAATGGTTCCACAATTCTTCTTGTATACACCTTTATGACCAGCAGTCACACATATATTGCTTTCTAGTTTAGATTTCAGTGATAGGTATGTCACTGCTCTGCACTGGGCTTGAGACTCACCGATACCTATCCTCAACACATCTCTCCCCATTTCCCACTGAAATCCTCTGAGTCACTGCCAACTGCCCACAGCCCTGCCACATAGCGTCAGCACTTTTTTAAAAGCATTTCTTCTGACCACCAAGCAGTGACTACTTATTTTGCAAGTATCTTATCCTCTTTAATATATTGGAAGAATCTGGATGTCGGACTTGTACAGCAATGTCTGTGAAATCTCACACTTGAATACTCAGCAAGTATCCATCCTGAAAAAGTTAGTCTTCTGGATATCGTAACGTTTCAGGAGACCTTGTTACCCCAATACGGAAATGAATGGAAAATACTCGTATTTTTAGAAGGTTTATTTTTATGGAGGTTTTAGATATCAGTTCTCATTCTCACATTATGTTACATTAGAAAAGTGACTCAGGCCCTCTAGATTTATGTCACCTACCTATAAAATGGAAATCTGGACTAGAATATCTTTATATTCCAAGTCTTAGAATTTCATTCAACCTGATTTCAAATAAAGGCAACCAAGTTAATGAAACAGTGAAAGTAGGTAGTGATCTTTGTCTAAAAATTTTGTGATACATAAATTCAACCAAATAAAATGCTAGGTAAAAAAAAGAAAAGAAAAAGATATATTTTTTTTCATTCATTCCTGGGATCTAAAAATGGAAGAAGTCAGATATTTTGTTTTGAAACTAATATTAATGAGAACTTTTTCTCCCTAATCTCTAGAAGTTACTTGAGTTGCTAAAACTATAAACCCACCCAATGACTCATAGAAGGGGATGTGACATTTGCTGTCATTAAATTAGACCATAAAATATATTTAAAATTAATGGCAGCGATATATTTCTAATTCCTGAGGAAAATCGTATGTTTTGTATATGAAAAGGACCTAAATGTAATTTAATGCATTTTTTAGGTGCTAAATATTTGCCTGAATGTTTTTTTACATTTCCCAATATTATTTAAAAATATTCAAATGACTAATTAAATGAATTTAGGAAAAGAATCTCCCTAAGTTAATGAGAAAAGACCTAATAAACTTTAAGTCTGACAAAGGCTACCATTGTTTGATATAAATATTCCTCTTCTTAATTTTACTGCATGTACATCTTAATTCACCATGAATAATTTCTTGACTTCTTGTTTGTTTTTTTCCCTTCTAACAGTGCTTTCTTTTGCAGATTTTTTTTTCAGTGACTTGAACTTAAGTTATGCAGCTTTCACTACCTACATTGCAGATGTTCTCTTTGGCCAAATTGAATATTAGTTATATAACTTGTGCTGCTTACCTTAGAACTGCTTGAGTTGAGAAAAATAAAAATTTAAAAGGCTGACTATAATATAGCATTTAAAGACTTCCAATTCATATCTGTATACATGCAGAAGATTCTAGAAATTTTCTCTCAGTGAGGCTAAAGATTGAAAATAGATTTTGGTCATGCTGATCACAGGTTAAGATGATTTTTACAGTGCTTTTCTACTGACTTCCTCTTATTACCAATGTCACACATTTGTACTGTGACTTATCAAGCTTAGAGGTTTAAAATGTAAACAGAGAAACTACTGGTCCTTATGGAAATAATTATGACCTCATAAACATCATTTGCTAGGTGGTTACATCAATGAGTCACATTAATATAAGAAACACTAATAACTAGCAGATAGATTTTAGACAATAAGTACATTACACTCTGTTCCAAGGTACAGTAAATCCATTACATCTGTTTCCTTTGGAATTCCCAAGAAAAAGAAGAGATTTTTTTTTTGCTAAAGCACAAAATAAGGATGACACCAGCTCATACTTCACAGAAGGTCACTTTCACTCCCTAGAGACCCAAGGCAACAACTTGAGCCTCTCATAATCCAATCTAAATTAAATGGTAGAGATTGTATTACAGCCTTTCATTCTGCGCATGTTCTGTGCATGGTACTTGACTCTCTTTTAAAATTAGATTAGATTCCCAACCCAAATCCAGAGAGGCATTGAATGGGAGCAAAGAAAAGGAAAGGGAGGACCAAATAGTTGAATATATCACCAGCAATGTTAGAAAGCTTTTAGAATATCTAAAAGCAAGAAAACCTATATCTTTGTTGTATTTTGTAAAAACAGCATATTTATTCCCTTTACCATGTATGCAACACTCATCAATATTGTGGATTATTTTAAGCAAATAATATGGAATATTTAGAATATGGAATATTAAAGAAGTTAAGATGTAAAATATCACTGAGCAAGATATAAAATGATACCCAGGAGATGATCTCTAACTAATATCTACCTGACCCTATATAAAATGTGTGTACAATGCCATACATCTCATTTGCTCTTCATAGTATTGTTGGGGTCTTTTTATACTTCTGTTTTATGAGATAGAATGTAATTGATATTTTTTATAATAAGAAACTATATTGGGTGGCTAAGACTGCCATAACAAAATACCACAGACTGAGTTGTTTAAACAACAGACTGTATGACCAATGTGATTCTGCAACCTGTACAATCAGAAAAATAAGAAATTATACCCCATTTGGTTCAAATGTATGAATTGTCAAGATCATTGTACTGTCATGTGTAACTAATAATAATTTTAAAAAGCAGAAATGAAAAATCTGTGTTTTACAACACAGCCATTAGCCATGCATAGGGACTGAGCACTTGAAATCTGGTCAGTCAAAAATAAAAGGTGCTGGGGCTGGGGATGTGGCTCAAGCGGTAGTGCGCTCGCCTGGCATGAAAAAAAAAATATTAATGATTCTTTCTATTGATGCTACTTTGTGTGGTTTTGGTTAAATAGAATATATTAAATTCACTTGTTCATTTGATAACTGTGGATTTACTCACAGTTATGGAGGCTGAAATTCCAAGATCAAGTTGTCAGCAAATTCACTTTCTCTTGAGGTATCTCTCCTTGGCCTGTCCTCACATGGTCTTTTCTTTGTATGCATGCATCCTGGCATCTGTTTGACCAAATTTCCTCTTCTCACAAGGACATTAGTCAAATTGGATTAGGCCCAACCTAATGGCTTCATTTTAACTTATTAACCTCTTGAAAGGCCCTGTCTCCAAATATAGTTATTGTGAGGTTTCAACCTATGAAGTTTGGGGATATTCAATCCCTCCCATGATGCAGATAGAGACCAGTCCAAAAGTTTCTGCATGTCAGTATACCCCTTATCATGTACAGTTGCCTGAACAAATTTAAACATTAAATCCTTTTAGTCCTGTGCCTGAGAATGAGAACTTGAATCCCATAAACCATCAAGGCTGTGGGCCTAAGCCGACATTGTCTTTTCATGGGAAGAGATGAACAAAAAGGAGGGGTCTTCTAAGCAGCTTCTGCCAAGAATTTCTAGACTTCTGCTCTAGTAAATAGGAAGGAATACTCTAACCCAGTACTGTCCAATTGGAATATGATGAGAGTCTCCTATGTAATTTTTAATTTTCTAGTACACACATTAAAAAATAGTAAAAAGAAAACAAGTGAATTGAATTTAATATAGTCTATTTAACCAAGACTACACAAAATAGCATCAATATAAAGAATCATTTACATTTTCTTTTTTCATGCTTAAACTTCAAAATCCAATTTGTACTTCACATTCATAACATCTTGTATTTTTATTTATTTTTTTTTCAGAGAGAGAATTTTTTTTAATATTTATTTTTTAGTTTTTGGTGAACACACATCTTTATTTTATTTTTTATTTTTATGTGGTGCTGAGGATCGAACCCAGCGCCCCGTGTATGCCAGGCAAGCACGCTACCACTTGAGCCACATCCCCAGCCCAGCACCTTTTATTTTTGACTGGCCAGATTTCAAGTGCTCAGTCTCTATGCATGGCTAATGGCTATGTTGTACAACACAGATTTTGCATTTTAATACACTCTCTGGGAAAAATATTGTCTCAAATAGTCAAATTTAATCATATTATACCCTCACTAATGAAATCTGTAATAACTTTATTTCCTTTAGGATACCAGAGTTAAATTTCTGCCTGGTTAATTTAAAGAATACACCTATCACGAAGAGAGTAAATAGTGCACAAGCCAATGACTTGGATATGTTACTCGTTGACCTACAGAGCTCACATGCCTATGTAGTTGGGGAAAGAATACAGTGATGATGGGTGCCATGACCTTGGAATAATCGCTTGTCTCCATATTTTGCCTGAAAAGAAAAATTTGCCACCTTGCTATTAGAAGTCCCAGATCATTTGGAGATTTTCCTAAGGATTCTGTTGATCACCTGGACTCACATTCTCAGTCAAATCAAAAGAAATCCCCACTCTAGTAACTATGCCCTCTTCGTTAGACCACATAGAGTTCTTTTTATAATTCACAATAGTCCTTGACTCCACAACTGAAATATGAATATTTTATCAACATGATCAGCATAAGAAAAGGTAGAGAACATAAAAATTCAACCACAGTATGTCTGAGTTACTTATGCTGGAATCCTGAATTTTCTAGTAAATAAATCCTGGCTCGTGTTTTAAATTGGTCAATAAATAAGATACATTGAGTACCTACAGATGGCTAGTTCAAGATGAAGACAGATTAATTTATAAAACATGAATAATCTATTAGGATCTAGTAGGATTGGGACTTCACTCAGATCAAATAGTTGATAATTAAGCCAACAGAAAATCCCTGAAGGGATAAGTCATCAAGAGACAAAGTCATCAGAAAGCCTCTGGGGAGAAGCTAAGACTTTTTCTTGACCTCAGAATGAGCTGAATAAAGAGAATAAAGAGAAATCATGTGAGAGCAAGAACATTGCTCATGTCAAGTTCAATGAGAAGAGTAACTTTAACAGGGGGCAGCACTTGTGGGGTAGTTTGGTGATAAAACTAATGGCTAGGTGACATGCAACCAATTTAAGTAAATCTTTAAAATGTGGTGCATTTAGATATGACACTGTAGACATGCACAGACAGGATTAACATGAGCCAGCGGCATCATAAGCTGCTTTTTGCTATCACTGACAAAAGGAAGAAAGAACAGATTAGCAGTAGGGAGGAGGGGGAAAGGACTCTATAACAATCAATGCTTGTGATGACAAGAGCTTGAACATGCAATATATTTTTAAAAATAGATAACAGAAGATATGACAAGAATCATTAGCAGACATGCTCTCTGGTACTGAGAAGTAAGAGGCAAGCCTCAACATTTTTCACTTAGACAACTGAAAGAATGTCTATGTTCATAAGAGAATCAGGAGTCATGGAAGATAGAATTGATTTATGAGAAGGGGAGGCTGCCAGATTCAATTTTACCATTAGGAGTTTGAGGTAATAGTGAGATATCAAAGTAGGCACAGATGATTGATTGAGTATGCAGGCATAAAAAGTTGGATTCAGAGACTTGTATTTGGGCAGTGTTCATATTGGATAGCTAAACTGATTTTATCTATCTACCAAGAAGTGAAATATAGACACCCTAGGGATTCTGAGTATAGTCCCAGAGATTCACTCTGAGGAGCAATTCTGTAGTGCGCATTTTTTAAAAAGAAAAAAAAAAATCCAGCATCAGCTTAACAAATTATCCAACTCTGCCCTAAGAACCTTACACTTGCTGCCAAAGATCACGTTCTACATGAGTCAGAACTGCTGTAGGACTTGTTCTCTTATTCAGGATCCTACTAGCAATGACAATTTTTGAAGGATGTGGGGTGGAAATTGACCTCTGAGTTTCATCAGAAACTCTCAGTTTCATTAGTTTTTCTTTGCCAGAAGAGAAGTGAGACAATGCAATGTCTGGAGAGTGGATAATTCATTGCAAATGAAAAAGGGATCCTGACATCAATTGCGAATTTTGCTTGCCAGAGACTAACTCATCTCTTTCTTCCTTCAGCTCTCCTGCCTAACCTTGCCAAGTTGCCTCTGGAAAGAAATATGCTTCTGTTTAGTTAGACTCAAGTTGAAGTTACCTGCAATAAATCAAATCAAAACTGACTGACATACTTCTTGTTTCTGGTCAGGGCTACCATGATGATATTCTAGAAAGAAACTCCAAATCTTCCCACAAAAGATACATACTTGTCAAAGAGGTGAACAGCTTTACAGGACTTTTTCAAACACTGATAAAATCCAGGCACTTGGGACCAATCTTGGGAGAGTGGGGTAGGAAGTGAAACAAAATCGAGTAACAAGCAGTGGACCACTGACAAAAGTGGTTAGTTATCTGAAAAGGACATACAGGTGGGCAGAGTATATGGCTATGTGAACCTGGCAGTAAGATATACCATGTCCAAGCAAGTAATGTCAAGGGGTTCTGACAGCAGGGAACAGGGACCCCCGCTTCATACCTGGATATTTATTCAGGCTCAGCACTTTACCTACTGGAAAGCATCATCTAAAGGACAGGTCACAGGCAGAAGACCAGGAGAGATTTAGTAATGGGGGACAAGACAGCAGAGCACTTATTAGAAATGAGGAACAGGCAGGGTCCTCAGGCAACCGAGCCAGTGACTCAAATACTGAGAATGAGTATGAGGGAATCACAGCTTCCTTGACTAGTGGGGTAACTGATTAAGACAAAATTCCTAAGATAAAAAAATTTATCCCTAACATTGTATGAATCATCCAAGTCACCTTCCATCAATCCTTTTATCTTAAAAAAAAAATCATATTTTCTGTTTAGCTTAATCCTTCCTAATTTTGACTAAATTTTCACGAGTCCTTCCTCTAACTGAAGTATTTCAAACTCCCTTTCCTCCAGGGAAAGGAAAGCAGGTTGTTGGCTGAGTACCAAACTGAACCTTTTCTTTAGAAGGGAGCACACCACTTTCATTTTCCCAACCTTTGTTAAGTATATATTTTTGTATCTCTTCCAGAAAGTTCTGTATTATCAAGACAATGCTAACTCCAGGATAGATGTCAAAAAAATATCACTAGATTAGAGCTATAATAAAGCTGAAGTAGAAAACAGAAGTGTTCCAAAAAGAGAACTATAAAATGGGAGGGGGGAAGAGGCAAAACCTCTTGCCTTCTGAGTATTTCAAAAGCAATGTAAAATGTTTATGGGCTCTTAACTGCCTGTATATGGATTTTAAATATATATATATATATATTTACCTTCTTGTTAGTAAAATAAGAAGGAACACATTAAATTACATTAAATCATTTAAAAAACTTTCTTTCCTCAGAACCAGCTCCTCCCAAGTCACTCTTTGCAGTAAACAAAACCCAGACGTCAGTGACTTTGCTGTGGGTAGAAGAAGGAGTAGCTGATTTCTTCGAAGTCTTCTGTCAGCAAGTTGGCTCTAGTCAGGAAACCAAACTCCAGGTACTGTACGATTTGACTTTCTTTTTCTGAGTTAATTCTGATTAAGGTTAATTATCTGAGGGGGAAAAAATCACCCATTTCTTTGAACTACGCAAAGTAATTTGCTCTTTTGTGTTTCAGTGATAGAAATTAATAGTATGCTTAGAACAAGCTCATGTTACAATAACCTTTTTTGATCTTTGTATTTTTATCTTCTATTCCTAATCCTTAGTTCCTCCAGGACATGCCAAGGAATAAAGGAATTGATTCATTTTTCTTCTTGGTCATTAAATTGATCAAGAGGATGAAGAAGCTTCTATATAAAATATAATTAAACAAATATGAACCAAATGTCAATTTTTTAAAAAGTCTTGTATAGAACAAATGATAGAATCTATACTTGCTTTCAAAAAAATTTCATCTCGTTGTAGATATTACATATGTGTAGAAATAAGTAAAACAAAAGTGCCACAAGAAAGTCATTCTACTAAGAGACTTTAAAAGAAACACGCACAACTAGTTAGTAAGGAGGACAATTTTGTTGAAAAGCAAAGTATATTTTTTGACAGTTATGGAATAATTTTTAGAATCACAAATAGCAGAAACAATAAAACACTGTGTTATTCACCAGGTTGGGATGAATGGAAGCCAAGAGAGCAGCTCTAAGTGTAGCAAAGCTGCAAGAAACAATATTTTAGAGCCAGAGGTAGAAGGAAAATGGCAGGTTGGTGAGCGACACAGCCTCCTGTAGTGTACAGGCTGATACTATGACCCTCATTCATTGATGCTTTTTAAACAGTGAAGCTCATGAGATGGAGGGGGAGAGGGAATGCAGGGAGTACAAATCTTTTCACACTGAATGCCAAGATAATTAACTTTGATTCCTTTACCCCTTTGATATTCTTTTCTACAAAATTTATCTCTTTTTGATCTGTGCTGAGCTCTAGTCTAAGAATCCTTTTTGAAAATAAAGGCTCTGCCAGTAGTGGATTTTCTTCTCTGTAACTACAGTGATGTCTTCCTTCAAGAACAGAATGGTCAGTCAGCTACTTACTGCAACTGAGTTCTCTTAGCAAGTTTTTCTTCCCCAGAAATTATACTTTTCTAGAATAGTGGAAGATATGAGAGCGGTAAATTAGTGCTGATGGCTATTATCTCTTTAGGCAGGATCCTCTTCTGAAAAAGAGTGCTTGTCACTAACCTGGCCATTGTTCTACCAAGTTAGCGCACAAAGTTGCTATGCTTTTGGGGGGTGCTGTTTAGTCAGCATTTGCACCTCTCTGACAAAAATACCAAGTGAGAACAACTCAGAGAAGGTAAAGTTTATTGGGGGCAGATATCTCAGCCCACAGATGGCCAAATCCATTGCTCTGGGCCCAGGGTGAGGCAGCACATTATGGCAGGAGGATCCAACAGAGAAGAAAACTGCTCAATTCATGATGGGGTCAGGAAGCAGAGAGAAAGAGAGAGGAAGAGGACACAAGAAAGATGCACCCTTCTAGGAAAAGCCCCCAGACTCCTTCAACCATAACCCCTCTGCCTACAGTTACCACCCAGTCAGTCCATTAAAACTAGGATAAACCGATTAGGTTACAGCTCTCACAATCCATTTGTTTTACCTCCTGCATTAATATAGGAGCTTTGGAGGATACCTTATATCCAAACTATAACATATTCCATATAAAAGCTAAAAATGCAGACAGAGGAGTAAGGCCCTTAAGATATAAATAACTGCTACAAGTCAAAAACATAAAAGCCAACAACCCCAAACACATGTTTCATATAAAAATGAATACAAAACATTCTTGAACATATAAAAATTTCCTCAGTCTCACTTATGGTAATAAGTAAGTGCAAAATAAAACTAAGATACAATATACTGGGTTGGAAAGAATGTAGAGAATAGGCATTGTCACATGTAGGTGGCAGGTGGGTAACTTGGAAAATGTCTCTGGAGGACTATTTTTCAGTAGCTTTCAATGTTAAAAATGTATATTTTTTGACCTAGAAATCCAAGTTCTAGAAATATATGAGTGTATTATATTTATTTATGTTCACATAGTTTTTATGTACACACATATACATACATAAGTAAGTATGTCTATACATGCATATGTTCTGACATGTATGAAATGATATTCACTGTAACATTGTGTATAGTAGCACAAAAAGTCAAAGATCACTTAAACTTTCATCAATAATAGGGCGTTGGCAAAATAAAATATGACCATGCAATGTGCTTTTATGCATCCCTTAAAAAGAATAAAGCAGTTTAATCTGTATTGACGTGGAAAGAGTGCCAAAATATGCTGATAACTAGATAAAAAAAATAGGCGAAACAATGTAGAAACTGTGACAT
Source organism: Marmota monax (assembly GCF_021218885.2). Lineage (NCBI taxonomy): Eukaryota > Metazoa > Chordata > Mammalia > Rodentia > Sciuridae > Marmota > Marmota monax. Next base: position 4,102,374 of record NW_026695227.1, read on the forward strand.
CATTTATGATTAACTATGTCTTATATGTTTATACATCCATAAAATGAATATTAGAAGAAAAAAATACCTGGCAGCAATGGCTGCTCCCATGAAAGAGAAGTAGGTAGAAGGAGAACGGAGAAAGAAGGGTCTTTAAACATTTTTACAATGTCCACAGATTACCCTCTCAACGAAAAATAATTTTAAAGACAAAATAGATGAAGAGTTGATAGAGCATTTTTTTATTTTCTGCATCTCCAGGAGCCCGTTGCTGTTTCGTCCCATGTCGTGACCATCTCCAGCCTCCTCCCTGCCACCGCCTACAACTGCAGTGTCACCAGCTTCAGCCATGACAGTCCCAGTGTCCCCACCTTTATAGCCGTCTCGACCATGGGTAGTTACATACATTAGTGAATCTGGTCTTTAGGAGTTACTCCTTTCCACATGTTCCTTACTTTTTCTTTTGAAATATGTATCATCTGTCCTTTTAATGGAAGCAATGTTCCCTAGAGGGGGGGGAATCCAAGTTGTGGGGTCAGGAAGGCCTTAATTTCAATCTCAGAGTACTTACTAAAATACCTGATTTAAGAAAATATGTTTACTGTCTCTGTGCCTTTGCCATTTATCTGTGAAATTAGAAAAATAATATATGCATTTTTAGGTTATTTTGAAGCATAAAAATAAAACACAGAAAGCCCCAGCATATGCTGTCTGAATGCTGGTTGCTGCCACCATCTTCACCCTCTTGTGCCATCGTGGCACAGGACCCCCATCAACTCAGCTTCATCTGTCTCAGCCTTGGCCATCAGTTGTCACTGATCAGAGAGCCACAACAGAAAACTCAAAGCAAGAAATTGTCTAATCTAGAAACAAAGTGTAAATGGGCCAGTTAGAACTTAATGAAGGGTCTGGGGCCCTGTTTGTTTTCTTAGTCTTTTCTGAGTTGTACTACACATGTTGCTCTCTGCAATTTGAGAACTTCTGTGAAGCCTCCTGAAGTAAAGCCGCTATTGCTATTATCCCTTCACAGGGTTCACTCTCATTTCTATTATATTAGTCCTCTATTTAGCTGCTATATTCAGTGGTGACTAGAATGCAGTTTTTTTTCTAAAATATTATTTTATTATAAAAAGGAGTTTATCTTCACGCAATAAGTTTTTTAAAAAATTTTATATATTTATTCTAATTAGGTACAGTAATGCAACCACATCAATGTTTATAGCAGCTCATTCACACTAGCTATAACTGTGGAACCAACCTAGATGCCCTTCAAAAGATGAATGGATAAAGCTTTTTTATTTTTATTTTTATTTTATTTTTTTTTTTTGCTTTCTATTTTTAATTCTTGGTTTTTCATTAGACAGGACAAAATTGACCTGGAAAAAAAATAGTTTAATGTGTCTCCTTTCTACGTCCTATTACATCTTTCTAGGTGTACTTTAATTTCTCTTATTCCTTGACATCTCCACATAAACCTAGTGCAACAGGTGATTTGATTAAGCTTATCTAAAGGTGAGAAAAATGACATCCAGAGGGTAGAAAGTATTCCTTCCCCAAATAGCAGTTAGCACTCAAACACACCTGAATAACCTCTTCCACCATGAGATTATTGTTCTTTCTGCTCAAGCACCCCACCCATGAACTAGAGCCCAGCTGGTCCAAATGGGAAGTCGTAAATATCAGAGCCTTAGGGATCAGCTCCTTGATTTTATGATCCATGCAAAGGATGGTTCAAATCTCTTCTGGCCCACTTTGAAGAGCTTTATAAAGCCATTCAACAAATTTACCTGCCTTTGATATCCTGCTCATTCATACAATATAAAGAACTAGCCAATGTGTAAGTGCCACAGTAGATAGACCCATCATTATATAAAGTATATGAAAAGGGCACAACCCCTGTTCTTAAGGACCCTCTAACTTATTAATAGGTTTAATCTCTTGGGCTGCGCAGATGGAAAACCTTTGAGCATATGGCTACAGATCATCAGAATGCCTGCTCCAGTAACGTGTTAAGTGCTGCAGCAGATGGTAGCTCACTTGTGTCTTTTTCATATACGTTATTAGTTGTGAGCAAAGTATTCAGTTGCACTTTCTGACTTTAAAGTCATGGGCATAAAATAAGAACCTGCCACCTTCTGAGCTTGTGAAAATGTTAAACAATGATAATACATGATAATGACTTGTAGATCTGTAGTTTTCAAATGTATTTGAACCATGGCATTCTTCTCATTTTATAGTTCTCCTTATAAGAAAGAACATCCTGCATGTTGGAGGCTTTTGAAATAGGCTCGATTCTTCCAGCCACCTGAACACCATTTGTCAGTCTGCTAAGTCATAGTTGAGCGCAAGGTCATTGTTAGCTTAAGTTGTTTCATGTTTTGCTATTATAATCAGCATAAGTTAATTACTCCTAAGATTAGATGAAAAGCAGTGAATGGGCCTGTCAGTTTCCATATAATGGAGCCTATAACTGCAATGCCTGGCTTCTCTTTAGTTACAGAGATGAATCCTAATGTGGTAGTGATCTCTGTGCTGGCCATCCTGAGCACACTTCTCATTGGACTGCTTCTTGTTACCCTCATCATTCTTAGGAAAAAGCATCTGCAGATGGCTAGGTAAGTTAAGTTTTGTTAATATTTTATCCAACCTTTGAATTATATTTTTACTTATGTATGTACAATTTTTGCAGACCTAAACTGTGTAACAATTTTATTTCGGATGTAGTGTCTATATCTCTTTTGTGTGTTTTCTAAGTAAGCTAATATTTTAGAAAATGTTGCTATTGGAATGGTAAAGCAGTGGATTGCTGTTTACAAATTACAAGCCTTCTTTCTATCAATCCTGACATTTTAAGAAGCCCATAAATAGGGATCTGTTATATTTGGGTACATTCAGACATATATGGAGTAAAAGAATGATCCATACCTATTTGGTATGATTAATGAAACAACTCAATTAAATGGAATCCACAAGAAGAACAGGAGTCTGGGCATAATGGCACTTGCCTGTAATTCCAGCAGCTCAGACAGCTAAGGCAGGAAGATTGTAAATTCAAGGCCAGCCTCAGCAACTTAGTAAGGCCCTAAGCAACTTAGCAAGACCCTGTATCAAAATAAAAAATTTTAAAAAGGGCTGGGGATGTGGCTCAGTGATTAAGTGCCCCTGGGTTCAAACCCTGGGAAAAAGAAGAAAGAGGAAGAGGAGGAAATTTAAAAATGTATTTAAAGGCATGGCTGACCTAAACAATAAAGCAGATAAACATGGGATGCCATGAAAGTGGAAAACAATGGCCATTTCTGAATATGAAAATCAACTGAATGAAAACTGGAATTTGAATAAATCTTAGTACAATAAGGAAAGAGTTGGTTTTGTACTGTGGCTGGAGTGTGGAGCTCTGAACTTACATTTTTTTTATTGGTTGCTCAAAACATTACAATGATCTTGACATGTCATATTTCATACATTTGATTCAAATGGGGTATGAATTCTTATTTTTACCACATGTACAGATTGCAGAATCACATTGGTTATACATCCACGTTTATACATACTGCCATACTAGTGTCTGTTGTATTCTGCTGCCTTTCCTATCCCCTTCCTATATCCCCCCTCCACTCCCCTCCCCACTTTTTAAGGTCCAGTCCTGATCTAAGATCCGTGTGAACTTGTGCAGGCCACTGAAACTCTATTCACTTAACAAATATTAATTGATACCTACTGTTTCAGACTCCTATAGGTTCTTGAAATGGAAGTATATAACAATGACAAAAAATCCATACCTTTGTGGAGCTTGTATTCTAATCAGGGGGATGGAGAACAGAAAATAGAGCTATAAGGCACAAAATTGCATAGTGTGTTAGCAGGAGTTAAGAGAAAATAATAGAGCAGAGTAAGGGAGATTAGTAGTACCAGAATCAGGAGAGGATTCTCCTGGTGGGTAAGTTTCATTCAAACAGGGACATTTTTAAGCTAAAACTTGAAAAGCATGGAGTTAGCCTTGTGTTATCTCTAGGAAGAGTGTGCCCAGTAGCAAAAGCAGCCCATGCACTGCAAAGATCCTGGGGCCAGAGCATGACTAGCATATTCATATTCTGCCATGACTGGCAGAGAGGCCAGTATGACTAAGGAAGAGGAAGGAAAGGGAAGAATAACAGGTGATGTCAGATCTACAGTGTTTAATAATCCATTGAGTAAAATGGCTTTTACATTGAGTAAAATGGGCAGCCATAGCAAAGTTTGGAGAAGATTAAAAATATCTGATTTGTGTTAATGTTTTCATTTTTAGAAAACAGGCTGTACAGAGGCAATCAAAAACACAGGTGTATCAGCAGGGGGAGTCCTGACAGTAATCCAGACAAGACATGGTAGTAGTTCAGTCCACAGCAGCAACAACAAAGGGGAGGAAGAAAAGACCAGATTCTGAATATATCTTGAAAATAGGGGTGATAGGATTTGATAAGAAATTGAGTGTGGAATGGGAATGTATAAAGGAGTCAGGGATGACAACGGGTTTTGGCCCTGGAAGGATGAAGTTGCAATCGATTGAGAGAGACTCCAGGTAAGAGGTTTCAGAATAGAGGAAACATCAAGATTCAGCTTTGGCAATACTACATTTGAGATGAATTGCAAGTATAGGTTTGGAGTAGACAGCTGCCCAGGAATATATGGTGTTCAGGAAAGTAGTCTTGATTTTGGAGATATAAATTTGAGAGTTGTTAGCAAATAAATGGTGTTAAAGCTATAGACTAGGCCAAAGTCAGAGAGTAAATGTAAGTAAAAGAGGGCCTTGGATAGAGTACTGGAGGATTACAATATGAAGACTTCCAGGAAGAAAAGAAGATGACAGCAAGAGATGGGCAAGAGGCAGCCAGTGGAGTAGAAGGAAAACTAAGAGTGTGGTGGCCTAGAAGGCAAGAAAGAACCTATACCAAGAAGAGGTGATAAAACCCATTCGTTAGTGGATAATCAGGAGCAATAATGCAGTAATAGCATGGGAAGTATGCAGTAAGTGTTGGTGCATAATCCTGACAGCCGAGGGGTGGTGACAGATGTAGTAATGAAAATGATGGCATTTATGAGGGCATACTACAGAATTTTTGTGATGCATACAGAAGATATTTAGCAAGGACAGATATAATTCATTCAGCTGGTCATTAAAACCAAGATATTTTGTGCCATGATCTTTGGCAGTATAGTGAGACTTATGGATCTCTTTAGAGAATAATGCTTTCTAAGAGCATAAAATAAAGCACATAGAATTATATAATCATATTGAAACATGATGCTCATATATTTTAAAAACAAGTATATTTTGCTTTTTATTAATACATTAAACAATTACTATATAACTCATCATTTCATTTGGATGAATAATAAATAGTTCAAGATATATGCAGCAAGTCTATTATATAAAAGTATCTGTATTTTTTATTGTTAGCAAATCACAACTACCGATGTGGTGGTTTGTTGTCTACTTTAATACAAGAAACTTTTAAACTTCAGTTACAGTTTGTTAAAATGAAGATTTACCTTTTTTCTACTTAATTTCATAGAGCTCTAAATTCTATCTTTGGACCCCATATTAAGAACTTCTGAATTTGAAAGTAAGAAATCCATATATAAGAAATCAAAATGGGAAAATACATTGGTAGTATGTAATTTTATCACATAATGGGATACAATGATATTAGTATGTTTTTCAAAAGAAAAAATTATTCTTAGAATATCCTAATAAGAGCAGATAACTAAAGTAATTAACTTCAATGCTGAATAAATAATATAAAGTTGGACCATCAATTTTACATTTAGAAAAAATGAGAGGCATGAGCCCAGTGAGCTATCTTCTCAATGCATATTAGTCAAAAGGTGGAGAAGGCATGAGTATATGTTTACCTTTTTGCCCAATTTTTGTTGTTGTTGTTGTTTAGTTTGTTTGGTACAGTGAATTGAACCCAGGGGTAATTAACCACTGAGCTACATCCCCATCCCTTTTTAAATATTTTATTTAGAGACAGGGTCTTGCTAAGTTGCTTAGGCTTATCTAAGTTACTGAGGCTGGCTTTCCTCCTCCCAAGCTGCTAGTATTACAGGCGTGTGCCACAGCATCCAGATCTTTCCCTGAGAAAGTTAAAAAAAAAAACACCGAAATAGTCTTTTTTACTAACAGATTAATTGAAACCATTCTGGATTAGAGTCATGTCAGAAGCCAACCTATTTCAATACATATCACCCTTATCTCAAGGGATAAATAAAAAGGATACCACAATATAAGAGAAAAAAAATGAAGTAAGCAATTCAACTTGGTCCACTATCACTATAAGGAGGAAATCAGAGTGCTATAAAACAAAACTTAACCCGAAAAGTACTACAAAGGGACTTTCAGTTTATCTAGGAAAGTTTGTATACCTTACTAATGAAGGTTTTTTGAAAAAATATTATTTCCAAATAGTGCAAAGATTTATTTTAGGATCATGAATGCCTTTTGACAAAGATTATGAGCTGAATTCTTTCGGACTCAAAATAAGTTGATTAGGAGTCTTACAAGAGACTGTTTTATTTTGTTTTGTTTTTCTTTTTTGCATTGTATGAAACAAAGGAACACATAGAACTTATATCAGCTTAAAAAAAATTAATGCTGTCATGATAAACCTGTAAAAGACTCTCTTTATTTTTATGTCAGGTAAAGAGTGCTCTCTCAAGCAGTTACATAGATTTGTGGTTCCTTTCAAACAGGGAATGTGGAGCAGGAACATTTGTCAACTTTGCATCCTTGGAGAGGGATGGGAAACTTCCCTACAATTGGTGAGTAGTATTTTGGAACAAGCCTGTAGATAGCTTATCTATGTTTTGTGGGCTCTAAACTTGATTTTACCATCTTTAGGGATAAGTAGTCTTGTCTGATTGTTCTTTCATGATTTCAGTAACAGTAGACTTCAATGGCTAGATTTCCACAGGATATATTGGTTTCTACAAACTTAATATAATACTGAAGTAGAGAAAATGCCCTAATCTATTCTGTATTACTATATTGAACAAAGAACTAATGCATTCATGCAAGGAGCCCATAATCATGCTGAGGAAGGAGGCAAATGTAGGAGCCACACTGAACAAGTGGTAGCTAAAGGCCTGAGGGGAGACTTCATTGAAGCAGGATAAGACAGAGCAGCATCTCCATTTTAAACTCAAATTCCAATGCCTGGGGACATAAGCCACCCCTTTTGTTAAAAAATTAAGTAGAAATGTACAGCCCAGGGCTCTCAATCTCATACTTGCAGGTTAATAAATATCAAAGCCAGAGATGTCTCACAAGAATACACGGCCTCATTTTTCTTTATGCTTGAGTATTAAGGTCCTATGGGGAGGAGGTAGTTGGGGAATTAGAAAAGCATTTTCAAGAGATTAAATAAAATGATATTATACCTAACAATGAGAATTAACAGTCCTATCTAGTTCAACTACACCCATAGAATCACTAATTAAGTAAACATTGAACATGAAGCCACTTTCCTTATATGACCTAGTTTGCATGATTGCTTGCAACAGAAACAAAGTATATTTAAGTTCATACATTTCCTATTAATCCTTGGTAAGTGATTCACCCCCTGCCGCCCCCCATTTTCTAACCCCAAAATGGTACAAGAAATAGATTGAAAGACTAGACATTTTACCCTACAGAATCAAAAAGGGAGGGAGAACTTTTTTTAGAATATAAATTCTACTTCCTTGAGTATAGATGATTCCTACTCTAGTTGTAAATCTGGTTGAAATAGGATTCTTTTTTTTTAATTGTTGATGGACATTTATTTATTTATACGTGGTGCTGAGAATCAAACCTAATGCCTCACACATGCTAGGCATGTGCTCTACCACTGAGCTACAATCCCAGCCCCCAAAATAGGATCATTTTTAACAAAGACAATACATTGTGCTGGCTTTTTTTTTGGAGCGGGGTGCAGTTACTGGGCATTAAACCCAGGGGCACTCAGCCATATCCCCAGAGTCTTGCTAAGTTACTTAGGGCCTTGCTCAATTGCTGAGGCTGGCTTTGAACTTGGGAACTTTTTATCTCAGTCTCCCTAGCCACTGGGATTACAAGTGTGCACCACCACACCTGGCCTGCCATTTTAAAATTTTAACGTGAAGAGAATTTTGCTATTAAAATACGATTTGTCCAACCATAAAGAAAGAAAATTTCATAATCCCTAGATGGTGAAATTTAGGAAACATTAGTAGGTTTGTTCAAATTTATCAGCACTCATCCCAAGATTAAGAGATTGACTTAATGATGCCTGTTTCTTGCCTGGCCAGTAAACAGGACCTCATTCCAAGATATAGAAAGATTCATCCCAAGACTGGTGATATTACCATCTAGGAACTGACCCAATTGCACATGTGACTCAGGAGAGCTAGGTATTAACTAACTTCTTAGCCACTCACAATTTGCAAAACTTATGAGAGACCAGTTTGGTGAGAACCAAGGGAAAAGAGAATTCACATCAGGACCTTTCTATAAAATCAAGTAAATTCTCCTACTGCTCTTGGCAAGGAGAGTTTTGCCGGCAGCAGCATTTTCTGGCTGGCTGAGAATGGATATCTCAGTGGGGATTTGTAACCAAAGTGACAGGATGACAGCATCTCCCCTCCATTCTGAGAATAACTAGAGCTGCAGCCCCAGGATATTTTTAAATCTACATGAATGGATGTTCCATTTTACAAGTGGCTTGAATATCTGAAATTGGACTCAAGCCAGGCATTTTAAATCAAGAGTCTGAATTAGAATTAAAGTAAATTAAATAATTTTGTTCCCACTCAATTGAGTATCAATGAGATTTTTAGACTCTGCTATTGATTCGCTGTTGATATTGAATGAGTGATAACTGAGTATCATAACATTCCTCTGCTTTAAGGAACATTTTTTAGAAATTCTGTAGCAATTTAAACTCAAAATATAGAAAGTCGCATGTAATCATGCAGTTTAGAATGTATCCCAAAAGCTTGGTCTACATCAGAATCATTATAAGTAACTTGTCCATTTATACCTCCACACAGAAGTTGCTATTTCGTTATCAAATGAGGTTATAATAGTTTCTTAAAATAGGTTTCAGCATTGGAAAGTTAATATCTAAGAATAAGACATATGATAACTAATGAGCCATTTAAGAGTCTCATTTAACTGAATGCAAAATGTAATCACCTAATAGCAGACTAATTGACACAAAGTAAGTTCAAGGAAATCTATCTGATTATAATAAGATCTTGTGTGAATAAAAACTGATTTTGTCAATATTGTAGCACTTAAGCCCTTACTTTTTTAAATTTCACAGAATGGAATAATATTTAATTGTAATTAAGGTGCTTGTCATATTAATTGATCCCAGTAGGTAATTTACTGATATCTGTTCACAGTTTATATTACTAACTCTTGCCACTTTTTCATCTTTACATCTGTTATCTATTAATGCTCACAGGCGTAGGAGTATATTTGCTTTCTTAACCCTGCTACCTTCATGTCTTTGGACTGATTATCTTTTGGCATTTTATATTAATCCTTGGTAAGTGATTTTTTTTTACTGTTTACCTAACACAAAGTCTTTAAAAGCTGGCTTTCAAAAAGTAAACAAAAAGAAAATTTTTCTTTTTGATTATTTCATTTATTGGATAGCATCTAAAATAGTTATTCATATATTAAAATGAATTAAAGCAGTTATGATACCAAGATGCCTATAATGCTTTCTCCACTTAAATTTTCTTCTTGTGATGTTCTTGGCAGGGTTTTCTTTCTTTTATTACTTGCCATCTATTTCTTCATAGAGCCAACTCATTGTCCTCTCATCTGTGTAAATGATGCTTCCCATTTTCCTTCCAATCCCCATCTATTAGAGAGATAGGAATGTGGTATGGTAGATAAACAAGTCTACAGTCTATATTTGGGACCTGTTTTTAAAAACTAATCTGAACTCACTGAATATTAAATAACTGACTATGTATAAACCTCTTTGTATAATTACTTATTTTTCCCCATAATCCCACATAGAGTATTATAGTCCCATTTTAGAGATGTGAAAATAGAGATTTAAGGAGAGTCATTGCCCTAATGTCATACACTACCACATAAGAAATCTTGGTTCTTCCACAAGAATTAAGGTCATCATATTATATATGCACACATTTATAGCAGCACAATTCCCAACCACCAAATCATGGAAGCAGCCTGGGTGTCCATCAACAGAAAATTGGATAAAGGAAATGTACTATATATACAAAATGGATTTTACTCAGCTATAAAGAATGAAATTATGTCATTTGCAAGAAAATGAATAGAACAGCAGAGTATCACGTTAAGTTGAATAAGCCAGACTCAGAAAGTCAAGAGTCATATTTTATCTCATATGCGGAAGCTAGGGAGAAAAAAGAAGAAAAAAGGATTCTTATGAAAGTAGAAGGGAGACCAGTAGGATAGCAGGAGGAGGTCCAGGGGAGGTACTGGGGATTGGAATTGATCAAATTAAATTATGTGCATGTACAAATGTGCCACAATAAAACCCACTATTCTATGTAATTATCACATACCAATACAAAATTGTTAAAGAAATCTAACCCCCCAAATTTGTGCTTTTCTCTGTAAAAAAAGCAACTTCCTTTGTTATTTTCTTGACTTCATTTTTATAATCAAATCTTGAAACATATCCTTTTTGTTTTTCTAATAATATAATAATACCCTTGAACTCAGAGACTGTAAGAACCCAAAAGGGTCACTTCTTTTCCCAAGCTATAAGAGAAATGGTAGCAGTTTCCCAGGGAGCTGACAAAAGTCATCATCCTAAACATTAACACATGGTATTTAGGTACTAAGATACATAAAGGCAGATCCAGAAATGTGGGCAACTTGAGAAGGACTCAAAAGAAATCAATAAAAAATATCTCATGAATCAGAAAGATGGCTCATAGAGAGTTGGACAGAGATGAAAGGTATTCATTCAAAAAGACAACTACTCAAATGTTCTTCTACTTCTCTGAGCACAGAATAAATATAGGGAGCAGAATTTCAAATATAGGGAGCAGGATTTCAAATCACAATGCTTCATATATAAAAATATAAAAACAAACTATCAAAACAAAGAATGTTAATACCAGAATTTGCATTTTCTTTAAATAAAATGAATAGAAGAGAGCTTTGGAAGCAAGGTAGACAATGATGCATATATAATAAAGTCAAATGATGTGCTCTATGAGGAGGGCCAGTCACTGTCATCTGTTGTTATTCCAGTTGTCAGTGTAAATCTCATTATAATCAATCACTTGAGTGTTTTCAGTATTTAGCATCCTATAGTTTTCAGTTTTGAGCAGTGCGTGTAAATTCCATTGTAACCTCCTGTTACTACCACAGGCACCCTCATGCTGTTCTTATACTTGACTTTCAACTCAACATCTACCAATTGTCCTCAAGGATTTATCATTACAACATTTGTAATGAATACCCTTGAAGTATCCTCCATGGATTTAAACTAAAACAAAATAAAGTTGGATATAATTTTATGTTCATTTTCCTTTATTTCTCAGACTTTCTCATTTTCCACAGTTCTTAGCTTCTATCAGGTGGGCCTGTGCTTATATGCATGTCTTTTTTACAGTCCTACCAGTGAACACATCTTCTAATTTCATCCATCCTTCCAAAGTCTGTTCTTTACAGTTGTGATCAAACAGCATGAGAATAAACTTGGGGGGCAGGAGGGGGGCGGTGGAACTCTTCAGTTTTTAGAAGAACCATCGTGAGACTGTAAATGGTTGTCTCCAGGTGAGAAGAGATAGCAAAACAGAGTATATGAAATACAAAATTCCATACATATCAACCAGTGGAAGTATACTGAATATAATTTATGTTCTCAGCCCTAAGCTTGTGCTGACAGATACAAAAAAAGCTTTATGATTCTTATCCCTTCAAGTAGAACTCATTATTCACATAACCACTCAAATTCCCTGCCTTTGGCTTCCTCCCATGACTTGTGGATATTTTCATTGCTAATGAGTCCTTTTGAATCCTCCTTAAGATACATTTGTCTTCATATTTCATCTACCTTGTTAACACCTGCCACAGATAACAGAGCCACACCCCACATGCTTCCTAACACCCTGTTCAGCTTCCTCTCGAAACTGATGATTTCTTGGAAAAACACATTTCTGTTGATTTTGTTAAGCCCTTCCCTTATTCTAGTGTTTTGTGTGGAAATTAGGAGACAGTGTTGCTCAAATCTTTACCCTGAGCAGTAGCAGAAGCAGTGTGCAGCACTGTGCCTGGTTAGGTTAGTTTCAGGATTGTATTTTGCAAGGATTTCTGACTTAAAGATCTTGGAGTTTGTTTCCTATTAAAAGAAATCATCTCACTGGAACCAGCTCTGTCTAGTTTCAAGGTTATTCCTTTTTCTTGTTACTACCACAGGCACCCCCCTGCTGTTCTTAAGTATTCATCTGCGTGTTCTGACTCCTGAACAGTTGGCATTTTAAACATAAAGCAACATTAAGTTTAAAGTGTTTGGCTTCACTCAGGGTTGTTGCTTGTTGAATTTGGAGAATGACACATCCTAAAGGTCTTTTTCAAATTTTAAGATGGTTTCTGTTTAGCCCATGAAAGAGTAAGTGGTACTTATAAAACTGGAGACTTTTGGAGTTTTGTTTGAATCATAATAAATCCTATGTCTTTGCTATTGCTTCATGTTCTACTTTGGAATGAATGCCCGCATGGCCAAGATTGCCACAGCCATAAAGAATTAAGAAGAGTGTATCTTAGCTTCTTGAAGTCTAATATAAGTGACAGAGAAAATTAAAAGAAGTGCATGATCCTATGTCTCTGATGGGTGTTATTTGTTGGTTATTAGGAAAAGCTTTTGTGGTAAAAAAAGTAACACCCCATACATTACCTAAAATTTTCACTGCAGCAGTTACACACACTAGCTCTTTCCATAATGTTGCTGAATTAAAATTGCTAGTGCAGGCTTAACTTGTTTACAAGTGAATTTTTTCCTTGTTTTAGTCTTGAAATTAGCACAGAAATTGAAAATGTAGGAAAATTCTATAAATACCTCTGTGGAGTCTCATAATTTAATCCTGTCACATTCTTTCCTGCCTTCAAATATGGGAACACTTTGGAATCAGCAAAATCTAAACAGAACAATGAACATTGTGCACAAATCATAAAGACATATACTTAACTGTGGCAATATGTCATGCGAAATAAGTGATATAGAATTTTATATTACGTGGAAAGTGCACTCAGTAATGAGTAAGATTGAAAGAAAAAAAATGTATCTTCCCTCCATTAACCAAGTTTCTACACAGCTATTGAGTAGTAGCAGCTTAATATTTCAGCACTGAATTTATTCAGTGTCACCCTCTCACATACATTTGTTTTCCTCCTAGTTTCCCTTCAAGATGTTTGGATAGGAAGTGTTTTTTGTTCACTTCCAATCTCAATATATGTTGGCAGCCTCATGCCTTTACCAGAGCTGTATGCAGCTACCCTGACATCACTCTTTCATAAAGTACTAAAGTAGCTGCCTCTTACTACACAGAGTAAATGTGGGGTTCTTGTAATTACTATCACAAGAGTAAAATGAAAAGCATCAATAGGTATTTGTTTTAGTCAGTTTATTTGCTGCTATGACTAAAAGATCTGACCAGAACAATCGTAGAGGAAGAAAAGTTTATTTGAGGACTCACAGTTTCAGGGGTCTTAGTCCATAAAAAAGCCAGCTCCATTCCTAGGGGCTTGAGGTGAGGCAGAACATCATGGCAGAAGAGTGTGGCACAGGGAAACAACTCATGTGATGATCAGGAAGCAGAGAGAGTCCACGCTCCAAATACAAAATATATACCCCATAGCCACATCCTCAAAGAACCACTTCCTACAGCCACACCCCACCTGCCTCCAGTTACCACTCAGATGATCCCATCAGGGATTAATTCACTAATCAGGTTAAGGCTATAACCCAATCATTTCTCCTCCAAACCTTCTTGCATTGTCTCACACATGAGCTTTTGGGGGACACCTCACATCCAAGCCATAACAGTATTTCTTTAAGTTCCCAAATGCCTAAATGATATAGTTATGCCCAACATTACATTGACTTTTTGAAAGGATAAGGGAAAAATAGAGTAAAAACTGGAATTTAAATTTCCCTCTAAATTTCAAGTATGGAAGTCAAAGAAAATAAGGAAAGCAAAATAGGAAAGGAACTACTGAACAGATTGTCTTCACTTAGAAATGGGAAGAAATAAAAACTACCCCCCAAACCACTTACCTTTATAGATGTTGCCCTAAATTTCTAACCTGCATGAGTTCTCCATCCACAAGCCTCTTTGTCTCAAACAGGATCTCACAAGACCAGGTCTACTATCCAAATCTTAATTGAATCATTAAATGAAATTGTGAGGATAACATGGCAAAGATGTGTGTTTCAATTCAGTTCAATTGCATAAGCGTTCATTGACCAACCACTGTGTGCTCCGTGAGGTGTTGGGAGACTTTGGTCCTGCAGGAGGCCTGTAGGCACCTTACAATCTTACAAAATGAGAACTGCTCCATCTACAAAGTGCTATGAAAGTACTACTTTATTCTGTCTGAGGCCTTCAGGCAGAAAGGCATCCAAACATTCACAATTTTAATATCAATAGTTTGTTACAGGAAGTACTTCTATCACAGCCACTTATTTACTGCAGACATTTGTTTTCTGAAACCTTATGTGCTTCCTTTAAAAATATTTAAAGACCTTTAAAAATTCTTATAACAAACATTTACTACTATATTATACACTCAATTATGTTTTAACATTCATTGTTGATATAAGACAATAAAACACAATAATGGTTTTTCAATAGATACTACCTCAGCATAACTTAGGTTAATTATCTTACCTGTTGCATGAAAACAATTACCCTATGTACCCTAAAGCAAAAGTACATAAGTAAAGCATGTATTAGCATTTCCTGTCTTCGAGTTTATAGATTATTAACAAATTAATAAGACATGTAATTCTTCAAAATGTTTAAAACCTGATTCAAAAGAATAAAAGCAATGCTATAGGAGAATTGTATAAATTTACATGTCCACTTTGATAACATGAATTTATATACCCTATGAAAATGTCAGAAAAGGTTATTTTAGTCTTTAATTAAGAAATCAACATATCTTCTCATCATTAGTTCCCCCTCTTATTCCCCAGTTCTTCCCTCTTGCCTGCAGAACCTGCAAGAGAGGTAGTAGACTTCTATATATTTACAAAATACTTTAGCAACCAGGAGTTAAAAATAGTATTTCCAGAACTCAGTTCTTTGGCAAATATGAACTATGAAATGCAAGTGTGTTCCTACAACCTAAGAATCTTTAAAATAGAATCTGAAATTATTATAGTTAGAGTTTCATGTAAGGAAAAGTAATTTAACAACACCTGAGGTATATTTAATGAAAATTAAACAAAATTGAGGTGCCAGTATAATTATTTAAAGCTCTTCAAGTTTAATCATTATATTAATCTTTTGCCCCGATAAATTTGTTTTTTTTTAATTTCTCAGGAGTAAAAATGGTTTAAAGAAGAGGAAACTGACTAAGTAAGTTTTTTTTACTATTTCCTTTAAAAAGATTTTTATAATTATGATCTTAACCTCCCAAAATTTAAAAAATAAATTGCTTGATTTCAAGCAAGGGATGCTTAAGGAAGAGGTAAGTACATATTATGAATATGTAGTTGGAGATTCCACTAAGAAAGTTTATCATGGAAACCCTGTCAGATACAAAGACCATTTTTACCACATGAAATCTGATGAAGAATGGATTGTAAAAAAAAAAAAAAGAATTAAAAGTCTTGCAGAAGGAAGTGTGGAATTCTAAGCATATGAAAATCTAATGTTTAGCAATATCAAAGGTAATAAAAAAAAAAACACTTGCCAGTTTGTATTTTGAAATTCTGTGTTTGTTTCAGGGAAAGGCTTTCACTTTATGTTGTTATAATAAATACTTTGCTAATTCTGTCTCAGAAAACCCTCTATAATAAATAGGAGAGATTATTCCTCTAGCTAGATTGTGGTCTTACATATCCACTAAACTGTTAAGATTATGATTCTGTTGGGTGAAAATTAGCCATCAGTTAATTTCAAAAGCCTATTAGATTATCACCACCAGGCCTTTTCTTAAAATTCCACACATAAAGAGTAGAACACTTGCCAGGCACAGTGGTGCACGCCTGTAATCCCAGCAGCTCAAAAGGCTGAGGCAGAGGATCATAAGTTCAAAGCCAGCCTCAGCAAAAGCAAGGCGCTAAGCAATTGAGACCCATTCTCTAAATAAAATACAAAATAGGGCTGAGGGTGTGGCTCAATGGTCCAGTGCCCCTGAGTTCAATCCCCAGTACCAAAAAAAAAAAAAAAAAAGGAACACTTTTATAAACTGAGTTCACTCTTGACAAGACTAGACTGACATCCACACTGATTTTCATGGCATAATCTGTGATATAATCCAAAAGAAAATTTGATGCAAACACATTGTTATTTAGCCTTGAGTGGCATATAATTTACAGCACAAAGATGCAGGATAAGTTCCCTATTATTTAAAATTGTATGCATTCCATTGACATACACCAACTGGCATAGGGGGCACAAGGCCAGCCTCCACAGATGAGAGTCACTGTCACCTGGAAGAAATAGTTGCCACAGCAGAAAGACTTTGTTGTCCACAACTATTAGTTGGGTTGTTAGTAAGCTAGAGAAGCATAGACCTCAGCATTCAAAGGACAGGATCTCAGGACAAAAGCGGGAGACTCTTTCAGAGCTTGCTCCTCCCAAGACCCAGATACAGACAAGAGGAAAAACCAGACCTGGGCAAAAGAGCTTAGGGGTGGTGGGACCTGGTCACAAGTCAGAACCTCACATCAAACCAACTCCCTCTCTCTTCTCATTGTCCCCCTGCCCTCCCTCCTTCTCTGTTTCTCTACTTTCGTTTGCCTTCTCTCTTCTTTTCCTGTTTCACTCCAAATGTCCCATCACCACCACACACCATATCCCCCTTGGAACCTCTTTTTTTTTTTAATCTCTGCTTACTTCCATTCCATCTTCTTTTCCTTTACCTCTTCTCCCCTTTCTCTCTAACTCTGTCCTGCTGGTCTTGGTTTCCCTCCAAGTTTTCTTTCTCTCCTCTTCTGCCATATGTTTTTACCTTTTTTTTGCTTTTTCCAACCTAGAAATCTGTTCTCAGAGTCTGCCTTCCCTATACATGCTCCCATTTTCTAGGTGAAACTGGAAGTGTTAAATCTAAATTTAAGGTCAATGTCCTGCTCAACAACAGCAGCCAGATATTGTAGTCCCAATGGCATCCATTCCAGGACAGGAGTCCCACCAGTAGCCATTCTTTGGGACAGATAACAAGTTTGAAGTGGGAAAAGCTTTGAACTAGGACTCATGCTGTGTGGTTCTAGCCAGAGTTCCACCACTTAGTGGCCTGCTGATACTGACTTCCTTCCTTCCCTCACCCTTGGCTCTCTCACTGGGAGCACAGGGTGAGTGTTGTCCATGGCTACCTTGGGGATCAACCAAACAAGATAACATGTGAATATTTATGAACTGTTGAGTGTTTTATGAGTATGAATTATTATTGTTAAGGGAAACCATTAAAGTTTAAAATTGTTACCTGGGAGGTTTAATGCCCTCTAAAATCTTAACATAAAATAGTCTACCTGATTGGCTGATCCACAACTTTAGACAAATATCTATTAAATTCTATGTAATTCCTAATAAGACTTAAGATCACAGATAGATGACATAAGCTGCACAATATGGCACAAGAATAAGGGAAAAGTCGACTATGGATCCTGCCGAAGTCTTGGGTTTGATGACAGAATATGGCATGCTGCAGAATCAGAGAACGGGTTGGTATACGTAGGTTCCTAAATAGATAAGCAACTACAAAAAATTACATAAAATAAAACAAATCCTATTCTCACACATACACACACAGAGAGGTGAGAAGTTCTGCTATAGATGTAGAAACATAAGCTTGCATATATTACTTGACTGAACCTCTGAGCCAGTTCAGTACTTTCATAGGTATGCAAGCTTCTAAGTATGGCTCTCTCAGTTGAGACCCTGATAACTTCATCCTGCTGACCCAGTCTCTGCTCTGGGGATATTGTAGCTAGCCAGACACACAATTCCTTATGTTATTAAAGTTGTTCAAACTCATAAGTTTCTTTACATGTTGCATGTCAACCTTGTGGGATAGGTATGACAATAGTATTTAATGACAATTCAATGACAATGATGCTTCTCTGAAAAGTTAGGTAATTCCCAGGATCACATGGGAAATAAACAACTGTAAGCCATAACTCAAACAGGTCTTTGAAATCTAATCCTTTGTTCTTTCCCATATTCTAGAACTTTCTAAAAACAACACATGTGCATGTAGACAGGTATATATGAGTAGGCATATATAAAATATTTTATTGCTAGAGTAATAGCAAAGTATAAATCTAGAAATTTCTATTTCAGGGAAGTTTGATACATATGCCCCTCTTCTGAATTATAATGTATTAGAAACTGTTAACTTGCGCCAAAAATTAAAATACAAATGAGTATTAACTTTGGAGAAGTAAAACTTTTATTTTCTTCAAGGAGAGTATGCATGTTTAAGAAGTGTGGTATTAAAACAGTATTTAATACTTATAAACATTTCTTTGTGTTTCACAAAGCCCGGTTCAGTTGGATGACTTTGATTCCTACATCAAGGATATGGCCAAAGACTCTGACTATAAATTTTCTCTCCAATTCGAGGTGAGTTGGGTAAAGCATTCTGGACCTTCCAGAATGAGTGGGACTGGGAAGTGTGGGATTTGTGTTGGGGCCACATTGCCCTGCTCAATGGGCAATGCCTGCCCTGTGGTGATCTTGGCCTCAGCTGCTGGCTCAGTCAAAGGTCGTCAACCCTTGACCAATAGGCCAGAGCTTGAACAGCACAATTGAAGAGAAAGAGAGAATAGATGCAGGTTCTAAGATGAGCAAATACGGGTACAGGAGAAGTGATCATTGAAAACCAGGCAATTTTGAGTGTGCTTCTCATGCAGCTTGGGCCACAGTGAGGGTGGCTGGTGGAAAAAACTAACTTCATTTGTGTAACAGACTGGAGTGAGCTCTCATAGCCCTAGGATTACTGGCATGCTACTTAATACATCTTTGTGCAATTTTAATTTCTTTCCTTGGAAAAACTGGGGACAGAGAGTAACACGATTCATTTAAAAAGGAAAAAATTACCAATACCTCTTCTCTTTTTTTAAGCACATATATTTCTTTGAGTCTATAAGACTATGTATCAGAATAGATGGAAATGAGTAAGTGGGAAGAATAGTTGGTCCTTACTTATTCTTTCTACATTATCTTACAGCTCATAACAGCCAATTATTCTTCAGGGTTCCATAGCATGTCTGAAGTGGTCAATGATTCAGGATGAAGGGAAAGATAAAGTGACATTTCTAAATTCAGTAGCTTTTTTTTTTAAGCCCAAGTACTTTTCCTGCAAAAGCAGTTGCTTTTGCTTTATTCTTTGTATTCATTTATTCTTTCCCTTCATTTGTCAAGGATAGCTTTAGTCTATAAAAAGCAGCAATATTCCTGATGTAAATATTCTTACAGGGAATTTGGGGATGAGAAGAATTTTACATATTATCAAATATAAGCCCCTAATGGCCACCTGTGTTGTGAGAGATTCCACACAGAGCCTGCTCAGTTATCCATCGCCTGCAGGTGCTGAACAAATTATAGATGCTATACCAAATGTTAAATCACAAAGAACTAAAATTCAATTTGAATCAGAGACCTAAAGTGAGGACAGCATTTCAGAAAAATCTATCAATAAAAGAAGAATTTTTATAAGAAAACAAGAAGCTGAAATGCTGCAAAAAGAAATAATTGGATACTTCTGATAATGGTAAGGAAAATGATGATGTAGCTACACTTCCCACCTTCTCATGTTCTCCTAATTCCTTTGAGATTAAATTCATTGATGGCAAAACTTATATCATTACCTCTGCTGGGAACTCACAGTTAATGACATCAAACCCACATGTAACTATTAATGTGTTTCTGAATTGCATTGTTATTTTTTTAAATGCAGGAAGTCATTTTCTAGTAAGAAGGAAATATTGTTTTAGTTGTGAGTGACAAAAACATAATTTAAACATAATTTAACCAAAGGAAAGGGGGATTTGTTCAAAAGTCATTATGGTATTTCATATAATTAAAGGAAGGGTTGAGTAGCTAAACCACACAGGAGTATATGGGAGCATTCCAGTCCCAGCAATGTCGGAAATCACAGGCTGGGCCCCAGTAAACCTTCTATTTGTATTCTCATTTCTGATAGCCAACTTCTTTTTCATAGTGGAAAATAATGACACCTGAGCATCACCATCCTCTTGTTTTCATAATTTCCCAAAAGAACCATTGATCCTCTCATTTCTAGTTTGCAAATTAACAGAGAAGAATTTTTATGGACCCTCCTGGATCATGGTGCCCACTCAGACCAACTGCAGCCAGGGAGGGCAGAATCCCATAAACTCTTACTGGAAAACCAAGGAATTTTGAGTGGAGGAGCTAATGTAGCTGAATTAGCTAAGAAAGGAGGATATTGTTCCTAAGTAGAGAGGGCACTGGGAAGACAAACAATAAGTGATTTGCAAACTAGAGTTAATGCCATAAAAATATGTAAAGCACAGGGAATGAAACTGACCACATTATATTATCATACCATGTGCATATATAAATATGTCAACAATGAATCCCACTATTCTGTATAAATATAATACACCAATGAAAGAAATTTTTAAATAAGTAAAGTGTCATAAACTTTATGTGCTAAATGTACAATTTATCATATGCTAAGGGCTTTTACACATTTGATATGTAAAATAACACATTTAGGGTTTACACCATGTTAGGAATGTAGTAAAATGGGAATCCAACGCACTACCATTTGCCAGTAATTACTATTGAAAAAAAGTCACACTTTCTCAAAACCTCAGTTTCTTCACCTATAAAATGGGCAGGTTGAACTAGATCAATGGCTCTCAACTAGTCAAGTACCAGTCGGTCCCCCCAGAGAGAGTTTGGGAATGTATGGGAGTTGGTTTGGGTCTTTATGGAGGCTTGGGAGAGGGTACTAATAGTATTTAAGAGGAGAAGGACAAGGATGTTAAATGTTCTTCAGTGAGTACAACAACAAATAATTGTTCCAGACCAACAGTATTCCACTGAGAAATGTTGGACTAAATGTGGAACAAGGATTCAACCGAGCTTTACAACCCACGTGTATTACTCAGGGTTCTCCAGGAATCCAACAGGTTGCATAAATAGCCAATGAAATGTATATGAAGAAAGAGATTTGTCTTAAGGAATTGGCTTATACAATTGAGCAAGTCTGAAATCTGGAGAGCCAGCTATCGGGTTAGAGACCCAGAGAAGAGGTGAAGTTGCACTCTTAAGTCTGACAGCTATAAAGAGTTAGAATTTGCTCCTCTGTAGGGGACCTGCCTTTTCTTTTCATGTATTCAACTGATTAGATAAGACCCAGCCAATTTATTTTTATTTGCTTTACTTAAGTGTTCATCAAATTTTAAAAATACCTTCATAGCAACTTCTAGACCAGTGTTTGACAGAAGAACTGGGTACTGTAGTCAAGCCAAATTCACACATAGAATTAACCATCATCCATGATTTGAAGAAGTATTTAGGATTTTTATTTATTATGAAGATTTTAAATTTATCTTTATTCTTAGAACATTACCAATCATATATGTAACTTATTTGGTGCCAATTCTGTGCATGCATGCATGTTCCAGTGGGAAAATACAATTCACTCTCTAGGAGCCTTTTAAATCACAGACTTAGACTCTATGTTTTAGACCAACATTTGCTCAAGTAGTGGCCCACTGGTCTTACTTCCTTGTCGAGGTGACAGCCTCCAGGCACTGCCAACTTTCAACTTCACCCCACCCACCACATCTTTAGGTTCAGTGTCAGCTAGTTTCAAAGAAGCCTTGTGCTCCTATGACTGATTTCTGGGTGTACGCCAGACCTTTTACATGGAAACCCTCAAATTTTCCTGAAATACACTAATAGCCATTGAGGTTTAAGGGGAAAAAAATGTTTCCAGCCCTTACTGGGGACCCAAGTGGGTATTAAGATGGCTGAATCAGGTCCATTTAGTGGTTGAACAGTTATTTGTTCTGCGTACCTGAATGCTTATACTACTTGTAGTCACTTTGATCCTGACACTGAAGGATCACCTTCTCACTGGGAAATTGCATCATTTATAAGCATTATGCAAATTGAAACTAATGTCTGGATTTACATATATTATCTATACAGCTATAAGTCATACATGAAGCTGTATATGTTGCTAATTTGAGTTCACTGAATAAATCCCTTTTTCACTCTGCATCTGATTTTGGAGCTATTGAAAAGATTGATTATCTTTCTGACAAAAATATACATCTTTTCTTAAAGAGACTTGGGACCAAGACATTAAAATCAAGCTCCTCATTTCGGTTGTTTCATTTGAGAAAGGTTGTGAAGAATCAGACTTCAGAGCCTGACGTGTGAGAGCCCTCAGCACATACCACATGTTGCTTGTTCTGCCTCTAATTTCTGGGCTTTGTGGTTGACCAGGATGCTAGTAAAAGTCTTCATCACCTTTGTTCTGAAATATGGCTGCAAAGATAAAAAATAAAGCTTCATATTGCCAGCCAATTCACAAGAGATGCTCTTTGATTTCTGATAGTAGCCTCATTTGCAACTGTTTTTGCTTGTGTTTCAGTCTAGCTTCGTGATAAGCACTTGCCCTAGCATATATGAGGCCTTAGGTTCCATCCCCAGCACCACAAAGAAAAAAATAAAAAGGCACCTCAGCAGGCCCTCTCCAACATTCTTATTCCAAGTGATCTTCTAGACCTGAGTTTTTCTCTCTCTCTTATTCCTTCCTTCCTAAATTTTGGTCTATTTCCAAGGGCCTCTACTAGTAACATGTGCTTTGACTGAAATGCTAGCCCTAAATCATATACAAGAGCCCAGAGACCAGCTAAGTATTTCTAGACTCTCCTGAAACTGATTCCTTCTTATCTCATCATCCATTACCCATCTCAGATTCCCATCATAACTACACCCTACCCTGTCTTTAGGATACCTGTTAGGAGTTGAACTGTGTCCCTACCAAAGATATGTTGAAGCCCTAACCTCTCAGGATCTAATAGTGTGACCTTATTGGAAATAGATTGCTACACATGCACTTTGTTAAGATGTGCTCGTACTAGACAGGGTGGGCTCTCAATCTAGTATGACTGGTATCCTTATAAGTACTGTGCTCACCAGCTCTGCCCCTGGAGCTCCTTGACTGGTAGCCCTGTAGAAAGATAGCCATGGGAAGACACAGAGACAGAGCAAATCCCTTGACAAAGGCCGGGACTGGAATGTGTAGCTGCAAGCCAAGGAAGACCCGAGATTGCCAGAAACCACCAGGAGCCAGGAAAAGGGCAAGAAGGGATTCCCGCTACAGGTGTCAGGGGGCATATGTTCCCACGACACCTTGGTTTCAGACTTCTGTGCTCCAGAACTTCAACACAGGAAATTTCTTTTGTTGTTAGCCAACCAGTTTTTGGAACTTTGTTACGCAGGCCCAGGAACTAATACAATACTTCACTAGATAGCTTGCTCTAAATGCTTTCTTCTCCTGAAAATAACCAGATGTTGTCCAATACTTTGGATCATTTTAACTGCTATAGACAGAACCTCTTCTGTTTCTCCATACTTATTCTCTCCCTATGAAAAAGTGGTTCCACTAATCTAGCTCATCTGACTCTCATGTCCAATTTATCCCAAAGTAAGCACCAAGTATTGTCACTTGCTGACATTATTACAAACTCCAAGGCTAGAAGACAGTTTGTTCTCTTCTCAGATAATCATAATGCAGGTTATGGGGCTGAATGCCTGTGCTCTCCCAGAGTTCATATGCTGAATCCCTAACTCCAGTATGACAGTACTTGAAGACGGGACCTTTGGAGGTCCTTAGGGTTAGTTGAGGTCAGGAAGGTGCAGCCCTCCTGGTGGCTGCCTACAAGCCAAGAGAAGACGTCTTAGAGTGAAACCTACCTTGGCCTCCTTGGTTTGGACTTCTCAGTCTCTGGCACTCCCTAGTTTCTAGGGCTACCATAGCAAATTACCACAATCTTGTTGTCTTAAGATAAGTGGAAATTGATTCTCACAATTATCAAAGACAGAAGTCAAGGTGTCAGTAGGATGACACTCCCTCTGAAGGCTCTAGATGGAAATATTTCTTTGCCTCTTCCGGCTTTCGGTGGCTCCAGGAATGCCTCAGCTGGAGGCTGCCTCATTCCAATCTGCCTCCATGTTTTCATGCCTTCTTTTCTCCTGTATGGTCTCACCGAGTGATTCTTAGTGGCTTACGCCCTTCCTCCAAATAATGTCATATTCCCAGGTTCTGAGGTTTAGAATATGGACATAACATTTTGGGGATCATCATTCAACCCAATTCAGATAACTACATTGCCTAGAAAAAAATGATAGATTATATTAGAAACAAAATTGGCAAAAAGAAATTCAAAAAGATTTATGTTGGGTTCAGGCCATTACCTCCATACTTGGCCTTTATGAAGCTTTAAGTCCCTGGTGTTTCCATATGGTTGGAAAGAAAATAACTGCAAAGCTACTGAACCAGAAACTTAGTATTTGATTTTCCACTTAGTGACAGGCTAAATTACAAAGACTCAAAGCATTTGCGTTATACATGCAGCTCCTGCTTTGCTGCAGTACAACTTTGGCAATTTGCATTTCGAGTGTTCAGCCAATTAAGCCTCTCTTATCAACTGAGGGCATTTACAGGGAGAAGGCAACACACAATTAAAGTTCTATCAGTTAGTCAGCTTCCATATGTGAGCCAACTCTCAGCCTCAATCTGTTCCCACAGTTTCTCTGGTATCTGAGGTCTTTTCCTGTGGCGTATCAGTCTGTCCCCGAAGCAGAGGAACAGGAGGGGGAGAGTTGTTGGTCTGTTAGCACAAATGGCAAAGGAGGGAGAAATTATAGAACTGGACAAAGCAAAACAAACAAAGACTATAGCAGAAGCATTTCACAATCGTTATCAAGAGCACTGCATTAATATTGGTTGAGTTTATTCTATTTGACAGCCACTATAAAACAGTGAAGTATAGAGAGTTCATTTACAGATAATTAAACTGATGCTAATGAAAACTACTTCCCCAATAACACACAGTATATAATAGTACATCAAAATAAGTGAGATTATCTGATAAATTATCTGTAAAGACACGTTCTATAAAAGGTAGACTATTTAAACATATTTTAAGCAATAAAAGCATCATTTGAATAAGCTTACAGCAACCAAAAGGAAGTGACCTAAAAATAACACTGATCTGGCTCAAGTTTGCTAAAAAAAAAAAGTTTCTTACAGGACAATATAGTCAGCCTTTGGAAACCCTTTAAAATGGAAAATAGTTATAAAGTAACAGTGACAAGTTTCTGCTTAAGGTCATCGGCATGCAAGGGTTTTCTCTGACATAGAAAAAAAATCTAATTTTGTGAGTTGAAGATCAAACTTGACAGTTTGTCTTTAAGAATGATTTCAAGCCAGGTGCAGTGGTGCATGCCTGAAATCCCAGTGACTTGGGAGGCCGAGGGAAGAGGATCACAAGTTTGAGGCCAGCCTCAGAAGCTTAGTGAGACCCTGTCTCAAAATAAAAAAGACTGAGGGTTTAGATCAATGATGAAGCATCCCTGAGTTCAATCTCTAGTACCACACAGAAAGAAAGAAAGAGAGTGTGAGGGAGGAAGGAAGAAAGCAAGAAAGAAAGGAAATAAAAGAGAGACAGATGACATCAACTTACACCAAAATGTCTGAGATTTTGTTATCTTGAAAAGCCAAAGCAATAAGGAATCAGAGGGAAAGAGAAATGTAGGCCCTTTAGTTGATATATCCATGTTGACTGCAAGCTGCAACCCTTCAAAATATGTCATGAAGCACAAGGGAAGTTGTTAATGTCCTTCTTCCATGTGAAAGCAACAGAAGACCAAAAACTTGATTTCTTAAAGCATGTTTTTCAAAGAACACTTGGATCAAGACACAAAGGGCACAAAAGAGATATACATGTATAGTCTCTCAGAATGTCATAAAATGTCTCCAAAATTTTTCAAAAGCCTTTTGAAGACTCCAAACTTCTTCTCTCCAAGAAGTATGCCTCTAGCTTATGACTCCTTAAAGCAATAATTGGGAGAAATTCTAAAGAGTAAAACTTATGAACAATATTAATATCCTATAAATGTAAATAAAATTTATAGAGTGGTTTCTTGTACTACCTCACTCATCATCTTATAGAAAGATGCACACTCTATAAGCAGTCCCATATATAGATGGTTATCTGTGCTGTTTGCTGATATTTCTGTAAACTTCATGGAATAATGTAACCAGATTTGCTGCATTGGTTGTGCACTGCACAACTCCAGCAAGCTCAGTTTATATAGACCACAGCGTGAACATACCCCCAGGAAATCCTGGAACACAATCACCTTATTTCCTATAATACCCATGACATAGCAACCTATAACCCCCTTTTCCAGTAAAATAACCTTTTTGAAATCAGTTGTGTGTTTATATAAAAGTTGTCATACCAGTGTATCCTCTGAAAATGGGATTTGTAAGAGTACTGTTACATGCAGTTATTTAGATATTTTTACTTTCACTGATAGGTTCACCTATACACCACTGATTTATCTTTACTTTTGAGAGTCTGTAGCCATATATTTAGTAACTACTAATCCTAAGCTTTGTAACATGGAGATTGTTCTCTATGCTTTAGGAAATATTTTTGTAAGTTCATGAATTTTAGTTACCCTGTTCCTCTGAAAACCTGAAAAGCATTTCTGTTTTCAAATTATCCACACCTATGTGTTATGTAAATAGATATTGCTTTTCTAAATTATCAATAAACTGCTCAAGGTATTTGTGTTGTGTTAGACAGTTCTTAGTGCAGTCATGCAATAGAAGAAACAACCTCAAAATCTCAGTGGCGTACAACATTTGTTTTTCCCACTCCTATGCATGTGGTTCAGCTGGGGCAGTTCTGCTTCAGTTCCACTGTGGGTCAGAGTCAGGTCTGTCCCATGTGTCTCCTCATCCTGGGACTAGCAGCTTCCCTGGGCATGACTTTTCACAGCAGATGGCAGAAAAGGGCAAACAAAGCTGAGCAAATTCATTGAAAACTTCTGATTGGACATGAATTCTTTCTAAGTCCACTGGCCAAAAATAGTTGACAACAGTGGAGTGGAGAAGAGCTACTGCCTCCAAACAGAGCTGCTGCAGCATCATAAGATCAAGGGCGGGTGATAATTCTATTACATACTGGGAGTAAATCATTATCCAATATGAACAGTAAACCAGTGTGAACAACAAACCCATCCAATCCACACTATGTACAGGAATCGCAAATCTATTCTCTCTCATTTACAGGAGTTGAAATTGATTGGACTGGATATTCCACACTTTGCTGCAGATCTCCCACTGAACCGATGTAAAAACCGCTACACGAACATCCTACCATGTAAGACCATCAACTGCCAATCATAATTTTATCTTTCAAAGGTCAAAGGATTGTCATTGCAGATTAATTCATTTCACCAATCTCCATACATACCAGTTGTGATCTGAACCTCAAGGTCATTTCTGTGATTACACTGATGTCACAATTGCTTTGATGTCATTAGATCCTATCGGTAAAGATTTCATTACTATGCTTTTAAATGAATTGTACCTGAGCAGAAAAAAAAAAAAAAAAAAAGACCATTTGGCCCTTTGGAGATCAAGGAGACTTTGCTAAATTAGAAATCAAATGATCTGTGGTCTCATGAAGTACTTTATGAGAATTCACTGATAATGGAAGAAAGCAATTGGAAAGGGAGTGCAAGGTGTTATAAAGTCTTTCTCTTCCTAACTTCTGGCAAGCTAAGTAGTTGTATAACATTGTGTAATAAAAAGCAACATTCAAATAAAAAACTAATGTCAGGACTTACAGGACAATTAAACACATTCAAATATAGATTTAACAGTCTTTTCTGCTATGCTGTAGGTGAACTGGGAAAGAATGGAAAAATGGAAAGCGGGGAGACTAAAAAAGCTATAGAAAGAAAACTCTATCCTGGATAAAACTTTATCCTTGATAAAACTAAGTAGTGTTGCTACAATAGCACCCCACGTCTCTACACAGTTCAGAATTTACTTTTTCCACTTAAAATCCATCTACAAAAAAGCCCATGCACTGATAGATCACATTCACCCAAATTTAATAAAATTAGAAATCAATAATAAAAATACTTTAAAACTAATGCAACTAGACACTTGCTTATTTTTTTAAAAATCTTTTTATTGTGAAAATTTCCAAACATAAATTATCAGTCCTTCCTTTGCACTAACAAATTTTATTATTAGTTTTCAAACATACATGTGTGTAAACATGCACACACAATTAAAATAAACTTGTGGGTCAAAGAAGAAATTGTCATGAAAATGTTTAATCACTTCAAAATGGAACCTTACTTGTTAAAACAATTGGTATGCACCAACGCAGTCCTCATAGGTACATTTATCACCTTAACTCTTCATATCAGAAAAAAATAAAGACTAAAACTTAATGATCAAATCATCTAATGTAAGAAGTAGAACTCAAGAAAAATAATAAAGATAATAAGCTGAAATTAATGGTGTTTTTAAAAAGGCTACAATAGAAAGGATAGTCTTTGGAGAGACACAGAAAGAAAAATGTTGAGTGATTTCACTTATGTCTCAAATCTATTAAAAGAACAGAAGCAATAAATTCAAATACATAAAACAGAGATTAAAATTATTGTTAGGGGATGGCAAGATGCAGCTCGAAGGGTACAAAGCCACAGTTGCATAGGATGAACAAATCTAGAAGTCTAATGTACATCTCAAGGATTATATTGTATGACACTGAAAATTTGATAGAATAGCAAGTTTAAGGTACTTTTATCTCACACACACACACACACACGGCTCTATAATTAAATATTTAGTGACAGCTAAATTTGGAAATATGTGAGATGATGGATGTGTTAATTTGTTCAACTATAGCAATCTCAAACATCATGCTGTATACCTTATATGTATACAGTAAAAAAAATACATAATCAGGGCTGGGCTGTAGCTCAGTGGAGCAGTGTGTACTTAGTATGTCCAAGGTCTTGACTTTGATCCCCTACACACCCCCAAAATCAATTTAACTTAAATTTAAATTTAAAATATTTTTAAAAGCCCATGGATTCTCTCTTCTCTAGATCTCCCAAAGGTATTGAGCTCTGTGGATGTCCCTGGGTGAAATGGAGATCATGTATTTAGGCTATGTACTTGGAGCTTTCCATAAAATTTCCCTCATATTTTGTTTCCTGTAAATATTCTGCATGAGCTCCCCAAAACCTGAAGATAATTCTTCCAAGTACAGAAGAGCTGATGTAGAGAAAACAGCAGTTGGGAGATATTTATGTACTAATTTGAACAGGAAATTCAGATTGAAGAAGGCCTACAATACCAGATTACTGTGAATTACCTTGCACTCCATCACTGACTGATTTGACTTCATATAGAGTAAAGAGGGTCTATTAAAGAAGAGAAGCAATAAATTCAAATAAACTTTCCTTCCATCCTGATTTTTACTGTTTTCTCTTCTCCTTCTTTGTAGATGACTTTAGCCGGGTGAGACTAGTCTCCATGAACGAAGAGGAAGGTGCAGACTACATCAATGCCAACTATATTCCTGTAAGTAGAAAAAAATCAGGTGTCTAAGTGCTGGAGACTATGACCCAACCAATGGCCCAACTAAGGCTGTATGGATGTGTCACACTATTGAAAAGAGCCATTCCCCACCCAGGGATGAATCTCTGAGAACAGTTTCCATTATTCCATCTCTGAATCAAGACTAGGGGGTGGGGGGATGTTCAGATTTCTGTGTAAAGGACGGTGAAAAGAAATGTAGATAATTGTGTTATAGGTCATCTTTCTTGTGTTTAAGTTTCAGCTTCAGCAACCAAACTCAAAGGGCTCCCAATCTGAGCACCTGTGCTTTAGAATACCTATAAAGATAGTGTTTGTTGTCATAAAAAGGTGTGGCTGGGATTTTATAGATTCCCACAGAACAATGCTTCAAACTACACAGACCTATGGAGTGGGTTTCTTTGATTGCCTCTTTGATGAGAGAAGGAAGAACATTGCATAGGCCTGTGATCCTTTGCCACTTTTATCATCAGTAAATTTTCCATTTTCCCCATGGTGTGGAACGGCATCTGGTGTTGACAGTGCTGGTTGAGTGATAACTTTGTCACTTTCTTTCAGGGCTACAACTCGTCCCAGGAGTATATCGCCACCCAGGGGCCGCTGCCTGAAACCAGAAATGACTTCTGGAAGATGGTCTTACAACAAAAGTCTCAGATTATTGTCATGCTCACTCAGTGTAATGAGAAAAGGAGGGTGCGTGTCTAACCCAGCTGTTACTGCTTTGCAGAAAAACAGCCTCTGTCCTTGCTGAAGAGCTTGCTCTGTAGCAGAAACTGTCATGCTTGCTTTGGTTTTCATCCTCATGATAATCCTATATGGTTCTTCAGAAACAAGTACCTCTGCTTTCCCTAAATGAGCACAGACTTAATTTCTTACCTAGCCTGTTTTCAGAAACTATGTTCTTCTCGCTCCAGGTGAAATGTGACCATTACTGGCCATTCACGGAAGATCCCATAGCTTATGGGGACATCACTGTGGAGATGATCTCAGAGGAAGAACAGGACGACTGGGCCTGTAGACACTTCCGGATCAATTATGTAAGTCTCCAAACAGGAGTACAGGTGATGTCCCCAGGTTGACCCCTCCTCTATCTCCCCCCACCGTAAATGCCAAGAGACCTACCAACCTACCTCTGTCATGTAAGATAAAGAGCACCTCAGGCTTCACAACACTGCTTCCTTCAAAAAAATCCACCTTTAATGTAGTTGTTTTCCACTTTACAAAGGATGGTACAGATAAAGTGGAAATAAAAAGTCTTCACTGGTCCATTTCAAGGGAACCCAGGACAATAGAAGATTTAGTTAACCAAGTACCATCGAGAAAGGACATGTCCTCATTACTTAATATTAATAATGGATATAGTTACATTGAAACCAGGGTGTACTCTTTTGGATTTTGTTCTATATTCCCTCATTCTGTTCCCTCATTTTGCTTTTCATCATTCAGATGGCACTTCTAGACCTTATTAATCATGGTTCGTAGCTCTCTTAAGTGCTATCCATTTTTGATTGTTAGAATGTCAGAAAAGTCTATTTGCCTTGCAGGGCCAGCTTTCTCTCTGATGACAAGTCTTTCAGCACGAACTGAATATTTCTGTATCAGACACAGGTGCTAACATCAACCGAAGTCATCCTGTGCCTTCTACCCATAAACAGTCCTTAGAATATAGATTTTTCACTTGCATTGTTCATTTGAACATGCTGTCTGTTGATGACAAAATTTAAGAGGAAAATCCTCACCGCATGTTCTTCCCTGCATAGAAACAGCCCTTCCTCGTGGTTTAGACCAGGAAATGGCAAACTGCAACCTGCAGACCAAATTAATCCATTGCCCGCTTTGTGAAGCTTATAAGAGGAGAATGTTTTTACATTTCCAAATGGTTGGGAAACTTTTTTTAAAGAATATTGCATGTGAAATATCATATATAAATGATGTGAAATTCAAATTTCAGTATCCATTGATAATGTTGTATGGGAACACAGTCCATATTTGTTTGTGCATTTTCGGTGACTGCTTCTGTGTATATCAAGCTTGCGTGGCAACCGAGATTGCATGACCTGAAAAATCTCAAATATTTACTATCTGACTCCAGAAAAAGTTTGCTAACCCTTCATATAAATAATGGAAACAAAGATTTCTGAAGCTGAAACTTAAACACAAGAAAGATGACCTACAGCACTATTATCTACATTTCTTTTCACAGTCCTTTACAAAGAAATCTGAACATCCCCCCCATCCCCCTAGTCTTGATTCAGAGATGGAATAATGGAAACTGTTCTCAGAGTTTCATCGCTGGGTGGGCATTTATTAACTATATTTTATTGGTATTTACAAGAGATAAATCACTTAACCACTGGTAGTTAACTATTACTTATACTGCAGTGAAAATGTAGGCAAATCCAATTCTGCCAGGAACAAAGTGGGTTTCATGCTGTTCCCTTCCTTTGAACTGCCTGTCTCTTCCTTGTTCCCCAAGCACGTCTGTACGCAAATACAGTCAGCTCAAATATCATCCTTATCTAGCCTTCCCTAGTCAGAGACCTTCAGTTCTTTCCTCCTCTGCTATAGCATCTCACGCATACTGCTCTATCGAAGCACAGTGTGGTTATAATTCCCTGTCTTCACATCTCCTTCCCCTGGGATGTTGAGTTTCAGAAACAAGAACTCCGTTTTTGAGTAATGAATCCGTCAGTGAATGAATTATTTCAACAATAATAAAGCACTATGTATGTCAACAGACTTTCTATCAGAAAAGCATTTCACAATCTTAATGCCATTTCAACGAAGCTTTCTTTAGTGGCTATTTCAGTCAGAAATCCAGTGCAAACCATTAGAGAATGTAGAACAGATCTTTCCTTAGGTTTGCATCTGGGAGAATAAACTGCAGAGTACAAAATGGGGTTTGTTCCCATGCCTGTTCTCTTAACAGGGAAGAGTCACATACATCATTGCATGGTCAATAATTTGTTTCTTGTCCTTGGTCTTAAATAGTGACTTATCTTTCAATGGCTACCACGTGAAAGGCTTGAACAGCAGGTATGAAGTTGAATGGGTTTTCTTATAAGGCAGTTACAGTGGATGCATGCATGCATCTGGTACCACAGTGCCCCCTTTTGGCCATAAGCGTGCAGAATCTAAATTTTAAGCTTCACAATGAAGGTTAAATTGACCAAAGAACATTGTACTGTGCTAATGAATGTATTTCTCTATTTGTTTCATATATTGTTTATGCTATTCTTTACTCCTCCCCATATTGATATAAGTAAACTTTCTAAATACAACAAGATAAAATTACATAAATGAAGAAATCAAAATATGAGAAATTTGGGGTAGCTAAGATAATATCAGAAGGGTTTTCTCATTTAACAAGAAAGTAAGAGAGCAGCCACAACACACTGCTTGTCACTTTTCAGTACAAAAATTTGGCATGAGCTAAGAGTTAGAGACCAAAGATTGGCAAATACATATTGGTGTCCAGAGTATGTGTGCTATGCAGATGATAGAGCTACTGCCAATTCTAGAACACCTGCCCTGCATCTATGGAGAGACTACTGACAATTTAATGGATTTCTGATTTTATATCACCTTTCACTTTTTAGCTGAACACATATATACATAGAGATATATAACAGTATAAGTCATAAGCTAATTATCATGAGTACTTGAACATGGCTAGCATTTTTGTGAATATTTCTGTGCAACCCAAGTTGTCTAGTGACTGAGTATATTTAATTCTTCATGGTGTTGAATGCTTGCTATTCTGTGTGATTCATTATGCATGAGTTACCTTCTTTACTCTCTTAAGACAAGAGTGAGGGCAGCCAGCATTTTTGTAGCCTTCATGCTGTGTGTATCTAAAACAAAGACCTTGAAAATATCTAGGGAGGCATTGCATGCTACTGTAATGTATGGCCTTAGGTACCAAGGGGACAATGTGGTTAAACTGATGACATTGTACATTTTATTTATGCATTTGCTTATACAGATGCAAATTTTGTTCTGCTCAGGACCTCTCAATTTTGCTCTTTGCAATTCATTTCTCTTTGATATACCTAAATGTAAACTTTAGCTCCCAAACCCACATACAAGTTGAACTCTGCCAGGTTATAATGTATTATTCCTCCCTCTGACAGCATTCCAGGCTCTTAGCAAGTTTAGGGGTAAGATATGAACCAGATTTTTACAAAGCCTGGATTTGAAGTCTTCTGATAGTTGAACACAAGAGGAGAATAAATCATTCTTTCAAATGAGTGTGGACCAAAAAGAGTGGATCTTGAAGGACTCACATCCTAGTTAATATGTATTCAGAGGGAACAATAAGATATTTGATGGGCAGGTTAATATGAATAGGAGTAATAAACAAAACAGATCGACTCACTAGAGATTCCCAAAACTAACCATATGAATGATTGAGCAGGTGGTAATTATGTAGTGGTAGAAATGGTAATCACATCTAACCATCCTTCACAAACATTATCACACCATCTGCACAATGATTTGTTATTGGTATCTTAGGCCCTTTTCAGGTAAGAGAAAAAAACAAAACTCAGCAAGTTTGTCTGGGGTCAGGTCTCTGGTATCATAATTCAAGACAGAGATTCTCATGTAAGTGATTTTTTGACAGTGTATTCTTGGGTAAAGCTGTTAGGGGTCCAGTAAATCAGAATAGGGCAGGGAAGAAATCACGTCCTGTTGTGGGTTCACCTATAGTCTGACTCGGTCCGATTCCATTGATTGCGATTCCATTGATTGTGCTGGGACATGAATGGCACCATATTGATGCTGAATTTTTGAACACTGGCATCAGTCAGTTATTATCTATGGGCTGCTTTCAGTAGGAGAATGCAACCTCTTAGGCATTTTCCCATGAGGCAGCTCCCTGTAGTGAAGGACCACTATCAAGAGAAGGGTAGAGCTCTGCAGTTAAAAGCAACTAGAAAGGGATGCACCAGACTGGCGGAAGGATCTAAGTAGGGCACCAGCAGTACCTTCCACAGTGTTAATTCTTTGGCAAGGCTGCTGCAGCTTCTAAATGGCAGAGCCCTGATCTGCTTAAGCTCTTGTCCTTAGCTACAAAAGCATGGATTTGCCTACCTGTCCTACTATTGAAAGCTTTATACAACTAGTATATTGTTTTCAGGACTTACTTTGTGCCAGACACAGTGCTTGGAGCTGGAAAAGGAAATACACTGACCAGGAGTGGACTGTGGTTCGACCTTCTTGCGCCATGAATTCTGGATCTTCAATGGAGGCCTGGGCCATCCTGGCAGTGGCTGAGACATTAATGCTTGTTTTTTGGCTTTTTTCCCTAAAGGCTGATGAGATGCAGGATGTGATGCATTTTAATTACACTGCATGGCCTGATCACGGTGTGCCCACAGCAAACGCTGCGGAAAGTATCCTGCAGTTTGTACACATGGTCCGACAGCAAGCCACCAAGAGCAAAGGCCCCATGATCATTCACTGCAGGTGACCTCATCAGATGCATTTTCTATTCAATATCAGGGGTTTTTAAGTAAATGAAATAGCCCATCATTTCATAACGTGCATCAGATTTAATAATACATGAATTGTGATTTTTTTAGTCTGTGGTTACTTGATGTCTTACTATATATTAATTGTTTATATTGTGGGTATCTTTTTATCTGTAGCCTATGATATTATTATTATTACCATTTCAGAAGAAAAAAAAACTGAGGAATACAGTGATTAAGGGATATATACAAGTTTATTCAGCTAGAATGGGGAGGAGATTAGGATTCAAATCTAGGCGCACAGGTTTCCAAAGACCATGCCTAGATGTGATATTATTCCCAACAAAGATTCTGAGGGGTTGTAACATGGATAAATATAAGGTCAAATAATAAATAGCTTATAGCAGTTCAAAACAATATAAGTAGACACAAAATCAAGAAGAGGGAAAGAAAAGATTAAACTATTTGTCATATTAAGATAAATATATTTGCTATGCTTGCTCTTCAGTTTTGTTTCTAAATTTCCAAACAGCTAGCATGAAAGGGGACAAACGATCCATTATGTTGTCAAAAATCAAGGTTCTCACTAATTCAGTTACCTTTGAATTTAAACTTTCCTTCCCACCAAGTGAACTAAGCTTCATCAAAACCCATCTCTGTAACACAGAATTGGTGTCAAATTTTTATGCAACCTCTAAAGATTCTACCTCTGACTGCATATCAGAGGTAGAAGAGGGATAAAGGTGTTAAAGGAAACATTGGCAGCTGGGCCAATGTGAGCAGATAAATCTATAATCCCAGACCCAGCATGTTGGTCTTTGGCTGCTAGTGTGTATGTGTGTGTGTGTGTGTGTGTGTGTGTCCTTGGTGGGGAAATGCTTCATAAGCTACTAAGTTTCTCTTTAGGGAGGATATCATTGCTGTCAATCCACCTCTGGCTTTCACAGTTTAAAAGCTGTGTGTTAGCAGATGAGATCATCTCTTCTCAAAATGGTACTTTCCAAGAGCAGAAAATAAAGCTGCATGACCATGGGGTCAAACTCAAATAATTCGTTTCACAGCAGCTAGCAGATTCGGTGCTGGATGTGACTTTACAGGTGTCCTCAGTGGCAGATTTTATCTGACAAGTCCCAGGTGGGAAGAGTTGTTGTCTAGTAGAGAAAGCAAATTGGGCTCCGAATTCAAGGCTTTTAGTGTTGGATTTTTCTCCTAGCAAATTCCACATGTCAATTGGTTTCAACTTTCTGTTTTACCAAAATTTCATCATAATTCAGAATGTAGAACCTTTTGGCTCTTTTGTCTATGAATGATCAGGAAAAAAAAAAAACTGACTTTAACCTATAGAATTAGGCACTGTTGTGGGCAGTGAGTTGACTGGCACATATCAGTTTAGTTCTATCCATACTCTGAGCCCTGGGATCTGAGGACCAGACAAGACTGGGCCCAAGTATTTAACTTTATGTATTTATTTTAAGGCAATTACTTAAAGGATCCCTGGGAGAGGGAGATTGAAGCAGGCCCAGGACCCACTAGAAGAGCATGTGTGCTTCAAGGAAGGAGTGAGATGGTGAATTGAATTCAGGGTTGAAAGTGCACAAATCGCTATGACCCCAGACCTACAGCCAGGGTGTGGACATCTCAACTGGACTTTTGAGATAGGCATGAGGAATACAACTCTGAGGCTATTCATGAGATAGGACATTGTTAATGTGTTCCATTCCTGAGGGCAGGGACCAATCAACGTGGAATCATTACTTTTCTCCTGAAACAGCCCAGGGGAGGGGTAGCCAAGGCTGTGCAAACCCATATCTCCTTAAAGCAGGGAACAATGATAGTCAGAAATGTGACATTACCAGGAAGAGCAACCACAGCTGCATTCTCAAAAGTCAGTTAACTGGAAAAGTTTAGTCTGCTTTTTTCACAGTGATGCAAACTTTTTTTTTCTTTTTAGAAATATCTAGTTTATTTTCAACAGTAAGGAGTCACTGTGTGAGTAACTTGTGGTGTAAACCTTCTTTTACAGTGCCGGCGTGGGGCGGACAGGGACGTTCATTGCCCTGGACAGGCTCTTGCAGCACATTCGGGATCACGAATTTGTGGACATCTTAGGGTTGGTGTCAGAAATGAGATCATACAGGATGTCTATGGTACAAACAGAGGTAGGAAAACAATCAGTATATACTTTTTCATGTTCCCTTGTCTGAAAACTTACTATTTTCACCTACATATTTCAAAACAATTGTCTGGATTTTCTTTGCATCTGTCTTTCTCATTTTCTTATTGTATATGTTTCAAACTTCTTCAAGATATGAAAGAAATGGATATCAGCCCCTAGGAAAGTGTATGGGGTTACACTTTTGCTGGCGTCATATGCCCTTTATGTGGATGTGTTTGCAACAGAGTAAAACCTCTTCCAACAGAATGCAAGTTCGTGAGAGGCAATCTGGGGAAAGCTGTCTGATGGAGACCACAGAACTGATGTGATTTAATTCATATTTGAATGCTAGAGTGGTTCAATAAGCACCCGTGGGCGCAGAAACCCAAGTGTAATTGCTTGTTCATAAGCCTAGTCTCCCAGCTGCACAAGCGACTCCTTAGCTTCAGGCAGACAATGGTTCCTCTCCTGGAGGAGTGTGTGGGGGAGGAGGACTTGCAGAATGGAAGGCAGCCTGGCCTGACCTCTTACAAAGGGACTAAACCCTGCTTAGGACTTCCTCATGCTTTTCTCACCCAACACCACTAGGTGTCAGAATGATTCAAAAAGCCCCAAGTAATGGCTGTCTCTAGCTCTGTGTGTTTCTCCTTTTCAACACTGTGTACTTTTCTTTCCTCCTACCCTCCCAAGTTCATCTGAGCAAAGCTTGGCATACATATTTCAATGTATTTATTTCCCAGTTGCACCAGGATTGCACCACATTCAGAAGTTTCATTGTGAGCCCAGTCAGTCTCAGGCCTGTTGTCTTGTAATTTGTTGTGGAGACATACACATCACCTTGTTATCACAGGTTTTAAATGTCTGGTTTCCAAGAGAAGCCCCCTACCTAGTGATTAAATAGTGCTTTATTAATCAATCCATATTTTGGGCTTTCACACCCATAAATTTATATCCTAATATGTGATTAAAAATTCCTATTATATACATATATAGAATGTTATACATTAATATATATTAATCCCCAAGCTTCACAGGGCTACTTCTTATTTTAAGTATCTTGGATTTGATGGATTGTCTGCCCCAATTTGCTTAATTTATACCTCTTAGGACTTTATAGACTTTGATTATAGCCTGTTTACTTTTGATTTTTCCCAACTACAGAATCTTAATCTCTTTTTAAAAACTACCTTCACACAGCAGACTCTTCTTCCCAGTCTCAGCTCCATTATTTTTCTTCAGTGCGACAATCACACAACACTAGAGCAGCCACATGGGGCTTTCTGCAAAGGCAAGAGAATATTTTGTTTTCCCCCTTTCTTGCCCCAAGTTTTAGATATCTGGTTTCTTTGTCTATGGCAGCATTTCAGGTTGACATCTCCACAGAAGCAGTTTTTTAAAGCATGATATACCTTCCCTGAACTTTCCTTGGGAAATTTAAAGTCAGCAAAGAGGGCAGAGGTTCTTCAAGTTACTCATTTTCCCAGCTGTTCTAACTGTACCCTTGGGTCCCTTGGGATTTTGCAATGGATGCTTTCCAGTTCCTGTTATTTATTTGTGTCTGCTTTGCTAGTTATATCTAGAACATCTTGTTCACATACCTTTTATTTTTCCTCATTCCTCTGCTCTTCAGGGTTCAAACCATATTTTTGAATATAGGTTGATTTATCCAACATTGTCCTTTAGCACATTCACATTCAAATCCTGCTGCCTTTAATTTACTAACAAGAACAAAAAATGATTCTTTTCCCATCAGTCAGAAATGATTTGCAAGAGGACAGAATCACCCTCCAGTCACGACCTGTCTTTATGTGCACAATCAACCCAGGAATCAAATACCATGTTTCTTCCCATTTATGGTTTCCAATTTTCCAATCTTTTCTTCATCCATCACCTTGACTCTGCCACTCCAACCCACCCCAAAATGGTAGAAGCAACTAATTAAATCAGCCACATCCTCAGGCACCTATATGCTGTTTTTGTTGAATTTTGACCTGCCTTCTTTTTCACCTCCCGAGGTACACTTCGGGGGCTTCTCCACACAGATAGGGGAACAGTTTAAAAGACCTCAGCTGTACCACTGCACAAGTCACACCACTCTCAAAGTTCCATTTCTCAGCTCTAAAATGTGGATGACAGTTTTCATGAATTATTATAAAATATGCATTAGGTAAAATGGCAGAATCTAGATGAGTGCCTTGAAACTGAAAAGGGCTGCCTGTGGATGGGCATTTCCTCTCTTGGGCTCTCTTCTACTTTTATCAAATATTGTGTTTATTTTGTTTCATTTACCTCTAATAGCCTCTCCCTGGAGGTCAGTTAGAGCGTTGCTTTGAGCAGACTGTCCTTCCTATGGGCAGCTTGAATTTCCCAGAGACTCTCAGGATGTGTCTGAAAATAAATAGGTTTTTATTTGCTTTTCCTGTAGTGTTTTTTCTTTTCTTTTTTTTAACACAAAGTTTGGCCACTGGGTAGTTACAGAGTGAGAGTCCAGGAAGTCTCTGGCCTTCTGTCTTCCCATGTTGACTTAACACCACAAACAATTGGAGTGATGTGCGAGATCCTCCGAGGGGGAGCTCAGTTACTGCTGTGAGACCTGAGGTAAAATGTGTCCCCGAAGCTTGCTGAGACATACGGAGCAGGCAAGGTTCCAAACCAGTGAGGTCTGAGGTGTTGCTTTTATCCTTTGTCTAAAGCTATTTACACAGAGGCTTCTTCAGCCCCTGCGACTTCTTGACTGGATCTTATGTAGAGGGTAAGATATCTAATGAGACTGCTTAGAAACTCCAGGAAATAAAGAAAGAGAAAACTAAGAAATTACCCTTATTTCAAGGCACAAAGACAACTAACCTTATATTTTGGTGATTTCATCTCAGCTTTCATTCAAGTGTAACTTTTTGCCATATACATACATATTTTTGTTTATATATCTCTCTATATAGATGTATACACATATGAGTGTGTGTGTGTGTGTGTGTGTGTGTGTATGTATACTTGGTACTGGGGATTAAACCTAGGTGTGCTTAACTACTGAGCCATATCCCAAGCCCTTTTTATTTATTATTGTGGATACAGAGTCTCACTAAGCTGCTTAGGTTCTTGTTAAGTTGCTGAGGGCCTTGCTAGGTTGCTGAGGCTGACTTTGAATTTGCAATCTTCCTGTCTCAGCCTCCTAAATTGCTGGGATTACAAGCGTGTGCCACTTCACGCAGCCATATATATATATATATATATATATATATATATATATATATATATATATATACACACACACACATATAATTTGCTGATCTTTCACTTAGCATTTGACTCTGTAGATTTTTCACGTAGCATTTGACTATGTATTATATCATGGATTGCCTAAAATTCTATAAATCTTATTTTAAATGCTGTTTCATTATAGGTACCCCATTGCTTACTTAGAGCTTTCTCCTTTACATAAAACATTGAATTGGATATTTTCTACTTTTTATTATTATCAACACTATGATCTGCATTTATACAATTTATTAGCACTTTATTATTCTTACCTCCACCGACAATAAGTAATAATGACTGCTTCAGCACACTCATCATCATTGAACTGTTACCCATTTCCCTCCCTAGCTTTGCTCACTTTAAAAAACAGTTGGGAAAAAAAATAGCTATTTTAATTCATATTTTATTTCTTGGCCATTTTTGTCTATGTTTTAATATTTCCTCAGTTTACTTCAAAAATCATTTAATAGACATAAACTAAATGCTAGGAATTAAGAATAAAAAGACATGGTATTTGCCTTCCATAAATATCTGGCCTAGTGGTTGATAAACTATACTTACCTATCTACTTGCATGTATTATTGATCTATGTGACTTTTTAACAAAAATAAAATTATAAACATTTTGTCATAATTTTGGAAAACATTTTTATCTCCTAGTTTCTAGTTTGATTTTAATTTTATTCTTTTACCGTTTTTTTTTTTTGCACACAGTTTGGAATTTTTATTTGTAATTTATTCATGGCTTTTAATTTTAGAAATTCCTTCTGATCATTCCTAGAATAATCATAGAGGAATTAACCTATAATAACCTTTCTTTTGTATTTTTATCATTTTATTTCTTAATTTTGTTGGAATTTATCTCAGTATATAATTTAGATAGCAACAAATTTTTTTTCAAAATAATCTCATGATTAAGTGATTGCATATTAATCACTTTTAGCATTATGTAG
The DNA here is from genome assembly GCF_021218885.2 of Marmota monax. NCBI lineage: Eukaryota > Metazoa > Chordata > Mammalia > Rodentia > Sciuridae > Marmota > Marmota monax. The sequence goes on from NW_026695227.1 coordinate 4,144,085, forward strand.
TGATGAGCTAACATAATTCTTGGTGACTATAATTGATAATAATGTATTATGTACTTGAAATTTGCTTAGAAAGTAGATTTTTAAGTGTTCTCATCACCAAAAAGGAGGGAAGAAAAAGTACCTGTGTAAAGTGATGCAAATGTGTTAATTTGTTTGAAAGTAATAATCCTTTCATGAATTCTATCAAATGACCACATTGTATGTCTTATTATATGTACTTTTTATTTATTATACCTCAACAAATCTAAGAAAAGACATTCCAATCAGGAAAAAAAAAAGTAGTGCTGTCCTAAGCTCTATCATTAATTAAAAGACTGCTTATAAATGATTATCTTAAATTTTCTAGTTATACACTTATCTCTGTCAATAATGAAAACGGTTTCCTTTTACATCAGATCCTGATCATTAAAACTAACATAGTAATAAAATGCATTATCTTTGCACATATCTGCACGAAAATGTCTTGCTTTGAAATGCACTTTTGTCTTTTGCTCCAGGAGCAGTATATTTTTATCCATCAGTGTGTTCAACTGATGTGGATGAAGAAGAAGCAGCAGTTCTGCATCAGTGATGTCATATATGAGAATGTTAGCAAGTCCTAGTTCTGAATCTGGAGCAGTAAGTAGAGAAGAGCCCATCACAGGTGCTCTGTCTTAGAACAGTAGGAGGGGAGGGGAAGGCATAAGTCATAAGGTAGCAATAGTCATTGGTATTGGCATTAGTAGTCTTTTATATTCACACTAGTCTTTGTGTCCAAGTCTTAGCACACAGGGAGAAACAAATACCATAGCAGATCTTTGAGCTTTAGTTTGGGGGTAGCAACAAGCAGGAACTTCTGCAACCCATGATGATTTGAGCTCCATTCCCTCTGCCCAGAACCTTAAACCATTCTCATATTGGATACATGCTTGCAATAGAGGGTTACTACAATCCAACTCTATCTACCCAGATATCTTGTTCCAATATTTATTGATTACAAGGGTCAGGTAAGGATTACACAGTTACCTAAACTGGAATAGACACTCGAAAAAAGAAAAACAGTATTGAAAATAGAGTCTCAGGATAGAGGAGTCTGAAAAAGCCTTGATCTCACCCATTCTGTGAGTATGTATTTGAGAGCTCAATGAAAACATTAGTAACACATTCGATTTCCTGAACACAAACTGCCTAGGAGATCATATTTTGGATGTGTAATTTGGGGTGAGGTAGCAAGTAAGCTGACTATTTAGAGCAGTAAACAGGTTGTAGATATGCTGGGGCTGGGGGATGACAGAGTGGGAAGAGGAGTCAGTGCACTGTGGGAGAAATATTGCAAGGATAGGAAGCATATAGGTCAGTCATGGCAGAATAGGATTAGCATTGTACCCCTACATCCATCGAAGAAGATGCAGAGGCAGCATAAATAAGCAGGAAGGATAAGAATAAGGAAGGACAGACTAAATTGCAAGAGAAAGAGACATTCAGACACATAGAAAAGAGTCACACAGATAAATTCACATCCACATGGGCTGTGGGGCTGAGTATAATGAAAGCTTATGGTAGAATCAGAGGGAGGTTGCTGGTATCCAGGCTGCTTACTTGTCTTTCTCTCATTCACAGGAGAGGACATGATGTGCACCCATCCTCCCTTGCTTCCAAACTTTTGGGGGGCCCTGATAGTCATTTTGCTAAAATGAGCCCCGACTTTGTAGTATGTGGCCAAGGAGATAATTTATCTCATAGGAGCACCGGGAAGACTTAGCCTTAAAGAGCCTACAGTGTCTTTTGGACTCTTTCACTTCTGGACATTTAATGGACCAAATTCAACAGAACACCAGAAAGGTCAAGATGCTCTGCAAAGGGCAGGAAGTACAATACTTCCAAAGAGTTTAGTTGGCCCTTTGCTGGTTGGGCGGAGTTGCTTTTTTTTTTTTAAGTGCAATAATTTTTGTATGCGTGTGATTTTATCAGAAAGTTGAATTGTTTTCCGCCCACACCACTGATCAACTCCATAGCCCAGGAAGGAACAGACATTATTAACATTCAATTTACCTCATTTTTTAAAAGAGGCATGGCCACACAGGAAAAAAAAAAGGTTATTCTACTTCAAAGAAATTGAACCATCAATATCTGTATTCCAACCTTGAAACTGCTAGATCAGGAATGGGGATGGTGGATGGGGAAGAGGCAGGAGTTCTACCCACAGATCAACCATGTATCATTTCCTATTCCAAATATGAAAAACTGTACTTCAACTTCAAAGTAGAGTAGAAAAATATTTGTCTTAATTGTTCTAGTTCTCGATGGTTTTCTTCTTATTAACAGTTGGGTGTTTTCCTCCTTGGCCCTTCGGGACTAGCGTCACTGTCCAGGTTCCTTTTCAAGAAACCAGATCTGGTTCAGAAGAGTTTCAATTCTGATTATAAACTCCATTGCTGTCTGAGCAATCTTGGTGCCTAGAGTTTGCATTTCTTTTTCTGTTGACCTGCACATATGTGAGAGCTCTTCCTCTGAGAAGTACAGGCAGTGGAAGTGCACTTTCTTTCCCCCCAAAGAGCTGGGAACTTAACGAAATTATGGCAATGAACTGCAGCATGCTAGGACAATTATTTGGCTACATTCTTTTGTAATATTGTCAGGCGTCTCTGTGGATTCTGGCAGAGATTTCATTTTGTTTTGTTTTCTTTTGGGTTGTCAGTTTTATTTTTTTAACCTGTGTAACGTGTAACATTCTATTCTTTGGATTTTGTATAATTACAGTACATGATTGTGTATCGTGACATGAATACTGTCAAAATGGACATTGATGGCATTGTGAAGCCTGTTATTTTGTGCCACTTTCTGAGAAATAAGAGGTAAAGGTGTGGACTAAGGAAAATATTGAGTTGCAATTAAATACAAGCTGGCTGCTTCACTGTGGCAGTGTGGCCCTCCCGAGCCTTCCTGCGTGTTCTTCCAGGAGGTTTCCTGCCTCTTTGTTTATCTGATCTTTGCTCCTTCCCCTGGCTTCCCTCCATTCTGGATCATCTTCATGAAGTCATGGATAGAGTCTGAGTTTAATATTTCATCAGTGACCTTAGCGATGGTAAAGGATGCCAAATGAACAGCTCTGCACCCCACCAACTCTCGTCACTGAGAAAGCCTGGCCACAGCAGACCTTGGCAAAGGTGCTTGCATGATCCAGCCAACAAGTCTAAGTTTCACCTTGCGGGGAGGTTGGCAGAGGAGGTCCACACACGGTGGGTTAACAGCTTGGGCTCTGGGGGGATTGTCAATTGTTACTCACCTACTTCACTCTACTTCTTGTTTCCCTGCTGCCATTTCCTCCTCTTCTCACCCCACGCCTTTATTTCCCCTTTGGACACTTTAGTAATATTGGGAAGAGACATGGTTAAAGGAAGGTAGTGAGCCCAGTGTGACCTTCTTAGATTCTCACACATGGACAGAGCAGGGGAAGAGTGTGGGAAGGGTGGATGCCATGGATGGATAAGATGACAATGCATTCTCCACATTGCCAAGGAGAAGCCTACAGAAGCCTTGTAGCCAGAAACATGACTTCTCATGGAACAAAGTATTTCATAAATATTTCATGTTTTTCTTGAGGGATTAAATAATGCCAGATCAATTTTCCCAAAAGAAAAGAGGAGGAATACAGCATTTAGATTTAAGACTCAGAGTCAAGACTATAGATAGAAAGGTCCCATGGAAGCACTTGGTTAATTCCTTCAGAGGTTCATGTAGTCATCACTCTGTTCTTCACTGGGGTCCTCAGTTTCAAGAGTTTATGTGGGAAAAGGATCCATCTAGCAAAAGACTTGGGCTTTAATCTTGATAATTACTTTGGAACTTTTCTATGCTTAGTCTCAGTTATCAAACTGTGGAATGATCTAATATTAGCTCTATGTTTTGTAGGTATGAGTATTGGATATGATAATTCATCCAAAGGTGCTTTGTACCTTGTTCTCTTCTGTACCCTAGCACTACTCCAACCATCTGTTCCCACCCCAGGACCCAACTTTCACATTCAGATGGGAGGCTTCCAGGGTCTCTTAATAAATTCGTTGTTTTTTAACCATTTGAGTAATACTTGGTAGGAAAAAAAACACACAGAGGAATTTGCATATGCAATTCATAATAGCCTGTGTAACACCAAGAAAGAGGTATAGAGTTTAAAATTACAAAATATTTGCTTCTGAGTGCTATTGAGATCAAATTCCTTGACTGCAAAAGACAATTTGTGCAGTTGAAAAACTACCATTGAGATCTAATTTACAAATTTAAAAATTAACACCAATATATCCATCACTGTACATTGCATAATTTTATTTAACTTGAAAAAATAATTATAATGAATGGCAATTTTTTTGTACAGATTTCTAATACAGGGTCTACATTTTCCCACTGCAAATTTTAAGTGAAAAGAGTACTAAGATATTTTTAATGTCAGGCTTTTAAATGTTTCTCCTTTCCTAAAGCTGTCCCTGTCCTCAGAGGGTGACATATCTCTCAAAGGAGGCTCTGATGTCAACATGAAAATGAGGCTTTGGGTCTGAATTTTTTGCAGGCCACATGATAGCTGCTTGCAGGAGAATTGGGTGTTAGCCAAGGAGTTAAAGTTACTGAGTCCAATCTCTTAAGAGCCAAAATTCTCCCTGCTTTCTAGCAAGGATGCCTTCCTTTACACCTCGGGAAATGCCTGATGCAATGTACTTCAAATAGCTGGCTGGTTTCCTAGCACACAGATCTCTAGGCTGGCACTTGGCACGGGGATAGAGTCCAGGAGCCATGCCTGTAACTGAGTATGACATTTGCTTTGGCCAAAAGGGTTAGAAAGCAGCAAAAACATGATAGGCAAAACTGCAAACTTCTACACCTTGTTCTCAATAGCCCCACTTAGGTGCATTTGAAAGAACGCCATGGCATCTCTGACCCCTGGCCTTGCAGAACAGTAGGGTTTTTGTTTTCAGTCTCAGTTGGTGCTTATCATAAGCCCTTATCCTGATGGTTCACTTGATTAAAGATGGAGTATAGTGTTTAGCTCTGAAATCTGCGTGGTAACAGACATGAACAGACTGAAGGTTGTCCTGGCAGGATCACCAGAACCTTTAGAAATGTGGGGGAACAAGAGGTCACTGTAACAAATCCTGGGAAAACTGGAACTAGTAAAAATGGAGTAAAGAGACATTCGCTCATTCAATCACTCCTTCAGCAAACATTTATCTAATCACGTAGAAGGAGTCAATCAACCAGCTAATGAATGATTTCCTGACCACTTGCAATATGTTAGGCACTATGGTGAGCACAAATGGAGCCATATGCTGGCTTCTAAAAATACATTAAGAATCAGAGTTTCCCGGTTGTTGGAAGGACAGAGAAAACATTAGTCAAGTCTTTCCCAACATTTTCTTCCTGTATCTCCCAAAGTGTTGTCAATTTATCTTCTGGACATGCCCATATGCTTTCTTTTCAATGGCTTATATGACAGAACAATGGTACCTGTTGCCCTTGTTACTTTTCAGCCACCAGAGACTCAGACATGATCCATCTTTCTTGATCAGCATCAAAAAGGTAGTCCTACTCTCCTACTCAGAGCGGGACTCTCAGCCTCACATATCCCTGGCAGATGGCTAAATCTCGACTACTGAGCACACCCAGCATGGGGAATCACTACCTCAGCCCATCCCTTCATTTCTTTAGAAACCCATTTTCTTTCTTCTATTTACACATTCAAGGACATTACAGCATTAAGAATGTATGAATCGTGGTTCTCATGGGTATTACAGACTGGAAACCCAAGTCTACTTCTTCATCTCAGTAAAAAGGCAGGTGCTATGTGTGACACTGCCCATGGCTGCTTTGAATAGAGGAATGGCTTCTTTCTTGGCAGAAAAGGGGTGACATTTACACCAACTTTCAGGGAAGTAATGGCAATTTCTTTTTAATGTGCTTGGCTCTTCATATACATATTCTCCTAACTTTGGAATATAGTTATGAGGTAAGAATACCCACTCAACAGGTAAACAAGAGAGGTTAAGAGGCTGGGGGTATAGCTCAGGGGTAGAGTGCTTGCCAAGCATTTGCAAGGCACTGGGTTTGATTTTCAGCACCACAAGGAAGGGAGGGAGGGAGGGAGGGAGGGAGAAAGGAAGGGAGGGAGGGAAAAGGCAAGCCAGCCAATTAAGTTAAATTACAAAAATTATTGGGTCATATAGTGACAGAAGCAGGATTCCTGACCAAGCTTTGTCCAACCCCAGACCCTTCCCCCCACACTACTTCATGTTGCTTCTCATTATACTTATCATTAATAAGGTGTAACAGAATAGAATTAATTGCTTCATCTCCAGGTTATATGTTTAATATGAAAAGTAACCTGTCAAGGAATTTTTTTGTACCAGGGGCTGAACCCAAGGGTGCTTAACCACTGAGTCATATCCCCTGCCCTTTTTTATATTTTATTTAGAGACAGGGTCTCCCTGAGTTGCTCAAGGCCTTACTAAATTTGAACTTGCAACCCTCCTATCTCAGCCTCCCAAGCCACTGGGATTACAGGTGTGTGCCACTGTGCCTGGCTTAACCTGTCAATTTGAAAAATGGTACTGTGTGTGTGTGTGTGTGTGTGTGTGTATTGCTAGGGATTAAACACAGGAGTTTATGTATGCTAGGCAAGCACTTTACTGAGCTACATCCCCAGTCTGAGAAATAGTAACTTTCTAATCCTTGAAGAAAAGCATCTCATCCCAGGCACTGAGGAAGAGACTTGTGACTAAGGTGGATTTGGCAAGGTCCCACATTCAAGGATTTCACGTTCTAATGTTCTGGTGTGGGAAATCAGAAGTGAAAATAAGGGCAACAAGGTGTTACAGATACTGTGATAGAAACACATCAAACATCCAAGGAAGGTCTGGGAGCCAGGGAGGAGGACATTGGTGGTATAGTGGTGAGCATGCTGCTGCCTTCCAATGCAAGCCCAAGGGAAAGATAGGTGATTTTTTTTTTTTTTTGGTGGAGGGGATGGGGGTCAGAAAAGAATATACTGTCACATTAAACCACACTCATGACATAATTCATTCCTACATTCAGCAGACATTCTTAAAACTCCCACTATATATCACTCACTCGGGTCCAGATAGATGACCAATCATCCAATCCTGCCTCTGTACCTTTACTTCTTGGTAAAAGTGATACTTTCTTTCTAGGACTCCGTAGATGGCTCCAGCTCAGAGATTACTCAGGAGAATCCAGTGGATGCACTGTTAATACACATGTAAGACAGCTCATTAGAACTACATTTTCCAGAGCTTTGCAGTTCAGTTGGAGCCATGTGACTGAGTTCTAACCAATGGGATGGGAGCTTTCTGGCCCAAGAGAAACATCCCTCTCTTTTTTCTCTTTCTCCCTACCCTACGCATCCACTTTGACAGACATGATAGTACCAAAAGATGGAAGGATCCTGGGTCCTTGAATGAGGAATACCTTCCTTTCTTGGCTCATGATGTTATCAGGGAGGAGCTCTCTACCTGTGGTCACTGGTAGTCTGGTATTTTCAGAGTAGTCAACCTGCCCTTCATTTATGTGGCAGCACAAGGATATAGCCTTAACAATTATGTTTCTTCTCAGCCAAAATGGGAGTTTTTCAGGACAGTGGTGTGTGACTTCCCAATAAAATTCTCATAAGACAGGTTAAAGATGACATAGTTTAGTACAAGGTTAACCCACAATGCAAAACAAGGGCTCAGGGAAAGGCCACAGAAGCAGTGAGGGTGCTGTCAATAACTTTTTAATAGAAATAAATACATTCTTCCCCAGAAGTGGTTTTCCTCCAAATTAGATGTCTCCTAATCTTTTGTTTTTGGTTTGTTTGGTTTTTGTTTTTATTTGTTTACTTTTTCTAAAAAAAAAAAATTGCTTTCCAAATCCTGTAACAAAGCCATTGCTTAGGAAACCTACTATAAAAATGTTAAGCTTTACATGAGTCTATTGGTTCTGAATCCGAGGACTCGATTCCTACTAACAATGGGCCTCGGAGTAGTTTCACACCAATAAAAGCCAAACACACAGGGAGCCCTGAGGCTTGGCATATGGGGCAACACCAGGCAATCCAGTGGCTTGCACTGTGTCTGTCCTGGTGAGCTCCAGGGTTGTTGATTGAAGTTCAAAGCCAGCTGACATAAAATGGAAGAACATCAAACAATCCAAAGGGCTCTTTAAACTAGGAAAATTTATGAGCAACTACTAACTTCACTATAAATACAAAACAGATTTGTCTTGGAAGGAATCCTTCATGTCCTAAGCAAAACTGTGTCACATTGTCCCTTAGCCAGCAAACATGGGAAGCAGTAACAGAATAGGGCCAGCAGTATAGCAGAGCAGAGCAGTTTAGAACAGGAAACTGTGAATGGAAAGAGACTGGAGCTAAAACCCTGTTCCCAACTGTGACTTCACTGTGTAATCTATGAAATGAAACAGTGTTGGTACTTTTCTCAGAGCATCTTAGTTCAGGCTACTGTAACAAAGTACTATAGAGCTGATGGCTTAAAAAGCAGAAATTCATTTCTCATAGTTCTGGAGGCTGGAAATTCAAGATCAGGGTGCCTACATGATTGGCATGCTGAGGGCTCTCCTCTGGCTTCCAGTCTGCTAATTTCTCACTTTATGTTCACATGGCAGAAAGAGTGAGAGAGCTGTCTGGGGTCCCTTTGATAAAGACATTAATCCTATTCACAAGGGCAATTACTTCCCGAAGTCCCACCTCCTAATACCATTACAATTGGGGTTAGGATTTTAACATACAAATTTTAGGAGGACACATTCAGTCCATTGAACAGGGCTTCAAAAAGGTAAATAGCATGTTTAAAAAAACAGTACCTGGAATAACTTAGTATATTATATGACCACTCAGTACATGCCAACCTCCCATGGTCTCCAATGCCAATCCTGGAATTCTTTGATAAGTTTAATAAGAGCATCTGAAAGTGGTACCTGAGCCAGGCTGACTCAGTTTCCCCAGAGTAACACCTAAACTCCCTTCCCCTTGACGCCTATACTCAGAGTCACAGACCTTGCAATATAAATATGTTGTAGACATGTGGTACCAAAGCAGGAGCTGCTCCTCCAGATGAGAATCCTGGATTGCCAGACCTGGCTTTGAATTTCATTCTTTAGCAGCAAATGCATGAACAGTGTGTGTGTTTTATGTCCTGTGTATGCAACCCACATGGGAGGGGTTCCTTACAAAGCAATGCTGGGGCAGGATTCACAGTGAAGATATCGCAGTTCTGAAGACAATCTGTGCAGGTTCACTGTACCCAAACTATGTCTAAAAATCTCACTACTTCTAAGAGGAAGCTGATTTGTATAAACCTTAATGTGCAATCATGCCTATACTCAGAGTCACAGACCTGTGACTATGTCGAGTTAAGAACAGAGGCTGGGAGGAAGAGGCACCACACGGTGAACGTCACTTAATCCCTCTGTGAACCAGTTTCCTTGTTTGTTAATGGGAGTAACAAGCACTTCCTCCACAGGGTTCTGTTGAGGATTAAATGTAAAGCCCTTGGCATGGTGCCTGGTGGTTTGGCGATGCTGAGTGGCATAATTAAAAAAGTATGGTTAGAGTCACAGAGCTCTGCACTATGATGCTTAGAAGCCAGGTGACCTTCAGAAGCCAGAGGTCACCTACTATCTCTGAGCCTGTGTTCACATACACACACACACACACACACACACATAATGTTTGCTTTTTGGAGTTGTTTTAAATTAAAGAATTGGTTGTGTAAAGCACTAGCCAAGGATCTGGCAGAATAAGCATTGAATAAATTCTATATGATTCTTTAAATCCATGAGTCTCTCTCTTTCTCTCAGCACATTGAGACCACCAAACCACCCTACTCCTTCCAGCACAAAGACATGCACAGGGTGAGTGTGCCTCTTGTGTTTCTCCATTCCTCGTGGGCACACTTACTATGAGCACTCTGGTCCGGTTGGTTTGCTCCCTCCAACAGCAGTAATAACCCTCCTTGCTAAATGCTGCTACACTTGGAGTTGACAGCCCCATAAGAGGCTGAGGACTTATATGCACATAATATGTCCCCTAGTGGTACAGGAAACTCCAGCTGGACAAATGCTAAAAGAACTGGGATGCCTTACATCTAAATTCTGCCCTAGAATAAGACTGGTTTTGTAGATGAGGAAATAAACCCCTTTCTTTTGCCATTTTCCTAAGGTAAAATATGTCCACATTTATTGACTACAATAAGAGCTTGCTACGAGATATCAATGCTCCAACCTGCTCACCTTGCAAAGGGCAGTACTTTTTGAGACAGAAAACAGCCTATGGCAGTTGGCTGAGCCTGGGGCCCAATAACTCTGCTGCTTCTATTCATTTATGTGAAGTAAATCAGTCATTTACCACCTGCCCCCTAGAAGCTAGAGGGGACCCTTTCCCCATAGTCACTTGCACTAAATGTGTACATATTGCCAGTTCTGGCCTGGCTATTCCAGGGAAGCTAAGATCAGCTAATTTTGGCCCTGATTTATTGGTATCTTAAATAATTTCTACTTCAAAACATTAATGTGGAACTAAAAGAGGATTCCAAAAATAAATATTCCTATCTAAACAATAAGAGGGTGTCCAGCTACCTGAAATTCCCCCAAGACGTAAAAGACTGTTGAGACTAAGAGCTATATTTCCAGGTCTGACTGTTGCCAGGGAACAATAAGCACATAGTCAGCCTTCACGATTCCCTGTAAGGGTCTTCAGGGAGGAGGGAACTTATGGGATCAGCAATTTCTAAAAGAGAATGTCTCCTTTTCAGCTTCATCCAGAGAAACTGATTCTACCCGTGTTATACAGTGGTATGCTACATAAAATTCCATTTATAAAAAATATCATTTCTGCTTAAATATTTTTTAAACACTGACCTATGCTATCTGGGAGAAAAGAAGATTTGCATGATATTTAAAAATCCAAGAAAACTGAGTCCAAATTTAGTTGTTCCACTTCCCGAGTGACCTTTTTTACAAACCACTTATCTGAGTCTTTAATTTCCTCATTTGTAAACTGAGGATATTTATTAAATTAGCAGCATACACTAATTCAACTAATTTCCCTTAAGGATAAATGGGAGGGCAGAAAGCCTTAGCATATGAGTAGCTCAAGGTAAGAAACTATAAAATAGGACACACTGAAATAACCATAGATTTTTATTTCTCACGCATATGCGTGTGTCTGAACATTTGTGTGCAATATGGATTATACCCAGATTTTCCATAGATCAAAAAATCTATCTGTTCACTTTTTGGAGATAATAGGAATGACCAAAGCTTAGGAAATTGTTTTCCACGCCAAAGACATCTTTGGAGTGAAAAAGATTGTTTCAAGCCTTTTCCACCCAAGACAGCCCAGAAAAGGTTCATGTACTGGGCCAAGTGACTGGGGATGCATTCAGGAAGGAAAGAGCCCATGGGATCAGCCTGAACAGGACCATCTGGGCCTGGCAGAAGTCCTGGTGCATTGCCCGCCTCCTCCCACCACCCATCTAAAGGCAATGTGCCTCAGGCTGTTTAGGAGCATCAGCTGTTCAAATGTCTCAATATACACAGAAATCCAGCACAAGGACCTCAAATCTCAGAGCTCTCGATAGCCACATCTTCCCCAATTTAGCTCATCATCTGATTGCATAGTTATTTCTGTTTATCTTATCAGAACTTGGCTATGTGAAATAAATCAGTCCTTTACCACCTGCCCCCTAGAAGCTAGAGGGGACCCTCTTCCCATAGTCACATTTTTTTTCCATTTTGAACATTTCTTTCACAAATGTGATGAAAAAAACCTGGACATTTAGATATTACAAGATAATTTTCTTTTCCTAAGCATGCCCACTACCTGTGCCCCCCAAACTGAGGACCAGCTCAGAGCACTGGTGTTTTTCCTGTCTTCAACTCTGAGGATGGATGGAAAGATCAAAGAAGTAAATAAAGAAGGTTGTGAAGTGCTGTGGGAACAGGTCTTGAAAATGTAAGAGAAAAGAAGGGACTGGGGAACCAAGAGATTGAAAAGAGAATGGGTGAGAGAAAAAAAAGAGACACAGGTTTAAAATGGAATTCCTGTGGGGGACCCAGAACTGAATACAAACCCTTCTCTGGGCATCTCCTCCAACCACACAGCTTTATGAGCATTTTGTTTGGTTTGTTTTAAATAAGGAAAAGACTATCCAAGAGAAAGACTATCTTCCCTTTTCAATTAATCCCAAGGGGGCATTTATATAACCCTACAAAGATCTTTCATGCTAGATATTAACTTAAAGGTGTATCCTTTGGGAAAAACTAAACACAAAATTACAGTCTCTGACAAATCAGTACTGCTAGTTTTAGAATATAATTTCCCCCCAGGAGATCAATGAGATAAGCTGCAGGGATAAATTGTAAAGCAGTTCTTTAGATTGTATATTTTTTGAATACCTCATTCTTAAAGTAGACATTAAGTGTTTACTGAATCAACATTGTCTTATGCTGAGAAAAAAGCCTTCACATAAACTCCTTTATTGAATTTCTACAGTTCTCTAATATTGTTCCAGTTTCCTTATGCAAGCATTGAGAAACAGGTGAGAAAACCCAACCTAGAGAGATTTCTAACCACCCTCAGTATAGCCCCTATGCATTTAATTTTAAAAATGAATCTTAAAATTTCCTATAATTTTTCTTAGAGAAAAATATGAAAAAGGGGGTTTTAAGTAATTAGAGGACCTCTCACATTAGTTTCCCATGACCTAGTGCCTATTAAAAAAGAAGGAAAAAAGATAAAAGATACTTTTTATAAGCAGACCAAGATTATAATCTTTAGAGTAAGAAACTCACTGGCTCTCTGCCCAGGGATAATTCCCCAACTTCAGTGCAGCACGCTAAGACCCAAGCAGAGCAAGTTAGTTCCAATGAGCTGAGGAGGCAAAGATCAGAGTTCAGGATTCTAGAAGCAGCTGAAATTTCTAAGGAAGGGTATCAGAATGGAGGGATTTGGGCAAAGAGTGGTTGCAGAAATTGGTAAGTGAGTCTACCGTGAATTCTTGACACAGGGAAACATAGCCCAGAGTTTACCAGAGAGTGTCTGCTTCAGGATTAAGAATAGAATAGAGCTGTCAGAAGTTACTGTGTTGGGGGACACTGTGGTCCAATCCAGAAAGAAAGAGGAGACTTATTTGGCACCTTTTAACAACCTGGGAATCTAGCTGAGATGTCAAGTATCCTGGGCATCATCTAAAACAAAACACCAAGAAAGGTCACACCTTAGAACTCAGGAGCCCACTGCAGAGTAAAAAATGATTCAAGTACAAACAAAGCCTAAAGCCAAGTCTGACAAGATGTGCAAAAGAAAGAGAGTTTTTAGATCAAGTCCCAGTAAGTTAGAGCATCATGAAAAAAAAAAAAAGTTTTCTCATGCTCTAGTCTAACAAAGCACAAATAGCCTAAACAAGACCAAGGTGACCAACCAGCATGAAACCCACCCACTGGAACAGGACTAAACATACACCAAGGTAGATAAAATATTCCAGAGCATCTCAAGCATGTCTTTTACAATGTCAAATATAGAATAAAAATTATGACTAATTCACAGAAACAAAAAATAGGACCCATATGGGATGGTGATAGGAAACAATCAACAAAAAACTGAGCATGGAAGGCCCCAAAATTGGACTTAGCAGAAGTCTGCAAAGTTGCTTTTATGTGTTATAGAAATAAAATAAAGTACATTTAAAGAAGTAAAGGAAATAGTATTTTAATGAATGAGCAGATAGAAAATCTCAGCAAAGTAATGGAAGCTATAGGAGAGAACTAAGTGCAAATTCTTGAAATGATAAAATAATTGAGTCAAAACTTCTATGGATTGTCTTAAAAGAAAATTGAAAAACAGAAGATTACAGGAAAAAAAAGAAGAATAGGGGGAATGACTTTTTTAAATTAATGGAAATTCAAGGATTTTGAAGCTGATAAGTTGCTTAAGAATAAGGTAAGGAAAGGAAAGAGAATGGAGAAGAAAAAATAATAGAAAGAACAAGGTCTTCAATGATGGGAAGATATTGACTTTAGATTCACAAAGTCAATGAACCTGCAAATGGGATAAATACAAAGTAAATATTCATCTGTCAACTCTATTCATCATATTCATCTGTCAACTCTACAATAAAATTATTGAAAATGAAAGATACAGAAAAGAATCTTGAAAAATAGGGGGAAACACGAATGGTGGCCGAGTTGTCATAAGGAACAATGGAAGCCAGAAATCAATGGAATGACATTTCTATAGTGTAGAATGGTAAGTGGTAACCTAGAAATTTATAAACAGTGGAAACATACTTTAAAAGCAAAATAAAACTGTACTCCCAATTGTGACCAAGGAGAAGTCAAAGGGACTAAATTTATTCTCCAACCTGAAATAATAAAATAAAATATATTCAAGAGTTTTCAAGATATTTGGACACTACACAATGAATGACAGTGATTACTGAAAGATGGAAAACAAATGAGGTTATCTCTACAATTGCTTCAGCTTTCTTCCTGAAACTTGCAGTGTTGAGATGATAAAGCTTACAGTATGAGAAGGTCAAGAAAACTAAAGTTCACAAACTGCGGTGAAGAGCAAAGATCTGCATAAGGTCCCCATGGAGTTTTCAAATGAGTATTCATCAGTGTATGATATGAGAAAAGTGTGAAATGCCAAGAAAGGATCCACCTGAAAAATACCATATTCTCTTTTTATATAATTATTAATTCTCAGAGACCAAACATGACTAGTAATAGTACTTATTCCTAGCAGCCAGATTGGAAAACATTCTAAATTTTTTATTGGCACACAACGTTGTACATATTGATGGGATTTATAGTTATATATACATGCATGTATACAATATAACAATATAATTTGGCCAATATCACTCCCCAACACTTCTCCCCTCCCTCCCTGTCTTCCACCCTTGGTCCCTTTCCTCTACTGATCTCTCTTGATTTTTAGGAGATCCACCACTACCTTTGTTTTCCTGTTCCTCTCAGCTTCCACATATGAGAGAAAACATACAGTCCTTAACTTTCTTCTGAGTTTGACTTATTTCACTTAATGTGATGCTCTGTAGTTCCATTCATTTTCCTGTAAATGGTATAATTTAATTTTTCTTTATGGTTCAATAAAATGCCATTGTGTATATATACCATATTTTCTTTTTATATATATATTTTTAGTTGTATGTGGACACAATACCTTTATTTTATTTATTTTTAAGTGGTGCTGAGGATCAAACCCAGTGCCTCACACATGCTAGGCAAGTGCTCTACCACTGAGCCACAACCCCAGGCCCCATATTTTCTTTATCTATTCATCCATTGATGGACACCTTGGCTGGTTCCATAGTTTGGCCATTGTGAATTGTTCCACTCTAAACATGGGCATGCATGTATCACTGTAGTATGACGACTTTATTCTTCAGGGTAAATACTGAGAAATGGTATAGATGGGTCACAAAATGGTTTCATGCCTAGTCTTTTGAGGAGACTCCATACTGATTTCCATAGTGATTGTACTAATTTACAGACCCACCAAGAGTGTAAGAGTATTTTCCCCCATCTTTTCAGCATTTATTATTATTTACATTCTTGAGGACTGCCATTATGATGGGTATGCGATGAAACCTCAGTGTAGTATTGATTTGCATTTCCCCAATTGCTAGTGATGATGAATATTTTTTTCATGTATTTATTGGCCATTTGTATTTCTTCTTTTGACAAGTGTCTACTTAGTTTTCCATTTATTCATTGGGTTATTTTTTAGCGTAAAGATTTTTGAGCTCTCATATATTCTAGATATTAATCCTCTGTCAGAAGAGGAGAGAGCAAAGATTTTCTCCCATTCTGTGGTTTCTCTTCAAACTCGTAATTCCTTTATTGTACAGAAGCCTTTTAATTTGACACTGTCCAATTTATTAATTATTGGCATCATTATTTCCTGAACTTTAAGGGTCCTATAGAGAAAGTCATTGCCTATG
The DNA here is from genome assembly GCF_021218885.2 of Marmota monax. NCBI lineage: Eukaryota > Metazoa > Chordata > Mammalia > Rodentia > Sciuridae > Marmota > Marmota monax. The sequence goes on from NW_026695227.1 coordinate 4,160,092, forward strand.
TCTAAAAGCTGGAGTGTTGAGCCTAGGTTTTCTTCTAGAGTTTCATGGTTTATGATATAATTCTGAGGTCTTTAATCCATTTTGAGTTGCTTTTTGTGCAGGATGATATAAGGCTCTAGTTTCAATCTTCTACATATGGATAACCAGTTCTTGTTGCTATAGCTCTGAAGTATAATTTGAAGTAATGTATTGTGATGCCTCCCAACATTGCTTTTTTGACTGAAAATTGCTTTGGCTATTCTGGGTCTTTTATTCTTTCAAATAAATTTTAGGACTATGTTTTCTAGTTCTGTATAGAATTGGTGACTAATATTTTAACTATATTTGTATGGCTGATAAAGTTAAAGAAATATTGAGCAAATTAAGTAGAGACCTGGAAGATTTTTTATATATACATTTTTTATAGACAGAAACTATAATATCTGAGATGAAAAATTACAATGGAAGTAATAAAATCAGATTAGAAGTTGCAGGAAAAAAAGATTAGTGAACTTGAAAAGGTTCGTGAATAGAAACTGTCTGGAATGAAACACAGAAGGGGAACAACTGGATAAAAAATTAATAGCGCCATTGAGCTTGGGAAAACTTCATATGCCCTACAATATACAAAATTCTAGTCTCCTGAGAAGCAGCAGGAAGGACAGGAAAAAAAATAATGGCTGATTATTTTCCAAATGTAGTAAACACTATAATCTCACAGTTCCAAGAAACCAAGAACAAGCAGAAAATGACATAACAGCATACCATAATCAAATGGTTGAAAATCAGCCTGCTGATATTTATTCTGGCACCAACAGTTATTGCCAGCAATGGGTGATTTGGTTTTTACTCCCACATTTTGGGTTCTAACAGCATGATTACCCCTCAGAGATAGCCAGCATCAACCGGCCAGAATTCCCTCCTCACAGGTTTCTCTGAGCTGCACAGGGAGGCTCTCCTCCATTCTCCTGAGATACCAGCACCTACCAAACAGCACCTCCTCTTCATGGATCCAAGTTTAAGCTTCTTCTCATGCCTCCCTTCTTCTAAATGCTGGTAAAAATAACCCCTTCCCTTTGCTCCCAATCCCTAGGAGTGGGATCTGCTTCCTATTTAAGCCTTCTGTGATATCTCTATGTTCTGTTTTTACCTATTCAAACAATTCTTCATATTAAATGCCCTATTACATATTTTCAAATTACAAAGGATGATTGTATCACATTAGAAAAAGTCATAAACTTCTTAATTGTTGTTGTATGGAACTTCAAACACACATAGAAGAGTAATTACAGAGGCTAAGAGGCCAGAAGTTGGAATGAGTTGGAACTGACTTATTCTCTCAGCTTCAAATCCACACCTTTATTATCATCTTCATGATTTGGGGCTTTACCAGGTGAATGCCTGATGTTCTGCTCAAAGAATATGCTACAGGGAGAGAGAAGGCAGGAAGGGGAACAAGGGGCTTCTCATTCCTGTTTTAATTCCTCTTTTTTCCAACATCACCTTCACATTAGGTCTTCACTCAATAAGTGGCAAATGATTTGCAGCAGCAGTAGTTGGTTCAGGCTTCCAGTTTGTCTTCCCCCTGCTCCAGAAATAGCTTCAATAGAGAGCCAAGCAGAAGCCTGGTGGTATGCTCTCCTCAGAAGTCCACATCCCGAATCATGGATTTCCTAAACTATTTCCTCAATGTGGGAATACTTTTGAATTCCTGAGGCAAGAGCATTTATGCTGTGCCTCCTTTCAGGTTTTTGATGTTTTGGGGTTTTTTTGTTTTGTTGTTTTTTGCCAGCTTTGTGGGCTCTTTACCCAAACTTTTCAAGTACTGGTGATCAAATTCCTCAGATTTCTGGATCCAAACTATACAGTGCCTCTCCCCCAAACTTTTAAATTCCATCAATGTCTCCTCTTTGTCCCCACAACTCTAAGTGAGGTAACTGCTTCCTGCAAGTATTACCTCTTTGATGCACTCCTTTGGTATTTTATAACATAAAGGCATACATTGCACCAATTATTTTATTATCAAGTATGCTACTTTTCACTCAAGTTATCCTAATGTTTTAATCTTATTATCTTCTGTCTTATCCCCATGTTTTCAGATAAATTCAATAAGCCTAAGGTATTTCTTAAGCTTTTTACTTTGTCATCTTCATGTTCGCTCTACTTACTATAATGGTCAATAGGATAGAGAGGCAAAGATGGGAGATGAAAGACCCCCACGTCCTTCATGTCCTGGGGAAGTTCAGCCTCTAAGAATCTATAGCTTCTCATTTATAAAAATACAACTCACAGGGTTATTGTAGATATTGAGTCAAGAATTTACGTGGATGCATTTATCAATCGTAAGAACAGTGTAAATAAATTTTCACCACTGTTACCAACTGTGACTAGATGGTAAAAGGTAAAGATGGAAGGTAAACAATGGAAGAAAATATTCTGGAGCAATTTCTACCCACTCAGAAATAGACTAGTTTTCAAGTGACCAGTATTTTTTCCCGTTCCATTCTATCTAATTCTCAGTCTATAGAGCAAAGATCGTTTTTGCCAGTAAGACAGAAGCCATTTGTTAACATACAGCAAATACTGTTTATTGTAGACTTTCCAGCTGACTCATGTGAAAAAGGCACTATGAAAAATTAATGAATCTAGATAATCTCTCTAAATGAATTTATGTTAAAATATACAACATTCTTACGTAACATCTGCTTTATATATGTGAAATAACATTTAATGACAAAAATCGTGTTTCCAAAAATAACATTTGTTGAAGGTTAGGTATCTTTCTTTTCTTTATCTAGAATCTTTCACAAGATTAAAGTATGTGTAAATTATATGTTTCTTATCACCAGAAAGACTTGACACAGACAATCACATGAAATGGCCCCAATATCCTTGAACTACTTATATCAATATTCATAACTGAGGCCTTCATTAGGCAAAATACTGTAATGCACACCAATGCAGGCTACTTCCTGTGATAGATTTTGAATGTATATGACCTCTTTCCACTTGTGCTTTCTTATATATAAGAACACAGTATACATAATAAGCAGAATATAAACTAAATCAAAATACAAGCTATGCAAGGAATTGCAATCAACAGAGCCATGACAAATAAAATGTTTTGAGAATGCTCCAAAGGTTGTTATTTGCATATCTGAGGACTGACTATACAGTTCATTTGATGCTTTAATTTTTAAACAGTTGGCATTAAGAACTTAAAATAAATCTAAATATTCTATCTTTGAGCATGTCAGAGGAGAGACCCAAGAATGCAGAAGCCAGCCTCAGGGAGCTACACCATGCCTGACACCACATGTACAAAAAAATGAATTGTTTAGATTTTGAATCATGGACAATAAATTCCTACTTATACAATAAGATGGGTGAAATAATTAATTGTTAAAGTAGGAAAAATATTCCCAAAGGTAAAAAAAAAAATTCAGTCTAAAATGTGTCAGTTTTAATAAAAATAATGGGCCCAAAAGCAATTCCTCTGCTTACTCAGGTATGGTTTTTTATGGCAATAAATTATGTATACCAAGAAAAACAGATCTGACATTCCCTTCAAGGCTTCTTAAAACAAAGCATGTTGTAGTAATGCCAAGAAAGATGGAGTTTAAAAACAAACAACAAATTAGTGACTGCTTCCTTCATCAAAAGATTCCACTCCCGAGTCACTAGCAGCAGCACTGATCTTTTCCTGTCGTCTTCGCATGATTTCTTGCAACTCAGAGCTGCCATTGCTATCCTGAAAAACAAACATGGTTCAGACAAGATCGTTACTGGTTTGTCTCAGCTGTGGGGCATGTAACAAAGCGCCTCAGGGTGAAAGTCAACTGTGGTTTCTTGTAGTGCTTCTTCAGGAAAACTAAAGGCTTCCCTGCACATAGGTGAAGCTTCTGGAGCCCACCAATATCACATTAAAACTGCCTGTCGATGGAATTCTGTCCCCATGTTTCATTTCAACATGATAGAGAAGGACCAATAGTGCACATCAAGTGCTCTGACTCTGAGAGATAGGTGGGGGGGGGGGAGGGAGGGGAGGAGATATGTGTATAATAAGTACAATAACAGGGTAAATTATCAAAGAACCCTTTCTGAGTTAAACAAGACATGGTTGCATCTTCCTTTAAGGAGACATTATTGTTGTTGTTATTGTAGTATTGGAAACTGAACTGAGGGTAGCTTTACCACTGAGCTATATCCCCAGTCTTTTTTTATTTTTGGAGACAGGGTCTTGCTAAGTTGCTGAAATTGGCCTCAAATTTGGATCCTCCTGCCTTAGCCTCCCGAGGTGCTGGGACTACAGGTATGTACCACTGTGCCCAGCTCCTCTGGATTTTAAAACAGGCCAGAGTGGGCCCAGAACACACCAAGTTTCCCTTTATACCATTCTGACCCTCTAGGAAAATGCTGACTTTTCTCATCCCCAAGCCCTACCTGCTCTCCTTATTTTCTCATAAACAGAAGTCTCTGCCAACACAGGTGAGAAATCTAAAAGGTGAATGAGATTCAGGAGAAGGGTGAGGTGAAATGGTGGTTGAGGAACACGAGAAACCTCAAGTGGTCAGCCTCTGCCTCAATTCACACTCAGGGGAAGGGACAGCAAAAGAACACAATGAAGTGGCGGGAGGGCAAGCGACAATGACAGGCAGCTCTGGAATGCAGGAGTTCAGAATCTCAGGAATACCGATTTTTCTAATAGATATATTAGAAAAGGATACTTGAGAAGTAATTTATACATTCTTTTTAAAAAATTAAAATGTAAGCTAGGCACAATAGTGCACACCTGTAATCCCAGTGGCTCTGGAGGCTGAGGCAGGAGAATCTCAAGTTCAAAGCCAGCCATAGCAAATCAGTGAAGCACTAAGCAACTTAGCTAGACCTCATCTCAAAATAAAAAAATAAAAAGGGCTGGAGGTGTGTGACTCAGTGGTTAAGCACCCCTGAGTTCAATCCCTGGTACAAAAAAAAAATGTATAGTGACAACATTGCTTGAGAAAAGACATAATTCTTATTTGTGTTCAACATACAAAAAGCCATCATCATGTCCTGATAAAGATACCCCAAGATCAATGTCTTACTTCCAAGGGACATATAATAGCTCTTGATTAAGAATACTTATAGGATTATATGCATGTAACTATTGTATACTGAGTTACTTAACTACTGAATTTATATAATATACCTGCTAGAAATAATTCTGTATCAATTTTATGCCAAAGCCTATATCTTTGAGTCCAAGCATAATTTTCATGAGGCAGTAAGAGCTATAGATGTAACCATTGGAAACCAGTACCTTTACATAGCCTATTTTAAGTAGAGAAGGATATGAGAATCTTAAGTAAATCCAGTCTAGAAAACGTGTACTCTCCTTTCATACAGACAACTATGACTAAATAATTACTACTCAGGGCTCACTGTTTTCAATGATCTCTAGTTAATATTCTACCCCAATTATTTAGAAGTAAAACCAGGTTTAAGACACATAGCTAGGGTTTTAAGACTTTATAACCTACTAAGACCTCCAAACTAAATATTAAGAACAGGCAAAAGAGTTCTGGCCTCTTAAGGCATTTATGAACTCAGATGTGATTTTTTTTTTATTTTGGCAAAATTAAAATTTCTATAGCAGTAGTTAATGCAATAAAATGAGATTACGCTTTTTGTTCAATATCCAAAAGTATATGCTCAAGCTTTGTTATGTGAATATTTATAATAAACTAATCTGCTTAAAAATGGTCATTGATGATCTCCTGTAAAATTTACAAAAGCTGAATCAAATTTAACTCAGCTTTGTAAGAAAGGAAAATTGGCCAATGTGGACCAGGATAGTTGTTTCCAGAGCTTTCAATTTGCAGTCCATACTTTTGAATGGGCAGGAAAACACACACACACACACACACACACACTTTGGATTGTCAAGTCTTACCTCTAATGCAGCTTTTTGTACAGTGATTTGGCTAAAGACTCTGGCCCCTTCAGGGCACACTGTTCTCAATTCATCTTTGTTGAGAGAGAAAAGTTGCGCACCATTTAATACTCCAAGACTATTGACAGTCCTGAAATATAAAAATTTTAAAATCAGAGCATTAAAAATATTGCCTAGATAGAAATAAGAGACAAAATCTTCTGTTTCTGCTAGTAATGTTTTCGTAAGGGTTTCATACATGGAAACTCTTATGAAATGTCACTTCAGTGCTTGGTTAAAGGCAATGACAAGGGACTTTCACGATCAAGACCCAGAGGCTATACAAGATGACCGATTGTGAAACATCAAAAAGGAGCCAATTGGGTTTAGTTTTCCTATTGTTTAATATAAATTCCTTAAAATTGGGTGTTTCATAGCAGGAATAGACAATTTTCAAGTTATGAGGCAATTGACTAACCATTATTGCACCTTTCAGTTGTGCTGAATGAGTTTATAAAATGTCAGGCTTCTTAGAATATGTATTATTCAAGGATTTCATTGTATCAAATAGACATAAAGGGTCTTTAGACTTTTAGATTTTTAGATACACAGGACCTTTATTATGAGCTTAACTAAAAGAAAAGCACTATTAAGATTTTAATTGATGACAGGTAGTCAACAGCTTTATTATTTTCCTGAGACACTATACCCTGCAGCAGGAGGAAACCTATGCTACATGTCATGTCTACATGATCTGAGGAGTCTCCTTAAGATCACAGTCCTACCCTAGTGTAACCCGATGAGAGAGAAAGAGAGCTACTACCAGAGTTCCCAGGGGCTGACAGCTGTGTAAGGGACCAATGATGAACAGATTCTACCAACAAGAAAAAGGTGGCATCAACTCATAGTTATTTCTACTGTGTCTCCCATGTTTTTTCCTTTTTAGCTATGTATAGTCACTTCCTGAGTATGGAACAAAGAATGCAGTCTGGGCTTTTATATTTTTTAGCCATTTGTGAAATGTAAATGACTCAATTGAAAATAAAGCATGCTTCACACAAAAAACTACAAAGGATCCAGAGACAGACTTACACAGGGTTAAACCCTTTTGACTGTAACCATGTCTTCACCTCCTCGGGTGTGGAATCATAGGTGATGTTGACAACTGGCACATTCTGCCGTGGCACGTGGAACTTCTTCTGAGCAGCACTCCGACCAATGGTCAGCCTGTGGATGAGCTCATCCTGTACTTCCTCCATCTGAGACTTCCTTCCTAGACACCAATAGGAAGCAGGGCATGTTTGAAAATCCCCTACATTATGTCCCTCTTTCTAGACCCCAATCCCAATGATCCTTTGACCCCAATAGGTTCACAATCTAGGGCTCCGACCATCTTCCCAGTATAAGCTCAATTACCAAAATAACTCCCTGGCTCCTCTCCTCTCTTCATTGTACTCGTCTGGGTAAAGCCTCAGCCCCAGTGAATCCACCATCCTGCATACTCTAGGCCTGCACAGCTGTCAAATGGTCCCATGTTAAATTCACCACTATTACAGTGGTGACCCTGAAGGATCTGTTCAAATCCCTAACAGTGACACTACACTTCCTTAGAGCTTCTCAATTAGGGACAGTTTCAATGCCAGGGACATTCGGCAATGCCTAGAAATATTTTTTGGTTGTCACAGCCGAGGGTAGTAAAGAGGGAAGGCTGCCACAGCCACACAGTGGCTGGAGGCCTGCAGTATGCAAAACATCCTCCAGGGCATAAGGCAGCCTCCCACCACAGGGCCCAGGTTGAGAAACCTCACCTAGACCACATATAGCTACACACTGACCCAATTATTAATATCTGACCCAATTACTTAATATCTTCTACTTTCTCTGTAAACATCCAGCTCTATTCCCTAATCCTCACCCTCAAGATCTCACATCCTAATTTCTTTTGCGGGTGGGGGGGGGGGCGGGGCTGGGGAGACACCAGGGATTGAACTCAGGGGCACTCAGACACTGAGCCACATCCTCAGCCCTATTTTGTATTTTATTTAGAGACAGGGTCTCACTGAGTTGCTTAGCGCCTCACTTTTGCTGAGGCTGGCTTTGAACTCAAGATCCTCCTGCCTCAGCCTCCCAAGCTGCTGGAATTACAGGCATGCGCCACCATACCTGGCTCACATCCTAATTTCTGAATGAAATAATGGAGTTAGAAGAGAACATCCACATGCTCCCCTAGTGGTTCTTCTTCCTCCCCACATACCTTTGCCCATTATATTACAGATGAACTGTGTCCAGGCTTCAAGGCCAGCCCATCTATGTACACCAGGCACCAAATTCTCTGCCTATTCAAATACTTTGACATCAATTTCCCTCTTTACTAAATCATCAGTTCATTTAAATATGCTACAATTTACCTATTATTTCTCTTACCTTTAGATAAGTCTTTACTAGGTCACCTCCTAACTGCCATCCGTTTCTCTGCTCCCTTGTAAGCAAAATTCCATGAAGCATCACCTACTTTAGCTGAATCCATTCCTATTTTTCCATTTTCTTAGATTCATTGCAATTCAATTCCTCTCTACACTACACTTTGTTAAACTCGTGGCCAATTCCTTCCTAGCCATAATCTGTCAGCAAACTTTGAAGCCAGAGATTCCTCCTTGAAACACTTTCATCTTGGGGTCTCCAGGACTCCTCACTCTTTTCCTCCTGCCTTCCTGGTAACTCCTTTTCAGTATCTTCCTCTGAATGGTCTCATCTCTGAAACTTAGTAATGTTAAAGTACACCAGGAAAAAAACTGTGCACCTCTTCTCTGCCTATACACACTCCATCAATGATCACTGTGCCTTATCTCATTTAAAAGCTGATGACTACCAAACTATTGCTCCAGTTGTTATGGTTTAAATATGAGCCCCCACCAAAGCTCATTTGTTAGACAATGCAAGGACTTTCAGAGGTGAAATGACTGTTATGAGAGCCTTAATCTAATCAATGAATTAATCCACTGATATGGATTAATTAGGTGCTAACTGTAGACAGGTAGGGTATGGCTGGCAGTATGTCACTGGGGGAGTGCCTTTGAGGTTCATATTTTGTCCCTGGTGAGCAGAGCATTCTCTCTTTGCTTTATGTTTTCCATTTCCTGAGCTACCTTCCTCCTCCACACTCTTCTGCCATGATCTTCTGCCTCTCCTTGAGCCCAGAGCAATGGAGTTGGCTATCTATGGACTAAGACCTCTGACATTGAGAACACCAAATAAATTTTTCCTTCTCTAAAATTGTTTTTGTCAGTTCTTTTGACCATGGTAGTGAAAAAGCTGACTAAAACACCAGTCCTGACTGCTACTCAGAAGTCTAGATTCACATGTTAACTTTCCTACTTAATATATTCATTGGATATCTATTAACTCTCTGAAATATACCTCAAATATAACTTTTCATACCTAAATTCTTAATTTTCTTCCTGAAGTTTTCTTTCATTAAGATTCTGGACTTATTTTTAGACTTCCCAGCTCAGTAAATTCTATCTTTCCATTTTTTCTCTAGTTAAAAATACCATGGAATTACACTACACCTAATCTATCCTAATCTCTGACTATTAGAATCAAGTCTAATCTACTCCATTCCCTGATCCTCACCCTCATATCTCACTTAATGGGAGGAATATCCTGTTAGTACCACATCAAAATATATTCTAAATCCAGAGCTGGGGCTGTGGCTCTGTGGTAGAGCGCTTGCCTAGCATGTGTGAGGCACTGGGTTTGGTTCTCAGCACCGCATATAAATAAATAAAATAAAGGTCCATCAACAAATAAAAAGAATTAAACACACACACACTTCAAATCTAGTGATGGAGATGTAGCTTAGTGGCAGAACACTTGTCTAGTATGTGTTAGGCCCTGGGTTCAATTTCTAGTATTGCCAAAATAAAAATAAATGTATCTATCTAGATAGACAAGAAAGATGGATAATCTCCCAAATCCAAATAATTCTCCTGGACCCCCTACTCTAGTTCACAATGGCTTCCCTGGTGCTTTCAAATTTAAAGGCCATTCCAGCCTCCTTAGCCTGAAATGTTGTCCCCTAAATATCCAGAGGGTTCCTCTTTCCTCTCCTTCAGATACCCCCTGAGCTATTTAAACTATAGTCACTCCCTCCCCCAACAGCATTCTCCATTTACAGAGCTTATATTATTCTCCAAACTAACACTCTAATATTCTCTTAATATGTCACTGTATATCTATCTCCTTTCATTAAAATGTAAGCCTGAGGACAAAAGGAGATTTTCCCTGTTTTGTTTAATTCTATATCCCCAGTACTTGGGAAATGTAGTGATTCCATAAATGCTTACTGAACAAATTAATGAAGGAGGCATTCTCCTGAATTTTTTACTGTGAGAGACCTTGCAAATCATCATATACAAACCCCTTAAATAACCAGATGAAAAAATAGAGGCCAAACAGAGAAATGATCTGTCCAAGTCACATTGTTAATTAGAAATAGAATTTAGCTAGAACTACATGTTCTGACTTTCAGCTCAGGCCTGTTTTATGGTCCGAGTCATTGAGACTACCTTTGATTTCACTATTGTCCTCCCCCAGCCATTTATGCTTCTGGGGAAGATGCATGGTTGAACTACCACTTTGAGGAAGCCAGGGAAAAAAGCAAGTATAAGAATGTGAATAATGTGTTTGCGTGTGCATTTTTAAAGTGTGTGTATACATACATCAGTACATTAAGTTATGTGTATATTGTTTCAAGAATTAAAAACAAAAATGTCACAATAAACAATCTGTATATTGTTTTCAAAATGTTAAAAACAAAATTACTGATACAGTAATCCAATTAACTAATCAACTTGGGAAGTGGCAATGATCTTCTCCCTCAGGGAGGTTTTCGTGACCATTATTACATTGCTGTTCTACACCTTTTTCTTTTCTTTTCAGGTAAAATGTTTTAGAAAGTGTTTGGTATCCCTGTAAAATAAGGGAAAAGTGTGAAATAATCAGATAGCATTATTTCAGTCTAATTTTTTAATACCTTGAGTATTTAGGAAACCTTTTTTAGAAGTCAAAAGAAGAAAAGAGGGAGGGAAGAGGCAAAAAGAAAAAAAGGAAGAAGTACAAGATAAAGTGAGAAAAAATACTATTGATTATTGTATTTAAGTATCACATCACCTGCATTTCATTAACCGATTCTTAAATTACTACATTATACAGCGTATGAGTCTGTCTCAAAGGAATTTTTAAAAAGTACCACCACACCAAAGGATTTATTTTCTCACACACTGACTTAGCCACCACACTGAGGATCACCAGTCAGTGGTATAGTCTTCCACCAGGAAATAAAAAAGCCTCTTTCTAACATGCTCCTGGCTTTTGGTTTCCATTTTCAATGTTCAAGCACACAACAAATCAGACTAACTTCACACCTCTTTCTAAAATAACAGTTCTGATTACAACAGATTAAACTCAAATAGAAGGACTAACATTTCAATAGTGATAAGTGTAGGATCTTTGTGGATTCTGCGATAAACCAATTCAAACAGTTTATATGACACATGGCTCCCAGCAGCTACTCTAAATAGGTAACACACAGTTACACAGCAGCAAAGGGGATATTAACTGTGGCCATTTATTGTATTTTAAAAATAGGCATGATGGTTCTTGTCCACCATGACTATTCGATAACATTTTTATGGGTATTCACTTTCTAGTTACTCCTATTTTATTTTTATGAGAGGTTTAGGCAAAAAGCAGAGAATGTACATAACATAAATGGGCATTTTTGAGACAAATCTGGCTCTCCAACATATACACAACTAAACATGTCTGTTTGATTCTAAATGATTGTTACCAAGTTCTAACATTCATTGAGAGAAAAAAATGTCCTCGAAGGAGTGATATTAAGAAATAAATAAGTTTTATAAAAAATTACTTTTGTTCAATGTCAAACTATACCTTTGAGATACTTTTAAAAAGAACTTCACAAAAGTAATTGCAAATTTTATTATTTTAAGGAAATAAGTGTATGTATTAATTTGGGGAGAGATGTTTATATTTTATATGCCAATATCATCCTTTTACTTATGAAAAACAGACTTGAAAATGATGAGTTACAATTATCAAGAGAGTTCTCTATCTTTAAAATATTCTAACTATGCCTCTTTCCCATTAGGTTATTCTTAGCTTCTTAGAGTTGGACAAAGAACAAACTGTTCCAATCCACATACTGTTCCAAATGGGGACTGGATGCTTATGAACTCTGACCGTAGGCCTGGAAAAAAGAGGACCATGGTGTCAAAGATTATTGTGCTGACCTAACAAAGGAGGGAAATGTCACAAACTTGTGGGAAGAATGAAGAAAGGAACAGTCATTTCCTTAAGAGGAAAGTTTTCCTTAGGGAAATCAATAAAATATTTATAGAACTTTCTCATCACAAGGCCGAGGCTGTGGCTCCGTGGTAGTGCACCTGCCTGGCATGTGTGAGGCACTGGGTTCGATTCTCAGCACTGCATATAAATAAATAAATGAATGAATAAATAAATAAATAAATGAAAATAATAAAGATCTAAAATAATAGAAAATAATCAAAGCAACTAAAAATATTTTAAAAAATAAGAACTTTTTCATCTTAAAATTATTACTTTAGTGTCTGTAAAAACCATCTGTTTGAAAAATCTACATGTAGCACATTATATTTTATTATGGTTATTCACACTTACACATAGTCATACACACAGTTGTTTTTGCTGAACAGAAAGAGCTAAATGCTTTTGTAAAATTTCATTTTTCCTTTAGTTTTCTGGTAAGATTAAGATATGAAGAAGAAGGTATTTAAATCAGCTACACCCTGGGAGAGAAAGTAATATATAAAAGTAGGCGTGTGCTTATTGTACTTAACCAGAATTTCCAGAAGTTAAATAGTAATAGTTTTAGTTCTTTTTTAAATTGTTTCTATCAAGAATGATCACAACGGAGCCAGGCACAGTGGTGCACGCCTGTAATCCTAGGAACTCGGGAGGCTGAGGCTGACGGATTACATATTTGAAGCCAGCCTCACTCAGCAACTTAATGAGGCCCTGCCTCAAAAAGAAAAAAAAAGGTGGAGGCATGAAGCTGGGGATGTGGCTCAGAGATTAAGCACCCCTGAATTCAATCCCCAGTATAAAAAAAAAGTCGTAACAAAATAGATATGGCTAAAACTTACTAAAATGAAAAAAAAACAGTAGGGTGAAAAGGATTTGAGATTTTAGTTTTTAATATGAATCAGGTATCTGATCTCAGCAATAAAGTTAATATTTGAATACGTGTGTCTGGAAGTCAGAAATGAGATCTGGTTTGAAGAATAAGCTGGGAATTGTTCTTTTTCCACAACATAAAGTATTTAAAAAAATGGAAACAGATTGAGCATTTATAGTAAAAGTATATTTATATATTCATATGGAGAAAAGAATACAAAACCTTCAGAGTCCCAAATTGACAGAACTGGATATATCCATTTTACACACACACACTCACATGCACACACTCATCTTTCTATATGAAATGTCTTCCTGGCCTCTAGTTTTCCAAGAGTTGTATATGACAAGTATAGGTAAATCAAAGTAATATTACAATTCTTTAAAAACAATTTGGATAAAAAATATTTTAAAAAAGAAAAAATGGTATACTACAAAGTAAAATAAAAACTACCTAAGGTTTACCTCAGTTTTCAAAACTTCCTGTTCTTTCCAATACTAACAAAGATAATTCAAAGTTGGCCAGATTGTCTTTTGTGTCTTTTCTGTCAGTTTATTTAAATTGGTTTTCATAGAAACCATTCTATAAAAAATCAAATTTACATTTATGAAAATATGAACCAAACCTGCAGTCTAAATTACATGAAATCTGAATTTGAAGGGTATGTCTGAGATCATTTTTGGCAGACAATTATAGTAAGCTAGTGAGATTGTGCATTTGAGAATAACAGATATGAGAAGCAGAAAGAGGAAAACAATGATGACAGCAGAATATATCTACTGACTGCTTATAATATATCACATGGTGGTCAAATCAACCAGACTTTCAACCTCAGCATGGGTGATATTTTGGACCAAGTAATCCTGTTGAATGCAGCTGTCCTGTGCATTACAGAATGCTGCTAAACATCTCTGGCCTGTGCCCACTGATGTCAGTAAACATGCCCCAGATGATATCAAATGTCCGCAGGGGAAGGGAGAGAAAGGTAAAGTCACCTCTGGCTGAGAAGCACTGGACTAAACACTGAACATGCATTATCATTGAATTTGCACACTCATTCTATGAAAGCAGACACCATTATTTTTGTTCCCACTGTTCAGACACTAATATACAAAGAGGATTATTCAATTGTTGAAGGTCACAGGGCCAGTTAGTGATGCTTTGGTATACAAATTCTAGTATATGGAACTCCTGAGCAAGCATTCAACTGCCACAACATTGGAATATGTGTAGAAATACTTACAGGAGAGAATGGAGGGAACTTCCTGCTAATCAGAGTTTTTAAACAATGAGAAACGAGGTGAAAAATCTCCTTAATCTATGAAGACCATGCAAGTATAAAGGAGTATAGTTCATATTTAATAATATCTAATAACAACAGAATCAAGAATAAACAATATTTTACTTAACAGTGCTTTTAATTCACAGAAGAAACTTTTTTGCCTCCCTGGAAACTTACGGTCCACGGGCACTTGTTTGTGTCTCTGGCTGTCCCGAACAATGCTACCACCACTGTCACTGGAGCTGCTGTTCTGACGTGTTACATTTGCTGGGACCTTTGACACAGGAACAGGTGCTGGTACAGAAGGTGGAAGGGGGACAGGAACAGGAGCTGGCGTTGGAGGAGGTGATGGGGCAGAAGGAGTATCAGCTGGTCTTGGACCATATTCCATCCTTTGTTTCTATAAAATGACAAATAATTAACTTGAAATTTTTGAAAAGTACCTATATTTAGAAAATAAATTATACATTGACAGGACATCATTTGCTATGTATTTTAAGCTTATTTGCAAGTCTATAATAATTTTGCATATGTGTATCATACATATATACACTTCTGATCCTATATAGTGAATAATAATTAAAAATAATCTTTTAAACATTCTACATATTTGTTCAAGGTCAACATGTAAGTGTAACAAGTAGCAATGATACACCAAGAGCAAACAGTATTATAATAATAAATGTCAAGAAAACTAAATTTGGTATTGAACTCATACAAGACCAGGGTAGATCAAATGACTTCTGGTTTTACAGAAAATAATTACTAGTGATTTCAATGGCACTGGAAGTCAATGTCAATAGCATTAAGCATCACTTGCTCCTTATTTTAAATATATACTATAAGTAATTTATTAAGGAGAGGAGCAATGTTCTCATAAGGACTATGCTCTAAAATAAATAATTTTTAAAACATTGATCTCAATTATTTCAAGATATAACACTTTCTGCCACAATCTCCATGCTAATTTATTAAAATCAGAATTTTTCTTGTTAAAATGGGTATGTTGTAGGGTGGATGGTGTAAGGATATAGACATGGTCTTCAGGGCTGGGGTGCAGCTCAGTGGTAAGCTCTTGCCTGGGATACTCAAGGTCAAGGGTTTGATCCACAGCACCACACACACAAAATATATATTTCCAAACTATATTGTTATATTGTGTGCATGTATGACTATTTGACAATAAATTTCACCATTATCTACAACTACAATGTACCAAAAAGAAATACTGAGGAAAAAAAAGTTATGGTCTTTGGTTAATGTGGATGGCTGCAACTCACAAACTATAAAAAAAAAGGTATATTGGGATTTGTATTTAAAAAGGCAGATGTGATTAAAAATAAACAATGCTTCTCAATAATTTTTAAACCATAAATATTGGCTACTATAAAACAGTATGTATATTTCTTACTAAAAAACACAACAGTTAAAATTTTAAATCTAAACAAAATAATTTTAACTAATAAATAACTGCACTTATAAGAGGCTCCAAATTCTCAAAAGGCACATCTTCTTTTTAGAATCAAAGAGAGTGATGCCTTGTAATTGAGGTATGATTTAAATACTGCGTGGTGGTACAATTTAATTATCCTAAAGTTTAGGATTAACATATAAAATGCATTAAGACCTTTTGGCAATCTGGTCCTTTGATTAGAACAGTATTTATTTCTACATTTTAAATTGGCCCAAATATAAGGTAACATTGATTTCAAGTGATTCCTCCTCCCCAACTTCCACAGAAATAAAAAAACAAACACACACACCACATTTCAAAATTAAAATTACTTAGAAAACAACATGCTGGCCTTCATCATGACTGCCTTCACAGCAAATGAACAGCACCTGTGGAACTGCACGGGGAGGAGCCTGCGTTCTCCTGAGCCGTCTCTTAAAAGCCAACACTTGCCAACCAGCAGGGTGGGGAAGGTGGGAAGGGAGTAAGGCAAGGATGGAAGCAGAACTGAAAGAGGGCATTATAATGCTGCCAAGTACTGGGGGAGACAGAGGGCAGGGAGGACACAGGCATCGAGGGAAGAAGAAAAAGCGAAGAGGGGCAAGATTCTGCCCTGAAGTTAGATGGGACAGAAACAGATTGCTAATTGCCCCAGCATTCAAGACCTGAAGCATTTCTAAAATAGAAATAATATATTAGAATGCATTATTATTATTATTACTATACTCCACAAAATATTCTTCCTATATTTGGGCCAATAAGATATTTAAAGCAACCAAAATACTGCAAACATCACCAAAACTCAATACTTAGCACACACCAAAGTCACCCCAAAATATATTCAATGTTCCCTTGACCAGAATATTCTTTGCATGTAATTTCATAAAGGGTTAATGAATTCTCACATTAATGCTTCAAAAGTGTCAGAGTTTATTGTTTATAAAGCTGAAATAAACCAAA
This sequence comes from Marmota monax, assembly GCF_021218885.2. NCBI lineage: Eukaryota > Metazoa > Chordata > Mammalia > Rodentia > Sciuridae > Marmota > Marmota monax. The sequence continues at coordinate 4,176,917 of NW_026695227.1, forward strand.
AAGCGATAGTTCTGCATTGCACGATATGATTCATATTTTCTGCTATCATAAAAAACAAGAACAGCCAGTGTTTTGCTATCCATCAAATAATGCTATGAGAAACTGAATACACTGTATGTTATTATCACAATCGAGCCTAAAGACAGGCTCACCAAATGTTCTGTGCCTCACGTCATTATCTGTCACTGCTATATAACACAACTTCATTGGTATGATCTAACAGAACAAGAGATTTTTTAAAAAATAAAACCAATATAAAAATATCCAAGCCCATGTGAAATTTTTTCATGATTTATATCATATTTACTTGCATATTTTCCTTTTTCTCCTCCTGCCTCCTGCTTCCAACTTCTGACATGAAAAGCAAGAAAAAGTGTCTTCCTTGTGCTAAGAAGGCAACCAAGACAGCCAATCTGTGAACTGGTTGGTAAGCCATGACATAGAGGAAGCAGAATCAGTATTGATTGCTGACATCACTTTTGTTTCCCTCCCTATCTTTTTCACTTTACCTACTGTTCGATTCCTGCCTCTTGGCTATTTCTGCTTGAAGGTTAAAGAACTGATGACTTCAATGCCCGTCAACTAATGGAAAGTCTTAGAGGGAAAAAGCACTCTGAGCTGTTTCCTTCTGTGCCAAAGGTTCTGGAGCTCCAAATACAGATGAAATCTTGACCAACTCCTTCTAGTTGCCTGGGACTTTCTTAGTAATTAGCACTGAAAGTCTCGCATTCCCACAAACCCCTCAGCTTCAGACAAAGCTGTCAGCTTGGCAGCCTGGGGTGGACCCATGTTTGCACCATGAACGGTCATTTCCTAACTCTTACCCATTTTTTTCTCACAAATATAGAGTTCTGTTCAAGACAAAAATCTCTCCTTTTGACTTTCTCTGGAAGAAGTTAGAATTACTAGACCTCATAGGAAATTTACTTTCTTATTCATAATTAAGTTGGAATGAGTCACTTTGATTTAGCAATGAAAGCTGAGTGAGAATTCTCAAGGGTTAAAGTTATTGAGAGATGAACTCCTGATTCATGCAAGACACTGCTTCAGGAGGGAAATTATGCAAGTAACAAGCCCAAAAAAGCCATTAAAATTGAACTGTTTTTAAAATTTTAACCTTCTCTGAATTACACATTTTTCTCTAAACTTGGTCTCTCTGGAACTCTGCAATGAAAACTAAGCACAGCTGGAACATTTGGAGGGTGTTAAGTCCAGAGATTGAATCCAAAAAATTATATTAAAAGAATTGCCAGGAGGGAATGAGTGTGGGTTACCTCTGAGAGCTCGCCAAGTAATTGCTATTAGGAAAACGGAGCAAATCACATTAAATGAGAAAATTAACACAGGAGATGAAACTAAAATAATATCAATTATAATTTACATAAAATATCAGAAAACAGGAGCAAATTGGTTTTTGACAGTAGAATTACTTGCCCACGAATCAACCAATGAAGGAGGTTTTAAATTTATATTACTCTTATCTAGCCATGTAAAACTAATCACATCAATTATACCATAAGATAAACAGTTTAGAGTAGTATTTCAGTAGCAACTATTTGTGCATTAATCTGTTAAATATTAAAATACATATTAATTTTATTCTAATAGCTTATAAAGTATACAATTAGAATACATTAAATGTAAGATAAATTCTTATCTAATAGTTGACTTTATAAAAGGAAATATACATCATGGCATAATTTTAGTTTTGAACTTGAAAGCATATAATTGTGTGCATGTGTATGTTGGACAGTAATTATATATTTTAGAGTGGGTATTATTCAAACTGTCACAAAAAAATATATGGGGAAATGTCAATACATGAGGCAGAATAAAAAGTAACCATCCTTAAGGTAAAATATATATAAATAGAGAATAAAACAGTGGTTACCAGGGTGGCTGGGGAGGGAGGAACTAGGGAGATCAGGACATGTGCTGCATAGTGGTGAACATGAAGGATGAACATGTAGGAAGATCTAATGTGCAATGTGAGGGCCCTAGTTAATTAATCATAGCATATTCAGCATTTTTCCTGACTGGGTAGACTATTGCTATTCTTGGAGGAAATGGGAAACTATATGATATCAGGGATGTATTAATTTGTTTTACTACTATAACTATTTTGCTATACTGTACGACTGCATATATATTTTTCCTCTTATAACATTATGTTGCATACTTTAAATATACACAGTAAAGTTTGCTTAACCAACAAAAAAGTAAACCCTGTCTCTAATTACTGAGCTTAATCTTCTGTGATGAATTTTTTTTAAAAAGAAACTTTAAAGAACTGTGTATTATCAGGAAATAGGTCTGGCTGGAAGAACATGAAGGCATCATTAAAAAAATGATCACTCTCTGTCCAATATTTTCTGACTATCAGTATTGACTTTAAAACACAAAGCATGTACAATGTGCTGATTAGTAGTGTTGGTTGCTCATTAATTCCCTTTAGAAAATATTTCCACCCTTAGTTTAGGGATATTTAAACACGCACATAAGAAAAACAAATTCTGTATCCGTACTGGATTGTAGAGACCATATAACATGACTCCTACTTTACAACCAAACAAGCTGAAACACAGAAATATAAAATTCTCAATCTTTAAGGTTCTATAGCTGCATCGTAGCAGAACCCTCAACTACTAACACACAGATTTGGACTTTTCCCACAGTATCACAATAGCAAGGAAAGAGAGGGGAAGGGAAACTGTGTTGAATTCACAAGACCACAAAGACTGGACATTCACAATTAGCTGAATGTTAGTAGAGTAAGAATATCTGTAATAGTAATAACAAGGCTAAATACTTAATAAAAGACTTTTTTTTATCATTGGGTGTATTAGAAATAAGAGCAGGGGAGGAGGTGATTTCTGCTCCTGACACACAGCACAAGAATCTCTATGACAAAGGGTAGTTCTAGTAGATGCACAGTCACTAGAATTCTGGGAATCAAGTCAGAAGAAATATTAGGAAACTGTATGGTAGGTAGATTCCAAGTGGAGAGAAAGAACCCAGGATGTCCATCTGCTACCCAGCCAAACTACCACAAAACCCTAGAGTGTGCTGTAACAAACTTTAAAAACATCAAAAGCCATATCATTTCTCCATAATTACTCAAAAGCATTTACTTCTCTTCCCTGTGGTTTTGTTCAATTTTTAAATTTCCCTGTATCTTTTGTAAATTCTTTATTATCTTCCTCTTTATTTTTAACACCATTGAAGCCACAGGGAAAACACATTAGGTGGGAATGGCTGTCTTCAGAGAGCTGTAAAAGATCACTCCAAATGTGAGGATATTAAATAGCCTGGACTCTCAGGGAACTCAGGTGACAATTCAACACCTATTCACTGCCAGTGCCAGGTAGGAACATCCTGCCATCGGAACAGAATTTCTGACAGAAAGTGCATGAACAATTAGCCTTTTACCCCAAAAGTTCTGCAATCCACATACACTTCTTCTTTAGCAGAAATGTAAAATTATGGATGAAAATAAGAGACATAACTGTGTATATTTTAAAAATACAGACATTACATGGAAATAGTTTATATCTAATTCCCTTATTTCCACCACTCACAAGATGTCCACTTTCTAAGTGAATCATACTATTTGGGTTATTTTCTAAATTTTTTGGAAGGGGGGGTACCAGGATTGAATTCAGGGGCACTTGACCACTGAGCCACATCCCCAGCCCTATTTTGTATTTTATTTAGAGACAGGGTTTCACTGAGTTGCTTAATGCCTCACTTTTGCTGAGACTGGCTTTGAACTCCCCATTCTCCTGTCTCGGCCTTCCAAGCTGCTAGGATTACAGGCGTGTGCCACTACACCCAGCTCCTAATTTTTAAGTGAAAGAATGGGCAAAATCCAAGAAATAGATACATAAGGTAAAAATCTAATTCTAAGAATTATGACTGATCAAATCAACTATTAATCACAGTATAATGCATGGTAAAGCTCTTCTGAGAAAATGTCACTTTAAGCACTCATGCAGTGAAAAATTATAACAACCTTATGGCAGCTCTATTCCCTGGTACAGCAGAGTGCATCAGAGCATAGGGTCTGAATCCTGGGGACTGGGTCCTCATCCTTTCTCCATGCAGCTGTGTAACCATGGGCAAGTTGTTCCTCCTGTAACTGAGTTCCCCATGTCAAATGTGCCTACTTCACAAGACTATTTTGGGAATTACATGAATTAATATTTTTGAAATGCTAAAAGAATGCCTGGTGCAGCATGAGCACAGACCACTGGCATTATCTCCTTGGGGTGTAACACCATTGCTGCTTGTGGGTGTAAAAGCCTGCTTCAGGAATGAGTCACAGAGGTCCTGCTGCAGTACAGGATGGGATCTAAATGTTTCTGTTAGAGGAAACATCTTTACATTCCTTCAAAGTTTTTCTACCATTGGATGGAAGAGACAGATGGAAGGGGAAAGTGTACAGGCTATATGTGAGGAGGGAGGAATGGTTGCTGCTCCTAATATGGCAGCACCAAGGAAAGGGAAGAGCCCTGACATATGATCCAGGACCTGAAGACATACAAAACAGGTTTTCAGGGAGGATCTACTCAGTGCTGGACTTCCTATTATTCCTTCTACCTAGTGCAAGATGATGGCACTCAATAAATATTTATGAAAATAATGAATGAAAAAGTTAGCATGATATAAACTGTAATCTAGTTTATAAAGTGAAGGCATTAACATTACTGGAATCTACATAAATATGATATCTTCACTGTCATTCTGAAATAAGCAGCAGTATTTTTCTTTAGATATTTTAGTAGAGGTATATCTGTAACATTGTTGTAAAGATATAAAAATGGGGCTGGGGATGTGTCTCAAGCGGTAGAGCGCTCGCCTGGCATGTGTGCGGCCCGGGTTCGATCCTCAGCACCACATACAAACAATGATGTCGTGTCCGCCAAAAACTGAAAAACAAATATTAAAATTCTCTCTCTTCTCTCTCTCTCTCTTTAAAAAAAAGATATAAAAATGACTAGTATATATTTCTAAGAATGCTTTCTTTTCCATCTTACTCTATTCACTTTTTAAGATATGTTATAAAATGCTTCTAGAATAGGAATCATTTCAGAGCAGGATTTGTGCCAGATAGCAGACTGTCAAGCTTACTTATTAAAAATTTACACAAGATCTTTGTGCTTTTGTTGAGCCCAAAATTTCCAGCAAGTGTTAAAAAGCAGATTATTTTTAATAGTTTCTAAAAGTAGGGCCCCAATATAAACAATTCTTACACACACACACAGATCTTCTACACACATCACTGTATTCATGGCATTCAGAAATATTCAGAAGACAGCAAGACAGTGTTGAGAAGTTTTACAGGAAATAGTCAAAGCAGTCAATCCCTAGAAGGACCACAAGTTTCTATTTACACAAAGTAGCAAAACACACTCCTGAAACTTGTGAGCACTTAAAAAAAATTCTTGGTTGTGCCAAAGTTGACAAAAATGTAAGATGAGGTTCTGTTAAAGAAAAGAGGAATAGATTTTATGTTTTCCAAAAGTACTCTCTCTCTCTACCCATAATATGTACTAACCATTTTGGTTTGGTTTTAGACAGAAGCAAGCTTTAAACAGAAAAGTCAACTTATGGCTCAAGCCAGGAATCAGAACCAAAGAACAAAACAAGAATGGATAGCAAACAGGAAAAGGCAATAGACATTAGACTCTTTCTTAGGAAATCTCAATTGGGGAAAATACTTTGAATTTATATTATTTGCAAAATTAAATACCTTTTTTTTCTTTTTTGAAGTCTGCCTATTCCTAACTACCCTGCACAAAAGTAAAAATGAACTTGAATAATCATTTTTAACATCTAATATAAAGTCTTGGCTTCTCACACATGGAATTAGGGATATCCTTTGTCACTAGTCATTCTTATGGCTTCTCATGAGTTAAATATTTGAAAAATCCCATACATTTCAAGGATAAATAGCAGTGTTCTATTCTAGTCTTAATTTCAAGCATACTTTCTATCACTATTTAACACATTTTGTCCCATTGAGAGTACTTTTGGAACACCTATAAGAACCTAAATATAATAATGTATTTAATAATATATAATCATGTAATATGTAGTATAATTATGTAAGAATAATTACATTATAATACAATCATAATATAACAATATTAATATCATATATATAAGCTCTAGATTATGATTTCTAATCAATTTTACAGCATCTGGGTCAATTTCATGAAAATATTCACAGAATGGAAATATTGAGACTTAACTGGGTTACAAAAAAGGCAAAAACCTTTATAGGAAAGAAAATGAAAAGCTGACATTCATAAACCAGACAGAAGCCTATATTATACCAGGTAACCACAACTTAAAATAAGAAAAGTACAAACTTAGAAAAGAAACACATAAAAACTAAGTCACTTCAAAAATCCACAGGAATGGAGCAGATCATACCTTGAATAACTCAAACTCCTTCTTTGGCATCAACAGCTAATGACAAACGATGAACATAAATTAAGTACATAATATATATGCATGTTAGGCCAGGCAAAACTTAAGTACAGGAAATAGAATTTCCAACTGCCATCACTTTAGGTTATAGAGCTATAGAAACAATACAATAATTCTTTATTTTAAATTTTTCTTGATGCAGAGACTCTAATAAAGTCAGTCCCTCTGGACAAGTTCAGGATCTGCACTAGGCCTGAGCATCATGAGGAGCCACATGTGCAAGTAACTCATCAAGGCAGCAGGACAATGATCACAATTCTAGGCCTGGATAATCCATAGTTTATCAAGCCTGCTCCTGGGATAAAAATAAACCTATGAAATATCTATGAAGCTTCAACATGAATCCATGATATGATTATGGGGTTAGACATGATCCTCTTCTCAAGACTCTGAATGTTAAAAGTAATTATTCCTGGAGGGAAGGGGTGAGAAGCTACCCTAGGTTCAGAGATTATGTGCATGTGAGAGTTCATCTACTCTGGCTCTGTTAGCAGACTTCACTCTAGAGAGTCCAACAGAGGACTAAAATCTCAGGAGTTTAACAGAGTGTGAATTCAGCTGTTACAATGAATGAAATGATCAAGGTTACTGAAACCTTGAAAACCAACCATGGGCTTCAAGAAGAATTCAATGATTGAGATGAGAAATTCTAACCTATCTAACCTATATATCATAAACATGTTTTAACTTTAAAATCAATAGGAAAAAATATTATAATCCAATTGAATAAAATATTCATGTATTAGTCTAAAGTGAGATGAGTGCAAATTCAAGGCTGGACAAGAGCAGAATATTTAAAAGACTCCAAAGGCAAAGGCTGTTAAAAATGAACTGCTGGACACTCTAGCCACTGTCTTTGTGCAACTCTCAATCAAAGGGAAGCCATTGGTGGATGTGAGTACTCTGGGTAAAGAGATAAGTACTGTTTTGTTCCAATATCAGAAAAACTGTAGGTTGGCTGGGGGAAAGCATATTGAAGAGAAAGTCATTTACTATTAAACATTTTAAGCAATTTCCTTAGGGAAAAAATCAAAAAAATATGTACCTCTTCACTATGTCCTCACCATTAGCCCACTAATTGCTGTTGAAAAAACTGTGAAGCCAATTAAATCTCAAAATGAGTATTTCACAAAAGGTATTTAAATACTTTCCAAATGATGAATTTGAAATTTTGTTAATTTTGTTAAAAAATCATAATTACCTGTATGGTATGTGTGTACGGTGGATCAGCACGTCCTAATCCAGATTCTGGAGGTCTCACAATATCCAGAATATTATTTGGCACAAACCCAGCATCTCCACTTGCATTTCGAACCTTCCACCATTGTTTCCTATCATCAAGTATCTGTCATCATGAAAGAAAGGCATAATTACCATTAAAAAAATTAATGAAGTTCAAATTTCATTCCTAGACATAAACCAAATTTTTTTCACTTCTGATAAACAAACTCAGGTTAATCTACAGTTGATTTAATGATTCTCAGGGATTACTCCAAGAATTACATGTAATAGTATAGAATAGGTATGGATTTTCTATGGTGAATCCATCCAAAATCTATATTACCACCCCAGAATGCATCTACATTATTTGAGGTACTTCAAGAGCACTAAAATGATCATCTTAGAAAGTCCTATTGTCTTCATTTTTAGAATAGAAAGGTAAAGTATGAAAACCATTTTTTGACAAAATTTATTGTGATCATTCATTTTACATATTCAAGAAGATGAACTCTGCTACAACCTAGGAAAAATTTGGGTGTTGGCAGTACTACTGCTCAGTACTACTGCCGAGTACACTTGCACAAGGATACTGGGAGAGAAAGAAGGGAATGTTTTCTCTTATTAAAATGCAGCCCTATTAAAATGTTCACATCTAAATATGAAGGTTAACTTGCCTTGATTCCAAAATGAATAATGTCCAGAAGAAGGAAGAAAATAATGTAAGTCAAGACATTCATCCTCTTTCACCCCACCCTTATTCCAAATAGCTTCTACTTGAACCTATGACATTATTATGGGGTCAGATAATAGATAAAGTAGCCACCCCATCTAAATAGATATAAATATCTATCATATGCTGTATCCTTAGTCATATAACATGAAGAATAATTTCTTGACCTTGGCATTTCTTTCAGGAAGGCTTAAAAACACACCAAAAGAGGAATGTAATAAATCCACTTTATTCAGAGCATAAAAAGGTAAAATGCTGTTACCTCTAATATATCATCCTTCAGAACTGAGAGCTCACTGTTGTTCCTTGCTACGAAGTCATACTTGGATTTGGCATATTTCTTCGGTTGTGTTTTGAGTGGGTCATAATTTCTATAAAGAGGAAGATAAAAGACTATCATTCTACTAGCTCTTCTTAAAGGCCGAAAGCAAAAGCAAAACATTAAGACAAGCTAAATCTTACCAGAAAGCTTTCTGACAAATTATTTAGATGGCAGTTTATTTATTATATTTTCCAGAATACAGGGAATAAAAGCAAACTATGGGTAAGGCAAAAATAAGTGATGTAAAATCATAAGGCTAGATGGTACAGAGCCAACTGTAGAATCCAAACCTATGAATTCTTAGTTTAATAAATACACATATTGCATATTGTTTTATTAGTCATTATCTCTACCATGAAAGAGCTAAATAAGAGTAAATGCTATTACTTATTTTTCATAAAATTAAAAGAGACCAAAGATAACAATGGTAATATAAGTTATATGTTGATTTTGCTAAATCAAGCAAGATCTCTTAGTCAACTAAAAAATATTAAAAATTTTGACTGGATGTTAATTTTTAGGAAAGTTTTGTTAGGTTATCTAAATTGCAAGGGAAGGTATGCATTAGGCACAGGATCACTAACATTTTTAAAGAAATAAATATTTTAATCTTTTATAAACATTAAGAACATAGAAAACAAATATTTTAAAAAAAAACTTCAAAAACTAAATATCTCTTCTAATTAGCATTAACAGATTAAAAATATAATACAAAATTATTTTATACATAAAACCTAATGTATTAAGATATATCTATATTTTCTTCATAAATTTCAATAAAATTTAACTCTTTACTAATTTTACTCTCTAATCTCCTCCATTTATATTCCCACATTTCCTCACACATCTCCTCAAGAGAGAAAACAGAAAGCGATAAGATGTTTAGTCATTCTTGCCCTGCCAACTGGTCATTCTTCTTACTACCTACCCACTCTGGAAGGCTAAATACCAAGGTCTCAGGAGGACAGCTATAATATAAGGTATCCTGTCATCACATATATTTGCTACCTCTTTGGTGGGAACTCCATTTGAGAAGGGCAACTGGGACAAGAAGAAATGATGACCTATAAGCTGCACAACCTATTATTTTTGGTATGTTAAAAATATAGATTGGAGGAAAAAGTGAAATTATAGCCACTATTATATATTGTTAATAAGTAAAAACCTGTGTTCCATAGATTCCCTATCCCTATCTCTTTGGGAATAGCTCTGTTTTCACCTACTTTATATATTCACATTATATTATATTAAGATCTCATCTGAGGAATAAAGGAGATTCCAAAATTTAGTCAAACAGAAATGTCAGTTCTCTGTCTCTGCTCCCCGTGTTCTTTCTCATATGTTCTAGAAAATAATCACTATAGACAATAGAGAAATGATTGTATTATAACAAAGAGTAGAATAACTCTGCCACTGGGTATCTGAATTGGTACATTACAAAGAAAAATCTGTGGCAGTTGTATTTGAAGTCTCTGCTATCTCGTATGCCTCAGAAGTGTTTACCTAGAATGTACCTATTAACTGCTACAGAATTTACAGATCTTCATGGTTTACAGTTTTTTGTCCTCTATAGATTAAACCTAGACATGATAGTGATTATAGTTATTGATTGAAAAATCACAGTTTGTGATTTTTAAATGTACTAGAGAGTTTCTTAAGAAATTTAGAATGTATCAAAATGTTTTGCCTCCATTTCTGATTTGGAATAATAACTATTCCACTTGGTGTAGAGTAGATGTAGAGAAGGCAATAATTTGGGAACATTTCCAAAACATGAATTGCATCTGAATATCAATAAAATGCAATCTCCCAAAGGTAAGGGTTCTACATACTATGAAACCAGCCTAAGTATCCATCAATAGATAAAAGATGGGATAAAGAAAATGTTGTATATACACAATGGAATTTTATTCAACCACAAAGAAAAATGAAATTGGGGCTGGGAATGTGGCTCAAGTGGTAGCACGCTCGCCTGGCATGCGTGCGGCCCGGATTCGATCCTCAGCACCACATACAAACAAAGATGTTGTGTCCGCCAAAAACTAAAAAATAAATATTAAAAATCTCTCTCTCTCTTTAAAAAAAAAGAAAAGAAAAATGAAAATATGGCATTTGCAGAAAAATGGATGGAACTAGAAACCATCATGTTAAGCTAAATAAGTCAAATTCAGAAGGTTAAGGGTCATGTTTTTTCTCATATGCAGAAGCTAGAGAGGAAAAAAGAAAAAAAAAATGGATGGATGTCCTAAAAATCAAAGAGCGATCAGTAGAGGAAAGGGACTAAGGGGTGGGAGGGAGCAGAGAAGTGCTGGGAGTGATAATGGTCAAATTATATTTTACATTTTATGCATGTATGGATATGTACCAATAAATTCCATCAAGATGAACAAATGTAATGCACCAATAAAAATATGGAAAAAATAAAATAAAATCTATAACCTAGGGAAAAAATTACAGAGTAAATTGTGGAAAAAAACTAAATATGACAAATAATACTATATCAGTGATCACTTTAAATATGAATAGCCTAAATATATCAATTAAAGCACAGAAATTGCCCAAATAAAAAAAAGGTAAGGTTTCTAAATTCATCAAATTATCTATCTAATGATATGATAATTTCACTAAAATAAGGTAAAAACTTCGGGCTGGAGTTGTAGCTCAGTGGTAGAGCGCTTGTCTAGCATGCATGAGACACTGGGTTAATCCCTGTTACCTTCTGCACTTCTGGCATGTAATAGAAACTAAAATCAACAATAACAATTATAAATACAAATTCCAAACCTTTTGTACTTCATGTCATACTATAACTTTCACTTACCTTTTTCAGCAATGCCAACTTTTCTTAGCAACAAAGAATATCAATTATCCAAGTATCTATCAACTGTCCCAGCTCCTACTGGGACTATTCCACTGGGTATGTGATCTGTAAGGACACCTGACATCTACAATTTACCCACCACTGACTAGATTAATTAAGATTTTTTCCTCTAGCTTCCCATTTTCAATCTGTTAAAGCTATTATCCCTTTATAGAATTTCCTATTTAAATTTCCTATTGACCAAAGGTTACATAAAGACGCCTTATGGAATCCAAAACAATCTTGTTTGAATGAGAGAAAAAAATATTTAAAATAGTGGCCTTTACATCAGCTATCCTGTCCCATATAAAATTCTATGAGACAAATAATTTTGAAAATTTAGTAATAGGAAGAGCATTGATTATCCTAATGAGCCAATATATACTTTTTCCCTCTAAGGGTAATGAATGATTACATTTTTCTGTTTTCTCTGATAACCATGAATCTCAATGACAAATTTGAAATTCAATCATAATGTCAACCCTTAGACTACATAGATTTTAATTATCATTCTCTCTCTCTCTAAATTTCTTAATTTTATATTTTATGTCATTATTTAAGTTTTACTAAAAATATTAATTGCATTGAATTTATGTGAACTGCCTAAATCCACTTTAGAATTTGATAATGTACCAAGGTTAATAAATCAATAAATTAAAAGTCAATATACAAAGGTACATACTTCCCTGATATTCTATAATAATCATAAAGATCATAAAGTTTTTAAAGACATTGTATTCAGCTGCCCATAATGAATGGTAGAGGTTATTCTATCAGGGATACCAAACCTTGTAGATCTGCAGGGGGAGGTCAAGGAGGTAGTGACTAAAATGTTGGATATAATATCATGTAATTATCCAGTCATTCAATCAATCATATAAATACATACTTATTGAGTGTCCACAATGTGCTAGAGATGGTCATAAAATGGAACATGATAAAAGTTTTCTACTATCTATATTCATCATAAGGTTGAACTCACATGACAAATATACTTAAGTGGTTTTCTGGATACTTGGCTGTGGAAAACCATCCTGATTTATTAGAGTGACACAACAAAAGAAAAGGTAAGAATCACTAATCTGAAATAATTCCTAGATAGTCTATGACAAAAGGAAAGAAAAAAGGGAATACAGGATTGAATAGTGTCTCAGTCAAGAATCTCAATGAAATTCTTCAAAACTTTCACCTCCATCTACTAAAAAAATAATTAAATATTTAAAACTTAGATTCATATGCTGGCATTTTTAAAATACAATATTCATCAATGGCTTTTTAAAATTTAAGTTACTGGCACCCTTAGAACAATATCTCTATAATTTCTATGCCAATTACTTAAGAAATACCTCTGTCACCATCCCTGACAAAGAACAAAAATTGTGACTCTTACCTTCTTCAGATTCTATAAGAAAAGGATATATTAAAAATAAAGGCATGCAACACTTATGGCCAGAGAGGCTTCAACATAGGACAGTACTGGGACCAGCTCTCTACCCCTTCATCTGAATGACCATCTTCCTATACCTCTATTACCAGAGTTTTATCTCATATCTTTCCCTTTTAGGCATGATCTCTATGTAAATCTCACTTGCTAGAAAACAAGATTGAAAAAAAAAGTAAACCTATTCCTTTATTTTTTTCATCTTAATTCTCCACCTCTAATTATATTTTAATGGTAAAAATATAGGAAAATAAATGAAACGTAAAAAACTGGAAAGTAAAGATAAAATATGATTACACAAAATGGCAAAAATGGCAAGGCACTGACTTAAATATTTAGTTATATCCTAGTTTAAATATTTCCATCTAAAGGAAGATTTGTTGCATGAAGGAAAAGGTAGAAATTTTTCCCTTTAAAAGTTATGGAGCCGGAAAGTCTTTTAGACAACATCTGGTACAAACTAATTGAAAAGCTTCAAGATAATTCTTTCTTCTTAATGTATGGATTTTTGACAGAAGTATCTTTTCAAAAAGAGAAGATCAACCAACCAAAGGTATTTGAAGTAGGTGAGAATTACAGACTGGAGGTCCAGATATCTTCTGCACCTCAAAGCCAGTCCTATAAAGAAACACCTGAAACTTTTCAAATCATTAGCAGATGAAAAGTAGACAATGGAGACACTGTCACTGGTTAGCACTAAATCAGAGACAGTATTTCATGGCTCCCCAGATGGTGCCCATTAAATGTTACCTATCTGCATGGCGATTAGGAGTTGGCTTAAAAGCACCAGCAGCTTCCCCATGGTCCAGATGGGGCCCTCTTGTATACATGTTGTTGTGGAATGCATATCCATCAGCTGGAGGATACTCAGAGACAGTGGAGTGCTGAAAGACAGAGCAGGATAAGTTAAAGAATCATCAAATACCATTCAAATGACCACTAACATCCACCATATTATGATCAGTTTCTATTTTCAAGTGATTATCCATTATGTTATTAAGTTATGAAATTGGGATGATATATTTTTGTCAAAGATCTGCTTAGAATAAGAAAAGTTATTAGTTCAAAGGCTAATTATTATTTTATTTTATTTATTTATTGGTGGTGCTGGGGATTGAACCCAGCATGCAAAGCAGGCACTCTACCAACTGAGCTATATCCCCAGCCCACAAAGTCTCAATCTTACTTCGAAAATAATCAGGTATAAAAGCTCCCCAGATGGTACCCATTAAATGTTACCTATCTGCATGGCAATTAGGAGTTGGCTTAAATTTTAGTAATAGATGATATTAGATTTTAGTAATAGATGACATTAGATTTTAACTCCTGCATAAAACAAAATTGGTAGGGGGAAAAAAATCTCTTTCAACCTTTGCTCTCAGAGTTTAAGAAATAAACCCTCTCCACTTTAGCAAAGCCAATATTGTAGCATTAAAACACTCTGAACTCTTAAATTAATAGCAACTTGTTTTTAAAATTGTACACAGATCACCATTTTTTATTTTATTTATTTATTTTTTTATTTTTTACAAATGGCAGTACTATTATCAGATGTACTGATAAGGAAGCACAGAAAGACACAAATATATTGATCTTGATAGTCAAGAGTCTGGGAAAAGACAATGTGGGAGTTATTTCTTTTCTGCAGTTAATTCAGACATGAAACTAGTGGGTGCTACAAAGAGGGAAAGCTGAGGCCCATGGGTCCCTGTGATTACTGTGGTTTTAAAGCTGCAGAGGATACATCTGAGACTGGGAGAAAAACAAACAATACTACCATTTAAAGATTTCATATGGTTTCCTTATGTACAAAGAAATACTAGGAAAGAATGATAGACGCTGAAACATTTTAATTCCTCAATATTTGATTGTTTATGGATTCACAGGGACAAATTTTTTGAGATATATAAAACTGGGGATGTTTCAGGAAAGTTTTCAATAGATGGTTACTATAGCTAATCCTAAAGAAAAGGCTGGCAGAAATGGGGCTGAGTTAATCCATGGTGTGTTAATGTCAAAATGCCCATGTTATATTATATCAGGTAATATATTGCACTTTGCATACAAAGAGCAGATGATTTTCAGCCATTTAAACATATAAGCTCAATCAATTCAGTTTATCATTTTCCTAGGAAACACAGAGATGCTAAATTTGATTAGTAATTTGTTTTTATTAAAACTGTGCTGTAGAGAGGCAAGAAACTGAGTCATCCCCACCTTTTGCCTAGTTCTAAACTAGAGAGTATGGAATTAGCTAGTGTGAAATCACTGGGTCCTGAGAGAGCTTGGGAGTGCTGGAAAGGAGGTGAGAAATGACAGAAAATGACAAACTATGATGGCTACACAGTGTGGTTGAGGGCTGCGGCTGGGTCAGTGGAAGTCAGGAAGCGAGAAATGCACATCTGTCCCTCCACATCACCTATGCCTTTCAATTCCAGACAACATCACCAGATCCTGTATTACCCAAGGCTTGTTGTAAATGTATTTATTATAGTAGCAATAAAATATAATAAAGTCTCCCTACTATGTATGATTACATTTTTCATGCATTTTAAATCACCATTACTTGGCTGCTTTTTCAACAAAATCTCAAGGAAAAAATCCCCTAGAATGGCCAGCAGGCACTTTTCATTTCATTTTTTCAAACCTCTGGATGTCCACTTAAGTGATAAAATGGGAAAAAGTTTATAACAGGAAAATAACGCACACAAGGAAGTGTTCTCAATAATTTCTCTTTAAAAATTACTCATAGAGAGTAGAGAAACTTATATACTGGAACCCCAGAACACAGGACTCTCTCTTTAAATACACAAATTGAAAAGAATTCCCAAAAGTGAATTTCTAAGGCAAACATTTACAGTGGGCATATTCTTATTTAAGATATGAATACTATAAACTAGAAATTTTTTATTTGAAAACAACTATAACTATAGCAACAGCAAGTGTATTATACATTCATGTTAGGTTACTTCTTTTTCTCTACAAAGACTCCTTTCTAAATAGAAAATTCACAGTGGGATGATCTCTGAATTAAAGAGTATAGGCAGGGACATATGCTTGCCAACCAATGTTCAGGGAAACGAGGTCATCTCCTCAATTACGCATTTAGAGGGAAGGGCAGGTATGGAGCCTGCACTCTCCTCATATGCAGCCGGAGGAAAAAAACAATTGGGAAAAAAATACATTGAGTATTGTGTTTGCTTTATTTTAAAAAATCTAAGAGTTTAACCAACTTTCTATAATATTATTGCCTAAGAATAGTCCCCTGGGGGAATGATTTTAAGAAATCTAATTTATACATGTTTCTCCTTAAGTGGCCACAGGCTTTAATTTACTATGATTTGCTAATTCATTTCCTCATATCAGGTTTTCCATATTATACATACCTGTGTAGTATGAGAAAATTAACCTAAGGAATTAAATAAAGGAAGAAAATAGGACTTCAGGAGCATCTAGTTATCATTTGCTATTTTATTCCCTTAATTTGCTCCCCAAATAGGTTATAATATAAAGCTTACTAAACACATTAAAGACACAATACATTTTATGATATCCTGAGGGTATGACTGTGTTTTAAGTAATCATTTGAACCTGAAAACTGAAGTCCAGAAAAGAATTTGGTCCTCCAGTCATGCCCACAGGACTCCAGAAGTTTTGAACTAGACAAAAAGAAAGGGCTAGGGATGTGACTCAGTGGTACAGTGCTTGCTTAATATGTGCAAGGCCCTGGGTTCCTTCATAGCGGAAGGAAGGAAGGAAGGAAGGGAGGGAGGGAGGGAGGGAAGAAGGGCAGGAGGGAAAGAGGGAGAGAACAAGGAAAAAATGAAGGAAGGGAGGGAGGGAGGGAAGGAGAGAGGGAGGAAAGAGCAGGAGGGGAGGGATAAGGAAAGACTCAGGTTTACCAGGGCTGGGGAAGCAGTGGCAGCAGGACAGAATATTGCACTTTGTGTACAAATAGCAGACAGACTGGGGCAGAGAAACTAACAGTAACTGATTCTAGAACAATCTTCAGATGAATGAGAACTTATGATCACAAAGCATAGATCATTGCTACTCCATCTACAAAAAGATCGTGGTTAAAAATGTTTACCTCATTGGACAATCTTTTCATGTCTTGCTTGCGCTGATGTTCTGCTACATTTGCCACAGATTCAGCCAAGTGGTACATATCTTGTTCCATTGGTGCCCCCATGAAGTTCAGCATGGGGGGCTCCCAGCCATTGCGGAACCGTGGAACATATGGTGGAATAAATTGTTCTTTCGGCCACTCTGCTCTGGAGGAGGGCATTAAGTCATATAAACAACAAAATTAAGAAATGTATCCATGTTGATAATGATCTTCAGTACAGTTATCCACAAAACAAAACAAATAACGAACACTCAAAAAAACAACACATTCCTCATTGGCCTCCATTCACCCAACAAGGAAAGCAAATATGTTTCTCATATTCACACCAATTAAACGAGAGAAAGATTCAGTTCTGTGGCATGATGTGTTTTTACTACTTTGCCTAAAGTCTTCATTAAACTCAACTTTTCAACATGGATATAGGTTTTAAAAAATCTGTGTGGGAAGGAGTGTGAAGCCAGAAGTGTGATAAGTATTTACAGCATAAACTTCTCCTAATCTAAAGTAGTTTCTGACTCTCACCTTTCCCTTTGCTCCCCTTACATCACCATGAAACACATGATAAGAGAGATCTTTCAAAAGAGAAAAAACAGTCAAACCTGTTTTAAGGTTCATGATTTTTTAAATTATAAAGTTCACTAAAATGGAACAGATGACCAATTTTACAAATTAAATGTATCAGCTCAGTTTTAATCGGCAAAGTCCACTAATCTATAATTATAATCACTAACCATTCATCCTCCAATGACTATGAGAGAGACTTATTCCTACGAGCTCCTGATCACTCATGAACCACAAAAGAACCAGGACAGGATTACGGCTTCACTTTTGCTACAATATGTTGCTTCATCTTTAATAAATGATTTAATTCTTCACATTGTATTTCTACTATGATGAAATGAGTCATTTTATTCAGATTACTATGTACCTTCATGATTCTTTTCTTTTTATGAGTTTTTAAATCGGCATATTCATTTTGTAATACTCTTAATCAGGATCTGAAATGACCCTTTTCTCATGTTAAGAACTAACAATATATTTCCTTTAGATGTAGATTTTCAAAGATTCATTAATTTTCTCATTTTAAGGTAAAACCCAAAACAAAATAACTAAAAAGCCTGGACTATTTTTATTGTATGAGAACTGATAAATTTAATAAGCTTTATGGGGAAAAAAATTAAATCTCACCAAGGGTTCATATAAAATTATAGCCTGCATATAGTTAACAGATTTAAGAAATCTATTGAAGCAGTTTTATATAGTATGACATAAAAACTGTATTATAGAGTATACAGTATGACATGTTGATACATGAATAATAGATAAGCAAATATATAACATATAGATACATAAATAAGTCTAATAATAATTTCACTATAAAAGCAGCAATTTTAGTGCTTTTAATACATTTTTGTAAATCATTCAAAATATAAGTTATACTCCAATACAAGCAGTAGCCAAAATTCAGAAAATAAGTGGGAAAGGTTTGTATGTGTTTCAATAGAAGAAAAACGAAAACAAGTTTATGAAAATAAAATGCTTTAAAAGTAACTTGTACCTGATTTATTAAATTAATTCAATCAACTTTAAAAAAAAAAGAAAATAAGGTGTTCATTGGTCCATACCTTTAAGCCCACCCAAAAACATTAAGAAGACAAAGTTCAAAGCAACCAAGTGACTATACTGAATGACTTACTCTAACAGAAATAAAGAGATTTAGATAAATGAGCAAGCAAAAACTATTCACATGTGAAATAACTTGGTTTACTTGGCAAGCATTAGTCTTGCACTTGTTAATGATTTGTCTTTCTCAATCACTTTACTGAAAAACACACAATTTCGAAAATTATCCACTCTTCCCTTACAGTTCCACTGCAACTGTTCTGGCCCTGGAGGACGCTGATGCTACGGAACCTCTACCACAGTGTGCATTTCCCAAGATGCCGCTCTGCCTCCAGTCACTGGACACAACTACCACACTGATCTTTTAGAAACAGGGATGCAGTCACATCATACTCCTGTTCAGTTACTAGTTTCTCCACAGCCTTCAGAACCAGACCCAGGTTCCCTCATGACCTTGGAAACCTTACCTCTGAATGCCTAACTTAACACCCTCCTCCTCCATCTCTTCTTCACAGTCATCCACCACCTACCGTCCCTCTCCAGATAAACCCGTCACACGTGCTCTGGACTTCCCTGCTTCCTGCTTTCCCTTGTATCTTTCTTTCTAATGGGAAGGCCCTTCCCTGCTACATGGCAGGGAGATCCTACTTATCCTACTGAAAGGCAGTTTAGCAAAGGAAACATAAACAATGACTACAGGTGCACATCCTTGCTCTGTCACAAGTAGTGTGACTCTGGGCAAATCACTTAACATCTTTGGTCCTCACTTTCTTCATCTGTAAAATAGAGATAATAACAACCTCCATGTAAAGTGTGTGGAAGAACATAGCAAACACGCTGGGTGTGAACACCACATATGTGTGTGTATATATTGTGTGTACATACCTGTACCTACTAGAATTATTATCTGTTGTTTGAAATGGCAGATTTTTCACAAAAGCTAATTATCGTCCTCTCTCAGTCCTCGTCCTGATCCATCTTGCCAACCATATTCTGCTTCCGCCTTGCTCCTGGCACTCACCAAGCCTTACACTGCTTATACTTCAACCTCCTTCACTAGACTTAAAGCTTTTTAAGGTTTTAGGCTTTTCCATCCTATAACACCTAGTCCTTATACATAGAAAGTTAGATAAATGTCTCATCAGATGAATGCAATAAATGAAAAACAATACTTACAGCAGTACAGGTATTAATGCTAAATTCATATATCTCACCTGGCTTTCATCCAAGTTTCACCCAGTGACATCCACAGCTGCCGTTCATCAGTATTGACAGTATAATTTAAGAAATCAATTGTGTCCTTAGTCAAGAGAGGGCTGAGTACTGAACTGGCTAGTTCAGGACCCCCTGTTGCCTGTACTACCTAGAATGATAAAGTATATTTTAGCAAAAAGATGACTATTATTTCTGTATTTTCCAATTGTGTAGACAAAAACCCATGTCAAAAACAAGCACTGTTTTTATGTATTCACATTAAATTTTTAATTTGTTCAACACACTACTGAATAAAAAACAGCTTATTAAACCAACTTGTTGCTGGCCATTGTGGCACTAGAATCCCAGTGACTTGGGAGTCTGAAACAGGAGGTTCACAAGTTCAAAGCCAGCCTCAGTATCTTAGCGAGGCCCTGAGCAATGAAGTGAGACCTTGTCTCTAAATTAATAAATAAACAGGGCTGGGATGTGGTTCAGTGGTTGAGAGTGCCTGGGTTCAACCCCTGGTACCAAAAGTAAATAAATAAATAATCAACTTGTCCAGTCCAATGGTGCCTTAAAATCTAAAATGAAAGTTAACAGTTTAAACATGAACAGTATCCACATATTGACTATATGACTGTATTTTTCCTGGTAAATATTAATGGCTATGCAGAAAATTCTTCATCCTTTGATTTCACTATATTTGTTTTTTTGTTATTTTAAATATATTTTTTTCTACTGGAAAATCTATTACCCTATACTTGAAAAATACGGTTCTAGAAATGAAAACTGTTGAGAAATGAATCTTGAATTATTAGTCCATGGCTGTGCCTATTCAGATGTATAAAAATAAAAGGATCTGGGAGAAAGGTGACAGAAAATTGAGAACAGGTACTCTAATCTACAGAATTTCCCCCAGAATTTAATTCCAGGAAATTTCCCTGATTTAATATGGATAATTTAATGACCAGCAGAAACAAACAGGTGCAACGCTCTGATAAGCAGAACGAAGAGAAATGGAAGTCCAAACACTGCTCTGCACTTGCTCCTCAAGAGCGACTTCCTGGCTAAAGAGCAGTTATCTCCTAAAGCAGAAATCAGAACCCTTTTATAAAGAAAAATCTCACCTCTAAAAGATGTGGTATAAGAAGAAAGAAGATTGTTTTTCAAATGGCTTCAGACCAAGAGTCAATTTCTCTTCCAGCCTCCAGTTATGAGTGTACTCTGCTGTTCTATGCCTCTTTGTATTTGCACATGCTATTCTCTGTACCGCTGAAGGCCCTTCCTCCACCACTCAGATGCTCCCAGGCACTGCCTCTCCTAGGAAGACTTTCTTAACACCACAGCTTAACCCTCAACACAGCTTCCCACCACAGTTGGTCTTTTCCCAACTGTCCAGGTAATAAGCCTGGTCCCACAGGAAGAACATTTAATGTAGCTACAAAGTAGCTACTGTTAATAAGGAGTCATTTTTGAGAAAGGCAGAGATTAAATGAACCAATGTTCTTAGAAATTAAGCCTGATCACAAAGATGAGCTGCAGATTAGGAAAACCAGTCTCACTGTTGTATAGTTCTACTCTGCAATGACTAGATTTCTATTTACAAGTTGTGAATAGTTAAACAGGGTGAACAGAAACTGCATTATAAATAATACTTCCTAATAACCCAAAATAAGATAGGATCAAAGGTATGCCAAAGAATACAAATTTTGCTAATAAGCTAGTATTTGTTACACGACAAGAATTACTGAACTATAACTAGATAAGTAGAAATCTGAAACTCTGTATGGAGCACCATCAGGTTCAACCAGTCCTTGTTGGTCTTCTTTATTAACAAATACAATCTTTATTAACACAATCTTATTGACATCATCCAATGCTCTTGACACACAGATGATCCTCAATTTGTACATCTCTAGGCCTGATTTCTCCATTGAACTTCAAATCCATATATTCAACTATTGATTCAAATTTCCCCATCTGGATACAACTCAATTTGGACATGTGTAAACCTGAAGCCCTAATCTTTCTCCAAAAATCTGTTCTGCCCATAGCCTCCCCTTCTGAGTCAATAACCACTCCATCCTGCCAGTCTTAGGCCAAAGGAGGGATTGGTAAATCTTGCATAGCACGTGCAATCCACCAGAAAATTAATAACTGGTTTTCCCCTTGCCACCTCCAATGCCACCTGGTCCAAGCACCATTAATCTCCCATCTGGATTATGTTAACAGCCACCCTGGTCCATTCTTCACTCAAATTTCTAAAAATGCAGCCAGAGCAGTCCTATTCTGCTAAAAACTGCCCATGAATCAAAGGTCTCACCATTCATGTATGGACCAATGAGATATATCCTCAGGTTATCTTATTGCCTTCTAATTCTATCTCCTTATAATCTTTTTTCCCCTCATTTTGTTAAAATTACAATACCTGTGTATTCTAAGAACATGCTTTGTATATTACCACCTCAGAGCATTCACACTAGGCCTTTCTTTGGTTGAAATTGTCTTCCTTCAGAAATCAACATGACTCATTCCTTACTTCCGTTACTCCAGTGGCATCTTCTTAGTGAGGTTTCCCTAACCAACCCTATTCATAAAGGGTGACATTCCACGACACACTCACAAACACATATGTAGCCACCCATGGCACTCCCTGCTGATATTCCTGGCCCTATTTTCTCACAAACATCTAATTTCTAGAAAACTGTACTATTTGTGCATTTATTTACCATATTGGTTGCCCCTCCAACATTACAATATAAGTTTCAAGAGAGTAAGAATTTTTGTACATCTGTTCCTGATGAGCTACTGTCCTGTCAATTACCTAGGAGGCTCTCAACTGATGTTTGTTGGATGAACATTTTAATGTGAAGAATTTGGGTCCTATATAACTTCATAGAGGAAAGCCATCCATCCAACACTTGACTTCCCATGATTAGCCTAGTTTGAGAGAGATAAAAATGCCTGTATCACTGGGAACAGAGGCACATGTCTATAAGCCCAGCAGCTTGGGACACTGGGGCAGGAAGATTAGGAGTTAAAAGTCAGCTTCAGCAACTTATTAAGGATTCATGCAACTTGGTGAGACCCTGTCTCTAAATAAAATACAAAAAAGGCATGGGGATGTGGCTCAATGGTTAAATGCCCCTCGGTTTGATTCCTGGTACAAAAGAAAAAAAAATGTCTATCTCATTTAAGCTACTCTATAATATATACCAGTGGGTTCTGAAACAATAGTATCCAATAAACTTTTATTTATTTTTCACTTACCTAAAAATGCCAGTTTCTTAATTTCTAAAATAAGGTGGAGGTTTTTTTGTTTGTTTTTGTTTTTGTAGTTCTGGAGATTTGAATCCAGAACTTTGTATCTTCTAGGCAAGCACTCTACCACTGACCTACATCCACAGCTCTAAATAAAGTGCATGAATTGCTTATTTCTAAGGTTCTTTTAAACTCTCAAATCTCACATTCTCAATTTTTAATGAAATGGTAAGAGAAACAGCAAGATAATGAAGAAAAACTGACTAGATAAATAGTGTTGACTCTTGGAGCTGAAAAACATACCAAGAATGATTAATTTATTAAATTAATAAAATCTCACCATATTTAATGGAGTAAACAAAAAATGAACCAAATCAGCAGCACTAGGGTTCTGGATATGAGACTTCAGTTTGGCCTGCAACAGAAGAAAATAAACATATATTACTAAGATGTAATCAAGCAAAAAATAGACACTTAAGGAGGTCTGATGTAGATTCATTGGTCTTACTTTTAGTATATTTACCAGCCTGGAGAGAATGAGAATAAAATAAATTCGATTTAAAAAATAAGGGGTCATTTTTTTTTTACTAAGTTTCTTAGATATACAAGTTTTATAATTTGTTGTTTTACAGTCAATCAAAACACGAATATAAAAAACAGATTAGATATTCTCTCTTAATTTTTAGGAACCTCCTGGCTAGATTTGATCTTTTTCATTTATTCCTTCAAATTATATATAAATAATTTGCACTTACCAGAAGGTTAAATCCATGTTTAAACTTCTGGAAACAGTCCACAAATTCATCAGGAGGTGGAGGTTTTGCCCTCAGTGTTAAAACACCCTCTACAAAACATAAGGGGAAAATGAGAACAAAGTTCCAAGAAAAAGTTTTAAATAATAAAAAAAAAAACATATTCATGTCATGTCTTCATAGTTTTATAATACCAATCATGCTACCTTTCTACTCTGCCATATCTCATAGTATCACTGTAACTAGTTAAGATGATCCAAAGTTTGAGTGGAGTCCTCTAACCTTCCACATTACCAAGGACTCATTTGATTCCACATAGATGTATTGAAGCCTCTATGCACCAGTCACTGTGCTGCTCATTGCAAAGATTAAAAATGAGTAAGTTATAAACCCTGTTCTGAAGGGTCTTAAAATATAATGGGAGACATGAATCAGAACTCAGTGTTAAAACACTGTAGAAGAAACTACACCTGATTGGGAGTTGGAAATGTAGATCTAAAAAATGTTTCTGGAGGATAGCAACTTTTAAAATGAGATTTGAAAGTTTTTTTTGTTTTTAATTTTTTAGGGCAATTTGTAGAAATCATCATGGTTGGATGAAAATAGCTTATGGAGAAATAATTTGCAAGTACACACAATAGCAAACATTAATCCAGAGAAACATGAGAACAGACAGATACATTAGGTTAGGCTGTGGATGATCTTGACCGCCAGGGTGAGGAATCTGATTAAATCAATAAAACATGGAACTAACATGCTTTATAGCAGAAGGATAAAGTGATTGACCAGAGATTTAGGAAAAGTGTTCTCACAGCATAAAAGGACTAAAGATTGCTTAGAAAGCTGGGTTAAGAAACTATAATCATTTGAACTGGATGCTACTTATGAAAAGGAAAAGGGGGAAAAAAATGGATACAAGAGACACTGAAAAAATAAACCAATGTTGGCAACAAGCTAGAGAATAAAGTCATGAAAGAATCTGTGGTTCTGAATCAGGTGGGGCAAGAGGATAATTTGTCCTTTATAAAGAATACAGAAGGAAGTGGTTGGTTGAGCACCATGAAACAATACTTAGTTTCCAAATATGTGGAGGTGAGGTATATGGCAGATATATACATCTGAAAGGCAATACTAATTGCCAAGTGCCTATTATATTGGTAGACAAAGATCTGGAAGTCATCCATAATGAAAGAGACATTTATTTACTATTCTTTTATACATTTCAAGTTAAACCACTTGCCAAAGGAAGTATAAATAATACTTTCATATTTATAATTTACATATTTTGAGGCATTTGAAATAGCCGAAATGGAGCATACTTCAAAATTGTATATGACTTTGAATGTGCATGTTTGGAATTTTGTGATGATAAATTCAAATCCATTAACATTTTTAAGCATTTTAATGAGAAGTCAACTTTTATTTTAAAAATAATGAGGTTCTATATTTACAATAAAATTAATTAACATAAAAGAACAGAGCTACAGATTTCCTTACTAGATGCCAATTTTAAAATCACTATAATGAAAACTATAGATACATGGTCACTACCTGAATCACAGAGTCTCTGTGATTCATACAGTGCATCCTAAGATTTTTCTTCACTATAGCCAGCCTGAACCAAAATAAGCTCTTTTCTGGGCTCAACATCACTGCCTAAATCTCTGGTGCTATCCCCAAACTAGATAAGGCATCTTGGTTCGCAGTCAATGAGTTTTGCTAAGCAGTTCCAAGGGCAGAAATTCTACTTAGAACTGGAGTTTTGAATGCTCTTTGGAAGATTAAGAAAACCCAACTTACCTCCTGGTCCTTTTTTTTTACTTTTCTTAGTTTTTTTCCTTTTAGAAAGTTCAGAGTATGCTTCAGCTGCTTTTTGGAGTTTTGTGATAAAAAATTCAATGTCATCCAAAATATGATTTAAGATTTGCTGGAATTAGAAATTGCCAAATAAAATATAAAACAATGCAAAACAATTCTTGCTTTAGCTGTACAATGCTAGTCAGTGAAGAATAGAAAGTTTAAAAACAAGAAAGAAAGAAAAGAAAAGTAATAAACAATGCCTAAAGGCAGGTTTTAAGTTAATCACTAATTCTAAGAAAAAGAATTGAATATACCTGTGGCTAAAGTCTGACCTCTGCATTTTTCTTTAATTTAATTTTGTTGTATTTTTAATACCATCGGGAAAGCATTCACAATATCTACTCAGATTATTAACTATTTTCAATTACTCTAATTTTCTCATAGTGTTCTCCCACACAAAGTGAGGGGGGAAATTCTAAGAAATGTTTTTTAGAACAGCACTGAGGATTTTGTTTTGCTAATAAATGTCCTAATAAAGAACTGACAATAGTATTTCATGGAATTAAAGGCTTTTGGAATACTGTGATAATCTAACAAACAAATAGCTGATAACAGGCATTGTGGGCTGGTGGTGTAGATCAGTGGTAGAGAACTTGCCTAGCATGCACCACATGAGGCCCAGCAAAGAAAAAATAAAGAGAAAGAAAGAAAATAAAAGAAAGAAAAGCATTAACCAAAGTTTCTACATGATAAAATAGAGATAATAATACATGTACTTTCAGGGATCACTGGATAATTAATTACTTATATATTGTATATCTATATATCTTATATATTGTAGTCATTGACTTTCTCCAGTTTATATGTTTCTTACAGACTAGAATTTGGGGTTGGATAAATGCTTAACATGTAATTGTGTGATGTAAAACTTAAGTTCCAAACTTCAAATTCCTTTAAGTATTTATTTCTAAATAAACAGAAACATGTATATAGTACAAAAAGTAATTATGGTGATATTATATTCTATATCACAGGACACTGTCACCCTGCAAGTAAATTATTACAGGGAAATAAAAAGCACTACCCTTTACAATGTATTAACATTTACATATTTATAGAGGTCCCATTAAAATTTACATATTTGTCATTTAAAATGCCACTAAACTGCTACTGTGGTATTCTAAAATGAAGTCTTAATAAACCCCAAGACATATTGAAAAGATATCTCAGGTATGTTTTATAAACTATGAGAAAAGAAAAGCTGAAATATCCTTCATAGCTGATAATTGAGTCTCAATTCCTTTGTAAACTAGTTAATATCCTAGTTCTATCACAACTACTAAGTACTAGAAGAAAAGTAAAATAGCTAAAGGGAAAAAGAAAGTATTTCAAACACCATAACCACCACTGGAAAAATAAATCATAATTTCCATAAAACACCTTTATTTAAATCACCTCATCGAAGTGTATTATTTTTCCTCTTTAAAAAAAAAGTAATGGTCTAAGGTGATTGGTGTACTTACCACATCTCTGTCAATTCGGGCCGCTGTCATCTCTGGTGTTTCTTCCTGCTCGTGATACTGCCGTGGTCTCTCAACTGAAGAAAGGAGAATCACAAGTCTGTAAACTTTTACTAAGGTAATACCAATACAGCTGATAAAAACAGAATAGAAAATAATGCCAGGTGCAAAGGGACCACATCCACAGAATGCACAAATCAAATGTGCTCATGATCCAAAAGGCCTCCTTGCCACAGCTATCAGAAGCACTTGAGCAGAGGTGGAGTCCTGGCCTTCCCATCTGGATGATGTTTATTTGCCCTGTAATGCCCCTCTGTTCTCCCTCCTCCCTGTCAGTAACCTATGGAATCAATCCTAACTTGGCATGCTTTAATTCCTACATGAGGAAGAAATATAAGCTAGCAATTAAGCATCTGTTTCTCAAAAAGCAGCCAACTAAATTCTAACATAGCAAAGCCACTAATTTCTATGCATTCCAACATTGCGGATACAATAAAACTTTGGGAGTTATTGTTGTAATTAAGCTTAAAACCTACAATGTTGGGCTCATTAATTTTGAGCCATATTCCCTAAGTCAGAAATACCTTCAGGAATTTGCAAATTCAAGAATAAATGTCTCAAGAGCATTTGAAATGCTAAGGCAGCTCAGTTGATGGGAGCATGATGTTAGTCATGAGGTGGCTATCATGAGCTCCTTCCTGGTGTGAGTCAGTTAGCACTCCCACCAGACACAGATCATTGTACAAATATTCATAGTAGATTGAATTTAAAAATATATGGATAGAACAAGAGCAGCAAATCACAATGAAAGGAAATATAACAGCATGATGACTCCTGATGTTCAATACAGAGAGCTGCTAACAAATATTGAAAACTCTGTATTTCTATGCCTCCTCTATGTTAACATAACCCATAAGTGGAATACTGGCCCAAAAAATAAAGGAAAAACTTGCTGAGCCTTATGAAACTTAATTAGTAGCTGTAACTACTTTAAGATCATTAGTATTTATCTGTATGAAGTCCTGCCAGTTAGCTGCAGCTTTACATACAGCTGCTATCTTGGCTATAGCTGCTACAGAAAGCAGGAACCCCAGGGAGGTCCCAAAATATCATCTAGAGGGCAGAAGAAGTGGGAGGTATGGTATCTTAGGACTCTGGCAGCTCTGAGGCACCACTGCTGCTATTCTTCACAGGTCACTTTGGGAAGTCAGGGTAATTCTACCTCAGGGGTTCCAAGAAGCTTCATGGACTGTGTTGGCCACAGTCTCAGAGAGACCAGAACGATTCTCCTCTGCTGGGGGTTGGGGGGTTCTAACTAAAACTGGCCTGGATCCAGAGAGAACCACGTGCACTAAGAGTCATGTTCTGCTTGGCCTGGAAGTTCTGAAAACCTTGCCTCACTGAAATTTTAACAGATGACACTGTAGAGAATACTTCAGAAAAAAATATAATGAGAAGTTGGGGGTGGGGTGGAAATAGGAAAGACTGTAGAATGAATCAGACATAACTTTCCTCTATGTTCATAATGAATATACAACTAGTGTAACTCCACATTTGAAAGCAAGTACAACATTGAAATCCAAAATAAGTGCTCAATGAGACTTTTTCTAGAGATACTCACAGTCCCCTTGGTCAGCTGCCCATGCCGACCAGGCTGCTACTCGACTTCTAACATCCACCTGGGTGACAGTCCCTGGTGGCACAGGTGCAGGAGCTCTAGGTGGAGGTGGTATGCCAGGATCTGCTTTGGAAATCATCCTAAAAAAGAAGAAATTGCCTTCTCACCCTATTTCTATAATGGGTCAATTCTCTCCATTAGTGTTAGTTTTTCACCTTCAAAAAGAACTGTGCCAAGGGGCAATGAGGACTTCCTAACCACTTCACACTGGATCTATTTATAAATATGAATGAGATAGAAAAAATACAGAAAAATTAAAATTCAGCTGAAAACGAGGCTGAATTTCCTTTTCCCCTGGGTCTCATGGGATTTGGAAGGCTAGGACCAATGACATGTCCAGTTTGTATGGCCTTAGGCTATCTTTTCTGAAAACACCACTCATCTGTCCTGACTCTCATGACTCCCACACAAGTAGGAGAAGCATGTCAGAGGAAGGCCAGACACAGGGATAGAAAGGCAGGAGCAGACACATGCTGACAGCCTGCGAGAGCAAAGGAGTCAGACCGCAGGCTGTCATCTGTAAGGGAGAACAGGGAACCTCACTGAAAATGAGTCCTAGAAACCTTTAGGAGAGGGGGAAAAAAAAAAAAAAGATAAAAAGCCAATTCTACTCCTTAATACATTTTAATGCTTTTACCTCAGGGCCTCGGGGCGCCTCTTCTGTTTCCCTCCTTTGCTGTCACTGATTGCACTTTCAATATCTTCACTTATCAGATTCGCCTGCAAAGAGAGACCAGTCATCTGGAAGGCTGTAGATTTTTCTTAGATTTCATATGTAGATTAAAACAGAATACACGATTACATCCATTGTCTGAATCGGTATGTGTCTTGATGCTACAGTTTGGATCTTGACTGTCCCCCCAAAACCTGATATTACATGCTTGGTCCCCTGATGGTGGTGCTGTAGGAGGTGGTGGGACCTTGAGGAGGTGGGGCCTACTGGAAAAACAGCAGGTCTTTGGAGATATTGGAACCCCAAGCCTTTTCTTTCTCACTGTTTTTGCTTCCTGGCTGCCATAAGAAGAGCAGCTCCTCTACCACAAACACCCTGCCATGAGATACTGTGCTACCATAGACTGAAAGGCAAGCGGTTAGGCAACTATGGACTGAAACCTCTAAAACTGTGACCTACAATAAACCTTTCCTCTTTATAAGTTGATTATCTCAGGCATTTTGTCATAGTGGCTAGCTGACTCACATATCACTGTGCTCATGGAATGAACCTCCACACTAGGTTGTACCTTTTCTGACAACCATTCTTATTTTGTCATTTCAGGTAAAAGTTAACTTTCTGCAATCTTTCTAATATCTTTCCAGAAAGATTAATCAGTAAGTACATTTTCTTAGAAACCAATGTGAGATAAGCAGCTAAAAAATTTACTTAATCTGGTTATGAAGTTTATTTATAGCCAGTGATTATTACTGTATAAAAGATTACTGCTGATGTATTCATCTCCTATTTTTATGCCTGCTTGTTCTTCATAATTATGTATGTTTTTCTTAAATATGTATATTGCATATTATTTTAGAGTAAGCACTAATAATCATAAAATTTTAGCACTAAACAGACACCTAAGATCATCTAATCTGTTCTACTTCTTTTCTAGTTAATGATACAGGAACACTTACATGGTATGCCTGTCCAAGGTCATACCATTAGTGGAATGAGAATACAGTGCTTCCCAGGGTAGTGTCACATCTGCAACAACGTCCAATTCCAATAAATTATTATAAACATGTCAAAGGCTGGCTACTGTGCAGAACAGAAAAACTGATAATTTCCAGAAATGCTGACCTTCTATAGGAAGACTATTATATTGCTAAGAAAAAATTTACCACTATGGTGGACAGGACCACTATATGAAGTCCCATAATAAACATTAAAATTCAAGATAAAAATCATACTGCAATATGATCCACATAAAAGAAACTGCATCTTGTTTCCATTTATAAATATTGCGGGTGTGTGTATACACACATATATTTATTATTTATTTATTTTTAAATTAGTCAAAGGAAAAACATGTCTCACATAGGAAGAATAGCACCAATGAATGCTTAGTCACTTAGTGGTATGTGAACTTTATTTAAGATAAAATAGTATTTGGTAAATCCTGTTTGAACCCATCACTATTCATCCCATATCAAAGAAGGAAAGCCCTTTATTCTCAAACTGAAATCCAGAAATTTCCTCAGTAGAGTATATCTCAGCCCCCAAGGAGAGCACAGATGCAAACAATAAATCTGAAGTGCTTTTTCACTTAAAACCACTGAATTAATAATATAGACACTAGTATTGCTGTAAGTATATATGTGTCTGTATAACCAATGTGATTCTGCAACCTGTACAGAGATATGAGAAATTGTACCCCATTTGATTCAAATGTATGATATGTCAAGATCATTGTATTGTCATGTGCAACTAATAAAAAAATTTCACTACATTTTCAGAGCAAACTATTCATTAACATGTATTGATTTAAAAACATCTAACCTTACAAAGTTCTTTTTTTATTGTTTATTCAACAAGTATTTATTTAGCACCTGCTATTATATATGTGTTTGTCAAATAAAAATAATAAATAAAATCACATTTCTATATCCCAGGATATGAACAAAACAGACAAATGTCCTGTCTACATTGGGCTCTTACTGTAGCACAGGAGAAAAATAAATGAATAACTAAAAAGTAAATGTAGACTATAAAAAGCAGATGATAATAATGCTGTGGAGTAAAATAAAGCAAGGTAAGGGACAGAGAATGGCATGATTCTCCTGCTGCACAGAGCAGTCAACATTCCTGGAAGAAGAATCAAGAGAAAGGCCCCTGAGATGGGTCAGTGTGTGGTCAAACCTAGCAAGACTGGCTGGAGCTACAGAGGTCAGAAGAGCAGGCTGCTTGGGAGCTAGGGACCCAAATGGTCCATAGGAAGGTAACATTAAAAGACTATAACCTTACAAAATATATTCTTAATTCTTAATATAAACATATTCTTAATATAATTTGTGAATTTTGAAATGCACCACAGTATATACAAATCTAATGAACATAAAAAATTCAAATTAACTAAATGACACAGTTCCTTTCAAATAAGATTTTCAGTCAGTCATCTATGACATAAACTGAAATTAGAAAAAAATTGTAAAGTTTACTGTTTGTACTTAGTCTTAATTTAGCCATAGCATTTTAATGTCAAAGAAACACAGAAAAGATCAAGTGTTTATGCTAGTCTTCCAGATTTTTTATAAAAGTTACAAGTATATTTTATAATCAAAATAAATCCCTGCCTTAACAAAGTACCAATCAACACAAAATTATTTCCCTTTTAGAGAAATCAACTAAATAAAGACAGTCAAGGCTGAAGATAACTTCTAAGGTCTAATAAAGAATCACAAATTATATTCATTCAAAAATTACAGTATAAAAACAATTATAGTATAAAATTTCAGGAGATAGCCTATTATTACTGGCAACTACACTCACATATCACTTAGGGATGACAGATCCTGAGCAATTATTCAAGTTACATAATTAAATGGTGAACTGTAAATCAATATCATGAAAAATGTCTCAGTGCTTCCCTACAATAATCCAGGCTATGTGATTAGTGCAGAATAAAATGGGACAGACACATGATTATTTATTGTCTATGAAGCATGGTTCTTGCAGATCTAATTTTTAATTTTAAGTGCAAGGTTTTTGATGAGAATTTAATATATTGTCTATGCTTTTTAATCAAAATAAAAAGAATCATCTGATTTTTGACATTATTTTAACTTCTTCATTTACTTGGCATGGAAACCTTAAGAAAGATACTAATTTGTTTGTTTTCCTTACAAAATTCTCAGACACTAAAATTCTAGTGCCTACTATCTGTATGATTGAAACAGGTAGTTCAAAAGCTGCCAGAACCCACTACTTGAAAGGGAAAAAAATTCATCATTCTTTTACCTTAATCTCATCACATTGAAAAAGATGAAGATCTGGCTTGTTCTGAGTTGGTTCCTTGCATACAAGGGCAAGAATCGAATCATAGTTGCATGAATGCATGACAGCTTGGCAGTGTTGGATGGTATTCAAAGGAAAATTCTCCAATTCATTCTAAAATACAGTAAACATTTTAGTTTTTCAAACTTCCACCCATTTTCAAATAGTCTGATGTGACAGCATACATTAATATTTGTGGCACTTTCTTGAAAACAAAAACATATAAATTTCACAAACTTGCCTTTGATTCTAAATCAATCAGGCTCACAGCTCGGTCATCCACCTGAAGGATCATATCTTGAGTCCATACTTTGCCCTTAGCATCAAGCAATTTCAGCTTCCTTATTCCATCATCCACGGTTATCATAGCATCTTTCCGATCCAGAATAAAGGTAGTCAGGTGCTTATGATTGACAAAAAAAAAAAAAAAAAAAAAGGTTAAATATTTATAATACATACACACAAACTCTTAATGTTATATTTTTAAAGAAAAGTCGATTTATGGTAATTGAGGTCAGTTAGCAGAGAAGAGAAGGATAAACACAAAGCACTTGATAACTTCAAGGTTATCTCAGAGAATGAAGTCAAGTGGATTTTCACTGAATACAGAAAATGATATCTTGATTTATAAGATAGCTAAAACTGTTTCATACTGAGCCATGCTTAACTACAATAACATGATATAGAAACCAATTCTTGCCAGGTACAGTGGCACATGCCTGTAATCCCAAGTGGCTCTGGAGGCTGAGGCAGGAGGATCGCGAGTTCAAAGCCAGCCTCAGCAAAGGCAAGGCACTAAGGAACTCAGTGAGATCCTGTCTCTAAATAAAATACAAAATAGGGTTGGGGGTGTGGCTCAGTGGTTCAGTGCCTCGGAATTCAATTCCTAGTACTCAAAAAAAAAAAAAAATACTTCGAAGTTTAAATAGTATTCTCTTAAATAAATGTTCCCAGTTTTGCTCTATTATAGTTATTTAAATGCCACACAATAGCAGACAATTTATTTTTGCAAGTACAATACTCTGGACACTGATACCTCAGAGAAGCAAAGCAATTCTACTCTAACAACTGTCAAGCTTTTCATTCCACTGAAACCACTTTCTGAAACAAAACGGTTTAAATTTAATTAAGCATGCTTCAGAAAGTAGAAAATGAAAATAAGAGCAAAATAAAAATCGATCCTTGCTTAAATATTTCCCATGATAAGTAGGGGTCACCTGGATTCCAATTAAAAGCAAATATCTTAAAAGATAACAAGGGGGAAAAAAACTAAAAAGAAACCATTGTTTAAACAGAACCAATAAAGATCTTAGTTAAAACTAAAAATAAAACCAAAATGCTAACTGTATCAAATTTCAAGAAGATTCTAGGGTACAAAATAGAAGAAGCCTTTGTCTTATTATAGGGCCTGGAAACCATAAGAATGTATTTGTTTTGATCAATAAATATCTGTTAAGATTTTAATTGTTATGAAAAGGAAACACAGACCAGCAAAAAGACATTTATATGTAACATGTATTTGATGAAAATATACAGGAAAAATCTACACTAAAATACATTGTGTGAAAGAAATAAAACAGAATTCTGATTTTACTTCCAATTTTACTTCTAGTGTCCTTCAAGAGTCACTGTAAATATTAGCAAACACCAAAGCAACTTACTTCAACTCGGTACTGGGATATATCTGACACACTGCTGACACTGTCTCTTGCATAATTCTTCCTTTGTTCTGAAAAATAAATTTTAAAAGCCATTATTTACCCACTAATAGGCTGAAGTTCATGTATTGGTATCATATGACATCTCTAAAACTAGTCTATCTCTCATATAAATACAGTAGTTGACAAGTCACCATTGTGTGGTAATATGAAAACACTCACTGTTCAGAGTAAATCCAAAAGCCACAAAAAAGCATAAATGATAGCAAGAATTCTTTAACCCAAAAAAATTTTCATAATTCCAAACATTAACAATATTATAATTTTCTAAGGAAAAAAAATGTTATTCCATCCAAAGGTTTTATTAATCAGGAACCTACTTTTAGGAAAAAAGATAAAAACTATTTTGTAAATTTCATCTGTTGATGTAGGAAGATAAAAACACAATTATAAAAGTTGTCATAGATACTGTATTATATGAGTTAGACTAAATTATTAAGATAATAGGCACTATATGGAACATCTCCTTTTACAACATCCAGACTGGACAATGTTAAAGAAGATTCAAAACATGAGTCAATCACATCCACTGCCATTAAACATTAATAACTTCCACATCAATAGAACACAAAAATGTGATACTGAGGATTGTGGAAATAGCTGTTAGGAAAAAAGGAGATTTAGGTAGAGAATTACTGCATCAAACTACTTAAAAAGCAAAATAAATCTTTAATTTTATTTTCTAAAATGCTGCAAAACCAAAAAATAAAATTAAAATATGAAGTACTCATTGGCTGTGTTTGTCATTTGTCACTATCTTACCACGCAAATTCAGAGCTGTACTATTCCTTGTAAAGAAGAATGCTAAGATGAAAATGGACTGTAAACGAAAATCAGAAGATTTTTAAATTCTAATTCTAGTTTTGGCTCTGTCACTAAGTAGGAAATTAAATTTGGGCAAGATGCTTAATGGTCTGGGCCTCAGCAGCCTTAGTGGAAAATAAAAAGATTAAACAAGGTAAAAAAGACCCTTAAAGCCTTCAAATTCCAACATATATACACTGCAGATTCAAAATGTTAACACAGAATTCTTTAAAAACTTGATCAATATTTGTCTCTTAACACATGAAAGTAATCATATTACTTTAGTTTTAGTTTTTAAATGTAAGCAAAAATCTCCATATTCCTTATATTGATTTTACTCTGATATTATTTCAATATACTTCATTTTTGATTTTGCAGCATAAAATTCCTCAATAAAAACAGACACACTTAAAAATTCAGCCTCTGCTACCTTTCTTTTTCTGTTTGGATGACGACCTGAAGAAGTATGATCCATCTGGTCCTACCAAAACAATGTGGTCAAAAAGAAAGACCTGGTTTCACCTTGAATTTGCTATTCTAATATAACAAAACATAAACATTCACTTACATTACTGTCTTTACAACCAGAGATATAAGAAATTTGTGCTCTATATGTGTAATATGAATTGTAATGCTGTCATACATAAAGAAAAATTAATAAAAAAGAAAGAAAAAAAAGTAAACAGCCACAACTTTTCTGATTATTAGTGGAGGATTAGTCAACATGAGATTTTAACACATGGAGAGTTATTCTTGGGAAGATCATTAGGATTTCTGAAAGACAATATATAATTCAGGGATATATCTGACAAAAGCACTTCTAGGAATAATCAGTATTCAAAAGCACTGGTTCATCATATTCTTATTCAAGTCTCCATGACAGACTCAGACCATGAGTGTGGTTCTGCTTCCTTCAGTTTGACTGAGGACAGCAGAAAAATGGCAATGGTTGCCATGGCATCCAGTTATGATATGGTGGCTCCAGAAGTTCGAATGTTGACTGGGTCTTTTAGATAGTGAATGGCAAACATAGCTGAAGACCCAAATAGCTGAAGATCCAAAATACTGAATATTCACACTTGGATTTTCTCATACAAAGTAGTAAGAATTCATCCCCTCAGATTTCCTAATACATTTTCTCACCCCACAGAAACATAATTTACAGAAACCAAAAGACGATTTGATAGAATTTGTAAACAGTATGATATCGACTGATCACTCTCATTGCCCAGAGGGTAAGTGTAATTTCTAATATTCCAAAGACCCATTTTAGGGCTTCCCACTTTGCTTTCTCTCCCATATTATATAATAAATAAGTAGCATGTTATAGGAAATTAGCTTTTAAAGATCCTGAAAATGTATAAATGCCATAAAATGGATTTACAAATAAACTAGTAGTTCTGATAAGCCAATGAATAAATAAAGGCTAATGTTAACATTTTAATAGGCAATTTTGAAAAAAAGTTCCCTAAAAGGCAATTGCAGTATATTTCCTTTTTATGAGAATCATATGTACTTACTAGTTGCAGAGAGTAATTAATGCTCCTAAGCTGAAAAATCTCACCCAAGCCTTAAAACGGTGTAAAAAGCCTAAATGAAGTCTTTCAGTGCCACTCAAGATAAAGCCTCTAATGAAGCTCACCATTCTCTAACAATGGTTCTCATTCTTGGCTGCCCATGAAAATGAACTTTGAAAAGCACTTTGTGGGTCCCACCCTGGGCACTCATTTGTAGAGGCTCCCCCATGTGAATCTAAGGTGCATCCATGGTTGAAAAACCACTTCTCCAACAATTTGTATAAATGCCAATTCATGTACTATAAACTAACTCTTTTAAGCAGAAAAATTTCCTATCCAAATCAAAACTGTAAGTTATGATCAAATGGGCATGTCAAATAATAAATGAATAAATCTCGTAGTAGAGTTTTGAGTTTGTTGCATTATAAGCTTCTCAGCTCTCAATGTAAGAGTAACAAGTCAGTGTCTCCCCACCTTTCCCTCTTCTGTCTCTCTTTCTTTAATAGTTAGAGCTTGGAAAAAACTTTATTTGCTTATAGTAACCCTGGTTTTATTTCATTGCTTTTCTATCAACTTTATATCACAGGCCAGAATATGCAAACCCATCTCAACAAATTAAGATGTATTTGGTA
Organism: Marmota monax; assembly: GCF_021218885.2. Taxonomy (NCBI): domain Eukaryota; kingdom Metazoa; phylum Chordata; class Mammalia; order Rodentia; family Sciuridae; genus Marmota; species Marmota monax. Next base: position 4,214,605 of record NW_026695227.1, read on the forward strand.
ACCAAGCATAACAATTCTTTATATGTCATCTTAGCATTACTGAGTTGTTATGCTATTACACAAGCTGTCAGCCAATACTCAGATCAGAATTATTATATTTAGCTTCATTTAACTCTCTAATTAGTAAAACTGCAATTCTAACAAGTATGCAGAACTCAGTAATTATACTCAACTTTGTTTTACTGCATTATTGTTTGTGCATAACAACATTTGAAACAGTGGATAGTCAAAGATACAGTTAATATTTGGAAAATATTTATTTTTTTAAAAACCATGATATTGCTTAGAAACCAAGGTTTTGACCATTAAAAAGAAAAATGTAACTTGAAAGCAGCTGCTGAGTATTTCTTGCTCTAAATAAAAGCAATGGACTATAGCTCATATCACTTTTTACACAGAAAAAGTTTCACCCATAGTGAAGGAGAATTCCTTTCCCAATAGTTCAGTGTACAGTGTGTAATTTCCATGGACGTGAGGCACTTGGTGGGAACAGTAAGAAGCAGTGAGCAATAATTAGGAACTTTCACCATCAGGCAACTACAATCACAGTTTGACAAATCAGTATCTGAAGCAAGAGACCACTTTAGGAAACAAACAAGCTCATTTTCACAAACCTACATTATTTAAGAATTAACTTTACTGGCCTGTTCAACAAATCATTAGAATGGCTTGCATCACGAGGAGAAAATCAGCTTTACATTTTTCAGATCATTTGGGAAAATTGCCAAACTGTCTTTTTGAGTCACCTGCTCTGGCACACTCTACTAAGCTGTGTTTTGACTCTAATAATGCCCGATTTCATCATGCTGTGTAATTGTGAGTCATTTACTTCTTAAGAATTAAAAAATAAATAAAAAACCTTCTTTTGCTGTTTCAAAAAAGTCTTAAATGTTTTCTGTTAGTAAAATACACACTAAAGACGATGGGGAAAGAAGAAATGGGTTTTAACTTTTAAGTGGCCACTAGAACATGTAAGAGGTCGTTTTGGTTTCCATTATTATAATTAGAGAGACAAGCTTCAAAACAAGATCAGGAGAGACTGGAACAGAAAAAGAAAGGAAGATAGGTACAAAAAGAAAAATATATGAGACAGATATTTGCTAAGAAAAGTGGCACATTCAGGAACACTGCCAGGAGAAAATGATCAAGCACTGTGGAGAAATTCAGGAAAGTCTACAATAAATTCATTTACACAGAAATTATGTGATTCATGGTTACAGGTTTCCTGCACTCAATTCTTACCAGCCAGGAAAAACACAAATGTATTTTTTCACTTGTTATATCACAAAATTTTTAACTCACAGCTAAAATGAGACTTGAGAGAATGTGCGTCTATCATATTTATCCAATATTATTAGGACTTCTGATAACAGGAATCTCAGAGTGACTGTAAATGTTGGCAATGAAATGACAATAAAGTATTACTGACTGGTAATTCCTTGAAACTTGAGTTCTTCTGGAGATGAGATGGCTTTAAACAGTTGATTATTTATAGTAAATGGCTGTGGTACACCACCCATGATACTACTTAAGTAGTCTTTTACTTGGTACTGAGCCATGGGGACTTAGGTCTCCCCTTGAGAATGATCCCTGGCATTTCTATGTGTAGACTGCCCAAGGCATGAGATCTCTGCACTCACTCTACCAATGAGATAGCTCTCAAAGCTCCGGATTTGGGCATTACCCATTTGGCTTGGACAGCCCACTACCTACCTTATTTGGCAAAAGAACATTCCATCAAAATCCTTTTGAAGCCCCCTGTATAAATAAAGAAAATGTGGATTCTTGCTCTCTCTCCTTTCAGTGTGGAAGCAGGGCCCCTAAGGTTACAGAGCCATCCCACCCCCATATTTCAAAATTATTTCTGTGTCATATGATTTTCCACTGTATTTCTCAGCCAGCATATTTCACATAAGGGAAACCCAAAATTCATAGCCTGCAGGGGACTCAGGAGAAAAGCATAAGAATCAAGAAATGGCTACATTTCAAATTTTGCAATATCTAATTTAAAGGGAAGTTATTTTTCTAGGAAGTTTAGCTCTTAAGAACAGCAGAAAACCCATACTTAAATAAGCCCTCTTTGCCTGGGGATATAGCTCAGCTGGTACAGTGTTTGCCTCACTTACACAAGGCCCTGGATTCAATCCCCAGCAAACCCCTCTCAAAAAAAAAAAAAAAAAGTCCTCTGAGTTGTCACTGGAGATGCTGCAACATATAAACATAATGAAAAAGCATCTCAATTCCCACTCAGAACCTATTTACTAACCATAATTTCTACCTAGTTTCCCAGGCCACAGACATCAGAAGCAATGCCATAAGAAGGTATGTTGATAACAGGAACAAGTCACAGGCTTGGGATTCAGCAACATGGGAAAAGCAAGCCCAAATATTCAAAAAGAGAAAATAAATGAATGATTTGGAGCAAAGGTAAGAAATGGAGACTCTGGTAACATCACAGAAACAAGCAATGGCCATTCAAGTGAACTTCCAAATCACCAAGGAGCAAAGATGCCACATACCTGGAGGGAAGGGAGTATTTAATACACTTTACAAACATTTTCCTTAAGGAAAAAAAAACTGACAAATAGGTTAACTGGAAAAAAATATGTGAAATCTCTAATTCCCTAATACCAGTGGCTAAATGAAATGTTACTGTCATGAAATAAGTGAAGGAGAAAAACATGGATATTACTTTTGGTAAGCAAGAGTTACACTTTGTCAGGGATATAAATGATGCACAGCCTTTTACATGTTGACTTGGAATTTTCTAGTATCATAATGAAGAAATGGCAAAGGGAGTTATTAAAACTGCAGCATATGTTAACTGTTTTCCTAGAACAATCAACACATACCAATAAAGAGATGTATAGTTACATAAAACACATTTTTGGGATTTAAAATACATTTTAGGGGATTTATGTAAAAATTTCTGTACAGTGCTGTCAAGAGTAGTGCCTGAAACACAAGCTTGAAAATACCTGCTACAATGTTATTATCATTACTATTTCATAGATGAAGAAACTGGAAGTAATAGGTTAAATAATTTGCTCAAAACAGTAGTCAATTGGTAGAAGTGAGATCCCCTGGCTTTCTAACCCAGTCTGCCTTTCTGAGCACATTTATCAGGAGCCATCTGAGTGACATTGTGTCAGTTCTGAAATGTGTGCTCATGAGAAAGACAAGATGGAAAAAGAAAGCAAGGAAGAAAAGAAACCTCTGATACAGTATCTAGCCTGTGGTCAGTGTGTGAGAAACAGTGTCTATCACTGTGAAAACTCATATTCCAGTGCACTAAAAAGTACTCTCATGCTCCACAAAAGTTCATGCAATGTAAGGATACTGTATTAATTACAAGAGTAATTAATCCTGGGAAGATTATTCAATTAGTTTTATAATTGTATAAGGAGAAATTTTTTTAAATGCATACATTTCAAGGAAATAAACTATATTATAAATCACCAAATTTTCAGTTTACAAAGGTTAAAAGCATGTAGATTGGGAGGCTAAACACTCCCAAAGATAACTAAAAAGATTTTAATAAGAATTTGTTTATTGCAAAGATTTGTTCAAAACAAGAATATCTTTCTCCATGTCATTCTCTAGCTATTCTTTCCATTGACATTTACTGAGAATTTATAATCTCTAAGAGGGAAAGCATTGTGTGCATGCATGTATGCATGTGTGTGTGTGTGTGTGTGTGTACACTATGTGTTCAGAGGAAGTAGTGATTATTAGACACAAATAAGAATGAAAAAAATATGTGCAACTTCAAGGAATTTAAGCCTGTCTTATTCCAGGCCCCCTACATGGCTAAGTCATCTTTCTTCCTCATAATGCCTCCTGCATTTGCCCTTTTTTATCCCAAGCCATATTCTCTGAATTACCTTCATCCTGTTTATTTTCATCACACTGCACAGAATTGTCATGCTTTCTCATAGTGAAGTTTTTTTAAAGTTATGTGATCTGACAAATCATCTTCAGTTTGCTTTATATGTAAAAGGAGGGGAAATAAAATTTACTGTTTAAAAGTTAAAGACTTTCAATCCTTGGATCTAAGATTTTATAAAGCTGTCCTAACACAAAATAAACATTAAAATTTACAGGTGAGTCCTACTTTTTAATCATTATTCCTTTCTTAGTACTCTGAAAACAGACTTTTGGATCTGTGGTAACATGTGAGAGGATTGAATACTTTTCCTATTTTTAAAAAAAGTCTTAGGGTGGTTATTAGATGACTAATTTATCTATATTACTTAAATCTGATTCACCTGTTCTGATTCATACTTATCAAATCCATTCTCAATTTTGTTAACAGAATGACCCAAGACAAATTTCTCTTATTATCCTCTGATAAAAACACATCAAAGTCCGATCAATATTTACAAATAGTGTGCAAATTCTTTGGTAGAATTCTTCCTAATATGATCTGTTTGCATTTTTCCAGTTTTATTATTACCCCATGCACTCATTACCCGGTGCTCTCCAAGTAGCACCAAACTGCTGTGGTTCATTAATTCTTCATATTCATTCTACAAGTAGTTACTGAGCATAAATTATACATTAGACTCTGTGCTAACAAGCATGGGGTATCCTCAAGTGAAGAAGACAAGTATGGGCCACCTTCATAGAGCTAAGAGTATAGTGTAGAAAAGTTTCATGCTGCAGTCTACAGCATCATCTTGCCCACTAAATGCTGACCACTCAGAGATCAGCTCAAGGCTCCTGAGAGATCCCTGCTCACCATTCCCCACTTAGAAGAACATGGGACACACAGCTATGAAAACACATTTAACCCTTTATTATAAAAATGAATTTATTAGTCTATCTCACCAAAATGGCAAATAAGCAATGACAATATCCTATTTATCTTTAAAATAAAGATAATGAAAATAGACTATGACGATCGTAGCCTAGCATACTGACACACTTAATAAATATGTCTAGAAAGAAACAAGGAAAGGAATTATTTTATTCTCTCGAAATTTTTTTTTCATTTTTAGTTTTCCTCAAGTCCCTCTCTAGACTACACCCCCCTTAAAGCAGAGGATCAGATATTATTAGTCCAGTTCTAAAAACATATTGACTATGAAATTTGCTGAATAAATTCTCTAGATCTACAAAGCACAACCATTTATGTCATGTTAAGACAGTCTCAGTGTGACACTTAAGAAAATGGAAATAAATACCAATCAGACTGACAGGGTCATTTTTTTTAAAGTATATATATAGAGAATTAAATCCATTCCATGAATATATGGTTTGAGTTGTAAAGCCAATTTACTAAAAATATAGGCAGAAATGAATCATGAGACTTCAGAATTGTTCATTCAAACCATAGACACAAAATTGTAAATCTAGATGATATAAAAAGAATTCCAAAACAGAAAATGCTGTTGGTTCCCATCGTACATAATAACAATGACAATATTGACAATAGCAAATATATAACGCATTCTCTGCTTGCCAGGCACTGTTCTAAGCATTTTACATTTACTAACTTGCTTAATCCTCTTATCAATGCTAACACATATCACCACTACACAAATAAAGTTAGGTACAGACAGGTAAAGTAATTTGCCTAAGGTCACTGGTGAATGGTGGAACTGGATTTGAACCTAGGAAGTATGATTCCAGAGTCTCTGCTCTTAACCATAATACTATCCTGATTCTTTACTGTTATACATTAATAAAAGGTCATACAGACCCTACACAATTAAATGCACTTCAAGATGTGCATTTTTTCTTTTCTTCTTTTTACCTTTTTTTTATACTTAAAGTTTAGAAAATATATGTATATCTAAGACAAACTGGAGAGGGCACCAGAAATTATAGATTTGGAAAGAAAGTTAGACTATTTTGTAGTGCAGAAAGAAATAAAAGGATTGCTAATCATACTAACCTACTCCTCAAAAAGTTCAAGAGCTATATGAAAAAGCCGTCACCTGTCAGCTCACAATCACAACTGGCTCCATCACAAAGATCAACAAACATTTTACAAGTAACAAGTGGGAAAGCCCACTTCAGGCACTGATGCCATGTGAAAGACTCTGAAAGTGCTGCAATACATTCAATTTATAGTTCTAAATCTTATAACAGCAAGCGCAGTTTATAACTTCAACAGCTTTTGTAAAAACTCTTCTTTAAAATAATTCTTATGTAGCCATCAATATTTCATTTCAAATAACAGAAACAGGGTATGGATTCAATCTACAACTTAGAAATTTTAAATTTATAAAGAGTGGTTAGAAGCAAAATTATATCCCCATTGAATAAACAAACATACCATATAGAGCCTTTGCACTTGTTTTTGAACTGTGATCTCTGTCCATTTGGGAAAAGGGGGGTGATGATCCATAGCCACTGTAATAAAAAAAAAAATGGTCACTGTGTTGGGTTAAAGTCCAAAGTAGGTCATAAAAATACAGAAATAGAAAATAAAAATTCCAATGTGCCATTATCACCATGTGTTTAAAAAAGGCATACTGAACCTATACTGTGTGCCAACACAGGCAAGATCCTGCTCTGGTAAGTGTTGAACAAGTACAATACAAACCACATGACCCCAATGAGGACTGAAGTGGGTGCAAGTCACAGCCTCCTCTCAAGTGCCAAGTCAAACTGTAGCCTGGAGATTCTCCAAGGTTGGGACTACCTTGGAAGAGCATAAATTTGCCATATTTAATCAAGTTCTGAGTGGTAGTACAGTTATAACAAGTTCCCAGAGACTTAAACTATAATGAAATAGATGCTATTCTCAAATACTCAAAACACAATTAACCTACAAATAACTCTTTATCACTAAATTTCACCTGCTCAACCCTATATCTGGCCTCATTACCAATATGTTATATGAAGTAAATACTGATCTATTAGTATTTTATTCATTTACTCAGTAAAAAATTTATTAAGCTCTACAATCTAGAAGAGTAGGGAGAATGGGAGGGTACTGCCAATAATACAAGCAAAAATAGTTACAATAGGACAATACATCAGGGTGAAACTATAACACGTATGATCAAGGAAAAGATCAACTTTATCAGGATATCCAAAAAACTGACATTTAAGCAGAATCTAAAAGAATGAAAAGAAGCTCCAAGGGTAGGGAGAGAGTAACATTGCGAAGAGAGGCTCATGGAGCTGAATCAAGAAACAGCATGGCATACACGGGGAGTGGGATTTAATGTGATGTGCCTGGAAGGATGAGTGGTTGGGAAGTGAGCCAGATTGAGGGCTTTTTACATCATGCTAAAGAATTAAATTGTTATTCCCTAGATATGGTAAATATTATCTATCCTGAAGAGTGACATGTGAAATATGTCTCACAATGGCCAGTATCAAATAACAAAACTATGCACAATGTAGCCACTCAAGCCAGGGTTATGATTTCAAGTTATACCTGGAGCCACTGGGATTATTTCGTCTGTTTTATTTTGTTTTGTTTTACACAATGGTAAATATCTTGCCAGCATGGACTAAACAAGATTTAATCCTCCTCAAATGCCAATATTTTACAAATAACGTTAAAAAAATGCTCCAAAGATTTTTGAAGCTCTGAACTAGAATCTCTAAATGCAATAATATATAAAATACTAGACTGAAACACCTTCCGACCATCATTGGGGCTGATATCAACTGTTTTATTCACAATAGAGAAAATAAAATTTTAATGACAACATTTGTTAGTAATAAAGGGATAGCATATGTCAATGAGGAATGAGCTGCATTAAAAATGCAACTAATCCTTTCATTAAAAATACAAAAATATTGAAACCATAAAATCAAATTCCCCCAAAAACAAATTAAAAATAGACTTTTCAACTTACTTCATTTGAGATGGGTACATTCCAAAACCACTGGGATGATTAGAAATATGACCATTCATGGTGGCTCTCACTTCCGTGTGCTTTAAAAAAAAAAAGCGCACATAAATTAGAAGCAATAAAAGTGGTCAGTACATCTCAGTTTTCAAAAGTTACTCATTCAACAAATATGTGTTACTGCCAGGAACGATGCTAGAAATGCAGACATAAAGATCTCCACCCTCAAGGAACTCAGGTTCCAGAGGAATAAATGGACATAAACTAAGATACAACTGTCATTTAATACTGACATACTAACATTATCAACAAATTTAAGCAGGGAAAAGAAAAATCTAAAATATAGTCCTGAGCCTTCTAAGTACATAGGCATAAGGCTATATTCTGCCCAAACAATAAATTCTCAACTTTGTAAGATGTTATTTTATTACTTCATTGTAAGGATGATATAGACTCATTAAACTAAAAAACTTGCAAAATATAGGAAAAAAAACAAATGGAAAAATATCATGCAGAAAGATAAACATGAAAACACTAGGCTGTGTGAGGCCCTGGGTTTGATCTCTGCTGCTAAAAAATAAAATACAAATAAAGATAGTCATTTAACATCCTTGTCAATTGCCTTCCTTTTTTCCCTGTATTTCTCTTTTCTCTCTTCCTTACTTCAAAGCACATTTGACAACATATCCTATACATACATAATTTGAAACATTTTTTTCAAGAAAGTATTCCTTTATATATTCCTGTCACTTTTCACAAGAAAATATTTTAAAAATTAACATTAAATATTTATCTTGAAAAACTATTTTACAAATGGAACAAATTTCCTTCAAACAAGGCAAATGAGTAAGAATAAGTAAAACTTTCTTATCACCAAAGAGAATGGCCTTCCAGTTTCTTTCATCTAGACAGCATTGCTATACCTGACTTATGTGTATGCACTCTTAGGTATTTGGTCATCTCTCAATTCTGTCACTAAACTATCTGGATCTTGTCTTACTTCTCTGACTTTTGTCTTTTCATATATATTATATGTCCTCAATAACTGAGAGGCAAAACACCTGCCTTCAGACAAGGGCAAAAATGGTGGAAACAACAATTACTGAGTGACTGCCATGTGGCAGGTTCTAAGACGGATAACTAGGACTACTATGGTGAGCAAAATAGGTGCCTCCCAGCTACATGGCTAACAGGCTAGTGGGAAAAACAGACACCTAAGGAACAAATGGGAAGTTATACAGTGTAGTTACTATTTGATGGAAAATTTCAGGGTGATACAAAGGCATATAATAAGGAAGCTTGATCCAGATTGAAAGGGAATTAAAGAAATGATATTCAAGACCTGGGAACTCCAAGTTAATTCTCATTCTTCAGATCTCAGTTCAATCACAATATTCTCAGAGAAGCTTTTACTGACCCTCCTGAATAAATGAAATTTCACTGTCGATCACTTTATTGTTAATAGTGTCAGTCACTATAAATAATTTTTCAAAGCATTTACCACAGGTATAATTTTTCATTTGCTTAAATTAATTCCTGACTTCACTAGACCATTAGCTCTGAAAGGGCAGGCACTTTTGTTTACATAGAATAGGTGTTCATTAAATATTTATGCAAAGAAAGAAGAAAGAGAAGTTGATGTCCCTCTCTTCAAAGAGGATATTGTAGTCTAGGGAGTCAAAATAAATTCATAAGAAACAAATAGTAAATAATTAAGTCCCAATGTATAGGCCTCTATATTAAACCCACCAGAGGTTCAAAGAAGAAAAAAAGCCATGCAGATTGCCCTCACTTTTTAAAGAGCTCATAAAGAATGGTTAAGATTTGTAAAGAGCCTCAAAACACTCTAGTTTAATTCAAGCTTTCCTGGAAGTGTTTCCATATATATCCAGTGTTTAAAAGCAAATTTCTGGTTAACTGGCCCAAGATATTAAAAGCTATGCTATCTCAAAATATGCTGGACTAGAATATTGAACATTCCAAGATATGTCAAGGGTCATTTGACCTTTACTCTCCTACATGCAGCAAGCCACAAAGAATCTTTTGGGAGAGATGCTCTTCATATATCAAGACTAGAAAATAAGGCTTGATCATGACAGACTGGTAACTGGGGTTATAGTTAATCTGAAGAAACTCTGATGTAACCTTTATCTTCCCCCAGGTTCTATACACTCCCCCATATCTCTTAGTAACATCCCTAGAATTAGATGTTCATTTGTCCTGTCATTCCTCCACAGATTTACTGTTCTCTTGTCTAAAAGGTATAGCTTTTGTAATTTCTTCAGATTCACTCTGTGAAGATTCTTATGTAGATTAAATTAATAAAACTGTTGTGCTCTTCTCTTGTTCATCCACTCTTACATTAGTTGGGTTCCTAGACACAGTCACACAGCCCATGTAAGAACTGAATCAGGTAGATGGGATCTGTCCTTCCTACAGAACAAAGAAATAGTGACCTCTGCTCTACATATGCAGTATGCATAAAATTACATGTGGCTTACAATACTGTTTTCTTTTTTGTTGTTGTTTATTTCTAAGTATAAATCGAGGAAGGAAACAATCAGTGGTAAACCGATTCTTAAAAGAAGAAACATTTACTTATTTTCATGGCATAAATATTCCCACCATGGCCAATTTCAAGCTATCAATGGTTTATAGCATCTTAGAAAATTCCAACATATTTCATAGTGGACTGTTAGAAACTGTAGGATCCAACTACAGCACATCATTACTACATTCTGGAATTGGTACCAGGACAGAGGCCTGTAATAACATTATGGATCTAGAGCTAATATGTTAAGACACAGGCATTCAGTTAGAAGCCTGGAATTCTAACACTACCTTTGGCACTTACTGGCCTTTGCAAGTCAGCTAAACCTTCTGCCTCAACTTTGTTATCACTAAAATAGAAATAATTCTTGATCTTCCTAGCTCACAGGGCCAGTGTAAAGATCAAAAGTAAAAAAAAAAAAAAGGAACAAGAAAAGTTCTTTCAAAACAAGTTGGTTCATTCAGTATACAAATTAAGCCCTTGGGGGTTTGTGCTGATTTTGATCTGGTTTGCATTTTAAAAGCATGGCAGCTGGATTTAATGAAAAGTGATAGCCACAGCATCCCTTCTTTTTGGTGTTTAATTCTTCATGACAGTCAAATAAATGCCTGGTTTGTGTTTTGTTTTAAGATAGTGATTTGTCTGAATAGAGAACATTGGAAAAGGGAATAGAAAATGTCAATTTGCTAAATTGAATTTTAAATATAGAAACATCTCGTTGGGCCATTCATTATAGTTTCACTTGGCACAGCTGCTTATGTGGCAATATGGTGGCGCGCAAATATTTAAACAGAGAAGTTACAATGCACACCTTGCAAAGGAAATGATTACAAATGTTTCTTTTTTTTCCTGTAGGCTTTTAATATATACATCCAACTTACAGGTAGATCGACCATATACACAATTTTAAAAGCAAACTGTTAGTAAGATATTAGTTGTAAAAAACTTTATCACTCTAAAGTCACACAAATGCAGTTAATTTTACCAAATGTACTACCTGATTGTACTCAAATGATATATTAAAACCATCATAAAAACTTCCAACTATTTGATTTAGAGTCTCAACTTCCTTATGAAAATACTTTTTTATAAGTCACAGTTACTATAATTTTTATTATTCTGCACATAAAATAACATTCTTTGGTAATTACCAAAATAAAAAATGATAAAATTTAAGATCTAAATTAATAACACCAAAAATATTAAACCCTGCAATAAAAAAAGAAGTAAATAGAATATATAAAGATCACTGGAAGAATAAATGAAGCTAAATAGCAAATTAAATTTGTATCAGAAAGTTCTAAGATTACCAAATATAAATAAATGAAGTTTTAGATTCCCTTTTCTTTATTCTTACTTGCATCTGGTATTAGTTTTTAAACTGATGAATGAGAATACTACCTATCTAGTCTTGTTACCACACAGCTCATAGCTCTCAGCATACTAAGCTGTCCTTCAAATGCCTGTTCTCTCAGAACATGCCATCGACTTGTTTTGTTCACCGATGGACTTGTTGGGTTTGGCAGAGTATCTTTAAGTATCTATATCTAGACTTCAGTTTATGTCTCAATCTAAGAAGTTATAATTAAGAAGGGAGGTTATTATTAGCATTTAGATTTTGGCTAAAAGACCACTGAAACTTAATTTCTAAGAAAACTTTGTAAAATAATCTCCCAGTAATTTTGCCTAATACATTTAAAAAAAACACTTTAAACTTCCAAAATCATTATACATTCTACCTCCTACAAATGTTTTAGATTAAGTGCTTTTCAATACCTTTTGTAAGCAATTTCAATAAAGATGCCACTGTTTTTGTTAGCCTATCAAATGCATTTGAGATCCAATTAAATGTTTAGCTAAATTGTTTTCTTATTTTCAAAACTTTTAAATTTTTTAATAATTTTAGATTTACAGAATTTATAATGCTAGCACAGAGAGGTCCTATATCCCCCATTTCCTTATTGTATATATCTTATCAGTAGTGTTTTGAGACATCTAATGAACCAACATCAATATGGTATTATTCACTGCAGTTGATATTCTATTTTTTTTTAACCTGAAGCCTTTTTCTGTTCCAGGGTCCACAAGGCTCTATTATATTTAGTCCTTACATCTCACTATGCTCCTCCAGGATGTGGGCATTTCTCAGACTCACCTTGCTTTTTGTGACTGTATTAGTTTCCTAGGCTGCCATAACAACTTATGGCAAGCTGGCTTAAAACAACAGAAATTTATTCTCTCGCCACTCTGGAAGATAGACGTCTGAAAGCCCTTGGCTTGTAGACGTCTCTGCCTCCATCTTCATTTGGCCTACTGCCATGGGTGTGTCTATGTACAAATTGCCGTCCTCTTTTAGGGGCAATAGCCACTGAATTAGGGGTCCAACTCAGTCCAAGGAGGAGAACCACAGAGGCATGTGTCCCTCTCATCACATAGTTACCAAGATTCCATACTTTGAGCATGGCTTGTCACCGGTCATGCTCACCTCAGTGCTGCCTGCGGTGTCTGGTGTTCCCACTGTCAGGGGCCCCTCACTCCCCCAACACAGCACTCTTCAGGAGTCACTCCCCACAGCCACACTTCAGGGCCCAAGAACTCTAGCTGCTTGAGGAGGGAGTGCTACAGAGTTATTTGGAATTCTTCAGTATAGGAAATCTGACTGTTTCCCCGCATTTACTTATTTATTCTGCATTTTAAAAATTAAACTGAAATGATGGGAAAGCATTAAAAGGGTTTAGATGTATCCAGTAGCAACTCTCAAGTGTTTTCTATAAATTTCCTATTTCAGGTAATTCAGAAAAGAATTGAGCTACATTTCAGTTCAGGGTGGCGGGGGGGGGGGGGGGGGGGGGATCAGCAGCAAGGGAAATGGGGACAGGAGCGAGACCCAACCTTAATGAAAACCTTTGGCTAACACTACCCAAAGAGTGTCAAAATTTAGAACATCATCTAACAAGTTCAAATCTTCTCAGAAGTCCAAAGTGGTTGAGTATGGATTCTCAGAAGAGGCAGAATTATCACTGTGGGCATTTTCTCCCAGGAAAAGAGTAAAACTAGAACATTTCCTCCAATTCCATTTTTAGTTGACCACATTTCAGGGAGTAACACTTTGGAGTGAGAAGTAGAGAAATCCATCCCACCAGCCCCACTCACATTTTTCAAGTCTCTGCTTTTCAAAAATCGGCCTCAAGTGCTAGTAATCTCTGATATTCTACGATCCTTAAAAGTCTCCTAAATTAAACTCTGTGCCATTGAGCAGTGTACAACAAAAGCCACTGGGGGAAAAATGAAGATCACATGAGATACATTTTATTGCTGGATATCCTTTTCACATGGTGGTGCCATATGCTAAATTAGGAGAGTTCAACATATTTGCTCAACCAAGGCAAACAAATAAAGAGCTACCAGGGCCTGATGTTACCCAGCTGGGTGGGAAGACAGAAAAACATGCTATAACTATCTTTAATGAGATTAAAACTTCTGAATTCAACTTTCATTGTGATATATTAAATGGCCTCTAAAAATAGTATATCATAAAACATTACAGGTACAGTGGAAAGAGTTCTCACTCACAGATGAGATATTTTAATATTTAACCACCTGTTACCACATGATCATGTCCCTTGTATTACTTAGAGCAAAGGACATTAACAATAAACAAAATACTACAGGTGATTTACTTTGCGTTTTCAGCACAGGTCCTTAGGAAGATCAATGTTTTACAAAATAAACATGTTTGGAAATGGTTACAATCTAGAAAGTGGGAAGAGTCACCCTTAAGTAACTGGATTCTTTTTCACTTTTCTAAATCATACAAACATCTCTCTAAGGTTAACTTAACTATTTAACTGCAGATGATTTTTTTTAAAGTAATGGATTGTTAGTTTTTAAAAGGTTAAATAGAGCTTCCTAGTATACTATAATGTAGATGCTTATATGTCCCCAAAATTACCTCTCATATACTGTATAAAAAGATGCTATTTAGTATCTCAATGTCATCTTTTCTGCCTGCCCTACTACTCAAATATTGATTATTTTGGTAGAAGAACAAGGAAGCCTCACAGCTCATCAAAGGATTTTTTACTGTTACAATCTGTTGGTTCTATTTTTGCAAGTCTTCACGGATCCGATCACCAGCATAATGGTTATATGGGGGCAGGTATTTGCTTTATGTACTTCTTTAAGTATCAATAGTGTATCAAGTTCAACAAGTATGCCTTTATAAATCTATAGGACAGGGGTTAGGACTATAGCTCAGTAGCAGAATGCTTGCCTAGCACGTGTAAGGCACTGGGTTCAATCCTTGGCACCACATAAAATAAATAAATAAAACAAAAGTACTATGTCCATCTACGACTAAGAAAATATTTTTAAAAATAAATAAATAAATCTACGAGACATTCATGATTGGGTAGATAAGTTAAACACCCAAATCAATCTTAACTGCTTATTCATATTGCTCTGTACCTTTTAATATTTCAATCACATATAAATACAGAACATGTTCCATAGAAACATAGAAATACTCTCCTTTCAAAACACAATTTTTTGTTTCTCTTCAAGAAACAAGGCAATTCTAATATGCTATTAGAAAGTGATGTGTTAAAGACAAGACAAAACAAGAAATCAATTCCTTTAATTACCTGAATATAAAAATAATCCAGATTATCAATAGGTAACACAATTAAGAAGACAAATCTCTGGTACCTTATCCAACTCACAGAAGAACCTAGGACAAAGAAAAACCTTCCTTGAAAATTTTCCTACTCTTATGAAGAAACTTTTGGGGGGGGTGGGGAGAGGAAGCTCATTTAAGAAAAGACCACATTGTAAGCAATGCAGGGACAGCAGAACACAAAGCTCCAGGGAAGCAGTAAGAGTGGAACTAGAGAAAACAAAATCCCCCTCAAAAAATGACTGAACCGAAGAAGGCAAGAAGAAGCTTTTTAGAAAATACGATACAGTGGGGAGAGATACAGTGTGAGAGGGATCGCTTACAGCGCAGGCAAGGAGAAGGCGGAGTGCCAGGTGGCACCTTGGGATGGGTAGGGAGGGCATCCTGGCCACCAAAGCCTCCCTTTACAGGCTGGGGCCAGAGCTGAGGCCGTAGAGAAAGGAGACGGGCAAAGGCAAGCCAGGGCCTGGCGGTTAAGGAGCCCACCCCCAGCGTGGAGTTACTGAGGAACCACGTGAAGCTCTGGGAAGTAAGGAGGGGTGATGAAGACGGAGACCAAGTGAGAATCCTTACCAGAGGGCAAATTCTAAAGTCAAACTTTTTTAAATTTCTTTTTTTATTTTTTAGTTATAGGCAGACACAATAACTTTATTTTACATTTATGTGGTGCTGAGGATTGAACCCAGTGCCTCATGCATGGGAGGTGAGCACTCTACCACTGAGCCACAATCCCAGCCCCCTAATGTCAAACTTTTGTTACACCAAAATTCAGTTTACTTATGATGTGGAAATGTCATTCACAACCCACTAAGAATACCTTTCCGTCTATGTACAGCCTTCTGTCTGTAACGATCATGTCCTCCCCAGCTCTAGTTCTATGTCCCCTTACTTTTGTACTTTTACTCTCCACCAGACCTGGACGACCCCTTTCATGCTCTCACACCCTACCTGTTCTACCACTGGTCTATCATTTTTTTCGCTGCTGCAGACCTCTCCCAGACCCCCACACATTCCTGCTGCAGCTTAACTGACTGCTCTGAGGCCTCCTGCAAGTTCTCGCTGAGGGATCCAGACCCACCATCATCCCCTTGTCTTTCACTGCCTTGAACCCTTGCTTCCAGGATCTCAAGTCTCCCTCGTTCATGCCTGTACTTGTTCTTATTTTGATATATCAAGTACTTCTAGAACTTCCTGAGGAAGAATGTAAGAATGGCAGACTTCTGAAGTTTTACATGACTAAAAATGTGTTTGTTCTGCCTTTATACATGATCAATAATTTGCTTGGTTTCAAACCGTAGACTGGAAATTATTTTTGCCACACAATTTTGAAGCCAGTGTTCTTCTGTGGCCAGTTTTGCTGCTAAATGTCAGGTGCTGCTGTGATTCTCAATTTTGTACAGGGTAGCTTCTTCTTTCTGAAGTTTTGTGAACTTTATTGTTTTTCTCCTGAAATCCTTAACATTTCATGGTGATACAGATCAGTACAGGTGCTCTTTTAATATATACACTTCAATATATTGGTAATTCGTGAGGTCTTTTCAAACTTAAAAATCATTGTCCTTAAAATATGGAAAATTTTCTTGCCTTATTTCTTTGACACCTTCCTCATTAAATTTTTTTCCCTTTATCTAAAAATTTCAGTTGTTCAGAATAGAAACTCCCACACTCACACATTGCTGGTGGAACTACAAATTGGTACAACCACTCTAGAAAGCAGTGTGGAGATTCCTCAGAAAACTTGGAATGGAACTATCATCTGACCCAGTTTTCCCACTCCTCAGCATATACCCAAAGGACTTAAAATCAGTATACTATAATGACACATCAATGTTTACAGCAGCTCAATTCACAATAGCTAAACACCAACCAACCTAGGTACCCTTCAACAGATGAATGGATAAAAAATTGTATAAATATTGTACACA
Organism: Marmota monax; assembly: GCF_021218885.2. Classification (NCBI taxonomy): domain Eukaryota; kingdom Metazoa; phylum Chordata; class Mammalia; order Rodentia; family Sciuridae; genus Marmota; species Marmota monax. The sequence continues at coordinate 4,231,573 of NW_026695227.1, forward strand.
TATATATGTATGTATGGAACATTACTCAGCCATAAAGAATGGCTTTATGGCATTTGCTGGTAAGTGGATGGAACTGAAACGATCATGATAAGTGAAATAAGCCAATCCCAAAAAACAAATGTTCTCTCTGATATACAGATGCTAACTCACAATAAGCATGGGTATGGGGGTGGGGGAAAAACAGAAATTCACTGGGTTAGATAAAGGAGAATGAAGGGAATGGTGGAGAATGGGAATATGAAAGACAGTAGAATGAATCAGACATAACTTTTCTATGTTCATATATGAATACATGACCAGTGGAACTCCCTAACATGTACAACCACAAAAATGGAAAGTTATACTCCATGCATGTATGATATGTCAAAATACATTCTACTGGCATATATAACTTTTAATTACTAAAAGTAAATTAAAATTAAAAAAAGAATAGGAACTTCTAGACTATCTCTATTTCTCTTGTCTTTTCTCTTTGGTTTTTCATTTCCTAGTATTTTTGTTCTACTTTCTAGATGGCTTCCTTTACTTTATCCTCAAAAACATTTTAAGTTTTTCATTTCTCCTGTCAGTCTTTAATTTCTGGGAATATACTTTTAGTCTCTAAATGTTCCTTCTATTATTAATACCTGTTACTATTTCATGATTGTAGCATATTGCCCATCAATAATAATATTTTGAAGTTTTCTTCTCCCTTCACTGTCTCAGTTTTTGCTAATTTCCTTCTTTTTTCCAGGTATCTTTTAGTTTAACATTTTTAGTTATATATAGATATGATACCTTTATTTTATTTATTAATTTTTTAATGTGGTGCTGAGACTCAAACCCAGTACCTCACATGTGTTAGGCAAGCACTCTACCAACTGAGCCACCACCCCAGCCCTTCTTTTAGTTTCTGAATTGTTTCAAGTATCTGGTTTTGAACAGTCACTATTCTTATCAAAATTAGAGCCCTAAAAAGCTGAAAAAAAACTCAGTGTCCACGGGTAAGGCTTGTGATCAGGTAGTCTTGGCTGCAGAGGCCTCCTGCAGGGAGATCCCAACTGTAAGTATCCATGAGTCTTCCCCACAGATTGATCAGATTCTTCAAAGAAATGCCTCCCAATTTCTCTCCTGGAGATTATAAAGCTGACTGAAAATTTTTCAACAGTAAGTGAGAGAAGTGGGCAGAGGAGGGAGATGTCACACTGCTCAGTATGTCACTTCATCCTCCATCTGTGCCTTGATATCCCCAGCTGAGTTCTCCAGTTCACATTCTTCTGGAAGTAAAGGGCCATTCTTACTGGGTGTGGGGAGGCAGCTGGGCTCTCAGTTCTTCAAACCTAACTCTTCCTACTTAACCCTTCTAATTTCAGCCTCACCCTCACTGTTGAGCCTCTGGGAGGTTCTAAAGTGAGAATCGGGTTGCTTCTTGGTATCTCTCACTAGCAGCTTGGGTTTCAGCCTCCTGGGATTTCTAGGTTAGTCACAGTTACCCATAGGCTTTCCAGAGTCCCTTTTTCTCACTGGGTTTTTAAGATTCTTTACTGTTATTTTAGGAATAAATACATACATGCTTAGTTTGTCATTTTTCTGTAACATATTTTGATTGTCTAAACATTAATAACTACCTGTTAATGAACAACTCAGAAGGAATATCCAAGCCACCTCTAATATGAACTTGAGAGCTTCAGGTGAACTATGAAATATGAGCCCAAGTTTATACTAAAAATAAAGGTACCCTACTAGCCAGAGTGAATATAACACACAAAAAGGAGGAAAATTTACTTTAGATAAAGTCAGCTGATATTTTGGTAGTATATGCTTAACTACCTTTTGTTAGTATAACAACAAATGCTGATTCTGAATCCCAGAAAAGAAATGACATGATAATGCATGAAAACGAGGCAATATCCACAACCCAACCAGGCATTGCTGTTTATGAGAAACTCAGGCCTTAAGTGCTTTTCTAGGGATTAGATCATAGCTTTGAATGCACAAATAATTTGGAGTTGGGGGGAGGTGTTTTTTTAGGTTTGTTGTTGTTATTGTTTAGAAAGTTTTAAAATGGTTTTATTGAGTTATAATCAGATTTTTAAAGAGAGAGGCCCATTAAATGAGTAGAGGTGGGAACAAATTCTTTCTGATCTACCCCCAAGGAAAGGCAAAAACAGTTGTATATTACTCTGAAGATCCACACTGCCTAAAAGGTAGCATGAAAATTTCTTTTCTTGAGTTCTATATAGTCAAAAAATTAAAGAAAAAAAAGTTAAATTCAATGGGAAAAAATTAACTAAGGTCTCTAAATTCAGATTTAAAAGGCAGTGAATACACACTTTGATTGTGGATAGTACTGCCTCTGAAGAATCTCTGCTTAATTATAAAAATGGAAGTTCTTTTTTTTTTTAAAAAAAAAAAGGGCATTAAAGTTCCCCACACACGAACTGGGGGAAATGTGCACATATCTCACCATTTCACTATTACAAAAACAATAATGCTCATTTTACTTAATTCTTAACACTTTTAAGAGGTAACCGGAACCTCTTATTTCTATTTTCATGAGGAACCTGAGGCTTACAAAAGTTATAAGTGAAGGTAAAGTTGGCCATGACATCAATGGCTAAGATATACCATGACTAAGCCTTGACCCCAAGTCATGCTTTTATATATATTTTTTCTTCTTTTTGCTAATGATAAATCCAGTATTTTGATGCTGACTGAAGAAATGTCAACAGTGAAAAATTCAAAGTCAAAATGACCTTTATAAATCATTACTCAAACAAAATTGATTCAACACCAATTGGCACCGGCCAATATGAGTACTAACTCAGTCATCCACTCACTCACTTATGCCCACCAGCACTCTACAGGAGCACTGTCTAGTACAACTTCAACGACATCAATGTGTTGTATCAGCACTGCTCAACACAGCTCAGCACAAGTGCCAGGCACTTGAGATGTGGCTATTGTCAAGGAAAAAATGAATTTTAAATTTTGCTAAATTTAAATTAGTTTACATTTAAATCTAAGTAGTCACATATGGCTAACAACTACCCTCCTGGACAGCACAGTTCAAGATAAGTGGGGTAGAGCCTAGTTAAAGAAAGGTCACTGGGGTTAATCAGGACCCCAACCTCTTCCTCTCTCTTTGCCCCCTAGCTGCCATGATGTGAGCTGTTTCCCTGCCACATGCTCCCACAGGCCCAAAAGCAATGGAGCCAACCAATCATGAACTGAACTCTGAATCTATAAACCAGATAATTTGTTTATCTCATGTATTTTGTTATAGTGATGGAAAACTCACTAACACAGTTCCTATCTTAACAGAGCTTAAGCTCTAGTGGGAGAGCAGCATGAGATAAGTAAACTCACAAAGAAAATTACAAATTGTGTTCATTGCTTAGGAAAAAAAAACATAGAAAAAACTGTATTCATAAGGCTATAAACTCAGACTGTGCCAAACCTAGCTATGAGTTCTAAAATGTATGGGACTGACTGACTGATTCTGAAAATGCTATCTCAGGATTCCCCATATAAAATCCAGGACAATTAGCAAACCATTGAAATAAAAAATGTGTGCATTTGCTAAAAGTGCTGGTGCACAGAAACAGCACTTTCTTGATAAGGAAATGTATGCAAAACTAATTGTGAACAAAAATGCTGTTGGTCATTGTACGTCAGGTTAAAATTCTAAATAAACACCACAGTAAAGTTGAGTAGAAATGAAGCAGCACAAAAAAAAAAAAAAAAAAAAAAAAGCAGAAAACATTCACAGTACTTTGGGTACTTTGAGTTTTAAGAGCCTGAATCCGCTGAGCTGGGAAGTCAGGGAAAAACAACTAAACTACTGTTCCTCTTGGGCAGAAATGGGACTTTTTTTATAGTACATGTCCTTTTAAGAGCCAGTGTCAATTTATAAACCCCCCAAAAATGTTTGCTAGGAATTACACATTGAGCACCTGGAATTGAAACAGAACAAAAATACAATCGTTTAGAGTAGATTAATAAGTGTCGGGGAAAAAAGCATTTGGATCTGCAGGTGAAGGGAAATCAGCAAAAATTTCATGCTCCTGGATTATATTGTGGATTTTTGTTTTGGAATTTAAGATGAATTTGTTTGGGAAAATGGGCTATTTGAGGTCAGAAGGAAAAGGAAATTTGAAAAGGGAATTATCACTAGGGCTGGTAATGCCACATTTGCATTTCTTTCTTTTTATTCCCAAAGTTCCCATCTCTAAGCAACTGGTAAAATAAATGGCTTTAGACTGAAAAAGGAAAAACCTGGGGAGAAGCAAAATCTGATTTAATGAAAATGTGATGCTCATAAAAAGAGGTTTATTTTAACTTTACAAATAACACCCCAAATTAACTCTAGCTCTTTGTTAAATAATCTGGTTATCATTTAACTAGCATAACTGTGGTCTCTATTTTAAGCCAAATGAGTATATAAAATCGATGCATTAAGAGAACTAGACTACTACTGCTGGAGGAAGTGGTGGGAGTTGAGAAGGGGATCGGTGGCTGCTGAGCCAGGCACAATGCTACCTGCTTTGACAGACTATCTAACTGTCACAATGACCTCATGAAGTACAAGCATCATTATCTCCCCTTTCAGAGATAAGACAGGTACAAAATTTAACAACACATCCCATATCAGAGAGCTGATAAGAAGTATTAAATATAGAATAAAATTCAACCACTTTGCTACATAATTTTACCTTGTTTTGGATTAACAAAAGCACATTGTCACATAACATCTAGAATCAACTAAAAGGATGTTTCTCTTTTCCTACACTTTAATTGCAAATGATAGCCCACACATTTGCATAGAAAGAACTGATGATCTAGCTTCACTGATAAACAAATAAACAAAAAAAACTGGACTCTGGAAGTTTATGAAGTAAAGGCAAGAGACATCCAGGATGACTAGAAACAATCAAGATAAAGGCTAAAGTGGCACCAGGGCAAAGACAACAGACCCAGAGTTTCAAAAGGACATGGTGTCATACTGACTTGTTGAACAAAGTTCATGCCTATTACAGACACTTCTCTACAGGAACATATTTCTAATTGTATAACAGCTATCAATAAAACTAGAGTTGACTCATACCCACCTTTAAGGCAACACATTATACAAAGCATGGGGTCACATGAATGGTCATGAATAATATGTGCTTTAAGAACTTTATGAAACTGTATAAATGAGACAACATGGTGTAGCTTTGCAGTTTCAAAAAGCCTTTTTAAAAAAATTATTCCTATGAATATCTCACTACTTAACTGAATGAAGATGTTTATTTCAAATCTTCTTGTAAGAAAAGATGGAATGAAACAACGTTCTAAAAACAAACAAAAAAAAGAATAGTGGAAAATATTAAATTAGCTGAGCTAAAAACAGAAAATAGTTGGCCTCTCTCTAGCTTAACAAAAACCACACAAGCAATGAGTGCTATCAACTGTGCTCCCCATCCCCTTCTCTAGCTCATCCTCATCCACACAGTAAATGGCATCACTGCCCTCCTGCCTCTCCAACCGTATCATTTTTATTGCCGTTTTCCTTCTTTTCTCCAAATGGAGTGGAAAAGCAAATCTGAGTCTTCTTGCCTCCTCAGTTGTGCCCACTCTCTGATGATGTGCATCGGTCCTCCCAGAATCCAACCATTTTTCTGTGAGTGGAAGTAAATACCATTTTTGAACTTGTCATGGTGAACATCTCAGATGTCAATTTTATGTAGGTTCGTAATGAGATTAGAAAAAAAAAAAAAAAAACACTGAATTCCAAAGCCAATACCAATCTGGTTTTCCAATACTGTTCCTAGCACTGTGCTCTTGGATGTGTCACTTAAACTCATAGATTCCCAATTGGTACGAATTAAGCTGGAAAACTTGTGATTTTTGCAGCTGCAAAATCCAGTGCATTAGTCCAGTGATGTCGGGGACAAAAGCCAGCACCTTAGCTTGGCAACCTGCTTTTTGCATATGAAATTGCCTATAGAGACCACCTGAGAGAGCAAAGCAGAGGGGAAAAAAATGAATATGCTGTTATCTTACTTGTGTATGGATGGGGGTATTATATAAATGACTGTTCTCTACACCCAACGAACTCCAAGCTTGCCTACAAAGAAAAGTGTGTAACATGAGGACTGATTTTTGCTCTCTCATGCCCCCCACCACCACCTGCCAGCCCCCGCCCCTGCTAAGCAGTTTTGGGAATGGCACATAGCAGCACACAGTAGCACCCTCAAACTAGCTAGGTGGGAAGACTTTCCTGCTCTCTTAAGAACTGAGATGCTCCATTCCACAATGATGAAACAGAAATTTTTTAGGAAACAAGTGTTTGAATTTCATGAGATACAAGAATCAGTGTTTACAAGAACAGTGTTCAATCTCAGCTACAACTGCTGAACGTCAGGGAAGGCCAGTTTTGCCAAAAGCCACACAGCTGCTTCCCTGCCATGAAGGAAATCGGATAAGACAAAACAGCATATTCTTGTAAGAACTCGGTGAGCCACACAGAAAGCAATGATCCCAACCTATCAAAGCCCAAATGACTTAGATTTAAAAAGAAGAATTAAAAAAACACAAGAAAAAATGACAAACTATCAATCCACTAATCATCTAACAATATAAGTGAAATGAGTTAAGAACAGGACACACCTGCCTTGACAGACTAACTGTCACATAGACAGTATCTGTAAATAACCCCCAAACCTATCTAACTGCAAAGGCTCAAATAACAGTAATTCACTCTCAGAAGACAAATATGGCCCTGCTGTTGCTTCCTGAGAGGCGGAATGAGCAAGCTCCTCCCATAGAGCTCACACACACAGCAGTCCCCTGCATTCAAAGCCCACTTTCTTATTCCTTTTTTTTTTTTTTTTCACTTTCTTATTCCTAACAGAAAATAAGGACAATACTTACGGTTTGCTTTTTCAGAACTACTGGAAGGAAAAAAAAAATCCACTTACAGAATATATTCCAATGTTTTCATTGTGGCATTGTGCTAGAGTGAGAAGAACATACTATGAAGATCCTCATCTCTGAATTTAAATCCTGACTCAAATATCTTGCTACAACTTCAGACAAGTCATTATCCTCTCTGGGCCTCAATTTACTCATCTTTAAAATGAGGATACTTTGTTGTGAGGACTACATGTAAAAGGATACATAGAACACTTCAGATATATTTCAATAACTACCTTATCAATGCCTTTATTTTCCTGAAGAGTTAAACATTAGAGAGAAATAGAAATAAAGCCATTTCCTTTAAATACTACTTCTAAAATCAAATTCACTGAAGTAAAAAGCAGTTGATTCAAGCAAATACTACTTGGAAAAAGTATATGATAGAGTAAACAATGTTACCAGTTACAGTTATACCTAAAAAAGAAAAAAAAAAAAACTTTCACTAATCATTTACAGTCTATCAAAATTTGCCTTTCTTCTCCAGTCATCCTTATTCTTTCCCATGTATAAACCCTCACTACCACCAGGCTCTATCCTCAATATATGTTTGCACTAAATTACTTTCAGGTACCTGCTCTTACCCCAAATATAGTTTCCAATCCCTTATACCACCCATCTAGCAATTTCTCAATCCCTCAATTCCCATCCCTGTTTTCAAGTCTTTCCTGACTCAACAATAATGATACACAGTCTTTAGTAATTATTTATCATGTTAACATTTTCAAATGAGGCTATGAAGATGCACTCTATTCTTTTCTATCTCCTTATACAACTCTTGGTGGGGCAAACTTGTATAGACTTTTGCAAAATAATCCCTGTACTAGAGTTGTGTTAGGAAGTATAATATGGATATAAAATAAGAGTCAGAGAATCTTAGTGTCCAAGGTGAGCATTACTGCCAATACAAATTGCTTGCCAAGTACAGTGGTGTATACCTGTAATACCAGCAATTCGGAAGGCTGAAGCAGGAGCATAACAAGTTTGAGGCCAGCCTCAGCAATTTAGTGGGACCCTAAGCTTAAAAAAGAAAAGAAAGAAAAAAAGAAAAAAATCCTTTAAAATTTACACCAATGACCACCTAACACCACTCCTGTCAGAAGCAAAACTGGTATGAAACTAATTTAGAAGCAGAGAATTAAATTTTTATAAAGAAAATTAAAGATCAGACTTTCTGTAGTCACAATAATATAAAACCCTCCACATTAACTGAGTGGAAATACTAATGAGGCGCTATTGTTAGTGCAGTCATCTGTCAACCATGTTTGTAACATCTGAGCTGGAAAGCAGAACTTTCAGTAAAGTTTGCCTATTTACATCAAGGAGGTTCAAACTGACTCAGAGGAAAAAGTATTATCCTCTGACTCACCAAGAACACTTCCTGAAACACCCAGTATTTTTCTTGGAAGGAAGTCCATACAAATGCCATTACTCTAGAACACTGATTAGGCAAAATTGAACTTTAACACAAAATGGACAAAAAGAAACATTTTCCAAAGTTACCCAGGTTTAAAATGAGAGAGCTTTCCATAAATATATGGGATCATAAGAGGAAGACTTTAAAAATAGTCAAATTTGATAATCCAAAGTATATTATAGATGATCAGCCACTAACTTTGCATATTCCTCTTTATACTATAATATCTTAATGATAAACAACTTCCTAATTTGAATCTATGAAATTTAACTGTCTTTAGCTTCAGTCACTTTTATTTTCAAGGTAATTTTTCCCCTCCTTGAATTAACTGTGTAGTCAATGTTGAATAATTTATACAATTATTATTTCCATATATGTGCCAAACATTTTTATAAACTCTTTGCCTGCATTAATTTGATGGACAAACAAAACTCCTCTAAGAAGCAGGTATATCTTACAGATGAGGAAACTGAGGCACCGGACAAGAAAGCATCTCTCCCACAGCGAGTGCATGGTAAAGCCTCCAACACTGGAGGCCAGTGCAAAAGCCCAATCTCTCAGTTTCTACACTCTGTCATGGGTGTGAACCCTCCCTGCTTCAGAAGATTTGTTAATATATAAACACACATACAATCCACATACACAGATATGTATTAACATGTCACATTTATATAATCTGTGCCTAAATTCAGGATTGTCCTTGTCCTTCGTTAATCTACAAATTCTAATGTAAATATGATACTTATAGGATTTGGGTACAATTAATAGCAAGTCTTCTTCTAGAACAACCACCACTTAGATAAGCTTGAATCATTCTACTGTCCCACTACATTTATGTCAAGTCTCACTTGTTTTCTAAAACGCTGGAAGTATCTCACAGACCTCTAAAAAACACCAAAATGATACTGCCCTCAACACAGCCCTCAGGGGAGAAAAATACATATAACATTTCCTTCTTCAAAATAACAAGCAATTAAACGGAATCTGGCTGTTTGTTTCCTCTTGAGTAATCTAGCCTGGAAAGAGTTCAAACATCTGACTCCTGCAGTATTTTGCTTTCAGTAGGAAAACCATCTTTTTGTATGTCAAGTCAGCTAATAAGAATTCACTCGTATCTATTACTGGTTCATGGGAACTGACTTGAATATTAAATGATTACACATTTCTAGTTTTAAACATGTGAAAAAGAAATTCCTTCATAGCTAGTGAGGCCGACTAAGCACTCTGAAATAAACCAGACCACTCTGACCTGCAGATTACAAGGGAGCAGTGGAATAGCACAGATTTATCCCAGGGAGGGATAGCCCTCAGAGCTACAGCCTAAGGAAACAGAATATTCCCATTGGAGGTGCTCTTGGAGGCCTGTGTGCCAAAGGTTCTAGGACCACAGAACCTTGCTGTTTCCTTAAAATATACCATTTATCCACATCATGCAGTGAATGAAAATCCACCACTGGAAATTAATTTATTCCTTTGAGTTAACCATTTTCACCCCCTAGGAACCATTCAAAGTATAAACACATCTGAAAGCAGAAACTCGTTATGCCATGAACATTGATGAATGAATTTCCAGGTACTTTTCTCCTACAACAGGAGGACTTTCAGTGATGTGAAAATGCCTATGGAGTCATAAAATTCTGTACCCAGAAATGTAAGAAATCTGCATAGAACTGGAGCAATAGCAAGTTACTGGAGAAATTTGCCTGCTTGACACATTCACCTATATTCAATGCCTACATCCAATATATTAATAATCACTGAAATTGTGAAGGGAATTCCAGCCTATGCATGGAATAATTATTTATTAGGGGCAAACATCCTATAGGGTGAGCAAAAGCATGTAACAAATTCATTATTTGGGGGAAATTTATTACCTATAAGATGTGCTTTGCATAAATGTGGTTGATATCTGGGGCCTCTTCATTAGCAAGGCAGACAAGCAAATGGATCATTAGAATACATTTTACTAAATGCTATTATCATAGTATGAACAATGTACTATGAAAGCGTCTACCTAGGGCAACTGTTAGTAGGTTTTATGTAGGAGGAGACCATAGAACCAGGTGTTGAAAGATAAGAGAATATATCAATTGTATATGAATAGGGAGTTAGAGGGCATCCCAGATACATGCAAAACAAGGTGCAGATGGGTATAGTGGTGCACACCTGTAATCCCAGTCTCTCTGGAGGCTGAGGCAGGAGGATCACGAGTTCAAAGCCAGCCTCAGCGACGGCAAGCCTCTAAGCAATTCACTGAGACCCTATCTCTAAATAAAATACAAAATAGGGCTGGGAATGTGGCTCAGTGATTGAGTGCCTCTGAGTTCAATCCCCAGTACCCCCCCCCAAAAAAAAAACATGGTATACCAAAGGCATAAGCTGGGTGTGGTAGCACATGCCTTTAATCCTAATGCACAGGAGGCTGAGGCAGGAGGATCGCAAGTTCGAAGCCAATTCATCATTTTAGCAAGGCCCTAAGATACTTAGCGAGACGCTGTCTCAAAATCAAAAATTAAAAAGGTGGAGAGGGTGGAATATGGCTCAGTGGTTAAGCACCCCGGGTTCAATCCCCAGTACCAAAAAAAAAGAAGAACATGAGTTCCACAGGATAGTTAGATATGCTATTCATGTTAATCATACTACCAGTGTTTAGGAATATAACTATGCAGCATTTTTCTAGTTTTGTTTTAGTTTTGGTGCTGGAGATTGAACCCAGCCTCATGCATATTAAGCACATGCTATATCACTACTAGCTATATCCCCATCCCTTACGGGGGAACTTTAGAAGGCAGACTAGAACAGGAAGCAAAGTTTACTGATTTTGATATAATTTTGTCCGTTTCTTTCATTCCTATGAGAATACCCTTAATTGCATTCTATGTATTTTAAAAAAAACTAAGACTTGCTTATATCATTCCCACAATTTCTTCAAATTCCATAGTTCTTCAAAGAGAAACAAATATTTTAACTCATGTAAAATGTACTTAAATAAGCTAAAAGAACACAGCCCATATTTTTTAGAGTTTTTAGTTACATATGAAACTATTATATTCATCCTATTTTAGAATGCACAGGAATGTATAGATTTTAATTTAAACAAACTATATTATCATTATACAGCACCTTAATAAAAATCTCTAAATTATGAGATCTACAAACTAAACTGTCTTAGTGGGGAGGGGGGGCCACTGGACCAGTTCGATCAACTCCTGGTTCTGCTCTAAGATTATCCCACTGTGCCTTTTACAAATGCAAATTTTCTCACTGATCCTGAACCTTAATTTTCACTTTAGTCAGATGGAGTAGGGCCCCCCTTGCACACAAATCTATATAGAAGTTATGAAATAATGTAAATGCAAAGCTATTTTAAATGTAGACGATGATTTAAAATAGATGTGTTATTATACATGTAGATCATTACTTATAAAATGGTTGAAGAATTTTTTAAGGTTTCTACATTCCACTTTTTAATTAAGACTTTAAACCATGTTAGAAACATGCAAACTTTGAAGAAAATGTCAATTGAACAAAATAGTATACATTAGTACTCAAAAGGGGGTACTTTAAAAGTTCTATTCAGAAGCTGAGTGTGGTGGTACATGTCTGTAATTATAGCAACTCAGAGGCTAAGGTGGGAGGATCAAGTTGAAGGCCAGCCTCAGCAATTTTTTTCAAATGAAATAATTTAATCTTTTGTTGGTGGTAGTGGTGGTTATTTTTAGTTACACATGACAACAGGGTTCATTTTGACATAATTAAAAGCATAGAATATAATTTATTCTAATTCAGTCCCCAGTACTTCCCCTTCCCCTCCCTTCCTTCCAGTCCCTGTTCTCTTTCCTCTACTGTACTACACAGGAAAGTTAAGTCAGATTCATTCTGCTGTCTTTTTCCTATCCCATTCCTCCTCCCTTCCCTTCATTCTCCTTTGTCTACTCCACTGATCTTCTATTTTTTAATCACCCCTCCCCCTTATTTTGGATTAGCTTCCACATATCATAGAAAAGATTCAGCCTTTTCCTAGAACTGGCTTATTTTACTTAGCATGATAGTCTCTAGTTTCATCCATTTGCCAGCAAATCCATAAAGCCATTCTTCTTTATGGTTGAGTAATATTCCATGGTGTATATATACCACATTTTTTATCCATTCATCTGTTTAAGGGTATCTAGGTTGGCTCCACAGCTTAGCTATTTTGAACTGTGCTATTATAAACATTGATGTGGCTGCATCACTGTAGTAAGCTGATTTTAAATTCTTTGGATATATGCTAAGGAGTGAGATAACTGGGTCAAATGGTAGTTCCATTTCTATTTTTTTCAGAAATCTCCATACTGCTTTCCAGAGTGGTTGCACTAATTTTCAGCTCACCAACAATGTATAAGTGAACCCCTTTCTCCACTCCTCACCAACATTTATTGTTACTTGTATTTTTTGTAATTGCCATTCTGAGTGGAGTGAAATGAACTCTCAGTATAGTTTTAATTTGCATTTCTCTAATTGCTAGAGATGATGAACTTTTTTTCATATATTTGTTGACCATTTATATTTCTTCTTTGGAGAAGTTGATATTTAGTTCTTTTGCCCATTTATGGATTGAGTAGTAGTAGTAGTTGTTGTTGTTGTTGTTATTGTTGTTGTTGTTGTTGTTATTATTATTTGGTGTTAAGTTTTTTTAGTTCTTTGCATATCCTAAATATTAATGCCCTGAGGAGCAGAGGGCAAAGATTTTCTCCCATTCTGTAGGCTCTCTCTTCACACTTCTGATTGTTTCCTTTGCTGTGAAGAAGCTTTAAATTTGAGGCTATCTCATTTATTGATTTTTCATTTTACTTCTCATACTTTAGGCGTCTTATTAAGGATGTCAGTTCCTGGGCCAACATGTTGGAGTGTTGGGCCTACATTTTCTTCTAGCTGATGCAGGTGTTTCTATCTAACTCCTAGGTCTTTGATCCACTGTAAATATTGTTCAGGGTGAGAGATAAGGATTAAATTTCATTCTACTACATATGGATTTCCAGTTTTCTCAACACCATTTGTTATGAAGTCTAGCTCTTCTCCAGTGTATGTTTTTGGCACCTTTGTCTGAGATAACCATATCTACGTGGTTTGATCTCTGTGTCTTCTATTCTATTCCATTGGTCTTCATGCCTATTTTGGTGCCTATACCAGGCTTTTTTTATTAATATGGCTCTGTAATACAATTTAAGGTCTGGTATTATGACGCCTCCTGCTTTGCTTTCCTCACTAAGGATTGATTTGGCTATTCTGGGTCTCTTGTTTTTTTAAATCAATTTCATAACTGCATTCTCTAGTTCTGTGAAGAACATCATTGGAATTTTGATGGGAATTGCATTGAATCTGTATAGCACTTTTGGTAGTATGACTATTTTCACAATACTGATTCTTCCAATCCAGGAACATGGGTGGTCTTCTAAGGTCTTCTTCAATTTCTCTCTTTAGTGTTCTATAGTTTTTATTGTAGAGGTCTATTATCTCTTTTGTTAGATTGATTCTCAAGTATTTTACGTTTCTGAAGCCTCAACAATTTAGAGACTCTCAGCAACTTACCTAGACCCTGTCTCAGTATAAAAAATAAAGAGGCCTGGGAATGTAGCTCAGTGGTAAAGTGCCCCTGGGTTCAATCCCCAGTATCAAAACAAAACAAAACTGGAAAATAGCCCCGTAGTTATTCTCTTAAACATCAGGAATATGAATTTGGGCATGGTGGCACACGACCATAATCCCAGCAACTCTGGAGGCAGAGGCAAGAGGATCATATGACAAGTTTGACACTAGCCTCAGCAATTTAGCAAGGCCCTAAACAACTTAGTAAGACCCTGCCTCAAAATAAAAAAATAAAAAGGGCTGGGTATGTGACTCATTGGTTAAGCACCTCTGGGTTCAATCCCAGTACCAAAGGGGAGGAAAAATTAGAAATATGATTAATATGAGTAACTTATCTCACTATTTGGGTAGATGGGTATCTTTTTTCTTGCTGATCAAAACAAAATTTCAACTCTTAGCACTTACTACATCTGCTAGCCAATATTATCTTTTGTAAGAAAACAGACTTATGATATCTAATAAAACATCTTCAAACTTCACATTAAACCCCAACAGTCTGATATCATTACACTGAAGTTTAAACTTAAATAAAATATACACAAGTATCATTAAAATCTTGTATAATGAAACATACATATGCTGTTACTACCATAGCTATTTTTTAACCAAAAAGTCTAACATCCACAAATAACCATGAATACATTTTCTGTCTCCAGTTCCCATTCAACTTCTTACCTAAGATTACCTCTCTCTTTTTTTAATTCTGCAAATCCATATTTCATCTCCATTTTATGGCAAATATCTTACAAAAAAAGTCCCCCCCCCACCCCGCCGTGGTTACTGCAATTTTATCTCATATATTCAGGAAATGGGCAACCCTCTCCTTTTTCTCTTTCTACTTGATGAATTCCTCAGCAAACTCAAACCTATAAATGAGAGTATCTCAATTAAGAATTCCAATTTGCTTATGAAGAAATAAGTTCTATTAATAGGAAGTAGTTGAGTATTTAACTTCCTTATTAAATCCCTAAGTATGATTATCATGTGTTATTTGGTTGCTAGGGATCACTTCAACCCCTCCCTCTCCAGATTCTAGTACAGAACATCCTTCCTCAATTGGTTGTTTTAGAAAAGAGGCTACATGCATCCTATCTCAAATTCATTCTTGACATTTTAATAATGCAAACTTACTTTTCATGCTCATATGCAGATCCAATTGGAGCAATCTACATTCATTTTTTTCCTCTTTTCTGGGCAGCATGACTTCAGGTTAAGTTCCATTCAGACTCTCAAACAGCAGTTAAGATTTGAGAAAGCTGGGCAGGTAGTAGCCTAAGCAACCTTTGGGATTACTAACAACCTCAATATCTTCAAGTAATCAGATTGACTTCAGAGAGGAGGGTAGTGGTCTTCACCAAGCAATCCCTGGGCTCACAATTACACCAGTAATTTCCCAGCAAAATATCCATTTATTATTTATCCATTCAATAAATCTTGCTGAAGGTATACTACCTGCCAGCAGGTACTGTATATGCAAAACAGGTATAATTTCTGTCCTCAGACTTGTTAGGAGATACAATGGCCTTCTTTGATACTTCCTTGGATCTGTATGCCAAGCCCTTTCTTGCCTAACACACTCTGTCTGGAATAATTATCCTCTTTGTTTTTGCCTAACTCCTGCAACTCTGCCTAAAAATGGGCCCTGTCAGGAAGTCATTCCATGACTGACCAATTTGTCTCAGATGCCTCATACATGAACAGATTTTTCTAAAAGGGTTCAGCTGGAAAGGACACTTACCATGAATGGAGTGTCTGATATATGTTTTATATCTGCTTTGCAAAAATAAACTACTACCCTCTACACTTTCTTTTGAAGCAGAACACATTTTCCTATTTTGTACTTTATATTAAAAATATTTAAGTTTCATCTTTCTTCTGGGTGAATACTATATTATTATTTTTAAGTATGAAACTTGAATTTTCTGTCCTTTAGACTTTCTTTAAAACTCTTTATAAATGCACCCAAAGATATTCCCTAATGTACAAATTTTATAATAAATTTGACAATTCTCAAACCTATCTTGTTTTATGATTATACACCTTGGGTTTTTTGAGTCACTAGCTAAACTTAACTACAATGTCCATATTTGATATCTACTTATTTTCTTTCTTTCTTTTTTTTTTTTTTTTGGTAGTAAGGATTGAGCCCAGAAGGGTTCAACCACTAAAACACATCCCCAGCCTAATATCTACTTATTTTCAAGTCAGAATTATGAAGTCTATGCTCACTGTTACAAGTTTTCTTTACCACTCTGTTATCTGGAACAAGCCAGATACACATGAAATCCTACTACTTGTTAAAAGTCAAAGTTGAGGCTTTCTTAAACTCCATGAATCTAGTTTCTTCATTTGTAAAATGGTTATAAAATCTCTCAAGGATATGAAAAGTAAAAAAGATAAAAAGCCCCCAGCAAAATATCATGCTAAATAAATATCAATTCTTTCCTACATTTGGAAAAAGGGTCACATGTTTAAAAATGTAGCCCCTTACAAAATATAACAACACTTTACACACCTAATCTGATTTCCTAACAAGAACAAGCCTAAAGTCTTTTTGCTTCACAAGCTACACAACAGGTCAGACAACAAACTTTCTGAAAAAGCCCAGGTTCAAAATATTTTAGGCTTTGTAGGTCACAATGTATCTTTATCAATATTCTTCATTTTTGTTTTTGTACTTAATAACCTACTAAAAACGTAAACATTATCCTTGGCTCATAGAAAGAAAACAGGCCTCTAGCTGTAGTTTGCTTTAAGTTCACACATACTCATTATTTCTACCCTGGTTTACCCTATGACTTCATCTTGATCAATGCCCAGCTGAACACTATTGAACTTCTAGTTTGACAAACAGTAATTAAATGCTTGGTCTTATGTAAAGGCCTTGTGAGGTAACTCACTACCTAAGGAGAAAAAGACATTTCACACACTACAAAAGAAGTCCAGCCATGCATTGCCTAAGCAGAGGGGTATGCTCTGACAAATGTGGCACCTCGATTTTGTCACTGTGGGATCACAGAACACACTTACCACTCCTGAGCTGAATGGTATGGTTGACAACCTGTTGCTTCCAGGGTTCAAACCTAGATAGCATGTTACTGTACTGACCACTATGGGCAACTGTAACAAAATAGTATTTGTGTATTTAAACATAGAAATCATACAATGAAATCTTACATAAAAGATTATTCAAAGGGTACACCTGGAAAGGACACTTAGCACGAAGGCAGCATGCAGGGTGGGAGTGGCTCTGGGTGAGTCAGTGAGTGAGTATGGAATGGACATTACTGCACCTGACTAAGTAACTCTATACTCAGGTTACGCGACATTTGTTAAAATATATATATGTGTGTGTGTGTGTGTGTGTGTGTGTGTGTGTATATATACACACACACACACATTTCTTCAATAAATTAATCTTAGCCTATTCTTAAAGCTTTTTATAAAGCTTTCCGACTTGTTAATAATATTTAGCTTTAGCTTAAAACACTAACACATCGTAGAGTTGCATAAAAACATTCTTTCATTATAAGCCTTTTTCCACTTTATAATTTTATTGTTTTCGCTTTTTAAACTTTTTGTTAAAAACTGAAGCACAAGTGCACACATTAGCCTAGGCCCACACAGGGTCAGAAAGGTCACCATCACTATCTTCCATCTCCACATCCTGTCCCACTGGCAGATCTCCAAGGCAGTAACATGCATGGAGCCACCATTTCCTATGACACAGTGCCTTCTGGAACCACTCCTGAGGGACTTATGAGGCTGTTTTATAGCTGGCTTTCACACACACGTAAACTCTAAAAGGATGATAAAAGGTATAGTGTAGTAGATACATAAACCAGTTAACATATTTATTATCAAGTACTATGCGTTATACACAATCATAGGCGCTACACTTCCACTCGGCTGGCAGCACAGCAGATTTGTTTAGACCAGCATCATCATGTGAGAGAGCACCACACCATGGTGTTCTAGACTGGAGGCATTTTGCAGCTCCATTACATTTCATGGGACCACTGTCCTGTTTGCAGAGCCTGACTACACAAATAAAGCCTTTTGAGGGCTTCCTCTAGTGCCACCTCCGATTTTTCTGCTTCTACTAATAATCAGCATTTATAGCACAAACAGTTTATGCTTGTGACCCTTATATTTCTCTTGCCATAGTCTTGTATTGAAATTGGTGCTGTCAGTCCCTCTGTGAGAACTAGTTGGGCTTTGGACGCACTGGAGGTCCTGCGGCTCCACCTCCACCTGGCTCTATCCTTTCCATGTGAAGGTACTGTTGCAAACTCACCTTCTCCCTCCACCTAATTTCCAACACAATCATTTCTTACTTTTTTTACAGTTCAGCTCACCATCTTATCCCTATTCTCTATTTTTTCCCCACTACTCTTTATGTATAAGTGCCAGGAAAGACAGAATCAGTTTCAGCTGTTGTCTGCCTCTGATGGTCTGTGCGTTCTTAGCCTAAGTACCTTTGTTTCTTCATCCATCACAGGAATCAAAACAGCCTGTGATGCCAATGACAGTTATTAAGTGCAAAGGAAATAACACATGTGGTAGTTATTAGTTTATAATCTACAATGTATTCTAAGGGACCACTGAGATCTAAAGCACAGAAATCAAATTCAATTCATTTCTACCATTTATGAGTTATTGACCTTAAGCAAGTTAATTAACCCTTGGAAGCCTTCATTTTCTTCGTCTACAAAATGAAGACAGTATAATAGCTATTGCTAGGTTTTTGTGAAGATTACACGACATAATCCGTGTCAAGCACTGATCACAGTAAGGCTAGCACATAATAGAGGCTTAAAAATGTTGAACATAATTCTTATTACTTAAGGATAAAATATATTTTTACTACAGGGGGCCACAGCATTGCATGTTTACTTTTGAGTTCCTATTCACTTTTAAGACAATTCATTTAGTCCCACCAGTAAGTTTATGCCTCCTCCCGCCTTTTCAAACAGTATATTGGTGAAACAAGTTCTCAGGCTTTCTCTGTTGCATGGTCTTCTTTCTTACAGGGACCAGTTAGTGTCTTTCACCACTGTGGGGGGTCGGGGGCGTGGAAAAAAGAATCAGTTCACACTCTGTAGGTTGCCAATTAGCACAGTTAAGTGCTGTTTTAATGTAAAATCTATATACATAAAAGCATGTATGCAAAGACACTTAATTAAAACCACAGAGCTTATGGGAAAAATAAAGTTAGAGGTAAATATCAAAAACATTTTTAATAACATATTTTTTTAAAAAAGAAAACATAAGAATCTACTGAAGACCATAAGACCATACCACCGTCTTACATTTGTTAAATGGTTATTTTAAAAACAACAACACTGCAATAATATGGCACTTCACCTTGTAAAAGATCTGAAGCTAGTGTGTGGAATTGGCTGTCAAAGGCCGCAGCCTGTGATTGGAAAGTGGTAAAAGAAGGGTTACCTGAAATCAGACGGAAAGTTATAACATAAAATGTGTGTGGGTGTGGTTCATGATACATGTGAAGTAAGGTATCAGGGTATCTAAGGTGTGTACATTTGCATTCTGAGTGTCTCCATGCAGCTCATTGTTTTAAAGAGACAATGAAGGAAGGTAAAGAAAATATTTCTTAGATGCAATCAAGCATAAGGGATGTGAAATTTTAATTGTGCTCAAATTGTTCCCTAACGTCAACCACTTAGTAACAAATTCCCATTTTCAAAACCAGCATTAGAGCAAAACTATTTATTCTCTTAAGACAGAACTGTAGTCAGTATCTACAAAGCCGGTTTGTCTTCCATTTCCTATCAGCCTCAATCTTTACCTAGGAAGAGTTGTTCTAACTCTACCAGTATCGAGCCACCACACAACACGATCTAAAGTGTTTATAAACTTCAACTTTGATCATTTCTTCAGCTTTCCCTTCTGGAAACAGCTCTAATTCAGAAATAAGGCCTTATTTCTTTAGACTTGTCCCTCAATGTGCATTTTAACAGAGGAGTAAAATGCCTTCTGGTGAATTCACTGCCATGTCATTCCATTTATTAAGTCCTCAAATATTTGTACTGAGCATCTACTGAATGTAATACAACACAGGAGAAACTAGACAAAATTACTGTAAGCTCAGAGTGACTTAGTCAATCATTTAAACTCAGTCAACATCACAGGAAGAGTTAAAATATCACAGCACATAAAAAGAAATAAAAGATAGAATGTGAAGCACCATAAGAAAATGCAGAAAACAAAACATTATTTTTACAGTTGGGAGAGAGGACCAGGAGAAATTTAATGGCGCTGGTCAGTGAACCTTAGGAGAGAGGTAAATTTTAGTTATAAAGAGAGGCTTTCCAGTTAAAGTATGAGTAAAGAAAAATAGGGAGGAAATGGGAACTACAATATATATATATATATATAGAACATTCAGAAACTTAGCCTGTAAACTAAAATACAGGATTACAGGTGATAAATTACACACTAGACAATGGTTTTTATATGATGGGAAATGAGAAGAACACTGACAACTTCTAGCCAGAAGAATGTGGCAATGGGTTAAGAATGGGCAAAAGGGAGCTGGCTTTCAGGAGGCTAGGCTTTGAATAAGTAAAGAGAATTCATTCACAGTCTTTGGAATGCCAGCCCAGAGCAGCAGGACAGCTTTCCCCTACCACAATTCCGGGCTTTGTGTCCAAGATTGATATTCATGGCTCTATTTAATGGATACTAACTGTGTCATTTGGTCTGGCAAATTGTATGAAATGGTAAACTAAAGAAAAGTTACCTGCATAATGAGGAAAAGCTTTTTTTTTTTTTTTTTTTTTTTTAGAAAAATTGAAGAAAAGAGTAGGAAATTGTTACCAGAGCTTTAAATCTGGTGGTTTGGATTATGTACTTAACAAAGTTAAATAGTACTATTCTGAATTATATCTAAATATCTGACACAATGTATTTTTAATTAAGAAAACAACAACGTTCTTAAAACCAAAGCCTTCCTGCAGAAGAGTGATATGTGATCCAAGGCAAGCTTAAGAAACACATACCACTTTGCTGGGATCTTACATTACCAAGTACACTACTTCACAAATTGTTTTAACATTTGAGAAAATAATTTAATAATTAAGAATAAAAGTTTCTTCTAATATAATTCTTAAATCTAGTTAATACAAGTTTCTATATGCAAATGCTACAAATTTTAGCCAAAATAAGAATTATAAGTTCTTCAAATAATTGACAAGTCAATTTTTAAGTATTTACGTGTCAAATTATTTTTTATTTTATTTTATTTTTTTATTGTTGGTTGTTCAAAACATTACATAGTTCTTGATATATCATATTTCACACTTTGCTTCAAGTGGGTTATGAACTCCCATTTTTAGCCCATATATAGATTGCAGAATCACATCAATTACACATCCATTGATTTACATATTGCCATACTAGTGTCTGTTGTGTTCTGCTACCTTTCCTATCCTCTACTATCCCCCCTCCCCTCCCCTCCCCTCCCCTCTTCTCTCTCTACCCCCTCTACTGTCATTCATTTCTCCCCCTTGTATTATTTTTCCCTTTCCCCTCATTTCCTCTTGTATGTTCTTTTGTATAACCCTGAGGGTCTCCTTCCATTTCCATGCAATTTCCCTTTTCTCTCCCTTTCCCTCCCACCTCTCATCTCTGTTTAATGTTAATCTTCTTCTCATGCTCTTCGTCCCTACTCTGTTCTTAGTTACTCTCCTTATATCAAAGAAGACATTTGGCATTTGTTTTTTAGGGATTGGCTAGCTTCACTTAGCATAATCTGCTCTAATGCCATCCATTTCCCTGCAAATTCTATGATTTTGTCATTTTTTAATGCAGCGTAATACTCCATTGTGTATAAATGCCACATTTTTTTAATCCATTCGACTATTGAAGGGCATCTGGGTTGGTTCCACAGTCTTGCTATTGTGAATTGAGCTTCTATGAACATCGATGTAGCAGTGTCCCTGTAGCATGCTCTTTTTAGGTCTTTAGGGAATAGACCAAGAAGGGGAATAGCTGGGTCAAATGGTGGCTCCATTCCCAGCTTTCCAAGAATCTCCATACTGCTTTCCAAATTGGCTGCACCAATTTGCAGTCCCACCAGCAATGTACAAGTGTACCCTTTTCCCCACATCCTCGCCAGCACTTGTTGTTGTTTGACTTCATAATGGCTGCCAATCTTACTGGAGTGAGATGGTATCTTAGGGTGGTTTTGATTTGCATTTCTCTGACTGCTAGAGATGGTGAGCATTTTTTCATGTACTTGTTGATTGATTGTATGTCCTCCTCTGAGAAGTGTCTGTTCAGGTCCTTGGCCCATTTGTTGATTGGGTTGTTTGTTATCTTATTGTCTAATTTTTTGAGTTCTTTGTATACTCTGGATATTAGGGCTCTATCTGAAGTGTGAGGAGTAAAGATTTGTTCCCAGGATGTAGGCTCCCTATTTACCTCTCTTATTGCTTCTTTAGCTGAGAAAAAACTTTTTAGTTTGAGTAAGTCCCATTTGTTGATTCTAGTTATTAACTTTTGTGCTATGGGTGTCCTATTGAGGAATTTGGAGCCTGACCCCACAGTATGTAGATTGCAGCCAACTTTTTCTTCTATCAGACGGCGTGTCTCTGATTTGATATCAAGCTCCTTGATCCATTTTGAATTCACTTTTGTGCATGGCGAGAGAAAGGGATTCAGTTTCATTTTGTTGCATATGGATTTCCAGTTTTCCCAGCACCATTTGTTGAAGATGCTATCCTTCCTCCATTGCATGCTTTTAGCCCCTTTATCAAATATAAGATAGTTGTAGTTTTGTGGATTGGTTTCTGTGTCCTCTATTCTGTACCATTGGTCCACCCACCTGTTTTGGTACCAGTACCATGCTGTTTTTGTTACTATTGCTCTGTAGTATAGTTTGAAGTCTGGTATCGCTATACCGCCTGATTCACACTTCCTGCTTAGCATTGATTTTGCTATTCTGGGTCTTTTATTTTTCCATATGAATTTCATGATTGCTTTCTCTATTTCTACAAGAAATGCCGTTGGGATTTTGATTGGCATTGCATTAAACCTATAGAGAACTTTTG
Source organism: Marmota monax (assembly GCF_021218885.2). Classification (NCBI taxonomy): domain Eukaryota; kingdom Metazoa; phylum Chordata; class Mammalia; order Rodentia; family Sciuridae; genus Marmota; species Marmota monax. The sequence continues at coordinate 4,254,634 of NW_026695227.1, forward strand.
GTAATATCGCCATTTTGATGATGTTAGTTCTGCCTATCCATGAACAGGGTATATTTTTCCATCTTCTAAGATCTTCTATTTCTCTCTTTAGGGTTCTGTAGTTTTCATTGTATAAGTCTTTCACCTCTTTTGTTAGGTTGATTCCCAAGTATTTTATTTTTTTTGAAGATATTGTGAATGGAGTGGTTGTCCTCATTTCCATTTCAGAGGATTTGTCGCTGATATACAGGAATGCCTTTGATTTATGCGTGTTGATTTTATATCCTGCCACTTTGCTGAATTCATTTATTAGCTCTAATAGTTTCTTTGTAGACCTTTTTGGGTCTGCTAGGTATAGAATCATGTCATCTGCAAATAGTGATAATTTAAGTTCTTCTTTTCCTATTTTGATGCCTTTAATTTCTTTCGTCTGTCTAATTGCTCTGGCCAGCGTTTCGAGAACTATGTTGAACAGAAGTGGTGAGAGAGGGCATCCCTGTCTTGTTCCAGATTTTAGAGGGAATGCCTTCAATTTTTCTCCATTCAGAATGATGCTAGCCTGAGGCTTAGCATAGATTGCTTTTACAATATTGAGGTATGTTCCTGTTATCCCTAGTTTTTCTAGAGTTTTGAACATAAAGGGATGCTGTACTTTGTCGAATGCTTTTTCCGCATCTATCGAGATGATCATATGGTTCTTATTTTTAAGTCTATTGATGTGGTGAATAACATTTATTGATTTCCGTATATTGAACCAGCCTTGCATCCCAGGGATGAATCCTACTTGATCATGGTGCACAATTTTTTTGATATGTTTTTGTATCCGATTCGCCAGAATTTTATTGAGGATTTTTGCATCTAGGTTCATTAGAGATATTGGTCTGTAGTTTTCTTTGCCAGGCGAGCACGCTACCACTTGAGCCACATCCCCAGCCCCTCTGCACAAAAATTTTATGATTTCAACTAACAATTATTAAGCCTAAAATTCAATGAGCTAACTATGTACCTTAAAACTCCAGACAGTTCCTTCCATTAAACTTCATACATACTTTTGTGAATTAATGGCAAATGATGTCCCTGAAAAACAAACTAAAAAGCAGACTTCTCTATACAATTTATTTCAGAATTATTTATATAGAAAGAAGACTAAACACGTATCCTCTCTCTAGTCGTCTCTTCTTATATACAATTTACTTAAGTTAAATTGAAAAAAGTTTTCAAGTCTAGCTGTTGAGAAGCCAAAACCTCTTTTAAACCATTCCAGGTACAGTATATACAAAGGCACCCTTAAAGTGGGGACAGCTGGGTCAAAGAACAAACTGTTTTACATACAATTCCCAGAGAATACATGAAGTTTATATTCCACATGATACTGACATTTGCCTTGGAATTTGACCAGTAAAGCTCACTGAAACTTTATTGGCAAGGTAAGAATAAATTGAACTATAAACATCTCAAGGACGCTCAACTATCTATTCTACTAAAAGCTGCATAACTCATATGGGTAAATTTTGTGTGCATTGATAATGTCCCTTATGGTATAGAAAAATCTTTAAAAATAAGAGACACATTACAGGAAAATCAACATATATGAGAATATATTTCAAAAAGGTTCAATAAACCATAAATCATGGTATTTGAACTGAAAAATACACATCTCCCAGCACCAAAACAGTGACTTAACCAGTTATTTACTTTTGTTTTCTATATGTTCAGACACAATGTTATCAGTTCCTGATTGGTTTTAAATAGTATCAATCTTAGCCTTGAATGTAGCTACTAGTAACAGAACAATAACAAAAAGGTTGCTTCTGAATATGATTAAATGTAAGAAACCAATAAGAACCTGGAAAATAAAACATCTAGAGACCTCTATATATTAAGAATCATGTTTGTAACTAAACTCAAATTTGATGTTTAAAACACATAATTATAAACTTGGATTTTTGAAACAGATGTTCTTTAAAAGATTCCATTAATTAATCATTTACAAGTTCCATTAATACACATAGATTTTTTAAAAGAAAACTTGAAATACACATATTCAACTACATTTTAGGTCCCAAGTGAAAATGTTTACCCAGAAATCTGGCAAGGTCAAGTCTGTGGGACTCAAAGCCAATAACAACCTAAGAAGGCTAAACCTGGTTAATAAGCAAATTCTCATAATACAACTAACATTGTATAAACAATTCAAAGCAGTTAATATTTATAGGATAATCATAGTGTTTTGTATATAAGTTCAAAGTAATTTTAAGAAAAATTGATGTCTTGTGTCTGTGTATTTCCAATTGTTAATTGTCAACAGATCTCTTTTAGCTCTAAAATGAGGGGGAAATTATTCTCTTAACCACCATGACCCAAAGGAAGAAAGTCCTTTAAATCCCCATCACTGTAAGCAAGAAGACAGGAGGCACGATTCTGTAAAGCCTGGGGTAACACCAATTTCACCAAGTTCAAAATCCACTTAGAATATCAAAAGGGAATTTAAAAAATTGTCAAAGGGCTTACTTGGACTAAAAATATTACTGCAAGTTTCAAGGTCCACAAACACCTTCTCTAATAATTACGCCTTTGAGAGCCCTCCTTAGCAAAGAAAATATTCACAAGCTCAAACTTACCTACCCACACAATTCAGGCAAAGCTCCTCCAAGCAATCCTCAAGGTAATACTGAGAGGGCATTCCTCTCGGCTCACTTATGTGCCAAGTGACCTTTGGCACATCCACAGAAAGGGTGGAACTTCAAGCTTAAGTTTCGGTATTGTACCAGACTGAACAAAGTTTCTCCTTTGGCTTCTCTAGGGCGTTAACTAAGACTTCCTCTTCTTGTTAAGTGAGTAAACACAGTTACTATTAAGAGCTTCCAATTCTTGCCTAAGGTGGTAAAAAAAAAGTTGGGGGGGGGGGTTAAATGGTCAAAAACAATGGCTAACATTGATTGAGAACTTACTATGTGCTCTAAATTAACACTATAAGGATAGTTACTATAACTCATTACTTACATGCTGAAGAGGCAGAATCTGAGAAACAGAGTGTTAATAAATAACTTCAGGGAATTGTGGGCACAGCAATATGTTTCAAAGAACTAATGGAGAAGACATCACTAAAAATGCCTTGAAAAGACAAAAAATGAGCGGAATGAAATCAAATATATAGCTTTACTCGCAATAAAGAAAATCCCCTGATGCCAAATCAAAGCTAGATCCAGAGGCCAAAGTGGCAAGCGCAAATACAAATACAGCAAGCGGAGGCCCTGAAGAATGCTCACTGGAATCTCCTGAGTGCTTCAGTCTAGATTCAAATTGATAGCATGTCCCCCTAAGCAGACAAGACCAGAGGAAAAGCATTTGCTCAAGAAAGCAGAACTGTGGTAGATTTCAGCCCCACTATTCCTCAAAACAGAATAAAATCTGCACAGTTGTATATAGCAGTCCTGATGTCCACATTTGGACAGAAGAAGTCTTGGGTACATAAGGTATAAAGTTGTAGAAAGGCCCTTCCATAAAACCAGAGCCATTTTCAAAGTGCTGCCATTGCAGTTAAAAAGTGCTGAGGGCACAGATGAAATTCATCCATTACCTTAGTAATATTTTAAGGGAGCTTGTCTCTGAGAATATGGGGGAGAAGGTAGGGAAAATATTGCAATAAAAACTTAGAATCCTACCAGGCATGATGCCTCACACCTGTAATCCCAGCAATTTAGGAGGCTGAGGCAGGAACATCACAAGTTCAAGTTGTGATCTGAGGCAGGAAGATCACAAGTTCAAGTTGTGCCTGAGCAACTTGGTGAGACTCTATCAAAAAAGGAAAGGAAGGAAGAAAAGAAGAAGGAAAGGGAAGGGGGAAGGGGGAAGGGAAGGGAAGGGAAGGGACGAACGAACTTAAAGTTTGAATCTTATTTGTGTGAGACTATCCAAGCTAAGAAATTTAATCATGGGCCAGTGATACCCCTAGAGTATCTAGAAGAAGCAAACATAAAACCACTTTAAAGTAAAACTCCATAAACAAGGTAACATCGGCAGACAGAAAAAACAAACCAAACAAAATATAGCCATTAAAAGTGAATTTATAATTATATTGCAAAATATGTGAGAAAATTATTCAATGATTGTTAACATAAATACTAAACAGAAAATTTAGAACTCCTTTGAGTTTTTAATATGAAGACTCAAAAAAGAGTATATTTAATTTAATAAAGTGTAAATAAAGAAAAAAATAGAATAGAAAACCAAAAGATTAGGTAGGTTTTACCAAACCCAATTCAAATATATGCATATATAAATATATGCAAATATACTGTACACAGAGCACCCAGGTTTTCCTCCAGATTTCTTATAACTTGAAAAAGGAATAGCAGCACTGCGGATAGAATGTTTAAGATTTATTTTAAAAAGTCAACACCGATATTCAACAGTCTAGCAGGACCAATTTCTCTCCAACTTTCGTTTTCTGCCATCTCTTAAGCTCCTGACCACTCTGCTCTGCGTTTCCTTATTCCTGGAATTTCTGACCCATCCCCATGCTGTTCTTTACCATCTCCAGCAGCCAGGTGAAGTGAAAACTAATGTGCACCCAGATCTCCCTTCAGAACTGATGGGTTATTCCCCAATTGCTCCTGTGCTCCTCACCCAACATCGTACCTTCCTCCCAGGAGGGGTTTTTCAGACATCCAAAGACTGGTTGGCATGTAGAATATAAAAAGTTGGTTCCCTCTCCCCAACTGAGGAGGACAGTGAGAAGCCATTCCAGCTTTGGAGTTCCCCATGGGTCAGATCTTCCTGAGACTGCATTAGCAGCCCAAATTATCACTCTGCCCAATACCAGTTCTTTCCTTCCTTTCCACAGGGTTTGATGCCAAGAGTACTTTTTAGTGTACTTGCCACTTGCCACTATTAGTATATCCACAATGGATATATTAATAATATCCATTTCAAAGTCTGCTTCCTAGGGGACCCAAACTGGGCAGAACGGCATCAGGAAAAAATGGCAGAGTTCAGATACTCAAGAGAATGAGAATAAAGGAATACGGATTTCTTGAAACCAAAAGGGAGAACAGTAGAAAGCACAAACAATCTCTTCAGTGTGAAGATCAATATTAAATGTAGCATAAAGGAGAGACTTTAAAATGAATAATATAATCAAAAGTAACAATACAATCATAAAATTCCAAACTAACATTTTAAGGTATTCCTGTAGTTGAGATCTAAAAGAGATCTGAGAGGGTGTCCCAATTCTAACCCCTGTCATTCTTAAGATAATGTCTCATACACCCACAAGTTCCCCGCCGCCTTCCCCCCCCTCCCCGGCTCCTCCCCAAGAAAAACAACATTATCACTTGGAAAGAGTTTTCCAGTAATAAGTTAATAGTGCTAATAAAGTAACAATATTTTGATATACATTTTGCTTCTGAATCATTGGTGAAGATGCTAATAAAGTTTTAAGAAAGGCTAATCCAATACAGGATGGTGTATGACAAATCATTGTCCAGAATAAAACAAAAAAAAAATAAAATCATCTATATCCATGCATGTGTGCACTTAGGATGCTATGCCTAAGGGAATAAGCCATTACCCATGGACCTAAACAAGGATGCAAATCCTTGGGTAATGGCTTATTCCCTTAGCATAAGGCAGTTTACCAGAAGGGATTAGATAAAATATCATATATTGAAATATGACAAAATTGGTTACTATGCATTTTTCCATAGCTTTTTCAGGATGCTGGAAATTGCATATATACCTCTTCACTGGTAACCTTGTCCAACGTCCCATACCTTGTAACCACACATAGAGGCAGACATGATAGGCAATAGCAATAACCTGTCAACTAAGATCATCACATCTTGAAATGATAAAGGGTCACTTACATACAGTGTTAGAAGAGTCGAGCAGAATGGATCAACAATGTCACAACCCCTTTCATCTTGGAAGTATAAGCAGAATCCCAGTTCCTGTATAGGTTAGCCCCAGCTCATCATCTGTCCTTCATTCCTTTCTCTCCTAAGACAATATGCTTTGTCTTCCCAAAACCAACACTTCTTCTTCTTCTAACTTTCTTGAAGAGAGTAAGAAACTAATGTATTAATAATGATATAATCTAAAAGAGATTTTTGCTAGGGAAAAGTCTAAAATACATCCTCAAATTTCAATTATAAACAAGCTATCTAAATTCTTATGGGTAGAATGACCATTTAAATGCTTTAACAATATATCTGAAGAAGGTATAGGAAATGTAATTTACATTTGGAGAGAATCATATCTAACTACTAACATACCACAGGTAAAAGGACAAACATGCATAGTACGTAAGTGAGAGGAAAAACCAATTTATTCATACAAAGAAAAAAGACTAAATGGTTCACTATGGGTTTGGAGTTATTGTTTGGTCATAAAACCTAGATTAAAGGTAGAAAACAGAAAAGTATATATAAATAAACACTTGGTTAGGTAACTAAATACAAACAGCAGCACCAATATAATTCCTTCTTCCCATCAGCTATTTAGAAGAATGAAATCATGATTAAATCTTCAAATATACAGATGGCATGAGTCTTTTTTAAGTTAGTGAAATACTGATTTGAAAAGGACAAACTACAAAATCATGTAACAAGAGTATGTAAGTGAACAAAATGATATTTTTACCTTAAACTTGCTAAATTTAGAAAGAAACTAAAGGCAACACCATATAAAAATTATCTGATTAAGGATTTAAATATCTTTAATCTGAAAATCACTGTACAGTTCCAATAAATCAAGATCTTATTTGGCAATGTCAATTAAAAATTTCAACAAATTTTTTGGGGGGAAAAAAGTGAAAACCAAAGGGGGAAAAGTGATTTCTCATGCCCATTCATCCCTATAACCAAAGACAAGGTATAAAACATAAAGCCCTCAGCACTAGAAAAACCACAGGTTTAGGTTTATGTACCATATATGCCACTTAGGAGCTCTGTAACATTCATAAGTAAGGTAACCTCTTACCTTTCACTTGCTCACCTATAAAATGAGACCAGTTTGTAAGGCCTCATTCAGATCTAATTGCTAGAACATTTTCCTAATACAAATTTAAAAGGAGAAATATTTGCTAAATTAGATTTTGGCTAAAACACAGTAAGTAGCAGTTTTAGTCTTTTCAACCTACAATGATAAATTTCAGAAAACTGAAATAACCCAATATTCAGAAAACCTAGAGATGAATGAGATGCTATGAGGATATCTGTAAATTCTCTTGACAAATGATCAAATAACACTTTTTGCAGAATCTCCCATTTCTGCTTTTTAAAAATCCCATTTAGGGCTGGGGATGTGGCTCAAGCGGTAGCGCGCTCGCCTGGCATGCCTGCGGCCCGGGTTCGATCCTCAGCACCACGTACAAACAAAGATGTTGTGTCTGCCGAAAAACTAAAAATAAATAAATAAATTTTAAAAAAAAAAAATTAAAAAAAAAAAATAAATAAATAAATAAAAATCCCATTTAAATAGCCTGTACTGAAACACAATATATACAAAGAATTTCTGAGAGGAAGGTAGTGCCAATATTTCCCATCATTAAGATGTCACTTAAAATTTCCTCATTTCACCTGGTCCACATGGTAGAGAATGCATATCAAAAGAACTTGCAGAATGTTCCTTATCAGGTAGCATTTTGAAACTTTTAATGTCATCCTCTAAATCTGTCCTTTCCACAAAAAGTTAAGCTCTAAATATAAATACAAATAATAAGAACAACAATAATAATGATGATAGAACTATTTCAGCTTATTAAAATCATGAGTGCACTGGAGTTCTCAAGTGCCATTTGGCAAGCAAATGGCATTTCATACAGAAGTATCAATCCTTCCTAGAGTATTTTTACCTCAACTCTGTAATACAGTCAGGAAGTTATCACATTGGCTAGATAATGAGGCTTACCCTCTCCTATCCATAATCATGAGCTATAGTACTGTACAGGAAGTGAGAGAAGAATAAAGGGAGAGGCCAACCAGCAAACAGAAAAAAAGAACTGTACCTGCTGATAAGATATCATCTAAGCAAAAAATCAGGTGAAGTGCCCAACTTGGATTCTGAATCTCAAAACACTGTTAGGTATCACCAGCTAATTACAAGCAAGCAGCCTTGGAAAAATTAAATCAGGAAGCATTACAATAAACAGAATGAAATGTCGGCTTTCTGAAGAGCCGTTTAGAAAAAGCTGTATAAATCTTTGCTAGCATGATATAGCCTATGTCATCCTTTGAAAATAAAACCTGCAATTAACTCTGCACATCAAATGATCCTTGAAGCTTGTATGTTACCAATAAATAGGGACAACAGAGGGGGCTTAAATCAGACAAGCCCTGTCAGTGGCACACAGAACAGGAGTTACATAAAAGAAAACACCACAGCATCACTTCAAACACGTCCTGAGGCTGATGCCATTGAGGTGCTGATACTAAGCTGCCAGGAGACACACCATTTTAAAAGTGATTTAACTTCTGTTAATATCACTGGACCATAGTCTACCAAGGTAGAAAAAATTCAATTATTGCCTTTGGCTGAAAATTTTTACCATAGTGAAGGTTTATCCTGGTTGGGTAAAATACTAAAAGGTTACTTTCAAGTTTATCTTCAGGTGATAAAATGTTGATTCTCCAACCCAATTCCCAATCTGTGTTTAGTTTGCAGATTTGAGATTTGTAATGCTAATTCAGACTGCAGTACCTAATTCCCTCCTATTCCTGACATGGAGCTACAGAAAACAAACATTATCAAAAGGCCACATGTTATTGTCAAAGAAGCCATGGATTTGAAATCTAAACCTTACTATTTCCCATGGCTAACAATTTCAGTGTTACATGACTTTAAATAGATGATAAAAATAGGCAAAAAGCAGGTGTAAGAACTTGGACTCAGACACAAAACAGATCAAATCCCAACTCTGTCATTTATAGCTATATGACTTTGGCCACATTATCTCACTAACTCTAGGTCTGTGAAATGGAAATAGTGTCTTTTTCACAGAGACTGATTGGAATAATGCACCTAAAGGGCACAGCGTGCCTGAGTAACTGTACAAAACAAGCAGCAGATTTCAAAACATAACAACTCCTCGGAGTTTCCTCCTCTGAATAATTCAAATATTTTCTCCTTGCTAGGAGATGCGTAGGTTCAAATGAGGTAACATAAATTATAATGCTTCATTACTCCAGGGTGACAGAGAACATATTGGTCATACTATGACATAACCAGATTATATTGTAAAAGTTGTACATTGGCAGTCAAATTCTAGAAATTGTTACCAACAGTCATACTCATAATGCTCCTAAAATTGGCCACTCCTTAAAGCAAATCTGATCATATCATTTACCTAGTTAGAACCTTTCCATCCTGTCTGAATGCAGAAAGAGAAAGAAACAAAATAGATAGATAGATTAGAATCAGATGCCTGTCACATTTTCCAAATTTGTGTCTTTCCATTGACCCCTCACCTACTTTGCCCAGCCTAGGCCTCCTTGGGCAAGATGCTCTCTTTGCCTAGAAGTAAATCTATCCATCTCTTAGTACTTCTCATCCTCTAAGCTTCAGCTTATCACTTGCTCAGAGAAGGATGCACACTTACCCATCCCCCTACCTAACCCACCCCACTGCATTATTCTCTATAGGAAGATACTCTCATTTTCTTCCTATTACTTAATGCAATTGGTGATTCTGTACATTACTTAGTTTTGGCCTGTGTTTTCCAATAGGACATGTGCTTTTTGAGGGCGAGGACTAGCCTTTGTTATTTACCACATATCCCCAGCACTGGGCACAATGGCTGGCTCCAGCAGGTAAAGGGAACCAATATTCACTCAGAGTGAGAAGAATGCAAGAAAATGATACAACTTATATGCCAGAGCAGAACTCATATTCTTCCCTTGCAAAACTCACCCAACTACATACCTGCAATCAGACAGCAGTCTGTTATTCCCCACACTCACAATTTAAACCCACCACAAACCAAACAGGTATTATTTTTAACTAACAAAACCAAATGAATTTTTAACTCCAGTAGTTTTTCTAGTTAGACAAAAAAAACAGTTTTCTCCAAACTGTTTTTCTAGATAGAAACAAACCAATATTTTAAAAAACTATATAAAACCCAACAGAAAAAACAAAGTTTGTGGTGCTCAACAAAAAAGTAATTACTTGGAAGCAGCCAGTTCTGTGAACCAATGAACATAAAATTTCAACTACAAACCCAAAACAGTCTCTCTAGTCTGAGGCATGATGCTTCAAACACTAGCCTACTGGTTTTCCACTTTTGGAACTTTCCTTTTATGCATAATAATGGGAGAGGGCTGTATTTGTATATGCATCAATATAAAAGGATTTTCCCCAAAATTTAAAAAAGCAAATTTTTACTGCTATGATGAATTCAAATGAATTCAAATTCATGAATTGAATGATTTCTCTTTAAAGTCTTCTTAGTATTAATTTAAAAGGTTACTTTTTAAAAGTGTATATTTCTTTGTCATGAAAATCTGTAACTATCATCCTTGCACCAAAATCTTTATATATAAGCTTGTTTTCTTAGAATAGAATTCTAGAGAAGGAAATGCTATGTGAAGGAAGATGTCCATCTCTGAAATTATTTCTACACAGTCAAAATTGCCCTCCAAAGATGTTATACCACCTTGCACTGTCTTAGTCCATATGGGCTGCTATAACAAAAATAATTTATAAACAACAGAAACTTTTTACCCACAGTATGGAAGCACTGGCAGATTTGGTGCCTGATAAGGGCTCTCTGCTTCAGTGATGGATGGAGTCCTCTAGCTGTATCACGGCCAAAGAGATGAATAGCTCTCTTTAACTTCTTTTTAAGAACACAAATCCTATTTAATCCCCTCTTAAAGTCCCCACCTCTTTATACTATCACATTGGTGACTAGATTCCAACTTATAAATTTTGAGTAGTCATATTCAGACCATAGCATATTTTCACTCATAGTTTATGAGATTTATTTCTGTTATCTTACGCTCAGACCCAAACATTAGATATCACTTCTTTTAAAAATCTTTTCCAGGGACTGGGATTGTAGCTCAGTGGTAGATCACTTACCTTTCATGTGTGAGGCACTGGGTTTGAATCTTAGCACCACAGAAACATAAATAAATAAAGATATTGCGTCCATCTACAACTAAAAAGAATATTTAAAATATTTTTTTCCAATCTGGGTGGGGAAAGTATACATTTCTTGGTTTATTTGTGATTGTTAAATCTCTCTTTAAAACCATTTTCCCTAATTGTTTCAATGCTTTCTTTCCAACTTTTTTTCACCTTTGCTTTTTCTGTTGGATCTACAGGAAACATTCTATCAGTTATCTGCATGGACTTTTCATTATATATGTCCAAGGCATAAATTTTTTTCCCTCTAGACCAAAATAAACACACATCTTGGATTTATGTATTTAGTGTTAAGTTTCACCTTAAAAAATATAATATAAACTTATTCTACATCTACATTTTTTAAAAGCATAGATAGATCCTTCTGTAAACTCAGTAACAAGATCAGACACCCAAATTTAAAACTATATCTATTTACCTTTTTAAAAATTCAGTTTAAGTGGTCCATCTTTTCTATATATCTCCTCAGATTATTCTAACTATGTTAAATACAAAACGAAATTTCCTTTTTGATCAACTCCCAATTAAGGTCATTTTATGTATAAGGAAATGAAGTTTTGCACATTAAGTTAATGCTATCACTCCAATCCCAAAGAGGTTACACCTTCATTTTTACTGCAAACACAGAATTAAGTTTTTGGGGCTTTTTAATATATATTTTTTTAGTTGTAGTTGGACACAATACCTTTTTTTTTAATTTATTTTTATGTGATGTTGAGGATCAAACCCAGTGCCTCGCACATGGTAGGCAAGCACTCTACCGCTGAGCCACAATCCCAGCCCCAGAATTAAGTTTTAAAATAACCTATACTAAAGCAATACTTTATTTCTATAAGGACGCCTGTTAATGTCTTTATTTCTCATTAACTTATAGTATTCTGGTCTTCTGGCTTAAGTAAAAAGTTCTATGGCTTCTTAAGACAATATAAAAATATCACTAATGAGACAGTAAGTCAATCCTAAGGTCTATGAAATTACATGCTTTGATGTCAATATTCACTCTTCATCTCAGACTACCAAGATAAACAGTATACATTATGTAAATGGTATATTTCGAATTCTATCCACCCAAAAAATCTCCTTAGTTAGGTAAATATTAGACTTAGATCAGGGGCTGGGGCTGGGGCTCAGGGGCAGAACACTTGCCTCACATGTGTGAGGCAGTGGGTTTGATTCTTAGCACTGCATATAAATAAATGAATAAAATAAAGGTCCATCAACAACTAAAAAATAATTTTTTAAAGACTTAGATAAAAAAATAGAAACAAAAACCCCTCGATTCATAAAGAATAAGTGTTTCAGAATATGAATAAACTGATATTAAATTTTCTGTATCTTAAATAATAGTATACAAATTAATTTAAATTGGTTACATTTCTATTTTAAAATTTGGTTGCCGACTGCTGTAGTATAAGTATTTATTAAACAGATACTGTGTGTGGATTTTTGGCAGATTTTTTTACATGAGTCTTTTAAAAAGACATACATATTCATAACTCCCCCACAAATTCTCCTGACAATAATCCATTTTGTAAGAGGTATGTTTACAGACATATGTTTACATACAGGTATGTTTACAGAAATGATGGCTTCAATATCTGCAAGTATAGATATGTTTTATTTCTAAAAACCTATCAATCTTCAAACTTTTCCTCAAAAGTTTAAAATAGCACACAATGCATTAAAATGAGTCTTCAGTTCACTTTCTGTCATCTTGATTAATTTGACAATGAAATAAAATTCAACATCCTTGGAGGATTATTCACTCCCAGGTGTTCTGTTCAGAAACACTGTTTTTTTAATTAACTTTAAGAAAATATTATCATGTATTCCATTAGGATACCCTTAGTCCACGGATCCATGCCAATAAGTTACAAAAAGTCAACAGATATCTAAACCAACTTCTACTCACTTATGGAGACTGTCAGGAATTTTAGCAGTGAATTACTTTATACTTTATACTGAAATACACATACCATGAACTTTGCATTATCTGAAACCACTCTCACATTTATCAAGGAAAACTGTGTGTGCACACATTTTGTAGTGTATACAGCATACTGACTTACATTATTCTTAATTCTCATACTTTTGTTACCTTATCGAAGGTTACAAAAGAAGGTCAGGCATGACTCTTAGTCATACAGTGGGTGATTCATTCACTTACAGTACCACTCTGGACATCAGACCTGTAAAGATTTTATTACAACAGCCCTGATTCACCACCAAACAAAAGAGAGATGCATGAGGAAAAATAAATGATTAAGGGGAAAAAGGGAATTTTTCAAATTCACAAGCTCTGTCAATAAATAAGTACTTATTATCTATATGCTGTATGTGTGTCTTAATCATTTGTTAAAATTTGTCTCATATCAGCAGGTTGATTGCTTTATAAATAAGATATAGAATCTTCACTAAAAGGTTAATCTGTATTATAAATACAGATTGAAATGCACATATTAAAATCATGAAAGTAGCACAGATATTCTGAACATCATAAACAGTGAACAAAGCATAAATCTAATAAAATCACATTTAAGAGTAAATGAAAAATCAAAAGATATTAATATGAAGACCAGTGAGCAGCCAGTCATAAAAACTGAATACACAGGAGGTTTCAGGAAGCAAAATGTCACTTCTGTGGCAGTAGGTCAAAAAGGCTTTGTCGAGGGCTGATAACGGAGGATTATTTCACAATAGAAACTAAAAGGCTGATAAAGCAAGAAGGATTGGGAGCTTATTTCATATGAAGGGTGGGTTGAGGAATAAAGCAGGAAGACAGCAATAAACCAGTGGGACAACTGTCCAGAATGACTAGGTGATGGGATCTGGGGAGGGTATGGAGGATCCTCTGTGGATACAAAATGCAGTCCCCGTAGTTGTCAAGGAAGAAAATCTAAAAACCAAATGCCTGGAATAGGTAGCAATGACTCAGTGGAGTTCAAATATGTGCCAAAGTTCAAGTACAAGAACTCAGACAAAAGTTGAGTTAATAAAATTGGTCAAAAGGGAGGGGCGAGGAGTCTACATGGTAACAACACCAAATGAAAATATAACATGCACACAAACAGAATGATTTCTTCCCAGAGATACAAGCAAAATTTAGTAGGCATTCCTCAAAATACGATAGCGTGAAGAGGCAAATTTTGAAGTGATGATCTTTTTATCTTTTTTTTTAATTTAATGTGAATTGGTAATTAGTTATTAGACCCACCTTCTTCACCTCCTGAAGAAAAAAAAATGAAGAAATATTTAATAACAGCCCACTCTGTGCTGTGTACTATTACATATAACTGAAATCATACAGTCATCCTAGAAGCAGAAATGATGGCTCCAGTTTTACCAAAGATGCAAAGAAGAGGGGGGCAGGGAAATCTCCTTAATTCATCCTAAAACTGGAAAACCACTTTCAAAGATCTGGTCCAAACCTGGTCCTGGTAACCAGACCTGGACCAAATTCTGTTGTGTGTGGCTAATTAAGATTTGATTGCTACAGTTAAACAAGAATGATTGAAATTCAATCAGCAGTACTTTTTTCAGGGTGTACAATTTGTTCTCTTAAATCATCATTCCACTAAGAAATCTTATTAATTTTATAAAAAAAAAATATAAGTTACACACAAAGTACTGTAGTTTTACTATTTAAGTTTCTCACAATGCCTGTGGCACCTAGGATTCTAATTCACTGTCAAGCAGACTTGTATCTACCTGAAGATCTAGGAATTTTACTCAGCTAGATTTGCTTTAGGAGCAATGACTACATGGTAGGTCACTCACTACATCCAGTTTCAACATCTTGCAACAAGAATCTACATACCCCTGTCAGTAACTCAACTTTATTCCTGCAAACTCTTAGTTTTACTTGTGTTCATCTTTGCTCTTTCTTGTGTTAAATTTTAAACCCAAATGAAACACTTTAACATTTCTTTTAATGTTTGTAGATATTAGCAGATTTAACTTTAAGGAAACTCACCATTCTTACAGCTTATGTAAATACAATTAAGCAAAATATTTCAAGTACTGACTCATTAAAATAAAGAATGGATAAGTCTAATTTCCTTTATAAAGATGCTTTTGTCAGTTTGCTTCTGCCTCCCCCATAATTCTTTAACAAATAATGACAAATTTATAACTGTAGCATAGGATAGTAATTCCCTACCAGCTCTGATTGCAATGGAAAGGTTTAAAGCCATATGAAATGACTAAGTTCCTGCTAGTTAACACTGAAAGGAAAAAAATCAACAAATTAAAAGCATTGATGTAGCTAATTCTAGTAAATTCCCTAGGTTTGTATACTACCTATTTTTTCAGGGATGGAATTTACCTGTTGCCCAAAGTATGGTCAACTGATAATAAGAAAACACAGGTGACTAGAGGCAGAAGAATCACTCCAATCCTAAACTAAGCAAACTATTATTCATCACCATGGTATTAACGCTCAAAACAGATACAGGCAAATTCACAGATAACACTTTGAAACCAGGGGGTGAGTGGGGGGTGGGGGATGCATGTGTATAATTTACACAGTGTCCTGTGCCAAACTCATAACAATTCAAGAGAGGAAGCTTAAAGAAACTACAGCAGTGCCCTTTATCCATACTGGGTCCTGATGCATTGAAGTGCAATCTGCTTCTCACTACAAAAGAGTCTTAGAGGGTGTTATTCACAAAGCAACAGCAATTTGTGGAACACACTCCCCAGACGGCACTGTTATTTTTATTTTGCTGTTTACATTCCATCCAGTGTTTATGCTTTGTGGCTTTACTCTGAATACAAAAGAATGTATAAGCTAACATATGTTAGATTTTTAAAGTAAAAGCCCATCTTTAATATTGTGGTGTATTCATGAGATAATTAAAGATTTTCTGGTCATCTCGGCTGTTGTTTTCTATTGTTAATCATACTAACAATAGTTATCATTTAATACTTTCATAATGCATACACATTGTCATTTATCCATTTCACAACCTTATGAGATAAATAAACTGAGGAAATAAAAGCTCAGAAAGCCTGAGCACTTGCCTGAGGTCGCCTAACTTAACTTTCAAATTCAGATCTTGGTAACTCTAAAATTTCTGCTCTTCACCCTATGAGGAAAATAAAAGCAACATTTTTTTCTTTTGGAACTTGATTCCATTCTACCAGTTTAATTTAACCTGTATTTCAGAATATATTACAAGCACGAGCTAGGTACTTTAAGACAATTTGAAAAATAAAAATTCAACAAGTTACACTGAAATTAGACGATTCCTAGCTTGGAGCAGCTTAAAAACTGAAGGGCTTTAAATTCGATAATGCTATTCTAATTTGTAAACAAAACTCTGAATACTTCGAAGGCAAGAACCTTACCTATGCTCTAGCATATTACAACTCCTTCTTCTCTATATTTGCTTCCTGTGTCACTAAAGAGAATTACAGACTTGGCAATCAGACACACTATATATAACTTTACATCAGCACCCTCTGGTTCCTGGCTGCTACTCATTAATACTTCATTTCTTGTTAGTTCCATAATATATTCCCCATATTAACCATGTATTCAAGCTATAATACAGTTTCCCTTATCCTTTATACCCCGCTTTATCCCCTCCCCTATACCTAAAACAATGGAGACAAACTGCATGACCTCCTTTATCTATATATAATAAGAAAATCTCCAACAGACCAAAAGATCTATTAGGTATTGAATGTTGCTTTAAAAAATGAACTGAGTAATAATATCCTTCCTTGTGACACTTAAAATATTCCATTTAGTCATTTCAGAAATGAATCTCAGTCAAAAAATAAAATCAACAAAATATATTACAAGAACGTGAAGGCTTGTCCTTATGTGACATGGAAACTAACCTATCTTGGCTAGAATAATCAAAATGTTCCAGAAAACTATTTCACAGACTTTTTAGCTGTGTTTATAAACCAAACCCCCAAAACAGAACCCTTGTAAATTGAAATAACTATTTTCTTTTCAAAGAATTTGGAAGAGTTAAATTCAGGCTGTGAAACTTTCAGTTTTCCATCATTAAAAACATTTCACGAATATGGGGATTTTTCTTTTCTTTTTTTTAATTTTTATTTATATATGACAGTGGAATGCTTTACAATTCTTATTACACATCTAGAGCGCAATTTTTCATATCTCTGGTTGTATACAAAGTATATTCACACCAATTCATGTCTTCATACATGTACTTTGGATAATAATGATCATCACATTCCACCATCATTTCTAACCCCACACCCACTCCATTCCCCTCCCACCCCTCTGCCCTATTTAGAGTTCATCTATTCCTGCCATGCTCTCCCTCCCAACCCCACTATGAAACAGCCTCCTTATAGCAAAGAAAACATTCAGCATTTGGTTTTTTGGGATTGGCTAATTTCACTTAGCATAATCTTCTCTAACTCCATCCATTTACCTGCAAATGCCATGATTTTATTCTCTTTTATTGCTGAGTAATATTCCATTGTGTATATATGCCACATTTTTTTAAATCCCTTCATCTATTGAAGGGCATCTAGGTTGGTTCCACAGTTTAGCTATTGTGCAGCTATAAACATTGATGTGGCTGTGTCCCTGTAGTATACTGTTCTTAAGTGATACGGGGATTTTTCACTTCCCGTGAATTCCATACTAAAGATTCAAAGAGTAACATATTTTCTGAATAGATAAAGTATATTTTTCAGTATTCTTTCATTAAAAGATTTCTTTTAATTTTCATGTAAGCATTAGGAATTTCAATTATCCCTCAAACTGGCTGCAAAAGCTATTCTGTGTACTATTATTTAACCCTAGGGCTTGTACACTCATACTCTGAAATGAAAGAAGATGTGTGTGTGTGTGTGTGTGTGTGTGTGTGTGTGTGTTTAAGCAAAAGGAAGGTGGATAATTAATTACTATATATGTATGAATTTTTTGTTTTAGTTTTGCTTTTTAGAGTTGCTGGAGTTTGAACTCAAGGCATCACACATGCTAAGAAAAATGTTCCACCATGAAACATCCTCAGCCCAATGTCTGGTTTTTAAAATCTGATTTTATGGTGGAAATTTTTATCTTGCCAATAAAGAGGAAACACAAACTGAAAGAACAGATTTTTGTCTTTTAACTTGATAATTACTCTTTTTTTTCCCCAAAGGTAAAGGTTTAAATATAACTGTCAGCTCCTGACAGGAGGTAAATCTAAAATTAAATTGTATATATGTCATAGTATTTTAACACTATTCCCCAAAATGCAGCTCATTAGTAACCAATTAACCCATTTCTAAGTCCATAGTAATCTCAGTCAGATGAACTGACACATCTCTAGGCCTGGACTTTCTCATCTTAATGAATATGAGTGAAGTATCATAGAACCTATAAATACCTACAACTTCTCAAGCTGATCTACTGTAACAAGAGATCTTTATCAATACCAGAATCCATTCTGATCCAGGCCATCTGTACAGAGCGCCCTTCAGGGCCTTCCCACATTATCATGGGGATGATGATAATGAGAAGGGAGGGAGCTCAACAATGACATAATCCCCTGGGCACCTGAACTGGGTTCTGTAGGATGCACTTCTCTTGCTTTCTCATTTAAGCCTAACAATTTTATATATAAGTAACACTATGCCATCTTACAACTATGAAGATGGAGGCTCAAAAAGGTGCATGACTAAAATTTCACAAGTATTAGATGATGAATACTCTAAAATCAAACATTTCTCCTACTTCCTATACTACCTAAATTTAACTAAATAAATAAATAAATAAATAAAAATAATGGTGAATGTTCCCTAGAACTGTCTTTCTGGGCTGATGAGTTGCTTTTTCAGGAAGTCAAAAAAAAATTACTTCCAAAAAACATTTCTCAAAGGTACAAAGGTATCTAATTTGCAACAATATAAGAACACAAAAGTTATCAGATGAAGCAGCCAAGCAACAATTTAGAAGTTCAAGTGGCCACAAAATGAAAACAGTTGATCTGGTTCTAAAGATTAAAGTACATGTTGTCAGACACTGTTAACAGGTCTGAACACAACCTCACCGCCCCCCACCCCAACTAAGAATAACACTAAGTAAACTATGTAAGAAAAATGTAACATTCTCTTCCAGATTAAAAAACAGAAATAGCAGCTGCAGTATTAGAAAAAAAAATAACCAAACCATCTAGCTACAAAGTAATGACTTCCATATAGAATTGAAGATAACCAAATAGCATAGTACATAATGATAATTTCACTAGCAGCTAACCAGTATTTACTCCCAAAACACAGATACTGGAGAAAAATACACTAACCCATTATATTCCA
This sequence comes from Marmota monax, assembly GCF_021218885.2. Taxonomy (NCBI): domain Eukaryota; kingdom Metazoa; phylum Chordata; class Mammalia; order Rodentia; family Sciuridae; genus Marmota; species Marmota monax. The sequence continues at coordinate 4,274,050 of NW_026695227.1, forward strand.
TCCTCCTACAGTTTTCATATATTGGATAATAGGGTCCAATGGGTGAATCCCTTTCACTAAATAGTATCCTGGCACCTTAGAAGAGAATATATGAAAAAAACCTCAGCCTAAACAGATTCGCTTAGTGGGTGGATAGAAGACGAATACGATAACAAAAACAAAGGAAGTTCAAAAGAAAACCAAACAAACAAAAATATTGATGAAGATAGAAGAAATACCCAACACCCATTTCATGGTTTTGGTTTTTGTTTTGTTTGTTGCTTTTGTTTTTGATGTTGTTGTTTTTTTGTTTTTTTGTTTTTTAGAGAGAGAGGAGAGAGAGAGAGAAAGAGAGAGAATTTTTTTTTAATATTTATTTTTTAGTTCTCGGCGGACACAACATCTTTGTTTGTATGTGGTGCTGAGGATCGAACCCACGCCGCACGCATGCCAGGCGAGCGCGCTACTGCTTGAGCCACATCCCCATCCCTGTTTTTGATGTTGTTTGTTTCTTATGTTGATTGGTTTGTACTAGGAATTGAACCCAGGGGTACTCTACCACTAAGCTACATCCCCAGACCTTTTTATTTCTTACTTTGTGACAAGGTCTTACTAAATTGCCAAGGTTCTGACTTGAAATCCTCCCAACTCAGCCTTCTAAATCACTGGGATTATAGGCATGCACTGCCATGCCCAGCATCCTTTCCATTTTACTAAAGCATCATTCCACATACATTGAGGTGTCCAGATGAATGGCTCAAACACTAGAGAAGGGAAAAATCAGAAACAGTTTGTTTTTTTTTTTCCCACAGTTAGGAATGCAAAACCACTGAAAATTATGCAAGCAGGTTTTTAACAGCTCATTTTTTAAAATCCATAGATTAAATTCTCTTCAAATATTTTCTAGTAAATAATGTGTAATTCTAAAAGTAACAATGCTTTCAAAATTACACAATTGATTTGGATTTTTTTCTTCTGCTGCTGCTTCTCCCTCTTCCTCATCATCTTCTTCTTCTTTGTATTTACCACTTTATTAAGAAACAACACCTAAGACAGCCCTGTCCCATCGGAACTAGACTATAATAACCTGCAAAATTTTCATGTTTATAAAGACTTTTTGCATGTAAGTGCTAATTTCTATTTAATTTACTATGACAGTTCATAATACTAATATAGGTAACTTATGTTTTCTTTATAAAATACTTTCATATTGGTGATTTCAATTTATTCTCATAATATGTAACCTGGAAGGCAAGCAGAACAAACAGCCTTTTCATTCTCATTTTAAAAACAGACTCACTAACAAAGATGTCAAGGAATCAGGGCCAAGACAACCAAAGCACATCTGCAGTAAGGCCAGTATGGAAAAGGCAGTTCCCAACTCACCCCAGGCTCTCTCACCTGCACTCCTGTGAACAGTATTTTGTGGATAACTGTAGTATTTCCCTAAGCACATGCAAATAAAAAGTTTCCCAAGAAACAAGAGACTTTAAATATATACTAATTTTTCTACAAATGGACTCACCTCAAAATGAAAATGTTTCCCTTCTTATGTTTCTACTTCAATCCAATGAAGGTTGTATTGTAGGTGGCCTGCACATCAAAATAAACAATAAAAGTAAAATACTCATTTTGAGACAAATATGAAAGTAACAATTGCTTTTGCATAATATATATTTCATTCTCCTTTACTTATACTTTTTTCCCTAGATTCAAAATGATATAGATGGAAAAGGGCAAGAAGAAAAAAAATCATGAAAATGAAATAATAACATGGTAATGGCATCTAATTTAATTCTTGCAGTAACCCTGAGAAGTACTGAACAAATAGATTCTAGGAGCTTAAGTAGCATTTGAAGCCATGCGCTTCATTTTGCATCTTAACAACTGTAAGAAAAACAGATGTATTCACTCTTCTTATACATAGCTTTAAGTATTCTCAAATCCAAGACTTCAAATAAACATAGTAACCAGGTTATTTAAGTTGTACAGCCTTTTAACTGTCTATGATATTTATAATGTTATCAGGTACATGTTGACCATCGGGTATTTAAAGAATCCATAATTAGGATAATTTTTAAAAGCTAGGATAGAAGAAAATGTCAATAATAGAACAAGGACAAAGAACCTGAGTTTTAAACCAAAACTGATATCATAACATTTTAAAGAAATGTATAATTAACAGTGCTAGCTTCTTTTTCAAGTCTAGCAGCAATGAAAATGGACTTTGGAGTGGGGAGATCTGGAATTGAATCCCAATTCTTTACAGTTGACAGTCTGAAAATAATAAGGATGAGTATTTCATTCTTCTGTAGATGCTAATAAAATCTCACCTGCCTAAAGGTCACACATATATAAAAACTTTAGCAATGTCATAAAGTAAATTTAAAAGTGATATAGCCAGGTAAGTGTCACATAGTCTATGTGTTAAACATCTTCACTGTGCTCACAGAAAATACCCCCAATTTTAGTTTATAGTTTATATATTCTTTAATGTATAAAAGTTCTGATGCGTTAATAATCAAATCAATCCATAGAAAGTTAAGTACACCAAATTTGAAGTTCAGGCCGGTGTGGTAGTGCACACCTATAATCCCAGCCACTCAGAAGGCTGAGGTAAGAGGACTGCAAGTTCAAAGCCAACCTCAGCAACTTAGTGAGGCTAAGCAACTCTGCAAAACCCTGTCTCTAAATATAATATAAAAAATGCTGGGGATGGACTCAATGGTTAAGCACCCCAAAGAGAGGGGGGAGAGAGAGAGGGTAGGGGAGAAGGAGGAGGAGGGAGGGGGAGGGAGGGGGGAAGGAGGAGAGAAATTTAGAAACTAGTGTTATCAGAGAGAAAAAAGAAAGTAGTAGGTCATAACCACATGAAAAAAATAAAGCCTAAGATGCAAAGAAAAACTTCAGAAGGCATCCTGAGAACATGTGATAGGAAACTATGCAACCAAGCATAGGTCAATAGTCTCCGTGAGTACACAACTCAGAAACATCACAACCCAGAAAACCGCATACTTAATAAGAAAGCTGTATTTTGTTTTAAGATGCTGGGAAAGGCTTGATGCCTGGAAGAAGAACAGAATTATCATCCTGGATGCGGTGGTAGCTGAATGATAGAGTATTTGGTTAATATGCAAGAGGCCCTGGGTTTGATGTCCAGTACTATCAACACCACCAGCATCCCCCCCAAAAAGAAGAAATTATCACTCTAAATAGTTAAAAAATAAATTAAATCCTCATGTGTAAAGGAATGTACTTTACTGATAGCTCTAGGAAATTCACTTACTTGTAATTTGAATAGTATATTACTAGGTAATCTGAAAAATGACATATTAAGTGTAGTTAATGGAGCTAAAATTTTAAAGGCTTAGGTCCCTCAACTAATATCAAGAAAGTATTAAACATGACAGTATAAAGTAAGTCTCTTCCCTCCAAAAGTTTGCAGCTTAACAGAAAACACTACTATATACAAAAATAAATGTTAATGTCATTTTGTTCTATAACAGAGGAATCAGTGAGAGACATTAGATGTTTGGTTGTCTCTCTCTCTCGATACATTACAAGCTATTGATACACAATGCCTAGATACTTTAATTCAGTGAAATTATAAAATGTGACATTAAGAAGGCTGGAAAAATGGTTTAGGAGGCTGAGGCAGGAGGATCTTGAGTTCAAAGCCAACTTCAGCAATGGTGAGGTGCTAAGCAACTCAGTGAGACCCTGTCTCTAAATAAAATACAAAATAGGACTGGGGTTGTGGCTCAGTGGTACAGTGTTTGCCTGGCATGTCTGAGGCACTGGGTTTGATTCTCAGCACCACATATAAATAATTGAATAAAATAAAGGTCCATCTAAAAATAAAATAAAGGTCCACTAAAAATATATATTTAAAAAAATTTTAAAGGAGGCAAGAACATATGAAACAGAAGCAATAACATGTATAACAAAGGCAAAGCTCTGTAACATGGATGAAAATAAACATCAGAGGTACCCGCTTCCCTGTCAACAAACACAGAGAGCTTACTATGCAGGATTCTGTTCCAGGTACCTGATGTGTGAACTCACTCCATCCCAACAACCTTGGAAACCAGGCTCCATTAATACCCTGATTAATACCCTCCATTAATACCTGTCATATATAAATAAATAAATAATAACAGATAAGAGAATTAAGGCACACAGATATTAAGTAACTTGTCCAAAGTGGCAATGGTAAGTGAAAACCAAAACAAAAAAACAGGAAGTTTGGCTCCAGAGTTCACGTTCTTAACTTACTTGTAAGTTAATCCTTGTTCCTAAGGATTAACCAAATAACTAATGATGTCATTGTCTTTATAGTATTTCTCAAAGCACATCACATAATTTTTAAGCCATTATTTAAAATGTTTCTTATTCCTTCAAAACCAATTATTTTCAAATTTCACTCATGTTTAGGATTTGGCCCCATAAAAATTCCTCTATAGTCTACAAATATTTTTCACAAATATATCAAAAATTTTCCAATGTCTCCTGCCATTAAAAACTCAGAATTTAACTCTAGATAGGGCAGAGGGGTTGGAGGGAAAGGGAGGGGGCAAGGAGTTAGAAATGATGATGGAATGTGATGGTCATTTTTACCCAAAGAACATGTATGAAGACACAAATTGTTGTGAATATACTTTGTACACAACCAGAGATATAAAAAATTGTGCTCTAGATGTGTAATAAGAATTGTAATGCATTCCACCCATACATGAAGAAGAAGAAGAAGAAGAACAAGAAGAAGAAGAAGAACAAGAAGAAGAAGAAGAAGAACAAGAAGAAGAAGAAGAAGAAGAAGAAGAAGAAGAAGAAGAACAACAACAACAACAACTACTCAGAATCTGCAAAAGAATCAAGGACACCCAATTTTCTCTTTTGCAAACCACACAATTTTGTAAACAAACATTAAAAGAAAGTAGGTTTTCATGAAAATATTTCAGAAAATAACCAGAGATAAAATTAACAACATATCATAGTTTGCAATCCTAAGTATCTAGGCTTAACAACCAGCATCAAACAAAGAAAAACAACTACATATTGTATGTCTCCTCTGTGAAGAAGAAATACCACCCTGTGGCAGGAAGTAAGGAGAAGGGAAGCGAAGAATGAAACAAAAGAAAGAAGAGGAAGAAAGGGGCAGGGAGAGGGAAGAAAGAAAAAGGAAGAAGATGTACCCGAATTTGGTTACACCTCTACATCTTTCTAACTTTGTTTCAAACACACACACACACACACACACACATACACACAGACACACACACACACACAAAACACAGGACAGAAGGACATGTTAAATTACTACAGAGGTGATCAGCATGACCTTGCTGTAGGAAATTCCACAGGCCAAACCAGTTTCTTCAATAAATAAACCTCAAGAATATAAAGGTGTTACAGTTTGGATGTGGAATGCCCCCAAAGCTCAGATGTTGAAAACACAGCCATCAAATGCCACAAGGGTCAGAGGTGGGGCTTTCAGGAAATGACTTGATCTTGAGAATTGTAGTATTATCAGTGGATTAATTCATTTGATAGATTAATACTTTGAATGGCCTACAGGGTGGTCACTGTGGGCATATAGAGCATGCCTGAAGGATGCAGCCTCCTGGGGGGTCTGGCCTTGGGGACTATATCTGTCCAGCTGCCATGAGCTGAGAAGCTTTCCTCTTCAATACTCTTCCACCATGATGTATGTGTCTTCCGCAAGGCCAGCCTACCAGGAATGAAATCCTCTGAAACCAGGGGCCAAAATGAATCTTTCCTCCTCTAAGTTGTAACTGTGAATATGTGAAAAGCTGACTAAAGAGGAATACTTATATGTTAAGAGTCATTAAAAAACATATTAGTGAATCATAAAGAGTATTTTCTGGACCTTGATTTAAACAAAATGTGAAAAGAAGACTTTTATGAAACTACTGGCAAACTGAACATTTACGAAATGTTCAATAATATTAAAGAATTATTAACTTTTAGTTTGGGGTATAACAATGAAATTAAGTCTTTTAAAAGTATTTTTATCTTTAGAATAACAAACTGATATATTATAAGGAAATAGTATGTCTGAGATTTGCTTGGCTTCACAAGAAAGGAAAGAAAATGGGGAAATATGATGAAAAAATTTAGTCAAGAATTAACATCTGTTGAAGCTAGATATGGCTACATAAAGATTTGTTATATTGGTTTTTTTCTGATTTCTTTATTTACTTACTTACTTATTCATTCATAATATATACTAAGAATTGAACCCAAGCTGCTCAGCCACTGAGCCACATCTCCAGCCCTTTTTATTTTTTATTTAGAGATAGGGTCTCACTAAGTTGCTTAGGGCCTCACTAAGTTGATGAGGCTAGTTTTGAATTTATGATCTTCCTGCCTCAGCTTTCTGAGCTTCTGGGATTACATGAGTATACCACCACACCTGGTTCTGTTTACTTTATATATGTAAAATTTTCCACATAATAAATTTTTTAAAAAACTAAGAAATATGATACAACAAAAAAATGGTATCTCAAGTATTATAATAGAAATGTTTTTAAAGAACAATTTAAAATATAACAGCATGTTCCCATAAGGAAAAAATATTTTAACTAAATAATAATACTAACCAAAGTTTCAACTCGATTATTTTTCTCAGTAGCTTACCTAAACTGTTATATTTTTTAAGTAATAGCAGATCTCTTTATTAAATAATGCTAGTACAGTGAAAACAGCAATTTGTTTGAAAAGTACTGACTGTTTAAAACTATTAGCAAATTGCTAGACTTTAGGGTTGTTTTTAACTTACAAAGTATTTTATTCATTGCTACTAACATCAAAAACACATTATGATGAGTTAAATGGTAAATTATACCTTATATTCCTCAAGTTTGGAAAACGCCATTTATAATTTATTATATTATGAAGCCTGCTAAGTGAGAAAATTGAATACAGCATAAAAGGGCAAAAAGAACAAAGGTCTGAAGTTCAATTTTGACTCTACCACTTATTACTTAATATTATTTCAAGAAAAGTTTTTCTTCCTCATCTTCAAAATAATGAAAATAACTGCTTCCATCCAATGTTGTAAATACTTAAATGTGGATAATTAACAGTAAATTTCATGTTTTAATCCTTTATATAAATTATAGTTATATATATTACATATATAAATGTTTATATACATATTTCCCAACATTGCTCCTGGTAATGTTTAGTACATAATATTAAATGTTCTCATTGTCAACATCCAATCATTGCTCTGGTAGTTAGCATTATTTTTATGCTTGCCAATATTAGACTTGCTTCTCAAATGCCAACACTTCCTGAGGATGTAAATTGTCATTCAGAAACACATCCACTCTCATGGTTAATAAGGCCTTCTGAGCATTTCAGCAAGTAGTGTTTATATAATCACCAAGGTTTCTGCTTGTAACTCCTATTCACCTAAGTTGTAAATCTTGCAGATAAATACCATAAGAAAAGTTTAAAACTCAGCTTCTTTCAGTTAAATACCCAAAGTGATATCATCATTGTGATATCATCTACCATGAGCCCTCTCCAGAGGCTTCCTTCCAACTCACCTGATGCTCAAGGGCATTTTGTATGTATCTTAAAGCATTTATCATGTTGTATCAGTCATTTGTTTACATATTTGTCTCACAGTTGGAATATAAACTCCAAAAAGAGAGACTTTTTTTCTTTCCTTCCTTCCTTTCTTTCTTTCTTTCTTTCTAACAATAATAATAATAATAATAGTAATAATAATAATATCAACACCTGCAAAGTGGCAGATGGTGGGACTTTGCTGAACCCAGGTAGAGCATACACCTTTATTCCAAGGACTTCTGAATCAAGTCAGCTATTTGGTCATGGTTTGAGTGTGTCCCACAGAAGTTCATGTATTGGAAATTTGATCCCTAGTGTGATGGTTCTGAGAAGTGGTGTACCTTTAAAAGGTGGAGTTCATTGAAAAGTAATTAGGTCACTGGGGATACCACCCTTAGAGGATTAATGCTGGGTTCATGGAATGAGTTGGTTGTTCTCAAGAAATTGAGCTGTTCTAAAAGAATAAGTCTGTCCCCTGAATCTCAGGTTTCCTGTCTCATCAAATGATCACTTATGCAGGTACTATCATCATTGTGATATCATCTACCTTGAGGCCCTCTCCAGAGGCTGACTCTAAGTGCTGCCTGGTATTGAAATTTCAGCTTCCAAAATTATGAGATAAATAAACCAGTATATTTTATAAAGTATCCAGCCTCAGGTTCTTGGTTACAGTACTAGAAAATGGAGTCATACAAAATTAAGTATTCCATAGTTAAACACTCAGTGATGGATCTAGTTCTAACAAATCTGGGACTAAAATCTGAAGAGACTTATAATTTGGTCTTATCATTTTCCCTTACTCCATATAAGACACATCTTCTGCAGATCACTCTTACTTAGCACAGGCTATATCCCTGGATTACTCTTCAAAGCCTAGAACCTTCCATCGACAATAGCTAACACTACAGAGAGCACTTTACATGACAGGTACTATACTAAACACATTATATATCTTAGTTCATGTGATCTTTACAATAACCTGTGAGTATACATTATTCCCTTTTTACAAGTGAAGATGCTGAGGTTTAAGGAGGTAATGAAACATGTTCAAAGTCTCAATTCATAGAGAAAAAACAGCAGTTGAGTCAGGTCTGACTGACTGTAGAGTCCACTCCATCACCAAGTCTCTTGAACAGAAGGTATCATTATTAATTCTAGGTGTCAAATTGTACTGTACTAGGGACTATCTAGAGAGTTAGTAAAGCACTATTTCTGGGTGTGTCTGTGAGGGTATTTCCAGAAGAGAAAGGTATGTGAGTTAGTGGACTGGATGAGGAAATCCTACCCTGCCTGTGGGTGGGCACCATCCAATCATCTGGGAACCCACATGGAACAAAAAGATGGAGGAAAAGCAAATTTCTTGCTATCTCTTGCAGAGCCACAACACCCATTTTCTCCTGCCTTGGATGTCGGAACTCCAGGTTCTCTTGCTCTTGGCCAGTGGGCCTTGCACCAGCAGCTCTCAGGGCTCTTGGGCCTTTATCCTTAGACTGACTGTTGGCTTCGCTGGTCCTGAGGTTTCTAGATTGGACTGAACTTTGGATCTCCATTTGTAAATAGAGACTGGTCAGCATCCATAATCTCTTGAACCAATTCCCCACATAAATTCCCTTTCATCTATCTCTTTCTCTGTACATCTTGTTGGTTCTCTCCCCCTCCACCTCTCCCTCTCTTTCCCTAATATAGAAGGCTACTAGTAAACAAAGCTTTTCAAAGAAGGCTTTAAAGGTCCCTTGAGGTCACTTTAGATGTTTTAATGAGCTTTTAAAAAGTAATGTTGGTATCCTTATGGGAGTTCATCAGTTTTTCCTCTTCTGTTCTCTGATACACAGAGAACAGTAACTAAGAGAAGTTACTCTGATATGGCAGCAGACAAAGTTGAGGATGAAAATCATGCTCAAAGAAAGAAACCTGAGCAGTTTAAAAAACTTATGAACAAAGACTCAGAAAAATTTCAAACTGGTAGATACACAATGTTATTGCATAAAGGATAAGACTACAGCCTATGGCTAAAATTTATAGAAAGCTTAAAAACTACAGAACACACAGAAGTACACGTGCTAAATACACTGAATGGGAAGTTCCTGAAGTACAAAGCTGCTACCAAAACACAGATGTCATGACACTGAAATTTTCATTAATGCCGGTGGAAACAGGATGAGCTAAGGAATAAAATTGGTTTTCCCCATTAAATCTCAGCTCTGTAGATTACTTCGTGACTTTAAGAAAGGTACTTATTAACTATTCTGAACTTCAATTTCCATGTCTGTAAAATAAAAATAATAATACCTCCCCTGAAGGAAAATTAAAAGATTCACAGTTCGTGCATCATTTTGTCCACAAGCATTAGGTAAAACACATTAATGTGGACCGGTAACAAAAAAGGAAAAGTTAACATGGTGTGGGGGGCTGGAGTTATGGCTCAGTGGTAGAGTGCTCGCCTAGTATGCACGAGGCACCGAGTTCAATCCTCAGCACCACATAAAATAAATAAATAAATAAAGGTATTGTGTTTAAAAAAAAAAAAAAAAGATGATGGAGCTGGGGATGTGGTAGAGTGCTTGCATAGCATGTGTGAGGCACCGGGTTCGATCCTTAACACCACATAAAAATAAATAAATAAATAAAATCTTCTGCTTCCTCCTCATTTAACTAGTCCTGAAAGTAATCAATTGAGTGCAGACACTGTTCTAGGTGCATGCATACTATGACAAACCAGAAATAGACTAGTGAGTAAAACTGACCAGAACAACAACAGCTAATATTTGACAAGTTGGTAGCAGATATTTGTTGCTTAGAATGCTGTTCAAAAGGGTTCGCATGTTCAAAAGGGTTCACTTGTCTCTTTTTAAGTGGTAGACTCTTAAATGAGAGGCTCTTTTTTTAAGTGTTTTACATGCTTAATAATTTAGTTCTTACAACAAATTCTTGGAGGTTAATAATAATACCATCTTATATTAGAGGTGAGAAAATTGAAACATGGGGATTTTAACCACTTGCTAATTCGCATATGGCTACTCAGTGATGAAGGCTGTTTTCAAATTGGAGAAGATAATTACAACAGTATGACAAATGCTGTTGTCATACTCCATTTGTAAATAGAGATATTTAGGGTAGGGGAAGGTCAACAACCACACATATAAGTACACTGGGCAGTAATGGAGAGTATAAGTAAATATTTTAAAAATTCTTTTGTGGACTCAACTGAACACTCAACTATCCACTGTTTCCAACATTATTTATAGAGGGAAAACTCTTCCTGTTTCAGAGAACTGGTTTTAAATGAACAGCTTTAAACCCACCTCACTGCTCATTACAAGCTAAGTTAATCATTCAACAAACTTCAGTTTCCTCATCTGAGAAACAAAAGGACAGAATAGATCAGGTCAGGTCATCAAATACCTGGCATTTGCACGGCCACTCCCCATTCCGAGAGCCATAAAGAACATCAATACTGATTGTTACACTCTTTAATGCTGAACCTCAAGTGTGGAAATCCTCAACAGTGCTCCAAACAGCAACTACTAATTTATAAAGTGGGCTTTGACGTGGAAACCATGTATTACCTCTGCATTAGAAAAGCTCTATGTACCTCACCCCCCAAAAAGATCCTGTCTCCCATAGAAAAAGAGATCACTTCTATCAGGTGAGCTAGCAAAATACAAAGCTCTCATTATCCTCCTTCAAATTTTTACAAATACACAAAGAGAGGGTAAGTAACATCACTGTCCCCAATTTTTGAATTGTCATAGACCATAAAGAGAATAGCTTAGGTTCTCCACCTCTGATAGAAACATCCACAGCTTTTATATTTGGTTTCCCCCATACATAGAAGTTTAAAACAACAAATGATGAATGACCAGGGCAAATACATAAACTGGTTTCATTATTAAGTTGAATTACCATCATGCAATAAATGCTGTCATGCCATAAAGCCTCACCAAGCCATTGTGGCAATGACTCAAGGGTGACACCATTTGCTGTAACACATATGTTTTACCTGATGTTTCACCTTCAACTAATACTTTTTATTGGAGAAAAAGAAGCATCACACAGTTATACAATAGGGTCAGTAAAGGTCTTTTTGAAGTGAACCTGTCTACACCAGTCTCTTAACCAGATGTCTCATTTGGTGACACATATAATAAATAATTAATTCTTTCTTGAAGCAGCAGCTGTGCAGAGATTCTCTGGAGTTCAGCTGCCCTCAATAATAGTAGCAGGTGGAGGGATTGGTCCTTTACTGCTTGCTTTCCTTCTAGTCTATCCCAACCACATGTATAAGTGAACAAGTAGAATGTCAGACCCAGGCTGCTATCTGCCTAAAAAAAAACATTTCTTTTTGATGTTCTAGTTTATTCCAAATAGAACCTGATCTTCCCCACAAGTTGACCCTTCAAAGTTTCTCATGAGGCTTCCTTTCTCCTTGTCATTCTAGCATTGCCTCCCCCTCCTCCTTATCTCACTCCCCATCACCTCATGCCTGGATTGTTAAAATAAGTACATCAGATCTTTCTACTTCAAATAACTTCCACTTCTAACCAATCCTCTTTTTCTGAGGCCCAACTTTTCCCTTGCTGCCTCTCTGGGAATCGATAATGGCAACGTAGGAGGTCACATAATCGGAAGCAGCATTAGCTTACTGAATTCCAGGCCCAATTACTCCCCTAACAAATCTAAGCAACTCAATTTAGCTTCCTGGAAAACAAGAGTCCTGCATTACCAGAGCTCTGGGAATCTCCTACTTAATGAACAATACGTCTCCTATCTGGAATTCATGGTCCTTCAAGATCTGTCTAGTGAAAGTCACCTAAAATCATCCCCCAAAGCATATTTTCCTACTCTCAGCTACTGTTTGTCTCACTAATTCCTCCTTCTAAAATGATTTAACCCACCCCTCTTAACTGAAAAGTCCTCCAACAGAAGAGTAAACAAGGGAAAGTCTTCTTCATCCTTTTCTGGCATTTTCAAACTCTCCATAATTGAATGCAATTCAGGGGGGAAAAAATGAAATTTCCCAAATGAGAACTACAAAGCAAACTTATCTCAATAAACAATGCCTAACCTAGTAAACTTCAATAACATATCCTCTTTCTTCCTAGAGATTTTATTTGCTATGCATATTTGGCCCCATTAACTTTAAAGCTTAACCTGTGTAAGCAGTGGCTCCAAAGTAAGAACTCAGTAGCTAATGGACTGATTTTATTTTGGTTCTCTGAAGTGTGCAGTCTAATTTGTTAATGCCTGATTGAAGTGGATATTGTATATAGTTAATGTGGTTATGCAAAAGTACTTAATCTTAGTATGTTAACAACCTCATCCCCCATTTCCTAAAGGCTCAGCTTATTTTTAAATGTCAAAACACATTATTTTATGAGGAGCAGATTAGTTCCAATAGCACCAATGCAGTAATTTTATGTTAAATTATTTTTGTGAACTGCTCTAAGAACCCCCCAGTCAACATTTTCAAAGCTGTATTAGTAAGAAAGTGGCAAGAAATAAGAACTCAGGAGGAGCTCCCAAGACATTTTCCTCCTCCCCAGAGGTCAATCAGCTTACAAGAAGAAAAATCAGTAGTATATAGATAACATCCATCTCTCCAGAATCTGCAGTAACTTTGATATTAAGAAGGACAAATAGTTATATTTAAGAACAAAAATAGTGTCTTATGCCGGGCTTGCCTGTAATCCCAGCCACTTGGGAGGTTGATACAGAAGGACTGTGAGTTCAAGGTCAGCGTCAGCAAAAGCGAGATGCTAAGCAACTCAATGAGACCCTATCTCTAAATAAAATACAAAATAAGGCTGGGGATGTGGCTCAGTGGTAAAGTGCCCCTGAGTTCAATCCCCAGTACCCCCCCCACCAAAAAAAAAAACCTAATCCAATTTTCCCTAATCCAGTTGACCTATGCTTTTTCTCTTTCATTTACATTTCCTCCTTGTAGAAGTGAGAACATCCATTGCCTCACCCACCCCCCACCAAAAAAAAACCTAATCCAGTTTTCCCAGTTTTCATAATGGAATGCTAACCTTGACACGAGCTAATCCAGAAAAGATATGTTCTTCTCTTCCTTCCATACCACAAAAGATCAGCACCTCATGCACTTACAAATACAAAATAAGTATCTTAGTATGTTAACAACCTCATTCCCCATTTCCTAAAGGCTCAGCTTATTTTTAAATGTCAAAACACATTATTTTATGAGGAGCAGATTAGTTCCAATAGCACTGTTATGTTTCAACTCTTGACAAAAGCAAATACTAAGACAGTTGATAGATGAGAGCAGCTTCAGATTTGAGTACATTTTAGAATTCAGATTTTCAGACTGGGATGCTTTACCTGTAAAGTTTATGCAAATATTTCAAAGTCTAAAAATTCTGAAATCTGAAACACTTCTGGCCCAGGCATTTCAGATAAAGTACAGTACGCAAGAAAGAAAACCTAAGAAGATTACCATTAGACAGGGACGAGAGGTGGGAGGGAATGGGAGAGAGAAGGGGAATTGCACAGAAGATGGAAGGAGACCCTCATTGTTATACAAAATTACATATAAGAGGATGTGAGGGGAAAGGGGGAAAAAGAGAGAAAGAGAAATGAGTTATGGTAGATGGGGTAGAGAGAGGTGATGGGAGGGGAGGGGGATAGGAAGGGGATAGGAAGGGCAGCAGAATACAACAGACACTAGTATGGTTGTATGTATAAACGTGGCTGTATAACCAATGTGATCCTGCAATCTGTACACATGGAAAAATAAGAATTCATGCCCCATTTGAATCAAATGTATGATATGTCAAGATCATTGTAATGTTTTGTGCAACTAATTAAAAAAAAAAAGAAAGAAATTCTAAGGCCCATGTAAATTTTTCAAGATCTATAACAGTGTTCTCTCTTAGAAGAACTGAATTTAATATAACTGAACAATATTACTTTCATTGCTCACAGAATGTATTGATTACTTGACTATTAAAGATTATACCTTAGGGGCTGGAGATATAGCTCAGTTGGTAGAGTGCTTGTATTGCCTGCACAAGGCTGTGGGTTCAATTCCCAGCAAAACCACCACCACCACAACAACAACAAAAAAGATTATGCCTTAGGCTCTCATTGAAGATCAACTTAAGAAATGAGTACTTAAAAAGAGTATTTTTGTTTTGGGTTCCAACAACATCCAACATGTTTTTCAATATATTTTTAATGTAATATCTTCCTACTGCACTTACTGTTTGTGGCATTTCAATGACAATTCACACATTATAATTTAATGAAATTTTTATTTGTTTGTCTATCACTTCCCCTGGGCAGGAACTTCAAGAGCAAAAACTACATCTTGTTCAGTGTTATTTCTGAAATGTTGAGCATAGTTCCTGGCACATAATAGAGCTCAATAATCATTTGTTGAATGAATAAATCATTTACTATAATTTCTTCCAGGACATATGTTCAGTCCTAAATAGAAAATAATCTTCTTAAAAGAAGAAACCACATCTTCCACTTATTTATCTTCTTTACACTTCCTGGAATTGTGCCTTGCTAATAGCAAGGACTCAATAAACATTTGATGATGTCAATAATGATGAGGATGGTAGTGGTAGGAGTAAAGAAGATAAATTAATCTCATCAAAACAATATACAGCATATTGTTCATCTTCAAAATCAAACAAATTATTAAGTGATTACATCTTGAGATTATGACTATTTTCTTCTTTTCTGTTTTTCAATATGGGTTAGTTTCTTAGTTTTGAGCTAAAAAAAACAACCACTTAGTTCCTTTTATAAACAAAATCTAGTAGACTATAGTAATACAGTGAATCTCCTTCCTTAAGATATTTACCTTTTGGAAACCTCAAACCTCCTGTCTTTTGTCCCCTAGGTCTAAGATTTCAGATAACTTTCCTCTATTTCTTCCTGATGCAGGACAACTGCTTTGAGAAGTAGGCTCTTTCTGAACCTGCAGGGTATTTGGATGAAGATAAAGAGAAAGCAGGGAGCTGAGAGTGACAATGATCTCCCACCCTGTAGAGGATACACCTGCCACTTCGGTGCTCTGTGTGCATTTGTCATGGTCCTGCCCTAATTCTAACTCCAGTTACAGTTCAAAGCTAGCAGAAGCAAAGTCCCTAATTGGCAAAACTGGCTATACACTCTGTCCTATGACAGACATATATGCACATGCACAAAAAATGTTATATTTTCATATGAAACAATGTTTACTGCAGTTTGAAGTAATTTGATACCATAATGTACTCGATGAAGATAAAAACTAATGAAAAAATTTCTTTACTTGTATCTATCAAGATTACTCCCTACCATCACCAAATTTGATTATTTGGATTATACTCTAAACAAAAGTAGTCGTGTTTGAAAAGTGTATATCATTATGGTCTAAAATGGACCACCTGAAGTCCAGAGGTATGAGTACATAAAGAAGTGAATCTGACACCTAGAAACACTGACTCCAGTGACTAATTGCTTAACTGTGGTTGCCTTTTATCACTTTGTTCATAGCTTTTATTTACGGGATTTTGAATTTAAAAAATTCTTCTGATGTTGCTGATATAAACATGTTGACTAACATAAGCAATTTTTAAAGAATGTTTCAGAAACATATCCACCAATTTAGATGCTGAATTTAACTCAAAAAGGAGACTCTTAGAAACAAGAGAATATCATGCTAAAAGAAACAAGCCAAATGCAAAAAAAAAAAAAAAAAAAAAAAACAAGGCCAAATGTTTTCTCTGATAAGCAGATCCATAATGGGAGGCGGAATGAGGTACTTTGGATTGGGCAGAGGGGAGTGAGGGGAGGGGAGAGAGTGATGGGGTGGGAGGGATGGTGGAATGAGATGGACATTATGACCCTATATACATTATGATTATACGACCAGTCTGTGACTCTGCACCACAAACAGCCAGAAGAATGAGAGGCTGTGCTCCATCTGTGTACAATGTGTCAAAATGCATTCTACTATCATGTATAACTAATTAGAACAATTTTTTTAAAAAGCATCTTATATACAAAAAAATTCCCTTCCTTTTTAGTATCAAAATAACAGTCTCTCTGAATCCTTCAATTTAAACGGGAGTACACTGAGTACAAAACTCTCATTTGACAATAAATGAGAAGGTACAGACCTTTGCTTCTCTCCTTGTCACAATGAAAGACAATGCTCACCTCAGCACTGAAAATTTCACTTTATCAATTTCAGCACTCTAGCATCAATTCCACTAATCCCAAAACTTATTCATTTTATTCAGAAAAAAATATATATATACAAAACTACAGCAAAAAATGAGTTTGCAATGACCCCAGTCTTTAAAAGCTCAAGTTAAAGTGATCTCCAGTAAAACTAGTCAATTCACTGTGTCCCCAAACACACATTCGACAGGTATTTGCTAGACAAGCTAAATGCAGGAACCATTTCCCACACTAGTTATGTAGGACAAGATTCCTTGTGAATAAAGATACCTACCAGTCCCTTTATACTTTTATGCTTCACATGTCACTTCCTCTCTCCTCCACAACTCCTCCATACTTTTCTTTCTCCTTAGTGTCAGTCCTTACCAAATTCTTCATACACCATACTTCCGATAACTCAGAGATATGAAGCTGACTGCTGATGAAAAACCCAAGACTCAAGCACGGCTGAAATCTGGGGAAAGGAAGAAGCAAGAGGCCAATAAAGTTTAGGAAATCAAAGAGATTTAAGGGATTCTGGGCAGGTTTTTAAGGCTAAGACAGAGTCAACACAAGAAATCAATATCTGGATCTACAGTACAGTTGAGGATTTCATTGTACAAGCAAGATAGACACCCAGTGCCCAGACGGGGACACAAAATTAATACAGAATCAGCAGTAATGGTACTTGGCATCAAGACAGAAGCTCCTAATCAAGGTTCTTATTTTCCCCACAGGCAGAGCTGGCCCCTCCAGCAGGTCTGAACTTCTAGTATGAGTCAAGTATTCCTAACAATGAGTTGAAAGAAAGTCAGAAGCCCACAGTCAGAGATGCTATCATGCTGAGGCCACAGATTCTCTGAGGGGGAAAAAAAAAGTCTCTAATTAAAAACAACCATTGGGGGCCAGGCGCTGTGGTGCATGCCTGTAATCCCAGCATGACAGGAGGCTGACAAGGAGGATCCTGAAGTCAAAGCCAGCCTCAGCAAAAGTGAGGCGCTAAGCCAACTCAGTGAGACCCTTCTCTAAATAAAATACAAAACAGAGCTAGGGATGTGGCTCAGTGGTCAAGTGCCCCCTGAGTTCAATCCCCAATACCCACTCCCTCCCCAAAAAAACCACTGAGTATGATTTTCCTTTGAATTTTCTTTCTTTTTTGTGGTCAGAAGGTAGAAGAGATAGGTCTGAGAAGTTAAACTCCAACAGTGAGGATGTTAACAATGGTGATGCTGATAGGTATTAATAAGAAAGTTAATTGTTAAAATTTATAATTGTATTGCCCCTTTCTAATTATTGATTACTTAACACCTTTAAAATACTTTTGAATCCACCATCTCATTTCACTGCCATAAACAACAATCATTATTTTTCCAATGACATTCATAATACTAGTTGCATCATTTTAGTTACATTATGGAAAAAGAGGCATTTGTAGGCTAAACCTCATTTATTTATAGCACTACATCTTGCAGATATATGACTCAGGCAGAAACTAGACCCTTAAGAAATCAGAATACATCCTTGAGCTACAAATCCAGTGGTATACAAGGACCCAGTCTAGGCCATACCAGAAATATGATTTCCCCTCAAAATGCCAAAGTAATTTAGCTTTGTTTAGAAACATTTATGTGTTTCAGAAACATTCTCAATAAAGTTGTTGGTCTTTTCCTGTTACTTTACCCAAAAAAAATGTTTAAGCAAAATTAAATAAAATGCAATTGCATGAGTAATTAATTAATTAATTAATAATTATGTATCATAATCATAGATGGCAAAGTCAGTGTTGAAATAGATCTGCCCACAGGAAGCCCTAGGAAATGACGAGGTCTTTTTTTCCTTTTCCAAATTCCTCCTTGATTTCTTCATGTATCTCCAGCTATATTTGAGACTGTGAAACAAATCACATCAACTATAAATACTATGACCATTATTTAGATGAGGCATACCTAACATCATAGTATAATCCAGGTGCAAAAGCACAACAATCATCAAATGGATATACTTCCACCTGAAGGAGACCTTGGATGTTCATTTCTGTCTCTATAGATGTCAAGAAGTAGCCAAAAGGTAAAAGGTACTAATCTATTTAATTCATGCAAATCTCAATGAAAGTCCTTTAGCAACCAAAATATATACACTACATGGACTACACTAGTTCAGTCTAATTCAAATCTTCCCACTTCTTCTCTGTGTTCAGTCCAGAAGCTCTTACTCTTGACGAGTTGGTGTTAAATAGATTTCATTCCTGAATTTCACCAAGTAACTTACAGCTTCATAATACCAGTAAAATCATACTGATAGTACTACAGCTACAAACTTAAACAAAACTATGTAAATATTAAGTAACAGTGAGGGCAATTACTGTTTCCACAGGCTCACTCCTGCAAGGTAAGGGACAGCTGGGCATTTTATCCTAGACCTGAGGAGGCTGAAGAAAGGCTAGAGCCAAGGGTCACCTGCTAGGTTGCCATCTGGCGTGGAACCAAACCGAAGAACAGAGCTTGGCAAATGAGTCACTGTTTTGTGCATCCAACTGGACATTAGCTTTATCCCTGTGGACACTGTTTGGGTACACAGTTTCACACCATTCTTCTACTGTGTGAATGCTCTCTCTGTGCCAGGGAGGATGAGGGGGAAGATTCTGTCACACTAGGTGTTTGCCTGACCTCAATTAAGACACTTGTTCCATTTGGGAAAAAAAGGAGTTTAAATGACTCCTATTCTATAAACTCCCAGAGAGCCCAAGGAGCTAAACCCAAACTGTAGACAGATGAAGGGAAAGATTAAGTTGGCAGAAGTCAGAAGCTTGGCAGGGAAGGGAAGAGCTGGGATGGAAATCCTGAATTTCTTCATACCACATCATTATAAATCTGAAATACAGGGGGAAACTCAAGAAGGTGAGTCACATAATAACATACTCTGGTTTTATTCAGCTCTGATCTAAGGACATGCTAGTTGACATGGCTTGGTAGTAAATGAGGAGTAAGTGAACAGACATTCATTCATCCTTAGATCCTAGGAAAATACTAATAGTCACATATACTGCCAGCATAAAGACATCCAAATAGCTCAAACCCTTTTTCTGTAATGGGAAGTTTTTTCTCCTTTCCCATAACACCCAACTCTGTGTTTTCTAAGCAAACTGCCTACACAATCTAGCTAAAAATGTTAAGTGAAATAAATGAAAGAAACCAGAAATTGCAACAATATTAGCTTTCTTTTTTTTTTTTTTCTGAAGTGTTGGAAACAGGGTTGTAAGCTGGTTGAGTCACATGTGATGTGACGTGATGTGATGTGATATGACAAGGCCAAAGCGATCATAAAGCTCCCTGGGCGGTTCTGCCACTTGGGTATATTCTCGTCCACCTCTTCAAGGCACAAAGGGAAGGAATGATGTTCCTTCTCTGAAGACTAAGCCCTTGGAACTACAGTTCCTCCCTATCACTACTCTCCACCACAATATCACCCTGGCCTGATGAACCCACACTCAGAAAGCCATGCAGAGGTCAGGTCAACTTGATCTTCTGTGAAGAATGTCAGGAGAGAAGCTGTATCAAAATTACATCCATCACTGGGAACTTTGGCATGAGCCTGGAATCCCAGTTACTTGAAAGTCTGAGAGAGAAGAATTGCAAGTTCAAGGCCAGCCTGGGCAATTTGGTGAGATCCTGTCTCAAAAGAAAAAAAAAATTACATTTATCAAAGGTATATATAGTTGATAACATTCACATGGATGCACACTTTCAGAGAATTTTCAGAGACTAACTGCCCATTTCTTTTGTTTTCAGGTTTCTGAGAAATCAGGCCTTCCTCCTTGACACTTGGCAGTAGTCATCTAGAAACCACCTGCAATGACATTGATTCTGCTGGGTTCCCTGCTCAGCAAATCCATAAACTGGTCTCTCTTTCCTAAGCATCCAAATCCACAACTCCACTCCAAAATTTAACAAGCTATTTTAATTAGCTCTATATTCCTGGGACTAAAAGACCTGACAAGAAGAATTTAAGAGAAGAAAAGCTTATTTTGGTTCATGATTTCAGAGGATCAGCCTGTGGTCCACTGACTCCACAGCTCTGGGCCTGAGGTGAGGCAGAACATCATGGCAGAAGGGCGTGGAAAAGGAAAGAAGCTCAGGACATGGCAACCAGGAAGCAGAGAGAGCTCTATTCACCATGGAAAAAATATAAACCTCAAAGGCACACCCCCGGTAACCTACTTCCTCCAGTCACACCCTACCTACCAATCCACATCAGTAAATTAACCCACTGATTATGTTACGCCTCCCATAATCCAATCACTTCAGTGTTGAAGATTCTTGTGTTGTCTCATGCATGAGCTTTTGGGATACACCTCGATTTTAAACCATAACACAAACCTACTCTCCTCCCCTTCTTTCCTGTCTGCCAGCACTGATGTCTTCCCCATTGATCCCTTCCTGTCTCTCTCAACTCTTTACTCTGCAATGTTATTCCATTTCTTAGGCAGTCAGCCCTATTTATCCACAGGTTCCACATGTACAGATTCAACCAAACTTAGATCAAAAATATTTGGGGAAGCCAGGAACAGCAGCACAAACATGTAATCCCAGCGATTTGGGAGGCTTAGGCAGGAGGACAGAAAGTTCAAGGCCAGCCTTGGGTAACTTAACGAGATCCTGTCTTGAAATAAAAAATAAAACAGGCTGGAGATGTAGTTCAGTGGTAGAACGTTCCTGGGATAAATCCCCAGTACTGCAAAAAATAAAGAAAAATATATACACATGTATACATATATATACATACACACGTATATATATGTATATGTGTGTGTATTTATTTATTTATTAATCAAGAATTAATAAGTGGATGGATTCAAACTAAAAAGCTTCTTCTCAGCAAAGGAAACAAATAATAACTTGAAGAGAGTACCCATAGAGTAGGAGAACATCTTTACTACACATTCATCAGATAGAGCACTCATCTTCAGGATCTATAAGGAACTCAAAAAACTTAACACCAAAAAAATAAATAACCCAGCCAATAAATGAGCTAAGGAACTGAACACACACTTCTCAGAAGATATATAATCGATCAAAAAATATATGAAAAAATGTTCCACTTGTCTAGTAATTAGAGAAATGTAAATCAAAACTACTCTAAGATTTCATCTCACTTCAGTCAGAATGGCAATTACTAAGAATCATGCAATAATAAGTGTTGGCGAGGATGTGGAAGAAAAGGTACACTGCTGGTGGCATGGCAAATTGGTGCAACCACTACGGGAAGCAGTATGGAGATTCCTTAGGAAACTTGGACTGGAACCACCATTTGACCCAGCTATCCCACTTCTCGGGTCTATACCCAAAGAACTTAAAATCAGCATACTGTAGTGACATAGCCATATCAATGTTCACAGAAGATGCCCTTCAACAGATGAATGGATAAAGAAACTTTGGTATATACACACAATGGAATATTACTCCGCCTTAAAAAAGAATGAAATTATGGCATTTGCCGGTAAATGGATGGAGTTGGAGAATATCATGCTAAGTGAATTTAGCCAATCCCAAAAAGCCAAAGGCCAAATGTTTCTCTCTGATAAGTGGGTGCTGACCCATAATGGAGGGGGGGGACGCACTTGGGGAGAATGGAGGAACTTTGATTGAACAAAGGGGAGGGAGGGGAAGGAGGGGAGGGAAGGGGGAGGAGGAGCATGGGGATAGGAAAGATGGTAGAATTAGATGAACATCATAGTTACACGTATGACTGCACATGTCGTGTGACCCTACATCGTGTACAACTAGAGAAATGAAAAGTTGTGCTCTGTTTATGTACAATGAATTAAAATGCATTTTTCTATCATTTATAACTAATTAGAATAAATAACAAAAAGGAATATACATACATCTATACCTATATATACATACACACATATATGTGTACATATGTATGTACATGTATGTACTCAACTATATATGTGCATGTATATATAGATACATTTGGAGAAAATGCTGTATGTATACTGAACATTACTGAATTTTTTCTTATCATTATTCCCTAAACAATATAGCATAACCGCTTTTATACAGTGGATGCTGACCCATAATGGAGGGGGTGGATATTATAAGTAATCTAGATTGATTTAAAGATACAAAGATTGTGTGTATATCATTTTATATAAGAAACCTGACCTTTGTGGACTGTGGTATCTGCAGGGGCTCCTACAGCAATCCCCCACGGATACCAAGGGGAATGGATGACTGTGGTTCCACATTCCTTCACATTTACCTCACCCTCCCAGAGTGAAACAAGTCTTCCTATTCCTACATGCCTCTTAGAATCTGACGCTTTCCAGAACTCACTTATAGTTGGTCTGTGCTTTCCCCAGCTACAGGGCTCTACTCCTCTATCTTCTCAAAATCATGAAGCAGTACTGAACATACTTCCCAGGTATAAAAATGTAACATTGTTGTACTTAGCAAGAGTTGTATTCTGATTTGTTTTACTAAATTGTTAATTGATCCATTCATTCTGTCCTGAGATTCTTCCTATAAACAACTTACTTGGAAGAAAGTGTTCCTAAATATTCAATCAGAGAGAAAGTAACAAGGGAAACTGTATACCCCACAAAGGAATTAAATATCAGGAGCCTGGTAACATTAGCAAATTGGTCTAACCAACAGGGTTTCACCACAAAGAGAAAACAAATACGCAGGGGACTAATTCCTTCTTGTTTGTTTTAAATTATACATTTTACCGAGAACTTAGAATATACATCTGCCATTTGGTATAGAAAAGGCTAAGTAAATTTTCCACTATGAAAATAAAACAAACAAACAAATGCTTCCTTACTTTTTTATCCCAGACCAAATAAATAAACAAGAAGAAAACTATGGGTTTTTATTAGAAGACCAAACTTTAAAAGCACTAGTTAATACATTTTATTAATAAAGTAACAGGAATTATAAAGCACATTGCTATAGAACTTACCCAATCAACAACTATTTAGGGTGCTAACTATATAAGGTGCAACATAGTCTATATCAAATGTACCCTGTATTCTTTTTTTAAAAATCAACAAATGGTATCCATAAAATCTTTAATTCATAAACATTCATTTAGCTCAAAGTATATCTTATTTATATAAAAAGAAACTTTGGACTTGGCAGATGTATATTTTAAAATATATAAATTTATATACTCAAAAAAAGATACATTTTAATCCCTAAAACACAGGACCAATAGAACTTCTAACACAGAAGTATGCTTTTAAAAAATATCTTTATCTTTTAATTCTGTATAAAAACATAATTCAGAAAGTAGTGCTAATCAGTCTTAGAAAGACAAGAGTCTACATTTACCATGGAAAAAAATATAAACCTCAAAGGCACATTTAGAAAATACAGATCTCAGCAAAATCATGTTGAAACACAAATTATATATGACCCAATCAACCCCTTTGAATTCTAGTCACATTAACAGTCTCCATCCATAAACTACAACTAGAATGTCCCCAGTACTGCAAAAAAATAATTAAATAAATATACATACACACACATATACATACATATATACATACACATACATACGTATATGTATACATATTTTTATTTATTAATCAAGAATCAATAAGTGGGATAGATTCAAACTAAAAAGCTTCTTCTCGGCAAAGGAAACAATCAATAACTTGAAGACAGTGCCCTTATGTATTTCTATATTCCCAGTTTCAAAGCAGTAACCATAATGGAAAACCAGCAATGTTTATTAAATCAGGCTACAATATGAAGACATTAATAAAATTATTTCTATGATTGTTTCCATTTTTAAATTCACTCAAGACAATGATATAGAAGCCTGGGAAGGATATGGGGAGGAGGGATAGAGAGAGAATGGTTAATAGGTACAGGGGCACAGATGGGTAAACGAAATAACCTCTAATGCAGCACAGTATGATAACTATGGTTGACAACAATTAACTGTATATATCAAAATAGCTAGGAAAGAATATTTTGAATGTTCCCAATGCAAAGAAATCTAGGAGATAGATATGCCAATTATATGATCTAATCATTACACATAGTACACATGTACTGAGATATCACACCATACACCTTAAACAAGCACAGTTACTATATATCAATGAAAAACAACAAAACATTTTTTCAATTGTGTGGAGTGAAATGTTGACAAGTAACTTGGCAGAATATTGTCCTATACAAAATCAAACATTCCTTCTGGTGCCACCACCTTAACCAAGTATGTAAATTTCACCAATAACAGTTATAGTGACATTGCATACCTCCTATCATGATACAATGGAAAATGCACACCATCACTTACATAGCACTCTTGCCACAAGCATTTAACCTGTCTAATAATTATTTACTGCTGCATAACAAATTCCCCAAAATTTACAAGTTTAGAAGAACAATAATTTATTAGCTCTCATAGTTTCCATGTGTCAGGAATTCAGACAGCCCTCACCAGGTAATAATATGCTTATTGGGGGGACAAACACAAATAATTAATCTGTTATATTGTATCTTAGGCCTAAACTGGAAGCACTTACATGTCTGCCTGGCAGCAGAGACCCTCACTGGTGCTGGGTAGTATCTTTATATCACTGAACTTGCCTCACTACATAATGGCTAGGTTCCATTACATGACATTACATCACATAACCTCCTTACTTCATTGGTCATCTTTCATAAGTCCTTGCCTACATGCAGAAGGAGGGAACAATGACCTCTCCTTTTAGGTGAGGAAGTGCCAGTCACATTTTTAAAAGAAAGTGAGATAAACTAAATACATTAATGCAGCTATCTTTTGGAAGAACAATCTGTCACAACCTGAATCTAATCATGAAAAAACAAGACAAATCTATATGAGGAACATTCAACAAGACAACTGGCCTGAACTCTTCAAAACATCAATTTCAGGAAAGACAAAAAGAAGTGGAAAATATTCTAGATCTGTCCAAAAGAATTTTCTGTGATAGCCAGGCACAGTGGCACACGCTTGTAATCCCAGTGGCTCAGGAGGCTGAGGCAGGAGGATTGCAAGTTCAAAGCCAGCCTCTGCAACTTAGCGAGGCACTTAATAACTCAGCAAGACCCTGTCTCTAAATAAAATATTTAAAAGGGCTGGGGATGTGGCTCAGTGGTTGAGCACCCCTGGGTTCAATCCTCAGTACCAAAAAAGAAAATAATAATTTTCTGTGATAATGGAAATATTATGTTTGTGCTATCCAACAGAGTAGCCATTAGTCATAAAGGGCCAGTGAGCACTTGAAATGTGGCTAATGTGACTGCTGAAAATAATGTTTTATCATATTTCCATTAAAGAGTCAGATTTGGCTGGTGGCTACCACATTTCCTAGTACAGATTAAAGGATGCCTGTCCTAAAGAGATATGATAATCAAATGCAAATGCATTCGCCTTGATTAGATTCTGGCTCAAACAAAAAAAGTTATAAGTTTTCATATGATTAAATGGCCTACATGATGGATGATAGTATTGAACAGTGTTAAAATTTTCAAGTGTGAAAGTTGAACAGTGCTTATGTCCTTGTTCTTACAAGATATATATATCAGTGAAGTTACCTTATTGTCTGCAATTTACTATCAAATGATGAGAGGGGAAAAGAAACGTATACATGCTTATTGGGGGGACAAACACAAATGTGAGAAAATGCTAATAATTATTTAATTTGGATAAAACATGTAAGTCTCATAAACACATATTAACTGGTTAATTTTAAAAGGAACATCTGTTAATTCCACTGGGAAGCAGAACTACTTCTGGTCAAATAAAGTTTATATAAATTTTTATCTAATTCAACACAACTTATTTTGTAAAATAAAGATATTCTACAATGTCCTTCTATTGTGTTTAATACTTTCCCTTAATAAAGATACCAGCATCTACAAATTAAATTTTTATATACTAAAAACTATAATTAAAGTCGTCTTTAAATTTTAGGTGAGAAAACAGATTTCCAAATATGTCTTTTTATAAAATTTTGGTTAAGGATGGGAGAATATTTCAGTGGCCAGGACCCAGATTTGATTCCCAGCACCACAAAAAAAAAAAAAAAAAAGAAAAGAAACCATATACATACATACATGCAGAGTCATCTCTCTCATATTTAGACCTATAGATACAGAAAAGGGTTTTTTCTTTTTTTCTAAGACAGTTCATAATCAAACCTGAATAGAAGAGAAAGCATATATGTAATGCTAATGATTATTAGTGATATCTAACTAGGTTCAAACACTTAACTTTCCAAGTTGGCATCAAAAAAAAAAAAGCAAAGAAATATAATAGTTAAGAATGATACATCTAGGTCAATTCCAAACTAAATGGAGACTACAGAATGCAGAAATAGTCTCACCATTACTCAGTCTTCCAACATAGATCTTTGGGGCAGGAGAAGAGCGGAGTCCTGAACCACAGTGACTATGCTGGCTTCACAACAGGGGCTTCTATTCCTAGAAATAAAGGACTCAGAGATTCTCAACTTTAAATGGCATTTATAAAGGGAATGAGGTTGCTTCAACTAGATGATAAATTAGGGGGGAAAAAAAAAAACCTCACAGGTCTGTATGCACATGCTACACGGCTACTTTCCTTTCTCTGTCCCATTTCAACCTGGTATGAAAATTTCATGAAACTCTTCTATACTATAAGCCAGTGTTCTCATTTAGAGATCAAGGTAAAAAATTCTGGAATCACTTTGTACACAGGAAATTCCATCCCATCCCTCTTCCACTCATTTTTGCTCTCATAACTTTTTATAAATATCTACAAAAAATAATTATCTCCCAAGGAGATTTCTTGCTACTGTGAAAACCATAATGTACTTTTTATTTATAGCCTGCTCAGCACAATACCTATACAAACCTGGAATACAAAAATATTATATCAGAAAAGTTAGAAGAGACAATCTGTTACAGTTCAAAAGTATCCAGGCAAAAGCAAATTTAAAAATAGCCCAGGATCAACAGGAGAGGGCAAAATATCAGATTCAAGCTATCAGAACCAAAGACTGATTTTATGTAAACTGTTAAACAGTCCTCTTAAGACCTTTTTCCCTCTGGATTTGTAACTATAAATCCTGGAGTTGGTAGAACTTCAGTGAGATAAAGCAATACTCAAACCTCAGAAGTGAGAAACTGTACTTTGTCAATTTATCTCCTAAGTCAAGTCTGTGTTTGACGACAGCGCTTATGTGGAGCTAAATTCTGGAAGAAGGGGTTCGGTTTAGATAATCTGACTAAAAACCTGACCTTTTCTTCCTTTAAGCTCTCATCTTGAGGTAAGAACATAAGATCTCACATTTACTGGAGAAATGAGGTACTAACATAATCAAATCAATAAAAATCAAGTAATAGCTACAACCATTATAATTAAGCACCACAGATATCAAGTATGATGTCAGTCTCTAAAAACAGTAAACCATTAATCATTTTTCATTAAATCATATTTTATTTAATTCAATCCCCAGTGCCTCACACATGCTAGGCAAGTACTCTACATCTCCAGCCCTAAATTATATCATAAGTCAGGAAACATCCTTTTCTACAAACTGAAGTTAAGCTACATTTAATTATACCCACCAGGTTATAATTAAACTTACAAGCACTTCAAGTTATAGGGTCACAATCAACTTAGAAATCAGAAAGAAAGAAACAGCCAATATTTAGCATTCTGAAGCATTTTTAACTCGCAAATTAAAACTTTGTGTTCTAGACTTTCTTTATCAGAAGAATCTGGAAAGAGCATCTTGATGAATAGAACAAGCATTTCTCCCAAAGATTAATGCCTCGTGAGGTGTTGCTTCATTCTAAGTGACTGGAACACAATAAACAGAACTACAAGTGAAAGCCTCATTCATACACACATCAAGGGACATGGGTGGGTGATTCCACACTTGCGCTCAACCCCATATTAGCTGGTGATCTTCACATGCTGCTCAAACAGATCTCAGTGCAGTCAGGCGTTAAAAGGAATTTGAAAAGAAGTCCCTTGCTAGGGGGACAAAAACAAAATGGAAACTTATCTCTCTTTTTTTTTTTCTTCCCTTCCCCTATTGGAATCAAATGTATAATATGTCAAGTTCATTGTATTGTCTTGAGCAACTAATAAAAAAATTTTAAAAAAATTTTTAAAAAAAGATCCTTATCTGGCAACCTAGTGCAGGCTGGTAACTGCATGGTGGAGGAGAAGAAAAATTTATTTTTCAGGTTCCTGAAAATGGGTCTTCCACCCTCTGCCTTCAAGGATGTTGCTGTTTGATTTTCTTCTTCAACTTATATTTGACGTCATCGTTTTGTCAAAAGGTGATAAAAGTTGAGTACATGCGTACCTTGGAGATACAGAGGGTTTTTGGTTCCAGAGGGTTGCAATAAAGCAAGTATCACAATAAAAGGAGTCACAGGAATTTTTTTGTTTCTGTGGACATGAAATTTATATTTACGCTATACTGTACTCTATTAAGCATGTAATAAAATTGTGTTTAAAAAAGCACATACTTTAATTTAAAAATTACTGTGAAGAAATGCTAAGGATCATCTGAGCTGTTGGAAAAATGATGCCTATAGGCTTGCATGACACATGATTGCTACAGACCTTCAATTTGGGAAAAAATGCCATATCTATGAAGTGTTATAGAGTGAAGTGCAATAAGAAAAAAAATGGAAAAAAAATAAATAAGTAAAAATAAAACAAAAGTCCCCAAAAAAGAAAGAAGAAAGGATTAATAAACTGCTCTCTTCTGGAGCTTTCAGTAAGGAAAAAAAAGATGTTCTGTTTTTAATTTTTAGAACAAAAGTATGAGACAATGAAATTACTGGGAGGAGAAGGATAGCAAAAATCCAATGAAAACTGTAAAAACCCTTCTTCAGAAAAGTAAATTGGGTAGTAAATTGATATTACCAAAGAATGATTTTCAAATCATCTGTAGAAAGTTGAAGTATTTTGGCAATAGTATTTTGGTTTTAGATACAGTTCTAATAGAGAAATGAACACTCTTCACCATGATTTATTTCAGTGTTAAAAAACAGCTTAAGAAAAAAAATTATATATATAATCAGCTGATGACTGATCTAAATAAAATACACACACACACACACACACACACACCCCTTATAAAGCTAAATAAATGAAACTGCTTTTCATTCAAGCTTCAGCATGTAAGATGGGATCATTTGAACATCTGACTTGATTCTCTGAAATGAACCAAAATCATTCAGTCATTACTACGAAAAGGAATTGGTCTTAAATTCCATAACTATGTATAACATTTGTTCACCTTAAACACCAGGTCTAACATTTTAAGAATCTCAGTTGTATATTTCTCACAAATTCTACAAACCAGTATAGCATCTCTGGAGCTTAAACACATATTGATGATAATGGCAATGGTGGTGGTAACAACGATGATAATGGAGAAAAATGATGACCATAGCTAACGGCCCTTACAAACACGGTGAAGAACAGGAGGATGCATGATTTCTTCCAATATTCTATTCAAAAAATAACTGTTTATATGGCTATGGAGAAATTAAGGAATTTTTTAAATAAATTCATGCTAACAAGAAATGCATAAAATGGGAGGAGAATCAGATATTGGAGAACCTTAAAGTTCAGCCCCTACCTTTTTCAGAAATTAAATTTTAGAGCAATAGGCTAGTTCTACTGAAGTCTGATGAATACTGCTCACCAATTTCATTTTATGCCCAAAAAATATTGTTTCTGCTATAAAATTTACTTTGAAGCTTTCTGTTCTAAAGACACAATAACTTGCACCAGAACAAAGACATTAAATGACAGAATGGTACAAAATGAAATCCTCTAGGAATATTCTTACTGGATGAAAGACACAAAAGTTCCCAGTATCAGGTCACTCTCAAGCCATAAAAAAGTACTTTATTACCAACACTGTTATTCTGTTCTCCATAATAGTGAACTAAATGCCCTATTTTCCAATACATTTAAAAAGGTTCATAGTCATCCACCTCCTCCAACACCAAGCACTTGCTTCAAACTGTGATATCTCCTCCTCTGTACATGTGGGTGCTACAACAAGGAGACTGAAATAGTTGTAGGCACAGCTCTCCTTCCGTGAGTAACTGTCAAAATACTCATTTCTCAGTTTTAAGCTATCCGGAAATATGTTTTTACACTAGGATTTCCCAAAGTAGAAACAATTCATGTGGGAAAAAAATTATAATAATTTTTTTATTATAAAAAAAGAGAACAAAAGCAAGGTATTTTTTTGGTTGCTACTTTACTAATAAATTTTCTACTCAATTTAGGGCAATGTAAAGAAATAGTAATTTTTACCTTAGAAATTAGAATCATGCTACCCTTCCATTGTAGCTGATGACTGACCTAAATGAAAATCAAGGTCTTATAGACTACTGGAGTTGTAAAGAGTTTTGAAGATATTCAATTAAAAAAAAAACTATCTTGAATTATATAATTAACTACTGAATAAAAATCCTAGGAAAAGACAAAGATAATTGAGATTTAAGAACATTAAAAGCAGAAATAATGAGACTTGCCTAACAAGTTTCACAAATTTTGATATGTATTAGTTACAAATTATTAATTAATGAGAATACCACCTTAAATTTGAGTTCAAAATACTTTGTCATATATTTCCAGAAACCATTTTTCTAAAGGGAGGAAAAAATGAGTTTTTCAATATTAACATCTAGCAAATAAAATATCTTTTCATCATAGTAATGATTTGGCTATCTACAAACTTATGCATAGAAAAACCTTTTATTCCTAGCTGATACAGGCAGATAGCTAATGGTAAGCCCTACTGATATTTGTCTCAGCAGTCATCTTAACAATGTTATCAGGGAAAATGTGGCATGGGAGTGAAAAGTCAATGGAGAGGTTCTGGCACTCTCAAGATTTTCCATGTTTACATATCTTTCGATTCAGTCAGAAAAGGAAAAGAAAAAAACTAAAAGATCCAAAACCATTTCCTAAACATAGACTATTTTAATCAGACTCTACTTTCAACAATTTATAAATGAAATTGAAATCACACGGGCATGTAAAATATAAAATAAAAATTATGCATAGCCACAGTTGTTTATAATTGCATAGGCAAACAGTTCTCTTAAAAAAATATTTAAATTCTCCATAGAAATATTCCCCTTCCCTTTTCATGTGCCTTCAAGTCAAACCTAATCTCTCTCCCAGCCACCTATACAATCTCACTTTATTGTTCTATTACTCAAGATTGCATGAAATCAACCCCAAAGGAAAGGACAGGAGTTCTCTTTCCATAGAATAATCTTGGCAAAATAAATTGATGTGTGTTTAACCAAAAGCACACACAAAAAGCGACACAATCAGGCAAATGTTGTCTTTTCTCCATTCTTACTACAAAGTAGTACTTCTGTCAATTTTATCAACAGATTCTCATTAAAACAAATGCCACATTTGATAAATAATATAACAAGAAAAATAAAGAAAGAAATTAAAAAATGCATTTAAGGAGACTTTTTAGAAGAATCTTTTTTGAGTTTTAAGTAAAATAAGCAAACTAGCATTAGGATAATTAATTAACTTTCAAAAGGTTACACAAATATGGAATAAGACAATGATACTGGCATATGTTAGGATAAAACATTTCATAGAAATATTTCAAGTATCATATCTAAAAAGCAAAACATTTTAAGACAGTAAAGTGTAAGATATATTTATGATTTATAATCATTGCTATAAAATTATTCCATATGTCATGAGAATACTCAAGATTCCACTGAATTTCTCCCCAAACAATAAACATCTCTAAATAGTAACCACATTTTCAGTCCATTGTCTAATACTAGCATCCCCAAGAATATGATTACAGAGCAAAATAAATTGAACACAGTATAAAAATGTCCTGGACTTTCTGACCAAAGACATGTTTCCCTATTTGTCAGTTCTTTGCCATTATGCTTATTTTATTTTTAGCAACTGAATAATACCCAAAATAGTTCCAATGCCATAGTTACTTATAATTTTCATATTTAATTGATTTTTATTCATTATAAAAACCAGGATTAAGAATTACCTAATAAATAATTCCCAAGGAAATAAGGGTGAACTCAAGTCACTTTATCAAAGAAAATAGTGCAAAATAGGTTTCATAAAGCTGGGAACAGAATAGATAACATTATTCATACTATTAAAACTATTCATAATCACAGTGAAACTTGGTAAGAAATAAAGTACCAAAGCATGGCTTTTAAGGCCCTTGTCACAAGAGTTGGTTAAAGAGAGAATCAGAATGGCTCATTGTCCATTTTAGTTTTTTTTTTGTTTTGTTTTGTTTTAAATACACACCTGAAAATTGTCCTCTAATGACAGGAATGAACAGAAAAGGCAAGTGTGAGACTGAAATACTTCATCTTTGTTGGCTTTTTATCAAGAGTTCAGTTTCTTCAAGGAATAAGTTATAACACACTTTAAAACAATGCTTTACTTATAAACTCTGTGAAATGCACAAGAGAATAATCGTAGCCCACATTTAAAATAATGAGAACTTGAAAAACAGGCATGCTTGCCAGAAGGTTGTGTTCTAAATATCACAGTGCATTCTGACTGTCACCAGGATGAAGATTTTGCAAAGTATATCAATTTAGTCTCAGTAAAAATTGTGTTCAGAATTATGTTTTCCTTTTCAGATTGAGAGTTGGGGAGTTCCTGGCAAAAATCTCATGATGGAATACGTGAGACAAAATATCATTTACTTCATCATTTAACAGAAGTGTTGAGCTTCTACCATCAACCAAAGCAGCCCTCTATGCTTTGTGATTTCTCTAAAAGTACAAATCATATGTGGAAACTACCATGGAGAAGCTTGATGCTAAGCAGCAGGTAAGACACATAAATTATAATACATGATAAAGAAATAGGTGCCTACAATATCCTGAGGATTCATATTGGGTATGAAAGAAGATGAAGATTATTCTGCAATGCCATATAATCCAGACCTCAAATGACAGATTAGATTTATATATGCTAATAAAGTAAAAAAGACGTCCCAAGTAAAGACAAAAGAGACTCTAAGGGAAAAAAAAATGGAAAAAATGAAGTATTCAGGGAGAAGTGTACAGTGATTCAGGACTGACACCATCTGAACTTAACTTTAGCAGAACTGACCTGAAAGTAGGAATTAAAATTAATTGAAACAGACTGAAGCTGATCTAGAGACAAGTGTGAGAAAGTGATCTTTAAGGGGACAATAGTTTAAGAAAATGGTCACAGGGCCCTAAAATAGTGAAAAATTGAGAAGAGGCAAAGGTGAAAGGAGCAGATTTGGCAGCCAACTGAATGCAGCAGGTAAAGAAAAGGGTCAAAGATATATTAGCCTAATGGGCTAGAAAGTTTCCTTAAAACTGAATTATTCTAAAGCTAACTCATAATTAAATGGGATTATTTGAGGCCAAACTGAGAGCTAATTTCAAAATAAAAAAGGGGGAAAATATTCTGTATAATCTAATCCTGAATTCAAATGAGACACCTAGAAAGATTACCCCACATTTCCTTCACTCTTTTATCTTTTTTTTTCCCCCATTTTGTTTTTACCTTTCAAAATGAGTTGGCAAAAACATGGCTGGAAATCAGCCAAGTGAGAAAGGAAACATGAAACTCAAGTGTCATCTGATCATAACTTGCCTTTTGAACTCCAGGCATTAAGCACTGAATGTAAGAGTAAGCTTTGCCCAAAAGTAAAGTTCAATCCATGGATGACAAGAAATAGGGGAATGAAGGACACTGTATACAAACTCTATCTCCTCACAATCTCACCTCCAGATATTCTAGGAAAGAAAGCAGGTGAAATAGTCAAATGGAGAACAAGTGACATCTGCTCAGCTTATCTTCCATATTTTTGTTTACATGAAAAGCAGGGAATAGAATCACTAGCTTCAAAAAAACATTTTTAGCATTCATTCATTGAACATACATTCAAACAAAAACAGAATGCATATGGTACATCAGAAACATTGTGCTAAGGCACAGCAGAGACAAAAGATTATTCAGACACTGGCACTTATTCACAGACTGATTAGAGAGAAAAATAAGCAAATAATCCATAAATTGGAGCATAGTTACTAATGAAAAGTAAGTAATGAGATACCATTTGGGCACAAAAAAAGAAATGGCATTTTCCCCCTTTGGAAAGTGATCTTTAAGCAGATTCCAACAATTATGAGTAGTTTTCCATGCACATCAGATGATGAAATTGACAAAGAAAAAAATTCAAGGTAGAGGGAACAGCACGTGAAGTAATAAGAAGTGAAGCTAAGCATGTTCAAGAAATTGCAATTATGCCAGAAGTCGTGGCCCATGCCCGCAATGCCAGCAGCTTGGGAAGCAGAGGCAAGAGGATCACAAGTTTAAGGCCAGCCTCAGCAACTTAGCTAGGCCCGAAGCAATTTAGCAAGACCCTGTCTGTAAATAAATATAAAAAGGGGAATGTGGCTCTGTGGTTATGTGCCCCTGGGTTCAATCCCCAGTAGAAAAAAATATATATTGCAATTATGATGGCATTTGTGGAATAAATAGTGAAAAATAAGGCTTGAAAGTAATCTCATGTTACATAAGGGACTATGTGTTGGGGGAACTGTTATAAAGAGGAGCTGGACTTTATAATGAGCATATCATAAATGGAAAACCACTAAAGAATGTCAAGCAAGTTGGTAAAGATTAGCACTGAAACTAGGAGAACGTGATACTCTGTGGGCCATTTTGAATAAAAATCAATAGGATTTAGTGACTGCTCACTTAAAGGTGGGGCAGAAGGATGAGTATGGCACAGGAGAAGAGTCTAGAAAAATGGAGACTTAGTGGGACAAGAAAAGAGGGGCAAAGAATGAGGTTGGGTAAAAGGCAACAAATTTATTTGGGGAAATGAGAAGTCTAAGAGGCCTGTGTGACATTCTAGTACAGTCAGGAAGGAAGGGTCAGAGCTCAGGGGAAAGGCATGGGCTGAAGAAAAAGAACTGAGAGTCATGTTCTAACTAAAATAATGTAAGCAACTGAGGTCACCTTAAAGGGTACTGAGACAAAGATTGTAACACGAAATGAGATGAGGGCCGAGAAAACAATTCCAGAAAACTCAGAAACTTTCCAACTTTTGAGTGTTCAGATAATGAACAAAACCATGAACTGAGTCCAAAAAAAGACGGGAGGCGGGGGGTGAGGGGGTATCTCACTACCATCATCTGTTGGTTCTGGAACTTACTTGAGCAGCCTTATACCTCAAACAGCTTTTAGATTACTATTCCATCCAAGGAGTAGAGCTTCTGAAATAACATCTAAGTGCAGACGGATAACAGAGGAGAGGAAGGTGCACACCACCAACCAACAGCACCAAGGCAGCCAAAGGAAGAGGGCCTTCTTGAATCAAGGAAAAGACCATTACAAACACACATTCACTCAGCAAACAGACAAATCAATGAAGCGCAAGAAACTCCAGGTGATAAACATTCACAGTGAACAAAACACAATGCATGTCCTTGAAGAGGTGATGGGTAAAATTAGAGCAAACTCAAGTAAGAAAAAAACTAAACATGTTCCTCTTGGTTTGGCTCTTTGAAGATTGCAGATGACCCAGAGACTGAGCTCAGGCACCAGACCTCCGTGTGCTGACTAATCGTAGAAGTGAGACGAGGGAACAATAGGTACAAGCTTCTCTGTAAGGATCTCAGCTGGGAAGAGACAGAAATAAGGCAGCAACAAGAGGCAGTTAAGAGAATATTTTACAGATGTGCATGATATCACAGCAAGAGACATCTAAGCTCCAGGAACCTACAACATAAGCAGTTAAATACACACATATGACAGAGAACAACAACATTTTAAACCCACTGTCATTTTACAATAGACAGAGGCCTGAATTATTAAAATTACAATCCAACGTTATTAATTTTAATTATTAATGATGCTCTTACTACCCTTGGGTCTAAGTCAAGTTGAAAATTAGAAGGCAATCCTGAGGTCACAAAATTCAGTTACCCTTAGAGGAAGAGGAAAATGAATGGCGATACCTGAATGTAGTTGGTATTAAAGATAGGCATGGGACCAGCTCCCTGTTAAAGAGAAATACATGAAACATTTTAGAACCGGGTTTACTAGCTCCTTCAAAAGATGCTGGAGAGGGATAAGAAAGACATGATGGGAAGAGAGACACAAAGTGACAGAAGCAAACAAGTACTCTAAGTACTTAAGGACAATATGATTTAAATTAGTTTGACAGAGTCTGCATCCATTTCATTACTCCAGCAAATAATCTCAGTATGATATTATTCTGATGTAACATAGGACATAACCATATACATGGGAAGAAGAAAAAAATTCCTATCTATCTCTAACCAGGCTATTGAGAGTCAAGGAGGCAATTAGGAGAAGTCAATATCTAACCAAACAAAGATAGTAATTCATATTGATGTCAATAATTCAACTTTATTTTTGCAGTTATCATTTATAAAAGTTATAACAAAGCCTGGAAACCTTACATGACTTTAATAAAATAATCAATTGCATGTACTCATGAATGTTTATTAAATGAAAGATGTTATTTGGATAGTTGAACAATTGTCAAAATAATTTACTATAGAAGAAAAGCACAGAAATGATTCCACCATCTCCTCCCAATACATTCAAACACTGCATTTCTTTTTTTAAAAAAGTCTTCAAAAATAACAACATTTTAGTATACTATCAACTTTTGGAAAAAAATGGAAAAAGATCCTCTAGTAATGATTTGTTTGAGACACAAACAGAAAGACTAACTGGAATGAGAAAATAATTAAGTTTTCTTTCAGAACAAAAGTGCTCATATGTTATGAACTTGGCAAAAGTGCAGAGATAGATTTATATATGTACCCCTTCCTTCTTCTCCCCACTCCACCCTCAACTCCGTACAAATCTCATGTTACTGAACCTAACAGCGTACAATTATAACTCTCCAGTTAGGTAGACAAAGCTTGGAAAATTAGGTCATGAGGTTGCTACAGGGACTCCAACCATCTGTCTGGCAAGTGTGTATGACTTCCTCCTCCCTGTGATCCTGTGGTACAATGTCCAGAAGGCAAGATAAGGAAAAGGTTAGCAACACTTTCTATAACAGAGACAAAAACATTTTCATCCAATCTCCTAGAACGTGGTCAAATTCAGGTACCTCAATCCTTCCACAGCCAACAAAATAATCAATGATTTTATGACTATTTATCTAGAATTTTCTTTGTAAACAAAAATCATTTATTTTAAATTCAGTACCAATTATGGTCCAACCTATATAAATTGACAGAATGTAAAAGAAATTTTTGATTCTGCTACCAATTAAGCCCTCTGCAATGCAAATAAAGAAGTTTTTGAAACAGATAGTTATGAATCTTTCATTCATAGTAGCTAACTAGAAACACATGAGCCAAACACATTGTGAGGATCAG
Organism: Marmota monax; assembly: GCF_021218885.2. NCBI lineage: Eukaryota > Metazoa > Chordata > Mammalia > Rodentia > Sciuridae > Marmota > Marmota monax. The sequence goes on from NW_026695227.1 coordinate 4,312,254, forward strand.
TTCAATGATGTGTAATTTGAGAGGTATGTTAGAAAGACTTGGCTCCACTAAAGGAGGAGGAGTCCACATCTTTCTTTCTTTAAAGTGAAATGCAGAAGCAATTTTACAACTTTGCAATTCATATGGTGATCTTAAAGCTGCCAACAATTAAGTTCAAGATAATAGATTTTTTTTTCCTATCTCTAGTGTTTAACACTTAAGGCTGAAATCTTTGGTATGACTTCATTTTATGAATAATGGTTTCTTCATTCCCAGAATTTCCAAGGAAAAAATATTGAATAGTACATATAAAATAACACAAACCATACTTGTCTAATCTGATCTGAAATTGACCTTAATAGTTAAAAATCCTGCAAAGGGAGTACTGGTATACTGTCATTTTCCCCAAAGCTCATAAATAACAAATGTTCCACTGTGGAATTATTGTAAAATAATATGTAATTTAGACATAGACTTATTTTATAACCCACAATATCATTACATATAAAAACATAATCTGAAATGTGATCTCCTACATTTGAATAGGAAAGTGTAAAGTTTAAATATTTGAACAGAAACATGGGAACAATTCAAGAGAAAGAGAAAAGCCACAAAGGTTATCCTTTATTTTCCATATTTTTGAACATTTACCTAGAATTTTATTGCTTCTTTTAATTTAAACATCTAACAATTGTCACTCAGAAAGGACAAGAATCAAGTCTGTCTTGTCAATTACAGTATCTTCATTATTTAGTAACATAACAAGCACTTAATAAGAATTTAATATTTATTTACTGACAGATAAATTTCACTATCTGAAAAAAAAAATTTATTTCCTATTCAATAAAGTTGCACATGTCCAGGACTGTAAGATCAAGAAAGTAAACTGGGTTATATTAGCCAATGGGCCTACTAATAACTTACCCAAACCTTAATCTTGCATGACTATCTCATATCTAAGCACATAACAAGAAGGACCACTGGAGAAAGCTGAAACAGATCGAACAAGATCTAACACCAAGAAAAACAAAACAGCTTCATAAAGGAATGCTCACTGTGAATCTCCTTTCATTATGCATTTGTGTACATAATTACCTTTTACACTTTTTCCTCTAAAATAAAGTTTTGTCCTTTTTGTGTCCCAAAAGTTTTGTCCCTCTCCAACGACTGTTATAGTTGACAGAAGTAATAAAAACAGGAAGAGTAAGGACCAGGTGGCTCAATGGTAGAGTGCTTGCCTAGCATGCGTGAGGCACTGGGTTCAATACCCAGCACCACATAAAAATAAAAACAAATAAAATAAAGATATTGTGTTCATCTACAACTAAATATATATATATATATATATATATATATATATATATATATATATATGAATAAGAAATCAAAAACATCGAGAGTAAAGAAGGAGGAAGAGGAAGCTGAAATGATCACAGCTAGAAGCTTTAAAAAAATCTTTTTTGGGGAAAAACATACTTCTGGCTGAATTAGTTGCTCTGACTGTCAAAGTTAAGCCATGTTCTCAGATCAATCCCTGAAAAACTCTACAGATTCTTAAACTTCTTTGGAAGAAAGAAAAAGCTGACAGGCTTGGATTAGCTGCCTAATCTGAAAAACAATCCAGATTCACATCTACTCTCTCTCTCAGGAACTAACAGAGAAGTAGTTCCCTCTACAGATCAGCAAGGATCCTGTCACACCTAATGCCCAAAATACAGTTAATGTTCACATTAGCCTAATAAAGTCAAGGTCATCAAGAAACACTTAGCTGTTAAATCTTGCAAAAATAGGAATTCCCACATTAGGAACTCATAGCCTAGTGAATACATATTTATTATATTCTTACATCAAATAATATATTGTTTCTTAACAACATATAATCATAGTGCCTTAGACAATGCACATGAACAACATAGTGTCAGTAATGGTTCATTGGTTCTTGAGAAATTTTAGTTTCCATTTTTACTACCACCGAACTATGTCTACATCTACCAAATTCTACCACCACTTGCTTTCCCAATAATTTTAAGCACTTACTGATTAGTTTAGAATCTCATTTAAATTTTTCATATTTCTAGATAACAATAGCTTAATGATACCAGCACCTCTGAAAACCACAAATATTACCCAAAATGTAATTTGCCTCCTTTGGTCTTCTATACTGTATAATTAATACATATAGGTGGAGGAGGAAAGCTCTGGAAGACTTTTATTACTGTTTGAAGACCCATTAAATGCTATGGCATGGCTGGGCATGGTGGTGCACACCTGTAATCCCAGAGGCTTACAGGGTGAAACAGGAGGATCACGAGTTCAAAGCCAGTGAAGTCTGAAACAACTTAAAGATATTGTGTCTCAAAATAAAAAATAAAAAGGGTTGGGGATGAGGCTCAGAGGTTAAGTGCCTCTGGATTCAATCCCTGGTACCCCCCACAATTTTTTTTTTTAAAGAAAGACAAGAAAAAGAAAATGCAATGGCATGTCCTATACAAAAATTAAAATTTTTATGTAACTTCACTTGAGATATAGTTTAAATCAAATTCTGAAATTAGTTATACTGCTAAGGGACTTCTACAAAATATAAAAGAAAATCAGTAGCATATATGTATTTTAATATATAAATAAAACTATTGAAACTATCTTTCTTTTTTAATATTTATTATTTTTTAGTTGTAGGTGGGCACAGTATCCTTATTTTATTTTATGTGGATCGAACCTAGGGCTTCACACATCCTAGGCGAGAGTTCTACCGCTGAGCCACAATCCCAGCCCATGGACACTATCTTTCTAACTAGTATAAAAACTCAATATTATTAAGATGCATTCTGGCTAAAGTAAAGCACTGTTAACATATTTAATCTTATCTGGATAATATTTCAGTCTCTTCATAATGAAATTTTACTATTTTCAAAACAATTTACTTACTACCCAAATAAGTGGGAAGGTGATGAGGGCTTCAAACATTCCTTTGTTTCAAACCCTCTAGCCGCCTAAACTGGACCTTTACTGTCCTAACCACTGTGAATGTCTCTCTTATTCTGACTTCCCTCTCCATGACTGAGCTCTCACCAGACAGTGAGTTAGAATACTAAATGGAAAGATATCAAAGTTATAAAAAAGTATACTTTTTAACTAATGTCATATGAGGGTTGAAAAAGGCTGCCAGATATTGGGGCTAAAGGATGGGGAAAAGCAGGGAGGAGGGAAGCAGGTTGGAGAAGGGGCGGTGAGGGAAAAACCCACAGGGTCATTTATCTGCTTCAAGATCTTTATAGGACTGTTTTCTTCATGAAACCATGGAAAGTAGCAAGTCTTAAGATAAAGTTGAAAAATGTGAAATGTAGCCAAGCACATGAATGCTGTAGTAACTGGTGCTAAGACTTTTTGTTGCAACAGTTTGAGAAAGAAAAATATGAAAATTAAAATAGTGAAACAAAAAGCTGATGCTTTAAACAATTGATTCTGCAATTCTATAAAAATAACAAATATACGAATATATAAAATTATTCCTAAATTTAAGTAAAATGATTTTTTATTACTCTTTACAAATTACTGTTTAGGTTTGGCCATCACAGACTATTCATTTTAAAACTCAAGTGATAATACTTTAATTAAATCTATGAATTAATGCACATTAACGTCATTAGGGAATTATTTTTTCTAAATTATTAAAAACAATCTAACACATATTCTTTCGGTCATACACATTAATCCCACACCTTTATATAGGTGAGTATCATGTTACAAGATGGCAATAATGTTACAAGAATTGGCCCAATGACCAGATTTTTATCACAGAAAGAATTCCATTGCTTTTAAATTATTCAAAATCCAACAAGGCTCCACAAAAGAGCTGAATGAAAGAACTACCAATAAAATAAATGTTCTCTCTTGACTAAAAGGATCTTGATGTATAAAAAATATATATATAACACTGTAATTTTTGGTACCAAAAAGAGGCTATACGGGAGAAGTTCTAATAACAGAGAAACGCAGTAAAATAACAAAACTCAATCTAAGATCTGGTTTCAAAATAAATGTCCTTAGATTAACAAAATATATTTTAAACTCCCAAATACATATATGTTGTCAAAAAAACAGTTAAAATTTTTAAAATACACTGGAAAGAGAAATTAGAGGTTACTTATACACACATACAAATAAGCTGAGAATATTTTGTTAGAGGAAACAAATCCACATAGACATAGTAATATTCTATTTTCTTCTGTATATCAAAGAAATGATCAAGTGCAATTTGCATGTTCTGACAGAAAACAAGTCATTAATATTCTAAGTTACTTACAGACTGAATTTCAAGAAATCTAGGCCCCCTCAAAAACAAAGCAAAGCAAGATTTTTAAATGTGACTGACTTCCACTAGCTGTTTAGTGAATCTTCTCTACCCTCACAAGTATATCTTTCTTTATATTTTGAAAGTCAGCATGCCAAAAACTGTCTCATTGTTCATTCATGTCTAAAATCACCATTAATCTCAATTGTCAAAATTGTAGAAAATTAGATAAATCGTATTTGACATATTCAAAAAGGATAAATTTCATACTTATTTTTCTTTATGCTTTATTTTGCCACTTGTACTTTATTCAACTTTTAAATTTCTAATGAAAATTATTCTTAAAAATTATATTACGAACATTATAATTAGTAGGAAAAGAGCATGTGACTAGTAAATATCCCAATAACATACATGAACTTGGAGAATAAGGATTAACTTAGGTAATAATTTTATGATATTAATATAAGATTTTCCAAATAAAATGAAATCAAAAGCCTTCAATAAAGGACTTTTAAAAATATTTTTAAGTACAAACTTCCCTTCTTCTATTGATTTTTTTTTTTACTATTTTCCCCTTTTCTTTTTAATCTCCCCTATATTATGAACACGAGTTTTCAACTTTCCTCTTATCAAACACAAAATTTATTTAACAAACAATTTTAGCATATTCTTAAGTTCTATGATTGAGGTTCTGTTTAGAAACTGTTTATGGCTTAGAATTGTAGATAGCTCAAACAGGACCAGACTGTCTTCAAAGAATATTACATTCGTAAATTGCTATGCCACAAAATAGAAGAATGGTTTAACACAGGACCTCTGATTTCACCCAAAGACATGCAAGTCGCCTTTCTTAAGTCGTATATAATCACTTGAGTATGACAGGACTGAAAAAGAACACATAAAAGGCTATATTCAGAAAGCCATATGATTACAAGCAGAAATTCACACAATTCTCAGGTTTAGTATCTTTATTCTATCACTATGCAACGAATAGTATACTGTACTGTTACTTATAAAAATGAAAAATTACTGGTTATTCAATTCTCCATGAGCTCTGAATGTGGGAATGTGCAGATTTCCCACCACTCCCATCCTGAGGATCCATTTCACACTTGTCATACACACCCATCTCCTTGCCTGGAATGCCTTCATGTCTCACCTCATTCTCTCCTTCTCAGCTTCAAAAATTCATCCTGAGATTCCCCCAATACTTTTCTGGCTTCCTCAGCAACAATGAGCCTCTCCTTTACTATGTTCTAGAATATAAACAAGTATTTATTTGTGTGTATTTACACACACACACACATTCACATACACTTCTTTTTTCTTCATTTAACCTCCTTTTCACCTACAACTGTGACCAGTGAGTACTACTATTCTTTCAATTTCTTAAATAGGAAAACTAAGGTGGATAAGGTTTCTCTGATTTCAGAGTCCATTGTCTGTCTTTTAATACACACTTCCTTCAGCTCTGCAGCACTGAAATGGTCCTCTACCTGCCTCTGTTCTCTGGGTCTCCTGAAGATGGAAGAGACCCTGTCTCCACCTTTGTATTCCTCGTGCCTGGCACAGAGCAGACACTCAACAAATGCTCAAAAAGTGAGGAATGAATAAACAAATGAAATTCAGTAATGTTCAACTTCCTCTGTGAGGAAAAACTCATTCCCTTCTAAACTTTCTTTTAAATTTGTTTAAGCTGTAGATGGACACAATACATTTATTTTATTAATTTATATGTCATGCTGAGGATCAGACCCGTGCCTCACACATGCTAGGTAAGTGCTCTACCACTGAGCTACAGCCCCAGTCCCCCTTCTAAACTCTTATTCTGCAAAAAGTATGATCATAAGTGCAAATTTCACTCAACAAATATTTTGTGAGTGTGTACCCTTTGTGATGTGTTGTGTTTAAATACCACAGGGAATTTAAAGATAACTGTCCTCAAGAAACTTAAAATTCAGTGGGGAAAAGGGGTAAATGACTAGATAATGCTACCTGTACTTGTTTTATTTTTTCTTAATCCCCACAACTGCCTCTTTAAAAGATAAAAGAATCTCATTCTTCATAAATTTGTTCCAACACTACACACTTCTGGGTTGTTGAGATATAGATCAATCAACAGGAAAAAAAACAGTTTAAACAATTTCTATGGATCTTAAATATACAATCTCTTGAACCATTCTCACTTAGCTCAATGATCATTTAAGTAGAATATATTATTAAAGAAGATAATAAAATCAAGGATACTCTGCAACTACCCTTGCCTTTTCTTTTGTGAGAGGCAGCATAGCCAAGTGGAAAGAGCATGGGTTTTGAAGATCAGGATTCCCATTCCAACTCTGTCCTATTCTCCCCATGTGAACCAGACATAAGTCCCTGTTTTTTTTAATCTATTCTTAATTTATATAATATGGAGATTGAGGGGATGGGGATATAGCTCAGTTGGTAGAGTGCTTGCCTTGCATGTTCAAGACCCCTGGGTTCAATCCCCAGCACCACAAAAAATAATAATAATAATAATAATATGGAGATAAAGACCTTCTAGAAAGACCTCTTATAAAGAGCCACTCGTGTCAGTCTCTCTTGATGCATCTTGAAAGGTATTGGTTCTAACTTTCACGTAACAATATAAGTACTTCTGCCCCAATGTCAATAACACATAATGTTTATCAAAAGAGAGGTACTTGAAAAAAAGCTACTTGTGATAGGAAAAGGTGTCTTGGTTAATATTCAAGACCCATAAAATGTAGTTAAGCCTCAGGTCTCTAGATCATTTGCCTCTTCCCAACACATATTCTGCAAATCCCTTATTCCAGATTCTCTGCATGGAAAAATCAAACTTAGTAATTATTTTCTATGTTAAGATCTAAAAGAGCAGAAAGATGTTACTCTGTACTAAGAAAACCATTTTCACAACAAATCTTGGAGTAAAGAAGAGAGAAATAAATCATGTATAGTGCCCAGGAACCAATCTCAGCACAGAGCATACGTGGTATTACTTTCCAAGTCATTTCTCAACTATTTCTATTAAGCAATTTTGCAGAACACATAAAAAGTTTCCTGTATATTCTAAATCTAATTTATAATCTATTGACTTAAATAACACATTTACTGGTGTTAGTACAACTGAACATTCATATGCAAAAAGAAGTTAATCACATATCTTAAGCCTCAAGATGGATTACAGACCTAAATGTAAAATGCAAAACTATTAAACTTTAAGGGGGAAAAAATGGCTCTGGACATTAGCACCATTCTCTTAGAAACCTCTGCACCATGACAAAGAAAGGGGAGAAAGAAGTGAAAGCACAAAAGAATAAAGGAGAAATTCTAGTTAACTTCTAGCTTCTGCACCATGGAGGTCAGAAGAACAGAAATAAAGAATGCTGGAGGCCGGGGACAGTGGCACAAGTGTTGGACTGTATGTTACAGACTAGAGTTTGTCTCTCAATGCATCTAGACTATCCAATCATCAAGACCACCTCTGAGACATCCACCTTGCTCGTGTCAAAATAGTCCCTGTTAACACTTTGCCTTGGACCTGTGGCATTCTGGACTAGTTGTTCTCAGAGTGGCAGAGTATGCTATGTGTACAATGAATCATATCTTCTATTGTCTTAACTGAAAAATCAAAAAATCAAAAATAAAAACCAGTATAAAATACAGGTGGCCTTGGGCTTAGCAGTGAGTTCTTAAAATGACACCAAACCATGATGAAATTGGTAAATTGGCTTTATTAAAATTAAAAGTATCTGCTCTGACAATGACACTGATAAGAGAATAAAAAGACAAGCCAGTCTTTTTTAACACATATCTTAAAAATATGCTTATATACTATATATATGTATATATACACATATATATGTATAAAGATATAAATATGATATATATACATATATATTTTTTTTTAAATTCTGAGAGGTGGGGGTAAACTTCAGTGGTAGAGCACATTTTATTTGTATGCACGAGGCCCTAAGTTCAATCTCCAGAATTACAAAAGAAAAAAACATGTAATTTTTAAAACTCTTGAAACTCAACAGTAAGAAAACAAACAACCCCATTAAAAAGTAAGCAAAAAGCCTGAACACATACCTCACCACAAAACATATGTGGATAGAAACTAGCAAGCAAAAGATGTAACATCCTATGTCATTAGGGAATGGCAAGTTAAAGCAACAATGAGACGTTACTATGCACCCATAAGAATAAATAAAACCCCCCAAATTTACAGAATTAAATGCTACCAAGGATGTAGAGCAATAGGGACTCTCATGCATTGCTAGTGTGAAGGTAAAATGGTAGTCATTTTGGAAAGCAGTCTGGCAATGTCTTACAAAGCAAACTATAATCTTACCATATGATCTGGTGATCATACTCCTAGGTATGTATCCAAGTTATTTCAAAACTTGTGTCCACACAAAATCCTGCATATAAAGGCTCATAATAGCTTTATTCATAGTTGCCAAAACCTGGAAGCAACCAAGATTCTATGTGATACTGTTAAGCAATAAAAAGAAATGAGCTATTAAACTTCAGAAGGCATGGATTAACCTTAAATATATATTGTTAAGTAGAAGAAGCCAATGTGGTAAGGCTGCATGATTCTAATTGTATGAATTCTGGAAAAGACAAACCTACAGATACAGCAAAAAGATCAGTGACCATTGGGGTAGAGGGTGATAGGTGAAGCACGGAGAATATTAATGTGTTGGAATTATTCCTGATACTGTGACATTATGATGATAGAGATATCAAAACATAGAACTTTATAGGACAAAGAGTGAACTTTAGCATATGCAAATGTAAGAAAATCATTGTGAGGTCAAAGGATTCCAAGATAGAATGCAGATTGTGACAAAAAGACAGTTAACTGTATTATAAATGTGTGCAACAATCTCACTAAAGTGCACACAAGAAAAAAAGTGTTTAAATAACTCTGGAAATGAGTGAAGACAAAAAAAAAAAACGAAGACAAAAAGCAAAACGAAGACAAAAAGCAAAACGAAGCCAGGTGCTACCACACACACCCGAAATCCCAAACACTCAGGAGACTGAGGCAAGAGGATCACAAGTTTGAAGCCAGCCTCAGCAACAATAGTGAAACCCAACTTTGAGTCCTCAATTTCTCAAAAATAATTTTAAAAAAGAATGGGAATGTAGCTCAGTGATAAAGTGCTCCAAGGTTCAATCCCCAGAATAAATAAATAGATAAGTAAATGCAAAAGGAACTACACATAAGCACTGTACTATAGTTGATAAAGTTGTTTCCCATGAGAGCACAGGTTAGCAATTCCAATATTGCTATCTTTGTATAATGGAAATGAACAATTAGGCAGATGGTAGGAGCCAGATTTCTTCCAACTGTTGGGAGTACATTTATAGATAAATGGGTTAAGAACAGAATGATACATAGTGAATAGATTACAGTTAAAGATATATATGAATTCATATTTAGCTTAATATAGCTAGAGAGTCACACAGAAATATATATGCATACATATACACATATGTACAAATATGTATAGTCACGTTCCTATACACAGGTTTGCATACATACATACACTCCCTGCCTTTTTCACATGAAAAAAGCCTGGAAGCAGTGATATCCCAGTAGCAACAAGTACACCTGGCACCCAACCTTGATTTCTAATACAATTTCCAAACAAAAGGAACCAGATTCCTTGGATAAATGGCTAATTCTCAAACTGGTACAGGATCTATATACAAGAAGAGCCTGTAATACCTTATAGTACCAGAAAGTAAAGAAAAATGCTTCCAAAAAGAAAAAAACTCACATTGATGGTGGTATGTCAAAGGGACACCAGGGCCAAACTATAAGAACTGGGGTAATAAAATAGACTGGATTATAACCCAAAGTATAAAACATACATCCATGATAACATAAGTAAATGATGACCAATAAGAGTAAACAATGAGTAAATAAAGTGGAGAAAAAAAGAAAATTCCCCATGAAGGAGAATTCCAAATAATGAACACAGATATTCTAACCATGAGGCTGGGGGTAAGGCATGAGCATAACTCTCTAGTTCTTAAGTATGAGCTGTACACAGCGACTTCCTTCCAAGAGTACAGGATAAAAAGGGGGAAAAATGAGGAATTTCACACTGGATAAACCTTATACTGCCTCAGTCAGGCGATCAAGATAAGTATCAACCATGATAAATCACACTGACAATATGTACCCTTGAATACGATGTGATAAAAATGGCAATTTACCTCTGTCATATTCCTTCCCAAAACCCATGCTCACAGTCTAATTGTGAGAAAAACATTAGACAAATTCCAAAGGAGGGGAATTCTACAAAATACCTGACCAGTACTCCTCAAAACTGTCAACATCATCAAAAACAAGAGAAGCACACGTAAAAAGACATGAATTGGGGTGAACATTTTTTATATACAAAGATATGAAAAACTGTGCTCTATATGTGTAATAAGAATTGTAATGCATTCCGCTGTCGTGTATTTAAAAAAAATAAAATCAATTAAAAAAAAGAGAGAGAGAGAAGGCTGAGAAACCACCCAAACCAAGAAGCACCTAAAACATTTGATTACTAAATGTAATGTAACATCCTGGACAATAAGATCCTGTAATAGAAGACATTAGATAAAAACTAAGGAGGGTTGAGAGTATACTCAGCAGTAGAGCACCTGCCTAGCACGCAGGAGGCCCTGGGTCTAATCTCTAACACACACAACACACAACACACAACCACACACACACACAGAATATAAAGTATGAAGTGCAATTAGTAATAACAAACTGATACTAGTTTGTTAATTGTAACAAATATCAATATAAGTTGTTAATGAGAGGGGAAACTGGTATGGGCTTATATAGGAATTAACTGTACTATTTCTGTACTTTTTCCATAAAACTATTCTTTAAAAAATGCATTTTTTAGATCTCATTTAGGAATGTGTCTGGAAAACACTGAAGAGGTTTTATTGCAGCACTGAAGAACTTTCCACTTTCTTATATATATTTAACTTAAAATGTTTAATACTGCCCCACTACAGAATTTTTCTAAAGAAAATATTTTCAATCACTAACAGCTGCAAACAATTTCATGCAGTAATTCCCAGCAGGGATGTACTATAGCCAGAGTACTTTAAAGTTCCACTTTTCCCCTTATACACCTCTGCAGATGTCTGAGAGTTTGTAACCTATTATTAACTTATGTTGTTTTGTTCTGATCCAAATACCTACCAAATATGTTTAATATGACTCAGAAAAGCTAACCTAAATTTTAAATAAATCAGATTAATGCTAAAATACTCATTCCACTAAAACTTAAAGCAAGCAAAAAGAACTTTTTAAAAAGTATCATTTTCTCTTCTGGATACTATTTTTTTATTATTAGTAGTATTATTAGTATTATTATTTTAAACCTGATTGAAATGAGTTGCTGCAGAAAACAGATAAATGAAGAAAAGAGGAAATAAAAAGCAGTGGGGGAGATGGTGTGTAGTATAACATAAGAAAAAGAGTAGGTTTGAAATGGATCAAATAAGAACAGTAGAAGCAGAGAGAGTAGCAAGCCTATGTCATGACAGAAAAGGTATCTCCAAAGAATTAGCATAGGTCAAAAACTTGAAACGAGGAAGAAGCTAGAGACAAAAAAAAATGACGTCTTTAGTCACAAATTGTTCAAAATTAACAAAAGAAACATATTAAATACAATTTGACTTAAAGTACTCTCCACTATTAATTCCCCATTAAAACTGCTATATAATGACACTCAGTAATATTAGCAAGTGAAAATAAATTATAGAGTGAATGCACCAAGTATTGTGAACTATGGTTTTCTCAGAGTAAGAATTAAACACAAATTTTCTTTCTTTTCCCTCCTGTGAAATTAATGATTTCTGGAATTTTACTAAGTCTTAATCTATGTATTCTGCACTATAAGCATTCTATGAACACATTACATTTGTGATATATTGGCAAGTCTATAAAGTGTTTTAACTTTCAATTTTTAAATGTGAATCCATGACAAAAAAAAAAAATTTCCACACCAGCAACTTAAGAACTACAGCAACATGTTCAGAAAGCTCCACTTCCAAAAAGAAAATATACACTAGGCGAGAGAGAATGAAAATGATTTTAACTTCAATAGACTCACTGCCACGTTATCTACATTTGTACACACTTTCCAAAATTCACTAGAGCTATAGAATGGCATCTTTCCAATGGCAATAAAGTAGGAGCAATACACAACACAGATATTTCAAGCTTTCCGGGTTTGTTTTGTTTTTAACATAAGGAAGCCTTCCAGGAATCCCAATTCTGCCCTCCAGAGATGACAAAGCCAAATATCAAACTGTTCACACACATGTGAAACCAAGTTTTATCTGAATTCATCCTAAGATATTAGCTATTTTACCTACTCCCATTATAATTAGAGGTAAAAACTGAAACCTTTTAAAGAAAAACAATCACATATTTCACTGAAACATATTTAGTAAAGAAGGATTCCAATATATGCTTTACTATTCTAGATGTCTACCTACCGATTCAAATCCTACTACCAAAGAGACCTGTCCCCAGGAAGAATCCGGCAATCCTGTGTGAGTAGGATTTAAGAAACAGCATGAAAACAATTGGTACAAAGATTGTCCATACAGGTTTACTGAAATTAAAAAGGAGAGAGCAGGGTCTTTATGGGTGGGAAATCTACCCCAAAAGCTTTAACTGACAACAGAAGGCCATCATCCCCAAAGTAAAATGGTGCAAGTAAAGTGGAACAAGCTGAGAAAGGAAAGTCAACAACAATCAGAAATTGACAACCATCCCAAAACAATGAGCTATCTTAATTTGAAAGGGTGCGACCCTATCCCTACGGATAGCTTTGAAAAGACCCTCCCAACTTGGGGTGGGGGAAAGTAGTTTTGAAAGCCCTAATGGGAATACTCGGTCAGTAGCTGACCCACCTAGCAGATAAGCGCAGGTGTATCTGCAGAAGCCCACGTTACAAGGAGTATTACACGGAATCTTCCCTTTCCTGCCTTCCCAAAACCAGGTAGCCGCGAGTGGGGGGACTCGGGTGGGCACCCACTCCATGGCGCGCCACGATGAGGCGCGCGGACGCGCTCCAGCGGCAGCGTCCGCGCACACCTGGCTGCCAACACCAGTTGAAAGCAGTCAAAGTGAATGAGGGCGGACACGATGCCTGGCACCGCTCAGATCCAAGCACATAAAGGCGGGTTTTTAAAGTCAAGGGGAAGTCAAAGCCGCCGAGTCCCCGGGCGGGCGCCTTTTGCCGAGGGGCTCTTACCTCGGAACCGCCCTCGAAGCCACGGCTCTTCCCGAGGATCCACGAACCCAGACGAGGTGGGAGGCGGACGGGAGAAAGACCCTAACCTGGAGAGCGCCCTCCCGATCCCTCTTGAGCCGCAGCGTCGCCTTCCGCGCCCGGCTGAAAAGAAGGGCTCTCAGGGCGAGCACCGCGCCCGCCTCGCGCCAGGCGAGACCGCCTTGCTTGCCGCTGCCTGTGAAGTCTGGAGCTGCCCGCCCGCTCGCGGCCAGAGCCTGCCGCGCCGCGCATGCCCAGTGCCCGCGCGAGGAACGAGCGGGCGAGCGCGCGCGTGGCCGGGAGCTGGCTCCGCTCTCCGGGTCTTGACTGCAGCCGAGGTGCGGAGTCTCCGGTCCACCCCAGTGCCCGAGACTAAGGGGCCGGGCGGCCGGAGGGAAGGAGGCGGGGCGCCGCGCCAAGTTATCAAGGCCGCGATCAAAGTCAGACCGGGGTTCCGAGCCGCAGGCGGGTTTCCAGAAGTGCCCCAGCGAGACCAACTAGCAGTAGGAAGACACGGGATGGGCAATAGAGCTTGTGGAGAGGTTCGACCTGGGCAAGAGTGGATGGCCCGGGCAGAGGTTGCTCTTCAGTTGCAGCGCCTCGGGTCCTGCTGCACAGATCGTGGCCATTCTCCTGTGGCAGTAAACCTGCCGCACCCAGTGACCAAAACAGCCTTTTGTCTTCCTTCTCTGGACCCCTGGCCTATTTCCCCCTTTTTGTCGCTTTCCTGTTTTTCGTCTCCCTATGCAGTAAACCGGTGGTACCCAGGGTCCTCCAGGGGTTCCTGAGATCTCCAAACTGCCTGTCCTGTGCTTCATCCAACAAGCCCAGACCCGCCTCCCGCAGCGCTGCCTCGGATCCCATTTTTCATTGTAGCTCTTGCCAAGAGCCTGATGTAGTTTGAAGTAGTGAAGACTTTTTTTTTTTTTTTTTTTTTACTTTTTACTTTTTGTCTCTTGTACCTTAACCAACCTTCATAAACTTCACCTCCTCGCTGAGGTAGATCCACAAAATGAGAAGTCTTGTGAACATTGTGCTTTCTTACTGTTATAGCATCTCAGTTGACATAGCTACGCCCCCACACACCCTGGTGTTCTAACTTCCAACTCAATTGACTTCCAATAGTCGACGAAAGACTCTAAATTAAACTTGGTTAAAATAGCCTGAACCTGCCTGCTTTGTGAAGCATATGAAAGCACAGTCAGGGGGAACTGAGATGTCAGGCCAAGGAAGTAAAGAAAGTTGCAAAAGCACTGTCAGGTCCCCTGTTCCTACCTTAGTCGTGAATCCTCCAATAATTCCACTAGGTCACCATCCACTTGAACATTTCCAGTGTTAAAACCCTCTATTTTTACCAATATTATGCATAACCATGATTATCTGTTTAATATTTACCTATGCCAGGAGCTAAGCAATTTACATGCATTAACTCTAACCCTTAAAATAAGCCTTATTATACCTATTTAGCACATTAGGCAAATGAAGAGCAGAAATTTCTTTCTTTTGGCCAAAGCCAATTCTGACATCAGAATTAAAATTTAGGTCTGCTTATTCCAAATCCTGTGTCATTTGATTTATGAACCCTAATCAACTTTCCTTAAATAATACCACTAGTCCTGGTTCTACCCTTAAAATTCATACAAAATTATTTTTATTCCATTAGGCATTACAAGCCATGAAATAGTAGAACAAAACTATTAATTAACAGCCAGAACATCTAACACTTTTCTTCAAAATTCTTTTCCTTTCCCTTTCCTTAGGAGACATAGTGAGCCCTAACTACAATCCTTACCCTGCTTTGGAACACTACTTTCAAATAGATAACTGAGTCAGGAAGAGATCACTGGCCCCTTTCATCCAAGCTGCCCTTCCAGTAAAGCATCCTAAACTGTTTTGGGTGTTTCTGTTAGCAAACATACTACTTAGAGTCAAATAGAACACCCAATTAAAATTAAGCTGTATCTCTCACTTTCCATCATCTATATTTCTAAATTCTGCATGTTCAAAGCTTTCCCCTTTTATCCTTATTAAACATATTTGTTTTCAGACACCATTTCAGATAAAGAAATATTAGCGATCACTTCAGTTTAATGAATATGCCATCTTTGTCTCCATTTAAGTACTATAAAAAGTTCTTAATAACATTGCAATCTTGCTTATGCTTTTGCTAGAAATACATGTTAAGCTTACCTATCTACAGCATCATCATTATACAAGTTTTTCATCACCATTATACAAGTATGCAAGTTTTTCCCTTTCAAAAATCTCATTTGTTAATTTTGACATGTGGGACAAAAATGATGTAGGACAGAATGAATTGAATAGATGGGGGACATGGAAAGAATAAGGCATCCAAAATGTGGATTCAAGTAGCAAAACTTAGGAATGGACAGAGTCTACAGCTGAATATAAAGGCTACACACAGAAAATAGTATTGACTATTTCAAAATAACTAGAAGAAAGGATTTTGAATCTTCTCACAAAGAAATGATAGGTGTATGAGATTAAATATGTTAAATACCCTGATTTGATTATTTCATTTTGTATACATGTATCAAACATCACAGAGACCCTGAAAATTTTTAAAAGACATAAAAAAATGAAATAATATAAAAAGCAGAGAATTTTTAAATGTGGAGAAATTATAATGGCAGAATTATATTTGTGGCGTTTAGAAACTCCCCAAATACTACCCAAAGGGATGTATTTCTCAAACATCCCTCTTTACTCTCACCTACAATCAGATATATGAATGTCATTTAAGGACTTGCAGTCTTAAAGCCATATAATGCAAAACAGACATATAGGTAAGTGTAGAAAAGGTATACTGTAGTATAGTATATTATAATTGTTGTAAACCAATCTCAGTATTCTACATATAACTTGGTAGACTAGTAATTTCTCTTTGATTGCCACCATAATTGTTATTTCTCATTTGAAAGAACAAACCAAATTGCTTGGATTATTTCATATGCTCTCACTTCATAAGGTGCTTGGACTTGCTTCCTACTTTGTAATTGATGTTTATATTTCTCCTTTGTTATGGTTCTTTACATTCATTTGGGTTAATAAACTCAGTTTTGTTTAGCCTTCAAATGCTTTAAAGCTAGAACTTTAAAATGCTTTATTATACACCATATGAATACAAATGTGTGGAAATTGCAAAGCATGATAGGAAGTGAAATATCACTAACAAAAAGTTTTTTTCCATAGGTAACCTCTATTTCACCTACAAGAAACTTTACTAGTTAAAAATAAATAAATGAATATACACAACTGCTTACAATGGATGAAACCATTTGCATTTATCTTTTTTTTTTTAATAATCAAGAGTTATTTTGCAGGGCTGGGATTGTGGCTCAGTGGTAGAGCACTTGCCTAGCACATGCAGGCCCTGGGTTCAATCCTCAGCCCACATAAAAATAAATAAACAAAACAAAGGTATTGTGTCCAACTACAACTAAAACATAAATATTTTTTAAAAAGAGTTAATTTGCCACAAAAAAAAGATGAAAATCCAACAATGCTATACACAAATCCTCTCTAGAGAAAAATGATAAGATCAAGTTAACATCCCAGAATTTCTCATGAATTAACATCAACCAAGTGTATTTCATAATCAAAGATCACAAGATATATAAGAAAATTAGTCACCATGAGTGTCAGCAGAATAAACAAAGATAATTAGATATATTAGACAAAAAACCTAATTAGCATTTATCTAGCTGCCAGAAGAAATAAAAAATAAAAGCATAAATAAAAGACTGATAAAAATGGACTAGGCATACATGAAAAAGAATGCAGCAGAACTTTTGGAAGGAAAAAGTAATAATTGTTGAAATCTGACACTCCATGAATGAGTTAGGATGCATGAGTTAAAGTACATTAAATATAGTCAAAAAGAACAATGTAAGCTAGATATGAAAATTTTTTCCAGCATGCAGCATGAAGTGGGTAAAAAGAGATGAAAAATAAAGATTAAGAGATACGGTAGATATGTTATATAGCTACTCAGAATCCTGAAATGAGACAGTAGAAAGAATGCAATAGAGGCCAGAGGTGAAGGAACAACAGATAGTAATGTTCCAAGGTTAATGTAAGATACGACCTCTACAAAGAGGAAGGACTAGTATATACTTGTATCACATAGGATACCTGGAAAAACCAGATAGAGGAAGCACAACATAGATATCACATAAGACATGTGAAAACAAAAGCAAACAAATATACAATAAGTGGAACTAGCAAACACCAGAGGAAATGCAATTTTAAAAGCATTGAGAAAGGAAAATAAAACTATCTACAAAGGAAAAACCATGTGAGGAATTCTCAACAATACTAATGGCATCCAGAAGACAAAGGAATGTATCCACCAATGTTGAATGAAAGTAACTGTTAGCCTATAAAAGTCCTAGGGAAAAAAAAATATGTTCAGGAAAGTTGTATTTCTAAAACAAAAACGGAATTAAGACATTTTTAGATAAGCAAATCTGTCCTTCTTACCACTTTCACTAGATGAACTTCAAAAGCACATTTGCAAAGGCAGAAAAGTGACCCAGTAGGAAATACTGGAAGGCAAGAAACAAATTGTGCAAACAAATTGTGCAATTTGTGCAAAAAAATTGATAAACATTTGGGTTAATCTAAAGAAACTTAGTCTGTATAAAATAATAATAAATAATATGAACTTTGTGGAGTTAAAAAAGGACACAACTAAAATACATATTTTAGTTTTTTAATTTACATATAAATAATACATATAAGTAATTTACATATAAAAAATAATACACATAATTTAATTTACATATAAATCAGGAGAAAGATGGTCAGAGTTAAACTTCTGAGACTCTTCTATTGTTCTAAGGAGGCTGATACTAATTTCAAATGTCCTCAAGCAAAACAGTCACAATAAAACTAACCATAAGGTACTTACAGTATCTAAATGCTTAATTAACTCATTTAAATTCTCAAAATAATTTTAATAAACTCCACTTCTTAGGTTAAAAAACACTCATAGGTACACACATACGCACACCATAACTCATGGAGCTAAAATATGATGAAATTGAGATGTGACTTGAAGAAGCTTGGTTTCAAAGGCCATGATTTTGACCAATATGCTCTACAGTATCGTAAAGACTCTAAAAGAATAGAAACAGTACATAGAAATTCCAAAACTATAGAGGGAGGGAAAGGGAGGAAGAAATGAATGAACAAACACTGACAAGTATAGCTCAGTGGTAGAGTGTGTGCTGTCCTGGGTTCAAAACCCAGCACCAAAAAATAAAAAAGCAAAACAGGGCCAGGGTTGTGGCTCATGGTAAAGTACTTGTCTAGCGTATGTACTGGGTTCCATTCTCAGCATCACAAATAAATAAATAAACAATAAAGTTCCTTCAACAACTAAAAAAAAAATTTTAAAAACTATTAAAAAAAAAAAAAAGCAAAAACAGTCAATCCTTCTTTCCATCCTGTGCAAAAATAAAAACAACCAGAAAAAAGAAAGTAAATAAGTATAGAAATGTGAGGGGGGCATATAAAAAGATTAAAAATAATAATTGAAGGGAAAAGCATTCAAATGCAAACATAATACAATATACAACATTTACTAATAAAAGAATGTAGAGCCAGCATGGTAGGGAACACCTATAATCCCAGTGACTCAGGAGGCTGAGACAGGAGTTCAAAGCCAATGTCAGCAACTCAGTGAGGCCCTGAGCAACTCAGCAAGACCCTGTCTCTAAATAAGTATATATATATATATATATATATATATATATATATAATATATATATATATAAGATATATATATATATATATCCCTGTCTTCACATGTATATGTAAGTATGTATGTATGTATGTATATTTAATGTGTGAAGATAAGGTATATAGCAATTATAGAATATACATTTTTCATCAAACCCATGAGAAATATTTATAAAATAAGTATATTTTAACACATTTCAAAGAATTTATGTCATCTGGACCAGAGGTTAAGAAACTTCTTCTGTAAAGGGCCAAATAGTAAATAGCTTTGCAGGTCAATGGTCTCCATTGCAACCTTCAATGCTGTCACTCTATAGCTCAAAAGCACATACAGACAATGCAAAAGCAAACACCATGGCTGTGGTCCAATAAAACTTTGTTTAGATGTGCAAATTTGAATTTTACATAATTCCCACACACCTAAAAGTATTATACTTCTTTTGTGCTTTTCATCCATTTATAATGTGCCAACTATTCTTAGCTTGCCAGCTATGAAAAACCAGGTAGTAGGCTGAGTTCAGTTCATAGGCAGTAAGTAGTTCACTGACCTCTAATTTAGACTCATCTCTGTTTACAAGGCAATAGAGTTAGAAATCAATAGCAGAATATTTTTTAAAGGTTTAAGTTTAAAATTAGCTTAAATTTTAAATGACAGTACATTTCTAAAGATTAATTTAAATAGGGATCTACAAAGACCTTCAAATAAATCATGAATCAAAAAATAAAACATAATTAAAATTTAAATAATACTTAGAATTTCAAGAAAGAGAAATATATTTTGGCATATTCAGATAATGAAATATTCTATTGCAGTGAACACAAGGTAGCAACGACTCTGTTCGTCTGCATAAATTACTCTTATATGAGAAAAGTCACAGAAGATTATGTACAATCAGATATGCCTTTTACAAAGCTCAAAACTAAATGGCATGTTATTTAGGAGCATGAATATTTGTTAATAATTTGCTTGTAAATAAAAGAATGTTTATCATAAAACTGAGAGTAGTGGTTACTTCTGTGTTGCAAAGAGGGGTGGAATAAGGAGACAAACATGTATAATTTGTAGTTATAGTGTAAGGTGAGTCGAAGTTATTTGTGGGGTGTTCATCTTAATTACTATCCTTGTTCCTGCAGAGGAAAAGGTTGTGAAATTGCATACAGTAGGGAGGAACATAATGCAGGGAGACAACTACTTGCTAGGGAAGGGATGGAAAAAATGAGACAAATTACAGAACACAGACAGGTAATTGCTGCTCTGATTTGTGTGAAAGTGATCCATTATATCCTCTTATTTATCTGGACTGGGGTCATCAGAATGCCTCTTTGCCTTATCTGTGACCTTTGAATAACTGATAAGATAAAATATATCCTCCAGGCTCTCTCAACTGGACCACAGGTAATCTGTTTCTAACCTAAATGTGGAAGCTTACTTTTATGACAAGGTTTATTTCCACTGGAAATTTGAATGCTTCTGTATAATTGAAGGAAATTTAATTTTTTAATCTAAGAGTCATTGATTCACAAAATAGCAATATCAGAATGTTCTTTAAAATGCAAAAGAGACAGCATCTGTTTTATCTTTTTGAGATAAAGGTGCTGCTTAATCCACAGAACTGCAAAGTTACCACTTGAAAACAGCACTTATCTCATTATTTACATCTTTTTCTAATCAAATCTAGATCCACCTTGTCTCTGAGCAAGAAAGCAGGTGAGCATCAAGATGAAATAATAATAGTAACAGTGAAGAAAGGAACTTAAAACATTTTTGTATTTTAAGTGATAGTATGACCATAAAATGGAAATCTACCTCACGATTTAAAAGAATGACATGGAACCATTAACTGCCTATTTGGATGAAGAGCAAGATATATAGTTGTGAAGTGAGGAAAATATAGGCATGTTGCAATAACATGTGTGGCATAAATTACTTATGTTAAAAAGAGTAACAGCTAGAAAAACATAAGCCAACATTTTAGAAGTACTTTTTGGTGGGGAAAGGATGCAAGTGTAAATTGGGAGCTACTTTCATTATGTCAGTTAATATATTTCTATAATATTTGAGTTTGCAACTATAACCGACAATTTTTTGTAGCAGAGAAAATTTAGCATAGTAATATTTTATTAACCATTGTGCATTCTGCATATTTCATTCTTTACTCCTGCTGGTTTCTAGATTCTTAAAACTTATATTCCTAATACCTAAAATTGTTTTTTGTGGGGGTTTTTTTGTATCTTTAGGTTTTTTAAGCTATTTAACAATTCCCCTTGGGTAACACGCATTGGTATTGCAAACACAAACTCTGCTTCCTTTAGTTGGCACCCAAACTTTCTTCTTCTTGACAGCAGAATCCTCAAGGGGAGGAAATAAAACAAAATGAAACTTCTATTACAAATTTGGAACATTTTAAAATGTAAATTCAATCTTTGAGTAGCTACCTCACTCAGGTAGCTTCAACAACCTTAACAGTAATTTTCCTGATCAAAGTGTAGAAGCCTAAATTTTGGCAGGGCAAAAGCATATATATCATACACACAGACACCCCAAATCTCCAAAGGATACTGAAAACACTTGTTGACTTTCCAAATATACTAAACATTTCTCATCCCTTTAATGAGCACTTTTTCTTTTTAGTTGTAAATGGATCTTTTATTTAATTTATTTATTTATGTGCGGTACTGAGGATCAAACCCAGGGCCTCACACATGCCAGGCAAGTGTTCTACCACTGAGCCACAACTCCAGCCCCTTTAATAAGCACTTTTAAAATGCAACACTTTTAAAGCATTTTCCAGACTTACTTATCTTCTTAACCACATTCATGTTTGGGGCATTCATGACTGTACTGCATAGGTACACAGACTTCCCATCCAAACTGCTCCCAATCAATTTTCTTTAATTTTGTAAAGGCAATGTGTTGCTTAGACCATATATTCATCACATCTCCAGCAGGGTCTGTAATGAACACATTATTTCTACAGCAAAACACATCCCCACAAATTAGAATGAAGTTCACAGGCAGCCTCACATCAGTTCAGATCAGACTTGCTGACAAACTAGTGCAAGTGAAATTAGTTTTGCCATCAGATGGAATTTGAAAGTAAACAAACAAAACAACAATAACATTTTAAAAACTTATGAGTCTTTTGATTTGACATTGCAGAAAATGTCAAATGACGCTGCGTAGTAGAATCTAAGTGGACAATTTAATTGTTTGCCTGGATCTAGAAGCCCTCAACTCTGTCACTTTTAAAATGTTCAACATCTGCTTCTTGAAATCTTTCTGCTTCTTTGGTGCCATCAGGAACCCTTCCATCCATTTTGTTGCCAAGAATTCCTTTATCAACTTTTCTGCGCTGATAACTTATTACTTCTAATCTTCTGTGGCTTAAAAAAGAGATGACAAAATCATCATAATCATGTATGAAGTTAGAATATGTAGGGTTTACATAAAGAGCCCCAAAGTTTTATATGTTAAGCTATGTAAATTCTGCTCACATTCATGATAATATATTATTCAACAACTTCAGAGTCTTTCTGTTTGTTTGATAATGACTCTAGCCTGTATTCACAGTTCTGAGATTCTTTGAAAAAAATAGCTCCAACTTTCTGCTCTAAAAGAGAGAGAGAGAGAAATACATTGTTTTACTAATGCCTGCTAATTTCAAGGAATTGAAGCCATGTTGTTTTAATATATGCACATATGACATTTGGTCATATGAAAATAAACTAAGATCTAAAGTTTATTCATCCTTACACAAAAAGGGGTTACGTCAATAAGGAAGTATTTATAAAACTTTAAAAGTTCAATCTCAGGGTGGCATTTGTAAACACACATGGTCAATTGACAATATTTTTCTTCTCTGCTCAACCTGCAAGTTCTGACTCCACACTTGCATTTGTCCCCACTTATTTGTGCTCTCAGCATGAACCTTCCCAGAGCTCCAATATGTAGCACCCTTGGGTGGCACTGCTCACACAGGTCACATTGACCAGTGCCACACAGAAGAAATCTGAAAGGAATAGAGAGTCAGGACGGGAAGTCAGCACAGGTGTGTCCATTGATCCAATGGCAGTAGCCAAAGCTGGTAAAACATGAATACACAGTGCTGAGTGCAACACAAGGAAGGCCTAACCCGGAATTCTGAGAGCAGTGAGAACTCAGTGACCCAATCAGTTGACACAAGTATTTTCTTATGCATCTTAAGGCCTCTGACTCACCCATTCAGCAAAGGTCCAAGCACCTGCCAAGCACAGGGATAGACCTTAAGGATACAAAAAAGAGAACAAGATGATCCTCACCCTTCAGGGCTTGAGTTTCGCAATTAGACATAAACAATGGCAACCATATACCATGTTGCAACAGTACTGTGTAACATCAGGCACCATTTGAGCACTAAGAAATAGGTACCCGACTCTGCTGTGCAAAACCAGGAGTGACCTCACAGGGACTCACTCTGCTACCTTCCAACTGAGTGCCTTCCAACTTCCATGCTGTTTCTAGAGTTCTCTGGTACCTTCTACAGCACAGCGTTAGCACTTGAAGCTCCCTTTCTTGGTTTGCCCTTCCTCTTCCAGAGAGCTAGAGCTCATTCCCTCATTTCATTCAGATTTCAGATGTAACACTACATCATCAGAAAAGATTTCTCTGACCAACTGCCCTATTTAAACTGTATTTCCATCCACCTACATATTCTCTCTCTCTCTCTCTCTCTCTCTCTCTCTCTCTCTCCTCCCTCTCTCTCTCTCTCTCTCTCTCTCTCTCTCTCTCTCTCTCTCTCTCTCTTCCCCCACTCTCTGCCTTTCTATCTCCCTATTATATCACATTGTCTTTTTTTCCCACAACACTTATCACAATCTGAACATCTGGTTTAATAATTTATTATCTGTTTTCTGTGAGAATAAGGATTTTTCAGTTTTGTTTATTGCTATATCTACATTGTTGAGCAGAATTGAATGAAAGAAGTAATGAATGAGTAGAAATTTGAGCTGAGTTATAAAAACACGTAGCAGTTTGTCAAAGGAGTGGGGAGTGGGTAGGGACGGACACAGAAGATAACTAGGCACCAGGATAATCAAAGGGAGTCAA
Organism: Marmota monax; assembly: GCF_021218885.2. Taxonomy (NCBI): domain Eukaryota; kingdom Metazoa; phylum Chordata; class Mammalia; order Rodentia; family Sciuridae; genus Marmota; species Marmota monax. The sequence continues at coordinate 4,336,696 of NW_026695227.1, forward strand.
GGTACCTTGGAAGGAATTTAGAGAGAGAAATAAAATGATCTGTGCCTGGCCCATAGCTGATTTACATTAACTGTTATTAAGTAGATAAGCAAGTGAAAGAAATGATTGAATTAATGATCAGGGTTGTTCTTGAGAAAGTGTATGAAGATAGACTGAAGGAATGGAAGATAGAGTGGAGACAACTTTGAAGGCTGGTCTTCTATAAAGAGAAAAACTACCAAGGCATGACCTGGGAAGGTGGGAATAGAGAAAGCACCTGTAAAGAAGAAGCAGAATTGCCAATTGTGGAATGTGCAGCAGTTGATGAGGGAAGAGATTCTGATCAGGGATCCTGGGTGGATGGCAGTGCCACGGACTGCAGAGTCAGATCAGGTTTGGTGACTGCAGGCTGCAGTGGGGAGATAATCTATCCATGTGGGACATTTGGGGATGGAAGTTTGTAATAACTGGAGACAATTTATAGATAGTCAGAAGTATAGACCTAGGAGTACAGTCAAGACAAAACTCAGAACTGCCAGAATCACACAGATGCCTTCATCTTCAGGATTAGACGGTAAAATAAGAAGACAAAATATAAGAACTATTTAAGAGACCAAGAGGCAGAGAGAGGAAGAGGAGTCTACATGGAAAACTGAGAATCAACTGAAAGGTTGATAAGAGGAAAACAAAGTGTAAGAACCCATGATAACACGTCTGTGCTATCTTGCTTGCTATGGTAACACCAGTGTCCTGATAGCTCGTAGTAGAGACTCAAATTTTGCAGGGGTTGGGGACAAAACCTAAGGGAAGAAGGAAAGAGAGGGATCGAAGAAAGGTTGGAACTGGTCAACAGTAATACTACAACGCATCAAGAAAGATAATAATAGCTAAGAATTCAAAATGTATTTTATTGGGGAATTATAACACATCAGACACTGTTAGAAGCTGTTTACATGGCTTAACTTACTAAATTCAAAAAATAGCCCTGTAAAGTAGGGATGCTTATTACCATTCTCACTTTTAAAATGACAAAATGAGGCACAGAAAGGGATTTTGCCCACAGTTACCCAGGAAGTCAATGAGAGAAGCAAGAATCAAAGTCCAGCCATGATGCTCCCAAACCATGTGTGCACAGAAGGAAGAGCCACTTTGCCAGGGACTACAGGGAGGGTAATGGGCAGGAGTGGCAGCTCTGTGGCCTGGGAAGATACAAGGAAGGTAAGGAAGTACAGAGGTGCAAGGCAGGCTGTAGCCACAGAAAGTGTGGCTGGAAGAGAAGAAAGGAGTAGTAGTTGAAAGGGAGCAGAGGAGTGACAGAAGCCGTTTTGTGTTTCTAATGAGCAAGTCTGGAGCATGTGGACTCATAGGTTCTGTTTACATCACACTCTAGAATTGCTAAGGAAAAAACGAGGGGGTTGGATAAAAAGACATGTGGGTTCCTTCCAGCTCTGATTCTAGTATTCCACAACTTTGAATTTTTTTCTCAGTGAAGCCAGATGGAAGATTTTGCCTGATAAAATGAGTTGAAAAAAATTATTTAATACACTTTCAAAAAGGCATTTAAACAGAAATCTAAGAGCCTATCGATTCTAATTTCCTATAGCTCATGAACTTTTAATGATTTACCATTTTTGTTTGTGGCATTTGGGGGGCAAGTTACTGGGAATTGAACTCAGGGGCATTCGACTACTGAGCCACATCCCCAGCCCTATATTCTTTGTATTTTATTTAGAGACAGGGTCTCACTGAGTTGCTTAGCACCTCACCATTGCTGAGGCTGGCTTTGAACTCACAATCCTCCTGCCTCAACCTCTTGAGCCGCTGGGATTACAGATGCACCACTGCGTCTGGCAGCATTTTTTAATCCTTAAAAAAAAAATCTAGTCTGGTCATTCTGACAATATTAATTCTGCCTATCCAAGAACAAGGGAGATCTTTCCATATTCTAAGGTCTTTTTTTGCTGGTGGGACTGCAAACTGGTGCAACCAATCTGGAAAACAGTGTAGAGATTCCTTGGAAAACCTGGAATGGAACCATCATTTGACCCAGCTATCCCACTCCCTGGTTTATACCCAAAGGACGTAAAACAGCAAATAGCAAACTATAGTGACGCAATCACATCAATATTTATAGTAGCACAATTCACAATAGTTAATTGTGAAACCAACCTAAATGCCCTTCAGTAGATGAATGGATGAAGAAACTGTGGTATATATACACAATGGAATGTTACTCAGCATTAAAAGAGAATGAAATCATGGCATTTTCAGATAAATGGATAGAGTTGGAACGCTAAGTGAAGTAAGCCAATCCCAAAAAACCAAAGGCTGAATGTTTTCTCTGATTAGTGGATGATGATCCATAACGGAGGTTGGGGGGAGCATGGGAGGAATGGAGGAACTTTAGATAGGACAAAAGGGAGGGACGGGAAAAGGAGGCAGCTACTCCCACCTCCACAGTTACCCAGGAAGTCAATGAGAGAAGCAAGACTCCAAGTTCAGCCATGATGCTCCAAAATGGGGGATAGGAAAGATGGTGAAATGAGATGGACATCATTACCCTAAGTACGTATATGAAGACACGAATGGTGTGACTCTACTTTGTATACAACCAGAGAAGTGAAAAATTGTGCTGTATATGTGTACTATGAATTGAAATTCATTCTTCTGTCCTGTATAACAAATTAGAATAAATAAATAAATTTAAATTTTTTTTTTTTTTAAATCTAGGGCTGGGGATATAACTCAGTTGGTAGAGTGCTTGCCTCACTCGCACAAGGCCCTGGTTTCAATCCTCAGCATCACCAAAAGAACAAAAAAAATCTAAAGTTTAATGTCTTTAGATTTGGCCTAATTACTTTCCAAAGTCAGTAAAGAAGGAAGGCATCTGGACTTATATTCTTTTTCTCCATTGTCTTTTCCCATTTGTACTCTGCCCCACCTTCCTCAAGGAGGGGTCAGAGAAGCAGTACAGACATTAAAAGAAAAGCCATAAGGTTTCAACTCTCACAAAGTGTCCTACACTAATATAATCACTAGTGTTTCTTACAATTCTCTCTCTACTGTCTCTTGAAATACATTAGCTTTTCTTCCAACCTGGAATCTTTTTGTTATGCCAAACTTCTTTCCTCTTCCTTCTGAAAGCATGTGAAATGGATGTATATCAGTCCCAGAAATTATACCACAACTTTGTTTTACCTCTACACCACAACACAAAATTTTCTCCAGCACACTTTCTTCAGTTACATCTATTCCTATTTTGGGGGTATTCTTTTGCCCTTTTATATTTCCAGCTGTTCCTTTTCCTATCTGCATAATGTCAGTTTGCCACTATTCTTTAGTAGGGCTGAAAAATGGGGCAAGATGGGCTGCAAAATGTACAATTCATTTTTTTTCCCGAGTTGAGGATTTATTTTCATACTTACCAAAACTGGTATATACCCAATTTTGGAAATTCACAACACTTGAAAATAAAGTTATAGTCATGTCTCAAAAGGAATTAGAAAGCTATCCACTTAGCAAATCTTTGCTCCTTGCTCATTTCTATTCTGGGCAGTTCTCCATGCAATGGATGAATAGCATTATCTCTTAGACAAATGCAAATAATCTTCATAGAGAGATCTTTATTTTCCTCTCTAAAGTATGCTATCTTTCTTTCTCACAATTCCCTGGAGCAGGGTGATAATTAAAGTGTTTCAGGTTCAAAGGCATTCTCTCTAAAATTCCTGATGAGCTAGTTTTAGACAAGAATAAGAGTAAACAGAAGTGGCAATGATATCATAATTGGATCAGGTTATAAAGCTAATAAGAAGTTGAAAATAAGATGTATCATCTGTTTAGTATCAATAATTGACTCTATTCACATTTTCCCTGACACATGTGAATCCAAACCCCAGATTCATATTGGTAGTTATTTTGGCAGGCATATGTACCAAGCTGAGATGAACAGAGCACAAATAGAGAATCTGTCAATGCTGTAGTCTATACCAGGATAGCACCTCATTATTAAGAGAACTAAAACATCATGTGCCAGCAGGCAACACTTATCTAGAAATAGAAGAAGTCTCAATATCTTTAAATCCAAATAAGGATTGCACCCTTTATCTTTACAGGTTGTGCTTCTGAAACTGTAAACTATTTTTCAGCAGTGATTTGGAACAACCTAACTACTTTTCTATTTAGTTGAGCAACATTCTCAAATACTGACAACGTTGATGATTCTAAACCAAATTAATCAACATAATCAAGTAAGTGTCCCTCCATTTCACTCTTGGTAAAAAAAAATATTTTTATGTTAATTGTTTTAAAAAAGCCATTCTCATGTTTTTTCCCCCCTTATTTCTATTTTTTTTCTTGGTTTAAAAATGCTGAAATTCCAATTTTTAAACCAGGAAAATGTTCTATTGGAAAAGTTTCCAATTTCCAGGAAATTTGTTCTGTCAAATATGGGATAATTTAGACTATAGATTAAAACAATTAAGCTGGGCATGGTGGCACTCATCTGTAACCTGAGGGCCTTGGGAGGCTGAGGTAGGAAGATCGCAAGTTCAAAGTCAGCCTCAGCAACTTAGCAGGCGCTAAGTAACTTTAGTGAGACCCTGTCTTAAAAAAAAAAAAGAAAGGGGTTGGGATGTGACAGTGGTTAAGTACCCTGGGTTCGATCACTAGTACCAAAAAAAAAATTAATTAACAAATGTCCAATGTAAACACTTTTCATTTCTTAAAATTTTGTATTTAAGCCAGGCACTGGAGTGTGTGCCTATTGTACCAGCTACTGCAGGAAGATCACTGAGCCCAGGAGTTCCAGACCAGCCTGGGCTATACAGCAAGACCCTGTCTTAATAGCAGCAACAAAATTTCTCTGTTTTTACAGAGACAAAAAAGACTCTGAAATATGTGATTTTTCCTATTTAAAAGTTAAATTTGTCTGCATTCGAGAATAATCCATCTGTAAAAGGAAATTTTTCACTAAACGAATTTTGAATGGATCTATTTTCTATAATCCTGGGGCACAATAGTTTTTTGACAAGACTTGTTTCCTAGACCTTCTGAGCCCCTTTCCAAATCATCAGGAGCAAGAATATTCCGTTTACTTATTCTGAACAATAAAGCTAGAAAGACTCTCAGGCTGCTCTACCCACTCCTGACCTCCTGTTCTTCCCCACTCTTAGCTCTCAGGAATCTTGCCAAAGATTACTGATTGGTTTTATCCAACTCCAACTTTTTAAGTGAGGGCTTGTAAGGGCAACCTGGACTTTTAAAATTTTTCTTTCTTGCTTTATAAAACAGAAGATAAAAAGATTATTATAAAATATTGACTTTCAAACACCTTCATGGCCTCTGCCATGCTTTTCCTGGCAGAGTCCCCAAGAGCACTGTGGTCCCAAGGCCGGTGAAGAGGTGGAGTGTTATTTCTGAAAAGGATTTGGACCATATGCAATACATGTTTTCCCGCCACAGTGGAAAACATCTGTTTTGCTAATGGATTGGGTTCTACTTGCCAGAATAACTTTCCAGATGTTTTGAAAGCTCTAAACAACTGAATCCTTTCTGATCTGCTCTGGCTCAAAAGTTGATTTGCTAAGAAAACACGTAAGTCTGTGACATAAATAAAAACAATACTATTTATCTTAACATGTCCATAATATCTAAATATTTTAGACATGGCCTTGAATTAATGCCATTCCGAAGGTTGTTTTTCTTTCTAAAATATGCATACAGACATGTATACACATAGTTTCTTGGGTGGGATAATAGTGTGAGTAGAAAATTATTCCCAATCTTCTCAATGTAAATAACTGCTACCGGTAGACACTTCATGCTCCTTGTCATTTCCCCAGCTTTTTCTTTTTCTTTTCTATTTATTTATTTATTTATTTATTTATTTATTTTTATGGTGCTGGGGATTGAACCCAGGGCCTTGTGCATGCGAGGTAAGCACTCTACCAACTGAGCTATATCCCCAGCCCCTGCCCAGCTTTTTCAGTGGCTTAAATTAAATGATTCCCCCAAGCTTGGCATGCTGGCACACACCTGTAATCCCAGTGGCTCAGGAGGCTATGGCAAGAAGATCATGAGTTCAAAGCCAGCCTCAGCAATTTAACAAGACCCTAAGCAACTTAGGGAGACCCTGTCTCTAAATAAAATATTAAAAGGGCTGGATTCAATCCCCAGTTAAAAAAAAAAAAAACACCTATATAAGAATGTCCAGGCCATATTAGATCCTCTTTAAGGATTCCAAAACAGCACAAAAAGTATATTACACATTTTTTTCCATTCATGTTGGCATTTTTAGCTTTGATTAGAGCTATTCCCAGCTAGCTTTTGTCGCTGTTTTGTTTTTGTTATTGTTTATTTATAATTTAGAAATTCTTTTTTTTTATTTTGTTCAACTGCCAAACAACATAGTATTTCTTTTTTCTGCCTCACTAAAGCTACTGATTGCACTTATTCTAATCGCGTTCAGATCAAAACCTATGTTTTTTGTTTCATTTATATTTTATTTTTCTGTTTTCCTTTTTGCTGAAGACAGAACCTAGGGCCTTGCACATGCTAGACAAGTATTCTGCCACTGAGCTACATACCTGACCCCATGTTATCTACTCAAATTTTTCCTCTTTATTTATTTTTTTACAGAGTCGTTTAGCAGATCATGTTCCCAGATCCACTCTGGTCCAGAAAGGCAAATGTTTGAAAAGGAAATTCTGAACTGAACAAAGCAAACCTATTGTGTATTGAAGTTCAGATGTATTTTTCCCTTGTAAATATTTGCCAACCTTTTGTGTATCTTTTTTCATTTCACATAAGTTTCCAAACTTTAAGAATCTGTTAATCTGTTGTTTTAGATGCTAAAGTTGGTTTGTCCTTTCTAATAAACACACTTGTTTCATTTTTCCCCTAGAATGTAGGATACATCATGTTTACCTTTGTATTAACAGTGTCTAAAGCAGAGAAACTGGTATGCATTCAAATATCCATTTTTGAATAAATCTAATATTTGTTTGCAGGGTGGTGTTATACCCCAGAGACTGTGCTAAGCTAATGTATCGGTATACATAAAATAGGTAGATATTTATGTTTATTTTATGTAATCTCAAGAAATTATACAGTATTATTATTTCCATTTTACAACTGATAAAACAGAAACTCAGAGAGGTAGAGAAGTAATTTACACAAATGTACACAAGTAGAAGTGTGTAAATTATTTATCTACAAAGATAAATAAATGGGTAACAAGAAAGATAAACATGAGCCACCCAAACTCTTTTCTCTCTCATTTTTCTCTATTGTGGCTAGGACTAAGGGAAACTTTGAAATAGAATTGATATTTGCTAAATTTCTCTTTCTCCCTCAAAAACCTAACTTTGGGTGCCCCACCCTTTGACTTATCCATCCCAATCAACCCCAGAAGCTTCTACTATGGCCACCTCCCTCATCTAGGATTCATTTGAAGCTATCCTCAGTTATACCATATTCTTATTCTTGGAGCTGGGGCTATAACTCAGTGGCAGAGTGCTTGCCCAGCATGTGTGAGACACTGGGTTCCATCCTCAGTACCACATTTAAAAAAATGAAAAAATAAAGTTATGCTGTCCATCTACAACTACAAAAAATATTTAAAAGTTCTTATTCTCCCTCCATCAAATATTATGTACTGTTGCTTCAAAATATTTGCATTTTTGACTTTGGAAACTTGCTTTATAGCTGATTTTCTTCCCTAACATTGAATAGCTAGAAGAGTTTAAAGAGTTATCGGGTCATAATTTTATGGGCAAAACATCGGTGTTCGATCCTCAGCACCACATAAAAATAAATAAATAAAATAAAGGTATTGTGTCCAACTACAATTAAAAAAAAATTTAAAGGCCCAAACTTAAATTGGGCTGAATAGACACTTAGGGCAGCATATTGTCAGGAGCCTGATCATTTGTCTCCAGTCAGACTTCCCTGCACTACACCAGCCTCTATTCTATTTCCTAAGAGGTATCTTAGTTGAGATACACAAATGGCCTTTTTCAATTTCTTATATAAATTTCTGTGTTAACATCAGAATCAGAACTGTATTTGATGGTAGGATCCAAAAGTGAAAAAAGTAATAAAACTACCAGCAAATTAGTTAATGTATTTTCACACACACCACAAAGGTACAGTCTTCCTTGGAAATTTTCCTCAAGAAATCTGTGCGAAATTATTTTCTCCATGTTACAATTGACAAAACAGAAACTCAGAGAAGTAGAGAAGTAATTTAGAAAATTTTACAGAGGTAGAAGTCTGTAAAGTATTTATTTATAAAGCTAAATGATTTGAAATGATTATGGCTGCATTTCGTATAGTTGTGTAATTTAAATACATGGACTTAATCATTAATTCATTCAATGAATTGTTATTATCTACAGAATAGTAGGCTATTTGCAGTACAAAAAAAGAGATTACAATCCAGTAGACAATATGAATCATGTACACAAATGATTAAAAGTTAAAGCATATGAGATTATTGTCAAAAAAAAAGGATAAAAATATCTGAAGATACCCAAGTGAGAAGTGTGAATAAGTAGGGGGATCCGTGGTGATATTGACATATAAATTTTTATATTTTACCTTATATTTTTCCAAGAATAATAATCAAACACATGCTATTTTTCAGGCACTGGGTAGGCAGTTTATAGCATAATTAAATCAGGTAAGATTGCTTTCGAACATATCAAAATACTCTATTGCTACTTATTTAAACACGGTTATTATTAAATGTGGTTATTGAGACATGGTTATTTCACTCAAAAAGAAGTTTGGAGGCAGACATTTCAAGAATAAGAGAAGGTGTTCAACAATGTCATCAGGGAAATTGTTTCCCTACAACAGTTTTGTGATTACAAGATGGCTAGAGCACTTTTTCTAGAATCCATTATTTACACAAAAACTTCAAAAGAGCTATTCTCTTCAATGGTCTCTCTTATCTAGGAATGAAATAGTTTCCAAATGCCTCCATAAATCTGGACAGGGGTTGGTAGGGATGAAAAACCGCAAATCTCCCATGGCATCAGTTGAGGTAGCCTGATTGTGGCAGAATGCACTTCCAAGATGGTTCACTTGCATAGCTAATGTCTTACTCACTTGGGACTACTATGATGAAAACATCACAGACTGGGTGAGGTCTGTGTGCCAGAATGATTGGGTTCTTGATGAAGACCCTCTTCCTAATTAACAGATGACTGTTTTCTTATATCTTCACATGCTGGAGGGAGAGGGACAGGAAAGGGAGTAGGAGAGAGAGAGACAATAAATTCTTTTCTCTTATAAGGGCCCTGACCCCATCATTAGGGCTCCATGCTCATGACCTAATATTTCAAAGACTCTGTCCCCAAACACCATCATATTGGTGATTAGAATTTCACAAAGGAATTGAGGGAGGGGACAAAAAGTTTCAGTCCGTAGCAGCTAGCAAGTTGTAGTACCTATGCTGCAAACTCTACCAGGGTATGGGCTGGGAAGTTGGTTCCTTTGCACATGAGCTTCTCCCTGCTCCTCAGGCTTCCTCACAGCATGGCAGTTGGGTTCCATAAGTGAATATTCTAACAGGAGGTTGAAATTGTAAGTATCTTAAAGCTTGGCCCAGACACTGTCACAGAATCAATCCTGTTTTATTTCATTAGTTAAACACTCATGCAGACCCTGCCTAGACTTAAAAAAAAAAAAAAGTAGAAATACATTTCTAGTTTGTATGAGAGTAGTGTAAAAAAAAAGTTGTGGCCATCTTTTTTTAATATTTATTTTTTAGGTGTAGATAGACACAACACAATACCTTTATTTTTATGTGGTGCTGAGGATCGAACCCAGGTCCCGCCCCTGTGAGACGAGCGCTCTACCTCCAAGCCACAATCCCAGCCCCAGTTGTGGCCATATTTAATCTCCAGAGATAGAAAAAATACTTGAGTCTATTTTCAAGGTTATCCCCATGAAAATTCTTTATTCTTTATAATATAGTACAGTTGAACCCAAAGATTACCGATTTATTATTATTATTATTATTATTATTATTATTTACAGTAAAATGCATTTTGACATATTGTACACAAATGGAGCACAACTTTTCATTCCTCAGGCTGTACATGGTGCAGAGTCACTCCAGTAATATAATCATACTTGTATATAGCGTAATAATGTCTGTCTCTTTCTACCGTCCTTCCCATCCTCAGAGCCACATCCCTGCCCTCACTCCCCTCTACACAAACCAAAATTCCTTCATTCTTCTCTACCCTTCCTACCGGACTATGGATCAGCATCTGCTTATCAGAGAAAACATTCAGCTTTTGGTTTTTTGGATTCACTTTTTTCACTTAGAATGATATTCTCTGGTTCCATCCATTTACCTGTAAATGCCATAATTTCATTCTTCTTTAAGGCTGAGTAATATTACATTGTGTATGTGTACCATATTCTCTGTATCCATTCATCTATTGAAGGGCCTCTAGGCTGATATAGTTTAGATATTGTGAATTGAGCTGCTATTAACATTAATGTGGCTGCATACCTGTAGTATGCTGATTTTAAATCCTTTGGGTACAGACCAAGGAGTGGGATAGCTGGGTCAAATGGTGGTTCCATTCCAAGTTTTCTGAGGTATCTCCGTTCTTCTCTCCATAGTAGTCACACCAATTTGCAATGCCAGCTGCAATGTGTGAGTGTACCTTCTTCCCCACATCCTCACCAACACTTATTATTGTTTGTATTCTTGATAATTGCCATTCTGACTGAAGTGAGATGAAATCTTAGAGAAGTTTTGTATGTTTGTTGATCAATTGTATTTCTTCTTCTGTGAAGTGTCTGTTCAGTTCCTTAGCCCACTTATTGGGTTGTTTGTTTGGTTTTTTTGGTGTTAAGTTTTTTGAGTTCTTTGTATATCCTGGAGATTAGTGGCCTGAGATGTGTGTGGTAAAGATTTTTTCACATTCTGTAGACTCTCTCATCACATTATTGATTGTTTTCTTTTCTGAGAAGAAGCTTTTTAGTTTGAATCCATCCCATTTATGGATTTTTAATTTTACTTCTTGCACTTTAGGAGTCCTGCTAAGGAAGTCAGGTCCTAAGCCTACTTGATGAAGATTTGGGCCTACTTTTTCTTCTATTAAGCTCAGGGTCTCTGTTCTAGTGTCTAAGTTTTGATCCACTTTGAGTTAATTTTTGTGCAGGGTGAGAGATAGAGGTTTAATTTCATTTTGCTATGTATGGATTTCCAGTTTTCCCAGCACCATTTGTTGAACAGGCTATCTTTTCTCCAATGTTTGTTTTTTGGCACCTTTGTCTAGTATGAAATAACCATACTTATGTGGATTTGTCTCTGTGTCTTCCATTCTGTACCATTGGTCTACAATGGTGCCAATGGTCTATTTTGGTGCCAATACAATGCCACTTTTGTTACTATAGCTCTGTAGTATAGTTTAAGGTCTGGGGTTGTGATGCCTCCTGCTTCATTCTTCTAGCTGAGGATTGCTTTGGCTATTCTTTTGTGTGTGTGTGTGGTGTTGGGAATTGAACCCAAGGCCTTGTGCATGTGAGGCAAACGTTCTGCCAATTCAGTTATATCTCCCCAGCCCTGCTTTGGCTATTCTCGGTCTCTTATTTTTCCAAATGAATTTCATGATTGCTTTTTCTAGTTCTATGAAGAATGTCATTGGGATTTTAATAGGAATTGCATTAAATCTGTATAACAGTTTTGGTAGATGGCCATTTTGACTATATTAATTCTTTCTATCCAAGAACATGGGAGATCTTTCCATCTTCTAAGATATTCTTCAATTTCTTTCTTTAGTGTTCTATAGTTTTCATTATAGAGGTCTTTCACCTCTTTTGTTAGTATTTTTTTTAGGTGATTGTGAATGGGGTGGTTTTCCTAATTTCTCTTGCAGTGGATTCATCACTCATGTATAGAAATGCATTTGATTTATGGGTTTTGATTTTATATCCTGCTACTTTGCTGAATTAATTCATTAGTTCTAGTAGTTTTCATGTGTAATTTTTTCAATCTTCTTGATATAGAATTATTTCATAGGCAAATAGTGATAGTTTGAGTTCTTATTTCCTATGGGTATCTCTTTATTTTCTTTTATGTGTCTAATTGCTCTGGCTAGAGTTTCAAGAACTATGTTGAATAGAAGTGGTGAAAGAAGGCATCCCTGTCTTGTTCCAGTTTTTAGATGAGATGCTTTCAATTTTCTCCATTTAGAATGATATTGGCCTTGAAAGATTACCAATTTTGTAAGTAAAAATCATAATGAAAATATATCAGAGTTTAATGATAGATTTTACTCTAGTTTGGGGACCTTATAAGCCTTAACTGGAGACATCAGTATTCTCTAAAATTAAATTGCATACTTTATATTTTATATGCTAATGTTGCATTGTGCTAATGTTGAATATTATTTTACATATTTGTTTAGTTTGGGTTTGAAGTATTAGGAAGTCAAAACTTGACTGATTTCAAAGTTATGTGGAAAATGTTGGTACTTTGGAACCAAGATTAATAGTAACCTCTAATTATAAAACCCCAATTTTTTTTCTGAATCTTTTTTTTTTTAAAACAACTGATATTTTATTTTTTTTATATTTTATTTATTTTTTTAGTTCTCGGTGGACACAACATCTTTGTTTGTATGTGGTGCTGAGGATCGAACCCGGGCCGCACGCATGACAGGCGAGCGCGCTACCGCTTGAGCCACATCCCCAGCCCCTTTTCTGAATCTTTTTATGTGATGTTATTTTACCCTTATAACGTACATCATGAGAGATATTTTTATGATTTTTTACAGACAAAAACTGAAGCCTAGGTATGTTGAAAAATTTTTTTCAAAACTATTAAAATATTAGTAACAAAATCAGGACTAAAGTTTAGTATCCAACTAATACTTTTCTACCCAGATGCTGGTCAAAACAAATTTTCACCAAGAAGCAATACTGATGTGCTATTTGATACAGTATCAAAGACTAATTAAGAGGTATTTCTTGTTGTATTTCTTTGTATTCTTAATTCACATGACTTATGGTACTTTTTCCCTTTTAAAAAGCAGAAATTATTACATATTCTTAAATTGTACTTCTATAATTCAATTTAAAAGTAAGTTAGAACTTTTTTATAGAGTTAAATGGAACATAGCAAGGTAACTTCTGACGACAAACAAATGAAAAATTTTATTACGTAGTGAGACACTGGTACTAACTCAATGTGAGGTACACTGAAGTAGTTTTCAATTAACTTTTATTTTTATGAGGATGATGTGCTTGGACTTTATAGAAATTGAAAGATTTCATGATACAGTAAATGACAAATCTTATAGTGTTTTCTCCCTCTACTATTAAGCTGCTGAAAATGAGGATACCAGTTTATTTCTTTGATTTGTGAGAAAACTCTTCGTTCTCTAGTTTTATATGCATCATTAATATTGTTTGTCAGTTATTGTTCAGCAACAATGTGCAAAGCTAGGCATGAGCAGTCAAGGCAATGGAGTGAGAGAATTAAAAATGATCATCTGGTGGTCTCTTTCCTTCCAAGGATAAGCCATTCAGAGTTGCCAGGGCTATCAGTCAGAGGACCACTTCCTCCTTGAATGTTTTGATGAGACTGCAAAATTTTTTTCACCTAGGCTTCTATTTTTTCTACCCAGTCTCTCAAACTCTTATATCTTCTTTCTAACCAGAGAGTATTAGTGTTTTGTAGTGTTGCTCTTGTCCATTGTCTGTTATAATTCTATATTTTTTAATCATTGTCCTCAATATTTGTATCTCTAGTCAAAACTTATCTACTGCTGGGCTCAGTGGTGCACACTTAGAGGCTAAGGCAGGAGAATCATGAGTTCAAAGCCAGTCTCAGCAACTTAACGAGGCCCTAAGCAACTCAGCAAGACCCTGTCTCTAATAAAATATAAAAAAGGGCTGAGGTTGTGGCTTGGTGGTTAAGGTTCCCTGGGTTCAATCCCTGGTACCAAAAAACATTTCTCTATGAGTTCCATACCTATGAGCCAACATACTACCTACATGTCCCACAGGATCTGTTTGCATCTCCTACAGGAACCACAAAGTCAATCCCAAATTAGAATTGTTGTTCTTCCTAAATGGTTAATGAATGCTCCCAGTCATTAGGTCCTAAATTCCATCTTGACCCACACTTTTTTCATCCAGGTCTCCTCTGAATTTTCTCCCAAGGTTGTTATAAATGTCTCCTGATGGGTCAAATCACCTCCAAGTCAAACTGTGCCTGCCTCAATGAACCAAAATACAAACACTACCCTTCATTGCTTACCTCGCAGAACCCAGTCTTTATCATCAGCTATAATAAACTGCCTGTCCGTGATATGACTCGTGCTTTCCTTTCTGATGTCATCTTCCTCCATTGATTCCTTACAGCTCTGAAGAGTTCCTAAAAGAGTCCACACTTTGTTTCATGATGCTTTATGCGTGCATGCTAACGCGCGTGTACACACACACCCCATCCCCCACCCTGACACACACACACACACACACACACACACAAACCTAAGTCAAATGCCTCCCCTCTTTCATCCGGTAGTTTGCCAAGACCTAGGGTAAACATAAACTACTCTCTGAAGCTTTCTCTCACCCTTAATCCTTTGCTGCCAGATGGTTTATTACCTCCTGTATTATGCTACAAATTGCGCTTAAATAAAACAAAAATTTTTGTTATTGTACTTATGAGACTGTATTTCTATTATCTTTTGCATGTGTATCGTCTGTAGAAACGCATGAGTCCTTTAAAAGTAAAAGCAATGACCTATCTACTAGCACCCTATAGTTGTGTTACCCTCCACAAAAACCTACCGCCTAAGCTGTGTAAAATGAATGGAAGAAAATCTAAAACCCTATGACATTATATACAAAATGCTTATTAATTTCTGGAGTTATGTTGAGAGAATAAGAATTGCATTTTTTGACAGAGAAAAGGCTTAAAATTCAAACCTCTAGAAGTAACAACTTGAAATCCATTCACAGTAATATATATATATATATATATATATATATATATATATATATAGAGAGAGAGAGAGAGAGAGAGAGAGAGAGAGAGAGAGAGTCAGGTTTTAATGATTAGTATCAGTTGCTTTCCTATGTAATGATGAAAGCTAGAAATTTGCAGAAAACATGCATCAGAAAAAGGCAAACTAAAATAATTGGTATTCCAACCAACTGTAGAGGCAAAAGAGACTAAAAAAATTTTGCAATTGTATAAAAGTTTTGATATTTGTAGAGTAATAATGCAGATCTAAGTGAAGAAAATAAAATAATGCAGTGGAAAAGGAAGAACCAAAATTATAAATTATAATAATAGTGATAATAACAATAATAATAGTCACTACTATTTATTGCTCATTACATGTCAAGCACTGTACTGGACCTCTGTATATCTTACTTCATTCAATCCTCACAATAACCTTGAATAGTTATGTGTCCTATTTTATAGATGATGAATCTATGACTTAAAAAGAGCTCTTTAAGTTAAATTGGCAAGGTCACAAGGTCATTTACAAGATCTTTTTAAGTGACAGAACCAGGCCTTAAAACATGACTTGGGAGGCCAAACTTTTATTTGTTAGACAAAAATAGACAATTCCTTACTCACATATGACATTGTTTCTCCAGTTTCTTAGTGATAACAAATTAGAAATCACGTAGGAGATAAACTCCATAAAAACTGTAGCAGTTGGATGAAATAAATATTGTATTTATACTCTTGGGATCATGAAACCAACAGTTGAGAGTAGTATTTCCCCTGGAGGGAATATATGCTTCTGCGGTCAATCATTAAAGCACTACATAAACCTCAGGTCCACAACTAAAAATTGGTTAGCAGGTAATAGGTAGAGAAGAGAGGAGAGAGGATTTCCTCTGTTTTGGACTAGGAAAATGTTATTGTTGTTGTAGTTGCCCAATAAAGGACATACACAACATAGTTTTGGTGGGAATTGATGAGCTTGTCCCTGGCACATAGATTTAGTCCAGGTGTCTGCGTGATCAAAGAAGGGGGATGAGAATAGGGATTTTTAGAGAAGTTGTTATTAATTTCAGAGTTGTAAACCCTTTCTCTAGTTATGCAAATTTCAGTGAGATCCCAGGGAAAGTTCTAGACTGATCTAACCTGAATTGTAAAGAGTTAAATTGGAACTAAACCTGTGGCCTAACTTAAGGCAAAGCAAAAGAAGAGGAAGCAGAGTAGAGGTGGTAAACAGAGTGATCAGGGAAGGCAACTGTGCCCAGCAAGGCAGGTGTCACAAGAGTCAGTGACAACACAGCAGCCCTGAAGAGAGAGTAGAGAATATCAGATTCAGCAAATTAAAAAATGATATGTATGAGAACACAGCTGCCACATAAATAATGGCTTATAAATGCATCATTATGATCAGTATAAGTTGATCATTGTGAGTAAATATGATCTTATTTTTCATCCCAGGTGGTTGCACTTAGACCACTAAATCACATTAATCATATTAATGTGCTCTAAGATCTTCAGTACCTCCCTGATGTCTTCAAAAGGAAGTTCAAATTTTTTTAGCCTATCACCAACAAGGCTGAAAAAGCCCCATAGCTAATGTCCTCTGTTACCTCTGCTGCTACACACAGGTCATCAAGTTCAAAAATTCATGAGAATTTTTCCAAATTTGTTTTTGTCCTTGTTTGCTTTTGGATACATAATGCTTTGTCTGTGTGTAATTAATAATCTCTTCATGTGACTCTGGCTTTGAAACTCATTCTTTGAGATGTGGCTCAAAAAGTGCCTCTTCCAGAGGGGCTGGGTCTGTGGCTCAGTGGTAGTGCACTCACCTGGCACATGTGAGGCACTGGGTTCATTTCTCAGCACCATGTGTAAAAAAAAAAAAAAAAAAAAAAAAAAGTCTATTAATAACTAAAAAAAAAAAAATTTTTTTTTTAATTTTTTATTGTTGGTTGTTCAAAACATTACAAATTTCTTGACATATCATATTCCACACTTTGATTCAAGTGGGTTATGAACTCCCACCTTCACCCCATACACAGATTGCAGAATCACATCAGTTACACAAAAATTTTTTTTAATTGCCTCTTCCAAAAAGGCTTTCGTGACTAAATTTCTTTCTACATCATATGCTCCCTGGGAGAATGTAATAGTATGTTTTGAGTGAAGAACCAGTGAGCCTCTTGGTCACCATGAAAAGAAACTGATCTGATCCTCAGAGATTTGCTTGTGGGTTTTTTGTTTTTATTGTTGTTGTTTTGTTTTGTTTTGTGAGAAGGCCCATAGGCCAGAAGTTTGTTCTTCCATTAATTTGCAAATTAATCTGACTAACTAGTGAAACTGGCAAAAAGGACTTAAGAAGAAAAAATTGATAATATTTTATTTTCCTTCTTTAGTTACTTTCATCAAAGTTATTACTGAGCTCATGCTCAAAAAATGTATACTTTCCCTTTAAACAAAGTATAGTATTTGAAAGAAATGAAAGTACTTTAAAAACAGCTTTTATTAATTCTTCCAACTCATACCAACGGTGACCTCCTTTCACAATCATGTAATTTTCTGGCACTGTTATTCCATTCATGGAGTAAAATAATATATTGATCTGATCCTTGACCTAATAATAAAATTTCATCAAACTTTTTAAACAGATTTGAATTATAGCAGTCTATAATAGAGATCAGATTTGCATTGTAAACTTAACATTTTTACAAGTTCTGTCCAAGATTTTACAATCTCTCCATTTTCAAATTGTCAAAAGAGAACATCACTCGCCTCTTTGTCTCACTGTTTCCAATTCTACTGTTCTGCTAGTACTTCAGTGCATAATAATGGTTGTGGGTGACTCATCAGTGACATTACAACCTTGTAATGCCTGTTCCTTCTAATTGCAAAATGGATGTTTTATATTTTTATGCTGTTTTTCTCTTTTCCAATAATTGAATATTCTTTCTATATGTTCTATGCAGCTTTGTTCCAAATATGTATCTAAAAAAGGAATTTCAAACATTATTCTTTTTTTCAGCATTCATACACATCAATGTTAACAGACTCTTTATGCCGTCAGACTCCATACCAATATTGAATTTGCAAGGGTTGTTTCGAGTCTTTTTTCTTTTAATTATAAAATATTTCATACATTCTAATAGGCACAGAGGCAATTAGCACATGAAAAGATGCACATCATTAGTCATCAGAGAAATGAAACTCAAAACCACAATGAATTATCACTTCCTACTCAATAGGAAGGCTGTAATCAAAAAGACAGAAAATAATGTGTGTGGATGAGGATGTGAAGAATGTAGACCCCTCCCATATTACTTGTGGGAATTTAAAATGATGTTTCTGCCCTGGAAAACAGTTTGGCAGGGCCTCAAAATGATACACACAGTTACCACATGATCTAGCTATAACTCTACCACATGATCTAGCTATTCCACTCCTAGGCAATGTAAACATATGTTCACCTACAAACTTGTACACAATTGTTCATAGTGAGATAGGAATTTAGGAAAAAGAGAATGCTGAATCATAAAGGAAATGCCCACAAGTCATCGAGATGCAGAAAGCACAATTGTAAATCTTGAGCAACATGCCCTTGGCCCATGCCCTTGTAAAATCGGGGGAGGGGGGGGACACACACCAGTGCAGGGAAAACTAACACAAAATCGTGCAGCTCCACCTTGGCTCCAGTCCAACCCCCTACAGCCCTTCTATAAATATTGGACCTCAAGCCCAAGTCGGGGCTTCTTTCTCTTGAGGTAGCCTGCATTCTCCCTTAAATGTTTATCTACCTTCCTAAATAAACCTCTGTCTATGCCTTTGGCTTGTTCTTGCTGAAATTCTTTTCCATCCTGTATGTCAAGAACCCCGCTGCTCCTAAGTTGAGTTCCTCTTCTCCTCTGGGAACTCCTCTGATCCTTCTCCAGAGACTTCTCCTCTCCCCTGACAATAGCAGCATGTTACAAAATCAGAACAATCCAAATATCCATGAACACATGAATGAATAAAGAAAATGTGATATACTCAAATGAGTATGATATTGTTTGGCCATAACAAAGGTATGCAGTGCAGATGCATGCTATCATATGGCTGAACCTGGAAGACATTTCATTAAATGAAAGAAGCCATCACACAAGACCACAAATGGTACAATTGCATTAATATGAAATAGCCAGCATAAGGCAAATTTATAGACATAGAAAGTAAATTAGTAGTTTCCTAGGGCTGTGGAATGTTGGGAGAAATTGGGGTGTGACTGTTAATGGGTATGTGGTTTTGGGGGGGCGGGGAATTAAAATGTTCTAAATTGATTGTGGTAGTAGATGCACAATTCTTTGGGGGTAGGGGCATGTAACAGGGATTGAACTCAGGGGCACTCAACCACTGAGCCACATCCCCAGCCCTATTTTGTATTTTATTTAGAGACAGGGTCTCACTGAGTTGCTTAGAGCCTCATTTTTGCTGAGGCTGGCTTTGAGCTCAAGATCCTCCTGCCTTAGCTTCCGGAGTCACTGGGATAACAGGCATGTGCCACCATACCCAGCTAGATGCACAATTCTAAATATATTAAAACCTATTGAATTTTATAATTTTAAATTGGGAAATTTATATGGTATATGAACTGTATTTCCATAAACTCTCAAAAAAATAATTAAAATGAGAAAAAAATTGAGAAACCTGACATATTGTACAAAGAATATGTAGCAGACACCCATTAAAATATCTCTAAGTTTTAAAAATACGTTATTTTGCCAATTTTTCATGAGTTTTTTTAAGAAACAAGAAATTACAAAATAAAATGAAACCTCTGATCTTCACATTGCCCACTTTGCCTAAAAATAACCAGTGTATGAAATTGGTACACATCATTCTCATGCATAGTTTTCTTTTTTACTATTTATGTGTATATTTTTAAGCAAAACATGAGTCTATTTTGAATGTTTTTTTACATAAATGGTAAATGAAAAATAGCTTTCATAGCTTACATTTTACACTTTGCCTGGTGTTTAAAAATTTTTAAATGTGTCCATGTAAACATGCAGATCTAGTTCATCTATTTACATTATGTGTTGTATTCCACTGTTAAAATAACAGAATATCTTATTGGCTTAGTGGTGAAAATTGATGCTGTTTCCAAGCTTTGAATGATACCAAAAATACTGGGGAAAAAATTCCTTGCACATGTTTTGGTGGGCACATCTACAAGTATCTATCTGGAACTACACAGATGAAATTGAAAGTCTTTTGGTTGGAGGTTATGATCAATTTAAGTAAGTGTAAAATTATTTCCAAAATATTAGTGCCAAGTTATGTTCTTGATGGCAGTGTTTGAAAACACTACTCCTCTGACCATCACCATCATTTCAAATTGTCAGTCTGAGGGTAGTAGAATAATATCTAATAACATTTTAACTTTGTTTTCTTGAATTCAAGTGAGATTGAGCATTTCATCATGTTTATTGCCTTTGGGTATTCTTTCTATAGATTTTCTCACCTATCCTTTGTAAGAACTCTTCATATATTCCAGTGATAATCTAGTTATACTTATTTGAAATGTCTTTTCTAATTTTGGTTTGCATTTTAAGTCTTAAAATAATATCTTTGTCAGATGCAGACTTTAAATTTTTATAACATTAAATTCAATGGTCGATGGTTTCTTTGTGACATGAACATACTCAGTAATATTTTTATAAACATTTAAGGTTTAATTATCATGTAAGGCTCTTAATTCTCCTGAAATTTATTTTTGTTTTGTGTGAAATAGAGAAATTCTTTTCTCCTTTTCTTCAGATAGTCACTTGCCCCGGAAAACTTTCCCTAATGATTGATAACAATTATATTATAAATTTCCTTGTATAGATTTTTGTCTGTTTCTGGAATCATTATCCTTTACCCTTAGTCTATTTGCCTTTTCTTGCACTAATATACTGCTTTAATTGCTTGGTCATATGAGTCTTGCTATCTTGTGATTTTTTTGTACCTTACAACCAATCATTGAATAAACCTGTGAAACAGAGTGCTTGAGAAAATAATTTCTCAAAATTATAAGATGTTGGCATTGGCTCTGGAACATTATTTGGGATCATTCACTGTGGTACCTATTAGTGAAATGTGCAACTATCTTAAAATGTTTTGAATCATAGTCAACTGCAAAGATTTTAGTTTACAAAAAAAATGATTTTGAACTTAACTGTATCTACTAGGTAGAAGGATGTTTTATCAGAAGTTGCCTAGAACTCCTTAAAAATACTGATACTATGAGAAACACGTATAGTTCCATCCCTCTATACTCCCCTCCCTCCCATTTTTTATATTATAATATGAACTGGTGTGTCAATGGGAAAATAAATTTCTATTTTTATTGCACAGATTAATGTGATTTACTGTGATACTTCTATATGTGCCAACAGAACGAATTGAGCAGGTCCATTCACTCTCTACCTTCATCTACTCACCCCTGTATCCTTCCTAGTCCCTACTCATCCCTCTTCTACTTTCATGTCTACTTTTTTATTTATTTATTTTTCTTTTTTACTTTCCATAAATGACAAAGAACATTCCATACTTGTCTTCTGTGTCTGGCTTATTTGATATCCTCCAGTTCCATCCAATTTGGGGCAAATGACAGGATTTCATTCTTCTTTATGTTTGAATAATACTCCATTGCATATAGTATATTTTCTTTATCCATTCACCTGTTGATGGCCACATAGGCTGATTTCATATCTTAGCTATCATGAAAAGTGCTTCAATAAAGATGGGCATGAAGTATCTTTTTAAAATACTTTTTTTAGTTAAAGATGGACACAATATCTTTATTTGTTTATTTTGCTGAGGATTGAACCCAGGGTCTCATGCGTGCAAGGCAAGTCCTCTTCCACTGAGCTACAACCCCAGCCCTGAAGATATCTTTTTTGTGTGTTGACCTAATTTCCTTTGGATATATACCCAGGAGCGGTCCTGCTAGACCATATGGTAGTTCTAATTTTATGTTTTTTTCCCCACCAATATTGTATTTGGGTACCTTTCCCGCCCCCACATACTTTTCAGCATTTTTTAAAAAATAATAGCCATTCTAATGGGGGTGAGATATAATCTTGTAATTTTGATTTGCATTTCCCTAATGCCTAAAGATGGTGAACTTTTAAAATATTTATCAGTCATTTGTATTTCTTCTTTTTTTATCAGTTTAATGGTTGTACATAGCAGTCGGGTGCATTTCTTCTTTTGAGAATAGTTTATTCATATCATTTGCCTATTTTTTAACTGGTTTACTCATTTTTGTTGTTGTTTTTCTAAAATACATTCTGGATATCACCCCTCTGCCTGATGAATAGCTGGCAAATACTTTTCCCCATTCTGTAGGTTGCCTCTTGTCTCTTAAATGTTTCCTTTGCTGTGAGATTTTTCATTTTGATATAGCCTCATTTGTTAATTTTTGCTTTTGTTTCCTGTGTTTTTAGAAAATCCTTGCCTATACCAATATCTCCCTCCAAGCATTTCCCTATGTTTTCTTCTAGTAGTTTCATAGTTTCTGGTCTTATGTTAAGGTTCTTGACCCATTCTGAGTTGAATTTTGCACATGGTAAGAGATAAGAGTCAAGTTTCAATCTTCTGCATCTGGTGACCCAGTTTTCCTAGTACCGTTTGTTAAAGAGGCTATCCTTTCTGTAATGTATGTGTTGGGTACCTTTGACACATGGATTTATCTCTGGGTTCTCTTTTCTGTTCTATTGATCTGTGTCTATTTTGGTGTCAATACCATGATGTGTTGGTTACTACTTCTCTGTCATATGTCTGAAAACAGGTAATGATGCTTTCATCTTTGTTCTCTCTCACTCAAGATTATTTCGGCTATTTGCGGTCTTTTCTGCTTCCATGTGAATTTTAAGATTGTTTGTTCTAAGTCTGTGAATAATGTAATTGATCTATTAATTGGGTTTGCATGGACATTTTAACAATATTTATTCTTCTAATCCATGAACGTGGGAAGTCTTTCCATCTTTTAGTGTCTCTTTTCTTCAGTATATTGTGATTATAATTATGCAGGTCTTTCACTTCCCTACTTTATTGCTAGGTATTTTATTTACTTATTTATTTTGTGGCTATTTGTGAGGGGGATTGCTTTCATGATTTCTTTCTCAGCAAATTTATTATTGGTGTATGGGAGAACTGCTGATCATTGTATGTCAGTTTTGTATTCTGCTGCTGAAGCTTGCTTCTTACTCCCTTAGGATGGCTGCCAGGTCAGGATGTTGGGGGGTAACCTAACCACAGAGTTCTGCATGAGGGGAGAGACAGCAGAAACTGTGTGGACAACTGCCCTCCATCCAGGTGCCCTCATGCCCTCCTCTCAGAGGGTGGTTTCACAGAGTCCCAGTTCTAGAAAGTGGAACCTTCCACTCCCCTCTGCATCACAGCTCTCCGTCCCCACTATGCAGAACTCTCAGAGGATCTGCGTCCAAGGCATGCACCAAACCAAATCTGTCTCATGAAGCTATTACCCCCTGAGTTAGTGCAGTGGAATGAATATGGGGGTCCCAAAGATGGGGACATACAGAGAGTTTTGCTCCCCCAGGACAGTCTTAACTCAGACACTAGGCCCCTTCTCAAGATGAATCCCAGCTACAGTATCCTGGAAGTTCCCCGGGAAATATAGTAAATTCCTTCTCCAAAGGCCACCCACTGTACAGCCCCAAGCTTCTTATATTAAGCCTAAACATTGCCAGCTTCATGCTGATAGAGCTTGCTGGGATTCTCTTTTATCTTATCCCCTTCCCACCAAGAAGGGAGACTCCCTATGCCTCAGTGGAGGCTGGTAGTTGGTGCTCAGATATTTTCTTTCTCTTGTTATGTTGCTCTCCCAGGTGTCTTGACGTCACCAGGTTTCTGTATTTCTGTTGAGTTCCAGAGTTCTCCCGTCGTCACTCACCTCAATATGCAGCCACACACCTGTTGCTTTGGTTCCATCACATGGAGGAGCTGATGAGTGCTGGATTCTTCTATTCCACTGTCTTTCATGATTGTGACCATGGGGGAAAATTTTAAAAGGCAAAATTAAAGTTCTGTAATAGAAAGACATATTAATCATAATATGAATATCTATGATGCATAGCAATCATCTAAAGCCACTCTTAAGGGTTACTCCAAAAACTTACTGAATATATTTAAATATATAAATAGAAAAGTTAAGAACATTGAAAAGATCTTATCATAGTAGTAATTAGCATCAGCTAAATCACAATGATTTTACCCCTCAGTACTTGAATTGTCTAAGGGGAAATTTCATTTGAATATCACATGAGTAAGTAAGCTCAGCATTTGTCAAATGATTTGCCCCTCTCAGCTTTCTTATTTCTGTTATTTGTACCATTGTCTTTATAGTTGCTCAGTTTCAAAAGGTTGGCACAATCCTTGATTTATTTTAACTCTGTACACTCTAACCGTAGTGTAATGATCCCCTACCCCAAAGACATCCATGTCTTAATCCCTGGAACCTATAAATATGCTGTGTTACATGGCAAGGGAAATTATGGTTGCTAATCAACTGATTTTTTTTTTTTTGGTGTTGGTAGTGGTGCTGGGGATTGAACCCAGGGCCTTGTGCATGTGAGGCAAGCACTCTATCAACTGAGTTATATCCCCAGCCCATCAACTGATCTTAAAATAAGAAAATTTTTTTTAGATTTATGGGTGAGTTAATCATAATCACAAGGATCCTTCATGTGCAGAAGACAGATACAAAAGAGTGAGTCATCACTGGGAGCAGTGGTACACACCTGTAATGCCAAGTGCCCCTGGCACCTTACTACCAAGAAAAAGAAAAAAAAGTAATGAGTCTGTGTGAAAGTGATTCGGCTTCAGAAAGACTCAACCAGATAGTTCTGGCTATGAAGATGGAAGACATTCATGAACCAAGGAGTGGTGTAGCCTGAAGAAGCTGGAAAAATGATCCTTCCCCAGAACTTCCCCAAAGAAGGCACCTATGGGCAATACATGGATTTTCACCTGATGGAGGGAGCTCATTTTAGACTTCTGACCTTCCACCATAGAAGATAATAAATACATGTGCACCGTTCTAAGCCATCAGGTTTGTGGTAATTTGTGAGAGTAGCAATAGTAAGCTAAGATCCATTCCAATCACTAATCATATCTTCATTGATTCATGTTTTATACTACCTTTCAAATGCTTTTTTCATCTCAATTTCAAATGACAGTAATCTAATTCAGGTCTGTATGTGTTAGCTCTGAGAAACTGTAATGGATTCCTAACAGTGATACAATGAATACAGTCTGGAGACCTGGGTTCTAGTATGCCCCTGCCATTAAATAACCTATGACCTCAGGAAATCTGTATGTCAAGCTTTGTCATTCTTCACCCGGAATGCATGCGCACACGAACACACACACACACACACACACACACTCAGAAGTGGAGTAAATTGAACAAAATGATTATTAAATTTCTCTCTTGATAGGGTCATTGTGTAGTCTGTCTGCTTCTTCCTTATGACATCAATTCATTCTATACATCAAATCAGAATTATTCTTAAATTTAACTTAGTAGAAATTTGACTTTTAATTAGAAACTTGCATTGACTTTAATTGCTTAGAAAAAGACTTTTTTAAACTGCCATGCCTTGCATCTCTGCAAAGTTTTTTCTTTTCCAGTATTTCCTCCTCATTTCAGCAAAACAGGCCTAAAAAATTCATTCTTCCAACTTGGACTATTCTGGCTCTTCCTCCTTTCTATAACATCCATCACACTTCTGTAGAGTTATCAGATCCCCACATTTTCTGCAAGCGGCTCAGCAACCTACCGCTCCCTGTGTTTGCTTCTCCCTTGCAACCTGTCTTCACTTTGTTTCTCAAACTAAATTATAAGGAGAACCTACACATTGTCTAAGTTTTCCAACACTTAGGATTAAGGATAGTAAAGGGATGATAGGAGAGGAATAAAGCCTTTCAAGACTCTGGAGGAAGTAGGGACACAATTGTGCTCAGAAAATATCTGACACAACTTGCATTATTATTTCTCCATTATGGTTATATTTTGTCCCCCAAGGCATGAGCCCTTGACAACCTTATTTCTGATGTTTCTTTTTATCCCCTATCATTTGGAAAAACTTTCGTCTTACCAACGTAAGTTACTTGTCTGTTCAGTGTTGTAATACATAAATAATAAGGACATTAACATACCAAATCCAGTTTTAACCTTCACCATTCATGAGGATATGAAATACTTAACGAAGATTTCATCTATGAGATCATTAATCACATATTTATTAAAAGCCTCCTTGAGCTCAGTGTGTGTTAGTCAAAGTATTCCCCAGTATTGGACCATGTAGACTTTTACTTAATCTGCCTAATTTCCTGGCCTCTTAAGCCACCTCCCTACCAGCACTTTGCCAAACATGACTCATAGTTCTCCAATCCCTCTTGAATTTCTCTGTTTTCTGGGAGGGAGTGCCTCCTGCCAGTGGTCCAAAGTCTACTTTGTTGCAAGCTGTACAATCACAGACCATTGGTCAGGGCAGTCAGCTTCAGCCCATCGGGCAAGGCAGAGACCTTGAATAAATTCAAGACCCCATTTTCCAAAAAGAGGGGCAACTTCCTAAGAAACTGGGCATCCAAAGGAGGTAGTATAAAAGTTAATTCTATCCTCAAACTTCTCAAGAAATTTTTAATTCCCTTAGTTAATTCACAATAGTACCTAGTTGAGTTCTTTGCTTCAAACTCTGTCCAAACCATCTATTCAGCCAATATTTGCAATTCTCACTAGAACATTATCTCTACATGGGCTTCAGAATTTGCCATGTATTCTGAAAACAGAAGGATTTCTGTATGGTCAACTTATGCTCTATGCTTTATGATGCTAACAGCTGAGTTGTCATGATGGATGTGAGCTCTTAGCTCAAGTCTAGGTAACAATTTTAATCCAAAGTGAACCTATGTACTTGGTCTGAAGTCCTAGACACTATGTCAGCACATACCCATCCTTGAGAATGTAACACAATAATTTTTAAGAATTGTTATATGTAGCTAAACATTTAATTTTTTCTATTTGTTATTCTCTATATATAGTTTTCTCTCTTCCAGTTTTTTCTTTTTTTCCCCACACTTAGATTTATTTCCACACACATATTGTACCAACTGTCACACATATGAATGCCTCCTTTTTTTGGCTTGTCAGTGATATAAACGTTCTCTAATGTAACCTGACAAGAGCATTGTATTAGCAATGCCATTCATTTCTCTCATTGAGTCATACATTTTAAGTCTTTTTCAAATATTTTGTATCTTTCTCAGACAAATTCCTTTGTCTATTCAACATTTTTCTTTCCCACACAGATCATATATTTCTATGTGACATTATTAAATGAGTAAGGAAAGGACTTTCAGTTTTTGAAAACCACAATAGTATCTTAGACCTAAAGTACTGTGAGCTAGTTATTCCCATCAAATATATGTAATTATCCATATCTTCCCATACAATAACATAACCACCTCTAAACCATATGTTACATACAGACTCTTTTACATACATGGTCATATCTATGAGCTAATGGAGGCCATATAACCACAATCTCTTACAGTTCTATTTTCTCCCAAACTTTCTATCTTCTACTTCTTAATTATATTCATCACCATCAAGATGGTGGCATGCTGGTTAACTGGTTAGTGTGCCCAAGATTGTCTGGAACAGCATGCAGATACACTTGTTTACCATAATGAACACAACCAGAATCCAGAGAACAGTACAAAGTATTTATTTATTTTTATATAATGTTCTTTTACTTGAGGATATAGTATAAGCCTTTTATGGCTTCTGTCACCTCCTCATTCTTCTAAGCATCCTCACTTTTCTCTCAACACTGTTATCTCCACCCTGTAACACACTAGCTCTATCTTGAGAAAGCAAAGGTGAATTGATGATCCTTCCTTCATATAAGTAAATGTGGATGTCTCAGTCTGCAAAGCAAAACAATTATAGGAGTCAACCTTTCTTTCCTAATTCTGGTCACCACTCAAAGCAAAATTTCAATGTATAATTATGCTGCAAAGAACTAGAACTGAGTCTAGGAATAAAGTTGAGGAAGACAATTTCTTACCACAGATATGTAACAGCTAGCTGGATATAGCAGATGCAGAAGTCCAGATCTTAAAGGCCAGCCCAAGGTGACTCAGGCTAAACAGTGGCCTGCGTAAAACTGCCTGGCCTGAGTGTTCAGGCCTCAGTGAGGCTAGAGAGATCCCTGAAGGGTATTCATGATTTGAGGAAACTTCCTGGGAGTGATCTGAGGGTCTCAGTCTATCCTTTATGCCAGCAGTTTGCTGGAATGCTGGCAAGTCTGACTAGTGCCTGAGACTTCTCAAAGAAGGTCTAAACAGCGATGGAAGCTGTAAGCAGCAGAGAGCATAAAAACTGGAAATGAGAAACAGGTCGATGTAGACTTCAAGGTAGTGTCAGTAGCAGTTCAGAAGAAGTAGAACAACCTAAAATGAAATTCCTCAACCAGGAAGAACTCTCCTAATTTCAGAATGTAAGCCCTGTAAGGGTAAGCACCTAGGGATCTTACTGGGAGAGGCAATCTGCTAGTAGGCCCTAAGAATCCTATATTAAGAAAGTAAGGCTGTCTCTGGTCTTTACCTGGGCCATTTTTCAGGGTTATATTTGTAAGCAATCAATCTTAGAGCAATGAGGTAACATCCTCCCCTGAACAAAGAACAGCCTTGTCACTGTTCACTCTGAAAGGGACAAAAAAAAAAAAAAAAAAAAAGCACAGCATTGCTCTCTCCAGTGTGTGTAGGCATTCACATAGGCTGCCTGTTTCATCCCCATAGAATCTGGTGATGGTAGGAAATGAACACAAGCAAACAAGCTCATGCTGCCTGCTGCGTCATAAGCGATAACGCCCTTTGTCTCTGACTCAAGAGTCTCGTACCTTTTGCCAGCATCCATGACACAGTAACAGGGTAATCACCAGCTTAAAAGTCGAGTAGAATCCCAGGCCCTTCACAGTTCCTGATAGCTGTATCACCATAATACAGATGGTGCTCAGCGGAGAGGTGTCAATTTGTTAAATAAGTCCCTTATTTTAACAACAACAACAAAAAAAATCTAATTTGGTTTACCTTACCATTACCTTCATTTCTGAGCACCGAATTAGTCAACAGATGCTTGTGAAAAAACATGGTTTATGGGTTACTACTATAAAGCTTGTGCTAGGTGTTCACTGTTCCAATTCAAATAAAATAGAGTTAATGGGACTTCTACCAAGAAATGCTTCTAATAATTTCTGAATATTCATCAAATTATGTTAATCAGCTACCATAGAGTATTTAAGACAAAGCATCAAAATCTTGTTGCATTACATAGAATGTTTTAATTCATGTATATGATATCAAAACTAGCCATTTTATGAAGATAGTGAATAGTGACTAATAAAGGTTTGAAAAAAGAACTACCACCATTAATTTTTCAGCATATCCAGACCAGGATCTAGGACAGGAAGGCTTCGAAAAATAAGCAACTCAGTTTTCCCCTTCACCCAAAGGCATTGATCCTGGGTCCTCTGAGTTTCAGTGAAACCTGAGATTTTTCTGTCTGTAATTGATTTATCAATAAAACAAATAACCTCGGATTTGTGATACCTTTCAAAAGAATCTTTATCCATTTATAGACTACAGAATAAAGCATCTTAGACTTGAAGCTCACATTTGCAAGTCATGCTGTGTGTGCCAGGCTCTGTGCTATGTCTTTTCACACAGACAGTTAGCATAATCTCTTAGTAACAAGGGCCAGTGTTATGTCCTGGTAACTGATTAGTTGTATTTTTCTCAATATGTTGCAATCCTTTTTGCATGTGGGTTCCACACCTTTCTAAATACTGAATACTTTATGGAAAAGCCAGCCTCTTTTTCCTGGTGAGAGGTTGTAGAATTTGTTTTAACTGAATTAGAGAACTTCCTCTTCATTTCCCACAATGTAAGACTGCAAACTTCCAGCAGTGGTGCAAGTAACGCCGGAACAAAACTTCAGCAAGCACAATGGATCCTCGGTGTTTCATCCAAATGTTTGAAAATGGTGATTGCCTAGAGATGATCCTTGTGAATAATCTTCTACAGATGTCAAACTACATTAAAGATGAGAAGTACTTTATTATAAAGAGAGTAAAATGGGATCCTGCAGATAACCTCATTATACTTTTTACCACCACTTCCTCCAAACAATTCACCCATACAGGATTCTAGAGCCTTGGGATTTTGACTGGTATGGCCATTCAAATCTCATCTTTAAAATGAATGTCAAAGAAATCATTTAAATTATTCGGGTCATTGCATTAGACTGAAAAAAATAATTCCCTTGAAATAAAAAGAAACTTAGAGATATTTGAGTTTTCCCTAGCTCCTCATAACAAGGCAAGACTTAACTAAAATGTACCTCTGTAGCCTATGCCATCACACAGCCAGGATGACAAACATTATGCAGATTTGCCTCACTTAAGCTCTGGAACCGAATTTCTAAAGATGATCAATGATCTTATGACAGGAAATAAAATTTCCTTTCTTTTGTCTTCATTTTTTAAAGCAATTTCTACCATTGCTAGTCACACCCACTACCTTGAATATTCTGTCTGCATGTACTATATGTTATGATCATGTCTTTTCTAGCCTGTCTCTAGTGCCACTGGTGACCAACAGATCCTTGATGGGAGAGACTATTTCTTATTCTTTAATTATACAGACCATCCCTGACCTCTAATAGTTTGACTCAAAAATTTTTTTAAATTTCGTGATGGTGCAAAAAGCAATTTGTGTTCAGTAGAAACTGTATTTTGATTTTTGATTTTTTTTTAAATCAGAGATTGAACCCAAGGTGCTTAACCACTGAGCCACATCCCTATCCCTTTATGTATTTATTTGTTTGTTTGTTTATTTATTTATTTATTTATTTTGGAGACAGGGTCTCACTAAGTTGCTTAGGGCCTCGCTAAGTTGCTGAGGCTGGCTTTGAACTTGCCATTCTTCTGCCTCAGCCAACTGAGCCACTGGGATTACAGACACATGCCACTAAGCCAGGCTGAATTTTGAATATTGATCTTTTTTCAGATTAGCAATATGTGTCACAGTGCTCTTCTGGGATGCTAAGGCTGAAGCAGCAAGCTGTAGCTCCCAGTCAGCCATGAGACTACAAGGGTAAACCACCCATGCTCTACAGGGTACTGTTGCTAAGTTATAATGTTGACTAGTGCTATGGTTTGAGTATATGCCCAATAGTTCATGTGTTGGGACCTTAATTCCTCAAGTGGCAGTGTTGGGAGATGGAGCCTAATGGAAAGTGATCCTGCTGGGTCCTGAGGGTGGAGCCCTCATGAATGAATTAATGTCTTTCTCACCAGAGTAATTCCAGCTCTCATGGTCTAGATTAGTTATGAGGGTAGGTTGTAATAAAGTGAGACTACCTCTTATGTTTTTTTCTTCTGCACATACCCACTTGTTCTTCCATTTTCCATCATGGGTTGAAGCAGCATGAAGTCCTCACCAGATTCAGCTGCCTGATATTGGACTTCCCAACCTCCAGATTCTTGAGCCAAAACCTCTTTACCTTGTAAGTAACCCAATCTTGGGTATTCAGTTATAGCAACAAAAATTGAACTAAGACAGTAGATTAGGTGTATTCAATACATTTTCAATTTAAAATATTTTCAACTCATGTTTGGCTTTACAGGCTATAACTCCATCATAAGTCAAGAAATATCAGTATTGTGCCTAAGTTCTTAGAACATTGTAAATTAAATCAATTGAATAAGTAAGTTTATATCCCCCATAATCAATCCTCAGTTTAGTGCTCTTTTGCTATATAAATACTTCCTTGGCTTTCACATGCATATGGAAGTCACCCAAATACATTTATCATCCATTCACTCCCTCCAGATCTTGAGTCTTTCAACTCCAACTCATTGTAGGATGCTCTGCAACTTTGTAATCTCAACATGTGTAAAATTATATCCTCAAATTCAACATGTCTTTGAAACTACCATTCCAAAGTCATTTGTTAAGGCCATGCATGGTGGAACTTGCCTATAATCCCAAGAGGCTGAGGCAGGAGGATATCAAGTTTGGGGTCTGTGTCAGTCTCTCAACTTAATAAGACTCTTTCCCAAAATACATACATAAACAAACAAACAAACAAAAATAAGTCTGGGGATATAGTTCAATGGTAAAACATCCTAGGGTTCAACCCCAGTACCACACACACAAACACATTTGTTGATCATCTGTAAGTACAATGGACCATACCAGGTGATACAGGTAATACAAACAAGAATTATGATCTCTGTCCTCAAGAAGTTTACCAATGATAAGGAAAATGTACATGTACAAAGTATAGTAGGAAGAGTATTGTAAAGGAAGTACAAACTAAGGACTGAAAATTGTGGAACTATCTCACAAGCCCTAACTCTTTGGAAAATATGAATGTTTTATCTTGAACTGGACATAAACTTCAGAAAAATCTCCAAAATGTTTTGCTTCACATTTACCCCAGAATCATGCTTTGATTTTTCACCATTGATCTCAATGCCCTAGTTACATTTGAAATTGTGGTCATGATGATTAGCATGAAGCATCTGTCATTTGTATGATTGGCAGGCCACCCTGACCTGCTTTCCCTCCTGCTCCATATTCCTGGCTTTAGCATGTGGAGGTAGTGTAGGCATCTCTCCAGCCTCTAAGCCTTTATTTGCTACTCCAAGTCTATAGCATCCTGGCTGCCTTCTATGTTTCCATCCTACCTCAGGTTGCTTCTAAATTTGTAAGATACATGTTAAGAAGAAGAAAAAAATCATATTTCAGTAAATACTTTAAGAAATGGTTAGCATTTAAGTATTAAAAGGTGGGTTTGATTTTAATAGATCATTAAGTGGGAAAATTCAGGTAAAGGGATAAATAAAAGCAAAGACAGTAGAGAAAACCTAAGGGCATATTCTAGGCAAATTGGATAGAATATGATTCAGCTGCCTGATATTGGACTGATTTTCTGTGCTTGAGCCTGGTTGGTTCCCACTTTCTGACTCTATTCACAAGAAGAATCATTTTACCCACATTATCTTTACACTTAAGAACCAATTAAGACATTAGGAAAAAGGAAGAATATTGCACCAGAAAAAGGGAGTTTGGAGGTAAGGAAGAAAATAAATGTATATTAAAATAAAGCAAAAACTACTCTGAGTACTGAGATTGTGGCTCAGTGGTAGAGTGTTTGCCTGGCATGTCTCAGGCACTGGGTTCAACTCTCAGCACCACAAATAAATAAATAAAATAAAGGTCCATTGACAACAACAAAAAAAAGTTTTTTAAAGACAGGAAGAAAGAATAAAAAAATGAAAGACAAAGAAAGAAAAGACGGTGAGGAGATAGCAGAGTTGCACAAAGGCAATCGGAGCCTATTGGTGGAGCTGGTATGTAACATAATTCACAGCTCAGTTCATCATCCTCAGGCAGGACAATCAACCGGTCATGCATAGCAGAATATCATGACAGTATATTCTCAAAAAGTCTCTGACTACATACAAGATGAAATCTGCTCTCCTAGCTCCCTGTGAGTTTCTCTCATTTTCCAGGCAGTATTGGGCACTACTGATGTGGTAATCTCTTTCAGGTGTCCAAAGACTGAACCAATGCTGTTCCTTATGGCAAATGCTTCGCATTGCTCTGATGTATGGCCTTTTTTTTTTTAAACCAAGGATTGAACCCAGGTATACTTAACCACTGAGTCACATCCCCAGCTCACTTTTTTTTTATTGGTTGTTCAAAACATTAAAAGCTCTTGACATATCATATTTCATACATTAGATTCAAGTGGGTTATGAACTCCCATTTTTACCCCAAATACAGATTGCAGAATCACATCCACATTTTTACATAATGCCATATTAGTGACTGTTGTATTCTGCTACCTTTCCTATCCTCAACTATCCCCACTACCCTCCCCTCCCATCTTCTCTCTCTACCCCATCTACTGTAATTCATTTCTCTCCTTGTTTATTTTCCCATTCCCCTCACAACCTCTTATATGTAATTTTGTATAACAATGAGGGTCTCCTTCCATTTCCATGCAATATCCCTTTTCTCTCCCTTTCCCTCCCACCTCATGTCTCTGTTTAATGTTAATCTTTTCCTCCTGCTCTTTCTCCCTGCTCTGTTCTTAGTTGCTCTCATTATATCAAAGAAGACATTTGGCATTTGTTTTTTAGGGATTGGCTAGCTTCACTTAGCATAATCTGCTCTAGTGCCATCCATTTCCCTGCAAATTCCATGATTTTGTCATTTTTTAGTGCAAATAACCCAATCAACAAATGGGCCAAGGACCTGAACAGACACTTCTCAGAGGAGGACATACAATCAATCAACAAGTACATGAAAAAATGCTCACCATCTCTAGCAGTCAGAGAAATGCAAATCAAAACCACCCTAAGATACCATCTCACTCCAGTAAGATTGGCAGCCATTCTGAAGTCAAACAACAACAAGTGCTGGCGAGGATGTGGGGAAAAGGGTACTCTTGTACATTGCTGGTGGGACTGCAAATTTGTGTGGCCAATTTGGAAAGCAGTATGGAGATTCCTGGGAAAGCTGGGAATGGAACCACCATTTGACCCAGCTATTGCCCTTCTGGGACTATTCCCTGAAGACCTTAAAAGAGCGTACTATAGGGATACTGCTACATCGATGTTCATAGCAGCACAATTCACAATAGCTAGACTGTGGAACCAACCCAGATGCCCTTCAATAGATGAATGGATAAAAAAAAAATGTGGCATTTATACACCATGGAGTATTACGCAGCACTAAAAAAATCACTTTTTTTTAAAACAGGTTCTTGCTAAGTTGCTTAGGGCCTTACTAAATTTCAAGGCTGCCCTTGAAACTTGTGATCCTCCTGCCTCAGCCTCCCAAGTTGCTAGGATTACAGGAGTGCACCACTGTGCCTTGTATGGTTTTATACTACCCCCTGGACCTTGAGCTGTGTTGTCTCAACTGTGTCTTATAAGGATGAATGTACAGGATGGAGTAATATTGCAGCAGTAAAAAGCAAAAATGAAATGGTAGAATTTTCCTTGAGCATTGAAAAATGATGGTACTGGGTGGGGTGGAGGGTAGGTTTTGAAAGCCAGAGAAATTTTATAAAGGAGAAATCTATGAGTTTGAATAAAAATATTAACTATGAAATTACAAAATGTGTTTAGAAATCATACAATAAAACTCCTTAGCAGGTGATCAAGATTCACTTAAAGGAATAGTGACATTATGTTTCGTTTTGGAGCTAAATATTTTTTCAGATTTAATGACAGGGAGAATTAGCATCAATAATAGCCTCTTATGAAGCTAGAATACTCTCTCTTCCCTGTTGAAGGGAGTTAACTGAAAGTGATTGTTAACATGAGTTGAGACTTTCTTCATCACATGGTGATCATACGAAGAAAGGAAGGCACACTTTTTTAATAAGAGGAGGCAAAGACGTTCATGCAGCAGTTTAAACTTTTCCGGGCACAGCTAATGCATTGGCTCTGGGAGCCAGCAGGGTGGTCCTTAGCAGAGACAGGGTCAGTTCATACACAGCCTTTGTGTGAAGGAAAAAGATACTTGCTATGGTTTGATCTGAATTGTTCCCCCAAAGCTCATGTGTAGAGAGCTTAGTCCCATTTTGGTGCTATTGGAAGGTGGTAGAAATTTTAAGAACTGGGAGCTATGGAAGGTCTTCTAGTTACTTGTGGCTTGTTCTTAAAGGGCACTGTGAGACCCCAGCCCCTTCCTCTTCCTCTTTTTCACTACTTGGCCATGAGGAAAGTGGTTTTCCTTCGCCATGTACTCCCACCAGGATGTGCCCCCACAGGCTCAAAACAACAGGGCCAACTGATCATGAACTGAAATCTCTAAGACTGTGAGTCAAAATAAAATCAAACTTTTCTCTGTCGTTGATTATCTTGCGTATTTTTTTACAGTAACAGAAAGCTGATTAACACCATACTCCTTCATTCATACATAGGCTCAGGCAGGCACATGGATGGCCCACAGTGAACTGAATTTACTCCACCTGCCCCTTAGTCGGATACTTAGTCTGTACAGTCTTTACCAAAAAAGCCAGGAAGCCCTCAGGTTGAGGATGTCTAGCTAGATTTAAAGTGAATAT
This sequence comes from Marmota monax, assembly GCF_021218885.2. Lineage (NCBI taxonomy): Eukaryota > Metazoa > Chordata > Mammalia > Rodentia > Sciuridae > Marmota > Marmota monax. Next base: position 4,372,866 of record NW_026695227.1, read on the forward strand.
GAGAATGCCTCCATTCCTTCCCCTGTCTGACATGAAAAGAGATAGAGGTTTCAAATGACAATGAGTCTGTTTTCTGGTGCAATGAGATATAAGCCTGGATTCACTATCCCCATGCCTATTTTTCCTGTTTCCTTGAGATTGCATTACTTGTAGCCTTGAGTGTTTAAAAAAGAAGATCAAACCCATTTATTTAATGTCACAATCAATATTGATCCCAGGACTATCTACAGAATAGATTCTCTGTAGGCTATGCTCACTAGGGCTTTCAGGAGTTCAGAAAGAATTTATGAGCACAATTCTTTTTTCTGTTACAAAGGAAACACATTCAAGATGTTCTAAAATAGCTGAAAAGAAGTTCCCTACTTTATGTACACAAGATGAGCTTGTATTTACTAAACAAAGGATTCATAGCTGGGAGAAGTAGATTTTAGCTTATAAGAATTTCTATTTTCCAACTCACTCCAAGAGTTGGCTTTAGAAAATTGGCTTTGAGAGAGAGACTCTGAAAAGTAATGAGGTCATAAATGATTGAATTGTAACATTCAATTACTAGTTTTCTCAACTAATAATTTTGCCTTCTATGATTTAATGCAATTTATAAGTAGCCACTTAAAATACAATCTCTCATTACATATAGTAAAATATGACTCGCTAGATAGATTATTAAATAGAAGTAGTAATGGATAAACCATGCTTTCTACTCACAGATCTGATGTAGAAATCAAAAGAAAATGTTGACCCAAAGGTAGTTTTCTCTCTTTTTTTTTTTTTGGAGGTGGGGGGTACCGGGGATTGAACTCAGGGGTACTCAACCACTGAGACACATCCTCAGTCCTGTTTTGTATTTTATTTATATACAGGGTCTCACTAAGTTGTTTAGTGCCTCACCATTGCTAAGGCTGGCTTTGAACTTGCAATCCTCCTGCCTCAGCCTCCCAAGCTTCTGGGACCACAGGCATGTGCCACCATGCCCAGGTTAAAAGTAGTTTTCAACACACATAATCATAAGACAAGGTGAAGCACTTTATATTTTGTGACATTGTTTACTTAGATAGGAAATTAATATTCTGTATTGCTGTCTCTGAAACTCATTTGCAGTTTTATGAAGGTTAACCATAATGTTTTTAAGACTGTAAAAGACTGAGAGAAAAAAAAAATCATGGTAGATTTTCCTATTAAAACAAATGATCAGCCAGGCACAGTGGGCATGCCTGTAATCCCAGCAACTCAGGAGGCGGAGGCAGGAGGATTGTAAGTTCAAGGCTAGCTTCAGCAACTTAGTGAGGACCTAAGCAACTGAGCAAGACCCTGTCTCAAAGTAAAATACATAAAAAGGGCCGGGATGTAGCTCAGTGATAAAGGGTCCCTGGGTTCAATCCCCAGTACCAAAAATAAACAAACCCTAGAAATTGGATCCAACATTAACACTATGTTATTGATCATACCTCACATGTTCACATTTTGTTTGCAATGTGTTTCAAATGGACAGTTTAAACTTTATTACCCCAAGATCAAAATGAGAGCAATGATAATGTCATAATGATTAGATGGAATAAATACTGTACTACTCTTTTCGTAAGACAAATCCTTTGTATCTGGCTATCTTGTATTTGTAACTGGCTATCTTGTGAACAGGTTAAGTTAGGTCCTGAAAGCGTGTTCAAAATATTTCCTCTCCTGGAATATCTCCTTCAGTACTCTCTACCTCTTCAAAATCTACCTCAAATCCAAACTATCTCAAGCTTCTCCATCAAGCTCTTCCAATCGGTCCTCCCTCCTTTGAATTCTCATATACTTCTACTTATTTAAATAATTTAATGCAATACTACACCATCTTATAGTATGTCTCTCTTATATGTATGAGCCTTGTTTCCCTAGCAACTCTGTAAGCCCCAGAATAGGAATGAGGATTATCTCATTTTTGTTCCTGTTTAGAGTTTAGGGTAGAGCTACACACAGAATTAGTGCTACTCAGTTTCATTTAGTAAATTTGAGTGACCTTCCCTCCAACATAGAGCTGGGGAAATCCTCAGAATGTTTCCCTTCTTCCCCCTCCACAGACCATATATATATACCATAGTGCCCCTCATCAGATCTTATTACCTGTAGCTGTAGGCTACCACTTAACCTTAGCTAGGGAATGAGACACATGATTAAATTATGTGAAAGGAAATTTAATTAAGACTCATTTCCTCAAGAGACTTATTAGTAGCCTGGAAATTTTATACTGAGAAAGTATAAAATCAACATCATGATATGTGAACATGGAATAATTGTGGACTACCTCACCAAGTCCATGAAAAGGAAGAGATATTAAGGTTGAAAAGACTGAAGTCCTTACATGAAGAAAACATCTAAACTAAAGACATTGGGCTGGGACATTGTGAAGTAAGCCAGTCACAGAAGGACAAGTACTATATGATTCCACTTTATAAAAGCTATAGAAGATAGTCAAACTCAGAGGAGCAAAAAATGGAAAGTCAGCTGCATGAGGCTGGGGGAAGGAGGAGTGGGGAGCTGTTGCTTAATGGGTGTGAAGTTTTTGTTATGTAGCATAAATATGTTCTAGAAACACAAGATGGTATTCTGCACTTAAATATTTGTTAAGAAGGTAGATCTTCTGTTTAATTTTGACACACACACAAATCTTTTGGAGGTGATGACTGTATTTTTTACTTTGTGGTGTTAGTATCTCAGGTATAGGCATACATCCAAATTGTATACACTTAACATGTACAGATTTTTAAAATATCAATTATACCTCAATACAATCACTGAAGGTAATAGAATCATCTTCATTTTACAGAGGAGGAAAGTGAGGCGCAGGGAAATAAAGTTGCATGTTCATCCATGACAGAGCTGGAACTCAACCATTTGTTGAACATCTCATTGGCAGATCCTGCATATTCAGCATCCCTAACACTGACCCCGACAAGGGTCCTATCCGTTGAACTCCAATGAGCCAAAAACCACTTTGATCTAAATTCTTCTGCAGTTGTTCTGAGCACAGACTTTTTGTGGCAGACACATCATAAGGTGACCCTCAGTGAGTGGCACCTTTTTTTTTAATCTCTTCCCCTTTAGTGTGGGATGGAAACTGTAACTTCCCCTTAACCAATAGGATATAACAAAGGCAAGAGGATGTCACTCTTGTGATTAGGTTGCATCTCATCTCATAACAATCAGCAGACTGGGGAAGAAGTCATATTGGCTTTCAGAGCAAGCAACCATGTTGTGAACTTCATGTGGCAGGGCGCTGTGGGTGACCTCTAGGACAGGTGAGTGGCTTTCAGCCAACAGCCAACCAAAAGCCAAGACCTTCAGTTCCACCATCAACAGAGATGAATTCTAGTAATGACCTGAATGAGCTTGGAAGAAAATTCTTCCCCACTAAGCCACCATATGAGAGAACACAACTCCCTGACACTTTGAAGATTTGTGAGACTATAGGGAGAATTCTCAGATTTTCCCACCCACTAATATACTCACATCTTTTTATTTATTTATTTATTTTTAAATATTTTATTTACATTTTAGTTTTCGGCGGACACAACATCTTTGTTTGTATGTGGTGCTGAGGATCGAACCCGGGCCGCACGCATGCCAGGCAAGCGCGCTACTGCTTGAGCCACATCCCCAGCCCAATATACTCACATCTTCTCTCAGTTATTCCATCAAATACTAATCTACATGGTACTGTGAAGGGATTTTACAGATTCAATTAAGTTCTCAAATGAGTGCACTTAAAATAGAGAGATAATCTTAGATTGGCCTAACCTAACCAGGTGAGATTGTTAAAGACACTAGAACCTTCCCTGAGAGAGTGAAGTATGGGGAATATTTGACAAAAGGGAGATTCTGCATTGCTGGCTTGAAGAAGAAGGAGGTTGTGTGGCACAGAATACAGGAAGTCTCTGGGTGCTGAGGGTAGCTCTCTGCTCACAGCCAGCAAGGAAAGGAAGATCTTATCATTATAACCACAGAGAATAAATTCTGCATGGAAAAGGAGCTTGAGATCCAGATGAAACACAATCTGGTTTGCACCTTCGTTTTAGCTACCTGAGACCCTGAACAGAGATTTGACATAATGTGCTCAGACTTTTTTTTCAAGGTTAGCAATCACACATGCTAAGCAAGTGGTATACAACTAAGCAACACCATAGCCCTTGCCCACAATTTTGATCTACAGAAAAATGAGCTAATAAGTAGATGGTGTTTTAAGTTAATCAGTTTGTGGTAATTTGTTTCACAGCAACAGAAAATTAATATAGATCTCATATTTGTAATTGCCATGAGTCATTTCAATTAAATAAAAGTGAAACTGCCCACTTTAGAGCCTAGAATATGGAAGATGCTAAATATTTGTGGGAATTTTCCCCTACTGAGCCTCTGAAATACAGCATTTCTTCCATCACTGTTAAACTCATCAGGTAACATTTGCAAGTAAACATGCTAACCATCCAGAACAAGTGAAAAATATTATATAATAATCTATTAAATATAGTACAAACTGGTCTCTTTGATATCTATAATAATCCAGGAATCAAATAAAATAAAAGCAGACTTTATTGGCATGTTTTAAAATAGAAATAAAAGTAATTGAAGTTACTAACTTGGTTCTTAAATGACAAAATGTAATATTTCATATTTTATTATACTATATTATTATTTCTCCAACTTCCCAAACAGACATCCACTTACCAGAATTCAAGGATACTGAGATCATGGGAAAGGTTTCAACAAATTGTCTCATAACTGACTCATAAAACTTGGCAGCTATGAATCTGTTAGTCGTGTATATAAGATGATCTCTGGGTGGAGAATTCAAATGCTTAAATTCTGGCCTCTGCATCATAGATAATTTGAACAGCAGCTACAAGGTTTTGGGATACATTCCAATGTAAGTGTTCACTGAAATTCAGAAATTCTGTAGTTTAAAGTGTCTCACTCTCTGCTCTAAGAGAATTCATGCATCAAATTGATTCTATTTGAGATTTCTTTGTAGGACACTGGAGATGGTTTCACATCATTAGTGAAAACAGATGATTTTCACATGCCTGTTTGATATCCATTTTGGTCCATTGGTTCTTAACATTTATAAGTCATCTTGACCATTTCAGGAACCTAAGTATTATGATTAAAATGAGTGAATTTAAACTCACTCTTTGAGAGCAAAGAAAGATCTGACATGCTACTGGTTAGTTTCAACAGAGTTACAATAGATATATGGACATTAAAGAGAATATAGGAAAGAGAATTTCCTATATTCTCTCATATAGGAAAGAGTTCTTTTTCATTAGGAACAAGTTTAAACAATGAACAAAGGGATATTTTCAAGTTTTGCCCTGGTGAGAAGCAGGATAAAGTGGGATGTCTCAGAATTTTTACTCATGCAAAAATTTTGTTCATATCCTTTATGGAGATAAACTTATCCTTTAAAAGATAAAGCACATGTTTGAGGCAGTGAGCTGTTTTATGTTAGTTGTGAGTTTACAGTAATTCAGATTTATTTTTATTTTCTTGATGAGGGGTGGTATACTAGGGATTTAACCCAGGGGTGCTTAATTTCTGAGCCAGATCCCCAGTCCTTTTTATTTTTAATTTTGAGATAGGGTCTTGCTCAGTAGCTTAGGGTCTTGCTAAATTGCTGAGGATGGTCTTGAATCAGCAATCCTCCTATCTCAGCCTCCAGAGTCATTGGGATTACAGGCCTGCTATTGCTCCAGGCTTGATTTCTTTTTTCAAATTTTATTTTGTTGGTTTATTTATTTTTTATGTGGTACTGAGGATCGAACCCAGTGCCTCATACATGTGAGGCTAGCGCTCTACCACTGAGCCACAACCCCAGCCTCTTGACTTCTTTTTTTAAGCAGACACATTTGCCTTTGAATAGAGCAACAGTTAATATTTGGCTAAAGCCAAATGTTCTCTACTTTTTTATTATTTTAAACATCAACTACATTTGCCACTTGAACTTCTAGTTCTGCCCTTAGAAGTCACTCTTTGTTCTGAAAGATAAACTACAGCTTTAGCAAAGTGAAGATTCATCATTTTTTTAAAAGGCACAGCACCCTTGGCTTATAAAAATATTATTTTCAGGTTCTGACTGGTACTTTAGAATTTGTAAATTGAATTTTGTAAAGTCATATACTAATGCCTGCCTGCATAGTTCATAATATAATACAGGGAATACAGAAAAATATTGTCTTTTGAGGTTTCTGGTATGTCCAATATGATATTATTGAATGTTGAAAAATCATTTCCTGTCGGGATGACCCACTAACTCACAAGATTACTCTCTAATACCTGGGGTAGAGGACAGGGATGGGCTCTGTAGAATCAGTAAAACACATGTAACATACTTGAGATCAAGAGGCTATTTATAGTGGAAAACAGTGAATTTTGGAATTCACTCTCCCCCACATTTAGATATTCTATTAAGATGACTATTAAGATATATAATATCTTAATATCTTAAGATATATAATATCTTAATAGTCACATTTAGATGACTATTAAGATATTCTAAAAGCTTGAAACAAATGATTGGAAGACAAAATGATAGCTCAAGCCAGGGAAAGATAAAGGACAAAGTATAGTATCATAAACAACTCTCTCTCTTGGTTCTCCAGTTATCTCTTAAATCAAATTTCTTCTATTTGTTTTGTGAGCTTCATTATTTTCCTACTACTCGGGTCCCCAAACAGAGTTTATTATCACCCTTAAAGCACCTCTGTCAGATACTTTAGAGTGAGCCTAGGCTCCCTCTCTTTCCCTGCCTGAGTGGAGTCAATCACCAAGCCCCGTTCCTGAAAACTTCCAGATATTTATCAGATCCATCCCCATTTTTCATTCCATTGTTTTGGCTTTAGGACAAACCCTAATCATGTCTTGTCTGATACACTAAACAGCCTCCTTCTAATTGGTCTCCCTGCATCCACCATCAAAATGTCATTCCCTCCCCATACTCCTAGCTAATCTCTGTTCTGCCAGATGACCTAAACTACAAGTCTTATCCTTTCATTTTCTTAAGTGCTTTCCTATTACCTAAAAATAAAATCTGAATTTATTAGCATGACATGTAAAAATCTTGCCCCTCTGCCCCCCCAGCTCTGGGGATTGAACCCAGGGGCTCTTTACCACTGAGCTACAGCCCCAGCTCTTTTTTTAGTTTTCAAAGAGGATGTTCTTAAGTTTCCCAGGCTGGCCTTGAATTTGGGATCCAACAACCTCAGCCTCCCAAGTCCCTGATATTAAAGGCATGTGCCACTGTGCCAGGCTAAAGTTTCTTTGATTTGGCTTCTGCAAGCTTTACTAGTTTCTTGCCCCATGGTTCCTCCACACATAGAACATACTTCTCACATTTCGATGGCTTACCTAAATGCTCTTCTCCGAGCCTACTTTTCCTTTAGAGCCTTCTCAATAAACCTCTATTTTTTTGTCTTTTTTTCCCCTGATTGCTGATTATGTTGATCCCATTTCTTTTATTCATCAATCTGCAAATAACTGTGTAGATATAAAGCTGTATCAATGTACAGTCTACCCTCAAGAATTCTGTAGCCCAGTGGAGTTCAGTGTTGATACAATAGCACCTTGAAAAAGCAGGTTATACATCCAGCAAGCAAGAGATATATGGGACTGTACTGTGGGGATACAAAGGAGGGAAACAAAATTATAGCTTTTGTATTTGCATCCTATCACAGACCACTAAAGCTAATCCAATAGAGGGTTTAAGTTATTCCTGCAACATTTCATATTTCAGTACTAACACAAACATTGCTAAAGGTAAAAACTACATTGCTATAGTAGCACATATCAACTAAATGTATGAGCATGTTCAAGCTAATGTGTTTATTTACTTCTTTACTATTTTTTTTCTAGACACTAATATTCAGCAAACACTTGCTTAATGTATAAACATGATGTTAAAATTTATTCACCTTTATTATTGTGCTATATATTTTGTTCTGAGTCTTACTGAAATGTTTTCTCCTCCATGTACTTCAGCTATCTGTACAATACTTCAGCCACACTTATTTTATTGTGATTCGGTATTTAGTTAAAGTACTCACTTAAGTACTATGAATATGAATACTAAAAATATGGCATTTGCTTTAATGTCATATATGATCTCTAATTGCTAGTGAATTTTCTGGATAGCTGTCTGCTATCTATCAGGACTCACCAATAACAATAGAACATTTATTTTGAAATTTATGATTTTCATACTCACGATTAAAGGTTAAAACTTTTGCATATTCAAAACATATGTCCTCCTACTGCATTATAAGCATTCAGTATTTACATGAATGAACACATTTTTTCCTCATAAACCAATTTTAATACATGTTTGGTAATGTACACTCACCTGTACCTCCATAACACAAATTTTATTAAAAATAGGAGGCATAATTTATATGCCAGCAAATGTCAATTAATAGAGTACTTCCAGTAAGGGTGGCTTAGGAAAAGATTCCAAAGCAACGTTTGAGCTGGAATGTGATGATAATTTGGAAGCAACACAAAGGACTGACTGACAAAATAAAAGGTCTATGAGGAAATTTCATGAAGGTAGAAAAGTTCAGAGCATCATTGTGTACCTGCTGTAACTCAGAAAGACTTCAATCAGCATATAAAAAGGAATTTTAGGACGTACAGTTGAAAAGCTAGATTGGAGTCAGGTCACAGAGGTCCTTCAATGCCAGGCTGTGGATATAGAAGTCTATTTTGTAAAGTATTGGGAGCCACTGGAGGTTTTATTTTTTTTAAGAACAGAAATAATATAATCAGAGCTGCCCTTCAAAAAAGATTAACCTGGCAACAGCATTTTAAGTGAATTAAAGAGAAGAACTGGAGGTGGAAGACTCCTGTAGAGAGGCCAACAGTGCAGATAATGTACAATAAAGGTAATGAGAATCTAAACTAGAGCAGTAACATTGGAAGCCCACCGGAGGAGTAGAAGGAAAAGATGGGGTAGGGACTGAATCAACAGAATTCATTATTATTTGGATCTGGAAGACAAAGGAGGAAAGAGGTAACCTTGCTCTTGTGTTTGAGAGAATGGTTATATGCATTCGCACAGAACTAATGCATTCATTTTGTTGCACATAATCACAGCACATGAGGAGTCAGCAGATGTTCAGATTGAGAACTCCAAGAGGGAGTTCACAGGTTAGGGGCAGAAATCATGAAGGAGATCCAGTTTAGAGATGCTGATTTAGTAGCTGTTGCAGCCATAAGAATGTATTTAACAGTCTTCTAAGGGCACAAGGCATTGGACTTTAAACTCACCTTAGCATTGGAGCTGAGGATGTGCATCTCATAGGAAATTTTTTGCCAATGATTAGTTGCAGTGAAAATGCTAAGGCTGATGAATTCCTGAGAAAAGAAGTCCTTTGCCAGTCAACTTTGACTCCAGGACTCACCAATATTTTTGCTGAATTTCCTGTTGACTGTTTTGCTAGAAACTCCACCCAACCTCCTTCTATCCAGTCTTCTCTTTCTCTGTCCTCTGCTTGGGATCAAATTTACATAATCTGACCTGTCTCTAGCTCCCCTCTTTTTTTTTTTTTTTGGTAAAGCCATTCTATACTTACCATAAAATCCTTTCCCATTTAATTCTCTCTTGGTATCTGACTTTCAGACCTGAATTAACACAATAGTTATTTGGGGTTTTTTAGTGTATTCATGTGGTGCTAAGATAAAAACCTATGGCCTAGAACAAGCGAGGTAAGTGATCCACAGCTCAGCTATACCCACAGCCCACAATAGTTATTTGAAAATAGGTAACTACATTTAGTAGGATATATCTTTAAGTGAAAATATTATGCATTTATAATTTAAAAGATTATTTATCATGGAAAAGTTGGGAAAGTTATAAATAAATTCCAGTGGGAGATATATTTAACATCCAATAAATATCCCAGAGCTGAGAAAAACTAAGCTGGAGTCACACATAAAAGTGACCCAGAAGGCAATGCAAAACCCTAGGTTTCAAAAGAAATGTCATGCTTTCTAAAAAGGAACCGCTTCGAATCAATCAGAACAAAAGGTCTTAATCCATAAGACTATTGTCTGAATCATTCAACCAATTATGGCTTTCAATTTTATTGATGTATGTTTTCTAAAAACCAATGTAACATGAGAATTATTGCTTTGTTTGCTAGAGTATGTAAGTGTATCTCTTTAGAGGGTAGAACTTTAAAGAAAATATTGTATGGAAAAGACTATTCAAAAGATTTGTGTTTCTTTATATTCTTAGCAATAGTTTACTTTCTCTTTTGCATTAGGCTGTAGTTTAGAAATTTAATATGTTGCTAACTCTGGATACATTGGATGCCTTTTGACTCAGGAGACTAATAGACAATGTATCAGGAACATCTGCTGATCTTTTGAAAAGAAGCCAATGATGTGGAGTTTCCTTGGCCAGACAAGTCACAGGATCGGAGCCCAGTCTAGAGCTAAAGTTAAGAACAATGAGATTAGTTCTGACATCTAGAAAAAAGAATTGAACATATGAAGAAATGCTAGACTTAGAAAAAATATTATTCTCCAATTTTTTTCACTGATAAAGTGAATGAAAGTGAGTATTAGGGATAGCTTAGAAAAGTCCTGAAAACTTATGTATGCATAATTAAAATTTTAAAAAGCTGAATTATTTTGTGGAACGTTTGGATCATATGGAATTTGGCTATGAAAGCCAAAAACAAATATTTGATCTGTACTACCCAAACTTTATGTTTAACCAGATATAGAATTACTAATAAACATATTTGATATTGAAATGCTAAACATATTTGATATTGAAATGCTTAAACTATTTGTAGAAATAATGCAACTCTCACTGATTTAGTGTACTTGGATATTGTGACTTACCTCTTTGTAACATTTACTTTTTTTAATATTTATTTTTTAGTTGTAGATGGACACAATACATTTATTTTATTTTTTTATATTCATGTGGTGCTGAGGATCGAACCCAGGGCCTCACATATGCTAGGCAAGCACTCTACCGCTGAGCCACAACTCCAGCCCCTCTTTGTAACATTTCAAGTTTCAGTTCTTTCCAGGTATTTCTTTATCCTGTAGCTATTTAACCAGAAGTCCACCATGTCTTCAAAAATCTTCCATTAAGTTATCTCCCAGAGGATCTATTCCCTGCAAATCTTTATTCCTTTATTATATTGACCTTGGTGATAATAGCCTCTGTGGCTTCCATTGCTATTAGTACACATTGCATTTACATAACAACCATTCTTATGCCCTATCCTGCTCTCTGCCCTCTAACTCCTACATCATAAGTCCCACCTCGAACCACCTTACTTAAATAATTCTTTTTTTTTAATTGTTTACACATTTTTTTCATGTAATCCTTACAGCAACCCTGAGATGGGTATTATTATCCCCACTTTACACATGAGTAAACTGATGTCCCTAGGTTAGATTATGTGTCAAAGATTTATGCTTATTAGTGGCAATGCCACTGATAACTCCAAGCCAAAGGGTACTTGAGTAGTCCACAGACTGCTGCCAAGGAGACCTTACTTCTAAAAGTCTTAATTGTCTTTAAGCTATCTAATATTCCCAAATCTAATTATAGTCTCCTCTGTATTCCTGCTCTGCTACTATGCATAAAACTTGTTTCTCAAGTATGTTTGTAAACTTTTAAAAGGCAAGTATGTGTGCTAATTTGTATATCTTCATATATAAAATCAATTGGATTTATTTTTATCCTAGTAATACATAATATAATTTATACAACTCTATTTTAAATTCTAACTTCACAAAAATGAAATTTTATCAACTCAGAAAAATGCTCATCTTTAACATACCCCTTGCATTCTTACAACAACGAACTGCTCATTTTGCTTTACTGTTGTGGCCCTCAGACACCAGGTTCCTCAGGTGAGGAGACAATAAACCCCCTCATGGTAGATTATTCCTCTTCTTCTGTAGCTTTCATTACCTTTTATACAATTACGTAAATTTTAAAATATTGCTGAAAATTCTTTTTTTTTTTTTAAATTTTGTATTTGTTCTACTTAGTTGTACATGACAGCAGAATGCATTTCAATTCATCATACACAAATGGAGTGCAATGTTTCAATGGTCTGGTTGTACATGGAGTAGAGATGCATCATTCATGCAATCATACATGTACCTACGGTAATGATGTCCATCTCATTCCACCATCTTTCCTATCCTCATAACTCCTCCCCACCCTCCCCTTTGTGAAAATTCTTTAACATTGTCAAATTCTGATAAGATTATATGCATAGGAAAAAACATGATTTCTTTACAGTCTCTGGCTACCATTTTCAGGGACTAAAAAGAGAACTATTCTTATGGTTTGGATGTGAGGTGTCCCTCAAAAGCTTCTATTAATGCAGGAATATTAGAGGTAAATGATTAGATTATGAGTATCATAACCTAATCAGTTCATCCTAGTAAGAATGGAATGACTGGGTGGTAACTGTAGGCAGGTGGGGCAAAGCTCTAGAAGAGGTGAGTCACTGGGGATGTTCCGTGGACACCCTTCTTCCAGTAGCCTCTTCACCACCCTAATCCTGCCTCTCCTCTCTCTACTTCCTGACCCTGCCAAGAGCTGAGCAGTTTTCCTCTGCTGAGCTCCTCCCCCATGATGTGCTGCCTCATCTTGGGCCCAGGGTAATGGAGTTGGCCATCTATGGACTGAGACCTCTGAAACCATGAGCCCCAAATAAATTTTCTGTCCTCTAGGTTGTTCTTACCATGTATTTTGATCACAGCAATGCAAAAGCTGACTAAAACATTCTTTTTCAAAGTCATATTCTGATGTAACTTTTGCAGGACACTGTGTCACATATTTTATGGCCTTATAAAAACCATGCTATGACATAAATACTTCAAAAATAGCAGTCATTTATTTTGTCCATGAATTTGCAATCTAGGCAGGGCTTGGCTAGATGGCTCATCTCTGATCCACACAGTCTCAGCTGGGGTGGTTTGTCTGGAGCCTGGAGGGTTCACCTTCAATATGGTTCATTTATATGCCTGTCAACTGGGAACTTAGTCATGACTGTGGCCAAGGGACTCAGTTCCTCTTTACATAAGTTCCTCCATGGACTTTTTGGGTTTCTTCACATAGAAGTCACTGCTCCAATAGTGATTACTCCAAGAAAACAGACAAGCATGCTGCTTTTATGAACATAATCTTATTTGAAGCAGTTATGATGGCTTACCTAGGTTCAAGGGAAAGGGACATAAACTTCACCTCTGAGTAGGGGCAAGGTTACAGAAAGCATGGGGATAAAGCAATTGTCTTTTAAAAATCACAGTCTGCTACTGTGACTAAAATACCAAGTCACAATCTGTAGGTTAATTCTGGATCATCCACATAATCCAAAGACAACCAATATGCCTTTCCTATTCTAATTGGTGCAAATTTTTGTCCATCTCTCCTCAGATGTGTAAGGATAGTAGAAAAAATGCTTTATTTTTGGACTGTATTGATGTGTACGCATGCACACACACACAAAAAAAAAGAAAACCACACACCCTTAAATATATAAGAATTCACATAGCAGCATCTATGAAAAATCCTCAATGACAGTCAAATTTATACCCCTGTTAGTCAGTTAAGCATCTTCCCCCAAATTTTGATGAAAGTAAAGCAAGCAAACAAAAGTTCCCCAACATGACTTCAAAGAATAAATATTACATAAATGCGACTGTCAAATAGATAATCTTATTAATTTTGTGTTGTTTTTTCCTGAGATGACCAATTTTTAAAAGTGGACATCAATTTCCTAGAGTATGAACTGTGTTCTTCAATTGATATCTGTTAAAACTTACATTTTTAAACATTGGAAAGAATTACAACCAGTGCCTTAGGAAACTTAAACCAGTGACCCTTAAAATTAATACTCAATGTCTGATTTTCAAAACTTGATGTAGTTTTATTTTGAACTCAGCATGACTACCTAAAATAAAAACAGAATGTAGCATTTAGGATCATCTATCACAGGCAGAAAATAACAAACAAATCAGCATGTGACATTCTTACATTTCTAGGGTCAAAACTTTTGCTGTTTCACAAAAGACAAGAGAAAGAAATGTTATTTTTGTTATTTCTCCCCAAAAGCAAGTTATCAAAAACTATCAAATATACAAAAACTATTATCTTGTTTTCCTAAGAAAGCATTTTTTCATAATTAAATCTCATACATTAGACTGCCCCTAAGAGTCCCAACTGCCCAGATTGTGGATCTTTTGTTGGCTCTATGGGTTTTAGAGACTTGCTGTTCTCAGCTTCATGGTCTAGGATCAGACTCAGGTCCTATGCAGGCTAGGCAAGTGCTCTACCACTGAGCTACTTCCCCAGCTCTAGAGAAATATATATATATTTTTTTAATGTACCAGGGATTGAACTCAAGGGTGCTTAACCACTGAACCACATCCCCAGCCCTTTATTTCATATTTTACTTTGAGACAGGGTCTTGCTAAGTTGCTTAGAGCCTCGCTAAAGTGCTGAGGCTGGCTGTGAATTTGCAATCTTCCCGCCTCAGCCTCCAGAGCCACTGGGATTACAGGCATGTGACAGTGTGCCTGGCCTAGAGAAATAATTTAAAACATGATCTGCTTTCCCTTTTACACATACTTATTTCATGATATCAATTTAAGATAAAATAAAATCCTCTAAACAATAAACCAAGATACATGTGATAGATCCTTAAAACTTGCACATTCTTAAGTTTGGTGAGCTAGGATTTCCCTCATAGTTTTATTAAATATTTTATTATATGCATATATTTGGGGAATAATACTATGAAAAAGAATTATGTAATAAGAGTACTTTAGTTTATATGCAACCCAAAAGAATGAGTTGAACAGAGAAAAAACACAGCCAACAACCTGATTATCTGATTTAGGTGCATGTATCTTCCTAAGAATGAGTTCCATACTTAGATAAATGGGTTCAAGTTTTAACTCAATCTTTAACAGAACAAGAATGATTAATAGTATTTACTTTTAGTATTGGCAGAATTAAATGAAAGAATTCTTTTAAGTCCTGTTTGAGTAGTGGCTGGCATTAAACAAGACTAGATGACTATGACCCATTGTTATTGCCAAGCCCAGCTGTTACCTCCTCTATGAAGTCCATCTTCCAAATCTTTCTAAGCATCTTGATGAAAATGAGTTGTCCTACTCTTTCAGTACATCTTCAACACTTTGTTTTCCTTCTTTTATAATACTTCTACTGTGAACTTCCGTATATACAGAACAAAAGTTTTTTACTTATATATTCACTCTGTGTGTGTGTGTGTGTGTGTGTGTAGACATATGCATTCCTCATTGGAGATTAGATTCCAGCAGGCTTGTACCATGTTTTTTGCATTTTGTGTTTTTCTTTCAGCACACTCTTTCTAATATTTAACACCAGATTTATTCATGCTGACCCTGAAATGAATGCTCATTAAGATGACAGGCTCCTTCTCATCCTTCTAATTTGATGTCAAATGTCACTCCTCTGCTAATTCAGTCTCAAAAGCTTTTCTATCCCTCCCACAAAGTAACTCTATCACAGCATCTTGTTATTTCGTTTATAATCCTTACCACTTTTGGAAATGATTTAATACATGTACTTGTTTGTTCTTTGTCTCTCCTGACAGGACAGGAGCGCTGTGGCAGCAGAGCTCTTGTTCATCACCAAATCCTTAGTCCCAAGAAGGTAAGTATCAATTTAATTACTCAATAAGTATTTCTTGCTCTTTCTTTTTTGGTATTGGGATTTAAACCCAGAGGCACTTAACCACTTAGCTACACCCCCAGTCCTTTTTATTTTGAGATGGGATTTCACTAAGTTGCACAGGACCTCACTAAGTTGCTGAGGGTGGCTTTGAATCCATCTAGTTTCTCTAGCTACTAAGATTACAGGTGTGCACATTGCACTCGGCCAAGAAATAGTTCTTAAATGAAACGTACCTCCTAGTGCCCAGGTATGAGAAATAACATGTCCTAGGGCACCTTGTTTAAACAACAAGTAAAGTAGGTGATGGTTTCTGAGCATTTAAAAACATGACATTCAGGAAGTACTATAAAAAAGTGTGTGTCCTGCCTGGCTTCCTTTGCCATCCCAGCCATACTTGCCCATGAAGGCCTGGGCCTGCAGACTTAAGACCAAATGAATTACCAAACTAATCATAGCATGAGGAAGGAAAGCTTCAAGCAACTGCTAGAGGCATGATTCAAAGAGAGCTAGTGAGGCCTCAGTCTACCTGGATGGTTTAGAAAAGGTCTAGCTCACAGGAAAGTGTCTGTCAAGTCATGTGCCTCAGGAAAGCATTGCCTCTTACTACACACAATGAAAGATCCTTTCTGGCTCACTAAAAAACAGCAAGTTTATTGTACCATTTGAATGACACAAACAAACATTTGACTTATATTTATGGAGATGGCCTTCTACTTGGCTCATTCTCCAGTACAACCTGGTGTCCAGAACAAATCCAACAGATCTGGCAGGGTCTGTAGTAGAGAGACCCTGATAATCATTACAGAACAAACGTTTCTTACTCTTTTTCAATTTGAAGATTATAGGAGTCCCCACCCATGATATAGACCATGGTATATATCAGGGCTTGGACAGAGAGTAAATCTGTAAGCTCAGTGTTAAAAGAAATTACATGGGTTATATCGTATTATAAACACATCGACTCAGTATCTTGTTAAAAATATTATTACTTAGACCAAAACATCTTGACATTTTCTCTCACAGCCTATATTCAATTAATTAGCATATTCTGTCAGCTTTTCCTTCAAAACCTGACCATTTCTTACCACCTCCCCTGCTACCACTGTGATCCAAATTTCCATCCTCCTCCTGCAGGTAATTAATATCCTCCAATGTCCTTGTGTTAACCCCAGATCATCTCACTCTGTTGTTCAAAACTCTCCAGTTGGCTTCTCATCTCACTCTAAGTAAAAGTCAGAATATTCACAAAGACCTGCTGAGCCGGCTCCCATTACTACTCTCATTTCATCTCCTACCAGTCTCAACCTTGATCTTACAATTAACTAAGCCTTGGGGGCCTTCTTACACTTGTCTTTCCCTGAAGTGTTCTTTACACAAATATCCACATGGCTTGCTCCTTCACTTCCTTCAAGACCTTTCTAAAATGTGATTTTATCAATGCTGCTCACTGTACCTTTTATCCACAGCTCTCATCACCATATATCACAATGTATTTATTATTATTTGATTGTTTATTGCTGTCTGCCCCCACTAGGATATATAAGTCTCCTGAAAGGAGAAAATTTTGTATGTTTTGTTCACAGCTGTGTCCCCAGTTCCAAAACACTTCCTGGAACACAGTAGCACTCAAATAATTTTTCAAAGAGCATAATTATATATTTCTTTGACTCCTTCACCAGACTCTAAGTAAAGGTTTTATCTTACCATCTATCTCAGTACTCTAGTAATATTCTCTGAATGAATTAATTGAAATGTTTTGAAAAAAAATCTATAGTTCTATTTGTTATTTTTAAATTCATGCTGTACTCATGTCAAGTTGCAATTATTGGCACAGATGGTGTTATTTTTAAGTTTGTTTGAATAGATGAAGAAAATAATTATAATTATAAAGCAAACAGTATTCACATTGAATATTGACTTCTAATCTTATTTTAAAATTAAAATTATGCTCTGAAATATATTAATGGATGAAGCAGACATTTAATTCTCTAGATATTGAACCCATATTTCTTAGCCTGATGCAAAACTTAGTCTTCTCATTTTCTTACTTTAATTTTATGTTTTCGATTTCTACATTCAGAGGATAAAGAGAAACATTCATCCTCACAGAATGGCGTAGCATGCAAAAGTGATGAGGGCTGCACTGTAAGAGGATTAAGCACACAAAGAAGATAATTAACTTGCTAAGGCCCCATAGAAAATTGTGGAAGAGGAAGAATAGCATTCAATTTCTGTTATCCTGAGAAAGACAGATTTAGCCAAATAGCTACATATTCGTGCTTCAGAGTTCATTTATAGCTCTGCATGTTCACATAAATTTAAGAAATAGTAAACCCTAAACATCAACACACAAAAAGTTAACTGTAATAAATTACAAACCTGGTCTGTTCTTAAATATAGGTTGACATCTAGTTTAAGATCAAAACACACTGGAATTTTTGTACTATCTTTAAAATTATTCCCAGTAGCAACAAGACTCTAACAAAAATTCACTAGGGATAAAGATGAGAATGCAGAGACACTAGACTTACTTATTTAACATTAACTTTTAAAATTGGGAGTGGGGGGATAAGCTCAGACATAGAGTACCTGCCTGCTTAGGCATGAGGCCCTGGGTTCAATCCCCAGTACATAAAACAAACCAACAAGGACACATCTTCAAACTGGTTTTATAATCATCTATAAGAACACTTTCTTTGGGTGGGGAAATTATGAATGATGTTAGCTTTTCTTTTTTAGAGCATTCAAAAAATTTTATAAAGAATGTGCATTTTCCAGCGGCCTGCTGAGGGGCAGAGCCGCCCCCCACCCCCCGCGCCTGCCAGGTAGGTGGAACTGTGACCACGGACAGAAAAGGCCCAGTGGCCCGTGGCAGGACAGAGCTTCCAATCACTCCTGCAAGGTAGGCGGGCCTGCGACCCTCCAACAGAAGAGGAGCAGCGGCCTGCTGAGAGGCAGAGCCGCCCCCCCCTGCACCGGCAAGGTAGAGGGAACTGTGACCACGCACAGAGCAGGCCCAGCGGCCTGCTGAGGGGCAGAGCCGCCCCCCACCCCCCGCGCCTGCCAGGTAGGTGGAACGGTGACCACTGACAGAAAAGGCCCAGTGGCCCGCGGCGGGACAGAGCTTCCAATCACTCCTGCAAGGTAGGCGGGCCTGCGACCTACCGGCAGAAGAGGAGCAGCGGCCTGCTGAGAGGCAGAGCCGCCCCCTCCCCCTGCACCGGCAAGGTAGAGGGAACTGTGACCACGCACAGAGCAGGCCCAGCGGCCTGCTGAGGGGCAGAGCTGCCCCCCACCCCCCGCGCCTCCCAGGTAGGTGGAACGGTGACCACCGACAGAAAAGGCCCAGTGGCCCACGGCGGGACAGAGCTTCCAATCACTCCTGCAAGGTAGGCGGGCCTGAGACCCACCGGCAGAAGAGGAGCAGCGGCCTGCTGAGAGGCAGAGCCGCCCCCTCCCCCTGCACCGGCAAGGTAGAGGGAACTGTGACCACGCACAGAGCAGGCCCAGCGGCCTGCTGGGGGGCAGAGCCGCCCCCCACCCCCCGCGCCTGCCAGGTAGGTGGAACTGTGACCACCAACAGAAAAGGCCCAGTGGCCCGCGGCGGGACAGAGCTTCCAATCACTCCTGCAAGGTAGGCGGGCCTGCGACCCACCGGCAGAAGAGGAGCAGCGGCCTGCTGAGAGGCAGAGCCGCCCCCTCCCCCCCGCGCCTGCAAGGTAGACGAAACTGTGACCACCATCAGAACAGGCCAGACCTGTAACCGAGAGACAGAACAGGCCCAGTGGCCTGAGGAAGGGTAGAGCCGCCCCCCCACCCGCGCCTGCAAGGTAGGCGGACCTGCGACCCACTGGCAGTACAGCCCCAGAGGCCTGCAGAGGGGCAGTGCCGCTGCCTGCGCCTGCAAAGTAGACAGAACTGTGACCACTGACAGAACAAGCCTAGCAGCCCGCAGAGGGACAGAGCCGCCGCCCGCGCCTGCGAGGGAGACTTTGCAACTATACAAGACCAATATAAATATATAGGGGGAAAATTCAATAGCACAACAGTTTCACCAAGTAGAAAGGAATGCGAACAGTATGAAGAGACAAGGAAAGAAAGGACCACAAGCATTGCAGGTCAACTCAACGTTAGAAGAGGTAATAGCTGCAGCAGATGGAATGTCAGATAAAGAATTCAGGATATACATGCTTCAGATGATCTGGAGTCTCAAGGAAGACATCAGACAGCAAAATCAGACAATGAAAGATCACTTCAACAATGAATTACATAAACAAATCCAAGAAGCAAAAGATCAACTATACAGGGAAATAGAGGTTATAAAAAACAAACAAACAGAAATCCTAGAAATGCAGGAAGCAATAAGCCAACTTAAAAACTCAATTGAGAATACTACCAGCAGAGTAGAACACTTAGAAGACAGAACATCAGACAATGAAGATAAAGTATTTCAACTTGAAAAGAACATAGACAGCTCAGCAAGACTGTTAAGAAACCATGAGCAGAACATCCAAGAAATATGGGATAACATCAAGAGACCAAATTTAAGAGTCACTGGGATACAGGAAGGGACAGAGTTTCAAACCAAAGGAATGAGCAATCTATTCAAAGAAATAATACGAGAAAACTTCCCAGACTTGAAGAATGAGACAGAACCCCAAATCCTAGAAGCCTACAGGACGCCGAATGTGCAAAATCATAAGAGACCCACACCTAGACACATTATAATGAAGATGCCCAACATACAGAATAAGGAGAGAATTTTAAAAGCTACAAGAGAAAGGAAGCAGATCACATTTAGGGGTAAGCCAATCAGGATAACAGCTGATCTTTCAACACAGACTCTGAAAGCTAGAAGATCCTGGAATAACATATTTCAAACACTGAAAGAAAATGGGTTCCAACCAAGAATTGTGTTTCCAGCGAAATTAAGCTTCAGGATGGAAGATGAAATTAAAACCTTCCATGATAAACAAAAGTTAAAAGAATTTGCAGCTAGAAAACCATCTCTTCAAAACATCCTTGGCAAAACATTACAGGAAGAGGAAATGGAAAATAACAATGAAAACCAACAGTGGGAGGTAGGACACTAAAGGGGGGAAAATAATCAAAGAGGAAAACAAACCATGTTTAGTAACATAAATAAACAAATATGGCTGGAAGAACAACCCATATCTCAATAATAACCCTAAATGTTAATGGCTTAAACTCACCAATCAAGAGACACAGGCTAGTAGAATGGATCACAAAACAAGACCCAACAATATGCTGCCTACAGGAGACGCATTTGATAGGAAAAGACATACATAGGCTGAAGGTGAAAGGTTGGGAAAAATCATATCACTCATATGGACTTCGGAAACAAGCAGGAGTATCCATACTCATATCAAATAAAATAGATTTCAAGCCAAAGTTAATCAAAAGGGATAAAGAGGCACACTACATACTGCTCAAGGGAACCATACACCAACAAGACATAACAATCATAAATATATATGCCCCAAACAATGGTGCAGCTATGTTCATCAAACAAACTCTTCTCAAGTTCAAGAGTCTAATAGACCACCATACAATAATCATGGGAGACTTCAACACACCTCTATCACCACTGGACAGATCTTCCAAACAAAAGTTGAATAAGGAAACTATAGAACTCAATAACACAATTAATAACCTAGACTTAATTGACATATATAGAATATACCACCCAACATCAAGCAGTTACACTTTTTTCTCAGCAGCACATGGATCCTTCCCAAAATAGATCATATATTATGTCACAGGGAAACTCTTAGACAATATAAAGGAGTAGAGATAATACCATGCATCCTATCTGATCATAATGGAATGGAACTGAAAATCAACGATAAAAGAAGGAAGGGAAAAGAATACATCACTAGGAGAATGAACAATAGGTTACTGAATGATCAATGGGTTATAGAAGATATCAAGGAAGAAATTAAAAAATTCTTAGAGATTAATGAAAACACAGACACAACATATCGGAATCTATGGGACACATTGAAAGCAGTTCTAAGAGGAAAATTCATTGCTTGGAGTTCATTCCTTAAAAAAAGAAAAAACCAACAAATAAATGATCTCATACTTCATCTCAAAATCCTTGAAAAAGAAGAGCAAAACAACAGCAAAAGAAGTAGAAGGCAAGAAATAATTAAAATCAGAGCTGAAATTAATGAAATCGAAACAAAAGAAACAATTGAAAAAATTGACAAAACTAAAAGTTGGTTCTTTGAAAAAATAAACAAAATCAACAGACCCTTAGCCATGCTAGCGAAGAGAAGAAGAGAGAGAACACAAATTACTAACATACGGGATGAAAGAGGCAATATCACAACAGACACTTCAGAAATACAGAAGATAATCAAAAATTATTTTGAATCCTTATACTCCAATAAATTAGAAGATAGTGAAGGCATAGATAAATTTCTTAAGTCATATGATCTGCCCAGATTGAGTCAGGAGGATATAGACAACCTAAACAGACCAATATCAATTGAGGAAATAGAAGAAACCATCAAAAGACTACCAACTAAGAAAAGCCCAGGACCGGATGGGTATACAGCAGAGTTTTACAAAACCTTTAAAGAGGAACTAATACCAATACTTTTCAAGCTACTTCGGGAAATAGAAAAAGAGGGAGAACTTCCAAATTCATTCTACGAGGCCAACATCACCCTGATACCTAAACCAGACAAAGACACTTCAAAGAAAGAAAACTACAGACCAATATCTCTAATGAACCTAGATGCAAAAATCCTCAATAAAATTCTGGCCACTCGGATACAAAAACTTATCAAAAAAATTGTGCACCATGATCAAGTAGGATTCATCCCTGGGATGCAAGGCTGGTTCAATATACGGAAATCAATAAATGTTATTCACCACATCAATAGACTTAAAGATAAGACCCATATGATCATCTCCATAGATGCGGAAAAAGCATTCGACAAAGTACAGCATCCCTTTATGTTCAAAACTCTAGAAAAACTAGGGATAACAGGAACATACCTCAATATTGTAAAAGCAATCTATGCTAAGCCTCAGGCTAGCATCATTCTGAATGGAGAAAAATTGAAGGCATTCCCTCTAAAATCTGGAACAAGACAGGGATGCCCTCTCTCACCACTTCTGTTCAACATAGTTCTCGAAACACTGGCCAGAGCAATTAGACAGACGAAAGAAATTAAAGGCATCAAAATAGGAAAAGAAGAACTTAAATTATCACTATTTGCAGGTGACATGATTCTATACCTAGCAGACCCAAAAGGCTCTACAAAGAAACTATTAGAGCTAATAAATGAATTCAGCAAAGTGGCAGGATATAAAATCAACACGCATAAATCAAAGGCATTCCTGTATATCAGCGACAAATCCTCTGAAATGGAAATGAGGACAACCACTCCATTCACAATATCTTCAAAAAAAATAAAATACTTGGGAATCAACCTAAGAAAAGAGGTGAAAGACTTATACAATGAAAACTACAGAACCCTAAAGAGAGAAATAGAAGAAGATCTTAGAAGATGGAAAAATATACCCTGTTCATGGATAGGCAGAACTAACATCATCAAAATGGCGATATTACCAAAAGTTCTCTATAGGTTTAATGCAATGCCAATCAAAATCCCAACGGCATTTCTTGTAGAAATAGAGAAAGCAATCATGAAATTCATATGGAAAAACAAAAGACCCAGAATAGCAAAAACAATGCTAAGCAAGAAGTGTGAATCAGGCGGTATAGCAATACCAGACTTCAAACTATACTACAGAGCAATAGTAACAAAAACAGCATGGTACTGGTACCAAAACAGGCGGGTGGACCAATGGTACAGAATAGAGGACACAGAAACCAATCCACAAAACTACAACTACCTTATATTTGATAAAGGGGCTAAAAGCATGCAATGGAGGAAGGATAGCATCTTCAACAAATGGCGCTGGGAAAACTGGAAATCCATATGCAACAAAATGAAACTGAATCCCTTTCTCTCGCCATGCACAAAAGTTAATTCAAAATGGATCAAGGAGCTTGATATCAAATCAGAGACACGCCGTCTGATAGAAGAAAAAGTTGGCTATGATCTACAGTCGGTGAGGTCGGGCTCCAAATTCCTCAATAGGACACCCATAGCACAAAAGTTAATAACTAGAATCAACAAATGGGACTTACTCAAACTAAAAAGTTTTTTCTCAGCAAAAGATACAATAAGAGAGGTAAATAGGGAGCCTACATCCTGGGAACAAATCTTTACTCCTCACACTTCAGATAGAGCCCTAATATCCAGAGTATACAAAGAATTCAAAAAATTAGACAATAAGAGAACAAACAACCCAATCAACAAATGGGCCAAGGACCTGAACAGACACTTCTCAGAGGAGGACATACAATCAATCAACAAGTACATGAAAAAATGCTCACCATCTCTAGCTGTCAGAGAAATGCAAATCAAAACCACCCTAAGATACCATCTCACTCCAGTTAGATTGGCAGCCATTATGAAGTCAAACAACAACAAGTGCTGGCGAGGATGTGGGGAAAGGGGTACACTTTGCTGGTGGGACTGCAAATTGGTGCAGCCAATTTGGAAAGCAGTATGGAGATTTCTTGGAAAGCTGGGAATGGAGCCACCATTTGACCCAGCTATTCCCCTTCTCGGTCTATTCCCTAATGACCTAAAAAGAGCATGCTACAGGGACACTGCTACATCGATGTTCATAGCAGCACAATTCACAATAGCTAGACTGTGGAACCAACCTAGATGCCCTTCAATGGATGAATGGATAAAAAAAATGTGGCATTTATACACAATGGAGTATTACTCTGCATTAAAAAATGACAAAATCATAGAATTTACAGGGAAATGGATGGCATTAGAGCAGATTATGCTAAGTGAAGCTAGCCAATCCCTAAAACACAAATGCCAAATGTCTTCTTTGATATAAGGAGAGTAACTAAGAACAGAGTAGGGTCGAAGAGCATGAGAAGAAGATTAACATTAAACAGGGATGAGAGGTGGGAGGGAAAGGGAGAGAGAAGGGAAAATGCATGGAAATGGAAGGAGACCCTCAGAGTTATACAAAAGTACATACAAGAGGAAGTGAGGGGAAGGGGAAAAATAATATAAGGGGGACAAACGAATGTCAGTAGAGGGAGCAGAGAGAGAAGAGGGGAGGGGAGGGGAGGGGAGGGGAGGGGGGATAGTAGAGGATAGGAAAGGCAGCAGAATACAACAGACACTAGTATGGCAATATGTAAATCAATGGATGTGTAACTTATGTGATTCTGCAATCTGTATATGGGGTAAAAATGGGAGCTCATAACCCACTTGAATCAAATTGTGAAATATGATATATCAAGAACTATGTAATGTTTTGAACAGCCAACAATAAAAAATTTAAAAAAAAAAAAGAATGTGCATTTTGTAATCAGAATAATGAAAAATTAGTATTGCTTATATATTCTTCATCTGCAGTAATTACCCTTGAATATAATATTCAGCTGTAAAATTTAGACATTAGAAATGCAACTCACGTGTTCAAATTTCTAAAAAGCCCAGTTGATCTGGCAGAAAAACAGCTCTGAGTCTACCAGATTTGACTCATTCCGAGTACTGTTTATTGTAAACCAGAAATGTAATGCCTGGTGGATATGTCATCATCTAACTAAAGTGAAACATAAAAAAGAATCCGTTTTGACAAGCTATTACACTTTGGAAAGAAAGGAACAGAGAGAGAAAACCACTCTGCAAGGGATTTGAGATTTCTTTTTATGTCTATATACCCTAAATGCAAATACTGGTGAAAACGGCAATAGTAATTTTTAAAAATCATGCCAAATGAGCTGTTATCCTCTAATATTTTAGGAATATTCACTAATACCACTGAATATATTGTTTCGGACAAGATTTGGAATCATTCCTATCTGTGCCATCAGGACATTTAATACAGGACTGTCTCTTCTTCTATCACCCTCTGACCTCAGAAAGTTCAGTTTAACTTGACCTCCATGAGTGCCAATTATGAGGTCTCTCCTAACATGGAGTTGGTATACATAGGGGCCTGGCAGTCTCCTAAGCCTTGAATAAGACCAGTTAGACTATGTAATGATTCCTGTGGATTTAATCAGCAAGTCTCAAGGTCTACATCAAGAATAAAATCAAAGGGAAATTCAAAGACCTTTTAAGAGGCGTTTAGGGCTAACTGGAATAGAACTGGTTAAGATAACAATAAATAAGAAATATTTATAAGAAATTTGATTTGAATTCTAGACAAATCTACAATTTTTAAAATGTGTGTTGAGATAGCTTATAAATATACAATTATATTTTAATTTGTTATTTGAAAAATAAAATAATATGTAAATGATGCACAATCCCTATGAAGGTGTTTCAGCAAATTGCAAATTGTATAATACATGTGAAGGGATTGCCATCTAGTGGCTCAAGGCAAAATACATTTTTGTGTAAGCCTGGGGCTAAAACTATGTCTAGACAAATATTAGTATCCCTCACTAAGCTACTAATTATACAAACATTTTTATCATAATTTAGCAACCAAGTAAATTCAGATAGAAATATACATATTGGTTTTAAATGTGTAAATAATATTTCAAATAAGTTATAAATTTTTTTCTATTTAGAAGTGTAACATATGCCATTGTAGAAAATTTATAAACTCTAGAACAATATAGAGAAGAAAAATATATATATAATGCCACCTAGAGACAACCACAGTTAACATTTTAATGAATTTTCTTCAGTCCATATGGAAATACATTCATGTTCATGTTTTTTCATAAAATTGATATCAAAAAAAGGATTCAATTTTGTTCTGCTTTTTTTAATTTGTTCTTCTTAGATATATACGACAGTAAAGTATATTTTGACATATTATGCATACATGGAAGGATTCAATTTTAAGTAGTGTTTTGAAAACATTAAAGTTACATTGTGTGTTTTTAATAGGTGGTTAAAGTTCTCTGTAGCTTGAGTGAGGCTTTTTTAAAAAAACTAGGAGGGAATAAATATGCCTAAGAATGAATAGGTGAAAATATATTTTGTTCAGCAGACTGATAGTAGCTTAATTAATTTGGGAAATGAAGTTAAAAATGTATGGCTCAGTGATAGTGGTTGAGACAAAAGTTAACCAGACCAGGAAAAGTCTGTGGGAACCAGATCAAGAACCAGGGGCATGCCAGCTAGTTAGTTGTCTGTTGATATGGATAACCCTAGAGGAATTGGGGTAATGGACTGACATTATCGCATTTATACACCAGAAAATAATAACAAAATAATTTGTTATGAATGTAGAAGACAGAGTGAAATAATAGGTCTCAAAGCTGGTTGCGCTTTAGAACTACCTAGGAAGTTTAAAAATGCTGGTTCCTAGACACAGTTTGAAGAAATTCAATCGGGATTCTTGGGAATGAGATGTTTTAAAGAACTACTCAGTTTATGTTATTATGTTGTTTGGTGTGAGAATCACTAGACTAAAGGGAGATAAAGCTAAAGCTGTAAATACCACTTAGATGGGTGTTGCTTTAGATCATGTGAAAATATAATGTGTGCCTAAACTGGTTTAGTCAGTATATTTGGAGAAGTTATTTGGTGGTATAATTGGCATGAGTTGATAATTAATTGAACACAAGTATGAAGAAGCACAGAATAGTAAATGGTATCCACAGGAAAGATTTCTCATTAGGAGGAAGACAGGGATATATGTTAATTAAGAAACTACCATTTTCTTTTTGATCCGTCACCACTGGCACAAACACATTTACATATGTGCTATTCTACTGTAGATCCTTGTACCACATAATGTATCTCATTCCACCCCACCCTTCTGTTCTCTACTCTATGATGGTGTGGCCAAGACTCTGTAACAACATTTTTGCCTCCCCAGGTGGTTCCATGTTAGGGTCTTCTAGCAGGGGGTGGAGAGAAGGATGCTGGTGAGGAAGAAGGGACTTGCTCCTCTGGTTTGCTTCTTGATGGCTTCCTGTTTGCTTTTGGTTCTACTTTAAAAACCACTTGGCCATAGTTTTTCACCCCTGTACCAGTCTTGTTTTTCTATAGCAGCAGCTGAATCCAATTTCCAGTTTTTTAAACACTTGCAGAAACAGCCTCATCACCATCTGGGGCAGACAACATTAGCTGTCTGCTGTCTGCCCCTCAGAGGTCTGGGTTTCAGCATCACAGATCTCTTCCCCACATTTCTAAGACTTTCTTCTTTGTTCTGTCAGTTGTCTCTTGACTGAGGTGGTATCTGCTTCCTGAAGTTGTTATTTCCATGTTTCCTTTGAGTTCCTTTTCCACATGTAGTAGTATTGATATGTAAAATACTATTATATGTCTGAAATTCTCTCTACTCAAATTTGACTTGTGTGATTTCCATCTCTTGATGAGAACCCAGAGGGCCACAGGGGTGGAAACGTGCCCTTTCAGCACTAATTTGGCCTGACCACTTCTGAAAGACCTCTACTGTATGTCTCCAAACAAAATAATCATTGAGCTACAAAGGCAATCAAAGGCGCTATTTTATAGAAGAGTTAAATAAATATTCCCAATCAGTGAAAAATACAAGAATCTATGAGTTGTGACTTTATCTGGTCCTTTCTGTTAGAATACATAAGGGAGAGAGAAGCAGGGAAAACCCTCAGCACCTAGGCCTTTAGATGGTCTTTCCTTCTGAACTCTATCTTGATGGCCTTTAGATGGTCATCAACTTCTTTTGAAGAACCTGCTCAAACCTCCACTTCCAAGGGTCCCTACCCATCTTCTTAGTCAAATTCAGTTTCTTTCCATATGAGAAAAAAGCTACATCATTGTGTGTGGTTAAATTACATAGACTTTGCATAGATGGTGATGGGGTTTTCCTTGGCCTGGGATTTCCAGAGGAACTCAGAAGTTTGCCAAGGGGCCCTGTAGGTTCTGGTTTCATAGATGGAGTATGTGAGTGCCCTGCTTCCAGACTGGTCTCTTCATTCAGTGAGGGTTGCTGCTATTTTACATCTGATTTTTCTAAAGACAAGAGCAGCTTACCACTATGAGTATTACTTTTCTTTCCAAAACAACATGATTTGGCATCTTATGTGGGTGGTGCAATTTTCATATTAATGTGAATTCCTACTCCTTAGAAAATAATAACTCTAAAATTCTTGGATAAGGATCTTCTAGCTTTTTCCTGAACATGTCCACATTACTAGAACCATTATTTTAATTTGAAATTCCTTTTATGAATTATTCAGGGACTTTGGTACAGGTTTCAAGTAGATTCTTTCTCATAATGTAATCTTTCCTTTCAGAAAAACATGGGTAAGGGAGGTAGCAGAGAATCTCATTCTATCTCATCAAACCATCTCTAGCTCTATCTCTATCTTTATCTCCATTGACAAAACCATGAAAGCTGATCATTTCATCCAAAACACTCAGATAGAAGCAATATCAAAAATGTTTATATTAGGTCTCTCCCTCCTCTTCACTTGACATATAATGGGATTTCCCATGATGAAGGCAGTTATTTAATCCCAATATAATAACTAATATTTATTTTTTGAGCTAAAATTATAAGGCTATAACCAAAACAATTCCCAATAAAAGCCAGAAGAGAAACACAAAGAATATATTTATACTATTCTTGTGCAAATATCATAATGAATAGAACAGCCACCATTTAAAGGTGAGTAAAATGTGATCTTTGTATTGAAAAATATTGATTTAAAATAAACATAAACATAAATGCAAAAGACAGATATGAACTACTGAAAAAAAAAAATAGATGAAATGTTTAGGCAAAAATGTCCCTAACCTCTCTCTAAAAAAAAAAAAGAACATGGCCTCTCTATAACAAAAAAGACATTATTAAAAATAATTTAATTTAAAAACAAATATGTCTTAGCTATTCTTGGCCTTTTGCTTTCCTACATCATTATTAATATCTGTGTGAAAAGTTTTATTCAAAAATAACTGGAGGCTGGACATGGTGGCACATGCCTATAATCCCAGCGGGTTGGGAGGCTGAGGCAAGAGGATCCTAGGTTCAAAGCCAGTTTCAGCAATTTAGCCAGGCCCTAAGCAACTCAGGGAGACCCTATCTCTCAATAAAATATAAAAAAGGGCTGGGGATGAGGCTCAATGGTTAAGCACTCCATGGTTCAATCCCGGGTGCCAAAAAAAAAAAAAAGAACTGAAAAGGACTAGGATGTAGCTCAGTTGTCAAGCACCCATGGGTTAAATCCACAGTACCAAAATAAATAAATAAAAATTAAAATAATTGGATCTTTTGTTTGGAATTGTATTGAATCTATAAAACAATTTGGGGATGTATTGGTTTTCTATAGCTGCCAAAACAAAATACCACAGACTGGGTAGCTTAAACAAAAGAAATTTATTTTTTTACAGTTCTAGAAATCCAAGATCAAGATGTCAGCAGACTGGTTTCTTCTGAGGCCTCTCTCCTTTGCTTGCAGATGTTAGCCTTCTCATGTGTCCTCACCTGGCTATTCCTTAGTCTGTTTCTCCTAACCTCCTCTTTTCATCAGAACCACTGTGGTGTTAAATCAGGGCCTACCCATTCAACCTCATTTTACCTTGATAATCTCCTTAAAGGTGCTATCTCCAAATATAGTCACATCACAAGATAGTGGAATTTAGGGTGAGAAACTGATGTGACTCCATTTTTTAAAATAAATAAATAACAGCAGTTTCTACCTCAAGGCCTGTCCTAAGGAAGGGGGCATGACCACCCTTGTCCTTGGAAAAACCCACAGAGCACTCCTAGGAACATACCACTCTGCTGAGTTGTTTATCTACAAGTAACAGGAGAGATCTGTGGCGCCAGGTGTCCCTGACTCAGGCTAGGTGAGGGCCCATAGCAATCCCCTAGCACCTCCAATCAGCATGAGACAGATAAATACCTGGAATGCCAGATGACCCCCAAGTAGTTTATAGTGGTTGATAAAATGTTGGGAAACCATGTAGTTTAGCACGTATACCCCTTGTGGCCTAAACCAATCAGTTCAAAGGAATCCCCCTCTTGTACTAACCAATCACCCCTACCCAACTTGTTCCTGCCATTGAATGTGCTAATCAATGTTAAGAGTTGTTGTTTGACTTTCCCGCTGTATGAAATGATTTGCTGTGTGATGTTGTGACTCATAGAGTATCCCCCCCAAACCTATAAAATCTCACTGAACAAAGGACCAGAACTCACTCCCTGGGACGGCTGCGTCGGGAACAGTTGTGAGTCCAGGCTTGAGCTTGCAATAAAGACTCTTGTGTGATTGCATTGGATTCCGCTCCTGGAGGTATATTGGGGTTCCACGAATCTGGCATAACAAGGGCTTCCTCATTTGAATTTGGGGGTGAGGGAGACACACAATTCAGTCCATAACAGGGGAGCATTCACATTTTTCAGTACTGAATCTTCCAATTTTTATTTCTATTTATTTATATATTTTCAATGCCTTTCAGCTAAGTTTATCATTCTACATAAAGATCTTAAAAATATTATGTTGAGTATTCTCTGTTGGCAACAGGTCC
The DNA here is from genome assembly GCF_021218885.2 of Marmota monax. Lineage (NCBI taxonomy): Eukaryota > Metazoa > Chordata > Mammalia > Rodentia > Sciuridae > Marmota > Marmota monax. The sequence goes on from NW_026695227.1 coordinate 4,404,156, forward strand.
ACCTTGGCCCCTGGAGCCCTACCTCCACTAGTTTGTTCTGCATGCCAGTGTGGCCAGCTCACAAGGCCATGGCGAACTTGCGGTTTTTCTGTTCCTGCTTATCCGTCTGAGACATATGTATCCCACGGGAATGCCTTGACCTTTTCTGGTCTGATGGACTTATTGTTAAGGGAGGTTTCGGTACCTGACAATAATAGATGTTAAAACTAAATTTCTCCCCCCTCCCTCCTGCTTTTGGGTAGTTTTCCACTTCTGCTGCTTGGGGTATAAAAAAAGGTGTGTTAGCAATAAAGATTGACTCCTGGATGAAGAACCTTGGTGTCCTGTGTGTCTTTTAACCTCGCCGTCCCTCGCCGGACTCGGCTCCCTTGGCCGGACGCGGCAATTGGAGGTTCCACCGAGATCCGGAAAGCAGGGGTAAGCGGACGGGGCTCACCTTCTAAGAAAGAAGGGGGAGGATTGGTTTAAAGATAATTTAAAGAGACAGGGTACGTACCATGGGTAACTCAACAGCGAAGGTTCGTCTGGCCAACGAACTGAAAGAGCTGTTAAATACACAAGGAACAGGAATAAAAACTAAGATTGCAACCGAATTCGTTGAAATTATTGCCCAGGCTTGTCCTTGGTTTCTGACAGGAGGATTTCTTAATAATAGTGACTGGGACCTGGTGAGGCATGACCTTCAGAAATTATTGAGGGACCGGGGCTCGGACAGTGTCCCAGTTGCCACCTTTTCCTTATGGAGGTTGGTAAAGGATGCTTTATTAACAGATAAAGTAAAGATCAAGGATCAGCTTGCTGAATGTGAACAGGCCCTTAATCAGGTGCAGGAAGAACAAATGACAGAATCCTTAAAGGATGAGGGTCCTCTTGAGGACTCGGGCTCGGAGGGTAGGAAACGCCTCCAGATTTCTAAGCCCAAAAATGATCCTGAGGACCTCAGTTCTCTCTCTGAGGAAGAGGAGGGATTAGAAAGGGAGATAGAGGAATTAGAACATCGCCTTAAAAGGGCAAATGTGAGGGTGCCTAGGGCCCCCTCAGTTGCCGCACCTCCTCCCTATAATCCTGATTGGAATGAGGACGCCCCTACTAGACGGGCGGGGGTCCACTGGGGTTCTAGAGCGGCTCAAGTTTTTCCAATGATTGAAAACGCCGATGCTGATGGACAGCCGGCCAGAGCCCATGTCCCCCTAGCCTTCAAGGACATAAAACAGCTTAAGGAGGCGGTCATTAATTATGGACCTCATGCCCCTTTCACATTGACCCTCTTCGAGTCTTTCTCAGCCAGTCAACTGATACCTAATGATTGGCAGCAACTTTGCAGGGCTGTGTTATCTGGAGGGGATTTCTTATTGTGGAAAAGTGAATATCATGAAAGGTGCCGCGAGCTGGCTCAGATTAACCTGAATGCGGGCCATCAACGGCGAAATGCTGAAATGTTGACAGGAACTGGGCAGTATGCCACCATAGGCCAACAAATTAATTACGACCCAGGTGTTTATGCTCAAATAGCCTCAGCTGCAGTTCATGCCTGGAAAGCCCTGCCCGTTTCTAAGACTGAAGCAAAAATTTCCAAGATCTCTCAAGGACCCTCTGAACCTTATTCAGACTTTATAGCCCGCCTAATGCAGGCTGCTGGAAAAATATTCCCTAATCTGGAACAGGCTATGCCACTTATTAGACAACTGGCATATGAAAACGCTAACACTTACTGCCAAAATGCTATTAAGTCCTCCCGGGCCAAAAGTATAGATGACATGATTCGAGCATGCAAAGATATAGATGGGCCTCATATTACTGGTCAGGTTTTGGCTGCTGCCCTTAAGACTGGAATGCAAAAATCTGATAACAGGGGAACCCGCTCTAAGGGGTGTTTTAAGTGTGGGAAAGAGGGACATATAAAGAGAAACTGCCCGGAAAGGAGTGAGGGTGCTGGCAGAGGGATGCCTGGAATTTGTCCTCGGTGTCATAAAGGAAATCATTGGAGCAGTGAGTGCAGGTCAAAATTTGACATCCAGGGTAACCCAATACCGTCGGGAAACGGGAGCAGGGGCCCGCCCCGGGCCCCGGAAGCCAAAGTGTACGGGGCAGTGCAGGGACAGAACAGTGCCCCAGGGAGTGGGCGTCTCCGCCGCCTCCCACTGACCAACCCCTTTCTATCTGGGAACTCCCCAGGGGAACACCAGGAAGCGCAGGACTGGACCTCAGTTCCACCTCCCGAGCGGTATTAACTCCCCAAATGGGACCTCAGACGCTGCCTACTGGGGTTTTTGGACCCCTGCCAGAGAGGACGGTGGGACTAGTGTTGGGACGAGGTAGCGCAACTCAGTGGGGCTTGAAGATTCTTACGGGGGTTGTTGATGCTGATTATCAGGGAGAAATAAAAATAGTAGTAGAAGCTACCCAAGGAATTGTTATTCTTCCCCCCAGGGAGCGTATAGCTCAATTGCTGCTGCTACCCTTAGCTTCCATTCCTGGGCACGCCCTCCGTGGGTCCCAGGGTGATGTCAGCTTTGGCTCCACTGGAACTCCCCAGGCCTTTTGTGTAGCTCATTTGGATTCGCGTCCCAACCTGACCATTGAGATACAGGACAAGGCTTTCAAGGGAATACTAGATACGGGGGCGGATGTCTCTGTCATTTCTAAAAAACAATGGCCACCTGCCTGGCCCCTCCAGAGTCCCTCGGCCATATTACAGGGGATAGGACAGACCCGACCAAAAAGAAGTGCCTCCTTTTTAAAATGGAGAGATGGCGAAGGACATAGTGGCCATTTCCAGCCCTATGTAGTGACTGGACTCGCCACGAACCTTTGGGGGAGGGACTTGCTTCATCAAATGGGGGCTATTCTCACTACCCAGACTTTGAAAAGAAATAATGACTTTGTTAATGATGCAATGCTAGACATGGGATGGATCCCTGGAAGGGGACTAGGAAAGAGACATGAGGGCAGAATATCACCCGTGGATCCAGCAGAACAGGTTACCCGGCGGGGAAGAGACCGGAGAGGACTGGGAAATTTATCCTAGGGGCCACTGAAGTGCGGCCACCTCCACTGTCCATTACTTGGTTATCAGATGACCCTGTGTGGGTAGAACAGTGGCCCCTAACTAAGGACAAATTACAGGCCGCTTCCCTATTAGTTCAAGACCAGCTTAAGTTAGGACATGTGGTGCCCTCTACCTCCCCTTGGAATACCCCTATTTTTGTTATACAAAAGGGGTCTGGGAAGTGGAGACTTCTTCAGGACCTACGAGCTATTAATAAAACTATGCAACCCATGGGACCCTTACAACCAGGGCTACCCTTTCCTACTGCGATCCCAAAGGATTGGCATCTTATTGTCATAGATTTAAAAGATTGTTTCTTCTCTATCCCCTTAGACCCACGAGACCAAAAGCGTTTCGCTTTTTCCTTGCCTTCCACAAACTTTAGGGAACCTTACCAACGGTATGAATGGACCGTCCTACCTCAAGGGATGACTAATAGTCCTACAATGTGCCAATATTTTGTAGCTGAGGTTTTGCGACCCTTTCGACAGCAGTTCCCACAGCTCTACCTCATTCATTATATGGATGACATCTTACTGGCAGGGCCCAAGAAAGAAAGGCTTCTTCAATCTTATGAAGTCCTCCAATCCCTTCTAAAAGGGGCAGGGCTGGTCATAGCACCCGAAAAGGTGCAGTTTCAACACCCTTACAATTATTTGGGATACATCATTAATAACATAGGAATCTTTCCCCAGAGACCCCAGTTCCAGATAAATCAGCTCAAAACTTTACATCAGTGGCAGACATTCCTCGGAGAAATACAGTGGCTGCGCCCGTCCTTTCATATTCCAACTGGAGAGCTCAAACCCCTGTATGACCTCTTGCGAGGAGATCCTTCTCCTACGTCGTGTAGAGTACCTACACCAGAAGCCTTACGAGCACTGAGGCTAATAGAAGAGGCTCTGCAGGACATGCAGATTACGCAGATAGATTATTCTCTGCCCTTGTCATTTATAGTTCTACCTTCTAAAATTACTCCCACAGGAGTGTTCTGGCAAACGGGTCCCATTTATTGGGTCCACTTGCCGGCTTCTAACCCCCGGGTATTGACTCCCTTTTATGAGCTAGTTATTAACTTAATTTGGAAGGCTAAATATTTGGGTGATGCATTGTTTGGAAAAACCTTTGACATACTTATTCAACCTTACACTCAAGATATGATACACAAGTTACAACAAGAACATGACCTTTGGTGTCTTTTCCTGTGCAGCTTCAAGGGTCAGATTGATAATCACTTCCCTAAACATAGACTTTTGGAGAGCTTTAAAAGGTGTCCCATTATCTTCCCAAAAATTATGAAAAGGGAACCTATTCCAAAGGCCCAAACTGTATATACAGATGGGGCCAAAAATGGATTTGCCGTCGTTTTTGATGGATCTCAAATTCTCCGACAACCTGTGTCAGGTCAGTCGGCCCAAAAGGCGGAAGTTGAAGCTTTAATCATAGCTCTCAAAGTCTATAGCTCTATTCCTCTTAATGTATATACTGACAGCTTGTATGTAGCCAATCTGGCTCTAGTCATAGAAACAGCATCATATATTGGAAAGCAATCCACCATCACAGAACAACTACAGGTAGTTCAGCTTCTCATTTGGGCTAGACGAGATCCTTTATACATTGGCCACATCCGAAGCCATTCAGGGCTCCCTGGACCTTTGTCAGAGGGCAACGCAAAAGCAGACGCTGCTACTCATGCTGTTGGCCTTTCCTGTGTGACGACCGAATATGATAAGGCCTTACAATTCCATAACAAATTTCATTTAAATGCACAGTCTTTACGCTTCCACACAGGATGTTCACGAGACCAAGCTTTACAGATTGTCTCATTATGTCCAACCTGTGCACCATTTATTCATTCTCCTTCCCTTGGAGTTAATCCAAGAGGACTACAACCTAATGATGTCTGGCAAACTGATGTTACACACTTCCCTAGCTTTGGTAAGCTCTCCTTTATACATGTTTCCACTGACACATATTCTGGCTTCATTTTTGCCACCTTACATACTGGAGAGAAGGCTAAAGACGTAATCAGTCATCTTCTAAAAGCCTTTTCCTCCATGGGCACCCCACGATGCCTCAAAACCGATAATGGTCCCGCATATGTAAGCCAGGCAGTTCAACGGTTTTGCACCCAATGGGAAATTAATCATAAGACTGGAATCCCTTATAATCCACAGGGACAAGCTATCGTGGAACGAGCCCATCAACATTTAAAAACTTATTTACAAAAAACAAAAGAGGGGGAGATATACCGGAATTGTCAGGGACCACAAGCACTTCTAAGCATAACCCTATTTACTTTAAATTTTTTACTCACTGACACTGGAGGGCGCACGGCTGCACAACGCCACTTTTCCCCTCCCACTGTACAAGATGCTCAAATAAGGTGGAAAGATTTATCCACCGGAAAGTGGCAACCCCCGGCTCCACTCTTAGCTAGAGTGAGGGGAGCTGTATGTGTTTTTCCCCCAGGAACTGAGAAGCCCATTTGGATCCCGGAGCGCTGCACCAGACCGGTGAATGAAAATTCAAGACAAAATGAAGTTCCCAAGATGGCTGATCCTGCCGCTGTTGTTCTCACCCCTTCAAGTGAGTGCCGAGACACACCTCATGAGCTGGACCCCTCTTGTGGCATTCCTTCTGGACAGGTTTGCTGAAGGAGGGCTTGACCCCCCCACCTGGGAATATTCATGAATATCTTTTTGGAGCCCCTTGCGAGTGTAAGGGAGGGCCCCGGCACTCGGCCCCCTCTGGTTATATCCAGAGCATTGATTGTGGGACTAAAGTAGCCTATATGGCGGCTGAACTCAATGAAAACATCGGAGGATTTAAGCAACCAAAATGGGTATGTGTTAATAAGCCCGGACTTGTTGTCCCTAATCCGACCGAGACTCTTGGAAGCTGTCCCGCCACTTGTCATTACACCCCGGCAATGCACATCTCCTGTTATACATCGGCCTCAATTTGTGTTAATAATCAAGGAAAACAGTATTTTGAGGCCATCCTAACTAACACCCGTGGAGAATGGGGGACCACTTATAATTATATTCCTTTTCTTGGTGACCGGGGAGGGGAAGGCATCACGACTCGGTTAACGGAGGCGGGATGTGAGGGCGTCATGGGTAAACCCTCCTGCTGGCCCATGCAGGCCCCTATCGGAATCTCTGACAGAGGGGGACCCACTGATGCTATTAAACACCTTCAGGTGATTAAGCTTTTAAAGCCAGAGATCCCTAAGCCTACATACCACCCCTTGATAGTGCCCAAATCCCAGCTTCCTGATTTAGATGCTAATACATTAGATATCCTAGAAACTACCTTTTCTTTACTTAACAGTTCCAATCCTACATCATCCTAGATGATATGCAAACCCTATCGGGAACCATTAAAGACTTACAAGACCAGATAGACTCCCTAGCAGAAGTAGTTCTTCAGAACAGGCGGGGTTTAGACTTGCTTACTGCCAATCAAGGGGGAATTTGTTTAGCCCTTGGGGAGAGGTGCTGTTTTTATGCTAACAAATCTGGCATAGTTCGCACAAAAATTAAACAACTCCAAGAAGACCTAGAAAAAAGGAGGAGGGAATTATTTGAGAACCCTCTCTGGACTGGACTTAATGGATTTTTGCCTTATCTTCTTCCCTTATTGGGGCCATTGTTAGGCCTCCTTCTAGTAGTGGCAATAGGACCCTGCATTGTAAATAAGATAGTACAATTCATTAAGGATCAAATTAATATCTTAGCCTCTAAGCCAATACAGGTTCACTATCAACGCTTGAAGATGGATGATCGCCCCTCTGAGATATACTTCAGACCTATCCGAAGATGAGTGTCCTCCTTAAAAGAAGAACTCCTGCCATATCTTTTCTCTATGCATACCTCTCCCTCTTGCTTTCCTGTATTAGGATCTTTGCTGTCTAATCTCTCGGTCCAATCACATCTGCCATTCGGCGGTGACGGTCATGGGTCCCGTAGGTGGAGACGGTTAAGCGTTTACCGCAATAATGTCTTGATAGGTCATAACACCTTGAGCTGATCTTGTAGTACCCAGTGACGGGCAACTTTCACGCTTGCTGTGCGACCTAAGCCAGGGAATCGGGGCCTTCCCAGAGACGGGTAAGCATCGCAAGGGCTGTGAACGACCTAAGACAGGGGCTACTTGATTCCCACTGGCATGCAAAAAACAAAAGAGGGGGACTTGTTGGCAACAGGTCCACCTTGGCCCCTGGAGCCCTACCTCCACTAGTTTGTTCTGCATGCCAGTGTGGCCAGCTCACAAGGCCATGGCGAACTTGCGGTTTTTCTGTTCCTGCTTATCCGTCTGAGACATATGTATCCCACGGGAATGCCTTGACCTTTTCTGGTCTGATGGACTTATTGTTAAGGGAGGTTTCGGTACCTGACAATAATAGATGTTAAAACTAAATTTCTCCCCCCTCCCTCCTGCTTTTGGGTAGTTTTCCACTTCTGCTGCTTGGGGTATAAAAAAAGGTGTGTTAGCAATAAAGATTGACTCCTGGATGAAGAACCTTGGTGTCCTGTGTGTCTTTTAACCTCGCCGTCCCTCGCCGGACTCGGCTCCCTTGGCCGGATGCGGCATTCTCCATATACTTTACCAAGTCTCCTTGAAGGAGGGCCCAGTCACTGACATAACCAACTCTATTTTGTCCCTCTCTGAATCCATGTCTCTTTTAACTTTTTTCCTTTTTTCTTTTCATTCTTCTGAATCAGTTTCTTCTGCAGTTACTTTGGTACTCAGAAATTACAGGTCTAGTTGATTAGCATCTTTATCACAAAGTACCAAAACTATTTCCAGACAACAAAAAGCCTCAAAGAATGGATTACCTTGATGAGAATGTCCCCCTAAGTGGGAGCAATTACCTCATGATAGAACTAAGCTACTGCCTAATCAGGAGTCAATCATCTCATAATGGAAACAAATCATCCCCTTAAGCAATAATGACCTTCTCACCTCAAGCAATGATGACCTTCTCAGAGCTTCACAACACCAGTCCTGAGATAATGATCAACCAAACCATGGCCTAACTAAGATGACTTACTCTGCCAGTGATGCAAATCCCCCATATTGGGAGAGGTGGCCTAGCCTGATCTGTTGGCACCATTGGAGTGGGGCCTTAGCCAAAGGGCTCTGAACACCCTGTCCTCCCTTCTGCACTGTGGTACGTGTCCTGTAAGTTTGATATATATGGACTCCATCAAAAGGCTCCCTTGCCATTCAGTCTGTGAATAGGTTTAACAACAGGGAGCATGGGCAGATTTACAGATATTCATTCCCCAGCTTCTACCTCACTGCTGGGATGATGATGGTTAACAGATTTGTCTTCATAACTCATTATCTCAGCTTTTGTCAAGGAGCAGCCTACTTCTGCAACTATGGCTCTTTTCTGTGAATTCAAGTTCAGATAGCCTTGTCCCTTTCAGCTAGCCATTCATATCTATGGTTAGTAGCTCATTTTCTTCCTGGAGTTCTTCACTATTTCTTTGTGGTTGGTTTTCATTTCTGCATTTCACTGTGTCATTTTTCTTTCTTTCTCTTATGTGGTACATGAGATTGAACTCAGGAACTTATGCATGGTAGGCAGATGCTCTACCTCTACGCCAAAAACCCAGCTCTTTTTTTTTGGAGACAAGGTCTTACTCAGTTTCCAAGGCTAGCCTCAAACTTGTGACTCCTGACTCAGCCTCCTGAGTAGCTAAAGTTAGAGGCATGCACCATCATATCTGACTTACATGGCATATTTTAAAATTCCATTTTTTTATAGCTCAAGAGGTAGAACATGCCTGAGGTCCTGAGTTCAAGCCCCAACAGTCACCCAAATTCATTTTGTGTTTGTTATTAAGGTACAGAGATATTTTCATTATTTTTTTTAAATCCAGTAACCTTGCTAACTTTAATGAATTCTAGTACTTTCTACTAAACTTTCCCCCATTTTCTTTGTTTCTGTATTCCATCTTTTTACCTATTTTATAATCTCTATAATCCCAGATTTATAAATTTCTTTCAACATTTTTGCCTTTCTGGGTTATCTAGATGTCTAATACTGTTTTGTATTGAAGTAGTAGCAGTAATCATTCATCTTGTACTAACCCTAGGAGAGAATACTTTCAGTGTTTCACTACAGGGTGTGGTGTTTCTTTCAAATATTCTTTTAGGATAAGGAAACTTCCTGCTATTTCTAGTTCCTAAGAGTTCTTATCATGAATGAATGCTAATTTTTACCAAAAACTTTTTTACACATCTATCGATGTGATTATTTTTTGCTTCCATTTTTAACATGGTTTATTATATTAATTGCATTTAACATCTCCTAATATTAAACTGACCTTGAAGGACACACAATTGGTCATGATACCTAACACTCTTAGCACTCAAATCTAAATAGGGGAGAAATAATACATTCTTTAGAGCCAAAGTAGGAAACATAATTATAGGTTATATTTTTATCTATAGACAATGAGCACTAAATGAATATACACTGATGTCTAACTGTTCAGTTGTTGTTTTAACTTGAATGTGCCTTTTATTAATTTACCTCCCTCAGTAATATAGCAATTCTATTTAATCAGTAAACAATCATTTGTTGAATACTTACTAAAAGTCATTCATTCTTCTTCACACCAGGGTATAAATGAAGTAAATCATTGACATTGTGGAGTTCATTACTTAAATGTGTAAGTGGTGTGTGTGTGTATGGGGGGGGGGGGAAGAATGGAGTGAGATTGGCTCAAAAAAGAACAAATGATAATGAAAAACATAATTCTGTACTGTAAGTGAATGAAGAAAGTGGTAAGGAAATAGAATGAAGACATATTCCAAAATCCCATTCAAGTTATTTGACTTGAATCTTGAAGGACAGATGTTAATCAGTAACAATACATGTTCATCTCAAAAGGATATTTGTGTTAAATATTGGTGCATACACACGAAATGTTATGGTCTTGGAAATAAAATAGTGAACAAACACAATAACCTGTTTTGTGTTTACTTTTAAACATTAAGGCAAGAAAGAAATAATTTGCCCAGAGTGAGTGTCTTCCCTGCTAAGGAAAACTTTGAGCTATCAATGCTCAGTTCTGCTTATACAGAAGAGTGATCCCCTCAGTAGGCTGCCTGCAGGCAAACAACACCAGAGTTTCTATTTACTTTTTTAGAGTTCTTAGTTTCTATTTTTGGTTTATGTATTATAGTGTACATATAATTTGCAAATTATCACCCAAATATTGGAGTGCGGGTTCAAAATTTATTGATGCGAGAATTTCATCAAAAAAAACTGAGGGTCCACTACTATAGTTCTCTGGGAGGAGAACAAAAGTATTTTTAACTGTATTTAAAACCACTAGCATTCATGCTTGAAACACTAACAAAAAAGGAAAGTTTCGAAGGGATGGCTAGGGAAATTATTTTCCTTAAGAGTCGCTAAGTTGTAGACAATCCCAGAGGAGCTGGCCCTATTTCTTTTAATAAGAAAAATCAAACAAGTTAAGCCAATGTGCGCTGGTTTGGGCCGTTTCTGGGTACTGCTCCGATTTCTGTAGAGCAATTAGGAAGCCGGTCACAGTGGGACCGCTCTGCGCAGAGTCCACAGCGGCAGCCAAGTCCAGGAGACGGGCGTGGGAACAGTTCTGGACACCGCGAACTCCGCTCCAGGACAGCACGAACGTTCTCACTCACTGGAGCTTCGCAGCACCGACTGGGGTCCACTGCTCAGAACCCCTCCAGGTGCCTCCGCGGTTGGCATAGGGCCAGCGACAAGCGCGGCCCAGCGCAGAACTCGCGCCTGCGTATTCCATCTTTGCTCTTTTAAGCCTTTTACTTGGCGAACCCGCCGTCTCGCCAGATCGTCACTTCCGGTGGACGCTGTGCGTCATTGGTATCGTCACTTCCTGCCGATACCGGTGTGGACGGTAAAGATCGTGGCTGGGCCGGTGTTCCGGTTCTCTCCCTCCCCTACTTTCCTCCCTCCCTCCCTTTCCCTTCCTCGGCCACTGTTGTAGCCGGTGTTTGACTCCCTGACCCCTCCCTAACTCCTTCCTGACCTCGTTGCCACCGGATTGGCCTCCCTTTCTTGTTCCCTGGTGTCAGGGCGGGGGGCCTTGTGGAGCCGGAGGCGCTGCAGCTGAGGAGAAGAGGACTACGACCCTCCACTCACTAGCCGGATCACCGGGTGCGCCGCCGCCATGGCAATGAGACAGACGCCGCTCACCTGCTCTGGCCACACGCGGCCGGTGGTTGATTTGGCCTTCAGTGGCATCACGCCTTATGGGTATTTTTTAATCAGTGCTTGCAAAGGTAAGCAAGGCCACTAGCAGACGCCTAGGGCTGGGCAGTAAGGGAGTGGGGCTGGCATTCCCCAGGGCCTAATGATTGGTGGGGATATTAACGTTTGAAGTGGGAGCCAACGCTGGTCTGATAGGGAAAAGAGTTGTGTTATGGAATCCACAGTTGTGGCCCAGGGGCCTTCTTTTTGACGACTCTGACTAGTATTACCCGCCAACTAAGCCCCTCGTTTTTATTGCTGTTTCTGGGGAAGTTGGGCTGCACCTTTCTAGGCTCTCTGGACAAGAACCACTGTAAATACATTTCAAGGATTTAGGGAAAGGGAGAAATTAGGCCAGAACGAGCGATTCCTTACAAAGATGTTAGCTCTTTCTCTGAATAGTTTTTCGTGGTATTAGCCTCATTTTTTCAAATGGGAGATGAGAGGTTAAGTTCATTTGTCCAAAATAAAAGACTCAGATCTAGATTGTTTTTACTCAGATCCGTATTCTCACTCAATCACGTTTCCCAAAGAGAATGACTGATTCAACTCTTTAAAGTTTATTTACTTTTAGATATTTTTTAGTGACCCCAATGAGTTGGAATGAACAACAACAAAAAAAACAGGTTTTTCACTTGCTATTCAATATAATAATTTGATGTTCGAATCTTAGATTTCAAATAGTCTGAATTTCTAAAATCACATTTCTTTTTAAACATTTTCTAGATGGTAAACCTATGTTACGCCAGGGAGACACAGGAGACTGGATTGGAACATTTTTGGGTCATAAAGGTGCTGTTTGGGGTGCAACGTTGAATAAGGATGCCACCAAAGCTGCTACAGCAGCTGCAGATTTCACAGCGTAAGTGTAACCAAAATGGCTAACTTTGTTCCCTGTGGATTGTGTCCTGAAAAAAATCAAAATCTTCAACCTCAGTTATTCATGTAATACTGACTCATTACCTACCACATAGAGTACTTGGTGTTAAATTTTACCAAGATTCTATTCTGTTTCTATGTATTTCTTTGTCTTCATTGGTTCTCAAAAGCTTCATAGGCTTAGATGACTTGCTCTTTATGTCTTTGAACCCAGTATTCTGCATAATTACTAAGCACCCCAGATGAGAAATGTTGATCTCCTTTACAAATATATCTCTATATGTCCTCCTTAGTAATATATATTAATGGTCCCAGATTTTTATTTCATTTGCTTCGTTAACTAGATTTAGACATACTATGTCCCAAATTTAACTACTTTTTTATTTTCTAAGGTTTTTTAAAGATAGAATTCTTAATTTTCCTTTCTTTCAGATTATCATCTATTTTTTTTATTTTACCAGTTGAATATCTGCTGACTATAGTGTTTCTCCTTGTCTCTCATAACTTTTGTTCTAGTTTTATTTTTTTACTTGCCGCCACTAGTCTCTTAACCTTCTATTCATCTTCCATATCCCTTGCCGTTGACTTCCTAAGAACAAACTTCACTTGTCTACCAGATGATCTTGTTTTCCCTTTGCCATTTTAGCAGTTTGTGACTTTGGGTGTATATTAGCATAACTTGGAGAGTTTTTAAAATATCAAATGCATGTGTCCCTGAAATTTTGATTCAGTTGATCTCAGGATGGAGTCACCATTTGGTTCTTTTTCCTTTCATAACTTCCTCTAGGTTATATGTATGTAGCCTTAGAACCATCAGCATAAGGGACAAATTTTAGTTGTTAGCACTTTATGTTTTGGTCTTATCCTAATAAATGAGCATCATTTCCAGGCACTGCAACTGTAAACTCTGCAGTCTAGCTATACTAAATGTACTATTACTGTAATGCACTTTGTTATTACTTTTTGTTTTGCACATATTATTAAACTGACTTGCATGACCTTCCTTTCTTTTGGAAACATGTCATATTTTTATAATTTGGTACCTTTAGTTGCTGCCTGTGTGCGTGGACACTTTAGTGTTTGCTAATAATGAAGGCAATATCAAAAGCAATTGACATACATAAACTTCATTAGGCATGAAAACCTGGAGAGTAAAAGTGATCTTGTGATCTTTCTTTTTTTTTTTTCCCCTCTTTAAACAGAATTTCACACTAAGGAGTAATTGTGAATGAGTTTACTCCTTTGTTTTAAGCAAATTAAACATAATAAGTTTAGCATGAAAAACAAAGATTTTGGTAGATACGTGACTGTGTACTTGGTTAAAACTCAGGACATACAATTTTATCGTATGTAAATTTTAAAATAAAGTTTTAAAGTGGAGAGTGGGTGAGAAAGGTAGTAGCGCTACACAGCAGTAAATTGAAGATGATGAAGAAAGATCAGTAAGAAAAGTTTTTGTTTTAAATGCAATTCTGAACTTTTTTTCCACTCTCCAATGAATAAATTGCTATTATATCATTACATATAACAATTATAATGCTTTATGCTCTGCCCTCTAGAATATATAATCCTGGTAAAAGAAACTGCTTGGTTTTATAGAAGTACTTCCATGTCAATATTTTCATGTCAAAAGTTGCGTTTAATATCAGTATGCAATCTAACTTATCATATGTCAAAATACTTTGTTGATTATGGGAGGTGAAAACAGGAAGTAAAAGTGATTCTCACACAAGAAAGATGACTTATAGAGGATTGGAAGGTTCAAATGAAAGTGTCCCTTTCAGCTTTTGTCCTCATACCATATCTAGAATATAGCATATAATTTATACTATATAGTAGGTTATAGTAAACTTCAGGTACTATTATAGCACTTTTTTTTTTTTTTAAGTGTCATTTTAAGGTCAGAGACCATATTCAGTATCCCCGGTTTGTTCACTACTTTTTAATTGCCAAATAAGTAACTTGAAAAAGTTTTCTAAAGCAATCAAATGGTTTAGTGAATTATAGATCTTGATTTTACTTATAGAATATTTGTGTCTTTGATTGCTGTAGGTTTAGTTTTCTTCTTCAAAGTTTGTTTTTAACTGAGTTCAATAAGAACATCATTGGAATGAATTTTCTTGATTTTATAATGAATGTAGAAAGTTGGATTAATATACACAACAATTTCAGATCTGGTAAGCAGATTTAAAATTTTTCATAATGGTGATTAGGTCCCAGACTGATGGTGATAAACTAATAGAGAATAGAGTGATATCTTATATAAAATATAATTAGGTTATAGGAGTGGGCGCTGCATGCAGAAATTAGCATTAAAAGAGGTGAGCTTTTGGATTCTAGTTCTGCCAAGATATATTTTTGTTGACCTAATTTCTACTATTTGGCCCTAATTACATTAGCAGAATGTTTTGTTACCTGCTTCATGGTCTTATTCTGATTTTTTATGCAAAGCTTGTTAGGAAAGATGCCTGTCTTTTGATAAGATCCATGAAGACTTTTTATGCATTTGACCAAATTGTATTTGTCACCCCCTAGGAAAAGAAATAAAGGACAATAGATAAGAATTACTGCTCATGGAATAACTTGAAATGAACAGAGAAAGGGAGTGCAGAAAAATGTGGCACTTTAAATACTTGTCAGAATCTTGAAAAGCATCCAGATTTTATCTTGCAACCAGAAGAACAGTTATATTTGTTTAGGTCATTTACAGGGCATTGTTAACTAAAAAGAATTACACATTTGAAAGCATGCCTGTGAATAGTGTTATTTTTGTAACACTAAATGTACTTAACATTTCAGGTCTCAGTGTTTGTGTTTATAAGCAATATTAAGAGCACGAACACTGGTGGTAGGAAGGTGGGCTGAGTTGAATCCTGGCTCTATCATTTAATGTCTCTGACCTTAGGCCATTTAGCCTCTTTTTCTGAGTTTTATCATCTGTAAAAATTAAAATAATATGCTACTTACTTCTTAGATTGGTTGTGAATACTAAATAAGTTAATATGTTTCAAATATTTAGAACATTGCTTGACTTTCTATGTAAGTGTTACATATGTAAGGTAACAATGATAGTTACATATTATAAGGTAACAATGATATTATCACCCCCATAGACCAAAATCATACATGTTGTTTTGAAACTTCATGGCTAAAGCCATAAAACCATTTGGCTTCATGAAAGTAACTTCAAGTAGATTTAAATATCAAATAGGAAGTTTTTTTTTGTTGTTCTTTTTGTTGTTGAGAGTTGTTTGTTTTTTAAGCCTTTTTCTTCATTAAGACTTTGGGTGCTATGATAGAGTGGGGGAAAAAAATCTAACAAGCATTGACATAAATAGATATATGCTCATGTGCTAGCTATGCTGTGTATTTCCAGTTTGATCACAGAATTCTTTTTTTAAACTTTAGTTTTTATTTTGGTAAAATGTGACTAAGACTGATGAGGTTAGTGGAGAGACAGGGACATCTTTCTCCACTATATCCCCAAAGTCTAGCATCATGCCTATGACAAAGTAGGTGCTTAGAAAATGGTAATTCAGACTTACTCCTTCATTTTTTTTGTCTGTTCGGTGTGGGAGTATGTGTGTTCATTTGTGTTTAGTCTGCCCATTTAATGACTTCTGAGGCTTGTGTTGATAGAACTTGAACTTTATCTAGCTAAAGAGTAGCTCCCCAATCAGCTTACCCAATTTGTCCTAATTGATCTAAATCATTTTAAGAAAAACCTTTTGTCCCATTCTTATATTTTAAAAAATATATTTTTAGTTATACATGGGCACAATACCTTTATTTAATTTATTTTATTATTATTTTTTTGCATGTGTGGTGCTGAGGATTGAACCAGTGCCTCATGCATGCGATGCAAGTGCCGTACCACTGAGCTCCAATCCCAGCCCCTGTTCTTATATTTCTTAGAAAATTCATAAATTTTGTTGTATTTCTTATAGATAAATTATATTCAGGGTAGGTCTGTGGATCAGTTTTTGAAACACCATCCTCTTTTTTCATCTTTTCATTCATAAAAGCTAATTTTAGCCTTCCTTCATATGCTTACTCTTCTGTGTACTTCTACTTTTCCTCTCATCAAAATTGTCTTTGTAGAGTGCCAAAATAAAGAAGATATCTATGTTCTATCCCAAGGAGTGCTTAAGATAGATCTGGAGTTCTGTAATAGATCCAGAAATATATACATAATTACTATAGTTTGTCCCCACCAAAATTCAGGTTGAAGCTATGGTGTTGAGATGGTTGGGACATAATAAGGGGTAATTAGAAATGCAGGCACTACGTTCACAAGTGAGTTGATGTCTTCTTTCTCAAGAGACTTGATTAGTTTTCTGCAAGAATGGGGTGTTATAAAGCAAGCCTGGCACCTTCCTGCCGTCTCTTTTGTACATATGCTCCTTCAGTATGCATCCATTTTCCATTTCTGCTCTCTGCCATGGTATGAAACAGCATGAGGCTGTCACCAGAAGCCAAATACATGCTGGCATCCTGCTATTCAGAACTCTGAGCCTTTTTCTTTATAAATTACTCAGTGAATAAATTAGCTTTCTAACACTGTAACAAATACCTGAAATAACTTATATGATACTATATAATATATACTTAATCAACTTATACACAGAAAAGGTTTATTTTGGCTCACAGTTTTAGAGGTTTCCATCTATGATCTGTTGGCCCTATTGCTTTGGGCCTGTGATAACACAGCATGATTGGGAAGTAAAAGAGAGGAAGAGTCTAGGATCTCGGAGTCTACTTCCAGGGCATGCATCTAATGATCTAAAGACTTCCTACTGTGCTCTACCTGTTCAACATTTCTACCACTTCCCAGTAGCATCAAGCTGGTTACCAAATCTTTACATGGGCCTTTGGGACTATTCCAGATCCAAAGTATAGTACCCAGTCTATATTTGTTGTATGTTATACCACAGAAAATGAACTATGACAATAAGGCTCTGATCTTTTTTCTTTTTTCTTTTCCCTTGTGCTGGGGATTGAACTTAGACTCTTGTAAATATATGCTCCCTCAATGAGCTATACGCACCCCCCCCCCGTCACTTTTTCCTATAAAACTAGTAAAAAGATCTGACTTTTCTCTGAATGAGGACCTTGATAAATAAAAAATAGTGTTATCTCTTTAATGACTTGGTTAACATATTATGGTAATTAGGCACTATTTTCCCTCTAAAATATTTTAATTGTTTCAATAGAGCTTTAAACAAGTGAGTTAAGCACCCCCTCTTTTGAGACATGTATTGTAGATATGTTCATAGCTGTTGAAAAGATACTGTTTAATGATGGTTTGCTGTCTTGATTTGAGTTGAACAGCTTACTTCATTGATGTCAGTTTCTTTCCTGATGATTAAATAATACATTGAAAAGTATTTATATTAGTAATTTGCATGTGTGGTGCTAAGGATTGAACCAGTGCTTCATGCATGGGATGCAAGTGTGTTCTACCACTGAGCTGCAATCCCAGCCCCATTCTTACATTTCTTAGAAAATTCATAAATTTGTTTAGGTCATTTACAGGGCACACTGAACAGACAAAAGAAATAAAGAAGTGAAGGAGTAAGTCTGAGTTACCATTTACCAAACATTCCTTTTAGAACTTTTATTGTAATGGAAATATGTCAAGAGGTAGTATACAAGTGATTAGAATGTGATCTGTCAGAATGGCATGCCTCTGTCAGGATTTCTAAATAGGAGGAAAAAGACTATTGATACATTGGCTTTCTTGTTTGGTCACTCCAGTTCACTTTCCTCACTAGTAAATCCATGTGATCTGTGGAATATCTTAAGATTAAGAATTAATTAAGAAGTTTTTAGAAGATGATTTAATGTATTTGAAATTAACATTTCAAAGGACATTGCTGAAAGTTCTATTGAGAACTCTATTTCTATCCTGAATAACTAGGATAAGAATGTCAGATGCATTGACATTTTCTTCACTTTTGATGCTTCTGTCATCCTAATCTGTGTGCATTGTTACCATAAATGTTTAATCAGTTCTGCTGTGATTAAGAATAAACATGTAAACAAAATTTTTAAAAGCCAAATTAAGCATAGTGATCAGTGGAAGCTGAGTTCTATGGAAGAAGGAAATGGTTAATTCTTGGAGGTGAGGAAATACAGACTTAAGAGAATAATGTAAACAAGAACATAGAAGCCTGAAAGAAAATGCTTGGCCTGTGTGAGGGATGATTTATCATCCAGTATGGCTAGATTCACAGAGATAATGCAAAATGAGGTTGGGAAAGTATGTTGGGGTCAGGGAGTTGAATTGGAATAGGATACTTGAGCAGGTTTCCCGTATAGAGAAATGAATACCTGGGCGTTTCGTACTAGTCCTACTCAGAGTTGACATTATTTCTCTCAGAATATATTTTTCAGCCATTCATATGATTCACGTGTACAGTACACAATGTTTGATGTTTTATCATCAGTTTTCATATATCAGCTATTCTGTATTTCTTAGCTAATGTACATACTGTGAATATTTGTCTAGAATAGTGTTTTCCTTCTTTTTCCTCTGGTGCATTTGTGCGTGCTCTTTAAGACCACTAGCTCTGTTGCTTTGATTTTTCTGGGCTTTTCTGGCATAATGAGAAGTGCATTTTTTTTCAGTGTTTTTATAGGTATATATACTTGTTTTTTAATTGTATTTAATGTGTTATTTAAAATACATATTTTTCTCCTTAGCTAACACTGTCCTAAAGCAGGAACTCTGTGGGATATTTTTCCCTCCCATTTATGCTCTAACACTGAGCTTAGAAAGCATAATTTGTTTGGTATATTTATAGTGTGTTTGTTAAGTAAACAAAAGTAAAGATATCCTTGCTTTTCATTGCCCACTTCCTAAAAATTAATGTCAATTATATTAAAACGAAAATCTCTGAAGCATTTTTAGCAGTTATTTTCCCTGTATACATAGATTCCTGGTTTATTTTTCACTGACTTCTAATCTAAAATTAACTCCTTTTTTTAAAAAATCCCTCTTCCTAGCTAGGCGCAGTAGCGCACAGCTGTAATCCCAATAAAGCAATAGGATTGAGAGTTCAAAACTAGTCTCAGCAACTTAGTGAGGCACAAAGCAACTCAGCAAGACCCTGCCTCAAAGTATAAAAATGGGCTGGGGTTGTAGCTTAGTGATTAAGCCCTTTGGATTCAATCCCAGGTACCCCAAAACATAAATAAATAAAAAATTTCCTCTTCCTTTTTTCCCTTTAGTCTTTTTTGAGGAAACTCCTTAGAATAGTTCTATCAAGTATTGTTCAACCATGACCCTCCCTTGATATATACACACATTTGTAGCATATATCCTATATTTGGGGTGAGTAAGTTAGGGAAAGTAAATGTAATTTAGAGATTTAAATCCTCAGTTTAGCATTGTACGATAAAAGGGTATTACTTTGGGAATAGTTAATTGGATTGACATTTGAAAATTTAGGTCAACTTTGAGGAAGTTATGGGGAGAATATTTTCTCCACTATCTTGATTTTACATTTTATGTAAACTATATCAAGGTCTTTCATTCTTGTAAAATTTTAAAGAATCTCTTGGGTTTTTTTGGTTGGTTGGGTTTGTTTTGTGTACACGTGAGTAAAAAACTGAAGAACAAATTGGCATGGTGAAACTAAAAATTGTTTGAAATGTTTGGCAGACTTACTAAAAGTCTAGTATAAGTTAAAATAAAAGTAGAATGGGTTGATTAATAAATCTTATTTATTTTTCAAATCTTTTTTATTGTCAAAGAAAATTTAGGATTATAAGGCTTTTATAGAGAAATTTCCTTGAGACTTAAGCAGATATTTTCTCAAATGAAGTCTAACAATGAGGGATATTACAAAGGAGACTTTTGTAAGGCATTTATATAGTTTTTGATATATTTAATTTATTTGGTAATAATAAAAATACTTATCTTTCCAATATATTAATGTTTCATAATGTCTTTTTCCCCCAAACTTTTTTTTAGCAAAGTGTGGGATGCTGTCTCAGGAGATGAATTGATGACCCTGGCTCATAAACACATTGTCAAGACTGTGGATTTCACACAGGTATTGGGAAATGGAAATTTGGGTTGGGGACATATGTCAGTGGTACAGTGCTTACTTAGTATGAATAAGGCTCTGGGTTCAATACCCAGCAATGCAAAAAAGGAAAAGAAAAAAGGAAGGAAGATAACATTTATTTTAGATACTTAAATTGTTGTTATAGCACAGTGTGATGATGATTTTAGGTTTGATTGGTTTATATATTTGGCTTATGTTTTTGTGGACTATTTGGTATGTATTAATTTGTATTTGATTTGGTTATACATTAAGCTGTAGAAACTAGTGTTTTCTTAAGTTAATCCTGTGAGGTTTTTAGATACCACTGTTCTCTTAGTCTTCCAACAAAAGCAGTAAATATCTAAAAAGCTCAAGTAATGTTTCTTAGTATTCAATAGGGAGAGGATAAATTGTAATCATCAAAGAAATGCTATGGGAGGGAGGGAAACAGGATAAGAATTTATGTGGTATAGTGTAACACATTTGAACTGGGAAGCTTAAAGGGCTTGACATTTATGAGATGGGCATTGTTCCACAGCATCTTCTCAAGTAATTGGTTGTATATTGCATTTTTTGTGTGATGTCTGTAGCTATATTTGGATATTATTTGGTATTGAAGAAGGTTCCAAGAGAAGTAACTATTGAAGTGGTTTATTATTAACATGTTACTTTTTTGTTTGTCTGTAGGATAGTAATTACTTGTTAACTGGGGGACAGGATAAACTGTTACGCATATATGACTTGAACAAACCTGAAGCAGGTAAGCATAATTTATGTCCAGTTTGTGGGGTTTTTTTTCTTTTTTTTTTAAATAACATTACTGACTTCTAGATGAGTACTCCAATTTGGAAAATATAGTCACAATTAAAAAAAAAAAAACACAATTATCCAGTATTAATTATCCAGTATTAATCACTGTTAATATCTCTTAATTTTTTTTATATAACATCCCAACCCCTTCTAGATTACTGTTGGATAGCCTTGCAATTTAAAAATTTTATTACAGGCAGTTTTTTCATGATGTTAAGTATTTATCAAGGTGCAGAATATTACTACCTTTTGGTAATCTGTAGAAAGTAAAGATGGTGTAAATTCTCAGTTGTTGCATGTTAGTCTTTAGGTTTATGAACCATGTGAATATGTTAACTGTTCAAAAGAATCTTTTAAAATCCATAGTAACAGTTTTATTTTTTATGTCACTAGGTGTTCTCTGAGATGTTTTTAATGACTATGTTTTCAGCTGTGTATATCTATAAGTGAATTAGCTAATTTCTTATTATGGCCTATTTGGGCTATTATGTTTTAAATTTTGACAACAATATTACGTTAAATATTCTTATATTTGACAGTATTTTCCATAAGTAACTGAGCAAAAATATAATTGTTAGAACAAAGAAGAGCAGACTTATTGGAAACCATTGGTAGATTTCAGCAAAATATATATAGTTAATCTGTTTTAGTGTGCACTGACACCTAAATTTATCTTTGGCAATTTAGTAGAAGGAAATGTTTCTGTTACAGTAGTATGGACTTGTTTTTATTTTTGTTTTGGTACTGGGTATTGAACTTGGGTATTCTACCCACAGTTCTTTTATTTTTTATTCTGCAATAGTACCTTGCTAAATTGCTGAGGGTCTCTTTAAATTGCTAAGGCTGGCCTTAATTTTTGTAGTCCTCCTGCCTCAGCCTCTTGAATGGCTACAATTATAGGCATATGCCACCATGCCCAGTTTGACACAGACTTTAAAACATTATTCTGTCATTACCTTGGTGAATTCTCTCATTGTACAGAAATGTGTACATCTTTTCTAGTCCACATACTTTATAGTACTTTAATGATTTCCTATGCACACAAAGCTATCAAAACATGATAAACAGACTTTTAGAAATTGATTGCTTATTAGTTGGCTGTGTGTGTGTGTGTGTGTATGTGTGTGTGATGCTGGTATTGAACCCATAGTTTGTATCTTTCATACTTAATCAGGGGCTTTTTATTTATTTATTCATTTTTTTATGTGGTGCTGAGGATCAAACCCAGTGCCCCGTGCATGCCAGGTGAGCACGTTACTGCTTGAGCCACATCCCCAGCCCCTTTATTTATTTAAAAAGTAGAAAAGTTTAAAAGAGTAGTAAAAAAGTAATTTGAAAATTAAGCACTTATTTTCTTATGATACCTTCTCTTTGAAGAAGCATTTCTAAAGTGAGGAAACAAACTGCTTTTACAGATTTCTTATTCTCCATTTGCACCTAGGAGTTTTATTTATTTTATCATTGCATTGGAATTATACATTATTTATACATTGTTAAATATTCATACATTCTTTTTGGTAGACTTACACTAAAACACAACAAAGTACATTGACCTCAGTCAATGAGTTTTGTTCAGTGAAACAAATTCAGGGCTTGGATGGACATTTTTCATCCTCTCTTACTGCTTTTTGGAAGTTGCTATACTATACCAGAAATAGAAATGATAGCAATTTGTAGAGTTTTTATCATATGCCAGATGCCATATCAAGCACTTTAGATGCATATTCTTATCTGATTCTCAAAAACTGAGATATTCTATCTATTGTTATCTTATTTTACAGGTAAAGAAATGTACTTTTCAGAAAAGTTAAGTAATGTGCTCAAAGTCCAAGTAGTGTTGAATGGCATTGTTGTTTCCATTTGTTTTTGCCCAGAGATGATAATGAAGATTTTTTATTTGTTTGTTAGCTTGCTTGCTTGTTTGTTTTAATCTGTGGAAGGGAAAGTCTCCTACTGAGCCAGGTTCCCTTTTTTTTTTTTTTTTTTTTTGAATGCTTTCCTGAATTACTTGTCTAATTTTTTTCAGTTTGCTTCTAATTTCTGCTTCCTAACAACAGTGGTTTGAATAAGAGTCCCAAAGTTAATGATAGCACTAGTCTTAGATCAGACTACCTGTTTCCTGGGTCCATGTTATTAAATTATGCCTCATTAGTAATTCTTACTACCTATTTTAGCATTGTGGTATAATAATGCTTTTGAATATTATTAGTTGTATAGAAAATGAGCTTGAGGAAATGAGTAGTACATACACTCAGTTATGTATAGCAAAGATTATCATTTTGGGGTTCCTTGTCTTACAGTTAAATAGGGTTTTTTTTCCAGAACAGAAAAGCTAGTGTGTTCTGGTAAACATCAAGTTTTAATTTTTCTGGGCTTTAAAAAGTTGCAGTTCAATTTCAAATGTTCTGGTTTTCTCATTACATTTTTTTAATTGTTCCTATAGTGTTCAGTTTAAAAAGTCAAATATTAAATAATTTTAACTTGTTTCATCTTAAGAACCTAAGGAAATCAGTGGTCACACTTCTGGTATTAAAAAGGCTCTTTGGTGCAGTGAGGATAAACAGATTCTTTCAGCTGATGATAAAACCGTTCGGTAAGTAATTTTCTTTAATAATTTAAAGTTTGAAAAATTATTCTACCTTAAAACTTGTATTTTAAATACTTTTTTTTTTGTGACTAGCATGTAGGAAAAATTGTCTGAACATTAAATTTAAATTCCACATAGGTCACATTTATTTGGAGCTATCCATTTACTATTAGATACATAGAGTTCAGAAGAAATAATTTAAATTATTAATTAAATATTTAATTAAAATTACTGACACTTATATAAGGAGATGTTCTTAACATAGGTCTATGGACAGGCTGCTTAAAGGGAGTTCATGAAACCCCTAAAATTCTGTTCAAAGTTTTATGTTAACGCTTGATATATTCTTCTGTGAAAAGATATATAACTGTCATCAGATTGACAAAAAAACAGTACTAATAAGCAATTTAAAACAGTGCTGAAATTGATTAGATTAGGACATAGGTGTCTTAGTGGCATAGTGTTCCTGAGTTATTTGGAAGGTGTATTTAGGTATTTGAATTATTTCATCAACAAGCTACTAAAGACTTTTGACATTTTATAGGAACTCAAAATTTCTCTAATCTGAAGTTTATTGTTTGGAATGAAAGTTGTTTTTATTATAATTATGATTGTCATTAGTTTATCTGCAGATGTAATTAGAATTTAAGCTTTTTTCCCCCCTTGTGAATAAATGTTGCCATATTTTCCCTTTTTTTGCAGCCTTTGGGATCATGCTACAATGACAGAAGTGAAATCTCTAAATTTTAATATGTCTGTTAGCAGTATGGAATATATTCCTGAGGGAGAGATCCTGGTTATTACTTATGGACGTTCTATTGCTTTTCATAGTGCAGTAAGGTATGTCCAAGGAATCTCTTAATTTTGTTTTTTGAGTAACAGAGGACAATTAGCTTACTTAAAAATTGTAAAGCACCTGTGGAAGATATTTAATTCTTTTAAAGTGAATATGAGTGGTGCACACGTTTATGCCCAAGCCTGAGGCAGGAGTATGACAAATTGGAGGCCTTTCTAATCAGCAAGTCCTTGTCTGAACATTAAATTTAAATTCCACATAGGTCTCAAGATTAAATTGGAGGCCTGGGATATAGCTTAGAGATAGAAAGCTCCTGGGTTAGATTCCCAGTACCACACAGACACACAAAAAAGGGTAAATTATGACTTATACTATATGATATGAAAAAGAAATGTTTCTTCCATTAATAATGCATTTTATAAGAATTTGACATACCTTAATCAAAGAAATTAAGCAAAGTCATGGTATTTAGGACATTTATTGGTAAATTCAGCACTTTTTTTTTTTTTTTTTAAGAGAGAGAGAGAGAATTTTTAATATTTATTTTTTAGTTTTCTGCGGACACAACATCTTCGTTTGTATGTGGTGCTGAGGATCGAACCCGGGCGGCACGCATGCCAAGAGAGCGCGCTACCGCTTGAGCCACATCCCAGCCCAAATTCAGCACTTTTTTATATTACACTTAATGTTCTAAGACCATTGGGATCTCAAGCCTCTTTTTTATTTGTCATTTCAAAGAGAGCCAGGTGTGGTGATGCACACGTGTAATCCCTGCAATGGGAGGACCACAAGTTCAAACCAGCCTAAGCAACGTAGCTGGGCTAGGGATATAGTTCAGTTGGTAGATTGCTTGCCTAGCATGCACAAGGCCCTGGGTTCAAACCCCAGCACCACCAAAACAACAAAGCAACTTACCAAGGCCCTAAGCAACTTTAGTGAGACCCTGTCTCAAAATAAAAAGGTGCTGGGGATGCAGCTCAGTGGTTAAGTATCCCTGGGTTCAATCCCAAGTACCAAAATTTTTTGTTTTCTTTTGTTTTAGAGAAATGGTAATGTTTTTTCCCTATTTCTAAATATGTGCACACCTAATGATTCTTTTAAACAGAATCATTTGTGACTAGAATATATTAGAGTAAATGCTATTGTAGGATTTGGAAAATATAACAATTGAAAAACATGTATCCACAGTCTTATAACCATAAATTCCAGAATGGTTATTGTTTTTTCTGCCAGTCTTTTTCTTTTCTTTTTTTTTTTTTAATTTCCTGTTAAACACATGCATATATTTGTGTGCTTTTTGTTTAATTACTAGGACCATAGTGAATATTATTATGATGTTTTATTTTTGAAAAATATTCTTAGTCATCAGAATGTCCTTGAAAACATTTTCATTAGCTGTATTGCATTATAAGTTGTACTAAATTATGTATCAGTTCTGTTTTAGCACTTCATTTGTGTGTTATGGTATATATCTGTTTCGTTATGATAGAATCCTGTGAGTAGAATTAGTTTATTCAAAGGATAGAATGAGTTTAAAGTTCTTATTTATCAGGCTGGGGATGTGGCTCAAGCGGTAGCGTGCTCGCCTGGCATGCGTGCAGCCCGGGTTTGATCCTCAGCACCACTTATAAACAAAGATGTTGTGTCTGCTGAAAACTAACTAAATAAATAAATATTAAAATTCTCTCTTAAAAAAAGAAAAAGCATGTAATCATTTTTTAAAAAAAGTTCTTATTTATTCATGGTGCTTGATTGATTTCCATTCCACATTGCACTCTGACTACAGTGCTACCTTTTTGTCTAAAAAGCTACTTTCAGGGCTGGGGTTGTGGCCCAGCGGTAGACCGCTCGCCTAGCACTTGCCTAGCACATGCAAAGTGCTGGGTTCGAGCCTCAGCACCACATAAAAATAAATAAATAAATAAATAAAGGTATGTGTCCAACTACAACTAAAAAAAGAAAAGAAAACTAAAAAATAACTAAGTAAAAAATAAAAAGTTACTTTCATAGCTAATTACTTAATGAGAAAAAGAGAAGCCAGTAAAATTGGAAATTTTAATAATGTAAAGGAGGAGTTCATATATATATATACACACACAGTAAAATTATAATCACAGGATACTTTTGTCTACAATCATCAAATTGTAAGCTACATTACTGCTCCTTTGGCAACATACAACACTGTTGTAGACTGTTAACATCAAATCCCATTTTGCGGCAGTGATTCGAACATTTCAGCCAGCAGGTTGCTATTCAGTGATACTGCATAAATCATGACTAACTTTAATTTTCATGCTTTCTACTATGTGTTCTTGGGAATAGGAGAGTGACCTTTAGGAGATCGAAGGTTATGTTCTGTATTTAAGGCATTTCATGATTTCAGGGTTAAACTTGAAAAGGAGCCAATGTCTAATTAATTTTCAGTGATACTATCATACATTGATTTTTTTAAACTATATAATTATAGTCTCAAATCTAGTTATTCTTTTATTGTCTGGTAATAAAAACAGCTGTTTATAGCTGGTTTATATGTTATGGTCTTTCTTGTTATAGAAGCTTAAACCCTCAACAATTGAGAATAACCTACAGTCTTTTATATTAAAGTAATTAAATGCCTACTGTCAAGCCTTTTTTCTGTCTACTGAGATAATACCTGCTTTTTGTAGAAAAATCTAAAAGTACTGAAAGAGAAACATTTTAAGGAGAAATTCTGGGGACTAAAAGTATAGCTCAGGGATAGAGTGCTTGCCTACCGTGTTCGAGACCATGGGTTCAATCCCTAGAACCACAAGAAAAAAAAATTTTTTTAAATTTAAAATTCTCAGAATATTATCCAAACAATTTTGATTAGCCAACACAGTGATTTCCAGAAACTTTATTGCTAAAAATGTAGATATCTCTTCATTGAAGGGTCTTCATATTCCTGAGATGAACTCCGCTTGGACATAGCATCCATCTAAACTTTTCTTTGTTTATGTAATGTGGAGATATGAAGATTTGTTTTGGGGTTTTTTTATATTATAATTCGTGTTTGACCAAATGAATATTTGTCCTGTGGGTTTCAGAATTTGAGAGCAGTTTAAATGTAACTTATTTCCTTGTATTATTTATACAATATTAAAACTTTGTAAACTACCTTTTTTTTTTTTTTCCAGTTTGGATCCAATTAAATCCTTTGAAGCTCCTGCAACTATCAATTCTGCATCTCTTCATCCTGAGAAAGAATTCCTTGTTGCAGGAGGTGAAGATTTTAAACTTTATAAGTATGATTATAATAGTGGAGAAGAATTAGGTAAGTTGTCCTTTTCTCCTCCCTTAATATAATGTTGTTACCTTTACCAGATATTGAGTTCCACTAATTAACTCTCATTTATGTATATAACATGTTGAAAGTAAATTTTTCAGCTAACTAAAGCTTTGTGCTTATAAGTGCAAATTTTCAGTTGTTTTATCCATTTTTGGATAGAAATTGTTATAGGCCTGTGAACAAAATATGCTGAACTCAATTTTATCTTTTCCCTTTTAACTTATATTCATCCTTATGCTGATGTTTGGTACTATTGTGTAGTAGTTTTCAGACTTCATTGGGGGTGACAACTTTATGTCAGTCATATTAAGCAGACATAAGGAGATTTATTCTTTCTGAGATGTAGTGCATGTGTGTAGCTCCATTTATCTGACCTCCTTTTCTTTCTGCCAACTTAATTAATTGTAGAGATTCTGTAGAGGGTAATGTGGGCAGAATCACTATGGCTTATTATAAAGGTACCTCAGGAATCTGACTTGGAGAGTTATTCTGTTCATTTTTATTCTTTTTTGGGGTCTTGAGTTTTGCTGCTTTTCATGCCAATAGTTTTTAATAAGGGAAACAAGTAGGGTTAATTTGAAGATGTGTACAGTCTAACTTTATACTTAACTGATGAACCAGATAGTTCAAAAAAGGTACACGTGATAAATATTGAGTCTTCCCAAATAGTTTTTGCTTTTAGTTCAAAAAATCTCTCTACACACACACACATACACACACACGTATATATGTATGTATGTATGTATGTACGTAGTCTGTAAGTTGTCTTTTTTATTGTTGTTGTTCCTGTTTTTGTCCTGCTTTACCACCTAAAGACCTAAGAAAGAACAAAAGACAACTTCACGTTTTGTTTCTTGGGAAAACTGATGGATTTAGGTTGTATGTATTTTTATATGTTTTGATCACATGTTACATTCTTTGTAGATGAGAGAACTCAGGCTGGAGATGAAGCCCAGTGGTTGAATATGTGCTTAGTATTAGTGAGGAGACTATGGGTTTAATCCCTACTGTGTGCATGTGCATGTGCGTGCACACACACATATATGTATAGAGTGAGAGAGAAAAAGCTGAACTGAAATATCTTCTGAGATCCGAGGCCACTATTAATGAATTTTAGACCTTGGACCCGGCCATTCTCATTCCACAATTTCATGTTCTTTCTACTCCCATAATTATTATTTTTTTTTTCCAGTAGTAGGGATTGAACCAGTGCCTTGCACATACCAGGTAACTGCTGTATCACTAAGCTATACCCCCAGCTCCTCTACTCTTAAATTTTTTTTATTCTCTTGTTGGACAAAGATAGAAGGAAAAAACAGGAATATTGGTTATTATATTTTATAGATTAAAATATTTAAGGATCAGTATTGATTGTGTATCTGAATGTTTCCTGTGGTGATATCATTAGTGGATTCTGCATAGAGCCTGGTAGGAAATTAAGAGGCAAAATGTGTAAAAGAGCTCCATCTGGTGGCTCTCCACAATCATGAATTAGTTCCATAGTAATAGGCAGAGTTTAGGTTATGGAAATTGGGATTACACTGATATACTTTAGATCTACTTTCTGTAGAATTTATGTTTTTTTTTTTAATCAATCCTTCTGCCATCCTTAATACGACAAAAAATATTCATTTTCTTTTTTGAAAGACAACATAAAACTGGTATATGTTAGATATCTCTTAAGAAGAGATGGTATGATATAGCACTTTATGATGAGAATTACTTTATTTTCAATTATGTACAGTTCTTTGTATTTGCCCTTATGAATTTTTGCATATCTCCAGTAATAGAGAATCATCTTTAGTATATCAGTACTTAACCTAATAATTATTAAATTGTCTAATAATCCTTATCTTCTTTTTCAGAATCCTACAAAGGACACTTTGGTCCCATTCACTGTGTGAGATTTAGTCCTGATGGAGAACTCTACGCCAGTGGTTCTGAAGATGGAACATTGAGACTATGGCAAACTGTGGTAGGAAAAACCTATGGCCTTTGGAAATGTGTGCTTCCTGGTAAGAATTTTTATTCAGCGCTTTCAAATTAAAATGCATGGTTTTGTGTCATTTATTAATTCTGTTTCAGTGTTTCTGTCTCAGTAGATTTTAAATTATCCAGTATAGTTTAAGCCAAAAGAAGCCATGGTTATAATTGGCCACTCTGTTCTTCTGTTAAAGATTTTTTTGTTGTAAAATATATTTTACTCCTAAATTTTTAGCTCACTTGGTAAGTGGAATGAACTTAATTCAGAATTTGTTAGAAGGCAATATAAAGAATTTATAAGTAAATGTATCTAATCGCTAGATAATATTACTTAATCTTTACCCATAAGGTAGACATGGTTTTAATTAAAAACAAAAAAACTAGTTATTGATCCCATTATACTGATAATATGTACCTAAATGTAATTTTTAAAGAAAGACATTATTTTAGAATCAGTTACTAAAATAAGAATTCTTTTTTATTAAACATTGCTTAAAATAGGTTTATCTTGCTGTTCTTGAATATTAATTATTTGTGTTATCCTAATTCTCAAAAACATTTGCTCTTTTGTAGAAGAAGATAGTGGTGAGCTGGCAAAGCCAAAAATCAGTTTTCCAGAGACAACTGAAGAGGAATTAGGTAAGAACAAATTAATTGACTTATTTTTATAAGAGTCCTGGCGTATTTGAAACTGAAGTACTATAGGTGAGTTTTGCTCACTGACAAAAGAATTTTAAAATGAACATATTTAATATGAACATATTTAATAATTGGAAGCTTAAATTTTTATAAACTAAATATTTAAATACCTACTGCATAATAGTGGGCACTGAGATACAATGTGGACATGACCAATGTGGTTAGTCTTATAGAATGTAAGAATCTGACTTAGATGTTTTAGCAAATTAGTTAAACAAATTGTTAAAATTATAAGAAGAGTCATAACACTCAGAAACAAAAAGAAGCACAGCATATGAGGAACTAGAAGAACTTCAGTATGTGTCCCAGTTAAAACCCAAGGCAAAAGAGACTGGACAGGTTAGGACCTCATTTGCTTTTTTAGAACTTGGAGAGTTTTAGATGAAGGTAATGAGAAACCTTTGAATTTCAAGCAGAGGAATACTAAATTTAGATTTTAAGTTTCTAAAGATTGCCTTGACTGTAGTATGGAAAGAAAATTGAATTAGGGAAAAGAGTGAACCAATTAAGTGGATGAGCAGTTATGTGGTTTTGAATGAGAGAATGTCAATAAGAACAGAAAAGGTTACATGGAATAGTCTTTTGTGGTAGAATTGATAAGTCATAATTTTATTAAGTTGGAAGGTGGAGGTGTATTAAGTCAAATTTCAGATTGTTGGCATGTGAAGCTGGGTATTATGATTTGGGGGCAGTTGGGAAGGGATTTGCCATTTACTAAGTTTTCTTTAAATTTAATTTTTTCCTGTTAAGCATCTTTTTGCTGAAAACTTAATGTTTCGTAGTTAGTGTTCTTATATTAATAACATTAAGTATTAGGATTTGAATCACTAAAGGAGAGAACCAGTTCTTTGAAATATATGACTTTAATTTAGTGTTTATTGGATAGCTGGAGTTTTAATGGAAATTCAGCGTGGAAGGAGAAAAATTTTGGTTAAAGCATGGTGTAAAAGAGTTAATGGATAATACATGAACTCTTTCTTGGTTGCTGTTTCAGTGGCCAGAGTCCAGTTATTAATGGCACGTGCAGTTGCTCTTTCCCCCAACAAACATACACACACACACTATTGCATGTTTAAATTTTTTTCTTCATTCATTACACAGAAATATAGATTTGCTTCTTCTTCTTTTTTTTTTTTTATTAACTAATGTGACATTGTTTTTATTTGTAGAGGAAATTGCTTCAGAGAATTCAGATTCCGTCTATTCTTCAACTCCTGAAGTTAAGGCCTGAGCATCAAGTGTATGCCACAGATAGTATATAATTTATGGACTAAGTGACCAAGCAGAGAAAAGCATCAGCCTTCCAGAGTTACTCTCTGCTTACAGCAAACACAGCAGTAAATAATGGGGAATACGAATTAGCTCCAGTGCTGGAACAACTTACTTGGTGTTACCTGTGAGTGAAAACTTGGAGTATCAGATGAAAGCAGGTGGTGTTATGCTCTTGTAGCATGACAGCCTGTTGTCTTTTTAATGAATATGTGCAAGCCAACATCCAATTTCTCTTATTATAATTAAATTTCTTGTAGCTGTTTATGTTATTATGGAAAAGAAAAATATATTGGTCTATTTTTCTGACTTTTTCCCTTAAAGCAGGATGCCCTTTTTTTTTTTTTTTTTTTTTGCTTTAGTTGTAAAGAAGAGGGAAAACATGATAAAGTAACTGGTTTGATTTCTCTTTCATTGTACACTGCTTCTGAACATCTAATTATTTTTAGTTGTCTAAATAAAATGCCTCTAAAACAAGACAGTGTTTTCTTTCTTTGGAAAAAAAAAACTAATAAAATTGAATTTTGTAAATGAAAATGAGAAGTTTTTCTACATCATGCCCATAGTAAAAGACAATTATAGAATCTATAGTATTAGTTTCTGAAATACGTTTGCTTATACAAAATTTTAGAAATTTTCATGTCCTTTGTTTGAGTTGAATTACTCTCCCCACCTTCCTGAGTGGATAGAAATGTTTGACCTGCCATTATAAATGATAACTTACTTAAATGATGCATGCTAGTTATAAGAAAAATAGAAAAGCAATTACAGATAGAAAAATCACTTAAAATCCCACCTCTTCCCCCCAAAAATTAATTAAAGAGTAACCATCATTGCACAGCACTGCATTGCTATGTGTATGTATAAATATATATAAATGACTTCATGAAAGCAGAGTAAGTATAATGTTTAAGATGTTCCATTTTATTTTACCTCATGAAATTTGGGTAGCATTCAAGAAATATTTTTACTAAATTTCTAATAAATTGGATCAACTGAGTTTAGATTTTATTTTATAAAATGTGGAGGAGGATATTAAACTAGTAATTTAGAAATGTTTCAGACTAATATGTGCCAGTTTGCATTTTCTTTCCTAATTCAAAGGTCTTTTGAATGACCTTTGATGACTTTTCTTAGAAGAAATAAAAGCCAACCAAAGAATAGGTTAATTTTTGAGGACTTGTGATAACCAGAAGAAAGAAGGCACTGTAGTCCATGATAATCTTTGAGAGCCAAGAGAATTATGTTATGGGCAGAACTGATGATCCACATAAGGTCTCACAGGGTGGTAGTGTTTTTGTGTCAGCTCATTACATGCCTGATTCTGCTTTGTAGCAGCATTGTCAATGTATCAAAGAGTTAGACTAATCAAAGTCCTTACCCTAAATAAAGTCGAGATTTATGTGTATCAAATTGAAATCAGAGTTGCTTGGTATTTATGAAATTAATGAACCAGTGAAATTTCTTCTTAGTTTTCATAAAAGGCCCTATATAGATGTAATCCTTTGTGTATTGGTTTCCTATTGCTAAGTTACTACAGATTTATGACTTAAAACAATTTTTTTCTAGTTCATTTAATAATCCTGAAATAAATCTTTACCATGCTAAAATCAAGGAACTGGACTTTGATACCGTGGCCCATGCCTGTAATCCCAGTGACTTGGAAGGCTTTGGCAGAAGTATCTTGAGTTTGAGACCTGAGTTCATTCCCTAGTAACAAAAATAAGATGATAAAGTCAAGATGTTGGTGGTATTTTGGAAGCTCCAAGAGAGAACCTGTTTCCCTGCCTTTTCTAGCTTCTAGAAACCAGCTGTATTCCTTGACTCGTGGTCTTTTCCTGTATCTTTAAAGCCAGCAGCATAGCATCTGGTATCTCTGGACTCTTACTTCTTTACTATATTTAGACATGTTTTATTACATGGAATCCACCTGGATGATCCTGGATGATCTTTAGTTCAGGATTCTTAGTCATATTTGCAAAATTCCTGTTGCTATATAAGGTAACACATTTACAGAATTTACCATAACAAAAAGTTTGAGTATCAAACTTGTATTTCATGTTTTTGTTTTTTTTTTTTTGTCCTCTTCTTACTAAACCTTCAGCAGCATTCAACAATTGTCCTCTTGTTTCTTTGCTTCTATGAAACAACATTCCTGGTTTTTCTTACACTTTACTGACTACTGTTGCATTTGCCAATTTCTTCCATTCTTCCCTACCTCAGGGCTGAGCTGTAATTTCTAGTTCTTCTGTCTTCAAAGGGGCCACAGGGGACAGGGGGTGGGGTCATCATCTAGCATTACATTATCTTTTGATACCTTCCAAGTTGTATATCTAGCCTGCCCCTCTTCATGCCCAGAGTTTGTGCAATAGTTGATTGTTCTAACAATCAAAAGTAACCTATATAACACAAATCTTGATATTTCAAACCAACATGTTTTTCCCCTAGTTTGTTCTCTAGTAACTAGTATATTACCTAAAACTCATTTGTTCGAACTAAATGATGTAGTAGAAGTCTTTGACTCTATTCGCTATCATTCCTATATTTAATCAAATTGTAAATCCTATGGGTTTTTGTGAATATATGCTTTGTCTCATCTCCATTGCTGCCACTAGAGGACAAGCTACCTTTCTCACTTGAACCCTTTGCATTGTCTTCCATGCTGCTCCCTCTTGCTCCTTACCTGGCTCTTATCCTATCTATCTACACAATAGGGTCATTCATTTAGGACCTGAAGAGACTGCCTTGTTTAAATCCACAGCAGCGTCCCATTACAACAAATTTATATTATTATCTGGCTCCTGCCTTCTGTGATCTTTTCATTTTTTTTCTTGATTGAACTGCTCTAGCCATGTTGGACTCATGTCTGTTTTAATTCATTTTCACTATTTCTGCCATTTGGTCTACTTTTGCCTAAATTCAGCTCTAAAACCCTTATATATATATCTCTTCTCATCACTTCCTATTTTAGTCATAGTTTTAAACTTTATTAAAGAATCTTGTATATTTTTCATCTTCAGTACTATTCCGTTTGCCTAGAAAGGTGACTGATAATGTAGGTTAAACCAAGTTACTACATTAACACTAAATTGTATTAGACCAGGAAGACTATTTTCCAGTTATCCCATATGCAGCAGACAAGCATTTCTGCTGGAGTCAACTGCCTCTCCAGTGAACCGATACATAGCTTTGACTGGTATGAGGCTGTCACACCACAGAAGGGAGCCTTGGATGATGCAATCTCTTCTATCCCTACTCACTCTGCCTCTAATTCCATTCTTTCTCTGTAGCCCACTCTAGGTCCTAATATACAGGAAGTCATGTGTATCCCAACTTCCTGCCTAATTTAGTAATGTACATTCTCAATTTTAATGACATCTACAGGTTTCTTTTAGGGATTTCTACAAGAATTGAATGAGGTTAGTTCTCTTGAGCATATTTTGCATGTCAGTAAACAAAGTTCAACACTTTTTGGTGGTGCTGGGATTTACTGCTGGTCCTTGCACATGACAGGCAATCACTCTCATCACTTAGCAACACCTTCATCCCTATTTTTTGTTTGTTTTGCTTGTGATAGAACCCAGATCCTTGTACTTGCTAGGCAAGTGCTCTACCACTGAGCTATGCCCCCAGCCCCTTATACTTTGTAATAGCTTAGTAAAGATGTACCAAAATGGTGGGCATGGTGGCACATACCTATAATCCCAGTGGTGCGGGAAGCTGAGGCAAGAGAATCATGAGTTCAAAGCCAGCTGCAGCAATTTAGCAAAGCTCTCAGCAAGACCCTGTTTCTAAATAAAAAATACAAAAAAAGGGCTGACGATGTGGCTCAATAGTTAAGTGCCCCTGAGTTCAATCTCTGATACACAAAACAAAAAACAAAACCCTGATGTACCATAATGTATAATAATTTATAGGTTTATATTTTTGGTAGCATTTCAAACTCAATGAAGTAATAATATAACTGCATTTCTTCTTTGAGACCAAGTTTGGAGAGGCATTGAAAATTCAGTCTTTGTCCTGCTGTAACAAAATACCTGTGACTGGAGGCTGCAAATTCCAAGAACAAGGTGCCTACAGGATTGGTTTTCCCATGAGGGAAACCTTAAAAGGATCAACCTTTTAATGCTATCACACTGGCAACGTGAATTTTGGAGTGGACACCTTCAAACCATTGCATAGACCAAGGGAAAGTATTTCTCAAGCAGGAACCTTATTTTATACATGAGTGATTAATATTTTAAAACAAGAATTGATTTCTACCTGGTTACTATATAAATTACTGTGCATGTTGGTCTTTTACACAGGGGGATATCTGAACAAGAATTGTTAGAACAAGAACATTCTCAGAAGGAGATTTAGCTTTCTTTGCTGTCTATAGAAATCTTAAATTACCCATGTGACTTTAAGACCAGTCAAGTTCCCAGAGAAACAAATGAGGCATCTGACAAATTTACTTGTAGAAATAAGGCCTAAGATTGCATCTAAATTATAGCTAATTGTTAATAATATGTAATATGCATAATCATTTTAATGAGGTAAAGGAAGTTGGTCAAGTGGAAAATAACTGATTTTAGCTTAATGATGAGTATGGAAATAATATTAAGTATATTTGAATGTTAAGATATTTCTTACTCTTCAATATCTCCCAATAAGCCAATGAGGTAGGTTTGTAGATTTCCCATTTTATGGCAAACCCAAATTTCAGTGATGATAAACAGCTTGTTTAAGAAGTTTGGATTCAGGGGCTGGGGATGTGGCTCAAGCGGTAGCGTGCTCGTCTGGCGTGCATGCGGGCGGCCCAGGTTGGATCCTCAGCACCACATACAAACAAAGATATTGTGTCCACCAAAAACTAAAAAATAAATACTAAAAATTTGGGGCTGGGGATGTGGCTCAAGTGGTAGCGCGCTCGCCTGGCATGCGTGCTCGCCTGGCATGCGTGCGGCCCGGGTTCAATCCTCAGCACCACATACAAACAAAGATGTTGTGTCTGCCGAAAACTAAAAAATAAATATTAAAATTCTCTCTCTCTCTCTCTCTCTCTCTCTCTCTCTCTCTCTCTCTCTCAAATAAATAAATAAATAAATAAATACTAAAAATTCTCTCTCTCTCAAAAAAAAAAAAAAGTTTGGATTCAAAGAGATAATAGGGAACAGTAAGCATATCATCTATAGGGTTATATTGCCTGGGTTTTAAACTATCTCTAGACTTATAAACTATTCCCTGTGTCTCAGTTTCTTTATCTGTACAGGAACATAATTATTCTCACACAGATTTTTTTTTTAGGGAAATATAAATTTTTTGAAGTATCAAATTACATAAAGTTAACTCACAGGAAGCACCTAATATTAGCTAGTATTATATATTCTATTAGTGATTCCCAAACTTTAGGATTTCATGGCTAATAGATTAATAAGAAGAGGGACAAGATCGAATGGTCTGCTTCATATCTTCCCAAGTGAGGCTATTAAAAAAGAAAAAAAAGTTATTATCTCAGTCTTCATAAAGAAAGGACATTTTAAAATCCAAGTTGGTGGTTAACAAAAATCTTAGAATGAAGAACTGTTCTTTAAATTGAATCAATTTAGCTTTGTAAAAGGCCGATATAACTCTTATTTTTCTAATTTTACCATGAAATTAGATGTTCTATAGTCTCCCTCCAGTTTTGAAATATTTTGACTCTAATATTCATGCCCTTCCCTACTCCTCCCTGCTTTTACAATTTTCTCCATCAGCCCTAGAAATACTGGCTGACAATCCACTGCCTTACGTGGTTAGTTATCCAAGGAATCTACCAACTACTGCTCTTGTAAACCGTAGGATAGGGAATCTATCAAATGAAAGTGAACTGGATATAACAATTGTTACTATAAGTAGCACATACAGCAACGTACATGCATTCATTCATCTAGCAAATATTCATAGCTTAGTACATTACCAAGTTCTCTTCTAGACTCTAAGCATATAACAAATAAAGCACAAATAAGTTCACTTCCTTCTGAGCTTAAAATGTGAATTACTTCTAACTCCCAAGCCAAGTAGATTCTTAGAAGCTTCAAGATAAAATATATTACACATTCCTAGAGCTTTAAGTTTTTTTGTTTTGCTTTTGGTATGGGGCTGGGGTAAACCCAGGGGTGTTTAATCATATCCCTGGCCCTTTTTATTTATTTTTTTCATTTTGAGACAAGGTCTTCCTAAGTTGCTGGGGCTGTGCAATCTTCCTGCCTCAGCTGCTCAAGCTGCTGGAATTACAGGCATGCACTGAGAGCTTCAATTTTTATTGAAAAGAAGAGTGGGGGTAGGAAGACAATTTGGCAACTTAACATTTATAATAAAACAAACAGGAACAGCATGCAAAATTTATGTGGTTAAAAAGTACTTAATACTTTAAAGATAATTTTACTTTTTAAGAACCAGTTAGGATTGTGGATCCAAATTGTCATACACAATTCATCTCTTATTCCCTAGGTTGGTGTCTCTTTAGAATTTGTTCACATAATCATCATTGAATAAACTTGTTAAAAATACTGATTGCAGTATCTAAAGATTCTGTCAGTAGGACTACAATGAAGCCTAGAATCTTCTTCAGAAAAATGGTTCAACAAAACCCATCATTACATACAGCTACAATGTGCCAATAGAAAAAAATGTTGAGAAAGAAAAAAAATAGAGTAAAGTTTTTGGCAATTCCAGTGTAGCAGTCTGTAGACTTTCTTTGAGAGGCTTTGCCTTAGATATACTTGGGAAGTTTCAGAAAGTATTTATTTATTTATTTGTTTAGGTACTGGGGATTGAACCCAGGGGCACTTTACCACTGAGCTACTCCCCAGCCGTTTTTATTTATTTTGAGTTGAGTTGCTTTTAAAACTTTATTGAGTTGCTGAAGCTGCTTCTCGAATTTGCAATTCTCTTGCCTCAACCTGAGTCACTGAGATTATAGCCATGCACCACCACACCCTGCAGGAGGCAATATTTAAATGGGGTCTTTACAAAATGAAATTTGAGAATGATTCTCCAATAATATATTTTTAAAAAGCCTTTTTACAGTCTACCCATTCTTAATTTTGTCGAGTTAACATACTCTTAAAACCATAGAGATTAATCCCAGATTGGCAGTGTCTACAGATCAATTTCAAAAATGTCCTTCAGAAATTCTCATCAGAACCAGTGCATTGGTATATGCTCGTAATCCAAGCAATTCTGGAAGTTGAGGCAGAGAAATTGAAAGTTTGAGGCCAACCTGTCTCAAACAAAGGATAAAAAAGGGCCAGGAGTATAGCTCAGTGGTAAAGCTCTCCTGGGTGCTTCAATCTCTAGTATCAAAAAAGAAAAGAAATTCTTATTAAATTTATTGACAAAATGCTAGCTTTTTATATGTTTCTTTTAGATATAGACAATAGAGTATATTTTTAACACATTATTCATATATGGATTATAACTTCCCATTCTTGTGGTTATATATAATATGGAGTTACACTGGTCATGTATTCCTATATGAACATAGGAAAGATACGTTTGATACATTCTACTGTCTTTCCTACTCCCATCCCCCCTCCCTTCTCTTCATTCCTCTTTGTCTAACCCAATGAACTTCTATTCTTACCCCCAAGCCTTACTGTGTGTTAGCATCCACATATTAGAGAGAACATTTAGCCTTTGGTGTTTGGGGATTGCTTATTTTACTTAACATGATAGTCTCCAGTTATATCCATTTACCAGTAAATGCCATAATTTCATTATTCTTTATGGTTGAGTAATATTCCACGTTGTATATATACCACATTTTCTTTATCCATTCATCTGTTGAAAGGCACCTAGGTTGGTTCCATAGCTTAGCTATTGTGAATTGAGCTGCTATAAATTTGGTGTGACTGAGTCACTGTACCTTTGGGTATACACCAAGGAGTGAGTTAACTGGGTAAAATTGTGGTAACATTCCAAGGTTTTCTGAGGAATCTCCATACTGATTTCTATAATGATTGCACCAATTTGCAGTCCTGCTATTTGTATTCCTTTAATTTCTTTCTTCTAATTGCTCTGGATAGAGCAATGTATGAGTGTGCCTTTTTCCTCATGTCCTTGCTAACATTTATTATTACTTGTATTCTTGCTAATTGCCATTCTGAATGGAGTGAGATGAAATTTCAGTGTAGTTTTAATTTGCATTTTTCTAATTGCTAGTGATATTGAACATTTTTCCATATATCTGTTGACTGATCATGTTTCTTCTTTTGTGAAGTATCTAGGTCCTTTGCCCATTTATTAATTGGGTTATTTGTTTTTTGGTGTTGAGATTTTTGAGTTCTTTATATATCTTAGAGATTAACACTCTATCTGAGGAGCAGGTGGCAAAGATTTTCTCCCGTTCTGTAAGCTATCTTTTCACTTTCTTGATTGTTTCCTTTGCGGTGAAGAAGCTTTTGAGTTTGATACCATCCAATTTATTGATTCATGATTTTATTTCTTGCACTTTTAGAGTCTTGTTGAAGAATTTTGTTCCTAAGCCAATATGATGAAGAGTTGGGCCTACTTACTTCTAGTAGGTGAAGGGTCGTTCAATTTTAGTATATGTACTGCTGAAGCGAGCACTCCAAAAAAAAATTTTTTTTAGGCTACTGTGAATGAGTTAGTTTTCCTAATTTCTCTTTCACTTGATTCATCACTGATGTACAGGACCACAATTGATTTATGGGGTATTAATTTTATATTCTGCTATTTTGATAAATTCATTTATGAGTTCTAAAAGTTTTTTTATGAAGGTTTTTGGGTCTTCTAAATATAGAATCGTGTTGTTGGTAAATATGGATAGTTTGAGTTCTTCTTTTCCTATTTGTATTACTTTAATTTCTTTCTTCTAATTGCTCTGGTTAGAGTTTCAAAGGCTGTTGAATAGAAGTACTGAAAGAGGACATCCTTGTATTCTTCCAGTTTTTAGAGGGAATGCTTTCAATTTTTCTCCAGTTTGATTGTGTCAGCCTTGGGTTTAACATGTATAGCTTTTACAATTTTGAGGTATATTCCTACTACCCCTAGTTTTTCTAGGGTTTTGAACATGAATGGATGCTGTATTATATCAAATGCTTTTTCTGCATCTATTGATATAATTATGTAATTCTTGTCTTTAAGTCTATTGATGTGAGGAATTACATTTGTTGGTTTCCATATGTTGAACCAAATTTGCATCCCTGGTATGAACCCCATACTTGATTGTGGTGCGCTATCTTTTCAATGTCTTTTTGTATGCTATTTGCCAGCATTTTATTAAGCATTTTTGTGTCTATGTTCATCAGGGATATTGGTTTGAAGTTTTCTTTCCTTGATGTGTCTTTGTCTGGTTATGGTATCAGGGTGATACCAGCTTCATGGAATGAGTTTGGAAGGTTCCCCCTTTTCTATTTTATGGCATAATTTGAGGAGGATTGGTATTAATTTTTCTTTGAAGGTCTTGTAGAACTCAGCTGAAAATCCCTCTGGTCCTGGACTTTTCTTTGTTGGTAGGCTTTTCATGGCATCTTCAATTTCATTGCTTGAAATTGATCTGTTTAAATTTTCTGCCAGGCACAGTGGTGCACACCTGTAATCCCAGCAGCTCAGGAGGCAGAGACAGGAGGATGGCGAGTTTAAAGCCAGCCTCAGCAAAAGCAAGGTGCTAAGTAACTCAGTGAGACCCTGTCTCTAAAGAAAATACAAAATAGGGCTGGGGATGTGGCTCAGTGATCTATTATTGCCCCTGAGTTTGTCCCTAGTACTCCCCCCAAAAACATTTCTTTCTATGTCCTTCTGATTCAATTTGGGTATGTCATAAGTCTATAGAAATTTGTCAATGGCATCAAGATTTTCTATTTTATAAGAGTATAAATTTTCAAAATAGTTTTCTGATTATTATCTGTAGTTCAGTAGTGTCCATTTCATCACAATTTTAATAATTTGAGTTTTCGCTTTTTCTTTGTTAGCTTGGCAAAGGGTTTATCAATTTTATTTTTTTTCAAAGAACCAACTTATGTTTCATTGATTTCATTAATTTATTTTTGTTTGTTTAAATTTCATTGTTTTCAGTGTTGATTTTAATTATTTCCTATCTTCTACTGCTTTTGGTGTTGATTTCTTTTTCTTTTTCTAGGGCTTTGAGATGTAATGTTAAATTATTTATTTGGTAACTTTCTAATTTTTAATGAATGAACTCAATGCAATGAGCTTCCCTATTAGAACAAACTGCCCTCTTAGTGCCCCAGAGGTTTTGATATGTTGTATTTCTATTCTCATTTGCCTCTGAGTATTTTTTAAAATTTCATCCCTGATCTCTTTTGCTATCCATTGGTCATGCAATAGTGTATAATTTAATCTCCAGGTGTTAGAGTAGCTTCTATTTTTCATTTTATTGTTGATTTATAATTTCATTCCATTATGATCTGATGGAATGCAAGATATTTTCTCTATTTTTTTTTTGTATTTGCTAAGAGTTGCTTTGTGGTCTAAGGTATGCTGAGAAGAAAGTGTATTCAGTTATTGATGGATGAAATATTTTATATATGATTGTTAAACTATTAATTTTATTTTCTAGTTCCATACCTTCTTTATTTAGTTTTTTGGAGGATCTATCCAGTGGTGAGAGAGGTGTTTTAAAGTCACCCAGTAATATTGTGTTGTGGTCTATTTGATTCTTGAAATTGAGAAGGGCTTATCCAATGTACACAGAAGATCCATTGCTTGGGGGCATAAGTATTTACAATTGTTATGTCTTGCCGATGTGTAATTTCATAAGCACTATGAAACATCCTTCTTTGTTCATTCTGATTAACTTTGACTTGAAGTCCACTTTATCTGATATGAGGATAGAAACCTCTACTTGTTTATGAGATCCATGTGAATGATATGTTTTTTCTCATTCTTTTACCTTCATTCTGTGGATGTCTTTGCCTATGAGGTGAGTCTGTTGGAGACAGCATGTTGTTGGGTCTTGTTTTTAAATTCAGTCTGCCAGTTTATGTCTTTTGATTGATCAGATTAGGCCATTTACATTCAGTGTTATTATTGAGATATGATTTTTATTCCCTGTCATTTTGATTTATTTCTGGTTTTAAATTTGTATTAGTTTCTCCTTTGATTGGCTGTTCTTCTAGTGTAGTATTTCCCTTTGCTGTTTTCACTTTTATTTTCTATTTACCTATTAGGGGATTTAACACTGATTGTGTTAAGACTCTCACAACCCAATCATTTTTCCCGTGAACCTCTTGCATTGTCTCACAAGTGAGCTTTTGGGGGCACCTCACATCCAAACCATAATAGACATCTGCAATGTTAATTGTCATAATTAACAGAAATGATATGATCAGTTATTGCCTACAATAAAACACAATATGTTTGCAAAAGGGTTTACAATTTTGAATGGTGAGCAGGGAGAGAACAGAAGTGATACGTAGGATGTGATGAATATGAAGGAAGAGTAGAGAAGATATAAGTAAAAAAATTAAAGGAAGGGTGAAAAAGAGAACAATCAAGATTGGCTATTAGCAGAAGAAAACAGAGAAAGAGAATAAAGGGAAACATAAGTGAAAGAAAAAATTTATAAAGTAAAACTTAAAAAAAAAGTAATTAAAGAAATTGAAATACACTAAGCAAACATCTTAGTCCTCAAAAAACTGATCTTGAAAAATAACTGGCTTGAAAAATTCTAGAAATGAGAAAAAAAAAGTGAATATGTATAAATGTCCATGAACCATTAAGGTCACAATTAAACAGAGAAAAGAAAATAGGAGAAAAGAAAAAAATCTCAATGAAAATTTAAAGAAAGAAAAAAAAAAGAAAAAAAATTTTAAAGAATTATTTCTATTGGAGTTCAAAAGATTCTCAGCTTCCCTTCTCAGCAGTGTTAGGTAGGGTCATCTGGAGCATGATACTTGCTCCACGCTCAGGGTGGAGTTGCTAGTGTGAGAAATATAATCCCAGGCTTTTTGCTGAATGCCAGTTGTTCAGGAGATTTAAATCAGCACCTCCAGGGCCTAGAGATTGTGGGTCCACATTGCAAGACTGCATCCCAGGGATCTTCCCTGGGTTCCACTTATGTGGTAGAGGAGCCACTTCTTAGTCCACTATGTCTCCTGTGACCCTATGTTTCCTGGTCTTGGGTTCAGCCTCCAAACTCAATCTATCCCACCTTCACCCTTTTGAATTCCCAGCCAGGAATTTGAGAGACCTGCAATTCAAGAGACTAGTGCCTCTCCCAGCTGGGCCTGTAAACAGCCAGATTGGAGGGGGAGGGGTGGAGCTGTGTGGGTTTCCATGACCAGGTAGTCCCCTATGTAAACCTCTCTCCATGTTCGATTTTCTCCTGGTCACTTAAACACACTCTATGTCACACAATGTGGGTTTGCCAGCTCTGTATTTCTGGCCAGACTAGGGTTTGCTAGTACTTAGCTCCCTCAGTGAACTATCCCTGCACCTCCACATGCAACCAGGAGAGATTTGCCTTCTTTCCAACATAAAGATATTGTGCAGCACACGTTTCAGTTTAGTCAGGCCGTGTCTTTGATCTCTAAACTCTCTGTACCCAGCCATGCCTAAGGCCTCCTAAAAATATGTGTTCCTTTTAGTTCCCTTATCCCTCCACTTTGCTCACTAAGGGACTGCTCTGGCTGGTGTCTCTGGCTGTGGCATTGGCTATGCCACTGGGGATTTCTTCTTATTATATCCAACCTCCCGAGTCCCCAATCTGCTTTGAATGTCCAGTATTAAATTCCAAAAAAGTCCCTCATTTTTTTGTTCACCCACCTTGCTGAGAATCTGCCTGTCTGCTTTCTTGGTTTCAGGCCACACAGTAGCCAGGAAAGCAACCATTTCTAATCCGCCATCTTGAAACCCTCCCAAAATATAATTTCAGGTGGCTTTACTGACTTTAGTTTAGGGTTTTTTTTTCCCCCCTGTTAAGCTAGGA
This sequence comes from Marmota monax, assembly GCF_021218885.2. Lineage (NCBI taxonomy): Eukaryota > Metazoa > Chordata > Mammalia > Rodentia > Sciuridae > Marmota > Marmota monax. The sequence continues at coordinate 4,448,804 of NW_026695227.1, forward strand.
TATCACAGTTTAAATAATAAATTTATGTTATACACGGACTCATAACAAATGGCTTGGAATCTGGCTTGGAGTTGTATCTACCCCTGATAATGGAATTCCATTTCTTGTTTTTGATTCTTTTAGGAGTGTTAGTGGTCTCAAGAGCTAAAATCCACCAGGAATATACCTGTGGATTGACAAAGTGTGACTTGTTCACCATAGAGAACCATTAGGGGTCTCTGTAAGATGGTGTTACAAACAGGATTTGGGTATGTGTGGGAGGTTTGAGGAAGGTTAAGGGAGGCAGACTTTCTCATGGATTGGATTTGGCAAAAAATGGTGATAATTGTATGAAGGGTTTAATATTTATCCAAAACATAGGAAGAACGGGGTGAGGCTAAACTCATGGGAAAATAAGTGGCAATCATCTGTATTAGCTGGGATAAGAACTATTTGGTCATTTTTTGTGGATTGTACAATATTCACAGTTTTTCCGTGTTCAGATAGGATCACAAGTTGCCTTGTTTTTGATTCATGTTGGTCACAATGGCCTTGGCTGATGTTGGTATTTTGTAAAAGTGCTTATTATGTTCATCTAGGGAACAATGGTCTGGTTGTAATTTCTAGCCTAGCTCCAGGCTTTTCAGGGTCTGCTTTTCTCCCAGGATTAAATAAAAATAAAGGTAAAAGCTATTACATATATGAATCCAAAATATTCAGCAGTTGCCGTATGTGAATAAATCTGAAAGGCAGCTCAATGTAAGGGAGTAAAAGCAGGATTATTTTCCTTTTAGCTCCATTATAGCTAATATTAATGGCTTCCATTTATTGCACACTTACTATGTGCCATGCTATGTACTTGGTGCTTTACAGGTGTATAGTTTTGCAAATCAAATACTTTTGATCATCTCCATTTTGCAGATAAGTACTCCTAGAATCTTCTAATCATTAAGTAGAATACATGGCATTTTAATAAGTTTGGGCCTTTTTGGAGTCCACCATTTTTCCACTGTACTAGCATGCCTTTCTCTACAGAACTTGCTGTCTGTTAAGTGTGGCAATATAATATAGAACTGGCAGGATTTTCTTGAAACTCAAATGCTTTCATACATCTAAAAGGATCTAGAAAAATAACTGCCTCATGGTAAACAGGCCATAAATGAGAGTTTTTTTTTTTTTTTCCTCCTCTTTCCATAGAACTCGATGCCTCTGATTATGAGGGCAGATAAATTGGCTAGTAACTTAAGATGAAGTTGTTGAGTGCCACCAGACAACCTTAGTATCACAGAATCATAGAATTTTAGAGATTGAAGAAGTTTAGAGACCAAAAAATTTGTCAAGATTATCTCTTACAGATGAGGAAAAGGAAGGTCAGCAGTGTGCTTGATCTGTGCCCTATCACATATTTAATTATCATTGGAGCTAGGCTGAGAACCAGGTCTCAGTCTTAGGCCCTTGGTTTTTCAGGCCACATAGCTGTTCTTTCACGGATTTCAGAAGTCACAGTGTGCTTTGGTGCTCTGGATTGCTCCTTGGTTGCTCTCACGTGTATCTAAAGGATCACTGATGCCATTTCAGATTAGAGCTCAGGGGCTTGGCCAGAATTTGAGGGCTATGTGTGTGTGTGGGGTAGGGGTTTCCTCTTCCCTATTGTCATGTAATCTTAGTTAAAAGTTCCTTTATACACATATATTTCAGCGCAGTTGGGCAACTTCAGCTAATTTATTTTTCTTCGGTTACTCTAGGTTCCCCGGGGGTGCTCTACCACTGGGCCACAACTCCAGCCCTTTTTATTTGGAGACCCGGGCTTGCTAAATTACAGAAGCTGACCTCGAACTTGTGATTCTCCTGCCCCAGCCTCCCGATTTCCTGGAATTTACAGGTCTACCCCAACGAGTCCAGTTTAGCATTTTAAACCTGTTTTGGGAGCAATGCCGGGGCAGTGCCGGGGGGCGCGTACCCGGGCGGGGTAGCAGGGCACCAGGGAAGGCAGGAACTCGGGGCAGGGAAGGGCAGAGGCCAGACAGTGCTGCCGAGGCTGGAGTCGCGGGAGCGGCGGGAGCGGCGGGGGCGGGGCTAGGCGGCGCGAGACGGGCCGAAGGCGGAAGGGCTGAACGCGAAGTGAGGCGGGAGCGCGGTGGCGGCCAGCGTCATGGCTGCTCACACTCGGGGCACCGAGCTCGGTAAGGGCCCCCGGGTCGCCTCCTTCCTTTTCCCCGCTTCCCGTTCCGCGGTGTTTCGCGCGGGGCCCGCGCCGGCCGAGCGTCCGCAGAGGTTCCCGGCGGCCGGGAAGCGGTGGCGCCGGCGGCGGCGACCCTAGGCAGAGGCGGAGCCCCGCTGAGCTCTGTGGCCTGGGCGCCCTCGCCTGGTTCCTGTGAGCGGGAGGAGTGGGGAAGGATTGGTTTGCATCTTTCGCCCTAGCCATTCACCTCTTAACTCTCTGGTTGCAAACAACAGCAAAACCCCAAATAAAACCAGACAAAAACCTTGCTTTCCCCCTTTTAATTCAATACGTATGCGATTTAATGCTGGATTCCTAAAAATAATTTTTAACATAACTATCTCTAAAATGGCCTTTCTCCCCCAGGTGCCATGCTGGTTGGAAAAGTAGTCATGGCTCTGTGCAAAATATATAGCATCGTAAATTGTGTATGATCTTAGCTGTTTATCAAAATTGTAAAAGTGCCTGTATTCTTTTACCATTTTTCACTTATTGTTTTGCTGGTCCAAACCCAAGGCCCTGCCTAGCATGTACTAGGCAAGCATTCTACCACTGAGATACACCTCCAGTTTCCATCTTTCCTCTTATTGGTATTAGTTCAGCTATTACTGGTTAGAAAGCTTATTTCATATTTCCTAAACGAAAAATTTGTAATTCACATAAGGTTAGTGGTTTGAATATATAACTTGGCTAGCTTTAATATTCTGAATCTTTAACTTATTAGCTATATGATTTTTTTTACAGCATTCCAAGTTTCTTTATCTGTAAAATAGTTATTACAAAGGTATTTACCTCATGATTTGGAGATTAAATAAGAAGATACATGTAAAGGAGTACATTGTGGGTGCATAGTAAGAGCTAAATAAATAATAGTGTGTAAGAAAGTTCTGTTTTCAGGACTTATTTTTCGAAAATTCAAACAGGTACTTTAAAAATGATTATTATTAAACAATTGTAACTTTAAGAGTGGAATTTTTGTTGAGTGTTAGAGTCTAAATCTGCTTTTATAGACAGTTAATTTCTTCATGAAATGCATTCTGTTTTAGTCACTCCTCTCCAGAAGATTATGTTTTAAACTTGAAGTTCTATCTCTGGAATGTAAACTTTAACAACAAATGAGTATTTGCTAGATTGGAAGATCTTGAAAGATGGATGGGGGCTAGAGTTGTAGTGTTTTTGTGTCTTACTTTGGTATTTCCAAGGATACTGGCTATGTGACTAGGTCACAATGAGGATATGCCATAATTTCCCCGAAACTTAAAGTTTTAAGGTTTTTCTTTCAAGTAATACAATTATACTATTGTTAGTTTTTTAGTTTGCAAAAATTAGAATCACTTTCATTTATTTGTTGAAGAATAATAGTATAGACAAAAACAATTGCTGTTTAGAATAAATGTGATTTTCATGCCCCTTTTTAAATGATCATAGCTTTGTTTTTATTAGTTTCTTCATTAAAATCAGATATATTGCAAAGGTGTTTTTCCTTAACTGGTATTTACCTTTAATTTAGAGAGATTTGGCCTCAAATACTAAAGTAAGCTATTTGAATTATTTATTTACTAGGGGAAAATCATTCAGTATTAATTTATGCATCATATTGATTGATGAGTTTTATAGTGTTTTGAAATTGAAAGTGCTTTTAATTAACACTGCAACTAATTTTTTAGATGAATTAACTTTCTTATAAAAAGAAATTGATGTTTATTGTAAAAATTTTAGAAAATACGGTTAGCACAAGAAAGACTAGAATTATTCGTGATCTAATTATTGTAATGTTTATTTCAGTGTACTATATATACTTCTAGTTCATGGACTTAAAAAAAAGAAAGATTTGACATGAAATCTGACCCTCATGATAAAAACCCTGCAATGAAAACATTTTTAGCATGGCATTTGGACATAAAAAGAGGTTTTCCAAATGGGGAATAGACCCTCTAATCTTGATGTTAGAAGGTAGAGCCCAGCATTCTGAGATTTACCAAGTCATCTGAGTGATTCTAAGTTCAATTTTGAGAACCACTCTATCATGTCTCTGTGGCCCTCCTATTCCTATTACACCCTCTGTGGTCTATTAAAATTAATGGATATCTTCTCTCTTTTCCTAGACTTCTCTTAATTTTGCCTAAAATGTAGGTATCACAGGGGCGGTGATCTTCCTTTTGTTTGCTTATGTATCCCAGGCACTTGGTTAAAATAGTTTCTGTAACACAGATGACCCTCAGAAATATCCTTGAATGAAGGAATAAATTTAGAACTACTTCCTGCTTGGGGACCTTGGGTATCCACCTGGTTGCCCCAACATGGGGACAGGTTCAGTAAAGTACTGAACCTTCTTCCTCTTTCTGAATGTTGTTAAAATTCAGTTTTGTGACCACTTTTGTCTTAAAGGTGTGTCAAGAGGCTTTTAAAAGATGAACCTAGTGTTGCTTCTTTTCAAATGTTTTCTTAATAGTTTTCTGAGGAAAGTGGAATATCTCTTCAGTTGTACACAAAATGTAAACAGTTTAAGAAATCTGTGAATTTCAAGTGAGAAATGACTAATATCATCTTTCCAGAATATTCATTATCATAATTATTGAGATAGAGAACATTAAAGTTTATCTTTAGCTGGGTGTGGTGGTGCATGCCTATAATCCCAGCAGCTTGGGAGGTTGAGGCAGGAGGATCACAAGTTCTGAGCCTGTCTCAGCAACTCCAGGAGACTAAACAACTCAGTGAGACCCTATCTCTAAATAAAATCACAAAAGGGCTGGGGATGTGGCTCAGTGGTTAAAGACTCCTGGCTTCAATCCCTTGATACCAAAAAACAAACAAACAAACAAAAAAAGCTTGAGTTAAAAAAACCAATCTCTACTTAAAATTAAAAGAATAAGGTAGCATATTCTTTACTAAATGTGTGAAAACTTTAACTCTTCATTCATGTGGTCAAGTAGAATTGAAAATTTTTAGATTTCTACAAGGAATTTCTCAAGTGCAGTTAACTTGAGTTTTTTTTTTTTTTTAAATAATGCAATCGATTAATTTGTTTTTGAGCCACAGCCAGAAGGGGCCCCAGCAAACTTCCAGCTGCCAGCAAACTTCCAGCTGCCAGCTGATGATTGGCTCACAGAGGCCCAGCAACTTCTAGCTGCCAACTGATTGGCTCCTCTGCGGTGATGCTCATTGGGCTGTTTCCCCGCCCTTTCAGACCATGGAGCTACTCATTGGGGGACTTTTTTGGCTCCGCCCACACGACCCATCTAATCGGCCTCAAGATCAGGAGGAGGAGGGGGGGAGGTTGAGATGCCTGTGGGAAGCTGGTGGTGGCAGTTGGGCTCTGAAGGTTTTCCTGAGGAGCTGTGTGGTTTGGTGTGTGTGTTCTAAAAATAAAGTTAGTTTCTTTTGACAAGTGGCTCCTGAATTGTGCCCAGCCAGACTGCAGCATTGTTTATGCCAACGTTTTTTCTTCTTAATACTTACAATATATATTCGTGGATGTGGTGGTGCACATCTGTAATCCAAGTGATTCAAGAGGCTAAGGCAGGAGGATTCTAAGTTCAAAGCTAGCCTCGGCAATTTAGTGAGTCTCTAATCAATTTAGCAAGACCCTGTCATAAAATAAAAAATAAAAAGAGTTGGGGGGGCTGGGGTTGTGGCTCAGTGGTAGAACGCTTGCCTAGCATGTATGAGGCTCTGGGTTCAATTCTCAGCACCGCATATAAGTGAACAAAATAAGGAATAAAGGTCCAAATAAAATAACATCAACTTTGTACAAACAGGCCAACTAAAGGCAATGTGCAATTCTGAACTTGATCTTTCTGAAAGATCCAAAACTGGACAACTGGCTACACTTGGAGTAAGCAGATTAGACAGTAGTAAGATACCAATGCCAATATTATCACTTTGACAGAGTCGAAGTACATGATTCCTAATGAGAAAAATGTCCTTATTTTTATGTGATTGTGATATTTATCTTGATGGATTTATTTTTCTCTCATGGAGTAGTGATTATAAGCCATAATAATATTTTTTTTAACTTTGAAACAATCTCAAACGTTTCGCAGAGTTTCATATACCATACAAAGAATTTTTCCCTCTGAACCATTTGAGGAAAATGCGTGATTGACATTGGGTTCCACCAACCCTGGATACTTTAGTATTTCCTGCTTATAAGCTAATATTTTTTTGTGGTTAGATGTAAGTTATGCATCTTTCCCAGGAATACCACAGAAATTATGCTGTTTTCTCATAGCATCTTGGTGGTAGCACATGATTTTGATTGGTCTCATAATTGGTGATATTTTGATCACTTGAATAAGATGGTATCTGCCATGCTACTCCACTGTAAAGTTAAGTTTTAGCCTTTGTAATTAATATGTATTTTATGGTAGGTACTTTGAAACTAGTTAGGTATCTTTTTCCTCTGCCAACTTTAATTAATAGTTATTTATTCAATTACAGTTTTTTAAGAAGTATTTTTTATAGTAGATTGACACAATACTTTCATTTTATTTTATTTTTTTAATGTGGTGCTGAGGACTGAACCCAGTGCCTCACATATGCTAGGCAAGTGCTCTACCAACTGAGCTACAAATCCAGCCCAGTTACTTATTTATGTTATTATGTATTTGAGGTTTCTTATCTTCCCAATTAATTGTAATTGTTAACTATTATTATTTACTTTAATACTCAAGTCTTTTCAGATTTTGATAGTAGTAGCTCCTTTTAGCTGACTTCTCTTCCTTTTTTTTTGGTATCAGGAATTGAACTTAGGAGTACTTAATCACTGACTCACATCCCAGCTCATTTTTAAAATTTTGAGACAAAATCTCATGAAGTTGCTTAGGACTTTGCTGAATTTGCTAGGGTTGGCTTTAAGCTTGTGATCCTCCTGTCTCAGCCTCCCAAGTTGCTGGGATTACAGACATATACCACTATGTCCCACTTTCTCTTTCTTTAATAATTTAATTGAAACAACAAAAAAATTTTTTTTGTTAGTACTGGGGATTGAAACCACTGAGCTACATCACTGGCCCTTTTAATTTTATTTTTGTTTTGAGACAGGATCTCACTAAGTTGCTCAAACTGGCCTTGAACTTGTGATCCTTCTGCCTTAGCCTCCAGAGTAGTTGGGATTATAGTTGTGTGCTATCATGTCCAATTGCTACATTTCTTCTTTTTTTGTTTTTAGTGGTGCTGGGGCTTGAACCCAGGGCCTTGTGCATGTGAGGCAAGCACTCTACAAACTGAGTTATATCCCCAACCCCCTCTTTTTTAAAAAAAAAATTATTCTTATTATTATATATGACAGTAGAATGCATTTTGACATATTATACATTGAGGGAGTGTAATTTCTCTTTTTTCTAGTTGTACATGATGTACAATCACACTGGTTGTGTAATCATATGTGCACATAGGATAATAATGTTTGATTCATCCTACTATCATTCCTTTTCCCATACACCCACCTCTCCTTTCACTCCCCTCTGTCTAATTATAAAGTACCTCTGTTCTTCTGTAGCTGCCCCTCCCTCCAACTGCTACTTTTCTTCATTTCTGTCTCAAGGGTGTTTCGAGCATATCTTAAATTTTCTGTTCCCATACTGGAGCCTGTTCGCCAAGGAACATTTTTTCAGTGGATAATGATATTAAGAAGCTAAGTTCTGAATACTAGATATGCTGCAGTAACTGGGATGTCCCTGTTCCTAAGCCCCTCAGTTAGCAGAATTGAAAAATGTATGTGTATGTACATGTGTGATGTGTGTGCACGTGTTCAGCAACATAAATTTACTTCTGTATCTACCTATTATTATTCTATCAGTATCTCTCTATATCAGGAAAGCCAAGAGTTCACTAAGAGATATGTCTAGTTCTGGTCCAACACTATAGGATTTATTCCATCGTTCTCCCTTTTCATATTTGAAACTCTCCTCACGCAGGGCCACACTTCTTCTACCCCTAGTCAAGTTTTTCTTAACTGTCTCAGACTCTGGCACCTGAGTTGGCCAGCTCTCCCCATCTTGCTTGCCCTCCACCCCCTTGCAGCAGGCCTCTGTCCGCGTGGATATCCATCCCACTTACCCTAGTCATTGTCTGTGGCCCTCTGTGCCAGGCTACCTTTCCATGTGGATAACCTCAAGGGCCTGCCTAGGCTTTGCTTTCCTTATCTGGCAGCCCCTTCATGCAGAATCTCTCCTTATGAGTAGACTCTGAGCTGCCCCATGTGCAGGCGTCCTCTTCCCTGTTTGGGTTCCTATAAACCCACTCTGGATATGGGGTGCCCCCATTGCAACCTGGCTCAAATGCCTGTCTTTTCACCTCCCTCATTTTTATCCCACTGGTTTAGAGTATTTGCTTAGGAAAGAAGGGAGAAAGGGGCCAGAATAAAATGAAAAATTTTACTTTTATACACATAGGAACTTTCTATGTGGAGTGCCTAGTGTTCTGGCACTTGGTAATGGATACCAAGGAGAGACTAACCTGGTTTCTGCTCTCCCTGAGCTCATTCTTGTAAATCATTATATACACTATGATAAAGCTGACAATAGAAACATGGTAGGAAAGATAAAGATGAAGTCACTGACAGTCCAGGGGAGGTGTTTTTTTTTGGAAGGGATATTTCTGACAGGGAATAGCTTGTACAAGGACACTAAGCAAAAGCAGCCTGGCATGTTTCATTAAATATAGGAAACCCAATTTTCAGATTTTTGATGTAATCTTTTCATTATATTATAGTGGCTAAGAATATTTTAGTGAAGAAAAATCCTTCTATATATGAAATACATATAGAGTCAACATAGTGACTGTGTACATTTTTACATTTTAAATGGTACATCCTTTTATGAAAGCTTACTTTCATTCTACTTTGAAGTATTTTACCTTTTGATTGTAAGCTATCTTTTGTTATTCTGATATTGCTTTGATAAATAGAAAAATTATAAAGAAATAATTTGAATTTGTTGTATAATTAAATAATTAAAAGTCCTTCATGGTGCCTGCTAAGTTAAAAAACATTTTTTAAAAGCAGCTGAGCTCTGTGGATTTTAATTATTAGGAAGGAAGACAAACTTCAAGCACTCATTTAAAATGGGATGCCTCTGCCAGGAAAGAAAGACTAGTAAATGAGACAGCAGACAGAGCCCTTGAGGATGTGATTTAAACATGTCACTAGAAATTGTTTAAGTGGAGAGTTCTGGCCCTTTTAAAACACTCTCTGTCACTTGAGGATTTGGTCACCTTGAAATGTGTTCATCTTTGAGTTAAAGGCATAAAAAGACACTTTGAAAATTTTCAGTCAACTTTGCTGTGTGTTGTGTGTCTACGGATGTACCGCTCCTCAGCCTGCCTGAGCTGTAACAGTCAGTTCCCTGGAAACCAAAGTGGTTGCAAGAGAAGGATAAATGTTTAATCTCAGCTCCAGCAAACTGTACAGATTTTTTAAAATGTTGAGACATTCGGGTTGCAACTTCTAGCTCTCTGTATAGTTAGGCCTTTCTCCCCCAAAGCAATGCCTGAGATAAAAGTAGCTGCTGGTAATTACTTCCTAAAAAGGTGCCACTTGGCTGGTGCCAGGTTCTTTTAGAATGTGGTTAATGATGTCAAATTGTTGTCTTTAAAATCTGGAAAAATATCCTAATTAACTGCTCTTATCCCTGATTCTGATAAGCTTTTCAGCTGAACACTTTGTGGACACCTGCCCTAACATTCAAGATAGATAGGGGGGTGTGTGTGTGTGTGTGCGCGCACAAGTATGTACAATTTGACTTTGAACTAGGTATCTGGCATGCTTAAGGTACAGAGACTCCTAAATTACTGTTATTTTTTTCTTGGTACCAGGGACTGAACCTAGGGGTGCTTAACCACTGACTGACATCCCTGTCTCTTATTCTTTATTTTGAGAAACATAATCTCACTGGGTTGCTTAGGACCTTGATAAATTGCTGAAGCTGCCCTTGAACTTGAGATCCTCCTGCCTTAGCTTCCCAAGTTGTTGGGATTACAGGCACAGGCCGCCATGCACTGCAAGACCTCTAAATTCTAATGTAGAAATCCTTTAGTAAATATTGCTTCTTATAAACATTTCAAATGCTATTTTGTAAGAAAATTTAAGAGTGTCACATTTATAATGCTACCTTAAAAAATATTACAGAATTTTGTAGCAGAAAGGCATCTTAATTATCAGTCCTACATCCTTCTGTTAACAGAGGAGTAAACTGAAGCCTAGGGAAGTTAAATCTATGATCACATGACTGGAGACAATACTGAATTTGAAACTCAGGCTCTCTCTGATTGACTTTAATCTGTTGCATTATCTCCTTCTCTACCATCCTTCTGTGTTTCTATATCAGAATCATCTGAGAGTCCTGTTAAACATGAAGATTCCTGAGCCCCCAAATAGCTTTAATTGTTTACATTGTGGGGAGAAGGCCAGGAACCTGCATTCTACAACTCTGTCATGAACACTGCAGATTCAGAATTCTGATGTAAGCTGTAGTCATAGATTAATTAGAGATTCAGAGACTCTTTATATCATTTTGACAAATTCTGTCATTCTTATCTTTATATCTATGTATATCATTTTTCTATTTAGTAAGCAAAATTTCTGTAAGCAAATATGGGGAGAAGTTAATCTTTTATTTTCTGATTGAAGTAAGTGAGAAAATTTTGATAAAACGGACATGAAAACATATCAGAAGGATCAGGAGGTGAGGCGGTTATGTAAGTACCTATTGAGAGGTGCAGAGTATCCAACAAGAAGAATGCTTTATTCAAAGATGCCAATGACTGATGGAAATACGGTGTTCTTGATGATCATTTTGGAAATTGACATGGGAGTATTTAAGGATCTCCAATTAGCTGTAGATATGAGATTGTTTACCAGCAAAAAGTAATTAGTTTTCTGGGAGGGAAAATATTTTTATTTTCTCTGAATTTTGTGAATTAAGTTTGTGTTGTAGACTCTGGGGAGGGAAAGAAGTCGTAATGATCCTCACTGCAATGGATGAAGGAGCTCAGTTGTACTGTGTGTATTGCAGTTTTGAGGGAGATTATTTCTTTCAGTATGTATGGAGAAACTTCAGTGCTTCTGTTAATTTTCCAAGGAAGAAACCCATTTATTTTAGTTTTGTATCTCTACAAAGTTTAGTTTCCCTGACCCTCTCCTTACCTTCAAAAAAATTTTGGACTTGTCTTTAAGCAGTCATTACCAGTTTAGCATCCCTAATCCAAAAATCCAAAATTCAAAATATTCCAAAATTCAGAACTTTCTGAGTACTGACATGATGCCAGAAGTGGAAAATTCCATAACCGACTTCATGTGATTACTTGTAGTCTACACTGAGGTGCACTAAAAAATATTGCATAAAATTACCCTCACACTCTGCATATATGAAACATGAATAAGGACTGGGATGTAGCTGAGTGGTAGAACATTTGCCTAGCATGTGTAAAGCCCTAGATTCACTCCCTAGTACTATAAACAAACAAACCCCCAAACAATAAAAAACCCCCAAACTATAGAAACATGAATGAATTTTATACATAGACATGGATCCCATCCCCCAAATATCTCATTATGTATGTGTGTATATGCACATATTTGAAAATCCCTAAAATTCAAAATCTGAAACACTTTTTGTATCAAACATTTTGGATACAGTTACCTTACCTGTATTATATAACCTCAAACTTACTCATTGAACACATATATAGAGAACAACTACTACCCTCTGTGTCTTTTTTTTTTTTTAAAGAAAAAGAGAGAATTTTTTAACATTTATTTTTTAGTTTTCGGCGGACACAACATCTTTGTTTGTATGTGGTGCTGAGGATCAAACCCGGGCTGCACGCATGCCAGGCGAGCGTGCTACCGCTTGAGCCACATCCCCAGCCCCCCTCTGTGTCTTCATCAAGCATATAAGAGCTACAGGAGTTGGGGAAACCTTGAGATGCTTTTTTCTCTCACCAAATTTTAAAATATTTTTGGAGAGGTAGCTCTTTTTAAGGAAAGCAAACTTTCCCACCAACAGGATATGCAGTTTCCCTGTTTGAAATGATTGACTAGTTAACTTTGTAACTCTTGGATACTCGTTTAAAAGTACAGTAGTCCTCCCTTATCTATGGGATGTCTGACCCCAAGTGTCATGTCTGAAACCTTTTTTCCAGTACCTAAATACATACCTATAATAAAGTTTAATTTAAAAATTAGGCTCAGAAGGAAATTAAGAATAACAAATAGAGCAATTATAACAATATGCCATAATGTTATATGAAAGCAGTCTTTCTCTCTAAATATTGTATTATACTTACTCTTATGGTGATGTGAGATGATAGTTAAAGGAAGCACTTTATTGCTTGTCTTTGGCATTTCTGAATTGCCAACATCACTATTCCTGTGTTTTGAGGCTACTTTAAAGTAAAGTATGGGTTACTTGAACACAAGCATTCAGTACAGCAACAGTTGATCTGATAACTAAGACTGCTACAAAATGACTAAAGGGCAAGTAGCATATACAATGTGGATACACTAAACAAAAAGGCATGATTCATGTCTTAGGCATATAATAGGAGTTTTACCAGGGAAAACACCTCCATATTTCTGCCTCCAGGAAGAAAAAAATAATAATTTTAGTCTGAAGATGAATACTGTGGTTGACTGTGTGTAGTGTTATGCTAGTAATTACATAATATAGTGAACTTGTGGGTCATGTGAGTAGCATGTGAAGTTCAGAAAATAGGCTTTGTTGCTGATAATGCTCAAGAACATCTCAAAGTAGAGTTCTTTATATGTCCTAAAGTTAAATCATTTTATTTCTTGACAATAGTTACTTTCACAAATCAAGTTGAAATTAGACATCTTGTGGAAGGAATGCCAGAAAGTTTGAATGCATTGTGGTTTAACTGGGAGAGATACAGGATTAGGACCAATGCAGGACTGGTACCCAGGTACAGGAGTCCTAGTTTTTGGTGGTACCTGGCCATTGACATTACACAGAAGACCTCAGTCCGCTGGCTTGTATTTTCCAAATTTGTCAGACAGACACATAACAAGTTCATCAGTTCTACTATGATGACAGATGTTGATAATGGCAGTTCGTGTGTGGGGACAAGGCATATGTAGAAATTCTGTACCTCTGCTTAGTTTTGCTATAAATCTAAAACTGCTGTAAATCAGTGTCCTCAAAACAAAAACCGGACAGATGATCTCGAGAATCCCTCTAGTTTCTGAATTTCTTTGAGTCTTCATATTACTTAGAATGGTCATCCAGTAGAATTGTAGATCAGGGGTGTTACCTGGTCTTGGAGTTCAGTTCTTTTTCTTCCTTCTCTGGCCAGCACAGTCCTCCGGATTTCAAGACTCAAAGTTCCAGTGGTCAGTTTATTTCCTACCCCCATTTTTTATTGATTGAATGTGACTGAACACTTTGCTATGTTTTCCTTCTCTTGTTTCATGAATGTATCATAAATCTTTATGTGAGTAGAGCCTTTATTTTGTATTTGTTCATCTGCCTGGCAGAGTATTGATTAAAATCTTAATGTTTCTTCCATCAAAATATGTCGTTGATGCACCTCTTCCTCCTATTTCTAGGAAGGCTTATTCTGTCACACACGTAAATCATAATGGTGGCATCATAGCTAGTTTTTCTATATCTGGGTTTTATTATCCATCCTGGAAAAATCCTATTTTGTTAAATATTAATTTATTGTTGTTTTCAAATAGAACAAATTTTTATTTATCTTCTTATTTAGTAAAAATATGTATTTTTACTTATTATTATAGTCTGTTTTTAGCCAAAGGAAATGAATTAGTTGGTGGGAATAGCCAAATAATGTCAGCAAGTATATAAATTAAGTTAACCAGGTGGGAATTCTCAAGACTGGAAATGTTTGATAAGTTCTGGTAAAATTGTGAGTCAAGTAATCAGATTGTGTAGTATATTTTTTTACTCTCAAGAACATATATACAGCATTCTAGAAATAACTTGGGTCTTGGAATCATAGATACTTGTGTTTCTGTTATAACTCTGACAGGTACTGTGTGATCTTGAATTCTTAATTTAGTCTCTGAGCTATATTTTCCTCAATCTATAGAATGGACCTAGTCTCAACCTGGAAGAATATAGTGTGAATATTATATGAGAAACAGAGTTAAATAATTCTTGAGCAATAAATAGATGGTAGCCTTATTCATAATTCCAATTGCTTTTATATTGTCTTCTTGAAATAGTTACTTTCATTATTTCACCTTTTTCTTGTAGGTCTACTTGTTCTCTGCTAGATTTTCCACCATTGGTCTCCTAAGGTACCTTAACTTCTTCTATGGTACCTACTTATTTTGGTCTTATTGTGGCTCCCTGCCTTCTAGGTACCGTGCCACTTGTTCCAAATCTCATTTAATATTCACAATTGCTGGGCTGGAATTGTAGCCCAGTGGTAGAATGCTTGCCTAGCATGGGTAAAGCACTGGGTTGATCCTCAGCACCAATAAAAAACAAAATAAATAAAGGTTAAATTCTTTAGCTTTATTTATCACTTGTTTTTTGGTACCAGGAATTGAGCCTAGGGGTGCTTAACTACTGAGCCACATCCCCAGCTCATTTTTATTTTGTATTTTAAGAAGGTCTTGCTCAGTTTCTGAGGTGACTTTGAACTTGCAATCCTCCTCCCCAGCCTCCCAAGCTGCTAGGGTTACAGGCCTGTGCCAGCTTGCCTGGCTATTTGTCACATTTTTAAAGAATAAAAAGTCACAAATCATAAGTAGAAGCATGAGGATTTGACTTTAAAGTTCAATTTCAAGAAAGGAAAAAGGATGTATTGAATAGCTACTGTTACATATTATATATGACTTTCATCATTGTCTTGGTACCTTGTGATTTGCAGAAAAAAAAAATCCTCTTCAGATCCCTGTTTACCAGTCTCATGCTGCTTTTCTAGGAACTTAAAATGGCCCTATAACTACCTGATGAATCAAGCCCACATACTTTGCTCACTCTCTGAAGATCCTGGCATTTTGACCCCATTCCTGTTACCACCTCTGTCTCTCCTCCACATATGTATACTCAGGTACTTTTGTTAGGCTGGCTTGGTCTTTGGTTTTATTCTTTGGGGCTGTTGCTCTGTTTGGAATGCTGACGGACATTATCTTCTCTGCTGTTGGAGATTATCTCTGACCTTGGAAGTCAAGCTTACATTCTTCCACTTTTTTGAAACTTTTTCCAATTTCTCTTGTCTTTTTTTAAAATTGCAGTTCTGCAGATTGAACCCAGGGCCTCACACATGCTAGGCAAGTCCTGTATCACTGAGCTACACCCCCAGCATCCTTACATTTAAAAATAAGAAACAAAAATACAAAGTGTTTATATACAAAGTGTTTAAAATTCAAGTGTTTATATATTTACCTTTTGGTTTGTGTGGTATACATGATATGGGTGTAGAGTTAGAAGAACAGGAAATGGCTAGGGATGTGGATCCTTAACACCTGAATAGTTGAGTGTCAGCTGATGTTAGGGAGAGCCCTTAGGAAGTAGGGGGAATTCTGTCTCTGTGTCACCAGCTTCTTGCTGTATGCTGTCCCCACCCCTAGGAGTTAACTTCCAGGGTGCTTTTCTCTATTAAATACTGTCTATTAAATGCTGGAGAATAGAAAATTTACTTCCTCCTAAGGTAGGAAAAACTGATGGTATAAAGAGCTACTTTTCTTGGAAAAGAAAACTTTAAGAGGGGAATGATACTTTTAACTATTTAAACTATTTAACCAAAGGGAATATTTGATTGTGGGGAGCCTACTTGCTATCCCTGTAATCTTGCCATTTTGATTTGTGTCCACTGTTTCTTTGTACAGCTGACCTTAAGTACCTTTCTCAGCTTTCTGGTTCTGTAGCTGTTAAATTCTGCCCTGAAGACAGGAACAGGCTTCTCTGTGAAAATTGGACAAGATCCAGCTTCTTTAGAGAGCTACCCTGGTCATATGACTTCTGCCTCTGCTTGGGTTCACTTGGGTCATTGGAGCAACAGTGGCATATTTGTGTCCCTGTGGTGCAACACAAGGGAGAATGCCACAGAGTTATTGTAGAACTAACTCAGACTAACTTCTGAGTGGGCACATCTAATGACTTCTCTTTGGAAGAAGGATGGTGCTTAAATGTTTTTGATAACTTGTCACAGAACATCTGAAAGCAATGGGAAAACCAGCCACCTTGTCAAAACCTGTGCCACAAAAGAACTTCCTGAGGAGAAATTGCAGGAGATCAGGTGCTGTGGGAAAGCAATGTTTTGAATCAGCACCCAGCAGGTGGCGATTTCCACTCTCATTCAGTTCAGAACAGATATTCCCAGACAGTGTTGGCAGTCACTGAGCTCCATAATGTAGCGGGGGTCTGTTTGTTTTTGGAGACAATGTCAACTCAAGCCCTGTCTGCTTACAGTTAGAGAATTTTAGCACATGTTAGATGCCTGCTGTTTAAGGGGTACACCTGCATCTCAGGCTCCTTCTGCCTATGTGTGTGCTTAAATATATATTTAAGCATAGTAAAGGTGTTGCTGGAGAGCATGAGACTGGTAAGGAGGGATCTAGAGAGCATTTAATTTTTTTCCTCAAATCAAAGGTTAGTGAGACGATGATATAGGCAAGTATAATATGTACAATAGCTACAATACGTTTTTTCTCTTTTTCTTTCAAAATTAGCTCACTTTAGTTTCAAAGGATGTTCTCTTATCCCAGTTTGAGAATTACGTTATGTAGTTGTAGGATACCTCGATTAAAATTTTCTGCAAATAAATCTATATGGTGGCATGGTTATTCATTTGTTTAAACGTAGCTCTTTTTTTTTTTGAAAGGAAATTGGACTTTCAAGTTAATACCTGGGATTCAAATCCTATTTCTTCTAAGTACGAGTTTTGAGTTTTCATATTTTAAAAATATGATTAATGAAAGCTAGGTCATGGAGTAATTGTAAATATTAAATGAAGTGTTAGGTGTGGAACAACTGGCATGGTACCTAGAAGGCAGTAAGCCACGATGAGAATTTCTTCTCCTTCTCTTTACCCGCAATCTTGGAGAATTCTGACCTGTAAGCTAAAGAGTAACCGCTTGTGAACAAAGGTATTTGCAGATTGGAATGTAATATGGGTCTTGAGGGAGAAATTCAAAGGGTCTGGGACAGTTAAAGCCCCATTGTATGCTGGGATACTGTAGGAATTGAAATTAGACCTGTATTCAATACCTTTACATTGAGTTGCTGTCCATCATTTTCTACTGTAGGAATTTTTCAATCCCAAATTCTGTTTTTTTTTCCTGATATTTTTTATGATCAACATCTTTGAAAATTAGTCCATAGCCAGACCATAGTATAGGTGTTCATTTAGTAAGTCTTGTTAGTGCCATATTATGACTTTTAAATTATTAGAGGCAGGGGCTCCTACAGGACTCTTTTTTTCTTTCTCCTTTCTTTCGTTCCTTCCATTCTCCCTTTGAGGTACTAGGGGTTGAACTCAGAAGGGCTCTACCATGGAGCCGGATCTCTAGCCCTTTTTATTTTTATTTTTGAGACAGGGTCTTTCTTGCTATGTGGCCTAGGCTGGCCTTGAACTTGTAATCAAGTGAACCTTCTGCCTCAACCTGTTTTCTGGATTGCTGGGATTGTGGGTATGTGCTGTCCAGCTGGGCCTCATATGTGATTTCTTGAGAATAGTAGAATTTTTTTTTTTTTTTTACTAAAATAAACTCATTTTTTTAAACTAAAAATTGGCTTTAAAATTCAAATATATAAATTTTAATAGAAAAAATTGCAATTCTCAGGTCATTTAAAAAGTGAAAAGGTTAGGTATTAGGATAATATGAACTTAACAAATTTTAGGAAATGAAAGTTAACAACCTTATAAAATGTTATTCATAATTTACTATATCTTACCTTATAGGTAACATTTAAAAGGAATTGTTCCTGGGAGAGAGCAGGTATTATATTAAATTCATAGTAAATATAATAACTTTTCCCTGAAATGAATTTATTTATTTATTTATTTATTTTTATATCCAACCCTACTTTTTTTTTTAATTTTTTATTGTTGGCTGTTCAAAACATTACATAGTTCTTGATATATCATATTTCACACTTTGATTCAAGTGGGTTATGAGCTCCCATTTTTACCCCATATACAGATTGCAGAATCACATCAGTTACACATCCATTGATTTACATATTGCCATACTAGTGTCTGTTGTGTTCTGCCGCCTTTCCTATCCTCTACTATCCCCCCTCCCCTCCCCTCCCCTCTCTCTGCCCCCTCTACTGATATTCATTTGTCCCCCTTGTATTATTTTTCCCTTTCCCCTCACTTCCTCTTCTATGTACTTTTGTATAACTCTGAGGGTCTCCTTCCATTTCCATGCAATTTCCCTTCTCTCTCCCTTTCCCTCCCACCTCTCATCCCTGTTTAATGTTAATCTTCTTCTCATGCTCTTCGACCCTACTCTGTTCTTAGTTACTCTCCTTATATCAAAGAAGGCATTTGGCATTTGTTTTTTAGGGATTGGCTAGCTTCACTTAGCATAATCTGCTCTAATGCCATCCATTTCCCTGTAAATTCTATGATTTTGTCATTTTTTAATGCAGAGTAATACTCCATTGTGTATAAATGCCACATTTTTTTTTATCCATTCATCTATTGAAGGGCATCTAGGTTGGTTCCACAGTCTTGCTATTGTGAATTGTGCTGCTATGAACATCGATGTAGCAGTGTCCCTGTAGCATGCTCTTTTTAGGTCTTTAGGGAATAGACCGAGAAGGGGAATAGCTGGGTCAAATGGTGGCTCCATTCCCAGCTTTCCAAGAAATCTCCATACTGCTTTCCAAATTGGCTGCACCAATTTGCAGTCCCACCAGCAATGTACAAGTGTACCCTTTTCCCCACATCCTCGCCAGCACTTGTTGTTTGACTTCATAATGGCTGCCAATCTAACTGGAGTGAGATGGTATCTTAGGGTGGTTTTGATTTGCATTTCTCTGACAGCTAGAGATGGTGAGCATTTTTTCATGTACTTGTTGATTGATTGTATGTCCTCCTCTGAGAAGTGTCTGTTCAGGTCCTTGGCCCATTTGTTGATTGGGTTGTTTGTTCTCTTATTGTCTAATTTTTTGAGTTCTTTGTATACTCTGGATATTAGGGCTCTATCTGAAGTGTGAGGAGTAAAGATTTGTTCCCAGGATGTAGGCTCTCTATTTACCTCTCTTATTGTTTCTTTTGCTGAGAAAAAACTTTTTAGTTTGAGTAAGTCCCATTCGTTGATTCTAGTTATTAACTTTTGTGCTATGGGTGTCCTATTGAGGAATTTGGAGCCCGACCCCACAGTATGTAGATCGTAGCCAACTTTTTCTTCTATCAGACGGCGTGTCTCTGATTTGATATCAAGCTCCTTGATCCGTTTTGAATTAACTTTTGTGCATGGCGAGAGAAAGGGATTCAGTTTCATTTTGTTGCATATGGATTTCCAGTTTTCCCAGCACCATTTGTTGAAGATGCTATCCTTCCTCCATTGCATGCTTTTAGCCCCTTTATCAAATATAAGGTAGTTGTAGTTTTGTGGATTGGTTTCTGTGTCCTCTATTCTGTACCATTGGTCCACCTGCCTGTTTTGGTACCAGTACCATGCTGTTTTTGTTACTATTGCTCTGTAGTATAGTTTGAAGTCTGGTATCGCTATACCGCCTGATTCACACTTCCTGCTTAGCATTGATTTTGCTATTCTGGGTCTTTTATTTTTCCATATGAATTTCATGATTGCTTTCTCTATTTCTACAAGAAATGCCGTTGGGATTTTGATTGGCATTGCATTAAACCTATAGAGAACTTTTGGTAATATCGCCATTTTGATGATGTTAGTTCTGCCTATCCATGAACAGGGTATATTTTTCCATCTTCTAAGATCTTCTTCTGTTTCTCTCTTTAGGGTTCTGTGGTTTTCATTGTATAAGTCTTTCACCTCTTTTGTTAGGTTGATTCCCAAGTATTTTATTTTTTTTTGAAGATATTGTGAATGGAGTGGTTGTCCTCATTTCCATTTCAGAGGATTCCCTCTAAAATCTGGAACAAGACAGGGATGCCCTCTCTCACCACTTCTGTTCAACATAGTTCTCGAAACACTGGCCAGAGCAATTAGACAGACGAAAGAAATTAAAGGCATCAAAATAGGAAAAGAAGAACTTAAATTATCACTATTTGCAGGTGACATGATTCTATACCTAGCAGACCCAAAAGGCTCTACAAAGAAACTATTAGAGCTAATAAATGAATTCAGCAAAGTGGCAGGATATAAAATCAACACGCATAAATCAAAGGCATTCCTGTATATCAGCGACAAATCCTCTGAAATGGAAATGAGTACAATTTTTATTACACATATATACCACAATTTTTCACATCTCTGGTTGTATATAAAGTATGTTGACACCCAGTTCATGTCTTCATACATGTACTTTTGATAATGATGTCTGTCACATTCCACCATCCTTGCTAATCCCTTGTACCGTCCCTTTCCCTCCTACCCCTCTGCCCTATCTAGAATTCATCTATTCCTCCCATACTGCTTCCCTCCCTACTCCATTATGAGTCAGCCTCCTTATATCGGAGCAAATATTTTGGCATTTGTTTTTTTGGGATTGCCTAACTTCACTTAGCATTATTTTCTCTAACGTTATCCATATACCTGCAAATGTCATGATTTTATTCTCATATTGCTGAGTAAAATTCCATTGTGTATATATGCCACATTTTTTTTATCCATTCATCCACTGAGGGGCATCTAGGTTGGCTCCACAGTTTAGCTATTATAAATTGTGCTGCTATAAACATTGATGTGGCTGTGTCCCTGTAGTCTGCTGTTTTTAAGTCCTTTGGGTATAGTCCGGGGAGAAGGATAGCTAGGTCAAATGGTTGTTCCATTCCCAGATTTCCAAGGAATCTCCATATTGCTTTCCATATTGGCTACACCAATTTGCAGTCCCACCAACAATGTATGAGTGTGCCTTTTCCCCACATCCTCACCAACACTTACTGTTGTTTTTCTTCTTTAATAGCTGCCATTCTGCCTGGAGTGAGATGAAAACTTAAGAGTGGTTTTGATTTGTATTTCCCTAATTGCTAGTGATGATGAACATATTTTCATGTGTTTGTTGATTGATTGTACATCATCTTCTGTGTCTCTTCAGGTCCTTGCCCCATTTGTTGATTGGATTATTTGTATTTTTTTTTTTTTTTTTTTTGGTGCTTAGGTTTTTGAGTTCTTTATATACTCTAGAGATTAGTGCTCTATCTGATATGTGAGGGGTAAAAATTTGCTCCCAGGATGTGGGCTCTCTATTCACCTCACAGATTGTTTCTTTTGCTGAGAAGAAACTTTTTAGTTTGATTCCATCCCATTTATTGATTCTTGGTTTTAATCTTTGCGCTATAGGAGTCTTATTAAGGAAGTTGGGGCCTAATCCCACATGATGAAGATTAGGGCCTACTTTTTCTTCTGTTAGACACAGAGTCTCTGGTTTAATTCCTAGGTCCTTGATCCATTTTGAGTTAAGTTTTGTGCATGGTGAGAGATAGGGGTTTAATTTCATTTTGTTGCATATGGATTTCCAGTTTTCCCAGCACCATTTGTTGAAGATGTTATCTTCTCTCCAGTGCATATTTTTGGCACCTTTAGCTAATATGAGATAATTGTAATTTTGTGGGTTAGTCTCTGTGTCCCACCCTCAAGAATATATATAATTATTTTAAGTTAGCCTGGTTCTAAATATCCTTTCAGAATATTCCTATTTTATTTATACCTTCATTTAACATTATAATTTAATATCACAGACAAAAGACTTCTATTTGGGCTTATTTTTTCCACCTGTTTACCTTATTCTTTTAACCATTTTCAGTTAATCTTTACAATTTTTCTTCCCAGATTTTCAAGTAAGTGTATGTTCATGATACAAAATTGGCAGAAATGTTACAATAGTTTCTCCCTCTTTTCATCCTGCCTTATACATTAATCTGGTCAAATTGATTGCTTAGTGGCTACTTCCTCCCCCTTCCCCTAATAATTCAAGTATAGAGTCCTCTGTCTGAACTTCAGGATTCTGACTTGATACTACTTATCTGTGAAACCCCATCTTTACTCCCAAACACAACTTTCTGCCATGATTATTGTTCTGGAAGCAGGCTATAATTGTTTCTGAATTGGTCTTCACACACAGATTATACTCAGTGTTTGAAGTGTCTTTCCTCTTCTTGACTGCTAGTTAATTTCTCTTTGTCTGTTAGAGCAGGTCAGCTTGTTGAACCTTCTCTGGCCAGCCTAGGCTTGTCATAGTAGTAAGAATTAGAGAGAGAACCCAAACTCCTGCCTTGCTCTGCACTATAACTTTAGCAGTATTGCCCAGATCAATTAAAGGATGACCCTCAAACCTGTTGGCTGGTTCTTTTCTCCTAGTCAGTGATGGCCTTCTAACTCTGTGGTTAAGTTATCAAAGAGGACCAACAGTGCCAAATCACCTATTTCAGGATACAGTGTGGCTGGATAGCCAATATAGTACCTGGTCAGAGTCAGTGTTCCACGAATGATTGCTATGTCTTCCAGCTCCACGGATGACCCACATCATAGTACTCCAACCTAGAACATCTTTGTTGCATGTCAGCACTGTGTACCTGGTGCTGGGGCCTCACATGGTCCTGTGAATCTCTACCTGTGGCAATTCAGTACTAGGTCTTGATAGATGGCCGGTGGGTAGGGATGTGTCACAATGAGTGCTGTTTTAGGTAAGTTTACTCAGAACTCTAACAAAGTAACAATGAAGAGGTGGGAAACTATTGGATATTTTTTTTTTTTTAAAGAGAGAGAGAGAGAGAGAATTTTAATATTTATTTTTTTTAGTTTTCGGCAGACACAACATCTTTGTTTGTATGTGGTGCTGAGGATCGAACCCGGGCTGCACGCATGCCAGGCGAGCGCGCTACCGCTTGAGCCACATCCCCAGCCCCAACTATTGGATATTTTAAGTGCCTCTTTTTTAGGCTTTTTTTTTTTTTTTTGGTGGTCTTGCCCTCATTCTCTTATTTATTTGTTTATTATCATATAAAAGCTGCATATTATATGTATATGGTGTGCTACATGATGTTTTGCCTATTGATTTTTCAACTTCCTTTCTTTGACTCCTTGATTCAAGACAAGATATACATTTCTTGAGCAGCTTTGATTTGTGGATGCTGAGAAAAACTGTATAGTTCCAACCTGGCAGGTTAGTAGTTCCTTGAAATACTTAATAAAGTGCTTCATACTAGGAACCTGGGAGAAGTAATTTACTTAGTTTCTAAAAAATCTTTGATAATGCTTCCCCTAAAAGTTTAAAGGAAAAGGCCAACAGAATAAAAAAATACTGCTATTTTTAGAGATTCAAACATATTTAAACAATAGCAAAAAGAAAAAACAAAGGAGTACAAATAAAAAGCTGCCGTTTACACTGTAGAGCAGTCTGTCCTTGGTTGACTGCAGTTTTATTATGACAAGAAAATATTTTCAATGCTAGCAAAAATCTTTGGAGGAAAGTTTAGAAAAACAGTTGATGAACATCAAATTAAAGATATTTAGAAAAGCTGAAACTATTAGCTTTGTCAAAAAATTGAGTTGAATTTACAGACATGGGCATTTAATACTATGATATGTCCCAGTTTTACTGTAATTTTAAAAATAAATATAATTAAGTTATAATATGTATACAGTATTTTAATATTCATTATATAGTTTTTACATATCTGTGAATTTCAGTGTAATTTGATTAACACATTTGTACTGGTGGAGTGCTAAATAATTACATTTTGATGTATGGGAAGAAAAATGGAATAAAATAACCCCTTGTCTGCCTTAAAAAAATGTTTTTTTGATTTTGAAAAAATGCAAAGCCAACATTCAAAGGTCTTTAAAAGGTAGATTAGGACCTATGTAGACCAGCTTAGATTCACTGACTAAATATTTCTTCCTCTTCAAAGATCAAACGTTTCTGACCAGCAAATGGAGTTCTTGCCATGAAGAAGTAATTACAGTGGTCTCTTTAATTCATTGTTTCCTTTCTTTAATTTCTATTAACTGCAGTCAACAGTAGTCCCAAAGTATTACTATTTGTCTTGACTCAAAAGAATGTAACATATTCATATAACTTTTATTAGAGTGTATTGTTATAATTGTTCCATTTTATTGTTATTTTTGACAATCTCTTTGAGTAATTTATATATTAAACTCTATCGTAGAAAAGAACATGTATATACAGGAATTCTTATTGTTCATGGTTTCAGGCATCCACTGTGGGGGTCGTAGAATATCCCCTAGGGATAAGGGGCACTACTGTATTTTAATTCAATATCAGCTTTCTCAAGAAAGTTAGGTGTTTTATTTATTCTATGTATATAAAGTATTTAAAGTTTGACCACTATAGCTTGTACTTTGTTAGACTGTGGAAGTTTATTAACTACCCTCAGGTAAGTCTCTATATGGAAGAGTTCACAGGTTAGACTGTCACGGCTAATCTCTCTGCCTGCCTGCTTACTTCCATGCTCCAGGAGAGAACTGGAGTGAAATTCAACAACTCTTCCCAGTACAGTCCATCTGCTGAGCTTTTGGTCCTCATAAGGGAAATGACACCCTCCTAGTTCACCCAAAATTTGCCCAGTTCATGTCCCTATCCCATCTTTCTTATTTGTTTGGGTACAGATTTTAAAGATGAGAAATGCTGTAGGCAGCGGGCAGGTAGGATTTTGTCCTGTCTCCACTGCTACAGGGAGTGTTGCAGGTCAGTCTGTTCCCTATCCTGTCTGAGCCTCTTGGTTAAATTACAAATTGTCTATCACAATGGTATTCAAGTCCATTTCTTCTTCATAAATTTCTTAATAAGAATATTGTTTTTATCATGGTACTACCCTAACAAAATTTGTATCCATGTTATCACTGCAAAATCAAATAATTATATATTCAGTGCTAATCATTGACAAAATGATTTTTACTCCTCAAAGAGTCAAATATTTCTAATTTCAGTGGTAATATTAGACCCTACTGACATGTGGCATTGTTTACCTGTGTCTCTTGCATGCTTGGGCTCAGGCCAAGGCACAACTGTGTGGTGTATCAAATGGCTGCAGAGACCTAGCAGTGTTGAATACTCCTAGCATCCTCCAAGACTGGAGAGTCTTCGCTGTCTCTAGCTGCAAATATTTTGAGTATCCCTAGTTATCAGTGAATGTTCTTTCTTTATTTATTTATTTATAGAAAGAATTTTAATATTTATTTTTTAGTTTTTGGCAGACACAACATCCTTGTTTGTATGTGGTGCTGAGGATCGAACCCGGGCCGCACGCATGCCAGGCGAGCGCGCTACCGCTTGAGCCACATCCCCAGCCCAGTGAATGCTCTTTAAACTGAGAATGTTGGTTTTGTTTTCAGGGAGGTGGGGAAGAGAATCACGTTTTGGTCTCCTTTCAGAATGGACCATTTGGTGAAGTGAGAACTCTGTACTGGCCTCTCATATGCTGTTATTACTGAAGAGTGTGGAGTCTACCAAATCCATCCTGGTTGACTTTATGTGAAAAAATGGAATACACAAGACAAATGCTAAGCCAGATGGGATAGGGACATGAACTGGGCAAATTTTGGGTGAACCAGGAGGATGTCATTTCCCTTGTGAGGACCAAAAGCTCAGCAGATGGACTGTACTGGGAAGAGTTGTTGAATTTCACTCCAGTTTTCTCCTGGAGCATGGAAGTAAGCAGGCAGGCAGAGAGATTAGCTGTGACAGTCTAACCTGTGAACTCTTCCATATAGAGACTTATCTGAGGGTAGTTAGGGGTGGTAAGTAGAGGAAGCTCTTCCTTGAATTTTGTTCTTTGTGTACATCATAGCCACTTTGGGAATATATATTTTTCTTTGATTATTTATACTCCAGATGGGAATAATAGCACCAGATTGAGTATTTCTTATTTGTTTGGGTATAGATTTTAAAGATGAGAAATGCTGTAGGCAGCGGGCAGGTAGGATTTTGTCCTGTCTCCACTGCTACAGGGAATGCTGCAGGTCAGTCTGTTCTCTATCCTGTCTGAGCCTCTTGGTTAGCCTTTCCACAGCAGCCAGAGGGATTTTTTTTTGAAGTATAAATTAGATCATTTCAGTGCTCTACTCACAGTTCTTCCTGTCTACATCCAGTGATCTTTCCATGCTGAAAAAGTCCTTCCCAAGGGCCTTTCAAACTCTGTTGGCCATGCCTCACAGTATGTGGTGTGTTTTATATTGCCCCAGAGTACCTGCTTCCTCACATATAATGGTAGATGATTTACCTGTATCACATGCAGCACATCCTGATATTTTCTATTTTCCTTTGTTTCTTCTTGTAATATACTGGTTGCAACTAGAAGAGTTGATTTCATGACATGTTCCTGGGTTATGACCCTCATTTTGTAGAAAACACCACATATGATTTGATCCATGCCTTCCTCTTAGACTGTATCTGAACCACTCCCCTCACCTGGCCTTGCTCAGGCCCTCCATCTACACCTGTGTCCCTACTTTGCTTCAGATATGACCTTAAGGACTTTGTACTTCTCTCTGCATAGAAAACTGGTTTCCTAGACAATATTATTCCTCACTTTCCATTTCAGTTGGACCTTTGCTCAAGGTTTTATCAGATTTTTCCTGTCCTCACCATCCCTGCATTCTCCATTCTCTTATGTAACTTTTCACTGTAGCCCATATATAGTATATGATGTATTCAGTAGATGTTTATAATCTTTTATTAGAAGAAGCTCTATGAGAGTAAGGTTTTTGTTTTTTCATTCATCACTCAATCCCTAGAGCCTGCAGCCATGCCCAGCACCAATGTGGATACTTTTTTATATTAGTTAAATGAATAAATGAAATTCATAGTTAGGATTGCATTTATCTAACTTCTCAGGAGGCTTTCTCTCCCTTTTCTTTCTTGTGTCTTAAATTTAAGCTGTTGACTTTGGGCAAAGTCCCTGTAGTCTCTGTAAGCAAGCTTGGAGTCATTAGGTCTAAGAATGCTGGAGTCCTGTGTACCTTGAATATGAACTGGAAGGAGAATGTGGTCCAGGGAAAGTCCATACCCTTGGCGCCGCAGGCTCTCTATCTATGGGGGAAAGCAGGGCTGTGGGTGGGCTATAGCAGGGTCTCACTCAGGTGTAGTGTTCGTGTCATTGGAGACATTATTGTTGCCTGGGCTACAGTGAAGCTGTCTGACTGGTACCTCCTGTAGTCTGCCTCTTACCGGTTGTGCACACTGCTGACTAGCCAGAGTTAAGTGTGTTTGTTTTTTTTGCTCAATAAGAAATATTATGCTCTTATATTTTACATTCATTGGGGGTACTAAATTTTAGAAATCTATGTGTTTTACATTTTAAACACATCTTAGTTTGAATTGTTTATACTTTAGAAGCTCATACAGGCACATGTGGCCAGTGGCCAGTGATGCAATAGCACAGGTTGAGATTTCTTAGGCTGCTGTACAAATAAGCCATCCAGTCTGCTCTTGCTCCTGAAACCCCCATATTCTACAAATCTGGAGCACTTCCTCTTTGTTTCTCCTGAATCCTACCATACTTCAGTTGGGATTTTTCAACCTTGGCACTATTGACTTTTGGAAGAGGTAATTCTTTGTTGAGGAAGAGTGAATTATGCATCGTAATGTTTAGCAGCATCCTTGGTCTCTACCCATTAACCAGGACCCTTCAGACTGCCAGCTGTGACAATCAGAAATGTCTCCAGAGATCGAGGGCTTTAAGATCAGTCTCAGATCTCTTATTTATCCACGAAGGGTTTTCATATCCAACTGCACAAGTCTACATCTGTGACCTGTCTTTCTTCTGAACCTGACTTATTATCTAGCCAGTATGGATAAAAGTTTATTTTCAGTCAGAAAAGTTTGAGAAATGTGGATTAAAGAAATTTCAAGTCTTTTTTTTTTTTTTTTTTTTTTTTAAGGTGGAAGTTTTATTGATCTTTGTAACAGAAACTTACGTTTTTTTGGTTCTTCAGTAACCAAATCCCAATCCATCATTGCTGGGAAAACCTCTTGTCTGCAGAGTTAGTTGGAGACATGACAGAGGAAGGAGAAGTTCTTCTTCCTTCCTGACCCTACAGTCATGCATAGCACACTCCCTAGGTTCAGGCATCAGATTTGTTCGTACAGAACTTGAGGCCCTGAGTGAGTGAAGGAAGATGGCAGTGATGGTGTCAGGTGGCAGCTGCTGTGGCATCTTGGCCAGACCATTCCTGTTAAATGCTGGCATTGTGCTTCTAGTTTTTGGCTCTCCATTGTTGTCTTTGGTTCCCATCTGTTTTCTGAGCTTGGTCTTCCAATCTTGTCTCAATTTATGAGCCCTTAATATCCTTCCATTTTTGTTCCAATCACCCAAGTCAGTTTTCATTATTTTCAACTGAAAGATTCCTAACTAATAAAGCCTGTGGAACCATTTGGGAATTGCTGGTTCTAAGCATTGATTTTTGCCCTTATATGTTGTTTTTTATTTTGATTTTTCCAACTCCCAGGTCTGTGGCTTTTCTCCCCAGTTTTCTCCTTAAGGTTTTTCATGGGGGGAGCTGTAACTTTTCTCACATCATTTAGCACGTTGTTTGCATCCTAGAATGCTGAATGGAGAGGTTGTTGGACTTGCACATGGGCATTTGGATTTAATCTGCTTCATTTTGCTAAGGAGCTCTGGCTGTCTAGCTCCATGACTATCCACCAACTGCTGCTGGAAACTCAGGGGACTATCCTGAGCATCCTGGGAATAATTGAGACCTTGGGTTCAGCCTAAAGATTGTGCTAAATAGAAAAAATTTAGATGCCAGAATAAGTGACTAGGTTCTTTTAGGGACAAGATTAACCTACTGGCAGTAGTCGATGAGTTGAGAAGTATAATTTGCAGAAATGGGAAATTGATTACTAAAGAGCATCAATAGTTGGAATTGACTAATATCTCAAGGATAATTGGCTAATATCTCAAGGATACTTGAAGGATAAAGGAAGGTGGTAAAACCATGTAATCATGATGTGATTCTACTGTAATTCAGGGTACAAAAATGGGGATATCTGGTAATGTGAACCTGAACTATCTTCCAATGTGATGAAGGAGTGTTACATGATGAAGTGTTATAATCCATTTGCTTGTAGATGCAAGACACACTGGAAATGAAAGCTATATGGAAGAAAAGTATAAGCAGAAAACAGAGAACATTGGTACTGAGGTGACATATTGGGAGATCAAGTTGGTCTTTGGCTTGGTGCTGAATTCATTATTAACCTGGACTTGGATTGATGCCCTAAAGAATGGAGAGGTGAAAGTCTGTGAGATGGGAATTAGAGATTAGGGGTAAGTGGCATTATAGCAATGCCGTCTGGGCTATGGCAGTATGTACTGTCAGGTTGCCAGTGTCTTTGTTTCTAGAACAGACAGATAGATACCTGTTTGGATTCCACAAACTGGCTTAATCAGTAGAATGTGAGGAGAGCTGGCGAATGCTCTGCAGGTGTATAGATGTCCTAGAACACTTATCCAGTGTTTATTCGATGCTGGATTTTGAGAAGAAGATTGTTTGTACACCCCACCTGCTGGTAGGAATGGGGCTCTCAGGACAGTTTTAGTTCTCTGCCTTTATGGGTTAGAAACTGGGCAAGTCTGTCTGTTCATTTACTGTATAAATTGAACATCTAATGAGCCTGATTGGATTAAACATGCAGTGACATTTAGGTTTTTTTTTTTTTTTTGGTCAGCCTACTGGTGAAAGATTAGACATAATCGAGTGATTTTTTTTCTTTAGTTTCAATATTTGATATAAAAAAATAAGTTTACCATGATGGAAGGGGCACAGAATTTATTGATCAACTAGTTTTGTGCTAGGCATTTGTATATATAGGAGGGTATAACGGTTTCCTGGGAGGATGCAAATTTGAATTGAAAACAAATACAATTTAGAAATAATAGACAAATGAATACAATTAAGAAGGGTACTGAGTATTATATTCTGGTAATAAAATATATACCTGTGTATACCTGGAAGTGACTGCTTAGAGACAACACTGGGAAAAAGATTTGGGTAGTACAGTTGGATATAAAAATACAGAAGAGAAAGTAGAAAAATTAATCTCCCTTATTTGCTCAATGCATTTTGGGAGAAAAGTCTAATAAATTATCATAATTTATTTTTGTATATAAGGAACAGAGTTAAAATCAAAATACAAAATGTATCTCCTTTTGATGTTGTGTGTTTTAGGAATATTTTGAAGAACACAATCACATCTGAAGAAACACAAATGGAAGAGATGACAAGGCTAGGAAGTAGATTTGCTGGGAAAATTATCTTTGTTTCTACTGAGTCTTGAACAGGAAAAAAAAAAGATCAAATTGTGAAACAAGTATTTGAGAACAAGTTTACAGCTGACAGAAGGGCCTGAAAGTCAACAAAATGACACACTAAGGGAAACAGTGGGAGTTTTTTTTATCAGAAAGTTTTAAGAGTATTTATTGACTTCCAATTATGGTTTCATGTCTGTTCTTTCCAAAGGCAGGTGTACTTGAAACCCCTCTTGGCTCTGAAAGAAGATTCTGTGGTTCTGATGAAATTGTGTGCGTTAGAATCACTTCTCTTGGAAAGGAGATGCTAAAGGGTACTCGAATGAAATATTAAAAATTATGAAGGACATAACAAAGGCCAATCAGTCCTTTCTTTTCCCTAGACCCCCTAAGATGAGAACAAGGGTTATTTGATGAAATTAAAGAGTAGCAAATTAAGTGCTAATAAAATGAGATAGTCACTTATATAATTCATTGCCATGGGAGGTCACAGAGGCAAATTCTGTGGCTAGATTTAATATGAAGTTGAATAATTTTATAACCACTAATGATATTTTTAGCAGTCAAAGCTGATACTGTGAAGGAAGTGATCTTATTACATTCCCCAGTAGATGGTTTGCAAAGACCTCTGGCAGGTGGTGTCTGAGAAATGTGAGCGGAGGCCTTGTGGGCTATAACTTTAGGTGGGAATTGTAACAAAAAATCTGTTTTAAAGCAAATGATCCCAAGCAACCTCTTCATACTTTTGTCCCATCTTTCTCTTACGGAGGTCCAAAACTCCTTTCCAATCAGGATCAATTGAGAAAGACATTGCCCAGAATTAAGAAAATTTCTGGAATCTCAGGTCAAGGGATTGCAAGTTTGAGGCCAGCTGCGACAAATTAATGAGACCCTGTCTCAAAAAAATAAAAACAATAAAAAAAAAATAAAAATGGCTGGGGTATAGCTCTGTGGTAGAGTACTGGGTTCAATCCCCAGTACCACAGGTGCTTCTTCCCCCGCCCAAAAAAAATGATTTTTGGGAACCACTCAACTTATGCCATGCTATTCACATGTCATGTATTCTCTTGGAGTTTTAAAAATCTTTTGGGGATGTAAACAATTTTTTTACATCAGTACCATTTCAAGTGATGGCATTGGGCTAAAAACAGACTGTAAATTTGCGTGGAAGTACAAAGCAGCAAAGGAATATTGAACCTGTGCGGTTTAGGGAAGACTCTCAGAGCAGGTGACTTTTGAACTAAATCTCAGTGCATGAGTAGGAGTTAATCTGCCTGCAAGGTAAGGAAGGGCAGTCTGGTTAAAAGGAACAAACTGAACACAGGGTTCAGAGATGGAATATGACTTGTTGTGTCAGGAAACTGCGTGCCATTTAGCAATACTGGCAGATGCAGAACAGACCACGAGGAGCAAGCCAGATGAGCACGTGTCCTGGGTTTGCCTGAGACTTATTGCCTACAGAAGAGCTTCCACTGGGGGCCTTAGTAGGGTGTGGGGAGTAGGGAAGAGGAGGGGAAGAACTTTGAGGAAGTGTCTCAGGACTCATTAAGGACAGCCAGTCCAGCTGCCTAGGAGTGATCCACTTCCCTCTTTTGACCACTGTCAGTAGTTACTTGGCAGTGAGTCTTGTAGGTCACATAACTTTGCTTCACTGTTACTCTCTGCCTGGAATGATCTTTATCTAGAACCTAATCACCATTGTTAGTGTTAAAAAATAAATAAAAGAGATCCTCCCCTGTGTTTGAGAAGAGGGAGGTTCTTCTAGGCCTTAGATAAATTGGGATGAGCCCAGTGTGACTGTCCGGTCTTATTCCCTTGGACTCTGCCTAGAGCCAGCTCAGTCTTTGGTGGGAAAGAAGAGGCAGAAGTTGGCCTGACCCTAGCTTTTGCTTTCTCTCTGAAGTTGGCTCAAGAAACAAGCAGGAAGACGTACAGTATCTTTGAGAAGCAGAAGCAGATGGATTGAAATGTTAAAAATCTGTTTTATTAAATGATTTCAGCTAACAAAATAATTTAATTAGGAAAAAAAGGAAAGCACACAAACTATTCCTTCTGTGTAATATTTAAGTGGAATATCATTAATCTTTGAGAATTTTTGCATGATTAATATTGATACTTAAGAAGAGGCAAATGGAAATGGGAGAAGTCTTTTATAAATATTGGTTTTCTGGTGATCTAATCTTTATGGTAAAGGGTTTTTTTTTTGTTGTTTTTTTAAAAAATAAACTCAGGGGTGATATACCATTGAGTTATATCCCTGGCCCTTTTTGTTTTTCATTTTAAAACATAATCTCACTAAGTTGCTTAGGGCCTTGCTAAATTGCTGAGGCTGGCCTTGAAATTACAATGTTCCTGTCTCAGCCACCCGAATTGCTGGGATAACAGGCATGCACCACTGTACCCAGCTTTTGTGGTAGATGCAAATACTTTATTGTTATTTGTGTTGTTGCATAGTACAGTATGCAACTGGCAGTTTTCTTTGTCATGTTATAGAGCTGTGTAATTAAGATGTGTTTCCTAATGAATAACCTTTTCCATAGTAGAAGAATTTTCTTCTGGGATCATTCTTAAAAAACATGGAATTCCTACAGGGATATAGAGATGATGTTAGTTACAGAAGGTAAACAGAAACATGCCTAATTTACTGTGGGGCTACCTGTTATGAATATCAGTGGAAGACATTGAAATACAATGCATGACACTGTTGTTAGACTCTCAAAGGCAAATAAGGTAATGACTCACAATACAGTAAGTACAAGAAACAGTTTCACCATGGGTCCTTGGTGAATGAAATACAAGTTCTGTGGTAGAGGCACAATTAAATGTTAGCTTTGCCTGAGAGAGCCATGTCTTCCCCAGGGCTAAAACATGAGTCATTTGGAAGCAAAGAGAACAGATCAAAGTAGGAGAAATTACTTGAGAACAGAAGCAACACAGATATCTTCTGGAACTTTTAGTAGTTTTTTATTTCCCTTTTTAAACTTCTGTTATGTCATTGTTGTTATCTCTGATACATTTTGAAAAATTCTCCTTTGATGGGATGTATCATATTGGTATCTAGTAGAAATTAATCTTGTCAGGAAGGGGGTATAACCAAGCATTGCTTTAAGCCCCAACATTAATTCACTTAAGTATTTATTAATCTTGTTTGCTCCCTTGGACTAGACACTTACAAATAAGTTTTTGCTGTCAGAGTGAGGCATGTACGACGGGGAACACAATCCCACCCCCTCCACCATGGTCATTATAATCTATGCAGTAAATCAATACTAGTTCCTCTAATTCCATATGTACTTGATTTTATGTGAAGTATGCCTTGTGATGGCTGAGCTTCCTTCAACAAGGTTATATATTTGTTGTTGTAAGGAAAAAAGCAGAAGTTTTTAAAGAGTGTTTACATCAAATGGTGAATGTATCCTTTCCAGAGCCCTGTGTCTATAGGTGACTATATTAATAAAACTTTTCAGTTTCAAAAGTGTTGTTCTCTCCCCTTTAGACCTTAGCTGGATTTCCAAAGTACAGGTGAATCAGCCAGCAGTTCTGAGGCGGGCACAACAAATTCAGGCTCGAAGAACCGTGAAAAAGGAGTGGCAAGTAAGGTTCTTCTTGAGCATTCTGTCCCTGTGTTTCACAATGCATGGTCTCTTCCCTCAAGGCTACAATATTGAATTTCGCTCAAGATGCATCTAAACTTAAAAGATTGCAGCTGTCCAAGACTTATTTTAATAATTCATATATGATGATGATGGGTTGGAGAAAGATAACACATTTATCCAAACAAGTTAAAAATCTTATCACTCTTGAGTGGCAAAACCGCAAATGAATTTGAGGCATCTTTATTCATGAGTGAATTAAATGGCATATTTTCTCAACGAATTTATTCAGTTTCTTAGATGTGCCTTCTTTGGTTGTCTTCTGGTTTAATTTTAAAACCATAATGTCTAAACCTGGTGTGTCCACTGTTGAGGCCCTGAGGGGTAAGAGTTGACCTTCTTTGACCATCATGCTTATCTTACTATTACTTTTCATAAATCACTTTTCAAAATTCCAAAGGTGATGTTTTGCAGAGTACTTATGGTCAGCATATTCTTCAGTGTTTACCAACCAAAGACGTGCAATGCAGTTCTAAAAGGAATTCAGAGTTCATTTCACAAGGGACTTGGAATACTCCTTTAGAGTAATATTCCACATTTTGCTCCTTTGGAAATATTCTGATTGAAAACATAAGAGGAAGTTCATCAGAATGAATTGTGAAACAGGAATATTGTTTTTAAAAAGGAATTGGATTAAATTGGAAAAAAACAACATGGAACTTACAGATTTTAAAAAACAATTTTCTTTTCCTAGAGTGGAAAGGAAAATTGAAATAGAAACCTTCTTCCTGAGTTCTCCTACATCAGGGTAGCCATCGCAGATTCCTTGTGGATGAGATGGAAAATTCCGAAGTGTGGAGACTTTGTCTACTGGGGGTTTCTGTTTGGGATATCAATAGGAGAAAAAATATTAAGGTTCTTCTTCTTCGTTTTCATTTTATTCTGAGTAATGTTCATCTTGTCAGTAAATCTCGTTTACACTTGTATCATCATATGCTTTAGAATAGTGTAGACATCAGGTATTAGTATCTGTGTTTGTCTAATGAGTACAAATTGGAGATTAATTTTAATTTGCTTTGCCTTTTCTTTCTACTAGGCTGCTTGGCTCCTGAAAGCTGTTACCTTTATAGATCTTACTACACTTTCAGGTGATGATACATTTTCCAACATTCAAAGGCTCTGTTATAAAGCCAAATATCCAATCCGGGAAGATCTCTTAAAAGCTTTGAATATGCATGATAAAGGTAATGTTGTATATAATATATCTGATGTTTACCTGCTTGTTTACCTCTCAATTATGAGATCTAAGAGGTCTTAAGATTCACCTGCTAACAAGATGGTAGTTGTGAAATCCATGATGGGAGCTCTGATCATATGTATGGGAAAATAATTGAAATGTTCTTTTAAAAATGGCAAGAAGACAATATGAATCCTGTTTTTAGGTCACTTCTTTCTGTCCACAGATTGAAATTTCTGGTTGAGAGTTTTCTTATATTTTTTCTCTATTCTTAAGTTCGGAAATTTTCTATCTAGTGACTCTAAAATACTAATTCTGATTCCCTAACCACATATGAAAAAGTCAGTCTCATTATTTAATAATGACATCTCATACATAAAAGTATTTTCTGTGAGTCAGTGAAATACTTTTGAGAATAAAATGCAAATGGGAAATATTGCATGCTCGTATTTTAGGTTAGATCTTTCAAAAAAAGTCATTCTCACTTCTTTAGTGTACATGAGAGAAAGACCTTTCTGCAGTTGCCGTTAGTTTAGAATTTTAACATTTTAGTAATGGAGGAGACTTGAGAGTTAGTCCCCTTATTTTCTAAGTGAAGAAACTAAGACCTGGAAGGATCTAAGGCATTTCCAAGACACTATGTCTTATTACCTGCTGGGCTGGTTTTAGGAGCCAGCTTTCCTCTTTGTGGGATATCCTTTATGGCTTTGGCATGCCTCAGTGCTAGAGAGATAGCCCAATGCAGATATCACAGATAATGTGCAGATAATTTATAGACCTAAATATCTCTGTAGTTTTTAAAAAGTATTTATTATATTTCTTTTGAGTTGACAATAAAAATTCTACCTCACTGGGGCTGGGAGAGCTCTTGGTAGAGCTCATGGTTAGCATGCAGAAGGTTCAGTTCTCAGTACCAAAACAAAACAAAGCAAACAACCCCACCAGACTCCATCTTATTAATAGCACTTAAAAGGAACATCTTTGAGGTATAGACACTGGTTGTTTTAATAGTGGCTATTTGGTCATTTTAATTATTTATTTTTAAAATTTCAGAGCTTATACCTTAAAATGAAGTCTCCAGGTTTAGATTTTATTATTTCTTGCAAAAGAAGGAGTGAATTTAGTTAAATGTCATTTTGCTGTTCCATTCTGTATATTTATTTCACTTATACTTTTTTCCATTAACTCTCCTGTTTCAATGCTGTGCAAACCTGCATTTTTTATCTACACAAAATAAAATATTTTAACTGAGTCATGATGAACAAGTCTACTGTTTAAGAATTTAAAAAATGATGTTATGTTAACCTTAAAGAACAGTGTATCAAAATTATTTCTATGACTATAATCAGAACATGATCCATGTTTTCAAGAACTAGAAGGGACTGCAGAAAGTAAAAATCTTTTAAGTTTGTTGCAGCATCATTGGAGTATAGTTTTTTTTCTCATTTTGTTTTCTGCCAATGTTGTAGTATAAATATATTAGCATATTGTGTGAGTTGAACTTCATATAAAGAAGGCTGCTATGATTTCTTTCTTCAAAGGCATTACTACAGCTGCCATTTGTGTTTATCCTGCTCGGGTATGTGATGCTGTAAAAGCACTGAAGGCTGCAGGCTGTGATATCCCTGTGGCATCAGGTAAGATTTATTGTGGCTTTTGTTGTTATTTTTCAACATGTTTCCACTTGTAAAATGTTGATGCCATGGAGTATTATATATTATCTTAATTTATATTAATTTAAATTAATTTCATATATATAATTAGTTATATTGATTCATGATTTTAGTATTTTTAGTTATTTATTAAAGAGCAGACATTAAGGTCTACAAATAAGGACCTACATCACCACGCTTAAGAAAACTAAATTGTGGTCAGGTCAAAAAAAATCATAATGTGCAATACAATTTTATAAACACAAATGTATGTGTATGTATTCTGTTATATATATATGGAAAATATAGAAGTAAACATGTAGAAGGTACTGTTGTAACTCTGAGAAGTGAATTATTTATTTTGTGAATGTCAGTGACACTCAGCTGTATGCATCATTACAGTGATGTAATTGCATTGGGTCTCAAAGGGTGCAGAGGAGACAACAGTGTTGATAAGGTAAAGAATGACTCTTAGAGAACTCATATTTATAAAGTCACAAAAGCGTCATCAGAGGACTGAAAGGGGTTTGCAATGTTGGGTCCAAAAGTAGGACAAAGAAGGTGCTGTGGGAGTGGAAGCGGTAGGGGCAATTCAGAGTCAGACGGCACTGGGCTTATAAACTGGGCTTGTTGTGGCTACACTCTGATGATGGAATGGCCATGAAAAGTTTTAAGCAGAGGAGTGGCATGATTAGCTTCATGGTGTAGTGAGTTAGCTGTGGTAGGGGTAAGCTAGAAAGGGCCAAAATGAAGTTAGAGAGACTCACCACAGTCAATGTGGGAGAGGATGAGAACCTTCCGAAACCCAGAGGATACAGAAAAGAGGGCACATGCAGGAATTAACTGATTTAAGGTAGACTTAGCAGGATTAAGCAGGTACCAGGAAGAGGAAATTCTTAAAAGCTTCAGTTTAGTGTGTGTGTATGTGTGTCTGTGTCTGTGTGTCTGTACAGTTGACTGCATGGGATGGATGGATAGGCAGATATAAAATTAGATTCTAGTTTTAAAAGACATCAGAAAAATATCCTGATACTTTAAAAAAGCAGTCTATAAACTGCAAGTTAGAGGCTAGTCTCAGCAATTTAGCAAGACCCTTAGCAACTTAGGGAGTCCTCCTCTCAGAATAAAAAATAAAAAGGCCTGGGGATGTAGCTCAATGGTAAAGCACCCCTGGGTTCAGTTTCTGGTACCAAAAACCAAAAACCTAGCAGTCTATAAGATCATTAATTTATTTTAGGAGAAAAGCATCAAACGAAACACAGTGTACTGTATTTATGTACAACGTGTTTATGAGGATTCCCAAAGTATTTGGAAGCTATACCTTTATTGACCTTATTTTTTCATCAACCTCAGTCCAATTTTTTCCTTTATTCAACGGGGAGATGTGCTTCCCTGTAAGGTAGCTGACCCAAGGAATTTAATAACACCAAGGGAAGACAATAGGTCATCTTTATAAACAGGGACGGAGTAAATGATGAGCATATAAAAAAGGTTAAAAACTTTTCAAAAGTATAGATGTATTTTTATTTTCCTCTTACTCGTTCTTGACCCTCCTCTTGCCAGCTCTGTCCTGCCCCAATTCTGTGGACTGGTTAGGTATTTTTCTCTCCTGTATCCCTTTTCCCTTTTTTCTCATTTGGCTATTTCCTCCTTCCCTCCCTGCCTCTTTTTCTTTTCAGTGGGAGGAACCTGTGTTACAATCTGGTTATTACAGCTAAAGATGTTCATTTGTAAGTGAGTAAATCAAGAGTAAATAGAGATAGACAACTTGATCCAGAGTAGGATCCAGAATTAACTAGTGTTGGTTAAAACAAGGCTACACCTACTATGTTATGATGATCACTGTGATAACATGTTTTCCTTCTCTCTTCTTTCTTTCCTTTTGTACTAATGTTAAACTCGGGGGTTTTCCCACTGGGTCATAGCCACGGTCCCAGCTCTTTTACTTTTTTTTGGTGGGGGTACTAGGATTGAACTCAAGGGCACTCAGCCACTGAGCCACATCCCCATTTTTTAATATAAGGTCTCACTGAGTTGCTTAGTGCTAAGGCTGGCTTTGAACTCTCGATCCTCCTGTCTCAGCCTCCTGAGCCACTGGGCT
Organism: Marmota monax; assembly: GCF_021218885.2. Taxonomy (NCBI): domain Eukaryota; kingdom Metazoa; phylum Chordata; class Mammalia; order Rodentia; family Sciuridae; genus Marmota; species Marmota monax. The sequence continues at coordinate 4,487,946 of NW_026695227.1, forward strand.
TACAGGTATCCACCATGACCTCTGGACCAGCCCTTTACTTTGAGAGGGTCTTCTTGCGAAGTTGCTAGGCTGACCTTGAACTTTTGTTCCTTCTGCCTCAGCCTGGGTTGCTGGGATTTATCTTTAAGGATTCACTCTCAGTTGCTTGTTACTTAGTGTGCACCCTCATACGCATCTCTGCAACAGCTTAATTTTAGGTCTGCTAGAGAATATGATGTTAATATTTGTCCTGACACCAATACAACATGAAATAATGTTATTTCTTCATCCTTATGTATAATATAGGATGTTCTTAAGTGTCATTTATACTTTGTTTTCTTAATGCTGATTATTTTTTGGGGGGACATGAAACTTTTTGTTGAGCCTCTTACCAACTGAAATTTGTTTTTCTTCCCTCTCTTTTTTCCTTCCTTTCTTTTTAATTACTATTAGTGGCCACTGGCTTTCCAGCTGGGCAGACTCATTTAAAGACACGATTAGAAGAGATCCGATTAGCTGTGGAAGATGGAGCTTCAGAAATCGATGTGGTAATTGACAGGAGTTTGGTGCTAACAGGCCAGTGGGAAGGTAGGTATGTGTTCTTGCCTAAAAGAAGTCCTAAACCAGTGTGGTGGTGCATGCCTGTAACCCCAGTAACTTGGGAGGCTGAGACAGGAGGATTGAAAGTTTGAGGTCCACCACAGCAACTTAGTGAGGCCCTAAGTAACTTAGTGAGACCCTGTCTCAGAATTAAAAAAAAAAAAAAAGGGCTGGGATTGTGGCTCAGTGGTAAACCACTCCTGGGTTCAAACCATAGTACCAAAAAAAAAAAAAAAAGAAGGATAAAGTGCAGGGGGTGTCCTAGTTTTCTTCCCTTTGGAAAAAAACAAGGTGGGGATCTGGTAAGACAGCATGTTTTGTAGATCATTGTTCTTAGTTACAAGTCTCTAGATTGAGGGTAAATTTAGGAGAAAACATGGCTAAGATTGCTTGTCCTTATATCATTTATAAATCTAGGTAGATGCCAATCTGCATGAACTTTTTATATTCGTTTGGAATATTATAATTAGATTAATAGTTATTTTCACATAGTAGATTAATGCACTTAAAATTTTTTTATTTTACTAATATGTTTTTCTTATAGAAAGAGTAGTTACTACTATTCTGTACTGTTTTGCTGCTCAATACATGAATCACTTCAGGCAGGTTTTTTTATGAAAATTTATTTTAATATGTTGGTGGAAATCTCATTTTTTATCCTAATCTTTGTGGACTTTGAGGATGTGGGATTATGAATAAGTGTACTAAATCTGTCTTTACTCCTAATATTCTGTTTTTTAAAAACTTTTTATTTGTTCTTTTTAGTTATACATGACAGTAGAGTATATTTTGATACATTATACATACATAGAGCATAGCTTCTCATTCTTGTGGTTTTATACATGGTGTGGAGTTACACTGGTGGTATATTCATATATGAACATAGGAAAGTTATGTCCAATTCATTGTACTGTCTTTCCTATTCCCATCCCCCCACTTCCCTTCATTTGCCTGTGTCTAATCCAAAGTACTTCTGTTCTTCCCTCCCCTGCCCTTTATTGTGTGTTAGCATCTGCATATGAGAGAGAACATTAGGCCTTTGGTTTTTTGGGATTAGCGTATTTCACTTAGCATGATAGTCTCCAGTTCTTTCCATTTCCTGGCAAATGCCATAATTTCATTCTTCATACACATGGAATGAATATATTTTCATCTTTATCTTTAAGGATTCACTCTCAGATTGCAATAAGACATTGTCCATTTTAGTAACAAGATACTATTTTTATAATTAGACATTAAAGAATCAAATAGATTTTAACTATCTTAAATATATTTGTATACTAAAAGGAGACATCAGTAACTAAAGTACAGTTCTCCCTGAAAAAGTCATCATAACAAGTAATTTAACCAAAATCTTTTAATGAAACCACAAATTAAAGCCAGAATGAGGCCAGGTATGGTGGCACATTCCTGTTATCTCAGGGACTTAAGGAGAGGCTGAGACAGGTGTTGCAAGTTCAAGGCCAGCCTTGGCAACTTAGCAAGACCTGTCTCTCCTTTTAAAAAATTAAAAGGACTAGTAATGTAACTCAGAGCACCACTGGTTTTAATCTCCAGTACTGCACACATACACAAAAGTGAGGAAGAGATTTTTTGTTTAGATGTGTATATGTAAGGTAAAAGCTAAGTTTTGTTCTAATTATGGAAGTTCTACCCACTCACTGTAATGAACAGAAATTCCACATTGTAGTAAAGGACATGGAAGTTGTCCATACTCTCACTCCCTGGAAATCATCCTGACAGTACTGCAGTGTGACTTTCAAGACCTTTTTCTCTTTATATGAACACACATGCTACCCCAACCCTTTAAAAAAGTTTAAATGATACCTATAATGTTTATCTTCTTAACCTACTTATTGAACTTGCCAGCATTTCTTGGATATCTTCTTGTGACTTTTTCTCTCCAGCTCTGTAGTAGGCCTCCTTTATTCATGGGGGATATCTTCCAAGACCTGCAGTGGATGCCCGAAATCACAGATGGTACTGAGCCCTATACATATGATATTTTTTCCTCTACATACACAACTATGATTACCTTTAATTTATAAATTAGGAACAGTAAGAGATTAATAGCAGTAATAATGAAATAACACAATTATAACAATATACTGCAATAAAAATTGTGTGAATGTTGTCTTTCTCTTAAAATATCTCATTGTGCTGTATTCACCCTTCTTTTTGTGGTGATTTGAGATGAAAAGACACCTATGAGATGAGATGAGATGTAGGCATTGCAATATAGTATTAGGGCTAAAGGCTTTCTGAACACAAGTACTTCAGTATAGCAAGAGTTGACTGAAATGATGACTGAAATGGCTGCTGAGTGACTAGGAGAAGGTGGCATATATAGTATGAATATGCTGGAAAAAAGGATGATCCACATTCCAGGCAGGACAGCGTGGGACAGCATAAGATTTTATTACCCTACTCAGAATGGGGTACAATTTATAACTTAAGAATTGTTTTTTCTCTACTTCTCCTTTTAGTATTTTTGTACCACAGTTGACTCCAGGTAATAGAAACTGAAGAAAATAAGACAACTGATTAGAGTTGTCTTACAGCTCTATTACAGTTTGGATGTGAGGTATTCCTCCAAAAGCTCACATGTGAGACAATGCAACAAGGTTCAGAGGAGAAATGATTGGATGGTGAGAGTCTTAACCCAATCAGTGAATTAATCCCTGATGGGATTGTTAACTAGAGGCAGGTGGAGTGTGGCTGGAGGAAGTGATTAATTGGGGGTGTGGCTATATTTTGTATATGGAGCTGGATCTCTGTTTCATGATCACGATGTTTCCCTTTGCCACACTATTCTACCACTATCTTCTTCCCCACCTCGAGCCCTGAGGAATGGAGCTAGCCTTCTTCTGGACTAAGACCTCTGAAACCGTGAGTCCTCAAATAAACTTTTCCTCCCCTACAGTTGTGCTGGTCAGATCCTTTAGTCACAGCAGTGAAAAAGCTGACTAACCCAAGGGGGACTACAGTATTTATCTTCAAACTCTTTATCTATCTGTTAAGCCTAATTTCATCTTTTATCAATTATGAATTGCTTTTGATTAGGATGCAGCAAAGATTTAGGTAGAAGTTTAATTGCTCAAGTATTTATTCTCTTATATGAAGTTCAGAGGGGAGGTAGTTCCAGGGTGTTGTGGCAGCCACACAAATTTCTTGGAGACCCAGGCTACTTTCATCTTCTGTTTCCCAAACACCTGATATCTGCTGTCTTACCAAGGACACTTCATTGTCTTAGATAGTCTCTGAAGTTATTTACATACTCTTCTTAGATGGCAGGAAAGAAGTCTTGTTCCTTCCAAAAGTCTTATACAACTCTTGCTTATTGTATCCTCTTGGCTTGAAACTGAGTTAAGTGGCCGCAATGATTGGCTGCAGTTGAAGCTGGGAGATGGGGTTTTTAGCTTGGACTATTAGCAGCAATCCCATATATTTCCATTTCCTACCTCTCCCCCCATCTATACTTGTCAACAATTTTAACCCTCGCCAGCTTTAAATTTTCCACAGTTCACAAATAACTTTTCACTCTTTTAATTCATGTTGCTTTGCTTATTATTGTTCATGTGTGTTTTGGGCAATTGTAATTATCCTGAAAAGATTAATTTTAAGTAGATATTTCTGTCCTTATGTATTAATTCTGCTTATCTGCTTTTAGTCACAGATTTCAGTTAAGATTTAAGGCTTAAGTAAGAGGAAAAAGTGAGTACACGTAATATTTAAAACAAATCTGGGGGCTGGGGATGTGGCTCAAGCGGTAGCGCGCTCGCCTGGCATGCGTGCGGCCCGGGTTCGATCCTCAACACCACATACAAACAAAGATGTTGTGTCCGCCAAATACTAAAAAATAAATATTAAAAAAAAATATTTAAAACAAATCTGGAAATAAACTACATGAATTAGTTGGATAAAAACCTCTTTGTCCTTTATGTCTTTTTCTTCAGCAGGTATAGATATAGATGTACAGCTTATATTATAACTAGTGCTGTTCTCTCTCAAATACTACTAATTGGAATATAAAAATACAATAGGAGATGGATTTTGATGTAATTGGCTATTCCTTAACGAACTAGGGTGGTTGTTTTTAAAGAACTGATAATTTCCCAATAATAGACATTCACACAAAATATAATAACACATCTGTGTCCTAGACCATACTTTTCTATTAACTTTTTCTTATAGTGCTAATAACCTCTTGACCCAAAACAAATTGAAAAGAAACATTTAATACTAGAAATTTATTTCTAAATAGAAACCTGCAGTGACTTAGGACTTTTTTTACTTCTGTATTTTGTTTTAATTTTGATTCTCAACTTAATTACATAGTATATTTTTTACTGCCATGTTTTAATATCACATGTTTCCTAGAGTTAATGTTTTGGAATGTGCTGATGGAAATGCTTATCTATTACATTTTCAAATCTAGGTGCACTGAGATTTGTAGGATACTTTGTAAAGTGCAATAAAAAGAATCCACTTTTTAGATCTAGCCATTCAGAGTGCATCCTGACCATTTCTCATGGTTAGGCCCATTCCAGTGGAGGATGTGAGCTGAGAGAGGAGACTGGAGAGGGACTTGTATTCCTCTTTTTGCATTCTGCTTGGCAACCATTCAACATCTCTACTTTGCTCTTCTATGACCTTGCAGCTTCTTCATTGTTAGCATATGACCTCCCCGCTGCTTCTCCGAGGCCACAGACATCTTCAAACAGCATCTTCTTAGGGCTCTTGCTTCTGGTTTGCTTTCCTTTGCTTCCTTTTTTCCTCTTTCCTCCTAAAACAGTACTTTCACAGTGCTGTGGCTCTTGTGTCCTTCTGCAGAGGCCCTACTCCATGTATTGTACATCATTTCTTTTCTGTATATTTAACCTTTCTATTCTAGCTCATTCTCTCAAACATTTAAGCACACTTAAGGTTTTCTTACACATTTAAAAAAACAAAACAAACAAACAAAAACCCTCACATGCCAACATCCCCTTTGTCCTCAGCTAAACTTGACTTTCTTTTTTTCGTCTTTATAACTGAAAATCTTTTTTCTTTTCTCTTTTTGTGGTGCTGGGCTCAAACCCAGGGCCTGTGCCTGTTACGTAAGCACTCTACCACTGAGCTACAGCCTAATCTTTAGGACTGAAATTGTTGAAAGAGTCCTATTTCTTTGTTTTGAAAACTTCTAATCAAGATAATAATGACCTTTCATTTAACTGTGCCCAGTGAATTCTCCTTGGTTGTTGACTTAGCTTTATTCAGCAGTTTGCAACAGTGGACTCTCTCTTCCTTCTGGAAACACCATCATGGCTTTGTGACTTTATATCCTGAGATTCTCCTTTATGTTTCTCACTGGGTTGAAAGCTCCTCCACCTCCTCTATCATCCCTGCAATGTTCTGTCCCAGCACAACCTCTTCTTAGACTCTGCACACTCTCTTAGAAAGCTGATTTGAGTTATGTTCCCTATAACAAAGGCTGACAGACCTCTGAGCACTAGAATCTGGGTCCGTCTGACTTCGAACTCATATTCCATTTTTTCACTAAACCATGTTGCTTTTCATCCATTGTTGCTATAAATGTACACATTCAAAATTAGTGAATCCTGTTAAGAATCTCTTTTAGAGAGAAATCTATTAAAGTATTTATATTACCCTACTTTTTTTTGAGAGAGAGAGAGAGAGAATTTTTTAATATTTATTTTTTAGTTTTCAGCAGACACAACATCTTTATTTGTATGTGGTACTGAGGATCGAACCCAGCGCCGGGTGCATGCCAGGTGAGCATGCTACTGCTTGATCCACATCCCCAGCCCCTCCCTACTTTGTTAATGATTTCTATTCAATAAAGTTTAAAGTTTTCTGATTATTTAGAATTAGTTTGTCAGTAATTTTCATATTATCTGGGATTATAATGATGCTTTCAGGAGCTACTGAAATCCTTGAGGTGATTTGCCACAAAGCTGACAGTCCAGACTGCTGTGTTTTTCGGTATATAGACCTTTTTAGTTGATATTGTTCTGGTCCTTTTAGTCTGGTCATTTGCAATTCAGCTTTTTCCTGGTGGGTCATATTAAGTTTGCTATCACATGCTTCCTTTTCTGACAGTACTTCTCTCACTTCTCTCCATCTGAAGGTAGACATGTACACATATAATTTGGACGGTGATTTTAACTGGATACACTGTGGGGTGTATTGATGGTTCTCAGAATCATTAGACAAACATTTTCTGAGTACTTTACCCAGCTCTTCCTCTCACAGAATCTCTCCACTGCTGGGTGCATCTGCAAAATCAGAATTAAGAGTTGGATGTGAGCGAGGAACAGGCTAGACTGTGCAGACTGTGAGTTGTGGCATTTTCATTGAGTGTTACTCAGTTTCATTGAATGTTAATTTCAGTGAGTGTTATTCCTATGACTGGTATGTGTAATACCATGTGTCTTTATGGTAATGTTGAAGTTGGCATCTATGTTACATTTCTCAAACGTTCTTTGAAGAGAGCATTTGCCAGAAAGATTTGTCATCACATAAACCTTATTGAGTAGGTTTTGAAAATTACCTACATTCTATAGTGTGTAAATACATAGAGGTGGTTTTCCACTTTTTAAAATGACCTTTCTGTGCTGCATATATGTACCTAATATATTTACCAATAACATGGAAATGCTATTAATTCAGACCTTACTCAGGAATCTTGTTCTTTGAGCTCAGGACCTAACCTCGATTTGGCATACCCATTCCACACTGGAGCACCAGCAGACCTGTTTAAGACCATCTGTGTATAGATGTATACATCCAAAATTAGTGAATTCTGTTAAAAATCTCTTTTAGAGAGAATCTATTTAAGTATTTATATTTCCCATCTTTGTTAATAATTTCTATGAGACCATCTGTGATATTTTCCCCCAAAGTACAATTAGCGTAGCAATTGAAAGTATTGTCTGTCTCCTGTACCCACAGCCTCCTGTGCTTTTCATCTCTTTCAGTTGCTCTTCCCTGAGTTGTTCTCTTAAACTTGATTTGTGGAGTATAAACCTCATAGCTCTCAAGAGTTTCAGGGTGAGAGAATGAAATTTCATGGCCAAGGCTATGATGTCTTTCATTTTCTTACTTGAAGTGGATCCTAAAAATGTTGAATCTGATCAATAATCTATTTTTCTTATTTGCTTATTTTTACACAAGAAGAATGATAGAACATCTCTGAAAAGAAATTATTTTCTTTCTTTTATAGAGCTGTTAATTATATTATTTCATCAGAAAAGCATTTCTAAATCTAATATACTTTTTAGGGAGGAATCACATAATCTATAATCTGTGGTTTCTTGGTATTGAGGGTTGTTTATAACAGAGAAATTCTGTAGATACTCATGGCAGCTCTGTGCTTTTATGGTTTTTGTTTTTATGCTATGATTCTTCAAAACTTCAAATACTATTGATAAAAGTGTGTGTGTTTTATTTCTTGTAGGTTTTTTTACTACCTGGTATTTTAGCCCATCTATTTTCATCTTACAAGTTTAATTAGTTGCTTTGATGGATGAAGCTGTGTTCTTGAATATTTTGTGACTTTTTTAGTACTAAAGGTGGCTGTACAATTTTATATTAAGTGTTTTACTGTACATATAATTATCTTAAGAGTTATTTTAAGGCTATTTTTGTGCAGTGTTGAACATCTTTCTGGTACTCAAAAATAATTGCTTAGATATGTTCATTAGCAATTATTTTTTTAACTGCTTTTGAATAGCATGAAATATAAAAAGAATTCCGCTTTCTGGCTTTTAGATGGATACATGGTTTCTAAGTATACAGATTCTTGCATAATATGCCATTCTACACATGCAGACTTTATTTACTATGGTTACTAGGTTGTCTACATCTGGAGTAGTGTTTTTCCAAAAAACTTAACGTATTCTCAGCTACTTCAAGATTAAGAATAGACTTTCCTTTTAGATGGAACCTGGAGAGAAACCCGGTAATTTTAGAGGGAAGTAAAATGCTATAGGTCCTGTTGGCAGCTGGGGGCAGTGTTGCAGAAGCTAGAGCCAGTTGCTAAACTATTGTGGAAGCTGAGGGAAAGGTTATCAGTGGGTGCTAAGTTAGATAGCAGCAAAAAGTTCTGGTGTTCACTGCATAGTAGGATGATTATAACTCTGTGTGTGTGTGTGTGTGTGTGTGTACATCTTTTTAAATGTTTCACTATAAAGAAATGACAAATGTTTGAGTAAATACATTTACCCTGATTTAAAAGCTTCTCAATGTATAATGTATTGAAAATGTATCAAAACAACACATGGTACAGCATTAATATGTATAATTGTTATGTTTTTATTTATCAGTTAAAAGTTAAATTGAAGAAACAAAACAGATGCAATATGACCTCCTTTGCTCCTATCCACTGCTTGGATCTATACTCTGATGCACACAGGCCTTTCCCAGTGAGGCCGAGTTTCCTTGACACCTGTCAGCAAACGCTCCACCAAGGCAGCCTTACTTGTTTTTCAACTGGGAATGCTGAACAGAGGTCATGTTATGACATCCACTTCTCATCAGTGTGACAGTAGTAGGAGGGATGTCGGGGGACAGGCAGGAGACGAGGCCTCTGCAAGTTTTGCCATGATATTGATTAAGCATCTGCAATGTAATATATCCTGGATTTCTAGGACACCCACTTTTCACTACTCCTGAAAACCTCATTATAAGTCAAAACATTTATTATCAGGTTTTTAATATAACATCACTATGCCAGCCAATTCTCTGGTGTACATGTTTTGTTAAGTTTTGCATTATTCTGACTAATTTACAGTTGAGTATTTGAATTCCATTTTCATTTGTCAGCCATCTTTTATATTCCAAATTAATATTTTTCTGGTATGTGGCAAGAATTGTTCTTTCTTTTCTTTTCTTTTTTTTTAATGGAGAATTTTCAGTTTTATAATGTTTGAATTTTTAACAACGAACATATATTACATGAGTATGTGAGCAGAAAATAGTAATAAAGACTCTATGGAATAGGGCCATGATATATGCAAAGGCTTAACTGAAAGGACTTTCTTGAAGTATTATTTATCATAGCAAAAATCTGGAATCTGAAGTATTTAATAATAGGAAAATGCTTGAATTAATTTTTATGTCAATGTGATAGCAGATTGTATAACTGATAAAAATTGTGCTATAGACCTATATTTATAAATATGGAAAGTACCTATGATATATTGAATGAAAAAAAAAACAGGTTACAAAATAATATCTCCCACATATAATCACGTTCTTTGAAACTTTAAGAACTGTAGAGTGGTTGATAGTCTCAATAGCCTTTCCATTTAAAAAAATGCTTAGATGCTAAACAAATTATAATAAACATGTCAAACATGTATATTTTGGTGTGGGGTGGGGTACTGGGACACTCACCACTGAGCCACATCCCCAGCCCTATTTTTTTTTTTTTTTTTTTTTTACTTTAGAGACAGGGTATCGCTGAGTTGCTTAGCACCTCGCTGTAGCTGAGGCTGGCTTTGAGCCTGCAATCCTCCTAATCTCAGCCTCCTGGGATTACATGTGTGTGCCACTGCCCCCGGCTTCAAACATGTATTTTTAATTTTTATTTTTGAGTAATTTTAAACTTACGGGAGACTCCAGTTTGCTCTTTATGCAGTCCTTTATTGTAGAAATCAACCTCATTTACCATTTCTGTCCTTTGCTTATTCTCTTTATTTGCATACACATATACACACAGTTTTTTTCGAACTGTTTAAAATTAAGTTTCAGACCTGTTGACCCTTACCCTTAAAATACTTGTATTTCCTAAAAAGAACTTGTACCAAGCCACAGCACACCATTAAGTACAAAGTCTTTGCTCAGATTTTGCAGATTGTTCCTGTGGTGTTCTTTATTAGGTCTAGGATCAGTTGTTAAATGTCTCTTTATTCTTCAGTCTGAAACAGTTCTCCGTCTTTCCTTGTCATTGAAGATTAAAGGCCTGTTATTTTGTAAAATATATCTCAGTTTGGATTTGTTTTGGGTTTTTCTCATTATTAGCTTCAAATTATTCATTTTTGACAGGAATCACACAGAAGTTTTGCTCTGTTCTTCTCAGTACATTATTTCAGGAGTCACAAAATGTTAATTTTTCCAGTTCTTAACAATTTTACTTTTTTATTTGGCTAGGATGATTTTTGCCAAGTTTTTAAATGTAAAATTAATAAGTATTTTGCATTTTAATAAGTAGTTAATACACATTATAAATGGAGATATTTTGAGACTATGTTAATATCTTGTTACTCACCTAGCTTTTATTCACTATTTTATCATCCATTGATAATTCTTCAGTTATTACTTTGATAGTTACCATATGGTGATTTGCTAATTTCATTATTTCATCTATACTTAGTTGGCATTTCCTTGTCTCTCTTCATTTTTTCCTTCTTCCTTCCTGCCTCCCGTCCTTCCTGTCTTCCTGACTCCCTCTTTTCTTCCTTCTCTCCCTTCCATTTGTAAGGATTCATATATTTCTATTTTACTTAATTGGTTATAATTCTTATATGATTGTTACTTATTTTGATACTCAGATTGTCCCTGATATGGCCAGTAGGAGCTGCTTCAAACTGGCTCCTGTGTGCTTTTGATGTTTCCATCATTCTTTGAGAACCTTCTTGCTTTATTGTAAAAGATGTTTCAGGCTTATCTTTGACTTTTTGTACCTCTATTATGGTTTAGATGTGGTGTCCCCCAAAAGCCCATGTGTGAGACAATGCAAGAAGGTTTGGAGGAGAAATTATTGGGTTATATCCTTAACCTAATCAGTGAATTAATCCCTGCTGGGATTAACTGAGTGGTAACTGGAGGCAGGTGCAGTGTGGCTGGAGAAAGTGGTTCATTGGGGTCATAGCTATGGGGTATATATTTTGTATCTGGAGAGCGGAGTCTCCCTCTGCTTTCTGATCATCATCTAAGCTGTTTCCCTCTGCCATACTCTTCCACCATGATGCTCAGCCTCACCTCGAGTCCTGAGGAATAGAGACAGCCTTCTATGAACTAAGACCTCTGAATTCATGAGCTCTCAAATAATTCTTTCTCTACAATTGTGCTGGTTGGGTCCTTTAGTCAGAGCTGTGAAAAAGCTGACTAAAACAACAGTCTTGGAGTTGGCCATTTCTCCAAGGAGCTCTTTTTCCTTTTATTGAAGAGTGTATTTAAAAACCAGGATCTGGATGCTAAGTTATTGAGATGTTCTTATTTCTAGACTCTCTTAGAGGATAGATCTAGGAAATCCACATGCAAAACACACACACACATACACACATGTAAACATATATACATCTATAGCTGTTTATTTATCCATTCATCCATCTATCCTTCTTTCATCTATCAGTCTCTCTCCCTATGGATTTATATTAGTACCTATGACTTCATTACTGACAACCTCTATTACAATCCAATATCACAAGGATTAGTCTTCCCTTTCCCTTTTCTGTATTTATGCCCTTCTTTATTGCCAGTGAGAAATTTTACTTTTCTTACCTCAATGTATTCATCTATTTGGTCAATATTTTTCTATTTGATCAATTGTCTTATATATGACAATGTCTAGACCCTGCAGGCTCTCTCCCTGACCCAGCACGGGTGGTGGTGTTCAGCAAGTTCTCCCTAATCCCAGAATTCCCAATCCTCACTGGTTAGGATGTCCTTGACTTTTTCTGACACAGTGGACTACACCTTATTCTCGCCCTACCCCAACCCCTGATCGAGCAGCATATGAGCAAAGAGTTTCCCTAGGCCCCAGTGATATGTCATTCCCTCAACCTTTATAGCAGTGAGTAGCTGAGAGTACTCTACCCCTCTGCCTCCCTCCAGCTGAGAGCTGCCACAATTGTCAGAATTGTCTTTAAGTCAGTAACTAGAGGCTGTTTGGTATTAGGTATGCAGCCTAAGTATTTAGAGTAAATCAATGTTTCTCTTTATTTTACATGTACTTATTATAAAGGTGGACCTGTGGGAAGCATAATTTATTGATCACCTTCATAATCATTTGAATAATTACATTTATTCCTAGAATTTTAGAAGTGTTTGAGCTATAAAGGTAGGGCTGTTTTGTTTAATCTTTTTTTTTTTAAAGGTTTAACTTTACTTTTAAAAAATTTTTAAACCTTTTTATTTTATTTATTTATTTTTTATGTGGTGGTGCTGAAGATCGAACCCAGGGCCTTCCACGTGCTAGGCGAGCACTTTACCGTTGAGCCGCATCCCCAGCCCCTTGTGTAATCTTGAGGAGAAAAATGAAGCTTGGAGAAGTTTAGTAACTTTCCCAAGGAACACATCTAATTAGCAGCCAAGTAAAGTACTGGAAAATTCTGATTCAAACCTGTGAACTCTATTGCAACATGATGTGCCGGTCTTGTTTTTATCCAGAGGCTCACAGAACAATTTATAAATTGTTGTTAGTAATTGAATTATGCAAAATTATTTTATGTTTCTGAATGAATTTGGAACTTTTCAATCTATGCAACCTTTTTTCTTTATTATTTTATGTTTCTGAATGACTTTGGAACTTTTCAATCTATGTAACCTTCTTCCAGATTGCTTTTCTAGTGTTGCAAAGAGGTTGCATTTTATATTCTTAAAGAAGCCTAGGTGGTGGTCTCTGCTTTTCTAAGTTCCTTGCTATTCAAACTTAATAAGGTCAGTAGTTCCTGTAACAGTAACACTCACTACCAGCAATAGGAACACAAGTAGCTGACTTTCCTAGATTACTATTAACTCTAGGTGACACTAGAGATTTTCCTTCCCTCTTTATCTGTTTTAACTTCTTTGGTGCTCATAATACCTCTATGAGGGTACAGATTTTGATTATCCCTATTTTATAGATGAAGAACCTAGAACAAAGCCTAAGAGTTAAGTAACTTGCTCAAATCAAACAACAAATTGGTGGTAGAGCTGGGGTATAAAATGTACACTATGGTCCATTATACCATCTTTCCTCAGTAAATATTTGTCATACTAGAATTACAGGTTGAAAATGACTGGATCCAGTTCTGATTAAGTTAAGATGAAGAGAGATTTATTAGGAAGTCCTGGAGTGGCTCACTGAATAAGCAAGAAGCCTGGAGAACTAGGCATTGAAAAAAAGGACCATGGAAGACCAGTTGGCAGAGAATGTAGCTCAACTGTACCATAGGAAGTTTGTCCGTAGTACCACTGATAGTGCTGTTGCTATGGCCAGCACTGTTCCAGAGAGCTGGCTAGTGGCCAGCCACTGGGCCACAGGACCCATGGGTCTGCTGCTAGGCTGATGCTGTAATAAAAAAGGAAATCTAACTCTTGTTTCATCTTTGCATCGTTTAGTAAGATTCAAAGGCCCTGGTAGAAGCAGTCACTCAAGGGAGACAATATCACATTTAAGAAAGGCCAGATTTGTAGATGTTTTGATTTAATTGTTCCCATATAGTCTGGGCAGGATGGTAACAGAAGGAAATGATAACTTTCCAAATGTTGAATCTTAAAAAAAAAGATATTTTCTGAGGGAAACTTGATCTTGTTATGTGGGTGAAATAGGTCACTAAAACAATTTGAGAAAAATCACCGGGAAATTGGCAGCTAAAGAATGAGAGGGCACTGATTGTCTATTTGTTAAATCCAGTTAAGCTCTAAGTGACCACTTTTTGGTTCACTCTGGGTCAGAGATAAAATAGCCTAACTTCCAAATGACTAATAACTGGACAAATCATAAATACATCTAGATTTTCTGTCTAATATTAATAGTAGGTAAAGAAATTCATTGATAGTACTCTTTAGAAAAAGGATGATAGTTTTGTTCATAAATATGATTATTATCAGTGTTTTAAGAATTTGTTATTCAGGCCAGAGTTCACTTTAGCCAATGCTGTAATAAAATATTTTCAAGCCTTATCTGATGACTCACTGATTTGTAAGTACTAATCCATACAACAATTTCTGTTTGGTACAATGAGTTGGATCAGGCCACGAAATAAGATATGACTTTTATCACACACCACTTAATGGAAACTAATTTTATTAGAATTCTGAACTTTTAGTGATTAAAGTTTTGATTGCTTATAGTATGTCAGACAATGAAGTACTTTACATATATCTTCTTTTTTTTCATTTTCATAGTAACCCTTTAAACTACATATTATTATTGATACTGTAAGGATGAAACTGAGGCTGAGAAGTAACTTGCTTGAGGTCCTACAAGAAATGGTGGAGCTGGGTTTTAAGTGCACATTTATTTGACTCTAAAGCCTACTTTTAATGTTAATACTTTATTTTGAAAGAAAACCATTAAATCACAAGTCTACTATGGATTAGCACTCTTGAATTTTTAGATCAGGAGATTGCCTTGTCAGTTGTTCTTAGAAAACAATTTTCTCTTTTTAGAGTCAGTGGCTCAAGAAATGCCATTCCATCCAAGATTCATTTTCTGAGTTAAAAGAATGTAAATTGTTATTGCTGCATAGGCCGTTACTGTTTATAACATTCCTGCACAAGTTGTCATACTGGATGTGTGGATCACACAACTTTCTCATGGGTTAGGATGAAAACTGACAGGGTCAGGCAGGCTATGTGGCAACTCAGATCATCTCTAGGACTTGAAACTACTCATTATTAAGGATTGAATATTTTCAGAAAAGGACTGAATGGTTACCATCTCTTGGTGGTAACAAATCTCTAAATTTACCAAGCATCTTGTATAAGATATCTCCTTGTATAAAATATTTCCTTGAACAAAATATCTTTTTTTTTTTTTTTTAAATTGAGTTTTCACTTTCAAGCTTCAAATTAAGTTCAGGCTTTCTAGGATTGGGAAGGCAAGTTTTGTTTATTTTATTTTAACTTTTATGGTTTTGACTGAATTTGCTGATTTGAAGCTAAAGTGTAATCTTTTATGTGTATTAGGGTAAATCTCTAAATTATAGAATTCTCATCATGGCATTAAAAATGCTAATCCTAACCCTTATTGTGAAATGTTTTTCTCTTGCTCAGTTTAGTCCATGTGCTTACAAAACTGCTTTCTATGTATGACATACACATACACATGGGAAAGAAAAAGCCCATCTTAGTCTTGACAGTGTGACATTAGTCTTAAGTTCTATAAATGAAGGTGGCTCACTGATGTATAGGGTAAAAGCCCAGATCCACTGATGTCATTGACAAAAGCCTGTAAAATAATTCTTCAAAAATTTAATACTCATTACATCTTATTTGTTTACTAAAATTCTGTTACTTTGAATATGAATTGTTTTAATTCAGTCTTGTTATATACATAGTTTTTTGGAGTGTGTGTGTGTGTGTATAATTTTTAAAAATCA
The DNA here is from genome assembly GCF_021218885.2 of Marmota monax. Taxonomy (NCBI): domain Eukaryota; kingdom Metazoa; phylum Chordata; class Mammalia; order Rodentia; family Sciuridae; genus Marmota; species Marmota monax. The sequence goes on from NW_026695227.1 coordinate 4,503,839, forward strand.
AGATGCTTTCTGGGTACTGTATGGAGCTCTAGAAAGCCAGATGTGGTGTGGCTGTAGACAAATAGATTCAAGGCTGCATCATCGAATGCCTCTGTGGATAGCCTTATGCATATACATCTAGTAATACGTGATCAGGCTCAACACTTTTTAGTCAGATATATAGATATAAACCCTTGTAGATAGTGGATCAAAAGGTTCTATCTTTGTTATTATTAGCAGGACTCTTAGGAAAGGTCTGCTTTGTACTCCAACAAAAGAACCTATTATATGTGAATGAAAGAATTAATAGAGACCTACGGATTCTTGTGTTTTGTTTTATTTTTAGTTTGCAGTTTGGTGTACAACTTTATGTATGTTAAATTTTTTTTTCTGATAAGTCAACTATCATATGGAAGAGGTGGAAATTATTTATAATCTGCATGGCATTATAACAATATTTAAAAAGCTCCATGACTCTGGACCTGGGGCCAGGGCTGAGAAATGGTTTCCTAGTGGCAAACTAAGCATTCCTTGTAACACGATGTGAACTGCAACAGAATGCTCTAGGCAATATTAAATTGGGGTGATTTTTAGAAAGTGACAAATGTTTTATGTTTCCTAAATCTGAAATGGGTTCTACCAGCTCTAAACGGCTGCCAAGTTATGTTATCACTTGCCTGCTTTGTAACTGCCTCAATTATTTTCTTCCCCAGCTCTGTATGATGAGATCCGTCAGTTTCGCAAGGCCTGTGGGGAGGCTCATCTCAAAACTATCTTAGCAACAGGAGAACTCGGCTCTCTCACTAATGTCTATAAAGCCAGTATGATAGCAATGATGGCAGGTAAGTGTTTTATATTTAAATGATGTTTTGTATTAGATTGATGTTATTTAGGAAGAATAAATAAATGAAAGCGTTTGTCTATTATTAAAAGTTCTAACCACTTAATTTTTTTTTTTTTTTGTGGGAGGTGTGAGATATTTTATGAATACATGTACAGTGCAAACTAGTCAAAAACTCTTGGCTTTCTTCCACATTTCCTGTGGCGTTTCATTGTTGCACTATTCTTATAAGGCAGTAGATGGCTCTCTTGTTAGTGAATTGCCTTTTGTGTTATTTGATTATTCATTCATCAACATATGTTAGACAGGACTTATTTCTCTGACTTATTTAAGCTTTGGATTTTTCTCAGAGATGTGTACCCATACTATTTAAGGCAGCTTCTGCTTTTGTGTCAATTAAAAAAAAATTAGTGTGGTATTGTTTTTCATACTTTCAAATGTAGATTGACTTATTCTTTATTTTTACAAATAGCAGATCTATCCATTTAGACATGCAATCTTGAAACCTCAGAGTTGTGCTTGAGATTTTTCTTACCTTCAGTCTTGAGAGTTCTTTTCTTTACTGTATCTGTCCTCCACATTGTTGCAAAACTAACTTTTAAAAGTGTTAATTTGATTATGGTGCTGCTTGCTTAAAAATCTTTTGGTTGCTTCTCTTTTTCTTCTAGATAAAGTATAAATTCTTCAATTCCTTAATCATCCCTCCTAAGACTTCCAAAAAGTCCTTCCTAAGACCCTTCCCGTGTCTCTACCATCATCATCACCTTTTTTTTTTTGTGGTGCCGGGGATTGAACCCAAGGTCTTGTGTATGCAAGGCAAGCACTCTACTAATGGTGCTATATCCCCAGCCCTCTACCATCTTCTTTTTCTTTTACCCCACAGGCTCCAGTAATATGGAATGATATATAGTCCTGTGGCTGATATCATCCAAGCTTTTGTATCTTTGTATGTGCTGTGCACCTGCCTAAAATGACTTGAATAACTCCTTGGTGTCTTTGTATTCACAGGCATCACCCTTTTCAGGAATATTTTCCTGAAACCACTTCTTCCTCTACCACTTGGCCCATTTTCTCCTGTGTGCCCCCATATCTCTTTAAACTTCTTAATGTTAGCTTATCATACTGCACTGTGATTAAAGGCTAAATTCTCGGGGCCAACCCTACTAGGGGCTCACATTTAGATGAAGATACCTGGCTTCCCTGGTCTTAAATGTGGGCCAGGGCTGGGGATGTGGCTCAAGTGGTAGTGCGCTCGCCTGGCATGCATGCAGCCCGGGTTCAATCCTTAGCACCACATACAAACAAAGATGTTGTGTCTGCCGAAAACTAAAAAATAAATATTAAAAATTCTCTCTCTCTCTTTCTCTCTCTCCCCCTCCCTCCCTCCCTCTCTCTCTCTCTCTCTCTTTAAAAAAAAATGTGGGCCATACACTGTAGTTACCCTTTTGAATTTTATACTCTGTATTTCTTGAAAGTTTTGTTAGACCTGGTAGATCATCTCTGGAACACTAATGAAAACCAGCCTGCTAGGCATTAATGGTGCTATTGCCCTCATCACTGCTACTGGACCAGAAAATATCTGTTCTTACTATTCCATTTAGAGCAAATTTCTGAAAATCTAAGAGTAAGAAAGAACAGAACACTGAACAGTGGGTTGTTTAGTGGCGTTCATATTTCAGCGGTCCATAGTGAAAGGCTGCTGCAATTCTTTGGAACCTGGGAAAAATCCCTTAGAATCTTAGGTAGACTTATAGTTTCCCTTTCATGCTCTGTGCCAGCACAAGGGATTGTTAGCTCAGGCAACAAAGCAAAAGTTTAGAAATGAGCAACAGTAGCCATCCATTTGCACTACCCATTTTGTGGTGCCTTCACTATTGGTGTATACATGAGACTGATATACTCAACAGGTCACATCTGAGCCACTCTTGAAGCATCTGTTACCCTCGTATAGTTTATTCATTTTGAGAGGTGAGCCTAAGTCTATTCTACCCACTGAACATACTACTTACAGTAGGAACATGGTATTAGGTCATCATGCTTTGGAAGCCTTTGTTCCACTCTGTATCCTTCTAACCATAGGGAAAATTTGATTAGAAACTCTCCCTTCCCACCCTCTCTCTCCCTCTCCCCCACTCCCTCCCTCTCCCTCTCACTTCCTCCCTTTCTGCTTATTTTGCTGTCCATGTTGTTTATCCGCTTCAATTTTTTTCATTCAACCAGTGTCTGTTGTTAATGTACTATGAGTAATGACCAGTATTCATATTCAAGTCTTTCTCCTTCCTCTTCTTGTTTCTGTGGTACCAGGTGAACCCAGGGCTTTGTGCATGTGAGGCAAGCACTCTAGCACTGAGCTACACTCCAGTCCTACCAGATACTTTTAAATAATAATAATAATAATAATAATAATAATAATATATATATATATATATATTTATTTATTTATTTAGTTTTCAATGGACCTTTATTTATTTATATGTGGTGCTGAGAGTTGAACCCAGTGCCTCACACATGCTAGGCAAGTGCTCTACCACTGAGCCATGACCCCAGCCCTAAATAATATTTCTTAATCTTCACATCAGCCTTGGAGTTGATGAAGAAACTTGAGATAAAAGTAACTTAAGGTCACAAAGCTAATACATCTTCTATAGTTCTTATTTGACCCAGGTCCTCCTGCTCCAGATTTATTGTTTTTTTTTCACTTTCATAACTGTTTCCCAAACCCATCATGCTAGTGCTTAGCATGAATGAAAGATACAGTCTTTGTGAGGTATAATGTATGAAAGCATCTAGCTCATTTCCTGGTCCATGTTTTATCCTGTTGAGATATATAATAGAGTTTTAAATATTTTTTAAAGACCTTTCTAAATTTAAAAATTTTTATATTATTTTAACTTTATATGTAACTCACCAAATAATCCTCTCTATTAAGACTAACTAAATTTACATTGTTTTCTACTATTTTTTTCTTTCACTGATTTGTTTTTAAAAATCAATTTTATTTCAGTAAATTTGCATTCTCTTTAATTCAGATGATAAATATATAGTGTGGGGATTTTTGACAATTTGTATACATGTGTAGCCATTACTCCAGTCAAGAAGTAGAATATTTATATCATCCCAGAAATACTTACACATCCATCCATCCATCTATCTATCTATCTATCTATTTATTTAATTATAGTTGTTGATGGACAGAATGCCTTTATTTTATTTCTTTATTTTTATGGGTGCTGAGAATAGAACTCAGTGCCTCACACATGCTAGGCAATCACTCTGCCACTGAGCTACAGCCCAAGCCCACTTACACATCTCTTTATAGTCATTTCCATACTTCTCTCCTGCTGTTCTGGGTGCACTCCCTTATCTGATTTTATCACCATGTGTCAGCTTTTGCAATTTTAGGATATTATATAATCATATAATATGCATGTATTCTTTTAGTGCGTCTGTTTGCTCCTCTTGCTCAAGATAATAGCTGAGATACTAAGGAGTTTACTTAGAAGTATTAAACCGAACAAATACACTGAATTTCTAAAATTATTGGTAAAAAGTTGAATATTTTTCCCCTCAGTCTGGTGTCTGTAGGATCTGTAGTTATATCTCATTCTTCATTCATGATATGGATTATTTTTGTTTTCTTTCCTGTTGCTTTTGTTCTCCTCCTCCCCTTCTTTTTCTTTACTTTCTTCCTCTTCTGTCTTTCAAGTCTTATAAGGAGTTTTCCAATTTTATTAATCCTTCTTAAGAAACAGCCTTGTTTTTTTGATGTTAAGGTATTTTCTAATTCCCTTTGTGACTACTCTTGTCATATAGAGTGGAATGTTATTTTGATTGAGATGTATAATTTCCAAACATTTAGTACTTTTCTGGGTGTTTTATTGTTATTTTATCGTTTGAAAATTTTTTAGAGTATCTATTGTAAGTCCTTTTGTTTTTTTAAAATTAATGAGGTTTTGATTTTATAGTTTATTTTAGGTATCTTTAGGTAAATGGTTCAATTCACTTAAAAGAATTGGTATTCGCAGATGTTGGTGCAAATGTCAGATCAAGTTGGTTGATAGCTTTTTCAGATCTTTTTTGTTTTGTTTTTGGTCTATTGATTCTATTTATTACCAAGAGGTTATTTAAAATCTCATATATGATTGTGGATATGTCTCCATATTCATGTTCCTTTAGAATGTCATTTTTTCCTTTGTGTATTTTGGAGCTCTGTTATTAGGTATATATACTTTTAGGGTTGTTATGTTTACCTTTTGAATCATCAAATTTATTATGAGATGTCTGTCTTTATTTCTGTTACTAGTCCTTGTTTAAATGTCCATGTTGTCTAATATTAATCCAGCCACACCAGTTTTCTTGTATTTACCATTTGCATACCTTTTTTCCCCCATCCTTTTATTTTCAACCCATCTATAGTTATATATTTTAAGTATATATCTCTTAAAAGAAGGAAATCTTATCATTTTTGACAACATGGATGGATCTGGAGATAATTATGTTAAGTGAAATTGGCCAGGCACAGAAAGACAAGAAGAACCACATAATCTCACTCATGTTGGATTTAAAAGTGTTGATCTCGTAGACATTGAGAGAGGAATGATGGTTCTAGAGGCCAGGGACAGGTAGGAAAGGGTTATTCAATAGCTGCTAAGTTATAGTTAACTAGGAACAAGAAGTTCTGTTGTTCTGTTACATAGTAGAGTAACTATGAACAGCAATGTACTATACATTTCAAAGAGCTACAAGAAGTTTGAAAATTTTCATGTTAGATATGTTTAACCAGATTTAAATATTATACAGTGTATACATGTATTGTACTTTTATGCTTTTATGTATCAGTTAAAATTAATTTTAAAAGTACATTTCTTATGGATAGCTTTTTAAAAATTTATTGTGATAATCTGTACTTTTATAATCAAAGAGTTTTGTCCATTTACATTCTATATAATTATTGATGTGGTAGGATTGTCTGTCATCTTGCAATTTATTTTCTATCTCCTTTTTGTTCATCTTGTCCAGTTTTATTTCTTCTGTTTTATTCTTATTTACAGTCTCTTTATATCTTTAAAATGGTTGCTCTAGCAATTAGAATTTACATTCTTAATTTAGCCTAGTCTGCTTAGAATTAACATTGTTTTACTGTACACTTACATCATAAATATAAGAACTTTATTGTAGTTTCATTTGTATCCATCTTCACTGGTCCTTTGAATTATTTTTATTTTCTTACACATGTATTATAAACCCCACATTATAATGAGGCAATTTTAAGCTACATTTTTTTAAGGAAATTTTTTTTTGTGGTATTTTTTTTATTGGTTGTTCAAAACATTACAAAGCTCTTGACATATCATATTTCATACATTAGATTCAAGTGGGTTATGAACTCCCATTATTACCCCAAATACAGATTGCAGAATCACATAGGTTACACATCCACATTTTTACATAATGCCATATTACTAACTGTTGTATTCTGCTACCTTTCCTATCCTCTACTATCCCGCCTCCCCTCCCCTCCCATCTTCTCTCTCTACCCCATCTACTGTAATTCATTTCTTTCCTTGTTTATTTTCCCATTCCCCTCACAACCTCTTCTATGTAATTTTGTATAACAATGAGGGTCTCCTTCCATTTCCATGCAATTTCCCTTTTCTCTCCCTTTCCCTCCCACCTCTCGTCCGTGTTTAATGGTGATCTTCTTCTCATGCTCTTCCTCTCTGCTCTGTTCTTAGTTGCTCTCCTTATATCAAAGATGACATTGGCATTTGTTTTTTAGGGATTGGCTAGCTTCACTTAGCATAATCTGCTCTAGTGCCATCCATTTCCCTGCAAATGCCATGATTTTGTCATTTTTTTAGTGCTGAGTAGTACTCCATTGTGTATAAATGCCACGTTTTTTTTTTTTTTTTTTATCCATTCATCTATTGAAGGGCATCTAGGTTGATTCCACAGTCTAGCTATTGTGAATTGTGCTGCTATGAACATCGTTGTAGCAGTATCCATACAGTACGCTCTTTTAAGGTCTTAAGGGAATAGTCCAAGAAGGGGAATAGCTGGGTCAAATGGTGGTTCCATTCCCAGCTTTCCAAGGAATCTCCATACTGCTTTCCAAATTGGCCGCACCAATTTGCAGTCCCACCAGCAGTGTACAAGTGTACCCTTTTCCCCACATCCTCGCCAGCACTTGTTGTTTGATTTCATAATGGCTGCCAATCTTACTGGAGTGAGATGGTATCTTAGGGTGGTTTTGATTTGCATTTCTCTGACTACTAGAGATGGTGAGCATTTTTTCATGTACTTGTTGATTGATTGTATGTCCTCCTCTGAGAAGTGTCTGTTCAGGTCCTTGGCCCATTTGTTGATTGGGTTATTTGTTATCTTATTTAATTTTTTGAGTTCTTTGTATACTCTGGATATTAGGGCTCTATCTGAAGTGTGAGGAGTAAAAATTTGTTCCCATGATGTAGGCTCCCTATTTACCTCTCTTATTGTTTCTCTTGCTGAGAAAAACTTTTTAGTTTGAATAAGTCCCATTTGTTGATTCTTGTTATTACCTCTTGTGCTATGGGTGTCTATTAAGGAATTTGGAGCCCGACCCCACAATATATAGATCGTAGCCAACTTTTTCTTCTATCAGACGCAGAGTCTCTGATTTGATATCAAGCTCCTTGATCCATTTTGAGTTAACTTTTGTGCATGGCGAGAGGAGGGGATTCAGTTTCATTTGGTTGCATATGGATTTACTATTGCTCTGTAATATAGTTTGAAATCTGGTATCACTATACCGCCCGATTCACACTTCCTGCTTAGCATTGTTTTTGCTATTCTGGGTCTTTTATTTTTCCATATGAATTTCATGATTGCTTTCTCTATTTCTACAAGAAATGCCGTTGGGATTTTGATTGGCATTGCATTAAACCTATAAAGAACTTTTGGTAATATCGCCATTTTGATGATGTTAGTTCTGCCTATCCATGAACAGGGTATGTTTTTCCATCTTCTAAGATCTTCTTCTACTTCTCTCTTTAGGGTTCTGTAGTTTTCATTGTATAAATCTTTTACCTTTTTTGTTAGGTTGATTCCCAAGTATTTTATTTTTTTTGAGGATATTGTGAATGGAGTGTTTTTCCTCATTTCCGTTTCAGAAGTTTTGTTGCTGATATACAGGAATACCTTTGATTTATGCGTGTTGATTTTATATCCTGCCACTTTGCAGGATATAAAACTCTAGCAGTTTCTTTGTAGACCCTTTTGGGTCTGTTAGATATATTATCATATCATCCGCAAATAGTGATAATTTAAGTTCTTCTTTTCCTATTTTGATGCCTTTAATTTCTTTCGTCTGTATAATTGCTCTGGCCAGTGTTTCGAGAACTATATTGAATAGAAGTGGTGATAGAGGGCATCCCTGTCTTGTTCCAGATTTTAGAGGGAATGCCTTCAATTTTTCTCCATTCAGAATGATGCTAGCCTGAGGCTTAGCATAGATAGCTTTTACAATGTTGAGGCAAGTTCCTGTTATCCCTAGTTTTCTAATGTTTTGAAAATAAAGGGATGCTGTACTTTGTCGAATGCTTTTTCTGCGTCTATCGAGATGATCATATGGGTCTTATCTTTAAGTCTATTGATGTGGTGAATAACATTTATTGATTTCCGTATATTGAACCATCCTTGCATCCCAGAGATGAATCCTACTTGATCATGGTGCACAATTTTTTTGATGTGTTTTTGTATCCGATTCGCCAGAATTTTATTGAGGATTTTTTCATCTAGGTTCATTGGAGATATTGGTCTGTAGTTTTCTTTCTTTGAGGTGTCTTTGTCTGGTTTCGGAATCAAGGTGATGTTGGCCTCATAGAATGAATTTGGCAGAGCTCCCTCTTTTTCTAGTTCCTGAAATAACTTGAAAAGTATTGGTATTAATTCTTCTTTAACGGTTTTGTAAAACTCTGCTGTATACCCATCCGGTCCTGGGCTTTTCTTGGTTGGTAGTCTTTTGATTGCTTCTTCTATTTCATCCATTGATATTGGTCTGTTCAAATTGTGTGTTCCTCCTGACTCAGTCTGGGCAAATCATATGACTTAAGAAATTTATCGATGTCTTCACTATCTTCTAGTTTATTGGAATATAGGTTTTCAAAATAATTTCTAATTGTCTTCTGTATTTCTGTAGCATCTGTTGTGATATTGCCTTTTTCATCCCATATGTTAGTAATTTGAGTTCTCTCTCTTCTTCTCTTCGTTAGCATGGCTAAGGGTCTGTCGATCTTATTTATTTTTTCGAAGAACCAACTTTTAGTTTTGTTAATTTTTTCAATAGTTTCTTTTGTTTCAATTTCGTTGATTTCCGCTCTGATTTTAATTATTTCTTGCTTTCTGCTACATTTGCTGTTGTTTTGCTCTTCCTTTTCTAGGGCTTTGAGATGAAGTGTGACCTCATTTATTTGTTGGTTTTTTTTCTTTTTTTGAGGAATGACCTCCAGGCGATGAATTTCCCTCTTAAAACTGCTTTCATTGTGTCCCATAGATTCCGATATGTTGTGTGTGTATTTTCATTTATCTCTAAGAATTTTTTTGATTTCCTCCTTTATGTCTTCTGTAACCCATTGATCATTCAGTAACATATTGTTCATTTTCCATGTGATGTAGGATTTTTCCTTCCTTCTTTTATCATTGATTTCCAGTTTCATTCCATTATGATCAGATAAAATGCATGGTATTATCTCCACCCTTTTATATTTACTGAGGGTTGTCCTATGGCATAATATATGGTCTATTTTTGAGAAGGATCCATGTGCTGCTGAGAAAAAAGTATATCCACTTGATGATGGCTGATATATTCTATATATGTCAGTTAAGTCTAGGTTATTGATTGTGATATTGAGTTCTATAGTTTCTTTATTCAACTTTTGTTTGGAGGATCTGTCCAATGGTGAGAGAGGTGTGTTGAAGTCACCCATAATTATTGTGTTGTGGTCTATTTGATTCTTGAACTTGAGGAGAATTTGTTTTATGAACGTTGCAGCACCATTATTTGGTGCATACATATTGATAATTGTTATGTCTTGTTGGTGAATGGTTCCTTTTAACAGTATATAATGTCCTTCCTTATCCCTTTTGATTAACTTAGTCTTGAAGTTGATTTTATTCGATATGAGGATGGCCACCCCTGCTTGCTTATGAGGACCGTGTGCGTGGTATATTTTTTCCCAACCTTTCACCTTCAGCCTGTGTATGTCTTTTCCAATCAGATGTGTCTGCTGGAGGCAGCATATTGTTGGATTTGTTTTTTTAATCCATGTTACCAGCCTATGTCGCTTTATTGGAGAGTTTAAGCCATTAACGTTTAGAGTTACTATTGATATATGGTTTGTACTTCCAGCCATGTTTGATTATTTATTCTTTTTTTTTTTAATTTAGTTTGTTTCTCCATGATTAGCTTTCCCCTGCCCTCTGTCTTTACTGAGGCACTTCCCACTTATAGTTTTGGTTATTGTTTTTCATTTCTTCCTCGTGTAGTGTTTTGCTCAAGATGCTTTGCAATGCTGGTTTTCTGGCTGCAAATTCTTTTAGCTTTTGTTTATCATGAAAGATTTTTATTTCGTTGTCGTACCTGAAGCTTAATTTTGCTTGATACAGAATTCTTGGTTGGCATCCATTGTCTTTCAGTGTTTGAAATACGTTGTTCCAGGATCTTCTCGCTTTCAGCGTCTGTGATGAAAAATCCGTTGTTAACTTTATTGGTTTACCCCTGAATGTAATCTGCCTCCTTTCTATTGTAGCTTTTAATATTTTCTCTTTGTTCTGTATATTGGATATCTTCATAACAATGTGTCTTGGCGTTGGTCTACTGTGATTTTGTATGCTCGGTGTCCTGTATGCATCTACAATTTGTATATCTGTTTCCTTTTTTATTTCTGGAAAGTTTTCTGTAATTATTTCATTCAGCAGGTTACTCATTCCCTTGGTTTGAATCTCTATACCTTCCTCTATCCCAATGACTCGTAAGTTTGGTTTTTTTATGTTATCCCATCTCTCTTGGATGTTTTTCTCGTGATTTTTTACCAGCCTTTCTGAGTTGGCTAGATTCTTTTCAAGATGATATATTTTGTCTTCATTATCTGACGTTCTGGCTTCTACTTGCTCCACTCTGTTAGTGATACTCTCATTTGAGTTTTTAATTTGGTTTATAGTTTCCTTCATTTCTAGAATTATTGTTTGATTTTTTTCATAATCTCTATCTCCTGATAAAGATGCTTAACTTCTTCTTTTATCTGTTTATGTAATTCATTTTCAATGTGTTCTTTCACTGTTTGAATTTGCTGTCTCATATCCTCTTTAAGGTTCCATTCCATCTGTGTAAGGTATTCCTTGAGTTCTTTATTTGACCATTTTTCTGATGACTCTAGGTCCTCCTGAATATTTAGGCTGTCCTGCATTGTTTGTACTCCTTTTCTTCCTTGCTTTTTCATGCTGCTCATGTTACTTCTTGTTCTGTTTGACTGCTGAGTTATTGTTTACTACTATAAATTTATTTGATGCTTGGGAGGAAAGGTATTAGAAGGGAAGGGAAGAAGTCACTAAAGAGAATGCGAGTAAGCAGGTAGAATTCAAGGAAGGGGGAATAAGAAAATTGAAAAGAAACGAAAAGACTAAAGAAAAAAAATAGAAAATAAAAAAAGAAAAAAAATTAAAAAAAAATAATAAAAAATAAAAATTTAAATTAAAAAAAATTTTAAAAAACAACAACAAAAAAATGAAAATGAAAAAAAAACCAAAATAAAAAAAAATTAATAAATGCAGTCTTAGAGTTAGATTAACTTCTCTTCCAGTAGGAGGAGCTGTGCCCACCGGGCCAAGCTTCTCCTCTCAATACGTGGGAACCAGTCACTGTGCAGGAACTCCTCCTCCCAGACTGGGCGGGTCTCCAATCCTGAGTACCTAGGGCCTTCTCTTTTGTCTAGTCACTTCCCCACTTTCCTCAAGCCAGGCCCCACTCACTGGTGACGCTCACCACAATACTGGCTACACACCAGGTCTGCTGCTCCCGGGAGCCCTGTTTTCATGAATGCCTGGGAACACTCTCCCTGTTTGCCAGTCCCTCAGACCCTAAGTTTGTAGAGCTTGGGGCTGAGAACCCTAAGCGAATTTTGCTTGCCCTCCGGTAGCAACGCCCCCGGTAGCTGGTGCAAGAGACCTCAGTTGTCAGCACTGGTGGGAGCGGTAGCCAGGAGTTCTGCCCCGCGGTCCCGCGCCACTCCTGATTCCCTCGGTCTGGCTCTCGCGCTCACTGGAGAGCTGGGAGGGGCCCTTAAAGTTTCCCCGCTGTGTGGAGAGGGAAGGCTAGGGGATTACACACCTGTCGCCAGTGGTTTCAATGAAGTTATCTCCTCCACCGAATTCTGGTGATGTCAGTTCTCTGCCATGGTGGTATCCCATGCAAATGGCGACAGTTCCTTCCCTTTGCCGGGTGACCAATGCAACGGGTGGGTCCTGACTGGCTGTCCCAAGCCCCATTTCAATCCTGTGGCCACTGCCTATGAAGGCTCGATTGGCATTTACCTCCGTAGGTGCAGAAGGGCCGACCAGTTGTTTCAGCGGGATCGTTTAGTGCTGAGTCACAGCATTTTGTCTGCGAGAAGCAGGCGAACGGGAGCTTGAATTCAGCCGATCCCGGCTCGGTGTGTGTTCTGAGAGGCCCAGACTGTTCGCCCCAGATCCACGTCAGCTCAGCATTGCCTAGTGATCCTGAGCAAACAGCATTTAGACGGTTTAAGACTCCCTATGCCCGCGCATCTGAAGAGGTCAGAGACTTGATCTCTCCGTGCCCGCCGCCATTTTGGATCTCCAGTTTAAGGAAATTAAAGGAAGACGAAACTGAACTAAGTTATTGTTTCATATTTTCTATGCATATATTACTTCCATCATTGTTTTCTCTTGTAAATGTCAGTTTCCATCTTGCAGAACTCGGGATGTGACTCGGGGATAGAGTGATAGCTGAGTATGCATTAAGCCCTGGGTTCAATCCCCAGCAAATCCCCCTGTTCCCAACCTAACGTTTCCCTGTCATATAATTCAGCCTGGGAAATTTGCAGTGCAAGTTTTTGGTAATGAAATCTTTTAGTTTTTGTTCATCTTCATGGAGATGTCTTTATTTCACTGCTATATTTCAAAGATAGTATGCTGGTTATAGAAATCTGGGTTAAGGTTTATTCTTATTTTGACCTTTAAATATGTTACTATATTCTCTATATAAATGTCACACCTTACACTGACTATGGTCAAACAATATTTTCTCCTTGTCTTTATTTTTTAACTAATGTCAGCATGATGTGCCTAAATATGGTTTTCTTAGTATTTACGCTGCTTGGAGTTTGCTGAGTTTATTGGATTTGTTCGTTAATGTTTTCCAACAATTTAAGACATTACCAAAACTATTTTTTCAAATATATTTTCTAGCTCATTCTGTCTTTCTTCTAGGACCCCAAATATATTGTGCTAGACTGCTTGATATTGTCCCATAAGTTATTAAAATCTTGTTTGTTTTAATCCCTCTCCTTTTTACAAATCTTTCTTCATCTTATTTTGTATCTGAAGTGTGCTTTAAGGCCACACAATGAAATTTATACTGTATGGTTTTAGCTTTTTTTTCGTTTGATTTTTAAAATTTTTCATTTTCTACTGAGAGCCCCCATTTTTTCACTCATTGAGATCATGTTTTCCTATAAATCTGAGCAGATTTATAATAGATGATTTGAATTTCTTTTTTGCTTCTTTGTACATGTAAATTTTCTCATGGACCATATCTTGATGTACTGATTTGCTAGTACCTGCAAATATTTCATTCAGTTTTATAAATATACCTCTAGGTATATCTAGGTATACCTAGAGGGCAAGACTGGAAACTTTTTTTTTTTAATTTAATTTAATTTTTTTTAAAGTTTTTTTTTTTAAATTTTTTTTGTTGGTTGTTCAAAACATTACATAGTTCTTGATATATCATATTTCACACTTTGATTCAAGTGGGTTATGAACTCCCATTTTTACCCCATATACAGATTGCAGAATCACATCAGTTACACATCCATTGATTTACATATTGCCATACTAGTGTCTGTTGTATTCTGCTGCCTTTCCTATCCTCTACTATCCCCCCTCCCCTCCCCTCCCCTCTTCTCTCTCTACCCCCTCTACTGTCATGCATTTCTCCCCCTTGTATTATTTTTCCCTTTCCCCTCACTTCCTCTTGTATGTAATTTTGTATAACCCTGAAGGTCTCCTTCCATTTCCATGCAATTTCCCTTCTCTCTCCCTATCCCTCCCACCTCTCATCCCTGTTTAATGTTAATCTTCTTCTCATGCTCTTCGTCCCTACTCTGTTCTTAGTTACTCTCCTTATGTCAAAGAAGACATTTGGCAATTGTTTGTTAGGGATTGGCTAGCTTCACTTAGCATAATCTGCTCTAATGCCATCCATTTCCCTGCAAATTCTATGTTTTTGTCATTTCTGAATGCGGAGTAATACTCTATTGTGTATAAATGCCACATTTTTTTTTATCCATTCGTCTATTGAAGGGCATCTAGGTTGGTTCCACAGTCTTGCTATTGTGAATTGTGCTGCTATGAACATCGATGTAGCAGTGTCCCTGTAGCATGCTCTTTTTAGGTCTTTAGGGAATAGACCGAGAAGGGGAATAGCTGGATCAAATGGTGGTTCCATTCCCAGCTTTCCAAGAAATCTCCATACTGCTTTCCAAATTGGCTGCACCAATTTGCAGTCCCACCAGCAATGTACAAGTATACCCTTTTCCCCACATCCTCGCCAGCACTTGTTGTTGTTTAATTTCATAATGGCTGCCAATCTTACTGGAGTGAGATGGTATCTTAGGGTGGTTTTGATTTGCATTTCTCTGACTGCTAGAGATGGTGAGCATTTTTTCATGTACTTGTTGATTGATTGTATGTCCTCCTCTGAGAAGTGTCTATTCAGGTCCTTGGCCCATTTGTTGATTGGGTTATTTGTTGTCTTATTGTCTAATTTTTTGAGTTCTTTGTATACTCTGGATATTAGGGCTCTATCTGAAGTGTGAGGAGTAAAAATTTGTTCCCATGATGTAGGCTCCCTATTTACCTCTCTTATTGTTTCTTTTGCTGAGAAAAAACTTTTTAGTTTGAATAAGTCGCATTTGTTGATTCTAGTTATTAACTCTTGTGCTATAGGTGTCCTGTTGAGGAATTTGGAGCCCGACCCCACAGTATGTAGATCGTAGCCAACTTTTTCTTCTATCAGACACCGAGTCTCTGATTTAATATCAAGCTCCTTGATCCATTCTGAGTTAACTTTTGTGCATGGCGAGAGAAAGGGACTCAGTTTCATTTTGTTGCATATGGATCTCCAGCTTTCCCAGCACCATTTGTTGAAGATGCTATCCTTCCTCCATTGCATGTTTTTAGCCCCTTTATCAAATATAAGATAGTTGTAGTTTTGTGGATTGGTTTCTGTGTCCTCTATTCTGTACCATTGGTCCACCCGCCTGTTTTGGTACCAGTACCATGCTGTTTTTGTTACTATTGCTCTGTAGTATAGTTTGAAGTCTGGTATCGCTATACCGCCTGATTCACACTTCCTGCTTAGCATTGATTTTGCTATTCTGGGTCTTTTATTTTTCCATATGAATTTCATGATTGCTTTCTCTATTTCTACAAGAAATGCCATTGGGATTTTGATTGGCATTGCATTAAACCTATAAAGAACTTTTGGTAATATCGCCATTTTGATGATGTTAGTTCTGCCTATCCATGAACAGGGTACATTTTTCCATCTTCTAAGATCTTCTTCTGTTTCTCTCTTTAGGGTTCTGTAGTTTTCATTGTATAAGTCTTTCACCTCTTTTGTTAGGTTGATTCCCAAGTATTTTATTTTTTTTTGAGGATATTGTGAATGGAGTGTTTTTCCTCATTTCCATTTCAGAGGATTTGTCGCTGATATACAGGAATGCCTTTGATTTATGCGTGTTGATTTCATATCCTGCCACTTTGCTGAATTCATTTATTAGCTCTAATAGTTTCTTTGTAGACCCTTTTGGGTCTGCTAGGTATAGAATCATGTCACTGCAAATAGTGATAATTTAAGTTCTTCTTTTCCTATTTTTATGCCTTTAATTTCTTTCGTCTGTCTAATTGCTCTGGCCAGTGTTTCGAGAACTATGTTGAACAGAAGTGGTGAGAGAGGGCATCCCTGTCTTGTTCCAGATTTTAGAGGGAATGCCTTCAATTTTTCTCCATTCAGAATGATGCTAGCCTGAGGCTTAGCATAGATAGCTTTTACAATGTTGAGGTAAGTTCCTGTTATCCCTAGTTTTCTAATGTTTTGAACATAAAGGGATGCTGTACTTTGTCGAATGCTTTTTCCGCATCTATGGAGATGATCATATGGGTCTTATCTTTAAGTCTATTGATGTGGTGAATAACATTTATTGATTTCCGTATATTGAACCATCCTTGCATCCCAGGGATGAATCCTACTTGATCATGGTGCACAATTTTTTTGATATGTTTTTGTATCTGATTCGCCAGAATTTTATTGAGGATTTTTTCATCTATGTTCATTGGAGATATTGGTCTGTAGTTTTCTTTCTTTGAGGTGTCTTTGTCTGGTTTAGGAATCAGGGTGATGTTGGCCTCGTAGAATGAATTTGGAAGTTCTCCCTCTTTTTCTATTTCCTGAAATAGCTTGAAAAGTATTGGTATTAGTTCCTCTTTAAAGGTTTTGTAAAACTCTGCTGTATACCCATCCGGTCCTGGGCTTTTCTTAGTTGGTAGTCTTTTGATGGTTTCTTCTATTTCCTCAATTGATATTGGTCTGTTTAGGTTGTCTATATCCTCCTGACTCAATCTGGGCAGATCATATGACTTAAGAAATTTATGGATGCCTTCACTATCTTCTATTTTATTGGAGTATAAGGATTCAAAATAATTTCTGATTATCTTCTGTATTTCTGAAGTGTCTGTTGTGATATTGCCTTTTTCATCCCGTATGCTAGTAATTTGAGTTCTCTCTCTTCTTCTCTTCGTTAGCATGGCTAAGGGTCTGTCGATTTTATTTCTTTTTTCAAAGAACCAACTTTTAGTTCTGTCAATTTTTTCAATTGTTTCTTTTGTTTTGATTTCATTAATTTCAGCTCTGATTTTAATTATTTCTTGCCTTCTACTTCTTTTGCTCTTCTTTTTCTAGGATTTTGAGATGAAGTATGAGATCATTTATTTGTTGGTTTTTTCTTTTTTTAAGGAATGAACTCCAAGCAATGAATTTTCCTCTTAGAACTGCTTTCAATGTGTCCCATAGATTCCGATATATTGTGTCTGTGTTTTCATTTATCTCTAAGAATTTTTTAATTTCCTCCTTGATGTCTTCTATAACCCATTGATCATTCAGTAACCTATTGTTCATTTTCCAAGTGATGCATGATTTTTCCTTCCTTCTTTTATTGTTGATTTTCAGTTTCATTCCATTGTGATCAGATAAGATGCATGGTATTATCTCTACTCCTTTATATTGTCTAAGAGTTTCCCTGTGACATAATATATGATCTATTTTTGAGAAGGATCCATGTGCTGCTGAGAAAAAAGTGTAACTGCTTGATGTTGGGTGGTATATTCTATATATGTCAATTAAGTCTAGGTTATTAATTGTGTTATTGAGTTCTATAGTTTCCTTATTCAACTTTTGTTTGGAAGATCTGTCCAGTGGTGATAGAGGTGTGTTGAAGTCTCCCATGATTATTGTATTGAGGTCTATTAGACTCTGGAACTTTAGAAGAGTTTGTTTGATGAACATAGCTGCACCATTGTTTGGGGCATATATATTTATGATTGTTATGTCTTGTTGTTGTATGGTTCCCTTGAGCAGTATGGAAACTTTCTTAATGTCTGGAATTTTACATCACTTTTTGTTTTTCCGTTAACTTAAAATCAGAGTCTCAAAAGGAGAAAAAGATGTGGTTTTCATTCGTGATAATATATTTTGTAATTTTGGTAGCCATTTTGATTATTGCAAAAAAAATTCTGGAGAGAGTGGGTAGAGATATATAATTATGTTAGTCTGGTGTTACACATCATTTTAAGTAAAAACTTATTTAGTTGAGGCATTTTCATTTTTGGTCAATCCTATGGTTTGAATATCCCCTCTAAAACTCATATTGAAACAACCACCAGTAAAATAGTATCAAGAGATGGTATTTTTAAGAGGTGCTTACTTAGATCTACCTTCATGAATGGATTAATGATATTATAGCAGGAGTGGGTTGGTTATTGCGAGAGTGGGTTTGTTATACATTTGGCTTCCTCTTTCCCTCTCTCTCTGCTTCTTGTATTCTTGCTTACCCTTCTGCCATATTATAATGCAGTATGGAGACTCTTACCACTCGGCAACAACTGGTTTTTGGATTTCCCAGTCTCTAGAATTATGAGGCAAATTAACTTTTCTTGTCTTTGATTTATCCAATCTGTGGTGTTCAGTAACATCAGCAGAGAATGAGTCTCACTGAATTGCTTAGGGCCTCACTAAGTTGCTGAGGTTGACTTTGAACTCCTGATCCTCCTGCCTCAGCCTTCTGAGCCACTGGTATTACAAGTGTGCACCACTGTGCCCAGCATCACTCCTAATTTTTGCACTCTGGAAGCTATAAAGCCACATCAGCTCTTTAGACACTTAGCAAAATAAAGTAGCTTTATTTGCTTGATATACAGTTAAATGATATCTATAACCAAGTCAAGAACCCGACAAGAAATGAAAATATTTTCAATGGATGAAAAATATGTGATATAATCTATAATACAAGAGTAATATCAAAAATTTCTTGAATGTTAATTATGTAACAGAGACCCTTTTAAGGGCTTTGTGTGTATTTATAGTTAATCTCCATAATTACCTTATGAGGTAGGAACTCTTATATGACAAAATAAAATCAGCTAAAAGAATCTTCTTGTTCCTGTAGGACATGGTCATTGTTGATAATTGGAAATTTCCAGGTATATCTGTCTTTGTTATATCATTTCTTTTGTCTATAATTTATTCCCTTTCCTTACCATTTTTAAATATTTAATAAAACTACCATATTCTCTCAAATCTCCCTTGATTATCTAGAGGCAGAATTAATTAACTGACAGTGCTGTTATACTTCTAGGACCCTTGTAAATACCAATAGCATTTCCCAGGTAATATGGCCATCAGTTGTTTTACCTGGTTAGATTGTTTGCAAAACTATGAACTTCCCTGAGGCCAAGGACTTACCTTTATTCCTCTGTGGTTACTATCATGTCTGGCATCTAGTAGAACCTAGGAAAATATTTTCAAATATACAAATGAATGAATGAGAGAGGAAAAAGAGATAAGGAAAAGTGAAATTTGAAAATCTAAATGCATCTTTCCAGATATGCCACAGTCTTGTAAGGTTTGAACATGTTATTTTAGAGAATAAACTTTTTTTTAATTGGACCAAAAAAAAATGGATAATTTATACTTCTGACAATGAGATTATATTTCCAAGGCATTTTTGTCAATGCAAGGCAGTGGCATGACAATATTAAATGTGTGTAAGAATTCTGAGGAAATAGCTTTAGAGGCAAGGAAGATCTGGGAAGAACTTTTTGCTTTGACTTTTGGGTTAAAGGAAAATGGAGCTTCTATTTACTTTAGTGGAAATAATGGTGAGAGAAATTCAAGTAAAGGAAGAGGAGGTAAGGTAGGAGTAAACAGTTTGAAGGGAATATAATCAGGTGAGCAAAACCAAAGCCTATTTTTTTTTTCCCCATGAAGCAATCCAAAAACAAGATGATAGGAAGTAAGATAGGGAAACATGCTTACAGAAAAGAGAAGTCTAAAGCAGGCCAATCTACTGCTTAGGAATTTCCGCCTAGCAAATGCACACATTAAGAATAATGCCAGAAAGAAGAAAAGTGGGTTTATCTTTCAGTAGCGGTGGACTGTTCACACATACGCAACAGCTAACAAGCCCTGCTCTGAAGTTATTCTAGACCTTATCTTTGGAAATAATACAGGCATGATAAATAAGGTTGGAGTAGAAAAGCACTAAAGATGCAATCATAATGTCATCAGGTTTGAATTGCTGATGAAGATCTGTGGAAAGAGTACTAACACAAAAATATGGGGCTTGAAAAAAGCAGACCTTGAAGGAATGCAAAATGAGTTTTGAACTTGGCTAGAATTTTGCAATGTATGAGAAATTAAAATGACAAAAATAGGAACCAGGGGAGGGAATATTCGAAATTCAATCCAATAAGATCAAAGTAATGCAAAAACAATGAGATGAAACAGAGAAATAGGAGAAAATGTAAGGAAACTCATTAAATGATAAAATAAGGGGGGAAATAGTGAGAAACTTGCTACCACTGTGGGAAACAGAAACACGAAAAATGTATAGTGATTAGTAGCAAATTAATAACTGAGGTTTTAAAATGTAAATGTGAACCAAATAGTAAATGACACTGTAGATTTATTTTTCTAAAGTTTGACACAAGTCACACTGAGTTCTTTGTCTTAGGCTGTAAAGCTTTGTGTACTCAAGGAATATTGATCCAGATGGCATATCTAGACCCCTGTGGTGTTCCAGCCTGTTTTTTTTTTTTTTTAATAAGATCTTGCCTTTGATTTAAAAAGGTATTTAATTTGTGAAAAGATGTGCCATAATTGAAAGTTCATCTTTGGAGAAATTTTAAGAATAGAGATGTATATTAGATAAGGCGTTAAAGGATTTAAAGTATGACTTTATTTACAGTTCCTTAAACTAGTCCTGGAAATTAAACCATTTATAGGGTGAAAACTAATTAACTTGCCATCTCATCCATGGAGGAAATTTAAATCAGGCCCCCAAGCAAAAATTTTACCCCCACTTGTCCCTTTGCTTTCCTTTGTTGAATGCAAAATAAAGAGCTGTGGAAAGGAAAGAAGTTATCAAT
The DNA here is from genome assembly GCF_021218885.2 of Marmota monax. Classification (NCBI taxonomy): domain Eukaryota; kingdom Metazoa; phylum Chordata; class Mammalia; order Rodentia; family Sciuridae; genus Marmota; species Marmota monax. The sequence goes on from NW_026695227.1 coordinate 4,524,639, forward strand.
TTTCTGGCCTCCCAGCAGTACAGCATCTACTGATGGTGCATTTTGGTGTGGGCATTATCACTTTAATGGAAAGGTTAAGTATATGACATACATTTAAACATAAAGTGTTTTCTTTGCTTCTTGGTAGCTGGAGTGCGGGGAGAGAAGAGCAAAAGCTCATAAGCTTACTTTTTTGTGTGGTGCATACTTGTTTGTGTAAAATTTTACTGTATGCAACTTTAAAAATATAACCCAACTTATTCCAGGATCACATCACCGCCTCTTCTGGGCCTAACTTTCCTAGAGGAATTCACAGGCACCAAGGCTAGCACATGTAAGACCCAGGAAGTGCTTATTGATAGAGTTAGGTGCCAGCTATATGTACATGGGCAGTGACAGATGTTATTTGTAAACAACATATAAAAATCAATTTTTAATAAGGCTATATTTTCCTATTAAAAGAAATATGAAGGAATTTTCTTCTTTAAGTGAAATTCTGGATATAATACAATGATTGGACCCTGCTTGTGTGTCTGAGGTTCTATTATTTATATGTCTATAATTTCTAACACTTAAGTTCTAGTTACTCATTCTTTCCTAACTGTGCCATGTAGTTGCAGATCTATTCACAAACTTAAAATGCTGGGAAATTAGAATCCTTGAATAGATCTCAGTATATTACATCAAGCAGATAATTAGTACACACAATTTGTTAAATGAATGAGTGAATGAATAAATTAAACCAAGTGAAGTTGGTACTTTATACATTCTTTTCATAATAATCCAAGAAGGAGGTTGAAGAGGTATCTTATCATCTTTGAGTAGATGAAAACCTGAAGCACAGAAGTTAGGCGACTAGACCAAGACCACAAATGGAGTGTAAGTAGCAGAGTCCTGAAGGACTCATGGTTTACTATCTCACAGTCCTGCTTGCTGCACAAGGAAATTACCTGTAAACTCTGTTGAACCTTTGGAATGCAGACTTGTTTCTAGAATCCCTGAATGAGATTCTGTGTTGCCCTATACTCTTCTACTTGAGACAAAAGACGTGAGACAAGAGAGAGGCACAGTATTTGGAGAAAAAGCTTAGTGGGTGGTGGATATGAAGTCAACATGAAAAGAAAAAATGAAAGTAAGCCCAGCCCAGGCCCTACAGCTGATAAGTCTACAGTAAATACTATTGAAATAAAAAGAAAGGGGGCTCAGAGGGCAAGGATCACTCAATTTTTTTTTTTATTTTTTGTATTTACCTTACTCCATTGATGGCCCTGTAATGATGCACCTAGAAAATTAGCAGAGTCCTGCCTAAATTGCCACTTGAATTCTGTACTGAAGTTCATCTTTATTTTCAGATTCCCTTCACAGGGTCCTGAGAGTACAGCTAGGGAGGGACAGTGCAAGTGGTCCTTTTTCATTTCCACCTGATGAGGTGCAGGAAAGATGGTTAGAGCTCTTGGCAGTGTGAAACTAAAGGAAGAGTGGGTCTGATGAAGAGTCTGGGATAGTGGAAATGACACAGGAGTACATTTAGAGGGAAATCATAGTATAGGATGAGGGAAATAGAAACCTTCCAATGAAGAGCCATTGACAAGGAAGTAGGAAAAGAAAACTCACGGTTATGGTATTATGTTCAAATACTTACAAATCTTCCTCTTTCAGGGAAGTCTTTTCTCTATTACCCCAAGGAGATAGCACTGGGACCAGCTTTTAGAAGTTAAGGAAAGATAGACTTAGGCCTAATTGTTATGAGAAAGAATTGTGAAAGTCCAATTCATCCAGAAATTGAATGGGGCCCATCAAGAGATAAGATGTGTTATAAGCACTGGCTAGATGACAACAGGATGGAACTACTGTCAGACACACGATACACAGCAACCACTACAAACACCTTTGGTTTCAGAGTCAATGTGAGCCTCTGTTGTAGAAGAGAAAAGCATTTGTGTACACACACACACACACACACGTGAGCTCTGTGTGTAAAATTTTAGCATAGATCACAGTTCAGTAATCTGGACCCCAAAGTATGTGTGTAATGGGAAGGGAAGTATATTAGATATCTGGGGATGCTCTATCAAGATACCACAAACTGGGTGTCTTAGAAAAAGGGAAGTTCATTTTCATGTTTCTGGAGGGGAGCCACCCAAAGTCAAGTATGGTCAGGGCCCTACCCACACAGAGTGTTGTAAAGGAGGATCCTTCCTTATCTCTTTATCTTCTGGTGTTTTCTGGCAATACTTGACATCCCTTGGCCTGTAGATGCATTTCTCCAGTTTCTCCCTCATTGCATGGCCTCCTTCTCTTTTCTTCTTCTAAGGATACTAATAATATAATGGCCAATCTTACTCAGTGTGACCTCATCTTAACTGATTGTATCTGCAGTGACCCTATTTTAAAATAAGTCACTTTCTGAAGTATTGGAGGTTGGGATTTTGACATACTTTGTGGGTCACTATTCAACCCATAGCTGGAAGAAATAGGTTTCTTGCTTTCTAGTTCTATTATTTTCTATAACGACCTAAAGAAGTTAGAGAAAAAAAATATTTTGAGTCAAACCAGCAAACTTGAATTCAGGTACAAAAGATTGATTTTTCCCTCTAAGCAATGTTGTATGGGTTTGTGGATTGGGGAAATCTAGTAGATATTAAATATTTTTATCTGCAAAAAGCATTTGGTAAGGTTCTCAATGGGAGATTAATGGCTAAAATAAAGAATGAGGCATTAGGAGATAAATTTGCTTATGAGCAAGAGACAGAGACTAACGGTGGAAGGAAATACTTTTTAGATTGGAAAGGAGTGACATACAGCACAAGCCAGGAATCAGTTTTGGGACCTATGGGTTTTTCACTTTATTTTTATTGAACTTTGTAATAAAAATACAGATCTTCAAACAGCCCAAGACAGAGTGAGTAATACTACAAGCATCAGTAATCAAAAGTTATTCTCTATCATAAAGTAAATGACTGATAATAAATACTGACACAAGACTACACAATGTACCATAATATTATAAAATGGAGCAAGCAATTCTCTTGTGTTCTCTTTTCTTCTGCATGGGTGAATATTTCTTTATTTTCTTTTAAAAAAATATTTGCAGTTTTCTAGGTTTACTTTATAAACCAAATAAATGAAAAAATATATTTTTTTAAATTTGGAAAGATATATTAACTGAAGGAAAAATTGGTTGAAACAAGACAAAGGTTATATTGCCATTGTTAGAATAAAGAAATGAAGGGTCCTGTGTGTTAAATTGCTCAGCAAGCTATTCAGTGAAAAGACTTAGGAAGTGAGGGGGCGTTATTGAAATCATCAGCTTCTTCTGTAGTCATGACTTTAATGGAAGCATATACAAAAAAGCCATTGTTGGAATGATGAAACCGCATATCCGAGGGAGTGAAATATAGCTTGGAACTTTTTCCTTTCCTTTTTAAATTTTAACATTGCTCTAAAAAATCCATAATATTCAGTGATTGTATGTGTAATTTTTTTCTTCCTAGGAACTGGTTAAGTATGTGGGAAATATACTTTTCAAATTGGAATTTAGCCTGCAACTTTGTTAAGTCACTAAAAGGTCTTTACAAATTCATCTGTGTTTCCCATTATTTGCCAAAAGAAGTGGATCAAATATGGGATAGTAAAGTAGCACAATCGCTATGGAAATGAGTAAGGACATCCCTCAAAAGACTAGGCATGGAACCACCATATGATTCAGCTGTATTAGTCCTTGATATTTATTTTAAATAGTAAAAGCCATCATATTATAGCAGGTACCGATGTTTAGAGCAGCACAGTTCACAATAGCCAAACTATGGAATCAGCCTAGGTGTCCACCACCAGATGAATGGATAAGAAAATATGGTATATATACACAATGGAGTTTTATTTGGATGTAAACAAAATGAAATTATATTATTTGCAGGAAAATGGATGGACCTAGAGACCATTATGTTAAGAGAAATAAGTCAACTCATGAGGTCAAGGGCTGTATATTTTCTCTCATATGTGGAAACTAGAGAGGACAAAGGAAAAGAAAGGTGGGGGCAGATCTCATAAAAATCAAAGGGAGATCAGTAGAGGAAAGGGATCACAGTGTGGGAGGCAGAGAGGGAAGGGGGAAGTGCTGGGAGTGATGCTGGCCAAGTTATATTGTGTGCACGTATGAATATGTAACAACAAATCCTATCATTATGTACAGTTATAGTGTACTGATAAAAATGTGGAGAAAAAATAGACCAAATAAACACTCAAAAGTTAACTTGTAAAAGGTAAAATGCCTGGAAAATTATAAGGGTTATGAAGTATTTAAAAAGTTCATTAACTTCAAATCATCATTTTATAGATGAGAAAACCAAAATCCAGAAAGATTAAATTTATAAGGAACTAAAATAAACACATAAACTAAAACAAATAACTGAAGTCAAAAGCACAATCTAGAATAAGGTTCTCTATCTGGACTGCACATTAGAATTTTCTCAAGGATTTCTTAAATGAGCTGTTGGAAAGATCCAAGATTCAGCCACCAGAAATTCTGGTTTTAAATGGTCTTGCATGGATCCCAGGGAATTAGTATTTCCTAAACAATACTTTGTAAAATTCTCCAGGTACTTCTGTTGTGTGGGCAGGAATGAGAACCTCTGCTGTAGAATCCAGCTTAAAGCTGGAAATAGAAGTCTTAGAAAATAGAAGTCTTTCTATTTATGCTATTTATAATTTAGAAATTATTTAGAAAAATTGCTTCAAATTCTGAGGGAATCCTTAAGCATAAGCAGTCCACAATTAGCAAGCCAATTATTCTAGTAGTTATTTTACAAGTTTCTTGTTCAGTGTGCTGCACCTGTATTCCTGGAAAAACAAGAACACACATGAAAATTTGGTCTCTAGGCCAGGTGGGCATCAATTGTTCTATAGGTCTTAGCCAACACAATTAACAGTACTTTTGTAAGCACATGAATTTTTATATACACACACACACACACACACATTTTTTGGGGGGTGGGGGGAGTACCGGGGATTGAACTCAGGGGCACTTGGCAACTGAGCCACATCCCCAGTCCTATTTTGTGTTTTATTTAGAGAGAGGGTGTCACTGAGTTGCTTGGTGCCTTACTTTTTACTGAGGCTGGCTTTAAACTCACAATCCTCTTGCCTCAGTTTCCTGAGCCACTGGGATTACAGATGTGTGCCACTCCACACAGTCCATGAATTTATATTTTTAATTTAGGTCTCTAAGAACATTATCCTTCAGTGCCATTAAAAGAGCACCAAGGTTTCTCCTTCTCTCTTCAGACTGCCCAATTCTAAGTTTTATTGGTGAGTGGAAGGAAATGAGGGATGAAGGGCTGACATGAAGATTGAAGAGTGGGAGAGAGGAAAGAAGGCTAGTTAAGAAGAAAAGGATAGGACTTCTGCCATCCAAATTCTAGGAATATTTATTTCCCTTCAATAGGCTCATCCATCAAGTATTTAATGAATATATTGTCTTTATCGGACGTTATTCTAGGCATTGGAGAAGGATTATGAGAGAGAAAAATAAGTACAACATAGCCCCTGAAATTTAAAAAGTGACATTATCACTTAGTCTTGTGAGGATATAAAGAACAGATTATATGATTTGCCCTGTTGTGAATAGAGGAACTGTAAGAACACCTTTTCCAAGCACTACAGAAACACAGGTAACTGTCTCTGGAGGAACATTAGAAGAATTCATGAAGCAAATGATTTATGAGAGAGATGCTAGGTGTAGATGTAAAGAAAACTTTTGGGAGAAATCACTGGTTCTTTTTCACAGCATTGTGTAAGAACATGTCATGATGAGAAAACTGCTCTTGTTGGGAGAATAAATGCAGAAGTGGCCTAAGAGGATGGGGGATGAAGTAATTTGGAGCATAGTGCCCTCTTAAGGAATGCGTTTTCTTGTTTGGGAGTATGAAAACTTTTCAGCCTGAGGAAGGAGCAATAAATAGACTGAAATGAGTATTTGCTCCATCCATGTATTCCTTCATTCATTCATTACTGTTTATGGGATATCTGCTGCATGTCAGACACCAGTGATTTAGTCAGCTTTTTCACTGCTATGACCAAAGAACCTGACAAGAACAATCGGAGGAGGAAAAGTTTGTTTGGGGGCTTACAGTTTCAGAGTTCTCAATCCATAGATGGCACACTCCATTGCATTGGGCCTAAGATGAGGCAAACATCATGGTGGAAGGGTGTGGTGGAGAAAGCAGCTCAAGACATCACACCAAGAAGCAGGGTCACTTGTCCACTCACAAGGACAAAATATAAACCCCAAAGGCCTGCCTCCAATGACCCCCTCCTTCAGTCATACCTTATCAGCCTATAGTTAGCACCTCGTTAATCCCTATCAGTGAAGTGAAGCACTGATCAGGTTAAGGCTCATAGCCCTATCATTTCACCTCTGAAATTTCTTGCATTATCTTATACATGAGCTTTTGGGGGACACCTCCTATCTTCATCATAACAAGGAAGAAAGATTGCTATGTCACCCTTTCTCCAGACACTTTGCAGTAGTGAAACAAAGATTAGATTTTCATCTTTGGGCAGAGTGTCAGCTAGAAATGGGAAACCCATGAGGAACTTGTGGGATAACCATCTGGCTGGCCAGGAAGAGAGCTGAATGAGGCAGTACAGTGGGAGGGAGATGTGTGGGTGGCTGTGGGACATGCTAGGGAGCACAGCTACAGAGCTAATACTACCTGGGCCAGGCAAGATGACGGTAATGCCTGTAATCCTGGCTACTGAGGAGGCTGAGGCAGGGTGAGGCAGGAGAATTGCAAGTTTGAGGCCAACCTGTGAAATTTAGTAAGACCTGTCTCCAAAAGGGCTGAGCATGTAGCTGAGTAGTGGAGCACCCCTAGGTTCAATCTGGGGGACCCCCCCCCAAAAAAAAAGAATAGGGAAAAAGTACTTGAGAATGACCTCATGCTGAGCAGGGGAACTAATAGGCCGCAAGCTCATAATGGTACCATTTCTCAGGATAGGGAATTTAAGAGAAGCAAAGTCCCCACACCCCGCCCACCAGCCCAAGAATCAGAGCCTCTGCTTCCCTTTATAAGATGTTCACCTGTTCATTCTATTCCTGGTTTATTGCAGAGTGCAGCACAGTCTCTCCATTTCTCTCTTCTTTTATTTCTTGTAACAAGGAAAAAATAACATTTTTAAGGAAATCTGATTAAGGCTATGAAGGTGAAAAAGAGGCAATTTTTCTGTTTAGAAAGCATTAGCAAGACAAAGCATGTAAATAAAAATGAAGAACTAGTAGAGTCATTTCAGTGATTTAGGAGGAAAAAGGAATTCATGCTTTTACTTGAATTATCAGGATGATGTTTTACTTGCTGGTGACCCAAGAATAAGTGTACTAGTATGCTTTTTGTAAAAAATTTATCACCAACTGGGGCATCGAAAGTAAGTTTCCTATGTTAAGAAGCTGCTAAATTGGGCAGGGACAACAGAGGAGGCACTGAATAGTCAATGAAATTGGAAAGAATTTTGATCACCCATGTCATACAAAGCCAGCAAAAGGCTGTTTGTAGAGTGTTAGCTGCTATCACACTGGTTTGATATTAACATTCTAGTGAATAATTAAAATAAGCCTGTTTATTTTTTAATAAAAGAAAAGCATATAAGTTATCTCAGAGTTTGCAGTGGTACCTATAGTTGCATCCATCAACTGTTGAGGTTTTTACTAGGATTGTGTATTAGGTAATTTAGAAAATTCTAAAGAAGATGTTCTTTTGCCTCTCTTTTCATTCTTACTTTTCAGTACTCACTATTATAATGCTTTCAAAAATATAAAGTAAAAATCCTCAAAACTGCTTTGAGGTATTTTTCTTACAGTTGATATTTCCTAAATTGTGTGCTTATTAAATATATTTTCCTTCTGGAATTATTTTTGAATTGTATTTCTCATTTCATTTCTTCTCTATGAGCACATACCCAGGCATGGCTGATTCTGCTTCATCCTGCCTTGCTTTTTAAAATCCAGACTCCCATGAAGTGAAGTGCTTCCTTATAATTGAATTTACTTTTTCTTTAACCCAACCCCTTTCCACAAACTGTTTTTATTAGGCTCCTTCAAGACTGGAGCAGGGAAAGTTCAGTTTTTTAATTCAAGACAGGTAATTAGAAAAGTATAACTCTGACCAACACCAGAAAGGGATTCCATTCCTGTTCTGTAACAGGGAGAGACATAGTCTTATGTGACTGCTTGTGAAGCCCTCATCTGATGGCCTTATGTGACATGTTTTATGATTTTTAAGAGTGATCAGTGTTTTAGTAACTCTAGACATGTGGGATTCTGAACTCCACCAACTTTTTTTTTTTAATTTTTAAAATTTTATTTTTTTATTTTGGTACTGGGGATTTTACCCAGGGACAATTTAATATTGAGCCATACCCCCCAGACCCTTTTTTTTCTTTTTTGAGATCGGGTCTTGATAAGTTTCTTAAGGCCTCAATAAGTTGCTGAGTCTGGCTTTGAACTTGCGATCCTCCTGCCTTAGCCTCCCAAGCTGCTGAAATTATAAACGTGTGCCACCACACCTAACAGTGACTCTATTTTCAAATAAGGTCACCTTCATACATGGCTGACGTTTAGGACTTTGCCCTAATTTGGGTTGGATACCATTCATACAGAACAAACGAGTTCAAAATGAGGAGAGTAAATCAGGAATTTAGGCAGAACCTTTTGCTCCAATACTTAAGGGAAGAGGCTTATCTTAGGAATGAAAGAAACTTCAAAATTGTAAGTCGCTATTATTGTGGGCTTCACACCAATCAAAAACAACCTTAAAGCGGCTGTGGAACTGGAAGTAGACTATGGGGCTGATGAACGAAAAGCAGGTGAGTGTGGTTGTTGGGGAAATACCAGAAAGCAAGAGTAACAAGACCTGACTCACAGTGAGAAGTGTTTCTAGTTATTTGTACCCAAGAAGTCCCAGCTTTTGTACAATTTTACAAAAGTGGACAATTTTAGAAAACTTCCTTTACAATCTTTTAAAATACTACTCCCTCCTCATTCCTGGGGCTTAACATTCCTTATCCAAATTTTTAATCCTTGGTACCAATATTTAATGATTGCAGCAACCCATTCTCAACCTGGTAGATGATAGTGGTTTGATGGATTGTAGAGATGGTTAGTCAGATGTGCACTGGCCTTTCTGTGTCCTAAGAAAAAATTGTTATGCAGAGTGCTTAGGAAGGCTAGTAGGATTATACATTAGGTTCACTAAGGGTAAAATATGCTCTTCTGGCCCAACCTGGGATTTCCTACTTTGAGAAATCTGGAGAAATACATTTTGATTTCCAGCCAACCATGAATTTACAAACTTTTGGAATACAATTCATTTCTTGGTTGGAGAAATGCATTATTAAACCGTTTCAATTTAATAATTAAAGGTAGGGAAATGTAATTGGTTTATCTGAGTAGTCAACTAGCAGTTTAATATATGCAGATCATTTGAATCTGAGTCTAAAACCAAGTATTCAAAATACAAATAGATAAAAAAATAAACAGCACATATAATTCCCCCCGAGTCTCTGCATAAGGCAAAGGAAACCTCTGTAGAAAACAAAACAGAATAATGGAAGCTTTTATCACTGTCTAAATTTGGCTCCCTACCCAATCTAGTATTTATTTTAATTTATAAATCTAGAATTGCGTTTCTTGAAATCTTTAATAAAAGGTTACTTGTAAATGCTGCAACTCTCAATTTTTGTGAATGCCATAAAAAAAAAAAAAAGAAAGAAAGTTGATGAGGAAAAGGGGAACTCCCTCTAGTATTTTCTGATATAAAAAGAGACTTGTGGGCTGGGGTTGTGGCTCAGTGGCAGAGCGCTTTCCTTATGCATGTGAGGCACTGGGTTCGATCCTCAGCACCACATAAAAAGATAAATAAAACAAAATAAAGATATTGTACTCATGTATAACTAAAAAAAAATTTAAAAAGGAGACTTGCCACCTTTCTAAATTTTTATCAATACTCATTTTATGAAGTGATATACTCTCTTCTTAAAAATAAGGTGTTTGCACATGCATCTTTCGTACAAAGACAAGTGACTCAGTGGGCCTTTCCTTCTTTGTTCATGTTCTTATTTCAAAAATTAAGGTGGATTATGTTTATTCATTTTTTTAAGAACTAAATAAAATTCTGTAAATTAAGATAGTTAAGAGATATCTTGGGAGTATCTAAAATCAAGGTTAGGAACCACTGATTTATAAAAATCATCTGTGTATGTGTGTTTCTTAGTGCAGGGGGTTAAAGAATTTTTGGTAATTTAATGGGATTCATGAACCTACTTTAAAAATTAGAATCTGTGAATAACTAGATAAAGAAGAAACAGCAGCTGAGGATTTGGTTTCTTGCCCTATAGAGTTCAAATTGAATTTTGCTAAAAGAGAGTTTAGAAGTTTAAAAGATTTAGGTTTCCTTCTTTTCATGAAGTGTACTTCAAACACATTTTCATTAGCTAGTCATCCCAGTGAGCTCAACAGCACATGCCCTGGGATGATCTGTAGCACAGGACAAATAGTGTCAGAATTGAAAAGGTTACTCTGAAGACTAACTTGCCTCCAACCAAGTGAAGAAAGATTTTGTATTTTGGTACTATTTTCAGTTAAAACTGTGATTTCTGACTATTCTTTTTTTTTAAACAATATTTCAGTGAAAACCTTGACAAAGGGGTCTCATAGTCATTAACTTAAACTTAGGGGAACACTGTTCCCCTAAGTTATACCCCTATAAGCCATTGTGCACATACATGTTAAAAAAAAAGAACTTGCAAGCTTGCAAAAAGGATATCTGTATACTTTAGTTTAAGCCTATCACATCAAACTTATTTTAAGTTTGACAGAGTTTTCTCATGTATTAGTATTGAACGAAACAACAGAGCAAGTGAATACTTACTAGGTTCTGGCAGGTCCTGTAGACACAGAAGATTATGCTCTGTGGAAGTTTAAATTTTTAAGCAAAAAAGATTATAATGAACATATAACTAAAGGAGCATAAGCATGCAAGCATAAGTGGACAATTTTAGAAAACCTCCTTTACAATCTTTTAAAATACTACTCCCTCCTCATTCCTGTGGCTAATGTCTGAAATTCCACTATTAGATCCTCATGCTTTAGTTTAAGCCTGTTAAAATTTAAAACTATTTGGAGGAGGTAATATGTTCAGCAAATTTGCCACATTACCTGTGGAAAATTAGTTGATGGATGAAGAGAACTAGATGTGGACTTTGTGAAAATAGTCAATTAAAAAAAAAATCCAGTAAGAGTTGAGGCTAGGTTACAGTTGCTTCCTCTCAACAAAAAGAAGTCAGGAAATTTGCAGCCAGAACCACAAACTTTGTGTGTGCACACACACCAAAAAAGAAAAAAGAAAAAAAAAGAAAGAAAAAATGAAAAAAAATAAAAGGGAGAGAGGGAGAAAATTTTTCTTCAGGCTGAAAACTGTTGTAAATGAAGATATTTTGTATTTATGCTTTAAATAAGTAGCTGAGATAAAAGACAGCAGAAGAAATTTAAAACAAATTTGTTCAATTAAACTGACTGAAAGTAGGACTAAAATTGAGAAAACAAAATCAGAACTTTACCCATTAGCAGGCCTAATTTAGAGTGTGCTGGAACCACACTGGCCTTTGTCCATCCACACTCTGCTTCTCCAGCTCCGCCATCTGAAGTCAGAAATCTGTCCTTCCTTCCTCATCCGTGTGCTGTGGATTCCATGCCTGTCTTGGCATTCTGATGGGGCCTCGAGACTGTCCCCATCCTGTCCAACACTTTGTCCACATTTCTTAGCCCATCTTTCTGCCCCATTCAACATAGAGCATGTCTTGTCAGGGAGAGAGGCTTATTTATCATTACTAACATAGTAGTTTTTACAAATGTCTCAGACAGGACCAAGAGGTCAAGGAAAAGTTGTGGGAGCCAGAAAGTATATAAGCCTGTATGCCATCAAGGAGTTCTGGAGATTCCTTCTTGGGTACTTTAGCTTTAAAATATGTCATATTCCAGTGGTACGTCACACTTTCTCAGCAAGATGATTTCAGCCAGATCCTGAAGTGTATGTAACTACTTTATTTTTCAAGATCTATCAGGTTATTTATAAAACTCTTAAAACAGTGCCTGGCACTTGCTAAGTGCTGTATATAACTTCTGAAATGGAAATGAGGAAAAACACCCCATTCACAATATCCTCAAAAAAAAATACTTGGGAATCAACCTAACAAAAGAGGTGAAAGATTTATACAGTGAAAACTACAGAACCCTAAAGAGAGAAATAGAAGAAGATCTTAGAAGATGGAAAAATATACCCTGTTCATGGATAGGCAGAACTAACATCATCAAAATGGCAATATTACCAAAAGTTCTCTATAGGTTTAATGCAATGCCAATCAAAATCCCAACGGCATTTCTTGTAGAAATAGAGAAAGCAATCATGAAATTCATATGGAAAAATAAAAGACCCAGAATAGCAAGAGCAACTCTAAGCAGGAAGTGTGAATCAGGCGGTATAGTGATACCAGATTTCAAACTATACTACAGAGCAATAGTAACAAAAAAGCATGGTACTGGTACCAAAACAGGCGGGTGGACCAGTGGTACAGAATAGAGGACACAGAGACCAATCCACAAAGTTACAACTATCTTATATTTGATAAAGGGGCTAAAAGCATGCAATGGAGGAAGGATAGCATCTTCAACAAATGTTGCTGGGAAAACTGGAAATCTATATGCAACAAAATGAAACTGAATCCTCTTCTCTCGCCATGCACAAAAGTTAACTCAAAATGGATCAAGGAGCTTGATATCAAATCAGAGACTCTGCGTCTGATAGAAGAAAAAGTTGGCTCCGATCTACATATTGAGGGGTCGGGCTCCAAATTCCTTAATAGGATACCCATAGCACAAGAGTTAATAACAAGAATCAACAAATGGGACTTACTTAAACTAAAAAGTTTTTTCTCAGCAAGAGAAACAATAAGAGAGGTAAATAGGGAGCCTACATCCTGGGAACAATTTTTTACTCCTCACACTTCAGATAGAGCCCTAATATCCAGAGTATACAAAGAACTCAAAAAATTAAATAAGATAACAAATAACCCAATCAACAAATGGGCCAAGGACCTGAACAGACCACTTCTCAGAGGAGGACATACAATCAATCAACAAGTACATGAAAAAATGCTCACCATCTCTAGTAGTCAGAGAAATGCAAATCAAAACCACCCTAAGATACCATCTCACTCCAGTAAGATTGGCAGCCATTATGAAATCAAACAACAAGTGCTGGCGAGGATGTGGGGAAAAGGGTACACTTGTACACTGCTGGTGGGACTGCAAATTGGTGCGGCCAATTTGGAAAGCAGTATGGAGATTCCTTGGAAAGCTGGGAATGGAACCACCATTTGACCCAGCTATTCCCCTTCTTGGACTATTCCCTTAAGACCTTAAAAGAGCGTACTATAGGGATACTGCTACAACGATGTTCATTGCAGCACAATTCACAATAGCTAGACTGTGGAACCAACCTAGATGCCCTTCAATAGATGAATGGATAAAAAAAAAACGTGGCATTTATACACAATGGAGTACTACTCAGCACTAAAAAAATGACAAAATCATGGCATTTGCAGGGAAATGGATGGCACTAGAGCAGATTATGCTAAGTGAAGCTAGCCAATCCCTAAAAAACAAATGCCAAATGTCATCTTTGATATAAGGAGAGCAACTAAGAACAGAGCAGGGAGGAAGAGCATGAGAAGAAGATCACCATTAAACAGGGACGAGAGGTGGGAGGGAAAGGGAGAGAGAAGGGAAATTGCATGGTAAAGGAAGGAGACCCTCATTGTTATACAAAATTACATATAAGAGGAAGTGAGGGGAAAGGGGAAATAAAACGAGAGAGAAATGAATTACAGTAGATGGGGTAGAGAGAGAAGATGGGAGGGGAGGGGAGGGGACGGGAGGGGGGATAGTAGAGGATAGGAAAGGCAGCAGAATACAACATACACTAGTATGGCAGTATGTAAAAAAGTGGATGTGTAACCGATGTGAATCTGCAATATGTATACGGGGTGAAAATGGGAGTTCATAATCCGCTTAAATCAAATGTATGAAATATGATATGTCAAGAGCTTTGTAATGTTTTGAACAACTAATAAAAAAAAGATATATCATGTTATTTATAAAACTCTTAAAACAGTGCCTGGCACTTGCTAAGTGCTGTATAAGTATTAAAAAGAATAATTAAATAAAAATAATTTTTATAATAGGCAGTTGCATGTGTAAAATCATTAAAAACAGTAATATCCGTTATAGATACTATTCTTTATTACAGCTTGCCTAGTACTGAATTCATTTATATTTCGTATGTGTTTGTTAGGTTTATACTATCAACAGGACACTGTGTTGGCTACCAATATCTTGACCCAGGCAGCCACAGCCTTCAGAGACTCTAGTTACTGGGGTTGGGGGGTTCAGGGGCAGCCATAAAGAGAAATTGCTCAGCTCACTCAGGCCCGTATCCTTTCTAATTAGCTTTTCTAATTAGACTAGTACGAAGTTTCTTCCTCCATTTGCTGCTACTGCTACAGCTCCTTATGTTCTTCTTTCTTTGATAACATAGTTCCTTTGTCCCTGTTTCCTCAATAACTTGTTCACGCGGATCTCTGGTCTCTTCAGATGGTGGTTCTCCAGTAAGAAATCTGCTGCTCCATGGCTTCTAACTTGCAGCTATTCCTAATAAGTCTTAACAGTTTTCTCAAGTCCACTTTCTCCTGCTTTTTCCTTCTACATTTCATGCAGCTGGATCCAACTCCTGTCTGATTTACCCATGTAGATGGAATGGGGAGTTAGGGCATGGCTAACTGTGGGGGCAATATCACTGGAAATGAACAGATGTAGTGTAGCACTGAATTTCTAGGTCAGCAAAGCTAAAGTAAACAGTTCAGGGACTGTGTGTCAGTTAGGTTTGAGTGTAGCTGCAAATAGCACCGAACCTGACAATGTTTTGAATACTCCCTGTATAATTGCTCTGAGTAGGCATTTATTCCTTGCCTTGAAGTACATGAGAGTCCTCTGTGTCATAGATGTAATTTCTCCATGCACTTCAGGAGTTATTAAATATCAAAATTAACTAAATAAGGAATTTTTTTTCTCCCCATGTATAACAAGAAGTCTGGAAATGTAGGCAGCTACTACCTTTGATTCCTCATGGCGTTTGGATTGGTCCCTTTTTGATCTTTTGGTGTTTTTTTTTTTTTTTAATCTATTTGTATTTTGTGGGAAGAAAGCAATGGCAATGCCATTTTATACATATAAAAAACAAAAACAAAACAAAAAAACCAGAAGAGTAGAATTGGGCCAGATAAGATTTTGACAGGGAGAGAGAGGATGCAGGGTACAAGGTATTTCTGCAAAAACAATAAATAGGCTGGTTTAGGAGATGGAATACATAGCAACTAAAAGCCTTGGCTTTGTGAGTTAAATAAACCTGGATTCAAATTCTGTTGATAAAACCAATGTGTTGTTGTCTCACAGGAGCTACCTAATGTCTAAAAGCCTTGGTGTCTTCATTTCTTCCTCTTCTTGTTTGTTGCCTTCAGTGGGGACAGTGAGAGTACCTGCCTTTTGAGGTTCTGTGAAGACGAAGATGAAGTGAGAGCAGATATGTGAAGTGTGTAGGTGGAGCCAAGCATGGAGTGATCTCAGAAAGAGAAGAGATTTACTCTATGGCTACCACTACTACTCATGCTGCTACTAACCTATTGTGTCATGTCATGGCCATCATCAGAACAGCTAGAGTCTAAGATGCTTTCATGAGCAGCTGAATAGAATAGTAGAACTTATATTAAGTTCAAATCCTGGGTAGGGGGAAATCCTAGTTCCTATTCTTTAAGTAGCTAGAGCTTTGTGAAGAAAAAGCCACAGTCAATCTCATCTGTCCATCTTACTCTTAATTTTTCAGATCCTCATATTTAAACATTTTTGTAATTTTTAGTTTCCATGTATTTAGGATAAAAAGCTGGGCCAGAAAGCCTTCTTCTCAAGAGTAAACTTAAGATATTTGTGATAGAAGCACAGATCAGTGGGCCTCTGGTATATGCTGGTACTGTCAGCTGTCTCTCCCGGTTTTCCAAATGCCTCTTCACTTTATAGGTTATCTCTATGAATCTCATTTCCCATTTTGGTGATAAACTTAACAGCTGAATTTTTTTCTTCACCAAGTTTTATATTTTTAGTTATCCATGCGTTCACTTCGGATTTTGACATTTAATAACTCCTGAAGTGCATGGAGAAATTACATCTTATGACATAGAGGACTCTAACATGTACTTCAAGGCAAGGAATAAATGTCATACTCAGAGCAGTTACACAGGGAGTATTCAAAACATTAAAAATGCATCAGAAAGTTAAAATGCAGATTCCAAAGGAAGGTCGATTAAAAACCTTGACAGTGTACATGTTAAGAAACTATACTCTGTTTTCTGCTGTGAGCAAGTTGCCTAAAAATACATGGCCTTTTAATCAAACCTATTAGTTTTGTAATAGAAAGTTCTGTGAGAGACAGATAAAAACCTCTATGTTAAGTATGTGGTTTAAGTTATTTGCCTGAAATATATGTGATTACTGTATGGTCATGTATCATTTCTATTTAAGTTTTAGAAAAGAAACTGATGGCCCTTCTGCTAGGAGGGAAATATAAGAATGAGCCTATATATTCATGGGAAAGACAGTGCCTTGGGGGTGGGGGTGGGGAAAGCAGGTGCCATGCAGGGAGATCCTTGATTAGTTCTAGTCAACCTGTAAAGTAGCTCCAGCTTGTGGCCTGTTCAGTATTAACCCATGAGTGCCGAAGCACCAGGTCAGGGCCTCTCTTCCTGCCTGGTCCTTACCCCTTTTTCTCCTTGCCTTCTTTCTCCCTCTTTCAACTTGTCTCATGTATCTTCAGGGGTTTGTGACTGATTTCATTCCAGTGATACATAACATGACCTGGCAAGAGTTGGTGGCTTTTTTCTTCCTGTATCTAATCCCCAGAGGATTAGATACAGGAAGAAGCTCTCTCCTTAGCCAGCACATACCTCTTTTGTTGAGGAATCAAGGTCTCTTGGTGGTAACTGAGTGAAAATGAAGAAAGATAAAAATGAAGATGTGACTAGTTGAAAAATAGGGAGAGAATTTTAACATAAATTGTTTGTGAACAGAAAGTATGAGGCAGTATTGTCTCTGTAAGTGGTTGGTAAGTGGGAGCTGCAGGAGCCCAGATGGCCAACCGGAGAGCCCCTTGTGATGAATGCTTTCCACTCAGAGCCTTTCAAGGTCCACCCATCTGTAGGTCTGCTAATGGGAAACAGGAGTTCTCCAGGTACAGCAGAACAATCGCCTCGAGATAAAACTCCCTGCAGAAAAATTAACACAGCTCCTTTTATGAAAGGACAGGTCACAGTAAAAAGTAACTCTACATGGTTATCATTGGTTGTTGAGGAAAAAAGATTTATGATGACATTGAGGTATGATAATCTCAAATATGTTCTGCATTGTTTTTAAAAGCTTTGTGCTTAAAATTCAGAGCACTTTCTAATCCTGATAAAGTAGCCTAATTTTCTAGCTTGCTTTGTTCAGTAAAATATATTTCTAAATCCATTTTAAGCAGCTATTTCTTCAATTTGAGTAATTTTCTCTCAAGTTAATAGATTGCACACAAGCATACCTGACTTTTAATGTTAATATATGCTATATGTTCCAAACTTGCTACTGACAATAGAAAGCACAATCAAAATGAAATTCAGTTGTTTAAAGCATATCTTGCTTGTTATTTTGTTAAAATATTTCTTCATTTTACTCTTCTTTGCCAAAGTATAGTGATACCAAATCATATTTTACCTTGTATTGAGGTTCTATTTCCTTCTTCCCTCATCACAAAAATGAAGGAAAAAAGAATGTGTTATATAGGGTTGTGTCATTTTTAAGATGAGGTGACTTTAAGACTAGCATATCAATAGAAGACATTTGCCTAACAAGGTAATAAATCCCTCCATAAATTAGTTCAGCTATAGGATCTGGCCAAAAGGAAAAGCTTTTGATTTTGAGGTATTTGGTATCAATAATTTGATTTATAGATAGATTTTGCTTTATAGTGAGTCTGAAACACTTTAATGTTTTATCCAGAATATTATACCTGTATAATAACAATGCCTCTGGGTATTTCTGGCTTTTTGGCATTTTCTTTTGATCCTAGGGGACTAATCTAATTGCCATGAATCTTATTTTATTATTATTTTTTTTTCCTTTTCAGCCAATGCCACCAGCTCTCTGAAAAACAGGGAGCAATGTGGTAGAGATGGATAAAGATTTTTTCCTAATTTAAGTGGTCAGTCCAAGAGAAAACACATAATTTATATAACTGAGTTAATGTCTCCTCATGGGGCACAATTCCATAAAGAACAGCCTCATGTGTTCCTATTTCTGTGTCTCCAGTTTCTAGAAGAATACAAGCACATATTAGGTGCTCAGTAAGTATTAAAATGTACTTTGAAGGATTGGGAAAGAGTGGGCACAGAGATGTGAGCACATGTTATACCTGCTCCTGAGTCTTTAAGTGTAATTTTAGAGTTACCCCTGTGGGTCTGAAAACCAAAGAAGACCTTTTTCAGAACAGGATTAAGGGGCCAGCCAACTAGCACTTTTCTAGGGTGCTAATCTATAATAGGCACTGAAAATGTTCAAAGCAGAGAAAATGTATTTACTAGAATTCATCTACTATTTGTGAATTGGGATTAGACAGTGGCATTCTAGGGACATGCTCACCTGTTCCCTGAACAGATAATTTTGCTTTCTTTGCAGGGTGGATCGAGTTGTTCAGAGCTTTGGTTTGCTAAGTGAAGTATTCAAATTTTGGGGCAGAGCCGAATTGTTTGGACAAGAGAGAATAGCCAGGGATTGTCAACTGGGATCTTCTTATTCTATTTTATGTCTATTTTTTCCCTCAGTATGTTTTAAATCAACTTTTAAAGAATATTGGCCTAAGACGGTGTCAGATCATTAGCCTATGCAGATTGATTACATGTTTAGCTGTCTCACTGAAGCCCTAGACCAGTGCTGTCTAATAGAGACATGCAGTTTCATTTTTTTAGTAGTTACATTAATCACTTAAAAAGAAACAGATGAAATAGTAATTATAGTAATATATTTTATTTAACCTAATAAATCCACAATCTGTCATTTCAGAGTGTAATTGATTTAAAAATTACTGTGATATTTTACAATGTATTTTTTTGTACTAAATATTCAAAGTCCTGTGCATATTTCACACTTAGAACACACCTCAGCTTGGACTCAACCACATTTCACGTGCTTAGTAGCCCTGAATGGTGTGTGGCCACTGTATGAGACAGTGTAGCCCTTCAATGACAGAGATGAGCCAGGGACTCCCAGCTGACATCACTGTACCACTCCTGAAAAGCCCTTTACCCAAAGTGGCCAGCAGGAAGTTCCTAATGTTGACACTGCTCTGTTAAAGTTTTTGTCAGGAACAGTAAATATAAGTTTGTTGAAGTATTTTTCTTTAAAAATAATTCTTTAGTAGTTTAGTGCTTGAATATGAATGCTATTCATTCGGCTAAACTTACCTACTGAGTAAAACATCATTTGTGGATAGCCACATCTGTTTAAATAAATGATGGGCTACATTTGGATGATCAGAGGAGGCCTGGATTATGGATGTCAAGTATGGGAGCTAAGAGGAAACTACTTACCGAGGAGACTAGAAAGAACCTTGAAGTTCAGGAAAAGGGTAAAGATACAGGTGATTATGTGTGCTTGCCGTTGTCAGATAATGGATAATTTTACTTAAAGTTTATTTTACTAGATAATTTTTCTTTGTCTTCTTTCTCCCTTGTGAACTCACTCCCTCTTTTTTTGTTTCTGTTTTTTTTTATTGAGACATAATTCACGTACAATAAAGTTCACCCTTTAAAGTGTTCACTTCAAGGGGTTTTAGTGTATTCACAAAGTCCTGCAGCCATCTATCTAGTTCTAGGGCCCTTTGTTTTTATTATAAATCTTCTAGGGCACACTTACCCCTAATTCTCCTTTGACAATGTACTCAGAAGAGGACAGTGGGGAAGATAGCAACTTTTTTTAGAGTCCATATTTGAACAATTGACCGTTTACAGATTTTTACGAATATTTTCTGAAGAACTAATACGTATTAAAAATTATAGAATGTACAAAGCTGAAGTTTGGAAATATCTTCATATTTCCCAGTTAGATTGTTGATCCAAAATGCTGACCAAGTAACCTTATAAACACATGAATTAATATATTTTTTCCAAATTTAAAGAAAAAAAAACCCTTAGAGTTTACAAATTATGTTTAGATGCATTATAAAATTGAAGGTATTTGTATTTGATCAGTAGCTCATTTCTGGAATTACTACAGTTCTGAAATTCATGTTCAGTCACCTAAATTTTATTTTCATTTTTGCTTTTTAAATTTTATTATTCATTTTATTTCACTTTGTTTTGAGATGCAAAATCAAAGGAAGAGGGATGAGGGTCTAAACATCTTTATCCTCTGTACTCTAAGGACCGTCTGTCATTCCCACACCAAGGTAATGCAATGAATTATTCAGGATCCCATTGGTTCAGAGGGAAACTTAGACCAATCAAACCATTCTCTGGCAGCTTCTAAGTACCAGACACAATAACCTAAAATTTAAAAGTGAAAGAAAACTTCTGGCATATGTGACATAACTCAGTGACTCTTATTTGTATATCAAGAGTTCACCACATGTCTTTGAATGGTTAGCATTATTGTTTAGAATATTCTTCCAGCAACATTACTATCAATTACCAAGGATTATAAATCTTGTAGTCCAGTTGAATCATACTAGTTTGCATTCTTTGAAATGGTCACCTCTTTACTTTTACTGAGGGGAAGGGAACTGCAAGGAATGTGGTTATCATGAGCTAATCTTACCCTTAGGGTATTGGAGATATTTTCTCACCCTGAAATTGCAATTGCTTTTTGATTGCCATCTCCTTGAATATGCCTTACTGCTTAATTATGATGCTGTGTTTCCCTGCTCACATGATGGACTGGACCCACAGAGAAGTATTTCCTTAGCTCACTATTCAGATTGAAGGAAAGAACTGGAGAGAACAGTTGGTTTTTATTTTTCTTTCCTTCTTATACCTTTCTTCTTTCTCTTAGAAAATATTTTCCCTTTTCTCACATGGGTAGCTGTTATCTCTGGACCAGGTAAGTGGACCTTTGTGGAGTAATTGTCTACAGATTGAGTATGGTAACCTATTGGTACCCCATAGGAACTTTTGGCTTCCTGCTTTACTCTGGTCAATTCTTCAGTCATGAAACTGGATTTTATATCCTACCCCAAATTATGTTCAAACCTATGTTGAGCAAAAGAATACATACTTGAAGGCTATGTTTTAATTTGAGGCTTCATATTCTTGTATGCGTTGTTTATTTCTCTAAAAAGTATCTCATTGCAGATTGCAAGTATAAATTAGTGTCAGAATTACCATACAAAACTCTCTTGCTAACTTTGATCGGTAATTTCTTAGGGAGTGCTAGAAAACATGGGGCTAATGAATAATGTGCCCAGAAGCTCTTATTATAGGGTTGGCATGAATTCCACTAATGACAAGCTTTCTCAAGCAGCAGTTGATTTTAAATCCTATTTTTCATTAGTAAAGTATAAAATGTTAATAATACCTTCCATTGTGCTGTTCTTTTGTAGCATAGTAGCACATATCTTCCATGTTCACCAAGACTCTTTTTAAGATCTTACTAGTAACTTCCTATGTCATAAATAAGATTTGTTCAGGAAATAAAAATGTATGTTTTCCCATTGTTAGCTATATGTTTTTCTAATAATCACATCTGAAGCTTATTATGCAGTAATAGCCTTAAGATATTATTTTTTTAAATGTACTACTTTGGTCTTAATACTAGTTTTTAATCTCTTCTTGTTTCTATGAAGTCTGAATGAGATTTTCAAAATTGAATAATAATTTGATCCGTTAATCTTTTGAAGCTAGTAATTTTATTTTCCTCTCTTTGCAGTCTCTGAGGTTCGCAAATGAATAGAGCTTCATTACTGCAGTCTGCATTTAATAACCATTATCCATTATCTTGTAATTAAGACTCCCTGTAACGAATCATGAGGACAATGCAAAAATACATAGTACATTTCTTTAATGAACTGGAAAATGTTCATCTTGTTCTATTTAGTAATGAGTTGCTGAATAGTCATTAAATCCACTGGAGAATAGAGCTAGATGGATTTTGAAGACTGTCTTGAGTTTGTGGTTAATCTATTAGAATTAAAATTTCATCTTCTATTTTTATCAACAGCTGATTAGAAGTCATTCTGTTTGACCAAATTGATTAGAAGACCATATACAAGGGCAGCTGTTGTTTAATGAAAGTTTTTAATGAAACTGTACCATGGAGACTTGTAATTATAGGCCATAGAAAAGCTTTGAGTAGCTTTAGACCACAAAAAAACAGTATTAAGCTAAAGATTTCAAATAAGGAAAATAAAAAGTACAATTTAATATAATAGTATAACTTTATTATTAATTTTATTTCAACTAATCACAGTTGAATTCTAGTCTATTTAGTGTTTTTTTTTTTTTTAAGGATTCTCGTCTCCTAGTTTAGTCATTTTGTTGATTGTGAGCATGATGAAAAAACATTTGAATGGATAGCATATTTTAATTGTGAGGTATTTTCTCATAAAGTTTTCCCCCAAGCTGAGCACAGGTAGGCTTGGCTAATGTTGAATTTGCATGAGCTCTGAGGAGGGTCTTCAGTGCTCTGTGGTAGTGGTAATTCAGAAGATAACATTTATTTCTCTAAGGTAATTTTATTTTAGCAGAGGGGCAAGGGCAGCAATATTAAAATGAGAAGTGAAACAAAAGAACATGCCTACTAGGTCTCATTGGAAAATCCATTGTTCTTTTGACAGTGGTAAAGTACCAGTGTACTTTCTAAACTTAGATTTTTTTTTTCTGGATTTAAAGAAATAGCCAGTGAGTGTATACCTGAATTATGTGTGACTTTATTGTCTTTCCTCAATGTATCCAATATAGTCAGTAAAGTTAACATTCCAAAATATGGGTTTTACGTTATAAGACCTCATATTGCCTAAAGAATAGAGCCCAATTTATGTTTGCAGGTTCAGAGTCTTCTATATGATGTTTTACATAAGGGACATTTATAGTAACATATTCTGGAACGTGCATTCATATACTGCCTCCCCCAACACAGATTCCTTAGGGGTATACATTCTTTATTGTTTGGATATTCCTTATTCTTTTGTACTTTGGGATTTTTCTAAGGGAGAGATTCTTCCATGTGCCCCTCTGATTTTTAACATTTATCTTTTCTTCAAGGTCTATGGCAAATCTTACCTGTTCCAGAAGTCTTCTTGTATTATTCTGGCTTATGTAGATCTCTTTGAACCTTTCTAGTCTTACTGATCATACTTGGTGTATGTCCAAAATACCATACACACCATGTGTATTCTTATTTCAACCCATATCTGATCTCTGGATGATTAAGGCTTGGCTTGGTATTTAATGACCTCTAATTCCAACTTTGATGTGTGAAGAACTTGGAAGTTCTACTCCTGTTCTCAGAGGGAGAAACAGCTAAATTAACTGAAAATCAATCACTTTTCTCAGAAGCTACAAAGAATTAAGTTTGCAAGGTAAACTACCAGTTTTTCCGTCAGTGGAGGCACATGAATCCTGAGAGTCACAATGTAAATCTGCTTAACTGGAATGGAAGCTGCTAGAGCCAAAAACTAGTAGGAAAGCTGAAATGGCAATTTTGACAGTTTTTGGAGACTAACTGTGGCCCTTACACTGTTGTGGGTTTTACCTCTGGGTATTCTACCAAGTTTTCAGAGTGAAGAGTTAAGTAAGGTCCTTTCTTGGCTATGGAAGGAGAAAGGGTTAGGGTTAGGAGAAAGGGGAAGATAATTATTATGAGATATGACCAGAGTGTTCCACATAACAAAGCCCACTTTCCAGGGCAAAGACTTTACCAGATTCACTCTTCTTGCCAAGGATTGCTTTCGCTACTTTGGGTCACTTATTTTTCCAGATGAATTTCATGATTACCTTTCTACTTCTATGAGGAATGTCATTGGTGGAATTACTCTTCAGACCCTAAACTATACTACAGAGCAGTAGTAACAAAAACAGCATGGTATTGGCACCAAAATAGACTTATACACTAATGGTACAGAATAGAGGACACAGAGACTAATCTATATAACTACACAGTTATCTTATATTAGACAAAGGCACCAAAAATGTACATTGGAGAAAAGATAGCCTCTCCAACAAATGGTGCTGGGAAAACTGGAAGTCTACATGTAACAAAATGAAATTAAACCTCTAACTCTTACCATGCACAAAATTTAACTCAAAGTGGATCAAGGATCTAGGAATTAAACCAGAGACCTTGCACCTAATGGAAGAAAAAGTAGGCCCAAATCTCCATCATACCAGATTAGGCCCCAACTTCCTTAATAAGATTACTATAGTGCAAGAATATATAAACCAAGAATCAATAAATGGGATGGATTCGAACTAAAAAGCTTCTTCTCAGCAAAAGAAACAACCAGTGAGGTGAATAGAGACCCTACAGAATGGGAGCAAATCTTTACCACAAGCACATCAGATAGAGCACTAATTAAAGCACTCAGAAACCTTAACACTAAAAAACCAAATGACCCAATCAATAAATGGGTCAAGGAACTGAACAGACACTACTTAGAAGAGGATATACAATCAATCAACAAACATATGAAAAAATGGTCAACATCTCTAACAATTAGAGAAATGCAAATCAAAACTACTCTAAGATTTCATCTCACTCCAGTCAGAATGGCACCTATCAAGAATACAAACAACAATAAGTGTTGGTGAGGATGTGGGGAAAAAGGCACACTCATAAATTGCTGGTGGGACTGCAAATTGGTGCAGCTAATCTGGAAGCAGTATGGAGATTCCTTGGAAAACTTGGAATGGAACCACCATTTGACCCAGCTATCCCACTCCTTGGCTTATACCCAAAGGACTTAAAAACAGCATATTACAGAGACACAGTCATGTCAATGTTTATAGCAGTACAATTTACAATAGCTAAACTGTGGAACCAGCCCAGATGCCCTTCAGTAGATGAATGGACAAGAAAACTTTGATATATATACACAATGGAACATTACTCAGCATTAAAAGAGAATAAAATCATGGCATTTTCAGGTAAATGGATGGAGTTGGAGAATATAATGCTAAGTGAAGCAAGCCAATCCCAAAAAACCAAAGGTGGAATGTTTTCTTTGATATGAGGATGCTGACTCATAATAGTGATGGAAGGGAGCATGAGAGGAATGGAGGAACTTTGGATAGGGCAAAGGAGAGGGAGGGGGCAAGGGGGTTGGAATGATGGTGGAATGAGACATCATTACCCTAAGTACACGTATGAAGACACAAATGGTATGAAAATTCTTTGTGTAAAGTGACTTGAAAAATTGTGCTCTGTATGTGTAATATGAAATGAATTGTATTCTGCCATTGTGTATAGCAAATTAGAATTAAAAAAAAAGAAGCCAGTCTAAAAAAATTTAAAAAAAAGACTTTACCAGAGTCTTTGCCCACTAGGGATCCTTATCCCTTGTAGTCCTCTTGTCCCACCAATGTAGGGGGAGAAGTTTTAAAAAGTGTGTGAAATCACAGCACAGGGATATAGGCCCATCTCTTATGTGATTTAGTAATACTTCCCCTTCCTCTTTATTATCACCACACCAACATGGCCCCAGTGTAATAATGGCAAATTACACCTGTTAGAGCTGATACACTATCACTGAGGAGGATATTTAGGGAAGCCCAAAGCAAACAGGGGAGGCAAAAACAAGGCTAGTATGGGAATTTGAGGACTGTGGCATCTATAGTTACAGCAAAATTAAACATAGCCCAACTCCTAGCTAGATTAACATAAAATCTCACAGAGAGGCCTGTTTTGTTCCTCTTACCCAATACATCATATGTGGCTTTCAACAAGACAAGATAAGCATCAGAACAGATTCAGATATAACATAGATGTTGAAATTATATGATAAAGAATCTAAAATAACTATGACTATTAGTAATGGGTTTACTGGAAAAATAGACAACATGAAAAAATACAGGTAATATAATCAGAGATGGAAATGCTAAGAAAGAATCAAAAGGAAATTCTAGAAGTTAAAAATATTGGAACAAAAATGAAGAATTTCTTTAATGGGCCCATTAGTAGACAGAATACAGCTGAGAATCAATGCTCATGAAGATAAGTCAATAGAAACTTCCTAAACTAAAATGTAAGCCAAAAAAAAAAAAAAATGATGGTGGTGGGGTGAGCAGAAAACAAAACATCCAAAATCTTTGGGATAAATTAAAAAGTTATATATAATTGGAATACGAAGAAAGAATAAACAGAGCAACAATATACTGGAAGTAATAATAGTTAAGAACTTTCCCAAAATACTGGACACTAAACCAGTGGTCCTGGAAGCTCAGAGAATGTCAAGTAGGATATATATGCCTATATATTCTAACTTTCTCTCTCTCTCTCTACACACACACCCCTACACCAACCTGCATCTAGAAATATCATACTTAAATTGAAAAAAAAATCAAAGACAAATAGAAAATCTTGGGGTAAAAAAAGCTACAGAAAGAAAACACTTATAGAAGAAAAAGAAAATAATTCTAACAGTCTTCTCATCAGAAACCATGTCAGCAAGGAGTGGAATGCAATTTTTTTAATATTTATTTTTTAGTTGTAGTTGGACACAATACCTTTATTTTATTTTTTAATGTGGTTCTGGGGAACGAACTGAGAACCCCACACATGCTAGGTAAGCGCTCTACCACTGAGCCACAACCCCAGCCCACTACCAGTGTTTAAAGCAAAAATATAACAACCTATAGTTCTATACCCAGTGAAATTATCATTCAAAATTGAGCTCAAACAAAAGCAAAGGGACTTCACTACTAGACCTTTCTGTAAGAAATGTTAGAAGAAGTTCTTCAGGGAGGAAGAAAACAATATAAATCAGAAAGTCTGGTCCATTAAAAAAGGAAAGAAGAATATCAGGGAAGAAAAAAATGAAGATTAAAATTAATTTTTCTTAATTGACTTTAAAGATAACTATTTATAGTAATAATATAACTATTGAGTGATTTATCATATAAGTAACTGAAATGAATGACATCAGTATTATGAGATATAAGAGAATGAAATTAGGAATATTTTGTTAAAAGATGTCTGCAGTACCCATATGATAGTATGGTATTATTTGAAGGTGAACCTACATTAGTTAGAAATATAAGTTGAAAACTCTAGGGCAATCACTAAAAAATTTACTGAATAAGTATAATTGATATGATGAGGGTAGATGAAATGGAATCATATAAAATGCTTAAAGCCAGAGAAGGCAGAAAAAATAGGTATAAAATTCAAGAAAAAATGCAAAAGTTAAAGACACTGTAGATATTAATGGCTAAATATGCTAATTAAGAGATAGTAAAAAAAGCAAGCTGCTACTATATGGTGTCCATAAGAAATTCACCTTAAATGTAGAAGATTAAAAGTAAAGGGTTGGAGAAAGATATACCAAGCCAACTTATATTAGTTTCAGACAAAGAAGACTTTAGAAAAGGTACATTATCAAATATTATAAAATATATATATCAAATATTATATATATGATATATATCAAATATTATAAAAATGATATTACATGCTGAGAAAGAAGTCATTTCTTCAAGAAAACAGAACAATCGTAAGTCTGTCTGTGCCTAGCAAGAGCATCAAAATATATGAGGCAAAATTCAATGCAACTGAAAAAAAAGTATAGATAAGTCTATCATAGCTGGAGACTTCAAAACCCTTGTTTCAGTAAATGGTAACTCAAGCAGGCAGAATAACAGCAAGGATATGTTTGATCTGAAGAGCAAAAAGTAGGATATATGTGCCTATATATATATATAGGCACATATATCCTACTTGACATTCTCTGAGCTTCCAGGACCACTGGTTTAGTGTCCAGTATTTTGGGAAAGTCCTTCAACATGATCAAATTGACACTCAGAGAAAGCTCCATCTAACATCAGCAGAATACGTATTCAAGTTGACATGGGACATTAATTATGGTAGGCCATATTCACGCCCATAGACCATACCCTGACAAACTTAAAGAATACAAATCATATAAGTGTTTTCTGAGAGCACAAGGAATGGACTTAGAAACCAATAGCCAAAAGATAGGTGAAAAATACCTAAGTGTTTGGAAATTAAACAACATAATTCTAAATAACAAATGGGTCAAAGAAGAAGCTTGAAATTTTTTAAAAATTTGAACTAAATAATAGTGAGAATTATCATTATTTATGGGATGACTCAAAAGCAGTTGCTCGGAGGAAAACTTATTGGATGCATATATTAGAAAAGGAAAATTGTTTTAAATGAATAATGTAAGCTTTTACATTATTTTACATTAAGTAGAGAAAGAAGAGCAATTAAGCCTAAAGCAAATGGAAGAAAAAAATAGAAGTTAGAACACTACTTAATGAAATGAAAAGCAAAAACAATAAAAGGAAAAAATAAAACAAAACAAAACAAAAAAAACAAACCTAAATGCTGCTGCTTTGAAAACTTAATAAGTTTGGTGACTCTCTAGCTAGGCTGATCAAGAATAAAAGAGATAAAATACAAATTACCCATACCTGAAAAGAAAGAGGGGTTATCACTACTGTTCCCATGAACATTTAAAGGATAAAAAGGATTATATGAAAAACATTATACTCACAAATTGGATAATGTGGATGAAATGCATTAATTCCTTGAAAGACATAAGCAACCAAAACTCACAAGGACAAATAGTCTTGTTGGCCTATATCTATTAAAGAAATTATTTAAATTTATTAATTTTATATTTACATAAAGTATTTTATGTGAATGTTTATATGAATTATATAAGTTGTTTATATAAGTCATGTGAACATCATTATTTATGTAAATGTTTTATAAAATGTTTAGCTAATAAATATAAAGTGGTTTCATATTATTAATAATTTAACCTTATTAAAGAGCAGTAATTATAAGCTTCCCAAAGAAAGCACCTATATAGTTTAACTGATGAATACAGCTAAAATTTAAGAAATAATACCTCTTCGCAATCTCTTTCAGAAAATAAAAGAGAGAACACCTATTTTATGAGACCATTATTACTCTAACACCAAAACCTGAAAAAAGACACTACAAGAACAAAAAGTTATTGAATAATATCTTTTATAAATATACATACAATCTACAAAATGTTAGCAAAATGAGACTGACAATGTATGAAAAAGAATTATACAATATGACTAAATGTGATCTACTCCAGGTATGCAATTCTGGTTCAACATAGTTTAATCCACCATATCAATAAGCTTAAGAGAAAAAAAAAATAAGCTTAAGAAGAAAAATCAACCCCACTCCAGTCATGAGAAAAACACCAACCATCAGTCAAGAGACATTATACAGAATACCTGACCAGTACTTTCAAAACTGACCAAATCTTCAGAATCAGGAAAATCTAAGGAATTATCGTAGTCAAGAGGAATCTATAGAGAAATAAAAAAAAAAAAAAATGTAGTATTCTGGATGGGATGGAATAGTGAGTAAAACAAAAGAAATTTAAAGTATGGGCTTTGAGTAATAATAATTCCTTAATTGTAATAAATCTACCACACTAATGTAAGAAGGTAGTAAGAGGGGAAACTGCATGTGGGGTAAACTCTGTATTACCTCTGTAATTTTTCTGTAATCCTAAGTGGGTTCTAAACTTAAAAATAAATAAATAATATTTTATTCTGAGCCCCCTGCCCAGTTTTATTACTGGGACTGGAATGAAACACAAAATTGTTTTTCCTTCCTCATTAATCATTTAAAGTTAGAAAATATTGTAGTTTCCTTTTTATTGGTCCCTGTGGCTGGCCATCCGTCCATCCATCTAGAGTTCCTCCTGTGTGCCACCCTCTGGGACATAGAAGTGTATAGGAAGGTTGTAGCATATGAACCAGACCTGCATACAATACAGTCAAGAAAATGGAGCAGACAAATAAACACTTGAAGCCACTGTTGCCATTCTGGGCAACTGTTGCTACCTTAGTAGATGCTCTGGCCCTTCCAATATATTAGGAAGAGTTTTTCCAAACTTACCCTGCCAAAGGAAGTTGGCTCTTTTGAAAAACTGCCAGGTAGTGTGATTTTTTAATGATCATGTCCCACCCCTCTTTTTTAATAGCCCTTCAAATATGGCCTTGGTCTTTTATCTTAAAAACTTCTCTTCTAGGATGCTTAGTATTTTGATGCTATTCAGTGTTGTACTTCAATGGCTTCTAGTAAATCAAAAGATGATGTCAATATTAGGAAAATACATTTGGGTCTCATTGTGAATTCTTTTGGGATGTTTCCCTTAACTGCTTACATGGAGGCTTTAGTCTCTTCCTTTTTCTTTTCTTTTGTTTTTCTTTCTTTCTTTTTTTTTTTTTTTTTTTTTTTTTTGGTGCTTAACCACTTAGCTACACCCCCAGCCCAGCCCATTTTATTTTTTTTATTTAGACATAGGATCTCGCTAAGTTGCTTAGGGCCTTGCTAAGTTGTTGAGGCTAGCTTTGAACTTCTGATTCTCCTGTCTCAGCCTTCTGAGCTGCTGAGGTTACAGGTATGCACCATTGTGCCTGGCTTCAGTCTCTTCCCTTTGCTCATCTTATTTTTATGTTTTAAGGGCCAGGCTTTAGGCACTCACCCATTCATGTATCAATGGACAGATATGATGAACTCATGAGGTAACTATCCTAGTAACACGTGACTACTGCAAGGCCTTTGCACTTTCTTTTTCCCTGGTTGTAATGCTCTTTCCCTAGATTTCCTTCATTCAGTATCTATTTGAGTTCCATTGATCAGAGATGCTATCATGATGACTCTTTAAACAAAACTGCCTCTCCTCAACTTCATCACTCAGACTCATTACATTGTGTTACGTTTCTACAGAGCAACTATTTCCGTTTGACATTTATATTTGTTTATTGCCTTTCTCTTCTAGAACATCTCTTCACAAGGACAGTTTTTTTTTGTTTTTTTTTGGGTTTTTTTTTTTGGTCTATTCCAAGCATTTAGAATGAGTTCAACACTTAATAAGCACTCAGCAAGTATTTGTTGAATGACTGTCTGTATGGTAGGCATGCCTCCATTCTTCCTAGTAACCTACAGACCCAAAGAAAAGAAGGCTTCCTGTGACCTCTTCTGATATGTCAAGAGTTTCCCTGGTATCTACACAGATTGCACACCTACCTCAGGTCTTTGCTTCATTTATATTTGTATAATACTTGACAGTTTTTTTGATACAGATTGTATCTTTTGATAGTCTTGTATAACACTCTGAAGCAAGTAGGAATTTTTTAGACCTATTTTATAAACGAAGAAGGTAAGGAAATTGAATTTGCAAGGTGACTTCTAGCTCACTGAGTGATCTGTGTTTTTCCTCTACCTGTATCTTGAAAATATGATTTTAAGAAAAGAGCCTGAATTATTTGTTTTGTATTTTCCATGTGCCTGTTCACAGTATGTTTTATAAAGGGGTATCTGCCTGAGACTTTTAGTGCACAGAACTGTTGTGGAAGTAATTTTGTTCAAATGAAACTAGAGGGGAAAGTTTTGGCTACTTTTTCCTATAGATTCTGTCTTTCATGGACCTTCAAAAAGACTCTCATATTAGTTTTAGTGTGGTTTCACAGATTTGGTGGACTAGGGCTGTGAATTTGTACATGAATCACCTGGGAACCTTCTTTATGTTAGAGTCTGAATCAGTTGGTCTGGTTGATTTAAATTTACATATAAAATTATACATATTTATGGAGTACTGTGTGATTTTTTTTTTTTAGTACATGTATACATTGGTTAATGTTCAAGTCTAGATAAACATGTCTATCTCCTGAAACACTTATCTTTTCTTTGTGGTAAAAACATTAAAAAACCTAACCATTAGCTTTGTTTGTTTGTTTAATATACAGTATACTTCCATGATCCACAGTCACCCTGTTGAACACCAGGTCATATTTCTCTAGACTATAACTTAATGTCTGTTGACCTTTCCCTGTCCCCTTCTTCCTACTTTCTATAGTGGTCCTGTGGTGCCTGCGCATCACTCACATTTTGAGTATTTCAGGGATAGGTATCCATATGAAAGATGGATTCTTTATTTGGGTGACCTTCATAAATGAGGAAGTTTCTTAGACACATTGTATGTATCTAAAATTCTACATGTGCACATATTCTTACTATGTGACCTCATGTGAGTTACTTCACTTTCCTGTGCCTTCATTTTCTCTTTAAAGATGGAGCTCCTAGGTGAGATAGAAGGGAGGTACCGGACAATGAAATTGACCAAATTATATTGCGTGCATGTATGAATATATAACAGTGAATCCCACTATTATTTATAGTTGTCATGTACCAATTTAAACATTTTAAAAAAATAGAAAAAAAGATGGAGATGATATTAGTACTTAGTAAGGATTGACTGAGCTAATAATTGTAAAGTACCAGATTTATAATGCATAGCATGCAGCACTCAATGCATCTTAGCTATTGTTATCATTTCCTTCTGTCCTTGTGCTATTCTGTTAAACTACATAAACAGATTTAAGATATATTTGAAAGAAGGAAGTTGTTAAAATATTTGCAAAGTATGCAATAGCATGGTGTCATTCATGAAAATCCTAATCTGGTTGGAAGACACCATGCTTTCAATAATGAACAATGCAGTAGGAATCAGCTCATGGTGATTATTATCATAACTGTGCTGTGTACTTTCTATCAAGCATGGGAAAGTGAATACCCCAGCTTTATGGTAAAGTGTCATGATATGTGATCTTAAACACAGGGCATAAATTGTTTTTATTCATCTCATACATTAAACAGACCATACTAATTTTAATTGTGGTGTGGAAATATGGAGGCAGGAGTTCCAGAGGTCCCTGAGAATTTATTTGGCACCTAGATTAATTCATTTGACGGTAAGAAGGGAAAAAAAAATACAAAAGTATTTTAAAGGTAGATTTTAGTTATAGTTTTTCAGTTAATTAATGAAAAGTAAAGTTGTGTTCCTCAGGGGAAAAAATTTACACAATTCATTTCTTTCACTGACTTAAAATAAAAAATAAGTTTTTAATTAACATGGGAGTTTTTCTTTTGTTTTAGGATCAGATTTTATTAAGACCTCTACTGGAAAAGAAACAGTAAATGCCACCTTCCCGGTAGCTATAGTAATGCTACGGGCCATTAGAGATTTCTTCTGGAAAACTGGAAACAAGGTATATTATTGCCAGCAAATCTTTCTTCAGAGTAAAGATAATGTTATTTATAATACTCGTTACAGCTACCACGATAACTGTCTTTTTATGCAGAAGGTGTGAATGAGTTACCTTTATTAAGATAAATGTTTAATTTACCTTTCATTATGAAAGAACACATTTATAGGGAAAATGTGCGATTAACGAAAGTGAGTGTGAGTGTGGGAGTAAGTATGTGTGATCAAGATGTAAACTTGCTGCGTGTCCTTTTATTAACCGAAGACAATTTTATCACTGACAAGAGATTCCTAAATGGGTTCTTTAACGAACTAATTCTGCTGCAACACAGAGCTTTCTGGCAAGGCGTTGGCCAGTGAAAACAGGTTAATGCAGAAATTAAACTTCCTTGAGGAATGGAAAGAATTGCAGAGTAACATTTATTGAATGATAAGCTGTGGTGGTGATATGAAAAGTATGCAATATAATGGGAAATAATCTTTTCCTGTCATTATTGAAGGACACACATAAATTGGTTTTTCTGTTGGGAAACCCCCGGTCCAGAAAAACTTATTACTTTTAATAATATGAGGTGACGAGAAAATTCTCGAGGAGATGAACTTATTAAACAAAATAATGAAATGCTGTGAAACAGCAGGGAAAAGGTAGCTAGACGTTATATAGCTCTTGAATTAAATATCCATTTTTGCGTTTTATGGCAGTTGGATGTGCTCTTTGGAAGACTGTTAAGCTGAGGAGGGTATATGCTAGCTTTTGTCAGCTTTTCGAAAAATAATACATATTTTTTGAAACATATGAAGTTAAAAGGGAAAATGTATATGAGGTGTTTTTTAAAAATGAATTTGGATTTTCCTTTCACTTCAAATTACTTGTGTAGCTGCATATTATCTCAAAGGATTTTTTACATCATAGGAGAAAAAGATGGAGAGAGAATGTGTGTGTGTGTGAGTGTGTGTGTGTGTTTAATGTGACTTTCCCTTCCTGAGGGGCATCTTTTAAAAACAGTCTCTTGATTTCTGCCAAGTAGGACCCCCCAAAAGACCTTTAATCCTTCACCAACTGGATACTATGACTGTATATGTGACTGTAGTTTATTTTGGAATTGGATTTTTTTTTTTAATATACTGGTTGTAAGGGGAAATAAACCCCCTTTTCTCCCTCAGAATAACCTCACATCTGAAGTACAAATAGAAGAAATATTTATTGTGACCTACATATAACAGCACTTCCAATTTGAATAACCTCTACTTGAAAGTCTTTCTGCAATGATAAGTTAAAGAAAGTAAGTTAAAGTTATCTGCAAATAAGTTAAAGAAAAACATGTGTAAAGAAAGAAAGAAAGAAAGAAAGCTATAAAAATGAAAAATCTGTCTTTGGTCCCTCAGTAGAAACTACCACTACTCATTAGACCAGTAGTTCTCAGTTTCAGCCAAAGAACATCAAAATCAAATGTGAGGAGCTGGGGATATAGCTCAGTTGGTAGAGTGCTTGCCTTGCATGCACAAGGCCCTGTAGGTTCAATCCCCAGCGCAACCCCCCGCCCCGTCTCCACCATACACAAAATCAAATGTGAGATTTTTTTATGCATATTGATGCCTGGACTACCATCCCTGGATATTCTGGGGTATTCTTCAGGTATATGCATTTCATAAACTCCATTGTCAGGGTTTAAACATGCCATTTAGAACCCAATTCTGTTTTGCTCTCAGTGAGCAGCTATTGAGTAGTTAACCATGTGCCATGTTAACCTATCTTGGAATGCAAAAATGAACACGTTTCTTCCCAGAAAAGCTCTTAGCCAACATGCAGAATATTTCAAAGAAAAAGTTTTTAAGTCCTCAGTGTTCTAGACCAGGTTTCAGAGCGGGGGATATTTTGCTTTTTCAATCCTCTCTTAATTGCATTGCATTTCCCCCTCAGTTTAATAAACTAAGTCCAGCTGGTTTTAAGAAAAGGACACAGGTACAAGTCAAACCATTCTCATTAATCATGTTTGACTTCAAACAAGGAGGATCTGTGTATGTGTTTGCAAATCATGGTACAGCTTTTGGGTTGCTGACAAGTTGCACTAGCAGCCCTTAGATGGTAAAGTTTCTACTTCATTGATTTAAGCGGTGTTTTACAATGTCATCAGCCGCCTTCCAGACCATGATTAGTGTCACTCCTGAGAAGCAGAGGTTTAATATTTCATAACTGATTTCATTACAGATTTATGTTTTCCATATTCTCTCCCTCAAAAAAAAAAAAAGATTAACTTATATAAGAACCTTCCTTTGGAAACATTGCCAAACAGACTTGCTGACACAAATTGAACTATATAGAAAATCTATATGAAATACTGCCTAATTGACAGAAAGACCCCTGTGATTAACATGTATGCTAATATCAGCTAATTGATTTTTTTTCTCCTTTCCTCAACAAATAACCTCATCCTGCAGCCCCCACCCCTCTGTCTTACCAAGTCCTGGCTTGGGCAGGGGAGTAACAGCAAATTTGGTTAGAAATGCTGCTGTTTGAGGTTGTATGGCAGAGGTAGGGAAACCAGGGAAGAGACTGACTGATATTCCATATGAGGACTGATGAGGATCTAGTCTGAAATGTAGACATGTGGATAGAGGAAGGTGTGCATGACTAGAAGTTAAGTAGGTAGGATTGGCAGGACTTGACTGTTGAGGGATATTTCCTAGTCAGGGATGGAGTTCAGGTTCACCATGTTTCCTGCTTGGGTTGATGATAGGACCATTTGTTTATTGTCTCTCTTCTTTAGCATTCTGTTAGCAATTGTTTCCTGCTGGTGCTGCCTTTCAAAGAATACCTCTGAGTGTTAAAATGCAAGAATTTTATATCTAGGCTATCAGGGGTATTGTTTGATTGTTTGACTCCATCTGTAGATTCTCTACTCTGCTGGATGTTCAAGCTCCTGGACAAAGTAAACCAAGATGATGAGGCTCTTACTGTATGTGGAGCATATTTTTCCTTTCCTAATGGATATGGAACATTATTTATAAACAACAGTTTAGGTTGAATTGGGCTGTTTTATAGTCAGTCCTTAAAAATTTATGAAATATGAAGATCCCCTACACTGCCTTTCTTTTGTCCTTATGTAATTGGTCTTTCTGCATGATAGAACTTTGAGTACCTACACTTCTGAGAAAAAGTCCCTGCAATTAAGTTGATTAAAACAACTGTCAATTCTTCTTGGAATCTGCCTATTTGGTTAGGGTGACCATGTGGCCTCACTGATTCTGTCCTTTTTTTTTTTTTTTAAGTACACATCTGCTTTTGAACCTTGTGAAGTCTTGTTTAAATTAACACCCATAAATCAATGCATTCCTATATACCAATGACAAATCAGCTGAAAGAGAAATCAGGAAAACTATCCCATTCACAATAGCCTAAAAAAAAAAAGTACTTGGGAATCAATCTAACAAAAGGGGTAAAAGACTTCTACAATGAAGACTATAGAACACATTGAAGAAAGAAATTGAAGAAGACCTTAGACGGTAGAAAGATCTCCCATGTTATTGAATAGGCAGAATTAACATTGTCAAAATGGCTATACTACCAAATGCGTTATGCAGATTTAATGCAATTCCCATTAAAATTCCGATGACCTTCTTCATAAAAATAGAAAAAGCAGTCATGAAAATCATTTGGAAAAATAAGAGGCCCAGAATAGCCAAATCCATCATTAGCAAGAAAAGTAATACAGGAAGCATCACTATACCATGTCTTAAATTAGAGCTGTAGTGACAAAAGTGGCATGATATTGGCACAAAAATAGAATTGAAGACCAATGGAACATAATAGAAGACACAGAGACATACCCACATAAACACAGTTATACTAGACAAAGGTGCCATAAACATACATTGGAGAAAAGATAGCCTCTTCAACAAATGGTTTTGGAAAAATTAGAAATCTGCATAAAATTGAATCCCTATATATCTCACTCTGTACAAAACTCAAAGTAGACAAGGACCTTGGTATTAGACCAGAGACCCTGTGCCTTCTAGAAGAAAAAGTAGGCCCAACTCTCCATCATATCAGCCCAGGAACAGACTTCCTTAATAAGACTCCTTTAGGAGTCTTGTGCTTTGGCACAATCAGGAATCAATAAATGGGATGGCATCAAATTAAAAAGCATCTTCACAGCAAAGGAAACAAGGACATGAACAGAGAGAATACAGAATGGGAGAAAATCTTTGCTACCTGCACCTTAGAGCATTAATCTCCAGGATAGACAATGAACTAAAAAACTTAACACCACCACCAACAACAAAACAAAATAAAACAAACCCCCAAATAACCCAATCAATAAATGGGCAAAGGAACTGAACAGACACTTCACAGAACAAGAAATATGATCTGTCAACAAATATATGAAAAAAATGTTCAACATCTCTAGCAATTAGAGAAACGCAAATCAAAACTACTCTGAGATTTCATCTCACTCCAGTCAGAGTGGTAGTTATCATGAATACAGGTAAATAACAATAAATGTTGGCGAGGATGTAGGGGAAAAGCTTCACTCATATATTGCTGGTGAAGACTGCAAATTGGTGCAACCACTCTTTAAAGCAGTATGGAGAGTCCTTAGAAAACTTGGAATGGAACCACCATTTGACCCATCTGTCCCACTCGTGATCTATACCCAGAGGACCTAAAATCAGCATACTGCAGTGCTGCAGCCACATCAATGTTTATAGCAGCTCAATTCACAATAGCTAAGCTATGGAACCAACCTAGATGCCCTTCAACAGATGAGTGGATAAAGAACATGTGGTATATATACACACTGGAATATTATTCAGCCAAAATAAGAATGAAATTATGGCATTTGCCAATAAATGGATAGAACTGGAGAATATCATGCTAAGTGAAATAAGTCAGTCCCAAAAAAACAAAAGCCAAATGTTCTCTCTGATATGTGGATGCTAACCCGTAACAAGGGAGGGTTGGGAGGAGAAGAATAGAAATCACTGGATTAGACAAAAGGGAATGAAGGGAAGGGAGGGAGGATGGGAATAGAAAGGCAGTAGAATGAATCAGACGTAACTTTCCTATGCTCATATATGAATACATGACCAGTGTAACTCCACATCATGTCAACCACAGGAATGGGATCAAAATTGTAATGGGTTTTACCCCATGTATGTAAAATATGTAAAAATACACTCTACTGTCATGTATGTCTAAAAAGAAAAAAATTAAAAAAATATGGAATGAATGGGCTTTTGTGGTAGGTTATCCTGTTTATTGACACCTTTCTTTTCTCTTCCAAGCTCAGCTACAATCTAGGTGGTTAAGGTTTATGACTTTCCAAGAAGTGAAATGCTAAGGAGGATTATTAGCCCTTATTTGTGTCTCCTTAGAAGCTGGGGCATTCCTCCTGATATAATTTTGGAAATTTCTTTGTAGGTGAGTGGGTGTGAGTAAGTGATGCGTGTTTTTTTTTTTTTTTTTTGGTTGTTGTTTATTTGTTTTTTTCTGAATGAAGTGAAAAGAGCTAAAGTGAGAGAGAATATCAAGATTTCTATAAACCCAATACCATCTTTTAAATCCACCCAGTAACAACAGTCATCTTCCCTTTTAGGTGGGCTTTAAGCCAGCAGGAGGTATTCGCACTGCCAAAGACTCCCTTGCTTGGCTCTCTCTTATAAAGGAGGAGCTTGGGGATGAGTGGCTGAAGCCAGAACTCTTCCGCATAGGTGCCAGTTCCCTGCTTACAGACATTGAGAGACAGGTGAGCAGTAATGCATTGTCCTTGGAATGAATTGACAAGAGCTTTTGAGAAACTGAGGACTAGAGATGAATACTTATCTGATTTACCTCATCATACCCAAACCTCTACCTTCCTCCAAGCAGACCTCCATCTGAAGTAGGTTGGGCAGAGTCTGCTGAAATGTATTCATTATGTGATAGTATAATTATTATGTAGTTATAATTATATAATGATTACTAATGAACTGAACTCTGATTTTCCTCACAGATTTACCATCATGTGACTGGCAGATATGCGGCATATCATGATCTCCCAATGTCTTAAATTGGCGACCTGACCCAGAAAAGTTATTTGCAACAATGTTTAAATTTTTATCCTGCCAAATTGCTAAAATTATGTAATTGAAAAACAGGGAAATAGCTAACTAACTTTTTTCCCTTAAAATGCCCACTGATCTTAGAGGACAAAAGAAAAAACAAACTAATCCACATGTGGTGCTTGTTTCAGGCATGTCTGAAATGGTCTTAATTACCAGATGATCTACACTCTTAATTTTGTGAAGGTTTTACCCTAAAAACTCTGAGTAAAATGTTAATGATAGCTTGGACAACATCAAATTCTAAGGGGGGAATGTTAAACTGTCCACATGTGCTCCAGAAAAAAGAAAAGAAAAAAAAAGCAACATCCCTGAGCTGCTGCTGTAAAGACTCCAGGAGTGACTACTGATTCAGCACTAACTTCCCGCCACAAAAACCCGCATTCAGTTTTTGCAATGGATGTGCTCTTTTATTAACTGTTTTACTAATGAAATTTCTGATACTGTTTTATGGAATTATGAATATCATTGAATTTTTAAAAATAAAAAGTCCCTGTAGTTGTTTCTTTTTTTTAAAACCAGTTTAAATTACAGCACTACATATTGAAAAATTAATCCATTCAACATATAAAGAGGTTTCATCAACGACTTTCTGAATCTCTCTAATAGATTCCTTGAGTATATGTATCAGATAAAGCACCTTAGTATATTGTGAATGAATGTAACTCTTAAGGTTTTCTGGTATAGTGAATGAGGTTCAGAAAGCGGCAAATGCTAACATAGCACCTACTGTGTACTAAGCTCTTTACCTTTATCAATTTATTTAATCCTCATTTAATCATAATGCTAAGGTAAGTACAGTAAAACTTTTTAATCCTTTCAGTAGTAAGTACTGATGTTATCCTTTTAGGCAGATAAGGGACTGAGATCAGAACTTAAGCAACCTGCTGAAAGTTGCTAAGAGTTAGCAGAGTCAAGATATGGAGCCCAGGTATGCATGTGGGCTGCTAGTCTGTGCAGTCACCTCCATGTGTGACCATTGTACAGCTGGATGCACAGGAACCGAGCCCACCATCAGCTCCAGGGAGTGGTGATCTGCTTCACGCTTCACTGGCTGCATTACCCTCTGTCTTTCCCTTCCTTCCATTTCCAGCTTTGTTGCTTGCTAGCATCTCTACCACATTATAGAACCCAAGTTCCTTAAATGGTGATTTTTCATCAAGTCTTTTTCCTTCTCTGAATAATGTTCCAGTTACTCTTAAGCAAAAATCCTAGACTGGGAGTCAGCTT
This sequence comes from Marmota monax, assembly GCF_021218885.2. NCBI lineage: Eukaryota > Metazoa > Chordata > Mammalia > Rodentia > Sciuridae > Marmota > Marmota monax. The sequence goes on from NW_026695227.1 coordinate 4,565,408, forward strand.
TGGTCTCCTCTCATCTGCCAGGTTCCAGCACAACCCCTGCCTGTCTTGCTTTGGGACCTTGATCCAGTCTGTTCACATCTCTTCACCTCTGCTTCTTCATCTGTAAAATCAAGGGTTTAGGGCCGTGATATCAGACCTAAAATTATACCACCCCAAGGATAATTAGAACAAATCCAAGAAAACATTTTATGGCTAGAAAGAGAAAACATTTTGTACCAATCTAAATTAGAATTTGCCTCTTGGGAGTCAATTAAGCAAGTCCCTCAAAGCACCTCTCTAACTGGAAAGGAAATGACTAAAATAAGAATGGAAAAGAAATCCTGCTTTCCTCCAGTGCCTTAGCAGAATGCTGACTCTTGACTTGTGCCTTTGGACATGGTCCGTGGCTCTGAATGCCATCTCCAGCTTCATAATATGCTGGCCCAGGTGCCCACCAGTGCAATGGCCAGTCACCTTTGGAGAAGAAACATTACAGAAAAATAATTACATTCTATCACCTTTGAAGCTGTTCTAATTTCACTGGGGTTTCTCTTTTCCTCCCATTAAACCCAGCTGGTCATTTTAGTTGATCAAGTGAACAGGCATCATTATCTTCAATTTTAATTTATATGAGGCATCCACTGAAATTGACCTCTGCGGACAATTATAGATGCACGTAGGAAATTAAGACTGGTGAATCCCTCAAACCTATTAGAGGCTGATGAGCGTGGCCTGTAATGGTAAGTAATGTTACATTTTGAGGGACAATTTATTCCAAGGACTGTGGGGCTCTTCATCAGGAATGTCTGCCCCTTCTTACCTGGCTCTTGAAATCAGATGTAGCACAGATGACTTTAATGGGAACACCATATTTAATGTTGATTGCTATGAAAACATAAGAGGAAGAGGTCATTTTTGAGGTGACTGTGATTTACTACAAGCAGATTTGTGTACTTCAGAACATTGGTAGCAGATGCTTTATGCAATCAGAAAATGAATTGCTGTGTTCTGTATTTACAGATTCTAAGTTAATGCAAGCAACCTTCCCATTGTTGGAATTGTTCAATAAAACATATTAGGTCCTAAAGTTATTTTTTAAATCAATCACATAATTTGGGGCCTTAAATGGACTGTAGAGAATATCTAGTTCAACCCTGCCATTTTTTTACATGGGTAGAGAAACTCAGTCGAGAAGTCATTTAGATCAGGTCCTATAGAAGTTCAGAGCTGAGGCTAGAACCCATATCCCCAACACAGGCTGAAATATTTTACAAGACATAGCCAGATCTTTTCAATTGAAAGTTTCTTGTTTTTTTTATAACATGCCATATATTCTTTTGTTTGTCAGCATGTGAAATTCAGTCTGAGACCTACTTTTGCCTCTAGGAATGAGAAGATCAATTGTGTCACCCTCACCCAAGTTATAATGTGGTTGATTTCATCCATTAGAATTTTGTAATTTGGGGTGGTCTCTCATTCTGTATTTTTTTTTAAAGTTGAGTTTTTAGTTTAGGGAAAAAAAGGGAGACTCGTTTGGATTCTCATTTGTATATACACAGGGAAAAAATGACTTGTGTAATCACAGGACAATTTTTAAATGACATATTCCTTTTCTCATTCTGAAGTATTTCAACATAAATGAGAATATCAGATGAGTTAGTGCACATGTGAAACAGCTTCGAAGGAGACCTATGCAAAAGTGAGAACTGTCACATATATCAGTGTGTCCATACAGTAGCATGGCACAGTCCCTGTCCTTATCAAGCAGAACACTTTGCTGTGTTATACAGAGATACCTTAGAGAAACCAAATCAGGTTCTTTAGAAAAATCAGCTTACTTTTACAGTGCAGAGGGAGGCTAACACTGATTTTTCTTGCATCAACCGGACAATTTTTTTTTTTTTGAGAAAACAACAGGGTCAGAGTGCAGAGATGTAAAGAAGAAGGAAGAATTTGAATAGATCTTACCTTAAAGAGTATGAAATATTTTGCCTATTTTTGGCACTAGGAAAAATGTATGAGGTGAAATCAATTTCTATATTTATTTTCCTGATGGTGCTCAGGAGTCTTGTCTCCCAAAGGAAAATATGTGTTTTATAACCACCACCAAGTGATCCTTTCCAGAAATGACCACAGGTAACATCTGGCTGATATATGAAATATGTAGTAAAAATAATCATTTTTAATTAACTAAAACCTGCTCAGGAGAGAGAGTAGAGGAATATCCATCTGGTCAATTCTTATTTAATAGGGCAAAGGAGGATCAGAATGTTCAATCCAATATATGGTGAAATACTCAGTGACCTTATAATGAACTAAAACTTTTTAAGGGGGGGAAAAAAAAAGAAAACCAGCAATGAGAAGAAGGAATTAGAAGATCTAGAAAGGACAGACGGAAAATTTGTTTTTTATTTAAGAAGTACAACTTGTATTATAAAATATGGAGAGAATATTGGAAACCTAGGTTTTGTGGCATTAATCACAGGGAATGTTTTCAGTTTATTTAAAAATAAGTATATTTTATTCTGGAAGTACATAAGGATGTTGAGTTTTAAAAGGTGATTAAAGATAAAAGAAACTGGGATTATTTAGCCTCAGGAGGTTGGAAATTACTTAATATCTGACCCACCATCCCAGGAAGTTATGCCTGGGATTTTAGTTAGCAAGAGACCCATATTTCCTTAGTAGAAGAAATAAGGTCAGGCCACACACAAAGTTTAGTTTTAGGGAAAAACTCCTTTAGTGCTCTGAAATACGTTATTAAGAGGGTATATCATGCTATTAGCTTCTCCAAAGTTGATTCTTTGTTTGCAGTAGTTTTGATTTTTCTGTCAAAGAAAGTGGTCCTCAAACTTCAATATACATTAGAATTAAGGGAGAACTTTATAAAACAACATTCTGGGTCCCGCCTGAAGAATTTCTAATCAGTAGTTTGGCTGGGGCTGGAGAATCTATTTCCAAGTGCCCTAATAGTGTCAATGCTGTCCAAGAGGCACACTTTTTGGACCACTGGACACGAAAGCCTTTTACTCAGTTCTACTTTCTAGAATAATGCATTCATTAAGCAGTAAAACCCACCATCTGTAGTACTTCTTTACCATGAAACTCCAGGATAAATATGCATATTTTGCTGCTTTTCCTAACCAAGAATAGGAAAAGGAGTAAAGGAAATGACATTACCCCTTAATAATACTTTCACAGTAGGCAATGAATTTGATTTCACTTTGAGCTTAAAAGCAAGCATTGGAGCCTAGAATAAATGCCTTAGACAAATTTAGATCATCCATAAAATCTCCAAAGGATTTCAGCTAACCAACATAGTAAGATTCAAGTGTATTTGATTTTACCACTTTGGAACACTTTAACTTTTGGTGATTCAAGTATAATAATGTACTTGAAATCAAGACCTATTTTAACAGAGCTCATGGTTTAACTTTGATCTGGAATGGGTCAGATGTTCTAGGAAAAGACATGTCAGAAATACTTGGCTTCTTAGTCTGAAGGTTCTGAGTAGACAATCTCTAGAGCTAATGAAAATATTAGTTCCTTGGCATTTTCAACACTGTAAATGTTTGAAATTGTCTTTTGTCTTTTCAGTATGTACTCTGCCAGTATTATACATAGTTAAGCTCAGTTCTTAGTTGTAGACAGCATAACTCTTTTTAGGATAAGCAGAAAAGATACTTACTTTTCAAAGCTTGTTGAGTATTTTATAGGATATCCAGGGAAGACCAGATAGTTGGACGTAGGTGCAGCCAGCTCTGAACATGCGCAAACCACTCTTAAAACTTAGCAGTGAAGACTCATTTGTTACTGGAGCCTTTGTCACCCTTGAAAGTTGGATTTATCACAGCAGTGATAGGAGGATTCTTCACATTGCTCTGTTGGGTATCAAATTCCTGGGCAGTATGTCTGAGTGTAGGGCCTTGGTCATGTCCTTCTGTCCTAGCAGTCAGCTAAGAAAACAAACCAAGTCTGCCTTGGGTAGAGCATATATTATTCAAAAGATGCTGGATGGTCAAGGAATCATGACAGTTGTCAACTACAATATAACAAAGTGGAGCTGGAGAGAAGGCTGACACTTTTTGGTAGGAAAGGACTCTGCCCTTTAGCTGTATTTTCATTTTCAGTTAGTCTCCAAAGATGACCTCTGCAAAGTCTCCCCTCACCTCTTGGTCTCATACAAATAGATGCAGAGAAGTATTATGGAGCTTTATGCTCTACCAGCAATATTTAGTGGCTTTTCCACTAAATACTTAAAAGTTCTGTTTAGATAGCTGTTTGTTGACTTTCTACCAAGAGTAATGACTGTTTTTTTTTTCTAATTCTTTCCCTCCTCTTCCACCTAAACTCATCTGACTCAATGGTTATATAATTTTTATGACATATCATTTAGATTTTGAAGTACACTTACAGCTGTACCATATGGTTTATTAGCTTTAATAATCTTTCTGTTCTCTGTTCTACTAGATGAGAAATTCAGCCTACCCAGCCACACCTTGTCCTTTTTGTCTCCAAACCTTTTCTGTGTTATTTCTGTAATGTTGGAGATTGTAACATTTAAATTCTGTTCTGTGACCATAATATCCACACTTGTTTATTCTTTTTAAAAATATTTTTATTTGTTGTTGATGAATTTTATTTATTTATTTTTTTTGTACATGGTGCTGAGAATCAAACCCAGGGCATCACACATGCTAGGCAAGCACTCTACCACTGAGCCACAACCCCAACCCCACACTTGTTTATTTTTAGTCCTAAAGTTAGGTGGAGTCAATACTCAGGACCTGTTCTCCCCATTTATCTCTTTGATTTTCAGAGTTTGGCCTCTAGTGGTTTCTTCAAGAAGGGTTTCGGGACTATATTCCCTCAGTTTTTCCAAGTTCAAAATGTTTCTTGTCCCTACACTTTAATGACTATTTAGCTTTGTACAGTTCTTAGATCACACCCTTTATTTCCCTAAGGATTTCATCCCATTGTCTTTGAGTTTTGAACTTTGCTGTGAAGAGTAGCATTCAACTTTGTGCCTCATTTCATAACTGATTTTTCTCTTAATTCCAGTAACGTTACTAAAACATGAATCAAAGTTGAATGTTTTGTGTCAATTTTTCCTGGGTTTCAGCATGCCCCCTGAAGTCTATAGATTCATGACTTATTTTTCTGAAAAGTTACTTTGAAGTATACCTTTGATCTTTTTCCTGTTTTCTTAGGATTTTTTAACCTCTTCTTCAGGATGCTGGTTGTTAAATACAAAGTCTTTTTTATCTGTCCTTTCTAGCTATTATTTTATCCAGTTCTTTTGAATTATTTTTTTCTACTTCATTTTGCACTCTTTTCCATTCCTGTCATCCTTGTTATTTCCATATTTCTCCCCACAGTCTGGTTGCTGCCAATATAATGTTTATGTCCTGGGCTCTATCAAATCATGTTTCATTTCCTATTGTCTTACAGTATCTTCCCTGAGCCCTTGTATATTTGATATAAACTCTTGCTTTATAGATAAGGTAGTTTTGTTTAGGTTTTTGTTTGTTTTTAAATTGATGGCAATAACTTTGGTTCAAATTTTTATCTATTCCATGGAAATGTCTTTCCTGGTGAGTAATCTTTTTTTCCCCATTTTTTTCTCATCTATTTCTTATTTTTTCACAGTAGTTTTGTATAGGTGCTCATTTCTTAATGAAGTCAGTTTTTTTCTGGGCCTGCTACAGACAAAAAGTTGTATGGAGATATGTCATACCCATGCTTAGTGGAAATTTATGTTATTTGCAGACACTTAAGTTCCTTATGACACAGAAATGAGTATTTATTTTTTATTTGGGCCTTCATTCTCCCTAGCCACTAGTGATCAACAGGTTTTAGGGCTACTCACTATGCCATTCTTTTCTTTGGCCCTTTCTCAACAACAGGATGCTTCTGGCAAATATAGTTTGCTATATGATTTTTCTTTTAACTTTACTTCTCCTCCTCCTTTTTGATGCCAGACTGGGTCGTGAGCAATGTCTGGTGCCAGCCCATGAATATTCGTAGAAGATCTAGGTTCATCTTCCTGGTTTGTGCCACCTACTTTGATCTGTTGCCTTGGTCTGAAGCTAAGGAGTTAGAATTTGTATTAAGTGTTACATTTGAATAGGAAGAATTGTTATGTTTGGAATGAATATAAATTCTAATTCACTTTGAAATAGTAGAAGCAACAGCAACTCTAAGACCGAAAGTGCTAAGAAATTGGGGCTGAAGCTGCAATGCCTGAGGCATCTGTTACTATTCAGTATCTCACCCTCAGATAAAATTCATCTTCCCCACTGGAATGTGGAGGGGAATAATAAATAAAACTGATTCTGAGAAGCGCCTGGCATGTAGAAACTGTGCTAAAATTCCAGTTATTCTCTACAAAAAAGGTGGAAAATCAGACGTTTAAAAATAGACTTATTTGAGCAATACAAGACTAATCTTTTTATATGCATGAACATGTGCTTTCTGTTCCAGTTCTACCTACTGGGCACCCTTTAAGCTCATTCGTCACTAAGCAACATCAGAAAAGAAGGTTCAAATCAGAAGCCATTTCTCACTTTTTTTACTTACTGTAACAACTGGTTTCTATCCTTCTGTGCATCATTCTTACAATAAAATTATTGCATTTTGTCTTTTTCTGAGTCTCTTTCTATGGCAGGCAGGTTACAGAAACAGGAGGAAGCAGTGTGGGGAGGGGTTTATGCTATGTAGTGTCAGCATTACAAAGCAGTGCTAGTAGAGGGATCTCTAACCTGTAGCTTTGCAAGTCTGGGACTCAAAGAATCAAGTGGAGAGAAATCTGTCAGTAAAAGGCTCTCAGTGCATCAGCAAAGACATAATTCTGGGATGGATATAGGGATCCAGACTTTAAACTAGGAGATTGCAGACTAAGGATATGGGGGCTGGTGGCAAACAAGTGAAACAGGGATGGTATAGGTCAGAGATCTGATTGGCCAGAGTTTTCTTCCTTCATCACGATAGCACACTATACCTGGAACTTGCATAGGGGCAGTCTTATGTTTGGTTTGTCCCTTGAGTGGGAATTCTGAAGGGTAACCTTGTAACCAGCTCTGAGCCCATTATAATATCCTGTGCAGCACCTTACAGTGAACGAATGCTCCAGTTTTACTTGTTTATTTACAAGATAAGTATTGATTTGGATAAATACAGATGTTTATAAAATGAGACCAGTCCATAAGTTAAGCATACAGTCCAAAATACAGATAGAGCATATACAACATTGCTAGGGACCTAAGTTCCAATAGTAATTTTTCATAAAATAACCAGCTCAACTTTGATATATTTTAACTTTAGGGCTGTGATACAGAAATGGTACATTTTCCACTGACTTTTCTAATTTCGGATGCTGAAACTTGCTGGATAAGTTGCAAATGTATGAAAAAGGGTTTGGGAAAACAATTTTTATTCATTAAGCTGTTTGTTTTGATAGACAAAAAAAGCACATATCTTTTTTTAAATGATGTTTATTTCGTGTTTTGAGTGGCAGCAAAAAATAATTGAATCTTTGAAATCTGTTTTAATGCTTTTAAAATGACTTGAGAGCTAATGTGCCAAATTTACTTACTGTATAAGCCATTCCATGGTTGAAAGTCAGTTTCACTTTCCAAACTATGGAACTACTTAATATGTTATTATATTATGTCTTTTAAACTGCAGTCACTGTATCTGGTAGACTGATTCAAACATTTGGCACACCTGGAGCAAGGTTTTACAAAGGAAGAGAGATTATAGTTGTATGAATGCTTGATTTGAGCTTTAAAAGTGCATATGAATATTTTTGGATATAATATAATAGAATTATGTAAACATTGCCTTATAATAGGATTTCAGTTGGTAGACTCAATATTTATGCTGAGAATTAGTTTTCAAAAAAGACTAACTGCCTTTATAATTTGAAAAACCTTTTGTTTTGATGACTCTGTGTTAAAAAGGTTTGGATAAGGTCTGTTAAACTCAAACCTAAGAACAGTCTCCAGTGTTTCTTTTGTGCCTACTAAATGTGTATCTCAAGTTATGGTGGATTCAGAATTCCTTGTACCCATATTAGGTAGGTAGTAATTGATAATTTATTGTACATTTAGTATGTGGTGGGCACTGTGCTATATGCCTAATCTATATTAAATGTTTGATCTTACAACAAGCCTATGAAATAGGTATGATTGTTATCATCATTTTACAGATGCGTTGATAGATGAAGTCACGGAGAAATTAGTAATTTGTCTTAAGGCTACACAGAGCCAGGATTTGAGGCCAATTAACTGCTCTGGCTCCAGTGCCTGTGCTTTTAATAAATATCACAGACTGTGGGCTAGACACTCTGGGAAAATGATGCCTTCATGCTAACCTTTCAAGAATTTCAGGTGGGTAAGAATACACCCCAAAGTCATTTAATCTAGCCATCTAGCCAGTGACCATGTTCTCATGCAGTTTGTGGGCTGCTGTAGAGATAGGGGGAAATAGCAGTGCAGTGGAACCTCTGTAATGAGCCGCTTAGGGACAAAACAGTGCCCTCCATTAGGTTAAACATGCTATATGAGGCTCTATTATATTTACCAGTGGTCTTAAGTTCTGGGATTCAGCCCATGTTATTTCCAAATCCTTAAACGATGAACTGTGACACTACAGTTTTCTGTTATTATAGCTATAAATATGAAACACACAAAGGCATCCACCCCAAGAATAAGCTAAGAGGAAAATAAGAAGAATAAAACACACATTTTTAGGTTTAGAGGATAATTAGATAGCATTGGTCTGGCTAGATCTAGATAGGAAATGAGGGTAATTTGTAAAGATTTCAGGGCGAGGGTAAAAGTTGGATAGATTTGTGAGGGTCAAATGATGCAGACAGATTTCAAATGATGCAATGACACGTGTAAGTTATTTTGCAGTGAAATAAGGATGTCTGTGTGCATGGTGCTTCAAAATTTGTTGAAAGAAAAAAAATGTCAGGAATAAAAACTCGGAACTGTATCAGAGATGCTATCAGATATCTTTTCCCCTATTTTTTGAAGGTAGATATAGCATCTTATTTGTATTTTTATCCTTGGAACCCTGTATAAAATATCTTAATATCACTGAAATTTATTTTATGTAAAACAATGCCATGTGGCAGAGGGGAGACTACATTAGGAAGTTAAGTGAAGTTTCACGCAGGAGGTGATGCTTGAGAATGAGTAGAGATTTTGCAGGTGGAGAATGTGGGCTGGGCTGTGGGAGATTGTTGAATGGAAGATAGACTTTATCCCCTTCCCTGTTTTCTATGAAGAGAAGTCCTTAGTGTACCACTCCTGGTTTCTTTTTTTCTCTCAGTCCTCCCTGTCCAGAAAGATGGAATGCTTTTACCTTGTTTGGGATATGGGATTAGAAGGATGAGGAACTGGGTATTTGTATGTGGCTCCAGTCTTTCCTTGTTCCTCCCCTTAGGAATGAGCCCTTTCTCCATTATCAAAATGTAATTGTGGGGTAGGCGACTGTATCTGGGACGTCTAGTGCTGCCTGCAGATCTAGGGGTAGAATATTAAGAAGCCCATTGTTGCCATACAGTAAGCTCCATTCTTCAGAATCAACTCTTAGGCAATTAGAATGATACAGGGTTCTCTCCCTGTGTGTTTCTTTTGTTCTGCCTCCGTTTATTAAGAAGTTGGAGGTTGTTTTTATTTTTATTTTTTTATTGGGTAACCCCTAAAGCCCCAATCTCTATAGGACAGGCATTTTTGGAAGACAGAATAATATGTGTAAAAGCATGTAGAACTGAAAATTCATAATGTATTTCAGAAGGAATCAGAATTCAGAATGGCTTTAAGAAGAAATATGCCAGAGAAGAAAACCGAGGAAGATTTAGGGTTGAATCATGAAGGAATTTATATATGACATGTGTAAGAATTATATGTCACTCTTGGATTTTATTGTTCCTAAAGTCCAGACACCTCTAGGGGATACAGTAACTTTCCAAGAGATTCATAAAGCCAAAACTATATCCAAATAATACCAAGATATTATTATTATTAATTTATTCTTGCTCTGATGAGTATATGAGGGGGGCCCAGAAGCTACACAATTATAGGAGATTGAATGCAGAAGTAGATAAGACCTTTCAGCTTCTTTCATAACAGAATGTCTTCTTTTAAGCCTGTTACTAAAGGTATAATGCAATGCCACATGCCTCACTAGTAGTTCTTTTTTCTTTCAATAGGTATCTTTCATTAAAAAACTTATTTGTTGGGCTTGGGATGTGGCTCAAGTGGTAGCACGCTTGCCTGGCATGCGCGGGGTGCTGGGTTCAATCCTCAGCACCACATTAAAATAAATAAATAAATAAATAAAGATGTTGTGTCCACCAAAAACTAAAAACTAAAATATTAAAAAAAATCGTCTTTCTCTCTCTAAAAAAAGTTAGTTGTCTTAACACTAATATTTTAATGTATGCTAACATATACAATTCAAAGAAATCATTTATTAAATATTAGCAAATATAATCAGCATGAACAAAAGCTCTTATTATGAGGTCCTGATACTAAAAAGTTTGAGGATGGCTAGCATAGACAGTGGGGAGACATTTGGGGCTTCATAGAATCAACAAAATTCATATTGATACTTAATTCTTCAAAAGTCAGAGAGACTGGCTGTGTCTGGTGTTGGCAATGGTGTGGAAAGTGAGTGTTACTCTGTTCCACTGCAGGAGTAGGAATTGAAACAGCCTTTAAGAAGGGTCTTTTGGCAACATGGACCAAGGCACTGGAAGTGCATACTCTGACTTAAAGATTTGCACATTTAGGACTTATCCTAAGGAAATTGCTGGACAGATGTTAAAGATACAAATATCATATATAAATATTATGATAATAGTGTTTATAATAATTAAAAACAAGAAAACAACTTTAATGCCCATGTTTTAAGTTTTGTTCATTGTGGAATTCATTCCACTGCCTGGGACAGGCTGTGACTTGATATTTTTAATTATAATAAGATGGAGAATTCAGCATTTCAAGAAACAGGCTGGTCAAAGGATCCATGTGCCCTTTATTCTTTATCAAATTCAGCACCCAAATAATACTCCAAACTTACCCACTCTATCACTGGCTATTTGCATCAAGATGAAAGTATTTAAAGTCCAAAAGGTTCAGATTTCTAGAGTTGGTATTGTTTTCTCAAGGACCCAGGAGGCTGCAGGGATGGAGAAGTCTGCAGATTTGACTGGAATACCCTTCCTGAGACAAAATTGTCTACAATAAAACTCAATTATATCTTCCTATTACCATATTTGGGATATAAAAAATGAGGTTTTCACAAAACTTATGAAGACACATTGAAAATTACAAAGTAACATGGTTTATAAACTAATAGGGTCTAATCAAAAGATTCACAGGTGTGACTCATTTCCAATAGTGCAAATGTTTAGATTCCTCAAGGTGTTAACAGTATGGTGACTCTTAACAATATTAGATTTTTTCCCCAAAGAAGAAAAAAAATGCTTAGTTGACCAGAATTTTTAAGCCCTCTTGGAATTTCCCCAAGAATCCCTAACAATAATACAATAATAGGGCATTGGTAAAATAGTGGTGTGTGAGTAAAATGAACTTCTACTAACCTCAAGAATGAAGATATAAAGGTGATTTTTAAGATGTGGGAAGAAGTTTATAATATGTTCAATATAGGAAAATTGCTTATAATAATAAGAACATGCTGTATGATTATAAAATGATTATATCAATCTATCACAGTGTATTCTTCTGGTTATAGAGAGCAGAAATCAGGCTAATGTGGGACTTTATTATTACTAACTGGTAAGACTAGAATAGCAACCAAAGCCATGCAATCAGGCTTCACAGGAAAGCAAGGAACTATGGTTCTGCTGGGATTCACGGAGCCTCTCCAAGCCATCATGGCAGCAGTGTTGGTCATTCCTCTTGTGCTCTTAGCAGAATTCAGTTTCTGCCCTTCCTGGTATTTGCCATCTGTCTTAGCTCTGTATCTTCCAATACTTGTTCTTTTCCCAACTGCATTGCTCTCTTTTTATCTTTCTAATTTAAATTCTTTAGAGAAAATCTGATCATGCAAGTTAATATTTGTTTTCTTCATTTGAACCATGCCTTTGACTGGGTTGTCTGGTTGGCTCCTTTACCCAACACTATCAGTCACATTTAAGGAAGCAGAGTTACATGGTGTAGAGAATGGGGACCTACTTACAAGGAAGGACTTGGAGCTACTTTCCTCAACAAGAAGATGAAGATACAGTGCCTTAGAAGAAAGGCATGGGCATGGTATAACATGATGAGCCTTGCCCTGTTCAGTAAAAAATGTACTTACCTGTGTATTTCAGTGTAGAAAAAACTCTGGGAGATTACTTTCTGAAGTTTCACCAGCAACAGTTATCTTTAGGTTGGACAATTACAGATATATTTAAAAATTTTCTTTTGACCTATTTATTATCTTGAGTTTCTTTCATTTAAGACAATGTCTATGAGATGTATCCATATGGTTGCTGTATCAAGAATTTGCTCCTTTTTATTGTTGAATAGTATTGCATTGTATATCAAGAGGTTTATCCATTCACTTGGGGATGGGTATTTGGATTACTTCCAGTCCAGGATTTTTATGACTAAAGTGGCTAGCTAAATTCCTGTATAAGCCTTTTCAAAAACACACTTTAAATTTTTCTTGGGTAAGCACCTGAAAATGGAATTGTGGAGTCATTGGGTGGGCTCTGTTAAGCTTCAAAAGAAGCTCCCAAGGTAGATATGCTACTTCACGTTCCCACCAGCAGTTTTTCTGTGTTCTTATTACTTCATCTCTTCCCCAAGAGAATGGGAATATCAGTCTTTTAGTTTTGTCCATTTGACTGGGTATGTCGTTGTCTCATTTTGATTTTATTTGCATTTCTTTGATGACTCAGGATGTTGAGCAATTTGCCCTCATTTCTAGTCTTTTGTGCTGAACTTGATGTCCATGATCACATAGGGATGTTACAATTTAAAATCCACATCAACTGTGGAAACTACTTGGTGCAGTTTGCTTATTGATTTACTTTATTCCCACCCGGTTGAAGTATAATTGTACCTACACCTTAGGACATTGTGTTAGTTTCTATCTCTTCCATGCATTTTTTTCTTCCATTATTTAGTTGGATTTAACATGAAGTAACTACTTTCTAGGTAAAATCCTCTTGATAATTTATATGATAATCATGAAGTGGAGCCTTTCAGATTACTTAATGCCTTGTATTTGGAGCATGTCTTTCTTCAGGAGTGCTCTAAGCCCTTTGAAGTTAATATTCACAACATCTTTGTGAAGTGGGTAGGAAGCACTGGGAGAAGAAACTGAAATTCCAGAAGGTGAAGCAACTTAGCCCACATCTCAGAGTAAACCAGCGAGATTCAGACTGTCACTCGTATCACAGTCACTGGACGTGTCGCCAGACTCCAACCTAGCAAAAAACCAAGTTACCTCTCCTTATAGGGCAATAAAAGTTTCAAATAAAGTCAAGCAGCTTCATCTGCTGATGTGAAGTTAATATAGCTCCCCCCAAATCTTTCAGAACAAGAAAGTGTTCATGATCTGTGCTATGCAGAGTCCCTGTGGATTTGTTCACGATGGTTATAAAGAAAACCAGAGTCATTCTGCCCACAGAAAAAGATGTGTGAGAATGCAGTAATGCAAAAAGCAAGTTTGAGAGAACAATGCACAAAATCTATCCTCTCATGCACACATAAATATTTTCAAAAAAGAACAGTCTGTGTTTTGAGGGAAAAACAACAAAGGCAGGCATAAGACCTCTAGCAACAAAGAAATAAAACACACCGGTGTTCCAGGTTTGCTTTTCCTGTATCTGAACATATTGCATATTTAAAGAGTCACTCAAAAGTAATATGTCTGATGTTTAACAAACATGTCAGAATCCACATACCCAAATAGGTACTTTTTTTTTTCCCTCAAAGGAGGCATCTGGGGATGTTATACACCTACTTCAATGTCACTTTGTCACTGATAAAAACATTTTTGGAATTGCTGCTTTGGAATTGCCTTCAGAGCCTTAGGAACACGTGAATATCTTCAGGATTCTGTAGTTACATAAAAAAGATGCTTCAAATATTCTCTCACAATTTTATTCCCTTAAGTCTTAGGCTCCTTATTCTTGGTTTCTTCTTACTCTAGAGCTCCACCCAATTGATTCTCATCCCCAGTTTAAAAATTTTTATTGACGCATAATAATCACATACATTTATGGGGTACAGTGTGATCATTTGTTACATGTATATAACATGTAAATGATAGAATCAGCATAATTTGCATTTCATCTGCTTAAACAGTTTTCATTGTTTTGGAAAATCTCAAACTCTTCTAGTTTTTATAAAACATGCGATACCTTGTTGTAAACTATGTCACCCTTCTTGGCTGTAGAACACTAATACTTACTCTATCTCCCTGTGTTTTGGTATCCATTCCTGATCCCCTGCCCCACCTTCGTTTTTCATTGGCACTGGGAATTGTTCCTAGGGTCTCACGCATGCTAGACAAAGAATCTACCACTGAGGTACATCCCCAGCCCATATTTTCTGTTTTTTGAATCTATTACTTAATGTCTTGCTAACTTCTCATGATTCAGACAACAATTAACCCCACAATTTTTACTTCTTTTATTGACCATAATCCTGATATTTTCTTCTGCCCAATGTACTACAGGCTACTTTAGGTAAAAATCTTGGTGCAGCCTGAGCCTGACACCTAGAGTTCTTAACTGGTCCCACCCTAGACATATTAGGACACACCTACTGCACACATCATCTCCATGAGCTATGGCTAGTGACTTGGTGTCTGATGATCATCTTCTAAGAGCAATAATAATTTTTCAAAATAGCCCAAACATTTAGTACCAAACCTGGCGAATGGCATGAAGATTTGAATTCTATAAGGAAAATAAAGTATAAAATAGTGGCTACAAAGCCATGAGGCTGGAGTACCCTATGGCTCTAGGTGCTGCATTGAATCACTTGCTGTGGACGAGGGAATGCTGCTTCCAACTGCAGCCAAGGTTCATATTTGATCTCACTACCTGCAGGTCAGCTGGCCTGTGCTTCCTGATGACTTCATTCTGCATCCCATGCCAATGGGACTCATCTCCCAAGAGGGGAAAATGACACACAGTGAACCACACAAACATTTGGGGATATTGATGGTAGACTAGGAATAAGCATAGATGGTTGAAGGAAAACTAATTTTGGTGTTTTTAAAAGTGTTTTTGGTTTAGTTTTATATATCTTTATTAGGGGAGAGTGCTCATGTTTGATATGTCTCCAAAAACTTTGAAATATTCATTTATCAGTAATGTATGGTTAAATAAAAACGACAATAATAAATATACATTAGTATTATTTTGGGGATAGTGCACTTTTATATTGGCATTTTCAATTTAATTTCCTAATTGCATTTTGCCTGGGTTAATATAAAAATGAATTTATATTTCCCAAGCATGGGAGAATAGATTACCCCAAACAGAAACAGGCAAGCCGACTGTTTGGCTATGGTCATCCCTCATGCTGGAAGATGACATACTTGTGGAATCTCTGGATAGTGTTTATGTGTCGGCTTAAGTCAAAAAGTCCGGTGCATCATTTGCAATGCTTCTCAGGTTGGATTTACCTGAAGAATTTCATTTAAAAACAAAAGCAACTCACCTAACAAAAATGCTAAAGATTAGTGCCAGGATTCACAGGAATGAATAAGAGAAGCTGGTAGTTCTCCAAGCCCATGTGGGAAGGAGGGAATCATCAGAATTGGCGCTGAGGGCAGGTCAGGCCAGGCAGGAGGAATTGGGAGGCCCAGGCAGCAAGGCCCTTTTCTCCACTGGCAAGGCTGGAACCTAACCTCATGGAGGGAAGAGGAGACACGTGCAGGCAGGAAGTTATATCTCATTTTGTCTTCCCTCCATGCACTTAGCTTGGGGTTTCCGACGTGCAGGGAGAGGATAGAAAGGGCGCTCTGTCAACGCTCCATCATACAATCCTACAAAGGAAACAGATTTTAAAAGCTGCAAGAAGGATTTATGACTTCAGGGACCTTTGTGAGTCCTTTTATTAGCCTAGTACATCACCTCTCTCCCATCTTTATGCTGACAACACTTCTCAGCCCTTCTCTGGATTTCTTGTCAAACTGGGCAACTATATAAAATGAACAGACAAGAGCTGCTGCACAGAGCTGATTGATTCCAGTGTGCGCCTGCACCATTAGGAGCAATCTTATTCTGCTAAGAGGTTCTCTTATGCAGTCTTCCAGTGGGGGAATCTTGGATTGTTTCTGACAACTATGTGTTTTTAAGGAGTTTTATTTTTTCTTATGGTCTTCCTAAGAGCATAAGTCAACATGTAAAGAGTATAACACACTAGCCTAAATAGTTCTACAAAAGTTGTTTGAAAGTTTGGAGTTGGCTCTGATGAGTTTGGCTTGGTCATTAAGGTCAGTTAATGGTGCAGGCCTCTTCAAGCCTGACTCCCCCGACCCACCCTTTCCAATTGCTTCACTTATGAATGTGAAGTTCAGAAGGGGCAGCCCGATTGTAAAGCCCTCCTCTGTAAAGCCTCCCTTGATTCCTCCAGATCATTAATGTCTTCTCCCTGTATTCCAGCAACAAAAATTAGTAGCAAAATTCATAGTTATAAAAATTGGATGGACATCTACATGTTCTCTTGACCTTAGTCTAGGTACACAGACTCACCAGTTCTCTTCAACAATCCTAAAATGACTTTACGGTGATTTTATGAGGCCCAGCATAGTTCAGTGACTTGTCCAGGATGATACAACAAGAAAGTGGACTTTAACCTAGAAATAGGCAGATGACTCCAGAACCTGCATTCTTAACCTTTTTTCTGTGGCTTCTGTTTTAAATTCTTAATGGCACAAAACTTCAGGAACAATTAGAACCCCAGTAGCCATCATTTTCCAAATGCCATGCAAAGCTAACTTCAGTGTTTTCATTTGACTTAGTGAGATGTGAACATTCTGTTCATGCTCTCTACTTTTGGATTACTGATGAGTAAAGAAGGATAGAAAAGAAGTGAAACCAAGTGTTGCCCTGTCTTTGCCTTTCCTTCAATGCCATCATTTTCAGCATAAGAAGCAGAAAAGTAGGAGAGGATCTAACAGGCTTCCTTAGTTGTTCATATTTCTTGGAATGCAATTCTCTTCTTTCTCTATTTTGAATAGTTCTGATTCAAAGGGAAAGAGTGGCCTCTTGGGCTGTCAGTCCTTGCCTCATCTACTAGTCATAGATGTAATGCACCTAGTGTTTGCTTTCAATCTCTCTGACCTTCCATCTGTGTCAGGTCCACTGGAATTGTGTGGGCATGAGGCATCTCTAGTGCTCTGCAGTAATGCAGTGGCAATGGACTGAGGCAGACTCGCTACCTGTGCTATTGCTTCTGCTCAGTGCATGCTCCAGGCTCTCATTGGGCTTTGCCGCAGTCTGGCTGGGCACAAAATCACGAGCCACCACACAGCTTGTAGATTCAAACAGCAACTCTTTATTCCCAAACTCACACCAGCCGTCTACACACGTTCTGGGGAAATCCACGTTCTCTGCCCAAATCTACCCCCACTGGGCTTCTGTCTCCCCCCAAATACTGTCTGAATCCCTTGAGAACTCAAGGGGAACTCAGGCAGCAGGATACGCCCTATTCCCAGCAGGAATAATCTTAAACCTGGAACCACGCTAAACCCGGATAGTCCTAAACCGGGAACACCCTAAACCCGGATCCGCCTTGGTCCTTGAGCAAGGTCACCTACACGCAATGTCACTGCAAAATGTCCTATTTCCACGAGTCCTTCCACTAAGCCACATGGGGTACGCTGGCAAGGAAATTGTCATACCTACTTGGCTAATGGCTCCCAGCAGGGCTTTACTTACAAAATACAAGTTCAAAAAAAATTATTGTGAAAGTGACAACAGAGCATCCAGCCAAGTGCAGGGCCCTCTGAACACAGCTTTGTGTGACCTACACACAGGTTGCATGTACATGAAGCCACCCTGGCTACAAAGGAATTAGTTACTTTAATTTTCATTTTTCAGAAATGGATTTGGTAACTTAAGTCCAATAAATGGAAATTGCAAAAGTCTGGATTTGAACCCAGGTCTGTCTATCTGAACCCAAAGTTCACACTCATAACTATTTAGTACAGTAACTCAGTTATGCAACTGTCTAAATTTTGATTGATTTTAGTTATCTAAAAATAAGCATTAAAATGTGAGTTATAGAAAGTTCAAATTTTCTTCCTTTGTAGTCATTCTCCATGTAGCATTTGACTAATGCACCGTGCCTTGTATTGCAGTTTATATTTTTCTAAATACTTTGCCAATACATTATTTCATTTGATAACCAACACAATCTTAAGAGAACCAGAAGCTGTTATTCATTTTGTAGGTGAAGAAATTGAGGCTCAGAGGCAGAAAGTGACTCCTCCAGGTAGCATGCAGCAACAAAGCAGTTTTCTCTAAAGGAGAGAAAACCAGCCCTTACCAGATGCTGAATCTGCCAGTTCCTTGATCTTGGACTTTCCAGCCTCTAGAACTGTGAGAAATACATTTTCATTATGTATAAATTATCTAGTTTTAAGTATTTTGTTATAGTCCTATGTATTAGTCCATTTTGTGTTGATTTAAGAGAATATATGAGATTGAAAGTCCAAGATTAAGTGGCTCCATCTATTTGTACTCTGGTGCGGGCCTCGTGGCTGCATCACAACATGATAGAGAAGCAGAAAGGGAACCAATTGTGTGCTGAAGGGTGTAGGGTAAACTCGTTTTAAAATAGTCCTCTTCCTGAGAACTTGCCCTGTGGGACCATCATTAATCTCTCTGAGGATGGTGCCCTCAAGACCTAACCATCTCCTACTACATCCCACCTTTTACACATTTTACCACCTCAGCATCAGAACACTGGAGAACAAGCCTCCAGCACCTGAACCCTTGGGAAACAAACTACATCCAAGCTTCAGCACAGCACAAACAGACTAAGGCAACAAACCACTTCTTGAGTCGGAACTGAAATAAATACCGTAGGACTTGTACACAAGTGATAGGAAAGGAAGAACACTGGGTCATAAAGCAAAATGAGGTTTTTATACAATTCCCTTTATGTGACAGAGAGCATGGTTAGTGGAAGGAATCTGTGAGCTGAGGTCTCAGACTGGGTCCAAGTACAGCTCTGCCCCTTCATTGGGAAAACTTGGCTACTTTCATTTCTGAGCCTCAAAGTCTTCATATGCTAAAAGAAACATTAGTATTTACCTTGAAGGACTATTGCATCAGATGAGAAAACAGCTGGGGCCCGTAACAGCGAGTTTCACTGTCCTGTGGATCATGATCTACAGGTCATTCCAGCAGTGGAGAGCTCAGCATCCTCTACTGCAGGGAAGCTCGCTGCCAGACATGAACTTGGTGAAGGAAAGCTCCGAGGGTCTTGCATTGATTCTTCTTCCTCCCAGTCTCTGCTTCTGCTTCTATCATGTCATCAGCATTTGGTTTTGAAGAAGAAACACCGTCAGGTACTGTGATTAATACATAAAGATGTGCAAAATGTGCTGGGCTGTGAACATTCCAGTCTTCCTGCAATACTAGTTGAGAGATTTCATTGTGAAATCATTTTAAAGGATGAACTAATGGGTAGTTTGGCTGTACTCATTAGATTTGAAATCATTATTAATTTTTTTAGTACCACAATAACATTGATTCAGATGAACCTTTATAACACAGAAAGTGTATAGTATTTAGGAGTAATTAACATCCTTTAATTAGGAGGAATTGCCAAGTAGTTCTCTCTCTTGGCTCTGTTGTAGCTAGTGCAGCTGGATAAAATTTAATCACAAAGGAAACAGCTTGTGTTTTATGTTATATTTGCCTTTAATGAATTAAAATATTCATTGGTATTATATTTTATCATAAAAGGTACGTTCGAATCATCAATGTTACAAAATGTGAATAGTCCAAATGCCATAAACGTTATGGATAAAACCTTTCACCTAGATATGCACACACAGGGTATAAGTAAGTTTAGAAACTTGATCTGTCTGTCCATATGCTCACTGAGTTGTGTAGATCTTAATACTGGCTTTGCTATTTTTATTCCTCTAGGATCACAATATAAAGTTTCATATTTTCATGTGCATTTAGAGTAAATGTTACTTCTTTCTAACCAGAGAGGCATTTAGGCAATCACTGGGTATGAAAATTGCTGACATTTTCTGAATTTCAGATGACAAATGAAATGCTCCTGTCAGTTTACTGTGTAACTCCAGAGCATATGGTGCTTCTGCTGGTGGGTGTTATTTCAAAGTTTGCAAATCACACCATGAGAAAGTCCCTCTGGTGGGCTCCTGGAATACTTAGCAACTGTGAATCTGAAGTGACAGTACAGAGAGAAGGGACAAAAAAAAAATACATAGCTTTTTACCCCCCCTTTTTTTTTTTGACAAGGAGAAGGCAGTACGAAGTGAATGATAAGTTAATTCAGGGAGGTGGAGGGGTAGAAGTACTAATCTAGCAAGAGAAAAAGAAGCAGTTTCTCCTTTTATAGGACAAAGTAGGAAATCATCTAAATTCTTAAAACAGTGTTTAATATCAGATTTCAGAGAAAGAATAAAGATTTAGGCAATGACTAGAATTAGAGGAATTGTCAAAGACCCTAACAAAAGCTTAGAAAAAGGAGGAAAGCGTTGTTTCAAGCAGTAGAGAATGGTGACAAAATTATATCTCTCCCTGAAATCACAAAACAACTCCAAATAATGAAGACTTGAAAAGAAAGCCTCTTGCCATTCAAGCTGGGGAAGTTTATTTAAATCTAGTTCCCAGCAGAGCCTCATTTCTTTCATTGCGTCTATTTTAATGGGGCACTTTGTTTTGTTCAATAATGCCTGCATTCAAGGGCATTTCTGCAGTGGTCAAGCAACCAGTCAATTAAATGGAAAAGCCAGTGAAATTGGTTGCTGGGACTAATTGATCAGCCAGTTCCACTGCAGTAGTTTGCCAGCTGTCCTCAGGACACTGTCCAAGGCTTGTGTTTTCTTGTATATTTATTCCTCCTTGGAATCCAAAACTTTCCACTGGTCTTCCACCACACACATGATTTTTTTTTTTAAATTTATGCCTAAAGGGTACAGAAGAGATGTGAGTGACCTAAAATGATGATATTTCTCTAAAAGTTGAAAGTAATTTTACCCCCAAATTAATGGAACCCTAGATTTTTCATATGGGAAATGCAGAATCTTTAGTAAACTATGCAAGTGTGCTGACTGGCCTTGAATCTCTTCAGGTATTCTTAAACCTTCAGGTATTAGGAGTAGACCTCAGATAATAACAACAATTAATAAATAAAATGCATTGCATTCTAAGTATGACATGTGAATTATATCATATAATCCTCACAGTCACACACAAACTTACTATCGCCATTTCACAGATGAGGAAATTGAGGACTGGGAGACCAAGCATCCTACTTAAGTTTCCTTGGGAAGTAGTGTAGCATTTACTTCTCTGTAGTATTGATGTACAGGAAAATTTGATTAGTTTTCCTTTAAAACCTTCAGGCCCCCCAAACTCCCACACACTTACCAGCCCTACGCTGAGTCATTACAGACCCACATTTGTGTTTTATGACTCTGACTTTTCTTCTCAGGCTATATAGGTCATTGGATCTAAGGGTGGATCATATATAGGCTGCACTGGGCCCATCGTTTCTTTTTGTTAATCAAAGCTTCTGGACTTATCTTAGGTTTGGGGTAGCACAGAGGTACCTGAGCAGGAAAAAGAGGCTAGCAGGCTGACAGAAACAAGAATCCTAGTAGAGATCAGTGGGCATGAGGAACCATGTTAACCTTGGAGAGAAGGAAAAAGCAAACTCTGTTGTTGGTGCTTTCCTCCCCATTCTTAGCTACAGATTTGATGGACTTCTTACAATTGAGTTTTGTGGGAAATCCCTCTGATCTTCTGCTGAAACCCTTTATTTATTTTTTATTAACCATGTTTGAGTGAGTTTTTGTTATATATCTATATATCTATCTATATCTATATCTATATATCCAAATGATTTGTTATAGTCAGGTTTTTCACTGCTGTGACTAAAAAATCTGACCAGAACAATTGTAGAGGAGGAAAAGTTTATTTGAGAGCTCACAGTTTCAGAGGTCTCAGTCCATAGATAGCTGGCTCTATTCTTCAGTGCTCAAGGTAAGGCAGAACATCATGGCAGAAGGGTGTGGCAGAGAAAAGCCACTCATATAATGATCAGGAAGCAGAGAGAGACTGCCTTTACCACATACAAAATATATACCCAAAAGAATGGCCTCAGTGCCTCACCTCCTCCAGACACACTCTACCTGTCTTTTTTTTTTGTGTGAGGGGGCGGTACTGGGGATTGAACTCAGGGGCACTTGGCCAGTGAGCCATATCCACAGCCCTATTTTATAGTTTATTTAGAGACAGAGTCTCACTGAGTTGCTTAGCACCTTGTTATTGCTGAGGCTGGCTTTGAACTCATGATCTTCCTGTCTTGGTCTCCCAAACTGCTGGGATTATAGGCATGTGCCAACATGCCCAACTCTACCTGTTTTCAGTTACCACTCAATTAATTCTGTCAGGGGATTAATTCATTGATTGGGTTAAAGCTCTCATGACCCAATCATTTCTCCTCAGCGCGGTAGCAGGGATCTTTTTATAGACTTACTTCTTATTTGGATACTTTGCCTCCGTCCTATGGGTAGTGGCTCTCTCCTATGTCTCTGTATCGTGTGTCTGGAGTTCCCTCTCCCTTACTGGGTGACCCTCGACTACCTCTATCTCCCCCTTGTAGCTATTTTTTCTACTACATTTTCCCTATTCAAATTATGTGTGGATTTTCTTGTACATTGCTGGTGGGACTGCAGATTGGTGCAGCCAATTTGGAAAGCAGTATGGAGATTTCTTGGAAAGCTGGGAATGGAGCCACCATTTGACCCAGTTATTCCCCTTCTTGGTCTATTCCCTAAAGACCTAAAAAGAGCATGCTACAGGGACACTGCTACATCGATGTTCATAGCAGCACAGTTCACAATAGCAAGACTGTGGAACCAACCTAGATGCCCTTCAATAGACGAATGGATAAAAAAAATGTGGCATCTATACACAATGGAGTATTACTCTGCATTAAAAAATGACAAAATCATAGAATTTACAGGGAAATGGATGGCATTAGAGCAGATTATGCTAAGTGAAGCTAGCCAATCCTTAAAAAATAAATACCAAATGTCTTCTTTGATATAAGGAGAGTAACTAAGAACAGAGTAGGGATGAAGAGCAGGAGAAGAAGATTAACATTTAACAGGGATGAGAGGTGGGAGGGAAAGGGAGAGTGAAGGGAAATTGCATGGTAATGGAAGGAGACCCTCAGGGTTATACAGTGGAGGAGGTAGAGAGAGAGGAGGGGAGGGGAGGGGAGAGATGGGGAGGGGGGAGGGTGGAGGATGGGAAAGGCAGCAGAGCACAACAGACACTAGTATGGCAATTTGTAAATCAATGGATGTGTAACCGATGTGATTCTGCAAGCTGTGTATGGGGTGAAGGTGGGAGTTCATAACCCACTTGAATCAAAGTGTGGAATATGATATGTCAAGAAATTTGTAATGTTTTGAACAACCCACAATAAAAAATAAAAAATAAAAAATAAAATAAAATAAAAAAAAACAAAGAAGAACTAATACCAAAAAAAAAAAAAAAATTATGTGTGGATTTTGCCTCCTGCATGAACCCTGACTGACACAATGAATGCATTAGAAAGGTGGCCCTTTGACAAGATTTAATGAATAAAAGTGCCTTTGTGCAAAGTAAAAAAAAAAAGGTCTTTCTTTTCCAGAGGCAGCATCCCTCACCAAGGCTTATTTGGTGACAACTGGACTTCAGTCTCTATTTGCTCCAGCACACTGGGCAGGCACATGTGAAGAAGTGCATATCATGTCCAACCATTAGGAATAGTCCTTGTCCAGATCTCTGAAGCTCTGTGAACTCAAAGTTTCATCGCTGTGTTTCTGATCTTAAGATTATCTCATGCTGGTGGAGGAGATGAGTAAGTAGACAATTGGAATAATTTTGATGGAAAGAAATATAGAGTACTAGGGAAAATGTAGAATAGACCCTGTATCTATTGTTACCTACCAAATTACTCCACAACATAGAAGCTTGCAACAATATTTGTTGTCTTTCACAGTTTCTGTGAGTTAGAAAATCGGGAACCGCTCAGCTGAATGATCTGGCTTGGGATCTCTCATAATCTTCTAGTTAGGATGTCAACCAGGACTTCTGTCATCTGAAGACTTAACTGGAGCTGGACAATTTGCTTCTAAGATGCACTTACACAGCAGGCAAGTTGATGCTAGTTGTTGGCAAAAGGCCTCCTCATTGACCTCTCCAAAGGGATGGTAAATGGCAGGTGGTTTCCCCCAGAGTAGATTGTTAAAGAAAGAACAAGGTAGACTAATTTCCTTTTATAGCCTAGTCTCAAAAGTCACACATTTGACAGTTTCCCATAGTTTATTCAGAGTGTGAATATCAGGAGGCAAGAATCATGGCCATGGTAAAAGTGGGCTACTATAGACCCCCCCCAGAACAAGCTGGAGGGAGGCAAGCTCTCTGTAGCAGAGAGAGTTGGAAGTGAGTCTGGAAGTCCAAGTTAACAAGCCAAATGCAGCAGAAGAAGTTTCCCAGCAAGATATCAGTATGTGGAAAGGGAGGGAGAAGAAGTTACAGATCATACTCTTGTAAGACTCAGAGTTTTGAGGTAGGAATGGTGCTGAGCATACACAGTGCAAAATAGTAATGTAAGGCTGAATAAATCATCCAAGGTGAAGCCATAAAGGTTAGCATTTATTTTTATAAGATATGGGTATCCATGATTCTTAATACTTGCATTTCAAAAGGCAGCCAAAGAGATTCAGTATTCTTGGTGCTATATTAATTTCCAACTCTTAGAAGTAGAGTGGAATGCCTTTAGAGGGCATCTCCTGCCTTCTTCACTTTTCCTTCTTCTGTTCACTTCTCCTTAAGCACATTTGAGGGGCACAGCTGGCATGAACTGAGAGATTATATTAGTCAATTTTTTTACCACTGTCACCAAAAGACCTGATTTTAAAAACAACTTTAGAAGAGGAAGAGCTTATTTGGGGCTCAGGGTTTCAGAAGTCTCAGTGCATAGACAGCTAACTCCATTGCTCTGGGCCCAAGGTGAGGCAGAACATCAGAGTAAAAGGGTGTGACTGAGGAAAGCATCACAGGACTGGGTAATAAGGAAATACAGAGAGAATTTCACTTACCAGGAGCAAAATATAAACCCCAAAGTCACACCCCAGTGACCACCCCCTACCTGCCTGCAGTTACTACACAGTTAATCTGTCTACAGTTACCACATAATTAATATTCTACTTTCTGTTGCTCTTACCTAACAGACCAAGAAGAACTTTTTTTTTTCTTCAAAATCTTCACCCTAATATTAGTAAAGAGGGATGGATCTCCATCTGAAAGCTTAATCAACACACTTATTATTAATGGGAAAACTTGAAAACTTGTTTTTGATACAGAAGAAATCCTAGAGAGATAGATTCTAATGGAACTGGACAGGCATGTGAATGAAATTTTGAAGGTGGATAGAATAGGAAGGTATTTTTGTCTTAGTTTGCAGAGCTTTAACTTTTACTGTGCTATTTGATGCCTCTAGATAACAATGTTAACAAAGAAAACCTAAAGCTAGTTGAAACTGTGAGTAAATATAAAAAAAGTCATAATACACATCAAACTTATAGATACAAGAAATAACTATAGCAATATAATTGTAAAAACACAATTACTTTGGGAAATTATTCAATATTCCAAGTGTTTAAAGAATTAACATTGGATTATGGTCTGGCATTGTTTTAAGTGTTTTACCTGTTTCAATCCATGTAGTTATCTGTAATCCTACTTCTCTCATTTTATAGATAGAAATTATGACAGAGAGACATTAAGTAACTTGCCAATAATCACACAGCTCTAAGAGGCAGAGCTAGGATTTGAATTCAGATGTTATGGTTCTTAAACTCCCCTCTACATTGTTCGTAAAAACATCTGGATTAAAAAAATCCCTTCAAATCATATTATAAACCTTAGTTTCCTTATCTGTTCGGAGGGATAATAATGCTTGCATCATGAGATTGTTGTACATTGTAGTTATTACATCGTAGATGATACAATATTTGTTAGAAGTTCTAATACAGTGTTTGTTAATGTATGAAGCCCTTAATTAATGACAGTTATTTAAAATTCTGATTACCTTCACTGAATTAGGTAAAATGTCAGTAGTCTGGGGAGTAAAACAAGCAAATCTGTAACCAATATTAATGACTGAAGGAAGAGATCATATTGGTCACAAATTCAGCGTGATAAGGAGTAAGATGTTCTGTGAAGAACAGTATGGATTTTCTTATCTGCTTTCAAAACTGTTTATATTAATAAATCATTATCTGAATAATCATCTTAATTTTTAAAGCCCAAATTTACTCAGTAGACGAAGAAGCAACAACAATAATGACAAAAAACCATTACCAGCATCGCTCTGTACCTTTTGGCCTGCCCCATTAGCCTACTCAATCTGCACTCAAGAAGGAAAAAATACCATTTTGGGGACTGAAATATATATGGGTCATAAGGTGACTGTTTTTTCCATTTGCTTTTAAGAAAAGGGAGATGAGAGTATAATATGGAGTAATGGCTGTACCCTATGATTATAGGTAAATCGAATATAATAATGTGCTATTCTAGCACAAAACAACAACTGATTCATTCTCATTGTTCTAAAAGTCCATGAACATGTGCATACACGTGTTCTAAATGAAAGCTCTCTCTTGCAGGCTTATTTATTGTAAAGACCTCACAAAACTATCCATATAAGACCAGATCTCTCTGTTGGTTTAAACTAACTTGGATGGGCCACAGAGAAGAAAATAAAAGAACGCAACACTTTGCTCTTGGGGGATTTTAGGAAATTTAGAAACATGGCTAAAACTGAAATACCGCAGCATCTCAGGTTTGTAACCAAGGCAACTCTTCCTGCTCTGCATTCAGGCTTTCCTGTTGATTATCTATTGTAATGCCAATAATTGCAGCTGAGAGGAGTCTCTGTTTGTTGTGAGAGACAATTAGCACTTGAAATAAAATAACAGATTCAAATAAATTGGGGGACTCAACAGTGTGACCTGATCTCTTAGGAACAAGCAACAGCTTTGGAATAGAACTGACTCTTATGTTTGCAGCAGTCTCCAGAGGGAGAGAGTCATCATCCAACCTTACTGAGGTCTTACTGGTGATTACTCTAGTTGTTATGATTGAAAACCATTTGTTTCCTCTCATATTATATTGGAAAATAGCTTAATAAATCCAAATCTGCAAGAAGGTGATACTGAATTTTCAAGGATAGACTTATTCGAACAACTTGTCTCTATATGTAATGTTTCATTAAAAATATTTTCCCCAATTACTGCTATAATCACTCTTCACTTTTATAATAGACTGTATTTTAAAATGCTGTTTATTTTAATTCATATGTGAATGGAAAGCTTACAACTCCTGATCTCCCTATCTTTGCCTCACCTATAATTTTTGCTTCCATAATGAAAATCCCCATTAGCATTATGACCATTTCCGGAAACCATTGCAAGTTACAAACTCTCAAAATCCCTGTTAATTAGCCTGTAGACCCATGACTCCCAGAGAGTTTTCACAAGTTGCAGTAAATCTTTAGTGTTCCAAGGACAAATAAGTTTTCCCTGATTCAACTATATTTGTTTTCAGAGATTCATTTATTATTTGCATAATCACCCTGGTCTTGGTTTCCATATGATGGTATTTCTGCTAGAATAATATTCCTAACCCCTCCTGTCACCTATTTGATTTGTTCAAGAGAAGAAACTGAACAAGCTGGACATGTTCAGGCCCTTCCTAGACGTTTCTTTCTCCTAGTGAACATGTCCACAGGATTCGTGCATTCTTGTCAGCCCTCTGCCATGTGGTAAGGGGTCTGTTTCTAGGGGGGATGGCCTGCAGCTGTCAAACTACACCCGTGAACAAGGAAAAAAGTATTTTAAATTCAGCGATAAAGGCAGATCTAAAGCCACATTCTCCAATCAGCTTTAACAGTAATAAAGCTGTTGGTTTGATCTCCATCTGTCTATCTTTTCTATCTCTAAATTGGTTCTGAATTCAATTGGGACAGAGGGATCTTATTTACTGGCTGTTCCCGAACACCTAACATATGTTTTCCATATCAAATGTAGTCGATAAATATTAACTAATGACAAAGTCATGGAATATAAATTCCTTGAGAGCAAAGCCTTTGCTTATCTCATTCACTGACATTTCTCTAGCACATAAAAGTTGTTTAAAAAAAAAAAACCCACACAGTTCAGATCACAAATATTCTCACTCCCATTTCAGAATAAAGCTTTGGGAGTACTTCAAGTTTTTTGTAACGCCCAAGAGATTAATGAAAGATGATCTCAATGTGAATGAAAGGAACAGAATCACTTCAGAGTCCCTGAATTATTCACATCAGAGATTGACAGTGTGATGTGCCTCAGCCTGCTATGAGGGCTTACTGAAGGCTTGATTTTTGCTCAGGACCATGTACTGAAAAATCTCAAGAGATTAGAAAAGGAACAAAGAAACGGACACAGGCCAGTAGTAAAGCCCTCAGGAACACAGGAAAAGGATCTGAGGATGTGAACGGTGGATCCCAAAGTAGATTTGGAGCCCAGTGAGTACTGTCTATGAAACAATCTGAAATTGCTTCCAATAGAACATGTAGACCGACAGAGGACATTATGCCACGAGATGCTGGGAAATATGTTTTCCAAATGTGAAACCACTCTTGTCACTAATGAGTATGGTCTCTAAAATCCACACTGTGATTCTGTCTGCTAAAGAGACAGTCATTGGCAAGAGGAACTCCATGAGGAGAACAAGCATCTACATGTTGGACGGGAAAAGTCCCAGGGGAAATCCTTCAGTGGGGTGCCTAAGGACAACCATGGACA
This sequence comes from Marmota monax, assembly GCF_021218885.2. Lineage (NCBI taxonomy): Eukaryota > Metazoa > Chordata > Mammalia > Rodentia > Sciuridae > Marmota > Marmota monax. The sequence goes on from NW_026695227.1 coordinate 4,594,490, forward strand.
TTTGTAGTTGAAAAGAGCAAGAATTTGTCCCAGGGACCCCCCAAATGATGAGAAGATGATGAATATTGCTCTCATTCTGTGTGTGGAATTCAATTTTCCAGAAACCTCTTAAGGAAATCTCAAAGCTACATCCTTCTTCTGGTTATTGTTATATTTAAGACACAACTATTAGAGTTAACACCATGGCGCCTAGCATTGGTCAGAATCTGCATACAGAAGAGCATTATTTTGTCTTAATAAGGCATATTATGTAAGCATCAGGGGCCCTGGAGTTCTGCAGTAGTTCCTAAGTGTAGGCTTTGGGATTGGAGTGCCCGGGTTTGAACTCTACCTAGCCATTCAGATAGCTATTAGAAAAACCTTGGGTTAAGTTATTTGTCATTTTTAGCCTAAGTTTCTTCTTTGTATAAAGGTACAGATGAGGATTAGGCCAGTACTTATCACATAGAACTGTAGCAAGAATTTGAGAAGGTGAGTCATATGTATTAAGTAAATATATATGTAAAATGAATCAATTACCCATTTATATAAATTTAATGTTTTTCAAAATGGGCAATCCATATAAAGCCCTTTACACTGTGACTGGCATATGATCAAGTTCATGCACATAGTAAGATATTGCTAATAAAAGATCCTGCAAGCATGTATTGAGTTCCTGCTGTGTACTGACTGTCAAAAATGTGCTAAATATCCTATGACAGTTATCTGACCGTACTTTATATTTCATCTTTATTCTCAGTCTCTGAAAGATGAGAATTTTCAATACTGATGTTTTTTCTTCCAAAAAGCATAAACAGCATATAAGTGAATTACCATTCCCACTATCTTCCTCTTCACTTCAGGAACTTCAGTGATAATAAGTTGGTGAGGTGATCAGAAAGCCCTGGATCTCTGCTTTTACCATCTCGTGTTCCTTAAGGAATCTTATTCCTATTGCAATTTCCCCATTTCCCCTCCCCTTTCTCCTTCTTTGAATATTTTAAAGACCCTAGTATGTTTATTGTATAGTGCTAAAAGCTGTGGAAATCTCAAGAGGTGTAACACATACAGTCTCTGTCTCTATCTGTCTCTCTTTCTCCATATTCTCAAGCATTTAGAATCTTAGTAGACAAAGCATTAAAACCTAAATATAATAGTTGAATGACAACACAAGACCCTGTTGTGAGACATGAAAGTTGACGATATACAATTCCTTACCAACCTAGCATATCACACTATCAACTTCTGCTGTGAATAATTTAGGGTTTTTTTTCTTTCACAAAGAGATAACTTTACTTTATATATTGCAATGTAAATATTACCTAATTCCAAGTTGTTAGATGAACTTACTACCTCAATCAAGAATAAGTTAGAGATACAAATGACTATACAAGGGGAACTCATTATCAATAACATATTTGGAATTTGACTCAATTATTTATTAGAGGAACTTGAAAATCATCACCAAATCATATTGGGTGAGCATAGGCGATGGGCAGGGAAGAAGGTGGTACAGGGGAGGTACTGGGGAATGAAATTATGCAATTTGTATGTATGGATATATCATAATGAACCCCACTTTTATATATAATTATAATTTACCAATTAAGAAAACAAATAGAAGGGAGACCAGTAAAATAGACTTAGGGAATCAGGTTGAGGGAGGAGGGGAAAATATAATATGAAATACAGATACTTTTAAAAAAGGGGAAACTTGGAAAGTAGCAAAGCCAAAATGATTGGGGTGATCACTGGTGGCAAATTAACGTGAGCATGTAACTATAGTGGGTGCAGGGATAAAAAAGGCAACATGACTTTAAACTAAGCAAAGAAATCACATTAGAAATCAAACTATAGGCAAGTCTGAATCTATCTCCTTAGTGAAGACACTTTTGGAATAATACACATGGAAATGAAGATTCAGACATGAAAAGCACAAGTGATTATAAGGACCTGCCAGATTGATTTATGAGGTCTGAATGGCACAGCCACCACCTAAATAGGTGCATATACGTGGATATCTCTCACAGATACCAAATGATTATCAAAATAATTACAGTTTTCTTTGTAGCTCTATTGTGAGGGACAAGTCTTTGTTGGCTTAAGTACAATTCTTTGCCTTGCAGAAATAATTTAAAAATGTGTCACCAGGCAGTCCCTAACCAGGAAATAAAACTATATGCAGTTATCAGACACTGAAATTCAAGCTCATTTGTAATAAGCCAAGGAGACCATAGTTCTATAAACAGATGGTTCTAGAGGCAATATAATGGTAATAGAATTAAAAAACAACCTTAGCTAAAAGATAACTAGTAGTTGTTGCTGGACTTGTGTTTTGGCCAATCGCCCAAGTGCAGAGCTTGAAATTTTATTTTATAACTATGCTAACATTGTAAGGGGAGAGGTGACTGACAACTTCAGGAGAGGAAAGGTAATAGATGGAAAAAATTGTTTTTAAATGGCTAAAGGATGGAATGTGTCCACTCAGTGACACCTTAGAAACAGTGAGAGTTTGAACTAACTTAATTATCATCAGGAAGGTGCTTCAAGTTACCTTGTTTATGTTAAAAAATAATAACTATTATAAGCCATAAATTACTAAAATTTTTAAATGAATATATGAAGAAAACATTAATGTTTTAAGTATAGGATAAAAATAGTCCTTGTTAGAGACACTATTTGCTCAAAAAGGCTGACTATACATTTATAAATGCAATGAAAGAAATAACTTTAAATTCTTTATTGTGATCAATTGACATTTTGGCATTTTACAGTGATCTTCAAAAAATTCAACAGAAAATGTAAAGAATTTTAGAATATATATGTCTCAAAAATGATTGCTTTCTATTTAAAAATGGACTTTGGAATATATTCAGCATGAATTATTTTCCATTTGGAAATAATTGCCTATAAGTGGTATTAAAAAAGTTATAGCGAACACACAACTTATAAAACTAAAGTATTTTAATGATTGTGGTTCCACATATATTTATGCTTGAGTTTATGGGAAGTATTTTGAAATTCATGAAGAGCACTGAAAAAAATTATAAGACAAATGATTCAAATTGAGGTCAACCAAGTTATAAATCAAAACATAAATGTACTTCACAGTACATTTAGTTCCAACATAGTTCATAAAATAACCTGTTTACTTGCTGAAACAAAGCATATAAATTTGAAATTTATTTTAGTCAGAATTAACATCTTTTGAAAAAGCCAAATTAACTCCAGTTTATCACTCCTCTACACAAAAAATTTCCATTGCCTGCTATTGTTTACTGACTCAAATTCACAACTTAAAGCTTATAGGCAACTCAATTATTTTCTCCACAGTGTAAGTGATTCGATCTGCGTTTCCTATTTCATTAATTCATGGCTTTATAAACCTAACAGCCAGTCACTTATTTGTGAAGCAAACAGTATAGATAATTTTAAGTACTTTTCTAATCATATTGAAATTGTTTCAAATTTTCAAATTAACTTATCTTAGAAGATGTCTTATGTGTTTCTTTTGAGAGAATTATTGCAAACTCAAAGCCTATGGAGGCCACGTAGGTAACAAAATGGGTACAGTGGGTCTGAAGGAGACCAGATAAATGGGAGCCCTTACCCTCTGTTTATGTGTTAGTCGCTATATAGCCCTAAGAATTGATGTGCAGTAACGGCACCTCTGGTTGCTAGCTCTTCCAATTCTTTAAGAGAAGTCAAATATGTAACTTTCATTTTTTATCTTCTAACTTTTGGATACTGTCAACTGATTGAAATTGATTTATTGTAATTTTTTTTTAGGTGCTGAGGGTCGAATCCAGGGCTTTGCACATACTAGGCAAGTGTTCTACCATGGAGCCACATCCCCAGCCCATGATTTAAATATACCAAACCAAAACAAACCAAAACAAAAAAACTGTGTAAACCAAAAAAGAAAATAAAGTTTTTAGGCTCAATATTGTCCTTGGACTTCTAGTTTTAACCTCTATGGCAAACTACAAACCAATTAAACCTTTGGGCTCTAGTTCAATTTTCTACCCAGCTCTCCTAATACATTCAAATTCCTGGGCCAGGACAGCTGTCTTCTTTTTTCCTGTCAATTCACTCTTTCTGAAAATTGTCATCTCTTTGCTGTGGCCCAAATGTTTTTGTCTTCCCCTGAGTTCCTATATTGAAATGCTAAACCTCAAGGTTATGGAATTGGGAGGTGGGGCCTTCAGAGGTAATTAGGCTGGGAGAGTAGGGCCCAATTAGGTCCAGAGAGTGGGGCCCTCATGAATGGGATTAGTGCACTTTATATAAGAGGCCTGGAGAGGAACAAAATAAACAAGTAAATAAATAAACATAAGCAGACATCTGATTTTCTGTATCTATGGCTTATTGAATACATTTTCTAAGCCAGATTCTGCCTGTATCATACTCAATTGTTCTAGGTGTTTTATTTGTACTGTAAAAATATAAACTATCTGGAGGCAGAGATTGTTTTACTATACCTGATACTTAAGAGTCACTCAGTGAATGCTTGTATAATTGGATGGAATGGGATATGGAGGATATCACTTGCAGATGTCTCAATAGCAATATTTTTCATGGAGATTTTCATCTGAGTTGAATATACAGAGTTAATATTTACAGGGCTAAAGTCTAGTGAAAAAAAAATCTGTTAAATCATGTTCCTTAACAGATGGTGCATTTGTTTCCTTAATGCAATATCCTGACTGTGTAGAGTTGTCATAATTAAGTAATAGCTGCCTGCACAATCTTTGGTAACTGAAGACTTTCCTATGTGTCAACTCTGTGTGTTCCAAGCTTGATGTGTAGCTACTCTTGAATTTGGCTCAGTGTGAACTGTTTCTGGGTGAATTTTCTTTTTTGATCTCAAACAGTTATTGAAGTCCTTGTTGGTTTTAGTTTGAGAAGGTGGTGAACTAGACCTTAATATGGTTTATTTCTAAAATGATCCTGGAATTCAGGACACAGAATTTTTTGTATGTTTGTTTTTGGGTTATTCACAGCTTGGACTGATGCTTGAGTTAATACCATGGAGGTTTCAATAGGGCTGGAGAGTGTTGATGGATTTTCCTCCCACTCTATTGAGTACTCCCTACTCCTGTAGAAATTATCACTCATCCCTTTCTGTTTGATCTGTATAAATAATGTATTCTTTACATGCCAGCTGGGTGTGTGGTAGAAAGAGTATTTAAACTGTAATCAAGAAACCAGCTGTTTGACCTTGAAGAGCAAGGAAGTTACCTGATGTCCTACAGGGGTTAATACCATGGGAAAAATGTTTGGAATTGGAGCAGCTGAAAAAAGTAGTGAGGTACAGTTGGGATTGCAGACATGCTTTATTTGAAGGCAGCAGCAGGTGCCTGAGTCTTTCCAATAGGCTTTTTTTCTATGTGCAAACCAAACAAAGAAGACCTGGTGCCAACAAGGTACATAAGTGAGCTCATGCTCATAAGCAGATATTTATTACTTTGAGTGTATATGCTGAATCAAGGTATTTATGACCTTGACTACACACTAAATCATAGTGGTCCAGAAGTCTCAGGGAGGGAGCCCAAATCTAGCCATCTTGGGTCTGTCCCATACCTGAGCACCTCAAGTCTTATTTTCTTATGTATAAGATCAGAAAATGAGAATGCCTACATCTCAGAATAATCCCTATCTATGATTAAATGAAATAATATATTTGAAAGCCCTTTGTGAACATGCTTTTCTAGGGTTATTGTTTATTTAAACAACTTGTGCACTTTTTCCTTGGCGGGAGATGTTTAGTTTCTTGGGAACCCTTTGGAGTCAGCAAACTATGGCTGTATCTATGGATTACTGAATCCTTTCCTAAACCGAATTCTGCCTTGTGTCATACATATGGCTAGACCAAATCTGACCAAGCCCACTGGTTTGCATCTTGTCTATGGCTGCTTCACTCGACAATTAAGAGTCAAGTAGTTTCAACAGAGAGCTTATATCCTGAAAAATTGAAAATATTTAATATCTAGCTCTTTAGAGTTTGCTGACTCGGGCACAGTTTTTCACTCACAGGAAATATTCAAACATTTGGCTTCAAGTCTGAACTTGAAGAGTGCCCCCAACAAGACCTTCTCAGGCTTACTATTTATTTTTCCTGTGGTCACAGGGCAGGAATGAAAACACCTGTGGGATTTGGGACCAAGACAATAATTACTTTTCAGTCTTATCTCCTGCAGCCAGAAGAAAACAGCTGCTTTTTAAATTCTTCAGAGAATGGCAGAATTAAAACTGTCTAGGGACTTCCGCTGTATCTCTGAATAGAGAAGGAAGGGTGGAAGGCAGGCAAGAACATTTCCGGTTTAACCAAATGAAAAGTTGAGGAAAATCAAAGGAGAAGGGTGAAGTGTTGGCTTTAAAGTTTAAATCTAAATAAGTCTCATTGCCATTCTTGTACCAATGGATAGATAGATGTTGGCAATAGTCCCACTAATTCTTTGATTTGCTTAATAAAAGTCATTTTAAAAAATCAAATGGATCACCGGGCAGGAATTTGACCAGAAACACCTTCCAAGTGATAATTAGCTTGCCAATTTTTCTCCGAGTTTTATGTTAGCATAAATATTCATGACACATTCCCCATCAAATTGTAAGTTCTTCAGGAAACACTGTTATCAGTTTAAGAAGAACATGAATCAGACTGATAAAGCTAATTGGTTAGGGTTCTTTTTTCTCCTTCATTTTAAATAAAGCTGTCGAAGGTTCCCAGGGTAATGAAGAGCTTTGTTGTTATGACAACTGCTTATTCCTTCCCTTTGAAGAAGCTTGTGATGTGATAGGCAACACATCAGGAATAATTAAAACAAATGATAAGCGAGACGCACCCACGTAGTTGAAGAAACCAGCACAGGCTCAAACCGTTTTACTGGTCTTCAGTTACTATTTTCTTGGTAGGAAATTCATATAAACTGAGATGGGCATTTGTACAATTTCCACCATTTCTATAACTGAGGATGATGCTACTCAAGGAGATTTAGATACAGACTGTGGTCTCTTTTGCCTACTGTGTCTCACTGTCCAACCAACTCTTCTCCAAGAAGTGATGGTTTTTCAGGGTGATGGTGCACTCTGAACTGATTGAGAAAGCTCACTTAGGTATACCTCAATTTCTTGCAGTAAGTAGGGCCCATTGTACAACACTGCAGAGCTCACTGCCTGGAACCACAAAACACTTGTCTTTTTCCAGGGCTCTTCCATTTCTTTTCTCTTCTAACTGTTCTCTCAACAACTCTGTGAACTTGTTGGCATTATACCTACCTCACAGTGAAAGAATGCAATCCCTGAAGAGTGTAAAGGACACATTCAAGGTCATCCAGCTGGAAGTAGTTAAGTGCTAATTCCTGCTCCAGTCTTTTTATTACAATAGATCTTTACAGGATGCTATAGCTGAAAGAAAAAACCAGTTTGAATAATTAAAACATAGCAGATAATTCTCTACTGAGGAATGCTATTACTATTACTTTATTTCCTTCTCATTTCCTTGCTATACTCTTAGCCTAGCTAGACAAATCATTTTATCTCCTAGCTTCAGGTAATGAACCTTTGGAAGTTATGAAAATTTTATGCTTAAAACACAGATTCTTTTCTTTTTTTTTTTTAAATGACACAGACTAGGATATAAAATATCTGAGTTTCTTCACACATAGTAAAGACAAGTATGGTTTTATGAGATGTTTATTTCTTTTTATATATACATGGGTACACTTGGTTATAATTTGTAGTCTACAAAGTTTGAAAGCCACCTCTCTGACACAGTTATTGACTCTCATTTGATTCTCTAATTTCATTTCACTTCTCTTTTCTGTTTTTTTTTAATGCCAATAGACATGAAATACACTAGGAGATGCTTGTGTTTAATAAATGGTGACTGTAAAAACAGACTTGGATATCTCTTTCTCAATAATAATAATAATAATAAGTATACTGTCCTTCTTACATAAAATTAAAATTCTGTTGTCATTGTCGTAGTCTGTTCTGACTGTTGTAGCCAAACACCTTCTGTTGGGTGTTTTATCAAAAAAGGAAATTTATTTCTCAGTCCTGGAGCCTGGGAAGTTCAAGATCAAGGCCCTGGGGGTCAATGTTTATGAGGGACCACTTTCTCAAAGACAGATGACTTCTCACTGTGACCCGATACACGGAAGAGGTGTGTGTGGGGTTCTCTGGGATCTCTTTAATGAAGGTACTGATCCCATTCCTAAGGGCTTCACTCTCATGACCTAAATCACTTTCCAGGACCATCCCTTGGGGCTTAGGATTAGAACATAACATTTGAGAGTCACAAACATTCAGACCATAGCAGCCAACCAAAAAAAAAAAAGAGGTTCAGAGAACTGGGACCTCAATGAAAATGGTGCTGTGGCCAACTGATGTGGTGTACATTGGACAAGCTTTTCTTCCTCGTTTCCTGTCAACCTTCTCAATCATACTGAAGGGTTCCTGCTTGAATCCTTGCTGGACCACTGCTGGAAATGTTCATGGAGAATGGAGAATAAGTTTTATGAAAAGAATGGGTATGAAAGTTTATCGATCAGATGTACAGACAGAGTGTCCTATGAAGTAATTCTTGTTCCAAATATTTGACTGAAATTCACCAAACCTCTGGACCTAACACCTAGAGAGGAAATACAGGTGACAGAGGCAAAAGTAAAGTACCACCATAAAGAGGTGGACAAATACAAAGTGTGAAAGATACTAAAAGACAAGTTGGTTGGCATTTCCCAGAAAGAAAATGTCATGAAGAAAAAAAGAAGTAGGGTTAATGTCCTAAATTGAATGAGTTTGAATATTGTATGAAAAAAAGTGTATAAAAGTCATTTGGGGCATAATTGAAGAAAATTGAATATGGATTGAATATTCAAATAACAGATATATTGTTAATTTTCTTAGGTATGATAGATAATATTATGATTATATAGAAAAATGGCTTTATTCTTAAGATATGGATGGTGAAGTATTTAAAAATGGATGTCATATCAAAAATCTGTAATTTATTCTCTAATGATTCAGCCATGTATCATCTCTCTGTCAAGAAAGACATAGATTAAGCAAGTGTAAACCAATACAATCTAGGTAAATCTTCGTAAATTTAGGTTTAAAAATACATGAATTATTTTATATTATTCCTTCAACTTTTCTGAGTTTTAAAAGTTTTCAAAATTTTGTTACGGTAGATTGCAGAAAAAAAATCTCTGACATATAGGGTTTCTATTTTATACCATTTGTCTTCATTTTAAAAACCACTATAACTTAAAACCTTTTTCAGTGTTCTTGACTGCTAATTTCATCATTGTGTTATTTGTGGGCAGAATTATATGATGGAATATGTTTCCTTTACATTCTAGGGAGACCCAATGAAGAGCCCCACAGAGCTTTCTCTGAAGCCTTCTTTCTGGTACACTCAGAATTCCAACTGCCTTGATCTAGTCAGACTTCCAGCTCGGCTTCCTCTATAGGAGTACATCTCTAAGCTTTTCCTTTCCTGTTCTACAGACTGGGAATTCTCTCCAGTTAATAAGATAGGGCATTCATTAGGCTCACCTAATTTTTTTTTCTCCTGAATTTCAGTGGCATTGCTATTAATTTTCTGATGTTCAAATTCCTAAAAACCATTTTTTCCATATATATTGTTTTGTTTTTCTGTTTTTTAAATTTTGTTTTGTTTTAGGTATTTTAGCCAGGGGTAAATCTTGTTTCTTTTTTTTTTTTTTTTGGCTAGAAGTGGACATCTCTGTCATTTGTGAGGCCCTAGCAGAGAATCCTATGAAATACAGTGTTAAGAATACTGGTGAAAAAATCTAAATTCTTTGGATGAAATGGATAACAAAGGTTAGTTACTCAGATTAATAAGCAAAGTACTATGTTTGGAGGAGATAGTTTTGAGAAGAAAAGCAGAGGGGGAGATCAAGCAGGATTGCATACGGGCCCTCTTCAAACCATATCTCACTGGTTGACAGAAAGAGGGTCTTCAAGATGTCATTGGCCAGGTACTTCTTTCTACAAAGCCACAGTGGCAAGTGTAGATGCCAGGGAAAAGAAGCATTACTCTTTGCCAGGACACTTCAATTTTTCATGCTAATGTCTTCACAGAAATAAAAGAAAATACATTTCAACAGATTCTTTAAAAAAGTGGATGAAAAATACAGCATCTACAGTATAAAATATCTTTGGATTGAGATATCCAGTTTATAAAATGAAGTCACAGCACTTCAAAAGACCAGTCTCTTGCTGCCTTGATCCCACTCTGAAATTTCTTCTTTCTTCACCAGTGAAACAATGTCTTGCATGAATGTAGTGATATTTGGGGAGAGCCCAGTGTGTCAATGTAGAACATTATCCCAGCTGTGTGTAATGAGGAGTCCTGCGGCCTGAAAAAATGGGAGACTGCTGTGCCTACCAGCATTACTGTGAGCACATTATTCTCCACATAAAGCCAGGGGCCACTGGGAATTTGAAAAGAAAAAACATGCACTAAGCTGTCTGAGAATTATGTAATTCTTGAAATACAAACCGTCCTTCGCTTTTCTTTTAAATCCACTTAAGTACCTGCAAAGCTTTGAAGAGGGATTTTAATGACTTAATGTAAAAACTGTGTGTAGATTTGGTGTGTCTGAAACTTTTTCCTCTCCTTTTTAACTATTGAATAAAGGACATGAGAATTTCTGAGGTTGAGATATATGGCTTATTGACATGCCCAAATCAGAAGGGCCATTTTAGTCCAGTGGAATGCAGCCTTGTTTTTACCTCTCAGGGAGTGGCCACCTTTCCACTGATTAGCACACACAGTCCATGTTACTGAGAGGGCAAATAAGAGGATGAGCTAAGACCATGGTTTCCATATAGTCGATGACGGAGTTGGAATTTACCCTAGTCTTTTTTCAAACCAAAATAAGTTTAGTTATTGTTATATCATGTAGGGATTCTATCTCTGCTATACACAGGCAACATGAGATGGCTGCAAAATCCTTTGATAAATCCCATAATGCCTTTTACTTGGCACTCATTTGTTTTGATTAAATTATGCTCTCCCATTGGCTCCTCAACAGAAAAATATTTTTAGGAAAGCTGTTACAGATCGCACAGTGAAAGTGTTTAATTAGGTCATTTCTTCATGTAACAAGAGAGAAGGACCCACACGAAAGACCTGAATACTTTGGAGGAAGGAGTAATAGAAGGGATGTGGAAAAGGAAGGTGGAGACCAAAGATATACTTCCTACTTCAGAATTTGTCCAAGGAGCATGATGCCATCATTCATTCAATCATTTATTCAATTCAACAAATTTTTATAATATGAAAACAAATAAGTAATTTATCTCTTTCATCTTATCAAATAGGATTTTTGTGTTATGGTCTGGGAATAGAAATCCAGTTCCCAGTGTGGACATGACATAGACTAAAAGATCATAGGATCATAGGTTATAGAAAGAAATAGAAAGTATGAAAGTATGAAAAGCCAATCATAGTTCAAAGCATAAAGTGCTACATAAAGTGCTACATAATTAACATCGTGCAAGTTATGACATTCACAGCTCAGAGGGAAGAAGAACTCTAAGGAAAAAAGGGTTAGGACTTGATGGATAACTAGAAGTAGAGATGGCACTAAGATTTCTAGCCTGGACAACAAGGTACTATCATAGAGTCATCATAGCTGAGGTATAAAATGCAGGGAAAGGAACAAGTTTTGGGAGAAGATCATGAATTTGGTTTTGGAAATAAAGAGTTTGAAGGCAATGTCCACTGGTGTTTGAATGTAGTGGCCTGGACAAAGGAAATCATGTTTAGACTAGAGGTAGATAGAGGAGTTATTTGTTTTGAAGTGTTTAATATGTCATTGATGAGATTACCAAAGACAAAAATCCACTGAAAAAATAGGTTAAGGATAGCTTAAAAACTTTAACAAGAGGCACAAGCAATGTGGAAAAAACTGATTTGGAAGGTGGAGGCCTACAAAGACCAGGATGAATCTAGGGGATGGTAATATGATAGGAAAAAAAAGCAGAGAAAGTGTTATGGGGGTAAGAAGGAATTGTTGATGGTGCCACATGTTTTAGAAGAATTGGTGAGACCAATCTAGAAACCTGACACTGGAGGACACTGCAAATCGATTCAGTAGCACCCTGAGAATGGAAGCCAGTCTTCAGGGAGCTGAAGAGTAAATGTCAGGGAAAGAGGTATAGATGTTGAGTGAACTCTTCCAAAGCAGGTTAGCTGTGAATATATTAAGCCTATCCACAATGGGGTCTCTGGTCAAGAATAGCTTTGGTTATTAAAGACAGTATCAGAGAAAGGCACGAAAGAGTACATATATAGGTACTCAACGTGGCATTTTTAAAAAAAATGATTTAAAAGAAATTGGAAACAACCTTAATGTTCAACTTAAGGTATTAAGTAATTGATGATTCAGTTCTATGATGAAAAAAAATCACCTTTAAAATTATGATGAAGAAAAATGCAGACATAAAAAATGCCTGTGAAACATGTTTTCTAAGACTTTTGCATGGAAACTGTAGTCATTTTTTTAATTTTAGAGAAAGTGGTTAGAAAGGCCACCTGCAGGGCTGGGGATTTATAAGAGTGCTTGCCTGGTATGCACAAGGCCATGGTTCAATCCCCAGCACCACACACACATACACAAACACACACACATACACACACACACAAAATAAAGGCCTAAGCTGCATTATGCATAGAAAGCAAAGAAAAGGTAGTTAGTGGAGGAGACTGAATCAATAACAGATTTTTTTTTCTTCTTCCTCCCCTTCCTTCATTATCTTTCTTTATCTTTAATTATTTAGACAATCTTGAACATACTTATTTGTTCTGAGGAAGTAGCTGATTAAAAAAAAAGGGTTTAAAATACTGATTGTTGGGCCTGGAATAGGGAAGAATAAGTGAAAAAATAGGATTTATCTGAATGAGAAGAAAATCAGATCCATAGAAGTTATATTAATTACACACTTCAAAAAAAAAAGATGGGGAAGAAGCAAGATAGACATACAAATGCGTGTATCGTGACATTCAGAAGACAGTTTGAGAAATGTTCCTCCAATGCTTTTACTTTCCTGTAAAAAGGAAAAAAAAAAGCCTGGTCACCCATCTGCAGAATATAAGTTGGGTACAGGTGAGACTGTAGAATTGAGAAAGGTTGAAGTTTAGGAGTAGGGAAAGGGAAAGGACACATGAGCTTTATGGATGCAAATTTACAATGTGTTACAATGTGCGCCTTGCTTCTTTTGGCAGTAATTCCATAATAAGCCATAATGGGTGCGGGGAGGAAGCAGACTGCTGGTGTATTAATGATAGGACTTTGCCTGTTTAACTGTGTGAGTAAATAAGGTCCTGCTTCTCCATCTTGTCACAATCCTTAACAGGTATTTGTTGAATTCACATGATCAAGACACTGAGGAGAATGCAAAAATGATGAGAGATGGTACCCAGCCTGATGGAACTTACACTCGGTTCGGGAGATGAATTATAGCCACTTGAAAAGTTAACTACATTTCAAGGTAATTTTGCCATAAGTGATGAAAGTAGCATAAAGAATCAGAGAGATGATTAATCACTTACAACTGGAGCAGTCAAGGAAGATTTCATATTATTTTTACATTGCCTTTGTGTATTTATTTATTTCTCCTTTCCAGTAGGATAGGCACTGCCATATTCATCTTCAACCCCTATCACACTTCCTGGTATGTGACATGCACTTAGTAACCATCACTGATTAAGTGGACTAATGAATAAATGAATAAACAAATCAAGTCAGATTTGAATAGGTGGAAGGGATAGAATTTCATTCCAGTAGGATTATGGTCGTATATAAAAATATAGAAGAAGGGAGAAAAGAAAATAATTTTCACTGAGTATGTATATTCTGGGCACTGGGTTATGTGTTTTCACCTACATTAACAATTCATTAATTGTTACAACAACCCTCTGAAATAGATCTAAATATTCCTACTTTAGAGGATGCAAACATGGTAAGAACAGTGGTGCATTCCTGTAATTCCAACTATATGGGAAACCAAAGTAGGAAGGCCACAGTTTGAGGCCAACCTCAGTAATTTAGTGAGACCTGTCTCAAATTAGAAATAAGCAAAGTGCTGGGGATGTCACTCAGTGGTAGAGTACTGACCTACCTAGTGTATGTGAGGTCCTGTTTAAAATTAAAAACAACAGCAACAAAAAAATAAAAACACTCCAAGTTTTAGTCAGTTTTTGCATCACTCTCACCAAAATACCCGACAAGAACAATTTAGAGGAGTAAAAGTTTATTTGGGGCTCACAGTTTCGGAGATCTCACTCTCAAGATGGATGATTCCATTGCTCTGGGACCAAGGGGAGGCAACTCATCATGGTGGAAGGACCCAGTGGAGAAAATCTGCTCAGCTCATGGTAGGGTCAGGAAATAGAGACAGAAGTGGGGAAAGGGGCCACAGAGCAGATGCACCCTTCCAGTACATGCCTGTAGTGACCCACCTCCTCTAGCCATGCCCCACCTGCCTACAGTTACCACCCAGTCAGTCCATTTAAACTTGGATGGACTGACTGAGTTAACAGCTCTCACAATCTAATCTTTCTTACTTCTGAATATTCCTGCATTAACACAGGAGGTTTGGAGGGACATCTCATACCCAAACCGTAATAGGAAGTTTTAAGGCGATTAGACAACCTGTGCACATAGGGAGTAAATGTCATTGTTCAGACTGGAAGCTCTGGGCTCCATGCTGGGTTTGGGACAGTGAAGACTGTTTCATATACTTCCTTGCAAGGAAATGGCTGGCTCTAGCTTGATGGCAGCACATGTGACTTCTAGTTATATCTCAGTACATGGTTGTGGTGGTTCCTTGAATCCACCTAAGACATTAAGAAAAAAGTCTTCAGTGTGGTAAAAAGGCATTGCATGGCCTGGCCCTGCTTCCTCTCTCCAGCCTCATTCTCATCTAACTATTCCTATTCACCAATATCCATGCTCTGTTTTTCCTGACCTATGCTTGCTCATTTACCCTTTTGGCCTTTTTTCTTCCTATTTTTATGTCTCTAGTGCCCTTTCTCTTTTGGGTACCTATTCACCTTTTTAAACTTAACTCCACAGTTACTTCCTCTTTTCCTCACTTGTAAATAATATTGGTTGCATACATTGATCTTTTGTCTTCCTGGGGCTCCATCAAATTATCTTCTCTTTTCCCCAAACAGCTATGCTAATGGATTTTTGTCTTCTTTTTCCTTCCCAAAAAAAGGCCCTCAGTGAAAGGGTAGTTTAATATTTCTACAGTTACATGTAGCCTTCTCTACTTCAATATTGTGAAACACAAGGGAAATGTAGGTACTTGTCCCCAAGGCTATGGCTTTGAAATTTTGTACCTTCTGTAACTATTGAAACTTCTCCCCTTATCCCGTGGGATAAAGAAAAAAGGGAAATTGAAGTTATGCATACATGTATACTGATCCATTCAGAGTCCATATAATTCTTTAGTTTTATCAAGTTGTGAAATTCCTGAACTGTTTCCCCTGAATCTTGTTCTGCCTCCACTTGCTTTCTATTCATTTCAGAGCTATGTGCTAAGCTGCTGGAGAGGAATACAGAGAAATTTTCTATGGACTTTGTCCTGGGGTGGCAACCAGAGAGTAACTGCATAGGCCACCTCCAGAGAACTTTGGAATCTCAGAGACTGGAAAGAAAATGTTGGTGCCCCCAGAGAGGTTCTTTCTCAGGAACAGCATGAAACAACACTCTCAACTAGCTCTGGGGGTTAATTAGCACTGCTCTAATATAAATCCTTTAGAGAATTTTACTTCTCTGCAACAGAAAGCAATTTTCAAATTTAGATCATTTTGCAATTATTAAATGAGATTAAAGATGGTCTCCTTGTGTATCCCTTTTAATCTGTACGCTGCTGATGTCTCCAAATCTATATACTACCCTTCCTCCCATGGTGGCCACGCCTAACTATAGGGCCTGGGTGCAAAATATCAGTGTGATCCTTGGTACAACTGGGCCTGGAGTTAAATGGCCACGGAGATAGGGATTTATGCACAGTTTAGCCTAACTTAAGTTCAAAGATATTTAGAGACAGCTCTGTAATTCACCAGCAGGAAAAGGAGGATTGTTCCAGGAGCTCTTAGGAGATTTTGCTACTCCCCTTCTCTACAGTTAGACTGCAGGTGGAAGAGCTGAAGCAATCACAACTGCACCTGCCTTGTCTAGTAAGCAGGGGTCCCAGCTTATTCACTTCTCCTCCATCATCAGAATCTCTCCCCCATGTGTGCTCAGCAGCTCCCTGAGGGACCTTAACCTTCACTTTTCTGTCAACTTGCTCTGATAAAGTAGTATCATAGAACATTGGTCTGTGCCTTCTTCCAAAATCTGATAAAACTTCTCTTGCTTATCAAAGAGAACAAATGTCAGATGCAAGATGAAATTAGGGTGGGAAATTAAAACACAGGTCAAAATTATATCTTTAGGTATTCATTTATGCAGTTGCTAAAAATGTAGGTGTAGTCCTAAAATATCTATGCATTGATAACTTCTAAAAGCCATACAAATTTCCAATCTTTGTTAAAGGGTCAAATTTCATTTCTTTTTGAGTTTTTAAAATGAAAATTTAGGGATCCTGGAAGCAGTTTTCCTCTGTAGAATGTGTTCCCTAAGCTAAAGGAAGTACACTGACTAAATATAATACTGGCCACCCAGTTTCCAAGAAGCATCACAGAAATAAAAAGAAAAACTCTTCAATTTCTTTCTTTCATGTTCTGTAGTTTTCATTGTGGAGGTCTTTCACCTCTTTCATTAGATTGATTCCCAGGTACTTTTTTTTGAGGCTATTGTGAATGGACTCGTTTCCCCAATTTCTCTTTCAGTGGATTCATCACTGATGTATAAGAATGCATTTGATTGTGGGTGTTGATTTTATATCCTGCTATTTTGCTAAATTCATTTATGAGTTCTAGAAGTTTTCTGGTGGAAGTTTTTGGATTTTCTAGATATAGAATCATGTCATCAGCAAATAGTGATAGTTTGAGTTCTTCTTTTCCTATTTGTATCCCTTTAATTTCTTTCTTTTGTCTAATTGCTCTGACTAAAATTTCAAGGATGATGTGAAAGAGGATATCCTTGTCTTGTTCCAGTTTTTAGAGGGAATGTTTTCATTTTTTCTCCATTCAGAATTCTGTTGGTCTTGGGTTTAGCATAAATAGCTTTTACAATGTTAAGGTATGTTCCTACTATCCCTAGTTTTTCTAGTGTTTTGAACATGTAGGGATGCTGAATTTTGTCAAATGCTTTTTCTGCATCTATTGAGATGATCATATGATTCTTGTTTTTAAGTCTATTAATATGATGAATTACATTTATTGATTTCCATATGTTGAACCAACCCTACATCCTTGGGGTGAATCCCACTTGATTGTGGTGCGCTATCTTTTTAATATGTTTTTTTTTTAGTTTAAATGCACTTTATTTTTAGACAACCTACATGACATGTTTTCTTAAAAAACAATGCCTCCATTCCAAATAAATCACGGTCAAAATAAATGTGCTCAAGATGACATCAATTCCATTTGTCTTAAGTCCTGGTGTTGTGTGGATGACAAGCAGCAGCCAGTTATGATGACAGATGATAGGTCCAAAGTAACTGCCAAGTTTGTTAACATTTCTCCATTTCTAAACCATCCTTAAAGAAAATAATATATGGGGTCACACCATCCTCACGGTAGTCCAGGAGAGCAACCATGCCATCTGGATTCATGTTTTCACCAATAAAGAACTGGTAATTTTTGAAATTAGCTAGGATATGCTTGACTTGTTCTGCAGCCCCTGTCATAAAAGGTTTTACTCTCTCTGGTCTCTGTTCCTCAAGTTTGCCTTTGATTGATTTCATGTAATCTTTGATGTACTTCTTGTATGCTTCTTTTGTGAAGCTGATTTCCTGCAAGTGATGGTTCATGACAATATCAACACCAGAGATTACGGTGCTTTCAGTACCTTCACCCTCGTGTCCTTCAGCGGAGGCATTTTCACCAATGAGCAAGTCATCAATGTTACCCTCGGTCCTAGGTCCTACTGACCATCTTGCCCTCCACCTCCAGGCAGAGCCTGTTTGTGATCTCCCAGATCTTGTAAATGTCGGAGAACATCTCATTGTAGCTGATGAGGTCCAGGTAGATAATCATGATGGCGACTAGACTGAGACGGCAGCAGCGCTAGCTTAGCAGGAGCCTGGAGCTCGGAGTGAGCACGGTGGCGCTTGGGGGTAGGGGGAGCGGGCAGAAAAGCTTTAATATGTTTTTGTATGTGATTTTACAGAATTTTATTGAGAATTTTTGCATCTATTTCATCAGGGATATTGGTCTGAAGTTTTCTTTCCTTGATGTATCTTTGTCTGGTTTTGGTATCATAGGTATCATAGCCTCATAGAATATAAGTTTGGAAGGGTTCCCTCCTTTTCTATTTCATAGAATACTTTGAGGAGTATTGGTGTTAATTTGTCTTTGAAAGTCTTATAGAACTCAGCGGAGAATCCATCTGGTCTTGGGCTTTTCTTGGCTGGTAGGCTTTTGATGGCATTTTCTATTTCATTACTTGAAATTGATCTGTTTAAATCATGTTTGACCTCCTCATTCAGTTTAGGTAGGAGGTCATTTGTCTCTAGAAATTGAAGAGAACCTCAGAAAATGGAAAGATCTCCCATGCTCCTGGGTAGGCAGAATTAATATTGTCAAAATGGCCATACTACCAAAAGCGTTATACAGATTTAATGCAATTCCTATTAAAATCCCAATAACATTCTTCATAGAAATATAAAAAGCAATCATGAAATTTATTTGGAAAAATAAGAGACCCAGAATAGCTAAAGCAAGCCTTAGCAAGAAAAGTGAAGCAGGAGGCATCACAATACCAGACCTAAACTATACTACAGAGCTATAGTAGCAAAAATGGCATGATATTGGCACCAAAATAGACTTGTAGACAAATGTACAGAATAGAATATACAGAGACAAACCCACATAAATATGATTATCTCATACTGGACAAAGATGCCAAAAATATTCACTGGAGAAAAGATAGCTTATTCAACAAATGGTGCTGGCAAAGCTTGAAATCCATGTGTAGCAAAATGAAATTATACCTCTATCTCTCATTCTGCACAAAAATCAATTCAAAGTGGATCAAAGGCTTAGACACTAGAACAGAGATCCTGCACTTAACAGAAGAAAAAATAGGCCCAAATCTTTACCATATCAACCTAGGATCTGACTTCCTTGATAAGACTCTGAAAGTGCAAGAAGTAAAATCCAGAATCAATAAATGGGATGGATTAAAATTAAAAAGCTTCCTCTCAGCAAAGGAAACAATTAATAATGTGAGGAGAGAACCTACAGATTAGGAGAAAATCTTTACCACATGCACCTCTGATAAAGCATTAATCTCTAGGATATGTAAAGAACACAAAAAACTTGACACCAAAAAACCAAATAACGTAGTCAATAAATGGGCTAAGGAACTGAACAGACACTTCACAGAGGAAGAAATACAATTGACCAATTAATTTATGAAAAAGCATTCAACGTCTCTAGCAATTAGAGAAATGCAAATCAAAACTACTAGAGTAGTTTTGATCTCACTCCTGTCAGAATGGCAGTCATCAAGAATATAGGCAACAATAAATGTTGGTGAGGATGTGGTGAAAAAGGTATACTCATACATTGCTGGTGGGACTGAAAATTGGTGCAACCACTGTGGAAAGCTGTATGGAGATTCCTTAGAAAATTTGGAATGGAACCACAATTTGATCCAGCTATCTCACTCCTTGGTTTATACCCAAAGGACTTAAAATCAGCATACTATAGTGGCGCAGCCACATCAATGTTTATAGCAGCTCAATTTGCATAGCTGGACTATGGAACCAACGTAGGTGTCCCTCAATTGATAAGTGGATAAAGAAAATATGGCATAAATACTCAATGGAATATTACTCAGCTTTAACGAAGAGAGAAATTATGGCATTTGCCTGTAAATGGTTGGAGTTGGAGAATATCACGCTAAGCAAAATAAGCCAATCCTACAAAACCAAAGGCTGAATGTTTTCTCTAATATGCTGATGATAATTCACAATAAGGTGGGGTGCACTAGGGAAGAATAGTATTACCTTAGATTAGGTAAAGGGAAGTGATGAAAGGGGAGGGGAGGGAAAAGGAGATAGAAAAATAGTAGAATGAAACAGACATTATTACTGTATGTATATATGTGACTTCATGACCAATATGGTTCTGCAACATGTACACTCATAAAAATGAGAAATTATACCCATCTATGTATATCAAAGTGAATAAATGTATTATATTATCATGTATAACTAATTAAAACAAATAAAAATTATCAAAAAGAAAAACTGAAATATGATTTTAGCTACATATTTATATGTACATTAAAAATTTTTGGAGGGATAAATTCTTAAATGTGAATGTTTGTGTTCAAGTGTATACAAATTTTGTAGATATTATCAGATTGCTCTCATGAAAGGTGAAAACAATTTATATCAGGTCTCATTTTCGTTATTACTAGATGTTACTACAGGAAAATTATTTGAAGCCAGTCAAATTTAATTTTGAAATTTTGAACTCACTTCTACTCAATTCTGATAGAAATGCAAAACAGCTACTTTAATATTAACGAGGGCAATTTTTTAATTTCATGCATATATCATATAGCAGCACATGTCCTCAAGTTTAATTAATCTTAACACACTTGTTTAGCATGCTTAATTGATTGTCTCTCCTAAGTCCAAGGGACTGCATTATGGCTGGTAACAAAAATTGTATATATCATATGGGACCCTACTCTGAAGGAATTCCTAATAGCCTATGAGCCCCAGCATGCAAATCATGACAAGAGAGCTAGAGAATGGCAATAATGATAATAAGCAACATTTTAAAGAGAGGAGTATGTTCCTTTGTTCAAGTGCCATGTTTAGGCTCTAAAGGCAGAAATGTGAAAAACCCATGGAGAATCAAACCCCAACACATGACCATTTATTGATGTAAAATAATAAACGACACAAAATGATTACAAAAACAGGTGGTGTTTCAGTCAGCTTTTTGGCAACTCTGACTAAAAGACCTGACAAGAACAATTTTAGAGGAGGAAAAGTGATGAAAGGGGGGCTTACTTGGGGGCTCATGATTTCAGTGGTCTCAGTCCACAGCCAGCCAGCTCCATTCCTCAGGGTTCAATGTGAGGCAGGGCATCAGGGCAGAGGAGTGGTAGAGGAATGCAGGTCAGGACATGGCCTCCAAGAAGGAGGGAGGGAGGGAGGGAGAGAGAGAGAGAGAGAGAGAGAGAGAGAGAGAGAGAGAGAGAGAGAGAGAGAGACTCATCAGATACAAAATATATACTCCAAAGACACACCCCCAATGACCTACCTCCCCTAGCCACACCCTACCTGCCTTCAGTTACCACTCAGTTAATCCCTATCATGGGATTAATTCACTGATTAGGTTAAGGCTCTCATTTCCCAGTCATTTCACTTTATGCATTGCTCACATGAGATTTTGGGGGACACCTCACATCCAAAACATAACAGGAGGTGTTATATAAACTCACAACACTACAAAGGTATCCTGAACAGTGTCTTGAATTGCTATCTAAAGTCCCTGCTAAATTCTTTAGGCGAAAATCTCAAATAGATATCAAGTTAATGAAGCCACATAGCACAGAGAAGAAATGTCACAGAAAAATGCTGATATATTATAGATTTTTCAAGTATGGCATAATTATCTCCTATGGCATTCATCACCAGAATGGAGGTGAACGGATGACTCTGAACATGGGCAGAATGTCATTATGCAGAATTGAACAACATTGAATGATAAGAGAAGACAGTAAACTTTAGGCAGAAAGGGATTCTATCTGTTCAACACCATGTTTCCACTGCTTTGGTTCTAGTGCTCAGACCTAGAAAGCATTTAGTAAATACTGGTGGAATGAGTGAACAAGAATGTTGTGATACTAGCAATCTGTTGCAAGCTTTCACTCAAATTGAATTTCAATATATGTAGAAAACCTTTTAAAGGCCAAACTCCTAGACATCTTTGAAACTTTGAAGCAAAATTCTTCTTCAGAACATGAACTCAAAAGACTCTGAAGTGGCAAGGTGAAATGCAAGCTTGCAGAGACTAAGTAAGCTTGCTGCATAGATTGACTGAAAAGTGGAATGGTTGAATTGCTCTCAGTAGTGGATGCTTTGGCAAGCTGAGCAGTCCCTCCTCATTCCATGATGTCTGTTAATGCCAGAAGTCGACAGTTTTCAGCTGACTGGGGCTCCGGGAATTGCCCTCAGGGAGAATTCCTTAGCTTGAGGTGTGCTTCCCCTAGAGCAGGCCAAACATGTGACTGGCTAGTGAGGGCAGGGTGGAGTGTGTGTAAGTGAGTCCCATGCTCTTTGCCTCATGGTGGAACTACTTGAAATAACTATCTCAGCTCCAGTGCCTTCTGTGGGATTGTTTGAGATCTATATTTTGCCTGCATCAGAGTTCCATTCTTCTGTCCCCAGGATCCGTCTTCTTCCACTTGCTCACAGGTCTTAGTTCTCATAGGCACTCTGAAAAAAATGCCACACATGCAGGTATGTTTCAGAACGGCTTGTTAGGGTGTCTGGCAAGACATTCCATGTACCTATTATTTATAAACAGAGAGGAGACACTCTAAAGCTAAAATATCTCAGAGAGATTTGGGCTTAGTGCTTTGGTTTAAACTCAAGGCTAGGCAACCATGTATCTCCAGAATTTAAAAATGATCATCAGAGAATCAGAAATGACTGGATTGGGTTACAAGAGTTAAAATAAAACTTTGTTTTCTAACACAGAGATGCATCTCCTTTACACTGAATGTCTGCTGAGTGCTACATGTCCATACTTTTTAATACCAAAATACTTTGCTAGAGTTTTGATTTTCTTTACCCAGTGTTCCAAAGTCTATTCCTTTTGATATTTTTTTCCCATAGAACTTACAGTTTATTCTTTCCTTCTTTGAACAGTTGTATTTCTGATAGGATAGGTAACTGTCTGTTTGGACCCAGGAAAGTATCAAAACAAAACTTTTTCATTCTGTATCTTCAACTATAGTCAGTCCTCAAGATGAATGCCAAATAGAGGTATTTCCTGAAATTTTCTTAGAATGTCTTAATTTTGAATCCCTGTTTTCTACCATGGCTGCTTATTATGATGTTGTGATATTGGAAAATATTTTCAATTTAATTTTTAAGTATGGTTAATATTTATTTAGCATCTATCTAGTCATTTGATAATTTTATTGTAAAATAAAATGCAGATCCAGTCAATCACACAGAATCATGTAGATTAATTAACTAACATTTGTGGTAACCACTACCTGGATTTAGAAATAGAATTTTTCAGTATTGCAGAAGCTCCTCCTGATACTTTATCCCAAACTCAACACTCCTTCCCTTAGAGCAACCTCTATCCTGACTTATAATAACCACTTTCTGGAATTTTTTCACAGTTTCATAAAAAAAAATGTGTATCCTCAATGGAGTATTACTCAGCCACAATGAAGAATGACTTTATGACATTTGCCGGTAAATGGATAGATCTGGAGACTATCACACTAACTGATAGTAGAGTGGAGGAAGGGAAGAATAGAAGTTCAGTGGACTAGACAAAGGATGATAAAGGGAAGGAAGTAGGAGAATAGGAAAAGGAAAGACGGGAATGAATCCGACATAACTTTCCTATGTACATATATGAATACACCACAGTGAATCCCACCATGGTGTACAGCCACAAGACTGGGGGCCTAATTAGAATAAGATATGTTCCATGCTTGTACAATTGTATCAAAATGGACTCTACTATCATGTATAACTAAAAAAATAGTAAAATAAAAAAAAATGTGTATTCCCTACTGGCTGTAATTTTGTCTTGCCTATTTTAAATCTTTTACATTTCTTTTCGTCTTCCAATTTTCCTCCTTCCTTTTCTTTTCCTTACAGATTATCTGTTGAAGAACTTAAGGGACTTGACCCATAGTTTCCCATGGTCTGGATTGTTCATTAACACTTTTTTCTGACTTCTGCATTCCCTACAAATTGGCAACTGGATCCAGTCAGTCAACCAAACTCCTGTATGCTTCCTTTTGCAAGATGAAGGGATGTCAATTCCCATCCCACCCTTTCAGACATCTCAGTGAAAACCCGATTGTCCTGTAGTTGGCTTCTGGGTCTTTTAACACCACCTTTGATCACTTTTTCCTTAGTTGGCATGACCAGGGCTTTGCAGGCTCATCTTGTATATTTCTTGCCTCAGATGTGGTCATAGTCACTTCTCCAAGAATCCCTGGGTGGTTTTGGAGGGAAGAACCTCCCCCCAGATGTTTCAATACGGCCATCTATCTGTATGCTGGAGACGGTCATTGTTTCTAGGTGTCTTTGGTAGACAAAATTACTTAATGAGATCATCCTGGTAGTTCTAATTTAAATTTGGGAACGCAGGGTTTTTAACTTTTGTGTTGCGGCTGTATTTCCTTTCTTGAATACCAAAATCTTAGTTCTCAAGGATATAGTGATAGAATCAGAACACCACCTAATTACTTATTTACCCAATTCCGATGTTATATATTCAAACAACACTAACACCACCAGCAATTCATTAGTGAAAAATAACTACATTTTTTGCATATACTTCCCTCATTCTCCCATTTGTTTTTATAGCTGCTATACATTTTCTAAGCATATAGCCACTAATATTATACTTTCTCCTGTTAATGCTTGTTTGATCTCTATTCTATAATAACTGCATGTTGTATATATTTAGCTCTTGTCATCAGTCCTTGTGTCTATATCTCTCTAGTGACTTTGTTTCTCTGAAGCTCATTTTTAGTATATTCCCTAGGAGGGGCACATAGGAATAATGTTCTTTGAGTTCTTGCATGTTGATAACTGTTTGTTTATGCTCTTTGTATCTAAAAGTCAGTTTTACTGGATAAAAAAAAACTTTATATTTCCTTTAGACATTTCTTTCCTTGAGTATATTAATTAGGTTACTCTATTTTCTTCTGTCATAGAGCAGGGCTGCTGTAAAGTCTCATAGTAACCTATTTTTTCCCTTTGTAAGTCATTTGCTTTTTGTTTCTGACATGTTCCAAAAATTTTTGTTAGCATATGCCTTGGTGCTGGACATTTTGAATTGATTTTCGCAGATATATTTTAGTATATGGTTTCAGTTCCTTTTTAAATTCAGGAAAGTATCTTCGCTTTGTTGTTTTTAGAATTTGCTCTTTTCTATATTTTCTTCTTCCTCGGGGATTCTTTATATTATGTAGTGCACATTTTCTTTGTCAGTTTCTCTTTAATACTTCTTATTTCTTTTTTGATTTTAAAAAGTCTCCTCAATTTCACCTTGTATCCTCTTAAGACATATTCTGGGCTTATTTGCTTTTGTGTTCCTTCTAGTTTACTCTTCATTTCCAAAGTGACTTTTTCATTTATTTATAATTCTTTCCCGTGTTCTGTCACCTGGTTTATGAGTTTTTCCTAATTCTGAGGTATGCTGTTCTTTTACATTTTGTATCATTTTCATAATGTCTTTTAGCTCGTTTTGAAATAAGTTACAGTTTTGATCTGTCTCTTTCTGATATGCTTTATTATCTATAGTGAAGTTACTCTGCTCTTTCTTCTCTTTTATCTTCTAACAACTTTGCAGAGCATTTGACGTCAGTACTTTCTTGTTGCTCATTTTTAGGTGAAGTCAGTTCTCTGAGATGTCAGAAGCTGGTTTGAAGTAGTTTTGGAGAATTCCCTCTTCTGTTGTTTCCCAAACCTTCCTAGTTCTGTTCTCTACCTCCACTCTTACCTGAATTCCAGCTTTTCTTTCCTTTGTCTCTATTGGGATATGCTGATAGATCTCAATTCCACTCCAGTAGCTTCTCCTCAGGGCAGGGACTTTTCCTGAAAGGGAGGCCTGTTCTGGAAGAAAGTTCATAGAACGATGCTTTGTCTCCCTTTTCTCCTGCACAGACATAGGCACCTCTCTGGTCTTGGGGCTATTAGTGGATTGTTCTCACCAGCTCATGTTCTGGGTTTACAAAAAAAAATCTTTAACTGTAAATGCCAGCCATAGGTTTTTGGTTTGCTATAGAGATTAAAAGACAGAGATAGATATAAATATAAATGTCTATACACATACCATGTCCACTGCTACCATCTTCTCTTGAGCACAAAGAATTTGCTAAGCACTCTCTCTATATTTTTTCTTGTTCAATTTTTATAATATCTCAGTGGGGATAGTAATAATTATTATTCTTATTTTACACAGAAGCAATCTTGGGTTCAAGAGGCCAAATAGTTTTTTAAGTGATAGAGAATTTGTACCTATGTCTGATTGATCACTAAATCTGCTAATCTTTATGTCAAAAATATTTTTAAATCAGCTCTTCAAAATATATATTACAACAGAATGTTTTCTTACCAAAATGTTGTAATTTCTAGTTAAGAAAATATTAGAAAATGTTCATCTTTGGTTGTTTTTTTCCCTTTTCTCTTGTGCACATTCTCAAAATTTTCTAATGAATAGATATTAACTTTGAAATGAAATAACCAATATATTTTACTTTAAAAATGAAAGGATGGCCAAAAGTTACTTTGACTAGTTTTCAAAATTTATTCAATCCATGGTGTACCCAAAATACAGTAATTGTATGTGTGTGTATATGTGTGTGTACTTTAATTAAAGCAGTAAATCACACAGCTACAATATTACATACTTGTTAAGGTGCATGAAGACATCGGATCTCTGTTTAGACAGACCTGAATTTCAATACTAGGTCTTTGTATTTTCTGGGATTTCTGTGGGAAAATTATTTAGCACCTTCAAGTTTTAGTTTCCTTATCTGTAAAATGAGAATAATTTAATAGGGTTGACCTGAGCAGGAAAAATTACTTGAAACAAAGTGCTTGAGGAAGTTCTTAGAAATAATTGGCGTGAACGTACTTTATATACAAAGATGTGAAAAACTGTGCTCTATATGTGTAATAAGAATTGTAATGCATTCCGCTGTCATGTATTTAAAAAATAAAATCAATAAAAAAGAAATAATAATTATTCACTAAATATGAATAGCTGTTAAACAAGTAAATAAACAAAACAGTATAGGAATTGGGCCTTAGGGGAAGTAGATGGAAGATTATAGACATCATGAAAATACGTTCTGTGTAATATCAAGCCTTTAGAAACAGATTTTTATTTTTTGGTTTGTTTATTAGTTTTAGAATGGAAGATTTTCCCCAAATTTATCAAAAGTCAATAATTGCCTTTTTAAAAGAATTGATAATGGGGGGAGACAAGAGTTACAGTAAATAGCCTTAGATTAGGTGGTCTGGTGTGGCCAGGACGGCTTACATTTCACATAAAAGGCATATATAGATCAGATACTTGTCGTAACTTGGAAATTGACTTCCTGTGGTGTTCTGGGGCAGCCTGGAAATTGCCCTGCTGGGTTAGTATATGCTTGCCAGAAAACTTTGTCAGGTTTCCCCAGGAACTGATTTGGAAGGTCGTTTATAACCATGGTAATTGTAAACAAATTGTACTGAAGTGGTAACTTCAAAGGTGCATTGGTGAGTATTGTTAGACTATTCAACTGCCATGAGTTTAATTGGTTGTAAGATTGTGAACTTTTTTTTTGCACAATATAATGCACTCCTTTCCTCTACCATTGAGTTTGCAGTTTTATCATGATGGCCGTTGAGATCATAGAAGCGTTTAGTTTTATGGCGCACAAATGAATGACTTGAAATGGCTCCCCCTCTAACTTCTGACTATAGCATCATTTGTTCAGTGATAAGATGCCTGTTGTATCCAGAAGTAGTACAGAGGTTGTTTTCTCTGCCCAGACCCTGGAGGAAGACAGAGAAAGGTTGGTGCATTCTTGCTAGGGACATCTCCTGGTACCTGGGCCATGGTGCTGGCTGAGATACATTTCTGCCCATTAGTGACTGCATTCATATCCCTGCCTTCCAGAGTCCAGCTCCCCACCCTCAGTGAAACCACCTGGGAAGTCTGGGTAGTGCTGACAGTAAGCTTCAATGAGAACAACTTCAGCCTTGGCGCCAGTGAAGGGAAATCATGAAGTGAAAAGAATCTGTTAGCTAATGGAGGGATGTAGTAAATGCAAAAAATAAAAGTAAATCTTTTTATATGTGTTTGCAACTAGTTGTTTTTTCCTAACTATTAAAAATAATCTATCAAAATCAAAAGGCAAAATACAAATTATAATGAATGTAAATTTTAAATGTTATTTAAATAGAGATGACATTTTAAATTTATTTTAAAATATTGAATTAAATCTTGTTAAATATTTTTATAAAGATAAAATTGCTGAAGGTTCTAGTGTTCAATACCCATCAGGTTGGGAGTGCAAAGAAATAATAAGCTGCTTTGTGAATGTTATGCCTAATTGTCTAGTTTAATGGTTCTCAACCAGTGGACCAGTAGGAATTTTGCCTCCTGGGGGAACTTTGGTAATGTCTAGAGATATTTTTGGTTGTCAAAAGTGGTAGGAAAAAGGAAAATGAGGGGAGAGGTTCTACTAGCATCTAATGGATGCTGCTTCATATCTTATAATACACATGACAAAACTCCCCCCAATAAAGAATTATCCTACTCTAAATGTAAAATTTGAGAGTTTAAGACACACACACACACACACACGTACATAGATGTGTTGTATGAGTAGTTTAAGATTGCAAGGTTACCCCCAACAAAGAATTATCCTATCTTTGGCTACCATATGCCATGGTTGCATATATTGTACTAATTTGTGAGTAGCTCTGGAACCACAAATTGAAACACAAGGAAAAGAAAGAAAACATGCAGCATCACTGGGAAGCAATACTTGGCTTTGCAATAATCTATTGTGTTCATGTTATCTCTGAAGAAAGTTTTGACAAGTTAATTAATTTGTCTCATCTCTTAAAGGCCTCTGCCCAAGATCTTCCTACTCTAAAGTAGTGCCCATTCAGGAGGAGCACAGCCCACAAACTTTTACAATGAAGTGAAGTTGTATGGGGGATATAGGACAAGCCCTGGAGAGTGTTTCTCTGGGTCTTCCCAGTGTTCCTCATGAGGGTGGATGTTTGCAGTTGTGTTTTGCCAGCTCTGCTCCTGAGGGACTGAGGCACAAATGTAATGTACATGCAGCCTTTAATGTGTGTGTGTGTGTGTGTGCACACGAGCGCGTGTTTGCTCCATAAACCCCATGGCTACAGCACCAACCTAATACAGAGGCCTCATGTACACAGATGTGCGGACAATAATGACATAAATATTTAAAAAAATTGTGTGAATCTTGAGGCCTTGGATTTTCAATTTGAAACCAGAAAGTATTTAGCTGAGAATCAAGTCAGCAATAAGTGAAGCATATGTTAATATTAGAATTCACTTTACAGTTATACTTGAATACTGCAATAAAGGACAAGCATTTCTGTTGGCTATAAACTTTCAGTAAAGGGCAGTGTATGTTCTTAGAGCAAGTTCATAGGTGAAGAAGCTGGATGTGGGTGAGTCCTGGGCTCAGGGGCCTACTCTGGCAGCTGCCATTGCTTGATTCTACCCTGGGGATCCCAAGTGAAAGAAAACTTCCCTTTAAATACTCTCACTTTGCAGGGTCTTATTTCCCTTCCCCACTCCAATTTCCCTGGTTCATTTTCTCTTAATTGGTCCTGATTGGAAGTCATCATAAATCAGAATAATTTCTCTTTCATGCTCTTCAAATTTTAACTTACCAAAAAAAGTCTTTAGCTGGAAATGTCCATAAAAAATGAATGTCAGTGGTTTCATCTTTAACAGGGAGA
Organism: Marmota monax; assembly: GCF_021218885.2. Classification (NCBI taxonomy): domain Eukaryota; kingdom Metazoa; phylum Chordata; class Mammalia; order Rodentia; family Sciuridae; genus Marmota; species Marmota monax. The sequence continues at coordinate 4,624,352 of NW_026695227.1, forward strand.
AAATGAAACTCAGACATTTTGGAGTCACAGTCAAACTACCTCAGTATGATTGTGAATTGATTTATATAGGGCCTTTAAGAAACTTCATGTCCTTTTTGGAATGTACTAAGCAGGAATCACTCTTTCAAAAATCTAGAAATTATAGTCACCCATGAAGTCAAATGCTATATCTGTCTTAGCCTGGGTCTGTACTGGGCTGATAATTTACTTCAAGACTCAAAAAGGCGATTTGACTCTGCTGTCTAGTTCTCAAAATGACTTATTCAATACTGAGTATTTAGATAAAGACTTAAAATACCTCCCTCCCTCCTTCCTGCTTTGCCTTCCTTCCTTCCTTCCTTCCTTCCTTCTTTCTTTCCTTCTTTCTTTCTTTCCTTCCTTCCCTCTTTCTTTATTCCTTCCTTCTTTCAATTTATAACTCACATGCTGTGAGTGACAGCCTGCTATCACCAGGTAGGAAGCCATGTGGGGAATGCAATTTATGTATGGATAGAGGTTCCTCATGTTCCCTTAGCTCCAAGGTTGCAAATGGCAACAACCTGCATTTCAGCAACTGGTAATCATTTTTGAATAATTTAAAATCTCCCATATTAAAGAAATTTGTGCATCAGTATTTGTGAGTTTGTTAGAGGTCAACCACCAAATGATTGTGATTGGTATGTGTAAGTTATTTCATTTTGAATAGCTGCTGAAATTATTTTATCTAGTCTATTACTGTGTTCAAGTAGTAGAGTCTGAGCATGAGCAGCCTCAGGGAAAGGCTGAGAAGACATTTTGGAGAAACAAGTCCAAGAACCCAACTCAAATCAAAGGCTAGCCTACTTTGAGTATTCATTTAATTTTTAAGGTTCACTGTAAGAATGCTGCATATGTTAGTAGGAAGGTCCAGATGTCAAGAGAGAAGAAGATTCATCTTGGAATTGTCTTGCTCATTCCCTGTGGTTCAACAGAGACACTTCCTACCAGAGCCTGTCTCATGTCGCCAGCTCAAGAAGGCCAATAGGAAGGCTGCCTTGCATTATTTTTACTTTGGGGCCATATGATCTTGGAAAAGTAGTGAACTTATTTTTCTTTTTTTTAATTAATGACTAGGTTTTATTATTTAGAGCAGTTTAGGTTGGCAGAAAAATTGAACAAAAGAATAGATTTCCCATATCCTCCTACCTGACATCCCTTGTTGTTAACATCTTGCATTAATGGGATATTTGTTACAATTGATGTATTAACTTGGATACATTGTTATTATCTAAAGTCCACAGTTTGTATTACTGAACTTTATTTTATCTGTTCATAAAATGGAGACAGCCGTTTTCCCATATTCCTAAGGCCCCAAAGGTGGTAAAGACCAATTATAACCCTGTTGAATCACCAAAACTTCATACTGACTCAAGACAGTGTAAGAAGACAAACACCAATAGTTTCAAGAAGAATGAAGAAAGGGTCGTTGTCATTTTCTGAAGAGGAAAGAGTGTAGGGTGGGATTCTAGAGATCAGGCAAGGGGCCCTGTCCAAGGAAGGCTGAGACATATACATTTTCCCTTCAAATTTTGCTCAGTCTTCATTTAGCATTTCATCATTCCTCTTAACCATCTACGGAAGGAAAAACAGAAATTTTGGAGTGTTCAGATTTTCAGAGTGGCACCAACATGAGATCCACAACGATTTTCTCCTACAGTATGCACTAAACTCTACTTAACCAGAAAACCATGTCCATACCTTTAGCTTTCCAATACCCCTTTGAAAGAAGTTGGAAGTAATGGTGTCTTGAATGGGATTTTTCATCTCACTTGTTGAGCTAACGTAAAGTAATCATGCTCCTAAGATGCTCTTCTGCCTATTCTATGTCTTGTAGTCACATCCGAGAAGGTAGGAGTGGAGAAATGGAAAAAAATAAAGGACAGGATGAGAGAAAGAAGGGGAAAGACCGAGGGAAAGAACAAGACCTTCATTAAACACCTATAATGTGTCAACCACAGCATCAGGCATTTTACATGTTAGAAAGTTAAACCGTTTATCTGGTACTTTCTTTACCCATTCCAAAGACTGCTGGGTATGTGATATTAACTTACTGTTTTCAGATCAAGTAGTAATAACTTAACAATTACTTGCTATTTCCCTGAGCCAGGTGGCATCTTTAGATGGGGAAAGAGAAAGGCTCTTTTCCTTACTAAATAGATCATGCATAAGCCCATACTCAGAAACAAGAGTTTTTGTATTCTACAGATCCCCTGGGCTCTGACAGTATGCCAAAAGTCCTGATGAAGCTACTCACATCTGTTGAGGGTTTTTCTGTGTTTCCTGAGGAGCAGCAAGTTTAGTGATAAGAGATAGATGAATAAAGCCTAGAGACCAATTAACAGGCTAGATGTGCCTTATCTAATCAGACTGTGACATTCTCACAAAAGCTTTCCTTGAGTGGCTGCCTAGAAGGTATTTTGTGGAGAACACAGATACTTAAAATGAGCACCTGCTTTTTAGGTGAACACACTGGGATTATAGATCTGATTTTTTCTGAGTTGATGAAATCCTTCCTTCCTTCCTTCCTTCCTTCCTTCCTTCCTTCCTTCCTTCCTTCCTTCCTTCCTTCCTTCCTTCCTTCCTTCCTTCCTTCCTCTCTCTCTATTTTAAAGAGTCCTGTGTTCAGGCTATGGGGATTTGAAGTGTTCAGTGAAATCTTACTCTTTTTTTTTTTCCCAGAACTGAGACAGACTTTAACTTGACTCTGTTAGCCTGCTGGAATTCATAGGCCAAGGGGGAAAAATAAGGGACAGATGAGGAGGGATCAAGCTGAATTTGTTGGTCCAAAGAAATTTTTCCAATAAGCATGATGTGGTGCTTTTGCATATTGTTCTACCTGGTCTGTTATTAAAAGTATCTGCTAAGACCCACTCTCTCTAGACTAAAATCTCCTACATCTCCTCTTCTTGTATGAAGATGAAGAGCTTCTGTTCAAGAGTATAATCTGAAGCAGTAATCACTTTGACTCTCTAACTTTAAAAGGCCCCTGCTCCCTGTTAACTAAAATCAAGAAGGCAAAAGATGGAATGGGTCAGGTAAGGAATGAGTTGAAGGAGGGGCATGAGCAATGAATTCTGTTTGGACATATTGACTATTAGATAGCCATTAGCAGAGGTACCTAACAGATAGAATTAGAGATAGTCCTTAAACTCAAAAGAGAGATATGGGCGGAAGGTTGAGATTTGGTTTATCTAGACATAGTGATATATTATTAAAAAAATTTTTTTCCCAGGGACAGGGGTGCATGCAGTGGGAAATAAATTTTGGGTAGGGGTGTTGACCAGATACAAAGCTCTGTGGCATTGATAGCAAAAGACAGTCAGAAAAAGAAAATTACCACCAGGATACATGTTACCCAACTGAGGTTGAAAAGAAAACCTCTGGCAGTCTAAACCATGTTGAGAAACATCTTCACAAATTGAACTTTGAAATAGATGGTCCAATAAGTGGTGGGTGAGCACAAAACAAGGAATCTTTCAGAGTTCAAGATTACACAAAGATTTGTTTGTACAGGGGACCAGTGTGTGGAAGAATGTGAGAGGTAGAAATTTCATGCTTAAAATGAGGGGAAAGTTGTGTGTGTGAAGTTTGAGCTGCAGAATATTCAGAGTACCCCTTTGTATTTAACAGAAATTTATGAAACTAACAGTAGAAATATACTCCAGAAATAACTAATATTTACTTGACTTTTTCCGTACATGCTTCATCCACCCCGTAAAAACTTTAGTATGGAATTTAAGATTCTATACTAAAAAAAAAAAAAAAATCCAAGATGTGAGGGAACATAGCCTTCCTTGAGTTCATTTATTAATTTTTAAATTTGTTCAGCAAATGTGTTGTCTTCTTTCTGTCAAACACTATTTAAACAGATATAGGTTCAGGGAAAATGATTTCTCCTCTTGCTGGGCAACAGCGTCACAGAGCAAAGTGGTACTTCAAGAGAAGTAGGGTGGGGCCTGTCTTGAATCCAGCGTGGCTCTCTTCAGAGACCTCCTCAGAAAGGTTGCTCTAGGAGTAAGAGGGCACTGCCACTGTCTGTTTGTGTTCCTATAACAAAGTACCGGAAGCTAGGTGCTTTAAAAGAGGTTAATTTGGCTTACAGTGTTGATGGCTGTTGATGGGTTCAAACAGCACGTGTCAGGTCTCCTGGTGGCAACACAGCATCATGGAGAAGCAGAAAAGAAACTGGCCATGTGCAGAAAGGCTAAGCACAAGCAGTGGCCTCACTTTCTAATAATCTGCTCTTCAGAGAACTCACTCTATGAGACCAGCATTAATCCCTTCCAGAGAGGTGTCCCCATGACCCAGGTACCTACCACGAGGCCTCTTAAAGTTTCCATTACTTCAACACTGCCATGCAGGGGACAGAGCTTCCCATGTGTGAGACTTTGGGTTTCACACTCAAGCGTAAACCACAGCAAGAACCTTGATGTTTTGGTCACAGAATAGCCCGAAGAAAAGCAGCTGGATAAGTGTTAGTCACACCACAATTGAGAAGTAATGTGTTTAAAACTCAATTCTTCATTGTCCCTTTTTCCCTGCAACTTCTCTTTCTGCATTTAATTCTCTTGGGACAGCATCATCATCTCCTCAGTAAGTGTTTTCCTAAGTGCTTTCTAAAATGTGACCCATTAATGAGTTGTAAAACCAATGTAATGGGCTGTGACCACTATTTAAAAACAAAAGTAGAATAGAAAATTATCAGAGTGCCTTGCACGTAGTAAGGCTGAATTTTTTTTTAAATGAAACTTTAATCTCACTTACATGTAGGTGTGTGCGTGTGTATCTGTGTGGGGTGTGCATGTGTGTACATAGGATCTTCATGTAAAATATTCCTTAGTGTCGATTATGGTCAAATTTTTTTGGAAGATGTTGCTCTCTGTCATCTAGCTGAGAAACCTGGGGATGACATTTGCTTTCTCCCTCTGGTTAAATATGTCTCATTTTCAGCTTGTCCTCTGTTGCCTTCCTTCAAGTCTTCGGTGACTCAGTGAGATTTATTTCACCAACCTCTTAACTGCTGTGTCTTCAGTAGTGCCTTTCTCACACTCTCCTGCACTTAGCTGCAGAAGCCATCCTCTGAAATATGCAAGATCTGCTTTGAGCCTACCAACTAGCCCAATCTCCTTCTACCATCCTTCAACTGCTCTTACATAAGTCATACTAAAAGAATTTCTATGCCTTGGACTCTCTTTCTTACTTCTTCCAAAACCCATGTTTTTCTCTCTGCTTGAATGGAAGTCCTTTGTATCTTTCTTATCCCTTGTTGCTATGTACAGTTCTTTCTGGGATCTGAGAGGGAGTGGTTCTAAGGCCCCTAATAGATACCGGTTCCCTTATATACATTGGTGTATGTAGTCTTTGCATCTAACCTACCCACATTTTCCAGTATACTTTAAATCATCTCTAGATTACTTACAATACGTAATACAATGTAAATGTTATGTAAAGGGTTGATACACTGTATTATCTAGGAAATAATAATAAGAAAAATGTCTCTATAGATGTTCAGTACAGATATATTTCTTTTCTGAATATTTTTCACCTGCAGTTGGTTGGATCTACAGATGTGAAATCCACAGAGTTGAATCATTTAATTTCCCCCCTTCTTCAAGGAGTTAGCTCAAGGTTACTACTTCTGTTAAATATCTCCTGGCCCCTCAGTCTGATATCTCTGCTCTTTGTTGTGCTTCCAAAATACTTTGTGTGCCCTTCTCATACAATTATATAACTATAAATATATAACTATGCTATGGCTCAGTTTGTATTTTGGGGTACCATTATCCCAATATTATTGACAATAAATGTCAGTCAATTTAAGGCTTAACCTCCTTCTTCCAGAGGTTGATTTAAGGAGCTTGCATGGTGCTAAGGCTTGGTCAAGGGAGGTCTGTGAAGGGGAACATGTGATCCTTGATGTTGTCTCTCAAGTTAAAATGCTCTGTACATCCATTATCCCACATTGTAGGTTAAGTTGTGTCTCTCCTGGCAAAAAATATGTTAAACTCCTAATCCTGATGCCTGTGAATGCAATCTTGTTTTGAAATACGGACTTTGAAAATGTAACCAAGTTAAGATGAGGTTGTATTAGATTAGAGTGGGCCTTAAATTTATATGCAGAGAGAGAGAGAAAAGAAGATACAGAAAAGACACAGGAAAGAAGGTCACAAGTCTTCAGAGGGAACATGGTTCTGCCAACACCTTGGTTTTGGACTTCTGTTCTAAACTGAGAACATGTGTTTCTGTTGGTCTAAGCCATCTAGGTGTGGTGTTTTGTTATAATACACCTAGGCAACTAGTCCACTCTGTCACCCATATGGTACTTTCAAGCCTCCCCAGGTACCCTGACTTGCTAGGTAGGAAATCTTCCTGATTCCTCTGGCACTATGCAGATTTACCAGATAAGACCCAAGCTGGCCTTGAACTTGTGATCCTCCTGACTCATCTGAGTAACTGGAATTATAGGCATGTTCCACTGTGCCCCTCTTCTTATTTCTTTATGGGCAAACTCCCAATAATTTTAATGACCACAACAATATGAGGTCCCCAGTAAACTCAAACTATAGTTAGTTGTGAAAGGAAAATGTATATTTTAAGTTTTTCAAGATAAACTGACTTTTGCAAGCTTCTACCTACTGGATAGTGGCAGGGGGAAAAGCAGTTTTGTCTATAATGTGTACATAGTCTCTTTATGTTAATTGGAATCTGTGTGGATGACTCCAGTAAAATGTTCAGTCTTCTGGAATTCTAACCCCATGCCCACTGTCTTTGTTTTTAAAGGCCTCTTTAACAATGTACCACAGACTGAGTGGCTTAAAACAGAGAAATTCATTGTCTCAGTATTGGAGGCTACAAGTCTGCGGTTAAGTTTCTGGTAGGGTCCTGCTCCATCTGAAACTTCCAGTGAGTCCTTCCTTTTTTTGGGCAGGGGGACTGGGGATTGAACTCAGGGCTACTTGACCACTGAGCCACATCACCAGCCCTATTTTGTATTTTATTTAGAGATAGGGTTTCATTGAGTTGCTTGGCGCCTTGCCATTGCTGAGGTGGGCTTTGAACTCGAGATCCTCCTGCCTCAGCCTTCTGAGTTGCTGGGATTACAGGCATGTGCCACCTTGCCCAGTGAGTCCTTTCTTGCTTCTTCCTAGCTTCTAGGAACTTGGTGGTTTGCTAGCAGTCTTTGGCAGTCCTTGGTTTGCAGCTGCGTAATTCTAAAATATGCCTTTGTCACAGTGTGCATTCCTCCAGTGTCTTCATGCAATCCTCTTCTTATGAGACTACCAGGCACTATAGGTAAGGAACCCACTCTAACATGATGCCATCTTAACTACTTATGTCTATGATTAAGGTCACATTCTGAGGTACTGTGGACTAGGATTTCAACATATTTTGTGGGGAGGGGACATGATTCAAACCACGAGCGACGATGTTTTGTTAAAGATGGCATCAAGGTATATGAGGGAGGGTATGGCTTACCTGGCCACGGGTCACTGCTTTCTGCTGGTCTCTGCTGAGGGGCGGTTGTTCTAAGTTGTTCCTAGGGCTGATTGCTGAAGTGCAACTTGCCCTCGTCCTTTGTTCTAATAGTGTTCACTGCTGTTGTGCTGCCTCACCCATGGTCCATTCCTTCTCTGCTTGGTCAATTCTCAATGAATAGCCTAATGTTCCTTTGGGAACATGTGGGAAATTCCACTAAAATTTCTCAATTGTGTCCTGCTGTCAGGAACTGAGGGCTTTCAGGAGAACTAAATCTGGCTTCCTCTGCGGAAGGTGATAAGCCAGTCAGATTACATTACTGTAGCCTCTTCTAGATAAGAGATGATGCATAAAACCACCCCACTCCAGAGTCATTAATAGGAGGCAGAGTGAAAACCTCTCATCTTTTAGGCTCTTCTCCTTATGACTGTGGGTTTCTGCAACTTTTCCTGAATCCAACTCTATTTCCATGTTGGCCTGAGCAGAGGGAAGGGGAAGAAAATAATAATGAAGGATTCTGATCTCTGTCTTCCTTTTCTACCTCTGTCTTCCATCTTCTTTTCATAATCTCTCGGACTGAAAGAGGTGGTGTTATGTTTAGATGTGGTGTCCCCCACATCTCATGAGTGAGAAAATGCAAGAAGGTTTGGAAGAAAAATGATTGAGTTTTAGCCTTAACCTAAGTGGTAACGGGAGGAAGGTGTGGTGTAGCTGGAGGAAGTGGTTCACTGGGGGTGTGGCTATGGGGTATATATTTTGTATCTGGTGAGTGGAGTCTTTCTCTCTGCTTCCTGATCATCATGTGAGCTGCATCCCTCCGCCACACTCTTCTGCCATGATGCTCTGCCTCACTTCAAGCCCCAAGGAATGGAGCTAGTCTTCTATGGACTAAGACCTCTGAAACCATGAGCTCTCAAATAAACTTTTCTTCCCTAAAATTGTTCTAGTCAGTTTTTTAGTCACAGCAGCAAAAAAGCTGATCAAAACAGGTGTTTTTTTTTTTTTTTTTCCTCTTCGTGTCAAATGAGCCTTCTACCTCAGGACGACAAACCTTCCTGCCAGATCATCCTGAAAGAAGGGGAAGGCCTTTTTCAGTTTGCAAGAAACTGGAATCCTATACATATGGGAATCTTAAGCTTATAAATTAGGAATAAGCAGATAATCATAAACTAGTATCACAGAAATTATCTTACACATTAATAAACTGGATTACATTGTTATATAATATATAACATATATAATTCGCTATAGTGTATTAGTTAAAATACTGGGCTTCCTGGAGATACTGTCTGGGTTAGATCCCAATTCCATCACTGTTTGAAATTGGAGAAGTCACTTAATCTTTGTGAGTCTCTGTTTCCTGGTTTTGAAAACAGTAATAGTAACAATGCCTCCCTTGAGGTTTGTTGTGACGATTGAAAGAAGTTATAATGTCTTCCCAAAATGCCCGACATAGAGTGAGTGCTCAGTGAACGCTGGCCAGTGTTACTAGCACTATTTATTTGGCATTATCTACTTTATGTTATCCTATGCGCTTCCTTTTCTCATCCAGCAAATTGCTGGACTCTTTCTTTGGCATTTTTTAAAATTTATTTTGACAAGACACTGCCTATCACACAGCAGTTCTTCCACGTTGACACAGGTACATTTCAGACTTGGACCAGAAATTGCTAAGGTAACGAGGTGGGTTTGCAGTCCATCCATATGTGGTAGACTGTTTAAGACTCATGAATTCAGTGTTGAATAACTCCTGCCCAGTGACAGGCATCAGCTTTCTAAGCTCAAGAGGACAAATGGTCAGCACCTTAAATGTTAAAACAGAAATGACATTGTTTGCTTTTTGTTTGTTTAAGTAGTGCTTTTAAGTAGTGCTTTTCTTTGTATTTTGCATATACAAAAGATCCTATTGTAGGACAATTTTCATATTTCTGTGTGATACATGCATCAGTTTAAAATAAATATAATAGAAAGTGTTATGAAACAACCCTTATTCTTCCTGGTGGAAAGGGGATACTTCGATGTCTGATGTTTAATTCATACTGCTATGTGGAGACCACCCCCTCCCCTGATGATTTATTGCTTTTTGAGAGTAAGAGCTCAATTGAAAGGGAAAGTTCTATAAGAACAGAAGATGAAGACTGCCATAACCACATTTGAATTTTGCTGATTAATTTTGATGAAGGACTCTTTTGCTGGGCTTGTTTTATTCTATGGAACTTGGCATAGCCAACATCCTTGCAGCCTATATCAAGGAGCACTGGAACCCAGTTCACAAGAGCTCCCCACCTGCTTTGTGCCAGAAAATGCTTATTTAAATCTGACTGTGACTACCAGTTTTCTTTCTGGAAATTATAGGGCTTGGAAATGACGGAAGTGGGACTTAGTGAGGTTCTGCTCTATTTAACCCGAGTTTTTCTGAATACAGCTTAAAAGCCATTAGTTCTTATTCTGTGTTCTTGACTAATGAGAATAATTGATTCCTGTCTTCTTTTTACATTACCTATTCATGTATTTTTGTCCATTAAGCTTTTCCCTTTAAAGTGATGTTTTTAAGAAATGCCAGATAGATGAACTCTGAGTAGAAGTTGCAGGCTATACTAATATAAGAGTGGAGTTACCTTATTTCTGGGTCATTAAACTAATTGGGTAGAACTGGAATTAGACAAACAGTATTTTTCCATCTTTGACTTTAGTATGTCTATCAAACTGGGATAAAATGCTCTGCTTAATGCTATTCATTTACCTTCTTACTCACTTATTACTTGGGTTTGTTCTTTGTAGAATTTTAGAGCAGGAAGTATAATTTGAAGCCATGTAGCCTCATTTCATATCTCACAGATGGCCTAGGATCATTAGGTTCTTTCCAGGTGAGTTTTCTCCCAGGCTTGAAATGTCTTTCTCCTTGTTCTTTATATGGCCATCAACCTCTTACCTTTCAGGTCTTAGCAGAAATCTTAAATGTTAGATGTCATGACTTTAAAGAGACCTCTTCTGCTTTCCTTTCTGGAAAGCATCTTTGTCCTTTCCTTATCACGGTGCTTTTTTTTGATTTTCTTCCCAGAACTAACCACACCAGTCACAGTGTGTTGCATTATTACTTGTTCACTTTCTGCTTTTTCTGCTATACTATGAAATTCATGAAGATGAGGTTGGTGTTATGTTGCTTTCCATTATGTCCCCTGTGGCCCAGCAAGATGCTTGATACTGTGTAGACCCTTCATATGAGGACTGGGAACACAACTTCAACTTCTCTGTTTTCTTGTTTTGTTTTGCACACACACACACACAACCCTAATACAAACCAGCACCATTGTTTGCCCCAATACCTGATCTTGTGACTGCCATTAGGCTTTTTTTTCCCCCTGGGAAGTGGGGTGTTTACTGGGGATTGAACTCAGGGGCGCTTGACCACTGAGCCACACCCCCAGCCCTATTTTGTATTTTGTTTAGAGACAAGGTCTCACTGAGTTGCTTAGCACCTCACTTTTGCTGAAGCTGGTTTTGAACTCAGGATTCTCTTGCCTTAGCTTCCTGAGTTGCTGGGATTACAAGGATGTGCCACTGCACCTGATGCTATTAGGCTTTTGCAAGTAGTTTTGCACCCTGAGTCCACATAGATTTCTTGGTTTCTGTTATGTGGAAGGGGCGAATACAATCATGCAAAAATTATTTAGCTGTAGGATCTGGAAGTGGAGTGGTCACTAGTCTTTTTTTTTTTTTAAATTTCCACAATGGAAATATAGATTCTGAAAATGGAAAACATATGGTGGGCTAAAGAACCATTTTTCTAAACACTAGCTAGACACGCTTATGTAATAAGCTGATGCCAGTTATTTTGAAGACTTGGCTGCAATAGGACACTGTGCTGTTTGTAACTGTAGCGCAAGTTAGGGTCACCTGTAGCATTTTGGAAAAACATTGATGCCCTATATTTACCACCTGATCCACTGAATCCAAAACTCCACCCGTAGGTCCTGGATGTGTGTATGTTTCAAAATTCTCATTTGTTGTTCTGTTGTGTGTCAGAGATTAGAACAAAGTAGAGGATGAAGTTGGTCCAGGGTAACCAAATTTGTGTTATGTGTTGACTGCTTTTTTTTTATTTTATTTTTTTTAATTTTTTATTGTTGGCTGTTCAAAACATTACATAGTTCTTGATATATCATATTTCACAATTTGATTCAAGTGGGTTATGAGCTCCCATTTTTACCCCATATGATTCTGCTTTTTTTTTTAATGGAAACCAATAAGCCAGTTACTACAGAAGCTGCAACATTATGTGTAATACTTCATTTTCTTGACTGAAGATATTTTACAGCTAATCATTAGTGTTACTTTAGGCTATTGTCTGCATATTTGGTTACAGAACAGTTATGAAAATAGTTCTAACTTGTTTTAAATGTGTTCTATCTACATAGTTTTTAATTCTGTTGGAGTCATCAGTGTTCCTGGAAATATGCCAGCTGAGCCTTCCTGTAGATTTGTCACCTCCCTCCACCCACTCACCATATGGATTCCTTCTCCTGCTTGAAGTCGGGGTTCAAGGCTTGTCCCCTTCAGCAAGGTTTCCATAAACAGCCCCATGTGCTCTTCTTGAGCTCAAGGCTTGTCCAGCTACTCCCGGTTCGCCTTTATAGAGCACAGTGTTTTGTGCACATCCTACTCTGAGGCGCACATTAGTCACAACGGCTCTTAAAAGCAGTTCAACAACTTTTAATATGGATTGCAAGGGCCTGAAGACATATGGACCCAACCAATGACTGTCCAGTAAATATTTGTTGATTAAACCAGTGACCAGGCCTGCTCACTTCATGCAAGTCTTTTCACAAGGGCAAGTTAAAAAAAAAAAAAAGGAGAGGTGGGAAGGGGAGAAGGTTTGTTGGCAGTTTGTTCCTGTGAAATAAAAATGAAATAGAGTTTTCTTTTTCTTGTGGCTGATTTCCTTTCACAGGTTTCTTCACCACTGGCTAGTGGCCAACTTTGTCAGAGCTGAAACATCAGACAGCTAGAAAGAGGTTCTCAGTTGATAAATATTTGATTTACAAGGTATGGAGAGGTTTAAAGAAATGGAAGGGAGTTTGCCTAATGGGAGTTGTGTTTAATACAGTGAGAAAGATCACCAATAACCAGGTCTGTTTTTCTTCACAATGGCCAGTGGGTACCTAACTGTATTAGCCTTGTTGCTCTACCAATTGGGCAGGACAGAGCTGACAACCAGGCAGAACCGAGGAGGACGGGGATTCTCCTGGTTCCACAACAGAAATACAGCTGAAGGGAATACGCTTAGATTTTCTTTTCTTCTTTTCTATAACCTGTGATAAATATTGTATGTCTCAGCAGCATAGGGAAAAAATGATTGATCCTTTCTCAGTGATATAGATATGTGGCTGTATATGTTATATGCAGAATGAATGATTGAGAGAGAGTGGGGAGGGGGGCCAAGAGAGAGATGCAAGCCACCATGTATAGAATTGCCAATAGCAATCTATCAAAGGAATGGCAGGAGGACTAGACTGAATGTTGAATTTTATCTCTAATCATTTGTTGTTTTTCTGTTACCGAAGTTTTGTTTCATTTTATATTTTAATTTCTCCTCTCCACCACCAAAGATCCAAAGAAATAAGCACAATTAGAGAAGAATTTGAATCAAATGTTTAAGAGAACACAGTGATGCCTTTTGTATATGCTGTGAATCTTATGTACAAAGATAACCCTACTTTAAGAACATTTTACTCCAAATTGTCTCCTCTCCTGTGCAGAATAGTGCAGACCATTCATTCTCAATAGGGGAAATATTGCCACCAAGGGAGCAAAAATTTTTTCTTAGGGGGTGTGTGCAAAATTATTAAGTATCATTATGGTTTATGACCCTCCAATGGGCCATAGTACATAAATAGATACACAGTATCTGTCTTTTAGTTCATCTCTACCTTGTAATGGGCAGCTTTCACTAATGAAATTTTTTTCTTCACTGAATGTGTTATTTTGAAGATATTTAAGCAGGAAATTTTACAAAGACTTTGCTTTCTGTGAAACTTGATTTCAAAATGAACAGCTGAACAACAAAAACCAACCAAACAAACAAAAAAACAAAAAGTGTAGACTTGCAGGTGTAAGTCCTAGTTCTTCATGGATTATTTTACCTGTTAGTTTCCTCAAACTATTGGAGAGACTGAGAATGTGGGTGGAAGATGTTTATTGGCATTTTGGAAAGACATGCTGTCCTCTGATTATGAATACTATACTGTATAACTGCTGACCTGTAGTAACTAAAATCCTTGGGTCTGTTTATACAAGCAGTGGAGATGGGTTTATGAGTTCTTATCAGAACATTTAAGGTTTCTCCTTTCCCCATACAATGAACATCACTCTGTGATTCATTATTAAGTGCCTTGTTTTGTTCACAGAGGCTATCTATACATGCTTATCTTGTCTTATCATCTAAATTGTATACTCTGAAAGAGAAGAGATCATATAGAACCATGAAATATTACAGGAAAAATAAGGGAATTCATTCTTCAAAGCCAAAATTTCACTTCTTAGATCATTCATACATTCATCATTCCACACATATTTACTGTATATTTATTACATGGCAGGCATTATGCTAGAACTTTGGGAAATTCAGATATAAATTCATCATCAGTTAATCATGACTTGAGAGAGCTTAAAGCAACACATTTTTTGCATGCTTTACAATTTTTTTAATAATTTCTAATGGTTGCAAGTTGTGTGAATAGACCACGATTTGTTCTATTTTTCTCTTATCATTGGTCTTTTAATTCCTTATTGTAATAGGAACATCCTCATATGAAAAACTTAATTCATAACTTGTTTCCTACTTTAAAATTTGTAAAAGTAGAATTACTAGGCCCAAAAGTGTGGGTACTTTAAAATATCTTGATTTTAATGCTACTTTTATATTTCTTTCCAACAGATTCTTACCAGTTTTCACTCCTGGTAGCAATGTGTGAATGTGAGTGTCTCACTCTACCCTTACTGGCAATGAGCATTATTATTATTATTGTGAAACTCTTAGCTAACAGTATAAAGGAGAAAAAAATGTTACTTAACACAAAGAAATGATTGCACCAGACTTTGCTTTTTAAGGAGGTAGGATAATTTAAAATAATGAGAAAACAAATATCTATTCTATTTTTATTTTGGGGATTTTTGGAGTTGATACAACAGCAGAACAGGAAATTTCAGTTTCTGTCAGTTCAGTTTTTCTGGAGGTGGAACACAGAATAGAGATGTATTATTCAGGGGGAAATATCAGAGACTCAGGATTCCTTGGGCCATTTAGAGGGTAGAAACTGTAGCATCAAATAACAGAGTTGAGTTTTGACACAGGTGGGAGACTGGTGGGGGGGAGATGGTGGTGGTGAAGATATGTCTGAGAGAGAGAGAGGTATTATGACAGGGAGGACCAGTCTCTAAGGAAATAGGACTTGGGGAAATAGTAGCTCACAACCTTCTTGTTACCTTCAGCCTTGAGTAAGTCTATTTTATCCATGAATACCAAGAAAAGGATATGTTCTACATTGTGGCACATGGCTTGCGAAAAGAAATGGTAAGATGCTCCATCCGTGTGCTGAACTCATGGACCCAAAGTGGAGTAAGATTTAGAAAGAATTGTAAGTGATGCTGAAGAACTCCAAAGGCATTAGGAAGGATTTAGACTTTCTACTGTGAAGACAAAATTAGGTTATATTTCACGGATATTTAAAGTTGGATTTTTAAATTAGTTATGAGGATGAACATCTTTCTCATATGGTTTTTAATTTTTTTTTGCTTGTTCAATTTTTCTTCTGTGAATTGTCTATTCAGATCTTTTGCTACTGGCATTCATAACTTACATGAAAAGATGTATCTGAGCTATACAGAATGGGACAAAACAATTTCTTTTACATCAAGATCCAAATAGCCTTTATAATGGCAAATAATATTCAGTTAATAATGAAATTCTATATGGTCTTCCTTGAGGACAAGAGCTTAAGAATACCTCTATCACTGAAAGTCTCCAACAACTATTTCTTGAGTAAAAAGACTATTTGATTCTGCTGAATTTCTCTTTCTAGGAAAAATCTAGGATTATTTCACTTATATTTCAAGAGCAACATGAAATTCCTTCTCTACCAACTGTATGTATTAAGATTCTCCAGAGAGTAAACCAATAGTAAATGTCAAGGGCTAGATGGGCAGATAAATAGATAGATAGATGGATAGATGGGAGGGAATTAATCAGGGTAATTGACTCATGTGGTTATGCAGGCTGGAAAGTCTCACAATAGTCCGTCTGAAAGCTGGATACTCTGGGATGTGGCTTAGTCCCATTCCCAAAGTCTCAGAACCAGGGAAACTGATGGGGGTATTCTCAGTACAAGGCTAAAGACCTGAGAAGCCAAGGGGCTGCTGGGGGTCCTGAAATGCCAAGGTCAGAGAGCCTGGGGTTCTGATGTCCAGATCAGGAGGACAATAATGTCCTAGCTCCAAGAGAGATGGGTGGGGTGGGGGAGAGGGAGAGAAAGAGTGAGAGAATTTTTCTTTCCTTTTTTTATTCTTACTGGCCCATACCCGATTCGATGGTGCCCAGACATAGTGAGGGCAGATCTTCCCCACTCAATCTCCAACTCACTTGCCAATCTCCTCTGTAAACATGCCCATGGACACACCTATAAGAAAGGACTTTACCAGTTCTCTAGGTATTCCTTAATCCAGTCAAATTCACACTTAAAACTGACCATCACACTCCAGCTAAAAGTGTTATCTTTTAGTTCCAAACTGGCCACATGGGTTAAGAGATAAAATGAACATTTTTTTCTCTGCAGGCTGAGCTATAATATCTATTTTTTTTTTCTAGAGAGAAGTGGATGAGGAAGCACAGGACGTATCCCAGGACTGTGGCTCACATCATGCTGAAGTCTGGAAGATGGCTTCAGGAAGCTCATGGGAGTCAGCCCAGACATACCAGACTTTGGAGCTAAGTGCCAGCCCACCAGGTTGGTCTCTTCTCTCCATGGTAATGAGATGTTAAGTTTTCAGTGAAGTACACTTCACAAAAAAAGAAATTCAAAGGTGACTTTGTTTTGTTTCCCATTTGAACGCTATCTGAATATCCTTAAAAAAAAAGGCCAATCTCAAAAGGGCTTATCATCATAATAGCAATATTTTAAAAGTGATAAACTTCAAAAGCAGAAAGGGCTTTTGTTTATATTCATGCTGGGACAGATAGTGTCCCACAGGATCTTCCTTTGGGAATCCTTGTCAGAGGATGAAAAGAACAAGGTTTATGTAGGCAGTGCCAGCTCCTACTTCCTTCAAAAAAATGAAAACAAAACCAAAAAAACCCAAAACAAATAATCAACAAAAAATGTTACCTCTTATAGTAGTTTGCTGTGTACAATTTCAGCTGACCCGGCTATTCACTAACCCGCGTAAAAAGAATTATTTTAAAAGCTTATTTGATCAACATATTTCATTAAGATTCTGCTGAAATGGGAAGAGGCTGAAGGAGGAAAATATTGAGATTAGAGTACTTTGGCCCCAGATCATTGACAAATTGGTTTATGACACTAGTCAAACCCCCAAGCAGAAGAACAGAAACCTTGGGGACAAGTTTATTAGGTTTACTTAAATAAACATAGGACTTGGAATGGCAGTGGCATTACTTGTAGCTAAAACTTATTCTAAGGAGCAGGACTGAACTGGACAAACTGATTCAAAGTGTCTAGCAATCTCCAGGGAAACCCTGATTATGTACTTCTTGGGATTGTGAGACCTAGACAAACATTACCTTTACTAGATGGGAAAAGATTTAAAAGTACCAATTTCCTTTGAAAACGATAAAATGAAATTTGTCTACCAACTTTCCCCAAAGAAACATAACCAGATTCAGAGTTCCTGGGTAGCCATGACACACAGGGAGCTGAGGACAGGTTGCAGGGGTTTTTGTCTTCCCACAGTTCATTGGCATTTGTGTTCTGGGATGTTCTTCATAAGACTATCTCAACCCAGACAATCTTCTCTGTATTAGTTAGGCTCTTTGGCAAATGACAGAAATACAACTCTAATTGCTTTGGCATTAAAAAAAAAATCATGAATTTGGGAACTTGCAAAATGTCAAGCTAGAACTACCTTTCATTGGGTCTTGTTCTAGAAGTTAAAATGATGCAACCAGGACCAATTCTGTCTTCATCTCTTCACTTTGCTACCTTCACTGGTTTCATTCACTGCTCTTTTTGGAGGCAAGTAGGGAGCTTGTAGCCATAGCCCCACATTCTCTAAGGCTCATGTCTTATAGGGAAGTAGAACACCACTCCTAAATTGTTAAGGCATGGTTTGGGGGATTAATTGTCACTGTGATAGTGAATGAATCACTGTGACCAGAAGGATGAAATTTTCTTCTTATGTAATTCTGAGTCATATGCTCATTTCTGGAGCTGGAGGTGGTATCCAACTACTCCAGAGTTCCATGGTAGGAGAGTGGAGAAGGGTGGGTGAACAAAGAAAATAAGAGAGGCCCCGATACCATGGCAGTGGAGGGTTGCCATAGTTTGGACTGGAAATATCGCCCAAAGGCCCATGTGTTTAAGGCTTGGTTCTAGCCAGTGGCACTATTGGGAGGAACCTTTAGGAGGTGGGGTCTAGTAGAAGGAAGTGTGATTATTGGGGGTATGTCACTGACAGAGGTATTGGGATCTTGACTCCTTCTTGTCTCCCTCTCTGCTTCCTGGTCACCATGAGGAACAGGACTCCTCTGCCACATGTTTCCTCCATGGTGTACTGCTTCACTGAAGGCCCAGAGCAAGGGACCAATAAACCATCAACTGAAACCTCTGAAACAATAAGCCAAAATAAACCTTTCTTTCTTACAAGTTTATTGTCTCAGTTATCTTGTTACAATGGCAGAAAGCTGGTAACACAATGGTGCATGGCCAAAAGACAAAAAGTCTGGTCCATAATTCTGTAGGTTTACTAAGCAAACATGCAGACTCCTTCCAAAGACTAAACACAGATCCAGTTGGAATAGGAATTAGCACACTGAGCTTTCAGTGGAAGACCTTGTGCTCTATGCCTCATGAAAGCAACTGGAGGACAGTCACCTCTCTTTCCATCCTCTTGGAGAAGAGAAAGTTCACCTCTGGGAAATGGCATTCTGACCTACAAAGAAATACATCTGTGAAACTTGATTGTTTCTTGTAACATGACTTTCTTTTTTGTTTTGTAGCTAGCATAAAAGTTAACAATCTGATATCAGCTTACTGGGAGGTTGTCTGTGGAGGGAATTAATCAAGGTTTCAGAGCCAGAGTTGGATCTAAGTAAATGTGAAGCTCCTATAAAGATATTTTCAGACACAATGAATACCATTATTTTGTCACTAATATTAGTAAACATTTGAGTTTCTTAAGACTTTTAGTGGTCTTCTTGTCATGCTTTCTTTGTAGGAGACCATCCACGTCTAAGATTTTAGATAGTATTCCCTGGCAAAGCTTTTGTAAACTCTTAATTTTTCTTTTTTCTTTTCTTTTTTTAAATATTGGGGATTAAACTCATGGGCACTTTACCACTGAACTACATATCCTATAGTTTTTTTTTTTTTGAGACAGGATCTCACTAAGTTGCTGAAATTTGCCTTGAACTTGTAATCCTCCTGAGTTGTATTGGGGTGGGGGGGTAGGATAGAATTAGGGAGACCTGCTAAGAGGTTACTGTGATGATCAAGATGATGATCAGATCTTTGTAGTAAAAATATTGAGAAGGAGCTGGAGTTTGAAATATTTTGAAAGCCAAGAAGAGGAATTTGCTGATGGATTAGATTTGGCCATGAGAGAAGATAACTCTAAGATTTTTGGCTGGTGCACCTGAGTAGAGACAGGTACTAAGATGGCAAGATTGTAAGAAAAGTAGGATTGGAAAAATCAAGTGTTGGGTTGATTAGACATCTAAGTAAAGTAAACAGGTCATAAAAAGAGATAAATATATGAATTTAAAGTTCAAGAATATTATTATAGATGTCAAGTTCTGTGTGTAGTTGATATTTAAAGCCATACATCTGGTTGAACTATCTAGAAGAGTTGAGGCTTACTGCACTTCATTGCTTAGAGGTCAAGGAGATGAGGAGAGACCAACAAAAAAGATTGAAAAAGGGTGCCCAGGGATGTAAAGGGAAAGCAGAGAGATAGTTTCTCTGAATATAAAGAGAAGAATGTTTTAGGAAGGATGAAATGGCCGATTATGTTGATTGTACTTGAAACTGACAACCAAGCAGCAATGCTGAGACCAAGGTGCCCTTGATCTAGTGGTTTTATTAAACTGGAGTGAATTGAAGAGATGATGGAAGATGAAGAAGTAAAGACCTAACATGAACACTTTTTAGAATAATTTGCATAGAAAGAGGAGTATAGGAATGAGTAGTGACTTGAGGGAGACTATGGGAACTGGAGAGGGTCTCTACTGTGAGATATTAAAACAAGCCTTATATTTATGGGAAAAAATCCAGTAGAGAGGAAATTATGTTCTATAAGGGGAAGAGTTGTTAGAAAGTCCCCTAGAGGTGAGATCTAGTGCTTAGTGAGGATCTTCATCTTATAGGGAAGGCTGCAGCTCATTCATTCCAGTGAGGAAAGCATAAATGGGTCTAAACAAGTGAGTTGACAGACACGACAGTGAAGCAAGTGGGCATTCTCCTCTGAGGACATCTACTTACCAGTGGTGTAGGATGCAGGGTGATCAGTTCAGTTCAGAGTGAGGACCAGGAGAGGGTTGTTGGAGGGTTGAGGAGAGATGAGAAGATATGGAATTGTGGTCTAGAAGAAGGGGGAGTGAATGTGGTAAATAAGTGTGGTGTTGCCGCTTGATATCCATGATAATGGGTTTAGGGTGAGGCAGGCAGAACTGAACAATTTTATCCAGCCTCGTTAGCTTTGAAGAGGTGGAGAGAAGACAGTGTTGGCTTAACCCACATTTAGGTTAACCAGGTGACTCATTCAAAGATAGGAACCAGGCTGGTAACTAGGACAGGGAACATTTAACATAAACAACAGTACCTAGATGAAAGATGGCTAGCTACTCTAGATGGTAAAAGAGAACTTCACACAAAGGTGGCAACTGCAGAGAGAGGCTACATGCCTGTATCCCAAGGCACTTTGGGCAAAGTTGTAAGTACAACACCAAAAGAAGAAAGTCTCTTCCTACCCTTATAGCCTTGTGGTCATTCTCTAATCCTCTCTATGGGCACACCTGACCTAGAGGAATTTCTCTGGAATACAGCTCCA
This sequence comes from Marmota monax, assembly GCF_021218885.2. Lineage (NCBI taxonomy): Eukaryota > Metazoa > Chordata > Mammalia > Rodentia > Sciuridae > Marmota > Marmota monax. The sequence goes on from NW_026695227.1 coordinate 4,645,124, forward strand.
GTATTTCAAAGCAGGACGTAGAAGGATGTGTTTGGATTTGAAAGACAAAAACTTAATATCTGATACAACTAGTGAACACAAGGTATGCAGAGAGGACTGTGAAAAGTGGAACTAGATAGTGATTTTTATAATGAATATTGTAATCTAATCTGGATAAGAATGGGTGGGGGGAGAAAAAGGAGGTGAGAAGCAGTTAACAGAAGTAGAATTCAGGGCCACCTTGTAGTGGCAGTACGACTTGCACACCTGTTGGTCAATGCTCTGGAATCCACTAAAGGACCCAGTGGGATCCAAGATAAGTTTGGAGGGCTCCAGGCATGAAAAAAATCTGATTACTCTGCCACTGTTAAAAATCATCAAAAAGGTCTTCCAGACTGATTCTGGTGAAGAAAGTAAGCAAACAAACTAATTCTCATTAAGGCATTTTCTTTTATTATAAAAACCATGGAGAAAGCAAAATTTCCCCTAAGCTATGTTTGTTATTATTATTATTTTAGTTGTTGATAGACCTTCATTTAATTTCTTTTTTTTATTAATGTGATATGTCAATTATTATTTATATACATTTTTATATTGTCTCAAAGTCTAGTGTGCATACTATACCTATATAACATTTCAGTTCTGACTAGCCACATTTTAGGAACTCATTAGCCATTTACAGCCATATTGGAAAGCAAAGCTCCAGGCTTAAGTGATAATAACATGACTTTTACCAAATGCTTGCTACATCTCAGGCATTTCTCAAGCATTTTGTGTGCAAAATTTATATAAGCCATGCCACAGCTCAGTGGATTAGTGCTGTTATTGTCCCCATCTTATACAAAGGTGGGGGTATACCAAAGATCTTTTTATTATTTCTCCAATATAAAAAAGCCCGCTCCAACATAATCCTTTTACAATTTTTTTTATTGGTTGTTCAAAACATTACAAAGCTCTTGACATATCATATTTCATACATTAGATTCAAGTTGGTTATGAACTCCCAATTTTACCCCAAATACAGATTGCAGAATCACATCGGTTACACATCCACATTTTTACATAATGCCCTATTAGTAACTGTTGTATTCTGCTACCTTTCCTATCCTCTACCATCCCCCCTCCCCTCCCCTCCCATCTTCTCTCTCTACCCCATCTACTATAATTCATTTCTCTCCTTGTTTATTTTCCCATTCCCCTCACAACCTCTTATATGTAATTTTGTATAACAATGAGGGTCTCCCTCCATTACCATGCAATTTCCCTTTTCTCTCCCTTTCCCTCCCACCTCATGTCTCTGTTTAATGTTAATCTTTTCTTCCTGCTCTTCCTCCCTGCTCTGTTCTTAGTTGCTCTCATTATATCAAAGAAGACATTTGGTATTTGCTTTTTAGGGATTGGCTAGCTTCACTAAGCATAATCTGCTCTAGTGCCATCCATTTCCCTGCAAATTCCATGATTTTGTCATTTTTTAGTGCTGCGTAATACTCCATGGTGTATAAATGCCACATTTTTTTTATCCATTCATCTATTGAAGAGCATCTGGATTGGTTCCACAGTCTAGCAATTGTGAATTGTGCTGCTATGAACATTGATGTGGCAGTATCCCTGTACTACGCTCTTTTAAGGTCTTCAAGGAATAGTCCCAGAAGGGCAATAGCTGGGTCAAATGGTGGTTCCATTCCCAGCTTTCCCAGGAATCTCCATACTGCTTTCCATATTGGCCGCACCAGTTTGCAGTCCCACCAGCAATGTACAAGAGTACCCTTTTCCCCACATCCTCGCCAGCACTTGTTGTTGTTTGACTTCATAATGGCTGCCAATCTTACTGGAGTGAGATGGTATCTTAGGGTGGTTTTGATTTGCATTTCTCTGACAGCTAGAGATGGTGAGCATTTTTTCATGTACTTGTTGATTGATTGTATGTCCTCCTCTGAGAAGTGTCTGTTCAGGTCCTTGGCCCATTTGTTGATTGGGTTATTTGTTATCTTATTGTCTAATTTTTTGAGTTCTTTGTATACTCTGGATATTAGGGCTCTATCTGAAGTGTGAGGAGTAAAGATTTGTTCCCATGATGTAGGCTCCCTATTTACCTCTCTTATTGTTTCTTTTGCTGAGAAAAAACTTTTTAGTTTGAGTAAGTCCCATTCGTTGATTCTAGTTATTAACTTTTGTGCTATGGGTGTCCTATTGAGGAATTTGGAGCCCGACCCCACAGTATGTAGATCGTAGCCAACTTTTTCTTCTATCAGACGGCGTGTCTCTGATTTGATATCAAGCTCCTTGATCCATTTTGAATTAAATTTTGTGCATGGTGAGAGAAAGGGATTCAGTTTCATTTTGTTGCATATGGATTTCCAGTTTTCCCAGCACCATTTGTTGAACATGCTATCCTTCCTCCATTGCATGCTTTTAGCTCCTTTATCAAATATAAGATAGTTGTAGCTTTGTGGATTAGTCTCTGTGTCCTCTATTCTGTACCATTGGTCCACCCCCCTGTTTTGGTACCAGTACCATGCTGTTTTTGTTACTATTGCTCTGTAATATAGTTTGAAATCTGGTATTGCTATACCGCCTGATTCACACTTCCTGCTTAGAATTGCTTTTGCTATTCTGGGTCTTTTATTTTTCCATATGAATTTCATGATTGCTTTCTCTATTTCTACAAGAAATGCCGTTGGGATTTTGATTGGCATTGCATTAAACCTATAGAGAACTTTTGGTAATATCGCCATTTTGATGATGTTAGTTCTGCCTATCCATGAACAGGGTATATTTTTCCATCTTCTAAGATCTTCTTCTACTTCTCTTTTTAGGGTTCTGTAGTTTTCATTGCATAAATCTTTCACCTCTTTTGTTAGGTTGATTCCCAAGTATTTTATTTTTTTTGAGGATATTGTGAATGGAGTGGTTGTCCTCATTTCTGTTTCAGAACTTTTGTCGCTGATATACAGAAATGCCTTTGATTTATGCATGTTGATTTTATATCCTGCCACTTTGCTGAATTCATTTATTAGCTCTAATAGTTTCTTTGTAGACCCTTTTGGGTCTGCCAGATATAGAATCATGTCACTGCAAATAGTGATAATTTAAGTTCTTCTTTTCCTATTTTGATGCCTTTAATTTCTTTCGTCTGTCTAATTGCTCTGGCCAGTGTTTTGAGAACTATATTGAATAGAAGTGGTGATAGAGGGCATCCCTGTCTTGTTCCAGATTTTAGAGGGAATGCCTTCAATTTTTCTCCATTCAGAATGATGCTAGCCTGAGGCTTAGCATAGATAGCTTTTACTATGTTGAGGTAAGTTCCTGTTATCCCTAGTTTTTCTAATGTTTTGAACATAAAGGGATGCTGTACTTTGTCGAATGCTTTTTCTGCGTCTATCGAGATGATCATATGGTTCTTATCTTTAAGTCTATTGATGTGGTGAATAACATTTATTGATTTCCGTATATTGAACCATCCTTGCATCCCAGGGATGAATCCTACTTGATCATGGTGCACAATGTTTTTGATGTGCCTTTGTATCCGATTTGCCATAATTTTATTGAGGATTTTTGCATCTAGGTTCATCAGAGATATTGGTCTGTAGTTTTCTTTCTTTGAGGTGTCTTTGTCTGGTTTCGGAATCAGGGTGATGTTGGCCTCATAGAATGAATTTGGCAGAGCTCCCTCTTTTTCTATTTCCTGAAATAACTTGAAAAGTATTGGTATTAATTCTTCTTTAAAGGTTTTGTAAAACTCTGCTGTATACCCATCCGGTCCTGGGCTTTTCTTGGTTGGTAGTCTTTTGATTTCTTCTTCTATTTCATCCATTGATATAGGTCTGTTTAAGTTGTGAGTATCCTCCTGACTCAGTCTGGGCAAATCATATGACTTAAGAAATTTATCGATGTCTTCACTATCTTCTAGTTTATTGGAATATAGGTTTTCAAAATAATTTCTAATTGTCTTCTGTATTTCTGTAGCATCTGTTGTGATATTGCCTTTTTCATCCCGTATGTTAGTAATTTGAGTTCTCTCTCTTCTTCTCTTCGTTAGCATGGCTAAGGGTCTGTCGATCTTATTTATTTTTTTGAAGAACCAACTTTTAGTTTTGTTAATTTTTTCGATAGTTTCTTTTGTTTCAATTTCGTTGATTTCCGCTCTGATTTTAATTATTTCTTGCCTTCTGCTACATTTGCTGTTGTTTTGCTCTTCCTTTTCTAGGGCTTTGAGATGAAGTGTGAGCTCATTTATTTGTTGGTTTTTCCTTTTTTTGAGGAATGACCTCCAGGCGATGAATTTCCCTCTTAAAACTGCTTTCATTGTGTCCCATAGATTCTGAAATGTTGTGTCTGTATTTTCATTTATCTTTAAGAATTTTTTGATTTCCTCCTTTATGTCTTCTGTAACCCATTGATCATTCAGTAACATATTGTTCATTTTCCATGTGATGTAGGATTTTTCCTTCCTTCTTTTATCATTGATTTCCAGTTTCATTCCATTATGATCAGATAAAATGCATGGTATTATCTCCACCCCTTGATATTTACTGAGGGTTGCCCTATGGCCTAATATATGGTCTATTGTTGAGAAGGATCCATGTGCTGCTGAGAAAAAAGTATATCCACTTGATGATGTTTGATATATTCTATATATGTCAGTTAAGTCTCGGTTATTGATTGTGATATTGAGTTCTATAGTTTCTTTATTCAACTTTTGTTTGGAGGATCTGTCCAATGGTGAGAGAGGTGTGTTGAAGTCACCCATAATTATTGTGTTGTGGTCTATTTGATTCTTGAACTTGAGGAGAATTTGTTTTATGAACGTCGCAGCACCATTATTTGGTGCATAAATATTGATAATTGTTATGTCTTGTTGGTGAATGGTTCCTTTTAACAGTATATAATGTCCTTCCTTATCCCTTTTGATTAACTTAGTCTTGAAGTTGATTTTATTCAATATGAGGATGGCCACCCCTGCTTGCTTACGAGGACCGTGTGCGTGGTATATTTTTTCCCAACCTTTCACCTTCAGCCTGTGTATGTCTTTTCCAATCAGATGTGTCTGCTGGAGGCAGCATATTGTTGGATTTGTTTTTTTAATCCATGTTACCAGCCTATGTGGCTTTATTGGAGAGTTTAAGCCATTAACGTTTAGAGTTACTATTGACATATTGTTTGTACTTCCAGCCATGTTTGATTATTTATCTTCTTCTTTTTTTTTAATTTAGTTTGTTTCTCCATGATTAGCTTCCCTCCCGCCCTCTGTCTTTACAGAGGCACTTCCCACTGATGGTTTTGGTTATTGTTTTTCATTTCTTCCTTGTGTAGTGTTTTGCTCAAGATGCTTTGCAATGCTGGTTTTCTGGCTGCAAATTCTTTTAGCTTTTGTTTATCATGAAAGATTTTTATTTCGTTGTCGTACCTGAAGCTTAATTTTGCTGGATACAGAATTCTTGGTTGGCATCCATTGTCTTTCAGTGTTTGAAATACGTTGTTCCATGATCTTCTCGCTTTCAGCGTCTGTGATGAAAAATCCATTGTTAACCTTATTGGTTTACCCCTGAATGTAATCTGCCTCCTTTTGTAGCTTTTAATATTTTCTCTTTGTTCTGTATATTGGATATCTTCATAACAATGTGTCTTAGTGTTGGTCTACTGTGATTTTGTGTGCTCGGTGTCCTGTATGCATCTACAATTTGTATATCCGTTTCCTTTTTTATTTCTGGAAAGTTTTCTGTAATTATTTCATTCAGCAGGTTACTCATTCCCTTGGTTTGAATCTCTGTACCTTCCTCTATCCCGATGACTCGTAAGTTTGGTTTTTTTATGTTATCCCATATCCCTTGGATGTTTTTCTCGTGATTTTTTACCAGCCTTTCTGAGTTGGCTAGACTCTTTTCAAGATGATATATTTTGTCTTCTTTATCTGATGTTCTGGCTTCTACTTGCTCCACTCTGTTAGTGATACTCTCAATTGAGTTTTTTATTTGGTTTATCATTTCCTTCATTTCTAGAATTATTGTTTGATTTTTTTTATAATCTCTATCTCCTGATAAAGAAGCTTAACTTCTTCTTTTATCTGTTTATGTAATTCATTTTCAATGTGTTCTTTCACTGTTTGGATTTGCTGTCTCGTATCCTCTTTAAGGTTCCATTCCATCTGTCTAAGGTATTCCTTGAGATCTTTATATGACCATTTTTCTGCTGACTCTAGATCCTCCTGAATATTTAGGCTGTCCTTCATTGTTTGTACTCCTTTTCTTCCTTGCTTTTTTATGGTGCTCATGTTACTTCTTGTTCTGTTTGACTGCTGAGTTACTGTTTACTCTTATAAATTTATTTGATGCTTGGGAGGAAAGATATTAGAAGGGAAAGGAAGAAGTCACTAAAGAATATGAGAGTAGGCAGGTAGAATTCAAGGAAGGGGGAATAAGAAAATTGAAAAGAAATGAAAAGACAAAAGAAAAAAAATAGAAAATAAAGAAAGAAAGAAAAAAAATTTTTAAAAAATAATAATGATAATAAAAAAATGAAAATTAAAATTGAAAAAATAATAATAAAATAAAAAAATTAAAAAAAATTAAAAACATTTAAAAAAGTTAAAGAACAACAACACCAACAAAAAAATGAAAATGAAAGAAAAAGAAAAAAAAATAATAATAAATGCAGTCATAGAGTTCGATTAACTTCTCTTCCAGTAGGTGGAGATGTGCCCACTGGGCCAAGCTTCTCCTCTCAGTAGGTGGGAACCATTCACTGTGCAGCAGCTTTTTGTCCCAGACTGGGCGGGTCTCCAATCCTGAGTGCCTAGGGCCTTCTCTTGTGTTTCCTCAAGCCAGGCCCCACTCACCTGTGATGCTCACCACAATACTGGCTACACACCAGGTCTGCTGCTCCTGGGAGCCCTGTTTTCATGAACGCCTGGGCACACTTTCCCTGTTTGCCTCCCTCAGACCCTGAGTTTGTAGAGCTTGGGGCTGAGAACCCCCAGCGAATTTGCTTGCCCTCCGGTAGCCACGCCCCCGGTAGCTGGTGCAAGAGACCTCAGTTGTCAGCACTGGTGGGATCGGTAGCCGGGAGTTCCGCGCCGCAAGTCCCGCGCCACTCCTGATTCCCTCGGTCTGGCTATCGCGCTCACAGGAGAGCTGGGAGGGGCCCTTAAGGTTTCCCCCGCTGTGTGGAGAGAGATGGCTAGGGGATTACACACCTGTCGTGCTGGTTTCAATGAAGTTATCTCCTCTGCCGTGTTCTGGTGACGTCAGTTCTCTGCCATGGTGGTATCCCGTGCAAATGGTGACTGTTCGTTCCCTTTGCCGGGTGACCAATGCAATGGGTGGGTCCTGACTGTCTCTCCCAAGCCCTATTTCAATCCTGTGGCCACTGCCTATGAAGGCTCGGTTGGCTTTTACCTCTGTAAGTTCAGACGGGCTGACCAGTTATTTCAGGGGGATCGTTAGTGCTGAGTCACCAGAAGCAGGCGAACCAGAGTTTGAATACAGCCGATCCGGGCTCGGTGTGTGTGTTCTGAGGGGCCCAGACTGTTCGCCCCAGATCCACATCAGCTCAGCATTGCCTAGTGATCCTGAGCAAACAGCATTTAGACAATTTACGATTCCCTATGCCCGCACAGCTGGAGAGGTCAGAGACTTGATCTCTCCGCGCCTGCCGCCATGTTGGATCTTCATTTAATTTCTTTATATGTAGTGCTGAGAATTGAACCCAGTGCTTCACATGCATTAGGCAAGTGCTCCACCACTGAGCTACACCCCCAGCCCAACTATGATTATTAAGCAGTACAAAACTCAAGCATCTTTCGTGCTTCTCCACTTTATTTTCCAGAAATAAGAGGTTTAATTCCATTAATTTGTTTGATAAAACAATGTATTAACTATGTTTTCCAAATTACATAAGATACTCATATTCATGGCCTCCATCTCTCCTTCCTCTCACCCTCTTGAGAACCTTTGACTCAAACATATAACTGTCTAATAGGGGAATTTTAGGTATCAGCTGGAGGCCAGGAAGAAGATATCTCAGGCGGGAAGCGTTTTACCCCACTACAATCATACTAGTAACTGACAGTCAGCTCTGCCTGCCAGTAATTATAGCCTGTCAGAGTTCACAGACACTTGCATTTCACATGGATGTGTGAATTGCACATCTTCTATTTCTTAGTAGGGGCCCGCCCTACGGCAACATTTTTACAAAATGACAGTTTTCAGGAAGGTATGGGATCTTATTTAAGTGAAAAAATAAATAATAATAATAGTGATTCTTCACAATTGGACTACATGTAGGGCAGTAATTAATGAATTTACAGAGTCAGCAACATTTCTAAAGCAATTAGCACAAGTTTGGTTTTGAGCTGTTTATTTACTAGTCGGTAGAAGACCCCCAGAGTCATCTGGGGTAACAGGTAGGATGGTCTTCCTTTATCTGCTTTTTTTCTTCCTGAAACTATTTTTGTTTTATTGCAGTAAGATAGACATAACATAAAATTTACCATTTTAACCTACTCATCCAGATCTCTCAAGGGTAAGCTGCCTCTTTTTAATCTACCTATGCAATATAAAATTAAGAGCCAATTACACCACCATCAAATAGAGAAGGGCTTTTAAAGGATAACTGGAGAGTGATATACAAGGTTTCCTAATCACTACACCTAATTGCAAGGAGCAGTAAAGAATTTTTCATGAGTATCTGAACTATAATTAAATACAAATAATCAAGTATGAACCTTCCATTATTTTAGCAGTGTGCTCTCTGAGGCAACAAAACTTTTCCCAGAGGAAATAGATTACTGTTTGCGGCAAGTCAAATGTGTATGGAAAATAGAGGGCATATAATAAAGTAGTAAATAAGAGAGAGAGAGGACTGCAGAAAAGTAGCTGAGGAATCATTGAGTCAGGAAGGTGTAAGAGAACTTCAGGGAACAAAGTGGAGAAGAATGAAATATAAAAGAAAGACCTACATTGACTTGAAGGACAAATGGAGAAGCAGGGTTAAGAAGGTAGAATATGAATCATGTGTCTAATGCACCAGGGGAAGGTCAACCAAAAGCAAACACTTCTGGCCCGGACTTTACTGGGAAATTCCTTACGGAATAGGGACAAGTTCAGCATCCAATTTCTTTTCACGTGGCTATTGGTGACTGGGTAAGCAAGGGACCCTGAGAATGGGTGCCCTCCCCATTACAGAGAGGAAGGATTCTAAGAGGAAGCTGGTGGGGTCAGTGTGAACAGGGGAAAAGTGTTCTCACCCTCGAGTTTAGAGAATATACTCTTCATCCATCCATCCACCCATCCACCCACCTCCTCCATCCACTCACGCACTTCTTTGTAATTCAACATTTGACATGTTCTGGTTCCCAAGCAAAACACTTTTTTTTTTTTACAGTTACAAGCAAGATGAACACATTTTTACCTTTCATTTTAGCTAAGGAGAAAGACAATAAACACACAGGTAAATATCATTTAATAACATCTTCTTTGAAGAAATTGCAGTAGAAAGGAGGGAAGGAATATACATTTTCTTACATGGAACAAAATCATTAGACTCCTTCTGTCTTTCCTCCCTCTTCTGCTGCTGTATTTTATTCTTCCTTTTCTTCCTTCACACATTTTATTGAGCCCATATTATGTACCAGGTATACCTGGTTTATATCTTCATGCTGCCCAAACTCCAGCCAAGAGAAAAAGTACAGTGCTTTTCACATTATAGGTCCTCAGTAGATTATTTGGAAGAGTCAGTTCACAAACTTAGGCTATACAAAATGAAGAACATGAGATATCAAAAGAGAGGAAAGAAAAATATTAAGCATAATTAACAGAGAAACAGATTAAAATTAGATGACAGTGAGCCTTATTGGCACAAATAATGACTATATCAATATGGCATTTGAAATAGCAGGATGCCATCATTTATCTCACTTCTGTGTCTCATCTGTCTTATGAATTTGGAGAAAGTAAGGCATTTTGCCAAATTTAGAAGTAATTCAAATGCTACATATTAAGAATTTTGACTGAAACTTGTACGTGTCTGTATTTGAGCTCTGATTGCTGCAAGATAAAATTTCCTAGTTAAAAGAAAATCATTTCTTAAGACTATGAGAGAGAGAGAGAGAGAGAGAGAGAGAGAGAGAGAGATATTTAATGACCCAATGTGTACAGTTAATTGTAAAGAATCATAAACAGATTGGGTGGACTGATGTCTTCTTAAGAGGTGGAAGGGAGGACAAAGGGAAAACAATGAGTGGCAGAGTACAGGTTGGGAGTTGTCGCCTTTGATCAAGAGCCTCAGCACCTTGGTGACCAACAAGCTTAGGCTGATTTTCCCTGGTGAAGAAGCTGTTGATGACAGAGGCCAAACATTTCACTATTAGTTCTCCTGGTAATAGCTGTCTCTGTTTTTCAAGCTGTGGTGGAAATGGAGCAATGCATAGGAATGCACATGCTGGACTCTCTGCCCACCTCATATGCAAATATTACAGGATTTACTTGACTTACCAGCACAACACAGTGGAAGCTCCCTGAATTCATTCTGATTCCTACTCCTGTTCACAAAGGCTATATGGGCTTGTAGAAAAGATGGGCATTAAGCAGAAAAAAATCACAGCCACACTGACACTTTTGGGAAGTGTGGTTTACCATAAAATACAACCCGTCTGAAAGCCTAGTAAGACAGTTATGGGTGTCTTAGGGTGGCAGTGGCTTCTCCACAATTGATTTGGGCAGATGTTGCAAGTGGTATTATCTTGCATTTCCACATTCATGAATAAATTCTCTCAACTGAAGGCATATAAATATACATTCATGAAAGAACCCACACAACTCTTATTTTTAGGAGATCACATAAAATATTTATGTCCCTCTGTCCTCTTAACCAATTACTTTCCTAAAGGAAAAAAAAGTACAAAAAAGTGATTAAAAATTTACCTTGTAACAAATAACTCGCAATTAACTCATTCATTTCCACATTTCTACATTCTCAGTTATAGTTAGGGTATATTGTAAAATAATTATCACTTTTGAACCTTTCAAACTGGGAATACACCATATCAATGGTGGCAGGCAAGTCAAAACACAATGTAGATTTCATATCAATCAGAATGTCAAATGATCTCATTAGAGTTTCAGGTCTATCTGTGGGTACATTTCAACTATTCTGCTTTTCCTGCATGAAAGTTTAGCAAAGATTAAGTCATTTACCCACGACAGTTGGCTAAGGCAGCTGAGTCGAGGCTTTGATGAAATGTGTCAGTCATTTTCCAGCAACTCTGCCTTTGACTACTAGTAGGCTATCGGGAGTAACCACTGTCACAGAGCTATTGCCAATGTGGTTGGATTTCTTTTGACAGAACATTCTTCCTCTAAATTTTGCTTAACTTGTTTGTGAAACTTTTCCTCTTTGATTGTATTTACTGTTAAAATTAACTTTCTGAACATCAAAGCCTGGAATTACTTTTTGGAAAAAATAAGACTTTTAGAGGTAATAAATTGAAAAGATGAGCTTTAGAATTTGTTTAAAGAAATATTTAATTTTGTGCATATATAGTACATAATTAAATAATGTATGTTACTTCCTATCCTATTTATATAATATTTAGTTCCAAGTGTCAATTGACATTTGCCACCTACTCTTTTTTAAAAAATATGCTTGACACTTTCATAATTAAAAAATTTTTTAGTTATAAGTGTACATAATACCTTTACGTTATTTATTTATTTTTATGTGGTGTTGAAAATTAAACCCTCACACATGCCGGGCAAGCACAATACCATTGAGCTACAACCCCAGCTCTGCCACCTACTCTTATTTAGCTTAGTTTTGAGAATCAAATACAGTTTCTGGTCTTGTCCCCCTCAAACTTGAGGCAAATTCAATTGTCTAGCACTGCTAATACGTAGCATACACTCTAATATCTGCTTGGGGCAGATATAAAGCTTCCAAACATGGCTACTTCTCTGAGGAATTGGTGGTGACCAAATCCTAACAAAATGTGTGTACCTAAATGTCACATAAAATGATAAGCAAATTTAATACATAAAAAAATAAATTTGAGGCAATGACCATCTGTTATTAAAAGAGTGATGTTATGTAATCTTTAGATGTTTTCTTAAACTAAAAGAAGCTACTTCATGTTATGTAAAAAATCAGTAGAAGGCCCATGACTTTCATTTGAAAGTGCTTCATGGAATTCTTAGCCTCACAATACAGTTTTTAGCTAACAATTCAGCAATGGTTGAATAGAGTGACCTTTTAAAATGAAATGGATTAGCCTGTGTATCAACCAAAAGCAGAGGATCTTCTAATTCAAAACTGTTCTGTCAAATTAGCTTGTGAGTATTTTCCAAAACCAAGTATTCATCTTAGGATTTTATGTGTTGATTTAGGACTTCAGTGAAAGACATGTATTAAGGAAATAGAATCAAACAGTGAAAGCATCATTAAATATTATGATAAATATAATTAGGAACTTTATTTGGGGTTTATCTTTTAGAGAGGAAATTGTGAGTTGTATTTTGAGGTCTTGAAAACTTTTAGTAGGTAAATTATCAATTGGCATTGATTTGAGGAGGGAAAAAGAGAAGTCAGCGGATAATTGCAATAAAATGAGATTTGTGCCAAGTCTTCCAAGAAGGCTCTTCTCTTTCCATATGGGAATTTTGGCAATGACAGAATCAGGGTGTTGGTGAATTTGCTGAAGTGATTTCGATCAGGTTAGAGGATTAAAGAACTTTTGAAGAAAGAACTTAAAATAGTCTTCCTATTGATGATAGGTTGATTAGAAGGAGATAATGTGAAATAGGATAAAGAAAGGACATTATTAAGATTATTCAACAACTTACTGTGGCCTTATAATTGAAATTAAAATTTCACCTAAAATCAAGTATGGTTTTAATGCATAAAATATATGCAACACCTTGTATTTTCCAGAGTAATTTCTCATTGCTTTAGCATTGCCTTAAAAGGTAATTTTGATTTTAATATATTCATTCATTTAACATTCATTCACTCAACAAATATGTTCTGTGCCAGATACTCTCAAGTGTTGGAAATTAAAAGATAAATGACATTGCTCCTGTGTTTACAGGACTGTATTCTTGCTAGTCTGTGAACATCTTTGAGGGCAAAGTTTCTGGTAGCATATAGATACTCACTGTCTGTCCCCTGAATGAATGTTTAAACTCATGTTTTGATCAAATTGTCAAATAAAGGATTCTTTCACAAAATAGAAGTTCGGGCATGATAAGATCATAGGTCCTGATATCAGAAACCCTGGTTTTAAGTATTAGCTTGGGTATACTAGTATGATACTAGAAAATTCACTTAACTTTTTTCCAGTCTCATTTTCCTTATCTCAAGGATAAAATAATATTTGCTTTATGAGGTGGTTGTAAGGGTGAATGTGAAAATGATTTCTAAAGTACTACTTACTTGTTAGTCATTATTACAAATAAGATTCCAATATTCTACAATATAGTAGCATGTTTTAGAGGGAAGTGGACTGTTTAGTAGCACAGCAGTATATTCGTTCCAGAACGGATAAATCAAGAATGTTAGTCTTGGCAGGATGCCAGTTACCTTGGAGGAAATTGCTTCAGCGATAAGAATCAAAAGCCAAGACAGAAGACTCTCCATAGATGAACCTACTTGGGGGGACTGGAAGTGCTCTGACTTGGAGGTAGCTCAGATCCCATGAGGTTGTTACTGAGGGTCCAGCATTCTAAATCTGACTGCAGCAAGGAAAGCTTGCTCTGTGGGCAATTAATAGTCCCAGCAATCACCACTCAAGCATCTGAATTCTGGTTCTGGCATTCTGACATTTAGAACTTCCATGAGTGGGAGTTAAGAATTGGATGGTTTTTATGATAAAGGGTATCATGGATGCTGCTAAAAATATGTGAAGACAGAAATAATTGAAATGAGGTGGGATTCATAAGCAGTGGGCTGATGACATGGGTTATATCATACTGCCACCACCACGAACAACTATGTGTTGACAGTTTAGCAAACAAGATCCATTATCTCTGTAAAAACTCATGAAAAACTTGTAGAGCACTTATTCTCACTTCATTTTACAAATAAAAGGACATATTCAGATGCATCTGGTGACTTGTCTAAGGCCATATTTTAAGTCAATTGACTCAGCTCCTGGGAATTCAGATCTACTGCTGTTCCATGTGAGATGCCTACCTCTTTATCCTCTAAAAGCCAGGATACTGGGGAGTCATGCAGTATGGACTAAGGGAAAAAATTGTTCCCAGCAGCTAACAGTATTTTTTTATAGGATGCTTTGGATTGTTTTTACATATGTATATTTCCTCCATTATGAAGTGAAAACTCAAAAGGAGTAAATACAGTCTTATTCTCCCTTTTCATTCTAGACAGCTCAAATAGCTGTATGTACCAAGTAGACTGGATAAATACATTTTAGCCATTGTTAATATTGTTATATCTAATAAAATTTCTTTCTATTCAAATATCTTTATCATGAGCTGTTAGCTCTCCTTCCCACTCTTATACAGATTGTTACACACAGAGAGCTTTCACTGCTGAGCCTGTCTCATTTCCATATCCAGAAAACTAGCACAACTAGCACAGCATGGCAGGCCTATGCAGGCAGGGGCGTATCTGAGCATGCCCCCTTGTGGACCTGTTTTGCAGGACTGTGATCCTCTTCTCCAGAAATGTAGCATGAGACACTTTCAATCTGTAATATGTTTCTTCATTTTTTCCCCCTTCTTGTTTGTTTCTTCATTCTTTTTTTTTTAATAGCAACAAATTTTTATTATCAACATTAAATAACATACTTAATCATTATATTCAATGCAACATTCTTTAATTTTAGTTTTCATATTTTTAAAATAAAAATTAATATTATAATTATTAAGAACAAATAAATTATGGATTAACATATTTCATATTCTTGGAAAATAGTAATTTAACTCTTTTTTTTGAGCTCTCAAGTATTTTTTATTTTTTATTTTTTTATTTTTTTAATTTTTTATTGTTGGCTGTTCAAAACATTACATAGTTCTTGATATATCAATGTTTCTTCATTCTTAAGACTTCAATATTTGATTCAGTTTATTGAAGGAAGGGGTGACAGAAGGGAGAACAAAGTAAGTTGGAGTGGAATGAATGAATGAAAAAATGCTAAATATATGCTGGACTTTAAAACATGATTTATATTCTTAATTCATCTGCGTAAGTGTCATCTTCAGCAATTAGACTCTAAGCTGATTTGTAGGATAGAAGCGTAGTTGAGACCAAAGTGTGAATGAAAGCTGCTCCTATGATAAGGGGTATCATGGATGCTGCTAAAGATCTGTCTGACGCTCTTTGGCACTCTAAACTCTTTCTCTCCTGGTCTGGTCTCTTTAGAGAGTAGCAAGCAAGGGCTTCTAAGAGTGGCCAGCTGAAATCGATCATGCTGTTAAGGTTTGTGACCACAAAAAATTTCCACCCACTGATTCTCAACCAGCAGGACATAATAGACATAACTTGGAAATTTCTCGAACTATCTGAGTCACTCATTCTCCCTCCCGTAAGGTATCAGAATATCTAGAAGGACAATGTGCATGTGCCATTTGTAAAAACTTCCTACTTGGTTCAGTTCTCTGTATCTTTGCTCTAAGAATTGATGGTTTGAATCATTTTAAAAACATGGTTTTTGGATTCAGTCACTTCAGGATTCATATCCTGGTCCTATCATTGGTGGACTTCATGCCTTTGGAAGAATTATGTAACTTTTCTAATGTTGTTGTTTTCTCATTTGAAAAATGTAGTTAATAATTTCTCAAATACAGACAAAAACATAAGCTTATTGACATACATAAGTCTTATATATTGAAAACTAACAAGCATTGATAAAAGAAATTAAGGAAGACTTAAGGAAGTCTGTGGAAAACATATCATATTCATAAACTGGAAGACTAGATATGGTTAAAAGTACTCTTTACAATTTGATTTAGGGAGACAGTCCAGTGTCAATGAAAATCTTAGTGCAAGTGTGATTTTTATAGAAAATGACAAGGTGATTCTAAAAGTTATAAGAGAGACACAAAGGATTTGGAAAAGACAAAAACAATTTTGAAAAAGAGAAATGCATATAGAAAACTTAAACCACCTCACCTACCATGGTAATCAATACATATACTGTCATAGTAATCAATACAGTGTAATATTGCCATAAAGATAGACATATAGGTAGAGGAATGGAAGAGACATCCCCCAGACATAAATTCTCCTTTGATTTTTGACAAAGGTGGCAAGATTACTCAATGGGAGAAGAATAGTCCTTTTAAAAAATGGCATTGAAAGACCTGGTCGAATGGGAAAAATATTAATCTCAACCCTATGATACAACATATATTAAAATAAGCTGGAGATGGATCATATACCTAAAGACAACTTATAAAACTGAAGAGAAGATGGGAAAAATTTTTAATGTTGGTGTATAAAAAGGTTTTTAGGACACAAAAGTACTGAACATAAAAGAAATAGTTGATAAATTAAACTGCATCAAAATTAAAACCTTCTGCCTTTTTACAGTACCATTGAGTAAACAAAAATAAAGTAATACACTGATGAAATGTATTTGTGATATCTAATAAAGAACCTGAATCCTACAACTAGATTAATGAATCCTACAACTTAATAAGAATAAGAAGACAAACCACCTCCCAAAGTGAGTAAAAATTTGAACAGATACTTAAAAACAAGAAGACAGGTTGATAAACACATGAAAAGATTCTTAACATCATTAGTCATTCAGGAAATTCAAATTCTAACAAAAATTAAATTCTATTTCAAACTCATTAGAATAATTCAGATTAAAAAAAAAACTGACAATATCCAGAGCTGGGGAGGACGTGGAGCAACTAAAATGCAATATATGTACATATTATGCACGTGTGTCCATGTGCATATGAAGTTTTCACAGCAACAGTTAACTATATTGAGGTCTAATTTTATTTTAGAAAATGTTTTTTTAGTTGTCAATGACATTTATTTTATTTATTTATATGAGGTGCTGAGAATTGAACCCAGTGCCTCACAAATGCTAGGCAAGTGCTTTACCACTGAGCTATAACTCCAGCCCTGTGGTCTAATTTTAAATGATAAAATGTATTCGTGTGTAGAGTTTGATGAGGTTTGAAAAGCAAATGCATTATGTAATTACCACCTAAGTAAAAATCTTTCCAAAATATTTGCTAGGAATATATATGCATGTATTCCTTGTCAAGTATCTTGCACATAGTACAAGTTCAGTACATTTTATGCACTGTTATTTTTGGCATCAGAAAACTTTGAGTTTAGTGGTAGGATATATGGAAGTATGTAGCCTCAGCAATTAAATTTTGGTCAGACTTCCTAAAATTCAAAAAACTCTTAAATTCCAACTTTAAAAAAATACAAACTTGAAAATATATTGGGCTAATTTGATAGATCACCAGTATCTAAAATTGTGTATATGAAATATAAGAATAAAATATAAGACATGAAATGAAATATAAATGAATTAAGTATGGGCATGTAAACATGATTATTAAGTACTACAGTAATTTGTAGACAAAGTTGTTGTTAAAAAAACAAAATAAAAAAACACAAATGAAGAAGCAGAAATTTGGCTAGAATAATAATCATTTAAGCTTCTCAAATGAAAATTGGTCAATATTAGTAAGAGAAAGTCTTGCTGGTCCTTCAGATGCCTCCTTATGAAGAATCTGGGAGAAAGCTTCACTGTGGCCGGGGCTGTCAGATGCATATAAGAGTATAAGTATCATGACTTGAGGATGTAGACCTGGGAAGGGTCATCATGAGAAACAATGCTGGACACCTGGAAGATTCTGAACCAATGTGAAAAACAACCCATCTGGAAATATGAGGATTTGCACCATTTACTGAAATGGTTTATATAAAAATGCTTTGAATCTGGTCATGAAGCTTACTTATGTGCCCTCCCAGGCATGCACTGGGTCCTCACACTGAGGTGAAGAAAATAAATATAAAACTGTGTATATAGGGTAGCTTGAAAAAGATTTGTCATTTTTGTAATTCAAAGTTTGATATAAGTTTTCTGATTTACTTTTTCTTATTTAAAATAATCTAATCAATCAACCAGCTAGCCACAAGTAAAAACCAGATGCTAGCTTCGACTGAAAAGATGGCTAGTTTCTGCACTGGGATGGTAAGATAAATAGCTAGGAGGCTGTAGAAATCTCCTCAGGTTAGTGAAGAACAAGAAGATCATGTTAGATGAAGAATGGATGAAAAGGGAAAGGTCAATGTTTTGAAGTTCTATCTATTTAAGTCAGAACAAAATTTTGCTTTGCAGTTCTAAAGACTGGAGAAAAACCCACTGGGTAGAAATTACAATGTGAGATCTTTGGGCTTGAATCATATAGGTTTTCAGATGTCTCACCTTTGCAGGAGTATTTCTGAGGAAGGAAGAGAACCCACCTCACCAAAGGGTAGCTCACTTCTTCAATAAATGGCTTTAATTGTTAATCATGAGAAATCATACCATAGTTAGGTTAGATTCTGGAGAGTTTGAATTCTCTCTCTGCCATTTTCTTGCTACATGACTTTGGATATGCTGCTTAAACTCTGTGAGTTAATTTCCCAAACCTTTAGAACTGGTATTTACCTCAAGGTCTTTTTTTTTTTATGAAGAATTGATGTATAGATGATATCTAGAGCAACCTAAGAATTAGTAAGAGTATATTCAGTGTTAGCTACTTATTATAATTTTTACCTTTCAGAGGCATTGAGGTAGAGATTTCTGTGTGTGAGTGAGGGGTTGTTCAAGACAGTCTCTAATTTCACCCATTTTTATGTTTCAGTGTGTTGAGAAACACTTCTTCTTAGAAATCATTGGAAGGCGATATTGAATATTGATTGTAGAATTATTTTCCATGCATATTTTGAAATGGTGTATCTGGGTATAATTTCACCTGAATTTTCCAGGCCAGTTAAAAGAATTGAAGATGAGTTGACTTTTCTTTCCAAAAAGTCCTTCATCCATGTTCCTGGGTCACCTTTCATGTGAGATATTCTTTTTGATGTGAGAAAAGAGTAGGACACAGTGTTCTTTTTTTTTTCTTTCTTTAAGAATTATACTAAAGTTTGAGGGCCCAGTAATGTTCTTTGGGAGATTATTAGGCAATATTGAATAATAGTCTTAAATAGGTAGATAAATATCTACCCAATAAACTACATCAATATGTATTTACTGAATATATATTATGACATAGCACTGTGCCGAGCTCTGGAAATCATATTCATTTAAAGTCCAAATCATGTACTACTTAAAAATATCCGGCCCAAGTATATATTATTATACATTTCCATGTAACAAAGCACCTCCGGAATTAATGGTTTGTTGTGTGTTGGGATCAGCCAAGCAGTTCTTCTGGACTGAGTTATGGTCATGGAACCTTGGCTGGACAGCCTTGCTTCTGTGGGAAGGTAGGATATTGTGGTGTGACTGGGCGACCTACCTTCATTTGTCATCAGACTAGCCTGGACATGTTCTCATTGCAGTCAAAAATTCAAGAGGAGTTGAATGTACAAGGCCTCCAGAGGTTAGGCTTAAAATCTGCACATCATCCTTTTCATCAAACTCCACTGACCAAAGCAAGTCACAAGTCAAGCCTAAATTCCCACTTCTTTTGGGGATGCCCTGCAGGCTCTTGTTGTGAAGAGCATAGATACTGGGAGGCCAATAACTGGGGCCACCAGTGTTACCATCTACCATTAGACGCAATCATCAAATAGATGAGAAATGTTAATATAACCTTCTCAGACACTGCAAGACCCTGTAAGAGAAGAACCATATTCAGTGTATAAACTTCTTGAAAATAATGAAAAGGGGAGTCAAAATTGGCCTCTGTCACTTCTCACCCATTTGTTTTATTTAGACAGTGTTCCCAGCAGACATACAATAAGTTAACAAAGGTGCAAAAATTTTAAAATAGATGATGATATTAATTATAAAACTGTAGTGTCCAGAGTAATTTAACCAAAGATAGCAGAGAAAATAGCCAGCCAAATGAATGTTCTAGAGGTATGAAGATTAATTATATAGTGTGAGAACCAGGGACTTCTGTTTACAGACAAGGAGTTAAATTCTCACAGCAGCTCTAGAGAAGACTTTTGAATTAATGGCTAATTTCAAACAAAGCATTTAATGTCACCACTTGAAATGTTTCAGTAATAATTCAAATGGTTTAATTCTAAGCCACTTATGATTAAATTTCAAATATGCTAAGGTATTATTAGACATTTATGGGAAAAATAATTTTTCCCCCTGCAAATTAAATGTTCTTCTTTGACAATTATTCAAATTATGATGGGGGTTCTTGTTTCCTTTTAATTATAGCCCAAACACTTATATGGATAAAGCAGCAATATGATCACTATTTCATTTTGGAGCCATTATTACCGAAATGCAAAATATCTCAATCTCTAGCCCTTTCCCCCTCCCCCTAGGTTTTCTTTTTAATCCCATAAAAGCATCTGTCTTTGATTTCAAGTGGAGTACCTGCTGTGCAGGATGCAATGCAAATCCAATTTGTGTGTAACAAAACCAAATGGGCTGAAATGAACTCTGCATTTTAAAGATGTTTTTGTTTAATCATCGCCATCACTCCTCTTTAATGAATGCATAATCAAGTTAAACTTCAGGCAAGAAATGGAATGGCTCTTCTTAAGAAAGGGAAAGCAGATTCTTGTGATATTCCTCATTGCTGATCTGCCTCCCATCCTGGATTGGTAGAAAAGGAAGAAGACAGATTTTCAAATGCTTATTATGGCAAACTATTGAAAACTATGGCACGAACAGTATTACCACTCATTTCTTTTCCCACTTTCTTCAGAAATAACTATAGTTATTGTTTAGTAGGAAGCGAGGATGCAGGATTCCTGGTTCTCATACTCCCCTTCTCTGTATGTCACAGAAAATAGGAGGTATGATATGGTACTTGGGGACTTTATGGGGTATGTGCCTTGAGGTATTTCTGTGCTACAAATATGTAGCCTAAATGTTGGTATATAATTTCCCAAGTGAAACTTCCATGAGTTTTTTTGGGGGGGCGGGGGAAAGAAAGAAGATCTCAATTTATTAGATGACTTTTGTACAGTCATATGCTGTTCAGATAGATCAATTGCAAACAAGGAAAAGAGATAAGAGACTATTTATAATGGTAGGCCCTTATAGATGGTGTAATTGGCTTGTTTCCAAATGAGAAAGTCAAGCACAAAATGTGCATTGACTAACATGAGGTCAGATGGTCAGTGAGTGGGAGAGTCAGAGTGATCCTCAGTCTTTGCAAAGCAACATGAAAATAAAACATTTGTTACTGCAAAACAGAGTTGGCAGACCTCCAAAAAGAAATATATTCCATAAGAATGGTTAGCTGATGAGCTGTCTGTGCAAGCTTTGTGTTATTCAAGGTGAGTAATGACAACACTGTTGGATATGATATGTGCACCTCAAAATATTGTTCTCAAGCAAAAATCTAGGGATTTAGGTAGGTGCCAGAATGTGGGATTTTATTTCTTCTAATTACATTTAATGGATAAGAATTGGGATTGGTTTTATTTATAGCTGAGATGGGATTTGCAAAACTCTAACAGCTTGAACACCTGCCATTATGCCTGAAATTCCAAGATTGCAAGTTATTTTTACATGGTAAGGTGTTGTTATCTATTAGGGGAAAATTCCTCTGGAGCAGTAACACTGAATCAGCATCTGTCCTTTACCCTTTAATTTCAAAAGTCTCATCAATTTTCTTTCTGATTAAGAACAAGTCATTGGGAGCAAGGTCCTGGATTGGACACTACTGTTAAGATTTGATGATTGGTGGAAAGGTTAAAGAAGGTTGGAGAAGGGCCCACAGGTTCTGCAAAAAGGATTGTGAAAAGCAAGTGGATGGGCCCCTCGGGAGAAAGCTTCAAAGCCAGATGCATGTATTTATCACTTGTTAGAAGGTGGCTGCCCCTGGGTTAAGTGGCTTGGAGAGCAGATACACCAATGAGTGTTCCAAAGGTTGTATTTTTGGAGTCCCCTCGCCTTTAATCTGTTTAGGTTGTCCTTTACATTTATCTGCCCTAAAAATTTTCCATGTGATGGGAAGAAAAATTGTAATCATAACAAAGTACATTCTAGGTGAAGAACATTTGCATACTATTTCATCTCATTTCACAGCACTACCAAACAACTTTCAATAATTTCATTCAAGGGAGGCTTAAAAACATGTGTGTTCTTTCGTTACTCAAATATTTCCATATCCAAATTGCACTAGCCAGTCATTGAGACTTCTTGGCTTTTCAATATCTTTGTTTTTCTTTATACTGCTATCAGGATGACTCCTTTTAAATGTTGGTGTAGAAGTTTACCTATGTAAATAGATTGAGCCAACAGTCTATTTTTTAGTTATGTTTAGATTTTTTTGTGGGGAGGAAGTTAAAATTATTATGTACTTTGCTTTAATACAGTGCATCATTTTGAGCAGTGGACCATGCATGACTGAGGTGTTTACAAATAGAATTATTTGGGGAAATACACTGGACAACAGGACACAAATATGTTGGCTACCAAAGGATCACTGTTGCAATAATTTACAAAATTGGATCCAGAAACCTTTTAAGACCTTTTCAACACAAAAGTCTGTATCAAAATCCTAACACATCTTTGTATTGATAATTCAGTTGTTATCAACCTACATGGCCACTGGATGTCCCCACTCTTCCTCAAATGCAGCTGAGGTATCACTTAACTGGCAGTTATAAAAACAATGCATTTGCAGGGAACCTTCGGAAAGATCCTACAAGAGTTCTGGGTGCGTGTGGCAGCATCACTGCCCCTGGTAATAGCAGGAGGGATTAGAAATGGGTGATTTAAGAGACCGAGTTTGGTGGGAGGAATTCTTTGGGTTCTGCCACTCTGTGTCATTGCATCTTTACTTTCATGAATCTCTCCAGCGCTGTTTTTCTAAAGTGCTCTAAGAAGGAAGTAAGTCTGAGTACATTGCTATTAGAATTACTGGAATGAAACAAGTATGCATTGGGAAGGGTGAGAATGTGGGAAGATGACAAGGGAAACCTTGTAAAATATGTGGAAAATTGTCTCATGGAAGTATGGGATATAAAATATATGGCATTCTTTAGCATGAAAAAAGGTCTGAATTTAGACAACTCATTTGTTCTCAGCAGTTATACCTAAGAAGGTAATTTTGCAACACAGGACAGAACACTGGACTTATAGACTTAGAGTCAGGAAACTAAGATTTAAGCCTTACTTCTATTAAGTAATGATGGAACAAGCATACTTTGTGTCTCTGAACCTCAGGCCCTTGTCTGCAAAATGGGATAATACAACTTTCCTCAAATTTGTTGAGAAGCATATATATGCTATTTTATATATGAAAAAGCCTAGGACCTGGTGGTTACAGAGAAAAAAAATGCCATTTTTTTTAAGAATTTGGGAGAAACTCAAAAATTAGAAAGGATTTTCAATCTTCAAAAGATTTTTTTTTTTTAAAGTTGTAGATGGACACAATACCTTTTTTTTTTTTTTAATGTGGTGCTGAGGATCAAACCCAATGCCCCACACATGGTAGGCAAGTGCTCTACCACTTTGCTACAACGGCAGTCCCTTCAAAAGATTTTTGATCTAGTTAAATGGGAGGATTTAGTATTACTTATAATGTATTTCATTATCTACTAAGTGTTAGTAAAAATTGTTTAACTATGTCAGCCTCCACTTTTCAAATGTCCAAAAGGGAGAATTATACACAGCTAGTAAATGCCTTACTTAAGAAAGCCCCAAAGATTAGGAAAGTGGAGTCTTCTCAAAAGAATAGCACTCTAGATAATTAATTCTTAGAATTTATAGAGAAACAAAGGAAGTGCAAATAAAGTGAATTTCTTTACTGATGAGAAGCATGAGAGCAGAGCACCGTGAAAAGTCAAAGCAAAGAGCCTTTGTGCCATCAATCACATTTCAGGGCAGAAGTCAAATTGAGAGGACACAGTGCAGTAGATTTTGTCATTTGTTCTTCAGAGAATATGGAAAACTGGGGTTTTCCCTTCCTGAATAGTTCTGATCAGCCTCCTGAATGAAGTCTCATTCCTCTAATTCCATTCTACCACTCGACTATTTTATTTCCATTTAGGGAAAACAATAAAACTTGCTTGTAACTAAGGAGCAGTCCCTGCACACAGTTCCTGCTGGGAAAACAGTATTGGAGCTCATCTACTGGGAGAGCGTGCTTCCTCACTCCTAAGCACCAACTACCGGGCTACTAATTAGTATTTCTCAAAGGAAGAGGCTGACTTCGCTTTTTGGTTATGCATTCTTTACAATAGGATCCATGTCTCTATATTCTGTTACATAAGTAAGTAAATAAATAAAAACCCAGTAGTACTTCTGGCATTGGCAGCTTAAATAAAAGTTAAGTCAGATGCTGTCTGTTTAGAATGACTATCAGTAAGATTCAAAGGCTCATATTAGCATTGGCTTGGTTGATTCTAACTGCTGGAGGTTTGGTAGTTCAGGGGTAGGGTGGATGAAGAAGTCATGTAATTGGAGCCCATGGCCAAGGTATAACTCTTTGTAAATTGGTATATGAAAGCTTTTATTGACCATATTTTGTAAAAAGAATGCCCACAGTGCAACCATGCAAGAGACTGTATGTAGCAAATTATAGTCTCTGCTGCCTTTTAAGATCTGTGGACCTAAGGCATCGATTTGAATTTATCAAGAACTGGGGTAAGGTCTCACAGATGTTTCCCATTTTTAGAAACCAGTCCTATATATTGATTGTAAGTCAAGCACTTTTAATAATGTCAGTGGGGAAAAAAATTCCTATTGGGAATAAAAATGATGCAGTTGAACTTCACTTTCCCATTTGGGTAATAAGCCTGACTTTATTTGTCCAGACTGTCTCCCTATGTCCCCATGTTGTCTCGCTGTTCATAGTTTGGAAGATAACTGAACAAATAAGGAGAAGGGTAGGAGTGAAACTGCCAAGTGAAGTTGGCCCTTCTGTCTGAGAATTGAACTGTAAACCTAATTAGTTCTAAACAGCTGAGTTACCAATCACAGAAGTCTAAACTGAACTCAAACTTTTGTGTGTTCTGGAGTCACTCAAGAAGCTCATTTAAAGCATAGAAATTTGGGTCTCCCTCCTAGATATTTTGAATCAGTGGATCAAAAAATAGGACCCAAATATCTATATTTTTAAAAACATTTTTATTTTTAATTGACATGTAGTACTGGCACATATCTATGTTGTGCCATTTCAATACATGTATACAAGGTTTAATGATTAGATCAGGGCAATGGTGTAACTATCACCTCAGATATTTATCATTTCTTTGTGTTGGAAAAAATCTATATTTTTACAGATATTACTGGTGATTCATACTCAGATGATTCTTGGACCAAACTTTGAGAAATATTGGTCAATGATATGGGAGTCATTTTGATTCATAGAGGAAATCAATCAGGATGCTATGAAGAAACAAAGCTTTACCTTCCTCATTCAGGAGGAAAAGTGATAAAGGGCAGGAAAATTGAGGGTAGAGGGAGGCGTGGAGGAAACAAAGTCAGCTAAATGCCTGTAGTATTGACTGTTATAGTCACACATGTTGGGAAATGCATGAACATTTTATTTCATCATTGGATAATGACCACTCATTGTCCATTTGGCCTGTGAATCACCACATGGTTGGAAAATTAGAGGGACCAAGAATATGGACTTTGGAAGTCTGACTCTTGGCTTTGCCACTTATTAGCTGTGTGGCTTGGGCAAAGTTAATCTCTGAGTGCCTGTGTTTCCTCATCTATAAAATGGAAATAATAACAGTACTTATTCCTTAGTGATGTTGTAAAAATTAAATAAATGATTATAAGCAAAAGTGCTCAGAATGGTGCCTGTTTTAGTACTAGATAAAGGTGAGATATGTCTACTCTCATTTTTAGTTCAGTGCTTTTTTGGGAAGGATGATGACACAGGTGATACTAGAATACAAGGCACTGGGATAGAGCCACTCAGAGTAGAAGGAAAAAAAAATGTAGAGCTTGTGAGCCCTTAAATTGTGCCAGCCCATTTTTGTAGATAGACTCAATTATTTTAAGATATCTCTATCTTATAAACTTGTCTGTATTTGAACTTCTACATTTTCAGATTTTGTTTTAGGTTTTGTGTTTCCTTTAGTTATTTGGAAAGCCAGTATGAAATTTTTTAGCATCTATGTAAAAGAACCAATGCCCCCCCACCACTGCCCTCCAGCACTCACTCTTTGGCTTCAGAGGATCTTTGAGGTAAATATTTGTCTATAGATATTGAAGTTACATTAGCAGATCCCAGGTGAAAATTTTTTCCCATCAAATTCTGGAAGAGTACAGAGATCTCAAAAGATTAGAAATTCTGAGCTTATTTGGGGCTTTCTCTTGAATCTATTTTCTATGACCCCCTCAGATGAGTAGTGTTCAGCCAAGTGCAGTTTGTTCCAGCCTCCTGTGGGAGAAGTTGGCAATGTCTTGAAATATTTTTGGTGATCACAAGTAGGTGGTGCTAATGGCATCTACCTGGTAGAGGTCAGGAATGCCACAAAACATTCCATAATGCACAGGGCAGCCATCTACAACAAAGAATTTTCTAGTCTGAATGTCAACAGGGTCGAATTCGAGAAACTCTGCCTTAGAGCAATAACTGCCAATGGAAATAATATTGCCCACTGGGAAGAAAAACAATGCCATTGAAATTAGTTTTCTAGTTCTAATAATAAGCTCAATTTCCTCTACCCAGAATGCTTTTCCATGTCCCCTTGTTGTCTAGATGTTTGTAACAGCAGAAGTCCAGGTAGAGTTCTAGGGAAGCTGGGAACTTCCTGGGGAGAGGTAGCAGAGCTGGGGCCAAAGGAGATGGGCATTCATTCCTTTCTTTCTGGGCTGTTCTTTAGCAATTGTGTGGACTTTAGGCTCCTAATGTTGATTTGTGGAGAGGACACTCCTGCCAAACTCTCTATGGGTCTTTATGACTTGGTTCCATGGGATACCCTCCTACCATGTGGAGTCATACCACTTATCCCCCTTGTAGGTCAGATATTAGGTTCACTTAAAATTTGTATGCTTGATTTAAAAGCATCCAATTTAAAATTTCTTTTCCTGTAGCATAGACTTTATCAGGGGAGACATTTTCTCACTTGGGCAATGGAGTCTCTATAATAATTAGCACTAATTGAGATCCAGGTAGGCAGCTTAAGTAGAAACGCTGATAACTAAATCACTCATGGTGGTGACCTATGGGACTAGTCTCACAGGTCCTCATTTAGTCACACAAATGAAGAAGGAGAATTTAATGACATTAGTAAGTTAGTTTTCAGGAAGCATTATTATTTGTTACAAATAATCAGCCAAATATTTCTTTGAGCTAAATGCCACGTGCCAAATACACACACACACACACACACACTCTTCTCTCAAGGGGTATCTAATCTCTACCTAACAATAATAGAGATCATAGGGCCAGCAAAATTATTCTTTGAATAATATATAGGTCTGTCTGGTAGCCTGGGGACAAGATCACATGCATCCCAGTCATGTCCCTGGAGTGTCTTTGTGTGACTCTCACTTAACTTTTCTTCAGTTTCTCCATTATTAAAGTGACCTAAATCTTTATTGTTTTCTCTTCTGTGAAAGTCCTTCTATACCTCTAGAGAACTACATTGAAGGTGAGGCCAACATCAGAGAGAGCTATGAAATTTAAAGAGATGTGAGTTCATTAGCTTTCTAGAGTTATATCCTAGCTTGTGGGTGAAACAGTGTGGCAGTGAGAGAGAAAATCATACCTGCCATAGAAAATAAGATGTGCATTGGCAAGACTCTGGCTTTGTTGTATAGACCCAGTGAATAGATGCCATTCAAAGTTCACTGGATTTTGACAGTTTCTCTCTAATCTCTTTTTTTTGGGAGTACAGAATAAAAAGTGGTTTGGGTTATATGAGGGTAAATTTTTAATAATCCAGGAAAAATGTGTCAGATGCCAAGTTATAAGAGTGGCAGTAATCTTTATACTCTTGCTTGTTCTTTGGATTTTTCCATAAGAAGAGAAAAGAATCATCTGGATTCTAGTTCTAGTTTTGAACTAGAAAAAAGAAAGAAGAGAGAGAGGGAGAGGGTGAGGGAGAGGGAAGGGGGAGAGAGAGAGAGAGAGAGAGAGAGAGAGAGAGAGAGAGAGAGAGAGAGAGAGAGAAAAAAGGAAGAAAAGATCCTCCACATGCCAAAGGGAAGAGATTGAACTAGATAACATTTAAGTTCCCAAAGATGTTTCTGAACTCCGCGATGTTCAAGAGGACTAAGTTCGGTCCAAAACAACATTCTATGAAAGAAGTGTCTGTGAGAAGGAGAGTGACATTTCTGTGATCTGTAACCTGGAAGTTCCTCAATCCTGAATGAGATCTGAAGCTCAGATCTTACCCTGGACAAATTCATCACCACACTTAATTACTGCTTATGAGTTCCAAGCTTGAGTGTAAGCTGCTGTCACCCCCAGACAACTGAATGCCTTTCTTATTTTGGCAAAACCAAGCCAGTGAGGTCACCTACCAGGAGACTATTAACACAAGAGCCCTGCAAACTCTATGTATTATTTGTCCAGGGAAGGAATTCTTAGAGAGGGCTAGACACAGCCCGCTCTTAACCACCTGTGGGTGGTTAAGAGAAAGTTGAATACACAGTAGTGTCCAGTTTTTCTATTTTCCTGTTTACACTAATACCTCCAGAAGACCTGAGAGTTCTTGGCTACTCTGCTTTGGTATTGGTGTGGCAGAGTGGAGCACAGAATGAGGCAACTCTAATGTGGCATTAGAAAACTGAGGGCTTCAGAATACAAAAAAAAAAAAAAATCCAAAATGTTCTAGCAGAGTAACAATAACTAGAACAGTCAAGATACTGAGCAACCTCTTTCAAGAATAGCTGGTGATGATGGTGCTTGAGTGATTTTGGGAGACCTGGGAAGCAGAATCCTTATGATTTAGGGTCTCATTGTAGGTACATGCTACAGCTGTGCTAGTGGGTTCTTCTTGAGTGACTTTTTCGAAAGTGTGTGTGTTGGGGAGGGCGGGGAACTAACACAACAATGATGTGCTCCATCTGGAATGAGGAAGGCTTCCCTGTGAGAAATTGTGAAGCATCCTGGGTGAGAGCTGAGTAGGGAAAAAAATCTCATAATAAAAGGTCCAAGGAAGAACTGGACCAACATGTTGTATAATGTAAATGTGACACCCCCCCCCCCGTTTTCAGTTCTCACACCTGTAATGCTCCCTTCAACCTCCTTCTGATAATTATTCCTGACGCCAAGATGGTATCCTAAAAATTACACAGTTAAAGGGGAAATCTCCTGGGAAATCTGAATAGAATAGAAAGAAACCACTTGCAGTGCTGGGTACTGCAATGTTTGGAAGCCACTCCTATATAAAACGTTAGAAATAGAAATGATTTAGAGGGTACGACAGGAAAATTTGATGGTAAATTTGGGATGATGGTAGCTAGACTGCAGGAGAAATGCCCCAAGAAGCATTCAAGTGGAATATCTTGGAGCAGCAATTTTATACCTACCCTAGGAGCTTAAGGTGTAACCCTACACCCACATTGCCTGGTGGATCTACCTTAGAATGGAATAACAGTCAACATGAGTTCTAGGACTTTTCCAGCTTCAAAATTAAGTACAATTTCTTAGTTATACTAAGTCTCCTACCCTGACATTTCAGATCAGGTCCTCTGTAATGGTCTCCAAAATTTATTTTATTTTTGTTCCTTGGCATCCATTTACCCTACTTGTGGCAGCTCTAGTCCAATTTTCCTCTGCTAAGGACTCTAGTCCAGCCTTATCCTCACATGTTTTGTTTCATTGAGTTGTTTCTGTCTCCAGCTTCATAAGGGATGGGCAGTAGGATAGGGTCCTGGGTAACTAAAGAATCATATTGCTTTGACTGCAGTGATTGTTTTGGAAACATGCATGTGACCCATTAGAATCAATGACATGTACTGAGACAATTACTGGAACTTCTGAGAAAAGAAGTTGTACCTAGCTTCTTTTATGCAGCTATCTGTTGATCATAAAACAAGAGTCTGATTTTGAGTAAAACATGGAGGAGAGTAGATGTAGAGAAGAGGCATTGGATTTTGATGTTTTCATGAGATTTCCATCATCAGGACTGACTTCAGGGACATACCTACTGTGTAGTTGTGCAAGGCCCAATGAGCAGAAGGACCCTGTCCTTGGTTTAATATTCTGCTATTGCTGGTTGGAAGTGAAATCCAATAGGAAAATGGAGCAGGCATTTGAACAGAGGAGAGTGTGTAATCTGCATGCCTGACATTTCTTGCAAATAGCGTTCATGATGAACCATAAACACAGAACTCCAGTGAGTCCTACAGTGTGTCCAGATTTAGTGAGACTTGAAGTGAGTACAAGGTAAGCTTGTTATGTCTACAAGTGAGTAAACAGGGTGCTGATATAGGAGAGCCAATTTTCCTTTTGAATTAGAATTTACTTCTAATGCAGGAAGTAATGATGTTCTAGGAAACACAAATGACTAAAGAACATGTTCAGATCCTTTCTTTTGTTATTTCCCATTTGTCAACTATTTTCACTAAAAATGATGATATAGAAGGACGGAGAAAGAAAGGATAACCACAGTTGCAGTTCCTTTTAATCTTTTCTTACTCATCAAAAAATCTAGGATAGAACATTGGTAGAGTGTGCACACATCAAGAAGTAAAATAAATGCAGCAGTAAAAAAATGTGGAAAAAAAAGAAGTGAAATAAAAACAGTTGAATTAGTTTTTGTAGGATTCCCACTGCTCAGGGAAGAATAATACACATGTACACATGTGGGTATAAGT
The DNA here is from genome assembly GCF_021218885.2 of Marmota monax. Taxonomy (NCBI): domain Eukaryota; kingdom Metazoa; phylum Chordata; class Mammalia; order Rodentia; family Sciuridae; genus Marmota; species Marmota monax. The sequence goes on from NW_026695227.1 coordinate 4,676,013, forward strand.
TATGAAATATGAATTGTGTGATTTTGGTGTTCTGTATGTGAGTTAAGTGCTCTTATTATTTGTTTATTCTTATTTTTTATTTTTAGGTGGACACAATATCTTTATTTTTATATTTGTGTGGTGCTAAGGATTGAACCCAGTGCCTCAGGCATGCTAGGTGAGCACTCTACCACTGAGCCACAACCCAGCCCAAGTGCTCTTTATTTTTGCATTTAAAAACTGGCAGTACGTGACACAGAGATGAATGGTAAAATTCATGCTAGTAATTTAAAATTTTAATTTTTCTTTACTTAGAATCACTTAAATAGCAGAAACAGACACAAAACCAAAATCAAACCAAAACAAAAAAACAACAAAATCACCATTACAAATCAGAAAGAGACAATAGTACTGGGAAATTAAAACTTATGTTTTAGGACCATTAATGGTTTTTGGAACTATGTAGCCAGCTATGCAAAGAATTTCTAAGAGTTTGCTAGGATAACAACATACCACAGACTAGATGGCTTAAACAATGGAAATTAATATTTTCACAGTTTTGGAGGCTGGAAGTCCAAGATCTAGGTGCTGGCAAGGATTGGTTTCCTCTGAGACCTCTTTCCTTGGCTTGCAGGTAACCAACCTCTTGCTTTCTCCTTCCTCTATGCATGCAGGACCCCAGTGTCTCTTTGTGTGGCCAAATTTGCTCTTCTTAGGGATATCAGTCAGACTGGATTAGGACTCCTTGAACTTTGTCTTTCTAAATGCCCCAACTCCAAAATAGTCATGTTTTTAGGTAATGAGGGTTAAGGATTCAACATAGAGTAGTTTTTCCTTATCCCTAGGGTTCCAGAAACCCTGAAGCCACGAATAGCACTGAATCCTGCAATTTAATGCTTTTTGAAATCTTAATTAAGCACTTATTATGTACTATTCTTTGCAGTTGGAGGTAAGTCAACAAAACTAGCATATATTTTTTTCCTTCTTCACCATTTTACAGACAGAAGACTTTGTTAGTAACCTTAGCAGATGACTTCTTTTTGTTTCCTCAAGTTGAGAACTTCTACCTTTTCACCTAAAGAAAGAACTCTGATTTCTTTTCATATATCATAATTGCCAGCTTCAATACTTTTGTGCTTTGAGCCATTTTTAAGTAAAAAAGGGCATTTAAAGATAATCATGGAGACATTACAACTGTCCATCTGTACGGCTAGTGACCGACAGACAGGTAGCATATAGAGTGAGGACACTTCGGACAAAAGGATGAATCCTGTCCTGGTAAGGACACAGTGGGATGGTCCAAAATTTTATCACACTGCTCATACAGCACCTGATTTAAAATTTATGAATTGTTTATTTCTGTGATTTTTCTATTCACTATTTTGGAACATGATTGACTGTGGATAACTGAAACCATGTAAAGTAAAACTCTGGAGAAGGGAGAATATTATATACATGGGGGTGGGTAAAATTTAGTCCATAATAAAACTTTTCAATGGTATGATCCAATAAATTTCCTTTTTCTTTATATCAAGTTAGTCTTTTTTTTAATCAATCTGAATTTGAAAGGGTTGAAGACAGTTTCTCAGTACAACCTCTCAGCATCTACTCTGTATTCTACTACCAATGGTCAGAATATATATTAAAATTGTTCTTTAGCAACTTGGAAATGAGGGAAAAGAGACAGCTAAAGTTGTCATGAAATGGAAACAAATCCTTGTGAAAATATATCTTTATACCTCATTCAGGAAACTTCACTAAAACTGGTTTTAGTGAAGATAAAGTATTAGCTCCTTCATTTTCACAGATAGTAGAATGAGGGAAAAATTGGAGAATTCAAATTAAATCCACGTAGCTCAGGAATCAAATACCAGAACCCACAGTCCCATGAAGACTGGGTCAGAATTCTTTCCATGCTACTTGGTGGTACTTACCCCAATTTTCCATAGTAGAGATGAAAGGCAGAATTTTGATCCCTGAGTTAGTTCACTTGTTTGATAAAAATTCATCTCCCAGGTTGTCTTTGTGTATTTTTTAAACAAAGGATCATCTGAATAAAATATTTACCAATATATTAAAATCTGTGGCTAAGTTCAAGCCAGCAAAACAAGAACTGCAGAGGGTTTTTTTTCTCATTAAAATAACTTTTAAAAAACAGAAGTTATGCAAATAAAGGCATTTCTCATTCAGGAAAAATCACAAATGCCACAATCTAAGCTGAGATTTTTACAGATGTGACTTCAATGGCAGTATGTATAAAATAATAATTATAGAAAGCAACTTCTCTGGGACAATAATGGGCCTCAGAATCAGGATTGAAATTTAAAATTTAGAATACACTCCACCCATCCTCTGGAGTTAATTCCACATGCAGGGCATAGACTTTTGGTCTTAAGAACTAACAGGGAGCAGAAATACTATTTTACTTGCACAATTTTCTAAAGAGGAATCACGTACAGGGTGGATGGATATTTTTTATTTATTGGATGTTCTCAGCATTTCTCATTGGTGTCTCTAAGCAGCAGAACTAAGATCAATAGAAAGGCATAAAGTTGTAAGATGGGAATGAAAAATGAGATTAAGAGTAATGCTTGTAAAAATGCAAAGATACCTGCTGGAGACACAGTGGGGGCTGCATGACCCAGGCTCTCTTAAGCTCTCCTTTTTTCTTGCATGACAGGCCAATGCTGTGGCTCCTTGGAAAAGGTTCTTTCCAAACTGTGGAGAAATATAAGGCACTGAGGAGACAGAGGCAGTGATAGATAGCATGGGACTCCCAGGGAAACGACTGTTCAGTTAGAGATGAGGTGTTTGTCACTGCCCTAAATACACATGACTGCAAAGTAATGTGGCTGTCTTTTGAGTTGTTTATTGTTTCCCACAAATATACTAATGCATCCAAATGGGTGTTTTCATTCAAAATAGTCACCTTGACAATACATGTATTATAACACAGTAGCCAATACTTAAACCATTTGGGGGGATGGCCTTATTCTTTTAATATATTCAGAGCTAATGAACATTTGTTGAATTTCAGAAATTGCCAGAAGTCAGCAAGTGCCAAGTTTGGTGGATAAAGCCATGATTTAAGTGAATCCTGCCATTCACTCCTCCCTTCCTTCTTCCCTCCTTCACAAATGCTACATCCAAACTGAGACCTTTGCAGATATGACTTCAGTTACGGTAAGTACGAGGTAATCAATAGAAAGCAACTTCTTGAAGGCACAAGACTGGGTCATGCAGCCCCCACTGTTTTCCCTCCCTTCTTCCCTCTCTCCCTCCCTTCTTAACTTCCTTCCCTCCTCCTTTCCTTTATCTCTTCTTTTCTCCTTCCTTCTTTTCACAATTTGTAATAAAAATTGAGACTCAACACAAATTCATGGAACTGATTTTCTTACATGGTTTATAAAATGATGCTGAAGACTAAAGAGTTTCAACAATGGAAACATCATAATGGGTGGTTGTTCTGGAGGCTGCTACATTCAGGTACATTCAGATTCTTGTAAAACACACAGCTTGGATACAGGTTGTGATATTTTCAAGTATCTTGGTTATGTACAAAATATAACTTTATTTTATATAGTTCAACTAAATGTACATTCAGAGGTACTCTTATTCCATGGCTATAAACAACACAGTCTAAGTCAATTCTGAGTTTTCTTTCTGTTCTAAGTTCCATCAAGTCATAGTTTTTCTCCTTTTTCCTGGAGTTAATCTAAGCTGTGAGGTTTTCACATGTCACCGCAGTAATGAAGAGAAGAGAGAATCTGTCCTTGATCTTTACCTGACTGCCCTGGTCTCTCCTGAGCTTACAGTTCTCCCTTTGGTCCTCATGCTGCTTCCCACTGCCCTGCTCTCCACTGTGACCACAAGGCCCATACAGGGACACTTGTTCTTTGTCTTTGCTCTTACTCTCAGTCTCCCCTCTTTCAGAGATAGCCTCAGTGTCCTGAACATGGAGGTGCTGGAGACTGGGTCTTGGGTCCTCTGTTACATGACATCTCATGAAGTCATTTGGCTCTATTGCTGCCTTGTTGTTGTGGTAAGGAAGAAAAACTCAACCCTGTAAGGGTCTACCTGGCATACAGCAGGGTTTCTATGAAGATCTATCCATTGGCTGATTGAATGAATCAGATGCTGTTTCCGAGAATTCCAGAAGAGAAGTGGAGTGTATGTTTTCTCTTTTTTTGGGATTCCCCAAATTATGCAAGCATTCTTTTCTCTTTTCCACTCTCCTTCAAACTACTCCTGGATGAGAGTGGGGACAAGAGGATGAAACCTCTTCTGAGAGACTCTGCAAGAATAATTCCAGGTCTCTAAGGACACCCTACGATAGCATGATCACCCAAGAAGTTGCCAAGTGCTCCACCTTGTTTGGTTAAGTGATACTCTTCTTTGAAGTGTTAGATGAGACCCGCTTCTGGATTCCTGTCAAGACTAGATGCTCTGTCCTCATCCTTTTGTGTTATTAGGTACTGTACTTGGCATATCAGGCACACAATGCAGATAAGTAGTTAATGTAATTTTTTATATGGTGATTTTTTATATGGTGATTCACATTCATAGTTGAACTATTTTGAAACGTGCTATTTTGACATTTCTGAGTATTTCTGATGTTTTCTAGACTTTGTTAGTTATCCCAGAAGAATGAAAATATTGTTTTAGGATTAGCTGCATCTTTGTAAACCTCTTAAAGTTTGCAAAGTGGGTTAAGACCAAAAGGTTACAATTCCCAAGTAAACATTCTTTATAGTGTCCAAATGTTAGGGAGCTGACCTCCTTTTAAGAGATTGTTTATCTAACTTTTTAGATACTTTCTCAAAATATTTTTTTTTTGCCCAAATTCAAGGTCTGTTCAAGAGCTTTGGGACAACTTTTGAGATAACAAAGCCAGTAATCATATGTAGATTTTTGGTTATATAACCAACAGTCCATTTCTTATAGTTCAGATTCCTCAGTGGCTATAAATGACTTTGAAACAAGGAGTACTCCTCACCAATAATACAGAGAAATCTCCAATGCACTCTTTGCACAATGAAGATTAGGAATGGCTGGTAAATCTTTAATGGACAATTGGCTCCATTCTTCATGGGTTTATGAGAGCAGCTGCACCAAACCCTCTAAACTAAAGTGTTCTGCATTCTGCTGAGAAGGGTTATCTTTTCTCCTTCTCTCCCATCCTCATACCTTTTTTCCTTCCCTTTTCTTCTTTTTATTTTCCCTATTATATTTCTAGATAGCATATCTTTAACCTAGTTAACTAGATTTGCACAGAAGTAACTACTTATGATTGGCCTGGGTGTGTGTGTGTGTGGAGAGTGTGTGTGTGAGAATATTTATTTCTAGTTGCTTAAACCTCATTCTTATCCAATTCAGCTGTATATTGAAGCTACTTTTCTTTTTAAGGAGAAAGAACAAAATCTAAAGAAGATACTAGTAGCCTGAGTTTCCTTTCATTTGATTCCAAAACCAGAAAGTTATTATATATCTTTAGAAGCAAGACAAAATTTTATCAAATGCATTCAATACTTGATCTTTATTTTATTTATTTATTTATTATTTATTGGTTGTTCAAAACATTACAGATCTCTTGACATATCATAATTCATACATTAGATTCAAGTGGGTTATGAACTCCCATTTTTACCCCAAATACAGATTGCAGAATCACATCAGTTATACATCCACATTTTTACATAATGCCATATTAGTGACTGTTGTATTCTGCTACCTTTCCTATCCTCAACTATCCCCCCTCCCCTCCCCTTGATCTTTATTGATTTGGGTTCATTACAGTGAGGCACAGCCAATAGGAAGGATGGGAGTTAGAAAATATTGTTGCTTAATCTTAGACTTAGGACAGATTGTTTAACTATAGTTTTGAAATCTGGAACTTCTTAAACTGGGGCAAGTACATAATTCAATGTTTTTTATATGGTATTTTTCTTGTTTAAGTTTTGACATTGGATCTTCCAAACATTAAACGAAAAAAATTGGACTATCAAGAAGAATCTGTTAAGCAACTAATTGTATATATCATAGATACACTGATAGCATTTGCAACACATTTAAATTTTTTTTATTAAAGAATAGTTCAAACACACAAAAAAGTAATATGGATAGCATGATAAAATTCTATGTACTCAAATCCCAACTTTGATATTTATCAGCTCATAGCCAGTTTTTATTTATGTAAACTCTCATCCATTTCCTTACATTTCAAACTATTTTGAAGCACATCTTAGGCATCATGGCATTTTTATGCACCAGTATTTCCAGGTAGCTATCTAAAAGATAAGGATTCTTTAAAAAATAATCACTATGTCTTTATCATACATAAAAATTAACAATAATTCCTTAATATTTTCAAATATTATTAATGTTCTTTTTTACCTGATCTTAAACATTCGTTTACAAAATCAAGATTTAAATAAGTCCCAATATTGGACTGGATTAATATGATTTTTAACCTTCTTGCAATCTAAAGGTGGATCTTCTCTCTCTTTTTTTCTTTCTGACAGAAATTGAACTTTTTATCCTGTGAGTCTCCTTGTGTCTCGATTTTGCTGATTGCATCCCTATAGTGTCACTCAACATGTTCCTACATCCCCTGTGTTTTCTCTGCAGTGTTAGTTAGATCTAGAAGCTTAGTCTACAACATAGGTGTGTGTCAGATGAAACCTAATGTCTAATATTCTTTCTTTTATATACATTTTAACATTTGATTATGCATATTATGTTTGACTTTGTTAATTAATGAATATTCTATCTGCCAAGAGATTTTACATGTCTTTACAGTGAGTTTGGCATCCCACACACTTCCTTTTCCAAGGCTGGGCTCGCAGTAGGTGGCCTGTACTCTGTTTATTGACTTGCTTTCTGCCTTCCAAATGAGAATGTAGTACATAACCATTAGCAAACATGGTGAATCAGCAGACTTCATTTTACTCTTTATTAAGATGCTAAGGCAGGTGTACTGGTGAATTTAACAACTTCTGTTCCTTAAAGAGGAAAATAAGTTAACTCTACCAGGATTCCACTGTTTTAAAGAACAACACTATATAAAGATTTCATGTGTAATCCAGACCTATTTGTTTCTTTGCTTTTTATATGGTGATTGTCTATGCGATGCTCTAACTCCATCTACAGTTCAATTATGAAAGGAAGGAAGGATTCCAAATTCCATGGAGTGAAGACTTGTTATGAAGAATCGAGAACTTTTTGTTCTGATAAATGAAAATTCTGCCTCTTTTTCTCTTTTGGTCTCAAAATGGATGCATTAGGGTTTGATATCAAGGTGAATCTTACTAGTGGGTAAAAATTTTGTTTGGCATAAAATAAATGGGAAAGACAAATGATTTTCATTTTTCTGAAGTAATGATGAGAAATATATTAATTAGTATACACCCACGAAGAATTTGAGAAATTAATGTTTGGAAGATCCAATGTCAAAACTTAAACAAGAGAAATACCATATAAAAATCATTGAATGTATGTACTTGCCCTAGTTTAAGAAGTTCCAATTTTCAAAACTATAGTTAAACAATCTGCCCTAAGTCTAAGATTAAGCAACAATATTTTCTAACTCCCTTCCTTCCTATAGATGATATCCAATAAATATTTGCTGATGGAGGAGGAAGGAAAAATAGGTGGTGATTCATTGGCATTGACCATTTCCATGTCTGAAGGTCTGCACCATATATGTTAGTATGTGTGTTAATGTGCAAAGTACTGGGAAGAATATAGTCTTACTCTTATTTTGCAGATGTGGAAATTAATTTAATCTCAGTGAGATTAAATAACATGTTAAAGGCTTCCCAGATACTCTTTGGTAAATACTTAGTTCAAATCCTGTCTTATCTGATTCTCAGGACTATGCACTTTTCACCCTACTAGCACTTACCCAGGGTCTAGTAAACACCAGTGTTGAAAAGTGGTGCAGTGAATTTAGAAGACTCTAAACACCAAGTCTTTTTCTTTTTAGCAATTTACAATGCACATAATAAGGCTGCTTGAGAAGTCCTACAGAAATCAAACCAAATTAAATTTGTTGAAGCCAGTATTTGACTATTGATACTTTTCTTCTTCTCTAATAATTCTTTAGGAAATACACATTTTACTAAGCTGGACTGAGGAAAGCTGAGGTTTTACTAATTACACAGGTGTTTACCTATGGATAGGTCACATTGCCTATCTGGACTTAGACTTCCTCATTTATAAATATAAAAATTTGGCTAGATGTTCCCTAAGGTTCTTTTTAAGTGTAACTGTTTGATGACTGCAATCCATTTCTGTATGAACTTTGTGCTTTGTATAGATCACTAAATAGGGCAGAGTAAATCACTATATTTTCAACAGACACCTTAAACTCATTATGTACAAACACATTTTTTTCACTTACCAGTCTTTCTGATTATATTTAGCTAGTTAAGTGGCATGGACAGTCTCTTAGTTGCTTCATTTTGAAACCTTGTAATATTCCTGGACTCCTTTTCTCTCGTCACTAGCACATCCAGTCAGGACATCTTTGTGATTAACTGTGTGGCCTTCAGTGCTAGGCTCCATAGATGTTGGCTTTCCCTGGGCAAGCAGCCTGACATCTCTGTGTTTCAGTTTCCTTACATATGACATGAAAATAATAAGAGGGATTTATTGACAAAATGACATGCGATAATTAAATGCTCAGTGGAAATCCAAAATATGGTTTATTCTGATTATTCTTTGAATCTCTTATTTTTTTTCTTTCTCATCTCTGTTCTATGTTCTATCACTCTAACCCCATACCTCTTTACCTCTAACTGATATTGCAGTAGTCACCTAACTAGGTTCTTTAAGGCTTATTTAGTCCCTGCCAGTTTATCCTTGACATTTTGACCAGGTGGTCTTTTTGAAAATACAAATCTGTCATCCTACTCTGCCATTGATTCTTGTGGTGCAGTCACACCAAATAATCTGCCATTCCCAGAATAAGCTATGCTGTTTATTTCTCACTTTGGTCTTTTGCTTATGGTACTTATTTTTTCTTAATTTTTAGTTATAGATGGACACAATGACTTTATTCTGTTTATTTTTATGTGGTGCTGGGAACCGAACCCAGTGCCTCATATGTGCTAAGCTAGCGCTCTGTCACTGAGCTACAACCCCAGCCCTATGCTACTTCTTAAGGTTACCTGGAATGCTTCTGTCCCTACCCTTTATTTGTCTAGCAGATAACTATCTATCTTTAAATTTAGAATGTACACAGAAACATTTCTGTTGTAGATGAGATTCTAGAATCTTGCTACTCAACAAGAGATGGTGTCTATTCCCTTCCCTATACAGCATGACTACCCTGTAGTCATGGGAAAAGGAGTCCAGGAATATTACCAGGTTTCAAACTTAAATCTAGACAGAGATTTATGATTGCCTTAATAAATACAGCAGAGTAGTCATGCTGTATAGCTCTGAATGAAGCATAGAAGGCAATAGGTTTTCTGCCTGGCTTTCTTTCTTTCTTGCATCACTTGCCCATGAATGCCAGCCACCAAGCTCTGAAGAAACTTGAAGCTGACCCAGTAGAGAAACAACATGAAGAGTCCCACATGGAGTTTTCTAGTATAGACGGTTTATCTCTCTGTACATATTGCTACAAAAATCTCTGACTTCAAACAGCCCATATTCTCTATAATCTCAAGGTCAAATATAGGAAATCAGAATACTAGTGAAAGAGGTGTCCCTACCCAGACAAGAAAAGAGATTTTGGGAAAGTAGACTTACTAATGTGAAGACTCACTTATTATTTAGCGTGAATTAGAGGAGAAAGCTTGTGAACTAGCCAGTGAACTTCATGGCCAGTTGTACGTTCGAGCTCCTTTGTAACTGAAACCTTCTCCAGGGTGTTGCATATGGCAATCTGCGCTAGCCGTCTGGGATGCGACTCCTGCTTCAAGAGTAGTGATAAAGTTTCTCGCACTCACTGTCGTTGTGGGAAGCAGACTGTTGTTGAAGTGTTATTATTAATGAGAATTACTGCTGGACAGCTTGAACTAGAGGATAATTTATTCTCCGTGAACTTCTAATTGCAGTAAACCGGTTCATTCACTGCCACACTTGTCCATCTTGTTTGTTCCTGTCTTTCAGCCACGGTTGGCTGCAACGGAATAAGGCAGAACTGCACTAGGCGCATGAAGAAAAAAAGTTTGCATCTCTGGACACACCATGGAAATGGGTCAGAACAGTCTAACTCTAAGAGAGGCTTGGGAAAGGGAAAAAAAATCAGTCTGTTATACACGAGGGGGTCATAATCAACTCATGCAAATCAAGGCACCTACTATGTGCAAGGCATTGCACTACAGTTGAAATCCATGTTTCCAGATGGCCACTGACTACACTGACATTTGATGTGTGCACTTTCCCCTCTGGCATTTCTGAAAGAGAACTCTTTCTCTTATTTTAAAATTCAGCATGTCCTCTCCACTCACTTTCTCATTTTACTTCGATAGATTGCTTGGGGGAAATTAAAACTGTTCTTGATGTTTTCTTGGTGGTATCTTAGATGATAAAACACCCTCCCCCTGATTTTTGCTAAATTCCTGCCTCCCATGGATTTCATTCTTCTCCTTCTTTTTTTTCCCCTGATAGAATCATAAAATTGTTGCCTTGCTCTTTGCATAAATGTCATGAAATATGTCCCTGACTTGCTGCTACCATGGTAATAGACACTTGTTGTAGGCTATTGACTCATTACTCTATTTACATGCGATTTGGTCACTTGTGGGTTGGCAGGCTTCAGAACAACCTGATTCTCAGCCAGTAAATGGATTCCAACCTGTCTGTGATGGATGATAGATTAGAGTTTGGGTGCTGTTATTATTTAATAGTTAGTAAGGTCTCTGAGTGGGCTAATGACAGTGCATCAACTGGGGAAATGATTCCGGGTATTGATTAGCATATATTTTACTATGGATGACCTTAGTGGGACACACAGCCAGAGAGAGGGACTAGGGAGTCTTGTCATCCAGATCCTTGATTGTCCTAGATCATTTTATACTTGGTGGAAAACAGGGCTGAAAGGATCCTGGGGAGTGCCTGTGTAGGTGCTAAGGAAACAGCCTTGTTGACCTCCACTTCCCATCTTGACTAATGATGACTGTTTTATGCAAGAAACAGATGGTTTACATTGAGATTTGTGGGACAATGGAAAAATACCCATCTAACAATTCTTAAGTAAATGTACCTGCTCACTGCTATAAAGAGTTGTGTCTTTGTGCATAAGTAAGAGACAAGTCATTATTTATGAAAGGGGAAGAAAGGGCACACCCAGGGAGTGTTGAGAGTTATCATTTTGATTCAGTAATTTTTCATGGAGTAAGTCATATTCTTATGTGTTGAGAGATAAATAATGAAATCCATTGTGCTAAGGTGTCTCCCTTAAAATTCCACTGAGCATATAATATCTAAAAAAAACTGTTGTAGACAAGAGTTATGCTGAGAGGCAGCTAGGTGGAGGGAACTAGCTCCCAGATTTTGCAGCTAGAGCCCTTGTGCTCTGGCTTTGTCCACCCAGCTTGCATAACCTGTGGAATGTTTTTAACACCTCTATGCTTCAGTTTCTTATCTATAAGGTGGAGCTAGTAATTGCACTTAACTCAGGGTTATTGTGATGGCTAAATGAGCTAAAATACCCAACAAGAAGAACTGCATCTCAGGCTTAGCATGTAGTATGAGAATTTTCACAACTACTAATTAGATTTTGGAATACATATATTTCATTCAAATTGTTCTTTATCAAGGTACTTTGGAACCAACTGTAGCATGCCCAGGTCATTTTGATGAAAGGAGAGCTGAAAGAACAGTTTTGTGTTGGGACCCATCTCCGAATGTGGCCATTTTGAGTGGGTTTTCAATGGGGTGAATTCACAGGAGAATGGTGCCTGGCTCCAAAGGGCAAGGTGAGTGGGGGAAAAGAGACATTAGACAGATGATTTTTTTTTAACGATTTTATTAGTGTCTCTCACTTTGATGTGATCTTTCTTCCCATTCTCGTTGCCTTTTGGATGATGTAGAGAGAGTTGCTTTGAAGGGGTTGCAGATGATCCAGTACTGGTGACATTATGAATGTTGTTTGTAGAAGGAGCTGGCCCTTGAGGGGCAGGCAGACCAAGGTTCAGGTCCTATCTGGGTCACCTGCTTTCTCTGTAACTCTTGATAAATCACTTACTGTCTCAGAGTTGCAATTTCTCATTTACCAAATGGGCATGCTAAAATGTGCCTGCCTCCCCGAGTGCTGGTGCTGATCAAACGTGATAATATGTGTGTGACAGCAACTTGTAAACTGTAAAGGGTGACATAGATATGAGCTGCTGTTATTAGTGATTCCTTTAATTTCCTTGCTCTCTACAAGCAGACCTGAATTTAGCAGCACCTGTGTGCTGTCATCACTTGGTAGCTGATTTTATTTGAAGCTTTTACTCATAAGCCCGTGACCAGTAATTGTACACTGGCTTCTCTTGCAGTAAAGATGGTATATGACCATTGCCGGATTGATCCAGGGGACCAATGCAGAAGCTCTGTTCTCATAGAACAAGGAATTCTGACAGTTTTCAGAAGAAGTTGTTCTCTCTCCTTCCATTTGTAAATCACATATTATTAATAGGAAACTTATTGGAATCATGAACTGTTTGGTGCTATTGTTACTCTGAGAGTTGATAAAACACTCAGAAACCAAGGGAATTAGAGGTTGGCCAGGGTGGAATGAATGCTATAAATCAAGATTACCTGAAGGGGATATGAGAGATAAGGGATTAAGCCGAGCACAGAGATAACAAGGGGGAAGTATCCAAAAAGCTTGGGAAAAAAAAAAAATCTCCCACCTTCCAGGAACAAATCTGAGTGTTATTTTGTGCTCTTAAGAAAAAAGTCACACTGATAGAAACATTTTCACTGATAAATTCATGTAATAAGAGTATGTTTTTCGTCATTTTGTATGCACAGGCTCAATGCAGTAATTTTTGGCTGCATCGAAGTATTACAAGAAAAAAAAGGAAGAGGAAAGAGATGTCACTGTCAGTTGTGGACAGGATCCCATGGGGTCAGACCTGTGCTCTGTGGGTCACAGAACACATTTTCAAAAATCTTGCCTTTCAGGTCTCACTCATGGACAGAAATAGAGCACAGAAGAAGCTTCTTAGAGAAGACTGCATTTTTCCAACCTTTCACCACCACTGAAAACTGGAGCAAATGAGTGGCTGGTATAGACCCTTGGCACCAAGTGGCTGGAGTAAATGGAACACTGCAGGGACACAGAACTTTGCCGCCACTGAGCATATTACCAGAGAAGTACAGTACGGAGCCCAGCAGGCTTCTGCAAACAACGCATCCCTTTAAGTTAATTGGTGTTATATAGAAGCTGAAATGCTCCGCTTATTTACAAAGCTACAGATTTATGTAAAGCAAAACCAATTACACTTAATGCCTAAACTATTCCAGGTGCTCAATGATAATGTTGCTAGGCACTAGAGAAGAAACTGCTGTGTGAATGCATCCTGTTCCGAATGGAAGCATGTGTAGTTACCGCAATTTAGCTAATCACAAGTGTCAACCCCAATGTGAGAATTCTAAGCTCTTTTGGTGTTTGCTTTGGGTCAACTTTATAATTCTGTAGATCTTTCATCTCAAAGGGCAAGCGAAAGCATAATGAGCACTTTTTTATTGTAAAAAAACATTAAGAAATTAAGGTGATGAAGGCAAATTGGGGTGGGGGAGGGGGTAACAAAATAAGGCAGATTCTTTTTCTAAGAGGGATTGAGACTGTTAGAGCTTCCCATTTGTACTGAGATGAGGTGTCCAGAGGTTTCTTGATCTTTTGGGCGTTCATTAAACCCAAATTGCAAACTTGGCATTTAACCTTTTGCAGTAAGGAAAGCTTCTAAGGCATATTAGGGGTCTGCCTCATTGCTTAGCCAGGGAACAAATGCTAAACAAAGAAGGATTCAAAAAGCAAGGAAAGAATTTATGCCTGCAAGAGTCTATTTGCTTGTCCTCAAAACAAACAAGCAAACAACAAAAAAAATAATTTGAGTAAGAGAAACACCTGGTGCTTTACAGCTGCTCTTTTGCAATTAAAAATGCATATCATACCTAATCAAGTTGAATAAATCTTTTATTCTACAGATTTATAATATTTTATGTATACACAGGGGAGGTGCTTAATTGCAGAATCATTTGCAATCAGCTGACAGACCCTCCTACTCTATCCAGCATGAACCATCCTGGAAAGCGGTGCCTCTCAAACTTTAGGGAGCATAAGAATGATTTGAGTGTTTTTGCCCACCAATTCCAGGACCTCAATCTGAAGAAGATGTGGGTTAAAGCAGTCTGTCTAGGGCCAAGAAATATTTACCTGAAGCAGGCAGCCTTCAACCAAACTTTGATAAACACTGTGACAAAGAGGAGAGCCATTTTGATTAAAAGAAAGGTGTCCAAATTTCTTTGATTATTAAAAAAAAGAAATCCTTTTGGAAGATGATTTTTCCAAATGCATTTGATTTGTAGCAGTGGAGACCAAATGATGTCATTTGGGTCAGGGAATCCCTGTAAGTGTCTCTACTTGGTTTGGTCATTTACCCTCCTCTCAGCACTAGTTTGACCTTCCATAAATTCTCTTTTCTTTAATCCTAATAAATTCTATCATCTATATTGATCTTTCAACTTCTTCAGTGTGTAGATAGTCTCTCTTTGTTAAAGACCTCATTTTAGCAACACTGATTTTGAATTCAGAGAAAATTTCCTTAAGTTTTATCTTGAAAGTGTTATATCAAGATCCAATATAGCAGAAAAACACATAAATTTTACTCAGTCTTATATAGTATATGGTCATAACACCTGAACAGCAATAAAGGCCTAAAAAATGTACTGAAAGAAAGAATATTAACATACTATTATTTTGCCTCTAATGACTTGTTAAAACTCTAAAAATATCTTACAGGTTGCTTTTAATGGCTGAACCATCGTAAAAAGCTATAAAATATTATTGGCATATAGGAAATTGTCATTTTCTGATGAGAGGAATTATCTATACTTTGAAATTACTTTATTAATATTAATGCATAGCATGTTAATGCACAAGCATACTGGTTAACTTCTATAAGGGTCATAATTGTTTTTTAAATAAAGTACACAGATAATATTCATAGATTTGTTCTCCTACATATTATCTCTCATACTAAAATGCATACAAATGTTCAACTGAAGAAAAAAACAACAAATACTGTATTCATAAGACAGGTAGAGTCAAATACAGTTTCATAGGGCTGTCTCCCAAAGATCAATACTTGAAGAAATTTCCTGTGTGCTGCCATAAAATTTCAGAGACTTTTCATGGAGGAGAAGTGTTTCTTCAAGATTACTTCCACTGATGTTCTGGGCATTAAAATGATTTAGATTACAATATCTAAAAAAGAAAGAAAGAAAGCTTTTCTTAGGACCAGATGTAGATGACTTGATAAATCATTTGCTTTCCTCCTGTACTTGTCTACCTTTTATGACGGGTTCGTAGATACTGGCACAACGGGATGATTATTTAAGAGTGCTGTTCACCAGAACAGTCTTTTTATAAAATGGCAGGAGGAGTTTTAGTACACATTAAGGCTCTCATAAGGACCTTTAGGTGGTGCTCTCTTATAACCTGCACTGAGTCCCTTCAATGCTGCCAGTGAGACTGTGGAACCCTGTTGACCTTATGGATTTGGCATTTAACATTTTGCAGCAAGGGAAAAAGTTGCCTGCACCCATAAAGACTTATGAGATGCACTGAGGACTTGTAGACATGGTGTTGAGACTATTTGACTATTTTAGGCCATTGTCAAAGAAGGGATCCATGACTATATTTCTAGAATGTTCACTCTTCCACCCTCAACTCCTTGCCTTTCCTGAGTGTCTTGTAAATACCAGACACCATGCCAGGGAGGTATGGAATCATCCCCACATCACAGATTGGAAAACTGAAGTTCTTAGGGCTAAATAGATTTTTTAGGGTTTATATAAATAGCAGTAGGCAGAGCCTGGCTTTAAAACCATTACTTGATTATTTTAAATCCTCGACTTTTTCTATGGCATGCTGGTCCTAAAATTATCTAAAATTATCCACTGTATTCCTAGTGCCTACACCAGGACTTAATATGCTGCTGATGTTCAATAAATATTTATCCAAGAAACAAAGAAATATGATCTAGAAGTTCAATTTTATCAAATATACATAGGATTACCAAGACCAAGACCAAACAGAAGATCGATTTTTGATACTAGAAGGTTTCAGAAGCTAATTGTACCTTTGTTTCCTTCTCAATATATTGCTAAAAATAACTTCAGGAGAACGAATACCACCTGAATAACTGATTATTTCTCTCTGATTTATGTTGCTTTCAATAATTGTTACAGGTTATGCACAGATAATTACTTGTTATCATTGACAAAATAAGGGCAGCAATAGCACCTTTAGATGTATTTTACAACACTGGAAGGACAGTGGCATTGTTATAAAAATCAATGCTCTCTTGCCCCTTGCCCCCAAACACCTTTATTTTTATTTTAGCATCCAATATGGGATACATTTTTACATTAAGCACATTAAGTATATTTACCTAATATTACTTTTCAGCAGGGAAAAGACATTTCATCTGCTTCATTCCTTCACCCCCAAACAGGCTAGCTTCAAGTATAACATGTAACCACTGCACTGTATCAGATGTGATTGAAGAGAACTCTGCTATCTATAGCAGGAGGCCAGAGGCTGTTTTCCCTTTGTCTTTGGTTTTGGTTCATGTAAGAGGTAATTCTGGTCTGACATTCATGGATAATTTCTAACTGTATTCTGCTGGGGATTTGAGGTGATGTCCCAGTGACCCTGACAAACTTACTTGGGTTTTAGGATTAACACTAGGTTTGTATCCCATGGATATATGTGGGAGGAGCACCTTTTGGTACTAATACAGACCTAAGGTCACCTGAATATTAGTAAGGATGTTGTTTCATTATTAATTCACTAACTTCAGTAGGACTGCTCTGTTTTTGATAGATTTGCCACAATTACCTGGCTCTGAACAGGTAAATCCTTGGATTTGATAAAAATTGGATTGTGATAGGAAGTGTCCTGAGATCAATCCTGACTTATAAACAACATATTTCAATAATACTGTCCCTGGGACATGGTGAATCTCATTCTTTGCATCCTCTGATTCATTAGTGCTTGACAATAATAGTATAGAAATAAGTTGGAACCATGCCCTCCTCACTGTGGACACTCATCTCACCCCCTTCCATTCCGTAGGGCTCTTGGCTAACTTCTGACTTGGTCTGTGCAATCACAATGGCCAATAGGTCCCCAGGGAAGTGCATGCTTTCACACTGACATAGTTGGTTCTACCTATTACTCTTTGAGCCAAATTTTCTGCATTCTCCTTTCTTCTTGTGCAACATCCATTCTTTTCCTGTGGGGCTGCTGATCAACAAGTGGCAATGAGTGTCGTTACTTTAATTAAAGGGACTAGTTTTCCCCCAAAAGACAAGAGTTAGGGGTTATCACCCTTGTCTGGTACTTAGAAGGAGTTCCTATACTCTTAGGAGTATAGGAGAATGGGCTTTGGAGACAATCAAATTTGTGTTTGAGTTACTTTATTAATATTAATGCATAGCATGTTAATGCACAAGCATACTGGTTAACTTCTAGAAGGGTCATAATTGTTTTTTAAATAAAGTACACAGATAATATTCATAGATTTGTTCTCCTACATATTATCTCTCATACTAAAATGCATAAAAATGTCCAACTGAAGAGTATGAGAATGTGGTAAATTTGATTACTTGTCTTTGCATTTTAGTTTTTGTATTTACACAGTGGTAAGATCTATGTGACAGGGAGGTGTTGGAAATTAAATGAAGTTGTTTGTATGTATATAGCATGCTAAGACACCATATGCTTGATACATGGAAAATTAATTGTCCTTCATTCTTTGTTTTCTACTTTCTCCCCTCCTCCCCTCCCTCTCCTCTCCTCCTCCTCCTCCTTTTCTTCTTCTTCTCTCTTTTAACCACACCCCACCCCCACCCCCATCTCTTCCCTAAAAATATGTAGGAGAAAAGAAAGTAGACAAGAGATGGAGGCGATCTTGAAAGAATTAGATTTATTTTTGAATAAACTCTACATTATTACTTAGTACTTTAACGTTAGTTCCTCCAATCTCCAGTGCCTGGTATATTTTTATTCTTATCTCCTTCTCTATCTCTCAATTCCTTCCAGGAATTAATTTGTTGAACAATCACACTTGAATATTTTAATTTGAGC
Source organism: Marmota monax (assembly GCF_021218885.2). Lineage (NCBI taxonomy): Eukaryota > Metazoa > Chordata > Mammalia > Rodentia > Sciuridae > Marmota > Marmota monax. The sequence goes on from NW_026695227.1 coordinate 4,694,311, forward strand.
ACTCATGTTAGCTTCATGTAGGCTGGTACTTTGCTTGGTTTAACTCTGTTTCTCTGATACATGGAACAATGCTTATCATTTTGGTTTAATGCATGAATGAATGAGTAAATCCCTGGGCTAGTAGATTCTGATTCCAGTGCAAGTTCTATCTGAACTGAGTCCAAAATCATGGTACTCTTGGTCACACCTCAGTATAGGTCTAGGAGAAGAATAAAAGGGAGGAAGAGGGGATCATAAGGCTAAGTCTGAGTCTATTATTATTATTATTGCTAACATTCTACATAACAGCTGTATGGACCAATTACTATTCTTTCTGTTTCTATTTTACAAACAAAGAAGCCCAGGCTTAGAGAGGTTAAACAGTTCCTGAAGTTCATACAGCTGATAAGTTGTGGAAGTGGATCTAACTAAGCTGACTCTGGAAACCACCTTCTAAACCACTTCATGGAAAACAAGGTCAAATCGTACAGAAGGGTAAAGAATGAGAATTTGAGAGACAGTGCAGATTTGTGTGAGTTGACAGATGGACATTCCTAATGAGTTTGGAGAGGTGGATGAAGAGGAAAGAGACTTTGCCTTCAATTTCAGTTTCCATTACTGAATCTGGTTTGCTGCAAAGCTGAGGAAATTCCTGTCAGATCTTTCTGTAACCCTCAGATTCTCTGATTTCATTTTCAATCTAAAAATGAGACTGGCACTTAAGGAAGAACAATTTGAGAACTCATATACTTTGGAGGGTAAGAAATGCAGTAATCTAGGGAGCCTTAGGCTTTTAGTTTTGCTGCCCATTCCACCTTGCATGGGGTTTAAGTACCTCTCACCCTGGACCATGAGCTCCATGAGAGCAGGAGCATGGACGTCATTCTATGAGCATTCATTCCCTTACTGGCTTTGCATCACTCGGTTGACTATATTACCTCCATGAAGCTAATGTTCCCAAAGAGATTTAGGAATGAAGGATTTAGGCAAGGGAGAAGTGATGACAAGTGAGATAATTTATGACTCAATAGATAAATGGAGGAAAGTGCTTAGTTCCTGCTATATGGCAGACATTGTGCTTAACCCATTTACAAAATTCATTTCCCTAAAACCCGGAAGCGATTGATATTATTGTTTCTATTTCACATGTGTGAAAACAGACACCCAGAGAGGTTAGAGAGTACACAGTCATCCAAGAATATGTGGGATATGGAATGACAATGACCGGATGGTAGATGATACATATGCAGTCACTGAATGGTCTCAGGTGACTGGCTAAGGGATTTTTGCACCATTTTCAATTGACCTTGAAATAGTCACTGCTGATTTAAAGGCCTGAATGGGATCCAAATCTCAAGCATCATTAGATTCCTAGCTATTTGTTTAATAAAATTTGCTTTTAATGGTAATGATTTATTCATTCTTATTATCAGTATGATTATTTCTAATTTTAAAGTGTTACTATGTAATGAAGAACAAAGTCTTATTTTATAATATGTTTTAGAATTGAGTAAAGCACTATTTTATTAGGAGGATCGGTGGGAAAGTGAAGTCTAAAGTGAAATTTCTTGCTCTGAACAATCTGTTAAATTTCTGTAATGTGCTGATATGTCCATTCATGGCCTGCTGGACTCCCATTGGCTCACTGATGGTTCCCGGACTAATATTTCATGGACTCAGAAATTGTTCATCTTACCACACACTTACTTACCTTTGCGAAACACTCCAGAATCCCAGGACGTTCAACAATGTTAATGATGCCAGCAAGAAGAAGAAGCTTTCTAAATTGCCTTTGTTTAATGTGTTTGGAAACCAATTGCCTGTTTGGAACAAATGTAATTGTTATTCAACTGCAGAGTTGTACGTTTCTGTGAATATTTTATCATTCCACAATTCATAGAGCTTTATTCGCTTCAATAATATCTACAAAGCAAAAAGCTCATCTAAGACTTTATTGTCAACATTCATTTAATTCTGTAATTAACAGTAAAATGATAAGCAAAGCACCCCAAATATTTTGAGGTAAAAAACCAAACCCTGGGTTTGGAAAGTAATCCTGATTATGCTATTAATTTGTAGGAAGCATGTTTGTCTTATTTATCCGTATACTTTCAGTATCTAGAGCAGTGTCAGGCACATGTCAATTGTTTAGTAATTATGTATTGAATGAATGAAAAAAATTTCCACGATTAGAGAGTCTGTTGCATTTGCTAATTGTTAGACAGGTGAGATAATGCAGGTAGATGATAGGTGTTACATTGTTTTAACAACTTAGATAAATCGAGGGCTATTTTATAATACAATGTCCCTATTAGTCAAATTACTTCAATTGCTGATTGACATGGAGATTTTCTTTTGACTCAATGAGTAATTTCTTCAATTTAATACCCCCCAATAAAGTATCCCCTCTTGCTTATGAGGTCAAATTGAGTATATACAAACTTATTCAGGATTCAAGGCAATTGCTTTAGTTTGCTCTTAAATATTGAATATTGATTTAAATCATTGCTATAATTTTCTTTCCATTTTCTATATCTACATGTATCTATGTACACACTCAACATATCTTTAGTGGTTTCTGATACATTACTATTCAATATATTATATATATTACATATGCAACACTCAATTTAAAGCGATACTTCAGAAATAGCAATGACATCTAGTATTAACAACTATACTACAGATATATAATATTATAGAATGTTGAAGTACAAACTTTATCCTTACTGAGAGAACTTAATTCAATTATAGTTCTGAATGGGTGGAATATTTTTTTAAAAGAATTATGCATTAGGAGAGCAGAAACAGGTCAACCTTGAACATTGAAATGCCAACACTTTGGCATTTTGTTGCCTTTTTAAAGGAAAAGCTCCTACAATGGGTGAGGAAGGGGAGTCCGGGACCACAACAAACAGTCTGTGCCTAAAAGGTTGGACCTTCAGTGCCATCTTTGGCAAATGGGTTGTGGATTGCTACTTGCGCTGTAGCAATTGAGAGGCCATTGTTTCTTCGTCTTTCCCTTGACAGTGCAAATGTTTGAGTGGGATTTGAGTTAAATGCTCTGTTCAAGGTTGATAGCCAGCAAGTGCATAAGCACGACAGCTGTGATTAATTGTGCCATTTCCCATTTAAAGCTGTTTCTCTTCTGTCATTTAACTTCCCAATGACCATTATTGTGGATCAACCATGAAAATTAGCTTGTGTCCATTATAGTCTTGGACCCATAAATAAAAGTTGGTACTGAGTTTAGAGCTATTATGCAAGTTCTACTTCCCCATTTTATTAATTTGGTGCCATTACAAAGGAAATTTATGGTTTTATTGCCGTGTTGACATGATGCCTTCATCTGGTGTTTAAATGAGCAGTTTGAGTATTTCCCTACATACCTGTGTATTGGATATTGAGTGGCTCTTGTGTGTGTGCCTGTGTGCGTGCGTGCATGCACAAATATTTGGAACCAAATATTTGGTTGCAATTAAATGGGGAGAGTTGGAGTAGAGGTCAAGATAAGGTGAGATAACATTCCACTTATTTTCAGGAAGAACTAAACTATCCTGCTAGTCCTATTCAAATAGTCCTATTTTCTTTTTCTCTTGAATTAATATCCCAATCATATTTCTGTCCTTTTCATTTCACATCAGCACTTTGCATGTCATGCGATTATACCATTTTATCACCGTGTTTCTCTGGCTAGAGTAAGAGGAGTTTGCACAGAGTATGTGAAGCTTCAGAATTAACATGACATTAATTCTTCTTGGAGCATGAATTTTGGTCCATAATAAGTAATTGAAAAGACTATCGTTATAATATAACAAAGTCAGATGAGGGAGAAGAATATAAATTTTGTAAGATCTTTAAAGGTAAAACATAATATTTCTAAGAGATTGTGCAATTACAGCAAATACCAGCCTTTCAGGAGACAATACCAGATCCACTGGCATGCCAACATTCTTGCTTCTGTCATTGAGGGGACACCATGGCAGGCACAAATGAGAAGCACTGTGACTTGGTATATGAAATGTGGGGTGTCAGGACAGAAGGATGTAACGCTAGCAAGGTTAGAGGAAGGTGGTAGAAATTTAAAGGTATACACAAAACAATTTTGAGAAGAGTTATTTAGGAAATAAAATGGAAGACTGCCATATCACCTATTCAAATTCCTGATAATGCTCTTGTATTCCTTCTTTGATATCATTTTTAGTGTTCAGCTGTCTTGGCAGTGCTGACCTTCACTCTGGTTCCATATTCTTTACTTATTTAGCTATAATGTGACATTGTCTACAGAGCTAACTTACATAGTGAACTCCATGGTAAAGAGAACCATTGTTTGAATTAATTGCATGGGACAAAAACTAACAGCAAGATGGACAGAGATTTTTAGAGCTTGGCTTTACCTATATGGATATTATCTATGTGAAGAGGAATATGGGGTATAAAATGGGGTCTCAGGCAGACAGATTTTGAAGTCAAATCTTGCTTCTATTATTGGGCAGTTTTGTTACTGAGCAAGTAACTGGACCATTTGAGCCTCCGTTTCTCCTAAAATGATGACATCAATACCTCCTTTGATGAGTTGCTACGAGAAGTAGAAGAGATGCTGGTTACCAAGGGCTGGACCCAGCAGATGCACTCCATAAACTTAGATTATCACCCCCTACCCCGTCCCTTTTAGAGGTAGCTCACACGAAAATCAGATAATCAGAGCCTGATCTTGGGCTCGCTTTCTGTTGGATCTTTCCTCATGTTCTGTGTGCCTATTTTTTTTTTTTTTATCATTATCTCAGGACTGGTTGTAAAATGTTCCATTTAACATTGTCAGTTGACTCAGCTCTTAGGTACTATAACTTTATTTTAGTAGCTTATAAACTTTTATTGTCGTAATTCACATTTGTGCCATTTTTCATCTGACATTTCTAGTAGCTGATTGAAACCAGGAGCATCCTTGCAAAAGGAGACAAATACTTCAGGTCTTGAATGAGACTAACTCAACTTTCTAGAACTCTGCTCTTGAGGACAGGAAGGGGACAGCATGAGAAAGAAGGGCCCACATAAGAGTCTGGTGGCTCATTCATCAATGCTCACAGCAATCCCTAGTTCTGTGTTAATAATGTAAACTGCTAGTTTGTAATGAGTGTTAGACTGTTGAGGTAGCAGAGCACCGGTGAAATACTTGGAATTGGGTGAAATACTTGGCATTGTTCAGAATTCCCCCAAATAGCACTTACTCAGCTTTATCTATGTGTTCATTGAAAATCACTTTTTAGAAATTTCCGTGCGCCAGGAAGTGGATATTCCAAGTTGCTTAAGAGAAGAAATTAATTAGAAAGGGACATGATACTAATACTCCGGAGCATTAGACTAAATAAAACTAAAATGTTTCTATTTATGTTAACTTATATGGCCATTTTAGTAATAAACAGACCACAGAATCCTCTAGACCAGTTCTTTTATTTTATAGACTGACTCACAGAAAGGTAAAGCGAGGTAGGACTCAGCAGAGCCCTCATCTTCCCGCCCTTACAACAAAGGTCCTGTGATAGTCCCTTACTAAGGGAATTGCCATTGTTATGAATTTTCTTAGCTCCACAGTTAAAAATGTCCAGGTGGCAGTCTTTGAAATAGCTTTACCCAAGTTCTTTCTTAAACACCCAGTACAATACAATACAAATCCTGGGACTCACATTCAACCAACTGTGTGGGCTTTGAAGAAATTTACATTACATTTACAGTTGTTAAAACTTTATTGAGAAACATATATACATGGAGGCCCACACATGCTATGTTACTGAAAAAACATGACGTTGCTAATATGAAAGGGAAATACATTGTATTCTACTCCGATTGTATGCCCTATATTTGAGGCCATAAATTTCATGTTCTGCTTTGAGTGTCTCAGCCTCACAGAGCCCCAAAGGCCTAACTGTGTGTTTCCCAGTTCTCGTTACATATGCTCCCCATCCCGAAGGAAAAGTTCCCACATGATTAGTTCCCCTCTTAGCCAGATCAGCTGCAGTTTACCTAGGCCACAAGCTGACAGATTTCACTTCCCTGCCAGCCCTCAAGATTATTCAAACAAACCAATCATGTCCTTCTGTAGGAATCAGGGCTCACCACATTCCTTTGTTACTGCAAAACCTGCACCCTATGCACCCTGCTTTTTCACACTATTGTTGGGCACCACCCCCGTGGGATCCTGCATGGCAAACTGAACCCTCTTCTCCCTTAATGTAAGTATATATAACCAGTAAACTGCTGTAATTCATCTATGTCCAGTTCAGAAGTATGTTTTCAGCCACCTCATCCTATTTGGGGAGCAGTGGGGAGTGCCTTCCTTACCAAGTGGACTAATAGGAGGTGACCAGAATATGCTCCCACCACAGAAATCAAGGTCAGTTCTAGAAAGAATATTAGTAGCCATGACTCTGGTGCATAATTACTGATTTTTTTTTTCTGATGGAAAGGAGGAAGGAGTATTCCTAGCTCTTCCTCTACACCACTACCCAGTACCAAATATTTCTACATCAGGGAGAGCAACTCCCATGAAACCACAGGACAAGAAGCAATGAGAACAGAAGACAGGCAGGGTATGCTCCATAAAGGAGGTTTTATACTCAGAATTAAAATGTAGGTATGAATTCTGGGTGGATAAGATAGCCAGTAATTCTTGACACTGTACTCTACAATCATTCTATCTGAGCAGTGTTAGGGAACCTGAAGGTGCTATGGTTAGACTTCTCACTTTAGCCAAGCAGTCTAGTTGCTACAATAACTTGGGCTTTAGTGGCACACATTCACTGTAGACCAACAAAAATATCTACACACACTTCCAATTGATAAACTTGGCCTCAGTAAATCTCTCCTTTTGAAGAGGAGTAAATAGAAACAAGACCAATATGGGAAATAAAAATGATTATAATACATATAATTATCGCTGCTTACAAGAAACAACCCTAGCACAGAATGGCAAAGTTAAAATAATACTAAAAATGATAAGGAAGAGGAACTCATAAGAAAAAGAAGGGGAAAAAAACTAGTATGTTTTCATTGCTGTGTCAGAATTCCAGAGAAAGTAAATTTAAGGAGGAAAGATTTATTTTGGCTTATAGCCTTAGATATTCCAGTCCTCGGTCAGATGGCTCCATCTGTCAGCTCATGGCAGCTAGAAGCAGAAGGTACATGAAGGTGGGGGAGAGAGAGAGAGAGAGAGAGAGAGAGAGAGAGAGAGAGAGAGAGAGAGAGAAGGACAGGGCCAGGAACAAGATATAACCTTATATCCTTCCAAGGCACACCTCCAGTAACCTTTTTCTCTAACTAGGTCCACCTCCTATAGCTTTCAGGTAAAGTTTAATTCAAAGGGAAAACAATTCAAAGTGACCCCAGGGAACTTTTTATATTGATATAAAGCACAATCTGAATTGAAGATTTGTTAATAGACATATCTTAAGTAATGAAAACAAAACAAAATCTTTTGGAAATATAGGATAGAATAGAAAAGCAATTCTTATGAATAGTTATATCACACTTGTCAGTTTTTTGGTGGAACAGGCAAAATAGCTAATAACATGGAAAATCAGAATAATGTGATTGATAAAAGTTTAAAGAGCACAACATTGTTTAGTATAAAGAATATACCCTTTCATAAAATCTTAAATAAATCAATAGCAAACAAAAACTCCTAGAAATTAAAGACATGGCTCTCCAATAACAAATTGATTAAAGTATAAATGTATAAATAAGATCTATAATCACAATGTAGTTAGAAAATGAGAAAAGTAGATTTACAAATTTAGAGATGAAAATTTTGCTCAGATATACATTTAAAGGCACATAGGTTTTCTTATTTATTTATTGTGGTATTGAAGATGGAACCCAGGATTACTCTACCATTGAGTTAAATGCCCAACCTTTTTTTATTTTCTTATTTTGAGACAGGGTCACACTAAGTTGCCCAAATTGGCTTCAAACTTGCTATGTTCCTGGTTTAGCCTCCATAGTCACTGAGATTATAGGCATGTGTCACCGTACCCAGCTCAGGTTTTCATTTTTAAAGTAAGAATAATGATGAATAAACTAAATATTTAAGATTAAAAATTTAAAAATAAATATTATAGATCTAAAGAAAGTAAGAGGAAGGAAATAAACATGAGAGAAGCAAATCAATATATTAAAATAGATTTAATAGTTTTAAAAGCTAGTGAATCATTGAAAGAAAATATAACAAAATACATAAAACTGAAAAATCCAATCAGGATACATGACAAAAAAACACAGAGGAAACAATAAGGTTTGGTTATGAATATGCAACATTAGTGTCAAATATTATGGAAATGGAGTGATTATTTGTGAAAATATTTATTGCCAAAATTAAGCCAAGAAGAAATGAAAATACTTAATAGCCAATAAGAATGAGGAAAAGTCATAAAGAATGATCTTCAAATGAGACATTAGGTCAGGAACAATGGCACATGCCTGTAAATCACAGTTATTAAAGAGAGTGAGGAAAGGAGGATCGAAAGTTTGATATCAACCTAGGCAACTTAGGGAGACTCTGTCTCAAAATAAAAACAAAAATTAAAGGGCTGGGGATGCAGCTCAGTGGTAGCATATCCCTAGGTTCAACCCCCAGTACTGGGGGATATAAAAAAAGAAAGTCTGTTGACAAAAGATGTGTAAGTATCATCATAACTCCAATGGTATTTTTTTCACTGAAGTGGAAAAAAACAATCCTAAAATTCATTTGGAACCACAAGACTCCAAATAGCTAAATCAAACTTGAGCAAGAACAAAGCTAGAGGCTTTGTTCTAAATATACTACAAAGTTAAAGTAATCCAAACATAAGGTACTGGCATTAAAACATTTACACAGACCAACAGAGCCCAGAAACAGAGCCCACAAACCTGCACATTTACAACCAACTGGTTTTTAATAAAGGTATAAAGAACATGCAATAGAAAAAGGACCGTCTTCAACAAGTGGTTGTGGGAAAGCTGAATAACCACATGCAGAAGAATGAAATCAGACTTAACCCACAAAATATCAACTTGGAATTGATTAAAAACTTAAACCTAAGATCTGAAACGTAAGATTAATACAAGGAAACCTATGTTTTCTTGTATTAATAAGGGAATGGAAGCTGCTTCAGGGATACTGATCTGGACAATAATATCTTGGATATGATCTCAAAAGCACAGGCATAAAAGCAAAAATAGACAAATGGGTTCATTGTACTAAAAATCTTCTGACCAACCAAAGAACACAAAAAACTGCAAACAAACAAAAAGAACTTAGCAGAGTGAAGATACAAATCCACAGATCCACAGATTGGGAGAAAATATTTGCAAATCTTATGTTGGATAAGGGGCTAATATTTAAAATACATAAGGAACTCCAAAGTTCTCATAAATACAAAAAACTGAACAACTCAATTTTTAAAAAATGGGTAAAAGGCTGGGGTTGAAGCTCAGTGGTAGAATACTTGCCTACTATGTGTGAGGCCCTGAGTTTGATCCCCAGGGTCTGGGGGTGGGGGGGAAGCAAAGGATAGATATTTCTCACAAGAGGTATACTAGCCAACAGATACAAGAAAAAAGGCCTGTTGTCACAACATCAAGAAAGATAAAAACTGAAGCCCATAGGAGATATCATTTCAGATGTGTTAAAATGGCTATTGCTATAGTTTGGATCTGGAATGTCCTCCAAAGTTCCATGTTTTAAAGGCCTGGTTACCAGCTCGTGGCACTATTGGGAATAGGTAGAACCTTGGGAAGGTGGGTCACTGGGGCGTTTGCATTAAAAGGGATATTGGCAAGCAGATATCTTCTCTCTCTTTGCTTCCTAGCTGCCATGAGGTTAACAGGCCTCCTTGGATGCTATGTGTTCCCACTAGGATGCTATGCGCTCCCACTAGGATGTTATGCTTTGCCACAGACTCAAAAACACTGGAGTCAAATGACCGTGGACTGAAATCCTGAGACAAAGCAAACCTTTTCTCCTTACAAGTTGATTATCTCAGGTATTTTGTCACTAATTCAGCTATTACCAAAAAGATGAAAGATAAGGGTTGGTGAGGCTGTGTTGCAGCTATTACTGAAAATTGTAAGGGGGTTCCTCAAAACACTAAATATAGAATTACTAAGTGATCCAGAAATCTCAGTACCGTGGATATAGCTAAAGGAATTGACATTAGTATGTTTAAGAGATGTCTGTACTCCCATGTTCACTGTTGCATTATTTGTAACAGCCAAGACACAAAAACAACTAACCTGTCCATGAACGAATTAAAAAAAAATGTGTTACACATTCATAACACAATACTATCCAGCCTTAAGAAAATTCTGATATTTGCAACTACAAGGTTGAGGATATAATATTGTATTAAGCAAAATAAACCTGTCATAGAAAGACAAATATTCCATGATTTCAGTTACATATAGAATCTAAAAACGGCAAACTCAGAAGCAGAGAATAGACTGGTGGTTACTAGAGGCTCAGTGGGAGATGGAAAGATACAGAAAGATGGACATGTTGGTCAAAGGGTAGAATTTCATTTTGACAGGAAGAGTAAGTTCTGAAGATCTGTTGCACAGCATGGTACTATAGTTAATAATAATGAATTGAATATTTAAAAATAACTATAAGAGGGAATTTTAAATGTTCCTAACACACACACAAAATAACTATGTGAGGTACTGGATAAGTTCTTTAGCTCGATTTGATCATTCCACTGTGTCTACATGTATCAGAATATCACTGTACTCCCTAAATACATATAATTATTATTAATCAATTCAAAATAAAACAAGGAGACATTAGGTCCTGAATGTATCTCTTAAGTTTCATGGAAAAACTGGGTATTTCATCTGGATTTTTTCAGAACACAGCAAAAGAATCATAATTGCTACCACATATTACCCCTTGCATGTACAAAACAATGATTTAATATTGGAAAAAACTATTAATTAAACATACAATAATGATAGATTCAATAATAAAAACAATTAGGTGATCTCAAGAGCTAATTAAGAAACCTCCAAGAAAATTTAACTTATTTAAATCTCAGAAAACAAGAAATTTCTTATGATAAAGCACATCTTTTAGGATACCTTTATAAATCTACAATATACTTCATAGAAAAATACTAAAGATGCATATTAAGGTCTTGAAGAAGATAAAATGTGACTGCTCTGGAGTTCTGAATCCTGATAGCAGAAGAGGAAATATTGTAATAAGGAGGGAGGTGGGCAAGGAAAGATGAAATATTGGGGAATGACACTGGCCAAGTTATATTGTCCTATTGTGTGAGTGTACAAATATGTAACAAGGAATCTCACAGTTATGTATAACTATAATGCCCCAATAAAATATGGAAAATATATTAGAAATAAGGATAAAAATTATATCTATTTAAAGATGAGAAAATTTTGCTGAAAACTTGAAGAGATCAACTTACATACCCTTAAAATTTGATAAGAAAGTTTAAAAACTTTTGTACAGATGAAGACATGAACATTAATAATTTTACTATATAATAATGATAATCCCAGCAAATTGTAGTGAGGGGAAACACTAATTGCAAAAGAAAAAAAGATCATAAAATTCCTGCAATATTATCAACAAGAAATTCTGAGATACATATGAAAAAAAGAAAATTTATTGAACTGAGTTGAAGAATATTGAATAAGGGCTGGGGTTGTGGCTCAGTGGTAGAGTCCTTGCCTAGCTTGTGTGAGGACTGGTTTCGATCCTCAGCACCACATAAAAATAAATAAATAAAATAAAGTTATTGTGTGCATCTACAACTAAAGAAAAATATTATAAAAAGAATATTGAATACATGATAAAGCCATGTAGATGGGGAATAAAACTCAGTGGTAGAGCATTTTCCTAGCATGAGAAAGGTCTTGAGTGCCAACCCCACTACTTCAAAATAGATCATATATTATGTTACAGGGCAACTCTTAGACAATATAAAGGAGTAGAGATAATACCATGCATCTTATCTGATCATAATGGAATGAAACTGAAAATCAATGATAAAAGAAGGAAGGAAAAAGCATACATCACTTGGAGAATGAACAATAGGTTACTGAATGATCAATGGGTTATAGAAGACATCAAGGAGGAAATTAAAAAATTCTTAGAGATAAATGAAAACACAGACACAACATATCGGAATCTATGGGACACATTGAAAGCAGTTCTAAGAGGAAAATTCATTGCTTGGAGTTCATTCCTTAAAAAAAGAAAAAACCAACAAATAAATGATCTCATACTTCATCTCAAAATCCTTGAAAAAGAAGAGCAAAACAACAGCAAAAGAAGTAGAAGGCAAGGAATAATTAAAATCAGAGCTGAAATTAATGAAATCAAAACAAAAGAAACAATTGAAAAAATTGACAAAACTAAAAGTTGGTTCTTTGAAAAAATAAACAAAATCGACAGACCCTTAGCCATGCTAGCGAAGAGAAGAAGAGAGAGAACTCAAATTACTAGCATACGGGATGAAAAAGGCAATATCACAACAGACACTTCAGAAATACAGAAGATAATCAAAAAGTATTTTGAATCCTTATACTCCAATAAATTAGAAGATAGTGGAGGCATCCATAAATTTCTTAAGTCATATGATCTGCCAAGATTGAGTCAGGAGGATATAGACAACCTAAACAGACCAATATCAATTGAGGAAATAGAAGAAACCATCAAAAGACTACCAACTAAGAAAAGCCCAGGACCGGATGGGTATACAGCAGAGTTTTACAAAACCTTTAAAGAAGAACTAATACCAATACTTTTCAAGCTACTTCAGGAAATAGAAAAAGAGGGAGAACTTCCAAATTCATTCTATGAGGGCAACATCACCCTGATACCTAAACCAGACAAAGACACTTCAAAGAAAGAAAACTACAGACCAATATCTCTAATGAACCTAGATGCAAAAATCCTCAATAAAATTCTGGCGAATCGGATACAAAAACATATCAAAAAAATTGTGCACCATGATCAAGTAGGATTCATCTCTGGGATGCAAGGCTGGTTCAATATACGGAAATCAATAAATGTTATTCACCACATCAATAGACTTAAAAATAAGAACCATATGATCATCTCGATAGATGCGGAAAAAGCATTCAACAAAGTACGGCATCCCTTTATGTTCAAAACTCTAGAAAAACTAGGGATAACAGGAACATACCTCAATATTGTAAAAGCAATCTATGCTAAGCCTCAGGCTAGCATCATTCTGAATGGAGAAAAATTGAAGGCATTCCCTCTAAAATCTGGAACAAGACAGGGATGCCCTCTCTCTCCACTTCTGTTCAACATAGTTCTCGAAACACTGGCCAGAGCAATTAGACAGACGAAAGAAATTAAAGGCATAAAAATAGGAAAAGAAGAACTTAAATTATCACTATTTGCAGTGACATGATTCTATACCTAGCAGACCCAAAAGGGTCTACAAAGAAACTATTAGAGCTAATAAATGAATTCAGCAAAGTGGCAGGATATAAAATCAACACGCATAAATCAAAGGCATTCCTGTATATCAGCGACAAATCCTCTGAAATGGAAATGAGGACAACCACTCCATTCACAATATCTTCAAAAAAAAAAAAAAATACTTGGGAATCAACCTAACAAAAGAGGTGAAAGACTTATACAATGAAAACTACAGAACCCTAAAGAGAGAAATAGAAGAAGATCTTAGAAGATGGAAAAATATACCCTGTTCATGGATAGGCAGAACTAACATCATCAAAATGGCAATATTACCAAAAGTTCTCTATAGGTTTAATGCAATGCCAATCAAAATCCCAACGGCATTTCTTGTAGAAATAGAGAAAGCGATCATGAAATTCATATGGAAAAATAAAAGACCCAGAATAGCAAAAACAATGCTAAGCAGGAAGTGTGAATCAGGCGGTATAGCGATACCAGACTTCAAACTATACTACAGAGCAATAGTAACAAAAACAGCATGGTACTGGTACCAAAACAGGTGGGTGGACCAATGGTACAGAATAGAGGACACAGAAACCAATCCACAAAACTACAACTATCTTATATTTGATAAAGGGGCTAAAAGCATGCAATGGAGGAAGGATAGCATCTTCAACAAATGGTGCTGGGAAAACTGGAAATCCATATGCAACAAAATGAAACTGAATCCCTTTCTCTCGCCATGCACAAAAGTGAATTCAAAATGGATCAAGGAGCTTGATATCAAATCAGAGACACGGTGTCTGATAGAAGAAAAAGTTGGCTACGATCTACATTCGGTGGGGTCGGGCTCCAAATTCCTCAATAGGACACCCATAGCACAAAAGTTAATAACTAGAATCAACAAATGGGACTTACTCAAACTAAAAAGTTTTTTCTCAGCAAAAGAAACAACAAGAGAGGTAAATAGAGAGCCTACACCCTGGGAACAAATCTTTACTCCTCACACTTCAGATAGAGCCCTAATATCCAGAGTATACAAAGAACTCAAAAAATTAGACAATAAGAGAACAAACAACCCAATCAACAAATGGGCCAAGGACCTGAACAGACACTTCTCAGAGGAGGACATACAGTCAATCAACAAGTACATGAAAAAATGCTCACCATCTCTAGCTGTCAGAGAAATGCAAATCAAAACCACCCTAAGATACCATCTCACTCCAGTAAGATTGGCAGCCATTATGAAGTCAAACAACAACAAGTGCTGGCGAGGATGTGGGGAAAAGGGTACACTTGTACATTCCTGGTGGGACTGCAGATTGGTGCAGCCAATTTGGAAAGCAGTATGGAGATTTCTTGGAAAGCTGGGAATGGAGCCACCATTTGACCCAGCTATTCCCCTTCTTGGTCTATTCCCTAAAGACCTAAAAAGAGCATGCTACAGGGACACTGCTACATCGATGTTCATAGCAGCACAATTCACAATAGCAAGACTGTGGAACCAACCTAGATGCCCTTCAATAGACGAATGGATAAAAAAATGTGGCATTTATACACAATGGAGTACTACTCTGCATTAAAAAATGACAAAATCATAGAATTTGCAGGGAAATGGATGGCATTAGAGCAGATTATGCTAAGTGAAGCTAGCCAATCCCTAAAAAACAAATGCCAAATGTCTTATTTGATATAAGGAGAGTAACTAAGAACAGAGTAGGGACGAAGAGCATGAGAAGAAGATTAACATTAAACAGGGATGAGAGGTGGGAGGGAAAGGGAGAGAGAAGGGAAATTGCATGGAAATGGAAGGAGACCCTCAGGGTTATACAGTGGAGGGGGTAGAGAGAGAGGAGGGGAGGGGAGGGGAGAGGAGGGGAGGGGGGATGGTGGAGGATGGGAAAGGCAGCGGAGCACAACAGACACTAGTATGGCAATATGTAAATCAATGGATGTGTAACTGATGTGATTCTGCAATCTGTGTATGGGGTGAAGGTGGGAGTTCATAACCCACTTGAATCAAAGTGTGGAATATGATATGTCAAGAAATTTGTAATGTTTTGAACAACCAACAATAAAAAATTAAATAAAAAAAAAGAAAGACACAGGATATATATATATATATATATATATATATATATATATAATATATATTATATGTAAATATAATATATTATATATATATACACACACACACACGCACACATAACATATTGTAAAGACTTTAGTTTTTAAAAAGTAAAAAAAAGTTTTTTTTTCATTTTATTGAAACAAGATAAGTTTGGGTAAAACTGATAAAAATAATTCTAAAATTCATCTGGAAGTATAAACCAGATAGAATGTGGTATCAATAATTGAAAAATAACCATAAAGAGAACTGTGATTAGTAACACCATTTGACCCTCGGTTTATACCCCAAAGACTTAAAAACAGCATACTACAGAGACACAGCCACATGAATGTTTACAGCACCACAATTCACAATAGCTAAACTGTGGAGCCAACCTAGATGCCCTTCAATAGATGAATGGATTAAAAAAATGTGGCATATATACACAATGGAATTTTACTCAGCAATAAAAGAGAATAAAATCATGGCATCTGCAGGTAAATGGATGGCATTGGAGAAGATAATGCTAAGTGAAGTTAGCCAATCCCCCCAAAACAAATGCCAAATGTTTTCTCTGATATAGGAGGCTGATTCACAGTGGGGTGGGGTGGGGGAGCATGGGAGGAATAGATGAATTCTAGATAAGGCAGAGGGATGGGAGGGAATGGGAGGGGGAAGGGATTAGCAAGGATGGTGGAATGTGATAGACATCATTATCCAAAGTACATGTATGAAGACACGAATTGGTGTCAACATACTTTATATACAACCAGGGATATGAAAAACTGTGCTGTATACCCGTAATAAGAATTGTAATGCATTCGCTGTCGTATATTTAATCAATAAAAAATTTCAAAAAAGTAATACCATATACAAAATATATCATAAAATTATAATAATTAAAAGGAATATGATATTAAGCTAAAGTCAGGTGACAGCTAAAGGGAATAGAACAGAATAGTCCTGAACTAGTTCTAAGATAACATAGGAACAACATGTTAAAAGATATATTACTAATTGCTTAATTTAATTCCATTCATTCTATAGTTATGGGATATTTATGATGTAACCAACTTTTCACAACATATACCAATTACATTGTAAAACAAGTTATTTGCTTTAACATCACAATGAAATTCACTTGGAAAAGAAAATTAAATTTAAAATGTTAAACCATTAAAGTTCCACAACCAGTGATGAATGAAATAAAATTAATCACAATGAAAAATATTGACAGATTTTATGACATATATCAGCAGAACCTGTGTAAAACAAACTTGTGTATAAAATTACAATATTGAGTCAAAACCAGAAAACTACTAGCAATAAATATGACATAAGACACACATATAAACCATAAGAAAAAAAACATGAACAGTCTAAAAGAAAAGTGAGCAAAAGACATGACTAAGCATTTCATGAAAGAGAAAAGATACAAATATTCTAAAAAAAATAAAAATTTCAATTATACATTTTAAAGAATACAAATTAAAGTAACAACAGAGTATCATTTTTGCCAATTTGATGACAAAGATCAAAACATTACTATGCTCAGGTGAAACTAATACCTCGGAACAAGTGTTCCATCAAAATGGCAACATAATTGATGCAGACTTTAAGAAAACAATTTTGCTTTACTTCCCTATCATCTGACATTATTATCCTCACAGAGCGAATAATCCCATTGCTAGGATACTTCTTAACCTAAGGAAAAACACAAGTGAGGTACCCAAAGACAATATCAAAAAAGGCTCACCTAAGTAACATTATAAGGTTGAAAAATTGGAAACAACCTAAACTTTCCATAAGAAGGGATAGGGTGTGTGTGTGAATGATGATATATACAACACAATTATCAAAAGAGACCTTTTTTCTCCTTGTAGTTCTGAATGTCATGACTGTATGCTCACAATATTATTTAAGGGAAGAATGAAAGGTGGGGACTTGATATAAATTTGTTGAATGAGCATTCAGCAGGATTTATGTAGACCCTGATTTAGTTTAAAATCTATCTTCACAAATATAAATTTAATTACTACACACATGCACACATACACAAATAGAAATATATTGAAAGAAAATTTACCCAAATCATAATTTGGCCTTTATCTTTTCAAAGTCTTCCCTCTCCGCTTTTGTTATTTGGATATATTTAGTCATATATTACATTTACAGCAAAAAATAAATTTAAAGCCAATTCGTCAAACATACTGGAAAAATTTGACTTCCAAAAATCGTTTCTGATTAATTTTGAAATGACAAAGAGGGTTGGTTTCCCCTACCACCAACCCCAACATCAGTGATTCACTAACATCAATGAGACACTACTCTGTATAAATCACAGATTTACCAAAAACCTCAAGTATGCATGGCATACTTTTAAGGGATATCCCGTTTAATTTTTGATTCAAAACAAATTTCTGCTCTTTTTTTTTTGAGGAAAATACAATATTTCCTCCTTTTCACTAACCTCTATTTAATTTTGAATGTAATATAACTTAGAAAAATCTTAAATTATGTCTCTTAGAAAATCTTCAAATGATAGCTGGACACATGGGCAACTATTTCTCACAGATCTATTATTATTATTATTATTATTAAATATTTATGTTTTAGTTGTAGTTGGACACAATACCTTTATTTTATTTATTTATTTTTATGTGGCACTGAGGATCGAACCCAAGGCCTTGCACATGCTAGGTGCGTGCTCTGCCGCTGGGCTACAACCCCAGCCCTAGATTATTATTTTTTAAAACCAGAGATTGAACCCAGGGTGCTTAAGCACTGAGCCACATCCCCAGCCATTTTTACATCCTATTTTGAGACAGGGTCTTGCTAAGTTGCTTAGGACCTCGCTTAGTTGCTGAGGCTGGCTTTAAACTTCTGATCCTCCTGCCTCAGCCTCCGGAGCAGCTGGGATCACAGTTATACACCATCACACCTGGCCCATTAGATTTTTTAAAAAAGTAATTTCATGGTGCTGGTAACCTTGCAAACGCACAAAATTGTTGACACAAAATTGAAATGGGTTTTATATCCTGCTTTATTTTAAGCACACTTTCACTTCACTATTGCTTTTTGCTTGGGAGCAAAGAAGTGTGCAATTACAAAGAAGTACTAGTCATTCTCCAGGGTGGATATACTTCTGCACCATGGGAAATAAACCTAGGGTAGTAAAAAGAGCTTTGGAATCAGGAACCCACCATTGCTATATAACTGTGGCAACTTATATAACTTTCTGAGCTCATTCTCTTCTTTGATATATTGGGGCTACAAGTATCTACCCCCAAAGAATTGTGACGATTTAATGAAATAATATCTTTGTGAAATGCATATAGCAAGGTCTGCATATAACTGACACTTAATAAATGTTAATTTCTTTCCTTCCTCCTTTCAGTAACCTGATTTAAATGCTTCATTTGAGATTCATAGCTCTCCTACCTGAGTTAATTTTTAAAACACATTAATTTTCATGATACCTGAAGGAAATAATACCTAACAACTGAATTCTAACTTGACTTTTCTCCAATTTTTCATATTTATCTAATAAGAACTCATGTTATTATTACCTTTAATTTACAGACAACGAAACAGAGGCACAGAGCAGCTGAACTGTTTGCCTAAAGTCATATAAAGGAGACAGAATAAATATTTGTTGAATGAGTGGATGAGCTGAGTTTGGGCCTTAGATCCACACATGCTCAATACTTTGCTCTGGATCATAATGTCTGCATTTCGACTTCAATTTGCATTTTCAGTTCTTGGGAATTGTGGATAAAAATGCAGTCAGGTTGCTGTTTCCAGGAAGGGACACTGTGTCTTTCAAGATTGGACAGAAATCACTAGGCATTGTTCACCTGAACTGCAGAGAGAACAAGCGTGGATGATATTTGCCATAACAAGCTTTCTTGTAAGGGTGAGTTCATTCTTTTGAAGAGCATTGGGAGGGAAAAACCCATCAAGATAGTGTGTTCTCATGATGATTTCAATGAATTATCATGGAAATGAGTTTTAGAAGAGAGATAATGCTTTGTGATAATAGCCCGATAATGCCATTAGCTATGAACTGTAATTGTAATAGCATTAGTCAAATGAATATATCTGATATTAATTTGAGTGTCAAATATTTCTATAAGGTTCTTCTTGTTAATTAAACATCAGCCTTGGCATTATTAATTCAGTATCTAGTCAGTGCTTGCACATAGTAGGAACCCAATATGTATTTGTAGACTGAATTAATAAATCAGTCTTTAAGTGGAGTTATTTAAAATAGTAAAATATTAAATTTGAATAATTTCATGGACAGAACTAAAATTGATTTTTTGCCTAGGAGCTGCTTGTTAGTACAGTCTGTCCTTCATTTGCAACTCTACTTAGTTAATAGCAAAGACTTATTAATTTCAGAATTTTAGAAGAAAGCCTCTCTCATCTTTTGCATATTTGGAGGGAAATAGCCTTTTTTTCTCAAATGATTTTAATTCAAGTATAGAGTTCATGCCTTTTATCCTGTGTCATTTTAAAATCTAGAAGACATTTTCTGGCTTGCCTTAAGCACCTGAATATCAGTGAGCGTAATCATGCTTTTAGTAGTTTGGAATCACTGTTCATGATTACCAACACCAACTGGGCTTTCAACACTGACAGTGATCTTGACACCTGGCTTCTAAATCATCTTTTCTTGCTCTCAGCAAGTCCATCACTCTCTGCTCTCTCACTCCTCATCCTCATCCCCTTTGCTCTCACAGGTAGATTACTGCATATTCATAAAGGGAGGTGGGGGTTGGGGGGATTCAAAGGGAGACTCCAGCCTCTTCCCAGTATTAGAACTATGTATCTCTTTGCATTTGTACCATCTTCTCTGTTGTCTTCTGTTTCAGTGCAGGAAAAAAGATAGAAATCAATCTCTCTTGGGTAGTTCCCAACAAAACTCCCTGTCCACTTTCTTAGGTTCCTGCTTTCATCAGTTCTCTCTTCTTTCACCTGCATTTTGAACTTCTCCATATATATCATGTATTATCATCAGTTAAATACACTCAGGCATCTCCCCAAAATAAAGAAGTATCTTCAACCCACACATAAAGTTCCCAGATAAAATACAGGATTCCCAATTACATTTGAATTTCAGAATAATAGTGAGTTACTGTGGATTAACATATTTAGCATGTCTTAAATACTTCATAAATAGTTTTTTTGTATATGCTCCCAATATTGCATGGCACATGTTTAAATACTGAAAAAAAAATCTTTCACTGTTTGTCTTAAATTCAAATTTAACCACTCATCCTCTATTTTTATTTGCTAAATCCAGAAGTCCTACCCATATCCCTTTCTAACCACCACTCATTTCTTAAGTCTTCTGCAGCCCCAAGTTCTTCAGAAGAGTTACTTGAACATGATGTCTTTATCTCCTTACTACTAGATATTCTTCAGCCTACTGCAATCTTTGCATTTCCATTTCACCATTGAATGGTTCCTATTAAAGTTATCAGTGACCATAATGTAGCTAAATTTTATGGACACTTTCTTCATCCTACTGATTTCAAGTAGTATTGACACATGTACCATGCCCTGCTTGAAACAATCTTCTTTTATATTTAGTGCACACACTTACACATTAGCTGTGTGAATGCATCATGTGCATATATACGCACATGTGTGCACACACACACACACATACTCATGTAAATATACATATGTGTGTATGTAACATATAGGATACGCCCTCTCCCCAGCTGCTGTCTTTCTTTGCCAGGCTATTTCATCTCCATTCAGTCTCTAATGTTGAACATTTCAGATCTAAGCCCTGGGCTTCTTTTTTCTTCATTCTTAATATCCACACTAGGTAATTTTATTTAGTTTTATGATTTCATTTTTATGTCAAAGGTTTCCATATTTATGTATCTAATCAAGGTCTTTATTTCTGAGCTCCAGATATTTCTATTTAGATGTTCTGTGGTTATGCTAAACTTAGCATGCGAAAAAGTGAATGAGTGACAAATTTTAAAATCCATTCTTCTTCTAGTCTTCATTTAGTAAATGGAATCTTTGCCCACCCAGTGAGTTACTCAAGGCAGCTGAGATGCTTCTTTGGTGCCACCTCCTCCCTCCTGCATCCTACTGCATCCTAACTATCAAAACCATCACTAAGGGGCTGGGGTTGTGGCTCAGTGGTCGAGTGCTTGCCTAGCATGTATGAGGCACTGGGTTACATTTTCAGCACCACATATAAACAAATAAAGGTCCATCAACAACTAATAAAATATTTTAAAAAATCACTAAGCACTTTTTATTCTACCTTTAAAATAGAGCTTATCCCCATTCACTTCTCTCCACATGCCTTCTCCCTCTCAGGTTTATCACTTAGATTTGACTAAATTGCTTCAATTACACCCTTCTTGCTTCTCCCAAATCATTCTTTTTTTTTTCTTCCAAATTATACTACCTCCACAGATCTTAAAACACCAATCGAACATATCACTCATCTAAAATTTTTTTATGATTTATTATTACATTCAAAAATTTTAAAAAATGCCTGTAAGCCGGACATTCCACATGATTTTTTTCTTTAACTCTCCAACTTGACTTCATGGCATTCTCTCCTTTTCTGGAAAAAAAAAAAAACAGCCTTCTCTGATTTCCCCTTATGCATCTAGCAATTCTCTACCTCTGGGCCTTGTTAAATGTGCTTTCTATCAGAAATATATCATACCTAGGCTCAACACACTAAATACCACACATCCTTCTTGTTTCATGTTCCATACCATTTCTAGGCACTCAGTGTGGATATGCATGTGTATCTAAGCTACCTAGACTTATAAATTTGCCATATAGAGAAGGAGGCTCTACTAATGACATGGGTCCATGAGGCTCTGAAGAATCTCAGAGTACTGCTTCATAGCATCTCATTCCAGTCTGGACCAGGAATTAAATTTGAGCAGGACAACTGAGCTTTGGATTTATAGAATACATTCTTTTTTTTCTGAAGAATTTTAAAGTGTCATGCCAAAATACAACATACCAAAACATCATGCCTATGACATCATTGTGTGTGGAAGACTTTGCATCTAATTCTGACTGATGGTCATGAGCAGAGTTTGCCAGTGGGAGTTGTTGGGGGCCTGTCCAGTTAGCTACAGGAATGCTGTCACTGAGCCAGTTGACAAACAAATAGGCATGTTCCTGGCTCAATGTGGGTTACTGGGTAGCAGGCCACTGCTTTTCTTCTCTGAACCTAAAAATCTGCAGTCTCAAAACCCATAAGAAGTTGGACCTGAGTGATAGATCTGAATTGGAAGAAACATCTCTCTGAGAAAATAGGCATGGGCCCATGAAATTCATTTTTTTTCCTAGATGCATAAATATTGTCTTCTTTCAAGTTAACTGCAACTGCAAATTTCTGTTTCAAGAGTGACTCAGTGATTCACGCTGACATGGCTGTCACTGGCCTTAATACTCACAGATGTTAAATGAGCATTTTAAAAGATCTCATTTTTAATTTAAAATGTTCTTTATTTGAATTAAACAGCGAAATTCTTTGTGCCTCTCCTGAATTCCAAGGAGGAGGGACAAGGAGATCTACAACTTGACCTCTTGATTTTTGCCCAATTTTCCTTTTTCTTTTAAAAATTTTTCTTTGGATGCTTCCATCATCTGCACGCCCATAACTAAGATGTCATTTTTCACTGAGTTCTATTTTGTTATTTTTGTCAAAAGGTAAGTTCGAAGTCATGAGTGTAAGAAAATTGATCGTGCTGCTAATGGGATACAGTCGAAATAGGCAGTTTGACTGACTTCTTCACTCTCTATATTAGCATTGCTACTTTTAGATAAACTATTCCTGAAATGATTAGTGTAGGAGGATGGGTTTAGTCTTGTATCTTCTCCTTTAAAGCACTCAGAGTTAGAGATCCCAGAAGGATCAGTTTTCTCACTTGTACTGAAAATGTCACTCTAACAGTTATCTGTCTGCACAGTCAAGTTTTGAGAAATCTTTTGAATTTACCGCATTCACACCATTCTCCATCATGGTGCTAAAAATGACTAATGTAGCTTGGAGACTGGGAGACTGTGTTAGCTGATCTTCTTTTCCACTCATACACCAACACTCACACACACTCTCAGGCAGACATGCTCAGCTGACATAAATCCTTAAAGGTTGAAAATATCCTAAATGCTAAATGGAATGCTGAGGGGGTAGGGTGCCTAAATATAGACTTGTATTGTTTGTTTCATTATGATCAGTTCTGTTTAAAAAATTGGGCTGGTGGTTTGACTGAATAGGCTGTTTTAAGCAAAGTGGGCCGTTCTAATGTATGACTTAATTTTATATTAAAAAAGTTTGGCATTGAAGTTTTAAAATACTTTAATGTTATTCTTTTATCATTTCTGAAAAAAGTAAAGAGCCTTGTCCCTTTTTTTTTCATTAAGAGGAAACAACCTTAGAGAGATGATGACCTACCCCAAAGTGATATTTATTGTCAAAGGTTCACTCTCTTTTAGGGATCCTAATTAGTCACTACAAGCCAGTACAGGATCATGAGAATCAGATTATTGAAATGAACCTCCTTTCCTTTCTTGAGGAACAATATTGTGATGGCTAAAGGGACTGTCACAAACACAGATATATTCCAATGCCAGAAAAATATATGACAAAGTCTCCTGTGATGTCATTCAGGGAATGATTGAGAAGTGTGTGGGCTGAATGAGAGTAATTAGGTGAGTTGGGAGTTGATTACAACCAAAAGACGGGAATTAATTGATTGTCATTAATTTGCAATGAGGTCTGTAGGAATTTTCCATAAGGTTCTATTTTCAGTCCTGTCCAATTCAACAATTTTATCAATTACCTGGAAGAAGTCTAGGGACTTGCTTACTAAATTTGCAGATAACACAAAGCTAGCAAAGAAGATTAGTAATTCACTGGATGACAGAATCAAGTTTCAAAATGTCTGTTATTTAGTTTGATGGGTTGACATTTATTAAGGAAGAAGATAAAGTCCTGCATTTAATTAGAAAAAAACATTGTGATGAGTGGAGCTGAACCCAGAACAGCTGCAAAATAATAATAATAAAACATTTCACGTTTTAATTGACCTGATGGTGTGATGTAACTACGGAAAAAATCAACATAATCTCTGTTGACATTCTGAGAGACAGTGTGTCTGTGTGTCCAGGCTGATAAAAGTTATACATCTATCCTGTTTGTACCTATCTTGAGTATTGTGTTTGATTTTGGAAACCATATTCTAAGAAAGATACAGGCAACTTGTTTGTTTAATGGATGGAGGGGCTTTGAGACTGAAAAATGAGGAAATCATGCAATATGAAAAAACAAGGGTGACTTTGTAGAATAGATTTCAATCTTGACTGAGCAATTACTATGGGCATTAATCACTGAATTAGGAAAACACAAAGTGAATTATATATTATCATTGGTTACATGGAAACAGACTATATTGACATTGAGGTGGTCTGACTCCAGAACCTATTCTTTGAACCACTATACCATGCTATTTCTAAGAACAGTTATCAAATGTTTGAAAAGTTGCTATGTGGTAAAAAAAATTAGATTTATTCTAATAAATATTATCAATAGAAGGACAGACAGAGGTTATATCTTAGCATAAAGAATTTTTATGGATGCAAGAGGATGTTAGTACATCTTCTATTTTTTGGTACAGTGTTAGACCAGATGATCTGTAAGGCAACAACTATAACATTGCAATTTCCTGGGATATGATTTGATGTTACACAATTTTATTATGAACAGAAAAAAAAACATAAAAGAAGAAGTAATGGTGTTAAAGAACACCGAAATGGTGTTCTTTTGAGAACAATGTTAGAAGTGTCCCACATTCTTTTTTGGGAGGTATCAGTGATTGAACTCAGGGGCACTCAACCACTGAGCCACATCCCCAGTCCTATTTTGTATTTTATTTAGAGACAAGGTCTCACTGAGTTGCTTAGCGCCTCGCTTT
This sequence comes from Marmota monax, assembly GCF_021218885.2. NCBI lineage: Eukaryota > Metazoa > Chordata > Mammalia > Rodentia > Sciuridae > Marmota > Marmota monax. The sequence goes on from NW_026695227.1 coordinate 4,719,821, forward strand.
TGCTGAGACTGGCTTTGAACTTGTGATCCTCTTGTCTCAGCCTCCTGAGCTGCTGGGATTACAGTAGGCATGTGCCTTGGTGCCAGACCCACATCCCATTTTCTAAGATGTCCTCACTGTGTGTCCTTGGTAATCTTCCTTTCATGGGCAACGAATTCTGCAAACGTTATTTAAACTTTTGTCTCTCCAACTTGATGCTATATATCTAGATAATTATCAATGCTATGTCATGTGCATAAGTCTACCCCAGGAGGTTATATTGTAGAAGTAACAAATGCCGTTTTAACTTGAGGACCTCTAATAGTTGCCTGATTTTGGTGTGCTGAGGGAGTCACACCTGTCAGATACTAGTTAGGATGAGTGGAGCACTTTATTATTTTTTTCTGCCTTAATTATTATATTGAAAAAACAAGAATAACTGTCTTACCTCTACAAAACTGTTGTCATAAACACAATAATGCCTGTCATAAACACAATAATACCATACTGTGCAGATTCTCAATAAAAATTTAGGTTTTCAATGAAATGTTTTTGCAAGAACAAACTATATGTAAGAATTTGCCAGACCTGGTTCCTGGAAGGTAAATGCTGGATCTTTTGAGTTTCTTGAAGGATTAGAATGTCTTTGTTATTTATAGTAGGTCCCTTAGACCCCCAACTATTAATTTATGCTAGTGAGCCCTTAGTTCTAGTTTATGCTAATGAGATGACCTGAAATAGGGGCAGTTCAGACAGAAAGCCTGATCATGTGATTTTAGAGGGTTTGGACTTTGAGCCTAATGATATCAGCTCAACTTCTGGGGAAGGAAAGGAGCCTGGAGATTGAGTTCAACCATGTGGCCAATTATTCGATCAGTTGTGCCTATTCCATAAAACCTCAACAAAAGCTGGACTCTGAAGTTCAGTGAGTGTCCTGGTTAGCAATATTCTCCTTATTGTCACAAAGTGATGTGCCAAGAGGGTACTGCATCCATGAAAATGAAAGCTTCAGCTTTGGAGCCCTCCCAGGCCTTGCACTGGGTGCTTATCGATGTGGCTTATTCCAATTTGTATTCTTGTGCTATAATAAAATTAAATCATAATTATTGTGCTTTTCTGAGTCCTCTGAATTATTCTAGCAAACTGTCTAACCTGAGGGGGTCTGTGGAGGCACCCCAAACACAGCCAGTTTGTCAGAAGTGATGACTTCCCTAGTGTAGCTATGCTTATGGTGATCCTTTACTAGAAAAAGATAGTGCCACCTTGAGTATGCAGCTCTCAATCCTTCAAACTAGTAGCACAAGATTGTTTTTACCCCAGACTCTACTGAGTTCTTTCCTTCACCTTCAAGACTGATGCAAACTGGGAGATTATGGGTTATCAGATTTTCTCAATCATTTCCTCCTTGGGATAAAAAGAGCTTGGAACCAGGGTTAGGTTAAGAGGGTCTTTCCAGAATGCTAGTCCACCATTCTTGGTTTTGCTGGCTTAACAAACAAATCTTTTTCCTTTTATTAAAGTGTTCTCCATGTATTGGACACTTGTGAGTGATGAATAAATGAACTTAGGTTCACTAACAATGGGGACTTCCAAATTTATGTCTAATGGCTAAAGTGAAGGTAGTTTTGGGGAGGACTTAACCTATGAAGTGTCTAACTCTGGGCAAGTTGCTTTTGGCATACTGATAAAAAACTTAGATTTATATAAAGGTAAACTGGTAGTAATATATTTGACTTTTCAGTTCTTTTAGAATATGTCAAACATGATTTGATGATAGAAAAAATTTTAAGATAAAATTTTTAAAATATCTTTGTTGAGTTATGAAAAGGAAACATGTTCAACACCTAAAATGTTTTAGATATAGATATAGGTGAGATCTTTCTAGGTTATTTTACAAAATCTTAATGCTGTGCTTTGTCCCTTGTTCATATACAAAGGATCTGATCATCAGAGGCCAGAAGCTTGCTGCAGTTTCCAGTTAGTTATGACACTTTGGGTTTGAGAGATCTTTGAGAAATTTCAACCATATATTACACCATTCTGTGTAGCAGAGGGCTTGGCAATTAATAAATATTAAATATGTAAATTTCTCAGATAATTAATTAAAAGCCAGGGTTTGATCTCAGACATCAATCAAGATTGCTAGGTTTCTCCCCTGAACTGTACTGTACCTACCCATATTCAGCACTCTCAATTTTATTGCTTCCTTGCACTCCTGGGAATATATTATAGGTTCAGAAATTTTTATTTTGCTTGCCAGCGTATGCCCTATGCCCAATATGGTAGCAGAAAAGGAGTGAGTCCCTGATAAAAAGTTTTTGAATGGAGACTTAGCATTAGGAGCGTTAAGAGGAGTTTCTCATGCACAGAAGTTATTTTCTTCCTAATTTGAAAGCAGGGGTATTTAATTAGTTTGTTCTAAGAGAACACAAACCAACACTTTCTTTACATTGTTCTAAGTGCACAACCAGAAGTATTTTTGAACCTAAAAAAGAATAAGTTCGTGATATTTTACATAAAATAGGCAAAAGTAAGTTAAAATAAAAAGCAAGCTACAGTGACATTTTAAAACATTTTTTAAAAAAGTCTTTGAATTTAAAATACAGCCAAAGGCATTTCACTGTGACTACTAATCATTATTGTCATCATGTCTGAATTATTTTTTTTCACCCACATGTGTAATTAAGAGTAGAATTCAAATATTTGCATCTGAATTTTTCCGGTTGGTTGTTTCTGTCTAAAAATCTACCTGAAAAAAATTTCCAAGATCATTTGTTATTTAACTCATGATTTCTCTTTGGTGATACAGACAAAGTTTGCAGCTAATCACGAGGAAAATATCATCCAAGTACCCAACCCTCCTACATGTGCACAGATGCTGACTTCTCTGTGGGTTGCCTGTGACAGCTATGAGGCATGGTTGAATATGGCCTCATTAAAAGACCTAATACGAATACAATGACCAGTTTGTTTTAGAATACACTAAAGAAAGACAGCAGACAGGGTCTCATGGGAAGTGACATTCTGTAATTACCTCCTCCTATCAAAAGGAAAACAATTCCCAGAAATTAATGAATACAGCAAGAGTCTATTCCCTATCTTAATTCTATCTTAATTGCAAAGTGGATCAATTAAAAAAAGACCACACTGGCAAAGCTCCCCTCTTAAGGTTTTGTCTCCCAGTTCCTTAGTCATCAAATCAATGTACATACACATACTATAAACCTATTTTTTACCTTCTGAGATGAGATAAATCAACTCCACCAGCAGTGCCCCTGTGAAACAACCAAATCCATTGAACAGTGTCAAAAAATTCATAGAAGTTTCTCTGATGGTTTTCGGAACAAATCTGTGTGCTATTATGGAGACTGAGAGAAAAAGAGAAGATCAAAATTTAGAACATTCTCCCTAAAACACTTTCATAGGTACTGTTCAAATTAATATTGATTGTATATCAAAGAAAATTTTCTAATAAGATTAAAACTTAGGTTGGACTTTAAGATTACTATTGTAAAATATGATACAGCTTACAAACGTCTTCAATGAATAAAATATGGCAAAAATATTCCCTTATACAACTATGAGGAGAATTTGATAACTTGGTAGTTGTGAGTCCTACTATATTTACCCAATTCTCTCCAATTTAAATATTTCTGATAAATTTTGGATTGACATGAGATCTGTACTAGGTGGTATAACAACAATGTATGAGATCTATGATTCTGTGATTCTATATAAACCATTGGATTCTATATAAACCATTGGATTTTTTGTGGAAAATTTGAATCTATCATATAAAATTTGCATAGAGATTAAAAGAATAGGCTCTGGAATAAAAAAAAGAATTCACTAAAATCTCATGTCAGCCATTTAGTATCTCTGTGATTTGAGTAAGTTAGTTGAACTTTCCACGTTTCGATGTCATCCTCAATGAAATGGGAATAATGTCATTACTCATTTGGCGAGGTGCTGTGAGACTTACCTGCTATCAAGAGCTACAGAGAGCACTTAGTACAATGCTAACTTGTAGATAGTGAAGGAGGATTAAAAATATAACAATATTAATCTTAACAAATCAAATAGCTCTTGCTTGTGCTAGGCACCGTATGTTATCCCATTTAAGAAGAGGGTATCTAGAAAGAGACGATAACTTAATCATTAGGTCTCCAAATGGTTATCTATTCTTTTCAAATTATGGTTGGGGTACTGGTAATGGTGGTGGCAACTGACTGAAAGAAAATTATGGAAGAAAGTTTTTTAAAATGTGAACTAAAATTATTTTTTAAAATCAGAAATAGACTAAATAAGTATATATGATTTTGTGTATACCACATTAACATAACCATATTAAAATATGCACGGCAATCTTTGGGATGCAAATTTAAAAATTTATTATACTATGACAGCTGAGATTTGCTTTAAAATAATACAACAGAGAGGAAGGAGGTATGGAAATGAGGATAGAGATAAAATAAGTTTGACCATGAGTTGAAAATAGTTGAAACTGTAAAATGTATATATGGATTTTATTTGCTAATCTCTCTCTATTGTATCTATGCTGAAAAATTGTAAAGAAATACATTAAGTAACATTAACAGTTTTAACTTTAAGTGTTGAATGATTGGATTTCTAATTTTCTTCTTACTCTTGTGCTTTGCAAATTTTCCTACAATGAGATCATAAATATTAAAGCTCATGTTAAAAAGAAAAGATAATAGAAAACAGATGTACTGTAAACACCAAGCCTTCAGTTTCCTTGTCTATAAGAAGAAATAAGCCTTATTTTCTTTTCCCTTTCCTCTCAGGAATATCTCATCCCTGGTTTACTTGTCCTTTTCCCTAGGAAAACTCCATATTTGCCCAGCACTTTTGAATGAACGTACTAATGCACAATCAAATGTACTAATGTTCCTTCTTGCATTGATGGAACATTTCTGATTTATTTTGTGTGTCCTCCACATGTATTTATTTTACTCATCCCAATAAACATTTAGGGAAGTCCCTATCTGGGATCCAGGAAAAGTGCTGGGCACTGGGCTGAGCATGGAAAATGTTATTAGTTTATCTTTCCTAGATTTTAAGCTCTGGAAGGGCAGAGAGAAGAAGAATGCACCTTACACAGGGCAGTGCTAAGAAGGCATTCAATCTCACAGCGATTGCAGATGAAGGTAATAAGGGTGATGCATAAAATACAGTGGAGAAGGTCTTCTAATCTTGTGGCAAGCCCCACAGCTCTTGTGTAGTGCAAATCGCCAGCAGGAGCCTAAAGCCAAGCCCTGGAGTATTTTCAGGAAGGTCCAAATGGGACTATGACAGTATGCTGAAGGGGGCCTTGGAAAGAATTGATTCACAGCTATAGAAAAGATGTGGCTTATGAACTTTCCTCTCTATAAATATGAGGAGACAAACAATGGACAGAAAGAGTAAGTAGGTCTATTTCTTTCTCTGAGAAAAAGCAGAAAGTACAAGCCCATTATTACTCTGCTGGTTAATTATTAATCCTATGCTTTTCTCTTGCTAGAACTTCTGGTGCGGTGTATAATTCATGAACACACTTTGCCAGCTCTCTGCCTGCTGGTTAATCTCTCTTTGGTGTCATTTTAGTCGTTTTTGAAAGTCTCCAGTTCCCTTTTATAGGACTTAGTTTTTCAAGTCTTCAAATCTCCATTTTCAGGCATCTACTTGCATGTTCTGATCTTTTTCAACTTTAGTGATCATTAACTTGATTTTTTAGGCTACAAGAAACTTCTTGCAGCCCATTAGAATATAGATATTATCAACAAGTCTGTCACTGTTCTGAAATTTCTATTCTACTGTGAGGACACAAAAAGAAAAATTCAAAGCATATGTGAAAGCTGTTTTTCTTGCCAACAGGAGCTAGAAATGTGCCTCCAGGTGGTAGCTGGTTACTGTTTGCAAGGATGCCATATAACAGTATAAGCAGACCACAAAATATAGGGCCATAACTACCTTCCTAAGGCACCTGGTGCTGGGGACTCATTGCTGGGATTCTTTTTGACTCCAGTTGTTCTTAAACAGTAAAAATATGTTTATTGTGCTCATGAAGTTATTTTGAACATGTAGAGGAAAAATACTACAATTTTAGAAAATGGAAGTTTGTCCTTTATCACTTTTGGACTCTTATCTCTAAAAAAACTCCAGCTTTAAATCTTGTGTTATCAAAATGTATTATGTATTACCTTTCTTTTGTGCTGTCATTTACCATCTGGGACATTTTCCTCTATTTCTCAAAGTTGCCAGACCCTTTCTGTGTCTTGTGTTCTCTAGTATTGCTCTGGCATTAATTCTTGGCTATTTTGATATATATAGAAATCATCTAACTTTCAGGCTTCCAAGTCTTGGTTCCTTGGTTCTTTGACCTCCAGTGTCACTGTCTTCTACCCCTTTAGATTCCACTCCATTTACACGCATAATTACAGACTGTACCTTGTGCCCCAGATGAGGGCCAGCCAACTTAGCCAAGAAACGTCCATCCCACCACTTATTTTTATAAAGTTTTGTTGGAACACAGCTATAGCAATTTGTTACCCATTGTCTATGGCTGCATTTGAACCACAATGACATAGTTGAATACTCATAATAGAAACTGGCCTGCAAAGCCTATTTATTATCTGACACTTTACAAAATATTTTCCAACCCATGTCCTGAATTAGTAACTGCTCACTCCATAATCTCAATTTCTTCCTGCCCTCTGATTACCACCTTCTATCTCTCCAACTACTCTCCACTACTTAACCATTAAAATATCACAAGCTCTACAAAATTTTTTTGTTGCTTTCTTTTTTTGTTTTTGTTTCGTTGTATTTTAGGGATGTGTTTAAGGCTCCCACAGCAGCGTTAAGCACATTTTAGTATTTTTCGAATAAGCAAACACGGGTAATGAGACAGCTGGAGTACAAACTACAACAAACAAAACACATAATTTGAAAAGTTTTCTAATTTTTTCTCATTTCTCTTGTAGCTTATCTCCAATGACCACATGGCTTGGTAGGGCAGTCCACTGACATTTATGGACTGATCCACTGTGCTTTCTTTCTCAATGCCAACGGTGTAGGACATTATCAATAGTTTAAAAAAAATATAGTACAATATAGAAATTGCTGCAGATTTCATTCATTCATTGGCTTATTTAATAAAAATATATTTATTGATAACCTACTCTGTATGTGTAATTTTCAGGAAAGAGAAACACAAAGAAATATGAATACAAGCCAGGAGGACAAGCATCCTGCCTTCAGGGAGCCTTGGTGAGAGGAAGTAACACAGCAAAAGCAAATAAGGTAATTTCAAATTTTGATAAGCACAACTAAGGTATAAAAGAAAAAAGGAAAAGAAAAAAAAGAAACAGCAAAGGGTTGGAAAGTTATAGGACGATCATGTAAAAGATAATAATAATGACTCACAGGACAACTGGTAATTACCAAGTACTGTTTGTATATAAGGCATTGTTCTTTTTGCTTCATATGAAATATTGAACTAGTCTTTTGAATAGCTCCTCATTTTATGGATGAAAAAGGCTCAAGAGTGCAAAATAATTTTCCTAAGTTCATACCACTAGTCAGTGGCAGAATTGAGTTTGAACTCAGGTTTGTCCAACTTTAGGACCAAAGAGCTTAGCCATTATACTGCACTGCCCCCAGGAGAGTAATTGTATTTGTATACCATTTGATTTCCAAGGAATGGCCTCTCATTCCCATGGACTTTTATTCCATGATATAGTTCAAGGCCATGCCCCCAGTGACATACTTCCTTCAGCCATGTTCTACGTACCTATAGTTACCACCTGATGTCCATTCAAATCATTAATCCACTAATGAAGTTACAGTCCCATGCTCTAATCATTGTTTAAAAGCTGTACCTCTGTACCTTGCTGTATTGGTGATAATGCTTTCAAAACATGAGCTTTTCAGAACACTAAAGATCCAAACATTACAGCTGTGATATAGAGGAAGAATTGTCATTATTTGTATTTTAAAGATCTGAAGAAGAACCTCGGAGATTAAGTGAGATCCCAAGGTCACGAGGTAGTCAGTAAAAAGCTGGAAATCAAACCAAGACTTCCTTACTCTGGCTCATGTCCCTTGTAGCAGAGAAATATATGACAGAGTTGGCTCAGTTTCCTGATGTGTAATTGAAAGAGGATGGACTGAGTGACTTGTATTACATGATGTGCCTTTTAACTGGCAATGGTTGTGAGTATGCTGAGCCACTGTTGCTAAGCTGGTTAGGATTTTCCTCCTGTATTCATTCACTCCCTACCTTACTCCACATGTAGCCCAGAAAATCTTGGCTGACTACTTCCAAGAGTCTTTTAGAAACAGCATCAGGGAAGATCACTAAGTTTGCATAGTGGCAGTCAATTACCCTCCTTTTGTATTCCTTGCATTGTTAAAAAATGGTGTTCCTATCATAGACTGTCACAAAAGAACTTATGCAAAACATATGGAATAAAATGATTTAGCATGATAAAAAGAGGGTGATGCACCTATGTATTTGTGACTACAGTTATACAAATTTAATTTTATTTTGATTGTTTAAAATGAATTGTTTGGTGTCATATACATGCATATCTGAATGTAAATACACATTTATTAAATATATGTATTTAAGGCATTTGGAAATAATTTTGAAGAAAATAGAACCATTGAAGATTTTAGGCACAAATGAAATGATTAGAATTGTCGTTGTAGATGATTATTCTAAAGGTTGTGAACTGGTTATAGAAGGAGAGAGTTACTGGAGGTAGGAAGACAGAAGTTATAAAAATATTCTCAGTAAAGTATAACATGGGCTTGAGTTACAATTAGGGAAATATAAATATAATATAGAAACACAAGTCATGATAGGTCACACTGGTAGATGTATGTACACACACACACAAACACACATAGACACATTTTGCTGCACATTTTAAAACAGGAAGTTACTGAAGCACTGTGACAAATTTTAAAGTGGATACTTTAATTAATATAAGCAATCTAGATAATACAGAAACCCTTGATATTTAATAAACTTATTTTATTAAACTAGTGATCACATTTAATCTAGTATAATTTAATTTAAAGACATTGAGTCATCAAGAAAATTGGGTCAAGTATTCATTTCATTTGCATGTTTATACACTCTCAAAATACATTAAATGTCATTTTTAGAGGGAGTCTGTGTATGAGTTTATCTGTGAATAAGAGGGAGGGAAGAGGGAAGTGGAAAGAGGGAAGGGTTGAAACAAGAGTCTTCATTTAAGCCTGCCAAGGTTGTCTCCTAGGTTTTAGCAGTTTGCCTCTTCCTGTCCTGTATCTGACCAAATGATTATTGCCTCTAATCAGTTTAGCAAATCTTTCATTCCATCTATATCCAAGCAGAATAAATAACTATTATTTGTGTGATAGAGGAATGAAGAAAAAATATATATTTTTTTTTCAATGAGGGTGTTAAATAGGCTTGTTTGAAGCGCTAGGGGAAATCTCTAGCAGTGATAGATCACCTGCCACTTCAGTTGTTCCTGTCTCCAAGTGCTTTGTGTAAAGGTCCAGTGTCTTTGACATGAGTTGATAAAATTGTTACTCACGGGCAGGGTTTACCAGAGTTTCAGCCACTCCAAGTAAAACGTACTGAAGAACCAGGTGGAAACAGGGCATGGAGGAAACAGGCAGAACTTGGCCTAAAAGAGGCTGCTCCAGCGGTGGAAATTGTTTTCTGTGTATTTCAGAGAAGCCAGCTACCATCACAGACAACGCAGCAGAAAGATTTCCAGCAACTAAAGGAAAATAATTTAAAAAATTAAAGAAGAGATAGAAATCTGTGTAATAGGCCATAGTGTTTCTTACATGTTGACACCAAGGGATGTTTCCTTAACACTCCCCCCCCCCCCGGGAATGTCCTGACTCAGCTAACTGTTGTATGGTCGGTCACCTAGTGCTTAGCATCTGGCCTCTGAAAGGGCTGAGTTCACTCTCTGTTGCCTGGCTCACTGGTTATATGACCTCAGGCCAGCTATTTAAGGACAGTATCATTTTCCTTGGCTCTGAGATGGGGCAATGATGCTTTGCTTTGTAGGGTGGTTGTGAGATTTAAATAAGATGATGTTCTGGTATTATAAGGGTTCCTGGTAGGAATTAATAACCATTATGATTTTAAAACAATAGTTTTAAACCTTTATCCCCAGGTAAAATATATTATTCTAGATTAAAAAAAATAGATATATATTTGAATCAAAATGATTTTGGGAAAATTTAAAATAAAATTATCTCTTCACATAGTTTTAATATTTAAAAAATGATTTCAAAATAACATGAAGGCATATAAGTCTTAGTTTTCTGTCCTAAGAAATATTTGCAGAAAAAGTAAAGCAGCTAATCCAGAATTGAGGGCTAGACACTTTTGTTTAGAAGAGATTTTTAAAGAGGATAATTAATGAAGAGAAATGTATAAATGCAGGCAGTTACTTATACAGTGGTCACACCCTTGCTCTTCCCTTTATTTTGCCTTTAGGTATTATATAGGACATTTTGGTTGCAAACGAGTAGGGGTTTTGTTACAGAGTTTGTATCTACTCTGACCATTCCATTTCTCAATTCATCATTCATATTACTGGACTTAATCCTATGATTGGAGCAGAGGCAATCTTTGGCTTGATGGAATTTACTTGAAATTTAGAGATAGTCACATTTTGCTAAGTTGCATAAAATTTTAGATAAGGCAAAGCTTTCAATTCAGAAAAATCAATCTAATGTTTAAATAGCTTCTTGTTTATTTTGGTTGATAGAGAAACCGGTAGGTAAATTTTTGATTATATCTCAGCGTTTAAATGTGTCCACAAAGACTGCTTTTTACTGGGTCCCCCCGAAATGAAAGATATTTAAAAAAAGAATATCAGTTAAAAACTGTTTGAGGGAATTTTTACTTATCACTATTTTAAATTTAGTTCTGTATAGGCCCATTCATAGAGAAGCAGACATTTGGGTTCTTCTGTAAAGGATTCATAAAAATATCAGTCTCATAAATTATCACCTTTAAGATAAAATTCCTCACAAATTGCATTTATCTTCATTACTTAACACTTTATAAACTCATCAGAAGGAATACTAATATGTCACTTCGTATTTAATATTTACTCCATTGCTGCTACACGCAAGGTAGTATGCTGGGCACAGTGGTGTTTATAAAAGGAAAGTCTGTTCTCAGTCATTGCAGACTCATATACTGTTTGGGGGAATATAAAAAAAAAAAGGACTCATTTCTAGTTGGAGAGGTGAAAAACATCATTTTGCTTTAAGGAAAGAAGGGTTTCCATATGAAAAGGTGAAGGCATCACAGATGACACAAACAAAGACACAGAGCTGTGAAAGTATCATACAAATTTCCAGAATGGTGAGAAGCTCAAGTTATTTGGGAATCAGGGGAGATGATAGATTGAGGTCAGATCATAGAGGCATTTAATACACTTTGGAGGAATTTAAAAATTACTCTGAAGATAATAGAATCATTGAAGATTTTAGACACAAGTGAAATGATGAGCCTTGCCATTTAGGATGATTACTCTCAAGGTCAGGTGCTGGTTGATAGAACGGGAATGACATTGGAGGTGGGAATACAGGAGGTTATAAGAATAATCTTGTAAAGTATAAAAGGGGCTTGGGATACAATCAAGACTTCCACGTACTTCAGGGACACACAAGGAAGGTGGAAACAGAGTGGGGGAGAGTCCACTTACGAAACCATAGGAGTGAAGCAAGGAGCAAGGAGGAGGCAGATGCTAATATTGGGAAGAGTCCTGGTGACTGCAGAGGTGGTACTGACAATGTAAATGAGATCCACAAGTAGATAAAGAGAAAGGAATTTAATTTGGGGTTTAACTGGAGGTACAAAGGGGTTCTCTAGATAGAAATGCTTAGGAAACAATTGAAAATATGAACCATAGCTCTGGAGATGGCTTGAATCAAAAGAAAGGTTAATTATATCATTTTCTTAGAGTGGAAGTTTAGAAGAGTTTGGGCATATTCAGATGGTATGGCCAGAGGCTACAGTGAGACTTTAGGATCAGGTGAAATCAAGAGAGGATTGAATTGGGGCTGGGGATGTGGTTCAAGAAGTAGTGCGCTCGCCTGGCGTGCGTGCGGCCCGGGTTCGATCCTCAGCACCACATACAAACAAAGATGTTGTGTCCGCCGAAAACTAAAAAAAAAAATAAATATTAGAAAATTCTCTCTCTTTCTTTCTAAAAAGAAAAGAGAGGATTGAAAAGGTAGAGAGGAGAATATCTAAGCAATTGCATTTGAGACAAGCAAAAAGAATAAAACTAGTGAAATAAAACATCAGGAAGGTTTCAAGGAGGAAGACATACCAAACAGAACTTTTGAGTGCTTCTCCTTCACTCTTCCCAGACTCCTTCACATCCTTTAGATTTGCTATTAGGAGTCCCTTTTCCTTCCCTCCATCTCCAAATATATCATTAAGTTGTGTAGATTCTATTTCTAAAATACATGGAAAATTGACCTGATTCTCTTCATGGCCACTGCCAACATTCTAAGCCAAATTATTCTCATTTTTAACCCAGACTATGTGCCATAGCATATTAAGTGCTCTTCCTGCTTCTACTCTTGTCCATGTCTAACCTATCAAGCACCCAATCTGAGTGATCCCATGTAAATGCAAATTGAAACGTAACTCTTCTGCTTAAATCCCTTCTATAGGTCTCCATATGATTCAGAGGACACCCTAATCCATAACATGGCCTACATGATCTTGCCTGTGCTTGTTACTTCTTTCTAATTGCTTGCCACTTTCTCTTCTCTGACCATATTTCAGCCTCATTGATCTTCTTTGTCTTTCTTGTGTATCTTAGACTCTTCTGACTTTAGGGACTTTAATTTGTTCCTACCTGTAAAACATTTTCCCCCACTCTTCATGGGTCTAATGCCTATTTGTCCTTCAGATATGCACTTCATAATCTAAATTAGATCCTGCTTGTTATTCTCCCCATTATATCCATCTTTCCACCATATTTACCATAATTTTAAATGAAATGTTTTTAATGTGTTCATGTATACCATGACTGTTTCAGTTACTTGTTTGGAAGTTTCCTAGAAGATCAGATAACACAAATTGGAAATGATTGGATTTGATTGGAAATGATTTTGTTTTGTTTACTACTTTACTACCAAGACAAGTTCCCTGGTCTACCTTAGGTAAAACACACACACACACACACACACACACACACACGAGTAAATGACCACAAAATTCAAAATCTGGAGAAACAGAAGATAAGAAAACATATGACAAGCCAGCTGTGCTGATGAATGGACTATTGGTTACCATTTACATTCAACAGGACTCCCATGATGAAATCATAAAGCAAGGATTTGAAGTAAGAGTGGGGGTGAATGTGTATAAGTTTGTGTCATCTAATCTTCTAGGAAGTTAGCCGTGTAGAAATGGAGAACACTAAACAATTTGCTTAACAATTTAGTGGGATGACAAGAAACTGTTTTGTAAGAGGTGAAGACTCCTTTCTGTTTCTATGCAGAGAGGAAGAGCCAGTAGAGATGAGAAAAAGTTAAAGATATAAGAGCAAGAAACAAATAATACAGAAATGTCGTAAAGAAGACAAGAGAGAAGAAGAAGGATAGTGAGCTCCAAGAGGATGATGAAAGCAAGGAATAAAACAAGCTCCTTAAAAGGAAAATATACATATATATTCAGAATATAGAGAAGACTGAGGAACAGAATGGTGAATGTGAGGCAATATGTACTATATGATCTTGATTTTGCAACTTAGATAGAGTAGTTAGATAGATAGCAGAGAACAAGTGGATAGGGATGAAATAGAGACAACAGAGGGGGAATATTTTGACAACCACTATTGGGTTTAGCCAAAGACAGGAAGTCTGGTGAAATTAAAGTTGTTGTCTTGATTTGTACTTATGTTACTGAGGCTTTTTTTTTCCTCTCAAAGTGCAAGAGCTGAATGATCCCAGACAATGGATATACAACTCAATACTTTTCCAATTTATACTTATCTTTTGACATAAAGTAAAACAATTAGAATGATAATGCATTATATAATTTGTTTACAAAATTTAGAGGCATTTTAAAAATGTTTTCACCAAGAGAATGAGACATTGGAGGATTTTTATTTTTAGTTTAGAAAAGGGAAAAAGTTCTCCAACAATTATATTCTTCAATTCATGATTAATCAGGTTTAGGACTTAGAGAATGGCTAAGCATCTCTCTGATTGAATTGTCTCTACCACCAGAGCCAAGTATGACTCACGCTAGGTGTGTGGCTGTCAGTGGTCAAGTCACTTTATTTCATAGTCCTTGATATCTTTTGCAAAGTTTGGTATGAGCTGAGATGCAACGGTAAAGGTTCTCTGCAGGTTGGAAAGAGCTATGAAAGTTTAGGAGAGTTTCAAGATTCTGCTCTACAACAAAATAGATTTTTATGTCTATTCCAATATTTAAATAGATATAAAGACTGCTAGTTAAGATGGCTGAGTGATCATGCAATTTTGTCTCCTTCCCCTAATACCAGTTAAATGATAGTAGAGAAATTTTAGAAAGGGAAAATATCAGAGAAAGAGAAAACACTGGACAGGAGATTAATTTTTTTAAATTAGGAAGAGAACTGATTTAGCAATATGAATGGAAGCTACAACCTAAACTGCTGAAAGAGAAACTTAAAAATCATAATCCTAGTTACCTTAAACAATCATTTAGGAGCTTACAACTTGGAGACCCTGGCTACTTCAGAAAGTAGAGATAAGAATCTCTCAGTCTCTTTCTCTCTCTCTCTCTCTCTCTCTCTCTCTCTCTCTCTCTCTCCCTCTCTGTTTCTTTTTCTTTACTTTTTTAAAGAAAAAGTAGTTAATTAGTCTTTATGTGTGATGCATGATAGCATATGAAAAAATTCTTAAAAATGTAAAAAACAAATACTATTAAAAGTAATAGGTGAGTGAGGGGAAGGGGAAAAATAATATAAGGGGGACAAACGAATGTCAGTAGAGGGAGCAGAGAGAGAAGAGGGGAGGGGAGGGGAGGGGAGGGGAGGGGAGGGGAGGGGGGATAGTAGAGGATAGGAAAGGCAGCAGAATACAACAGACACTAGTATGGCAATATGTAAATCAATGGATGTGTAACTGATGTGATTCTGCAATCTGTATATGGGGTAAAAATGGGAGCTCATAACCCACTTGAATCAAATTGTGAAATATGATATATCAAGAACTATGTAATGTTTTGAACAGCCAACAATAAAAAATTAAAAAAAAAAAGTAATAGGTGAATTCAGCAATGTTACAAGTTGCAAAGTCAACCTACAACCTGAATTATATTTCTATATAGTAGGCAATGAACAACTGAAAATACTTTTTAGATGACATTTACACTGGAAGGGAATAACACACTTAAGGAAAAGTGGGAGGATTGGTTGAAATTCTGCATACTGAGCAGCAAGATTCCCAAATCTCTACTTCTACAGTGAAGAGACTGGAAGTTGCAGAGTTTAATTAGGTGTGACCTTAGACTCAAGGAGGAAGGGGTAGGCTGAAAATGGGGAACAAGAACAAATTATGATTCTGAATGTTGAAGAATCCCCCACTCTACCTACAATGCCTCACTCTCAGCACTAGGGAATCTTCTCAGATCAGGAGATTGAAGGGATCTTCTCTCAATAAACTGAGTGACTCCTTGAAAAGAATTCTTCATATATTATTTGAGGAACAGAACTGATTTAGCAAAATGAATGAAAGCTACAACCTAAACTGCTGAGAGAGAAACTTAAAAATCATAATCCTAGTTACCTTTACAATAACATGACTGGTTCCCTGAAAAATGATTTTACAGGGAAGCCCACCTTTTGATAATTTCTACCTCTGTACATGGACATACTATCCACAGTAATACAATTATCCTCATAGTCATATTATTATTGGTCATACTATTCTGTTATAAACCATATGAGTGGACAACTGAAGATCATCAGACACTTGAGAAGAGTTTTCAATATGAAAAAGACAAACAAGAAGTAGAGATAATCTGTAGTTAATATTCTCAGAGAATTTGAATATAAATAAATTTCCATGAAAAATGAATAATAAGAAAACTTAGAAACCAAATATGACTGTTCTAATTAAAAATTTATAGACCATTTGGAAGATCAAGTCAAAGACATGTAAGAAATTAGATCAACAACCAAAAAAGAACAAAAGGAAATAAAAACAACCAATTAACCAAAGAAACAAAAAACATACGATTGATTGTAGCCATTTGGAAAGAAAATGTTAAGAGACTTGGGTTATTTTAGGAAGGTCCAACATCTGATCAATAGGAGTTCAAAAAGAAAATACAAAATAGAAGGGAGGAAATTATTTTTATAAAATAATATATATGTTTTTTTCTGATTGAAAGAGTCCAAATGAGTCAACAGTATGGTGATTGAAAAAGATCGTTATCAAGGTACAATAACATGCAATTTTAGAACATCATGGATACAAAGAAGAGACTTCCAGTTAGGAAAAGAGTTCATAAAAACAGGGATCAGTATCAAAAGAGGGCTGGAGTTCTCAATAGTAATTTAAGTTTCAGTCTTTGGATTCCTCTTTAGATTTTTGAGGACCAGGGTTGTAGCTAAGTGGTAGAGTGTATACATAGCATGTGTCACACCCTGGGTTAATTCCCATAATGGAGGGGAAAACTTTTTTAGAATTTAGATTATATGACTATTTTCTAAGTCAGCCCTCAATCTAAATAATTAAAGGCAATCTAGATTTTTAAAAAATCACACATTTTTGATTATCATCTATGCTATATAAAACAGCTTATATTTTGTCCCTGAAAGTTTATAGCATTTTTAGCAATAGCTTAGATCTGGGTCTATAATTTTTGTTTTCTATAAATGACCAATAATAAATATTTAAACTCTGTGGGATGAAAGGTGAAATCAATCAAAGATAGGCAGGTACTTATGTATTAGGAAAGAACATAAATTTCTCAATTTTTTATGAATTATATTAAAAATAATAATTTATTTGAGAGGATAATGCCATTTAGTTGGGTTTCAAAGTTAATATTTTCTATCACCAAATAAATAGCAAATGTTCACTAATGAGAACCATTCTTTGCTTATAAATCATACAAAAACAGACAGTAGACCAGAACTGGTCCATGAGTTACAATGATTGACTACCTTTTGGTTTAGTCATTGGCTTTATGACTGTTATTGAATTTTACCTCTGGCCTGATAATAGTGGGGTTTTACTTGGGCCACTGTTGCCTGAATACTTGTGTGAAATCCACGAGAGCAGAATTCTGCCCTTTTCCTCCATTCTTGAAATTTGTTGTGTTTTGAATGACCAGACTGTAGGTATGACCTGACAGCTTGTTAGACATGCAGAATCTCAGTTCCTCTTACCTCCTGCAGAACAACTGAATCAGAATCTAGATGAAAACTAGATATCTAGATGATTTCTGTACACCTTAAACTTTGAGGACTGCTTTATCATAGAGCATTATCAAACCTGATAGAGCAAAGTCCAATAAAAGATTGTTCTCCAATTTCAAGCAAAAAACATATGCTTAAATTATTGTATTCTATTTGTGCTACGAAAACAAAATGCCTGACTATTTTATGAAAAATACAAATTTATTTCTTATAGTTTTGCAGACTGGGATCACTGTTCTCTGCTTCCAAGATGGCCCCTGGAATGCTGCCTCCTTCTCCAGAAGGCGAAGTGCTCTGTTCTCACATGACAAGGTGAGGAGCAAAAGGAATAAACCTTCAGGCCCCTAATCTGATTAATTTACTTAGTAGATACACAGATGTATCTCTCTCTGTAAGTCACCTCCTGAAGGCCACAGTTCTCAATACTTTTATATTCCGGATTAAGTTTCAACATGAATTTTGGAGGAAACAAAAACATTTGAATCAGCAATCATTTACCCAGATATTTTAGGGCAAAGAATATTGAAGAATCTAGTTAACAATGTTTGCTTTTTATTTGCTATTGTACTCTGGTGCCAATGAAAAATGACTTTTTAAAAATTCAAAGCAAAGTTTTCTTCCATCCTAAATTTAATATAACCCATTTTTAATTCTTAACTTGTATGCAATCACAACACATCCAAGACATAGTGCAGTTTATCAGAATGCAAGCATTTTAAACCTCTTACAGATCTGTATTTACAAGATAAAGCACAATGGTTCCAAAGGATACATTATATTCAGATAAATAATGTATGTTTTAATATTGGCTAGGTGGTTGCAGACAAGCCTATAAGAGTCTTGAAGCTTTTATAGTTTACTCTATCACCCTAACATGCAATAATTTTTCAAATTAGACCACAATGAAATAAAAGAAAGTCAGAATTCAAATTCATTCAAACATTAAGGTTGCGCTTGCCATTTTGTATTGAAGCAAAATCTAATACTCAAAAGTGGATATATTAAGATTCTTTAGATATTGGCTAAACTTGTTCACTGAGAAAACTAAGAGGTTTTTATGAGTAGTCTGATGTATGAGTCTCTGATACGTAAGTTCACAAGTGTATATATGATATTCTGTTGAGTACTCGAGAAATTCCCTTTGGATCTATAATTTTGGAAAATTTCTGGAATAGGAAATTGGCTTATGTAAGAACACACTGTTGTCTCCAAGTCACTCTAAAGAGGCAGTTAAGATTTTATTGTCACATGCATTTGCTGCCTTTGGGGAAGATATTTATCGTTCACTGTTAGAATGGCCTATGTTTTTTTAAAAAAATTTTTTTCCTATTAGCAGTGTGTTTCTATATTTGATCTGAGCTATTTACTCTTGTTTGTTTCTTGTTAGATCATTGGAACTTACTTCAGGAAATTTAGCTTCACTTAGTATTTTAATTTATGAATGTAGAACAGGTAGCTCATTTACCTAGAGATTAGATACACTGATGTATCTCTATAAGGAATCAAGTACTGCTTCAGGTGCTATGTGAAATTGTCTACTTCATCTCAAATTTAAATCCAATTTGATGTTAACTTTTAGAACTGAGAACATTAATGTGCTTTTATTTAAAAAGGGATAATTAAAATGAGTAACTTTTGGGGGGCTAAATATTTATAAGTTACTATTTTTTCTTGATAGTTTCTTCTATCAACTATTTTGCCATGGGTATAAACCTTATATAGTTTGAAAACTATATAGAAATACATAATTTTGCCTGAAATAATAATAATTTCAATGATCCCTGACTCAGTTTTCCATCTACAATCATTTTGGTTTCAATCCAAAGTAGTAGGATGTGTAGTAGTAGTCATGTGTAGATATCAACATCTTGACTAACCTGGGTCATAAAAGACTTTTAGTTAGAATTTGAGTTTTCAGGTTATTTTAAAGAAGGTATTGAAGATATTTGAATATATTTCATCTTCTTTTTAATTTAAATGATGTTTAAGAGCCACAGTAATTGCTACCCACTGTGTTGTACATTTCTGCTTTGTGTAAGACTTAATAACTGTCTTAATTAGGCTAATTTTAGTCAGATTAATATTTGCGTATGTCAGCACTAGCTGCTGAATGCCACATGCTGCAGGATTTTAATTAATGTTAAGGAAAGGAAATACTCAGGGTGTAAACATTTTTTAATTGAAAAAGGCTAAAATGAAGTATGACCAATTATGACAAAGGATAAATCACAATGGTATCACTAATTCTATATTTTTAAATTGAGGTTGACCTTAATTCTATGTAAGCATAGTATTAAGAAAATAAAGTTTGGATAAAACACTTCGAGTATATCAAATCTTTGGCTTCATAGACCTGGAAGGCTGTAGAAATATTTTTTAATAGTTGGTATTTTGACATACTTTTGATTTATTAGATGAAGAACTTGGGAATGTTTTATATTTTGAATCAGAAACCCCTCTTTCATTGCATTGTTTATGAACTATATAAAGAAAATAAATGTTAGTTTTTCTTTTGTGAAATTTGTAGTTTGACCAACTGGGTGAGATTTCCTCATCTCTCAGGCTTGGTTTGAGCTGGGCTTCCATATGTCAAACCTTAGCCTCTGGCATTGTCTTTACCATCTGCCTCCCTTAAATATGGCAGTGCTGGAAGGGAATGACTGAATATGGAAGGTCAGGAAAGTATAAGGAGTAACTGTCATTGTGCTAATTGGAAAGGGTAGTACAGAGCTCAAGTAAACATTGATAACTCAACTTCTAGAATGTAACAGTAAGGTATAGCTGGTGGTGGACTATTTTTTAATGATGATGATAAAATGGCCACAGGAAACTAGAATGCCTGAATTCAAATGACACTGTGTTTGTGATCCTTGGTCTATTAAACGATGGTTTATCATGAGGTTCAATATAATATGCATACGAAGCTGCATAGGTTCAAACCAGGAACTCCTAAATATATGTTCATTCATAATTTATATACTTCTATACTTCACCCACATTTTCAGGCACTTGAGTTCAAAGTGAAAGGAAATTTTAATATTAGACTAATTCAATTATGTAAATTAGTATCAAGAAGTACCCTAGGTTTGTACTTTCATGTCCTGATAAAACTTGTTAATCTTCTATAATCATAACCAGAATATGGAAAACTTAAGCAAATATCTAGTTTAAAAGATGCATATCACCACACTTTTATATTCCCATAGCAAAATATTATGCAAATAAATGAACAAGTATGCAAATGATGAATGAATCAAGTCAGGCTTAGAAACAACTGAATTTAGTATTCAGTACCCAGTGGAACATAGCTTAATTTCTTTGAAGTGAGTCTAGTTTTTCTTTTTTCCTGTGCAACAGGTCTTATTATCAATTTTGAAGGGGAATATTTAGTTCATCAACAACATTGAACAGTATACTAGATAACTCTAACTTTATCCAGAAAAAAATACCCTCCTTTAAGAATAGATATTATTTTAAATATGCAGAAGTGGGTGTGATCTGGAATATCTTGTTGATAGCTTTAATAAACACCAGGAAGCACACACCCTAAAATGTAACTTCTGTAAACAGAAATAACAGGAAGTATATGTAACCAGAAGACTGTATGGACATCACAGTAGAGTAAGGGGCTGGGGATTCAGTCCAGGGGTAAAACACTTGTCTATCATGTGTGAAGCCCTGGTTTATTCCCCAGAACTGAGTATGGGTGGCGGGGAGACGGAGAGAGGGAAAACAGGTTCTGGGTATAACCATAAAGATCTAGTAATAATAATAATAATAATAATAAAACAGGTTAACCAGAAGAGAATCTTCTACATTCCCAACCTTGACTTTCTCAGTGGAATTATTTCTCAAGTAGAGGATGTTTGGTTATCACTGTAAGATGTTTCCTAAGAGTTTTCAAACTCCCTTTGTTTTCTGCTTATGCCCATCAAACAATTAGATGAGTCCCCTGCAAGTGATGGCTCGTAATAATGGCTAACATTGACAGAGCTTTCACTATGTGTTAAGGACTATTTATGGGCACTAATGTCTTCCTGAGTGCCACAAGGGAAAAAATAAGCAAACTAAATACAGGAGAGATTCAAAGTCATTCAAAGTCACTCAGTGGCAGATCAGTGGTAAAGTAGGGCCCGAGACTCAGATCCCTGATTCTGGTTTCACTGAACCAGCACTTGTGCCTGAGGAAACACTGTTAGGCAGAGGACAATGTGATCAGAATGGTCTGAAGTTCCTTCTTTCCCACTGCAATCAGAAAATTTTTTCTTATAATTTATTGATTGTGAGCTAAGATATTCTGTCTTCAATTATTTCACTTAAAAATGAAATTTATTGCTGTAGATGTTACTATTTTGAGAAGCAGTATATTGAAGTTGGGTATCACAATGCTAAGTTCTGTTCTTTTCTTGTTTTTAGTGGTGCCAGGGATTGAACCTAGGTCCTCATGTATGCTGGCAAGCACTTTACCACTGAGTAAAAGCTCCAGTCCCATAATACTAATTTTTAATAAATTTTGTTAGTGGCTCAGAAATTTTTTTTAAAAATTGAATCCATTGCCTGTGTTCATTTTTAAGAACATATTTGGCATTGACTTAGGAGGAGGAACTACCTTATTGAAGAAGGATAGGCCATTTAGTGATACTGGAAATTTTACCATCTCTTTCTAT
The DNA here is from genome assembly GCF_021218885.2 of Marmota monax. Classification (NCBI taxonomy): domain Eukaryota; kingdom Metazoa; phylum Chordata; class Mammalia; order Rodentia; family Sciuridae; genus Marmota; species Marmota monax. The sequence goes on from NW_026695227.1 coordinate 4,741,932, forward strand.
CAATAGTGAATTCTGAGGAGGCATAAAAGGATGGTTACAAGAGGAGATGAGATTGTCTGGTACAGATTTGGTAAGCTGCATGTTATCATTTATAAATTTACCTTCTTTGCAGTTTGTGAAAATCTGACTGTACTCAAGAGCATGTAGCTAGTTTAGATCTCAGCAGAGTGCTTTTTTTCTCTTTTTTAAAGAAGTTGCAAACAGTTTACTTGAAATGGGAAGCTGTACTTACTAATGCATGCTGACAGAAATGGTCCATCTCTCTTAGAGGGAAACAGGCAGGTGCTGAAGTACTCCATAAAAGGAGCCAGAACTAATAATGGTAGGATGCTGATGGCATTCATTACTGCAATTGGCAGAAGAAATCCATCCAGATTCAGGTTGGAATTCATGGTCTGCAGATAATATGCCGAAGGAATCTACATTGAAGGGAGGAAGCAGCCGTGCATTAAGACAGTGGTTTAATTTTGAACAAAGCGTAAGATGCCTGTCCCTTGCACGTACTCTGTGACAGATGAGTTGGATGTTCCCCTGTTTTTCATGGTCCTAATTATGAGCTGATAAAGGGTCTTCATCTGTGACAGTAGGAGCTCTGTTTAGTCAACTGACAATACTACTGATTCTTTATGGAAAACTCTTGTCACTTAGTTTATCTTCTTAATTCTCCTATATGAAGTTCTGGTGGACCTAATTTTGTGCTTAGCATGACACATAAGAAATCAAATCACTTAAATTCTACAAATAAGCAGAATAAGTTTTTATCACAAACATTAAAGCAAAAATATCATAGAAAGTATTAATGATGTTAATCTTCACCCTGACGGCAAAAACTGGAGTCTAGAATAGATTCTTTAACCTATAGTTTAATAGTAAAATAGATTAGAAAGGGTTTTCCCAAAAAGAAGGAACCAATGTGGATATACATTATTTCTTGTAGATTTTCTTTATAGGATTCCTGAATTGAACTTGTTTCTAATTGTAAGCCTAATGACATTAGGATAAAGAAGAGAAATCCTACTGCATTTGTGATCTCCTTTTAAATGAATTGCATAACACTAGTAGACCACAAAGAGGACTACATGAAAAAGGTCTGCATAATAAAGTAACAGATATATTTTTTAAAAAACACTACTGCTCTATCCCAGCCTTCCATGTATTGTGAGTTTTTTTTTTTAATTTAAAATAGTTCCAATGCTAACTGAATCCGTTAACACTAATTTAGAGCCTCTTCATGTATGCCAAGCCTCATGGTAAGTTATAATTTCAGAACTAAGGCACTGTGTCACATGAAAGCAAATCTCTTATTTTCTGGTTCATAAATTAGTGGCACATGGTGTATCTTTAGTTCCTGACATCACACAAAGATCCTAAGTGGCATGGAGAAAAGACAACCAGGTCTTCTTGAGGAATGGATTCTCAAAACTGTTCCTTTTTTTTTTTTTTTTTTTTTTTTTTGAGACAGGGTCATAACTTTTCCTTACAGTGTAGGAATTGCGTTTGGACTCCTGCCTAGTCCAAACTCCTTACCCTGGGAGAGCAGCCTTTCTCAAACACCCAGATCAGAACTTCTCATTTGAACTTCTGTCTAATCAATTGTGCAGTTCGAGAGAATTTGAGGAAAATCAGAGTCAGAGGCAATACAGCTGTTTAACATGCCACCAATTGTAAAATGAGTCTCTGGCTATGTTAACTGCCCAGACATGGGAAAGAGCCTCATTTTCACTGGTCTTTTTTTCTATCTACATAAAACATAACCTGGTGATAATTTATCTTCGAAGTTTTAATTTGATCCTTGGGATAATAAGCAAAGATTGTTTTGGTGAGGTACAGGAGGCAAGAATGAAGGGAATATCAGCTAGTTCTGGCCTACTTCAGGAAAATTATTAAGCATGTGTCCCTCGATCAGAGGGAAATGAATGATGTGTTTTTTTAAAAAAAGTGTTGGCAGCACACAACGTTAAGACTGAAAGGCTCCCAGCATAACTTGGAAGTTTCTGTTACTGATTTCAAATGAGAATTATTGTTAATAGGAATAAAGTTATTATCGGCATGAATCACAGACACAGAAACCTGTTAACTTAATAATGTGGCAAATGTACTATTAATCTTTAGTGAAGCAATATTAATATATTGCCTAATCTAAGAAAAGGCTCCAGTGTCTTGAAAGCTTGAAAGCATTTCTGCTTCTGCCTCAAGTTCTGAAATCATCCCCTTTTAAAATTTTAAATACTTTTATTTCATACAAGCCTTTGACTATTCAGAAATAATTGCTGTCAATAGAGATTCATTTTCACCTTTGAGTGGCCAGTAATGTCAAATGGCAACCTCATTGGCCTTAATATCAACATATTTTAAATGTATGCCTTGGAACTGAAGGTCAATAATGGCTACTAAATTTAAAATATGGAATTCTCTGATGCTTTATTCTTGGTAGTTTGATTGCCTTTGTACTGGTAATTATTTCATCTAGGGGCAAAGTCTAGTATCAGCCTATCCTTGTAGAGCTTCCTCTGCAGAAGTAAAGTCTAACATTTTCCTTGAAGTTTCTAGCATAACATTACTGTATATAATTTTGGAACCTACAGAGTTTGTGTTGGGGATTTTTAACCCAGTGTAAGAGAGCCACTGTGGGTAGTAGCAAAGCACAGGCTTAATACCAGCCCCAAGTGAGGATGATCATTCTGATATATGTGCAAGTTATAAGTTACTTAGTGTTTCTGAGCCTCAGATTTATGATAATAATTTCAGCCAGGTATGCTGGCTGTGAGAATTAAATTAGATATTAAAAAAACATCTTTGGAATCTATGATACATACTAGGTGATCAATAAATATTAGTGGTTGTCCTTTGCAATAAACTGGAAATCTAGATTTGGTGAGATGCTTAAAGTTAATTTATCAAAGTTTATTGTATCTATGTAAATAAGAAAATATGTAAAGGTTTACAGAGAAGGCTCAACAGTAGAAAAAATATTAGTTATTAATAATGTAAATAAGGAATTAGTTATTTGTGCTATATTCAAAGAAGGTTTTGAAGCTAGCTATGAGCCACTTAGTAACCAGTTATTAATTTCTTCAATATAAGCTGTTTTTTGATATAAATGTACATGGATAATATTTTTGCTATATTCTACTCTTGTCTCTGCTCCTAATATAGAATCCGGAGAGAGGTTGAATTCTCCTAAATCAGACTAGCTTTCATGCATTGTTTAGACCAAAGGTCAGCAAACTTTCTGTAAAGGACCAGATGGTAAATATGTCCACATATGGATTCTTTGGCAGCTATTCAGTTCTGCTGTTTTTGTGCATGAGCAGAGAAAGATACAACAAATCAATAATGAGTGTGTCAATGTTCTGATAAAACTTTATTTACAGACATTGAAATTTAAATTGCATATAATTTTCACATGCTAAAAACCATTCTTTCGATTTTTTCCAACCACAAAAAAATACAAAAACCTCATTAGCTTGCATGATGTACAAAAATAGGCCATGGACTCAATTTGGCCTGAAGGTATCAGTTTGCACACCCAGTTTAGAGGAGCAGGCATTGTTCTGAGACTCAGAGGGTCCCTTCTGCTGTTCCTTCCACTACTATTCACTGTAACTTAACATCCATTTCCCCATCAAAAATCACTTAATTTTTCTGAGTTTGTTTCCTCTTTAACAAATGAAGCAGTTAGTGCATTGATTCTCTAAGTTTCTTTGCAGCTCTACTGTTCTATGATTGACACCTATAGCTCCCTTTTAGCCTTCTAAATTCCAACTGGGGGTCAGCAGTGGAGAAAGTCCCAAGTTGGTTCAGAAACTTTTGTAAATCATCTATTTTTCTACATAAATAACTTAGCCTTTGACCATAACTACGTTAAAAATTTTAAAAAATCACATGGATCTATAAAAGATACTTTGGGCTTAGTGTTTTCTCTTTGATTTCCTCACAGCATAGGCACTAATTCCCCCATGGAACTAACAGAGTGGGTGGGGAAAGCATCCTTTGCTCATTAGTCCTTGTACTTAAGAGGACAGTGGAGGTGGGACTCAAATCAGTCAGTTTAGCTCCTTATTAGTGCCACTTTTTAAAGATTTAATGAAGGAGGAAGGCAAACCTTTGGCTAAAGGGAAGCTTGGTAATTGCTTATGGATCTGTTTTTTCTTGTGCGTCTCTTATGCCTTCTGACTATGCCCTCTGCAGTATTGTCTGCACCTACTGACAAACGTTTATAGTTCTCCAGAAGAAGGACATGCCAAGGAGTTCCTCAGAGATGCTTCTGCTGACCCCACCTAGCTCTTGAAATCAGAGCCTTTGATGAATAGAAGCTTTTGTGGAATTACTGCCTGATGCAGTGTAACATTACAAGTAGTACATGTCTAGTTGTAATTGTAACAAGCAATCAGTTTATTATTATTGCATTAGTATTCATTGTCCTTCCTTACCTGCATAATGCACACTCTGTATATTAGTTGAAAAATGAAGAGAGGGAGAAGGGCGAAGAAAGGTTTTGTGTCTTCCACGAGGAGCTCACTGTAGTGGCCGCCATTTTTTTCCTTGGCATGGTCTAACCAGTCTGTCACATCTCTATCAAGATGAAAATATTGCAGGCAGCATGTTTTCAGTGCATTAACAAACACCCCAAATGTTGCCAGGAGGGAGCAACCTGCAAATAATTGGAGATGTTATGTAACAGCATAGTAATTGTTCTTCAATCTTCCCAGATATCAATCAGAAAGTTGACAATTAGAAAGATGAAGGGCAAAATGACTGAAAAGGTTTCAGCACCCAAGGGGTTTCATTCAAAGGAACAAGCTCCTGACAAGGATTCTGGCATCCTGATGACCAGCCCAGGGTGGTGCCTGACAGCTGATGTAAAAAATGAAAAAAGTAAGATCAATGGGAACATATTAAATAGGGAAAAAAGGTGACAAAAGAAAATACCAAAGTAAAGGATTTCAGAGTCTCTCAGAAGTCTCACACTTTAACTCATTAATGAATAAGATAACCTGAACTTTCTTTTACATCCTCAACACAAAGAACCAGTACTGTTTTTTTTAAATATAAATCATTATATAAATAATCTTCACTTTACTTGGCAGGTAGAGGGTGGTTCTTATTTTGACACAGAGATGAAGGGAAATGTATTCTTTGCTTTGACTTTATCCTTGAATATCAGACATGAGGTTAAACTTTGAACTCTTTAACAACTTTATGAATGTTGATAGTGTTACTGAAAGTTCAGATAGGATAAGTTGGCTTTTGACTTTTCCAGTAGTTTCCCCTGGGTTTATATTGCTGTTGCTTTAGTACAGAAGCATTTTATTGCCTCAGATGTTAGCAGTTACTGCTAGTGATTCGAAACTTAATTGTTGCTTCTTTTATGATCTTTCAGATTCTGCTTTTTTTTTTTTAATCCATTCGGACTTCCTAATACAATGATAGATAAGATACCCCCATATGGTTAGCAGTTCAGCTGTGTCATTGTGATTGTTACAATTTTTCACAGCACTCCCTTTGACCATATAAATCATTCCACGAACTACAGAGACACCAAACTATGGTTCCAAGAAAAATAGTATAATAAATGTGAAAACATTTGGATTTCCCCAAAGAAGTCTGATATAGGAGTTCCAAATATAGCTTGATTGTCATTTTGACTGCGTTCAGATTTCCTATAATAAAATTCTTGATAAAATATATTCTAACAAGATCCCTAAATACCATAGAGTCTTGGGTTTTGTATTCAAATAAATAATATTGGTTAATGTTTCTTTTTACAGTTAGGAAGTTGGTTATGTTGATTTGATCTGATCTTTTCTTTAAGAGTTGTAATAGACTCATTATGTCAGTCTTTGATTAATTGAGGAAGCTGGGGGCCTGGTAATTGAATATGGAGCCTTTCACCTCTAAGTCACTGAATCTAATCCAGTCCAAATTGGTAGTGACCAAGAATGATTGCAGTTGTGGCTCTTCAGTGGCCTTTGTGAGGTGTGTCTAGGTAATATGGAAGTATGTCAGAATAATTGCTGGCAGGAGATAGGCTTATATCTATGGTTGTCTTTACTTCTTCTTAATCATGACTGCCAGACATAGATGAAGGCCCAGGGACTGATATATTCAAGGGGATAGAGGTATCTGTGAATGACTGAGATTTGTGTCTCTTAGAAAAGAAGTAATGGGCAGCTTTTTATTTTTGCAGAAAGAACTGCTTTGAGACTTTCCTAGCTATTACAATTAGTTTACTTAAGGTTTAAGAAAGATGAGAACTGAGAACATGTTGATGAACAGTGGAGAGACTAAATCTGAACAGACCTGGAATAGGAGGCTTAACTTCATGACATTTCCTTATAATCTTGTCTCTGTTGCTCATCAACCCGTTCTCTGCTCCACTCTTGCAAAACAGTGCCATAGACAGTAGGGTTATTATTAGAATTGATCCAGATTACTTTATATTTTCAAATAGGCTTTATTATTAAATGACAGTTATTTGCAATAAGGATTACTTCTAAAGATATTTTCCCCAATTCATCCTCCATACACAATTTTTTAAAATCCAGGAACTTGGTCCAGTGCAGTGGCATATGCCTGTAATCCCAGGGACTCTGGAGGCTGAGGCAGGAGGTTGGCAAGTTCGAGGCCTGCCTCAGCAACTTAGCAAGAGCCTGTTTCAAAACAAAAAAAATCAAAGGGCTGGGGTTGTGGCTCAGTGATAAAGCACTACTGCGTTAAATCTCCAGTACCCCTGCCCCCAGCCACCACCCCACCCCCAGCCAATTCAGTGATTTGTATTGACTATAATGTTTTAACCACACATTTTCTTGTTTTGTGTTTTAAAAAAATCACTATTTTTGCAAGTTAAATTTGGATCTATCCAGGCATGGTGGCACACACCTGTAATCCCAGCAGCTCAGGAGGATCATGAGTTCAAAGCCAGCCTCAGCAATGGCGAGGTGCTAGGCAACTCAGTGAGACCCTGTCTCTAAATAAGATACAAAATAGGGCTGGAGATGGAGCTCAGTGGTTGAGTGCCCTTGAGTTCAATCCCTGATACCATCTCCCCATCCAATTTGGATCTAATCCTAATACATGCTGAATCAATATAATTTATTAAAAATAATTAAATATTACAAATGTTATTTCTAAAGGCAGATAGATTAGTGCTTCTTAAGCTGTGTTAAAAATAAGATATTGGACTGGGAATATAGCTCATGGGTAGAGTGCTTGCCTAGCATGTGCACAGCCCTGGGTTCAATCCCCAGTACTGCAAAACAAACAAATAAACAAACAAATAAATAATAAGTTTTTTAAAAGTTCTCAAGCTGTAATCAATATGTTTGTGAAATACAATGAGAATGAAATACCCTATATTTTATTTTGAGATTTGGAAGACATAAAATGTAACTTTCCATAAGTATTTCTATGTATTTTCTTTCAAAGTTTGTTATTTACGAATTACAAACAGTTTATAGATCAGCCCTGATCCATTGACTAGGTTTTGAGTAGCACTGGTATTAACTGACTATCCACTTTTAAAAAACTTATTTAAACAAAATGTATCTGATGTAGTGTCATGAAGGAACAAAAATAAAATGGTCAAGAAAGAGGAAATTATTAAGTATGAATGAGATTTGAAACTCCAGTTGGCACAACTACTACACATGATAGATGCCAAGGAAATGTGAGTGTGATAGCTCAATTGTTCAACAGAGTTATTGAGCATCTACTATGAGCCAGGGACTATTCTAGGCCCTGGGAATATAGCAGTGAACAAAATGTGTAAACTGCTGGTCTCCTCTATGGTGGGAGAGACACTATAAGTAGGAAGATATTAGGCTAGTTCTATGATGAAAATAAAATGGGCTGATAGGAGAGACCTCCTGTGGGGTAAGGATAGAGGAAACCTCTAGGGAAATGACACTTGAACTGAGGACTGAATGACTAAAAGCAGTCAAAAGGTCTGGAGGGACATGTGTCAGGCACATCATGAAGGAGAAAGTATCTGGAAGAGGTTCTGGAACAGTGAAAGTGAATGGGGTAGTAGCTGAGATAGAAGAAGACTGGGGAAAAGATGAGTCTAAGAGGGGGTGAGGTGTTAGACCATACAGGCCAAAAGGAGCTTGAAGTTCACCCTCAGTTTATGGGAAACCATTATGAAGGTGCAATCAGAATAGAGATATCTTTTTTTGTGTGTGAAAACATCAGAAATTTATTAGTTGCTCAAAACATTACAATGATCTTGACATATCATATATCATACATTTGATTCAAATGAGGTATGAATTCTTATTTTTCCCACGTGTACAGATTGCAGGATCACATTGGTTATACAGCCACGTTTATACATACTGCCATACTAGTGTCTGTTGTATTCTGCTGCCCTTCCTATCCCCTTCCTATCCCCCCTCCCCTCCCATCACCTCTCTCTACCCCATCTACCATAACTCATTTCTCTTTCTCTCTTTTTCCCCCTTTCCCCTCACATCCTCTTATATGTAATTTTGTATAACAATGAGGGTCTCCTTCCATCTTCCATGCAACTCCCCTTCTCTTTCCATTCCCTCCCACCTCTCGTCCCTGTTTAATGTTAATCTTCTTCTCATGCTCTTCCTCCCTACTCTGTTTTGAGTTGCCCCCCTTATATCAAAGAAGACATTCAGCATTTGTTTTTTAGGGATTGGCTAACTTCACTTAGCATAATCTTCTCTAATGCCATCCATTTCCCTGCAAATGCCATGATTTTGTTATTTTTTAGTAATATTCCATTTTGTATACATGCCACATTTTTTTATCCATTCATCTATTGAAGGGCATCTAGGTTGGTTCCACAGTCTAGCTATTGTGAATTGTGCTGCTATGAACATTGATGTAGCTGTATCCTTGTAGTATGCTCTTTTTAGGTCTTTTGGGAATAGTCCGAGAAGGGGAATAGCTGGGTCGAATGGTGGTTCCATTCTCAGCTTTCCAAGGAATCTCCATACTGATTTCCAAATTGGCCACACCAATTTGCAGTCCCACCAGCAATGTACAAGTGTACCCTTTTCCCCACATCCTTGCCAGCACTTGTTGTTGTTTGACTTCATAATGGCTGCCAATCTTACTGGAGTGAGATGGTATCTTAGGGTGGTTTTGATTTGCATTTCTCTGACTGCTAGAGATGGTGAGCATTTTTTCATGTATTTATTGATTGATTGTATATCTTTTTCTGAGAAGTGTCTGTTCAGATCCTTGGCCCATTTGTTGATTGGGTTATTTGTTTTCTTATTGTTTAATTTTTTGAGTTCTTTGTATACTCTGGAGATTAGGGCTCCAGAATAGAGATATCTTAACGTGTACTTTTTAACAGTTACTCTGGAACTCTGGTAGCTGTGTGGATATTGGATTTTAGGGGACAAGAGAAGAAACCTGGAGATAGGCAAGGGATGGAGGTGACATGGACGAGTGCAGTGGTGGCAATGAAGAGAAATGGACAGAAGGGGAGGCACTGGTGAACCATCGGTGGAATTTTCTGATGTGGGAAGTGGTTGGAGAAATGAGACTATTTGAGGCCGACTCCTTTTTTCTCCTTAAACAACTGGGTGTTCAGCTTATATTAAGGAGTAAACCAAAATGGTGCCAGTTTGCAGTAGGGTAAGTTAGGAGTTTGGTTTTGGTTCAGTTTTTGAAATTATTAGATAACCAAGTCAAAATGTCAAATCAAATGTGGAACATATGTTTGTCAAGGTGATGAGAGAGGTCAATACGAAACAGAGCATATGGTGTACAGATGACACCAAATGCTATCTGACTCGGGTGTGTAAAAGAGACAAGATTTCTGAAAGTACTAGGTATCCATATCAGTTAGCAATTTATCAAAGGAGGAAGATGAGTCAAGAGACTGAGAAGAGATAGACAATGTGCCGGATGGGTCATATCAGGGAAAGGGATCGGTGAAGTGATAAATCTAAATTGATCAGCTAGACTGAGAGGGAACCAATAAGCCAGCCAGAGAGTGCAAGAAAGGGAATGAGACAGTCATCTGTCTGCCAAGTGGAGTGACAGCTGTCATGTGTAACTGTAGTTACCATTGAATGTCAGGATGGATATTCTGTTGAAATCACCTACATCTAAGCATTGCACCACCTCCTTGGATTAATCCATTAGACTTAAGAGAAAATCATGCCTTTATACAAATAATTTGGGGTGTCATATAGACTCAGCCTTAAAAAAAATCCACTGTCATTATAATTCTCAAATTACTTTTGTGCATCAGGAGCAGAAGTGGGAAGTCGGAAAAAAAAAAACTGGAATGAAAAATTCAACTGAGACTTCAAACCCTGGTTTAAATATGCACGACAAACACACCAGGCATGCACATTTTAAAATAAAACAGATGAGCTATTTTAAATGTTTTATTTCGAAACTTAAAGATTGTAGCTATTACTATTTAAAAAAAACTTTTAGAAAGCCATTTTTCTATTCTTTGTACCTTTAAGTCCTTGGCTCTGATGTTCTGCTCCTGTGACCTTGATCTAATCATGAATATCTATGCTACTTAATTATAATAAAAAAGCCTACATTGCACTCTAGATGGTAGATGCACATTTTTTCTCCTTTGGTCACCTGCCAGTTCTCAAAATTATAGCAGTGGGAAGAAATGCAAATGAAGGCGGTGCTTGACAGCTAAACATAATGGAATGCATGGTCCACATTTGAAAAGTTACCTTAAAATAAAAGGTAGCATATAAAAAATCATTTCTTTAAGGTCACCTATGGCTTTGAATTACAGCTTTGAGGAATTTCCAATTTAGTCATCAGAAAAGAAGAAGCCAAAATAAGGATCAGATACTTTGCCAGAGGGAGGATAGACTTTTACTTCATCATAGTTGGGTGATCTAATAATTTGGAAATAGTAAACAAAACAAAACAAAGAAAACAAAAATAGTCATCCCAAATATTCATCGGGTAGAGAGACTTGTGGAACAAGAACCATGGATGAACGATTTCTATGCTAATTATTCCCGCAGCTAATAAATTTTTTTTTCTTGTTAAGATTCAAAGGATGTTTACCTTATCATATGATAAAAATGTAATATATAGACTATAACCGACCGGCAATAAACAGAATTGGTTATATAGATATGTACTGTTTGAACAAGACTTATATTTATTTATTCAGATGAATATATTTTCAAATAAGATATTGGGAAGCAAATGGATGGATGTAAATAGTGCTTTTGAAAATTATAACCTAAAAGCAATGTATATGTATAAATGTGTGTTTGTGTGTATGCATCTATATTCACAAAAAACCTAAACTACTTGATAATTAGACACTCTGGAGAATGCGTAAATGATTTTTTAGCCAAAGAAAAAAATGTTTTACAGTTTTCTGTATTTTTGCTGTCTGTGGCAGGCAGAGACAACTTTTTGCATTTTGACCCGGACTGTAGATTAGTGAGAGGACATGTATGGCTAGGTGATGGCCTGCAGCACAGAGCTCTGAGAATTGGGCAGGGGCTTCTGTGGATGATATTTTCCAGTGCTTCACTGCCTCAATAGGTGGTGTAATAGAATGAGTTCAAGCCCAGGAAAAATAAGGCTTGAGTTCTAATTCCACTATTTTCTATGAGTAAGTCATTTAATTGAATTATGTCTCAGATTCTGCACTCAGTTTAAGAAACACAAACACTGATTGAGCTATTTCTGTATTCCAACTATTTATGAGACACAGGATTTCTAATTCCTAAAGAGGCACTTTCAGCATTATATGGTAAATGAAATAGCAATATAGGCTCAGGGTGCTATAGGAGCTGAGGCCTATCACCCTGTTTCTCACCAGTTTGTTATACTCTATGGAGTCTCTCTGAAAGAAGACACAGTGCTGCCCTTCCCACCTGCCTCACAGGTGTGTAGCAGAAACAATGTGACACTGGTGAATGGCTCTCATGAAAGCTCTGAAGCGCTGCATTGCTCTTGGTGGTAGTTGTGCAGGTAAGTAGTAGAGATGATGGTAACAGTGAAAGAGAAATAAGTCATAAATTAAGAGGAGAGTTAAAATGAATGGAAAGACTGACCAAGGGACAATGGAAATTCCAGAAAGGCAAGTGCAAGTGTGGAATCAAGAAGGCATCTCAAATCACCAGGAAACACACAGACTTAATAAATGAGATTGCGTAACTTGATAGTGATTTGGAAAAAGAGAGGCAATTGGGTTTATTCTTAAAACCTATTCTTTAAAAAACTTTTTTGTATTTGTTCTAATTAGTTATACATGACAGTAGAATGCCTTTTGACACATTATACATAAATGGAGTATAACTTCTCATTCTTTTGATTGTACGTAATGTAGAGTTACAGGGGTCCTGTAATCATATATGCACACAGGGTAATGATATTCAATTCATTCTACTATCAGTCTTAACCCCCTACCCCTTCCCTCCTTTCCCTCCCCTCTGTGTAATTCAGAGTACCTCTATTCTTCCCTAGCAGCCTCTGCCCTTATTGTGAATTAGCATTCTCTTAGCATGATATTCTCCAGTTCCATCCATTTACCTGCAAATGCCAAATTTCATTCTTCTTTATGGCTGAGTGATATTCCATTGTGTATATATACCACAATTTCTTTATCCATTCATCTATTGAAGGGCATCTAGGTTGGTTCCACAGTTTAGCTATTGTTAATTGAGCTGCTATAAACATTGATGTGGCTACATCATTGTAGTATGCTGATTTAAAGCCCTTTGGGTATAAACCAAGGCGTGGGATAACTGTGTCAAATGGTGGTTCCATTCCAGGTTTTCTGAGAAATCTCTATACTGCTTTCCAGATTGGCTGCACCAATTTGTAGTCTCGCCCATGATGTATGAGTTACCTTTATCCCCACATCCTTGCCAACATTTATTGTTGCTTGTATTCTTGATAATTGACATTCTGACTGGAGTGAGATGGAATCTTGGAGTAGTTTTTATTTGCATTTCTCTAATTGCTAGAGATGTTGTACATTTTTTCATATGTTTGTTGATCGATTTTGTATCTTCTGTTAAATGTCTGTTCAGTTCCTTAGCCCATTTATTGATTGGGTTATTTAATTTTTTGGTGTTAAGTTTTTTTGAGTTCTTTATTTATCCCAGAAATTAATGATCTATCTGAGGTGCATGTGGCAAAGATTTCTCTCCCATCCTGTAGGCTATTATGTAATTTCTATTGGGTCAGAGGTGTAGAGATAGAAAAAAAAATAAACCCCCATATAGTCTGAGTTTAAAAAATGAACAAAGTACTTGAATAGACATTTCATCAAAGAAGATATAGATGGCTAATAAGTACATGCAAAGATGTTCAACACCACTAACCATTAGGGAAAATCAAATCAAAAGCACAATGAGATACACCACACACTGTCAGGATGACCACCATTAAATGAACATGAAATACCAAGTGTCAGTGAAGATGTAGAGAAATTGTGGAGAATTGTTAATGGGAATGTAAAATGGTGCAGCCATTTTGGAAAATGGTGTGATGATTCCTCAAAAAACTAAAAGCAGAATTACCACATGATCTAGGAATTCTATCCACTTGTGAGTATATAGCCCCCAAAATTCAAAGCAGGATCTTGAAGTATTTGTATACTGATGTTCCTGACAGCATTATTTACATTACCCAAGAGGTGAAAGCAATCCAGGCGTCCACTGACATTGATGAATGCATAAAGAAAATTGAGGTATATACATACATGGAATATTATAAATAGCCTTAAAAAGAAGGAAATCCAATCACATGCTACAAAATAGATGAAAGTTGAAGATATAAGGCTAGGCAAAATAATTCAGTCATCAAGGGACAAATACTATAAAATTATAGGAAATATTTAAAGTAGTTAAAAATCATAGAAACAAAAATAGAAAGGATGTTATCAAGGGCTGGGAGGAGGATGGGAAATCCTATCTAGTGGATACAGAAATTCAGTGTTGTAAGATGAAAATTTCTAAGGAATTGTTACATTGTATTGTTTAGGGATCTAATATTCAGTACAGATCTCATATTTTTTTCCTGAATGGACTAGTGGATTTAGGCAAAAGCTGTCAATAGGTGCTCATACTGCAAAAGCAAAGTCATTATTATGTCTCTGGATTGAAGTAGGTAATGACATCACTAGAGTATTTCACCAAAAACAACAACAACAACAACAACAACAAAACTAGAATCTGATCAAGTATCTGGTTCTATTAGAAAATTTACAAGAAATACAGAGAGGAAAATTTTGTTTAATGACACCTGTGGATGTGATCATCAAAATCCACTCTACAGTAAAGGTTCTACAGAATGGTCAGGTTTCTTAAAAAAAAAAAATAACTTAAGACACAGGGATGCATGAGTAGCACATATAGCTCAAGGGACATATTTGATATTTGGAATGTATGAGCCTTATTTGGATTTTATTTGGACAAACCTTGAAACAAACAAAAAACTCCAATACTTATATTGTTTATCATTTAATAGATATTTAATATATTTAATAAAAATATTAAAACAAGCAGAGAGATTTTAGCAATGATGAGATAGATAGATAGTTGACGGTGTTGAATTCTTTCTGCACTCCTTTGTTCATTTCAGCCCTTTTCTTGACAGCCAAGGAATGGAAGTAACCTAAGTGCCCATCAATTAATGAATAGATAAAGAAAATATGAAACACAGATATCATGGAATACCATGCAGCAAAAGAAAAGAATGAAACCCTGTCACCCGTGACAACACAGATGGAACTGGAGATTATTTCCAGTGAAGTAAGCCAGGCACAAAAAGACAAATAACCCACAAGCTCAGTTGTATGCAGAATCTTAAAAAAAAAAAAAAGTCAACCTCATAGAAGTTGAGAGTAGATGGTACCAGAGTCTGGGGAGAGCTGAGGGAAAAGGAGGGATGGGGAAGGTTGATCAATGGGAATAATTTACACTTAGGACTAAAAAGTTCTGTTGCTCTATTGCAGAGTAGGGTGACTATAGATAGCAGCAATTGCTGACCATTTCTAAAAACTAGAAGAAATGACTTTAATGTTTTTGCCATAAAGAAGTGATGAATGTTTGAGGAGACAAGTACACTTAACATAAATTCAAACATTACTCAATATAGGCCTATATCAAACATCACATGGTACCCACAAATATGTACAATTTTTATCATTTGATGTATCAGTTAAAAATTAAAAAAAGAAATTTCCTCTGTCCACAAATACTTATATGGATATGGGTGTTCGAATAATAAGGACTTTGTGATTGTTTTTAAAATGTATTTTACTTTTATGTATATATACATTCCTATAATATGTAATATATATTATATATAATATGTAATATATATTATTGTACTTTAATTATATATGAGGTATATAATTAAAGTACACTAATAAAATTCTATAAAACTTAGTTTTGCTTCAAATTACAGGGTTGGATAGAACAAGGGTGAGTGGAGATGAGGAGATCATTGCTGAAGCTGAGAGCAAGGTGGGTGGGGTTCATACATGATTCTTTTCTACTTTTATTTATATTTGAAATATTCCAATAAACTGAAGCTGTTTCAACAAGGAAAAAAAGAAGAGAGAAATTATAGATGTTCTTGCAGATTCTATGGCTATCAATTGTAGTAATTAGCAGAATCTTCAAATTCAATAAGTTGAAACAAGTTACAGGAAATTAAAGATTAAGGAGCTATAGTGAAAACAACAACAACAACAAAAGCTCAATGCAGACTGTGATTTACTTACATTTTTCTGGTTGATAAATGAGGTTACAGTACATCATATGAAGAGTTATCAGAGCCATGAGTGTAGACATAATAGGAATAAGTAAAACAAGGGTCCAGGCCCCTGAGTGCTGGATGTAAGATATTCCCAGGAAGACAACAGTTGCATTTAGGTTCATGAGCCAATAAAACCTGGGAGACACAGAGAGGCACAAATAAAACAGCATTGAGTTACTTCAGATTTAACAGTTGCTGATTTTAATGCTTTTATTAAAATGTAAGTATTAACTGGTGGCATGTTAGCATGAACCAGATTTTGCAAATATTGTTTATTAGATTTTTAAGAAGTGTATACATATCAATCTGTCTTATCTGTTTCATTATCCTTGCTTTATTTCTCTTTAGAATAGATATAATAAGAGTATACACCCTTGTATCTAAATTGGAGCTCAAAAAACTTTTTCTGTAAAGTGCTTTAAAGAGAGAAAATACTTGAATTAACTGTGGAACTGAAGAAGCTTAGAGGATTTCCTGCCCAGTCACTGGAATACCCCTCAGGAGCCCGGAAAATGTCTAAAGCTTAGAGATGAACGTTCCTGTATCTTCTGGTTTTCACAGCACAAGGAGACAGAGCAGTGGTGAGGGGCGGCCTTGGTGGTCATGAACTTAACGTGAGCATAGTGTGAGAATAGTGCATGCGACCTTGCATTCTGTGCTGTGTCTGGGGCTGTGTGAGCCCAGCTGTGAAACACCAAGGAGGTGGATTCAACCAAGACTGTTTCCTCCACTGCACAGGAGAGTATCACACAGTGAGAGGAGGGGAACCGAGGGATGGAAGATGAGGAATCCGATGGCTGATTGACTGAAGACCAGCCCAACCTTATACATTCTCATTCACCTGGTGGTTGGGAATGGAGACAGCCCCGCTGCTGCACCCAGCTGCCATCACCACGCGGGTGCATTAGAGCGCCTCCACTGGGCGAGGGTGGAAGAGCAGCTCCTCACTTGTCCACCAACACCACCTTGGTGGGAAATCAGCGGCCCCCTGGCTTTTGCAGGTGTGTGTGTAGAATACTAGAATCCCCCTCATCTTTGCTTAAAGTATAAGGGACAGTGAAGGACGGTCAGTTTATTTCAGAGTATTTTGCCAGAGCAGGGCAAGTATTGCAAAAAAAAAAAAAAAAAGTTTCTCCTATATCAGGGACCCTTTCCTAGTTCTTTGACTAAGGGGAGCAGGCTTTTCTGGGAGTTCCCTCACGCTCTGGCTCTTGTCTCTCTCAGCTGGTTGGTTGCTCCTGGTCCAGCCTTCTCCATTGCCCCAGCTTAAGAGAAAAAAAAATACCATGAGACTCACTGCCATCTTTGCTCAAGTTCCAAGGTTCCTAGGCAGCATCTGTCCTCTTTCTACCTTTCAGAATCTTCCTATATTTGTTTTCTGTGTTACATGTAATATTTTTTTTCCTTTTCCCTGTGAGAAGGAGTACCAAGAAAAAATGGAGCCATAATGGAATCTTCCACTTTGTTGAACTGTATAATCTGTCTTCCTATTATTGATGTGTAAAAGTTTTTCATATATTCTGGATGCAAATATTTCATTATATATGTTCTACAAATATTTTCTTATAATCACAAATTGCCTTTTCATTTTCTGAATGACAACTTTGGATAAGCAAAACTTTTAATTGAAAATAATCCAATTTGATTTTTTGGGGGGGTCTTTGGTTCATACTTTTTGTGTCCTATGTAAACAATACAGTTTACACCTGGGTCATAAATATTTTCCATTACAACTTTTAAAATTAGTTTTTCGGTTTTAGAACTTATATCAACTCAATGATCCACTTTGAATTTTTTCAGTAGGTGATATGTGTTATTTGTTTCCTATATGGAATTTCAGTTATTCTGTAACAATTTATTGAAGAGATGGTCTTTACTTCATTGGTTTATTTGACATCTTCATTAAAAATTAATTGATAATATAAATGTAGGTCTATTTTCTGACTCAATTCTATTCTACTAATCTATTTTTGTGCCAATACTATACTATTTTGATTACTGTTGTTTTTTCTCTCTCTTTTTTTTGTTTTAAGAGTTTTATTGAGATATAAAATTGAACTGCTTTATTTAAAAAATTAATATATTTATATATGTATATACAATTATTGCTTTATTTAAAAATATTTATATATGTATATACATTTATATATATATAATTGTATATACATATATAAATATTTTTAAATAAAGCATGTATATAAATATATGTATATGTATATACATATATAAGTATTATATGTATATACATATATATAAATATTTTTAAATAAAGCAGTTCAATTTTATATATGCATATATAAATAAAGCTCTTAAAACAAAAAAAGTGAGAGAAAAACAATAGTAATCAAAATAGTATAGTATTGGCACAAAAATAGATTAGTTTTATACTATATATAACTATACTATATATAATTGTATATCCAGATATGTATATTTTATATAAAGGTATAATTTGATAAGTATTGACATTATGTACCCATGAAATCATTACCACATTCAATATAAGGAACATATCTATCACTCCAAAAAATTCCTCAAGACACTTTTGAATGCAATTCATTTCATATTACACATATAGAGCACAATTTTTCAAGTCACTGATTGTACACAAAGTATTTTCACACCATTCATATCTTCATAAATGTACTCAGGGTAATGATGTCTAGCTCATTCAACCATCATTCCTACCTCCTGACCCCCTCCCTTCCCTTCCTTCCTCTTTGCCCTATCTGAAGTTCCTTTATTCCTCCCGAGCTTCTCTCCTATTGCCATTATGAATCACATATATCCTCATATCAAAGAAAACATTCGGCCTTTGGGTTTGGGGGATTATTTTATGTTAGCATTATATTCTCCAACTTCATCCATTTACCTGCAAATGCTATGATTCGATTCTCTTTTAATGCTGAGTAATGTTCCATTGTGTATATCTACCAAAGATTCCCTATCCATCCATCTACTGAAAGGCATCTAGGTTGGTTCCATAATTTAGCCATTGTGAATTGTGCTGCTATAAACATCGATATGACTGTGTCTCTGTAATATGCTGTTTTTAAGTACTTTGGGTATAAACTGAGGAGTGGGATAGCTGGGTCAAATTATGTTTCCATTCCAAATTTTCCAAGGAATCTCTATACTGCTTTCCAGATTGGCTGCACCAATTTGCAGTCCCACCAGCAATGTATGAGTATGCCTTTTCCCCCACATCCTCGCCAACACTTATTGTTGTTTGTATTCTTGACAACTGCCATTCTGACTGGCGTGAGATGAAATCTTAGAGTGGTTTTGATTTGCATTTCTTTAATTGCTAGAGATGTTGAACATTTTTTCATGTTTGTTGATTGGTTGTATAACTTCTGAGAAGTGTCTGTTCAGTTCCTGGGCCCATTTATTGGTTAAGTTTACTTATTTTTTTAGTGTTAAGGTTTTTAACTGCTTTATGTACCCCAGAGATTCGTGCTCTATCTGATGTGCTTGTGGTAAAGATTTGCTCCCATTCTGTAGGCTCTCTATTCACCTCACTGATTGTTTCTTTTGCTGATAAGAAACTTTTTAGTTCAAATCCATTCCATTTGGTACAGAAAAGAGGACACAGAATCTAATCCACATAACTTCAGTTATTTTATATTAGAAAAAGGTGCCAAAAATGTACATTGGAGAAAAGATAGCCTCTTCAACAAATGCTGCTGGTAAAACTGGAAATACACATGTAACAAAATGAAATTAAACCTCTATCTCTCACCATGCATAAAACTCAACTCAAAGTGGATCAAGGACCTAAGAATTAAACCAGAGATCTTGCGCCTAATGGAAGAAAAAGTAGGCCCAAATCTCCATTATGTCAGATTAGGCCTCAACTTTCTTAATAAAACTCCTGTAGTGAAAGAATTAAAATCAATACACTTTTTAATCTGCTTCTACCTCTTCTTACCACCTTGTCCCCATCTCCACTGATATTTTTTCTGTCATCACCAATGAGATTGCAATTTAGACACATTTTGTGGTGGAGGGAGTATGGTGGAGAGGTAAATTGAATGCTACCTTTCTGTATTTACTATTTGGCTTCTTTTACTTAGCATGTTTATTTTGAGAATCACAAAGGTGATTCTCTTAGTTTGTTGTATTTATGAATAGGCCATTCTTTTTTATTGACAAGTTGTATTCTGTTGTGTAAATATAGTGCTTTCTATTAATTCATATGTTGATAGATATCTTTTCTAGCTCATGGCTATTTTTTTTTTTTTTGGTACCAAGGATTGAACTCAGGGGAACTCAATCACTGAGCTACATCCCCAGCCCTATTTTTGTATTTTATTTAGAGACAGGGTCTCACTGAGTTGCTTAGCACCTTGCTTTTGCTAAGGCTGGCTTTGAACTTGAGATACTCCTGCCTCAGCTTCCTGAGCTCCTGGGATTACAGGCATGTGCCACTGATCCTGGTTAGCTCATGGATAGTAAGAGTAATGCTATCATGAACTTTCATGGGCAATTCTTACTATAGACATAGACATTCATTTTGTGGGGATTAGATACCTCAAAGTGGAATAGCTGGCATTATGTAGATACATATTTAACATTTTAGCAAGTTTTGTTTGTTTCTTTTTTTTTTTTTTTTACATACCAGGAATTGAACCCAGAGGTGCTTAGCACTCACTGAGCCACATCCTCAGCCCTTTTTTGTATTTTTTATTTGGCATCAGGATCTAAGTTATTTAGGGCCTTGCTAAATTGTGAGGCTGGCTTTGAACTACCATCTTCCTGTCTCAGCCTCCTGAGCAGCTGGGATTGCAGGCATGCACCACCATACCTGGCTCATTTTAGGAAGTTTCAAAGTGGTTTCAAGTAGTTGTAATGGAGATGTATGTGAGAGTTCTTATCCTTCTATGCTGGGTATGGCAAATTTACATTCATGTCTTGTGGTTGTACTGTGCATTTCCCTAGTGACATTGAACATCTTTTCAAGTGCTGATTGGTTATCGGTGCATCTTCTTTGATGATGTTTTCTGTTCAAACATTTTGCCCATCAAAAAATTGTGTGGTTTACTTTTTTGTTATTCGGTTTTAAGAGTTCTTTAAACATATAAGGATATAAGTCCTTTATCAAATATGTGACTTGCAAATGTTTTCTTCCAGTCTGTAAATTGTCTTTTCATTCTCTAAACAGTGCCTTCTGAAGAGCAAAGATTCTTAATTTTGATGAAATGTAATTATTTAGGTTGTTTTTTTCATGGATCATGCTTTGGGTTGTTTCTAAGAAATGTTTGCCTAACCCAATATCATAAAAGTTTTTTCCCCTCTTTTTTAGAAAAAACATCTGAGACTTGGAGAACTAAAGTGACTTTTGGAAATTCATGCTATGGTATGCAAAAGCCATCTGTCCTGGTGTAGCCTCTTAAGGAGGGGGTAATTGGGCTGGATGTCCTTTTTGCACATCTTTCCTGGTCTTTGCAGTTACAGTTTTATGACACTATAATTTCCTTATTAATACAGGCTTTAACATTTGAAATTACCTTTCATTCATCCTTCTCATCACATTTTATATACCATTAGTTATAAATATTGTCCTTCCTCTTTGAAATGGTGGTCAGAAGACATGGGTTTGAGCCACAATGCTGATAATCACATGAATGGTGACCTAATGCCCTCTGAGATTCAGGGTACTTTTTTTAAATGAGGATCACACTGTCTAAACAAGGTTTGTGTAAAGAATTGAGTGAACAACACAGACTGAAGCTGTGTAGTGCTAAGCAACTGTTGTTGATATTAATTTTTCTTCAATCCTGATTTGGAATAAAAAAAGCAGTGAAGTTGGAGTGAGCGAGCAAGGGGTAGAATGTTAGAAGAGAAGATCACACAGGTAATTGTGGTCTCCATGGTTTAGGACCTGGTGGCCATGGAAAGGAGTTTGGATTTTATTCTCAGTGCATTGATAAGCCATTGGAAGGGAACTGAGCAGTGGGCCTGTAAAATCTGATTTTAAGTGGGGAAAAAAAAGATCATTGTGCCACTTCTATGAATTGTAGAAGAGGCATGGTAGCCTGCATGATGAGGAGGAAACTGAACCAAAGTGACAGCAGAGGAAAGGGTTGAAAGTGGACAGACATATGGTCTATGTTTGGAAAGGAGACATGTCAAATTGGACTAGTTTCCTCATTGTTCCAGAAACATACCCACTTATTTTTGTCTCTATGACTTTTCATGTTTCTTGGCTTTCCATGTCTCTATATCAAGTCTCTTGTCTTTCATTCAACACTCTCTTGAATTCTACTTGTTTTCATCTCTGAACTTCTAAAGCAAATGTTCATTCTCCAATTATTTCACTTTTGTCAGTTTTGATCCTCATCTGTAGTTTATCAAGATGGCTGATGACAACACTTTATTCTTTGTCTCCATGGGACCTAGCACAGAACTAGGTCCACAATAAATGGCTATTAAATAACTAATTGATTACTGATGTGCCATCTGTTATAAAAATGACTAAACCAAACACACAACATTAAAAATTCCTCTGAATAATTGACATAGGAACATAACAGAATATTGAATACAGTCATGCTGAGATAACTGGTTTATGGTAGTGTACTAATGGAAATTTATTTATCCCAATATAGGTGAGGTACAAAGTTAGAATTTTCTAGGACAACTGGATGGAGTCCTGAGGCTCAGCCTCAGGGTATCCTTTCAAGCTGTTGCAAGCTGTGCAGCTGAATTCTGCTGCAGAGACCGAGATGCTGGAGCTGAGAGCATTGTTATAGTTCTTTTGGTCTTTAGGAACCCCTCCCCACCTTTTAAAGCTCAGCACTGTTGAGAAAATCCAAGATGACACTATGTGACTTTTCTATACACCATGCAGTGATGTAAACAGAATTGCTTTAAAGAAAGTCAAAGAAAAATTACAATTATTCTAAAACTTAAGACTTGGGAAAGGTAGTTAGAAACCAAAAAATTATGGTGCTGCATATCTATGTATAAGGAGTGATTTCACATAAAGTATTAAATGTATTTTAACAAATGCCATCCAACCTATTTGATTGCGTAATTTTCTGAAAGAATTACCTAGTATGGGCATGTTTTATATATGTCTTTGTTGATCCATGGACAGGACAAGCCCCAGATAATTAAGGGTGAAATTATATATGTGTCATCAGTAAAGAAAAAGAAAAGAAATAAAAGAAATAAAAATCTACCGTCTTCTAACTCACCATTAAGATGCCTTTCATCTCATAGCTCACTAGCAAATTGAATATATAAAGCACCTCTCACACAGAAAGTCAGAGAGCAAAGCACTAAGGCAAAACAAATACCGGTGATTAAGGAAAATTGAAAGCATCAGTAAAAATATGTTTCTCTACTCTACTTTTAAATACAGACTGGAAACTGCAAATAACTGGTAGTATATAAGTAGCAATTTTTTCTTGTCTTCATGATTCTATGTTGTTGAATACAAATAAGATAAAAAAATCGTTGTAGAAAGCTCAGCCATCCTTTTGAGATAACTTATTTTAAATATTCACTTAATTTATTTAGTGATAATTTTACAGTCACATGAATATTTTTGTCATTTCCTGGACTGACCAACTTTGACATGCTTTGGATCGATTTTAAGTGATTTTAGGAGAAGTGATTTAAGGTGGTCTTTTCTAATCTGAGAAAATATCCAGGAGTAGGGAAAACTTCCTGCAAATTTTTGGTCTTCATGGTATTACTGGACAATTTAAAGACTTCAGAGCGAGTATTTTAGTTCTACGTTGAACAACACTGAGATAATTCTCTGGGCATTTGTGACTATTCAGTGGGATAAAACTGAACTGTTTAGAAGAGTCAGTGACACACCTGCGCACTGATTTCATGGTGGTTGCTTCTTTTAGCAAAACCCTGAGCCCACTGTACTTCAAAGAATATTCTGGCAGCCATGTATTTGGAGAAACAAGGAGCAAATAGAATTTTTTTTTTACTTCTTTGTTTTTACCTGTGAATTCTTTTTAGCAGAGCTTTGAAAGAAAAATCAGTTTAATAAAAGATGACTATTGATCTTGATGAATAGGCAGCAAGATAAAAACAGAAGTCATATTTTAAATTGAGAAATGTTGGGCACTGCTTCCTTCTCTTTCTCACACTCTTCCTACCTCTCTCACTCTTTGGACCTGCTTTTATACCTTTCCTCCCTCTTCTTTTGCCAACACCCCAATTTTGGTGTATCATTTTCTTACTTCCTGCATTTAAGACCTTTTAACCACCACATGTTTACTGATTGATGGACAATAATAAATCCTGACTTACATACCTACCAAGATTAAAAGGACCCACAAGGGCTAAGAAAAAGTAGGCTGCAACAAGAGCAATAAGAAATGCAAAGACTTTGTGTTTTTATTCTCAATATTCTTTAGTTTCCAAAATTATTTACATTTATAGAGGAGTTCTGAGTGTATTTCCTGAAAGCTTATGGTTTGGCGTAGGCAGAGAAGGAAGTTCCAGTTGAGAGGGTAGCATTTGTTAAAGGTAGCTAACACAAGTGCAAAAAAAAAAATTTTAGAAGGTGTAGTGATTTTTTTTCAAAGCTATTTAGAGGTTACTCAGGAGTTTGCAAGTCACAGGATATTTTAGTATTAATAAAAATCATTCTATGCACCACTTTCATCTTGTTGGCTAACACGTACCTTATAAATTTCTACTTTACTATTGAAGGATATACATAGGTTTATGTTTTGTTTCTCTTTCTTCTCCAAGATTATGCAGAATTTCTCCATCAGGTAGATTTCTAAATGCTATGAATCATCAGCACTTTTCAAAGTAGTCTGGCATGTAGTTGTGCTCAATGTTTAGTTCCATTTCTTTTCAAAGTTATTTCAAGAACCAGTTTGCAAATCCCTTTTCCTTATGGCTATGGAATTGGTTTCAAAATCTGTTCCATCTTCTTAATCACCTGAAGAACTTGCTTTACTTGAAATGTTTGTTTATTTTCACATTCATATGTTGAACGCTTACCCCACAAAGTAATGGTATTTAGAGGTGCGGCTTGGTCATAGAATGGAACTCACTTGAATGGGATCAGTTCCTTTAAGAAGGAGGCTCAAGGGCTGGGATTGTGGCTCAGTGGTAGAGAGCTTGCCTAGCATGTGTGAGGCACTGGCTTTGATTCTCAGTATCGCATACAAATAAATTAATAAAAAAACCAAGTTAACAGTTAAAAATGAGTATGCTGAATTCAACATAAGTGGTATTAATCTTCATAAATGTTTAAAAGGAACATCTGGTTAATTTGCAAAGTGAAAATATTAAAACATCAACTTTTAAATACTACTGACTTTTTAAATTCTATAAGACAATATATTTGGGTCTATTAAATGTGCTTTTATATGTAAAAACAAAACAAAAAGGCCCAAGAGAGCTCTTTTGCTCCTTCTACCAGGTGAAGACACAAGAAGCTGTGAATTTGCAACCCATGCTGGCTTAAGGATCTCATCCTGGTCTCTAGAACTTTAAGAAATGAATTTGTATTGTTTATAAGCCATCAAGTCTATGAAAATTTGTTACAGTTACCAGAACACACTAAGATAGTACATATTAAAAACATATTTCCTCAACTATCCTAGGAAATTCTGATCTAGGAGGGTTAGGTTGGGTCTCCTGGCAACTTAAAAACCAAAAACCATCCTGCTCCCCGGGTTTTCACCTCAAAACAACACCATCATGACCTCTGGTGGCTGGGCCCAGGCACCGTATATATGTGTGTATGTGTATGTGTGTGTGTGTGTGTGTGGGGGGGGGTGGGTGTATAATTTTTAAAGAAAGTAATTCCATTTATAATAGTGTAAAAATAATAAAATATTTTAAAAAATTTTTTACAAAAGAAGGGCAAGATTTATACACTGAAAAGTGTGAAATACTGAAGAAGGAAATTATAGTATATCTGAATGGATGTAAAGATATCACACATACATGGATCAAAAGACTTTTTAACATTTTTTAAGAATCCTCGGGTAGCTCTAATGTACACCTAGGGCTGAGAATCACTGTTCTTAGATAATGCTCAGGCAACTATTGAAATGAATTCTGGAAAAATGCTGTGGGATAATACATTTTTACTTCCGTCATTTCCTTAAAATAAAAGATATTGCATTTGAGTATGAAAATATTAAAATTAGATGATTTCTGTATGGGACAGATATCATATAGGGCCTTTTTGAGTATCAGATATTAATGATTTCTGACATGAATAAATTCCTTAGTCTTCTTCAAGAACTTCACCAATATTTTATTTGGGCTTTTAATCATATATACTTTGCTCTGGTACACCTTTAGCAACAGACTGTATGTACAGATAGGAAGCAAATTATCAGATGAAGTAAATAATGTGAAGCGAGTAGAGGTTAATTGTGATAGAATTTAAATTGTGGCCATGAACAGACTTAATTATCCACACCATTGTTTTGCTTCCAGAAAAGAATCTGCACGGGTGTATTTACCTAGATTATTGCCAGTGTGGTGGCTCATAATTGTACACTTAAGACTTTGGAAAATGCTGAAAGAGCCAGGTTCTGATCCGGATAAGAGCACGAGGATGTTGGCAGGTTATTATGCTTCTTGATTTCAGGGAGTTCAGCTTTATTCTTTCAATGAGGTACACAGTTGAGGAAGATCCAGTACCAGATGGTGATGTTGGCTAGGAGTGGCTTTCTCACCTACATTTGGCAGCCTTACTCGGAAGTGGTGCTTTCAGTGCCTGAGACTTCCAGTCTAGGCTGCTTAACATGATCACGGGGAAGCGTTGGGTGGTATGGATGCAATGACACATCTCATTAAAGGTCTCGCAGCTATGAACATCTGACATCTGTGCTGAAAATAGGACTGAATGCAGCTTTCAGTGGTTATAGATTCAAGTGGCGTGTTGTCTTTTAAAGGCACTACTGAAATTCATCACATTTTCCAGGCTGGTAATTTCTAGGGGCATTTTGGACTTGGAGACATGGATAATGATCTAATGGACTGCCCATTTTAAATATGGTCTTCTGTTAAATAGGTTCTCTCTTTCCCAGCGTTAAGATAATGATTTTAGCTGATGACTTATTTATCACTTAATAATTATAATTATCATAATTTAATACCTAAGATCTGTTATGATACTGTATGTGGAGGCAATACAACGGCCCTCCAAGGCGATTCGTTTTTGTGGTTGAGGAACCTGGGGCTCTAAGAGATTAAGGAACTTGCTGGAGGCCATACAACTCCTAAGTAGTAGAACTAGTATTCTGCCAGCTCCCCAGCAAGGACTCTGTTCATTTTGCCACCAACTCCTACAGTTTGTCCTGGAACAGCCTTACCATGCATTTCTGTAAAGTGCAGAAAGTGGATGTCTATAAACGTTGGTTGTCTTTTAGTTTAGTATTAAAACCAAGAAGAAGAAGAAGAAAAGCTAAAGCAACTGGATTCAACCTTCAAGGAGCTTCCTGTCCAGGCTTTTAACTCATTAAAGAATAACATTCTCATTCTTTATATACATTTATAGAGGCTTTAATTTTAAGTTTTTAAAACACTACATGATTGCTTTTTATCAGAGACACTAATGAAATTACAAAATAATAAGAAGCAAATCTGGATGTGTTCATCTTAAATTTGGCCTGGCTCCTCACAGAGGCAGAAATTCAATTTCACTCCCTTCCCTGTCCTCCTTCTCAAAGCCCTAAAGCATAATCCCATTGGGAGTCCCCTCTATTTCCCAAAGGAAATATTTCATTCATATAATGTCTCCTTTGTAATCAACACTGAGAAATGTCACTTTGATTAAACACAACTCTGAATGACTAAGACCACAGTACAATAAATTCTCCAGAGCTATCTTTCAGAACAACTGATTGCTCTCCGGTCTTAATCCTCCAGAGTCTTATTTAATCAAAATGATGTTGCTAATTAAGGATTAAAACCTCCGAATAGAATAAAAAAGAAGGATTTTTCTTTCTCCTTTGGGCAGGTCAAGGAGGCAGAATTTGCCATAAGGAAGTAAAGAGTCCCTTCCACCTTCAGTAAACCGCATTTTCTCTGACATTAGGACTTAATCCAAAATAGGCCTGAGTGCTTTGTAATATTAATATATTGGGGGTGGGGGAGGGAGAGAAAGAGAAGGGGAACTGCTTGGATGACTACATATACCAAGACAATATTTACTTTAAATGTTTCTCATTTGATGCTTTTAAAATGAAAATTTTAAGCATTTTTGTTTGATGCTATCTGTGCATTGCTATTAACCATTGCAAACACTGATGGAAAGACAAAATATTTTAGAAAAATGCTGGCAATTCATTTCACAAAAACAGAGGGAATAAAAGACTTAACATATCTGTGTTAGTCAGCTTTCAGTCTCTGGGCAGTGCATGGTGACAGGGAACATGTGAGGAGCAAAGCTGCTCACATCTTGATGTCCAGGCAGCAAAGAGAGTGAGTGGAAAGGGCTGAGGTCCCATTGTCCCCTTAATGGGCGCACCTGCAGTGACCTGCTTCCCCTGCAAGGCGCCACCTCCTAAAGGTTCCCCTGCCTTCCATCATGGTCTAGGGACTAAGACTTCAATACATTGGCTTTCCAGGTCCAAACTGTAGCAGCATCTCCCATCTATTTGACATCTGCTGATGATTAACAAAAAACAAAAATATTCTATGCTAAATTCTGAACTCGTCTTCTTTAAGTTCCAAATTTCAATTTTTTTTCTTGAGTTTCTATTTAATTATAGAAAGTGGTTCCTTTAAAAACACATAAAATAATGAACTATGTATGAATACAATGGAAAAGACAAAGATTCACAGAAAAGTATTTTGGTTTTTCATGAAATACAAACACTTAAGTTTTGGGGTGAATTGGGTTAGAAACAGGTGCTGGTTGATGTTAACGAATTATAAAATACTTCCATATTTTGTCATCTCCTCTGTGCATTGGCCTGTGAATTTATAATCCCTGCCAAATTAGTCTATTACAATGTAGATATAACTAATAATATAACAGCTACCATTTTTTTGATCACTTGCTATGTGCCAAGTTTTCTGCAGGCGATGTGCATAATATTGCCTTTAATAAAACCTGAGAAATATTATTATCTCCCTTCAGAAATGAGTAAACTGAATTAGAGAACAAATGATTTGTTCAAGGTCAGTAAGTATGTACCAAGTGCAGTTGAGACTTCCAACAGGCCTGTTGTGGCTCCAAAGCTGTATTCTATTCAACACATCAAGCCACTTTACATCTTTTTACTTGGAGGATAAATTTATCAACGTGTCATGGGAGTGGGCTGATTAGCTGGGCTGGTCTGACCCATATGTTCCCATGATTATTGACTGAAGCATTGTCACAGACATCATTCATCACGTACCCAGTTCAACCAGGGACAAATACCAGCTGGTTGCTGCAAACATGAGACCAGGATTGAACAATGAGAAAACCTAAAAGGGAGAGGATTGTCATAATTTTTTTTTTCTTAACCAGTGCTACCTACCAGTTAAAAAGAGATGTTCGTTTCTTTGATTTGTGCTCCTGAAGACCATAAGCAGCCTGTGGACAGACAATGGCTCTTATTCCTCCTGTGCCAAGGGAGATGGCTAGCAGTGCTACATGAAACAGCCTGTTCTGCTCCTTGGTAGGTATGTGGTTAATCACGTGGTAAGAGCCTATGTAGGAATCTTCTGAGGGGAAAGCAACCCCAGATAACAAGGCAGTGCCTGTATGGAGAGAAAAAAAAAAAACATGGAATCACCAATCACAGCACAAATAAGGTTTTTCCTCTGAAAGTGGCATCATTATATAATTGTCTTATTAAGATATTTACGTTAATCATTGCAATTTCAGAGATAGCCTGATTTTCGTAAGTGTAAAATTTTCCTCTATTGTGTGTATTAACCAGAGTTCTCGTGTTTTTGTTTCCTGTCCCTACCCCAAACTTGAACTATCTTTACCTCTCAGATTGTGTAAGCAAATTGTGTCGATTTTAACAAAACTAAAGCAATTTAGAAAAACATCATGTCAAAAATTAGGATGTCTGTATCAACCCCCACTCCACCCACCATGTAAGAGAAAATCACTGTTAACATGCTATTTGTTCTTAATAGAGTGATAGGAAACATGGTGATCTCAGATAGCTCAGAAACTTGTTAGAAACTTTTGAGAAGAATATTATAATAGAGGAAAGCACAATCTGTTGTTTCCATTTCTATATCTCTTTCTTCCTTCAGTGCTCTTCTTACTTTTTTTCACACAGCTACATGGAACCCCTGACACACAGAGGTGAGAAACCTGAAGAGATAGGAGTGGGACTTAGATGATGTGGTACCTGCTGGAGAGGGGGAAGACATAAAGTGGCTAAGGAGGGTTTGAGCATCCTCCTCACTTCCATGCATAGGTGACATACTAGATGGTTTTTCTTGTTTAATGAACAGGCATTTGTTTAACCCTTTATATTTTGCAAAGAATTTTAATATACTATATTGTTTCCTCTTGGAAAAACTTTGTGATGTCAGAGAATAGATTTTCTTATTCCAATTAAAAAAAATAGGCTCAGTGAGGTTCAGTGACTTGCTCAGTATTATAGAGCAGTCCAGATGTAATTTTCCTCTTCTAGTGCTTCCTATCAGCAAGTGGTCAAATTATCAGGTTTTCTGAAATGGCATCCTCTCCCCCCCACCAGATTGTAAATGTAATAATTCTTATTTCAGAAAATTTGAGAAATACAGGAAACCATCTCTCCCCCCCCCCCGAAAATGCCCATACTCTCATGACGTGGAAATAATCTTCACCATTAACTACATTTTTATAAGCTATATTTATAGTTATGTTTTATATAAATAACAAATTTGAGATTATGCTGTTGATTCCTTTAACCATATAATATAAACAAATTTAAATGACTTTATATATATAGTTTTCAATATGATTTCTAAGTCATTATTTGTTTTAAAATCCCTTTTTAATAATTGTGAATGAATACTGCACAAATATTGTGACATGTAAATGTTTTAGACATCTTTGATTATTTCCTTAGCCTAAGTTATTATCCATGGCATTCATATTTTTATGGCTTTTAATACCACTAACAAATGTTCTTTAGAAATGTAACAAATTTACCTCCCAACATTATTTTATGAGATGGCTTGCATTAATACTAGTTATCATCATCATTTTTTTTTGGCAATTTGATTAGTGAAGAATGGCTTGTCCATGTTAGTTTTGTTCTCTCTTTTTTTAAAATTAATTTGGCATTAGCATTTTTGGTATGAATTATTTTATAAGCTGTTTAATGTGCTTAGTTTTCTCATATAGACAAAAATGACGTCTCATGCTTCTGTCTTCTTACAATGGCTTTTACAATGTGAAGAATATATGGACTCAGTTATCATTCAGTAACAGACTGATTTACTTCAAGGGTGGATCCCTTAATTTATTGGGTTTGAAATGTTTCCTCTCAAGGTTAGGCAGATGTACAACTAGTTGTTCTTTTTTCTCTGAAGAACAGTACGAGGCCTGGTAGGCAAAGGGTTAACCAAATATGATAATAAAATAAATTATTTCATGCAACAACCATTTGTTTAAGGACAAGACATTTTAGTCCATATGGTACTTTGTGTAGGTTAAAAAAGGCACTTTATTTTCATCTTTTGAGAAAATGTCATAGTATATTGATTTTGTTAGATCAAAATTTTATTTCTATCTGCTATAAAATTGACATAACAAAAGTACAAATCTATAACACATTTGACTAAAATTCTCCTCTTTGGAATGTTCTATCATGTCCCACACATTCGTCATGTATGTATTTGACAGTCTTGTTTAAAGCACCAAGATGTGCCATATCTCATTAGATGGCAGGGGTCCCTGGCTCTTTCCTCTAGGAGCAAATAAGTCCATCAGATAAGTCATGGTGTGTCACAGGCCAGGCATGGGCTGTGTGTGTGAACTATGATCCTGAGTACACGAGGGGACTGGACTGACGTTGCCTCTCTGTTTGGGCTGGCGACGAATGGGTCCTTTTCGCTCACTCTGCCCACGGTCCGCTCACAGCCCATGAAATGGGCATGGTCTTCCAAGATGTCAGTCAATCTGCTGACCACAAGACATCCTGAAGCTAGACTCAACCCCCTGAAACCTGATCCCTTGCCTCCTTGGGGTGGAACTTTCTCAAGTGTCTTCCGCTCAATAAAAAGGGTTTCACAACATGCTCCTCTCTATTTTGTCTGCCTCCCTTGCCTCTCTTGTGGGAGCTGAAGAACCCCAAGAAAAACATATTTTCTCTCAGTGTGGTTATTTGTGCCAACCCAGTTTGCCTGGAGTGACCCTGACTGATTTAGTTGTGTGTCGCCGCAATGGTGGTGGTTTGTAGCAATTCAGAAGTCATTGTATGATAAAGAAGTAAATGTAATCAAATGGGGATGGTCAGCATGTGGTTGAATACAGAGAAGCTGGTAAGCAACACTTTGCAGACCTTGGAGATGAGCAGAAATTTTCAAATGTTGAATGTGGGATAGAAAGATAAAGGAAGGTGATGATTTCAGGCAGATAAGAGAATAGTAGGGAAGTTAAGGACAAGTTCAGCATGTTGGAGTTGCACATTGAGAAAGAATTTTGCATAGATAAATTTTGTATAGTTGTAAAGTTTCTTGTACACTTTAGATTAATAAATTTAGGTTTTATTTTTTAGGTTATTAGATCCTGTGTGTGTATATATATATTTTTCTTTTTAAAAAATCAATGTCATTGGTAGAATTGCATATGGACTGGAATAATACTGACAACTGGTAGTATAGTAAGTTGGCCATGGTCAAGAAGAAGAAAGCTGAATTTTTGAGCTGAGTTTATAGCAATTCAGACAGAAGACACATTTCTGATAGAACCTCTGATATTTAGTGACAGGTTGGAATCTAATGGTACTTGTGAGTGGGAAGACAAGGAAATAACTTATAGTAAGAAAGTGAATGGATATGGAGTTGACATAGGTTTTCTGTTTGCCAAATTCAAAAGTAAAGTTTTCTGTTCTGGTCTGGTGACTTTCCCTGGAATTTAGACTGATAGGAATTATCAGGTTAAGCAAGAAGTTACCAAATGCTGCTGAAGTGGCCTGTTATGGAGTCAAGCAGAATAAATTATTCATGTTTTTGTTTAAATGTTTCTTTATCAGAAAGCATTCCCTGATAGAAAATAGCAACTCTGCCACTGTCTATTTCATTCCATACCCTTACGGGGCTCTATTTTTCACTGTAACACTTATTATACCACCTGACATAATATCTATTTGTGTGTTTATTTTCTCTCCCCTTACCTGAAAATCAGCTTTAGCAGAAACGGACTGTTTTTCCCTCTGTTACATTCCCAGACCGTGGGACCATCACTGGCACAGAGTGGTCAACAAGAAGTATTTGCTGAATGTTGAGTCTATATTTGCCATGCAGCAACTTGGCTTTTATTTTGCAGAACTTAAGCAGTGACATTTAAAAGTTCAAATCATGCTCTAATCAGTTTTCTGAATGGTAATTTGCTATTGTCTGAAATTTTGTGATAGGTAGAGCACCTGGTATCTGTCATCCTTTCTTCCTTTTTCTCCCTGCCACATGCATTTCAGTTGTACTTCTTGCTAATAGTGAACAGTAAACCACCTTCTCAAGTTCCTCAGCTCAGAACTGAGGAGATGAATTTGGCTTCCCCATTGTTTTGTATCTATATTTAGTTTCCAAGTTTTTATAGCTTTTCACATGTTCTCTCCTGACTTGACACTTCTCTATTGCTTAAAGCATCATCCTGAGACTTTTTTTTTGGGTCTCTATTTAATCTCTAACTGTGGTTTGCCACCCTGTTTATTGATGAAAACCATTTTCTCAAAAGTTATCCCCATCATATCTTCAGTGACTCTTGTCTAAGAAGAATATTCCAGCTTAAAGTTCTAGACTATCATCAACTTGATATTTCCCCAGCACTTCTCACAAGATCCCCAAGCTTTTTAGGTATATTCATTTCTCTGTGTAATGAAGCACAGTGTAGTGCTTGAATGCACACATTTTCAAAAGCATATAACCGTAGTTAAAAATATAGAAGTTATAATTTCCTAGGCTTTCTTAATTAACCTATGGTTAATTGACAGACTTTTTTTTTGGTGGGGGAGGGGGTGGTACTGGGAATTGAACCCAGGGTACTCTTCCACTGAGCTACATCCCAGCCCTTTTTATTTTTTATTTTGAGACAGGGTCTCACTAAATTGCCCAGGCTGGCCTCAAACTCGGGATCCTCCTGCCTCAGTCTCCTGAGCAGGTGGTATTATAGGTATGGACCACTGGACCTAGCTTAAATATAGGCAAGAATACTGAGACAAGAGGATTGCAAGTTTAAGACCAATCTCAACAACTTAGCAAGGCCCTACGCAACTTAGTGAGATCCTGTCTCAAAATAAAAAGGACTGAGGATGTGGCACAGTGGTTAAGCCCCTCTGGGTTCAACCCCTGGTACCAAAAAAAAAAAAAAAGGCCATCTTTTGATGCAAACATTCCTCAATTCTTCCAATTATTCTACATGAACTACAAAAAACTTTTCATCACATTTCATCCTTTTTTTGTGAGGTGAATTAATTTCATGTTTCACATAGAATTTGTAAAAAAAATTTGTGTTTGGGATATTAAGTGGGAAACAAAGACATTCTAAGAAGAACAGAAGATAGACGTGTAAAGAAATAGTTGTTATATAATAAATGCTGTGCTGTATGTATCAAAGCATCCTTTAACGCACTCATATTTATCAGCATCTTAAATAAAATACAGAATGAAATAGACTGAAACAGCATTCTTACTTCATTTATCACACTTTGTGCTAAGAGCAGGATAAGAGTAACATAAACCAAAAAGTCTAACCAAAATCTCTTCAGTTAAATTGCAAAACAGCCCAGTCAGCAGGGGAGCACTTACCTAGGAAATGTAGAAATAAGCAGATATACACCAGTTTATTTCTTCCTAGGTAGATGTCAGCCAGCCACCCCACAAGCACAGGAGTAAGTATCGAAGTTCCAATAAAACACAAGTTCAAAATGGCTGCCTGGTAATTGTGGTAGCCCAGTTTGACGGTGCAAAAGGGGATCATGTTGCAGACGACTTCAAAGAAGGTGAATCTCTCACACAGCTCCACCAGAAGCAAGCAGATTCCAACCTGAATTTTTTTCACAGAGTTTGGCGATGAAAAATAACCAATATGTCTTACAGTTTTCTCCCTCTCAATGCTGAGATGTAAGGCCACTTCCTCATCTGTTATTGTAAAGTGTGTAACAGACATGACCACCCTCCTCGAAAACAACTTGTGTTAGTGGTTTGGACTTGGTGATTTTTACCCCCATCTCTCTAATGAGAAAATAAGTAAGATTGTTGCTTTGAATTTCACATACCTATGCAAAAATTTTTTTAAGGCTTTTGCACATTAATGTTCATTTTCATGATCCAGAAGCACAAGAGAGGAGACTTGAGTATTTGAACATTCATGGTTCAGTGTAGCCAAATCTGATTTGTTTGTTTAATTACTTAGAGACTAAATTAGGCTCTTCCTCCAAAATTATATTGAATTACATGAATCCAGTTGCCTATGTATGGAAACTCGTCTGCCTCACACTGATAAAGGTTTAAATACTGAGGCAGAAGAAGCAGTTTTTCAGGAGAATTTGAGCAGAGATCAAGAAATAATTTGAGTCTAATAATTTCTGATATTTTAATTAAACAAGCCAGAACATTACCAAGAGATAAAACGCAAAAGGAAATCTGTTTTGAGGGGGCAGGATACCTTATCATTATTACATTTCTTGTTATTTTTGGTTGGGGTTCTGATAAGAAAGTTAATTAGGTAACAAAAGTGCTAGTACATTTAGGTAACAAGCAGAGTTTACAAGAAAGTAATTTAAGTGTATTAATGAAAGGAGAAAATATTAGACAAAACCCCACTTCCTTTAAGTTGACCCCATGCTTGTAGAACAGACTCTCAGAGGAAATCAGAATCAAAAGGCACCATTTGACTTCCTTATTATTAATCAGCAGTTAGGGATATAGCAACCAGCTTCCATGTGCTTTGGGGAATATTGGATCTGGTCTCACCCTGACCTTCCAGCTGGGTGAATGGATATTAGCATTCTACTTTGGAAAGCAGGAGGGTACCAATTAAGCTAAAAAAAATGGCATCAAAACACCACCTTATCATTTAGGGTTTAGCTACAAGGACATAGGAAGACAAGAGGATGGAACAATTGGGTTAAAGTCATAATGATTCAGAACATGAGTATAGGAATGTTATTTTCTTATTGGCGTCAAAGCCAAAAGACCACTGGGCATGGTGACACATGCCTATAATTCCAGAGATCTGCAAGGCTGAGACAGGAGGATTGTTCAAGGCCAGACTCAGCAACTTATCGAGGCTCTAAGCAACTTAGTGAGAGCCTATGTTGATATTTAAAAAGTTGGGGAGCTGGGGATATGACTCAGTTAAGCTCCCCTGGGTTCAATCCCTGGTATCAAAACTACACAAAACAAAACAAAAACCAAAAGACTAATGAAGATTTTAGACTCTTATATGATTAATTTTTGTCCTGAGAGATTGGAGCAAAGCACTTTCTTTTGATCCCTTCTGATAGTCTTATTGCACCAGTAGCTATTTTTATCTGCTCAGCATCACTTTTTCCCACTTTATCAATCATGTTCTATTTTTCCTTTGTGTAGAATGATCAGGCAATTTATTACCCAAATTTGGGCACTTTTGTGAGTGAAACGTACATTACCTGTAGTTACTACTGAAAAACTGGTGTAAACTAAGATTGTCCAGGGCCAACTCCAGCATGATGTCAACTTACTTTTGGGGAATAATGTTCAATTAATACATGAATTCATGGTGGGGCTGTTAATCATAGTGTCATTGTTTTTCCCACCAAGGGGATCAATGCATGGCCTAAGAGATTCTTTGTACTTCTCCCCTTAGAAGTTATAGTCATGTGTGAAATGACTCAAGAAAGTACATGTTAGAAGTTGAACCATTCATAAAGCAATACCATATGAAATTGCCCATGAACCTCAGCCCTCTCTGGTTCTTATCCTTTAGGAGGCAGGAAAAGGTTGCCCTTCTGTAAAAGGAAATCAATTTAGAGAGGTCAAGGTCTTCAGGAAAGTGTTTGAGCATTTTGAGGAACCCTCAACTGGGTCCAGAGTTTTATTTGGGTTTCAGCATTACCTCCCAATCTTTCGGGGGTAATATCTGGTATGTACTTTCATATGTCATCCAAGCTTATCAGAATAGAAGAGGAACCATGTACAAGTTTTCCATCTGCCATCTTCAGAACTCCACTAGTATGGGCCAGTGGGCAACATGCCATAGGTTCAGATCCTCAGCCTCCTGCTCCATCTCATCCTGGGACCAGCTGCATGTTAGAAATTGGTGGTGATGGTGGTTGTGGGGTCCTTCATACCTGAAGGTACCACAGTGGATGTCCCAGCACCACCCATGCTTTAATTTTTGTTTTGTGAAAAGACATTCTCTGTGTAAACCCCCATTCTTTCATTATAAAGAGGTTCTGAAAATTATACAGTATCTATACATTTGTCCTTGTGCCCAGTGTGAGAGAGAATTATTTTAACCCAGATGATAATACCTCGTATAGTTCCAATCTCATAATTCTCCAGGTTGATATATATGTTCCTTTTTCTGAGGATGACTAAAAGTAAAAGCTGACTGGGTGTGGTTGTATGTGCCTGTAATCCCAGAAACTCTGAAGGCTGAGGCAGGAGGATTACAAATTCAAGGCCGGCCTAGGCAATTTGGTGATAATCTGTCTCAAAAATAAAAAATAAATAAATGAATAAAAAGCTCAGTGGTAAAGCATCCTGGGTTCAATTTCTAGAATAAAAAAAATTGAAGGTTGTTGTACTCTTGCAGGGTTTTTCTTCCACACCATACAGTGACCATTCTGGACCTTGCTATTGGGTTGAATTCTTTTTAGAAGTGTATCTATACAATGTAAGTAAGATGAATGAGTTATCACATTATGATGGTTAATTTTAGTGTCGATTTGGTTGGGCAACAGTGTTCCTATTTATCAAGTGTTCTGGATGTTTCTGTAAGGGTGGTTTTGGATTTTGAGTAAAGTAGATTGACTCATCCAATCAGAGGGCTGAATAGAACAGAAGATGCATCTTTGTGGAGCAAGGGGGATTTCTCTAGCAGACTGCCTGTGGAGTTCATCTGCAAAAGGGGCTCTTCCTGATTTTCCAGCAATCTGCCTTGGACTCAAACCTCCACTCTTTTCTGAACCTCCACTCTTTCAGCCTCTCCTGTTAGAATGTGGGCTTACCAAACCTCCACAATCACGTGAATCAATCCTCAGAATAAATTATTTCCTGTAATGCACATCCTACTGATTGTTTCTCTGGAGAACCCTTACCAATATAGATACCATCTATATTAAGGCCCCCTTTTCTTTCTCTTTGATCATGAAGGAGGAAAAATAAAGAGCTTAAGAGTATGGAATCCATAGCTTCCAAATTCATATATTTAACTGAAACACATCTCCTGAGTTCCCAATAAACTGATGGACATCTTCCCCTAGCTTTCTCACTGAAAATCAAATAGGTGTTCTAAGCTTAACTTGTTAACTTCTTTCACATTGTGTTCCTTTTGCCTTGTTTTCTGTGTGGTTTACAACATCACCCCTTACTTAAATATTCAGGTTAGAAGAAATGTCTCTTCGTTTCTTCCTGGTTTATTATATCTACGTTTTCCCAGGAAAAAAATTCTTTTTCCATATTTTATTGATGCATTATAACTATACACAATGGTAGCATTCATTATTACATATTCATACATGCACATAGTGTAACAATATAATTTGGCTAATGTTGTTCCCAATTATTTTCCCTTTCCCTCTCTTCCTCCCTCCCCTTAAACCCCTTGCTCTATTCTACTGGTCTCCCTTTGATTTTCATGATATCCTTTCCCCCATCTTTCTTGTGATTTTTCCTCTCTAACTTCCACATATGAGAGAAAGCATATGATTCTTGATTTTCTGAGTTTGGCTTATTTCACTTTGCATAATGGTCTCGAGTTCCATCCATTTCCTGCAGATGACATAATTTCATTCTTCTTTATGCCTGAATAAAACTCCATTTTGTATATATACCATATTTTCTTTATCCATTCATCCACTGACAGATAAATAGGCTGGTCCCATAATTTGGTTATTATGAATTGTGCTGCTATAAACATGGGTATGCATGCATTTCTACAGTGTGCTGACTTTAGGTCTTTAGGATAAATACCAAGGAGTGGTACAGCTGGCTCCTATGGTGGTTTTATTCCTAGTTTTTTTTTTTTTTGAGTTATCTCTATACTGTCCCAGGAAATATTTATGGAGTACCTAACATGTTCCAGCCACTATTTTAGATTTTGGGGTTGGGGAGGAGTGTCAATTAAAATTTCTAAATATTTCATAAATTCATTCTTTTTCTTCATCTCTATGTTACCATCTTAGGTTGAGCTGTCTGACATTTCTGGCTTGCATTTTTGCCTCCAGTCGTGCTTCTTTATCAAACCTCAGTCGTTTGCATATCATTTTCATCAATTTTCCATAGTTGTATGTCCTCTTTTCCCTCTGACTGTCCTGATTTTTGTCATCTCTTATAGTTATATTTAAAATGCTTTGATTTTTAAAAATCAATTAGTATGTTTAACAAGGAAACTTTAAGTTAATGCTGTAAATGAAATCATTTGCCATAAATAGAAGGTAAAACAAACATAACATGAATTAAGAATAATACTTAACATTAAGTACTTTTTTCTTGGTGGGTGAGGCTCTTTTTCAAGTATGAATTCATTTATCTTAGAAACCATCTTATGAAGAAGCTATTACTTTTATGATCACATTTGAACATCATAGGAACGGAGGCACTTATAATTAAAGAACTTAACACCAGTAATAAGTAGCAGAGCAGGGACTGACACTTAGGAGGCTGATGCCAAACCTATGCTCAACAGATCCTTTTTCTTTTACATGATAAAAGTGATTGAAAGATGATGGACAAACAACCACTTTCACTGCTAGATTCCACATTACATAATGCCCATGCCACATGTCACCTAGAGGCAATTCAATTTCTAAGATAGTAGTAGATACTCTTCCTTTTTAAACCTCTAGATTGTTTTTTACATGTTAATTTTCAATGGGTTCCCCTGCTTAAAGTCTGCAAATAGTTCTTTTGGACTATGGGTTCAAGTTATGCTGGAGCCTGGAGTGTCAGGCCCTCTAAGACCAAGTTCCTGACTGGTGGCACTTCCCTGCCACCTGCCTGGGCTGGACCACATGCTCACAGTCTTGTGGCTGTGCCAGGCTCTTGCTTCTCTGCTATATCATACACTGTTTCTTCTGCTGTGAACATTTTGTTTTTCACTCACTTTGGGGACTTCTCTTCATTCTTTAAACCTCAGTATAAGAATTGCATCAAAGCTAGACTCTTCTTTGTGCTTTTAAAACACTGTGTACATCTCTTTTAATGCATATTATATTAATGAGTTTGTATGCCTATTTTTGTTGCTGACTATGAGTTCTTGGAGAGTGGATGCAATTTCATACGTATTTCTCCTTTGCTTAGCACTGTGCCTAGGTTGTGCTAGTTATTTTAGTATAAGACTAATGGCTTACAGTGGCAGTGCCATGTGACATACCCTAACACGAACATTTAAATTATTGATGAATGTTAAAGCCCTCACTTTTAAGCTCATCATTTGCTTAGAAAATAGTTAAGACATGTTCTGAGGACATCATGTCTCCCTGGAAGGAAGTCATCTTTCCATGTGAAGGAGGGAGATTGGTGATACTAGATGCAGTTAGGACTGGTGGCATCTGAATTTGAAAGTTCATCATTTTAGACCAGCTGTCCTCTAATTTCAAGTGTATACAGCTTTGGTTTTGAAACCGACCATTTTGGACAAGCTCTTTATTTTAATTAAAGATCTGAGCAGTCAAGTGGTTGGTCTAAGGCAACCTGACAAATTAAAGCTCATCCTGCAATAAAATCCATGCCTCTTTGCTGCCAGTCCAGTGTTATTTCTACAACATTGCAACTGGGTGAA
Source organism: Marmota monax (assembly GCF_021218885.2). Classification (NCBI taxonomy): domain Eukaryota; kingdom Metazoa; phylum Chordata; class Mammalia; order Rodentia; family Sciuridae; genus Marmota; species Marmota monax. The sequence continues at coordinate 4,782,793 of NW_026695227.1, forward strand.
AATCTACCCTGGAGCTTTGAATTTTGAGTATCTTGAAAGTAGAAATTGAGCTGGACCAGTAGAACTTATGCCTATTCAGATTCATAGTGTAGTAGAAATGCTTTTAGACCCTGTTCTTATCTACACAAATTTGCACAATAAACTTAGCTTCTTGGGATGTCAGTGTCTTATGTAGTGACAAAGGGCTTTGGATTTAATGATATTTAAGACTCTTTCTAGTTCTCTGAGTCTCATTTCCCTTGCTAAAGACTCTGGAAATTTACAAGGAATCATCTTCCTATAAATTTTACTTTTCATATATGTAAACTATGCACAGGGTATAAGTAAGATTTAACTATTTTAAAAGATGCAATCACCATGGCTATGATTAAATTTTTATCTTTGTAGTACTGTCCCTGTGGATCCGATTTGAGAGGTAGGGATAGTGGAAAATGGAAGAAGAACCACTGCAACTCTCTCTCCCCCTGGACCCCAAAGTTAAAAAATTATCCCTGGCTTTTCAAAATTTATACAGGAGAAAAAACAGAAAAATTTAAAATATGGTTATAAATAGCTCTTTGGTTCTGATTTTATTGTTTCTTCAAACTCTGCAAATTTTATTCTAGGGACTTTATTCAAAGACTTGTAATTACCTAAGCTAAGCAGTTTTTCATACTTTCAAGGCTCTGGCATTATTGCACCTGTACGACGGCTTTATAATTCACTAGTAATTGAACAGCAATTATTTTTCATGATGCATGTACATTTTTATATCAGATTGTTGGCAGATATTCTTTATGATGATGTCGTTTTCACTAATGAGGAAATTAGAGCAAGTTATCTCATAGAGTGAGATACCTTTTGCTAATTCATTTCCTAGCTCCTGACTTGAAAAGTTTTTGTATAATAAAGCAACATATACAAATGGAAGAAATGTTATCTCTAAATCCAGGAAGGGTTGGGGGGTGGTGGTGAACTATTTCGTAGAACTAGTAAGGTCCTAATTGTCTCGTTCACATAATAGATTCTCATAGTAAGTTTGCATATGAATTTATGTGTATATTTAGAGTGTAAAATTCTAGGAGAATAAAGACTTAGCCTTATCCCACTTTTAAGTGTTTTATAGGGCCCATGTAGAATAGGTCCTCCAATGAATAATAGACTGAGTTACACAATAGTTTGACCTAGGTCAAAAAAAGTGGAAAGCTGGTATGATTATCCAACAAAATGGGGCACCAAGTCATTCAAATTAGACCTATTAGAAGCAATCAAAATTTAACATTTATTGAGCAAGTGTTATGACAGGTAATCCACCTGATGGTAAAGACTTAAAAGTAAATAAGGCCTGATATTTAACTTTGAGTCTAGTCTAATAAGTACTATGTATTTCAGATGTGCCAAATATACACACATGGCTGTGATATATAATTAACTTCATTTATTCAAGAAATTTTTTTAACACATACTGTATAAAGTAGGGAGGACACAAAGGAAAAGGCTCAGATTTGACCTTCAAGGAATATACAGTCTGGATCTACAGACAAAAATATACATGTACAAAAACAATTAGAAAATAGTGACAATTGTTCTCCTAGAGGTACACACATGGGGCATTTGGGATAATAGATGTAGTAACCTTAATAAGACTGTGCAACACTTCCTGGAGAAAGTGATATCTTAGGGATGACGGGTTGATAGGGCCAGGAAGGTAGGGAAGTGTAATTTGGGAAAAGCAGGAAAAGGGTCATCACTATGTGAAACCAAATGAAGTTTAGAACTTCAGACACTTTTTTTTTGTACCAGGGATTGAACCCAGGGATGTTTTTACTACTGAGTTACATCCCTAGCCCTTTTTAAAAAAAGTTTTTATTTTGAGACAGGTCTTATTAGGTTGCTTACAGCCTAGCTAAGATCATAACACTGACTTCAAAATTGCAATTCTCCATGTCAGTCTCCCAAGCTGCTGAGATTATACGTGCGCACCACAATGCCTGGCCTTCAGGCACTTTTTGATGATACTCAAGAATAAGGTGAGGAGGAGGAGTGGTGGGAGATGAGTTAGATGGAACAAAATTATGAATGACCTTTTATGGCATGATGAGGACTTTAGATTTTGTTCTGAAATACATTCTAGAGAGAAAATTTTTTTTTTCCTAGTAGCAATTGGAAGAATGGACAGGAAGTCATAGAAACTGGGTTGTATAGAACTAATCATAGATAGAAGTGATGAGGGCCTATTAATGGGCATTATTTTGGGGATGGAAACAAGGTACAGATTAAAAGGAGGAAAAATTTACTAAATTTACTAAAGTTTATGATTGATTTAAATATCTGTGGTAGAGGAGGAGAAATTAGTTGGCTTCTAGAATTTTGACTAGTGAAATCTCACAGTGTTATTCCCTGAGACAGATTAGTGGATGGGATTGGCAACCGCAGATTGCATGGAAGTAGGAGATGAACTGGTGGGTTCCCATGTATCACTTTTGAGAAGCCATGGAAGATACAGAAACAGATGCTCAGAATACTCACATCTGATGTTGAAGAGGCAAAATGTGACCAAAGATTTAGAAGAATAGTTAGTTGAATGTTTACTGATAGCAGAGGAAACTGAAGGAGTGGTTGAGGCTATTTAATTGGGAGGTGAAAACAAGGGCAAAACAAAGCATCTTGGAGGATTTCAATATTTAAGAAAGAAAAAGTTATTTCTGTGGTATCATAGGAAAAATTTAAAATGAGAGGTGTGGGGTTGCCTGATAGATTTAGGAAGAACTAAATAGTCAAGTGTCAAATTGATAAGAACTAAAATGTACCTATCTGATTTAATAATAATTCAGATATTGATATCTTTGGTGGGGACCAGTTTCATTGATACATTAAGTAATATACCAAAGGTGTTTTCAAAGTGCTCAGGAAGAAGGAGGGATTCCACTGAGATACTTCCACTGTGATGGGGACTTGGGTGATATTGGAGGTGAGCATGAATAAAGAGGTAATCTGTCACATGGAAAAGGTAAAAAAGTGAACTCCACCTAGAGAAACATAATGGGAAAAATCATAGAGGCCTGATAAACATGGGAAAAAAAAACCTTTGGGTCTCTTTTGGCCACCTCTACTGAGAGAAATTAATATGCAATATGGCTGGAGATAACCTCTCTCCCTTCTCCAGACCTACCCATTGATCACAGTGAGATAGAAGTCAATTTGTAAGGGAGATTCAGAAGTAGGGTTTGCAGAGGCCAGCCCTCTCCTCCACCCCAGACACAGGAAGCAGAGTATGGCAAGGCTGGGAATGGACACAAGAGAAAATAATACTGAAAATGCAGAAAGAGACTCCATTGAGGTGTCATAGGTACTGATATCTAAATATGTTAATTGACTGGAGTGGGCTAGAGATATTGGGCCCAGAGAATTGTATAAATGCTGACTTCATTTCCTTGCTGTGCCATACTTAGACTCCATACACATTTGGGTGAGTGATATGGAATGGAGAATTTAGAGAAAAAGCAGGTTGTGGTTGATAGTTTGTTTGAATTTGGGCATACTGGTCAAAATGAACTGGGGATCATTCAGATAATGATGGAAATATGGGTCTGGAACACAAGAATTTGAGCAATAAGGATGTTTACATGGGAATCACTAATGCTCATTACAACCAATAGAACAGATGAGATCACCCAGGACAAACCCTGTGGGAACTCCAAAAGTTCTGGATGGGGTAGTCATATATTTGTTTTCATTATTCACCCTTCCAGATTCTGATGGCATTGTGGCTGAGGGTATTAATGGTAAGTAAGTAAGTGAAATAGAAACTGTTCAAATAATTTTATGTATTTTAAGAGTTCTTTTTAAGAAGAACTCCTGTAAGTTTTAAAAGAGAAAGAACAATTTAGATTGTTCAATTCTTTGTAGCTTTTTTATTTTTTAAAAATATTTTGATCATCTTTTTATTATGAATTTTTGCCTTTTTTTTTAGGGTTTTTTTTCTTGGTACCAGAGATTAAAGCCAGGGGTGCTTAACCACTGAGCAACACCCCCAGTTCTTTGTTTCTTTTTTTTCAATTTTGAGACAGGATTTCACTAAATTGCTTAGGGCCTCGGTAAGTTGCTGAGGCTGGCTTTGAACCCTTCCTGGCTGTCTACCTTTTTTTTTTTTTTTTTTTTTTGCTGGGCCTGATACATGCCTATAATCCCAGTGGCTCAGGAGGCTAAGGAAAGAGGATTGTGAGTTCAAAGCCAGCCTCAGCCACTTAACAACTTAACGAGGCCCTGAGCAAATTAGTAAGACCATCTCAAAAAAAAAAAAAAAAAAAAATGGTTGGGGATGTGGCTCAGTGGTTAAGCATCTCTGGTTTCAATCTCTTCCTACAGTGATGATCTGATATAGATTGACTTATATCTTTCCATTATGTTTCCTGATTCCTCCTTTTTTTGACTTTGTACTTACAGTCATAACCTGTTTATCTGTTTAAAAAAAAAAAAAAACCCAAACCAAACCTTTGGGCCTTCCTTTGGCCACCTCCACTGAGAGAAATCAATGACTATTTCCTGAATCTCTTTGTGCTGTGCTGACAGTCTCCATTTAACACCCAGAGAACATTTAGTTGTTGCACTCCCTTACATTTGCAATTCATTTTCTGTGTCAATTCGTGTGGTTGATATTATAAAAATCATTTTAAACCTAGTTTAACTTTTCTTTTTTAACGTTTGGCTTATTCATAATTTTATGAGCTATAAATTTTATTGCATTGTGAATTGCCTTTCCCATCTGCAGATAACTCTGAGGAAGTCCTTGGAGGAATTGCTTAGGATGTGGTAAAAAATGAAAAGAAAGGGACTTCTGTTGTGATTTGGTGCATGTTAGGCCAAAATGTATCCTTGAATAAAAAATGACAAGGAAAAAAAGATTTGGGCTTTGTAAGTCCGGTTTTAAAAAAGTAGTCACTCTAGCCAAATAGATAAGCTCTGTCTACAACACACAAAATGAAAATGAAATTCAATACAATTACATAGTTTATTGAAGAAATGGTTTTAATTTTTACAGAGTTCTTTTCAGCTGAAGATTTTCTTTGGTGTGAATTATCCAGATAAGCTGTCAATGAGAATTAAAATAACAAGGAAATGCAAGTTTCTATTTTTCCTATGAAATGCTGACCTAGTCTTGGTACAGATTAAACCTAAGGTCATTAAGGTCATAACAAATATTTATTGTGTATTTTAGTCTTCCTTAGGCCCATATTTTATCATTAAGGCAAGGCAGAAACTAAGTGCCAGAAATATGTATAAAGAAAATTATATCAATTGGTTTCATGTTGCATTTATTTATATTGAAAAAGTCTAAACAACTCAAATAATACTAAAGAAAAATTCCAATAAGTTTTGGGTTCAAGTTCATCTGGTTTGTTGATTCACTACAAATAGTTTTATCTATTCCTTCTCTTTTCACTATTTAAACCTGTCCTTTTTATGATTTCCCATAATTTATAATGTTAGTACTAAAGAGTTTGGAATCGTCCAATTCCTGAGAAGCAGGAAGTAGAAGATGCTAGGTTTGACTCTTGCTCTGATTCGCACCTTGCCTTTTTTGTTTTGTACCTTATAGATTGTCCATCTGTAATAGAGGCCTTCACTATGTGTATTCATGCCGTGTATACGCATCCCCCACCTGAGGACTTCTCCTTAGCTCTTTCCTCTGTCCATAATGCTTTTCTCAGAGATATCCACACATCCAACTTCCTTACTTCCCTTGAGACGTTACTGAGATACCATCTTCTTAATCAGGTCTACACTGAACTTCCTGTCTTAAATATCCCCACTCCACATGTGAGGATGATCTAATTTGCCTGGGAATTTTCTGGTTTTAAAACTGAAAGTCCCACATCCCAGGAACTTCATTTAACTCATTCCAATATTTCCTAGTATATCCAAAGTTTGTTTCTTTCTATCTGTCTCTCCATCTATCCTTCTATACCAATCAATCCACCTTCCCTTCTCACACATACATCTTTTTTATTTGTTTTAATTAGTTATACATGACAGTAGAATGTATTTATGTACTTTGATATGTCATACATAGATCGGATATAATTTCTCATTTTTCTGAGTGTTCATGTTGTAGAATCATATTGGTCATGCAGTATATATATATATATATATATATATATATATATATATATATATATACACACACACACACAGTAATAATGTCTGTCTCATTCTACTATCTTTCCAATCCTCACATCCCCTCCCATTCCCTCCCATCACTTCCCTCTACCTAATCTAAGGTAATGCTATTCTTCCCTAGTGCCCCCTGCCTTATTGTCACACATACGTTTAATTGGATACTTCCTTGTACTAGATTAAGTTCCATAATGGTAGGAGTTTTTGCTATTCCACCATAGACACATTCCCAGGGCTCCAAAACAGTTCTCAATGAATATTTGTAAAATGAATGAAAAATACATGTGTCAGGGCATAATGGTAAAAATGAGAGTAGAAAGACCATGTTGACATTGTTCCATCTGTACAAACAGCTACCAAAATTATGTTTTGATTTTTATCATTCTTCTAACTCATACTTGCAGGTAAACTGTGACTGAGTCAGAGATTCCAAATGGCAGGAAATGTAATGCCTTACATCCTAGTGATTTGAACTGAAAATTGAGATTTATGTAATGAAAATGCTGATTCATATCAGAATTGTGTTGCAGGATGATCAGATTGGACAGAAACTTTCAGTTGTGCCTCAGTATGTTAGACACTGATAGAAAAATAAAGAGAGGGAAATGATGGGCCTGAAAGAGCATTATAGAGCTAGCTTGGCATGTGACTTTAAAGTAGTTATGGCACAGCCAGTGCTAGCAGATTGAGATTGAAATTCAATCAACCGAAACGTACTTAGGCACTTTCATGTATAGCAAACAGATATATGTTATCTAGTGAAAAAGTAAAAACCAGAAAACAAATGTAATAGACTGGGTATGTTATTACACGACATCTAATAAAGTAAAAATGAGAACACGAGGCCAGGGAAGTGACATGATTTACTCAGGATGACTCAGATAGTGTCTCTCTCTTTCCATGTCTTAATCACGGTTTCTTCCAAATTATGTCCTGGCTCTGTGGCCAAGTGTTGTTGCTTTTCATTATCCCTCTTCTCTTTTCTCATTTAAAAGTCTGAAGATCAGGTATTTTTCCTCCCCCACCATCTCCTACATCCCATCAATCATAGGCTCTATCCATTTTATTTTTAAATTTTTTCAGACTATAACCTCTTTTCTACCCTCAACGCTCCTTATTCAGGCCCTTATCATACTTGCCATAATTATTAGAAGCCACTTCCTACTGTTCTTCCTGCCTCCACTTTTGTGTCATCACAATGTCTTCTCTACTCAGCTGTCTTCCATTCCCCATTCGCTCTGCTCCTGGAATAGACTCACATTGCTCACTGTGATGGCCCTCTTCCCCTTTTGTCCTCTTCGGCATCCTCTGCTTCACCAACACCCAACTACTTGCATTTCATGACAACTTGGTGTTAGTTTCCTTCCCCTGCTGGGTACTGTCTCCTACTTGCTGTATATTGCCCTCCCCAGTTGGCTAAGTTTTATTTTTATTTCAAGATTAATTTCCAGCATTCTGGCCTCCAGAAAGATGTTCCCATGCCTCAGTCCATGGCAGATGAAATTACATTGCTATAACATTGTGCTTCATGATACTAGATTATGAGGATCTATTTGTATCTCTTCTCCCTACCTCCTGTTTCATATAGTATGAACGGAGTCTTATTCCTCTTTGCATCAACAGCATCTGGCAAAATGCTTGGTGATAAAACAACTGTTGGTTGAATGATTGAATTTACGAATGAATGACTGTTTATGGGACTTCCCTGTGATCAGCATTATATCTGTGGACATACTGCAGTCATTCATCCATCAGCAAAGGACTTCTTTTTACTCTTTTCAAAGGCACTTTTTTTTTTAAACAGAGAATCCTCTTCTATTTGAACACCTGACAAATGAGTCATACCTCAGCTATAATGAAATTTTCCTTATACTGCCAAGTCTCTGTTCCTGATGGAAGAATCCATGCTAAAACTTTTTATTTTATTCCCTTTGGACTATTGTAATGGTCTCTTGGCTGGTGTCCCAGTACACATAATTAGCAGACTTCACTTGGTATGAAATGTTGCTGCTAGAATCCAATCCAACACTGGATCAAATAAGTACGTAACTTTGCTTTTTGTGTCATCAAAATTAGAGATGAAAAATTATTATTAGTTTCACATAGAGTCTATTCCTCTGGGGAATTAAGGCAAAATTGTTTCCCTCTGGTGTTTTGTCCACTGAGTTTAAGTGAATTAAGCAACAGGTTCTCTGCTATTTCCCTTGGGAGAGTTTTCACTGTCAAGTAGAAGTGATTAAAAAAGAAGAAGAAGAAAAAAAAATCCTACAACTTATATTAGATTTTCTTTACTGTTATCCTCCTAGTCTCTGCTCAGTTGAATTTTGGAGCATCTATAAGTGATGGAGGGTATCCTAGGGCTGAAAGGTTTATTTTCCTTTGTGATGTTCATCAAAGGCAATGCCTTTATAATGACCCATTTAATCCCAGTCACTTAGAAATGAGTTAACTATTCCCTCCTTTGCACGATTTAAATTGGTTTAACATCTTTCAATGCAAGTTATTTGTGTAATTCCCTGCACATGCTAATGTATACACCTCAATCTGACTACATAGACATCAGGTCCAAACAAATGATTTCAGAGGCCCATGAGCGAATTACTGTATTGATCTATTAAATAGACTTAAAATGTTTGTTTGGATTTGAAGTCACTTGTAATCAGCAGCATTTTAGTGAAAGGCTTTGCCTGTGAATAACTTAGTAGTAAGAGGCAAAGCCAGGTTGCCTAACTACACATAGGGACTGGAATTCCAAGAAGTTTCCCCCAAGGCTTTCATTACCAATGGGTCTTGCTATCAGGATAGATGTCAGCATTCCCCATTAAGATAATCCTCAAAGTTAGATTAGGGCCATAAGGAAAAATTTCCCCTTCCTACCTCTTCACCATTACATACAACTTTCATTAGGGAGGGCTTAATACAAAGGAAAGAAAGCTTGCTGGGATTTGAAGCCAGATGGACTACAATTCAAATACTGATTTTCCCACCTTCCAGTTGTGAGGCATTAAAACGATTTTTGGCATTTCCAAATCTCTGATTTCTCATTTATAAATTGGGAATAGTAACATAGTGCTCATATGATTGTTGTGGGGATTAAATGATGCAGTGTATATAGTATGTCTTGGCACAGGGTAGATACTCAATAAAATTTAGATTTCTTTTTCCTTTACCTTTTTGCTAAGAAGAATATTCTATTGCACAAATCGACGAGAGCATGTTGGCAAATGTAGATGAACATCTGGGATGAATTTAACATGCATTTACAGAGATAGGAAACCAAGGTATACTTTATATTTAATTATTAATGAATTTCCATGATTGATATTAAATAGAAAGTTCCATATAAGTTCAAGATGCTACTGCTACTGCTAATTCATAATCCACTTACTGATCACATCCCCTCAATGATTCCTTCTTGATCTATAAAGCCCTTTCAACTTTTTCCAATTTTTCTAACTATATTTGCAAATGTTATTTGGGGCATCTCAATCTTGCCTGTTCATATCAATAGAATGTAATGTTTCATACTAAAAAGTCATTTCAGACATTCTAGAGGCCTTCCCCTATCTTATTTATAATTAATTGATCAATAATATTAATTAAATTTTCAGAGAAAGCAAAGGGTATGTGTATGAGCAAAAAGTGATGAAGCATGATACCATTTGACTGAATCTAAAAGCTTGTTATGCTTCAAGTTTATTTTTAAGGTCTCCAGAGATTGACTATTTGCTTTGTATTATTTTATATCCTTCTTTACTGCCCAAATAATAAAAGGCAATGGAGTCTTAAGATTTAGGATATAGATGTGGTATATTTAAAATGTTTAAAAGGCTTTATGAGTATGTGGTATGGACAGGAGGGTCCCAACCCCACACAACTGGATGGATTTCTGGCTGGTACTGGTCAAGCCAGTGGGCAATCAGCTTGATCAACATCCTGCAGAAAACCCAGGAGAAGTGGAGTACTGCCTGAAGTATAGTCTTGTGCAGATTACCTGTAAGAAAGCTGGAAGCAACAAGGATTTCTAGACTGTGTTTCACACTAAGTTATGATTTAGTAAGAAGAATCCAACCCTTTTTTATTAATTTGTACCCACATCCAAAAAATAAAAAAAAAAAAAAGATTCTCACTGCCTTAGCATTTTCATTGAATGTTGTATTTTTTTTTTTAACTCTATGAGACAAATCAAAATCAACTCTGGCTGAAGAAAATAGTTCCTAAGGGCAGGTGTATACTTCAGCTCATTTCAATCTAGAACTGGGCTCTGGTCCCATTAAAAGAAGTGGAGAGGAGTATTAATTTGCTTATTTTTACATAAATCTGCATTAATATCCATGAAGCTCTACTCCAGGTATGCAAAATTAAATATCATTAATTAATTAGTGCTATCTCTGGCAACTATATTCAAGCCTGAGATTCAAAGCATGAAAGTGACTGAAACACTCAAGTACTTAAATCCATCAGTGATTATTCGTGTTTAGAGGAGACACACCAGGAAATTTTTCAGACACACACCTAGAGATACCCTCACATTTGTGACTGGAAACCTGACATTCCCATCTGCTATCACCCCTAAAATCCCATCACAAACAAACAGACACAGATTTTGGAAACAGATTTAGCAAGAGCATAATCAAATCCTGTATATTGTTTTTCAAATTTTCTGCTCAGGTTTTGGATATGCCCCACTCTCAAAAGATAAGACACAAAGCTAAATGTGGAGGTCGTGGGTAGAAAGAGTTGAATTGCTCGTGTGAGTAAATGGCGGAGTTTGGTTTTGATAGAGATCCACGGAGAAGGGAAAGAAGAGGGAGAAAAGAGAACTGAGCAGCGAAGGAAGACTGAAGCCTGAATCCCTACAGTGGCCCACCACATACTTTGATTCACTGATGCAGATAATATTTCTTAGGGGGAAATCACAGAACATGAGAAGGACAAAACTTGGGGGAAAATTAAAATGTAAGATGAAAAAGTGCCATGCCAGTAAGGGAGGTTAAAAATGAGTTTTCCTTCTCCCAAATCTGCTGTTTGCTCAATTTTCACATCACAGACCTTGGCTCAGAGTACAGTTGTCCCCATTCTAGACTATCACTGACACCTTCTCTCTTAACCCAGGACTTTGGAGTAAACTTGGAAGCAACCTTATTTTCACCATTTATCAGTTTGATGGAGAATATATAAATAGCTTATGTGACATTCACATAATGAGCACTGTATAGCAGGTAAGTTGAGTAGAGTTGCATGGATTGGAAAAATAAGAAAAAAAAATCTCAAACACATAAGGTCAAATGGAAAAAGGAATTTTCAGAATGATACATCTAACATGGTTTTAACCATGGTTAAAAGCTAAAATAACCAATAATTAACATGGAAAAATATATGTGAATAGGAATGATAATCAACAAATTCAGGGTAGAGGGTGTCTTCAGGGAGGGAGCGAAAGGATGGACTTGGCTAGAGGTGGACAGAAAAGGCTGCATTTCTGTGTGTAGTCTTGTATTATTCCATTTCTTCTCTGTGGAAATAGAAACTTTCACATGAGTTTAGAAGGGCGAATGACTACCTAGCTAGAGATTAGGTTTTTCATTTTCCCTTGCAGCAATGCAATATTACGTGATTAAATACTTACCAAAGTAATGTAATTAAAAGTGATGTATGGACTTTCTGCTTGCTTCCTCAGAGGAAGTTGCTTTTCTGTACATCTTTTCACTTTCCTCTTCTTTGTGCTTGGATACAGAAGTACCATACTGCTGGTGGTTCAGTCTCAGCCCTCATCTTGTGAGGGTTGCCCAAATAGAATTTAAGGGCCCATTATGGATCCAATTTTCTATAGTTTCATGATGTGTTACTTTCATTCATTGAGTAGCTACTCTGTGTCACATCCTAGATCAAGTATCAGGGATGCAGTGGTAAGCAAAACTGATGTGGCAGAGACCCAGAAGGAGCGTGTTTTCGCTCATAAAATTTGTGGATCTGAACTTGCCAATGAGTGGCCTCTATTTCTGCTCTACAACTCATTTGAGTTGAAAGAATACTGCAGAGAGGTACTGATTTCTAATGATGGTCCACCTAACTAAAACAATCTGAACAAAGGTTTGAAGAGAACTTCTGAGGGTTTTAAAATTTGACTATTCTGATTCTTTTAAAAGGTATTTGATTATTATGAAACAAATGATATGCATAAAAGTATATGAAGCCCTTCTGAATAGTTTTAAAAATAATAATACAGTGAACACACATGAGCCCCTAGTTTAAGAGCAACGTGTTAGGAGTGCCTTGGAAGCCCCCCAAGCCCTCCTCTTTACTGTGTTATCCTCATCCCTCACCCTCCCAAGCAGCATATACCTTTCTAGTAATATACATTGTTACATGCGTGTACGGATGCATGTAATAGTAATGCATTCATTTTCATCCCCATGTCTTATTTTATTGTGAGACTACATCACAGTTCATTCATTGTCCTACTAATGGACAATGAAATCATTCTTGTTTACTGAGAACATTCTTGTATAAAACCCCTTTCTTCATAGTTAGATTCTCTATGATATATATTTAGGAATGGACTTGCTGGATCATAGGCTATGCCTATGTTCAATTTTCCTTAGTAACATCAGGATACATTTTGTTTCCATGTGACAGTCAACTTACACCATTACCAGCCTTGTGTCCAAGTCCCTCACTTTTGGAGCCTGAATTTTAGTTTAAAATTTATCATTTTAATTTTCATAGAAAACTAACTCTTTATCTCTGTGGCTTTAAATTGTATTTTTTCTGACTACCCATCAGGATGAGCATCTTTTCTTTTTTCTGATTACCCATCAGGATGGACATCTTTTCACACACATAGGGCCATTTGTGCTGCCTTGCCATGAAATGTCCATTCATATTTGGACTCATTTTCTACTGGGTTGTCTTTTTCTTATTAATTCTACCTATGAATTCTTTGTCAGAAATATGTATAGCAAAATGCTCTCATTCTGTGATTTGTCTTTTTAACTCCTAACATATTGTGATAAATACAGTTTTTAGTTAATGTAGGGATATACCTTTGGTTTCATGGTGTGCAGGTTTTATTATTGATAAATATCTCTGCACTTTGAGATCATAAAGATATTCTATATCTTATCCTAGAGTTTCTATAATTTTTACCTTTCATACTTGTCTTAAATCTATAACTAGTAACTGATTTTTGAAAGCTATATGGATTAAGAATCAAACCTATTTATTTTTCTTGTGGATAACTAATTATCCCAGGTTTGTTAATTGAATTACCATTATCTGCCCTCCCCTACTCATCTATAATTTCTGCTTCTGATTATTTGTATAGGATTATTTCAAGACATTGTTTTTGTGCATTATTCTGCTCGGCTAACCCCATGCAAATACCACATTGTCCTACTATAGCTCTAATAAAAAGTCGGAGTCAGTAGGACAAATCTTCCACGCCTTGTTCTTCTTATTGAAGATTGTCCTAGATGAATATTGCTTTGCCACTCTTATTTTAATTTCAGAATCACACTGTCATGTTGTTCTACCGTATTTATTTATTTGTAGAATCCATGGCTTTTATAGATGAATCAGGGGAAGAAAGTTAGCTTGAGATCTTTATCAGATTTTAAATTTACTTAAACTCACTCCTTTTATATAAGTTTATCATCTGTCTGACTTTATCGTCTGTTTTAACATGGGTTGCAATTTTGATTCAAAATTAAACAGAGAAAGTGAAAGAAAGAGGTAATCAGGAACAAACTGTTTAAGAAAGATGACTGAGAGTATGGTGGCTTCGTGCTAGAGCACTAGAGCTCTTGTCTCTGTGAGGTCCTTTTTTGTTATTGTTTTTTTATTGGAGCTTTTTAGTAATACATGGCAATTGGGTTCATCCTGACAAACTCATACATGTGTGGAATTTGATTTCAGTTCATGATTCCCTTTTCCCTGCTCTCCTTCCTCTACTGATTTCTTGTCACTTGTCTATTTATAGTGGATTGGTTCTAGAAAAGAAGAGTTTTTATTTTTGCTTAAAGGACAGGTCTGTACATTGAAGAAAAGAAGGAATTTTAAATGGAAACAGTGAAAGAGAAAGTCATAAAAGACGGAAGTGAGCAGCAAGCATGTACTTGATCTGTTGAAGAGCCAGATAAGGAAGTGGAGGTCACTCTGGCTCCCAGCTGGCCTAGATTGGCTTGGGTGGCTCATCTCCACTCTGGAGCATTCCCTGAGGAAGACAGCAGGGGATCTTGAGGTAAATAAATACTGAGGGTGGTAAAGAATGAGTTCATTATGTAAATAATAGTTGCAAGCCAGATGTTCATAGCTGGGGTATACCTTACTTGCCTGAGCAGTTGTACAAAGCATTTTGCATTTTGAGCTAGTTTTCATATCCCCAGGGGCCTTGCTATCAAATTCCAAAATTACTCCCTCTCCCCCAGCAGCTTTCCTCACAACTGCTGAAAAAAGAAACTGTTAGAATGGTCTCGCATTGAGGGAATTTTGGTAAAGTGTGTTACAGGCAAACAGAAAGAAAGCAGAAATTAAGCAATCCAGATAATTACTGTCACGAATACTAGATAGTGTGAAGAAGAGGAAAGATTTTGCTTTTCAGTGTTTATACTGAGTACATAAAATGAAAAAAAAAAGAATGCCATGGAGCTAATTTTTTAAAAACTAAGGAGGCTTATAGCTGCTCAGTTCCCATAAAAATCAAAAGGACAAATGTGACTTAAACTTGCTTTACTGAAGCAAATTTTCACAACCTGGTATTTAAATTGAGCTTTGGGGCAGTCAAATAATCCCACAGGCATGTAAAATCTGATACTATATCTGCATCTAAGTATTCTGCTCTGGGATTTGGAATCCCAATTGGCAACCTGGGAAAACGATATTACTTACACTTGCTCAAATAGTCTCTAATTAGTTCTTCTGACCCTCTTGTATACTAATAAATGGCCCATTACAGAGCATTAAAACGGAATTCTTTCCATTAAAAATGATTTCCTTGCTAGTGAACATGATCTAGGTTTAATGTACAGTGTTAGTTAACATTAGATTGTTCTAATGTGTGGTGAATGCTTTCCACCAGGAAGTGATTGTTGCACTAATTAGGCTTTCTGGTTCAGTCAATTAGCTGAGAGGGGGATGAGCCTTCCTATGGTGATCTAAATATTGCTTATATTCTTAGTTTGTTTTTGGTCTATTACTTTTTGATTGAAAGAGCTGGAAACTCTAATGTGAAATTGTATAATGAGCCTTGGAAAATTATGAGCCTTAAGAGACATTTAGATCACCTCATCAGGTCAAGTTTCAAGTTTTATTTGGATATGCAAATGGACAAATGCAATAGGAACGAACTCCTTTTAGATTCTGGCCCACTCCTCATCCTGTCCAAGGCTTGTAGCTCCCTTGGCATCTAATATAGTGTCATACATAGCAGGCATCCAGTGATTATGTTGGATAAATGTGGCAAAGTACTTCTGGGTATCTGGTGTTACTGAACCAGCCCCGTTTTGCCCATTATGCTAATTACTGAAATGGCAAGTTTTGCAAAGGAGGCTTTGTTCATGAGTGGCCAATCACCAATACTAGAGAGAGAGAAGTTCAAATCTGCTTCTCTAAGGATAGGGTTGAAGGGTTCTCATAGGATAAAATAACAGGATGTTCTGACATGTAGGAAAATTATATTGGAAGTAAAGAGCAGTAAAGTTAGTGCATGATTAACCAAACTTCATGCCTCTTCATAGAATACCTGTTCAGAAAATGGCAGCACTAATGGGTTCTGGGAGTGGAATTTAGGCTTTATGACATCAAAATGTCATCCATTAAACACTTGTACAACTGAAGAGTTGGGGTTTCAAACAGGCCTAAACTACCTTCCTAAATAAGAACAACATAGGTATGTCAGACTTGCTGTGTAAATAAAGCGAATGGGATTACACTGCTTAGCTGGGTGACCTCTAAAATTAGTGAGAAAAGCAAGTGAAGCTAGAGGGTTGACTCAGGGTTTTCTTTGGTTTCATTGATGATTAAAATTTGTAAAACATTTATCTAATAAATCAATAAACATATTTACCAAGCACTTTTATATGCCCAGAAATATGCATGGTAAGTCCTAAGGAAAACTGAAAAGATGTGTTAAATATGGCTCTATGAAACAAATATCATAGGGATTAGATAATTTTAAGCTATTTTACATTGTAACTATTCTGGAAAACCCAGGCCACAACCTCACTAATTGCATGCTATCAGGAGGCTGAGTGGGAGGTCAGGAAAGATTTTAATACAGTTTTTTTCTGAGTCTCTATGGCAAGAATTTTTCTCATCAAACTGATTTTTATTGAACATCTGGGATGTGCCAGGTGCCTTGCTAGGACCTAGGCACATAGATAAACATTATGACTCCCCTTCAGAAGAGCATCATCAGAGGGGGGATTGGGCAGGGGTGGGGAGAGATATGCAAACAAATAGAAAATGGCATTTGCTTCATAATGGTGATACAAGTTTAGCTTGACTGATTCCATCTACCTGCTGAGCTAGACTTTGCCCTTCTAGGTGGAAAGGTAAGAATCCCTATGACTAGATAGGGATAACAGGTGAAATCAAAGGAACTAGTGAAGGATGCTGAATAAATAAGAATGTGCAAGAGATGATAGGAGATGGATGCATGGAAAAAGAGATATTTGTTGAATGGCCTGAAGTCTAGTAGAGATTTGGGGACTTGGTTTGTACCCAATATTGCAAGAGCTTCTAACCGTTATTCCTATTTTCCATCTGAGCTCATAATTAGCAAATGAATCTTCTTTAGAACAGAGCACAGCTCTGCTCTTTTCTCTAAGGTCTCCCAATTGTTAAGGTTCCTTTCTCTGACACTCAAGATCTTCCACAGTTTGGTTCCAACAAAATTTTGACCACAAAAAATACCATTTTTATGTTTCAAACATGCAACTTTATCTTTCCTTCTTCCTCCACAAATATATCCAACTTTATAGTCAATCTTCAATGTCTCTGGATCCTTTTCCAAAAACTGTTGCTAATTGCTGAAAGCCCTTTTTGAAGGGCTTTCTGTTTCTATATCAAACTTCTGCTGGTCCTCTTTCAATTCCACCCAGAGTATGTGATTTCTTCCTCACCTAACCACACCATCATCTCCTTCTTTCTATGCTGTAGTCTGCTTTACATTGCAATTATTTATGCACACGTTTCCAACCTCCTTGATTGTAAGAGATTCTTATGCATTCAACCTTTGGTCTTTCCTCTTACTCTTTTTACTCATAGCAACTAACATAATGTAAGACTATACATGATTGGTATGATGACAAAATTAAAACTGTGATGGAGTTGATAGTGAGAAACTTATAGATCCAGGGTAGAAATGCTGAAGTATTGAGTTGTGATTTATCTGAGCACAGGACTGGCTGAAGAATCTGTCTCCTTTCGAGCTTTTATTTTCGTGTGTGTGTGTGTGTGTGTGTGTGTTTGAGGGCCTTATTAATATTCAAATGAAGTTTAGGAAGTCTCTGCTAAAAGTATTAATAGCAATGACTATGCAAAACAATTATAACCCCCTTATTTATTGTGTAATGAGATTTGCAGCCTCATTTAAACACTGTGAATAATGCAAATGCTTTTGTTGGGGATTCTAATATACAATTTTTCTAGCAGTTATTCCAATGAATACAAAGTTTGTACAATGCTAGTACTCTCAAGAATGAGTTTGATCCTAAAGATTTTTGTCCCCTACATAATAAAATTTTTATAAAAATATACTACATTTTAAAAAATTATATTGCTTTGGCGTGGAACAGAATACCTATGGATACAGGTAAAAATTTGAATTTGGTAGTAGAGAAGCACGCACACACAAAAGAAAGTAAAATCAGAGATGTGCATGGAATAAAACTGCAAGTACTTTGAGATCAATGTTGCTAATCTGCATTTGCTAATGTATTTCCAGTTACAGCTAGTTTAGCACTCAAGGTGTTTTCCTTATACCCATAGGAGGTAAGCATTTTTCAGATGTGGAAAATGAGCCCCTGAAAGATTATGTAATAGGCACTTATTTTCTTTCTTGCTTGCTGTAGCTTTTGCTCTCTAACCCTTTAAAGAAAAACTCAGTAAATGAGGAACTTATTACTTCTTTCTAATTTCATGCACTTGTTCTCTTGCTCTGTTCTGTTTTTTGACCAAACTTTTAACCCAAGATCCTAATCTGACATAGCCAGTTGGCCAAATCTTATATACAGACATACTTCTTTTTGTTTTAATCAGTACTATTACTATTGTTGTTTTTATCATTAGGAGAATGAGACCCTAGAAATTTATGAGATGTGTCCAAAGACATTGGGATTCTGTTATAGATTTAATTCTTCATCCTCATTCTTAGCTTAAAGTCCTAAAACCCAGGACCTCAGCTTGTGATCATACTTGGAAACAGTGTCATTATAGATATAATTAATTTAGATGAGGTCATACTGGAGTAGGACAGTCCCTTAATACAATATGTGGGTATTCCCCTTATATAGTGGAAATTTTTGAGATAGATATACCACAGGGAAAAAGCCACATGAAGGTGAAGGCAGAGATCAAGGTAATGCTTCTATGTGAAAAGGAATATTAATGATTGCCACCCAACTACCAGGAGTTGGGGAAGAGGCATGGAACAGATTCATCTTTATACCTCTCAAAACTTGCCAACACCTAGATTTTGAATTGTTAGTTTCCAGAATTGTCATAAAACAAGTTTCTCTTATTTAAGCGACCATATTTGTGGTGCTTTGCTGTGACAACCCTAGCAAAACAATAGATTCCAACCTGGATTACTCAAGTTCTATGCTCTTTCTACTACTTCACATTTGCATGTTCCCAATGGATGTGACTTTGACTGAGGTCTTAAGGCCTGGGACCTTCATGCAAAGTTAGTCGTGTTATAGAAGGTTCTGTTGGGAAGTGATCATTTGTTAGAAGCACCACTACATCTCCTAATACCACCGATTGGCTCAGCCTTCTCTGGAGCAAGGTTCTTTGGCACAACCTACACAGCACTTTAAATAGTGTAAACCAACCATGTGTATATGAAAACTTTGTCTTGTCTAGCCATTCCCCCAGGGATGAGTAATCTATTACAGAAGCATAGAAGAGTTAACAAATAGAATTTTGGCCAGAGACAGAAGGCCAGGGAGGAATCAACAGATGCATAGCTTCTTTTTGACAAGTTATGAGTAGATGTACTATGTAGTCTTGCCCATTTACTACTGTGGGTTTTTGTTGTTGTTGTTGTTGGATATTGTAATCAGTTCACCTTAGTTTTGCTTAGTCTTTCTTTCCTGCTTCACTTTTCTCTCTCTTCACTCCTACTTAACAGAATTATCTTTCTTTATCTCCCAACAGAGTAGAACACTAGTTTGCATGGTTGCCCCAATCTGTGGGATAGAATAAGACAACTGTATTAAGGGTTAGTCTAGGAATCAGGATCTCAGGATAGTATTTTGAAGTTGACTTTCCCACTAGTCTGAAGGTATAATACTGCACAGCATGCAGCGACATCCCAATATTTAAAGCATACTCCTATGGAGGGATGATTATGTCTATGTCCTTGTTGATGATGATGGTTTCATGGGTGTATCCTTATCCCCATACTCATGGAGTTATATAAACTAAATGTGTCCAGCATTTTACCTGTCAATATTACTTTAATAAAGTGATTAGGAAAAAACTTTTTCTGTTATATAATTGGAGAAAAGATGTATATGCAAAGCAAGATATTGTGAAAGGAAATGGTGACTAGCCCAATATGAGAGCATTGATAATTCTAAGGATTTTGCTGTAGGATAGCTACTTTTGACAGTACTGGAGAACTTGCCAAGTGAAAGCACTCTGTTAAAGCCACAGGCAGCTTTAAAGAAGATTCTTATCACATGCAGACACATGGCAGATTGTGCTGGAAGTCAGGGTTAGGATCTTATTATAAAGCAATGCAGCAGAGGAAACAAAATAGACAGCCTTGTCAGATGTCCTATGTCAAAGTTTGATGCCTCACAGGAAAAAAATAGGACCCTTGCACATTTAAGCAGACAAATCCGAGAATTAGCAAACTCCACAGCTCCTTGGAATGCTCCTGAGTGGCAGAAGAAACCCTTTCTCCTTTGTTAAAGAAGAATAGTCTTCATTTATTGGATGTCTTAGTCTATTCGGGATACTGTACCAAAATATGATGAACTGGGTGATTATAAACATTAGAAATTCTTTTCTCACAGTTCTGAAGGCTGGAAAATCTGAGGTCAGGATGCTGGGATGTTTGGGTCCTGGCAAGGGCTCTCTTTCTGGTTCACAGAGGGTACCTTATAGCTAAGTTGTTTCATGGTGGAAGCATAAGGTAGATCTCTGAGGTCCTTTAATAAGGGCACTAATCCCATTCATAAGGACTCTGCCCCCATGACCTAGTCGTCTTCTAAAGACTCCATCCCCTAATAATAACACTTTATTAGTTATATTTCAAATGTCAGTTTTGTGGGGAAAACATTCAGACCATATCACCTGAACACCATTCAGTGATCTCAGCTGCCATGTAGATGACATGTAAGGTGACACTTGCTCTTCTGGATATGTGCCATTTCACCCCTTCAGTTCCTGACTCCCAATATTAGTCTAGTGTAGCAACACAGCATCAGTGGGAAAAGTTTAAAAGCCCTATTTCAGAAGACAAACCTATAATACAAATAAATTATGGGACTTGTTATATACCAACAGGAATTTTGGGAGAGTACATATGGGAATAGATCTTGAGATATTTGCCTGGGGTTTGAAGAATAGTATCTGAATATGACAAAAACCCATTGGCAGGTACTCAACAAAACTCCTGATTCAATATTTTGGTACTATTTAGGTTTGTGATATTTTATAGAAATGACTCTTTGAAGCTTTATATGAGAATTGACATTATAATAAGTAAATTGGAGAGGCCAAAACTTCCTTGAAATCTTATTGAGAAAGGTGAGAGAAGGGTCATAGAGGTGAAAATGGTAAAGTGATTTTTTTAGGTAGGACCCACCAGCTGATTACGGTCCCTTAGACGGTTTCAGGAAAAATAAAAGAGAGAGAGAGAGAGAGAAGCGAGGAGAGAGCCTGTTCTTCACTCAGGCAAAAAAGAATGACTTGAAAGTCTTTGAGAACTTACAGGTGGTTGTTCTCTGCTGGCTGTGATTAGCAGTAGTGCTTAGCAATTAGAGATAAGGTAGAATTAATCATAGCACTGGAAATAAAAGTAGCAAAGCAATTTTGATAGGTTTCCTTTAGGTTGCAGGAATCTGTGGTAGTGCTAAGACATGGTATTCCTAAAAGTAAGATATGGGAACAGCTCATGACAGTGTTACTCTATTTTTGTATGGATAATCATCTCAAGTTGTACTTGTTGGCAAGTACAAGTTAGTTGCTATATTGGAAAATTGAGGCCTCTTACTCAGTTTACAAATTGAAGTCAGTTTGTGGATCAAGATCTCATTGATTAAAGGGGAGACTGATTAAATTTGGATCCCTAATCACAGTGGCTGAGTCGTATGTAGAATCTTCACTGCTCGTTCAACATAACTGCTGGTACTTGGTATGCGACTCTATTTTGTGAATGCTTTCTTTTAGATCCACAGTGAAATATACCCCTCACTGTTTTTCACAGGGTAAATTTAGTTTTCCTGCTTCCTGTAATAATATAGGGACCTGGCTAATCTTTCCATTCTTCAGCCTGTCACACTGCTTATCTGTTTGTGGTATCATATGAACTGGACTTAGTGAATAAGAGGCCACAAGTAATCTAGATGCTGTCATAAAATATCTGACAAAGCAGAGAAAAGAAAAATTCTGAGAAGATTCAGGGCCTGTTGCATCAGTGGAGTGTCTTGAAGCCCAGCCTTCTGGAGCATGGTCAGAAGACCTTTGGTAAAGGACTTTTACTTCTGACCACTAAGAAGGAGGCACCTTCTATCTCTTACAACAAAGAAAGAAACCCACTACTTGATGGTCCTTTCTGGCTCTGGAAGATCACAAATATCATCTATCCATCCAGGTATTTTGGAAAATTTCCGATTATAATCATGTACAGTAAATGAATGGCTTCTATCAATAGGCCTAGGCTATAGCACAAGCCACCTACCATTTGGACCATATGACCCAGCAGTTCCAGTAGTGTTGCAGGTAACCATCATGATGAATAAAGATGTCTCAGGAGGAGGATCTCTGGGCAGACCTTTAGGGTTCTGGAGCAAGGCCTTCCTTTTAGTAGCTAATCTACCTGCTGGTGATGTGGAATATAATTTGCCAGTAGCAATGATTCACTTAGTTTGGATTAGCAGCATTTTTTCTGAAGAGAATAACCAATCATATGGTGGCAGGTCAATTACCTTGAACCCCTTCCATCTTGGGGGGACAGTAATTCATTCTTATCAAAATCAAAAATAGATTTAAGTGCACAAATGTGTCAATGTTTGAACATTTTAATCCTACATAAATGACAATTTTATTTGGTTAAACCAAACACATTATTCTGGGTGTGAGTGTGGCTGACAGAATAATGCTCCCCTCTCTCTCACATACATACCTGCGTCCAATTCCTGAGCTCTGAGACAACGTCAGTTACATGGCACAGGGAATCAAGTTTACATGGAATTAAAGTTGCTAATCAGCTGGCTATAAGATAGAATAACTTGGAATTTTTAGCTGGGCCCAATGTCAATATTAGAGTCCTTAAAACCAAAAGAGAGAATTGAAAGACAGAAACAAAGAGATGGCAGTGTGAGAAGGATGCAGCTTAACACTGATGACTTTGAAGATGGAGGAAGGAGGCCAAGAGCCAAGGAATGTGGGCAGCCTTTAGAAGCTGTAAGGAAAACATAAACAGATTTTTCTCCTAGAAATTTCAGAAAGGAACATACCCTGCTAACACCTTGATATAAACTCAGTGAAATCTGTGTTGGATTTCTAATCTGTAGAACTATTAAATAATTAATCAATTTGTATTGTTTCAAAATACTAAATTGTAGCAATTTTTCATAGCTGCAATAGAAAACAAATAAAATGTTTTTGTCTTTCCAGCTTTCAATGGCCATGCTACTTTTATAGTTCAGAACCTATAGACAATCTATCTATCCCTTCATGTGGTATCTCATGCAAAATAGCTTTGGGCCAGGAGAGCCATTATTTGGTAAAGGAGCTGCAATATCAGGCTTGTTCCTCTGGAATTCCTAAGTGTCCCTCATAACTCATAAGAATCAGCTTGAAAAGATGTGAGAACCTCTTGAAAGCTCATCTGAGGGACCAGCATGGGGGCAACCTCTGAGAAGTTAGCACAATCTATGTGCTATACCTACAAGCAGTATATGGAGATGTTGTGCTGATAGAAAGAATATGTAAGACAGAGAATGAAGGGATAGAAGTAGATTGCTCAAGTCTCACTAAACATCCAGTTGCCTCTTACCTAGAAAACTTAAGCTTTGCCAGCTTGGAACTGAAATCTGTGAATATTGCTTGGCTTCTTTGGCATTTCCGTGCCAGTAGATAGCAGGCAAAAAGGAATTTCTCTAAAGGAGGGTAGTTGATCCTAGCTACTCTCAGGGACTTGAGCTTCTGTTACATAATGGGGAAAGGAGGAGCACGTCTGGAACAGAGGGGATTCAGTGGATTCTCCCTTGGTGCTCTTATGTGCTATGGTAACTGTGAATAGAAAATTGTAGCAGTCAGGTTGATAAAGACAAGGAAACTAAGAGCTCAGACCCATTCAGAGTGAAGATCTATGTCATCCTACTAGGTTAGAAATCCTGATCAGCTGGAGTTCTGGACAAGGGTGGGGAAAATCTAGATTGTATAGAAAAGGAGAGAGATGATAAATGTCAATATTACTACAGGATAAGTTAAAGAAGTTGGGAAATAGTTTGAGTTGCTAACCTGCTTTACTTTTTTTTTTGAAGATGACAACTGGCAAAATCTTGGAAGATTGGATTGGTGAGTCCCCTCTGGAGAAGAAGTGAGGGCATCTTGCTCACACATAAGGGCCATATACTATTAGAAGATGTGAACAGAACTGAGAGGCTCAGAGTGATCTTGATTAGACTCAGTCTCTGTGTCATTGCAGACCAACCTGGTCTCCCTTGCTTCTCCACCCCACACTCAGCCATTGGCCTTGCCCTGTGTCCAGATTGCTCCAGCAGCTGCAGACACTGTGCTGGGCTGCAGTTTAAGCCACCCCTTTCATATCTTTAATTGTTTCCATGTCCTGTTGTTTAGGTCTAGGCTTCAGGACCACCTTCATCATATCCTCTGCAATGGCTTGGGAAAGCCACAGTAGCTCAGTGTTCGTGTCTTACTTGAGTGGATACCATGAGCGTCCAGCTTCTCCAGTGGCTGTCTAGTTGGGGACACAGTGTGGGAAAATAAAGCCCCAATGGCTTTACTGTATCAGTAAGAGATGGAAGACAGGATCAGTAGATCTGCTTACCTTTCCTCTCCCATGGGTTTTTCCTAGCAGTACCTTTACTCTGCCTTGTGCAAGTCACTGCCTGGGTTTCCTTGCAAAACTGTGACTGGTTCAGTGGTCAATCATCTTATATTTGTTTTCCCTCCTTTTCTGCCTCACTTTTCTTTCCTTTCACTGTTCCCTTCAATTAAGTGTTAGCCTTTACCTTAAACTCTGATTTTTTTAAAAAAGAACATGTGGGCTATGATACTGAGTCCTGTTAAAGATTTGAGCTACAGGAGTCACAATGCAGATGGTAAAGAGGGGTAGGTAGATGTGGGAAATAGAGAGGATAATTTTTCATATTTGCTATTGAAAGGAATTGGAATTGGAAAGCTGAATAGGGGTAACAGAGGCAATTAGGAAAAGTTTGAAGTTTATAGCATTGGCAACTGTTGAAATGATGCATTAACTGAAAATTTTCAAATATTAAACATTTGCAGAGAAGGTAATGAGCTGAAGTTTGAACACATTGTGCTTGGGGTAGCTGTGGGACATCCAGGTGTTGAAGTCTCGGAGGAAGTTGGAAATGTGTGCTTGGAGCTAAGGTGGTGGCTTTAGTAAATGAAAGGTTGAGGTCAGCTCACTACAGTATACATTTTTTATACACAGATTTTTTACGGCCACATTTCTGGCAGACATGTAGGTGTGTTTCAGTAGCGAATATAACACCTTTTGGAAAATAAATCATCCAATAGCATTTATTTGAATGTCCCTTGCTCTAAAACATTTTAACACTCCTGTCATTTATTTCCTCCAAATCATCTATCATTTATCCGTTCCTGGCTAAGGCCACATATATCCACAGGCCTGGCTGTGATGTGCTATCAGAGGCACCAGTAAGGCTGCTGTGTCTCGGGAAGCATCTCTTCTACTGAATTGTTTAAGCTTGACTTTCACAATTAGTGGGTCTGCAGTTGAAACGGAAGATATAATTCACCAAAACTCTATAGATCATTAATGATTTTGGAGGGATTGAGAGTGATATTCTCCCCGAGGGAAGAATTTGATTGTAAGGAGAGGGGGATGTATGTGATCGTGTGTTCGTGTGTGTGTGTGTGTGTGTGTGTGTGTGTGTTTCAGAGAGAGTGAGGCAGAGACAGAGCGAGTGAGTTAGGGGATGCCTCCATAGTACAAAACAGAATAGTTCTTTGTAGTGGTTCAGTATTGAGCCTCTTGTATCACTGACCTGGATTCGATCCTAGCACTGTGCTCTCTGCTTCAGCTCTAGCCCCTTGCAAAAGCGAGTTTACTGAGATTTAGTTTCAGGACATCTATAAAATTGGGCAAAATCATAGTAAATACCTATGGGGCTGTTTTGGGAATTAAATGAGAAAATGAAGGCACTTAGCTTATGGTATCACAATTTTTAACTGCCTTTTAAAATCATTGTTTCTGTATATGCTTCTCTCTTCTGTGAGCTTCATAAGGCCAGATGCCATCCTTCCTGTTCATGTTTTTATTTGTTTATGTTTGTATCTCCAGTACTAACAGAGCCTGACACAGAGTAGGCACTCAAAAAATTTTACTTATTGAATGAATAAATGAGTCTAAGTAAGAATTATTGCACATCTACACCTTCATGATTAACAGAGTTAGAGAATTAGGTGACAAAGACCACTCACATAATGATAGTACATAAGATGTCTCTGTGCCTGTAGAACATTAGGGGGCTGGGCCGGGTGGGAAATAAGTCTAAGAAATTGAACAGCTTTTGTAAAAGCCATGTATAAAAAAGAGCAAAAACACTGGGTTTTGTTTGACAAGGATTATTCAAAGAAATTTAACCATATTAATTCACTTAATTCTTACTACCATTCTCCAAAGTAAAGACAATTGTTAGCATTCTTATTTTATAAATAAAGAAGCAGTCCCAAAGCAGTTGAATAAGTTGTTGTTCAAGATCACAAATGTCAGAGCAGGCGTGATCCAAGTGGTTGGTGTTCAGAGCCTGTGTACTTGTCCACCTTACTCCTGAGTTGCCTAACTCTCATGGGTGTGGCCCTGGATACTAGATGAATAAAGCAAAGACCATATCCTAAGACTGTTTGTGTCCACTTAGTCCTTCGTCCATTGCTTTCCCGGGATGGTTGCACATCTAAATATCCAAGTCCTGAGAGCATCAACAGGGGAGGAAAGAAAAGTTCTAAGTTAGACATTAAAATTAACAACTTAGTTGAGAGAATGTTCTAGAGATTGGCAGAAAAAAATTATGCAGATTAAAAAGGGGGAGTGTGGTGATAAATGCAAATAATATATATTTTTAAAACTGTAGAAATAAAAAGTAAGGTAAGAATGAATGTGTTTCCAGGGAAAGAATAGCTTTCAAAAGCAAGAGGGTAACTTGACAAGGGAACACAAATATATGATTAAATTGGCAAACATAACCCTTCAGTGGAGAGCAATGACTCACCAGGCCTCACAGCTTGATGAAAATATCATCTCTTGAGGCCATGCAATTTCCATTTCTCTGATTCCATATTTACCAAGCAACTTTCAAATTTAAATTCAATTTCTCAATGTTTCATGACCTGGATAAGGAAGCACTAGAAACAAAAACCAAAATACAAACAATCTGTCTGCTTTAAAGCAAGAATTTTCATAGAAAATTATTACATTTGCTCTCTATTACCAATTCAAGCAATGTTGCTCGAGTACTTAATCTATGCAAAGAGCTCCTCCAGGCTGTGAGGGTGGAGGAAAAATGAGTAGAACAGCATTCCAGTTCTCAGCTTGCTTATGAAGTTGGTTTTTAGTAAAATGTGGACCTCCTGTGAAAGAGCTGACCATTGAATTCCTAACTGGTAGCAGAGGAGGATCAAATTCTGGCATCAGATCCAAAACATCTCCATCTGAAATGTCCACATTTCCAGGAAAGGCATGAACTTTCTTTCTCAGTGCACTTGCTCACTGGGCACCTGTTGAACTTTAAATCCTGCTCCTCCTCTATTTGCGAGCTGGCACTGACCTGGTGAGCTAGCTACGGACATATTTGGACATATTTCTCCAACTAAAGACTGTAAGAGAATGCCTGGCCTTTCATGATATCGCCACTCTAATATTGGTACCATAACCCCCTTTATTAGTTGTGATCTTGGGAAAGCTAGAAACAAAGGTTGTAGGATCTTGGCAATAATGTGGATGATATTTATTGTTTTCTTACACCAAAAGTCATAGAAGGAAAAAAAGCCCTTTAAACCTATCTTAGGAGAATTCATTCTCAATCAAGAATTAAGTTTGTTATCTCTCTTTTACTCTGTCTCACACATACACACATGCCTACATGCACACACGCATATACACACACACACATGACCACATGCTACCTTCTCTGAGCATGTCATTATATATTCTTTCAAATGATCTTTCCCCTAATGTGGTCAGAAACCACACACATCATCTGGAGCAAGAATGAGTGACAGGAGCCTGGAATTAACATTATCTGAAAGGACTTGAATGGACTTGTTTGCCACCATGATCTTCACCCTTTGTCCTAACGTCCTGTCTCCTAACACCAGGTTACCTTCAGCATTACCCAGTAACCTCCAGTGCATGGGTCTCTCCCTAGGCCAGTGTGAATAGGTTGATATAAAAGCACTAAAAAATTATATGGATCTTAAATATTAACTAGGATAAAGATAAGACACATTCTAAGACAAAGAGGGAGTGAATTTATGGCAGATGGCTTTATTTAATAGATAAGAAAAGCAGACTGGGTGGCTATCACTCTTGAAGCTGTGGTTTGACTCTGTGCTTGCTAAGCAAGGCCTTGACTGCAATCAGTCCAAACTAAATACGAGACTGTTTTCTTCCCACACTCTTTTTTCCTCCATGTCATTACTTTTTCATAGTTAATGTCTATGTGGAACTAACTCACTGTGCTGTTTTTCAATTCCTACTCCCCAAAGCCTCCTCTGGAGTCATAAAACCATGAATAAGAGGAATTAGCAAACAGAAAGCCTATGATTTTAGAGTATCTGGGGTAAATGGGAATATAATTAGGCTGGTGCTGGTTTACAATTAGGAAAGGGATTATATCTGCCTTTACTCACTATCTAGGAAGGTAACCTGGAGAAATATGACTAATTTTGAGGAGAATTATCACGTTAGCCCGTAGCTCTAGGTCAGCCTCTCTGTCCCCCAGCTGTGGTAACCCTACAGGCCCCTTCTCAAAGAGAAAGCACTGGCAACTACCCCTGCTGCTTTATGAATGCTCTCTTCAACCTGAAGGGATTGTGCTCACAGCACAGGGCAATTTTCATTTAGAAATGGGCTTCCAATTGTGTTGACACACCTCATTAGCTAAGCCCTACCTTTTAAGTCAGGGACTTTCATATACGTGTTAAGCACCAGAAAGTGGGGGTGGGCGGAAAGCCCCTAACAAGTAAATGAAGAAAAGCTTCAGGCTTCTTCCAAATAAATAGGGGAGGACAGTGTTCCTTATTCCCAGTCCTTTGTACCAAGTAATACTAAGGCTTGCTATTGTCATTGTTGCTATTTTTGTATTCTGTTTTATTTTTCTTCATTTCAGGTTAGGAAGTTATATAATTTGTAAATGATCAAGGTGCAGAGAGATATGGGTTTGAATTTTTAGAATTATGGGGAAAAAGCCTCACATTTTTTTCTCTCTATGGCTCCCACTACTATGCATTCTCTACATTGTCAGGTGTGCCATTTGGAAGTATTCAGCTAAATTTACTTAAATGTTTTATTTTATCAGTCTCTGTTGAGGGTGTGTTTGGCACTTTATTTTACTTATTGGTTTACCCAGTGAGTTGATTCTCCGTTGTCTAAGGGAATATGTGTACTGATAATGGCAGCAGGTGTTTAAGCCTTTGGCAGGGTCTGTCACTTGGAAGACACCCAACCCAGCTTGGGCTGTGTCCTGTGGTAGTAAATTTCAGCTCCACGCTAGGTTACTCCTGCTCGTTGATGACTTACATGTCAGGAAGAACATCTAGGAGGTTCTGTTGAGTTAGATGACTCTGCTGTCCTCAGAAATATTTAATGAGTCCGTTTCCATTGTAAGACCCGTCTAGAGATAATGGCTTCTCTATCTTGCTCTCTTTCTCCCTGGTTTTTGTTTGTTTGTTTGTTTTCCTAAGCCCTTTCATTTGAAAGAGAATTGCATCATAAACCCACTATATGTAATTACTCTGTGATGCTTGCCTTTTCCTGGACACATTTTTTATGTTTCATGATTAGCTTTGTTAACATCAGAAATGGGAGGGAAACGTCAGGAGAGAGAAGTGGCTGAGAAGGCTTTATGTGTCAGACCATATTGTCAGGCATTAACAGAAAAAACACTGCTGCAGACCAGCAGTGACGTGCTAGGCAGAAAGAACTAGTGGCCTTCCCAGATAGCACCATACATTTAGGTCCTTTATTCATGGGTTATTATTCTGCAAATCTATGAGTATTATTCGGGTAAACTTATCATTTTTAGTAAAACAAATTTTTCTTAGCCACGTCAGTGCCTCCTTTCTAGGTTTTGTGGAATGGCTTTCATTTTAGCCCTCATCCTATGTCCTTTTCATTTGACCTATTTGTAAACTGCAGTTGTGCTTCATTCTGATCATCAATTGTTACTAATGATGTTTCCAGACCTGTCAAACAGTGATTCTACTTTTGAATTGCACCATCACACCTAAAATAGCCAGCGAGTGGCCTACCGCCTGACATATGCTCCATTCTGCTTAGAAAATCTCTTCTACAATGTGGAAATTATGATAAATTCTTTACATACTCATTTGGAGATATTATAGTATTTCTAGTCTGTTTCAAATTCTGTGCTGGATAAAATGCCCTAGGGTAGTGTTTCCAAAATTTGTCTAACCATATAATTTACCTTATTGAAAATATTGATTCTAATCTTGAACTAAGCTGGGTTGAATCAGAATCTCCAGAGGGAGGGGTGCGGGAATTGGTAATTTTGACAAAATGCTTACTCTTACTATCAGTAAGTTTGGGAAACACCTCTCGGTGTCCATGGACCATCTACTATAGGGGAAAGAGAATGGTCCATGAAGACGGGCAGACATGGATTTGAGATGCTGCTTTATCATTTACTAATTATGTGACCATGGGTAAGTAAACTTCTTTGAATGTCAATTCTCGGATGTATAATACTGATAGTGAGGAGCTAACATTAAAACTAACTGACAGTGAATATAGCACAGTAGCAACCAATCAGAATCAATACTGGCCAGAGTACTGCCAAGCTTTTAATTGCTAGATCATGGGGTAGTGGGACAGGTGGTGGCAAGAAAGCCTAGGAAACTGGGGATTCAGTGGAGGGGCACTTGGAACACTGAGTTCAGTGGCTGTTTACCAACCCATGAGGAGGTGTATTTAACCAACTAGGATACCCATATGTCCATCAGCTATCATCCTTGCAAAAATGAAAAGGTTGTTGTTCATATTAAAATCATGCTTGAAATCACAGTGCTTAATACCTTGCAGGTAGTCAACAAGTAGAAGCTACTATTATCATTCATAATTTCTATTATTCAATATGGCACTTGTTTTATCTGGGGTATAGAACTAAACAGAGCAAAGAAAGACAGAACAAGAGTACATAGATACCCTCAGGGCTTCTAAGATAGAATACTGACCAGAGTATTAATCTAGCTGTGGGAAAACACGGATGTAATTACAGAAAGGGACTCTGAAATTGAAAGATTACTTAAAGGGGGAAAAACACATAGGATATAAATCACCTTAAGCAGAGAAGGGGAGCAGGTAGTCATTGTGGGGGCATGTTGAAGGCACAACCGGCAGAGATGCAAAGAGGGGTGTATTCAGATATTCAGTAGTTGATGTCAAGAAACCAGATGTAGGGATGGGCACAAATTAGAAGTCATGGTCAGTTTGATGTTCTATTATAAATATTATGAACTGGGCGGCTTAAACAACAAACATTTATTTCTTGCAGTTTCAGAGGCCGAGAAGTCTAAGATCAAGGTGGTAGCCAATTTGGTTCATGGCCAGGTTCCTCTTCCTGGTTTGCAGATGGATACTTTCTTATTACATAGTGAAACAAGAAGTCATATCTCTGATGTCTCTTCTTATAAGGACCCTAATCCCATCATGAGAGCTCTACCTTCTTGACCTAATTATTTTCATCCTGAATATATTTCAGTGTTTAAATTTTGGTGGGACACCAACATTCAGTTCATATGATCACATGAGATCCCAGGTAATAGAGATGTCTTGGGACCAGGAACCCAGTCTCAAAAGAACTTATGCTGTCGTGATAAAAAAAAAATGATTTAATATGGAGATAAAATTTCTTAGATATGAATGCTTAAATTACCTGTGACTATGAACTGGTCTGATTTCACCATATGAGGCAAGTCTTAGCCTACAGATGAAGGCTAAGCAGACATTTTTCTAATCCATATTCTGATCTACACAGAGGAAACCAACCAAACTCTAGAGAGATACTGGGAAAGGTGTGGATGAGAGACTAAGGCAATGATTTACAGGGAGCAGGCTGGGGAAATAGAACTCAGCAGCCATGGAAGAAGCCCTGGGGTGACATGTCAGTCTCATCCTTCCCACTCCCCAGCTCTTTCTGCTGGTAGCCCATGTCTTTCTCATCCATTGACATCTGCTCCCCTGTAATGTAATCATGTAGAAGTGTATCTGCATGGCCCTAGGAAAGGATTATATATATTTATTAAATGGTAACAGAGCTAATTGTAGAAAACTAAACTTTTTGGGGAAAAATGAAAAATATTACTTTTAAGGTGGTGACAGCATTTTGAACTACTGCTGGAAGGAAGAAGAATCCAGCTTCTGGCACCTCTGGGGGTCTATGAGAGCCACCAGAGCTCAAATCTAGAAACTCTGTTTTGTAACCCACAGCAGTATTGATTATTCTCTGCCTCCTCCTGTGGGAACCAGAAATAATTGCAGAAAGAGGGCTGGCCAGGAGCAACAGAAAAAGGGGCTTCCTAGTAGTTCCAAACACAAGAGAGGGGGTGTCTATCGACTGGGAGTTACAGACTGCCTTCTGCAACTTGCCTCTTTTTCCATATACTCTGGCCAGTGTTGGTATAAAGAGGAACATTGCATTCCATTATCAGTAAATTCCAAAAGGAAGTCCTACCAAACTGCCTCCTGGTTGCTCTCATTTCTAAATTTTGAGCTAGTACCTAGAGTTACAAAGTGGTTAACTTGTACTCAATGACTTAACTAATGCATATTTATTTATATCTTTAAATAAGTTTCTTAGGCATCTTCTGTTCTTAGAACTGTCACAGCAAAACTGAAGAAGGTGAGTTTGCACTGGAAAGACAGTTTCTGTTTCTGGAGTTTCAATTAAAACCTTGACATAAAATATTACAGGTACATTACCATTGTCAATTGTGTACTCTTCGTGTTTTTGCTATTGCATTATTCAGAATTAGATTAAAATTCTTTTTTATTGTGTTTCAATGTTTCTAGGATGTGGACAGATCAATATTTCTAGCCCGTGCACACACTGTACCTAAGGGCTGTGAGTCATATTTGCTTTGAAAGAAATAGCACTTAAGGACTGTCAGTCAAGTCAGTTGTAAGAAACATAAAACTCTTTAAGAATTACTCTGCCTCCTCCTCACATCTAAATATAGCTAACTGGTTGGAGTGTCTAAGAAAGATAGCTAAGCTGCTCTTAAAAAATGGTGCAATTGCAACTAATCAATGCAAATAAAAAGCTCAAGGTCTTTTTTATCTAAACATATCAAATACGTAAACTTTATTAAATTAGAAATTGTATAACAATACAGGTAAGGACTACTTGTAAGGAAATGACCCAGGTTCTTAAAGTCATTAATATATCAATGTTATACTTTTAGATATTTTACTTTTATAGATCTCTAAACCCTGATTGAGAAAGTGCAGGGCTGGCTGTGTGAAAAATGGGATTTCGAGTCTCCATTCCGCCATTGCTTAACTGCATCATCTGGAAAAACTTTGGCCTTCATCTCTTCCTCCCCAAGGTCTGAGTCTCCTTTCAGATTACAGGTTAAAAACTAAATATGAAGAATCAGCTGGGGCTGGGAATATGGCTCAATGGTAGAGAGCTTGCTTGACCTGTGCAAGACTGGAGTTAGGTCTCCAGCAACGAAAAAACCAACAGAACAAGAATGAAGAATCAACTGTATATTTTCAGATTTATTTGGAGTATTTCTGTCAGAAGCCGGAGCTAATATCAATACAGCTTTATATAGAAGAATTTCTTCCTTAACACTAAAACTGACTTGCCTAATTAAAATCTGTTTACTGTTCCTGAAAGTAAATAAAAGCAAAATGGTTCCTCTCATATCTAATATACTAATAACCTAACAACTATTTATCCAGCGACTACTTACTTTAGGCTCATCCCTGTGTGTATATTTGATCTTCTCCCTGTATGAGCTTCCATTTACCTATCACATAATTTATATTTACAAAGTGATATTTGGATTCTTCTGGTGCATTGCTGCCAGGAGTGCCAATAAAGGAGCCATACTGTGCCCTAATATCCCTGATTACATTTGTATCAGTGTCTACAGAGGTTGTATCAGCAGACGGAACAATGGACTGTACCATTAAATTAGCACAATTTTGCAGCATTGCCTGGCAGAGGCTCACGCTTAATCCAAGAGGTTATTCAACCCTATCCAATATGATTACTCTATAAATATTTGCCCAAGCTCAGCACCAGCCGTTATATCACTAATCACACACAGGTTTGTTATAGTGAAGACCCTCAGTGTCAGCAATTTGAAAAACAAAGCTAATTAGTTTTGATTTAGGGATGGGAAGACTTATTAAGTTGAAAGCAAACTGTTCACATGGTATAGTGGCTATTTAGAGCACACATGAATATGAAAGGAGATTTATTATTGTTTGCATAGGCTTTTGAGAAGGAATGGAACGACTACAGGGCTAGGAATGCAGATGCATATGACAATCAGTGGCAGTAACCAGTGTTGATGTGGGGGATGTAACAGAAATACCCCCTTAAAAATATTATTCCAAATAAACACGCATCAAAGTAAACAGTATCTTTAGGAAAAGTCCCTGCTTTTTTCTTTTAAAATAGATCGCTGCCCCTAAATTCCTGTAATAGAGTATGGTGGGACTTACCGTAATCTTGATCCACTAGTACTGATTGGGGGGAGAGTGGCAAAGAAGCCCCTCACCCCTACATGTCTCAGGTACCACTGTACTGTGACATTGACATTTGAGTTTGTTTTATTCTTAAGTCTGTATCCTTTAAAAGCTGTTCTAAATTGTAAAAATCTTACCTAGTAACACATCACTTTGTTCACACCAAATAGTACAGTACTATTTATTCCAGTTTTTCTTTTTTCTTTTTCTTTTTTTTTTTTTTTTGGTATGGGGATTGAACTCAGGGGCACTTGGCCACTGAACCACATCATCAGCCCTATTTTGTAGTTTATTTAGAGACAAGGTCTCACTGAGTTGCTTAGCACCTTGCTATTGCTGAAGCTGAGCTTTGAACTCGAGATCCTCCTGCCTCAACCTCCCAAGCTACTGGGATTACAGACATGCGCCACCACATCTATCTCCAGTTTTTTGAAAG
This sequence comes from Marmota monax, assembly GCF_021218885.2. Classification (NCBI taxonomy): domain Eukaryota; kingdom Metazoa; phylum Chordata; class Mammalia; order Rodentia; family Sciuridae; genus Marmota; species Marmota monax. The sequence goes on from NW_026695227.1 coordinate 4,818,018, forward strand.
ACAATATCATTCGGTGGAAATATATTGACTCTGAGGCATGAGTGAAGCAGAAATAACATTAATTGAACCCTTGTGCCAAGCCCTCTATTACTCTTTTAAAATATACTCCCATTTAACTTAATACTCATAACAATCCTATTTAATAGGCTTATCGTTCCCTCCTTAAAGAGGAGAAAACTGGGATCCAGTGGATTCAAATAACCTCCCTGAAGTCATGTCACATTGACTGAGAGCCAGGTTCTTCCACTCTCAGTTGAGATCTTGGGTGAATTGTTTCTCTTCTCTGGGTCCCTTGCCTCCTCTGTAAAGCAAGAGGAGTCCATGACATCATAGGTCTCTCAACTTTTTTGATTATGCTTTTATATTAGTTATTTTTTTAATCATGTATCCTCTAATATATATTTATTTTAAATCATGTTTACATGCTATTTTAATCCATTCATCTAGTAGTCATCTCATTTCTTATAGTATAAAAACCAATTTTAATATATTTTCTGTTTAACTGAATGAATAAAGTTTCCAATGTATCCTACTTTGGAAAGTACTAAATTAGATGATCTTCATAGTGTTAGAAATATTGGCATGCCTCAAGGAATCAAAAACATACTCAGAAGTAGTATGGCAAGGCAGACTTTATTTCTGCAGAAGCGTATGCTACCAAAGAAAATCAGGCATGCAAGAGCACCTGGGCGGGCAGTATGTCTGCTTTCATCCCTTCCTCTGTACTGCCCCTGGCTCTAACAGGAGAAGCTCAGAGTTACAATCTAGGCGATGAACTAATTTTAAAATTGGGACCAGCAAAGGGAAAGGCTATAATTAAAATAAAGTGGGGTCAGGGAGACTTACTCTGGTGATGTAATGTGCTTTGGGACAGATGTATCTCACAAAGGTGAGGGGAAGGGTTGCTTGGAATGCAGCCCTACACCAAGGGAGCCGAGAAGAGAACAGAAGAGCAGTCCCAATATCATTTTATGAAATTCCATTTTAGCTCTTTTAGATGCAATTACATCAGTCAATAAAACCCTGTTGGTTGAATTTGGGTTGGCTAGTCTCATATGTTCCACATTCAAAAGTTCTAAACAAATACGTAAAGAGAAGTTAGGCAGGGAAGGAGCCCAAACTCTTTTGAGCTCAACTTCAAGTTCCAGGTAGCTGCCATGCTCTCTCATAGCTGTTGACTATTACACAGATCTAGGGTAACTTTGCAGACATTTTCATATTTTCATAGGTGCAGAGAAAAGCCTGGCTGACCTTTTCTGCCATATAAATTATTGCCTACTTCATGACTTTGCCTAAGGCTCACCTAATGACTAACAAAGAGAAGGATGCAGTCATAATCAATTAAATCAAAACTAGAAATCTTGAAGGATTTATGACTAAAGTTATGTTAATATACTCTACAAAATAATTAATCCCATGCTCCAGTGAAAAATAATCTTGGAAGAATTCCCTTATATAAGCATTTCACTTTTTTCTTGATGCAGGTCAATCTCCTTGTATTTCTGATTATTATTTTTTGCATATCGGCTTCCTTCTAACTGTCTATCCAATGGTGCAGAGAAGGGCTGTTTTTCAGAAGCATTTTCTTGTTTATTTTCACCAGTATAGCTCTTGCCTTTTTCTGAACCATTGAAGATGATATTGCTTGTTCTGTTCATGAGCCTTTAGTCCTTTGTTGTCTTATTACAGGGCAGATTTGTGTGTGTGAAAGAGAATGAGAGATGCATCCCCTCAATTAATTCTTAGAGGTCCAAGATAGAATGACTCAAGCACTGTTCCCTACAGGTTGAGTGAAGTGAAAGCAGAAGAATAGGGGTAAAGTCTAGATATGTTGTTGTTCAGCATGAGGGGGGTGGTAAATATAGGGACAGGCATATGGAGTGCTTTCAACTGCAGAATCAGGCCCAGGGTAGAATAGACATAAAGGTGTAAGTACCTTCAAGTTTCATCAAATCTTCATTGTCAAAGGAGGAGCAACATAGAAGATGAACAAATGGCTAATAACAAGCCAAGAGTTGAGGACAAGCACGAAGTGGTCAGGAACATAGCCACGGGGTGACAGAGATTCTTGATAGGAAAAACTTCCCTGGCTTCTGAAATGAAAGCAGAATTCCAGATTCCATTTTTAAATTTGTTTTTGGTACCAGGTATTGAACTCAGGAGTGCTTAACCACGAAGTCACATCCACAACCCTTTTTAATTTTAAATTTTGAGACAGGGACTTTCTAAGTTGCTTAGGGCCTTGCTAAGTTGTAGAGGCTGGCTTTGAACTCATGATCTTCTTGCCCTAACTTCTGAAAATGCTAGGATTACAGATGTGCGCCACCGTATTGGACAGAACTCTAGACTTTGAAGATAGGGTGTAAACAGAGTATAGAGACTCTATGATTCCACTGAAAAGATGTCACAATTTGGAATTAAATGTGAGACGTGTAATATTCTAAAATAATCACAAGCAATTATTGAGATAGTATGACCAAATAGCAGGAATCTAGACTTAAAAAAAAGTATGATCTTAGAAAAGTTACCATAACCTCCCTGTGCTTCAATATCCTTTTTGGTAAAATGAGGTAGTTGGACTGGATGAAGCCCAAGAATCTTTGGAGGTGCTTCAGGGATTTTCTAACCAAGGAAGTATATATTTACCTCAGTCACTAACAAGGTCATCTGAGAGGCAGAATAGTCACATGTTGGAGGTCAGCCTGGGCAATTTGGTAAGACCCTGTCTCAAAAAACAAAAAAGAATGAGGATGTAGCTCCGTCATAGAGCACCCCTGGGTTCAATCCCCAGTACCATACACAGAGATACATAAAGATTGCATTCAAAAACAGAATTCAGAATTCTATGAAAACAAAGTTTGAGAACTAATTGAACTGATGCTCCTGAGATCTGTCAGTGACATGAGCATGGAAACTCTGCTGTCCTTCTAGCGAATAACCCTAGGTGATAAATTGTTTATAAGTTTTGTTAATATCTCTTGGCAAGTACCATTGCTAAAGGATATAATAAGACATTTAGATTTTTTTTTGTACCAGGGATTGAACTCAGGGGCATTTAACCACTGAGCCACATCCCCAGCCCATTGGTATTTTATTTAGAGATAGGGTCTCACTGAGTTGCTTAGAGCCTTGCTTTTGCTGAGGCTGGCTTTGAACTTGTGATCTTCCTGCCTCGGCCTCCTGAGCCGCTGGGATTATAGGCATGAGTCACAGTACCCGGCAATACATTTGGATTTTTTGATCAAATGTGTGTATCCTTATGCTGAACATTATAACTAATACATATCATAATGGGCATTTTCAAGAATATATCAGGAAGAATATGAACACACCCATATACATATATGTATACATGTGCATATGTGTGTGCACATGTATATATAAATAAATAGAGTTTTCAACCCACTTAAGGCCATACTGCATATTTAAATGTTGATTTAGGATGGTTCTGTAGAAATTTTGAATTACACAAGATATCAAATTGCAAGATGATATAAACATGGAGTAAAAGAGATAAATAATATTTGCTGCAAAAATTTAGCAGAGAATGAATTATCTTTTAATTGGGGAAGAGCTTCAGAATTAAGAAGAAATAGGAGCTCAGATTGTACAGACTTTAGACTGATGTGAGAAAGAATATACTTTAAGATAGGACCGTCAGAGGAGCAGTATAGCAATGGAAGCTGGAGGAAATATGTCAATTAGCCACCTCCAGACTAAGCAACGCATTGAGACTCTGACCCTACTCTTTCACTTTCTCTGTCTCATCAGGAATTCCATATGCCGTCAAGACACCAACAGTTTTCTTATTGGCCCCAGAAACTAAAAACTATTTTACCATTTCTAAGCCGTTGCTGATAGTAATGTGAGAGAGGTAGGTTTTGTGGTGTTAAAGAAAGTGTCCTTCTCTGTTAACTGAACAATCTATTTTTGGATCTCCTTTAAAGCAGGAAGTAACTCTTCCTGTCAGAATAAGTTTTGTTGTTGTTGTTGTTGTTGTTGTTTTAAAGAGACAGTGAGAGAGAGAGAGAGAGAGAGAGAGAGAGAATTTTTTAATATTTATTTTTTAGTTTTCGGTGGACACAACATCTTTGTTTGTATGTGGTGCTGAGGATCGAACCAGGGCTGCATGCACGCCAGGCGAGGGCGCTACCGCTTGAGCCACATTCCCAGCCCAGAATAAGGGTTTTAAACTACATCCCCTGTGAGTAAGAGAACAGAAGGATGTTGATCTTACAAAGAGATGGCAGACGTGGAGAATATCATCTGTAGCCAGACAGCATTTAAAGATCATATTGAAAAGAAAACCTTTTCATAGAAGTCACATGTAGACTTCCATACATAGACTGCACCATGAACAAGTGTCCAGGTAAAGGTTGAGATTTCCCAGTAAAGGTTCTACAGCAAAATGCAGCATGGGTTTTGCAGGACAAAATAGAGTAGAGAAATGCACAAGAGAAAAATCCACTTTGAATCAAGTTATCACCACTTACTGAGTTACTGAATTGAATTATTGCTAGCTTATTTCCAAGGAGGAGCTGGAACTGTGATCAGAGCCTGTTGTATGCTTATTCTATTTTAGTTGTTTAACCAAGATTGGCTGTGCCTGAGAGCCCCTCTCTATTCTCAACATGTTGTTTGAAGCCCAACTCAATACCTCTCACAATTCACCAAAGACAAACCAATTCCCTAAGATTTTAGAGAGCTGGATACTTTACTGAAGACTATGGGAAAAGAAGAGGAGGGTTTCATTACACATCATGCCTGAAAACTCAATGAAAATCTCCGTTAGTCACATCTGTTCTTCCTTTGAAGTTCATCTCATTCACCAGCAATTTCAGCTTTCCTATCCCTTTGCCCAATTATTCCTAAAGGTTTTCTGGCTCTTTTTGGTAAAATTTTGGCTCTAGTAACCCTCCAATCTGTTTACGTCCTTCAATCTCTTGTAGAATGAGTTAAATTATATTTTTAATATCTTTATTATTTACTTTTATTTGGTGCTGAGGATTGAACCCAGTGCCTCACACGTGTGAGGCAAGCCCTCTACCACTGAGCCCCAGTCCCAGCCCTCTAAATTCTATTTTAAGAGCTACTTTTTTTTCAAAGGTGCCAACTTGCAAATTATTAAGTGTTCCAGGTAGAATTTTAAAAACTTTCTATAAGGTTACAGAAAAATAATGTTTATTTTCAAAATGTCTGCTTAATGGTGCTCTGCAAATCCTTCATACTCCTTCAAAGAGAAACATCACTCTTTCAAGTTCTGTTGTAACTTAGTACAGGTGGATCTTGATTATTATAGGCAAGACTTTGACAACCCAGAAGTTGACCAAATTGTGTAGGAAGATGATCCAGTTCCCCAATATTTGATCTTATACTACAATGTGACACATTAAGGATGGAAATCATTAAGTTGCTTAGATTCCACTAAGGGATTTTGGTGAAAGAGTGGCTTGACCAGAGCTGTGCTTCAGGAAAACTAAACAGGCAGTGCTGGGACAGGAGGCAGGGTATGTTGATAGGGAGAGAGGTTAAAATTGGGAGAATCCAGTTACTGAGGTAATTATGTGGTTACTTGACAAGTATCCTCCAGAAGGTGAGATAATTCTCCAAATTCTTCTATAGCTCAGATAAAGCATTTCTTTTCGTACTGGAAAACTTGCTATTTCTCATTTGGTTTTCTACCTAAGACGGGATTACTTTACTAAGTAGATATGCATAGTCTGATGAATGGAAAGACAGAACCCACCTCTTTTACTTATTAAATTGGAATTCTGATTTGCAAATCAGTAATCATAAATATGTTACTCTGCATTCATTCTAGAAAGATGAAACAATTGCTTGGGCCATAAAAAGGAAATGTTTCAAATATTTAAGATATTTTAATGTTTAAAGGTAGAGCCATCTGTGAGATTCAGCATTGGCAGCCCACCCAACTGTATGGATTCACCTTGATGTGACTGGAGTCACATTGCATCATAACCACCATGACTGCCCCTAAGTTACCTGGTTGGTTTTTTTCACATAGTTTTCTAGGATACTATAGATAGACTAAACCAACAGATAGTATGTAGAGCCTTATGACTGACCCTGGCACTGGAGGTGTGACTGACTCTTGAGATAAACCAGGTATATTCTGACTTGGAGGAAGTAACTTTTGTCCTAACCACTTTATATACCCCCATCCTCTGATATGTGTTTCATGCATCCTCCTGGTCTCGTTGCCTCTCAGAATCACACTTCCATCAAGTCCCCACTAAATTGTATTCTGTGTAATCTTGGATCTGTCTGCCTCTTTAATTTCACAGCATCTTTGGGTTGGTTCTCATAGGCTGGCCTCATACATGGGGTTCAATGTCATTTAATCTCTGCTCTTTAGTTTCCTAATCAATGAAAGCAAGATAATATTTGTTCTGAAGTGTTGTTTTGAGGCTCAAGTTATCAATAGAAGGGAAAACACTTGGAAAAAATGTAATTTTTAAGATTTCTAATGGGATAAAAGGTCAACTTTGGAAATAGAAATTGTTTAACCTTATGTTCCTGAGTGGGCTATACCAGGTGCTGAAAAAGATATTTAACATATAAATAACCGTAAAAATAATAATGTTTGCTCTAATGTGGCAATCGTAGACTCTGTAAAATGTTGAGAAACCCTGGAATTTAATATGTAATCTTTCTAGCATAAAAATTTTAACTGAGTGTACATAGGTAGCTTCATTTCTTCAAAGGTTGGAAACATGTCCAACTGAGATGAGCCATCTCAGAAGCACTCAGTTTGGGGTAAATTGTTCTTTGCTCACCACAAAACAATTCTTTTTAATAATATTTAATAATCTCAGTGCCCATGTCACCCTTTCCAAGTATTAATGCCTTACCTCAGCTGTACTTGAAAATCTGTGCTGTATCTGTTCCAGAAAGAAACAGGCTTTTGTTTCCAGGACTGTCAAACCAGGAGCTTTCACAAAAACACAAAGATTCACTCTATTATTGCACATCATAGAACTCATGCCTGTAGCTTGAAAATAGAAGTCTTTGGTGTAGGCATTTGCTTGTTTGACAGTTCTGTTCTAAATTTTGAAACTAGTGGTACTGTAAAGTGCCTGTCTGACAATGGTGAACCACGGCTTAGTCATGCAAAATAATTACTGTTCACGGTTCCTTAGCTACAGTCAATAATTCCCTGCAAAATACAACATAATGCAGAAATCTAAAGTTACTAAATCAAAACTGAGAAAAAGAAGAATTTTAAACAAGTTTGGCAGAAAAAAAAATAGATTCTACAAAGATTTACCAAGTGATTTCTCCACCCATGGAAGGCTGTAATCTTTCTAAGAGAAGTTTCATGATAGAAACAGTGGTAACTTTTACTAGTACGTTCTGGTAATTGTAGTCAGTAATCTTATGTGATGTCAAAGACACAAAAGCAATTACAGATATAGCAAGTAGTGCACAGTGCCTGTTTTCTGAACTTGAAATAATATTTTCAGGTTTGCATCTGTGAATTCAGTGTTTTAAAGCCATTAAAACATCACCTATAATGCTACTCTGAAGGTGTACACACACATACACACACACACACACAGTTCTGGTACGGAGGTAGCAGGATGTTTTCTCTACCCCTTTAATAGGATCCAGGAGTTAGTGGAGTGAAAAAGTCAATATTAATGCCACAAATGATAATTATGTCTCCATGTTTCCTGAAACCTTTGCCAGGGAATGTCTGACTACTTGAAGGAAAGGATGATCTCCTGCTTGACCCTTGGTAGACAATTGACTTAAGAATATCCTCTTTCTTGGAAAAACAAGGAAACAAATAACAATATTTATTGTTTTCCTAGAAGAGGCAGAAAGACAGAAACTAACTAGGATTTTACAGACTCCTCTGTGACTTATTTACCTTCAGTATTCTCAATCTAATATGAAAGTGGCAGTACTAGTGGTAAATATATAATTATTTTAGTCTTAGTTTATTGCCACCTTTTATAAAGTTTATGAATTTTTTAAAGTTAATTTGTTTTGAGATACAATCTGTGTACAGTGAAATGCATAGATTTTCAGCATCCAGGCCAGTGAGTTTTGACAAGTGTATACTCCCATGTAACCAATGCCCTAAACATTCCTATCACTCCAGAAAGTTCTTTTATGCTATGCTATGGTTTGAATGTTTGTGTCTTTCCAAAATTCATGTGGAAAACTAATCCTCATTGTGGTGATACTGAGAGGTGAGGTCTTTGGGGAAGGGTTAAGGATGGCATTGGTACCCTTATAAGCAAAACTAGAACGCAGCTCCTTGTCCATACTTCCATGAGAGGATGGAGTAAGAAGTTGCCATCTTAAGGAGCAGAGATCAGGCCTTCACCAGACACCAAGTCTGCTGGTACTGTCATCTCAGACTTCCAGCTGTCAGAGCTAAGAGCAGTACATTTATGTCATTTATGAATTACTCAGTCTAAAGTATTTTGTTATAGCACTTTGAACAAACTAAAGCATGCTCCTTTCCAGCCAATCACTTGCCTACCCTCCAAGAGAAACGACCATTTTGCTCATTTCTATGATTATAAATTAGTTTGCTTGTTTTTGAATTTCCTGTAAATGAAATCATATTCTTTTCTGTTTGGTTTCTTTTGTTTTGCATAATATTGAGATTTAATCATGCTATTTATTTACCAGGTTATTATTATTTTTATTGTGATGTAATTAGTATATATCTTTTTATGCATATGCATTTGGTTTTTGGTTGACATTTTTATGCATATGCATTTTGGTTTTTGGTTGACATTTTGTTTTTTCCAGTTTTGGGCAATTATGAACTTATGAATAAAGCAACAAAGATCTTTTATTTATTCATTTTTTTGTATTAGGGATTGAACCCAGGGGTGCTTCACCACTGAGGCAGCATCTCACTAAATTGCTTTGGGCCTCACTAATTTGGAGCTTGGCCTCAAACTTGAGATCCTCCTTCCTCAGCCTCCTGATTTGCTGGAATTATAGGCGTGCCACTGCACCCAGTCAAAAATCCTTCTTGAGCTATCCTTTTTGAGGCTGTAAGTTTTCACTTGTCTTGGGTGAATATCTATAAATAGAATTATCAGATTATAGGACAGATCCATGTTTATAAAAAACTATAATACAGTTTCTCTAGTTGGTGTTTCATGACATGAGAGTTCCATTTGCTTTACTCCTTTGTCAATATTTGATTTTGTCTGTCTTTGTAATTCTTCCCTTTCTAATGCTCCAGGTTTTGATTTGCATATCTTTGAAGACTAATGACATTAAATACCTTTTCATGTGCACTTAAACCGTCCATTTATCTTGCTTTGTGAAGTGTCTGTTCAAATATTTTCCATATTTTCTACTTTTAATTGTATATTTCTTGTTTCTTATTGTCATTTTTTTGCATATAAGTTCTTTGTCAAATAAGTATATTGAGAATATTTTCTCATGGTCTGTGGATTGCCTATTCAGTTCTTTAATGATATCTTTTGTTGAAAAGAAGATTTTAATTTTAAAAAAGTCCAATAGATCAGGTTTTTGTTTTATAGACAATGCTTATAGACATGTACTGTCTAAAACACCCCTGCCTATCCCAGGTCATGGAGACAATCCATGTTTTCTTTTAGAAGCTGTGTAGTATTATCTTTGAGTCAATGATCCATCCTGAATTAGTCTCTGTGTATGGTGTAAGCTAAGGGTCAAAGTTCATTTTTTCCCATATGGCTATTCCTGTTCCAGTCCTCATTGTTGAAAGTTTTTCTTCTTTCTCCTTTAAATTGCCTTGGAGCCTTTGTTGAAAATCAATTGACCAATTAAATGTGGTTCTACTTCTGGACTGTCATCGGTTCTTTTGACTCACTGGTTTATCTTTATCCCCTTACCATACTCTCTTGACTACCTTAAAGAATTTTATCATGTTTAGTTTTCTTTTGTTGTGGATACTTTCGCCTCTTGCAGGTGTTAGGTTCAGAGTTTATTTCAGAAGTTAACACAACTTTCACATTGCTCTGAATCTCATATCCACAGTAGGAAAAATAAGAATTCACTTATAGAGTTGTTGGGAGCAATAAACTATTTTATATGCATTTATAATTCTAAAATAAAATTTGCATGTTTAGAATATTGCTTATTTTTATTTCTTTTTTTTTTTGCTTCCCTTAAACTTAAGCTTTATTCTCAAGACATATTCTTAAGTATTTCTTAAGAAATTTCTAAGAAGGATCTGCGTCATTAGATTGTGGGGGCACTTATACTGTGGATATAAGGGAAAATAAAAATTTGAGACAATTGAAAGTGGTGATAGGCTGCTGATCTCCACCTATTTGCAGGAAGCCTAGTCTAGTGGTTACTGGAGCCCTAGGCCAGAGGCCTGATTCTGGGTATCCATTCAATCAGGTCTGACCACTCACCCCAAACACCAAATACAAAAGGTAATAGTGAAGCATGAAAGTTGTTGGTGGGACTGCAAATTAGTGCAACCACTCTGGAAAGCAGTATAGAAATTATTCCTCAAAAAACTAGGAACCACCATATGACCCAGTTCTCCCGCTCCTTGGTATATATCCAAAAGATTTAAAATCAGCATATTACAGTGACACATCCACATCTATGTTTATAGCAGCACAATTCACAATAGTGAAGCTGTGGAACCCAACTAGATGCCTTTCAACAGATGCATGGATAAAGAAAATGTGGTATATATACATATTGGAGTATTACTCAGCCATAAAGATGAATGAAATTATGGCATTTGACAGAAAATGGATGGAACAGAAGACTATCATACTAAGTGAAACAAGCCAGTCACCAAAGAGTCAAAGATCAAACATTTTCTCTGATATGTGGAAGCTAATCCAAAATAAGCATGGGGGCGGGAAGGGGAGAAGAATTTTTTAAAAAGGAAAGAAAAAAGAGGAGAGAGGGAATTACTTCAAAATAGCAGAAAGATCAATAGAGAAAGGGATTGAGGAGGAAGAAAAAGAGACACAGAAAGGGAAGAACAGTGGAATGAATGTGACTGGACTTTTGTATTTGTGTGCATGCATGTGATATTGTGGGTCCTGGCATTGCGTACATCCATAAGACACTAATTAAAAAAAAATGAACTGTAAATGGACTGAAGAGGGATCAGGGATTAGCAGGGGAGGAAGAGGAGGAAGAGGATGAGGGGGTGGGGGCTGGTGAAGTATTGGGTACTGAATACCAGTAGGTTAGTTCCAAGCACTTTTGATTATGTCAAAGTGTATCCTGGTGTTGTATCATAACCAGAAGAATGAATAAACAAACAAATAAAAGACTATAGAAATAAAAAAATAAATAAAGGCATGAAAAGAAATTTGATCAGTGCAGCTTCCCTGAAAAGACAAGGGGACCTGTGTTCTTAGCCCTGCCTTCCAGGGGCTGACAATGACCCTGAAGTTTTATAGAAAGGGGAATAAGGGCAAGGTTGAGGGTGTGCACTGTTGGAGGCTATTCACAGCTGCCAAAGCAGGTTATCTTGATCTGGTGTGGTCTAATCATTATCTCAGGATTTGCCAGGTGAGGCCTTGGGTAAGAAAGCTGTGTGGTGTTGCCAGGTGTGTGGGAGGGGAGTTAGCATCCACAAATCATAAGATATTTTTCAGATCACATTGTTCCTGGAATCCAAGGTGACTTGAGCAAGAAGACAGATGCAAAACAGGCAGAGACCCCAAATCTTTAATTCTGCCTTTAGCCCTGCATTGGACAGTTGCAGGCAAAAGTGAAGAGTCTAAGTGCCTGTTACATGCTGGTGGCTCTCCTGTCTGATATTTCTTCTTTGTCTGCTTTAAAGGGTAGGAACTAATGGCCTTCTAATGCTTTGTTCTTCCAGATATTTCTGATTCAATCTCTCCAACAGGCAGCTTTCTTTTCTCTATTGTGGCAGCTACTTTTGGCTGAATGACCTTTGCTCTCCCCCACCCCAAACCCATGACCTTTAAAACTCTTTTTTTTTTTTAATATTTATTTGGGAATTGTCTTGTTGCTTGGATTGAGTTTCTCTGAAAGATTTTATTCTTGGGTTAAAATATGATAAAAAGAAGTATTGGTAATACGATCACTTCCTGTTACTCAAATTGAGTATTCAACTGAAACAAGTTGAATAATAGTCCTTTCCTCTCTCATTCATCCAAAAGGATTAAATGAAGATGAATACGAAGTGTCTATTCCTTCCCAGCCTTTTCCCTGTTACTGCTTCCTGCTAAGTTGTCATTCTTATTTCTAAATTGAGATACTTTCCTCCACAAATTTAATGACAGCTTGCTAGTTTTTTTTTTTTTTGCCTTTGTTTTTGCTATATTATAAATTCTGTGAGGACAATTATTTGATGTTATTGATCTTAGTTTTAGATTTCTGGCATCAAACCAATTAGCTTGCAATCACCTAATGAATGTTTATTGAATTAATTAGTCAAGTGCTGATATTATACCAAAGCTAAGTGATTGACATACACGCGAGTGCTCACACACAGCCAATAACTGTTAAAACTGATTGCAGTAGGAACTCAGTATTTACGAATTGATTAGTTAATAGTTTGAACACTTTACAATTAGATTATTAGGATGAATCAGGTGTTCTTTTCTTTTCAAAAATATGCTAAAACTGTTCAAATGCCATTCTGCCAATAATGTTATTTAAGTAATAGCTCTCCTGTACCTTTTCCTATAATATTACCCATAGGATTTGGGCTGTTCACCTCATAATAAATGAAAAGAGTTTTCAAAAAATAGTTGTAATACTAAACTCTTGGAGAGAATTTTGTCCTTTCCAGTTAGTTATGGCTAGATTCTAGAGTACTTAACAGAGGTAGGTGAGTAAATATAGTTTTCAAAAGGTACAGACATAAAATTGAAGCACTTGGGTCTTCTGATGCTAAAGTGCTCCTACTTATTCTGCTTCCATAGAAATAGTTCTCAGGACTGCCTGTGATTAATTTTTGTTTTCTACAGTAAACTGGTAGTTCTGAATTCCTTTTTTGGTAGAACATGGATTTGCTCATTAAATCCTAGAAACTTAGTCCTGGAGGTATCTCTAAAAATAAAAGGGGTAAAAAGAGAAGTACACACAGCAATATGTGGTGAACGTGTGAAATGTATCACTGTGAGAAGAACAATATAGATGCAAAACATAAATCCTCAAAACTCTTCAGATAAACTCATGGAAGACAAACCCATAAATGTTATTGAGGGGATTGTGGAGAGATAGGTTAGAATATCCCTAATCTCAATTTTGATAGCAATCATGCCTTCCTAAAATACTTCCCTAAATGTCCTTGTAAAAACACCAAGGCCATGGTGTAATGAACTGGTCCAGTATCATCTCTTCCCGTTCTACTTTGGACCCTGAAGGTGGGGGACACAGTGACAAAACAAGTGGTTTGGTGATTTGGAATGCTGCTAGTGATCTTCACTAAAGATACTTTCTTCTGGGGCTAGCCTTTTAAGGAAGTCTTGCCACAGGTGCAGGAAAGATAAAGTTCAATGGAAGAAAATTTGGCAATGACTTCTTATCAGCCTCACCCGCCCCCAAGATTTTAATTTTCTGTAAAGTTTTTTTTTTTTTAAGTTTTCAAAAATCCAACGTTAAGATCTTTTAAGTTGTTTTCAGCAAAATAAAAATTGACAGCCTCCCTGTCCCTCCCCTCCCCCAGTCGTGAAGGGTGTGAGATGATAAGTTCCTTCGCAATCCCTGATGGCCCCTCCGCATCGCAAAGGGGAAAGTAGAGCTTCCACCGGTGCCAAATATAAAGGTTCAAAGAACGGAACGGGCGGATCTGTGGTTTTGTGGGGAGAGAGGCATCAGGCAACTTGGGGGCGGGGCTTGGCAAGGCCGGGCTCTAAGCGCCAGGAGTTAATTAATTCATAGGAAATTAGCCAGAGAGGGGGCGGCGCATGCGTCCCGCCCTCGCCGCGCTCCTCCGTGCAGTGCCCAGTGCCCTGTTGCCTGCACGGCCTTGCAGACCTCCACCTTCGCGGACTCGCTGTACGTGCCGGGAGGGGATGCTGCGGGAGGGCGCCAGCAGGGTGGCCGCGGAAGGGGAGCGGGAGTTGGCGGGGTCTCTGCCAGCCTGAAAGTTTTTTGCTCAGCTAAACTCCCTGCAGCCGTCCTTTTGCAGTCGGATCACTTCTGAAAGGGAATTGCGTTTCTGTTGTTCCTAAGTTGGTTAAGTTTTTACTTTTTCTCAAACTCCGAGAGTGAAACTTGGGAGGATGAATCTTTCATGTTTAAGGGATGATTTCCTCACTTTTTTATTTTCAAGCCAAAGTAGTATTTCCTTTGAAAGGGTCCCGTGATCTTTGGGAGAGTTGTGAGTACTTGCAAGCTTTAGCAACACAGGAAATCGCTGTTGAGAAACTTCAATTCTACGGTATAAAATCCTGTGCCGGCTCTGATTGGACGAAAGGCCTTGGTACCTAAAGAGGGACAGACTTTGTACTTCTCTATTCACTTTGATAGGCAAGAGAAACATCTGTAAGTTTTAAAAATAATAGTGGTAGTAATGATGTTAGATAATGCAAGAGCACTTGAATGAGAGTGTTGTATTGTCTTGTGATGTTATTAGAGTCAGAAGACTGAACAGCTGAGGGTGAAACCCCTTTGGCAGGTTCTTATGTGTGCATCCCCTCTACCCCACCCAAAATCCGAAGGAAGAAGCCATTAGTCCAAGAAGTAAAAAAAGAAAAGGATTTTTTTTTTTTTTTCCATAAGGCCTCAGATACTGCTAACCATGGACTGGGGAGGTGGAGAGAAGGTGCATATGAGCCTTCTAGTGTCTCTGCTTTCCGTTATTAGTCACAGGGCTCTTTGCAGTCTGATCATTTCCCCCAATTTTCCTCATCCTGCTTTCTCTGTTCGTGAGTGCCATGGGGGTGTTGATCAATTTTTAGGAACAGCTGACAGTCTAATAGAGTTCCCAGGCCCTGGTCCACTGTGAACCCCCAGCTGGTCCCACCTTTTTTGCATGCTCTTCTGGGAGTTAAGGTGGTATTGCACTTTGTTGTTTTAAAATAAGTTTATATATAAAAAGGACTTATATGCTGTGTCCATCTTATTCATTTTTTAAAACATGATAAATTGATCCATATTTGAATATTACTCTTTGTGCAGACAAGTAAAATTTTTCTAAGGGTTTATTTTGGAGTAGAGCTTATTAATCCTTGAGACTGGAAAGGGAAATCGGCACTGTCCTCTAAGAATGCTTTACCCCACCATATTCTCCCCTCTATCCTTCCCCACCACCCCCCAAACGATCAGTATTTGGCCTCTGAGACTTCCTTTGCCTGAGACCTCATAGGAGACTCAGTCTGCAGCCACCACAGTCCCTTCCGAAAATTCTAGAACTGATATACAGCAGCATAGCCACTTACCTATCTTTTTTTCCTTGTCCTACCTGTTGTGTTTGTTAGTTTCAGAAAGTAAAAAATTGAAGAGTCATGGTCTGGTGGCTCTGTGCCCATATTTTCTGTGTTACACAATGTTGATTTAGAGAAGCCAAGTAATCCTGCGAAGAAAAGAAGTTTGCTCTTTTGGCCAAGAGCCTATTAAGAGAAAGGGAATGTTCTTCAACTTAAGAGTTTGCAAAAGGTTCTGCGATAGATACTGGGGGAAAGAAAAACCAAATGGGAATGTGATTGACTGGGAAAACAGCCTCCAGAAAACAAGAACATTCTAGCATTCTTAGCTTAGATGGTAGATAGCCCATGAATTATACGGTTGAGGAAACTGGGCTCTGATATTGGTTCCCTTCTCTATGAATTTGGGTCTGGGTACTCATTTAATGCCTCTGGCCCTCAGTTTTATATATCAAAGGTAGAAAATATTATTCACTCTTTTAGGATTTTTGAGATCAAGTGAAATAAAAAGTATGCCACAGCTTTTTAGAAACAAATTGTATCCTCAGTGCCTAGAACAGTGTCAAAGTAGGAGCTTCTTTATTTAGCGAACACTCTTAATAGCCCTTAGCCAGGTCTCAGTGCTTTTGAAGACACTTTTCACTAAAAGCAGTATTCATAAGAACCCTGCAAGTTTATTTATCATTTACCTTGTTTTTTTCAGGAAAGGTGAGTAGGTCCTAGAAAAGTTAACTTGCAAGTAATAAGTGGCAGTGTTGAGATCTGCCAGGACTCCACTTTACCTCTAGAGTTTGTATGTGTGCATCATCTGATCCCTTGGCCTCTTAAGGAACATTCACCTCCACACCAGGGGACTGGGAGCTGGTTTCTGGGCAGATATTCACTGTGATGCCAGCCAATGAATGTATAATAAAACAAGTAAACCACTGTACAATACGATTCATCATTTGTAACCATTTATTTTATATAATTTGTTCCGTTTTTTTCTCTGTTCACTTTTCTAGATTATTTTTGAGACCTCTTTTGCATGAAACTCATGGGAGGCTGAATCTGTAGCCGTCATAATCCCTTCAGAAAATTCTAGAACTGGTAAACAGCAGCATGGCCACATAGTTATCTTTTTTCTTCATGCCACCTGTTGTGTGTGTTAGAATATTCAAATCACCTAACACTTTACCCCTGCCCCTTTTTTGGGCCAGGGATTGAATCTATGGGTGTGCTATCACTGAGCTACATTCCCACAATTATTTTTATTTTGAGACAGGTTCTTACTAAATTTTCCACACTGGCCCCAAACTTGCCATCTTCTTTCCTCAGCCTCCTGAGTAGCTGGGATTATAGGCATGCACCACTGCAAACTTGGCTACACTTTACCCTCTTAGTTTTTACCACTGCTTTACTCCTTCTGCCCTCTTGGAGACTATTCTTGGGAGAAAGCTTTCATAATTTTGTTTTCACTGCAGTGCCTAGCCATGACAGTTTGGGCCACTGGCTCCTGACAATTTGTTAACAAATTGGCTTTGGGAAAAAAAAAAAATTAAAACCAAGTCCAGACCAACATCCCTGTAATCCATGTATTCAATGACTCTAATTGCTTAATGTTCTTGCCTTTATTACTCAGTACCTGGGATGTGGAAGGTATTGTGTGGGAAAGTTAGTTTATGAAGCCATTCAGTGTGGTATCACAGGCTCGATGTTGGCCCATCTCCTACAAATTCAGGCTGGAGGAGTTCTATTGCATTCTTGGTAATTGAGAAATGCTTACTGTGTGAGGTGTGCTTTCTGTGTGTGGCTCACATATGAAGAAAAGAGTTCCTATTTCCTTTGCCCTAGCTGTTGACATCTTTTGTGTATTTCTCCTGCTAAGGGTTCCAGAAGGCCTCCACTTTTTCCTCTGCTCTTTTAATGCTGAATTTTACTACGGAGAAAAGAAGTTTCTTGGACTTCTGTTCCATCCCTGAATACATTGCATTATGGAGAAAACAGCAGAGACTGTTTAAAAATTATTAAGTGGCAACATTTCCTACTTGAACTTCCTAATTTTTAAATAGTTAAGGTCCCTGCTGTATTTCTTCAGATCTCTGTCCAGAGGCATAGGCCTTAGGGATCCTTTATTAGGCAAATTAACTTTACAGGAGCCCTGAAGGATCTTTGATCCCCACCCTTCCCATACTAGAACACATATTTTACGTGTTTTAAAAAGTATTATTGGGCACTGAGAACTAACCTAACATACTGTGCTTTCAAGACTATAAACTCATAGAGGTGGATTAATTTACTATCATGTAGGATTTGTTTTTTCTTTTTTAATATCTAGATTAACTTTGATCCTCCATACCTGTAGGTTCTAGCCAACTGTGGATTGAAATTATTAGGGAAAAAAATCATGTCCATATTAAACACATACAATCTTTGTTCCTTGTAACTTTTCCCTAGATAATGTGGTATAACTGCTGTTTGCCTAGTGTTTACTTTGTGTTAGATATTACAAGCCATCTAGAGATGATTTAAAGTAAGGGAGGGTGTGTGGGAGAATGTACACAGGTTATATGCAGATACTAGCCCATTTTATATTGAGCACTTGAGCACCACAGATTTGGGTTTCTACAGTGGGTTGTTCGGGGATTCTGGAACCACAGGACACTGAGGGGGAACTGTATGTAATCAATCTCTCTTTCTCTCTCTCTCTCTCTTTCCCTCTTTCTCTTTTTTCTGTACTGGGAATTTCATCCACTGAGCTATATTCCCAGCATTACCCCTCCCCCCTTTTTTAAACATTTTTTAAAATTTTGAGACAGAATCTCACTAATTTGCTTAGGAACTCACTAAGTTGCCCAGGATGGTCTTGAACTTGTGATCCTCCTGCCTTAGCCTCTTTGCTTACTGGGATTATAGGTGTGTGCCTGGCTGTATGTAGATTCTGTTTGCCTAAATTTACGGAGTAAATTATTAGTCTAAGGAAATAAAAATCATAATATACATAGGAAGCTTTGGTTTCTTTATCTGCAAAATGGGAATGATAATACCTACCACATAGCATAACAGGAAGAGGAAAGCAAAAAACATATGCAAGGGGTACCTAGCTGTGCCAGCCACAGTGGGCATCCAATTTTGGTTGAATCAGAATTAAACAGAATTAAGCAACCAAAAGCTAAATTAAGCAGGTCTCTTGAAGGATTCAGTGCAATGTGTTAGCATACAGGATGTCAGGTCAGAGACCTGGGTTTGTTTTTCTTGGCTGCTTAACATCCCTAATTCTCATTTTCTTTATGTGTGAAATGGATGTATTTACGAGAGTTACAGTATTATAGTTAAAAAGATTTTGTAAGGTACTGCACCTAGAGTATGTGGTATAATTGGACACATAGCACATTCTTGGGAAATTAAAAATGTACGTTTATGGATGTGATTTATATCACAATTCAACAGCAACTCATGAACAACTACATGACCAGTAACAAAATATAGAAATACATATGTGGACTTGTAGATTATTTGTAAATGGATAGAATGATCAGAATTGGAAAGATGTCAGTCTAACAAGTGTTGAGATTTAAGGGCAGGAAAGGACATCATTGAGAAGAGAGCAGTGCAGTCTAAACAAATTATATAGGGTCTAAGTCGGGTAGGAGAAAAGATAGGTGTTTATATGGAAGAGATAGAAGCAGATAGCAGAGCTCATGACGAAACAAGAGGACATTACAAGGAATGACCACAAGATAAGGCTGTGATTTAAATTTAAGCATTATCCTAAATTCCTATCCACTTTGACTTCAGTATCACTAGTGTGCCTCACCTTTCCTCCTGACCCAATTATAGTTCCAATTCACTCTCAGTTTCATTCACTTTATCCTTGACAGCATTTAGATGCTGTAAATATGGAAGGTGAAATGACCTGAAGAGACATATAAAGCTCATCCTTCTTTCTTTTAAAGTACCATGCATGCCATTTCCTAAGTGTGTGCTTGCAAGCCTGATATTTGGATGTCTCTGTTGTCTTGCTTCTCTTTCTTCACCTGTGTGGGTGTTAATGATGACCATGATCATGATGATCAAAATGATGCTAGGTTAAGGATATCATAAACTTTATCGAGGGTTTGCTATGGGCCAACTGCTGTGCTAAGTATTTTTCTGCATGTTTTCTTAATTAAATCTTGCAACAAGTCAATGTTAGGAGCTATTACTATTCCTGTCTTATAAATGAAGACATTTATCCTCAGAGAGGCTAAATTCCTCAAGCAAGGTTAATAGACACATCATGGGCCTGGAATTCAAATCATGGCACCTAAGATCTTGAACACTCCTGAAATGACACAAAGGAGTAAGGTGGGTTTCTAAAGCAGGACATACTTTTAGAACTTAGGCATCCCAATACAAAATCAGTGGTACTGCTCTGTATATGGTTGGGTGTTTCCAAAGAGATCAGTCCATGGCCTTTGGTCTTTTGCATTCAATCTGTGGTCCATCTTGATGCAAATATAGGGTTGTGGTCCATTTTTAGGGCATTTTGGCTATTTGTTTTTGCTTGTAATACCCACAAATTTTTATTTAGTATCTTTAATCTTTAGGCTTAATGACATAGAACTAGAGAAAATATACTACTGTTTATATTGAAAAATTTGAAACTTAATGATCAGTTTTTTTTTTTTTTGAAAATGGCTCCCAGATATTTTTAAGAACAATGTGGTCAATGCTGCAAGTACACCTAGTGATCATGAAGTTATTTTGCA
This sequence comes from Marmota monax, assembly GCF_021218885.2. Taxonomy (NCBI): domain Eukaryota; kingdom Metazoa; phylum Chordata; class Mammalia; order Rodentia; family Sciuridae; genus Marmota; species Marmota monax. The sequence continues at coordinate 4,838,110 of NW_026695227.1, forward strand.
TATTTATGTCTGTTTTTTCCTTCTTGTCTGAAATCTTTTGAAAATTCTAGAGCAAAATTGAAAAATGGCTGATCTCACCCAGCTCCTGGAAAATGATGTATTCATGGCTTTTGCCTCCTATACAACGATTATCCTTTCAAAAATGATGCTTATGAGTCCTGCAACTGCATTCTATAGACTAACAAGAAAGGTAAGACATTTTTTGGACTAGTGTTTTCAGTTCTATTATAGATTTAGAGTATAACTTTTGGGGTGAGAGTGGGGAGAGATGAAAAATATTGAATAAAAGAAAGAAAAAAGGCTAAGAATTAAAGTTCTTCTTCCTAGAGTGGGCTCTTATGACTGGAGTATGCTAACCATTGAACTTTGTGTACTTCTGACTTAAGTTAATAGTATTTCTACCCAGCGTTGTAAGAGTGAATTTAAAAAAGTCAAGAGGCATGGTCAAGGTGACAGAAAGATTTTGAAGTACACATCCCATGTTCAAGCAGGTCTATGACCAAGTGAGAGGAGCAGAGAGGCTGCTAGACAAAGTGTAAAATTTTCATTGGTGCTATCCCTGTGCCTATTAAACATCTTCTTTCTGGAAGCCTCCTGTTTCTCTCTTAGGTTCCTGTCCTGAGGTTTTGTCCTCTAGAGTCTTGCTCCTGTCTAGAGGTCCTGGCCCTCTCTGAGGTGTTTCCTTGTCACTGTTGGAGATATGGGGTTGATATCTGGAGAACATTCCCACATATTTAATTCTGTGATAGGGTTCAGTTGTCCTCTGGAAACAAAGTAGAAGCAGGGAAATCCTCCTGGTCTTAAAAGAAGGAGGGAATTTGAATTTGTGGAGTGGCAGGCGCCATTATGTTATTGTCAGCATAGTCAGGTGAAGTTCAGGTTGGTCCCCTTTTTATAGAATAACTGAAAGACACAGAGGTTAAGGTCAGTAGCTGTCAGATTCATCTTGAGCTGCCTTTACAGGATATCTTGGACTGGATGGTTTACAATAGCACATATTTGTTCCACACAGTTCCTGAGGTTGGCAAGTCCTAGATCAAGATGTCAGTAGATCCAGTGCCTGGTGAGGGCTGGATTCCTGATGTGTACATGGCCATGTTATCCTTGCATCCTTACTTGGGGTGAATAGAGAAAGAAAGAAGCAAGTTCTGCCCTATCTCTTTTTAAGGGCACTAATCCCATCCATGAGGGTTCCACACATATGATCTAATCACCTCTCAAAAGTCTCCACCTCCAGATACCTTCACACTGGGGATTAGGCTCAAATATATACGTTTTGTAAGGACACATTCAGTCCATAGCAGGAGGGGCCCCACAGTGGCATAACAGTAGAGGATAAGGCTGAGATTCAAATTCAGATAGTTTAAATCCAGATCTCATACTCTTTCATTGTAATATATTAATTTCTTTATTTAAAATGAACATGTCAAACATCTCATAGCCAGGCATTTATTTAGAGGATACTGTGATGAACAAGGCCAACAGGCCTGTCTGCAAGAGCTGTTGATACTGTATCCCAACCCTGCCTATCAGTTCTCCTCAATACTTTTATCTAGAAAGAAAGCTCTTATCATATTAAGAAAAAGTTATAACATTTATGAGATGTTTTTCAAGCTTAAATTAGAACTAATTTTATAGTTTTTTTTCCTTATTATAAATTATTAAACATTGGGACATACTTAAATATTTTTAAAATGCATCTTTCAAGTTTCAAGGGATGGGGAAATCATTTCAAAGAGCATAATAATCAGAGGAAGCGATACATGAACACATGCCATGCCCTCAAATGTTAACTTGTTCTTCCTAGGAAGCAATTCAGCTTCTTAAATTTAATATTATTTGACCCAACATTTTATCTGGCTCAAGAGAAAGAAGCATACATATCCTATCAAAGTACAAAATACCTTTACCATCCCTCACTTTCTTATGCTTCTTGCCTTTTTTTTCTAACAACTTTTGGTAATTAAATGTATTACCTTCAGACTGGCTGGTTCCTTGGAAATGCTAAAATACTCGAGGGAGGGTGTGTCCACATGTCATTGTGAAAAAAATGCTAGGGTACCATAATAATAATGATAATAATTAGTGCTGACTCAGACTTATGCCTCTTTCTATTTTTTCCTTCCTTCTCACTATTTTTATATTCTGGTTTTCATTTAAGTTCACATTTATGCTGCTTTTAGAAATAATTTGCGGGCTGGGATTGTGGCTCAGAGGTAGAGCGCTTGCCTAGCACATGCAAGGCCCTGGGTTCGATCCTCAGCACCACATATAAATAAATAAAAGGAAAGGTATTGTGTCCAACTACAACTAAAAAATAAATATTTAAAAAATATAGTTTGTATTGTTAATAAAGATTCAGGTTTAAACTGTGAATGAACTGTGGATGCTCCTGTGTGATTTATTGCTCTGAAATTTCTTTGCTTAGGGACCAACCTACAGGCCTGCATTTCTGACATTAAAATGCAGATAACTTAGGTAGAATACCCTCATGCTGTTTGGTGTTTGCAATACGTTTTTTTTTTTCCCCCCTTGGCGTTTGGAATAGGTGTTTGCCAACCCAGAAGACTGTGAGAGCTTTGGCAAAGGAGAGAATGCCAAGAAGTATCTTCGAACAGATGACAGGGTGGAACGTGTACGAAGGTAAACCAGTGTCTCTGGAAATTACCTACTCAAAGAATTTTGGTCAAGGAGCTCAGTGAAGTTGTTTGGGCCTTGGAGAAAAGGAAAAAAAAAAAGTCATCCACTCGGTATAACTACAGAAAAGTAGAGATCTCAACATCTCTGAATATAACTGTTATTGCACATATTACTAATTTAGTTGCACTTTTGTATGGACTTTTTATTTGTTCTAATTAGCTATACATGACAGTAGAATGCACTTTGACACATCATACATAGATGGAGTATAATTTCTCATTCTTCTGCTTATACATGATGTAGAATCACACAGGTTATATAGTCATGTATGTACATAAGATAAAACACCTGACTTTGTTGGGATTAGTAACTGTGCTCTGTATAGTAGTAATGGCAGGTAGAAGGTAAAATGGAGACAGTGAATTCTTGCAGTTTTGTCATCTTTCTCCAGAGACATGACTCAACCCATATAAAGGGTTGAAGAAACAGGTGTTTTTGCATAAGGTTTGAAATATGGAAGTTGACACTCTTCAGAGAAATGAGTACCAGCTGAAGTATCTAGATCGTATTGGCATTATCCATTTTTTGATTCCTGGTGAAAGTCTGAAGCCCATCTCAAGATTTCTGCAGATTCTCCCATGGTACATGGCATATGGCCTCAAGATTAACTCAGGCTCTGGGTTCATGCATTTGTGCATGCTTCTGCATTCTGCACTGGGTGTAACCTCAGTCTTTCTCTCAATTCCCTTGACAAATCAGCTTAAAAAATGTGTATAAAAGTGGATTTAACTGAATTGAAGTGCAGAGAAGGTTACTGTGTGGCAACCTAAGCATTGTGTATTAGAGTTCCATGTCTGACAATGTCCTACAGAGTCCTCAGGGAGAATTTGCACCACACCTTCTTGTACCCCAAGTAGCATCCAGCATTTTATCTGGCCCCATATACTTTTTTGCCTTTCCTGTACTAAAATTAAATTTACTTTTTTATTTATGCAAAAACAGTTTTATCTCCAAGCTTTTTATCAAGCAAGTTTTTTTTTTTTTTTTCTCTCTCCTAACAGAAAGCCTGTGTTAGAGATTTAGGACAAAATGTTCACTTTTGTTTCTTTTAATTATATACTTGTTAATTCAGCAGCTCCTGAGTTAGTCAATTAGTCAATCTTGAAAATGGATTGTGTAGAGAGTGTGGATCCAAAATAGTTTCAAGACAGAATCAATGTGAGGATCTCAAACAATATCAAAGGAAAAGAATTAAAACTAGAAAAGGTGAGTGGCACTCACTGTCATAGATTTCTCAAAACCATTAGACATAGAGTTTAAAATATATCCTTTTTTGTGTTTGCCTTTGACAGCAGGACCAGAAAGTGCTAGGACCCTCAGTGGTATTAGGAAGATTGAAAGGAAGTTCCAAATTTCATATATGAAAGTTTTAACAATAAAAGCTATTTTACTGGGGAGAATTTAGATTTTTTCCCCACTATCATTTCCTACTTCTCATCCTCAACCCCTGTGCCCACAGGATTGTATCTCTGAAAGTGAAAGCCATAATCTAAGCTGATCTCCAGTCAGGTTGCAATTGACCTGGTTCTGAAAGGGTTGTCCCTGAGGTGCAGGAACTGTGTGCACTGCGCCCCCTGGTGATCAGACACTGACCTTACAATGTGGCAAGAGGAGGAAGAGGAGGGTATCTGGCAGAATAGGGTGCTAGTTGCCTGTTCTAGTTTTTGAGAATTTATTGGCTTTCTCAAAAAAAGTTCCCAATAACAATACACTTTTGAAGATAATTTTCAGAGAAGGCGTTTCAAGAATTTCCTTTTTCCATTTAACCTAGATTTTTTCCCCCTCTCTCCATCATTACACAATTATAACACAATTATAAATCCAACACTATTAGCACATCTGCATATTTCAATGTCAGGGACCCAGGAGAGACACAAATGAGGTTAAAGGTAAGCTTTAAGGAATGTGATATTGAAAAAATAAATATATACACATACAGATTAATTAGTTAAAAACAGAGTAATGTATGTTGAAATATCAAGGTTTGTGGCTCAAAGTCAGTTGTTTTGAGCTGTAGGCAGACAGAATCACTGATGATTAGGAAATCATCTATTTAATCCTGTTTCACTTATTCTAGGAAGAATTCCAGACCATGTACATTCACTACCACAAGATAAATGAAAGTTGAAAGGCAAATGGGGCAGCCACAGAAATAGTCATTCAAAAGAACTTGGGTTTGATATTTAGGGAAAGCAGAGACATTGAGGACATACTACCATCCCACCTTCAAAGGTAATGCCCATTTACTGGGAGGGTTCAATGGATCCTCAGTGATACTTGTTGGGGATTCTGTCAAGAGATTGAAATGTGTGGCTGGGCGTGGTGGCATATGCCTGTAATCCCAATAGCTCTGGAGGCTGAGGCAGGAGGAATGCAAGTTCAAAGCCAGTCTCTGCAATTAAGCGAGACCCTGCCTCTAAATAAAATATAGAAAAAGGGCTGGGGATGTGGACGTTGGTTAAGTGCCCCTGGGTTCAATCCCCAATACTAAAAAAAAAAGAGAGAAAGAGAGATTGAAATGTGAGCTGGAGGTTGAACTGTGTGATCCCTCATGTGGTCCCAGTGTATGAATAAAGCATTAATTGAGGGAGCCTTGTGTATATATCACTGCTATATCTTCTTTTGGGATCCTGTCAAGGAGCTTTAAGACTAGGTTCCTGGCCAGGCATGGTGGGAAGCTGAGACAGGAGGATCATAAGTTCAAGGCCAACCTAGTAGCTAAACAAGGCCCTGTTTCAAAATAAAAAATAATAATTAAAAAAGGGATGGAGATGTGGCTCAGTGGTTAAATAATTCTGGGTTCAACCTCTAGTACCACAAACAAACACAAAACAAAATTAAAAAAAACAAAAACAAAAAACAATTTCCTCCCCAAAATTACGTTTCCTGCTAGTGTTCCTCTTCAGAGGTTTATAATGTTCCCCATGAAAATAAGATCAACATGTCTATAATAGAAAATATTATGTACTTAGGAATATTTTATGAAGGAGTAACCTGAAAAATATGATTTAGAAGTAGGAAGAAGAAAAATATGATAACAATTTGAGGAAATTTCTTTGTGGGAATTTGGACACACTGCTGTATGCTAAGACTGAGAGGTTTGGTGAAGACGGGGTAGGCAGGAAGTATGGTTACAGCTCCTTTTGTAGTTGGCCGACCTTTGACAGTTTTTAAATGCATGTTGCAACTCTAGTCCAGGTCAGGTAGATGCCATGATCCAAGTTATTCTGATCTGAGGGAATGCGTGACCATGGTCTCTTGAGCACAGAGCTGGTGGTAGTCCATCACAGGGCAGGTGTGTTCCAAGGGGCATCTGTCCAAAGAGAAGGAAAGCTGAGAACATGGACTCATGGGGCAGTGGAGAGTAGACCCGGGTAAGAATGGTTGCTTCGGCAAACTGATGTTTACCTGGTAACAGATTCTAGCTGTGTCTATAAATAAGGCTAGATGGAGAAGGCTGCCACTCTGTGAAGGACAAAAGAAAGGACAAGGAGAAGGGTGGGGTGAGCTATATAGGGGTGTCAGTAAGTGTATACCCAGGCAGGTTGGCACCAGGTGTATACTTACCCGACTGTGGGTATTGGGCCTTCCTAGGACAATGAGGAGTGTTATTTAGAAAAGCTTTTCGAGGACTGACGAAAGAGAAAAAGAATGGAAAAGGAGAAATGAGAGAAGGAAAAAGTTGGAGGGCCCAATAAGGCCAAGAGGACCCAGTCCTTGACTTTCTCCTCCTTCTTCCACATTCCCCCTATTGCCTGTGACTTTCTTCTTTGCTTTAACGTTGTGTTCTATTTGACAGCCATCTAATAGAGGCTTAGGAGTAGACATGGTTTTCCAAGGGTATCCCTTTTGTCATTTCTTCCCCAACGCTGAAATTTTTGTCACATCATCATGAAGGAAAATCATGACATGCCCGATACTGGAAGTGAAGGCGTCTTGGTCTTGCAGGAGAATTCAGAGGAACAAAGCAAATGGCACTGGTGGACAGGCGAAGCGGGCCCTTCCACACGGAGTTCTGTCCTTCCTTCCCACTCCTGCCTGATTCTCAGTGGTCCTGGCACTGTTCCGGGAACCAGAGGGGACAAAACCACTTCATTCTGCCTTTGCTTTTACTCAGGGGCAGGTGGTTCTTTATTTCAGCCGTTTCCCAGGCGTGCCTTCTTCATCCTTCTATGCTGTCATTGTCTTTGTCAGTCAGCCTGGAGATCTTCGGGAAGACAGAAGGGAAGGGAGGGAAGGAGAGCGATGACCACTAAGCAGGCAACATGGAAGAATTATCTTTTTGGGGGTGGGGCATACTGGGGATTGAACTCAGGGGCACCCCACTACTGAGCCACATCCCCCGCCCTATTTTGTATTTTACTTAGAGACAGGGTCTTAGCGCCTTGCTTTTGCTGAGGCTGGCTTTGTACTCGCGATCCTCCTGTCTCCACCTCCTGAGCTGCTGGGATTACAGATGTGTGCCAGCAGCCTGTAAATAATTATCCTTTATGCCAAAGTAGAAGAGCCCTATAAAAGAAATGTTTTTCACTTTGGTATATGTATCAATAGCTGACAAACTCTATCAAAATCTCTAGTCCTAGTTTAGAAACTAAAACAGTTTGGGGGGCTGGGGCTGTGACTCAGCGGTAGAGAGCTCGCCTAGCACATGCAAGGCCCTGGGTTTGATCCTCAGCACCATATACAAATAAATAAATTAAATAAAGGTATTGTGTCCAACTACAACTAAAAAATAAATATTAAATAAAGAAACTAAAGCAGTTTGTCATTCTGTAGGCTTAAAAAGGGGCATCAGATTTTAAGATTATGAACTTTTAAGAATGTCAAGTCAAAAAAAAAAAAAAAAAGAATGTCAAGTCAGTAATAGATGTGCCTTTTATTAAAAATTCTAGCCAGGAAAGCCCATGGTGCCTTATGGCTAGACTATACTTTTTGTTTTCTTCTAGTGGTGATATAAAGATAAAATTTAGGAAGTCTCTTTTATCTTTTAAAAATATTTTAAAGTTTTAGTACTGCAGATTGTTCTCTATCACTGATTTATTTTCCTAGCCCCTTCTATATTTTTAGTTTTTAGACAGGGTCTTGCTAAGTTGCTGAGGCTGGCCTTGAACTTGAGATCTTCCTGCTTCAGCTTCCCAAGTCTCTGGGATCACAGGGGTGCACCACCACACCTGACTTCTTATCATCTTTTGTGTATATTCTGTTTTATACTGCAAGCTTATTAACTTATTCCTTTTGTGGTTTAAAGATATGAGTGGCTAAAGTTTTGGCCATCTTCAAGAGGCTATTTATGTGTTGTGCTATTTTTATTTGAAGAGATGAGTCTTTGCTATTCAGTTGGCTATTGCTATTAAGTTTGTAATCTAGTGGTTTGGGTAAATGGGCAAGCATTTTCTTAATCACCATTTTAAAGACTAGAAAAATTACAGGAAGTCTCTTAGGAAAGATTATACCCCAAAAGGTTTTTTTTTTTTCCTTTGTGAAGAAGAGGTTTTAGTAGGAGGAATCTTGAATTGCAATATATATATATTTCATATTAATAAAAATGAAGTGAATTTTCCTAGATGCAATTTTGATATTCCCAAAACTATAAAATGACTTCAACAGACACTAGTATGGCAGTATGTATAAACGTGGATGTATAACCAATGTGATCCTGCAATCTGTACACTTGGTAAAAATAAGAATTCATACCCCACTTGAATCAAATGTATGAAATATGATATGTCAAGATCATTGTAATGTTCTGAGCAACCAATAAAAAAGAGATACACTAAAATTAAAAAAAAACAAAAATAATGAGATGATATAACAATGAAAGTCAAGTGAGTGAGGAAGCAAAGCAGTTTGAGAGAAAGGCTTTTACTTTGCAGTTTAAAGATCCATTAACATCTACATTTAATTTTTGGAGGGCGGGAAGAATGAATACGTTTCTGCTGATTTTGAAATTTTAAGAGTCATTTTTTTCCCACAGAGCCCACCTGAATGACCTTGAAAATATTGTTCCATTTGTTGGAATCGGGCTGCTATATTCCTTGAGTGGTCCAGACCTTTCTACTGCTCTCCTGCACTTCAGGCTCTTTGTTGGAGCACGGATCTACCACACAATTGCATATTTGACACCCCTTCCCCAACCAAATAGAGCTTTGGCTTTTTTTGTTGGATTTGGAGTTACTCTTTCAATGGCCTACAGGTTGCTGAAGACTGGATTTTACCTGTAAAGAAAATCGAGTACTTCCCATGCAATTGGTTTTTAAGAATTCTATACTTCCAGTATATAATGAATATTTTCTGAGGCTTTAAGTGGGAAGGGAGCAGAGAAAGTAGGAATGGGGAAAACCCATTTTAAAGATTAGCACTGCTAATATCCTTTTATTCTTGCTTTATATTTTCTGTAGACATTCAACAATAATTCTTAAGTCTTTTGTGTGATTCTTTTAAGTTCTGATTGTTATAATTTTCAACATTCATCAACATTTCATATTATGAATCTATAAAAAATTGATTGTGTGTGTGCGAGGTCTATATTTCAATACTGTGGAAATAGTAATATGAAATAAAGAATTTAATGAATGGTTTTGTTTTCCCAACTGTTTATATTTCAAAATTTCAAAACTATGGAAAAGTTGTAAAATAGAATAAAGAACCTCTATATACCATTCATCTAGATTCACCTGTTGTTCACATTTTAGCACATTTGCTTTAGCTTTCAAAAACAATTTTTTTTTCATAAACAATTTGAAAGTAAATGGCAAATATCATGATACTTTACTTCTTTATATTTAGACATATTTCTTGTATGAACAGCATAGTCTCCACAAAAACCACAGTACCATTACCACACCCAAGAAATGTCACATTACCACAATGGTATTTGACATATATATTCTACAAATTTATCCAATTTTTCTAAAACCACCTTTATAACTTCTTTAGGATCTAAGAATAAAACAAGGCCTATATGTTGCCTTCTGTTACATTTTCATTAAAATAGAAGCATTCCTTCACTTTTTTGTTGTTTTTTGTCTATCGTGACATTGATTTTTTTTTTTTTTTGAAGAGTATATGCCAGTTGTTTTACAGAATGACCTTTACTCTGGATTTTTCCTATTTAGTATGTTCTTAGTCTTTGATTCAGAATAAACATTTGGGGTCTGGTTATGTGCTGTTCACATTGTATTATATCAACAGGTTTAAGACATCAGTTTGCTCCATTATTAGTGATATTAAATTCAATCAGCATAGTAAGGGTATACTAACCAGATTTGTCTATTATAAAGATATCTTTTTGTCTTTATAATCATATGAGGGATAATAAATTAGACTATGTTCCTATCCTATCCCCTTATAATTTTTACCCACTGAGTTTAGTACCCAGTGATGCCTAATTTGATTTCTACAATAAAGTAAATAAGCATAAAAATTTATTCAGCATATATAAACTATAAACACATTAATCTGTATAAATGCAGATTTTTTCTCTTGAATGCAACTAGGTGTATTTCAATTTTTACAACAGAGGGTTAACTTTTAAATCTCAATATTCTTCTATACATGCCATTAAATTTAAGTTAGTTGTTTTCCTTTCTACCTCTTGATTAGTCTCAATTTAAAATACATATTTCTTAAGTAGTACGTTAATGACTATTGTGAAATGTTCATTTAGGTTTGTCACACAAGAGAAAAATTACTGCAATATTTTAGTTTTAATAGTTTGAACAACTCTAAAGTCTATAAACAAAACCTATTAGGCAGTTTTCTGTGTAGACTTCTTCACAAGGTTTCTCTTGTTTTCCTAATGTTAAAAGCAGCTCTGCATACTGTGGACCGAACTGTAGTAAATCTTCATGGTGTAATTAATGGAAAAGAACATGAATTCTAACATGAAAAATCTAAAATCCAAGGATTGGGTTTGAACACACACACACACACACACACACACACACACTCTTCTGTTCTCTGGATTTGGGAAAACCCTCTTACCTTGTCTGAGCTACAGTTTCCTGAAGCTTTTTATATGACTTGTTCAAGGTAATGTGCTTTTATGTATTTGAAGCATATGAAAAAAGTATGTTCTCACAGGTAAGTGTTCTTTCTGTGTGTCACTTACTAGAGCAATCTATTAATAATAAAGACCCCATTTTTAGTTGAGTTTTCCTGAGCTTTCAGTAATAACTTTATTTAACCCTTGTCAGTGTTCCCATTGTTTTCTTAAAATTTCTACTCCCCTGGTAATGATTCTCGGAACAGAAGCAGAATGGATTATGGTTATTGTATTGGTTATCTATTAGCTATATTTAATATCCATTACTAGCCAATTATTAGGATAAAAGAACATTTAAATTTTAGAGTTTTAAAACTATACATGCAGAGCATGCTTCAGGGGGAAAAAGCCTGGAGATTAGCTACTTAACTTTCCAAGTTTGAATAAAAATGTTTTTTAAACAACAATGGTTTCTATTTTTTCACTCATAAGAGAATCTTTAGATGTTGGGAGATTTATTAGTGAAACTGCTTTTATATAGGAGGAACAGGAAGGGAAGAACATTGGTTCATGCTCTACTAAGAAATCTCTACCTAACCACATGACAGCACTGGCTTTAGAGTAGTCTATCTGGTAGGTGGTTTTAATAGGGGATGGGACGTGGGGATAGCACAGCTTGGGTTAGCACCATTACCTATGAAGGATGCTGTCATTGGAATGTCTCCCAAATGTCTATGTGTAAAAGGCTTGGTCATGGGCCTGGGGTGCTATTGAGAGGCAGTGGAAACTTTCAGAGGTGGAGCCTAGTGGGAAAAAGCACATCATGACAGTATGATATGCTATGCTGTCATAGGCCCAAAGCAACAGGGTCAAGTGATCATGGACTGAAATCTTGAAACTGTGAGCCCAAATAAACCTTTCCTACTTTTAAGTTGTTGGTCTCGGGTATTTTGGCACAGTGGTGGAAAGATGACTAATACAAAAGAGAACATGTTTCTTCCCCTTAGTTGTACCTCTTTGAAATAAAATATTATGGTTTATTTATATCTGGATGTGCATCCTCATTTGTATACACAGAAATACACACATACATTTACACACACCACCACCACCTCCACCACCATAACCAGTACTAACCATTATGGATGCTCAGTAATTAAGTTATGTTGTTGCATCTTCAAACATACCATCTCTGTTTATTCATGCCTTGCTCACTTCTCAACTGCCCCAAACCAACTCTATCATAAGTAAATCAAGATCCTTCTACTGAAATCAGAAGATATTTTTCTGTACCTCTTACTGAGGAATTATCTAGGGCAATGATGGATGTTCTGAGGGGAAGTTTCAGACTCTCAAACGGAGAGGGGTAGAAGTTTTATAAAAAATGTGTATATATAAATTACATGAAATCTTCATTATATAGTACAAAGCCCTATTGTTTTCTCTTATAATGTTATATGAGGTAGAATCTTCTTATTGGAAATGTCTGATATTTGGCTTGGGCACATTGAAAGATGGAGATCCATCATGAGATTTTCGTGTATATAGAAAGACTGAGGTTTTAATGAGGTTGAGGAAATTTTGTCCAATCAATATCAGGTGGACAAGTCCCTCTATTTTTGAAGAATGAAAAAGTTACTCTTTTCAGGGTGCAGATGTGATCAGGTGTGAAGAGGCAGACTCATAAGAACCTAAACATCAATGAGACTGGAATGAGTTTCAGAATGGCAGGAATTTCAGGGAAACTCACACTTGTACTTGTTCCATGGCCAGATTTTCTGAATTCCAGAGTTTAGACCCTTTTTTTTTTCCTGTAGTCAATTGCCCTGGCAGATAAATTGTGATAAGAGAGGAGAATCCATGTTGGTACTCTATGCAGAATCGCTGTTAAAGACACCAGAGTCATGCCACACCACAGTGCTCTGCTCATTGCTGTTTGTGAGCTTATGTGCAAAATGCAGACGCTAGTCCAAAATAAGGAAAAGGAAAGGGGACAGAATTCTATCAAAATAGAAGAAAGATCAGTGGAGTAGAGGAAGGGGGTTGATGGGGAGGGAGGAGGGTTGGGATAAAGGAAGAAAAATGGAATAAATCTGACCTAACTTTCCTATGTACATATATGAATATATCACAGTGAATCTTACCATCATGTACTAAAACATGAATTAAAAGCACTATAAATAAATAGCAGAAAGATCAGTAGAGGGGAGGGAAGAGGGGGAAGAAGAACTGGAGGGAAAGGAAAAGGACTAAGGACCGAATTAGAACAAATTATATTCTGTGCTTTAATAATTATGTCAAAATGAATCCTACTGTTATATATAACTAACAAGAATGAACTTAACTTAAAAAAAAACGTGTTTGGTGAGTGTGGATTTAGTCTACAGAGAGTTAGAGGAACTGAACTTTAAACGGCATGGAGCTGAGATAGTCTGACACATCCATTCCAAGATGGAGATGATTTCCACGAAGGGGACTAAAAATATTCATTGTCAGTTGGCTGTAGCTCCCCATGTTCACCTCCACACTTGGAACAGCTTTGCAGTCAGAACCAGGGTGGCCATGTCTAATGATATGTACCCTTTACTACTGTGGACAGCATGGTCCAAGGCTCTTTTTGTATCCTCCTCTTTCTGTTTCCTGGGCTATCTTCTTTCCTGACTGAAACATTCTTTCTTTCAACATATCAAGATGCAGTGGCTATCTCTTGGGTCACACTAACCAGAAAGTCAATGACTCAACATACAAATGTTGTGGCTGGCTGGAAGGTCAACTATCAATGGGTAATTGTATAACTTTGGTCCCTCTTTTTTAAGCAGACCTCTCAAGATTCCCTGAGCATTGCTAACAAGTACCTTATGGCTTCTTGGTTTAATGTTTGATGATTTTAAGGCCAGAAGTTTATCCAGGTAGTGAGGAGAAGGGCACAGAGTTTCTGGCACCGAAAGCATTAAAATTTAATAGAGAGGACACTCCTAGGGAATCCTGTTTGGGTTCTATAAACCATTCACCTGAGGGCTCTACTTTATAAATTAAAAAAAAAAAGTTTTTTGAGTTACATGGTTGCATCCCACTGACTCTTCGTGAAGGCAGATGGTGAGAAGTGCAGTGATTTGCCTTGGGAGTCCGTACGATCCATTCAGAAGCAGCAGCACAAAAATCCTATGATCATCTCCCCCCTGCCAGCCTGAAATGTCAGCCCTGTGGGAAGCTGATAGGTGTTCCTGCTATCAGCTGAAGCAGCACCTCTACATTCGCACCTTTCAGGGTACTTTATTCACTATATATTCTATGTAAACTGTTGGATTTGACAAGGAGGAGTTGTCGAAGGCAGACTACTGGGAAGGGGCTGTGTTGGTTTGAATTTGGCACCAATCTCTCATACTTGACAGCTCAAGTACAAGATTGTGGAAGAGCTATAGGACCTATGAGCCTCCTCAGTCAGCAAGCGCAGGCCCTAAGTCACATTTAATTCAGAAAGCTCTGACAGCCCTGCATAAAATGTGAGCCGTAAAATGGAGAGATAGGAGCTGTGTGCAAGAGTAGGCCATTTACGTTATTTCTTTTTACTGGAGTTTTGGAAAATACTAACCAGGACAATACAGACTCTGATACATCATGAAGACATCTGCATTAGTAACCCAAAGAAAATATTCCAAACTTCAAGCCAGGGCAACATGATTTTTAAGGGCCCAAATCTAAGAGGGGAAATCAGAGGAGTTAAAAGCTAACTAAAATTCTTTGTGTTTTAGACTAAATCATACATATCTATCGATGTATAAATTAAACTACCCAAAATAAAGACAGAAGTTTAGGGTTGAAGCAGTTTTTAAGTGATAAATACCAGACTTGAATAACACCTGTATCTGAGTCGTGGCCCTGAGACTTTCTGGCTGCTTGAGATATGACCAAGTTATTTAGCTGCTTTAAGCCCCATCTTTAACTCTAAACTGACAAAATTAATACTTTTTCCACTGAGTTAATACTCTATTGCTATGATAGTTCTGCATGACACACCATCCCGTGACTCAGTGACTTTGCTGACATTTCTACAGGGTTGGGCTGATCACGGCTGGGCTGACACCTATGTCTTCCGCACATTATGGTCTGGGCAGGCAATTCTGCTGGATTTGTGTCAGGTCTGTCCCATTTCTGGAAACTGATTGAAGTTTGATTGATTCAGAAAGATCTCAACTAGGATTACTGAGGTGATTTAACTATACTCAATGTTTCATGGTCCAGTATAGGGCTCAGCAAACTATGGCCTTTGGGCGGTATTCACTCCATGGGGTATTTTTATAACAACACTTTCTTAGGACACACCTGTACTCATTTGTCTTTATTTATTTATTTATTTTGAGACAGGGTCTTGTTATGCTGCCCAGGCTGGCCTTGGACTTCTGGGCTTAAGCAATTCTTCTGCCTCAGCCTCCCAAGTAGTGAGACTACAGGAGCACAACCATGCTGGGCTATTTTGGTATTTTCTTTTTCTTTTTTTGGTACTGGGAAATAAACTCAGGAATGCTTAACCACTGAGCCACATCCCTGCCCCTTTTAAATATTGTATTAGAGACAGGGTCTTTTTTTATTGATTTAAAAAAATGGCAGTGGAATGCATTACAATTCTTATTACATGTATACAGCACAATTTTTCATATCTCTGGTTGTATATAAAGTATCTTGACACCAATTCATGTCTTCATACATGTACTTTGGATAATGATGTCTATCACATTCCACCATCCTTGCTAATCCCCTGCCCCTCCCTTTTCCTATCACCCCTCTGCCCTATCTAGAATTCATCTATTCCTCCCATGCTCCCCCTCCCTACCCCACTATGAGTCAGCCTCCTAATATCAGAGAAAACACTCAGCATTTGGGTTTTTGGGATTGGCTAACTTCACTTAGCATTATCTTAAACGCCATCCATTTACCTGCAGATGCCATGATTTATTCTCTTTTATTGATGAGTAAAATTCCATTGTGTATTTAAGCCACATGTTTTTTATCCATTCATCCACTGAAGGGCATCAAGGTTGGCTCCACAGTTTAGCTATTGTAAATTGTGCTGCTCTAAACATTGATGTGGCTGTGTCCCTGTAGTATGTTGTTTTAAAGTCTTTTGGGTATAAACCAAGAAGAGGGATAGCTGGGTCAAATGGTGGTTCCATTCCCAGATTTCCAAGGAATCTGCATACTGCTTTCCATATTGGCTGCACCAATTTGCAGTCCCACCAGCAATGTATGAGTGTACCTTTTCCCCCACATCCTCGCCAATAGAGACAGGGTCTTGATGAATTGCTAAGTGCCTCACTAATTTGCAGAGACTGGCTTTGAACACATGATCCTTTGGTCTCAGCTTCCTGAACCACTGGGATTACTGGTGTGCACCACCATGCCCGGCTATTTTCATATTTTCTATGATTACTTTCATACTACAATGGCAGAAATGAGTAGTGGCAACAGAGACCATATGGCCCAAAAAACAAAGGATATCTAGAGAAAGTTTGCTGAATCTTGTTTCAGTAGGTTAGCCTCAGTGTACTATCATGGTGATGGCAAAGGAGCAAAGGAGGAAATGAAATTATGTAAGTCCCCTATCAAGAGTCTTCATGCATCCACATCCACCAACAAGCCATTGCTTTAAGCCCCACCTATATTAATTCTAAACTGACAAAATTAATACTTTACCCAAAGGAAGTCACATAGTTGACTTCAGAACAAGCTCTGTAAACTGAACTCCAACTCCTCAGTGAGAACAACTGTAAAGTCACATTGCACAAAGGTGTAGATACATGAAAGAATAAAAAAATTCTTTTATTTATGCAATTAATCACATATGCCCACTTTGTGATCATAAAGTTAAATTCAGACACATGTAAAAACATTTTATAAGCATTATAACATTCTGCAATTACAATAGCCTTTATTCTAAGGTCATTATTTTATTTGATTAATGATAATTGTGATGTGCTCAGAAAGATAGTAATAGTTATAACTAAATAAAAAACAATACAGTGCTGATTATGTGAACTTGGCCCTCTCCCTCTCATTTGCAATGCGCTGCCTTAGGAAGACAGATGGGACAAGGAACAAATATTTGGATAGCCTTATTGCCTCTATAACCAAGTTGGTTCCCAAACTGTGCCCAGTCTGTTCTCTTGAAATTATCATCTGCACCCTGCTCCTAACCAAGTGTTTCATCAAATTTAATCTGTTTCTAACTATTGGTATATTCAATGTAGGCCAGAGAATATTACTGGCCTAAACATGAAGTTACTGTGTAGCATTTGCTGAAATAATTATATATTATCTTCTATGAATTGTATTCATCATGAAAATAAGGGCTGTGTTAAATCTTTGTTTGAGCTACTCAATCTATAAACCTGATAATTAATGAAATGTAATTTCCTTTTTAAAATAAATTTTTGACAATATAATATAATATAATATAATAGGCATGATCCAAGAATTTTAACAACAGTTTTTCCATCAACATACATGGGAAGTAGACAAGTCACCTTCTCCTGCTCTCTCATAACTTTACATTTAAAATGAAGATATTTAATTAGAAAACTTTTGAAACATCTGGAGACTCTGTAAATTCTGTTTATTCTGGTTGCAGGTGTTGTCTATGCTTTCTCCAGTGATAAAATATGAATATCAACATGTGAGAATAATAATAATAGAAAACTTGTAGCCTCTATTAATGAGGTCAAAGCTGAATTTGTAGCCCCATCCAGTAGTGCACACATGAAATACCAGCAATTTGGGAGGCTGAGGTGGGAGAATTGCAAGTTTGAGGCCAACCTCAGCATCTTATTGAAGTTCTAAGAAACTCAGCAAAACCCTATCTCAAAACAAAACATAAAAAGGGCTGGGGATGTAGCTCAGTGGCAAAGCACCTCTTGGTTCAATACCCAGTACCAAGAAAAAAAAAAGCGGAGATTGTGAATTAAATAGAATTTTTAAAAAAATTATCAATGTCTTAGATTAACAATTAAAATTCTCTCGGAATCACTAATGAGATGTCACCAAAACAAAATGAGCATTTGTTAATTTTCAGAAAAAAAGTTAAGTAAATGCATTGGTTTTTTTCTACTAATTTCTCTTCAGAATTGAATATGCTATGAGTGGAGTAGACCAGTCACTGGTACCGGTGGTTGATGGTAGGACAAACAGAATGACCAGAAATGAATCAATCACATAGCTTTCCTTGGTCTTATTCATTCTGCGCTCCCAAAATCTTGACCTTGACAGGTTCAACTTAGTCCAAATATCTGTATAGCAAGACATGCCTATTTTTTTCATGAAGGTACAATTTACTAAGGGCCTTTTGTGTGCCAGGCACTGCTGAAGGTGCTTAGTATATAATTACCTTTGTAGAGTTTGCATTCTAGAGGGGGTATTTCAAGTTGGGGCTTGGAAAGAAAGCAAAAGATTTGTTGAAATGACTGACCTCACAATATAATGAAAATTTGCTATGCCAAAGGTCAGTCTGCCATAGTGTGTGGGCCAAATCTGGATGGCTATGTTTGTATATAGCCCACAAGTTAAAAGCCTGTTTGTTAATGAATATTTGCAGTCAGTTTGATGACCAAGAATACTAATCTAGAACCTCAATTAAGCAAAATGTTATTCCCTGTATTAAAAATTCCATTTTTCTTCTCATTAGTTTCCTCAAATTACCAAAAAAGTGCACGATTATTACTGTTATCCTTTGAATTTCATAAAAAACTACATGATCATTTATTTTTTGTTTTGTTTTATAGGTACCTATATAACACATTCAGCTTTGTCTCCTGTCTTTCAAATCCTACAGTATTTACTCTGCCTATTTACAAAGTTTGTTAACCCCCAATATATACAATCAAATAAAAAGTATATAATTACTGATTTCTCTAGGGTACTGAATTTCTTCAGTTTTTTGTTACTGATACCAGGATTTAATCAAAGTGACCAAGAAAGTCACTTTATTTCAGTATTTACCCTCAAACCAAATTATCTATTTTTGTTGTAAGTTATTATGCACTTTATATATCCTGGTAAATTCTGGACTACCTGGTAATTTTTTAAGCATTTTCTCAATTGTTAAACAATTTAGATACTACCAATTTTCTTCCTTGAAAACAGCTTTTTAGCAGAATGTCTTGAGTTTCTGTGTGCTCTCCCTGGTAGCTGAGCTTTTTTCTGAGATCAGTACTTTTGATGTTACTGTGATGGAAATTGAAGTTTTAAAGCCCCTTTGGCTGGAAAAGTCTCTTTTTGCTTGGAGTAGATATATAGAAATCATGACACTTCCAGCATTCCACTATTAAATCACTCACTTCTCAGAAGTGGTAGTTAAAACCATTAATGTTTAATCACTTCATACCCAATGCCAAGGAGTTTACATTAACTGAGAGCAGAATATGCTATGGCCAAATGAAAATGAACAGAAAACTCAGAAACAGCTGATGATGTCTAATTTAACATCTTTGTTTTTTCCTGGGACATTTATGCTCATGGTGGTGATTTTATATTGCACACATATAATATAGTCATGGTTATTGCTTTTAAAATTGCTCCTACTTTCTTTGATGGATTTAAATTTATCACTGTTTTATGGAGAGAGAACATATTGTTCCACTAGGAGCATCATGACTTCTCACTGCTCTGCCACACAAATTCTAAATCTGCTAATTCAAACATCACCCCAAACTCCTTTGCCAAAAACAAAAACAATGACCATTATGTTTAGAGTTTTTTGATATGTATTTCAAAATATGAAGAATAAAAATTACACAGATTCCTGTTTCTAGAGATCCGTCCCAGAGAAGCATTAGACAAAAAATTTGAAAGTATTTGCAAACAAATCTATTCATTGGAGCCTTTTTTGTAATAGCAAGCTAGTGCAAATAATTAAAATATTCACCGATAGAGAACTGATAATTCATACAATGGATTATTATGGATCTACAAAAGTGAGAAAAATCTCAATATGTTATTGTGTTTCCTATGGAATAATCTCCAGAATACAAGAATATGTACATATTCTGATAAGTATGTGTGTATTTGTGTTTATATTTCAAAAATCAAGGACAAACCATGAGTTTAGAAAAATAGGTAATTATAGAGGCAAGAAGAAAATATCATGAGGGGAGAAATATATAGACACTAATTTTAATTATTTTGAAAATATGGCTTTTGAAAATGTAAATATTTTATATAATAATAAAATAAAATTAAATACAAAAAGCAATTCTTAAACATTTCAAATAAAACAAATAAACAAAAACTATATGATTCTTTTGATGGCATAACCTCCCTCAGGAACTGTGACTTCAAAGTATAACTTTTTATTGTACATCCTTCATGGAAAAAAAAACTTAAAAAATCAAATCCTTCTTCCACCAGGAATGATATCATTGGTGGTAGTGTCAAGATTATTCAGAGACTGTAGTAAATGGAGTGTGGAATAAAACAAATTAGTAATATTTGGGTATCTTAGTGTCACTGAAAACCAGGTTTGGGGCATGTCAGAAATGAGATAGATATGAAATTGATTAGGTTAAGGAAAAACTCAGTATTCCTGAATTTGAACTGGAAATATTAGTTTGAATTACTGATGTGTTTTATCTAAAAAAATTAGGCTAGCTGTGTGTATGAATTAGGCTAGCTGTGTGTATGGGGCCGGGGGAGGGGGAGACAGACACATAGGAGTCACCACTAAAAAGAACTAGTAGCCAGATGCAGGAAATATGAGATGAACCTGGTATAACTTGCCATATAAGTTATAAGCATCAATAATAATGCTACTCAAGATTAATAGTGCCATGTCAAAAGGGCTTGAACCTAAATGAATAAGCTCCCATGTCAATAAATTGTAAGGTATCACTGAATCCATGGGTTCATAAAATATGTCCATATAAGTATATACAAACTATATATGTGTATGTGTGTATACATACACACATATAGTCTTCTTTGAAGATGTTAGGGAAGATACTACTTTTGAAAACTGTTTATAAACAAAAATGTCCAAACCTTTTTCTTACCTTTCTTGTGCAAACTGTACCTTGGCACAAGCAATGATTGATGAAAGAGAAATGTCTCTGTGTAGAAGAAAACCAACTAATAGTTGAAGAAATAATTTATCTTTTCAACATCTAATGAGATAATGGATTTAAGCAAAGATTATCAATGGCTGTTCACATCACAAAATAAAAACAACCAGAAGTTATTTATTCCTGAATGAAGCACACAATAAAATCTATGAAGTCGTGTGGATAAAAAAGCCAACAAAAATCTGCATAAGTCTCTAATTTTGAATACAAATTTACCAGAAATCAAAAGGAAACACACACACACATACACCATGAAAATCAAATCATAAAAATTCAGATTGAGGAAAAGTTTAAGTATATGAAGCTCATTTATTCAACAAAAGCTTGCAGAGAGAGGAAAGAGAAGGAGAGGAAAAGAAAAATCTATAGATGAAAAGAAATGAGACATTTATCATCATTTGGTTGTAGTGCATGGATGTGGTTTGAGTTCTAATTCAAAAAACAAAGTAAAAAAGATAAGCAATTGAAGAAATAGGAATGAGTATTGAATATTAAATAATTATTTAAATATTTTTAGGTGTGATAGCTATTGAGTTTGTAAAAAGCATTTCTATCTTTTATAAACACCCTTGGAATGTTGAGGTGTTTGGGCTCCAGAGCTAAAAGAGAATGTATTTCTGTTTTAAGCCACTAAATTGTTGATAATTTCCTATGATAGGCCTTAGAAGACTTTTCATAGCAAACTCTGGGAGAAGTCATCTCATAAGGTATCCATGTGCAATATGAGATGCCCAAAGGAATGTAATACTGGTGTCAGGTCGTTTGGAAGGGTAAAACACAGAAGTTAGGATTCTGAAATCTCTTTGGACTTCCTTTCATACAGTTTTCTGGAGTCCTGACATGCTTCTGTGGGCAGCAGGAGATAGCCAATAGCTGAGAACCAGTGGACCCATCACAGGGATCCCTGCAGTGAGGGATGACTCTCATGAGGGCCATAGCAGAGGTAGTGGAAGGATGTGGGCCGCAGAGCTAGAGAACAGAGAAGGAACTGAGGATGGATAGGAATGGGGAGATAATATGTACTAAATATGCTGTGGCCATATGATTTCTTTACCTAAGCTCTTGGTACAGGGGATTCATGTAGGCCGAGTCTGAAGCCAGAGACCAGGAGAAATTAGTTACAGCTCATCAGAAAAGCAGAAGCCAGGAGAAGAATTATAACATAAGAATTAGAATTCACCTCCTTAGAATAACTTCCTCTTGTACTCCCATTTTGACTTGGGGAAGGAGGAGCAGAGAAATTTTTCTATTAAGTAGTTTCCAGAAAGAGTTTAACTACCATAGACTATTCTAATCAAGTGGAGATTTAGCAGCATGCATAGACAAGCTTAAGAATTTTCTTTATTTTGAAATATTTTTAAGGTATATTTTATTTATTTATTTTTATGTGGTGCTGAGGATTGAACCCAGTGCCTCACATGTGTGAGGTAAGCACACTATCACTGAGCTACAACTCCAGCCCTTAAGAATTTTCTTGATGTGTGAGGTGGGGCATGCCTGTAATCCCAGCTACTCAGAAGGCAGGAGGGTTACAAGTTCAAGGTCAGCCTAGACAATTGAGTGTTCTTCAGTAAATTAGTGATACACTGTCTCAAAATAAAAAATAAAAAGGACTGAGGATGTGGCTTAGTGGTAAAGCATCCCTTGTTAAATCCTTAGTACCAAACAAAACAAACATAAATAATTTTCTTTTGTCACTAGGTGGAGTGGGGGTTGGAGGGTTGAAAGGAGTACTTTGAAATCACATCAGTTAGAAAATTTCTTAAAAACTACATTTGGGTGCAAAAGTTGTAGCATATAAATATTTGACGTCACATATAGAAGTAGCAAAAATCAGTTGTTGTAGACTTTGGATATTTTTTCTTAAATAAAATCCATGATTTTTTTTAACTGGGTAATTTAGACCTTACTTATTTGCACATCTGTCTGCCTGTGAAAGAGTCAGATTCAGACAACGAAAATCTATTGCAATTCTATCTATTTTAGCTTCAGTCCTACCTACTATCAGAGTTCAGGAGAAGCTGGTCTCTTGGAAGAGCTTCGTTGAACAATCTTAGGGGGCCACTTTTGATGTGGTTTAGGAGTGTTATTAAGAAACTCATGAGTAACTCTCATTAAGAGTTTTACAGATGCTAACTGATAGATCAGCAAGTTTGGAGGGCTGTTTTTAATGTATTTGGTTATTTTGGAGTTTTGCATCTTTTTAATTTAACCTCTCACGGGTCAGGTCACTTTTATAGTAAACTAAAAGGAGAATATTGAAATAATTGCCCATAAAATGAGGGTCTCCTATGTGTACCCCTGCCTGTGGGTACACATTTGCCTGAAAAATTTGCCTCTTGCCCTCACTCTCTGCTTTGTTTTGCTCTACAGTGGACTGTTAGGTGTGGATTCTTTGGCCAGCATGAGAGTTTTATTTCAGTTTTCTCTGACGCTTGTCTGTCTTTCTTCAAATGTAGGAAGTAATTTGCTAGGGTGTGAGATAAAGTACAAAAAAATGAATCTAAAGCACCCAAGCAGCTCATGGTCTGGAAATTCTTGAACTCCTTTGAGCAGATCGGTGATTTCCCATTGCCACTAGATGTCCCTGTGTGGCTTTTCTTTTGGACATCAGTGCAGTACATACAGCAAGATATTTCCACTCTGCTGGATGAAAGGAAAGGGCTCCGCAGGCTCTGAAGAAGCAGTTTACAGTGGAATGTCATCCAAACTGCGACTCCACACAACATAGCCCTAGTGCACAGATTTAATGAACAAGGGCACACAATGCAGGGAATCAGGAAACTGCATAGAAATCAGGACAATATATTAGTCCTGGGCTCTTTCCAACTTGTATTCATTAAGCTTTCCCTGTCTCCTAGCCCACTCTTGATAGCCTAGATCAAAGCTTCTAAAACTGTCTAGCATGAAGAAACACGAAGAACATGCTTCGAAATGTGGAAGTTACATCACATGCAGCTCAACATGTGAGTTTGATAACACCCAAAGTGGGTATTCCCTGGTGAGTGACATCAACTCACTGATTAAGTACTTGGATGGTCCATCAGTGTTAGCTGATAGTGAATGTATTTTTAATGCTTAATTCCAATTTTGGGATTCATTTCGTTATAGATTGACAAGTTTGTAGACCAGCTCTGGTCTGAGGGTTAAGACTGACTTCTATATCCTTGAATTAAAACTAGCAGACCTTGAGAAAAGAGGCTCAAGGCAGCTTCAGGAGACTTGAATGGAAACTAATGCAATGCAGAGGGGCTGTGGTGTGTGCTCTCTGTCTTTCCAGGGATCCTGCTCCCGGCCAGGCCTGGATTTCCACTGAGCCCCTATGCTGAATCTACAAATGAAGGCTGCTTTAAAAGAAATCAATGGGTGATCTCAGGAAGCAGCAGCAGTGGAAAGTGTGAGTTCTTGCAGTTTCTGAATGTTCTGGGAAAATAAAACAAATTTTTAATTAAAATTTTTTTTTTGAATGAGAAGAAACACATTTAATTGTGTCAAAATTATAAATAAATTTTGGGTTGATGCTCTCCTTTTTTTATCACACTATTGAGATACTCACAATAAAGAATAAGAAGAGTTACAGTTTCCGAGTCTTGTATGAGTATTCAAGGACCTCCTTTGGTAGGTTCAAGATAAGTTTTAGTTTGAAGTCATTGAGCTCAGGCCTTTTTGCTCCCAAATTTTATTCATACAGTTTAAATGAGAAAGTGCCCACTGTGAATTGAGTAAAAATACACAAACTCAGTGATATAGATGTTATTTTGTACCAGGGACAATTTACTGATTTAACGCTAGGCTACATCCCTAGCACTTATTTTATCTGGAGATAAGATCTCACTAGTTCACCAAATGTATAATGTACTTACATTACACATCTCAAGAGAAAAAGCACAAGTACTTACCTTTTTCAGAAAATGCCATTTCACTCCTATCTTTATGAGAATAAATCATTTAATAAATAAGGAAACTTATGTGAACAATTCTAGGATTTGCCAAATACAATCTCATGATTTAGTATTAAATTCCAATATTCAGATAATAAGACTTATAGTAGATGGTCACAATTCATCAAGAGAGAAAAACTGATGTTTTACTGAATTTGTGATTCAATTTGTCATAACAATTTTGAGGAAATGTACTCATTTTTCTGTAGCCATAATGGAAGAGAGATTATCTCTAGTTATAAAATGAAGCCTTTATAGTGCCACTTCACACATTTGAAAAAAATGAAGATGGTATAGGGTGGCAAATACCATGTACTTGGATTAATTTTAATAATTAGTCACAGAGACACCTAGGTGATAGTGTGATGGTTTACCCAGAAACCAGCTCCAATTATAGAATTAGTAGAAAGGAGTCTTTTAGCTGTGCAAACTGAAAAGAAATAGTTTGTTTACTCTACGCATCAAGAGTTTATGTCTAAACAATCATTTATTAAGCCCTTTATTTGTAAGGCAAGCATATAATTTGCCTAAATAACAACATTGAGAATGGTGATTAATTGTCCTGTTTACTGACAGAAAACCATTTAAACCAGACTATAGTTTAAAAAATATAACTAAACTATATATTTTGCTTGTTTATTTATTTATTTATATGATTCCATGGGTCAGGCCAAATAAAGACTGCAAATATATTGCCTTCTCAGCTCCAAACTCTTGAAATCATAATTCCACATTTTGATGAGAGAGATTTTCTTATTCTTTCTCAGGCAATAGAGAACTGCAGTTCTTCTGAACCACTGTGCTTTGATAAGGGCAGCAGTATGTTATGAGTCCCTCATGGGAGGAGCCAACAGAGTACTAAATGGTCCAGAAACTTATTTCAGAATACATGTGTATATGTACATATGTGTGATATCATATCTATCCCTATATCATATATACACACACACATTACCTTACTCCAGTTCTTAAATAATCCCCACAAATAAATATCTAGGAGAATAAGTTCTTCACATATTTCTTTGTGAATTGTTCAAGGAAATTAGGCATCATAAATAAGGACTCTGAAGTATCCACAAAGATTTCAGATGTTTATCAACAGATTATAAAATATGAATGTCTAGTTGATTAAAAAATAAGATATAAATTTGAAATATTCAGAGAACAGAAACTTTAAAAATGACAAGTAATTCACAGAAAAAAAACTAAATTTCTAAAAATGAGAAATATAATAATCAAAATTTAAAATTAAATATAGGAATTTTGGAGTAGATTAGACTCAACTGACAGAGAATCTATGAATTGAAGATAGGTCAAGAGAAACTATCAAGAATGTAGCCTGGATTATCAATGAGTTAAAAAAAATGAAAAAGAGAAGAGGAAACATGGGAGAGAGAATGATCCAACACATATTAAATCAGAGGTCCAGAAGTAGCAAAAAAGAGAGAATGGAAAGAGGAGAGCCCTCAGTATTTGAAAATATATTGAATAAACAAGAATTTTCCAGAAGTGATGAAAGATACCAAAACACAAATACAAGAAACTCAACAAATCCAAAGTAGGACAAAAAAATTCATGATGAAAAGCAAAATGCTAGAAGAAACAGAGGCAAAGATTAAATGTAAATGACATTTGGATGGATAGTGTTCATTCCAACAGCTTCCATGGAAGTGAGAAG
The DNA here is from genome assembly GCF_021218885.2 of Marmota monax. Classification (NCBI taxonomy): domain Eukaryota; kingdom Metazoa; phylum Chordata; class Mammalia; order Rodentia; family Sciuridae; genus Marmota; species Marmota monax. Next base: position 4,864,519 of record NW_026695227.1, read on the forward strand.
GCAGTAGGATGAGAGATGGAATATGCTGAGAGCAAAACATTATTATACTACAAATCTGTGCTCATAAAAATAACTTTCAAGAATGGCAATACAATAAAGATGTTCCTCAAAAGAAAACAACGGAGAGCTTGTCACCAGGAGACCCACACTGAAGGCAATTCTATACGATGAACCCCAATCCAGAGGAAACAATCCTCAAAATGATTAAATTATAAAGAGAATAGTACAACTTTACAACAATAGTGGAAGAGTTTAACAACGTTTCCTCATAATTGATATCTAAAAATCAGAAAAAAATTAGTAGTATAATTAAAATTCGATATATATAATATATATGTTAGACAATTGAAAATTCCACATTGTTTTAAAACACACAGAGAATACTTGTTAAATTGACTATATAATGGTCCATGAAGAAAATTTAAACAAATGTCAATGAGCTGAAATCATGCATATGTTTTCTAGCTTCAGTGTATGTAAGCCAGAAACTAAAACCAACAAAACACAGGAAAAAGAGGGGAGTAACTTCACATGTTTAATATTGAATAAACATACCTCTGTGTAATCTATGAGCCAAGGAAGATTCTGGAATGAAAATTTTAAACATTTTAACCAAATGATAATAAAAATCCTATATATGAAAAATTTTAGGGAGAAGCCAAAGTTATACTTTTAAGTAACTTATGAGCTTAAATTTTTATATTAGAAATTTAAAATTATACATTTTAAAATATAGGTAAAAATGTAGAAAATAAAATCCATAAAAAGTAGAAGAAAGGAAATGATACAACAAAGAACAGAAATTAACAATGTAGAAAATAGATAGAAAAGATAAAACTAAAAGTTGTGTCCTTAAAAAATTAACAGGAAAAAATTTATAAATATTGTCAGACCAAACAATAAAAAGTTTAGAAAGCACATGTAAAAGGAAAATATAATGTAATCTGTTATATTAATAAGAGATTTAAGCAAGTTTATTAGATACAAAATAAATTTTACTCTCTTTATCTGTGAACATAGTGTAAAATAATTATTAAGAGCATAGGTTTGGGAATTAGGTGAGACATATTCAGGCTCAAACAGTTTGTGTTTTGTGGTCTTTGGAGAATTACATAAGTTCTATAAGTCCCAAATGACACTTGGTGTAATGATAATACCATCCTCATAAAGCTGTTGTTGGGATAATAAGAGTTAAATCATATAAAGTACATAGAAAAGTGCCTGATGACTAATCATCTATTGATAAGTGTTAGCCATTATTACTTGGTAAATTAGAGCTATCTTAATTCTGGTTAGTTTCTTTATAGAAATCAAACTTAAAAAAATGCACCAGACTTACAGTCAGAAGACTCTGATTTGAATCCAGCTCACTGTGACCTTGGGCACAACCTGAATTTTAACAACTACATTGATAATGTGGGGGATAAAAACACTCACCTGAGGGTTGTTTTAAACTTACAAAATATAGTAGATAATGCAAGTTTTCCAATCAGATTGTCTACTTCTACATTTTTTCCCCTGTTTTTGTACATTGCCAAATATAGTGAGGTATCATTTTGGAATATTAATATTTCCAGTTGGAAATTGGTCAAAGCCATTGATTACTTTAAGGAGCATTAGAATTGTGGATAACAAGCATTTAGAGAAAGAAACAACACAATGTTTTACTTTGGACATCTCAGAAAGGTTTTTGGTGTTCTCAAACAGTAGTTCTGAAGACTGTATTATTCAGGGTTCTTTAGAGGAATAGGATCAACAGGAAATATGATTATCAAAAGGGGATTTATTAGATTGCCTTGCATGACCAGAAGCTGGAGTGTCCACAATGATTGGCTGCAGGCTGGAGATATGGAAGAACAAGTAGCTGTGTTGTCCAAGATGCTGACACCTCAGAACAAGAGGGATCAATGATGCTACCCTAGTCCAAGAAGGAGGGCTTCTGGAAACTCCCTGGAAAATCACTGGCAGAGTCTGCTTTGGAAGAGTGAAGAAGCAAGAGTCTGATATCCTCAGGAGATTGCAGCAGCAGTCAAGAACCAGTTCAAGAAGAATACAGCTTGCATCTGCTGCTGCTTCATTGATCTTCCAACTTTTATACCATCCAAGCCTCCAATCTATTGGATGCTGCTGCCCATGTTTAGGGAGGATCTCCATTTCAGTTGGCTGTCCCACATGCCAGTCATTCCAAGACACACCCTCATCTACACACCAAGAAGCCTTTAATCTGCACCATTTCTTAATCCAATCAAGTTAGCAATTCAAATTAACCATTACCACATTATATATATATATATATATATATATATATATATATATATATATATATATATATATATATATATATATATATATTTGTGTGCATGTGTATTTAATTTGGAAGACCTGGCCTTTTATAGAAAGAAGAAAAGGATCTTAAGATTCAGAAGGACAACTCTGAAGGAAGCAGTATATAAAGTATCTGTTATAATAATCAGCTTGGAAATAAGGAGGGAACTTCTACTCTGCCCACCCTTGATGCTGTGGTGCTGGTGGTTATTTGGGGGTAAGTGTTATGGCACACAGTGAATACAGCTTAGAAAGAAGAGAGAGGAGAGTAGATGAGGCCTACAAATTAGCATCTGTCCTTCTCTAACCCCAGGTTTTTTGTGCAGGAATTAAACTAATACTTGCAGGTGCTGTGTGGCCTTGGATGACCACCACATGTCACTGGTGGTAAGGAGACAGGCTAGCTGCACAGGTAGCTGTTAAGAATCTTGCCATCAATGGCTGCCTGCATGTTGTCTGTGGATTCTTCAAGAGAAAAGACATCTATCTCCTGCTGACCTTCATCAAGCAGCCACATTGTGAAGAAACAGCTCAAATTTTAATGTCTTAGTCATTTTGTGATCCCTGGGGTAGTAGGTGAGTGGATGTGTAGAGTTTGACCAGGGAAAAATCTCCCAGCACCAGTATCTGGGTGGAAAGGACAGTAGTCAAATACCTTTCACACAAGAATCCTCTTTTATCCCCTCCCCATGTCCAGTAAGTGAATTCCTATTTATCCTTATAGATAAATCTCAAATGTCTCAAATACTCTTAATTCTTTCTACACATTCCCAAGGAAGTGTTGACCACCCCCTCCCTTTTGGATAACCACTATATCTTGCATTCAAGCACTTGTTAAAGAATGTTGCCAATATTTGTTTACATTTGTTTTCACTTTTAAACTATGCAATTAATAGTGTTATTTAATCTTGGCATCTCCAGCATATAATTCCTGGCACACAGAAGAATCGTAGTAATTGCCAAACAAATGAATGAATATATATATGAATATTATATTTTTATTTTTCCATAAGCATTTTATTAAGGCTTACTCTTTGCAGAATTCTTATTTGCTTTTTTTGTGGAGTAGGGGGAGGGTGTAATGGGGATTTAACCAAGGATTGATTTACCACGGAGCTACATCCCCAGCCATTTTTATTTTTGTATTTTGAGACAAGGTCTTGCTATGTTGCTGAGGTTTGTTTTGAAGTTGCGATCATTTTGCCTCAGCCTCCTAAGTTGCTGAGATTACAGGTGTACACTACTGTGCCAGGCTCTGCAGAATTCTTTCAGTCTGAGTGAACATAAGTGTTTTGAAAACTGTAGGCAAATATTATATTTTCCTGGTAAGAGTTGCATCCATCTGGTCCTATGCAAACAATGTAAGTCATTTTCTATGAAGAGTAACTTTTACTGTGATTCTGGAAACCTCTTTTTGAGGCCTAATCTTTAGGGCACAAGAAATTCTACCACATTTTCATCTCACATATGAAAGCTTGCAAAGATTCAGAAGTCTGAAAGCTCCAATCAGTAGCCTGGGTGTGAGGGAGTTGGTAGAAAAATGGAGAAACAGTTACAGTTTCAACAAAAATTTTGAGTGCATTGTAAGTTCAACCTCATTATATACTAATAATTGTCTTAAAATAAAAAGTAGTTCAAAGTACTCCCATTATTTCTTTAAAATCAAGCCATCTTGCAAATGTTTTAATAATAAAAGCATTATTCTTTTAAAGTAAGGGAATTTTAATTTTAAAGTTGAGGTAGTTCTTGTTTGTTATTCTCTTTTTCATTTATTTATGTCCTCCTTTCTAGACCACCTTCCCAATGGCCCTCACTAACACAGTTCTAAATACTTTTTACTCTCTGTTTTCTGTGTCAAGCAAATAGTAGGATTTGCCTTCATATTGGATACTCCTGAAGGCCCGTGAACAGTCCAGAGCCAGGAGGGCAGGGACCCACAAAGAGGAGCCACCCATGAACTGGAGACATGCCTCAGTGATGGACTGCTTGCCCAGCATGTGAATGTCTTGGGTTCAATCCCCAGTAACCCCCCCTCCCCCGCCACCACACACACACACACACACACACAGGGAAAAAAAGAGGAGAGACCCAGAATGAGTTTAATGATGAGGATGATGCTACCAAGTTTGGCAAGCTCTGTCAGAATTGGCTGTTCAGCACTTCATTGTTGTCAATTTGAAGCAAACTGTCTTAAGAAATTGTAAATATATATGTTAATTTCAAATCTAGTAATTTTCAAGCCTGACCAACCACATGGAGCTTACAAAAAATATAAATTCTTCACCCTTTTGGAAATTTTATTTTAGTAGGTTATAGAAAATACCTGCATTTTTTAAAAGTCCCCAACTTGATTCTGATGTTCTGTCTAAATGTAATATTCAAGGTAATACATATGTATCATGATTTTTATTTCACAGAAGATGTTTTATACAACTGTGAATCCTATGGGTGGTGAAAATTCAAGTCTTTCCAATTACAGATGCTGGCTTTTTGATGCCTAAATAAATGTTTCAGATGATGTCTCCACCAGAGTTTAGCCATTTCAGAGACAGCACTCATTCTAGCTTAATACCACCTTGGTCGTTTCCCAAGGCCCCCTTAAAAACTTTCCTAGAATGAAGACTTTTGAAACTATTTCTACTCATACAATCTTTTTCTTCTCCAAACACCTATATCAAGAAGACCTCTAATATGCAACTCAACATTTATTAAATGAAATGTTGAGAATTCTTTGTAAATTGCAAACTGTGATTCAAATGCTATTTTTTATTGTACCTTGTGTTGTTTGTTGTCATGTTTCTTTGCTTCTAGATTTCCTTTCTATATTTTGAATTCTCCGAAAGCTACTAGGTGTTGCACTTTTCCCATCCAAATAATGAAAAAGCAAGAAGAGTATGCTAGTTAACTTGGGAATAGTATTGTAGGCTGGGGAAGATGGGCTACTAATTTCTACCAAGAGAAGTAATATTGAAACCCGACCAGACAAGTAAGTCCCCTAAGCTTTCATGTTCTCTTATTGCTTTGGAATGGCAATTTTTATAACTACTTTCTTTCAGTTTTATGTACACAGATTTATTATTTTCTATCCCCAAAATGTATACTCTATAGGTTGGGGACTCACAATCAATTAGTAAAACATTTGTTTGGTTCAAAATATTGATGTAATGTGAAGAATTTATGTCTTCCTCCATATTACTTGATTTTTCTCAGGCCTCAAAATAGTTATTTAAAAATATTTTTGATAATTGCTATATGTTTTCACATTTGTGACACATTAGAACATTTGTATAAGAAACTAAAATATTAATAACTAAATTTGCATTTCATAGTTGGTACATACATTTTTTTTGAAATACACAATATTAAGATTTCAGATATTTACTCTACTCTTCATATGGGTCTTGCCATCTTTCTAGTTTGAATACAGATGTGATAACTTTGCTTAGTAACATTTAAATTTTATATTGTTTATTTTATAATGTATTAACTTCCATAGTGAGTAAGAATGCATTCTAAATGATATAGATCTGAGGAGCTTCTCTTATTTACTTACCAGATTTTCCTGGCAATCAATAAAATATATCTGACCACAGAAGTGAGAGGAAGTTTTAATTCTCAATGGCAAGATTGGCTTGCTTATCTTCAAACATCAGTAGTAGAAAACACAGATAAAATTCTCTAGTCTTTTATGAATATTTGTATCTATATTCTAGAAATGACCTTTAAATCCATTTCATATACAGAGATTTTAGCAAAAAGAATAATACATGATTAGTGGTCCTTTCCATGTGTGTTTACACACAACAGCCATCCTTGGTGTCTGGAGGGGATTGGTTCCAGGATCCCTCTGCAGATATCCAAATCTGCAAATGTTCAACTCCCTTACATAAAATTGTACAATATCTGCATATACACACATCCTCATTTATATACCAAATCTGAAAGAATTCCCCATGCAAAGACACTTCGCCGGGAGAAGTCCAATTTTATTGCAAAAAGCTGTGTGCTTATATAGAACTAAGGGGGAGATGGTAGGGCTTAGATAAATGGCAGGCAACCCGTTTATTGGCAAGTTCTTCCAGATATCAGCTCCGGAGCCCAGGAATTAGTTCTCATTAGGGCTAAGGTTCCCCGCCAGTGAGATTTGAAATTGGAGCCAGCGGGAGAGTTCACACGGGCGGGAACTTTTCGCGCCACTGCAGAAAAGAAGAAGGTAGGAAGAAGAGGTCCTTAGGCGCCATGTTGGGGTTTTTTTCTCTGGGGTATGGCTGCCGTTTATACTTTTCCCAACATTCCTCCCTTTTTGTTTTCTTAGGAAGTGGGGCATCGTTGGTCAGATCCGGCTGCTTCCTGCTGTGTGGGGGCGCTGTGGGGCCTAGAAAGGGAAGTGGAGGCATGCTCTGGGGGCAGGTCTGGGGATATCATGGCAGCCAGAAATAGAACCCAGTGGCTATAGACAGCTACTTCCGTAGGGGTGAAGTCTATGAAAGTTCCCTGAAGCCACAAGTTGTCGATGGCATGGAACCAGTCCTGGATGGAGGAGATTGTTGGTATCAGCCACTGGTCCTGAAACAGAGACTCTAGGAAATACTGGAAGCGTTGCCTGGACATGGCGTCACCAGCACCTGAAGAAGATCAGAACGAATAAAAACAGAATGAAGATAAAAATTAAAGCAAAGGTCAATTTTTGGCAGAAGTTCCATGTTGGGGGACTGACAGAGAAGAGGCCAAGGGCCATGAGGAGGCTTAAAAGGACATAAAGACTCATGAATCCAGGATGGCAGATTAAGAGGTTCTCCGAGCTCTTTGTCTCCCGCTGTCTGATGTCCGTTGCATTCCATCGTGCCTGGTAGTGAGCTTCAGCACTGAGTGAACTGTTCTCTTGGAGATGTTGGGGGTTCATCGGTCATCAGAGGCTGGTAGTGCCTAAGCAGAAGCTGGTTGAAAGTTTGATTAGAAATTTTTTGCAGTTGGGTTTGAAGGAACTTCATTATGCAGGGCAAGAGAGCACAAAAAAGGAGCATCCCAATAAGGGGCCCCAAGATAGGTAGTAAGTACGTGGCAAGAGAGGATTGGAAGAACCCTGTTATGGGATTGGAGGAGGTGGGTTTGAGCAATTGGGTCAATAATTCCTGCAATTTAACAACATTTTTTTCTATTAGCCCAGACTCATTAACATAATAGCAACATTCCTCTCTGAGGAACAGGCATGTACCCCCTTTTTCTGCAGTGAGAAGATCAATTGCCCTTCTGTTTTGTAAAGCCACTTGTGCCAATGAAGTAACCTGCCGCTGCAAGGAGCCCAGAGACTCAGCAGTGGTATCGAGTGCTTCCTGCAGTTTTTGTTGCAGGTCATTGGATGCCCATAGAGCATGACCTGTAGCTCCACCAGAGAGTCCGAGACTCGCCACTGAGGTTGTTAAAGTGAGGCCTACCAGAACCGGCAGAAAGACTGCCCTACGGGTGCGGGAAGGTAGGGCCAACTGTTGGAATTCGGTGGGAGTATACAAAGACAGCTGAGGAACTACAGTAACCAAGAAACAGGTGCCAGAGACATTGATCGTTGAGGTACTTAAAGACCCGTTACACCAGAGGAAATGTCTAGGTTGCATAAACGCAGGGCTCGATGGGGTGCTATAGCTCAAGGAACAAATGGGTAAAGGATTCATTGTTGGCAGGTGGAAACAGATGAAAGGGAATGAAGTATTGGTGGAATAACTTTCCCATAGTGGGATACGTGTCACAGGTAGGGGTTGTCCTTTCTTAGAGAAATTGTAGATTTTTGCTGAGATATTTCCTGCCGCTAATGGGACCGCTGCTAGAAGTGGACGACTAAGTGAAGCACAGAGAAAGCACTGAGAAGTAGGCACAGAAAGAGGGGTGGAGTTTAATAATCGAAGAGTTTGGTGTAGCAAATTGAGCCATGTGGGAGGGGGACCTGAGGGGGTTGAAGGCTCTGAATCCTCTTTGGATGGGCTATGGCTAAGATCTCGAAGTTTTGATTCTGACTCCTTGATGTGTTCGACTACCTGGATGGTTGCCTTAGGTGGCATAATCAGGGTGCGGCCAACAGTCATCCACCCTGTGGGTCTGGCTGAGGTTGTCCGAGCATAGACAGCAAACTCAACATTGTCCCAACGTTTGGCCTTGGGGTCAGGTATATCTAAAGTATACCATCCATTGTTATCGGATGAAGAGCCTTTATGCCACTTTAGGTAACTAGAAGTCCACCCTTCAGGGTAACCAAGTGAGTGGTAAGAATAGCTACCACGTTCATCATGGAACCTGCATGACAAATAGGGGCACCCATTATATATCTCAGGCCACCAATGACAATAGTCTTTGGTTTGATCAAAAAGGAAGCAAATGAAAGGCCAGTTCCAGCCACCACGGATGAAAGTCCTGGAAGGTGACAATTTTAGGGAAATAGAGGTGCAGTTGTGGATGAAGCAAGTAGTTGCATCCACTGTGCAGACCTTCTGCATGCCATGTTCTGAGTATCGTTCCCGAAGAGTGAATAAATACATGGTAGGAGAGGAGGGTAAAGACCAGTCCTGACAGAGCACAGAAAATAAGCAGAGCACAAAAAACAAGCAGAGAGAGAAGACTAGGGTGTTGGGAGAGCTCATTGTGCCTTCTTTACGAGGAATTGGGCTGCGGGGAACACTGTGTGAGCCGCAACTTAAAGGGGTGAGATGGGTGTGGAGAGCAGGAGTAAAGGGGAGGTTCAGGAGGTGATTCTTGGAGTTCCTCTGGGGTGGTCCTGTCGTCAGCAGGTGGGGCCTCCTGGTGATATGGCTTCAACCTAGAAATGTGAATCCAGGGAGTGAGATGGTTGTCTGGTAAGGAGAGTTTGGCGGCGGTGGGGGTACAGAGAATGACAGGATAGGGGCCTTCCCATTTTGGGGCAAGAGGCCCTTTCTCCTCTGGGGTATTATAATAGACTAGACTCCCAGGTGTTAAGGGAGGAGTGTTTCGAGAGGAGACTGGGTCCGGAAGAAGCCAGTCCTGATATTTCCAGAGTTCCGAGCGGAGATGAAACAAGAGAGGCAAAGACAAATCTCGGGTGAGAGGTCCTTGTGAAACGACCAACCCAGGGGGTATAAGAGGTCTTCCATACATTATCTCAAAGGGAGACAGTAAAGATGGTTTCTTAGGGAGAGCTCTGATTTGAAGCAAAGCCAAGGGAAGGAGTTTGACCCAGTCTAAGTTTAATTCCATTGTCAATTTGGTAAGGACTTCCTTTAGAGTACGATTTACCCTTTCCACTTTCCCTGAAGCCTGGGGGTGATATGGACAGTGGAAATGCCACTTGAAGGAGAGGGCTTGAGAGACCTTTTGTGTGATCCTAGAAATAAACTCAGGGCCATTTGCTGGGAGCCATTAGCCAAGTAAGTATGACAATTTCCTTGCCAGCGTACCCCATGTTGCAGTGACATTGAATGTACTTAACCTTGCTCAAGGACCAAGGCAGATTAGGGTGTTCCCGGTTTTAAGATAATCTTGTTTAGGGCGTTCCCAGTTTAGGTTCCAGGTTTAAGGTTTAAGATTATTCCTGCTGGGAATAGGGCGTATCCTGCTGCCTGAGTTCCCCTTGAGTTCTCACGGGATTCAGACAGTATATTTTGGAGATAGAAGCCCAGTGGAGGTGAATTTGGGAGAGAAGGAGGATTTGGGAAGAGAACGTGGATTTCCCCAGAACGTGATTGTAGACGGCTGGTGTGAGTTCGGGAATAAAGAGTTGCTGTTTGAATCTACAAGCTGTGTGGTGGCTCGTGATTGTGTGCCCAGCCAGACTGCGGCATTTGGTGGCCCGTGCGGGGAACTTCTGAAGCTTGGAGGTAAGTGAAATTGCTTGCCCCTGAGGAAGAGCGAAAGAATGGGTGACCAATTCAAAAAACAATGTGTTATTGTTTTGATTTATCTTGTTTTTGTTTCAAGCTGCCTATCCCTAGAAATTTCTCAGGCAAACTGGAAAAAATGGTTGACTAAAGGTTTGAAGTTTGTCGGCCCTGAGGAAGAGAAAATTGATACAACGATTTTTTATTCCGTTTTTGTTTCATTCAGTTTCGGCTTTGTTTTGTGCTATCTTATTGGGTTGCGTTATCTTTATAGTAGATTAGAAATTAGTAAAAAACAAACCGAAAAGATGTTAAGTAAATTGTTAGAGGTTCAGACCATGGAGAAAGACATTTTAGATCAAGCAAAAGAGAAGGTCTCTCGAGCTAGTCAGACAGAGGAAGAAAATTTAAAGGAAAAGGGGTTGTTAGGAAAAAGGCCACAACAGGAGGCTTTTAGTAACTCCGTTTTATCACAAGAGGGCGTAATTCAACCAACAGCCCCACCGATGGAGACAGCTGAGTGGCCCTCAAACCCCGTAGTTGATAAATGGGATCCTGAGACAGGACCTCAAAGATTAGCATGCCCTGTACTTGAACAGGCAGGAGGGCAGCGAATTCACCGTGCTTTAGATTTTAAAACAGTGAAGCAGTTGAAGGAGGCTGTAACAACCTACGGGCCACAAGCTCCCTTCACGGTAAGCATGGTCGAGTCCATTACTAACTTGGACATGACGCCAGCAGATTGGGCTAGCATGTGTAAATCTGTACTAAATGGAGGACAATATTTGTTATGGAAGGTTGCCAATGAGGAATTTTGCACGGAGACAGCTAGGCGAAATGCAGCAGCCGGTTACCCTCAAAGAAATCTAGATATGTTGTTAGGAAAAGGACCTTATGAGGGTCAACGGCAACAAATTGAATATGATCCTGCTATATATGCACAAATTGCTGCAGACGCAGTTAGGGCATGGAAGACTTTACAAGGACATGGAGATTTACAAGGTCAGCTATCTAAGGTAATACAGAGAGCTAATGAACCTTACGCTGACTTTGTAGATAGGCTAATTCAAACGGCTGCCAAAATTTTTGGGGATACAGAACAAGCAATGCCATTAATAAAACAACTGGCTTATGACCAAGCAAATCGTTGCTGCAGAGAGGTTATTAGACCATGGAGACATGAAGATTTAAACACATATATTAAATTATGTAGAGATATTAATGAACAAGGGCAAGTCTTGGCAGCTGCAGTACAACAGGCTTTAGATGCCAGGCCAAAAACATGCTATGATTGTGAACAAACAGGACATTTTAAAAGGAATTGCCCCATAAGAGGAGGGTTTAACAAAAGTAGGTATCAAAGGAATAGAATACCGGGTATTTGCCCACGATGCCGTAGAGGGAGACATTGGGCTAATGAATGCCGTTCTCAAACCACCATAGAAGGTACTCCCTTATCAAAAAACGGACAAAGACCAGGTATTTATCCAAGATATCGTGGAGAAAGGCATCAGGCTCCATTGCCAAAAAACGGACAGGGGGGCCCAATGCTCCGGGGCCCACAACCACAAATATACGGGGCAGTGGAGGATCCCAGCAACACCATCAGGGTAGTGCCCAGGACACATTGTCCATTAAATCCCTCATCAGACAAACCCGAGGGAGCGCAGGGTTGGACATCTGTGCCTCTGCCAGAGCAGTATTAACTCCAGAGATGGGAGTTCAAATCATTCCCACAGGAGTAAAAGGACCTCTTCCCCAAGGAACAGTAGGCTTATTACTGGGACGTAGTTCATCTACATTAAAAGGACTTATGATAAGTCCTGGGGTAATTGATCCCGATTATGTAGGTGAAATAAAAATTATAGCTAGTTCTCCAAGAGGTATATCAGTAATTTCACCTGGAGATAGAATAGCACAGTTGTTAATAATACCCAGCCTACATAATAAATTTCCTAGTCATAGTGTAGAAAGAGGTTCCAGGGGATTAGGCTCCACAGGTGTAGATTGGGCTATGTTGTCTTTAAATTTAGATTCTCGCCCAATGCTAAAACTAAATATTCAAGGTCATGAGTTCAATGGGCTACTGGACACAGGAGCTGACCTTAGCATCATATCTCGTCAAGAATGGCCAAAACATTGGCCATTACAACAAGCCACTCAAACGCTTCGAGGCCTAGGAGTGGCGACTAATCCCCATAGAAGTTCTGTGATATTAGATTGGAAGGATCCTGAAGGATGTGAAGGAACTATACAGCCATATGTATTGGATCATCTTCCTATAAATTTGTGGGGACGAGATGTCCTAGATCAATTAGGTTTGACGTTAACAAATAATATCAATCCTAATGTGCCCACTACTAGAGCTAGACAAGGCTTTAGGAAAGAAAAAAGATTAGGAAAACAAGGGCAAGGTATAACAGCACCAGTACAAATAGATCAAGGAACAGACAGACATGGGTTGGATTTTCAGAAAGGGCCACTGAGACAATCAAAATTACTTGGAAATCAGAAAGACCAGTGTGGGTTCCTCAGTGGCCCCTGACTAAAGAAAAGATACAAGTAGCCCATGATCTGGTCAAACAACAATTAACGGAAGGACATATACAACCTTCCATATCTCCCCATAATACTCCCATTTTTGTCATCAAAAAGAAATCTGGTAAATGGAGATTATTGCAAGATTTAAGAGCCATTAATAATGAGATGGTTGTTATGGGACCTGCTCAATCAGGGATTCCTCAATTGTCTGCTTTGCCAAAAACCTGGCATGTTTTAGCTATAGATATTAAAGATTGTTTTTTTTCAATTCCAATTCATCCCGAGGATAGTCCACGTTTTGCATTTACTATCCCTGCATTAAATCATGAAGGTCCTGATCAGAGATATGAATGGAAAGTACTCCCTCAAGGGATGGCTAACAGTCCAACTATGTGTCAAATATATGTTAACAAAGCAATCCAGCCACTTAGAAATCAAAATCCTGAACTACAAATATTTCACTATATGGATGATGTATTATTGGCACATAAAGATAAAAACATATTGCTGGAATGTTATGCCACACTTACAAACTTATTAAAAAATTATAATCTAGAGATAGCAATAGATAAAGTACAATTAAATTTTCCAATTAATTATTTAGGAGTTCTATTATCCTCAACCATGGTCCGTCCACCAAAAATTCAAATACGAGTAGATCAACTCAAATCACTTAACGACTTTCAAAAGTTATTGGGAGACATAAATTGGATAAGGCCTTATCTAGGTATACCAACAGGAGAATTGGGACCTTTATTTGATATTCTAAAAGGTCCATCAGATCCAAATTCACCCCGCATGTTAACTCCTAAAGCGAGAAAGGCATTAAAAATTATTGAAACATATATGGAAAACATACATTTGGATAGAATTGATATAAGTTTGCCTTTATTATTTATTGTACTACCAACAAAAAATATTCCTACAGGAGTATTTTGGCAAGAAGGTCCATTATTGTGGATACATTTACCTTATTCTCCTAACACTATTCTTACTAGGTATCCTGAGGCTGTAGGACAATTAATACTCAAAGGAATAAAAGCAGCGAAGGGAGTGTTTGGAATTTCTCCCAATAAAATTATTACTCCATATACTATGGATCAAATTGATGAGTTAGCTAATGAGTTAAATACTTGGGCAATAATCATGTGTAAATCTAATGTTTCATTTGATAATCATTTACCATCTAATCCTTTGTTGTCTTTTTGGTCTAAGCATCCTGTAGTTTTTCCTAAAATGACAAGAAAAACACCTATCATGAATGCTCCAAATATATTCACTGATGGGTCAAATAATGGTACAGCAGCAGTAGTTACCCCTGATCAAACTTTTACATTTTTAGTACCCAAACAATCAGCTCAAAAGGTAGAGCTTAATGCAGTTTTACAAGCTTTTTTGATGTTTAAAGATTCTGTATTTAATTTATTTTCTGATAGTCAGTATGTAGTTAATGCTATAGTATCTCTTGAAGATGCTGGTAGGATTTCCCCTTCTTCTACTGTTTTCTCTTTGTTTTCCACTATACAAAGTCTAATCTGGGACAGAAAAGATCCATTCTTTATAGGACATATTAGGGCACATACAGGATTGCCTGGAGCCCTTAGTTTAGGCAATGATTTAGCAGATAAAACTACACATGACATACATATTTTCTCTACATTTGAAGAAGCTACAAATTTTCATAAAAGGTTTCATGTTAATGCTAATACTTTACAAAAGCGTTTTAAAATAACTAAGGAACAAGCCAGACATATAATAAAACAATGTCAAAATTGTGTGACATTTTTACCACAAGTTAATCTTGGAGTCAATCCTAGAGGACTGATACCTAACCATATTTGGCAGATGGACGTCACACACTTGCCAGAATTTGGAAAATTAAAATATTTACACGTTACAGTCGATACTTCTTCTGGATTTTTGATGGGCTCCCTTCATGCCGGAGAAAAAACTAAAGATGTTATAGCTCATTGCTTACAAAATTTTGCCACTGTGGGTGTTCCTAAACAGTTAAAAACCGATAATGGTCCTGGCTATACCTCTACCTCTTTTAAACAATTTTGCTCATCATTTGGTATTACTCATATAACAGGAATCCCATACAATCCACAGGGACAAGGCATAGTTGAAAGAGCTCATCAAACTATTAAAACATACTTATTAAAGCAAAAAGAGGGAATTGGAAGGGGGTATATATCCCCCAAAGATAAACTTAAAATAACGCTTTTTACTCTAAACTTTTTAAATTTGGATTCATCAGGACTTAGTGCTGCGGAAAGGCATATGTATCCAAAAAATGTACATAAGCCTAAAGTACTTTGGAAAGATATTCTAACAGGACAATGGAAAGGTCCTGACCCAGTGATTGTCTGGAGTCGGGGGTCTGTTTGTGTTTTTCCACAGGGAGAACAGCAGCCCATTTGGATTCCAGAGAGATTAACTAAAACAGTTTCTACAGATCGAAAAGAAGATGATTTGACTCAAATCCATAACAGTTGATATCCAGAACTCCAGCTTGGCCATTCTTACATCTGCGACAGTGATTAACCAGGATGCTTTTTTCAATAGCTATTTTATTATTGCATTTTTCCACATCATAAGGTTCTATTTTTATTTTTTGAGCTCATACAAACCTAGGTTAATGTTTTTCTGATCAGTTTTATTTTTTGACTGTGGAGTTTTTAAACATTGCAATGGAGATTTCACCTAGGTAAAGCTACAAGGCCTTTACTATTTTCTTATGTGTTGTACGTTTGTGTACACTCTTGTGTTTTGTGTTGTATGTCTGTATGTGCGTATGTCCATATTTCTTGTATGAGGAGCGCTCATGAAAAAATGGATCCGAATTATTATTATTTTTTTTATTCACGTGATTTAAATGGTTTAATTTAAATTAGGTAAACAGCTGTTAAGGATTGTTTTTAAAGGTGGTTAACAGATCTGTTTGTTTACTAATTTAAATTAGGTAAAAAGCTGTTAAGGATTGTTTCTAAAGTAGGTTAACAGATCTGTTTGTTTACTTTCACCTTTCCTTTTCATTATATTTAATAATTCTTTTCAGGATAATGTCTCTTTAGCATCATTGCCAGAATTCCTATCTCCATCTCAGTGCTGGTGAAGAACTCAACAAGTAATGCTCAATCAAAGAGTCAACTTACTTTGGGAGGAAACGGATTTTGGGAGGAAATGGACATATTGATAGATTCCTCTGCTTTGAACTGCTTGCAGAACTTGCCTGGACTATGTAACTATCGTTTGATGGTGTCACTAGTGATGCAATTTTTATTTCCTTGCCAGCGCACCCCATGTTAATTGTGATAGTGCTGACATATCTTTGCTGATGGTGTCACCAGTGATGCAATTTTTCCCAAGGAGCCGTCAATTGGCTTGGTGTCGTGGCATTTCTGTATCCTCCTCCCTTCTGCTAGTGATGGTCTAAAATTTGGGGGCCAATGGCTTATGCTGGACCGGTAGTCAGTGACGGGTATGATCCAATTGCAGTGGTATCAACCTAAGACAGGAGGCTGACGCCTAAAGGTCAGTTTTCCGATGACGGGTAAGAACCATATGTTGAATTGGACAACCTACCAGGCACGGTCCTTAAGCCACATTGCTTGTTGTTTAATTAATCAGAAGGGGGGAGATGCTGGGAGCCATTAGCCAAGTAAGTATGACAATTTCCTTGCCAGCGTACCCCATGTTGCAGTGACATTGAATGTACTTAACCTTGCTCAAGGACCAAGGCAGATTAGGGTGTTCCCGGTTTTAAGATAATCTTGTTTAGGGCGTTCCCAGTTTAGGTTCCAGGTTTAAGGTTTAAGATTATTCCTGCTGGGAATAGGGCGTATCCTGCTGCCTGAGTTCCCCTTGAGTTCTCACGGGATTCAGACAGTATATTTTGGAGATAGAAGCCCAGTGGAGGTGAATTTGGGAGAGAAGGAGGATTTGGGAAGAGAACGTGGATTTCCCCAGAACGTGATTGTAGACGGCTGGTGTGAGTTCGGGAATAAAGAGTTGCTGTTTGAATCTACAAGCTGTGTGGTGGCTCGTGATTGTGTGCCCAGCCAGACTGCGGCAGCCATTGTCGGATTGTAGGGAAGTGGGCATACCAAACCTGGGGATGATGTCTGTCAGTAAGATTGAAGCTACAGTGGAAGCCTTTTTATTGGAAGTGGGAAATGCCTCAACCCAACCAGAGAAAGTGTCCACAAAGACAAGGAGGTATTTAGTGTGCCATACTGTGGGCATGTTGGTGAAATCTACCTGCCAGTCAGCAGCAGGAATGTGTCCCCGGGCTTGGTGGGAAGGGAAAAAGGGAAAGGTTTGGGCCTTAAAGGAGTATGAGGGTTGGTCCACTGACAGATCTGACAGTTAGAGGCTATATTTTGTAGCATGGCTTTGTCAGAGGGGGTGAGGGAGAAGAAGCTCTGTAAAAAGAGGGTCAAAGACTGAGAATTGGAATGGAATAGAGTATGAAGGAACTTGAAAAGATCCTTGTTCTTACTGGAAGAAGTAGGGGCTTCAGATGAGCTGTCTAAAGTGGCCATTATATGTCCCCCAGGGGGGCCATAATTGGAAGTGGTAGCAGCCATTCGTGCCGCCTGGTCAGCTTTGGCATTGCCCTCAGTGATAAGAGAGCTGTCCTTCTGATGGGACTTACAATGGACAACTCCCAACTGGGTGGGTAAGTGGGAGGCCTCTTTCAGATTGGTTATAAGAGCCGAATTAGTGATCGCATTACCTTTGGTGGTAAGTAGGCCTCGCTCCTTCCATATTGCAGCATGGGATAATAAAATATGGAAGAGATATTTTGAGTCAGTATAAAGGGTGAGGGATTTGCCTTGTGCTAGAAGGCAGGCACAAGTGGCTGCTATAAGTTCAGCCTGCTGGTTGGTAGTTCCTGAAGGCAGAGCTTTGGCCTCTATAATCTCAGTGGCTGAAACTACAGCATATCCAGAGTAATGAGTGCCGTTCTGCCTAAAGGAACTGCCGTCAGTGAATCAGATAAGGTCAGGCTTGGTGAGTGGTCCCTCAGAAATGGAAGAATGACAGGGGAGGAAATCATCTAAGGTTTCCAAGCAATTATGAGTTGGTGTGTCAGATGTGGGGGTCGTTGGGAGTGGTGAGGCACAGTTCAGTGCAGAGCAGGGGAGGAAAGTAATATTAGGGTTTTCCAGAAAGGAAGTGAGGAGTGACAGAACTCTGGATGGAGGAAGGGTTTGAAGGCCCTTATAAGCTAAAAGATCCTTCAAGTGATGTGGGGAGTGGATAGTTAAAGGGGCCCCAAAAGTCAGCTTAGAGGCTTCTTTGTGTAAAATTTGTCCAGCACCCAGAGCTCTTAAGCAAGGGGCCCACCCACGGATGGTAGGGTCTAGTTGCTTGGACAAATATGCCACAGGTGCAAATGTAGGCCCATAGTTTTGACCTAAGACCCCAAGTGCTTGCCCCCCTTTTTCATGGACATATAGATGAAATGGTCTTGAAAGATCAGGAAGGTGAAGGGCAGGTGCCTTTAAGAGGAGTTGCTGAAGCCTGCGGAAGTGGAAGTTGGGGGAGGAGGCAAGAGATTCACTAGGGGGTCCCTTTGCTAGGTCATACAGGGGTTTGGCTAGAAGAGAATAATTTGGGATCCAGGCCCTAAAATAACCTGCTAGTCCTAGGAATGATAGTATTTCGGCTTTCGTATGGGGCACTGGAAGATCAGAGAGGAGTTGCCTCCTATCCAGTGTTATTTCCTTTTTCCCGGGTGTAAGGTGAAAACCAAGATAGGTGACAGAAGACTGGGAAACCTGGGCCTTGTGGGGAGACACCCTATATCCCTTGTCTGCTAGGAAATTAAGAAGCTGGGCGGTGTGGGATTGAGAGTGTTCCCAAGAGGGACTACATAGAAGAAGGTCATCGACATATTGAAGGAGAGTAGAGTCAGGACAGGTGGGGCAAAAGGATGTGAGGTCCTGGGCAAGAACTTGGCCAAAGAGATGGGGGCTATCCCTGAATCCCTGTGGGAGGACAGTCCAGGTAAGCTGGCGGGTGTGAGGGTCAGTCCACGTAAAAGCAAAGATATCCTGAGATTCTGAGGACAAGGGAATAGAAAAGAATGCATCTTTCAAATCTAGGACCGAGAAGTGGGTAGTAGTGGCAGGGATCTGAGAGAGGAGGGTGTAAGAGTTGGGCACTAGCGGGTGGATGGGGACCACAGAGGAGTTGACAAGGCGAAGGTCTTGAACCAGCCTGTAGGAACCGTTAGGTTTCTTAACTGCCAGAATGGGGGTGTTGAAAGGAGAGTGTGTAGGCCTAAGATACCCCTTTCGTAATAAATCCTGGATGATGGGTTCTAATCAGAGGAGGGCTGTGGTTGTGAGTGGATATTGTGGTTGACTAATATATCTTGAAGGGTCCCGTAAGACAATATGAATAGGACTGCATTTAGCCATAGAGGGTGTAGTTGTGTCCCAAACCTCAGGGTTAACTGGTTTAGATAGTTGTGGAAGAGTGCGTGAAGGAGGTGTATCTTCCCCTAGGAACATCATGAGGAAATGAGAGGTAGGAGAGGTGTGGGGTGATAAGTGAATGGTGACTTTCAATAGTGAGAGTATGTCCCTTCCCAGAAGGGGAATGGGGCAATGGCTCATAACGAGAAAGGAGTGTGTGAAGGACAAAAGGGATCCCTGCATATAACATGATGGGGGGGGGTTTCGAGGGAAAATCTGTTTACCTCCTACCCCGACAATAGGAGTTTTTGAGGGTGTGGTAGGACCCCAATACTCCATCAAGACCAAAAAAGCGGCACCAGTATCTAAGAGGAAGGTAATGAAGCGTCCATCCACCAGGAAGGTGACCCTAGGCTCTTGCTTCTTGATGGTAATAGTCGGGAGGGAAGGCCCAGGGCTTCGTCAATCCTCCTCTGCCAAGCCCAGGAGAGGCTCGGGTTGCCGGGCAGCTGACCAACCTCCCTTCCAGGTTGTTGGGCAGTCTGCCCCCCAGTGTCCCCTTTGATGGCATTTTGGGCAGGGGGTGGAGGATGTCCTGGGCTAAGGACAATCCCTGGCCCAATGTCCCTCCTTACCACATTTGAAGCAAGCTCCAGGGGGTGTCTTATTGGGATGGCGTGGTGATGGCCTTCTCTGAATGACCTGGGCCAACATTTGGAATTTGGCATTTTCAGCCCTCTGCCTACGGCGTTCGCTTTCATCTTCTGTACCATGAAAGACCTTGAAAGCGACAGTGAGGATTTCGGTCTGAGGAGTAGCAGGGCCCTGTTCAAGCTTTTTAAGCTTGGCTTTAATGTCAGGGTAGCTTTGGGCCAGAAAATATGTCATTAAGACATGATGGCCATCAGGGGTTTCTGGGTCGAGGTTTGTGTACTGTTGAAGGGCCTTGGTTAGTCTATCCAGGAATTCTGAAGGTGTTTCCTCCTTCCTTTGAATGACCTCCTGCACCTTTTGAAAGTTAACAGCCTTGTGGGTGGCCTTTTTAGGCCCGCCAAGAGGCAGGATGTAAAAAGGTCATGAGACTGTAAGACTTCAGGGGTGTTGTAATCCCATAGGGGATCCTGCTCTGGGACAGCATGAGGGCCCGTGGGGTGGTTGGGATTGGTCCTATGATTTTCATCAGCATGGGCTTGGGCTAGCTCCCAGACCTGTTGCCTTTCCTTGGGGAGAAGTGTATTGGCCAAGAGCATGTAGATGTCATGATGAGTGAGGCTATATGCTTGCAGGACCCATTGAAACTCCCGAATGTAAGTGGTGGGGTCAGTGGTGAATGAGCCTAACTTCCTCTCTAGCTGAGTAATGTCCAACATGGAGAAGGGCACGTGGACTCTGATGACACCCTCGGGACCAGCTACCTCACGAAGGGGTGCGATTGTCTTGGGGTTGGGAAGGAGTCCCTTAGACCTGGTAACAGGAGGACTGAAAGAGGCAGTCGGCGGCGGACAGGAAGGAGAGGGAGGGGAAGGGAGTGTCTCTGTGGAGGAGGAGGTGGTGGAGCAGGCAGAATAGGGTGGAGAGGAGGGGGATGAAACGGAAGGCTGAGGATCTGTGGAATCAGGCAGAGGAAGAGGAGGGTATAGCGGGAGAGAAGGGGCAGATGGGGCTGGGGGATAAGGTGGGGGTTCATCTGCTGGGTCGAATGAGGAAGAATCTGCGAAGTCAGGAGTAGAAGCAGGGGAAGAGAGGGGTTTGCAAGCAAGGAGGACCTGAGAGGGAGGGCAGGAGGAGCAGAGAGCAGGGTGCTGTGCGAGAAGGCTAAAACCTTCAACGCAGGGAATCTCCCTCCACTTTTTCAGACGCTGGCCATAGTTAAAAAGGTCCCGGAGGAGGTTTGGATCTAAGGAGCCTTCTGGAGGCCAATGATTGCCATTATCCAGTGGATATGTAGGCCAATCTTGGGTACAGAATTTGATTAGAAGTTTGGGCTTGATGTCTGGTGTGAGGGAGAATGTGGCCAGATTTTTTATTAAACATTTGAGAGGTGAGGCTTCAGGTACAGATGAAGAGGTGCCCATAGTCACAGGGAAAGATGGAAGAGAGAGAAAGAGAGAGAGAGAGAGAATTAGAGTAAGCGAGAGAGACAAAGAGAAAACCCGGGCTGGAGCGGCTTCCAGGAAGCTCAGGGCGAACGGGGGTCAGGTGGGCGTCCCCAAAATGACCAGCCGTCGCGAGGAAATACAGAGGGCACTACCAGTCATCACCAGTGAAGTGCGATCTGTGAGACCCAATGGGGTCGGAGCCACGGGCAACCTGACGTCAGGAAAGTTTTCGGCCGCAGCGGAAGAAGTCAGTAATGAAAACAGAACTCCGGCTCCGGCAGAACGCAGTTCCAGGCCGGGAGTTCAGTTTTCCCCGAGCAGAAAGGCAGCTTCAGCCAGACACAGCAGCCCTGCAGGAAACAGCAACTCTAGCCGGCAGCGGCAGCAGCAGTGGAGGAGGAAAAACCACAGAGCCTCTTGTGTAAACTCAGAAGCCTCACGCCCCAAAGGGAAATGGATCACCAGAGGGTCCACTGTGGCCAGTAAAGGTCTTAGTGGGGGGAATTCCCTCCCCGCTACTGGGCGTCTGAAGTGTGTCGGACGATCACGGTCACAAAACCAGCATTAGCCCGAAGGGAGTTGGCGAGCTGGGGTCAGGGGACACTTACCTAAGCCAGATCAGTGGTGAGTGCAGGAAGCCTGCGTCTGAAAAGAGCGGACCAGGGCGGAGTGTCTCGGCGGAGCGGGGGACGGGGCTCTTGTTGGAAAGAGCTCACCGGTATCCTCACACGGGGCACCAGAATGAAAGAATTCCCCACGCAAAGACACTTTGCCGGGAGAAGTCCAATTTTATTGCAAAAAGCTGTGTGCTTATATAGAACTAAGGGGGAGATGGTAGGGCTTAGATAAATGGCAGGCAACCCGTTTATTGGCAAGTTCTTCCAGATATCAGCTCCGGAGCCCAGGAATTAGTTCTCATTGGGGCTAAGGTTCCCCGCCAGCGAGATTTGAAATTGGCGCCAGCGGGAGAGTTCACACGGGCGGGAACTTTTCGCGCCACTGCAGAAAAGAAGAAGGTAGGAAGAAGAGGTCCTTAGGCGCCATGTTGGGGTTTTTTTCTCTGGGGTATGGCTGCCGTTTATACTTTTCCCAACAAAATCATCTCTAGATTACTTATAATACCAAAATCAATATAAATACTAAGTAAGTAGTGGTTATAATGTGCTGTTGAGGGAGCAATGGCAAAGAAGTCTGTACCTGTTCAGCACAAATGCAATTTTCTTCCCAAATATTTTGAATCTGAAGTTCATTGAATCTACAGATGTGGGACTCATATAGGACCTATTGTAATAACTGAATAATTTTCTTTACTGTATATCATAGAGTCAGATGGAGCTACCATTTTCATTTGATAATTAAAATATTGATCTGAGGAAAAGATATAAAAGAAGACCAAGAGGAAGGAAAAAAATTTGCAGTTACAGATTCCCCTGGTTATAAAGTCAAATTGTATTTATTTTCGAAACTTATTATATGTTTCTACTTAAACCTATTGTTTAGCTGGTGCTGTGGTGCACACCTGTAATACCAGCGACTTAGGAGGCTGAGATAGAAGGATGGCAACTTAGCAAAGACTTCAGCAACTCAGCGAGAACTTGTCTCAAAATAAAAAAAGGAAAAGGGCTGGGGATGTGGCTCAGTGGGTAAGCACCTCCATGTTCAATCCCTAGTACCAAAACAACAACCAAAAAACCTATTGTTTATAAATATTCTGTTATAAGTTTGTGGTTTTAATGATGTAAATTATGGTTTCAAAACTGGACACAATAGTTTCAAAACATGGTTTAACTCCATGTTTCAGAACAACCTGGTCCCAGTGCATGAGAACTGGCCCCAACGTACCCTGAGACTGAATAAAATAGGTAGACACATGCAGAATACCACAGAGTACAATTTTTTTGGGGACTCACTGAGAAATGCTTGGTCCTGGGCAGCAGAAAGACCAAACAGATCCCTGTGATTTGGATAAGAAGCAGAAACATGTTATAATGGTCAGAGTAAAACTGACTTCGTTGAAACAAGGTATCTGATTTATCTCAAGCTAATATCAATAGGTCAGACACATACCTGGCACCAGGATCTGGGTGGAAAGCTCCACATACCACTATAATGGTCATGTCTATTTATAGTACACTAGGAAATTGTGTGGAGAACACCAGTCTGGGTTACGCAGGGGCAAACATGGAGGTTACCACTCAGGATGGCTGCAGTCACGTTCAGCTGAATCCATACACTCAGCCTGAAAAGAAATTAAAAGGTGTATAATTAAATATTGAACTAGCTTGTAGTGTTGGGATAGAAGGTTGGAAACTAGTCATTTTGAGCTACCATAACAAGACACCATAGCCCGAGAGTGGTTTAAACAACACAAATTTATTTCTTAGCACTGGGGATAGAAGCACAAGAATAGATAGCCAGCATGGTGAGGTTCTGGTGAACATTCACTTCCTGATATATGTTGGGGTAGTCAACTTTTTAATTTTCTCACATTTATTTTTATAATGAATGCCTTCACAAGGGCTCTCCCCCCATGAGTTCTTTAAGTTCCAAATACCCCATCTCCAAATGTCACCACATTGGAGATTAGAGTTTCAATATTCAAATTTTGGAAGAATATAAACATACAGTCCATTATACAGAGGACATAAACAAAATGGATGAGGGTGAAGATAAAAAAAATGTTATATATTGGATATATTTGTGTGAAGAGAAACCATAGAGATAATTTTCAATGAATAGAGAAATATGATTGAACATTCTTGAAATTTCATTGTTGAAAATTGATCTTGGCAATTTTGCAGAATTAACATTCATCATCTCATCTCCTATAATACTTCCAGATCAAAAGCATGAACCAAAAGCATGGATCAGAAGTATCACAAGGTAGCCAGCTGAAAATGAACCAAGTTATTTAGACTACAATTCTTATATTGATTGATTGTGATTGATTAATAAGTTATTTGACTCAACAAGGTTTTTTTTTGTGTGTGTGATTTTTACTTTGTTCTAGGTACTCTGCTGGACTCCAAGTATGATAAGGAGTGAGAAATGGTACGCACTCTGTAAGGAGCTCAGGCAGTTTTTAGCTCAAGGGCTTGTTGATGGAGAGTAGCACAACCAACAAGAGAACCCAGGTGAAACGGTTTCTGATTTATGCTCTTTTCAAGAAGCTGTCTGACTTCTTGTTTTAGTCAGTTTTTTTTTTTTTTTTTTTTTTTTGCTGCTGCTACAACTAAAAGACCCCACCAGAGAAATTGTAGAGAAATAAAAGTTTATTTGAGGGCTCATGGTTTCAGAGGTCTTAGTCCTCAGAAGGCCAGCTCCATTCCTCGTGTTTTCGAGGTGAGGCTGAACATCATGGCGGAAGAGTGTGGCAGAGTGACACCATTCACATGATGATCAGAAAGCAGAGAGAGAGAGGTCTCTACTTGCTAGATACAAATATATACCCCCAAGCCATGCCCAATTCCCACTTCCTCCAGCCACACCCTAACACTTCAGTTACCATTCAGTTAATCAGGGGATTATTTCACTGATTAGGTTTAGGCTATAACCAAATCATTTGTCCTCCAAACGTTTCATTGTCTCATATATGAGCTTTTGGGGACACTTTACATCCAAACCATGAAGCTTCTGAATTTCAAAAGTCTGCTCAATATCACAGCAGAATACTTGGCAGTGAAGCAAACAGATCAGCACATCTGACTTATGGTAGGTTAATGAGGACCTGGGTATTTGAGACCATGAAAAACAAACTTGCAGAATCTGAGGAAATGGGCCTTTGAGTCCCCACAACATGGATCAAATTCTAAACCTGAGAACCATCCTCAAACACAAGTACTAAAGCATCAAAGGTATTAGTTTTACAATACGAAAGCACTAAAGCACACATTTTAAGTATCAAGACAAGTATTTAAATGTAATTGAGGTCCTATCTTAATTACTTAATTAAAGCACATCTACATATGGGGAATAGGAAATCTGCAATTTCCAGCTCGAACAACGCTTCCTGCTCCTTGCTGTAGGGAGAGACTTTTCAAGACTTGTTGGCTGATTGCACATGTGTCCCTTCATCAGGAAAATAAAGCAGTGAAATCAGGGCAAGAGGAACACTCAGTTATTAACTATCTTCCATGGGTCCTGAGCTTTATGTATGTTATGACATCTAATCATCAAGACCACCTTACAGAGAGGACATTATTGTCTTCATTTTATTGAAAACTAAATTCAAACATTTTAAATACTATGCCCAAGGACATACAGTTTGTAAATAGTAAAACCAGAAATGGAACTAGGCTGGTCTAATTTTAAGGTTTATATTCTTTGCAGCCTATCATGGTATCTCCAAGGATTACAGCAAGATTTGAATGACAGAAAATATATCTGATGGTGAAATAGGGAAGATGGAAGTAGGAAAAGGCAAACATTATGATTTTTGTTCAAAACTGACAATTATATCAACAAAAAAGGTCTGGATTTGTAATCTTCATTATTCTCTGATCAAAAAGTCACTTTTCAAAAAGTGCTGTCACATCCACTCTTGGTTCCTTCACTTACCCGTGCTGACCTGGGAGCAAACCCTAATACTCTTGGAGAAATTTCTGAGAGATTTTAATTCATTAGGAAGTAGGAAGATAAAACCATGGGCTCTGGAGGCAGATAGTCTGTGCTTAAATCCCATTCTGGCTCTATCTAATGAACATAGACACATTATTTAACCTCCAGGTACCTTTGTTGTCTCCATGGAAATGCTAGTAATAATACCTAACTACTAAATTCGTGAGGAATAGATAAAATGACACATACAAAGAACTTAACACACTATCTAGTTCATGGTGAGTGTTCATCAAATGTTAGTTTTCTACTATTTTTAAAGACACATATAACAGAACATATAATAGATATAAATTGCTCCTCTATTTTTGGAGTGGAAAATCATCCATAAAATCTTCCAACTTTTGGAGGACATATGTTTAGAGACTATGTTTCTTAAATAGAAAGAGGATCATTTGGGGCTCATATGGCGCATTCAGTGTTGGTGGCTGTACTCCCCAAATTAGGCCTCTTCTCCAGGGCTATCCCATACTTCTTAAATTGCAGCCATTTTTACTCAAAATTTTACCACTAATTTGATTAGGTTCAGTTCACCACCAATCCCAGAAATCCAAATATGACAATCTTCTTTCTAGCTTTAGGGATCTAACCATAAATTTTGAGTTTGGACGATTCCCTCTTCAAAATCTTCTATCTCCTCCTCTTCTCAGATATCTCAGTCTGTATCTTCTTAAAACACAAACATCTATGGCCAAATTCTCCCAGATTTTCTTTTGTCTAACTCTGAAGAAATACTATTCTTTTTTTTTCCTGCGGGCTCGTTGTGGTGGTAAGGTAGATTCCAGAAGTTTAGAAATAAAATTCTGGTAGAAGGGGACCTTCATTATTTTCTGATGAGATTGCTTTAGGAAAAAGAAGAAATCTCAGGATAACAGTGAACTTTCTCAATATTGTACCTTGTTATGCAAATATGGATAAAACCCTGCTATGTATATGGTACTGTAAAGAATACTGAGAGGAACATGATCTATTCATAAAAGCTTATCCTCTAATTAGGGAAATGAGATGCAGTCAAGACAAAAACAACTGAGACATCTCTGAGCTTTCTGGAATTTCTATCAGAAACATGAATATCCTTGTACTGATTTAAATATCATGACAATTTTAAATAAGAACTAGTTTGGAGAGTTATATCTGAGCCTGAAGATATACTTTGATGGCCATAATCTTTGCCATTCTGCTTCAGTGACATTGAGATGGATCAGATGCTGGAATGTCAGAGAATCTTCCTGGCTGATTAGGTTGCTAGAGACAAAGGCCATACTCTAAATTAGCTCCAACAGTCTAATCAGAATGAACAGACCACTTGAGTCTGTGATGGAGACATATTGGCAGCTGATGAAGTCTGCCTGCAGAGATTTTGGTGAAAAACCAAAGTATATAAATGCCAAAAGCAGTTTGATTTCAGTGGAAGGACTAAGGATGATTTAGAAGAAAAAATTTATGTTAAACAATTCATTTCTTTTTAAATTTTATTTTCTTAAATGTTTGCCATATAAGCTTTAGGAATCATGCAAAATAATTTTTATCACCTCTTTGATGTGTGACCTAAAATACGTATTTTAAAAAATCATGCTCAGAGGCATTTCGATGGTTCAGACCACATCATTCAGATACCAACTGCCATCTGGGGCAAAATACCCTACTTGCAGATCCAAATCTTTTGATCAAGGAGGCCAATGGCATCTTGATTTTGAAACCCTGAACACATTTAAAATCTATAAAAAATTCATATCACTTGTCATGAAAAAGCATATATATCATGAAAAATTACACCAATAATCTGATTCTCATAATAAAGTCTTTCAGAATATAACTTCTTTTTCCACATGATTTTTAACCTAAATAGAATACTATCCTAAGTAAGGTTTCCTGGGAAATAAAATGTAAGTAAAGGTTTCTATGCAGGGCTTTTGGGGAGGGCCATCAGGATCACACAGGTGGTTGAGTGGGGAAGGAGAGTGGGCAGAAGGAGGAGCAGAGATATGTTGAAACAAAACACACCTCATCATATCCTAAGGAGAGTTCTAAAACTGAGATGATTCTCCAGAGCTGGACCTACATCCTCCTTCATCAGTCAACAGACATGGCTGTCCACTGGAAGTGGAGGGGAACTGGGATAAGACTGCATGTTCTCCTCTGCTAAGGGCATTTTCCAGAGGATTCAACTGAGCTCCTTTAATCATCAGCTTAGGCTCCTAGCAGTTTACTGAGTTTCATAAGTCTATTTTTTTAATATGGCAAATTTTGTAAAAAAAAAAAAAAAAAAATCCTCCAGGAGTCCATCCGATCTTTTGGGGGCAAAAATTGCCTAAGGAATTTTAGCGTGGTGTATTACAGCTCTGTCCTTAATACTGTAATCGATATTGGTTGTCTCCTTCCTCTACTACCCTCTGTTGCTTACTCCCCACAATCTTGGCTACCATCTCTTTTGGTCTCTATTATGTAACTTGATGAAACAATCCAGCCTTTAAACCTGAGGAGATGGCATCCCTAATGACTAGACCCAGAACTATTGCACGTGTCCATTTACCAATAAAATTGGACACTCAGTGAGGTCCTTTGTAGCAAATGTATGCCCCTTGTTTGAGAACCTCACCTCCTCTATTGATCATGTTGTATCACTTCTGACAATATGGCTACTCCTTTCCTTGCTTGCTGGTCTCTTTTCATGGAGAGCCTGATGTGACCAGGTAACAGTCTTAGCATTAAGTTTAATGAAATTCTTGTTTTGTTCTCTAGTGAAAGCATTCTTCTGGAGGGAACTATACTACTAAACCTACAGAGCTCAGAAATGTAAGAATGAGAAGCAAAAATTCCCCAAGTGGAGCTGCTTCTACACTGAGTTTATGGTTTCTAGATACATATATTTTATTTACTGAGGATGCAATACAATAAAATGGTTGAAGATTTACAAATATGCACTTTTTGTGAAGGATATTGTTTTCTCCATGCATAGAATCATTTCCTAATTCTTACCTCACTTGTACTTTTACAAAACTGTTCCATCACTGTATTAAATCAGTAGGTTCTGGACTGTGCGGTATGTGTTATTTCCATGCTATAATACTCACTCTATGTCTTCTTTTCTGTACAATGGGTTTCCTGGTTTGTAGCAGTGTTAGAAGGAATCTGTTGTTAGTGGTGTGAAATACTTTCTAACTACTGGAAAAATAATTAAGGTAATCCCATCCTTGAAATATGTGTCCATTTTGGTAAAAAAAAAGGAAACCTAGCCCCTTGCTGAATACATGGTCCAGTGTATTTTCTTTTTTTCTATGCTGGGAATTGAACTCAAGACCTTTTTCATGCTAGGGCTCCATTACTGAGCCCTCAGTACAATGTAATTTACTTGATATGAAGTGGTTGATTTGGTCTCACTGAGGGATGGAGCCCTATGTGGAATTCTCATTGATCTCTTTCCATCACTGGTAGATCTCTGTGGCTTCTGACTGGACATTTATCAGCTGTGTCAGTAGTGAAATAAATCTTGAGGAGGATGTTCATGCCAGGTCTTTGCTTAGTTTTTATTCTACTATCATGGATACTGCATTCTTATGTCCATTATGTTAACACTGAGGTGACCATTTGCTGAAGCTAACATCATCTGATCAGGTCACTTTATCAACAGTTACTGAATTCTATTTCTGTGAGACATATGCTCTCTTCTCTGAGCAGCCAATCTGTTCTCCACGGTCTGCATATGAATCCACATGTATTTTAATCCTAGACACTTGTGTTTTTAGCAGCCTGGATTATCAGATGTACTACCCAAATCTCTGTTCAAGGTAAGGATTTCCTCTTACTGCTCTCTTTCAGGTAGTTCATTTTCAGTTGGTTATGCCTATACTAACAAGACCATCCTCAGCTGAGGCCATAAGACCAAGAGCAGCCTCTTCTATTTCCATTATCAGGTCAAAAGGAAACCCATATGAGGCCAGAGGAGTGAGCTGAGGGGCAAAATTGTAGCTGACAACAGAGTCTGGGCTACCCGGTTATAATGGATGATGCTTTTGCCTCTACACTTGCTTGTGTCTGACATCCATCATTCTATTTCCTTCAGATTTTTGAACACAAAATCATTTCATATAATTAAGTTACTTAGAGAGAGCTTTATTGTTGAAGTTTTCACATTGAAGACATATTAGTGGACACAGGAGCAGAATTTATTCTAAGACTAATTACTGAGAAAAATCTTTTCTGAGTGTTCTAGCTAAAGGCTCACGAATGATGAGATTTTCCATTCTGGCTGGAGGAGACAAGTCTTCTCTGCGTGTGAGCTCTAGCTTTTCTAAGTTGGGTGGTTCTTTCCTGGGTCTCAGGTGGTTTCCTGCCTTATTTTCC
The DNA here is from genome assembly GCF_021218885.2 of Marmota monax. Lineage (NCBI taxonomy): Eukaryota > Metazoa > Chordata > Mammalia > Rodentia > Sciuridae > Marmota > Marmota monax. Next base: position 4,894,714 of record NW_026695227.1, read on the forward strand.
CCTCTTAGTTTATCTCCTTAACTATGTAAGTCTCCTGAGTTCTGCCTCTGCTCCCCATCTTTGAACTACAGCTTGAAAACTCTCTAAAGAACAACCTGGAGCAATCACAGGGCTTACCTTTTTCTCTTTTCTTCTTCTTCCTTTTCCTTCTCCCCCTTCTTCTTAGGGACTGATATCTTTCAGAGCCCAGAGCCTAAAATTGGATTTGTTTAAAAACAATTGCTTCATCTAATTTGGTTGTTTCACGTGGGGATATAAATCTGGTCCCCATTTTGGCTCATGTCCTCAACTTCTAATGTCATCTTAGATTCAACAATCTTAACATTATCAGTTTATTTTCTTTTTCTCATTATTTGGGATTGGACATAAGGTGAGGTCATAGCAATCATTTTTTAAAGTGAAAAAAGGAACAATTCTCAGATATTTTATTATCCCTTATGTCTATAATTTATGAATAGAAAATCCACATTGTCGATGTTTATTATTTATCCCCTGGGATTATTTCAGCCATCTTCTGTCCTTTCATAGTACCTCGTATACTCTTTATGATGCTCATTACCTGTGGGCTTGTTATGTAGTTGTGCAGAATTCATTGCTCCTTCCTAATGGTTCCCTGAATTATGTTATTGTAATTATGGTTTCTCATTCCACTCCTCTATCCAAGGGCAACTGACCCAATGTAGGTCAATCATGCACTCCCTCAGTGAGCAAAATATGGCCATTCCACCTTGGTAAGTAGGTCCTTCCTCATCACATCCTTCCTTCTATTACTCCTCTGTGGTGGCATCTTAGCCTCCCATCTCTCTCTCTCTGGTGTGTCAGTACTCTAGCCTGGTTCTCCAGACTCCTATCAGTTCTGCATATCTTCTGATCCATTCAAACATTTCCTTTTCCATAACACATTTGCAGAAATTTATTCTGTTTACATTCAGTAAAACAACTTATCCAGATTTGTATTCTGTGATACAATTTATTCTGTGATTATTTATATTCTTTGTGAAGAGCAAGAACTATGGTTTATTCATCTTTATGACTTCTGAAGAACCAAGAACAACTGAAGGTGTGAAATAAATGTTGCATTAAATTTAGTTAGCCATAAAATGTTCTTGGCACTTTTGGGGGGAGGGATATATTGTCTACTTGCATGACTATATTATGGTCTTTAAGTCATAGAATCAGCTGGACCTTGATGAAAACATAATTGAAAAAAACTTTGAAGAAATGGACAGTATTTTCCCTCCAAAAGTGTATGGGAATAAAATTGTTCATATGCCACTTTACTAAGGGTTCCAATCTGTGAAAAATCTATTGGTCTAAAATATTCTAAATCTGCAAGTTGTTATTGATAACAACTAAGTCTCCTCTCTCCTATACATCTTTTCATGTCTGGGTGTTTGTGTTGATGTTTTTTATCTTCTAGTTAATTGTTTGTTCTTCTAAGGCCCAGGATTGAAATCTATGCTCTACTACTTCTCTACTTACTTTCTGTAAGGATGGACCCCACTCTATATATGAGGATGCTTTTCAAACCTTTATCCAAGGCCTAATTTCTCAGCTGTGCTCAGTTTTACATCTGCTTTTGCTTGTGTGACATGGGAACATCCATATACTGCCACCCCATCAAAGCTAAATCTGGCACAAAGTGAACTCAACTCCTCACCTTTTAAACTGTCACCTTGTCATTTTACCACATCATTAAAATGAGAATCATCCCCCAGACTTGGAAAATAAGATAGATTTTTGACTTCCTATTTTATTACCCTGCTCATACTGATCAAGTCCACATGAGTTACGTGTTCCCAAAAGTCAGGCTTTTCTTCAACTGGGTTCACCTGTGCACGTTTCCAAGGGAGAAATGAAGCATACACGTTTAGCACTACGTAATCGAATTAATCTATAGGAGGGAATGAAGTCTGAATACAACTGTTTCTCAGTGGTATTTCTGGATCTGAAAATATTTTGCTTTAATTAATTGAGGAAGGAGGAACTCAGGACTAGAATGAATGATCTTCTACCTATAGTCATCATAGTCTTTGAGTTTAGCTTAGTTTTGGTGTTTTGTAACCTACCTATTAAGGACAATAAGATAGGTGAATCCAACAAAGGCAGTAAAATAGCCACAAAACCCTATATGTACAAGTACTAAGAAGGACCATGTAAAAATATAAATACAGATACTTTGGAATCTAGACTTTTTTCTTTATGTATTGTTGTTATTTTATACTGTGTGGGCTGTTATTATATATTTAAATGTGGTTAATATTTTGGCTTTTTTATTATAAATATCTTACCTTTATAAAAGCATTCTCATTTATTAAATGGACTATTTCTTTGATCCCAAATCATCATTAATTCTTAAACTATAAAGTGCCATGCCTTTTAATACAGACCCTTTTTCTAACCTGATAATAACAACTAGGTATAGAGCTAGTGCTCAAGTGCACATAGCAGGACCTCGGAGCTCCCTTGTGTCTTAGTCCTTATTTCTACCTGCCTACTTTTTTTTTGCATATACTCAGAGTCAAGTTCCTGATTTTCCCCAAACCTTTCTTAATTGTATATTCTCTATTCACTCAAATGTGAAAGCATGAGCATGTTTTCAAACCCATTTATCTCAACTCAGTGAGTTGTCCTGTCAGTTCTATTTCTGAGATACCACTTTCATTCATTTTGCTTTTTCTTGTTCCATTGTTACTGTCACTGGTAAGTCTGGGCATTATACATTGTGCCTTCATTATTTAAATAGACTCTTCATTGATCCCTTGAATCCAGTCTCTTCTTCAGACCAGTAACCTTCCAACACTTAACGGATTTTTCTTTCTAAAGCAATATCAGATCACTTTATTTCCTGCTTAACAAAACATTTATGTCTCATTGCTGTTATAATAAAGTTCAAACTTCATAGCATGACATTTATTGTTATGCTCTGAAACCAGTCACCAGTTAAGGGTTGAACTTCATGTAGTATGATTTTCCTTCTGCTATCAAGATTCTACAACTATATATTTGCTTTGCACCCTTTATCTCTTGCTTCTTACCATAGGGTTCCATTTCCTTTGCCTTTTGGCTAAACTAGTTCTTTCCAAAATATGTACCAGGTTTCCCTGTCTTTGTGGCTTTGTAATACCTCTTCGTTTTTGTAAAAGGCGAAAGATTTATACGATCTGAAGAGAAACCAGAGTATACCTCTTCGTTTTTGTTGAAATACTCACTCGTCCACTTTTCTGTGTGAGAAAGTCTATTTATTTTTCCTGACAAAACTAAAATGACAACTTGTTTTGATTCTCCCAGGTGTAATTAAACACTTCTTCCCTCTGTGTTCTTTTAATTATTTTCCTCTACTTATACCAAATAAGTTTAACACTTATTTAATGCCTATTATTCCATTGTGTTGCTAAAACATTGTCTGGCCAGAGACAAGTTGTCTCCTTTGCTGACCTCTACCTCTCATTCCCTGTTTCCTGAGGCAACTTCTGCTCATTTTCTAGATCTCAGTCTAAGCACCTCTTCCCATTGGGAAATTTTCCCTGAGCACCAGGAATATGTTGGCCTTCTTTGAAAACTACTTGTCCTAATATGAACATCTCCTTCATGGTAAATTATGTGTAATTGTTTAATTCATTATCTGTAAATTGTCTATTTTATTGCAGTGTTCCCTATAATTGGTCCAATGTTTAACATATGATAATAAATATTTACTCAATGATTGAATGAATTTAATTCTATTTTGTTCACTTTTGTAGCTACAACAGGACCAAATCATATGCATTTGATAGATTTAATATGCAACAAATAGATGAAGTGTAATATACAGATCCTCTTCCATTTAGATGGATTTACATCTAATAAACTCATTGTAAGTAAAAAATGAGTAGAAAATGCATTTAGTAACTAATAAATGTGTTATAAAGTCAAAACAATTTATGTCAAATAATCAATCATAAGCTCAGATGTTTCTTGTGTTATCATGGGGTTATGTACTGGTAAACTCACCGTAAAGTCATAAAACAGAATTGAATACTGTAAGAAATCACATCTAAACTGAGCACTTGATAATATTTGTTGAATGACTGAAGAAGCAAATGGACAAACAAAGACCTCCATGGGGTGTAATGACAATGGTGGGCTGAGAATGAGAAGGCCTCCGAGTGGTTGTAACACACTTTTCCTGCAGGACTTGGAGTAATGTGCCCAGCCACTCTTTATCGAGTAGTAAATCCTGTAATATTTGCTGGTAAGAAAAAAAAAAAAGAAGCAAAACACAAAGGCAAGGGGAGGGACTTCATAATGCTACAGTTTCTAGATTTAGAGAAAATATGTGCAGAGAATGTCTCCACAAACTGCTCAGCCCTGTAGAGTTAGGGAGAAAGCTTTTCCCTATCTGTGTTGAAAAAAGAGTATTAGATTCAGGAAGTTCAGAGAGTTGCATTTTCTTTCTTCTGGAAAGTACAAATCGCCTACTGGATATAACCGCTTTCTCCTTTACCAACACAAGACTGTAGATTTCTTCATCACAAGGGTCCCTGTCCCCCAACATTGAAGATTATAAAGATTTAAGTAGAGATTTTAATCTCATACCAAAACTGTGATACTACTCTGTATATTTCATAACCTAAGAGTTTACATACTTCTTAACCTAAGGTCCATATATCTTAAATATGTACAAAAATCCATGTATTACCAATACTTCAAGGGTTTAAGAAACTCCCTAAAACTCAAGGGAAATTGTTTCATTTGTATTTTTCTGGGGGAAAATTATCACAGTTTAAAAATGAGGCTTTCAAGTGTGTTAAAAGACTTATCCTACCAACTAGTCTCCTTATCAAGATATGAAAATGTCAAAGAAATTGGAAAAAAATCCCAAATATTGGAGAGTGAGCTTAACAATAATAACAAAAGTGAAATTAGAGGAATTTGAAAAGGCATAAAAGTGGTAAGAAAAAATCAGCCCTGGATTCAGTCCATATTTGATCTTAATTTATACCCTCTAACAATCTCTGTGATTGGATTTTGCAGCCCAAAGAAAATCAGCAAAATCATATAAGAAGGGTGGCTATCTTGCTCTTTTGTGATGCTATAATGAAAACAACTGAGACTGGGTAAATTCTGAAGAACAGAAATTTATCTCTCACAGTTCAAGGTCAACTCCAAGATCAAGGTGCCAGTAAATTAGTCTGTCTGGTGGGGCTGCTCTCAGCTTCCAAGATGGTGCCATGTGCTGAATCTTTCAGAGGGGAGGATCACTGTGTCCTTACATGGCAGAAAGCAGAAGGCCAAATGCTGCCTGAAGCCTCTTATAGAGGCCTTAATCCCACTTATGAAGTAGGAACCCTCATGGCCTAATCACTTCTTTACACTATTATGTTGATGACACCTAAATTTTGAAGGGGACACATTCAAGTCATATCAACCCTGGCCATCCAAAGGATATGTGTCCTTCTCACATACAAAATACATATGTTCTATCCCAATATCTCCAATCATTCCAGCATCAATTCAAAAGGCTAAAGTCAAGCTTCATCTAGATATCATCTAAATTAGATGTGAGTGAGACCCAGTGGTGTGGTTCATTCTGAGACAATTTGCTTTCCAGATTTGAACCTGTGAAATCAAACACTCTATGTGCTTCTGAAGTTCATTGGTGAGACAAGAACACAAGTTAGATTTTCCCCATCATAAAAGGGATAAAAAGAAACAAAGAAAGGTGTCATGAGCACCATGTAAGTCTAAAACCAAACAGAGCAAATGATATTAAATATTAAGGAGTGAGAATAATCTTTAACTGGTTGTTTTCCTTTCAGACATATCAAGGCAGGGGTTGGAGACCCCAAGACATTGGGGGATGTCACCTCATGATTTTTCTGGGTGTATCCCACACTATAGCTCTGATAGAATAGAGCGAGGTGCTTTATCAGGCTGGCACTGTAACCTGTGATCTGGGGTTGTGGGGACATCCCTGCCCCTATGACTCTAACAGACACTGTCCCAGAGGGCTCTTTTTGGTGCCCCTACTTCTACCATAGTTCTCTTTTGGGGCCCCAGGGCCCTCTGCAATATCCTCTGAAATCTAGGCGGAGATAACCATGCCTCCCCAGGTCATGCACCCTGGCACCTGCAGATTAGCACCACATGGGTGTTGCCAAGGTTTATGGCCTACAGTTATCAGAGTAGTGTGCCAAGCCACAACTGGAGCCACTTGAACCAGAGTTGGGAGGCTAAGGAGTGCTGCACCAGAAATCACGGAGCAGAGACTTGAGGTGATCTCAAGCAATGAGTTCAGAGGCCTCAGGGTGCCTTGGGCCCCTCCTTCAAAACTGTCCTGCTCTCCAGGTCTTGGAGCTTGAGAGGACAACCTTGGAGATCTCTGAATTGCCTCTGGGGTCATTCTTTTATTGCGTTGATCAATAGTATCTGGCTTCCTCCTACCAACTAGTCTCCTTATCAAATAGTTGCTTAACCAAGTCCTAGACTTCTCCTCAGCACATATTTTTATCCTTTACATGATCACTCAATTTTCCAAATCTTTCTGTTTTGCTTCTTTCTTGATAGCAATGTCTGTCTTTAAATCATTTCTTTCTTCTTGCATTTACAGGCATTTAAGAGAAGACAACATTGCTGAAAACATTGCTGCTTTGAGATTTCTTCCACCAAATAGCCTAATTTATAGCTCCTGAGTTCTGTCTTCCACAAAGTCTCAGGATATGAACATAAAAGTTCTTTGCCAATCTATAAAAAGGTTGACCTTTTCTCCAGTTTCCAATATCTTGTTTCTCTTTTTCAGGTCTGAGATATCATCAGAATAATCTTTATCGTCATGAGCACTTAAGTGACCTGGATGCAAGAGACCTCCTCTAGAGCTGGCACCAGAATGACTCTCAGTACTGCACTCAGGGCCATACAGTAGTTCCCAGAATCCACTCCAAAACTGTTTCAGCTTCTACCCATCACCCAATTTCAAAGCCACTTCCACATTTTGTTGAGGGCCACAGCCAAGTCGGGATGACGCATGGCATTTTTGCCAGAAGTAGTGGTTGAGAGGTGACGCCAGCGAGTTCTCCTGGAGTTCCCGCTGAGTTCCCGTTGAGTTCCAGTTGAGCTCTCCCTGGGATTCCCGGAGAGTTCCCATTGGTTGGGGAAGTGCTGGAGGAGGGATATTTCCGGCTGCTGGGTCCTGGAGGAGCCGCGTGGCGGTCGGCAGATTTCCCTGGAGTGTGTGTGGAGTGTGCTGGTAGAGTTCAGAAATAAAGTTTGTTCCTGCTTCAGTGGCTCCTGATTTGTGCCCAGCCAGATTGCGGCAACATTTTTGGGTATTTGTTATGGTAATACACCCTGCTGTTTTAGTCAGTTTTGTTTTTGTTGTTGTTGTTGCTATGACTAGAGGACCTGACCAGAACAATTTTAGGGGAGGAAAAGTTTATTTGAAGGCTCATAGTTTCAGAGGTCTCCCTCCATAGACAGCCTGCTGCATTCCTCATGTCTCCAGGTGAGACAAGTACAACATGATGGAAAAGGGGGCAGAGGGGACCAGCTTTCCTGGTGATCAGGGAGCAGAGAGAGAAAGAGTCTCCAGTCTCGAGATACAAAATATACCCCCTATAAACATGCCCACAACGAACAGTTTCCTCCAGCTATACCCCACCTGTTCCCAGTTATCACTAAGTAATCCCATTAGGGATTAATTCACTAATTAGCTTAAGGCTATCATGCATTATCTCACACTTGAGCTTTTGGGGAACACCTCACATCCAAACCACAATACCTCCTCTCAGAGCCAATTTCTGCCTTAATCATTTTTGTGCTGCTGTAACAAAAATATCTGAAACTGGGTAATTGAAAAAGAACAGAAATGGATTTCTCACAGTTCCAGAAATGGGAACATCCTAGATCAAGGTGTCAGAAAGTTTGGTTGTGCAGTGAGAGCTATTCTATGCTATTTTACAGTTTTTTAAAAATGTTATTTCCCATGTAATTTGAAAGTTATTTAGTAGTATTTTTAGAATTTCCTGGTAGAAGAGGCTTTAGAAAATAGTTTATTTATTTCTAGTTTGATTGAATCATTGTCAGCCTTCAGAGGGGAGAAACACTGTCCTCACATGGCAGAAGGCAGAAAGGCAAAGCTCTTTGATGCTGAGTAAAACCTCTGCTGGTAGTATGGATCAGGTTTGTCCCCCTAGGGCTTATGGGTGAAAAGCCTGGTCCCCGGTATGGTCTTATTAAGAAGTGGAGGAACCTTTATAAGAGTGGGGGGTCAAGTGGAAAGTGACCAGATCACTGGGTGTCCCTTGCAAGGAATTAATGCTGTTCTTTTGAATGAGTTCCCATGAAAGTAAGTTGCTATAAGACAGCAAGTTTGACTTCTAATCTTAGATTTCCCTTTTCACTATGTGATCCCTCCCTCTTACAGGTGCTCCCCAAAGATCCTCACTAGCCAAAAGACCCTCAGTAGAGCCAGTAGATATCAGTGTGATGCTTTTGGACTTCCAAAATATGAACTAAATTAGCCTCTTATCTTTTAAACACATCTAGCCTCAGATATTTTTGTTATAGTAACAGAAAATGGAGTAGTATTCATTCCCAATCAATTCATAAGGGAGGAGACCTTATGGCTCAATCACCTCTTTTATTATTATTATCATTATTTTGTTTTTATTAGAGCATTAAAGTTATACATAATAGCTGGATTTATCCCAAGAAAATCATTCCTGCATGGAATCTGACCAACAGTATTTCAGTCACCATTCTTCCCTTCCTCTCTACTTCTTACCCCACTTCCACTCCATTGATCCTTCTCTTGCTCATCCACACACACCTATAAGTGATATTCCCTGTGGTGCATTTATATATGTACATAATGAGTTATTAAATTAATTCCACATTTTTCTCTTTTCCTATCTGTCCTCCTTATCTTCTTGTTCTACTCCATTATCTTATATCTTCATAATATCTGATCTCCTCTTTCCTTTCCTTATTTTTCTTTAGCTTCCACATATTAGAGAAAACATTTTGATCCTTGATTTTCTGAGTCTGGCATGATGTTCTCCATTTCCATCCACTTACTGAAAAATACTATAATGTCATTCTTCTTTATGGCTAAGTAAATCTCCAATGTATATATTTACCATATTTTCTTAATACATTCCTCTGTTGATGGGCATCTCTGCTGTCAATCACCTCTTAAAAGGCCTACCTTTTAGAACCGTCACATTGTTAATAGCTAAATTTTGGAAGAGACACATTCAAACCATAGCAGTGATCTTCTAAATAGCTTATGAAAAAATAACAACCCTCATAGCTAACAAAAAGAATTGGAGGAAAATATAAACAAGTAGAAAGGATATATTAATACAAAAGCCATAACAGACCCTATTTTAAAGTATGAATTCACACCAGCATAGCTGTGATTGGTTATGTTAAGAGAAAGGAATGACTTCAGAAAAGAATTAATTGCTTTGACAGTAGTTTTAAAATGAAATGGAGACTTAAAATCGCAATGAGATTTCACTTTAATAATGTATATAGCCTTGTTAATAAATCCTCATTTATTAACAAGGCTATATACATGCAACATTTCTACCTATATGTGTATGTATATATTTATGGCATATATATTGTATATAAAAATATAACAAAATTAAAAAGTCAATATTGGGAGTATATGATTGTTTTTCAAGTCGTGTATTTATTATTCAGTTTTAGAAACTTGCTTCAAATTAGTATTTGACACTATTGTGGGAACATACCTGTTTTCAAATTTAAGGAATATCCATTATTTTCTGTTTTCTTGAGTTTTAAATCATGAATTGTGTTGAATTTTTTCTGGTGCCTTCTTTTCTCTGGAGGTTACCTATTTTTTTTTTTTAATTCTAGTCTCTAAAATATAGTGAATGACATGATGGGTTTCTTGGTATTAAAACATTTTAATTCATTGAATAAGCATATATAAATTATTTTAAAGCATATACTATTGAATTCTCTTTGCTAATATTGTACTTAAAATTTTGTCATCACTCTTCATAAGTGAGATTCATCTCTATTTTTCATTTTTTGTTATGTGCTCTCTCACAAAATACGATTGCACTTGCTTTATAAGATGAATTGGAAATCTTTTTCTACTCTGGCTATTTAGGGGTGGTGCCAATTTCACATTGAGTCTGCTATATATCACAGAGAAAGCTCAATCTTTCTTTCTCTTTTCTACCATAATTAGTACTTTTTTACTTCATGCTTCCACTGGAGATAATTTTGATGAGTTGTATTTTTCTACAAAGTATTGATTTCATGTAATCCTCAATGTGTTATGATTTTTAGACTTTAATTGTTTTGTTATTTTCAGTTTTGTGTATTTGTGCTTTCTTCCTGCTTTCAGGATTAGACAATGATTTTTCTAATTTATTGATATTTTTATTGTTTTCTAACTCATTTTCTTCTTTCATCTTTATTAATTCCTTTATTTTGCTTTCTTTTGATTTACTTTGTTGTTCTTCCTTCTTTTTATTTGATTAGTTTTTATGCTGTGCTGAGGATCAAACCCAGTGCCTCACACATGCTAGGCAAGCCCTCTGCCATTGGGCTATAGCCTCAGCCCCTTTCTTGTTTCTTGATTTGCTGTTAACCCATGTATTGTTATTGATATGGGTATTTGATGCTCTGTGTTGTTCTCTGGTAACTGCTTTAGTTCTAGTCCATAGATTTGAAATGTTTATTATCATTATTTTGAAGCTGTTCTACAACTTTATATTATTTCTCTTGTAACCTAAAAGTTACTTGGTAGTACTTTAAAAATTTTCAGATAGAAGGACTTTTGTTTTTAAGTTATTAATTTCTATTTTAATTGAATTATTGTCAGAGGGTTTTCTTTTTTGATACCATTTATTATCTTTGAAACACAAATTTTATTTTGAGACCTACAATATAGTCAATTAATGTAAACATTCTCTTTGCATTTGGAAGAAAAAGATCTATTCTCTATTACTGGGCTGAATTCAATGAATATCTATGAGATTTACCCTAATGATTGCATCATTTAAGTCTTCAATATTAATACTAATTTTTGTCCATTTTATTGGTCTTAGTTTGAGAGAGGGGTGTTAAATTTTCATATTATTAATGTGTTCTTCCTATATTTTCTAGGTGTTGGTTTATGAAAATTGCTGCTGCATTATTTGGTGGATAAATATTAATTACTGTTTTTTCTTTATTATGAATTGTGGTTCTTAGCAAAGTGTTCTTTTTGCTTCTATTAGTTGTTTAAGCTCTCTGTTTACCTTGTCAGACACCAATATTATAATCCCTGATTTTTGAAATTTTATATTTGTCTGAAATATCTTCAGTCATCCCTTATACTCAAAATTTTTGAATCTTTTTTAGAAATTCAGTCATGGCTCTTCTGTAGGGAGTAGTGTTTGATATACTTTGTTATCAATTTTAAAATGTATTTCTAAGCCTACGTGGGTTAAGCATCTCTGTTTTTATTGTTCTGGTTGCATAAATGACTTTAGTTGTGTCATTTGGCTTTAATGTCTGAATGTATACATGTTTTCATAAATATTCTTTCAAATATAGATTATTATACTTGTGTTGATCTTTTGGTATTTAGGGAAGTTTATGCTTTTTGTTTTAATGGCTACCTTACTATTACTATCTTCATATAATATTTCTCTTTAACTCTTTCTACCTTTTTCTGGCTATTGTCTATTGGTTCACTCCTATCAACAAAATTGAAATAACTAATCGCTTCTTCACTTCCTCTTATTTCCTACCTCCCAACATTTAAAATTCTTTCCTTCATTTAAAAATTAATTGTATTACACCTGTATATTTATAAGTATTTGGCCATTACACACAATAATATCGCCTATGTAAACATTTATACACATATATAATTTAATTAATATATCTAAGCATCTCACCGTATATCTATAGGTATACACACACTTACATGTGCATATATACATTTCAAAAATATATATTTGTTACTGACCATCAGGTTAGTGATTTATCTAAATCCTGTTCTCTAATAGACTCCTCAGGAAGGGCTTGTGAAAAAAAATTTTAGAATTCTTAAATATTTGTAATAGTTTGCCTGTGGCCTTTGTACTTGTGTTCACTTTGGCAAGATAGAAAATCTTTGCTTACATTTTGTTTCCTCGTGTATCTTAAATATGCTAGTCCATTGTTTTGAAAAGTTTAATGATAGACAATTTTATTTCTCTTATGTATGAGTTGGTCTTTTCTGCCTGGTTAACTAAACTTTTGGTTGTTGTTTTTCCTTTAAAGAGCAATACTTAGAGGAATATGACTTGGTACTTGGTACTTACTTGGTACTTGGTACTTACTAATATTAGGGGTCATTTTTTTCCACTTAATCATTATGACTTTTTAAATATGTAGTTTCAAGTTTTATTTAATTCCACATTTTTAAACTTATTGATGTTAGTATTCTTTTTCAGGGAACAATTTATATTGGATTTGTAAGCTATTTTTATGGCTTTCACTGACTCTTGAATAATTTTATTTATGTCTTTATTTCTATTTTTGTTTTTTGAATTTTCCTTTTTGGTCTTCTATTTCTCTTGAAGTATTATATGTCATTTTTATTCTCCTGTGTTCCTTCTGTTTTATTGTTCATTTCTTAAATTGCTCTTACATTTCCAACTTTCCTAGAGTTCTGTGACTTCTTTTTGAAAAACTCATTTTCTCAAAACTCTTCAAATCTGAGTTTTTCTAATTCTGATTTATTTTCATAAATGTTCTTTCATGTATTCTTTGTAATATTTCTTTTTTAAAGCTCACTTTAATACACACACACATATTGTCTGTTTAGGAGGGCCATCTATTTTGCCATGTTTTTAATTAATGATATGCTACTTTTCATCTTATAACTTTGAGAATTTACGAAATATTTCTTATTATTCTTTTTAAAGTGAATTAATTATTATTATTATTATTATTATTATTATTATTATTAGTGCTGGGGATTGAACCCAGTGCCTTGTGCATGCAAGGCAAGAACTCTACCAACTGAGCTATATCCCCAGCCCTTAAAGTAAATTAAATTTTCCTTGGGCTGGGGTTGTGGCTCAGTGGTAGAGCACTTGCCTAGCACGCATGAGGCACTGGGTTCGATGCCTGGCACCAAAATAAAAATAAACAAATAAAAAAAAGGTATTGTGTCCATCTACAACTAAAAAATTAAACAAAATAAATGTTTTCTAAAAAGAGTAGAACAGGCTAATGTTCCTAGGTACATGTTTCCAAAACTTCCCCTTTACTTATTCTAGACTCCTTTCCTTACTTTTATTTGTATATTTCTATTTTTTGGTCTCTCTTGTGGATGTTGTTGTAGGTTTTTTATTTTTCTCTTCTAGGTTTTATAGTGAATTATAGAAGACTCCAAAAAGTTTACAGATAATGCATCTTCACAAAATTTTGTTTTCCTTTTGTTTTAAAAATTTTGATCAATTTTATTTTATTTTTCCATTAAAATATTTCAAAACTGATATGCTTCACTAAGTACATTATGCCATTTAGTGTTATTGATTTTATTACATGAAAATATTTTATTTAAGATGTTTTTCAGATTTCAAGTGTTGGCTTGTTCAAAACCCATACATTTTTTATTTTTTAAACCCTTATGAGAGTTGTTTTCACTTATGAACTATTATTTGTTCCTAATCATTTATTAAATTTTGTGCCAGAGGTTAGAATTCATTCCTAGTAATTTCTAATCTTTTCTGTTTCCATAACATCATCTAATTAGGATAATAAAATTTAGTTATCTTTTCCCCTTTGCTCTTTATTCTCATCATTGGTGCAAGGTCTATTTATAAATTTTTTGATGCTCTACTTCTGGTTTTTTTTTTTTTTTGTCTTTCCTCCTTCCTTTTTAAGAAGCCGGTAAACTTTGTTATTTGAACATCATTAAATCCCAGAACTTTCTGGTTTTATTTATCTTTTTTCATCAAGGGTATTTTTAAACATGATTTCCACGTGTATCATATGTCTGAATTTTTTTTTTCTTTCTCTTTTCCTCTTTTTTACAGTGCTAGGGATCAAACCCAGGGGCTCCTGCATGCTTAGTAAATGCTTTACCACCTACTTCCACCCCCAGCCTATATGTCTACATTTTTACTTCTGTAAATATCTTTATTGCACATTCACTTAAATATAGTTTGACTACTTCAAAATAATTTTCCTTCAATGTTTTTATGTAATCACTCATGCTGTTGAACAGTTGAAGTTCTTATTATTTTTTTGTTGGTTATTCTTTCTTTGTGGTTACAATATTTTCAATCTTTTTATATTATTAACTGGAATTCTTCCATTTTTTTATATTTCCTCTCATTTCATCCTTTTCTGTTGACTTCCAGAATATTTCTTCAATCATATTGTTTAGCTCTTGCTAGTCATTCCCTGTCATTTTTTATTATTTATTTCAATCATTGAATGTTTGAACTTAAAATTTTTTTCTTTATTATTATTCAGCATTTACAAAATCTCTTCTTTAATCTATTTGAGGGGTTTACTTTGATTATTTCACGTTTCACTGTTCATTTTCAAAAATACTACCTGATGTGGTTTATGTTTTGTTTGTTATCTGCCTCTATTTGAAATTCTTCCCATTAAGTGGCTAATTACTTCACTTGTTTTTTCATCTTATTCTGGAGATATCAGAATCTGGACTGGTCATGTGTATCATGGGTCCACAGTCATCTGGTAGGTTTAATGAGAGATGAGGGACTGTGTCTTATAGTAAAGACCCCAAGGTCCACAAGGTGTTCACATCAATATTTGATGTCATTCTACCAAGTCACTTCTCAGATAGGGATTCTACCTTAATCTCTTTGAAAGAAGTATCCCTGGGAATAGACCAGCATCTTAGTTTAAAAACTCATAGTCATTCAAGATTTAGAGTAATAGAAGTGAATAAGTAAGTTTCTGGCCAACAGGTAAAATCTATTCTTGTCTATATCAGGCCTCAGCAATTCTTTTTCTCCTTGAATATTACCCAGTCTACCCTGAGTAGATGAATCTTTTTTAAAATTGATTTCTACCTTGCAGTCATGATGGTAATTGTGGGGCAGCAACTCTCTCAAGGACAGATAGGAGAGAGCCAACAATACAGTTTAAAAATTAGTCAACATTCTGTCCTTCTACGAATACATTTTTGTCCCCCTAATACCATGCTGTCTCCTCTCTCTTTCTCTCTCTCCCTTCCTTCTTCTCTCTCTCTCTCTCTCTCTCTCTCTCTCTCTCTCTCTCTCTCACACACACACACACACACACACACACATTATTAGGTTCTACAGAAAAAGAGAATCAATAGCATGTGTGAATAGATAGATAAAGAAATTTATTCTAAAAACTTGACTCATGACATTATGGAAGCTGACAAGTCTTAAGAGCTATAGGGGGAGCTGGCAAGTTGAGCGCCAGGGAGTCAGTGCATAGTTCCATCGTAATCTGAAGGTCTGAGGACCAGGAAAACCAGCAGTGGAGTTATTGTCCACAGACCAGCAGGCTTGAGAATGAAGAAGAGCCAATGTTTCAGTTCAAGTTTGAAGGCAAGAAAGCCTATGTCTCAATTTAAAGTCAGTGTCAGAAGACTTCTCTTACCCTGGAGATTTTGTTCTGTTTAGGCCTCCAAATGATTGGATGAGACCCACCCACATCACTTTATTCAATATCTACAGACTTAAATGTTAATTACATCCAAAAACACTTTACAGAAATATCTAGAATAACATTTGACCAAATATCTGGACATTCTGAGGTTCAGTCAAGTTGACACATAAAATTACTATCTCACACACACACACACACACACACACACACATATCCTAGTCTGAGGCAGTCTTCAGTGTTTTCTAAAGGCATTCATTTAGGTCCAATGTTGCTTTCCTATATTTATGTTTCTATTCCTCTTTTCTAATACCTGCAGGGTTGATTTTGAAAGATGAAGCCAAGAGCCTATACTAAAACTTCCTGCCTTATGAGAAGGAATAAGTCTATTTACACACCTGGACTTTTT
This sequence comes from Marmota monax, assembly GCF_021218885.2. NCBI lineage: Eukaryota > Metazoa > Chordata > Mammalia > Rodentia > Sciuridae > Marmota > Marmota monax. The sequence continues at coordinate 4,910,744 of NW_026695227.1, forward strand.
AAAATGTATCAATAACTTTCTCCTATATCTGAGAAAATTGCTATTCTTCTCCCAAACTCATTTTACTTTGTTGACCCCTTTTCCTCCATCCCTATTATATTGCACATTACACTGGCCAGTTAAGAAGCTATATCTCATATGTATGTTAGCATGAACTTATTTCCACTCTACCTGGACCAGTAAGAATATTCTGCATAGAGGGACCGAGAAATATTTATGGATGAATAGAGAAATGAGTGAACAATGAATAGACGAATGAAATGATCATTGAGATCAAATCTTTAATGCAAAGAAACACATTTTATGAATGGTGCTAGAAAGTCATGTAGTTGAGTTGTAAAACATGAAATACTTCCTGGGTTTAAAACACAAGATTGAACAATGGAAATTGCTGGTTCTTGTGATCACTGTTGCATCTCCTTGTAGTTCCAAGTAAATCTTATTTATTTCAAATTGTGTGTATGTCTTTCTGTGTATGTGTCTGTTCAACTTTCATCATGCCTCAACTGGATTTGGTTAGTGTCTGTATGAGGGATGCTAGGAAAGACTCCTAAGAAATTATTCTGTGACTTGTTAAGTCCCTGGATGATTGAAAGAATCATTGTCACCTTATTGAGTAGCCTTTCTTTCTCTTTTGTCATCTACCTCCTGGACTGTCTTTCTCCTCTCTTTTTTATTTTTATAGTTGAAAAGAGTGGGAGTTCTGAATTGGTTTTGGAACATTCAGTCCTCTTTGGGGAATTAGCCAACATTCTTGACTTCTAAGAACTTAGAGTAAAACGATTTGACAGAATGCAAATTTAGCCCTACTTTGATAGCTTCTGCTCTGTGTTTTTCTCATAAGCACAGATCACATTTGATATTAGTTTGGTTTAGAAACAATTGTCTTATTAAATTGAAAGAACATAAGCTATGAAAGTTGGAGAAGTGACAAACTTAGCTTTCTTAACTTGGCATTATTTATTTCTGAACTTACCTGAGATCCTCTTTTAAATATTTGAATAACAGTATATCTATCTTTTTTTATCAGTAAGTTTGCTTTTTACAATATTTATTGAGCACCTACTATATGCCAATCTACCAGGCACTATTCTTGGACCTGGAGAAATAGTTAACATACTAACATTTAATAGCACACTCCTGTTATTTATCCTTAATTAATTTTATTCATTTGTCCCAATTGCACACAAATAGTAATAACAGACAAGAATAAATACAAATCAATGCATTTTGAAATAGCCTGGGTAAATTCATAAATTATTGTTTATAATTTCACCCTACAGCAACACTTTCGCAGTATAAGTTTGTTGCCTTTTGTAATTCCAGGGAAAAACATATCTACAAAAACATTTGTCCACCAAATTTGGCATTCTAAATTTTATTTTCTTTACTTTTTTACAGCGCTTTTCATTCAATGGAAACTCAAAAAACACAGCTAAAATAAATATTGCTTCAGTTAAATTTTGCTATTGAATTTTGATTTATTTATGTTACAACCCATGCATCAAATTAGTATCTTGTTCCTCACTATTCTGGTATTCATATAAGAGAATTTTTATCCATTCAACATTCAACAAATATTTATTTATTCTTTCTTTCTTACATGCTGAATTCTGGAGATAGGATAATAAGAAGATAAGACATGTCATCAAATCAGAGCTATAATTCTAAAAGTTGGGAAAAGAGTTGTAACTTGAGACCTCGAAGAAGATTGTTTAAGCAACTAACCACTTAGGCTCAAATGTGGAAAATTAAAAATTATACTTGATTGTGTTGTTTATTACTTCATCAGAAGATGTAGAAGCAACTGTTGAGTTTGTGCTTATTGCATTATTACTTCACACACTACTCTGGGGATATTTTATGGTAGATACGAGTTTTCAATAGCTTTCAGTAGCCCCTGAGTCAAAAGATCTCTGTAGAAAAACCCAAAAAGAAAAAGCACGTGTGATATCTTTGAAAGAAGTTATTTCCACAGTAATTCAACTATGTGTATATGTGTACACACACACACACATACACACACACATGCACACATGCACACACATACATGGCAGGTTTTTGAAATTGACTTATTGCTTGGCTGTATTAAAATTATTAGAACACTTAATCCATTCACTGCAAAGATCAACAAGGTGGAAACAACTTCTTTCAGCAAGAAGGAATTTTTAATAGAACTAGCTATTTGCTTTTCTTGAGATTTGCACTGAAGAAATAATAACAAATAAGAAGAACTCAATCAAATATTTACCCAGTGTTTACAACATAAAAAGCTTCCTGGTAGATGTTGCAAGTGCTGAAGTGGACCACAGGGGAGGCCCTGTCCTCAAGCATTTTGCATTCTAGGTAGGCAAGCTAAGATCTGTTAGTGTGCTACATTCAGAGGAGGCTTTCCAGAAGGACTAAATGAAGGAAGTGAAACAAGTTTCCCTTAAAGGACAGCAGTTCTCATTCTCGGTTCATTGAGAGAAAGAGATATGCTGCACATGGCTTTCTGTCTCCGTGTTCCACACAACAGTGCTTTTCACTCAATGGAAACTCAAAAAACATTTTTTTGAGAACATCTGAACCCATATATAACGCAAAAGAAGGTCTTTCAGAAACAAAAATGTGAACAGAGAATGAATAATGATGATCATAGTAATTGTTACTGCAGTTAACGTGTATTAGGTACTGTTTTACAGCGTTCAGAGGTACCCATCTAATTTTCACAATAACTTTACTGACACAATTGCTATCATTATGTTTGTATTACACAAAAGAGAAAACCAAGGCATAAAAAAGTTCAGCAACTTGTCATGCAGCTCAAGAGTGTTGAGGCAGGCCCCTGACCCCAGAAGTCTGGCTGCCATATCTGTGCTTTTCACCAGTACACAATACTGCTTATCAAAGCACCATGTATGGGTGATCTGAAGAACCGTATGACATGCTCACTAACTTCAAAGAGCTTAGAATCTAAACAGAACATTTGAAAATTTCAGTGCATTTAAACAGCTAAATCACAATAATTACAGTAAAGTTAAAGCTGTTGCAAATAACTTAAAATAAGGAGCAATGGCATAAATGGATCAATTAGAGAAAGAGGAGACTGTTAAACCTGGAGTCCTCTGGGAAGGGTTCCTGGAGGAAGAGGAACTTAGATTAGTCCTGGGAAACTAGTTCAGTTAGAAAGAGCGTATATCCCAGAGAGAACACATGTCATGAATTGTAGAGTGACTCTAAATCTGGAGAAAAGGTATAGGCGAGATTGCCTGAAATGACGGCTCTTGACTCGTGAGTGCTAAACAATGGTCAACAACAAACAAACAAAAAACCAAAGCCTATGGTAGAGGTGCCGAGGGGCAAGATGACCTAGCCCCTGTTGATCCTTCAGGTCTGGTGGCTTTTGGATCTTTGGCAAAACAGGGACTTCTGCACCCTGGGGTCTTGGCTTTCAGAAATTCTTCCCTGAACAAGCCCCGTGGGCCACAGTCTTATCATTGCCATGAATGTTGGCAGAAGTTGGTTTTCCAGTTCTTTGTACTCTGGAGACCTGAGACTTGCTCTCAGCCTGAGGGAAAGAGCTTTGTCTTCCTTTGGGTCATTCTCAAAGGCAAACCACCCTCTTCTCTCCCTGTCCAGGCACTTTGCAAGATGGCTTCCAAAAATTTAGGTATTTCTAAAAGAGAGGGAAGACACCTTTCATTCTGTTTCACACATGCTCTGAGGCAAGGGATCACAAAGACTGGAAAAGACAAGCAAGGGCAGAAAAAGAAAGTGAAATTTAGAATAAACAAATTAATCCCTAGCAGGTGTATTTGTCCATGTTTCATTATCAGGTGACTCATTGGTAGTTTATCAGATAAAATGTCAAAAACCTAGATAATTTCAAGAATCTTTGGGTGTCTTTCTTTTGAGTCTCAGGTTGTCCTTCTAGTGTTCACATTGTTTTAAGAATAGTTGACATGTCCCGGCTTACCTCTGTAAGAAAGAAAAAAAAAACATTAAAAGCTTTTACCTGCTTTTGGAAGACAGAATTATGCTAAATATAGCGCAATATTCCACAGCTTGTAAAATCAACCAGGTAGCAGAAACCTGACGGTGTCCTCAAAAGAAATATGGCAAGAAAAGAACACTGTCTGCTTTAATCAAGCCTGCCATTTCCCCTGGAATTTCACTGAAATGGCTGGACGTGTGCATTCCACATCCTGGCTGGTGTTAATATAGTTTTCTATAAAAAGAGAGGAAGACAAAAAGAAAGGCAAAATGTTCCCTGCAATGGAAAATGTGATCTTCAGCCACTGGGATAAAATTACATGGACAGTGGGGAGTTATTTTCTTCTTCCCAGAACAATGTTTGATGTTGGAACTAGACTCTGGTGATGATAAAAGAGAGGGAAGACACTTGGGAGATAAATCTGATTGAAATTTAGAAAAGGAGTATTAGAGGTTGCTTAGCAGGTTGACGTTAGGGGTTAGCAGATGAAGAAAGGCTACACTTTGCCTTGTCTATCTGTCCCGTCTTTGTTGGACAGAGATACTGTAGCCTATTCCCCATGGTTGCACATAACAAAAGAAATTTGAATTCTGACATAATTATTCGTTATAAATACTGTGACATTTTAAAATCTAGAGAATGTTTAAATCTTGTCTAGTTTCTGCTTCTTTTCCTTCTTTATGTTGATTTCTACATCTCTTCCTATTTATCTCTTCTGTGCATCACGCATATTTCACTATGAACTCGATTTTGTGGGTGAAAGGCCACAACTAACCGTTTGCATGCCTTATCTCTGCCCTAGAGAGTGGTGTCTCACAAATGAGCTAGCTGCACCTACTGTACATAAAACAGCAACATCACTTTGATCTCTCCTTAATGTGCTAGGTTTAGATTACTTTGTGAGCAAAAGGGGTGAGAGGTAGCAGGATACTATTTTAACTAACTACTGGGGGCAGTATTTATTCATGGTGCAGGATTTTAATGGGAAAGATGGAACATGAAAGCCTGTCAAATGTACTGCTCAAAGAGTCTGACAACACAGAATATTTTTTTATAGATGAAACGTGAGGAATCTCCAACTTCTTAGTGTAATATAAATTGTATGGAGAAAGTAAGACATGTAAAAAAGCCAGATATAAAGCTATCTGTATTCTGTTATGACTGTATGGAACCCTGCCACAAGACCAGATGACTATTTCAGAGTTGCATTTATTAGATACTAAGTATGACATGGGGAACAACAAAAATATATACTTTGAGAAAGATTTTCATCACACAATTAATGTAATTTTTTTATTAAGAACTAAGTGTGTTAGAAAGTGTCTTCCAATGTGGTAACAGGAGAGAAACTCAGAAGGAAATATACAAAGAACATATTCTTCATGTTTGGAAGAGTTGCTTTATCTTTTACTTCCTAACAGACTCTAAATCCTATTATGTTTAATTCAGAAATTGCTTGAAAATTTCTGCCTTTGACTTTAGTAAGTCACTCACAAAAAGTGGGTTCATTTTTTTCTGACTTGCTACAGCCTTGCCCCCAGAGTGAATCTCAACCCTCCTTTCTGTCCCCAAACACTGGTGGGTATCTGATATACTTTAGACACAGTGGCTATCTATGGCAACATTTCTCAAGGTGGAGAGGTAGAAGGTATAAGAGAACTTCTTCAATAATTTGTATTTTAGAGAATTTTCCAGGATGATTTTGATTTGTGACTTGTGTCTAGGAATCATTTGTGTTAAATTATTTAGCCCTTTGTAATACGGCTATGACTCACTGCATTAATTACCTCAGCATCTGTGAATTGCACTTACATTTTATGAATTTCATATTTTGATACATTATTTCATCACTGGAATATCAAATTCCATCCTCCCTTATAATCTGCCTCCCTGGAATACTTCTACTTCTTTTTAAATTCCAAGCACAAAACTGATCCTCCAGTAAAGTTTCTCCATCAGTCCCCCCCAAAGGTATGATTGTTCTTACTTACTTATTTTCACAGCAACATGGTGATGAAAGTGCATTTCTAATTTGTGTTTTAAAATAGCTATCTTAATCCACCACCAAACTGTGGACTAGGTTGCTTATTCATTTTTGTGAGTCCTGATTCAAATACAGTAGCAAGTTCAAATACAGTGGTAATTTTAAGAGATGATTCAATGATTGTTTATATTATGTGATTAAATTATCCCTTAATACAAATATGTGAACCTTGAGTATAGAACTCATAATTTTTACATTTGCATACAGACACAGAATCACAACTCAGATGAAGATATAGAAAAATTCCAACTACCCAGAGATTCCTTCATGATCCTTCCTAACCAATATCTTCCTTCTGCCACCAAGGATAACTTCTTTTCTGACTTTTTTGCAATAAGTTAATTCTGCTGATCTTGAATTCCATATGAACTCTACCAGTGTAACCAAATGGTATTTGTCATTTTGTGACTTATTTCTGTAACTCAACATAAGGTTTTTTTTTTGAGTCATCTATGTTACTGCATGGATCAGGAATTCATTCACGGTACAGAATTCTACTTTATAAATTATGTCATGATTCATTTATCCACTTTTCCTTAATGAGAATATGTGAAATTTACAATTTTTAATTCTTTTTTATTTATTCAAATAATAAACAGCTCAGCATTCCATAGCAAATAATAATTTTACAGATAACTAACACTTATCTCTTAAAGTTTTTCTCTCATTTTCCCCCAACTTTTAAAAAATCAGTTCTAATCAGTTAAAAACATGACAGTAGAAAGATCTTCAATTCATTGTACACAAATGGAGCAGAATTTTTTACGTTTTTGGTTGCACATAAAGTATACAATTTTTAATTCTAAGGAATGAAGTTACTATGAATATTTTTCTATTATATTTCATTGATTTTTTTTCTTTTTTGTTCTAATTTGTTATACCTGACAGCAGAATGCATTTTGATTCATTGTACACAAATGGAGCACAACTTTTCATTCCTCTGGTCATATACAATGTAGAGTTGCACCATATGTGCAATCATACATGTACCTAGGTAACTATGTCCTTCTTATTACACTGTCTTTCCTGCCCCCATACCTCTCTCCCTTCCCACCCTCCCCTTTTCCCAGTCCAAAGTCCCTAAACCCAGCCACTCCCATTATGGATCAGCATCCACTTATCAGAGAGAACATTTGGCCTTTGTTGTTTTTTTTCTTTTTTGGATTAGCTTACTTTGTTTAGCATGATATTCTCTAACTCCATCCATTTACTTGCAAATGCCATAATTTTATTCTCTTAATGATGAGTAATATTCCATTGTGTATATATACCACAGTTTCTTTACCCATTCATCTGTTGAAGGGCATCTAGGTTGGTTCCATAGTTTAACTATTGTGAATTGAGCTGGTATGAACATTGATGTGGCTATGTCACTATAGCATGCTGATTTTAAGAACTTTCGATATAGACTGAGGAGTGGGCAAAAACCATGCTACCAAAAGTATTATGCAAATTTAATGCAATTCTAATTAAAATCCCAACAACATTTCTCACAGAAATAGAAAAAGCAATCATGAAATTTATTTGAAAAAATGAGAGGCCCAGAATAGCCAAAGCAATCCTTAGCAAGAAGAGTAAAGCAGGAAACATGACAATAACAGACCTTAAAGTATACTATAGAGCTATAGTAAGAAAAATGGCATGGTTTTGGCACAAAAATAGACATATAGACCAATTGTACAGAATAAAAGACAGAGACAAACCCACATAAATACAGCTTTCTTGTACTAGAAAAAGGCACTGAAACATACCAATGAAGATAGCCTCCTCAACAAATGGTGTTGGGAAAACTGGAAATCCATATTCAGCAAAATGAAATGAAACCCCATCTCTCACCATGCACAAAACTCAACTCAAAGTGGATCAAGGACCCAGGAAGTAGTCCAAGACCCTGCACCTAATAGAATAAAAAGCAGGCCCAAATATTCATTATGTCAGCTTAGGACTTGACTTTCTTAACAAGACACCTAAAGCACAAGAAATAAAAATCAAGAATCAATAGATGGGATGGATTCAAACTAAAAAGCATGTTCTCAGCAAAGAAAATAATCGATGATGTGAAGAGAGATCCCACAGAGTGGGAGAACATCTTTACTACACACACATCAGATAAAGCACTAATTTCCAGAATATATAAAGCACTAAAAAACTTAACACCAAAAAAAAAAAAATCCAATAAATAAATGGGCTAAGGAACTGAACAAACACTTATCAGAAGAAGATATATAGTTGATTGACAAATATATGAAAAATATGTACAAGATCTCTAGCGATTAGAGAGATGCAAATCAAAACTACTCTAAGATTTTATCTCACTCCAGTCAGAATGGTAATTATCGAGAATACAAGCAATAATAAGTGTTGGTGAGGATTTGGGGATAAAGGTACCCTCATACATTGCTGGTGGGACTGCAAATGGGTGCAACCACTATGGAAAGCAGTATGGAGATTCCTTAGGAAAACTTGGAATGGAACCAACATTTTCATGGATTTTTTTTTTTACTATTCTTCTTGAGTATATACTTAAATATTGGATTGGTGGGTTGCAGAAAGGTTTTTTTTTTATTAAAAATGACTGGATCAATATTTACACTCAAAAGTTAAATTCCAGAGTTCTACTTTGCTCTATACCTTTGTCAAAAATTACTACTATCAGCTATTGATTTTAGCTATTCCGGTGGTTTTATGGTAATAACTCAATGCAGATTGAATTTGCATTTCCTTAATGAGAAGTAGTGTTAATCAATTTTTTTTTGTACTTCCTAGTCATTTGGATATCACTTAAAAACTACCTTTTTTTTTAATATGTTCTTTTTTCTAGTTGGGAAGGTTACCAAAAGATTGGAGCACTTAACCACTGGGCTACATCCCAGCTTTTTAAAATTTTATATTTTGAGACAAGGTTTCACTAAGTTGCTTAGGGTCTTGTTAAATTGGTGAGGCTGGCTTTGAACTTGATCCTCCTGCCTCAGCCTCCCAAGCCACTGGGATTACAGGCTTACATGCTCTTTATTGAGCTGTCTATCTTTTTCCTATTGTTATGTTGGAGTTCTTTATACATATGGATACAAATGATTTGTCCAGTGTACATACTGAAAGTATACTTTCTCAGTTTTGAAATGCTGTTCTTACTTTATTGACTTGGTAGATTTTATTTATTTATTTTCAGAGCTGGGATTTGAACCTGCGGTCTTGTATAGAACAGGCAATTGCTCTACCACTGAGCTTCCTCCTCAGCTCTTTCCAAATTTTATTTTGAGACAAGGTCTTGTTAAGTTGCCTGTATTGACTTTGAACTTGAGACCCTGTTCCTTGGCCTCCTGAGTAGCTGTATGTACCATGCCCAGATAATAACATAATATTTTTAGAGCAGTTTTAGATCACATCATAATGGAGTAGATGGTATAGAGATTTCCCATAGGCCCCTTCCCTGATACATGGGCCTCCTCCACCATCAACATCTCCCACAGAGTGTTATTTGGTCCGTGAACCTGCTGTGATAGGTCATTCTCACCTGAAGTCTGAATTTGACTTCATTGTTCCCTCAGTGGTATTCATTCATGGGTTTTGACAAAGGCTTCATGAGAAGTTTTTACTATCATAGTATCATACAGAAGAGTTTCATTGCCCTAAAAATCCTCCTGGCTCTGCCTAACTACTCCCTGCTTCCCTCCTACCTCTTGATAATCATTGACCTCTGCACTGTCTCCATGGTTTTGGATTTTCCAGAATTTCATCGAGTTGGAATCAGTATGTAACCATTTTATACTGGCTTGTTTGACTTAGTAATATGCATTCAAGTTTCTTTCATGTGTTTTCATGGATAAATAGCTTGTTCTTTTTAGTGTGGGATAATATTCCATTGCCTTGTATATCCAGTTTATGTTTGCCTACTGAAGGACATTTTGGTTGCTTCCAAGCATGGACAATTATGAGTAAAACTGCTACAAACTTCTATGAGTAGATTTTTTTGTGTGGACTCAAGTTTTTGAGTCTTTGGGGTAAATATCAAGGATAGGAATTTCCAGACTGCCAGACTGCACAGTAAGAGTAATATTTAGCTTGGTCCTTCAATACCATCTTTGCTGTTTTGGGGTTTCCTTATTCTATCTACTATCTATCTATCTATCGTCTGCTGGTTCTGTTACTGAGAGAATTGGACTGAAATCTTATAACATTCTATCAATTAAATTAGTTGGGTATGTCATATTGTTCAAGTCTTTTATACTCTTACTATTTTTTTGCTTATAGACTCAGTTGCTGGTAAATGTACTAAAATTTCCAATCATAATAATGTACACAACCTGTCTGTACTTTTAGTTCTGTTATTTTTTGCTTTATATATTCCAAAACTTTATTTAGATTTATACAAATTTAGGTTTATGTACTTTCTTGTTAAATGATTCTTTTATCTCACTGAAATGTCTCTATCTTGTAACACTCTTTGATTTCAATGCAATTTTGCTTAATATTGACTTAGCAATAGAATCTCTGCTAAGTATTTGTATGAAATACCTTTCTTCCATTGTTTTATTTTCAATTTTACTTTTATATGTAAGTACTATCTTTGTAAATAGTATACGATTTGATCATTGAAAATCCTGCCTGATAGCCTTGTGTTTTAGCAGGAATTTAGTCAATTTACATGTAATGTAACTATAACATGGTTAGATTTAAGCTTTCTATATTGCTGTCTATCATCCATCTGCTCATTGTTCCTTAATTGTTTTCCCTTTCTGTTGGATTCATTAATTTGTTCCTTATTTTTCTCCTCTATTAGTTTTAGTTTTTGGTTATAACATTTAATATCATGGTTTTCTAAAATAAATTCTTTAATTTATTGTAGTTTGACTTAAATTAGTATTTTACAACATTCTAAATAATGCAAACTATTTCTATCACTTGTACCCCACTTAATGCTCCCTCATCTGTGCTGTTTGGCTATTTTTGTCATGCATTTAATTCCAATGGAAAAAAAAAAGAGCAACCTCCAAAATGTTACTACTGCTGCCCTAAATGGTCAGTAGTCTCATACTCATCCATCTCTTTTCCCATTCCAGAGTTGTTTACTTTTCTTGACCTTGATTCTTTTATCTTGGTTGATTTTTCTTAAGCCTGGAATAAATGTTGTAATATATTTTTCTAATGTGAGGCTGTTGGTGACAAATTTTCTTGCCTTTCTTGCCCCTTTGTCTGAGAATATCGTTATTTATCTTCAGTTTTGAAGGATAATTTCATTGTATTTAGCATGCTAGATTGACACTTTTTTCCTTAGCACTATACAGATTTTTTTATGGTTACATACTATGTCAGATATCAGGGCAATATTTAGGAACATGCAAGGTTTATTGGGGGTTGAGGGTAATTCTTGTAAAAAAATATAAAAGGAGAAAGCAGAATCGTCATGTCACAAGGCTAATGTGACACTTTTGAATATAAAAGAAGAAGGAAGAATGCCTGACACTATGACACAAATCTGATAAAGCCTTGGCCAACTCTTTGGGGAGTTCCCTTTTGAAAAGTCCCAAATTAGTTAGAAATGGCCAGGCCATACTATCTCTGCTGTGCTTAGTCACTGGGAAAGCACAGCTTTGGCTCAAAAGTTAAGTACAACCTTAAAGCACTGCCGTGGAGGCTGATGCTGTATTGAATACAATTGAACAGCAAGTGCTCCTTGAAGGCTATCAAAGAGGCACAATCCCATGACTACCATCATTCCCCTCTGGCATCACCAGTAGATTCACTTTTTCATACTTTTTTAAGGAGTAGCTCTTTCCTGGGTGGGAAAAAAGAAGCACCCAGGCTCTGTGGTGTGCACCACAATCACCACAATCCCTGCTACTTGGGAGAATGAGACAGAAGAATTATGCTGGGCAGTAGTATTCCACGATGCTGTGCAATACAGAGTCTCATAGTCTCATAGGTATATATGTACCACTGTGGGCAATTCCTCTGCATGTTCATTGAGCTAGTTCTGAACTGGATAATGACAAAGGCTCATTTCAATCGGCTGAATTATTTTATGAACTTTTTTTTAACACCTCTTTCATTGTTGATGCTTTCTTTGGCATAAAGTTATAAAGATCTTCATATCTTACATGAGTTCTCTGTATCCATGCACATGTCTTCCTCCTGACCATTTTACATTTGATCTTCCAACACACTTTCATCAGTTGTTGAACTGTCTGGTCAAGCCATTTACACTGCTCATTAATTCTTTATGCATTTTTTACTTACTCTAATGTTGATATTTAAGATCTCAAAGAATTTATATCAATTTAAAGCCTGTGTCTAAAAGACCAATATCTGGGTATGCTCCTTTGCCTAGTAAATAATTACCCAAATAAATAGCCATAGTTTTTGAACTATTGGGGAATGATTAGAGATTATTAAAATACATGTTTCTAAGGTGCTAAAGAGACTTTTCTTTTTGAGACATAATTATGTTTTAAGTTAAAATATTTTGGATCTGAAACTTCTGTCAAGTCCAGGAGTTGGACAAAAAGGACATAATTTTTTTGTTGTTGTTATTGAGGTAGCTAACCACAACCTTCTGCTTATCCATTCCATTCCTGCATTCCTTTGTGTGTATGTGTGTTTGTGTGTGTATATATATAATATATATGAAATATCCATATTAGCTGTTCTATGCTATAAATCATTTCCACAACTTTCCAGAAATTATCCACCCACGTTTACCACTCCACCCTCACCAGTCATTATGTTAACTGAGACTTCCAGGCATCTGGTGGTTAATTTTTTTTTTTTTTTTTTTTAGCATTTATTGCTTCCAGGATTTTCTCTATTTGGTTTTTCAGCCCTCTGACAAACCAGACTCCATAACAATCCTTCCTATCGCTCACTATGGCCTGGGGAACAGAGCCACAACTGAACTTTTTATCAATTCCAAGGTTCCTATCACAAGGACCCAGGGCATTCCTGATGGTCTTGTTGAATGTGTGTCCTCTGGACCTTTCCATGAATCCTAATCCTCTGGTGAGACTTCTAGCCCCACATATTATAAGCCCCCAGCACACTTACTTCCCTAAACCTTTCTATCCCTTTCTTATTCAGTTATAGTAACTAAAGCATTGTAATTTCACTCAGTATGGCCCACTATTTTCTCCAAACTTCTAAGTGCCACTGTGGTAGCAAGTTTATACTATCTTTAGAGACCTTTGCCAAGTGTTACTTTCATATCCAGAAAGAAGGTCTCTAAATCAATGAACTCACTTTTACCTAGTTTCTGTCCTGTTCCCTTGATCAGGACCCTCACAATCCAGTTGCTCAGATATTCCCCAGGCTCTTTCCTACTCCTGCTGGATAATTACTGGAGCTCATGTTAGGTCTATTAATTTCCTCACTGCTCAGATTCAGTATTTCCTTGAATTTCTTTGGATGACTTAACCCCAATTTTTTTATCTGACCTCCAGAACAGGAGATGAAGGGAAATCCTGAAGGTGACTCTGTTACTTTGGGGCGGGGGGCAAAGATCTGCTATGAGGAAGTGTAACCTTTTAAAAGGAGGGCTAGACTACCTCTCATGAATCTGATTTAGAAGAGTTTGGGGAACCCAAATTTTTGGATGTATTTGTGAAAAGAATTATCACAAGAGTCAGGGTCCCATGTTTTCCTTGCAAGAGCTCTAAGCTTGACATAGATTAAAGGAAAACATTTAGATACACATTCTATGCACTTTCCAGGCAGCTTCTCTCAGCCAGGAATCCTGGAGGCTCTCCTGGCACATGTTCGGTCCAGGAGATATTCAAAATCATAATGGGTGATCATGGTACTGACCGCTTGCCTTCCCTTTTTCATGGGTTACAACTTTACCCCAGTTGTTCAATGGTGTCTACAAACAGTTCCTTTATATATTATTCCATATTTTCTAATTGTTTGCTTTGAGAAATTAGCTACTTTGTGATAGCAACAATTGAAAATCTCTTAATAAATGATTGCTGAATAAATTAATTTGCTGCATTTGAGAATCTTCTGATATGTCCTGAGGGATACATTGAGAAGGCATTGGGAGTCATTTGTATAGAATAATACTTTAAAGAAACTAAATGAATTGTTGAGATTTTCCAAGAAATAGTGTACTAAATCCAAGGAGAGAAAAAATTTAACAACAACAACAAAATTAAGGAACAAAAATATTTATAGGACAGTAGGATAACAATTGAGAAAAGACTGAAAAAGAGAGAGTAACAAACATTTTCTATGTTGCAATTTACATTAACAAATACTTACTGAAATTATTCTATAATTAATTAACAAAGAAGGGATAATGTGAATGTGTAGGTGAGTCAAAGGTTAGGGTTCAATAATGCATTTTTGCAAGAGTAAGAGTTTAAAGTTGAAGATTAATGTGTTATGAAATGGCATAGATGTAGGGGATAGGGTATTCAGCCATCAGTTAAACATGAGCAGGATTAAAACTTGCTACTGTGATGCACATGAGGAAATCAGTTTCAAAAATATCAGGGTGGAATACAATAGTAACAGCTCCAGCGTTTTCATACTGTGAGAATTTTAGGTCAACAATGTGGTTGAAAGCAGATTCAGGTGAGATGTAGCTAGAGGCTGTATTTTTCTATAAACACACTTGTAAAATTTAAAGTCTGGGTTTTAGATAGATAAAATAAAATCAGATTGATAATTTCAAACACGTGTTTGTGAGTTCACTTCTTATTTAAATAAGTATAGTGACTGTTTAAATTGAGATAGCTTTCAGAGGTACTGAGGATTTGGGAGGACCTTTCCTTCTTTCCATCCCTACCTTGCCCCAAGCTATCTTGATTCTGCTAATGAAATGCATTACTTTGTTGGAAGAAGAGCAGAGTGGAAAATTCTAAATGAAGGAGAAAAGTGGGAAATATTATGCCAGTTGATTTTAAAGAAAAATATTCACTTTAAATTCAGTCTCTTAGTAAGCAGAATGGGGGAAGGATAGATATTTAAATATCAAGCTAACAATGACAAAAAAATATCCCATAAGAATATTGGTGATTTTAAACCCAGTGAGCTAGGCAGAATAACGATGTGATGCAGTCTATGTTGAACTCTGTGGAAGTTTGGCTGCTAAGGTGGTTGTGGTGAGGTATGACACTAGGTGATATCCTAGTGGATGTGCTTCTTAGTTAGTGAAAGGCACACAACTGCATGGAGGTAAGCCCATGGCTGTATGCTTGTGACATAATTGCTCCATGATGGAACTGTTCATCAGAACAGAATGACAATAAGCTGGATAAGCTATATTATGACACTAACACGGAGCTCTGTGGCTTTGTGATAAAATTGTGCTCATTCACATAAATTCTCCCCCCCCTCAGAATCATACAATTAGTTTTGTTAATAAACAATGGAGTCCTTCCATTCATTTCTCTGTCTTTCCATTCTTCTTTCTTCCATGTAATGCATTCACCTCTGTTCTTCATTAGTTAACAGTGGGAATACTCACAAGGCAAACAGCTCCCCACTCTTTGCCCACCTCACTGGAATTGTGGGAACTCAGTATTACTGAGTGGTGAGGGTAAGGGTAATGAAAGTTGGAAAAATGCCATCCTAGGATCCCTCTGTGCTACCAATATGCAAATAATTTAATAGTAATGCAGTCAAGAGTTCCCTGAATAAAGACTCTCCATTTTCATCACTGTTGGTAAGTGCCAAGAGGGACAGATGAGAATAAGTTATAGCCGCATTGTGACATGTAATAAATCTTCCAAAAGAGGTTTACACGTACTCAGCTCTTTGGCTTTTATCCTGTGTACGACACTTCTGTTTGCTTTGCATCTAAGCAACAGAAAGTAATCAGCCTCTAAGAACTTAATTATTTGTTGCATGGATAACCCTTAGGGTGTGTGTGTCCAGTCACTTGGGCCTCTTCGACATTTCTCATCACATAAAGCAATATGCTTCCATGGTGCATGCCTCTCTGGAAAGCATGGTGGTTCATTTCTCCTTCAAGAGGAGGACAAAAGGCTGCTGAAACAACAAATACAACAGAAAACGGCCCTTCCTTGGGAAAAAGAGCTGCTCACAGTTTCCGATGATGGAAACAAAGGAAGAGTCTTAGGGCTAGAAATCACTCAAGAACGGAGCCTTGATAATAGTTAGAAGCTGGGAGGTAGAAAGTGTAAGGAATTCCAGGGAGAGGAGTGAGAAAATACTGTAACAGGCTTGCAAAATTCAACTTGGAATCACACTAGTATATTAATGAGACAAGTTTAAACTGGTCACACTCCCACCTTTTAACCAAATTGTTAGCACAATTTAACACACTTTCAAAGGGGCACCCCTAGGATGTGCTAATGAAGTCACTTTCTTCTCAGCGTGAATCAGCTGGCTTTCCCCTTTTCGTTGAGCAATCTTTGATCAGGCAGTCAAAATACTTGAATATCTTGTCAATCCTGGAGGTTGTAAGGATGCTTTTCATTTATATACATTTATATACATGGGGAAACTGAGGCAGAAAGTACCAAAGGTGAACTTCAAAGGTAGTTGATTTTCTGCCTAATCTTTTCCTACTGCTGTTTAAATGAAGGAAATTAATAAACACTGTTTAAGAACTTTATCTTTTAGGATTATGAATAATGTGGAGAATAACAATAGCTGTGAAATGCTCTGTAATTGTTAAGCACTGAACAAAAGGTATGAACTGTCATACTCCAGTTTTCAAAATTACATCGAAAATTGTTTGTTTCAACTGGACTTTGACAATCTCTCTCTTAAAACTAGGTAGTAATGGATATACTCTAGAAATTTATACCTTAAAGCAATCAAACAATTTCATGTAATTTTTTTTTCAGCTTAGTTTCAAGATTAAAGCAATCTCTTAAAAAGAACTTGTTCCAACCAGGCAGCTCCAAGAAGAGACCATGTTCTCTTGGGTGAGAACAGTGGAATACAGTGCTATTTATTTACTCTTCTTTTAATCATATACACATTATACCCATACAAAAACACTTTACATATACAACACTTTAAAATTTAAAAGAATTTTTAAAAAATCAGTTTCATAGCTGAATCTTGAAGTAAATCAAGTAAAGACAATGCATTTAGCATTCTTCAAAGTTTCTGGCAAGATTTAATAGAAAAAACTACCCATTATTTTATTTGAAAACAGACATATGATTTTTGAGACGAATAAAAAAAAAACCTGTAAAAAACTAAAGGGTCATTTTAATTGGACCATATAATACACAGATCACCACTTGTTATTTTTTATGAGCATCTAGGCTTTTTATAAAAAAGGTTTTAAAATTTCTTAGTACTCTTATAAACCTTTGTGATTATCTGACAATGATTCATGTAATATTATTGTGTATCTGACTTTGGCAGTTACCCATTACACCATGTTAACATATTTCAATAAGTAATCAATTTGGTTTCCAGTACGCTGATTTAATTCAGGTTTCATTACTCGCCTAGTATTTATTTTTTAGGCATGTTGTCCATCTTAGTCTAGGACTGCCCTTTTTGCATTAGCCATTTTAGGATAAAATACTTAATAAGATTTGCATTTAAAAAATGAGCTAGAGGAACTGGACCCCCTCCAGCCAGAACAAGTAATTATGTCATTTGTATTGCAAAGCAGGAGTGGCTATAAAGCAATGGTATACTTTTTTAAAGATTGATAACCTTAAGCAGTATTATATTACACATAAAATGGCAGGTCTGACAGAGGAACTAAACGTGGGCAGTGTATAAAATCATGAGAACTGTAGAGAGTTGCAAAGTTTTTGCTTTTCTTTTCATGAGATATTCAATTAGAGGCAACTGTTTACAGTTCATGTCTTTATTTCTTCTTATATCTCTCTGTAATAAATTGATCTTTCCCTAAAGAGGAACCTCTGCTCACGTAGATTGCAAGAATGCCATGTCATACACCAGCAAAGCTTCTCAAATCACATCTTAACCTTCAGAAACTCAGGAAGTAGCCAAACAAAAATTGAACCTGGTTAGTTGAACTTATGATCACCTGGAAG
This sequence comes from Marmota monax, assembly GCF_021218885.2. NCBI lineage: Eukaryota > Metazoa > Chordata > Mammalia > Rodentia > Sciuridae > Marmota > Marmota monax. The sequence continues at coordinate 4,928,751 of NW_026695227.1, forward strand.
CACCCTATCTACCAAACTAAAATTTTTCATTGCTAAACACAACTCAAAGCTCGGCAATACCCTTAATATCACTACAGACGTGTTATCAAGCATTTGATAACGTTGTTTCCTACTTTACAGTATTATTTCATTATTCCTCAGGTAGACTTTCAAAGTTGCCAGTATTAGTAATACACATACCTGAGCTAAGTTAACTCCAGAGCTGATGTTCCTAACTACTATAATAAATTTATGTAAAGTAAAAAAATGTCTTAAAAGATATTTCTGAGATATTTTTTAAACAGAAGCATCCTTTCCTACATTCAAATAAATGACAAGGCATTAACATTTTCTGATCTTAAAATGGAAACTTTTCAATTAAAATAGATCCTTTAGTAGTTTTATGGAGAAAGGTTTTATGAAAAACTGGGCCTAAATTATCAATTGTGCTCTTTTTTTATAATGAAAATGTATATAGCTGGTTGTTTCTTTTAGTTACTGGCCAATCAGAGTCTCATATTTGATAAAAGTATTCTGAATCTTACCTTCACAGGGCTTGCATCCTCATAAAGGGAAACACAAAAAGAAATGCAATATGTTTCACACACTTTATGTGAAAATTCTGGAAGCTACACAAGAGAAATACATCACCATGTATGTATGATATGTCAAAATACATTCTACTGTCATGTATAACTAAAAAGAACAAAAATAATTAAAAAACCAATATATCAAAATTATTCAATGACAATATTTAATCTTCTTAAATTTTTTAGCTGTGCCACATTTTTTACATCACAGAATAATTTGCAAACATGTAGAGGAAGCAGAAGTCAGAGATAACTCATGTCAGACATGATTTTTTTGTTGGAAAAATAACAACTAGGTGAGTAGAAATGCTCCTTTGATGAAAGTGTATAAGGAGAAAGTTCAGGGCATCAAAATTAACTGTTGGTGGAATTTGTGGTTAATGTAAAAAGTAGTCAATAAGTTTGAATAGACAAGGAGGAAGGAAGTGGGAGTTTGAAGAGAACCAAGAAAGGAGTGTGAGGTATCTCACATCAATATGAAAGATGTACTGAACTAAATTTCAGACTGGAAAAAGTCTTATTCAATTTTGTATCTCTAGTGTCTTAACTGCAATAAGTGATTAATAAGTATGTATAAAAATGTTTGAATGAAAACATTGAAATGGATTATGGAAGGGCATTTTTCATAGAACTTTGCAAACTATAATTGGATTGAGTGTATCAAACATACATAGTTTTATAATAGGCTGACCTAGTGGTTTGAAAAATTAATTCATTCAAGAGAAAATAGTAGCTGACATTAATTGAGCACATGCTATGTTTCAGAGCCTGTTTTAAATAATTTATAGACAACATTGCATTTAATTCTCTCCACAAAATTATGATGTGGATACCATTTTGATCTCCATTTTATAAATGTGAAATACAAGGTTTAGAAGCTCCACTGTAAGGGGTCCACTGGATTATGAAGAGCAAAGCATTCTTAACCACTGATTTCAGCAAGGAAGAGAAAATGTTATAAGAAGGAATTTAGTTCAGTTTTTTTTTTCCACCTAGCACAGCACTTGGCAGGTATTTAATAAATGTTGGATAAAGCACACTGAAGTTTTAAGTTATGTTTTATTAAGGATTGGGTGCATGGAAATGCTGTATAGCACAGGGGAGTCTTCAGAGGATAAAGCAGATGATGCTAAAGAATGAAAGGAAACAGCAGAGTCAAGTGAAAAATAATCTATGTATGAGCATGGATAGACATGGCATCTTTGTGTAGAAAGAGAAATACCTCATCATCTATTGCTTCATCAGATTTTGAACTTCAGAAATCAGTAGAGAAATTTAAGATAATAATGGCCATGAAAGCCAAGGAAAGTGGGTTATTCCTGAAGTTCATATATGTCTTGCAATTATCTATTTCAAAAATTTTCAAATATAGAGTTTCTAATACTGTATAATCATACAAATGTCAACTGAAAGTTACTGAAATAAAGTGGATAATGTGTGAATTACTTTGGTGTGTTTGTGTGTGCATGCATGGGTGTGTGCATGCCTGGGTGTGTGCATGCATGGGGGTGTGTGTATGAAGAATCATATTGAATTATTAAATGACAAAATAACTTCATCAAAATTGTTGGATACTGGGCTGGGGATATAGCTCATCTAGTAGAGTGCTTGCCTCACATACAGAAGGGCCTGGGTTCGATCCCCAGCACCATACACACACTCACAAACGTTGGGTACCAATAACAATTATTGGATATATGCACAATTGCCTTAATGTGTGGAAAAGTAAATATATGGGTAATTGCTTTTATTTCAAATGTACATACATATTTAGCTTTATTGAGTTTCTACTATGTTCCTGATATGGAACAGAATGGCACCACGATGTATTCATATTTTTTTAAATGAAAAAAAAATTTGAATCTTGTAGTTATCGTTTGTTAACCTTTAAAAAATATCAACCCTAGAAACATTTAGCTTTATTATTTTTCTCTAATTGGAGAAATTTTATATTTTCCTCTTTAAATGAATATAAATTTCTGACAAATGTTTTCCAAATGCTAGACAAAATATTTTGCAACCCAAAGTAGTATGCATTATGTTTATTGTTAGATTTTCAGGTGCTGAGTAGAAAGTGTAACATATCTTATATTTTCTTTGTATTTTGAAAAGAAAGTGATAGTATGTCTTCAATATTTTTTTTGTTCTGTGGATTGAATCCAGGGACAGCTTGACCACTTAGCCATACTTCCAGCCGATTCTTACATTTTATTTGGAGACAGGATCTTGCTAAGTTGCTTAGGGCCTCACTAAGTTGCTGAGGCTGGCTTTGAACTCACGATCCTCCTGCCTCAGCCTCCTGAGTCACTGGGATTACAAGCATGAGCCACAAGTCTGGTGGTCTTCAAATCTTAAATTCTAATCCTAAAATAGCTATATTTTTAGTTTGAAAAAAGAATCTGTCCAAGTACAGAAGCCGTATCTTCTAAGACAATGGGCCCAATTCACAGACTGAATTTGACAGTGTACTCTGCATGCATTTATTGAAATATTACATCAATATCCATTAATATGTAAATTAACACATATTCATTAAATCTTTTTAAATTAAAAAAACTTACATAGGAACATGTAAAGATAAACTCTCCTCTTTTTAAAGTCCTCACTGCACCTATGTTCCAAACCTGACCTGTCTTTTTCACACAGACACCTTTTAAGTCTCTCTACTATCAAAAACATCTGAACCATTCTTGTATGGAATTGTTGTATAGAGACTCTTGGATTCTGCACTGGTCTTCCAAGATCCAAGCATTAATGAAAAAAAAAAAATGATATCAGTTTTGCTAGATATTTTCACTGAAATTTTCTTTTGAATGCATTATTGTTAAATATTTAGAATTGCTCCAAATATAGTCTTAAGTTCCTTTAGAAATATTTGTACATACAATATAGTGTTGTGTGTGTGTGTATGTGTATATATATATAACATATATGTATATATTTACATTTTATTTTATTTGGGGGAAGAAGTATGCTTTCAACCTTAATAATACTGCAAAGATGTTCATCTTATTAGGTTGCAAAAAATGTGCCCTAAATACCCTAGTTTATAATTCAGTAAAGTGCTTGGAGGAGGCACAGTGGGAATGATGAATGGTAAAGATGGGATTATTACTCAAGTCTCATTTGTGACAGTTGACTTCCGTGATATTTATCTTACATTTTTCTTTTGGGCCATGTGTGTGAGTGTAATACACTTTATATATTAGCATTGGTCCATCTATTATTATATTGGCAGCAGGAGATTTTCATTGATTAGTTTCTCTCTATTTGCTTTTTCTTCCTCTAAACCTTCATGCTGTAATGCAGAAGATTTATTTTCAATGATTTATTAAAATGTAATTCTAAGGTGACTCCTTATCAAGGAAGTAATCTGTAGGCTATCTTTGTTTAAACTTGCAACCTGCTTTGTCAAGGAAAACTGCCTATGAAATTTTCATTATAATAGACAGCTTTTCATAATGAATGAAAAACAGCTATTATGATTGAAAACAAATTGCTCTGAAACATATTCTTTGAAACAATGTGCTGCTTAATTGTATTTTGGAGGAGGGGGAGGCTAAGGCAATTCTATTTAATTGGTTACATTTTTCAGTTCTATAAATTAATTTGCACTACCCAATATCACTTAATTTTTCCCTAGGAAAGCTTTTGCTTGCCCTAGCAATATTATAACTGCTAATTCAATTACACTGAAATTGTTTAATAGAAAATATAATTGCTTATTCATACAGAATACCCATTAAAGGAGTGCAAAAGCGTGAACCCGAGGGTTACTGCATATTAATACTTTGGGAATAAAGATGGGAATGTTGTGCAGAGAAGGTGCTGGCTGATCTTTAATTGTTCATCACCTGCCTCCAAAATAATATGAATGGACCCAAACTAAATGACCACTCATTACAAGTTTCAATTTAGGAGCTTGGCTGGGGTCAGCAGATTGCTTATGCTGATCGCAATGATTTGAAGTTGTGATTACCATAAGCAATTTAAATTTTATTGATCTCCCCTTCTGAAAGTTGTAATTGAGCATAGATGTTGGACCCAGAGCTCTCCAAACTAAATTGTGCTCTGAAGCCCTTGCTGGATTCCTGCAAGAATCAATAAGCAGTCAGTCACATTAACAATGAAATAGGTCCATTAACATACGGTGCTATTGGTGAAACTTTATTTAGGAAGGGTGTTAGTTCACTTCATTGTTTTATCAATGGATCTTGGCTGTACAAGGAAAAGTATTGCTTTAATATGTGTAATAAGCTTGTATGGAAATGAAATTATATATTATAAATATATGGAAGATGACTAGGTAGACAGTTGAATCCTTATATGAGAGTCATTGTGATTCATATCATCGTTTTACTGTAAACAGAGGTTTTATACGACTGGAATTGCAGCTTGCCTGCTGCAGTGCTTTGCAGTAATTCGGAATTTTTATTCCTCTTTATTAGATACAAGGTTTCCCTCCATCAAGGTTAAGTACATCTTGAAGTCTCCATGTTCAGTGGTAAGTAGTGGCTTGTTAGGGAAGCTATACAACCTACCCTGCTGAGCCAGGGACAAAAAGCTGGGAATTCTAACAGAAATCTTCGCATTTCTAAGCAAGTTGGGTCTGTATTTAATATCCAGAGCACTATTGGGCCTTGTTAACGACTCTGTCCTACTTATTATTATCAAATTATTCAATATTTTAAACTATAGGAATCTATTAAAACTTTATGACAGGACATTAGGCCTAAGATTTGTCAATTTTAAGGGTAGTTAAATAAACTAATCTAAGTGTCTCTTTTTTAAAAATTAATTAATCATTTGCTTTTTTCACATCATTATCTTGGCAACCTCTTGTTATTCTATGAGTTCCAGGGTGTCAAGATGACCTACTGCGTGAGGTTCTTCAACTTGGTACAATGTGATAAAGGAGGAAGAAAGTGGGATCAAAAATCTCTCTGGCCAAATTTTTACTGCTCAATGAACTTGGATCAACAATACCTCTTTCTTTGTATAGCCTAGTTATAGTTGATCATCTCCTTTGAGAGCTCCGGGTCATGGACTCTGCAGTCCCTTATTAAGAATTAATTTAATCATAGTACAGATGGCCAAGTTTTAATTTCAGATCTCCCTTACTGACATTGTTTAGTTCAGCCGGAGTAACAAATGACCAGGAGGTGGGAACAGAATGTCAGACCAAGAGCCAGGGAGTAAGGAAAAGAATATTATTGGATCTAGAATATGGTTTAAGTATTTACTAGAATATTGCTGAGAATCCTTCTGAATCTTGGCTTCTCAACAATATTCTTTGCCTCAATGACCTTGAAGATATACATAAAACTCATCAGGAATTTTATTTCAAATTTGGTCTTAGGTTATAAGTCTCTCTTTATAGGGAAGCCATACATGGGGGCTTTGCTTAAAGGATTTAAATCAGGAATAATGACCCAGAAAACTACAGAAGAGGAATATTCTATATTCCTATATGAATGCTATATTTTAAAGCCACTTATACAAAGAAAAGGTTAATGGATTGGAAATGTTACTTACTCTCTCTATGCCTCAGTTTCCTCAGTTACATAACGATAATAGGAGACACTTTGTACATGGGGTTGATGTGGGAATTAAATGAGATAATTCATGCACAGAATTTAGTATGTGCCTTGAACAATATGAACTTGCAATAAAGATTGGTTATTAATAGGATGACCCAGATCCAGGTTTCCCAGGATAAATATGGTTTCTTCTTAATAGTGAGCCTGAACAATGGTTTGGATGAAAGATGGAATGTCCACCTTGGCTATTATCATTCAGCAAAGTGGTAAGGAAGAGCATGGCAGAGCAATTTTCTAATGGAGGAATCAGAAATTGAGAACCTGTGGTTGGTGTGAGGATTTGAGTTCAAGGTGAGGTGAGGTGGGCTTTCCAGTACACAGGCAGGACTAGACAAAATGTTAGTTGCTAAATATCTTCTCTTACATACCCTTACCTTCTTCTTAGGGATTCTGCCTCCTTGGCCTGTTCTGCACAAGTGCTCTCCTTGTCAGTGAATGGTTCTTGCAGTGCTTGAGCTTGCCTAGGGTTTACAGAGGTGACATCTAATCAAGCTCAATGCTTTTGGAGAAGCATTTCATATTCTGGTTAGTGGTGTTGTTAATAACCTTCATGGAATTGCTTCTAACCCATTTTCTATGTTCTATCATAAACAATTCCACATTTAAATTTAGACTAAATTGCAATAGCTTTGCTTTTTAAAATAAGTGTTTGTTGAGTGGATGATTAAATGAATGAAGGCTCATTGGTGTATTTGCATTTTAATCAATGTCAAATGTTAACCTTAACAAACTATTCTTAAAAGGTAACTTTTAGGTTCTATAGCTGGCCATCAAAGGAGGAAACTATAAAACAAGAAGCTTTCTGGGTATCTCTTAATTTATAAGGTATTGGTAATTTTTTGAACTTTTTGCATAGTTGAAACAATTTAAGAGAGTGTTCAGAGGAAGATGGAGGATGAGTGAAGTGGATGTTGAGCAAATTAACTAAAAATCAAACAACATAGAAATATAAAGTAATAGGAAAAAAATAAAGAAAATAAAACTACATTGCTTTGGGGCAACTTGGCTAAAGCTACAAGAATAATGTGTTATTTCAATCAATGAGAATATTGAAAAAGAGTGCTCAAGGAAAAAACAAAGCACATTATATTATCATTGACCTTGTTTACACTCAGACTTCCTAGGTTACTGATGGTATTAATGATGCAAATTATTCATCCCTGGGCACCCTGAATGGTAAGGGAATTTGAGTTTGTTATTTTTGTGCAGTCAGCTTAAGTTATTATTCTATTTTACTTGACTTCTGAATTCTTTTTCTCAGATTTCACTAAGGCGTTTCACTCTAAATATTTTCTCAGATATACAATCGGAACGGTTTCCAAGCACATGTTACGCTAAAACTTCCCTGCAAAAGGAGATCTTTCATACCCCTCTGATGTTTGAAAGCATGCCAATTTATTATCCAGTTGACATTTTACTTTGATACTAGCAATATAAAAACTCTCTAGGAAAAATAGACTCTTTGGACAATAGAGTCTGTTTTTATATAAGTAGGAGAGATGAGAAGGAATTTGAAGCTATGAGAAAAAAATAATCTCGGCTCTTCTTGTGAAATCATGTGCTTTCCTTGCTTTCCAATCATTAACAAGAACAGAATATTAAACATATATGTCTCAGTTATCTCACAAGAATGTTGACAGAATAATTGAAGTATCCTGTGCCCAGAGCAACTGCCCCAAACAATCAGTTGTTTGGGATGGTTATGACCTTAAAGGCACTGTTATTGCTTTAATACTGCGTAATCCCCAATCACCTTCTAATCTTATTTGGTTTACCAAGATGATTAATTGGCTGGCAATAGCTATTTCTAACAATAAAATATTACAGGGAATTCTGGATATGCTTTGTTTCATGAGACTTGGGGACACGTTAAGCTTGTTTTCCCAAGGACTTGCCACACAGGTTGTTAAGATGTAGGTCTCCAAACTGGAAGGTAAAGTATGACCAGTTGTCACTGGTATTTCCTGCCTCATCTAGAAATGCCATTTCATCATTAAAAGTTACTTGGGATACTGCATCTATGGAGTAGATATATGGGTATCTTTAATTTTCTAGGTGTTTTTAGCTTTCACAGGCATTTTGCATCAGTTCAACGATCAGTTCCACTCAATTGTCTTAGAAGAACAGGGTGCATATCATATCTTCATCAGTTTTCCTCATCTGTTAGATAAATATAAGATAAAAAAGTAAACAGAAAAAGTAAAAAGGTGCTGAGTATAGTGGTGCACACCTGTAATCACAGTCACTCTGGAGGCTGAGGCAGGAAGATTACAAGTTTTAGGCTAGTCTGGGCTATTTAGTGATAATTTGCCTCAAAATAAAAATGGTGGAGGGTATACCTAGTACTTGCCTGGCATGTGTGGGGACCTAGGTTCAATCTCTAATATTACAAAAAAATTTAAAAAAGTAAAAAGATTACTTTTATCAGGTCACAGTGGTCTATGGAGACTTCCAGTCCTCAGACCAAGACCTTTTCAATGACATAGTTTATACAGTATTTGCATCCTTGAGTCACACAAACAAGCATATAAAATAAAATAATGTACCAATGAACTATTTTACAAGTCTTTTGAAAACCATATTTTTAAAAAATGTGTAAATACAGCAGTATGAGTGTACATTAAAAGATGTCTCCAAAGAAAGAAGTGGAACAAAATATCCTTGCTGAAAGTAAAATGCTGAAAAATTCTTAAAACCCATCTTGTTAAACTAATGAAGAATACTGACAGAAGTTGTTCAGGATACAGATTGTTATGGCTTGTATGTGAGGTGTCCCCAAAAGCTCATATGTGAGACAATGCAAGAAGGTTCAGAGGAGAAATGATTGGGTTGCGAGAGTCTTAACCCAATCAGTGATTTAATTCCCTGGTAGGGATTAATGGAGTGGTGACTGAAGTGGTAGGGTGTGGCTGGAGGAGGTGGGAATCGGGCGTGGCTTTGGGTATATATTTGTATCTGGTGACTGTAGTCTCTCTCTCTCTCTCTTTTCTGATCAAGATGTGAGCTGCTTCCCTCTGCCACACTCTCCCACCATGATATTCAGCCTCACCTCTAGTCTGGAGGAATGGAGCCAGCCTTCTATGGACTAATACCTCTGAAACTCTGAGCCCTCAAATTCACCTCTACAATTGTTCTGGTCATATTTTTTAGTTACAGCAGCAAAAACACAGGTGTAAGCCCATTATTTGTTAATTATCTTAATTTGATCCTTTTGTGGTGGTAGGATAGGCATCATTTTCATTTTATGTATTTATTTATTTATTTTTGGTACAAGGGATTGAACGCAGGGGTGCTTGACCACTGAGTCACACCCCAGCCCTTTATATTTTTTATTTTGAGACAGGGTCTTGGTAAGTTGCTTAGGGTCTTGGTAAGTTGCTTATATCCTCACTACGTTGCTGAGGCTGGCTTTGAACTTGCCATTCTCCTGCCTCAGCTTCTCAAGTTGCTGGAATTACAGGTGTGTGCACCAGTGCACCCAGCATCATCTTCACTTTATAAAAGTAGCAACAACAACAAAAAAGTAAAAGATAAACCTGAAAATAACACTCATCTCTTTGATCTCTAGATGTGGTAGTGTTTCTATTACAATTTAGGAAAGGGCGACTAGATTTCAGTCCACTTAGGATAAAGCTTTGCCACTCCTTTGCTTCCTTTGTGAATGATAACTGCCAAATCTCATATATTCACCATAGACTAATGTGTGTGATTTCTCCATCCTCTAATTCCCTCCCCCAAATCAACTTCATTTTTACGTGTTGATCTATATTCTAAAGTTATCTTATTTTTGAGAAATTAAACAAAATGATATGTAGAAATGGAAAGAACAATACTGCTCACTTCTCCCCCTGATCATTCCCAACACATTTTTTTTCCTTAAGAGAAAGAAATTGGCACTAATTTTAAAAGCCTTGTGGAGGAATTTTTGTGAGGTGGTACATGCTCTGTTTAACTTAAAAATAAGTGAGCCAGATTGACCTTAAAAATATTTTCCTGTTACACACAGTTTCCATGTTGATCGTATGAAGTATCAGTATAAATTTGGAGGCTCTACACTTGCTTTCTTCTTTTCTTCTATGAGAAGCATGGAGAATAGGCACAACTCAACAATAAGCCTGCTATGTTGTCTAAATACCTCCACTCTGCTCCCGATTCATTCTGAGTAATTACTATAACACAAATTAAAAAGAAAGATTATATGTAATTTTTAAAATACACGTCTCAAATTTCAAAGCATCTTTTCTCTGGCAATAGGAAGTCATAATGTGCAAAGTTCTACTGGCTCTAGTGTCCTCACCTTTAAAGACCACAGGGCATGGTTATTGAGGACCATATTTATTGTTCAGTGTCACATGCCTATCAATTCAGAAGGACAAGACAGTAGGATCCCAAGTTCGAGGACACCCTCAGCAACTTAGCAAGGTCCTAAGTAACTTAGTGAGACCCTGGCTCAAAATAAAGGATAAAAAGGGCTGGGGCTGTAGCTCAGTAGTAAAAGCTCCTCTGAGTTCAATTTCCAGTCTAAAAAAAAAAAAAAATGGAAGAAGTAGAAAAGTCAGGTTTGGACTTGGTGGGCCTGGGTTGAAATGCAAGTTTGCTAATTTTATCATTTACTGTGTAAATAATGTAAGCAAGTTACTCATCTGTGAAGTTGATATAAAAATATTACTTCTTTTATAAGTCATAAAATTATGCAAAAAATATATGTAAAAGTACTCCTCAGACTTGGACACAATGAATGTTCAACACTAGTTATTATGAAACACTTAATGTACTAGGAACACAAAAGAATGTTCCTCTCACTGCATTTTCTTTTCCCCTCCTGCCTTAGTATTTTTGAATGTCACTGATAGGAATGGCTTCCAAGATTCATCTTTCTTCTTTTCTCTGACAGGTAGCAGCTAGAGAAAAATTTTCTGTTGTCTTTCTTCCTTTGAAAGAAATGGGTAGTTTTTCTGGTGAAAAAGTGATTTCTTTACCTTCACTTTGATTTAGTTTCAGATAATAATGTGATTTAAAATTCAAATCTAAGAGCTCATAATAATAATTAGCCAAGAGCTGTGTGTATTTTGCTAGAAGGTAAGTGTAAAGTCCAAATCAACAAGTTATTGACTGTTGGACTTATATTTTAGAATAAGGCAAGGGAACCCTTCACGAATAATGTAGCATTCCCTGGTTTCCTGTACTACACACTCACCCATATGACTGCAACATTCAACCTCAAGGTCTCAGCACCTTAACATAACAGTTGTGTTTTCCATTCACCAGAGAGGTCAACATTCTTGGTTGGTATAAGGCTTTATGTGGTAGTTCTCACAACTAAGGTCCTTTTATTTTGAAGACCCTTGTGTCCTGGGATTTCATAGTCTTTTATGATGTATGTGACAGAATTAAAGAAATGATCAGATAATCTCTACACATAAAGACAGGGGCACTCTGAAAGAATACTTCTTTTTAAATATTAATCTGAATATATTCTATGAGACCACATCTTCTCTTCTCCTGTGAATGTTTATGATACTGCGGTCCTCTGCCTTGTATAAACCTGGAACAACAAATTAGAAATATAGTTGTCCTCAGTGTTGGTTCCAGGACCCCCAAAGATACCAAAATCTAAAGATGCTCAAGTTCCTTATGCAAAACAGTAAAGTATTTGCTTGTAACCTATGCATATCCTCCTAAATACTTTAAATAATCTCTTCGTTCCTTATAATATCTAAGACAATGTAAATGCTATATTAATAGTTATTATGCTGTACTGTCTAGGGAATAATAACAAGAATATGAGGCCTGAACATGTTTAGTACAGACATAATTTTTTTTTTCTGAATATTTTTTGATCCACGGTTGGTTGAATACATGGCTACAGAGGTCTGACTGTACTGTACTTCTGTACCTACATGGCCTCTTGGCAGACAAGTATGTGTGCCCAGGTGTGAGACTAAAAATTGAACAATGGTGAGTTGAGGGGCGGTGGTTGGACAGGGAGGAAAATATTCACTGACCTATGGGAGGCTGTGATAAGTGACTCCTTTTAAAACTCAAAACAATTATAAAAAGCAAGGTAAAGAACATAAAACTATTTTTTACATTCACTGTTACTCTGAAGGCCCTACACTTTATAGTAGGTCCGACTTACAGATTCATCCTACCCTTAAGGAGTCCACAAAATAAAAGGACCTTAATTGTGAGAACCATCACATGAAGCTTTATACCAACCAAAAAATGTTGAACTCTTTCGTGAATGGAAAATACAATGCTAAGAGCCACAGCCAAGTAATATGATGCATGGCATTTTGGGTTGAAAGGTGACGCCAGCAAGCCATTGAGATGATATGATTATGTTAAGATCTGCATTCATATGGATATTGGACTCCTGCTGTCCACCTTGGTCTGCTATGGGACTCCTGGAGAGTTCCCATTGGTTGGGGAAGTGCGGTAGGAGGGAATTCTGGAGGAGGGACTTCCTGTTGGGGTCCGGGAGAACACCGCGTGGGTCTGTCAGCAATCTGCCCGGGAGAGTACGGGGCATTGGAGGCAGTTTCAAAAATACAGTTTGTTCCTGCTTGAGTGGCTCGAGATTTTGTGCCCAGCCAGACTGCGGCAATACAACAGCTTTTATGCTGAGGTGCTGAGACTTTGAGGTTGAATGGTACAGTCATATGGGTGAGTACCTTTGCATAGGAATCCAGGGAATGCTACATTGTTCATGAAGTCTCTATAACCAGATTCATCCTACCCACATTCGGAAGGCCCTAAGCTTAAATGTTCAAAATGACTGGAGATATCAGTGCATACAATTATGATGGGCTTTGTTGCCAGCTCTTCTCCATCTGTACAGCCCTTCAATCTCTGTTCTTGCAGCTCCTCTTTCTCTCTTTGTATATGGTTGCTCAGTTAATAGATGGCTAATGGCTCTCCTGCTTTTCTTGTTTTTAACTTTTCAGTTCTATCTGAATGTAAGAATGAACACCCACTTAATGGAAATGTTTGTGCATTTAAAAAATCTTGGTTATTTATATATTCAAGATTAATATGTGTAATAAGTCGGTTTCTATAGTCATTATTTTTTAAAAAAAGACACACTATTTCTGATTTTTGCTCACATCCATTGACAAGTGTTCCCAGGAACATACTGAAAGAAGGCTGGAAAATGTAGTGAAAGAGATGAAATGGTTTGTGTATGGCTTAGGACCATTGTCCCACCATGTCTCTCATACAGTTCTGGAATCTTTAAACAGTTGGTGAGCTCAAGCACAATTCTGATGAAAAGCAAAGGATTCCACTGAGTGCAACTGGACTTTGGTGTAACACTTTTATAAGGAATGTTATTATGAAACCAAGGGAAACCTGAGCCAACCCTATAGCTTCACTCACTTAGTCACTTGCTTTTCTCACCAATTTTAGAGATCACCTAGCTGAGCAGTGTACCCCATTAGCTTTGCTTAGACAACACTTCTGACACACAAGTCATGATGGTAATGGTTGTCTAAGTTGTTTTCCAGAAACATGAAGGTATCTCAGATTTGCTTGAAACCACCAATCTCTCACTTCGACCATGCAGGGGTCTGTTTGATGTCTATGGGCTGAAAAGCCAACTTCAGAGCATGCTAAGGCTGCGTTTTCTGCTCATGTGTTCTATGAAGAACCCTGAAGGCATTTGTAGACCACCAGTTGCTTTGCTTTTCCTTACTTCCAATCACCTTTCTCCATGTTATGAGAACTAAAACATGAAGCCTTATACCAACCCCCAATTCTCAGATCACCCTGCTTCTTTACCTCAAAAATACCCCTGAACTTCCTTGGAGAAGCAGATTTGAAACTTGCTCTCTAGTCTTCACACACTTTGATGCCTGGTGAAAACACTTGCAAGACTTATTTCAGTGATTGGCATACTGCATCCCAGGAAAAATGAGTCTGATTTGGTAACAATTATTGAAATTTGGCTATGATGAAGACATTAATTCAGCTTACTCTTGTCACCTCATCTAAAATTCATAAACTTGATTTAAGAAAAGTTTCGATATCAAACTGAAGAAGAAAAGCTTGCTTTTAAAGAAGCTATTAAATATGAATCACTTGAATGAAAGAAAGCTGGTCTGTGATGGCTACTACAGAGGGTATTGTTTATATTAACATAGGACAAAATGAGAGGTGACAGCAATCTACAAGAATCCTAATTACATGCATTTTTCCTCTGGATGGGAACCAGTAACAAAGATAAAGCAGAAGTTCAATACTTATCTCTCTAGTTTTCTATTAACATACTTCCTCTCTGTCAGACATTAAAAGGTATGCCCATCCTGAAATCTTGATCATTAAATATGTTGGTATTTCCTATTTTCTTAAATATTTAACATTCTTCACAATTTGATAGCAATGAGGACAAACCAGTTAAATATCAAATTTATTATTTATTTATTATTTATTTATTTTTTGGTACTGGGATTGAACGTAGGGGCTCTCAACCACTGAGCCATATCCCCAGCCAATATTTATATTTTATCTAGAGGCAGGATCTCATTAAGTTGCTTAGGATCTCACTGCGTTTCTGAGGCTGGTTTTGAAATCAGGATCCTCCTGCCTCAGCCTCCTGAGCCGCTGGGATTACAGGTGTGTGCCACCGTGGCTGGCAGTTAGCTACCCCCCTTCCAACAATCCCAGTTCTATGTAACTTGTAAAAGGCAGTCTGAATCTGAGAATTTGTAGTGGAGGTAAATGGCATTCGTGAATGCCTACTTCTCCTATTAAAATAAAAAAAATTTTTGAGTTGTTTTGATTCAAATCCAGGAGTTTTGGCAATCTCTAACTTTGTGTAGTGATTTTCACTAGAAGGTAAATGTAGCACCACTTTCGGAGCTGTGTCAGATGCACTGCATGAAAGGCAAGATGGTGCTCCTGGACTACAGCTGACATGTGTGGCAATTTGTGGTACAAAAATGCAGAGTATAATTCAGACAACTTTTGAGTGTTTATTGAAGTTGGTAGGCAAAAATATCTCCCTCAACAGTACATTAGCATTTTCTTGTTTATGCCAGCTGATCTTTTTGAATTGGGCTGCCTGAACCACCACATCCAATATGTACATTTAGCATGTATATTTAAATGTTTCCCTTCAAAACAGAACTAAACTTCATATTATACCTAACATATTCTGAATAAAACAAAAAAAAAATAGTGAAACTATAGCCTTCCCCCACCTCCCCAGATATTTAGGAATCCCAAGGACTCATAAGAATAATACTGAGAGGATCAAGTGTATTTTTATTATAAAGAATATCACCTATTCCACTTTTGAAAAGTTCTTTTATATCATTAATAATTTTATATTCCATAATTGTTCACCTTAGGCGTTTGATATTATACTTAAAATATTATTCTGTACTTAATTGTTTTCTTCAAGTACTTGTATTGAGCATCCACCAGGCGAAAAAGAACCATTTCAAGTGCTCTGGAACCTTCTGCTTTCGTTTATTAATAATTCCCAAACATAATGTCTGCTTCCGACATTAGCTTCTGAAATAGAATGGAATCTTAATTAGTTCAAGAGAAACTCCTACTTAAGTAGTCTTAGAGAAAATGCACTCATTTCCCCCTCTAATAGATCCTCCTGTTGTTTGACTGTGATGAGAATGGTCTTTTAAAAGAGGTCTCAGGTGTGAAACCAACTGTTCAAGCTCATTGTCAGCTGCTGGTTTCTAGAGTATTAATTCAAAATTAGTGAAAATATAAGACTATGTCTACATTGGCCAACTCTATTGCAAAATTGAGCAATTTTCAGTTAAGGGTGCAGCATCCTCTACAATGCCCTTGAGGAAGATTCAGAAACTCATTCTATTTCCATCTGCTTCCATCATTAAAGAATGCAGTTGATTGATTCAACCTCTCTAACAATAAGAACGGATGCCATTTAACTAAAAGGTGAGGACAGGCATATCTTTGTCAAAATGAATACAAATAAGTAAGCTCTTTGTCAATTATGTACAAACATACATATGCAGACATGATATGTATGCGTGGGTATATTGTATGTAAGTCTTTAAAGAAAGAAATTATGTTTTTTTATGATTTGGAGGCAGAAATGGCTTAATTTTTGTCGGGTCCTTTTGTGACTGGGTGGAAAGTATGTAGGAAGATGAGCCAGTTTAAAATGGCTACTACCTCTTCTCCAATCTACCTTCAAGAAATGATGCTAGATACTAATTTTATCGAGCTTCCACACTACTCATTTTACATGATATATTATATTTTAATCAACATTATGATAAATATTGTGGTGGTCTTTAGTGTATATAGTTTATTTCCCTAAAAATATTAAATATTTCTTTTGGGTAAAAAGTGATACATATTTTAATTCTCTTGTGTGGCCTAACAGACTACTACATACTAAGAAGGTACTCAGGAAATATTTGTTGAAAGATAGATTAATCAAAAACATTATTTTACAAATCATTATTAATTACTTAAAGCAAGATGCTAATTGGACCCCATATCTACTTCCCTTCTCTTTCTTTCTTTCTTTTTTTTTTTTTTTGGTGGAGGGAGGTTACCAGGGATAGAACTCAGGAGCACTTGACCACTGAGCCATATCCTCAGCCCTATTTTGTATTTTGTTTAGAGACAGGGTCTCACTGAATTGCTTTGCCTTGGCTGGCTTTGAATTTGCTATTCTCCTGCCTCAGCCTCCAAAGCCCCTGAGATCACAGGCGTTTGCCACCACACCCAGCTCTCCTCTTTCTTATAGTGATAGAATCCTCACTGGCATCCTTCATTTGTAGCAGGGTCTGCAGCTTTCTGGCTGGGGACTGCATTTGTCAGCTTTGCTAGCAGTGAGATACTGTTTTCACTATCTGGGTCATTTCTTTAATAATGACACTCATTGCTTCCTACTCCTGTCACTGTTTTAGGGATGATGGTGAGCCGGCTTTGTTCATGGTAGATGAGAAACTCCTAGGGGATGGCCGAAAACCAAAAAAAAAAACAAACAAAAAAAAAAAACAAGGGAGAGAATTAAACAACAGCAGATGGGGTAGAGAGGGAAGATGGGGGAGGGGGGATAGTAGGGGATAGGAAAGGTAGAAGAATACAACAGTCATTAATATGGTATTATGTAAAAATGTGGATGTGTAACCGATGTGATTCTGCAACTGGTATTTGGGGCAAAAATGGGAGTTCATAACCCACTTGAATCAAATGTATGAAAGATGATATGTCATGAGCTTTGTAATGTTTTGAACAACCAATAAAAAAAAAGAAAACTGAAAAAACAAACAAAAAAAGAAACTAGGTGGAACAAAGTTATTTTTGTGTTCTGAATCTCACTCCTCTGTCTGCACTGTTAAGTGAGAGAGAAGTAAAATTTTACTTCATTAGATAAATATTTTGAGAAATCGTATTTTGGGCTAACTTTGTTTGGGTAGTTCAGCTAATACTAAAATTTACTTAAAATGCTTACTGTCCTATAGACGATATTCTAGAATTGCATAGACCTACTCATTATCTTCTAGTAGATCTGTGAGAATCTGAGAAGCAGCTAGACTTGATTTGTGACTAGAGAAGATCAGAGACAAATGTGGACAAAACTCATTAAGGCCGAAGTCTTCATTGTGAGAAAGACTACTGTTCAGTAAGAGGAAGTCAGAACTGCATGGATAATCAGAATAAACTGCCCTTTATTGACTATGTAATTTGTAAATGCTACCAATAAATTCAACAAAAATTTAAGTTTCATAAACAACTAAAAATAAGGTGTCTTCACAGAAAAAAATTGTAGACAAATATAGGGAAAGAGATTATTTTGTATTTTTGTTTACATGGATATTATATTTCTATACACAGTGAAACAGTGAACGAAGATCCTCCTAAGTGCTCAATTGAGCTTTGTTGAATTGATTGTTCAGAATACAGAAATTCAAGAATATTATACATATTTTATTTACTATAACTATTAATTGGAATAAGTTTCAGTACAATTTATTAATCAAAAAACTGGTCATTATTATTACACTGGTTGACTCTCAAAGCAAATGTTTGGGAGAATTTTCTAAACGCAAATAGTCAAGTGATTGCTAGTTATTTGGGCTTATAGCTGTCTTTCAACTGGGATTTCCAGAAATATCTGCTAAACACTTCATCTTGCATTTTAGATCAAGAGAGCAGGATTTATTTCTGATCAGTGTTAATATGTTTGCAGAAAAGAAAAAATCTCCACATACCAATTAGGCAGAGTTTACTTTTTTTGAGCATAAATTTAGATATCAAAATAATAAAATGTTTTCCTACCATAAACAGCTTTTGAAAGAGGAAGAGCTTTCTTTTGGTAAATTGATAAATTTGATCTGGTGAATGAGGTCACCCATGTAGCAATTGTTTGGGGAAGGCTTTCTTTTATTTATATGATGTTGATCTTCATCATGATAAAATAATCTTGGACGGGTAATGTTCTTGACTTACACTGACATAGATAATGATTAAGAATTCCATCTTAGCTCTAAAGAGCTAATTGAATCATTATACATTAAAATATATTCCTTTGAAGAATTTTGGCAACTGCTTCTAAAAAAATGATATTTTGACATTTTTTTTCAAATTACCCAAAAACTAATATAAAAAATCAATAATGAACTCAGAGGCAAAAAATAACTTATGTAAGAGTTAATCCTTCTTCTGAATTGAAACTGCATAGTAAGATCTTCGCGTTTGGGAAAATCTCTACCAACTTTCCTTTACTTGAGAGCATTTTTTAAACTAAAAACAATTAAGTTTTTGAGATCTATTTAATTTTTACTTCTTTTACTTACGTACAAGCATAAACATCTGCCATCTGGCATAGAAATTACTTCATATGGCAGGAGGAGAGATGAGATTTATTTAAAAGTTCTTTGCCTTTGATACTTTTCCCTGCTGCATTTTCAACAGTGTAATTTGAACCCGACAGTATTTAAATAACCATTTATCGCCATAATGGAAGAGCGGACTTAAAAATACATAACTGCTGTCATTCCTGGAGACTGTAGTAAGGAAACATAGAATTTACCATTCTAGATCAGACCATTAGTCTATCTTGTCTAACCCTTGCCTCTGGCAGAGGTCAATGCTGAAGACAATGGAAAATAGCAGAAATACGCAACATTAGCACAAACCATTTTTTAGGAAAATAATTATTTTCTCAGTTGGTAATCTTACACTATAGGATTTTGGAATTAATCATCCCTACCTGTTTATATTATTAATAGTTTTATCAATGAATAAACTAACCAGTCCTGTTAAAATTATTTTTCTGAATTATACTTAATGATCTATGGAATATCCATACATGAACTAATCTTACAGGACCAATGTTAGCTTTTTTAATGTCCTGCTTTTTAAGTATGAGGAAACTGTAAGAAAATTTAAGCTATATAGTGAAATAAACCAAGTCCTTTAATTTTGGCTTGTACTTCAAAGTCTAGATAAAAATGTATTTACTATGAAAGCTCAGCTTGCAGGTCCAGAAGACAATTTAACACTATCTAATTTTATACTGAATTTACTATTGATAGTAGCAGAATAATCCTATGCTGGGTGATTAATGGGTTGGCTGGAATGTAGGCCTACAAATTTTTATCTTCCTTGACAACTCACCAATGTCATTGAAAAATATTACAGCAACAAATTCATCTCTTGATCTATCTATGAATTTACAGGTACACGAAATGAACAAAACCCCAAGTGTAGAGCTCAAACACACACAGATACACACATACATGGATGCATATATGACCATACATGGATGCACACCCCTCCATCTCTCCAATGTGCCATTCAGATCAAACTTCCCCAAGCCCATAACTTTCCTTCTCTTTGTCCTTTGCTAGTTGTTTCTTTATCTCTCCCTAAGTGCATATACATGACTTTCCTCTGTGACTGCATAAATTATGCACATTCTTCTATAAGACTACTGCAATCCCTCAAGGAATCATAACTGCATAAAATTTGTGTAATCTCTCAGCCAACTTCTCACCTGGGCCATAAAAGATACTTATACAGCAGCTTTTTTTTTTAAATATCTCCTTTACAACCAGAGAAAAAGATTGAGGGTTAAAATGAATTTTGCTAATTAGTAGTACTACCAAATTAAAAGTACCACTATTGATATGACCCCTGTCTTGAATAAGACCTCAATGGATAAGATCTTCAGAAATCAAGAGTTTAAATAACTTGGTAAACACCTGCACATCTGGTTACTTAGTTGAGTAGGCCCTTACATCTGGTTTTTTAAAAAAAATCGTATTGTTTCGAATATTAATACCAAATCCTTTTGAACATTTAGCAAAGTATTTTCAATTTTGAACTGAAAAATAGTGAGTGCTACAGACTGGAGATGGTATCGCATGGCATTTTCAGCCTCCAGAGCAATGATGTGTCAGCTGCTAATTTAATAAACTCTTCTCCTGAAATGACTAGTGTCTTTGAAGATATTTTTTTCAGTGTTTGTTTTTAATCTTTTTTTGGAGAAATAATGAAATCAGACATGACCATGGAAAACTAAGAATATCCAAATTGCTTAGGTAGTGAATAAGTTTTAAAAGTGTTATTTAACTTGGTAATCCCTTGAAAATAATGTATTTCATTTGGCTTTGTACTGAACTAGCAGCAAAAAAAAAAAAGGCAAGATAAATGAATAATTAAAAATTAAAATCTAAAACCTGAAAACAACAAGAGCAAAACAACAACAAAACCTCAAATAAGAAAAATAAAACCAAACGAAAATAAAACACCTCATCCTCTCCCCAAACCAGAGATGGACCCTTTACTTTGAGCCAAGCTCTACAGGAGTCTGGAAACTGTGTCATCTCCCAGCTCCTGGCATTTGCAGGTTAGAGTTTCCATGGAGGCAAAAAGAACTTCCTTAGAGTGAACACTTCTTCCAACTAAGATCAGTACCTGCCTTTTACATGAAATATACCTATCAGGAATAAACCTTGCCAAGATTTCACCTCCCAAACTACTTGATAACTTTTAAATCTGTTGGCCACAACCTTGACTTTAGTGTGAGACAGGGAATAGATCTCTCCAGTTCATTGGTTCTCAATGGGAACATTTCTTCCCTCCCCAGGACTTCTGGAAACATCTGGAGACATTTTTATGGTCACCACTGTGGAGTTGGTATTGGAAGACAGGGAGTAGAGGCTGGGGATGCTGCTAAATATCCTGTAATGCACAGGATAGCTAACCCACCACAGAGAATTATCTGGCCCAAAATGTCAATAGTGCTGAAGTTAAGAAACCCAGTTCGAGATGAACCATATTAGAAGAACAACCAGAGAAAGCACCAAAATGTCTGACCACATGCTTTGGGATGAGAATTATATGTGTTGTACTGTGAATTGAGTTAAGCATAGCTACATACAATAAGAAAAGTAATGCAGTGTGCTTCTAATAGCTGTTTTTTAGTACTTGTCTCTAAGAAATGAGGAAGAACCTTTCCATTTATTTCTGGTTGATTACACAGTTTTCTGGTGGTGTTGCTATTCCTCTGCCTCCTATTCCATTCTTGACTGTTATCTGTGTTTTGATTGGTCCTTGTTTTACAGTTTCAAATAAGTCTAATCACCGAGAGTAGAATAACCTCAAGTCAATTTTAAGTAGCCATGTTTGTCATCTTACTTTTGTAGAAAGTTTTCTTGCTTAGCAGCTGTGTCTAACCTGAGCATTCTGTGCCCTTTAACAGGAAAGATAACTTCTTGAGTGTGCTCCAGTTGGAAAGGCACTCTTGGTTGACTGTTTACATAAAAACCTGAGTTTTTCATTTAAAATCACCAAGCATCTATTTGTCCTCCTCACCTCACTTGCTGTAGCTCTTCAACTTTTTTTTATTTAACCATTTCATGAACAATAGCAAGAAGGCAAAAATATCACTAAAGTGATAACACATGCAAGAACATATTTGGTGCTCCATATGAAGAGTCTAAGGTAAGTGTCTAATCTCAAATTTCCCGAGGAGGAGGGGAAGCAGCATTATCAGATATCATCCTTCTTTTTAATTTTTTAAATTAAAAAATTGTAATTTAAAATTTTTTTAAACCAATAAAAAACGTATAGTAAAAGAGTGTCCTTGCTGGATTTAATTCAAACTTGCCAAGGAGGGCTCTTGGAAGTCAACACCAAAGCAGACTTTCGAAATTGCTCTACCCCAAACCTGAAGATGTATGTTGAATATATTCTCAAATGACTAAGCCTGAAAATAAGCATTGTCTTGTGCAGATGTCTGAGCTGATTTTTTTCCATTGCATTGATCTCCCCACTGAACATGTAAATTCATACAATCTCCATCCCCTCCCTACAGCTTTCCTTCCTCCACTGCCACATTTATCTCTTGACCACTCTTGAAGAAATGACAAATGGTTATCTCAGATCATTTTTGAATGAGAGCAATAATGATAATATTGATAATAAAATCCAGATGCAGAGAAGACATGTGTTTGATTCAGAAGCCAGTGTATTTGTACACGATGTTAAAGGGGACTAAGTAGGTATTAATCTTATTTTCTCCTTTCATTTTACATGAAAGCTGTCATTATTGGGATAAGAATAAAATGAACATAAGTATGATAAATGATAAGTGCACATGGGAGTCAATATACCACTTTGAGAGAGCATTGCTAATCAGCCCGTGCAGTAGGCTAATGCACCATGTGAGCAAGCACCTTGGAGAGATTCTAAATTTGTAACTCAGGGAAGCTTGGCATTTAGCTTGAGCTGCCTTTGGCTTAAGGTGAAACAAAGGGTACAATCATGTGTGGATTGCAGTAGCAAATCATGTTTCGGAAGGTGCTTTTGCAAGACCATGTAAAACACAAAGCCAATTCTATATCTGTAACAAGGTTCAGCATATATATGAATTGCTTAATGAATGTTAAATAATGTTAATAAAAATGGGTGAGACCATACCAAACCTTTTTTTTTTAATTAGCAGTGAAAAGGAAAAGGAAGAGGATGAATTATTTCTCAGTTTGAAAGCTCTGCTTTATGTGTTAAAGCTGATGAACCCAGTTTTAAAAATGCAAGTGCTGAAGTCTCTATGCTATTGGGGGGTATGCTACTTTTAAAACATATGTTTAAAGCTTGATTCTTAATTATTAATACATAAATGATTATCACTGCTTTTGATGATCTAAAGATCTCTTACACAGATTCTTTGTTGTCAATAATACCAGTTCTGGTTTTCTTATTTTATTAGCAAGAAACTGGAAAATTAGGAATTTTATGTTCTGATGTTTTAATAGAAAGCATTTCTTAGGCCTTTGAGAGAAAAGTGGAATTGCTACCAATTGAACTACATGGAAATATGGCAGGCTGGTGATTCGTGTTGGTTGAGGGTAGCAATTCTATTGCTGGTTCTTTGAATTAATGGTAACTTTTTTTTTAAACATTGGTCACCATGGCTCTGGCTTCTGATATTTTAGAAGTGTCTCTGTTGCATTCCCAGGCTAGGTAGCTGGTGAATTACTTAGTATTTATTTAGCATCTACTATGTGTCAGATTCATTGTGAGGTATCTGGAACCCATAAAATGACCCACAAAAACATAAAGCCCATACCCATTTAGAAATACAGCCTTCTGGTTGACAGTTTAGGAAAGAGTTGAGACATCTGGAGAGGAAGAAAAAATGATCAGAGGAAGAGGAAGTAGCTTCTTCACTTTTCATCTTATTATCTGCCACTGCTTATCTCTATACTCATATCTGTGCTTAAAAAACCAGGTCATACATGAGCAACTGGTAGAGAATAACCAAAAGAGTGGAAAGGAAAATAACCATAGGGATTGCAGCTGGAGACCAAGATGATGTGATGTAGTGAAAGCAGAAACAAAGACTCTTCACATTGCTAACCATTAGAGGGTAGCTGACAGACACAGAAAACTTTGCAATGCAAAGACAATGCAATGATAGTGAGACAACAGTGCTTGCCAGCTGTATTTACCGCCAACCAAATTAATATTGTGCTCAGTTACTTACATTTGTGTTCATTTATGTATTTATATAGTTCTTGGTTTAAATGCCAATTATCCCCATGAGTACGGAGGACAATATATCAACATGATCATATATATATAACCCTCTCAGCTTGTATTTAGCTTCTCTGTCTACCCTATTTCTAACCCCATGTAGATACTGGAAAAATGGAAACTAAGATAAGACCCCTGCCTACAAGAAACTCCACCTATTTAAATACTTTCTTTTGAAATGTGTTGGCATTGCCACACAGAGTCATGGTCATGGCTGGTTAAAAATATCAATAAAAATAATTATTTTTTTATCTTGTTAAAACAACCACAGGTGAGCCTTGTTAGAAATAATTTGTAGATAAAGTGGGTCTTGAAAGATTTTAATAGGGTCACAAAAAGAGCATTCCATACAGAAGGAAATATGTAGGTAAGACAGAAGCCCAGTTTTTGACAAACAGCATGACAAGTACCTGTCCTGACAGAGGGTGAAGTCATTTACTGAAATGAGGTGGTAGATTAGATTTCTACATTGTATATGACATAAATAAAGTCCTTGGAAAAAGACTTGCCTCTGAGGTCAGGAGATCTGGGTTTATTTTTGCAATCTTGAGACAATCAGTCTTAATCTATCATGTTTTAATTCTACTTCTAGAATGAGGATGAGAATACATGTTTGTTTATAATGTAATGCAGATCTTCACAGAATGGTTTCTAGACTAATTATGAATGTAAAACAAAGTGCTTTGAGGTCTTGGAAGAAAGATACTATTCAAATCCAAGGAATTATTTGAAGATCTAATATTCATCCACTTTTAAGTGTGGTTTTGCTATAAAAGAAAGTTCATCCTGCTGTTTTGATGAAATTGATAAAAATATCTTTCTGTTTTTCTTTCTGAGACTAAGATAAAATTTATTGTCCTCAACTAAATCAATGATCAGACATTTTCTTTGAATACCATCATTCAAAAATAGAATCTCTTTTATTTACATATAATCCAAAAAAAAAGTGACAAGTGAATTGACAAAATTTCATGTAAAAATAAGCAAGTTAAATGCATGCGATAGTTCTTAGTTATGAGTTTGTCTTTCAATTCCATGTAATACAATTTGAATCTTCCCTAATTTGAATATCAACATTTTCACAAAAGGTTAATCCAAGTTAGTTTCTTTTGGGAATATATTTTAGGAATATATTTATATTTTTTTCTAACTTACTATCTTTTATCCTCCTCAACTATATTTTGATAACAGCTGTGGAATGGGTAGATGGAAATTTCTTCATTCTCATCCTATGCTCAACTCCTGCTCAGCTACCTGTTGAGGTCATACTGCCTCTTAAAATCTAAGGAAGATTGACTTGAATGCTTTTTTCCAATGAGCTGAACAGAGGAGATTGCTTTGATATGAAAAGGGCTGAAGGAAGTAGAAACAAAGGGAGGTGGTCATTTCAAAGTTGCTTTCTTTGTAAGGTAGGAACAGTGAAACAGAACTATACAAAAATAACTGATTGCTTAACATCTGATGATTTTAGATTGTATCAAAGCAGAAGGCACTTTATCATGCCAATTGAAACTGACCTGTTTAGGAAATTTGATTGTTTTCTTTCTAATCCTGATTGCTCAGAGGTCAATGGACAGCTCAGTTTCAGCTGGGTGACATGAAACTTTAGCATGAGTGTCTCCATTTAAATTTTTAGCTTGGTCTTTTGGAACCCAGTGCAGGAGCATAGTCAAAAACAATGGCCTCCTTCAATCTTTACTTAACAATTACATATCAAAATAGATTTCAGACTGGATAAAACACAAAATTACTAGAAAGAATTTTGGTTAAGTTTTCAAATTTCGGAAGATAGGACATTCCAAATATAAATACAATGCCCCAAATTTTTAGATTTAACTACATGATACTTGTTTTGCTTTTATGTCTCCAAAACAAATAAAAGAATTAAGCATATAAGAACTTCATCCTTGATTATTTTTGAAATATTTTTTCAATATATTGAAATAATATTCTCATAATAAAAGTATTTTCTTTAAAATGAATAATTCAGTGGCATTTAGTAATATCACAATTCCATTGTTCCAAAATATTTCCTTTGCTCCAAATTAAAACCCTATATCCTCAGATGGTTTCTCCCTATTCTTCTCTTTAGCCCTCTGCATAACACCAGTCTGCATTTTGTGGCTATAGATTTACTGACTCTTGACACTTCATGGAAATTGAATCATACAATATGTGACCTTTTTGTCTGACTGCTTTCATTGGGCATAATGTTTTTGAGGTTCACCTGTGCTCTATCAGGTATTATTACCTCTGATGATTGAGTAATATTCAATGTATATACAAATGCAATGTTTTGAAAAGACATTTTTCTTTTAGAGTAACTTTTAAGTTCAATTAAGAAGGAGGTACAGAGGTTTTCTATGTGTGCCCCCACTGCATAACATTTTTAAAACACCTGTAAGTCTCAATAATTATATTAACAATAAGAATACAAAAAGGATAAGATATTAAAGTAAAAGTTAAGACTATGACACTGCTAGAAGAAAATATAAGAATAAATCTTTTATAATATTGGGTTAGACAATGTCCCTTAGATAGAACACAAAAATTATAAACCCTACATTCCATCCAAGTTTGTTTACCATGGCAGGTACATCCTGCTAAAATCACTCTGTAGATAAGGATGACTTTCTAGCAAATCTTAGTGTGTCTTTAACATGTTTCTGAAGGAGTTTTTCAGAGTTGCCTTATTGTTTTTTATCCTTCACAAAGAGAAAAAAAATGATTCATAGTCTCCTGCTACCTAATCATTTCCTTCTTAATTATTAACTATAGACAACAAGTATGTTTTATAAAATTGTAATGTCAATTCCAAAGAAATAACAGAATATAGAGCTTCCAACTAATGCTGTAAAAATAGTTGGAATTGAAAGTAATAATCTGGCAGGTGCAGTAGTACACACCTGTAATCCCAGCAGTTTGGGAGGCTGAAGCAGGAGGATTGTGAGTTCAAAGCCAGATTCAGCAAATGAACAAGACCATGTTTCTAAAATCATCATCATCATCATCATCATCATCTTTAACTAAATGCATAAAATAAGTAAGGCTACTTGATAGAAGTACAAAATAAGATCTTAGATAATATTCTTGAATGTATTAACAACCATAATTAATGTAAATTGACTGATGTCTCCAGTTGAAGTGTACTTAGGGGTGTGTATTTGTGTGTTTGCGTGTGTGTGTGTATGTGTTGGGTGGGGGTGTCCAAACTATATGGTGTTTGTAGAAAATATCCTTAGGAATAAGTACACAGAAATGTAAAGTTTCAAAAAAGGAAATGTTTATTCTACAAAACACCAAAAGAAAGTTAGTGTAGATATACTAATATTGGATAAGTTAGAAACTAAAGCAAGAGACATTATTAGAAATAAGAAGAATCGCCTTTATTGGTAAAATGTTTTCATCAGTTTCAGTTTGCCAGGAATATAGAACGATTTGGAACTGATATGTGCTAATAATCTTAATACTCATAAAGCAAAAATGGCTGAATAAAAAGGAGAAATTATCAAATTTCATTACCATAGCTGGAAATTTGATCACATCTCTCTCATAATAGTTAATAAGAATATGGATGATTTGGGCAATATAAATTTCCTGCTGGATACAATGAACATTTTTAGGAACTTGTACTCACAAATTAGAATGCACATAATAGGCACAGTACATTCTTGGGAATGCACAAACACTTATAAAACCTGGCCCTATCAAGACACAAAGCAAACATCAAGATATTTAGAAAATGCAATCTCATAATATACATATTCTCTGACTGCAATGGAACTGAGTTAGAGATCAATGACAAAAAGATAACTAAGCATAACCCCTAATTGCAAGTAAAATCATCCTCAATCTAAAGTGCCACTTGCCAAAGTCCCTTGCAGCTTATTACTCTTCCAGATGTGATTTAGTTTGCAATGATCATGAGCACTATTCCACATCTAAAATTTGGAACAGAGCTGGGGAAAGAGGTAGGACAAGAGGAATCCATTTGTTGGCAAAAACTGCAGCAGATATATTGGAGTTCAGGAACTGGCATCTATAGCTGGAATTTTACAACATGATATGTGGAATTCTGGTTGCCCCAGGAACAGGAGATTCCTTGGTGCCTGGCATGCACATGAGGGTTAGTATCTTTCAGATTTCAACCACAATTGTTGTTTCTAACTATAAGAATATTGAAGAACTAAACCTTAGAGTTGTTTTCAACATTATTGTACTCCCTTAGCAGCATTTTACACTATTGAGCACCCTTTCCTCCTTAAAACACTCTTGGACTGTGTGAAAGCATGTTGTACTGGTATTTTACAAAACCATATTAATTTAACTTGATTTATTTGTTCCAATTGGTTATATATGGCAGTAGAATGTACATTGACACATCTACATAAATGCAGTATAACTTCTCATTCTTCTGGTTGTACATGATGTACAGTTACACAGGTCATGTAATCATATATGCACTTAGGGTAATAATGTCCAATTCATTCTATTGTCCTTCCTACCTCAAACTCCCTCCTCTCCCTTCCCTCCCTTCTGCTTAATCCAAAGTACTTCTATTATTCCCTAGCATACATTCATACCCACCTTATGTGAATTAGCATCAGCATATCAGAGAAAATTCTCAGCCTTTGTTTTTTGGGGTGGGGAGGATCGGCTAATATCACTCAGCATGATATTCTCCAGTTCCATCCATTTACCTGCAAATGCCATAATTTCATTCTTCTTTAAGGCTGAGTATTATTCCATTGTGTATATATACCAGATTTTCTTTATCCATTCATCTGTTGAAGGTTGGTTCCATAGTTTGGCTATTGTGAATTGAGTTGCAATAAACATTGATGTGGTTGTGTCACATCATGTGTAATATGCTGATTTTAAGTCCTTTGGGTATAAACTGAGGAGGGGGATAGCTGGGTCAAATGGTGATTCCATTCCAAGTGTTCTAAGGAATCTCCATACTGCTTTCCATAATGATTGCATCAATTTGCAGTCCCATCAGGAATGTAAGAGTGTACCATTTTCCTCACTTCCTTAACATTTATTGTTGCTTGTATTCTTGATAATTGCCATTCTGACTGGAGTGAGATGAAATCTTAGAGTAGCTTTGATTTGCATTTGTCTAATTGCTAGAGATGTTGAACATTTTTTCACATATTTGTTGATAAATTGTATTTCTTCCTCTGTGAAGTGTCTGTTTAGTTCCTTTGCCCATTTATTAATTAGGTTATTTGTTTTTTTGAGTTGATTTCAAATTTTTAAAAAATATATCCTGAAGATTGGTGCTCTATCTGAGGTGCATGTGGTAAAGTTTTCCCACTATTCTGTAGGCTCTCTCTTCATGTTATTGATAGTTTGCTTTGCTGAGAAGAAGCTTTTTGGTTTGATTCCATCCCATTTAGTGATTCTTGATTTTATTTCTTGCTCTTTAGGAGTCTTGTTAAGGAAGTCACTTCCTAAGCTGACAAAGTGAAGATTTGGGCCTACTTTTTCTTTTATTGGCTGCAGTGTCTCTGTTATAGTGCCTAAATATTTGATCCACTTTGAGTCAAGTTTTGTGCAGAGTGAGTAATAGGGTTTAATTTCATTTTGCTGCATATGGATTTCCAGTTCTCTCAGCACCATTTATTGAGGAGGCTATCTTTTCTCCAATGAATGCCTTTGGTGCATTTTTCTAGTATGAGATAATTGTATTTTTGAGGGTTTGTCTCTGTGTCTACTATTCTGTACCATTAGTTTATCTGTTTGTAGTGTTGCCAATACCATGCTGGTTTTGTTACTATGGCTCTATAGTGTAGCTTTTAAGGGCTGGTATTGTGATGCCTCTTTCTTCACTTTTCTTGCTAAGGATTGCTTTGGCAATTCTGGGTCTCTTAATTTTCCAAATGAATTTCATGATTGTTTTTTCTAGTTTTATTAAGAATATCATCAAGATTTTAATAGGAATTGCATTAAATCTGTATAAGAGTTTTGATAGTATGGCCATTTGGACAATATTAATTCTGTGTATCCAAGATCATAGGAGATCTTACCATCTTCTAAGGTCTCCCTCAGTTTCTTTCTTTAGTGTTCTGTTGTTTTCATTATAGAGGTCTTTCACCTCTTTTGTTAGATTGATTTCCAATTATTTTATTTTTTTGAGGATATTGTGAATGGTGTAGTTTTCTTAATTCCTCTTTCAGTATATTCATCTCTGATGTACCAGAACACATTTAATTTATGGGTGTTGATTTCATATTCTGCTACTTTGCTGTATCCATTCATTAGTTCTAGAAGTTTTCTGGTGGACATTTTTGCATCTTCTAAATATAGAATCATGTTTTCAGCAAACAGTGATAGTTTGAGTTTTTCTTTTCCTATTCATATCCCTTTAATTTCTTTCATCTTTCTAATTGTTCTGACTAGAGTTTCCAGGACTACGCTGAATAGAAGTGGTGAAATAGGGCATCCTTGTCTTGTTCCAGGTTTTAGAGGAAATGCTTTCAATTTTTCTTTATTTAGAATAATGTTTGCCTTGGGTTTAGCATAAATAGCTTTTACAATGTTGAGGTATGTTCCTACCATCCCTAGTTTTTCTAGTGTTTTGAACAGAAAGAGGTGCTGTATTTTGTCAAATACTTTTTCTGCATCCATTGAGATGGTCATATGATTCTTGTCTTCAAGTCTATTGATGTGATGAATTACATTGATTGATTTCTGTATGTTAAACCAACCTTGCATTCTTGGGATGAACCTCACTTGATCATGGTGCACTATCTTTCTAGTATATTTTTGTATGGAAATTCCCAGAAATTTTTATTGAGAACTTTTGCATCTATATTCATCAGGGATATTGGTCTAAAGATTTCTTTCCTTGATGTGTCTTTGTATGGTTTTGGTACCAAGGTGATACTAGCCTTATAGAATGAGTTTGTAATGGTTCCCTATTTTTCTATTTCATGGAATCATTTGAGGAGTATTGGTGTTAATGCTTAAGGCCTTGTAGAACTCAGCTGAGAATCCGTCTGGTCCCGGGCTTTTCTTGGTTGGTGGGTTCTTCGTTAGATCAATTTCTAAATATTTTACTTTTTTGAGGCTATTGTGAATGGGGTAGTTTTCCTAATTTTTCTTTTAGATATTCATCACTGACGTACAGGAATGCATTTAATGGTGTCTTCTATTTCATTGCTTAAAATTGCTCTGTTTAAATTGTGTATGTCTTCCTGATTTAGTTTGGGTAGTCATATGTCTCTAGAAATTTGTCAAAGTCAGGCTCATCATCTTGGCCCTTAAATGCTACACTGCCTCGGGTTTAGTCCTAGGCCTTCACTTTAGAACTGTGAAGTTCAATACAATAGCTTCTAGCCAGATATGGATATTTATAGTTATTTAAATTAAATTAAATTTAAAGTCTGTTTCCTCACTTTGCATTTCTACATTTAAAGTGCTCAACAGCTACACATTGCTCAGCAGTAATTAAAAAGAAAATGGAAGGTCTGAGCACATTACAATATTGATTTTGTTTTTTATGACTTTATTAACTCGTTATAGTTACATATAAACATATTAATGTATGCATGGAATATAATTTGCCAATTTGAATCCCTTCCATACTTCTACTTTCTCTCATCTCCTCCTCTCCCCATTCCCTTTCCTTTCCTTTACCTTTCTCTTCTCTTTATTTATTATTTTTAATTGGTGGCTTATAGATATACACATAAAGATAGAATTGAATGTGATATATTTATTTATGTACATATCATAATTTTGCCATTTTCCCTTCGTATTTCCTCCTTTTTCTTGTCCCTCCTCCTTCTTTCCTTCTACTCCACTGATATACCTTCTATTTTCATAGGATCCCCCAATTTTGTTATCTTATTCTCTCTAATTTTCATATATGAGAGAAAATATTAAATTTTCTGAGTCTGGCTTATTTCCACCCATTTACCAACAAATACGATAATTTCATTCTGTTTTATTGCTGAGTAAAACTCCATTCTGTACAACAATTTGTCTGTTGGTGGGCACCTAGGCCGGTTCCCTGATTTTGTAGTTATAAATTGTGTTGCAGTAAACATTGATGTGTCTCTATTACAATAGTATGCAATTTCAGTTCTTTTGGGAAAATTCCAAACAGTAGAATACCTGGATCATATCGTAGTTACATTCCTTGTCTTTAAAGATATAACATACTACTTTCCAAAGTTGTGGTTGTACTAATTTGCAGTCCCACCAACAAGGTATGGAGTGTACCTTTTCCCCTACATTTTCACCAGTTTTTATTATTATTTGTATTATTGATGGTTGACATTCTAACTGGAGTGAGATAAAATCTAAAGGTAATTTTGATTTGCATTTTCCTGATTGCTAAGGATGTTGAACATTTTCTCATGTATTTGTTGGCTATTTGTATTTCTTCTTTAGAGAAATGTCTATTTAGTTCATTTACTCATTTATTGATTGAGTTATTTGGTTCTTTGGTGTTAAGATTTTTGTGTTCTTTATATGTTCTGGATTTTAATTCCCTGTAAAAGGAACAGTGAACAAAAATTTTCTTCCATTCTTTAGGCTCTTTTTTCACAGTCTTACTTGTTTCCTCTGTTGTGAAGAACTTTTTAATTTGATTCAATCCCACATATTGATCTATGGTTTTATTTCATGAGCTTTAGGAGTCTTGTTAAGGAAATTGATGCCTGTGCAAATGTGTTGGATTGTTGACTCTGTTTTCTTCTAGTAGTTGCAAAGTTTCTGGTCTAATTCTTAGGTCTTTAGTCCACTTTGAGTTGTCTTTTATGCAGGTTGACAGATGAGATTTAGTTTTATTTTTTCTACATATGGATGTCCATTTTCCTCATCACCACTTTGTTAAAAAGTCTAACTTTCTCCAATATGTGTTTTTGGCACCTTTGTCAAGTATCAGATGACTGTGTCAATGTGGACTTGTCTCTGCATATTCTATTCTAAGCCATTGGTCTTCATGTCTGTTTTGGTGATAATACCATGCTGTTTTTATTACTATAGCTCTGTAGTATAATATGAGATCAGGTATTGTGGTGCCTACAGCATTGCATCTCTTGCCAAGTATTGCTTTGGCATTTCTGCGTCCTTTGTTCTTCCATATGAATTTTAGGATTTTTTTTCTAGTTCTGTGGAGATTATAATTGTTATTTTGATGAGGACTCTGTTGAATCTATAGATTGTTTTTGATTGTATAGCCATTTTGACCATATTAATTCTGTCTATCCATTAACATAGGAGATCTTTTAATTTTCAAGGTCTTCTTTAATTTCTTTCTTCAGTATTTCTTAGTTTTCTCTGTAGAGACCTTTCACCTGCTGGATTGTATTTATTCTCAAGTATTTTTTGAGATTATTATAAATAGAATGGTTTTATTGATTTTTTTCTCTGTTTCATTATTGGAGTATAAAAAGCTTTTGATTTTTGTATGTTGATCTTATATTCTGCTACTTTGCTGAATTTGTTTATTGACTTTAGAAGTCTTCAAGTGGAATTTTTTTGGTCTTCTACATATAGGCCTATGTAATCAGTCAACAGATGATTTTTTATTCATTCTTTTACCTGACTGCTCTAAAGTTTCAAGATCTATATTGCATAGGAGAAGTGAGGGTGGACAACACTGTCTTATTCCTGATTTCAGAAGAAATGTTTATTCAGTTTTTCTCTGTTCAGTGTGAGGTTGTCTTTGCATTTTCCATATATAGCCTTTATTATGTTGAAGTAAGTTCCTTCTACCATTTGTTTCTTTGGAATTTTTAATATGAATGAGTACAGGATTTTGACAGTGTTTCTGGCCCTATCAAGATCATCATGTGATTCTCATCCTTAATTCTATTTTTGTGGTAAATTATGTCTATTTATTTATATATATTGAACCAACCTTGCTCCCCTGGGATGAAACCCTCTTGATGAAACGCAATCTTCTTAATGTGTTTTTGAATGTGTTTTGCTAATATTGTATTAAGTATTCTTGTCTGATTTTGGTATCAGGGTGATAATAATTTCTTGGAATAAATTTGTCAGCGTTTTCTTCCTATTTCATGGAATAATTTGAGGAATGTTGGCATTAGTTATTCTTATCATTAGATCTGATAAAACTAGGCTGAGAATTCATCTGGTCCTGGACTTTTCTTTTTTGAAAGGTTATTAATGACTTCTTTAGTCACATTGCTTGATATTGGTCTGTTTAGGTTTTCTATATCCTGTTGGTTCAACTTAGGTAGGTCCTATGTGTTTGTGTTTAGAAATTTGTCAATATATCTCCTAGCTTTTTCAGTTTATTGGAGTATACATTTTCAAAATAGTTCATAATGACCCTTTGGATTTCAGAAATGTCTGGGTGATATCTCCTTTTTTCATCTCTTATATTGTTGATTTGAGTCTTCTCTTTCTTTTCTTTAATTAGTTTGGCTAAGGGTTTATAAATGTTATTTATCTTTATAAATAACCAACTCTTCATTGCATTCTTTTATTGTTTTTCTTTTTAATTCTCAGTTTCATTAATTTTAGCTCTGATCCTAGTTATTTTCTGTCTTCTGATTTTTAAATTAGTTTGTTCTTGTTCTTCTAGAGCTTTGAGGTTTAACATTAGATTATTTGGTATTTTTATTTTCTTTCTTTTTTTTAATGTAGGCACTCAATGTAATTAACTTTTCTTTTAGAACTGCCTTCATACTATTCTGTAGGTTTTAATATATTCATTTTCCATTCACATTTGTTTCTAAATTATAAAAGATTTTTCCCTAATTTCTTTCAAGTCTATTTCTTGTTCAAAAGTGTATTATTACTCAATCTCCATGTGTCAAAATTATTTCTATTTTTTTTCTTGTTATTGATTTATAATTTAATTCTATTATAATCTGGTAGGAGTCAAGGAATTGACTGTGTGTGTGTGTATGTGTGTGTGTGTATTTGCTAAGACTCACTTTGTATACTAAAATATGGTCTATTTTGGAGAAGGTTCTATATACAGCTGAGAAGAAAGTAAATTTGGTTGTTGATAGATGAAATATTCTATATATCTGTTAGGTCTATTTGATTAAATGGTACTTTTTAGTTCTGTTAATCAGTCTTTGCCTACTTTATATCTGGGTGGTCTATGCGTTGGTGGGAGAGGTGTGTTGAAATCACCCAGTATTATTGTATTGGGGTCTCTTTAAGTCTTTATATTGAGAAGGCGCACAAATATTTGGGGAATAAATATCTATGACCATTGTATCTTATTGTTGGATAATTCCCTTAACCAGTATGAAGCAGCCTTCTTTGCCTCTTCTGATTAGTTTTGGCTTAAAGTCTACTTTGTCAGATATAAGAGTTGCTACTCCTACTTGCTTTTGGTCTCTATTTGCATAGCATATCTTTTCTATCCTTTCACCTTCAGTCTATGGGTATCTTTGCCTGTAAGGTGAATCTCTGGTAAACAACATATAGTTGAGTCTGGTTTTTGATCCACTTTGCCAACTTATGTCTTTTGATTGGAGACTTTAGACCATTTACATTCAATGTTATTATATAGTGGTGATTTTTATTTTTTGCTATTTAAATCAACTTCCAATGTTTAATTCAGACTTCATTCTCCTTTAATTGATTATTTTACTTAGATTAATTCATTTGTTGTTTTTGATGTTTATTTTTTAAAATCTATTCTGCATGTGGCATTTCATTAAGTATGTTTTGTGGCATTTCATTAAGCGTTAGTTTTTTTTCCCCTAGTTTCTGTTTACCATAAAAGGTTTCTATATCATCTTGAATTCTGAAGGATATCTTTGCTGGATATAGCAATCTTGATTGGCATGTGTTATCTTTAGAATTTAGTATATATTATTCCAAGTCCTCTAGGATTTTAAGGCCTTGCCTGAGAAATCAGTAGAAAGTCTAATTGGTTTAGTTCTGAATGTGATTTGTTGTTTTTCACTTGAATCTTTAAAAATTCTTTCTTCTGTATATTAGACATTTAAATTATAATGTGTCTTATAGAGGATTTTTTTTTATCTTGTCCATTTGGCTTTCTAAATCTGTATTGTGTTTGGATTTTCATCTCATTTCTAAGGTTTAGAATTTTTGATATGATTTTACTGAAAAGGTTGTGCATTACTTCAGTTTGTATCTCAGTGCCTCATTCTTCTATTAGACCCCTTGACATTATCCTTGATTTATTATAATTTCTGACCATGGCCTCTTATAATTTTTTATTTATTGTTCAGTTTGTTTTCAAAATTATACACTTGGTCTTTGAGGCCTGAAAACATGTCTTCTATTGGTTTACTCTATTGGTAATGGTTTCAACTGAATTTTTAATTTTATTTATTGAGTCTTTCATGTCTATGATTTCTGTTTGATTATTTCAAAGAATTTCTACCTCTTTATTGAAATGTTATTCTATTTCCTGTATATTCTATCTTGATTCATTCCTTAGATCTTCCTTTAGTTCATTGAATATTTTAGTTATCGATGTCTATATTCTTTTTTGTGTGACATTTCTTCAATTGTGGTGACAATAGTGTAAGTATTTCTTTCTTTCTATTTCTTTTCTTTTTTTGTACTAGGAATTGAACCCAGGAATTTCTTACAGTTGAGTTACATCCCCAGCCCTTTTTATTTTTTATTTTGAGTGAAGGTCTTGCTAAGTTGCTTAGGACCTTGCTAAGTTGCTGAATCTGGCCTCAATCTTGTGATCCTCTTGCCTCAGCCTCCTGAGTCACTGAGTTTATAGACATGTCCCACTGTGCCAACTCAGTGGGATCAGTATTGTCAAAAGCTATTTGGGGTAATTTGTTCTCTTGATTTTTTACATTTTTAGCATTTCCACCAATCTTCAGGGGATGAATTTCTTTTTTAGTGAGCTGATTCCTCCTTGCTATGTGTCCTAGGTTGGACAAATGTTTTAGTGCCAATATTTTGGCTCAATTTGAAGTTGTTAGTATCTCCGGTCTCTTACCATCACACTGTGAAGAGATACT
Source organism: Marmota monax (assembly GCF_021218885.2). NCBI lineage: Eukaryota > Metazoa > Chordata > Mammalia > Rodentia > Sciuridae > Marmota > Marmota monax. The sequence goes on from NW_026695227.1 coordinate 4,965,924, forward strand.
AATCCACAGTATTTACAGCCACTTCAGAACAATGCCTTATATTAATGAAACTGAAAATATTGTTTAAAAAATGTCGTTCCTCATCAGTCTATTAATCTGAGTGGTAAATGGGAGTGGATTTCTTGTATTGATCGAGAAATTAGATAATAAGCAGAGTACAGGTACTTTTAATTATATTTGGTTCTCTGGTCCACTGTTTTCTCACTGCTTCAATTCTGGATTGTGGAGGATTTGAAACTTATTATCTATTTTCCCTCCACTATTTCCTAGGAGCTAGTTTCTTTATTTATTATTCTTGCTGAGGTTTTATTAAGTACTTTCTTTCTGGTGTTTCAGTTATTGTGCAGTTATTTACTTTAGCTCTGGTCAAAAGTGGTCAAACTTGTTAGGGTAGTTTGTAAACAGAATTTCATTCTCTTTTTTCCCCTGTCCAGCTCTGAGAAGCCCCTCTTTTTTGACTCTCAGACCACTAGATTTGATCTGGATTTAATTGGTCTCTTTCTCCCCTCCAACCCAGCATTATCCAGGATCCGTATTTCAGACCTCAGACTGGCTGCTTCAAGTGAAAGAGTTCTTCACTTTTCTCAGCTTTGTAGGCTCAATTTGCTGGAGCTGAATCACTGTCTTGAATCACTCTTGGGGAGCTGCTATGATAATATGGCTTCCTTTGAACCACCTTATTCCATTCCCTTAAGGGGTAAACTACATGAATAAAAAGGATGTTGAAATATAGTTTACTAAGTGTAAAGAAGTTGTGGAATGAAGGCAATAGAAAGGTTAGAATATTCAAAAGGTGAGAGGAGACAAAGTATGAGAAGAGAGAAAGTCAAAGTGGTAGAGCTTGTAAACCCTAAACAGAGAGGAGGAAAAAAGTAGAAGAGAGAATATTTTTCTTTTAGAGGGAGAGGTGAGGAGAGTAAGAAGAATAAATCAAGCAAACAAGTAGAGCAAAACAACACCAACCCCTACAAAATCTAAACAAACAAAAAGTAAAAAAATAAAAAACAAAAAAAAACTAAGCTAAAATATGAACAATCATTACCTTTTAGAAAAACAAAACCAATAGTAAATGTTTAATAAAACAGAAATAAATGATAAAATAGAAAAAAAGCACCCAGATACACATGAGTTTATGTATATATTAACCAGTTCAATAAATATAACTGGAACAACTAAAAATTATTAATTATAAAAAAGAAAAAATATTTAAAATTCTTAATTAAAGATGGTAGAATTTTTCCATCGAGGTGGCTGAAGTTGTGAATATTTACATCCTATTCCAAACTGTTCTTCTGTCTCCTACTTAGCAAAAAGAGTGAAGCCTGGGCTCTGGTGGGTTGGCTGGGGCAGTCTTAGTCCTGGGCCTGAACTTCAATGCTATATATTTTGATAAAAGATGTAGTCCCAAGTGCTTACATTAGTAAAAAAAGAAAACTAAAAAATATTTTCACTAAGCAAACATGAAGAAATGATTTACAGTTAACTCCAACATAAGTAAAAAAAAATACATAAAATATGGAAGGAAAAAAATAAAGTAAATGCAAAAATCTTCCTCTTATCCACTTATTTCTCTTTTGCTTGTTCCACTTGAGCCACTCAGGCTCTCGAGGACACTCAGACATGCATGCAAGCATTGCGGATGGCCTGTCTCTCCTGTTTCTCTTCCTGAAGTCGGCTGGCCCTTTCCCTGCTCTTATTCAGGTCTTTGCTTTACGGTGGTCACCTCCATGAGGCTTTTCCTGACCTACTCCCCTCCGCAACAACAACAACAACCAACTCCTTTTTACCCTGATAGATTTTTTCATGCATCTATACAAAAGTATATTATGTTTCTTTTAATGCAATATGCGTTTACATGTTTATTTGCTTATTTATTTACATTAAAATTTAAATTTCATCAGGTAAGGGATTTTAAAACATTTTCTTGCAGCACCGTAAAGAAAACTCGACTAATATTTGGAAAACAATGAATACTTGTTAGGACAATGACATCAAAAAATGTAAAAATAAGCTGCAGTATTAACAATTTTTTTTTCAAATGCTTCATTGAAAAATATAAAAATAAACAATTGTGTACAGTTGAAAAATAACTATTGAATAAGTAAGTGATTCATGTACCCAGTCCTGAGAACTGGTACTTCAAACAGTGAAAGAACTGCTATTCTTCCATGCTTGGAAGCTGGGCACACGGTTCCATTGGATCATACTGTTTCAATTGCAGGACATATGGTAGCACCCTTGATCACATCAAAGTGCTCTTCCAACCTGTGAATGCTTAAGAAGGCTCCATATCTTTCTTTTATAAACTTTTCCTTGTTTTCACCAGAGAAGAACCTAATCATACAATTGGGATCATCGGATCCAAGGATTAGGTCTTACATATAGAATCTAGTCCTTATTCCTGCACTATTCCGTCCCTTTTTCCAGAATTCACAGGGTAATTATGGAACCTCAGCTAGGTACTGATCCTGCCTCTATGAGGTCTCTTCAGAAAAGCTTTCCAGACACCAGTTGTGTGGGATATCTGGACATTTACCCATAACCTGAATGGGTTTATCAATAGAAGAAATCAATTCTTACAAAGAAAGCAAAAAATACTAAATAAATTTGTAGTTTAATTTGAAAAAAATATTTTAGAAACAAATAATTCTAATTTTACATAAATTCTTCCATATATGAGAAAAGGAAAGTCTCTTCATTCTAATTTTTATCAGATTATCATATTTTGACATCAAAACTAGACAGGAACAATACAATCAAGGATGGTCAATACTATAGATGCACATAGATATAAATGGTAGGAATAGAAATAAAGAGTTTTTTTTTTTTTTTTCTGTGGTGCTGGGGATTGAACCAGGGCCTTGTGCATGCAAGATGGTCACTCTACCAACTGAGCTATATCCCCAGCCCAATTTGTGATAATTTGTTATAGGAGCAAAAGGAAACTAACTCAGGTGGGAAAACCATTTTGAGATGATAGCAACCTTTAAACAGCCTGCATTATCAAAGTCAATAGAAAGTTTAATCTGCTAGTAATTCCAGACTCATTACTTAACCTAATCACTGATGTAGATGGAAGAGCATGCTCTGTAGAATTACAGATTTTGAGGATATTCAAATAATTTAGCATTGTGTATATGATTTCATGATGATGATGCAGTCAAAGCTCTCAGAGTGAATCATTTTGGTTTTCACTTCTGTCTGGCATGGAGTAAAAATGGCCACTTCAAAAACCAAAACCAAACCAAAACAAAACAAAACAAAAGAAAAAGAAGAAATAAAGATGGGATGAAGCGGAGAGAAGAAGACAAGGGTAAGGATAGTAATATCTGAATATAGTAACGACATTACTAGAGACACAATATCTTTTTTCTAGAACAAATATTAGAAGGTTAAATATATTATTTACAATTATAAAATAGATGATAAAAGCTTTTAGATAATTTAAAAATTGGCTAGTAAATGGGCTAAAGAATGGTGGAAGAATGTGAATTAAATTTTCATCTTTAGTACTAGGAAGTTAAAATATATATTTTTATTGCTAATAGATTAGGAAATGAAAGATGGAAAAATTTACTTAGAAATATTCTATTAACCAACAGAAGAATTAGAAATAAAGTGGTTAAAGATGGTTTCTTCTGGAGAATGGGCCTTTGTATAAAGTTTCAGTGGAATCCTGCTGCTTTTCTTTATTCGTCTTTCTGTGCAATTTGATATTTAGCCAATGCCTGTAGCATTTTCATTAAAACATAAAATGTAATTATACTAGGTCTTGAACTCTCATAATGATAGACACTGGGAGACTTTAAGATCCTGGAGAACTCAGCCTCCTCCCTCAGTTCATACTGTCCTCACTCTCCCCTTCCTATTCTCCAGACACATAGATCTTCTTTCTTTTAAAGGGTCTCATTGTCTCCCATTCCAAAGTCTTGTTCTTGATGATATCTCTGTTTGAGGTGCTTTTTGCCATCAAGTCTTCTTCCTCCCCATTACGTAAGCCCAGTGAGATGTCATAGTCACTCTTCAAATCTCAGTTCAAAATCACCTCTTCTAAAAAGTGTACTAAGTTCAACTTTCTCCCATTTGTCAGATTTCTCTTTCGTGCTCTCCCCACAAATCAAGTTTTTCTTTAATAGCACACTTTTAATTTTGAAATTGCTTATTATTAGGATCTGGTTAATATTGGTCCCAGTGATTAGCCAGTAAGGATTGTAATATCATGGATGTGTGTGTTCATCATTAGTTCCCTGCTTCTTAACTGTGTACAGTTGAAAAATAACTATTGAATAAGTAAGTGATTCACCAATTGAACAATTAATGATGAATTAAGAAAACAATGTTGGGCCACTGCATATCATGAGAGTTTCTAATTCATTTTTTTCTCCTTCATCTTAAAATGGTAGTTGGAATTATGGTTACTATGTTAAGATTTCTAGTTCATGTTTATTTTTGCTGAAGTTCAGCAAGTTGGAATTCACTTTTGATAATTTTAGTAGTAAATAGTTTTAATATTGCCTATATATTCCCAGAGCATATATTATTGATTTGTATGATTGATAAGCACCCAGAGATCATAATAGGATATGTTTCCTTATTCACAGTTCAACACAACACTGCTCAGTCTTCCAAAGTATTCATCACTATACTGGATTTTCATAACAGCAAATTCTTCAGGGGCAGACTTTTTTTTTCTCAATATTTCTCTTATTCATTTCAGGTCTTTATTTGAGTTTTTCTTTACAACATTTAATCCTTATAATTGTCCTGTTGCAGATGAGGAGTCTAAAATTTAAAGATTACATGTCTTGTTGAATATTATATAACTAGTAGAAATAGAGTAGAAATATGATTCTTCCAATTCTTTGTAAAGTGATCTTTTTCTTAACCTTCCCTTTTACCTTTTGTTAAAGAATCACTAATTAAGGTAGAATGAATTATTGTTCCCAAGTAGTTGTTGCCTCCCCATCCATTGATACATGACTCCATTGCCTCCCTGGGGAAAAATAACCTTTACCACTTGTTCATGTGAGTTACTTTGGCCAAAAGAATGTGAGGGGAAGACATATGGAATATTTAGATTCCATGTCTACACAAAAATTTTAAGATTCATTTTATGTGGCCATTGCTCTTTTCCTTTCTACAATGGGGACAGCACATTTCATATATGTTCTATGTCTTCAGCCTTCTACCCAGAGTGTGGAAGAAAGAAAGTGGAGCTAAGGTAGAACTTACCCACAGCTGTCATGTAATATGGACAAAAATGAATGTTTGTATTTCTAAGCCACTGATATATATATATTTTTACTAAAGCATAACTGAGAAAATACTAACAAACTAGCTAATTTAGCAATTACTGTATGCCAGGTATGGTGCTAAATATTTTGCTTATATTATCCTACTTAATGTTTTTCAAATCTATGAAGCTGATGCCATTAATGAAGAAATCAAGCTTGGGAAAATAATGTAAAAAAGTAGGATAGAATTAGGAATGAAAACCAGACTGAATGACACCTGAGCCTGGGTAATTAATTCCTTTATCAAAGTCCCTCCATTCATCCCAGCAAACATGAGACTCAATACTTTAATGGATTAAACTTCAAGTTTGAAATACTTTGAAACATTATGAAATGATATGATTTATTAAGTACTTCCAGGATATGAATTACTCAAGTGGGTAGAATTAGCACAATGAGAGATATATCCACTTATTACACTGGGTGAATGATAATTAGCCATAATTTCTGATTTATGCATGCTGGAGTGTCTTCTATAATATGACATTTAGCCAAAATCTCTTTATGTAACTATTTATATGTGTTAGTTTTAGCAGCTATGTTAGGGGTGCAAGCTCCTCCAGAGTTATAGTTATTTTGAAAGGGAGCAGTCCTCTATCTTTAAGGAAATTTTGTGTATGCTCTTCCTTCCAAAGAGTTAAATGTTAAATATCTAAAATATCACCCTCTCCCAATTGCATTATGTGCAAAATGGAGCTGAAAACGCTTCACTGCTTATTGACTAGGAGCTGGAAAGAAATGATGACTGCAGGAATTATAGAACTCTATGCTTGGTGATTAATTGTTCTATGTTAGCCCATCATAAGATGGTTGAGACATGACCCATATTCTAGTTCTGATTCTGCTGCTAGCTTCTTTGGTAATTCTCAGCAAATCTCTCATGCTGTATGGACCTTATTTTCACCATTTCATTGTTCATTTTTCTCTTTCAGGTAATGAAGTAACAGAACACATTCCTTTTTTCCTGTTAGCTTGAAAACCACTGATTCTAAACTGGATAAATGTAAATGCATTCAGCTTTTCAAATGCAACTATGGGTTGAGCTATTTCCAACATATATCATGTTGCCAAGTTCAAGACGATTTAGAAATTTCTTATAGATATAATTATGCTTAGCCATATTCTTTGCAATGAGTATGCTTCTTTGGTCCTTGACCAACTGTGTTTAGTATGAATTATTTCATGAGAAAAGTGATCAGTTACTTTTGATTTTGATTATATTAATATTTTCTTGATTTTTAATATTTTGAAAGCCATAGTGTTTCATCTCTAAGACAACAAGTAGTTTCTGAGGCAAAGTTTCATTTTAGAATATCAAGGTGCTATCAACTGTCATCTATGTATATTGATGGCCTTCTATTTTGTTTTATTGGTTCAGTTTCCTTATTCTCACTCTTCAGAGTATGTAGTTATATGAACTATATTTGATAAAGCCATAAAAAGTATTAATATATATATATATATATATATACTAGTATGATTTTAAATTTTATCCTTCATTGCTCATATGAAGAAAATCCAATGATCTGTAGAATGGTGGATTCAAATTAGAATTCTCACCTAATATTTACAAAATGTGCTATCTTATTAAGCAACTAAAATTGTCTCTGTTTAAAATAGGCAATAATGTATTCAAATCTTACTCCTGTGCCATGCTCCATAGCCATTCTGTGAATGCAAGAAAGCACTCAGGGTAACATCTAAGCAGCCATGCTTTCCTGCATCTGGGGAGCATGTCACACGGTGCTTGATTACTTTACCTAACAGGCTCTTAGAAAGATGGACCCTCATGTGGCAGCTTGTAGCTATACATTAGCGAGGCTTCTGTTAGAGCCAATTGCCGTCTGACCTCTCCTCCCAGCAGAGGCAGTGTAGTGCCATCTGTACCTCTTTTTTTTTTTTTTAATTGAAGATGTTTATTGCATTCTATTTTTGGTGGAAAAAAAATGTAACATATATTTATTTAGTACAACCTTGTGAGATGCACAAAGCATAACTGAGTAAGAAGCATTTAGTCACATTAAATCATGTCATTTAAAGGACCTCTGAATGTGAATGAGTTTACCTTATGTTTAGGAAAGAAATTAGTCGAACTGCTGAACTACAAGTCCATGTTCATTTGCACTCTCCAATTTTCATATTGTTTTAATCCTTCCTTTTCTAGATGGGTAATAGTGCTGTCAGAGACTGTATCTATTTAAAATTTGCTACTGTTATAGCTAGGATATCACTAACAGTAGAAAAAAATTATCACTAAGATAATTCAAACTCTATATTTATGTGCCAAATAGGTCTGAGTGTTGGAGTCCAAACTATTTTTTTTTCCTAATTAGATATGTATGTTTTCAGGAACAGTGTGGCAAAATGGTTGCCTTGCCAATGTGTACTTACATAAAGAACCAAGGAATTTCATAAGCCACACATCACTGCAAGGGAAGAGAAATGAAATTTCCAAGTCTGTTGAAGGATCCCCTTCTGGGCCAATGGGCATGTGTGTGGCCTTGGCCTGCACAATCACCATGGCCTGTTATGCTGGGCACAGTCATTTATTTTGCCCCACAGGACTGGGAATGTGAATAGGCTGAGGGGAAGATTGTCTCTTTGAGGTGAAACTTGCTAAACTTGTAGAACATGATCATTAGTGTGCCAGTGACCATCTTAACGGTTACATAGGGTATATCAGAACAAGAGAGTCCTCATTAAAGTACTTCCACTGCATTTGGGACAGCTTGAATCAAAGCAGGAGTAGGATCTCTGGGTCTCTGGCCTTCAAATTTGCATGAGCCTTTTTGTTTGGTTTGCTTATTCAAGTCATTGTGCGTCAGAGTGTGATCTCTGGAGTAGCAGCATTAAAATCACCTGACAACTTGTTTTAGAAATGCTCATTCAGGGGCCTTACCCCAGAACTTCTGAATCAGAACCTCTAGGAAGAGGGATTCAGGGTTTAACAGGCCCTTCAGGTAATTCTGATGCATTAAAGGTTGGACAACACTGGTTTCGTTATTTTAATTGCACTTCTGCTCATCTTTGGTGATAAAAAATTCATAGCAGTACTAATTATGGATTAGAAGAAATTTAGTTTTGGCTTAAAAAGTGTTGTCACTTGATGATGTCAGAGACATAGAATAGAGACGCTCAGAAGATCTCTGGAATCTGTGGTCTCAGGTTAGCCTAGTACCAGCTTAGCCTCAAATGAGTCACAGGCTGTTTGGAGCTAAACATTGAAGTACCTGCTTCAACTGGGACTTAAAATCACTATAATTTTAAGACTGGAAGATATGATTAGGAGTCATCTCTGCAAATTTACGTCATCTTGAACACATTTTATTAAACTAAAAGAACTGCTTAGTTTTAGTTTCAGTATCTAGGTTTAAAAGAGAAACTTGAATAGATTGTTTCAGGGGAAGATTTAGTTTCTCAATCTAAATTTCTCTACCTTTAAGTCAAATCATTCCAGTCGACTTTAATATGAGAGGATGACTTTTTCTAACTGGTTTAATATTGGATACTGTATCATAAACATAAAAATATAGTCAGAAATCTCTACTGAGCTAATGGTATAATAGCAGTATGTTCTCTGATTAACAGTAAAGAATATAAAAATGTATGCTTCTAAGAAATACTGTATCACTGAAAAAAAGAAAACCCAATGTCCTTCACATGCTTATGAATGCAGAATAAGCCATGTGGTAGGCACTGAATTATCATTTAGTGTTATTTTTTAACATGAGACATCTCTGTGATGCATATTGATGACTTGGAACATGGAATTCTCTTGACACTTTCTTTTGAAAGGATTTATGCTTTGAAACATGGTATGTACAATCTGATAAATTATTGGCTTAATTACAAGACTAATATCTCATTGTATATTTTCTATAGTTAAAAATTTAAGTATTACTATCAGTAATTACTTACTAATTGTAAAATGTGGACTAACAAGCAAAACTATACTAATGTATAAAATTATTTGCAAGAAAATTGACAAAATTGAAAAAAAATATTTAATAAATATTTCATTGTAGTTAAAGTTTAAATGATACAAGGTTGTTTTTTGCAGGCTAAGAGGCCATACAGGGGATGTGCCTATAGCCGTTAATGGTAGCCAGTTTCCATTAGAAGTATAGTTACTATGCTGCATAAAGTCTCATTTTCTATAGACCCAAATGTACTCCAAAACTCCATTGGCACATAGAAATTTCAAGGAAAACTGGAATATTTTGGTAAAGATGAAACTGTCATCATTAAAACAGAATACCAGATTGCCTTTGGTCTTTATTTAATCAACTCCTATGTTACTAAAACAGAATTCACATGCTCTACAGAAAATTCCTATGCCAATTTCTTACTGTTGTTAATTTGTCCTTTTGCCCACCTTTTTTTTTTAACCAAAACAAGAAAAAAGCATGGATTTTGAGGTAAAACAGCTGTATGGTGTTGGGCAAAATACAAAATGAAGATGGTTAACACCAATACTCCCTGCTCAATGAGAATGTGCACATGAAGAAGGTAGTACATTTCCAAGCTGGTGTCCGTGCTGATCTCTGTGATTGTTGTGTTTATTATTCTCTCCCCTCTGCTTTTGTATGTGCTGTTCTTTCTGTTGAATGCCTTGTAATGCCCAGTATGAGAAACCCCTGCTCATCTTTCAAAATGCAAGGAGATCTGGAACGTCGATGCCCATTACTGACGGCACTTATAGGTGTGACACCCAACTATGCACTTTCTATCAGAGCGGGTGTACTTTCCAAGCAGAAAAGGACCATTCCTCAAGGACCTGGTAAGTGTACTCACCCCTTCAAGCCTTAGGGTCACCATTCTTTGTTGTAAAGACCATCCCCTGGGATTCTGCCAATCTGGGCTACATGAGCCCCCTTTGGGCTTCCCCCACATTGTGTTCATTTCACAATCCACTGCTGTTCCAATATATTGAGTCTTCTTCCTCTCTCTCTCTCTCTTTTAAATTATATTGCTTGTTCCTTAAATGCAGAATTGATATGTTATTTGCTTTGAAATTTTGCTACCTATTCCAATGTGAAGCAATTGTCATAATTTAGTCTTTGGTTAGTCACAGTTCCTTTTCCTTTATAAACTCTTAATGTATATATACCACAAAAACATAAAGTTAGAAAGATGGATAAAGCTAAATGTTGCAGGGATATATTTATATAACTGGTGCAGCCATTCTAAAGGGTCACCTAGCATATTTAGCTAAGTGAAAGATTAGCCTTCCAATGGCCCATCAATTCCACTCTTGAGTATAAACCTGGAGAAATTCTCAGATAGGCATGTAGGGGATTTTTTTAGATGATGGTAATTTTAGTGTTATCTACAGTGGCAGAAAGTCAGATGCAATGTGGGTGTCCATCCCTAGGAGAGTGGACATATGTGATGTGGTGGCTCACATTGCATGCTGTTCTATGCAGCATTCAGAGATAACGAAACCAGATAGATGAACTCCCAGCAAACATGGGTGAATCTTAAAAGTATAATGCTGAGTGAAAAGATAGGGATAATAATTCATAACAACATCATTTGTAAAAATTAAAAACTCCTGCACAAGCAATGCACATTACCAAGAACACATAAAACCAAAAGAATATATGCTTAGTACAGTCAACTGGTTGCTTTGATAGGAAGAAGAAAATAAAAATGAACAACACTGGTAAAAGGAAAAATATGTTTAAAAATATAGGAATAAAAGTAGAAGGAGATTGAAAAAATGCTAACAAAAGTCCCACAAAGCTTTTAAGAAATTTGTATTAGTAAAAAAAAAACACACTGATTAAAACCTCAGAGATATCTAATGTTTAGCGACTATTAATTGATACAGCTAAAAGAGGAAGAGGTTACAGATTATGGAAAGGGGAGAACCTAGGAGCTGTTATCAAAGAATAACCTTTGGCTTTTTAAAATAGAAAGATTCAAATGCATGCCAGGATGCAAAAGGTGAGAACAAGGGAATCTTCATTTTTTGCCACCTGAATCAAATGCTCTGCACTTTTGGAAGGATCTCTAAAGGGTCAGTTGTCTTGAAATCAGAACCCATCATTCAAAGGCTTTTCCCTTTCGGGTGCAAAATAAGAAATAAAAGTTAACAGTCATGGAGAGAAAGTGAAAACTCATGGAACAAATAGTTCTTTTTTAATCCTGAACCATGAGGTTGTGTTAATCAAACACCAAAATCCGCTTCAGGAAAGCAATAGCCACAGTAAGTGGAAAAGAAGCAGAAAGCAAGCAGTAAGGATCCTTTCCAGGCATGGTCAGAAATCAAGGGAGGACAAACAGGACTGCAGCCTTTTCAATGCATGCCTGATAAAGTGCGAAGGAAGGCCAGGGATTGGTAGTGATACTATCTTCAGTTATGTGCACCACTATATTCCAATTTTTTAAAATGTCAATTCATATTTTATTTCTAAGTCCAATCAAAACTTTTCTAACTACTTTCTGAATTTGCATAAAAAGCAGCTTTAAGTGGGCTAAACACTTTTCTTGGGAATACTTGGCCAATCTTCTCTGCTTCCTTATCCCCAACCACCATTTTTCACCTGCTAAAGCTGTGGTTGTAGCTGTTGTTTCTGTAATTTATAAGCCTCTAAAGCAGTGGTTCTCAGTCTTTGTGCATTTTTGCATGAATTGCCTTGGTAACTTATAAAATAACACTTTCTTTGAATATACCTTCTAGAAATTCTGTAGTATGGCCCAGGAACCTGCATTTCTACCAGTTCTAGTCTACATGATAATGTTTGTAAACCATGTTGTGTGGAATTTCCCTAAAGGGCTGGGCTTGGAAATCAGAATCTAATATGTAATTGCAAATGTCACATTCTTTACTGCATAATCATCCCATAAGCAAAGGTTAGAAGCATTGGGCTGTGAGCCCACATAGTGGGTGAGTATTTTGACTCTCTTCTGTAAAATATCACTGTGAAGGATTCCAAGCTATTTATAAACAAAAGGAAACACCATTTTCTAGTGTACTTTCAAGTTATCATTACTGCATTAGTATTTAAGGCTTCTTTAAAAGTCTAAAATCTTGGGATGAGATAGGACTTCTATGAGTCGAAGTGGAAGCAGTGGTGTATTGTGACTATCCCTTCCTGGAATGCATCATTTACCAGTGAATGTGAATTTACTCTGTTACATGAAACTTCATTTTTTACAGCAGCATGAACTTTGAAGAACATTATTACTATTGTGATCCAGGAAATAACACGTTGAAAAGATTTGTACCCCAGTTCTTCATATCCATCTCCTCCAAAATACCATGCTTCAAAATAAATCTATGCTGCTAAGGCTAAGGTAGAACACTAGTCACTCCAGGAAAAGTGGAGAGGTACATTCTCTTCTTGGGTAGGGTTTATGCCAGCACATGTCAGCGCATCATTGCTCCTTTGGAAGGACAGAATGTGGAAGACTAATGATCTCATCCTGTTGAAGAAGTAGGATGGGCCCTTACAGAACAAGCATGCTATTTTCTACTCTACAGCAGACCCACTTCTATGATCAAATGATATGTTAGAAAAATTTAGGAGCAAATAAGTAGTGAATAAATAGATTAAACCAGACAGACTAAGGAGAAAAGAAACAAGCCCAAATCTATAATTTAAAAACATCACTGCTCATCTCTCTTTCAAATTTGTCTTTTACTTTTGCCAGACTTAAAGTAGCACCTTTAAAATTCAGAACCATGTTTGACTTAAAAAAGGAGAGTCAGGTGATGTAAAGTACATGGATTATATTAAGATACAAAAGATCAGAGTTGCCATTAGAAGTTGTCCAAATAATATTTTTAGATATCCTCTAAAAACGTGTATTTAAAGGGAGGGTGTCTTTTAAAAGCACTGATACTTCACCAAAAGTTGTTGAGTTTCTTACAGTAATTAAGCAGTTTTATACAAGCCTCCAGATTTTGACATATAACTTCTTCCACTTAAGTATTTTCTTTAAGATAGCTATTTTCTTTAAGATAGCTACGATTTACAGCATTCACAGTTATTCTTAGTATGGTGAACTAAGCCTTACATGTTTAACTCAGTGTGTGAATGCATCAAAATTATTTACTTAGAGTAGCTATTTGCAATTTAATCAGGTAGGATGAAGTGACAGGAATTCCTTTCCTTATCTTTCCTCTATGAAAGAATATTTAATCTCTTGGGCAGCACCTCTCTTCCTTTCAGATAACTGTAGAGGTATCAGATCCAGAACGTTTTACCAGTACCCTGTGAGGAGCTTCAGTTGCATCGGTGGGTGTTCTGTCCTCCCTTGTTCCCCTATTCCTGTAAAGTATGGCTCCCTTCGATCTGATTTACGGGGAAAACAACCGTTTCTCTGGCATATGCCCCATTCCTTCTTCTCATTTCAATGGTGCATTACCAACGTCTGCACTGAAAAAAGAGACAAGAAGCACAGTTGTCAATGTCTCAGTCCAAATCCTGAAACCAATGAGGCCTGTTTTTCCTTCTCTCTCTCCTTACACCATTTGATTCACTTCTTATAAAGTTAAAGGCAGGCTTGCTCAAGTTTTATCTTGTTTTCATTTGCTCAAGCTCTGTTTCCCGTTCCGGATGTTCTGAAGATTATGTGCAGAGATCTGACACCCATCTTTTCCTGGCTATGGAATCCTGGCAGATTAAACTATGAACACAATAGCACTACATTCTTTGTAAGGCTACCAGGGAAACACCTCCTACCCCTGCCCTCAGTTTAGTAGTACAAATTTTTTTTTAAATAAATTGGATAACTTGGAAGGATTTTTAAAAAATAAATATTAAAGGTAGGAAGATATGAAAAGAAGTATTTAGATAGTCAGTTCTTGTAAAGGAGTTTTAGAATCTTAAGGAATCTAGAGTTCAAGGGGATCATTTCGTAATGAATTTGGACTTTAGACATTCATGAACAATGAACAATTTCTTAAAAATTATAGCATTGCCAAAAAAGATTTTTTTCCCTCAAATCTAATGTTCACTTTCTTACTTTAAAACTATCCTTTATGATTAATCTTGAAACAGGATCTTTTTTAACCTTAAAAATTTTAAATTATGCCACAAAATAATATGCCAGTAATGAAGCAAAGTACAACCACAATAGTCAGAAAAAAAGACATGTTTAATTGACATGTTTAAGAGACAACAATAAACTAGAAAAAGACAGGTTCTCATTGTAACAATGGCAACTCTCAGCCTTACTAGCTGAAGATTATCTTTCCATTTTTTCTTTTCTAACTCATCCTCTTCTTCTTTTTTCTTGCAGTTATTATAATGATCGGGCTCTGAGGTCTCTGAAGGCAAAGAAAATCCTTATTTTGTTTTTGGTTATATTGCCTTAAAATGTAATCTAGATCCCTTAAAGGAATTTGGTCACAGGTATATTTCTGACTCTTAGAAAATGCACAATAAGTATTTGTTGAAAGAATAAATAATTGAATGAATGAGTGAATCTAGCCCTCCATTGGTTAATTGGTGGTCTTCCAACAAATATGAGTTCTTTCCAACTACATTTTTCCTTAGATACTAACTACAAATTTATGTCATAATCAGCTTCAAGTTTTTGCATATATGGATTCTCTGATTTTGAAAACCACCAACTGAAACCATTCCCGTACTTTTTGATAGAATGAGAAGCATGTTATAAACATGTCATCATAATAACGATGAAACTACAGAAAATAACTTTTGTTTTTGGAATCAAAGAAGGAACCCTTAATTTTTGATTAAATATGTTTTTTTCAATTCATATGGCTCCTTTGTAGACACAGCCAAACCCAAAATGCTGTTCCCTACAGACCTCCAAAAGTGATCATGCTATTGCTGTATTTGGAAATGTTGCTTCATGTTTCACATGCTCTCTTTTTGTACAAACTAAATTTAAATTCCCTGGAAGTGTAATCCTTTGTTCTGAGGCAACTCCACAAAAGAGATATTATAGCTGAGTAATCGTGTATCTGTTATGCTCCAATTGAGTCACTCATCAAATTTCATTTAACTTTTTTGCCAGCACTTATTTATCACCTCTTTAAAGTTTGCTCATAACTCTCTGGCCTCTTTTCCCTGAGTTTGGTAAAACTTCCTAATTTTAAAAGGTAGATAAAAAGTGGGGTATATGATTCTGTAATAACGTCATAATTCTTTGTTTCTTCTCATTCAACTTCATAGTGATATTTTTGCTTATCTTCTGGAGAACATGCTCAATGCGCTGACATATTTAAACCAGTTTCAACCATTTTAATGTGAATTTATTTTACAGATATAAGTTATATTACATTTAAGTTTGATTCCATTTTGTAGGGTTTCATTTCAAAATGGAAGGACTATTTGCTTGGTGTGCCAGATATCCTTTCCTTTAATGGTAGTGCTTATTTCTCTAGACTTTTACAGTTATTACTTCAAAGCTGTGGGGCAAAACGAATTCAGAATAGTCTTTGCAAGAGCAGAGACCTACCTTATTTGAAGGACTTTGCCCAGTATGGTACCTGTACATAGTAGGCACTCACTGAATATGTGTGACTGGTTGTGAAAGGCATTGTTGCCTACTCATATTGCTATTATAAAAGTGAAAATTATGTGGAGAAAAATCAGTACATCTATTTATTGTTCTTTTTTTAAGTAAAAGCATACTTACAGTAGATTAAAAATATACAGAAATCCGTTATACATTTTCTTTTAACCTGAACCTCACTGTGACATGTAAATTGACTTGTTTATGTTAATGGCAGCCATTTAGGAGTAAATTTCTAAAGCACTGCATGATAATTAGATTGGGCGTAATTCACATATTGTATGCTACTTTGAAAATGGGCTCCTTCAAAATGGCACAAGCCAGAGACAACATGCACCTCCAAACTATCTCTGAACAGATTCTCCTTACATAAAACCACACACACAGTGTGGCAAAGATAATGTTAGCACTTAATGCAGAAAAATAATGCAACATGTTCTCTTTTTTTGGCTCATTTACTGCCATATGTTACTTGAGTAATGAAAACCTATTTGGTAGAGAGAAGTGTATGTAGTCTGAAGACCCGAGTCAATAAGGAAGCCTTGTATTTTCTATTTCTGGAATGACGGCTGAGTGTTCAATTATGAAACAACTCCAGATTATTAGAAAATTTTATTTGATTTGTCTCTTATATGGACAGAGGAGGATTTTGAGTTTCTTTCTTCGTTATCCAGTTACTGA
The DNA here is from genome assembly GCF_021218885.2 of Marmota monax. Classification (NCBI taxonomy): domain Eukaryota; kingdom Metazoa; phylum Chordata; class Mammalia; order Rodentia; family Sciuridae; genus Marmota; species Marmota monax. The sequence goes on from NW_026695227.1 coordinate 4,982,396, forward strand.
GTAAAGAAAATTCTTCCAAATTTGGAAATGCCTAATAACTATGCAGTTCTGATAGTACTAAATTAATTTTTAAACATTTTTATCTCCATAAGAGAATGCTATTAAAGAATTACTGGTTGCCCAAATACTCATATTTATCATTACTTTATATGATATCAAACAGAATTGTGAATTAAATATTAATTTAAATTATTCTAAAATGTATCAAAAATTCTATTAATTGTCTAAATTATTCTAGGTTATGGAAGAATTTGGAGTACAAATAATAAACTTTATCAATATTTAAACAGAAGTGAATTAAATAACTTATTTAATATACTGAGAAGCAATGTCTACAGCTCAAATCTGAATAAATAAAAACCATGTTTTACTGTTTATTTTATATGATTATGAAAGACAAACTGGTACTAAGACACAAAAATAATTAGAAATATACAGACAAATGGTAGCAAATAATTTGTGAACGTGGCTTTTAAACTTTCTGTTAGTTTATGAAGAGGTTTTATGGTGCACACACAGAAAAATAGTTCAACTTTTCTTTATCGACTCATTCCATTAAGTTAGCAAGGGTTTTTTTTCAGCTATTTAGGCTGACTTGAGACCAAATTATAAATCTACAGCTCTTGATCTCCTTTGAAATTATGTATCCATGTCCCTGAAGAATAGGCACAATTGTGTGGGGTCACATCCTCTGCTTATATTTACCTGAAGAATTTTTTTTCCTAAGGTGAAGTTTTAACCCACACATTTTTTATAGTCAATGTTCACTGATACACCATCTTTTTTTGTATAGTGTTTATATGAATTAAAATATGGTGAAAAATAGGTACTTGAATATAGCCTCTAATGGCTCATACAACTAAAAACAGTGACTGATGAATTACAAAAGGGAAAAATAAGTTAATTCACAGTGGCACTTTGCTAACACTGATTTTTAAGTAGGTATCAAGGAGTAGTGAAGTTGTTGGATGTGGTGGTGCATTCCTGTAATCCCAGCAGCACTGGAGACTGAGGCAGGAGGATCTCGAGTTCAAAGCCAGCCTCAGCAAAAGTGAGATGATAAGCCACTCAGGGAGACCCTGTCTCTAAATAAAATACAAAATAGGGCTGGGGATGTGGCTCAGTGGCCAAGTGCCCCTAAGTTCAATTCTCAGTACCCCTCTCCCCTCAAAAAAAGTAATCAAGTCAAATGAAGACAATGTTTTAAAACCAAGGGCTAGAAAACAAACGGAGGCTGTCAAAATTGAAGCAGCATTTTTCTTGCTCCTTCTTGAGTTCATACATGTTATACTGAGTTTTATCTAAACACATATAAATTATTTTTTTAGGATGTGAAGAGAATTTAGGGAAGAAACCACATGTCTGGGGTAACAGGAATGCAGAACTTTAAATTTTGGGTGTCAGAAGTGTGTCTTGCTCTTGGAATCCCAGCATGGATTCTGGAAGTCTTCCACATGATGGTTAGAGGAAGAAGGAATTTCTTTAGCTTCAAGACACTGGCACTCACACTGTGATTCTGAGGTAGAGGAACGTGACATTAAGGAGCAGACACACAAATGACAGGTCAAATATAGAGTCTCTGAGGGTGGAAAATGCAGGGTGAGGCTAAAGTGGATGGTGTCAAGATGAATGAAGAAGGAAATCAAAGTTAAAATAAGAATTTTGGGAAGACACGGTTTAGCTTCTCTGTCTCTTTTTTTTGTTGTTCCTTCTTCTCTTATCATTCACTAAAATAGTTTGGGTGAGACAGGCATAGGATGGTTTCAGAGGAAAAGCAAGAGGAAAGAATGGTAGATCAAATGGCATTTTTCCTACTTTTCTCCTCATTCTTAGCTTTTTTTCACTTATAAGCTTCTCCCCCACCTTTTTTCATTTCTGTTTCCATTCTTTGTTCTCTCTGCCCAAGCTTGAGCAAACATGGCAGCGAGGATAATCAGTAAAATTCTAGTCAAAGTGCAAAAGAAAGCAATCCTTTAGTCATCTCTCTTTCCCTTTAGCTCTCTGGTTTTTAGGATGAAAGATGAAGCACATGAAAAATTGTTCTATCACTTTATCTTCTCTCTGCTGTTACCTTCTTAATTGTCCATCCTATCAGCCTAACTATTGCTTTTATCCTTATCCTGTACTAGGATTTATGGAAGGGAACTTTCTGATCTTCTTCAAGGCTTTAGTTTCGTGTGTGTGTGTGTGTGTGTGTGTGTGTTTGTGTGTGTGTAACACATACGAACACGGCAGTCCCAAATGTCCAAATTGTCTAGTCTACGCACTTTAGGACACTCAAGAAACATAATCCCAACAGACAATATGGGTAAAAAGTCTTCCAGTTTTTAAAAACCATGAAAGGAAATAAAACTTGTTCAAAATTCACATTTTCAATCTATTTTCTACCATATTCCCTGCTCTACTACATTCTCACACTCTAGAACCTCTCTCTCTACCTGTAAATTTTGAGTTCCCCATTACAAATTGCTCACGGTGAGGGCCTTTCTTTTCTTATTATCTCAAACTTATTCTGTGTTCTATTTCAGTAAATTTCTACCCTTCCTGATACAAGTCTTGCAGTCTCTGATCTGGCTCTCCTCCCACCCCAAAATGTCTGACAGGGCTGGGGCGGAGATAGGATGTGGGGCTTGAGGTATAGAGAAGCAAAGATGTCAGAATTGCCTTATTAGGTAGAGGAATTTAAAGATACTGAGAGCACTACACATTAATATTTTTGCCCTTATTATAACATCTTCAATTACCTTCCTCCTTTGTTGCCTCTGTTTAATTACAAGCATATTTATATCTTTTATCCCCTTGAATAATCCTGACAAACCCACTTAAAATTAACTTTTTATTCAAATTTCAGACAGCCCATAAAAATTGCTTATTCACAATGCCTCTACTTTTGAATCTCTCTTTTTGAAGAAATCCCACTGAAGCCTGGCTTCCCCACCTGTTATAGTTTACCAGTTGCTAAATTTAATGGCTTCTTTTCAGGTCTTAATCTAATTGATTTCTCTGAAGCCTTGACATTCATTCTTAAAACTTTCCTGTTTCTATTTCCACAAGGTACTTTGTATTTATTTTTATCTTGCTTTTTCTTTGCCCACTCCTTTTGTCTTTTTACCATGTGCAGCCAGCCCTTAGTACTTGTTGATCCCACATCTGTGGATTCAATGAATGGCAGGTCAAAAATATTCTGAAAAAAATTATATATGTACTGAATGTGCACAAACTTCTTTCTTACCATTATTGCCCCCCAAATACAACATAACAGTTATTTACATAGCATTTACATTGTACTAAGTATTATAAGTAATCTAGCAATGATTTAAAGTTTCAAGAGGATGCTCACAGGTTAGTTGAAAATACTGCACCATTTTGTATAAGGGACTTTAACATTCACAGATTTTGGTATCTAAGGAGGTCCTGGAACCAGTCTCTCATGGATACTGACAAATAACTATGTATTCCAGTGAGTAATCTCAACCATTTTGAGGATGACTTCTCAATCTACAACTCCAGACAACTTTTTTCTAGTTACCACAAACCCTTTTGGAAGTTTAATGAAAAGCATCAACATTTGTCCCAGGCAAAAAACATAAGAGTTTTCTAGTCAATGTCTCATTTTTTATGAACTCCTGATGTCTATCCCTAGGCGGCCTACATGTTTTAGTTAACATTTTTGTCATTGTGACCCGAAGACCTGACAAGAAAGACATAAAGAAGGAAAAGTTTATTTTGGCTCACAGTTTCAGAGGTTCAACCCATGGTTTGTTAACTGCATAGTTATGGGCCTGAGGTTAGGTAAAAACCTCATGGCAGAAGGGTATGGTGGAGAAAGAAGCTCAGGATATGATAGCTAGGAAGCAGAGTGAGACGTCTGCTCACTAAGGACAAAATATCACTCAAAGGCATATCCCGGTGACCTATGTCCTGGAACTACACTTTACTTGCCCATAGTTACTGCCCAATTAATCCTTATTAGTGGATTAGTCCACTAATAAGATCATACCACTCATAATCTAATCATTTTACTTTTGAAAATTCTTGCATTTTCTTACACATGAGCTTTGGAGCGCTACCTCATATCTACACCATGACACTACTCTAGAGCTACATTCTCAGCTGCTTACGAACATGTCTAGATGAATCTTTTTTATTTTTTTTAATTCAGAGTCTACTTTCATGTTTTTAATCACTTTTTATACTTTTAAAATATTTTTTAGTTATCAATCAATCTTTATTTATTTATATGTTGTGCTGAGAATTGAACTCTGTGCCTCACACAAGCCAGGCAAGTGTTCCACCACTGAGCCATGACCTCAGCCCCTTCTTTAGGTTTCTTAAGCTGGTCAGGTCTTTAGCCTTTCCTGCGGACTTTCCTACTTCATCAAAGATATATCAGATTCCCCTTGATTTTACTCTCAACTAAAGCTTCACTAAACAGATGAATCTAAAACCTCCTGCATAACTCATTGTTCTTCTTTCCCACACAAAACATAGCAAGATGACACTGTTACAGTTTGGATCTAAAATGTTCCCAAAGACCCATGTGGTAAGGGTTTAGCCATCCACCTGTGGTGCTATTGAGAGGTGATGGAACCTTTAGGAGGTAGGGCCTGGTGGGAGGAAGTTATGTCACTGGAGGATTCCACTGAAGAGGATATTGGTACCCTGGCCCTTTGCGCTCGCTTGCGCTCTCTCTCTCTCTCTCTCTCTCTCTCTCTCTCTCTCTCTCTCTCTCTCTCTCTCTCTCTCTTTCTCTCCTTTGGTTCCTGGTTACTATGAAGTGAACTGGTTTTCTCTTCCCCACCATAGGCCCCAAAACAAGAGAACCAAGCAACCATGGACTAAAATCTATCAAACTGTGAGCTAAAATAAATATTCCCTCCTTATAAATTGTCTATCTCATATGTTTTGCCACAGCAATGGAAAACTGACTAACACAGATTCCAAGTCCTGAAAATTACCCAGAATCATTTTTTTTAATCCACTACACCAGCCATTATATTAATTCAGGTCCTTTTCACATGTGTTCCTGGAATATTATCTTATCCCCCAGGATTTCATTGTAGATTTCCTCCACTATTAAGTATTGCCAATAACTATAAAGAGTTGTCTTTCTAAAACACAGATCTAGCCCTAATTCCATGCTTAATTACATTTGTTGACACCTTATTGACTTGAGTAGGCTCACAAACTCAAAAGCTCATAAGAACCAGACAAGGAATATAAATTATGGAAATAATGACTGGTCAGGAAATAACCCAGAATTGTGAGGATCCTAGAGATTGGTGATAATCAGTTATTGCCATTTGTTGCCATCTGCAAATACAGGTCCCATCTTGTCAGCAATTTCAATTTTTCAAGAGAAGACTAAATTGGGATTTTTAAAAGTAAAATCTCTCAATCTTAAATAATTAGCTCAATTATTTAAGGTATGGTGTGGGAAAAACTGTCAAGAATAATGAAGAGTCTGACATTTTATTCTACTGGCAAGCTAACAAGTTAGCCAGCTACAGTTTCATGGGAGTTGGCAGAAGACATGAGAAATAAAGGTCTTTATTACTCGTGGTAATACCAGAAGCCTGTGTTATCATGTGCAATCATTCCCTGAGCCCAGTTCCTATAGAATGACATGGCGAGGGCCAGGAGATATGTGCATACACTATTTATTGTATTAAAGAACAAACTTGAGTTTGGAGACCCGAATCTTTTATAAAGGGCAGTAACTTTATCTTGTAGGAGATTCTAGCTCTACCTTTCAAATGGGTTCACTTTACAATCGTCCTTGTAAAGACCGTGAGGAACAACAGAGACAGAATCTCTGTCTGTATGGTGTGCAGAAACTTGAAAGACCCATTGAGTCTTTCTACAACTCAAAACCCACATTTGTGGAACAACTCTAACTTATGAGATGATTGTGGCCTATGGTAGGACGTTAATTTATAGCCTGCATGATGGCCATCTATTTTGGTAACTGAAATGTGTTGTCATGGGCCATGCTTATCCATTTACGTTTTACCTGTGGTCATTTTTGTGCAATCAGAGCAGGGTTAACTAGTTATAACAGAGATCAAGTTTAAAATATGTACTGTCTGAGCATTTATGAAAACCTGAGGAGGGGAATATTCTTGAAAGGCTTTGAATGCCTTGCTGAGGAGTCCATCCTAAAACAATGAGAGCCTTTGAAGTGAAAATGGTAAGGCCTTGTTTGGAAGTTATCAAAACCAAAAGTTAAAAGGTCCTTGAGAATGTTGTTTCATTGATTGTTTTAGTCAGCTTTTTCTCTCCTGCAACTGAGAGACCTGACAGAACAAGTGTAAAGGAGAAAAGGTTTATTTAGGGGCTCATGGTTTCAGAGGTCTCAGCCCATAAATGGCAGAACATCATGGCGGAAAGGTAAGGCAGAACATCATGGCGGAAGCATGTAGCAGAGGGTAGCAGCTCAAATGATGATCAGAAAACAGAGAGAGTTGGGGGGGAGGTCTCCATTTGCCAGATAAAAATATATAATCCAAAGTCATGCCCCCAATTACCACCTCTTCCAGCCACACCTGGCCACTTCAGTCACCACTCAGTTAATCCCTATCAGGGGAGTAATTCACTGATTGGCTTAAGACTCTCACAACCCAATCATTTCTCCTCTGAACCTTCTTGCATTATCTCACACATGAGCTTTTGGGTGACACCTCACATCCAAACCATAACATTGATTTAAAAATAAAATAGCCAACACCTGAATGAAACACAAAACATAAGGGTAAGAAGGAGCAGTAGCAGGAAAAGGGAACAGACAGGATTCAATGTTCATATTTCTCCAAGGATACTGTGCTCTAGTCACATTGGATTATTTATCATTCCTTGGATTTAGCATGCCTTTCTCTCTCTCTCTATTTCTCTCTCTCTCTCTGTGTGTGTGTGTGTGTGTGTGTGTGTGTGTGTTGTATGATGGGAGAGGCAGATTCTTCACATGCTTGGAGTTCAGGCCCTACTGGAGTACAAGTAACCTGGGGGGTAGGCACATGCTTTGATCATCAGTATACTCCTTAAACCCTACTAAGTGCATGATGGTTAATAGAGGCTCAGGACACAGGTGGTGAATGAGTGAGTGCAGATGCAATTTCACTTTCTTTTCTACTCATTCACTAAAGCTTGGATAGAAAATAACTGTTCTTTATGAAGGCGAATTTCCCTTTTCTGCTCTTGCTACATTCCTCAGAGTACTATGCTCCTGGAGCAGGTTGCATTATTACAACAAATCAAATAATTTGAAATCAGATAATTTCTGTTAGCTCTGGAAAAATTTTCGAACTCAGAAGGGAAGTTTTATTCTTTTTTAAATATAAATATATTCTTATTTAATTGTACATATTTTAGGGGTATAGTGTAGCATTTCAATATACAATGTGTAATGATCGCATCAGGGTAATTGGCATATCTGTTACCTTAGATGACTAATGTGTGTGTGTGTGTGTGTGTGTGTGTGTGTGTGTTGAGAACATTCAAAAAGTCTTTTCTGTTATCTATTTTGAAATACAGAATTAACTGTTGTTAACCATGGTTATCCCAGTATGCTCTGGAACAATCCTTATTTCTTCTAGTCAACTGTTCCTCTATGCTCATTAACCATCCTATTTCCATTGCTCTCCTCTCCCAAATTGTTTCCCCGGCTCTAATAAATACTTAGTTCATCCTATCACTAGTACCCAGCTCAATACTTGACATACTATATTGTCACTGCTTAATAAATGTTAGCAAAATGAGTATGTACTTACACTTGACCAGATTCGTCTTACATCAATCGTCTTTCTAAGCAATTCAGACTGAGGGTTCATCTGTCTATTTGCTAATGCAATTCATAATTTAGTTTTCATCTTCAATATATCTCTAGCCTGGCAGTGGTTTAATTGCTGGGCTGTGTATATCTCATTAAAGACTCACTGTTTCTGTGCCTAATCAAATGAGCATATGCTTAATACAGTGAAAATTTTAGACAAATTGGATGGCATCAAGATAGCTAAAACCTCTAGCAACAAAGAAGAATACAAGCAGTTACTTGTTTGTGTTTTAATTGTGTGGGCACTGTTTTAACTTACCATCTGCAGAATTAGAACAATATTAAGGTTATCCCGGGTGTAAACTATGAATAGTAGGTGGTTAGCGGGTATTTTGGACTTACAGTATCCTCTGCCAGCAGTGGTTTGAAGATTCTCGATGTTGCAGCTATGTGCTTTTATCCCCTCTGAGAGCACTCCATTTGCCTCATTAACCATAGGACTTGAATTAATATGAATTATTGAAGCTATTTTTTGTTGCCTGCTTTTTAAAACCATTTGGCTAAACATCATTGTTTGTTCCTTTCACAGGAAATGTTGATTAACCCTTTAACATGAGTGTTTAAAATTAAGAAAACATAATATTGCCATTTTTTCAAAGCCTTAAAAACAGTATTAATAATTAAATTAATGGTACATTATTATCACCCTGCTTCCCACTTCTATGGGAAAGAAGAAAGTGCTGTGAATTATACAAGCAATGGAATTCCTATGAATTATCATATTTCTTCCCCTTCCTTTTCTTCTGTCAACTTCCTCCTATCACCACTCTTATGGTATCATGATTAATCTTGGATTTCATACTGTTGGACATTAAAAATAAACCTGCATGGTCTTCAACACACACAAAAAATCTCTTTAGTAACCTTTATAGTTTTCCCATAAAGTAGCGTTAGTAATTCACCACTACGGAGCTAAAGTCTTAGGTGTTACTTGAGATAGATGTATAAAACTAGGTGACCCCAAATGATAACAATAATCAAGATCCATAAATCCATAGTGGGCAAAACCCGAGAGATGGTGGATCTTACACACTAATTCTTAAATATATTTACTTATGTATGTCTAGGTGAGCTCCCATTACACATCCGTTTACAGGATCATATTTTCTTCAGTCAATTGTGTTGATTATGTTTATCTCTCATGACTGAAAGAATTTTAAGGGCAAGGGATAGAAGTCACTTCTCCAGGTTATATAGCTTCTCTCTAGAGCTATCAACTGGGATACATGTAGATAGAAATGATTCAGAGCTTTTGCCAAATCTGATCACAGGGAGACAGTACAAAGAAATGAATCCCGACTTCATAACCATTATCAGTATAAATTTCTGGACAAGTAAATATAGTTCTCTTGAACTTCAATTTCCTCACGTTTGTAAGGTGAAGGGTTATGAGGATTAGATAGGATTTTTTATGTAAAGGGTTAGAACAATGCTGGCACATAGTTAGTCCTTAATAAATGTCAGTTTTTGTTTGCAAACATGCACCTTGAAGAAGCTCCAGTACCCCTGGCTTTTTCTTGATGACCTCTAGAATAGTTAGAAAGGCTTGGCAACTTGCAGAGGTCTCCACAAAGCAGAATGTCCTGCTTTGGTCTGCAGGCATTGACAGAAGAGCTGGTCTTCCTTAAATGTTGAAGACAAGAGGGAGGGAAGGATGAAAGGGAAGAAGAGGGGAAGGAGAGAAACAAGGCAGGAAAAAAGGGAGGGAAGGAGGAAGTGAAGTTTGAAGGAAAGAGATACATTTCCCTCACAATCTGATGGTCCATTGTGAAGATTACTAAATGTTAATTAGCAAGCTGTTTTAAATTTGTATCAAGAAAAAATGAAACAGCTGGGCATGGTGGCACATACCTGTAATCTCAGTGCCTAGGGAGGCTGAGGCAAGAAGATCATAAGTTCAAAGCCAGCATCAGCAAAAGTGAAGTGCTAAGCAACCCAGTGAGACAAATAGAGGACAAATAGACAAAATACAAAACAGGGCTGGGGATGTGGCACAGTGCTCAAGTGCCCCGAGTTCAATCCCTGATACAAAAAAAAAAAAAAAAAAAGAAAGAGAAAGCTATGTTTTAACACATTGCAATATAGGCTGATATGGTATTGTCAACATTACCTTATCAGCATGCAAAACTTGGTTTTCCACTTTGAATTTTTATTTTTGACATTTATATGAAACATTTCCCTGTAAATCACATGAACTTCTCATATAATATTTTAATGATAATTTTTCTTAATTCTGAAACCAACCAATAGTTTTTCCGTAATATTATAAAATAATTTTGTGTATTATTATATAAAAAACTGTTAAACACAGTTAAAAATAAAAGTGTTGGGTATTTCTTCCTGATTCTAATCAAGAAAGTTAATGACTATATTTTGCTATGAGATAATTTAAAAAAGAGAAGCAAAACCAATTGTTATGATTTTTTTTAACTCTCATGATTATTTAATATGATACACATAAGTTTTTCTGTAATGGAGAACTTTACAACAAGAAAAACCACAATATGAACTCTGAGACAAAAAGTAGATTATTTGGTTTAACTTTGAATAAATAAATACTAAAATTCTGCCTGCAAAAGAAATACCTAGCTGTATATTACAAATGTCATGTTTGCACAGCCGTTCATGGATATGTTTATATTCAAAGTTGATTTGATTTTAAAATTACTTCCAATTTTACATATAAATATATATCTATATTATTTTTGAAAATTGTAACAGTCAAGCTGAAAGTGATAGGCAATGTTAAAACAAGCACTGAGAAGACACTTTTCTATTCTTCCTGATGGTCATTGATCTAATTAACTGCCAGCAGCAAAGTTAGATATATATTCTATGGCCTTGAATTTGAGTCCAGTTAACTGGCCCCTATGGGGCTAATGCCCATGACTTTGGCCTTTTTAACTACACTTAATAGTACAGAAACATAGATTTTTTTGTTTGGCTCCTAAAGGATTAGAGTTTTTTCCATCTAGTCTCTTCACTATCTATGCTGATTATTTTTCTTTTCTCTTAGCTTTCAAGAAGCTAAATTTGGCAGTAATCATGAGTGCTGATTTTTAAAACTTAAAAAAATCATATTGGCAATCTTTTCTCTCTCCACCCCTAGTAACAAAATATATGAAATATTAAAGAGAAAAAATGGAGATATCCTAGAATTCCTAGAGAACATTGTTCCTTGTGCTACCTTTAGGAAAAGAAAGGGAGAGATACACCTTCCTTGTTTTTAAATATATGAGACAATGTAAAAAGAACAGGTCAGGAGAATGTTCTACATTTTTCAGTCTTACTAATGTGCTTTTTCCTACCACTACTGGACCTTCTCTTCTTTTCCCTCCCCTTTCTCTCACTAGCAACAATTTCCTGAGGACACAGAGACTGAAAGTGCAAATAGGGTCACATTTGGAGATAGTTTGGTGATATATGTTAATAGGTACTCTGGACTAGCTGGGATCACCAATTTCATTCCTCTTGTTATCTATACTTTGTGAACTGCAGCCTCCAGGGCAAAACGTATTTAACCTGCAATGATACATTGCCCAGGAGCCATTCAGTATTTATGTCATTCTGAATTTTTATTTAGAAACAATTAAAGCTACTTGGAATTTCAAGAATTTTCTTGAGTTTCAGGTCAAAGTTTATTTTTTTAAAAAAGGTAGAATAATCTACAACTTTATCAGCATGCAACTAAAATAAGAACTGTAATTTTAGATTGTTCTTTTTAGATTAGTTCATTTTTCCTCTGACTGCATTTATTCCCTGCCACCATAAAGTATGCATGGCCCTGCATGGTGAAGGTTGGCAGGTGGATGATTGGGAGGGTTGATGAGAGAGTTGTACTTGGTAGCAGTAAGAAATTCCATTAAGTATAGTTTTCATAGAATAATCTCATTCTGGAAAACAGTAGGTATTTTTATAAGATTAAAAAAATCCACTGATTGAATTTTCAAAATTTTAGGTAATCATAATTCTGACATGTTGCTGAATTAGAAATGTAATGGCATCATTTGGTACCAATGGAAATTGCTCCCATTGAACTTTTGATTCACTATGATAACTTACTAATAAAAGCATGTAAAAGCTCCTTCAAACTGCAAAATGTTGATTATCCCAAATTATTTTCTACCTACGACTCTTCTTTGTTTCTGAAAATAAATACTTTTTTATATGAATTTTTCATTAACATATGAAAATATCAAATTCTTGTATAGATGTCACAAGACAAAATATAAAATCCATATAAGTCAGATTTCTTGATATGGACTGAGGTAAACAGAAGCCATACCTAGTATCCCTGGGCTTCCTCACAAGGCTAATCTATGACATAAATAAAATAACCACTTTCCAAGGAGGAAAATTTGTGCAAACAGCACTGAGACATGTTATCTCATTTTATTTAGGCTTTTCTTTTAAGAAATGAGGAAAAATTCATCTATTTATATAATGGCATATTAAAATAACATATTTGTAATAAGGAAACAATGATCTTGCGAGGATCAAGGGATGGCCATTCACCCATGTAGCCTGATAGCCAGCATTCAGAGAGAAATGGAGTTTACTAACAGGATGTATCTCCAACCAACACCAGGGACCTCAGAGCAAGTATTTGTGACACAATTTCTTTTTCCTTCTAGTGAACAAACAATAATTATTGTTCTGCACATTTACTTTCCTTTGTATCATCATCAAACAAATCATTCTTTTGTGTGTGTGTGTGTGTGTGTGTTTAAACATACACATATCTTAATCTCCTGCCTACTAGTATTTTCTTCTTTGTCATCTTAATTCTACTACCTTATAACTTCAGTTTTTCATAAACTGTATCAATTGCTCCCATAATTTGTTTTGTTTTAATAGCTTTCATTGTTAACTCTGATTCTCTCATTTCCTTTTATAAATTTTATTTTTTTAAATGTCATTAGTCCATAGCTAGACTTGGGTTGCATGTAGTACTGATCCAGTCATTTCTAGTTTATAAACCTGGATTGGACTGTCATAGCCTGTCTCAGACTATTGTCCCTTTAACCCAACATGTTTCCTAGTTACTCTTTCTATTTAGTTTTACAAGAGAAGTAACACATCAGATCATTATCAGCACACAATTCCAACTCAAATAACTTGAGTATATAAATTGAGTATCTCAAATACAATGACTATACAGTCACTTGGTAAGGTCCTGAGAAAATAGGTAACACTGGCAACATATTGTGGAAAGAATTTTTAACTGGGTATTAGGATACCTGGATATCAGCTTTGTAGGCCATGAATTAGATCACAAAATTAGGTAAGTTGCTTAATCTCTCAAGGTCTCAATTGTGTATCTTCAAATTTATGGGATGAGTTGAATAATTTGTAGGGTGATGTGAAATTCTGTAAGTCCACATCAGGAGGTTTGAGGACAGAATGAATTTGGAGTAGGATAAGACAAGAGGCCAGGAGGGCGGCTCCAAATAGTAAGATATCAGAATAAGAATATTGCTATTTTAAAGAATGCATATCAGGAGTGGTTTTCTAGCATTGCCATGTGCTCATGGGTCTAAGAAATGTCCTGACTATACTTATTGACTGTAGTCAGTAAGGCTGAGAGAGTAAAATTCTGAAAAACAGATTCTAGAGGAAGGAAAGAACTCAGCATGTCAACTACTTCCACATACCCCTTAACTTTCCATTAGTGAACATTCCTGCTCAGGAATGCCAGCACTCACTTATAGATTATTAGATTTAGTTTCACATTTCCTTTCTTCCATTTGCTTTCAGGTGGCTACAGAGAATTTCCCTAAGAATCTAGACATAAATGAAAGTAGAGTTACACTGAAAGATCAATATGTATTCTGAGAAGAGGTATGTAAAGCCCTTGGAAGGAAACAGAATGGCTCCCAGGCCAGCAAACTTTAGTCATCCAATTGAATGTGCAAGATGAAAGACTAATTTTTTAATAATTTTTTTTCAGAAGGCAGATTAGCTAATTGTGAAAAAATGACCATGGGAGAATGTCACAGGCAAACTTGACTTGCACTCACCTGAGTCCTATCCAGCAGGCATACTACATAAGCCAATGGACTTCCTTATTTCAAATTTATTAGCAAAGTGGAGATAAATCCAAGAGTTGTACCACATGGACTTTGAGCTTTTTGATCTCTCTGATAATCTCTTATTGGATATTAGTATCTGGACATTCTGGTTTTGTACAAAGATCTCCAAGTCCTTGATTAGTGTGTGATTAGTTCTAAGATATGAATTTTCATTTGATGTGATAGAATATTATAAAAACTTATCATTCTTAAAAGACCAGACTTTAAGCAGTGATACATTTACCAAGTAATGAGTGAACACGGGTAAACAGAGATAAGCTTCCTGTAGTAACTACCCAACATCCATTTGCCTTCAGCTCACCTCCATGCTTAATTTTTTAAAATATGTTCACATTTCTACTTAAAGTGAATTCCAAATATTCTACATGGCCTTTGAGTTTCTACCTTATCTGCCTGCTATCTCCTCTTTTCTGTCTCTGCCTTTCACTTGTATCATCAAGCTATGCTGCTCTTGTTTTTGTTCCATTGACTTGTGATGGTTGCCTCTATCTCGAAGCTTTTGCATTTATTATTTCTTTTTCCTGAAAATTAAGTTTCCTATGTGACTGCTTATTGTTAACCACTTAGGCCTTAACTAGATATAATGAGAAGATATATGGTTTAGATATGGAATTTCCCCCATTTAATGTGATGAAGGCCTTGTCCCCAGTGCAGAGGTGGGGCCTTTGGAATGGTGATTGGATAATGACGACTCAATCATTATTACTGAGTTAATCCACTGATGGTTTCATAATTTGATGGCATTTTTGGGAGGTGGTAGAAACTTGAGGAGGCAAGGCCTAGTTGGAAGTAGGTCATTGGAGGCATGTCCTTGAAGGGTATTTCTTGTCCCAAACCCTTTCTTGCTTTCTTTTTTTTTCTTTCTCTCTCTCTCTCTTTTCCAGTCACCATGAGATGAACAGCTCTGGTCTGCCATGCCCTCTCCACCATAATGAGAACATCATGAAGAGTGGAGGAACAGAGGAAAACCTATGTACAAGCCTACCTCAGGTCCATAACAATGGAACCAGCCAACCATGGATTGAAACCTCTGAAACTGTGATCACAAATAAATATTTCCTTCTTTAGGTTGATTTTCTCAGGTATTTGATCTCAATGACAAAATGACACAGAAGGCTTTAGTGACCTGTGACAACCCTCTTTAGTATGCTTCCCTATCTATTTTTCTCTTTTATTTTTTGAAAAAAAATTACAGCTAATACTATGCTAATAATTGCATTCGTTTCTTTTCTTTTTTAAAAATCTATTTCCTCACTAAAATATAAAATCCACAATGATAGGCTCTTGCTCACTGTCATATTCTTAGTACCCAGGAGACTGCCAGAAATACAGAACACTCAATCAATATCTTTTAAACAGATTTTTATAACTGCCAATGCTTAAGTGTTGCATTTCAAAGGGCACTTTCTGATTGTTTTGGTCAGATGATGGCATTCTCATGGGGCTTACAAATGATCCCGACTTTTAGAACAAGATGAAGTAGTTTAGGTTGTGCCTGCCTCCAGAGCCTTAGCCCAAATCTAGCTGACACTTGGCACTACAGAAGGTGGATTTCCCTGTTGAAGGCCTGATGCTGTCACAAATGTCTCATTAGGGAATACCTGGGTCAGGAGAGCTATAGGGATAATGCTAGAACCAAGGATAAATCGGGAATTCTTTCACATATTTCCAGTTGAGTAGATACGTTATATATGATTTATATAAAGTGTCTCAAAGTAAACTTTTCTAATTCCCTCTGTCTTTCTCTCAGTGATTGAACTCAGGGGTGCTTAACCAATGAACCACATCCCCAGTCCTTTCTATAATTTATTTTTAGACAGGGTCTCACCAAATTGCTGAGACTGGCTTTGAACCTGCAATCTTCCTGCCTTAGCCTAAACTTTTCTAATTCTAATGGCACTTTGCATTTCAGGGATTGAGGAGGTCCAGAGTCATGGTGGAAAGAGGTCAGACTCTGGAACCAATAGGGCTGGGTTTGCATTTAGCTTCATCACTTACTAGACATGGGTCCTTAACTAAAACCTTCCATTATTTCGGAGTCCTAGTTTCCACTTCTGTAAAGGAGGACTGATAATATCTCCCATAACTGCCTTAAAGGATGTTAACATTATGTACAGAATGCCTGGCACACAATAGACACAATAGATTTATTTTGGGAACCTCACAGCCTTTATTGGTATTGTGCTTCAATATTTGTCTTATTCAACTGGCTTAAGTTATATTATCACTTGTACGGATATTAAGTTATAGTGCATTATCAGAGAAGAAAAGTATAAAGCCCATATCACCATTGGGTGTCACTGGAATTTGGCAGTGGATATGAGGCAGATGTGGGGACTATGGTAACCAGCACTCAAGGTGTACACCTAGAAACTTCAACATTACCAAGGCCAAATTCCTCACCAAGAAGCTCTTCTAGTCTTTCTTTGTGCTTAGTCATTATGTAATGTGTCTTCTCATTACCTCATGCTTTCTGCTTACAGACTAAATTTTTCCCTTACGATTTCAATTTATAACTCTAGGTCTCCATAATTCCACTTTCCCCAGCATGACTCAGCCTCTGCTTTGTACCTCTTGAGCCCATATTCAGCTTCTATATCCTATCAACTTCCTGTGTTATGGTTATTATGTGAGGTGTCCCCCAAAATCTCATGTGTGAGACAATCAAGAAGGTTCAGAGAAGAAATTATTGGGTTGTGAGAGTCTTAACCCAATCATAAATTGATCATAAATTAATCCACAAATTAATCATAAACCAACCCATAAATTAATCCCTGACGGGATTAACTGAGTGGTAACTGGAGGCAGGTGAGGTGCAGCTGGAGGAAGTGGTTCATTGAGGACATGTCTATGAGGTATATATTTTGTATCTGAAGAATAGAGGTTCTTTCTCTGTCTCCTTCCTTCTGATCATCATGTGAACTGTCTCCCTCTGCCACACTCTTTCGCCATAATGCTCAGCTTCACCTCAAGCCCAGAGGAATGGATCCAGCCTTCTACAGTGAGCCCTCAAATAAACTTTTCCCCTCTACAATTGTTCTGGTTGGGTCTTTTAGTAACAGCAGTGAAATAGCTGACTAAAACAACCTGGTTCTGGGTATGTTTCAGTATCTAATTCTAAAAACGGACTCATACTGGTATTACTCAAGTTTTATTACCAAGCTCTATCATGCTCTAAATAGTCACATACTGTTTGACCCCCTTGAAATCAATATTTGCATATGTCAAAATGGGATAATTTTATGTGGTACAAATTAATGTCTGAGTCTTCTGGTAAGGGAACAGTTCTAAAGCCAAGAGTGAGGTGGTATCATTTAGTAAATGAAAAATAATAAATAGTTTTAATTTATGCCATTTAGGATGAGTTGAGGCTGGGACAATCATTGTGATTTTTTGTAATTTACAAAATATTTAACCATTTTTATTGCCTGAAATTTTAGACCCTGAAGGGAACATTTATTTGGTACAATACTTTCACTTTAGAGAATAAGGAAACCAAAACTCAAACAGGAAAGTACCATTTGATGCATGGCAAATTAAAAATTAGAAAGCTAAGTCAGTGAAAGAACATAATAAAGAAATTCATTTATTAAATGGTGGTTCCATTCCCAATTTTCCAAGAAATATCCATACTGCTTTCCATATTGGCTGCACCAATTTGCAGTCCCACTAGCAGTGTATGAATGTACCTTTCTCCCCACATCCTCACCAACACTTGTTGTTGTTTGCCTTCATAATAGCTGCCATTCTGACTGGAGTGAGATGAAATCTTTGAGTGGTTTTGATTTACATTTTTCTAATTGCTAGTGATGATGAATATTTTTTCATGTATTTGTTGATTGATTGTATATCATCTTCTGAGAAGTGTCTGTTCAGGTCCTTGGCCCATTTATTGATTGGGTTATTTGTTTTTTTGGTGCTTAGATTTTTGAGTTCTTTATATACCCTAGAGATTAGTTCTCTATCTGATGTGTGAGGGGTAAAGATTTGCTCCCAAAATGTAGGCTCCAAAGGATTTAAAAACAGCATACTGCAGGGACATAGCCACATCAATGTTTATAGCAGCACAATTCACAATAGCTAAACTGTGGAATCAACCTAGATGCCCATCAATAGATGAATGGATAAAAAAATGTGGCATATATACATAATGGAATATTACTCAACAATAAAAGAGAATAAAATCATGGCATTTTCAGGTAAATGGATGGAATTAAAGAAGATAATGCTAAGTGAATTTAGCCAATCCCAAAAAATCAAATGCCAAATGTTTTCTTTGGTATAAGAAGACTGATTCAGAGTGGGATAGGGAGTGTGAGCATGGGAGGAATAGATGAACTCTAGATAGAGCAGAGGGGTTAGAGGGGAAGGAAGGGAGCATGGGGTTAGAAATGATGGTGGAATGTAATGATCATTCTTATCCAAAGTACATGTATGAAGACACGAATTGATGTGAATAAACTTTGTATACAACCAGAGACGTGAAAAATTGTGCTCTATATGTATAATAAGAATTGTAATGCATTCCACTGTCATATTAAAAAAAAAAAACTAAGCCAGAAGTTATCCATCATGAGGTGAAATGGAATATCAAAGATGGGTGTGAATAGAACCAAGGACCAGAACAGTCTGTATGAGCAGGTAACTAGTAGAATTCTCTTTTGAGAGCAAAATAAAATAAAACAAAATTTCAAACAATGAAAAATAAAGAAATTTATTTATTAATGCTGGAAAAAATCCTATTGTACAAATATTTTATTTTTTTGTACAAATATTTTAAAAAGCCATTCTATCAAAAATGTCATGGTCTAGTTTGTAAGGAAACATGCATTTCAGTATAATAAATGCTATGACCAAAGTGTACACAGGGTCAAAATGCCTACTCATGAATTTGAAGATTCAGGGAAATTTTTCTAAAAGAGTAGGTTTCCAAACTGAGACTTGAGGAATTGTGTGTTAGTCAAGAAGCTGGAAATGCAAAGTCTGTTTGAGAGTAACCAGAAAGGGTAGAATGTGAGCAAATGTGGCCAATGGGGAGAATAGGAAGGAGAGAGGGTCGTGGGTTACCTATGAGAAAAAAGCATGTCTCTCTTCCCTCCTCTCCCTCTCTCATTGTTTTCTTTTCTTCCTTATCTCTATTATGCCCAACTCTGATAAATCCTAAAATAACTTTGCATTCTGCCTCCTAATCCAAACAACAGTGAAAAAAGTTGTTGAAGAGTGTGCAGAGTGGTAGAAGAAAATCAATTTGAAATTTGAAGTTTATCCTAATTAAATCGTAAGGCATAAGTTATCTCTTCATTTGGGGGTACCAAATAAAACTTTTCCCTTGCCCCTATCCTTGAGGATGCTGTCATTTCTGTGGGGAAGATCACTTTAAATATTATTCAGATCTCCTCAGTGTTTGTAGTCCAAGGTGTTGTCATTTTCACACTTAATACACACACTTCAATCTCTTCACCCAGTCCTGATACCCTACAGAATGCCTTTCAATACATCATCTCCCCAGGATGACAGCAAGCTATTATGGCCCCTGTTTGGGTACTCCTCTTTGGCTAGTTATGTACCACCTGCTTCAGTTGGGTTTGTATGGTGTATTCTTAATGCAGCTGCTTAATTTCCTGGCATGTGTGACTGAGGTTATAACAAATGATTCATGTGTGGAAAATCAGAAGACAGTCTTGTCAGAATAGTCACACCACAAATAAAAATCCAGAAAGACCCATGCTGATTCCAAAAAGGCAATTATAATAGTACAATATTTTGAACTTTCTATACAATAAGACCAAAAATGACCATTTATTGAAGAAGCAAGAATTTCACATAAGCATTTACATTTTCCACTTCCTCCTCTTTCTATGGATTAAAAAGTAAATCTTTGCCCAAAATAAGAACTTATTCAGAGGCAGACAAGAAGGAAAAGCTGAATACTAAGCATTGCTTAAGGCAGTAAAGAGTTTGATTCAATACATTTTTACCCTAAATTTAACTACAGAGTTCAGCATTTAAATGTATTGAAAGATTCAAAATCAAATCTTAGTGGAACTTTTCAAAAATCTACCAAATTGTGTGTGTGTGTGGTTTTTCTTTCATTTTATTAAAATTTAACTTTAAAAAATCATTTCTCTTTAATGATGAGAATTAATTTGCAAAGAAATTTTAAAAATGAACATCAAAGTGAAAAAAAGAAAAAAAATTAAAGGCTGAGATGAGCACTCCAAAGAAAGGAAACTGAGAATACAGCAATAAGATACCACTCTTGGTAGATTGTAAATGCCCCTCTGCTTTTAAAATTCCCTAACAAGGTGAGGGAAACCATTCCAAGAACACTATTGTCAAGAGACACCTTTGAACTGATCTATCCTGAAGAATAACCCCCAGAAAGGTAGAAAAAAAATAACTTTCATATGTTTGTGGCCACACAGTGCAGCTCCGACTTCTGAACATTTTTCCCCAATTATTTTTGTAAAGTATTGATCGCAATTTAATTTTGCAGTCCCAACATGAGAGGCGCTTCATGCTGAAATGTCTCACAGGAGATTGTAATCAGGGTCTAGCCTGAAGGTGAAGCGCTTGTACATAGGTTTTACTCTATTCCTCCACTCTTCATCAGCTCGGGGATTGGAGCAGAGGGCATTCTCAGGCAGATTAATTTTTGACGATGGGATCGATGGAAGATGTTTTTTCCTCCTGACATTGAGTCATCTAATTTGCTGTTTATCTTTGGCTTATTGAGTTTTGAGCATTGTTAAATCATACCTTTCAGCTGTTTAATTTCATATGTGAATTTTGCATTCCCCTCTTGTACTTTGGCATAACTCTTTTACCTAAAATGAGCGGGATGATGGGCCTTTTTTGACACAGGGTTACTGCTTTTGAGTCTGTTAAGTACTCCAAGGTAATGTTATAGTACTTTCTAGCCTTTTTTCTTTGCTTGTGGCCATAGATCAGTTCACCTCTAGGGAAATCATTACTTGCCATCATTATTATCCCTAGCACCTTCATCTATTCTCCCTTGTTTCCTGACTCCATGGCTTGATGAAGTGCCTCGGTGTGCGAACACCTTATCGCAGGTCTCATAATTAACCCCTTCATAACACAGGCCGAGGAAATTATTTTCCCTGTGATATGCTCCATCTAGTTCAATATTTGGGGTTCTTTGTAGTAATCATGCAGCTTTAACAATTCCAACTCTTTTTGCAATAAGATATGGATGTTGTAGCTGTGCTGATGGCGGTAAGAAAAATGCTTTCCTAGAGAAATTTGGACTTATAACCTTTTTTTTTTTTTTTAGGTAAAGAAGCTGTTTCTCAAGACAGCACCTCATCTGTACACTGAATATTGCCCCCGGTGGCAATGCTAAGTTAAATGTTAGTCATTCTATAAATTTTCCTGACTATACTCATAATTATCTAAACATTAATAAGATACAAAAAATGTCTCTTTGTTTAGTTTGAAACAATGACATATCTTAAAATATACTTGAAAACAAAATAAAAGATATTAACAAAATGCACTTCAAGATTTGAATTTAACTGTAAAACAACATGTCAGCTCTATTAATTCAGTAATGAAACTATTCCATACTCCAAACCACTTATGAATTCAATTGAATAGAGAGATATTATTTTTAGTCTCTTGAAAACAGCCATGGACCAACCCTTTGTAAACCTGGCTTGGCTAACTAGTTGAGTTTCCTTGAGAAGATCACCTCTCTTTGGCTATTCATTTCCTCATCAATTAAATTAGGGATTTAAAAGCAATATTTCTTTTGAGTGAACCATGTATAATTTGTGACATTTTTTCTGCAATGTTACATAATTGTTAGTCTCTGTTTATCACTTGAATTTAGCTCAAATTCTTCCTCCTCTGTGGGTTTTTGTGCCTGTTGTTCCATATTAGTGGAATCACTAAAATCTAGTTACTACCAGACACCTGCTTTTGTGTTAGTTCTTATGATGCTTTCTGATACTTTAAAGATGTCTTCATAGCTGCATATTACCAGAAGGGCCTAATATCCCATTTAAAATCTATTCTAATATCTCTAGGAAATGACCAATGTTTATTCTGTGAGGCAGCATTTTATTTTTGGAATAAGCCCACATTTACTTGTAGGCTTTTGGGTCATGAATATGAATAATCAAGACCAGAAACTTGGATTTCAGTTAAAACTCTATATGATTTGAACTTTTTTTTAACCGACACTGACCATAAACACCTCCCCAGGCAGAAAGATCTCAGAATGCACTGCATGATGTCAGCAATGTTAGAATAAGCATATACTCGAGTGAGGTGTCTGCTTTGGAATAACAACATCTATTTCGATATAATACAATATAATTATTTTGTTAATCAGTTTCATTTCCTTATAGACACATAGCATGTATCTTGTCCTATTAAGTTGTAAATTCTTTCCAGGCAAGAAAGTGCTATTAATTGTAGAACATTTGACTTGTAAACATTTCAATTCTTTCCTTAATTTAGACTTTAAGTTGTTATTAAAGAATCCATCAACTGAAATTTGTGAGAATGTGTTTGTACTTTATTAGCTGGCACTAGAGCTGAGGATGAGGTAATATTAAAAAGAAAAAAAAGGCAGAAGAAACAAATTCTCTTCTCCACAGGAGGATATATGAATTGTACATGTAAATAAGAATTTACAAATTAACATCCACATTCATAAACATTAATGTAGGTCAATAGTTTTATGAATTATACTAAAATACTTTAGTCCAAAACTTTTTTTGTTTAACTTGTCAGCAGGAAAAAGAACTGTTTCCCAAACTGTGAAAGTAAAGAGCTGGAAAAGAAATACTCTTCTCCCAAAATGTACCTTTCTTTTATATCTGAGTAAGTCATGGTGCTCAAGGGAGAATATTGGGCTTGTTAATGGTGCTTGAGGCCAAGTAATTATAGACTTTAATTCCATGTATAAAGAGAAGCTCCCTGATAGTGTTGACTGCATTATTTCAAGTCCAAGTCCTGGTCAATCAGATGCATTCACACAGAGAGATCAGAGGGAACACCAAACCTGTTTAACTTGTTTAGCTGATTTCAGATATTCATAAGATGGTAATGGTCAGTTTGTTCTTCAAAATCAACTTAAAGTTTCAAGATATTTTGTTTTGGTTTGTGTTTTTAGTACTGGGGATTAAACCCAGGACATTACACTTGCTAAGCATGTGCTCCACCATGAGCCACTCCCCCAGCCTCCTTCCAAGATATTTTTAACTCCAATGTTTTTATTTTTAATTTCTAGTATATTTTGTACCTAGGTACAAATCCAGCTATTATATACACAGCTTATGTATTTATATTGTTTATTATAAATATATCTATGTGATGTATTCCCATTATAATTATATAATGGTCTTGACAGTAAGTAGCTAGGATACATAATAAAATAATTATTGCAGAAATATTTAATCTATTGATTGAGCTTTTGTTAATGTTCTCATAATAAACTCTGAGCTGAGTATCATTTAATCCTTACTTCAACCCTGTGAATGGCTCCTGTTATGACCCTTATCTTATAGATCAGGAAATTTATGTAGACTTTTAGGATTATGGAACCCATTTTAAGTAATAAATCTGGATTCCAAAGCAGCTAAGTGGTCAATACAGAGTTTCATAGCTGAAGCTCGGGCTGGGGATATAGCTCAGTTGGTAGAGTGCTTGCCTAGCATGCACAAGACCCTGAGTTCAATCCCTAGCACCACCAAAAAACAAACAAACAAAAAAACAAACAAACCATAGCTGAAGCTCAAGTTGAAACAAAGCCTTCCTGACTCCACCATTGCACTCCACCACCCTGTCTTCTCTAGTGGGTTGTGTTGCTTTGGAGATACCATTCACTTTCCTTGGGGAGAATTTCATTGTTTGTTACTATGATCTTCCTTTGGAAAAAAAATCAAATAAAAAATCCCTTATATAAACATGTTAGGATTTTGATACTAAGTATGTTTTTGTTTAAAATTTATAAGCATGACTTTATTTTCAATATTAAGGCTTGGCCATAAAAGTGTTTTGACTCATAAATATGAATTAATTTTACCATCATAAATTAGGCAGTTGTAATAACAGCCAAGCCTTAAGACATAAGTCCAAAAGAGATAAATCTTAAAGTTGGTTTAAAGATCCTGGGGAAAGTAAGCCAGGAAGGGAGAAGCCCAGTTATGAATGCCAGAACCTGGAAAAAGTGAGTCATCATGGCCCTAAGCTTGAGTCATAGTCATACATTAAAGCAGTTGGTGTTTCAAATCATGTTTTCCTATTGCTCCCAAACTCACCTTTCTATTGAGAATAGGAACTTGGGGTCCAAGAAAGCTAAATTGTAAACTAAGATAAGATATTTCTTCTGCATCTTTCTTCACCTACATATATCCTGAGCAGAAGCATTCCTGGTCTGTGAGACCACCTCGCTCTAGGCTAGAGAGTTGGGGACAGAATGATTGCTGCCATTCATTTCCAATTCATTCTCCATCAATACAGTATCTCTCCCACCCTTGCTTATTTGCATGGTCCAGCCATTCTGCAACATAAATTTCTCCCGCTATCATATATCTAGTGTCTTGGTATGTACTGAATAGTAATAACATTTTCAAAAGTATACCAAAAGAGGAAAAAGAATAAATTTTAAAGTCCTGGATAATATACAATTTCACAATTAGTTATTTAATGCCTTAGAAATGATTTATTATTATTAATTTTAAACTATGTGAACCTAATAACCATCATGTCTTACATTAACATCACAGATTTTTTTTTAATCTTGGGAACTGTAATAGGCCATAGTCAGATATGTTATATTAAAAATTTGAAGGCAGCTAAGAATCAAACACTAGAATAATAGGTTATATAACCATGTAACAGCAAGAAATTCTGAGCCAAGAAATTAAATTTGACAAATTTGGCCACATGTAACTCCTTCCCCAATCTAAAATGATATAAAGATAATCTGAGGTTCTGAAATCTTCTGACTTGGTCAATAACTTGACTCTAGGTTGCTAAGACTACCAAACCTCAGGTATACATCAGGGGAAATAAAAGGAAGTCACCCAGAGGTTGCATCCTAGCCCATTTTTCAGACATATTTGATCTTGTCTGTGTATCCTGCACAATGTCTTTGTTGTGGTCATTTCCTCTAATTCTGGAAGTGGAACCAGCCTTTGTGTGCTGGGCCAGAACAAAACTAATCACACACATTACCTATCTGATTTTCCTGAGTACTAAATATGGGAACCAGGGAAGGTGCTACCATGCTCAATATACAGGAAAAAAAGGTAAGATTCTAGGAGGCTATGTTATGTATCCAAGATTTGAGACAAACTTATATCTGAGTAAGTTGACTCTTATTCCTCTGCTCTGTTACTTAGTTGGTGAGGAATAGACAGAGATATTTACTCTACAGTGCACTGGAAGGTGTTGAAGACCTAGCCAGATTGTGAATTAGCAGAATAATTAATTCTAAATCATTTTGGCTTATTTTTATTAGGCAAAACAATGTCCACCTTTTTTTAATTTGTGGTCTAATTCACAAATTTTTACTAACTACATTGTCTGGTCTAGTGTCTACCACACATTTGTCATTAGGTTCTAAACATAACTGAAGATACAGTACCAGGGCAAAAATTTGGGGTGAGGGATGTATATACGGAGAGTATTTTTGTGGAGTGCAATGATAATAGGAATGGAAATAAAAGCAGACACAGGTCTCAGTAAATATAAGACAAGATCTATACCATTATAACCATCATACAAGCAATAAAACCAGCCAGTATTTATTAAGTATTGTTTTCTTTTTCTTAACATCATATATCTAGGCCACCAACCATTTGTCTGTTCTTCCAGGATTATTATCCATTTATAGTAGCTTACTGGTCACAAATGCTGAATTTTACTTTATAATCATATTGTCTTTGATAAGCTGTAAATTCTACTGCTAAATCCACTAGGTAAAAAGAAGAAAATATATATTTTAGTGCAAGCAACATATTCTAGTCAGCATGCTTAGTGAAACCTATTATGTGAATCTTATCACTTGTTCTAGGAAGTGATATGCACTTGAATGAAAGTAGTAGTTTTCCATGAAGAATATGAATAACAAGTCCCAAGAAGAGTCCATATGGATAGGGGATGGGGGTAAGCCTGGATTGAAGGGTGAGTGGCATTTTGGTTCATCTGACACTAGCCCAATCTGAGAAATAATCAACTACTTGGCTAGGTCCTTACAGACAATTAGACTTACTTTGTTAGAAGATGACAGTCAGTGCTGTTAGTCTTGATGATTCAGAGAGAAGAGACCTAAATCAACTTGAATCCTAAACCATTCATTAGTTCACTTAACATCATTAATTTTAGATCTGATTACTAATTTCAGAGCACTTTAAGCTTTGTTTGATCCTTTTATATGAACAATTTTTTCCTTAATATCTCATTTTCTTTCTCTCTGTTTTGCTCTTCAATTCTTTGGAAATGACTTTCATCTTTTACAAGATTCCCAGAACATTTTGACAATGGGGAACTGTTTCACTTCAGATTAATCAGTGTTCTTTCTAACTCCCTGGTGTATTGACTAGTAACCTCATGACAGTCTGCTAATTTGAGCACCATAGAAAAATTATTGACTTAGTTCCCTCTCTCTAATGATGCTTTAAAACTTAGTGACAAATCTTACATCCTCAACAAGATCATCCATGACCCTTGTAGCAGAATTAAGTACTACTTCTTCATCTGGGAGTACCTGATACACAACTATTCTCTCAATTATTATAGTATAATTCATAAATTTTAGTGTATTTATTTTCATAAATATTATAGGAATTTTTCCAGTCAGGGGCCAAACCTCCCTAATTGATAAAATTGGAGCACCTACTAGTATCTGCCATTTAAGAAATGGTCAATATATATTAGTGCAAAGAATTGTTTGAACATCTTTTGTTAAAAGATGAAAAAGGGAGGGTTGGGACCAGTTGTTCTTCTCTAAGCAAAATGTTTGGGCTTGTGTTATTTGTTAGAACATAAATGAGTTGGCATTTATGCTTATGGAATAAGTTAGAAATCTATAATTGTAAATTCATGCTGATTTTAATGAAATCAAAACTCAAAGTGTGAAACTATCCAAATAAATATAATTTTCCCCAAACTGCTTTGATATGAAAAAGACTCCTTGGCATGGCTCCAATTAACTATCTTAGTCACCCACACAGAAGCAAAAAGACTCCCTCCATCTGATTAAAAGTTTCTGCAAATAGCAGAAACACTCACAGCATCCCTGGTTGTTTTCTCTATATGGGCATTTCACAACCCAGAGCAAACAGAATGAACTGATTCTGTCATTTGTATAGACAGATCTGATCTATGTTTCACTTTTCATGCTTTTAAAGTCCTACTGAATATGGTTTGAGTATTAAAAAGAAATCATATAAAATATATTAATAAAAAGTGATGTTTTTATACTTAGTCTAATACTTTATGGCCAAGGCACATATTCAAAGTTTAATTATAATAGATTAAACTTTAAACATGACACTACTAGTAGGTTCTAATCTGCAGTTGTTAAGTGCAGTTTTTTAAGGGTCTTTGTTTTTTAAAATGTCAAGCTTTTGTTTTATATTCTTCTACCCTTTGCCTACTACTGGTATCCCTGCTTCTGTTAATTGTTCCAAACACCTGCTACAAACTCAGCCCTTGAATAAACAAAAACTACAGGGAACTTGACAGCAAAACAAATATATACAGATACAGGAGTTTTATAGAACCTGCCCTCTTACTAAATGTGTAAACACTCAGACTGAAAAAACGAGATCTGCAGATGTATCTCCTGGCAAATAAGAAAGAAGTTACCCACAGAGGCCAGTTTATGGAGACAGTGAAACCATGGTAAACGTGTCTGCCTATCATTGGACACGATGCTCTGGATGACTGTATAGACACAAGACAGACCCAGTGAGCTGCCTCATTTTCTATCATGAAGCATAAAAGGTAACTTTCCCTTGTGGACCAGGGTAAAATAGTTCACTGTCCCTGTGTAATATAATGGGTAAGTAGTGTTGAAGGTAACCCTCCCCCCACCCCTTTTATCTGAATGAGGGAACTTTTCCAGCAGTGGGCATATATCAAATGTCTCCCAGGAAGATTAGAGGAAGAACATGGTCTTTACCCATGAGGTGATAAACATCCTGTACTAGCAACAGTGAAGACTTGGAAAGTGAATAAAGAAAGGTCTCTAAGCATTCCTAGGCATGTCATAAAAGGGCATATTCAATATAACTCATGGAAAAGTAATGTCTGGATGGAGGACAGGGAGGGATGTGGTGATTTTAGTGCAACTCAGGGAGGAAGGGCATCACTGAATGTAGGCAAAGGTGCTGTCTCCATTCCACAACCTCCACACCCAGAAAGATGATGGCAGTGGTGAGTTGGACTGGACAGTCCAAGATCTCTTCCAGCCCCAGGACTTAATTTTGAAAACAAATTGAACACTGAAGGCAAAAGAGATACAGGATAAGCAATCCCTCCTTATTTCACTTTTAAAAAAATTGACAAATAAGAATTCTTAACATTGATGTTTTCCTTTTTGTTCATCTTTCTTTTGTGTTGTTGTTGCTGCTGCTATAAAGTGAGTACAAAAACAAATACCATCCTGAGTGTCTCTCTGTGTAGAGATAGCAAGGAGAAGAGTGAAGATGATCGAAGAAAATAAAATAGGTGAAAGAAGAAATGGTGTTTTCAAAGAAGTATTAAAAGGAATCATCCGATGAAAAAGATTCCTTTGGATTTTAAGCACTTATGTGTCCAGCAAAACCTTGCACTCAGGGAGACAGGTTGGTAAAATGTGCAGAAGCAGAGTGTGACTTGGAAGAAAGCCAGTGCAAATGCACAGAGGCACTGCTTTGTGCAGCATTGTTTCTGTGGGTAAATGCCAAGACTGGCCCTGGGCTAATTGAACCGAGCAGCTGCATGGGTCACATCAGTAAAAGGAGCAAGTGTTAACAGGTGCAAGGGGGCCACAGGCTCTCCCTTTGTCAACATTGAAGTAAACAGGTAATGCTGTTCACTTGTCTTCCTAAAATGTAAAACTTCAGACTCAAATGGAAAGCAGCCCTTGGCATCTCCTATGTGTCTGACAAGGAGTCTAGGGTGCCCCCAGCTTCCCCAATTCAAACCCACTCAGTTACTTATGTCTGGAAGGAAACAGAAGTTCGAGAACTGTAGCTTCTGCTGTTGATGCTTAGGATGGATAGCAAAATCACAGGGATAGAGTGGCCTCCCCAATACAGACTGCATCTTAAAGTTGTTTTCCTTTAAGAAGCCTCTGGTGGGGGGAGAAACCCTCTCTCCCATTCCTGATTCCATTCAGGGTCACTATAATCTTATTCTTGTTTGCTTGCTTAGGGCATAAAAAGCACCAAGGCCAGTCCTGCTAAGTTGTTTCATTCCCTCTGCATCTCTGGTAGTCTCTGTCAAAGAAATTGAACTAAAATGGTTGCTGGGAGTTAAGAAATTAACATTCTCACCACAACAACTTCAGATTGGACCAAGGAAAGAATCTGTAAGTGGGGTTTAATGATCCATCAAAGCTATAGGGTTTAATTTTAGACCAGAAATATTTTTCATGTATGTTTATGAATGTGTGAGGTTTTTCAACAAAGGAAGAAAGGGAACTGTAAGCTATAAAACGGAATCATAAACAGTTGATTTTATCATCTGGGACAATAGACACTTTACACTGAGTTGGAGTGTTCAGGGGCCCACGAAGGTTTTGTCTCCATCAAGGTTCTTATTCCAAACAACTTGGAATTCTGCCATTTCTGGAGGGTGAATTAGATAAATGTTTTTTCCTCCTCTCCATTGCGTACTACCTTAGCATTTTGACAAGTCTGCTCGTTCACACAATGCATTGCTCATTTTACTTCACATTTTTGTATACAAAACAACACTGAAAAAATCTAAAACAAGTAAGTCTCTTTTGTCTTAATATTCAGAATCATTTTTGTACTCAATTTATAAAATATTACATAGCTTACCTAGGACTGGCCACAAATCCCAGGAGAGTTTATTAATAAAGCTAATGAGAAATGTACCGTGTCATCGCATCTCAGGCAAAGCTGAAGAAAATGAGTCACCAAGGCTTGAGAACGTTCTCCTTCACAGAATCTCTTTCTTCTTCCAACCACTTGAAAACAAAACCATTGGGTTGAGCTGGTTGTATTTATTAACTAGATTTAAAGAAAGAAGTCTGATTTTTCAGTTTTGCTTTATTTTGTTTTGTTTAATGATGAAGGAAGTTGGCATGTAAAGACAGAAGACTCTGATGTTTGTCCGTGTCCTTAGAACACGGACAATCTGGTATTCCATCCTGGCACTCATGTATCAAGGGAAAGTGTTTAAGGTGAGGGAGTGCACAGTTCATAATAGCCTGTGTATGTAAAACAGAGGCCACATGCCCTTGATTTGTGGAATCAGCGTAGCATGTAGCCATATTATTTAGGTTAAGCAGCCTGGAGGCTCAGCCACCCATTTTTTGTTAAGGCTCTCCTAAAAGCAGGAGCATCTGCTTTTCCAGGAGCCATACAAGTTGAACCTCACTTTATTCTGGGTTAATTTTTCCTAAATTTTCTTCTTCAAGCTCTCTAGGTGTGTTGCAATGAATTACTGATGTGGGAGACCCCAGGATCATATAAACATTCCAGAATGGTAAACTGCATTGTCCAATTGATTGATTCATTCATCAGACTTTTAAGTGCCTAGTGTGTGCCAGATATTATAGATCCTGGAGGACTTTTATGGTATTCCAAGTCTAGGGAAGGATGCAAAAAATGTTTGCAGTCAATTACAGTGAAGTGAGTGCTGTAATAAAGGAACACTGAAGAGGTGTATATATCTCAGCCCTGGAGATTAGAAAAGCTTTCCCCCAGCAATTTCTTTACAACAGGCACTTGGCAAGTCAGTTGATGTTTGACAGGAAGAGAGAAGCTGGGATACTCCAATCAAAGGGAACAGCATAGATGGGAACAGGAACTATCATAGAACATGCCTTTTGAAGGAAGAGAGAGAAGTCCACTGTGGCTGGAACACATAGCATAATACAGTGAGGAATATGGAAGAAGATGAGTTTAGAAAGACAGATAAAGCCACGTGTATTAGTTCAGAGTTTGGAAAACTATGGAATCTATTAACTTAAGGCAGCTAGATATTGACTCAAGTTGATACAGTCTTTAGTTTGCTATTATATGGAATGAAGAAATCTTGATGAAATAAGCCAAAGGAATAATTGTAAATGATAAATACAAATTATAATCTATGTTTAATAAGTAGGGTTATATAGAAGAGAATAATATGAGATACATAAATTTGATGGTCATTTTCTTGATAGGCCATATTCTTTCTCCCCAGAATTCTCCGGCAGTACACCCTCTTATTATTTCTCACCCTCAGTGCAGCCACTAAACATTTGCAATCAATGGTGGCTGAATTCTCACCACTAGGTGCATTTCTAATGGGTTTTTTATTTATCTTTTTATTAGGTATTACAGGGGGCGGTCTATAGTAAGCAAAGGCACATTAGGTCCATGTTTCAACATGGACCTAAACGTTTCCTTATGTATTATTGTGTGTAGCACGAATAGGGAAGTCTTTTTAAAGAGCCAGAAAATAGTCTTTACATAGCAAAGACTATATGAGGTATGATTTTTAATCCCAGAAATAGACTTGCAGGAAAATAAAGAGGATTTTGCATTTTTATTTATCTAAGCGATGACCTTTTTCCTTTGTTTTGAAAGATGGCGCTAGATTTGGTAGAATCAATGGGAAGTGATAACCATTCTCAACTTGAACTTTCTCTTTCATTTGATCCTTTAAAAGCATACTAGGCAATCAGCTGGACAATGCATTTGTACCATCTAGCCTGGTTCCATTCTCCCAGACCTATGTGTTCATGGGCTTTTTATCACTGAGATAAAATACCTGACATAAATGACCTAAAAGGAAGAAAGATTTATTTTGGTTCATGGTATCAGAGGTTTCCATTTATGATCACTTGGCCTCATTGTTTTGGGCTTATGGTGAGGCAGAACATTCATGGTGTGGCATGCATGGCAGACCGAAACTGCTCACCTCAGGAAGGAGGAATGGGAGCAGGGACTTGGGTCCAAATACAATCTTTAAGGGCACACCCAAAATGACATTTCCTCCAAATAAGCCCCACCCCCTAAAGTTTCTATCACCTCCCAACAGCCCCATCAACTGGAGACCAAACCTTTAATACATGACCTTTTGGGGTATATTTAAGATCCAAACCATACC
This sequence comes from Marmota monax, assembly GCF_021218885.2. Classification (NCBI taxonomy): domain Eukaryota; kingdom Metazoa; phylum Chordata; class Mammalia; order Rodentia; family Sciuridae; genus Marmota; species Marmota monax. The sequence continues at coordinate 5,014,622 of NW_026695227.1, forward strand.
ACTTTGTAATTCAGGTTACCGTACCCTTGAACACAACCAGATGTGATCACAAAGGTAGGCCTCATTTGTTGTGAGAGAGCTTGTTCTTAGGTGATCATCACATTTCTTCTCCCCCTAGCCCATTTACCTTCCTGTGTTCTTACTGTTCTTATTTTAATAACCTGGATCCTAGCCCTTGCCCTTGAATTTAGTACCTGCCTCTGGTCTCCTTTAGCTCTGACTCCCAATAAACTCTCTTTCTGCTTTTTCTTTTCCCCATCATTTTAAAACTCTGCTTTACTTTTCTGTTTTGGTCTACCTATTGTCATAAATATCTTCTTACAAGCCTCTAGCCAAGTAGCCTCATCTCCCGTTTTACCAACCACCTACCCTGGGGTGACATTCTGATGCATCCAAGTGCATGTGAAATTAAAAATTATACCTAAAATGTGGTCATCAATTAATAAGTGTCTCCCAGAAGAGTTAGCTATGGGCTCAATGTTTATATATACACCTGTATGACAAAAAAGAGGGTCTGTGTGACATGCCTGAGAAAGGTCTGATAAACATGGGCACACATGTTCACTTGAGACAAAAAAAAAAAAAAAAGACTACACAGCATCATGGGAATGCCTCAGTAACATTCAGGAATAGGTACCTGATCCACAGTGGAAACATGAAAATTACCACACATTTGTAAATTTGTATTTTCATTAGAAAAATGAAACAAGACGTAAGGCAACAACAATATAAAATGTGATAACTCATTAGCAATGGCTCTGAATATATTTCACACCAGACAGACTTTGCTCACTTTTGAGCTCCACAACCAAAAATATGTGTGAGAAGCATGAGAATGTTCTGAGGAAAGCCACCAAGATTATCTAAGTTTTGGAAAATAAGGCCTTTGAGGAAAGGTCAAAGATTGGGGATTATTCTGGATGAAGAATGATTTTGAGATGATCTATGAGTATTTTCAGTTTTCTTATTCAGAGAACAGTTGATAAGCATTTTTTCTCTATCATCACTAACGGCTAAAAGTGAAACACAAAGGATTTAGGCTTGAAAAGAGAACTGTTGGCTGAAGAGGGCTGTCAACCATTGGAAAAGGTTATGTAGTTTCTTTCTGAAGCCTAGGAGAACTTGGCATGTGTGTGTGTGCCTTTACCTAAAGGCCAAGTATATATTAGCTGTTCCTCTTATCAGGAAAGAGTCTATATAGTAAGCTATTTTGTTGTTTAGGGATACTTAATTGAAAAAATTAAAAAATGGTTTTATCTATTTAATTTTTAAAATATAGTTTTTAGTTGTCAATGGACCTTTATTTTGTTTATGTATACGCAGTGCTGAGATTTGAACCCTGTGCCTCACCCATGCTAGGCAAGCACTCTATCACTGAGCCACAATCCCAGCTCTGATTTCTTTAATTCATATACTTTTGTGTTTCCCATCAACTTCAGAATAAATTAAATGTTTTAAATAAGATTTTTACGCTTGTGAAAGTAAGATCTGCCTGATGATTTTACACAATTTGAAGAATAAGGGGTATTACTTTTACCACCCAAGTGCACAATTATATAATTCCTGCAGGTTCCTCATCATGAATTTTCTTTTAGAGTGTAAATACTCACATTTCCAAGTTCTATATCAAGGCAATTGAAATGCAATGTTTCTACTCATTTTTTTAAAGAGAGAAAGAGAGAGAGAGAGAGAGAGAGAAAGAGAGAGAGAATATTTATTTTTTAGTTCTTGGCGGACACAACATCTTTATTTTATTTTTTTAATGTGGTCCTGAGGATCGAACCCAGCGCCCCGCACATGCCAGACGAGTGCGCTACCACTTGAGCCACATCCCCTCTACTCATCTTTTCAACATGCTGCCACTCCTTCCTGAGCTGTTCATCCCCTTGGAAGTGTATCTTCTCCCCAGCTCTTCTCTGTTGCTCTCGGGCTCCTCATTCTTTTTAACTTCCTCAGCTGGTCTTCCCACTGATAGGCCCTGCTATCTCTATTCTAGCATTCAGAGGAAAAGAGACACTTCCTAAAATATGAGCCTGATCATACCTTTCCCTCCTTGTATTCCTTCAAGGGCTTCTTATCTTCTGTACTGGTGTCCATACCTGTTGTTTTTCAAATGAATAGTCTTGGGGTATGACATCAAATCTGCTAAGATAGGATATCTGAACACATACTGCCATGGTTTGGGTTCAGTCTGTCCTCCAAGGGTTCCTGTGTTGGAGGCTTGGTCCTTATTGCAGTGGTGCTGAGGTAGTGGGAACTTTAAAAGGTGGAGCCTAGAAAGAGGTCTCAGACTGCCCCCTCTCCTTTCTCTCAGGCTTCCTGTCCTGTGATGTTATGTCTCTCCTTGCATGGTGATATCCATTACTGAGTCTTCACAAGACACTGTGCTATGCTATTTGAACTTTCATGCTACAAAACTGTAAGCTAAGTAAACCTCTTTTCTTTATAATTTTTTACCCTCAGGCATTTTATTATAGTATAAAAGACTAATTCCTACCTACCTACACACACACACACACACACACACACAGACACACACACACAATTTTTAAAACTCCATCATTAGATTGGATTTTAATCTACAACTCCTTTACATGCTAGTTGCAGTGTCTTCATTGTAATCACTTATACTTTGAAGCCTCTCTACATCCTTGGAATAAATTTATTCCCTTTCCCTAATCCACTGAAAGGAGTTCTTCTTAGTTCTTCAGATTCAGCACCTTTCCCCAGAAGAGACTAATCTGGCTGATACTCAAAGCTAGGTACTCCTTCCTGTTGGCTCGCTCAGTATGCTGTCTCTACTGAATAATGCCATATTACCATTGGAGCTATTTTCTCCTTTCTTTCCCATAGGCTCTGAGCTATTTGAAAGCAAAAAGTGTGTTTCATGTACCTTGGAACCTTAGTCTTCTCTCCCCCTGTGTTCTGCACCCTTTTCTCTGCATGGTCCTGGATCCACACAGTGATTCATGTATAGAAAGTACTGAATTAGATGTGAGGGAAGAAAAAAAGGATGGGTAAAAATGCTCTTGAGATTGTGCCTTGGAAATTCATGAATGATTCAAGTATGTTTTCTACAGATGGAGGAATTTATAGCACTTAGAATCTGGACAGAGGAAAGTGTAAGACTGGGTAGAAATGTAGTTACAGAATGGAAACATTTTCTTTAAGGAGTGCAAGATTGGAACCAGATTTTAGATCCACCACTAAATAAAATCCAGTTAATGGATTTAACAAATTGTTATACATATTTAAATGTAGATCCACATATCTAATAGAAAAAACAAAATCAAGTAGAAAACTGTTCATTTCTCCAAATAGGATACAAAAGATGGGGATGTAGCTCAGTGGTAGAATGCTTGCCCAGCCTTTGCAAAGCCCTGGGTTCAATCCTCAGCAGCAATGCCTGCCCCCCCCAAAAAAGGGTAACAAAAAGACTAAATCTATTATCTAATGTCACTAAAGAACAGGAATTAAATAGAATTAAAGAGCAAGTTTCTCATAAATATAATTCCATAGAAAGAATGTAAATATTATCTTTGTTTTCTCTTTTTATTTCTTCTGCAGATCAGAGAAAAACTTCCTACATAAGAAATCAGACAGAATTTGGGGATAGACAGGAAGACTATCAAAACTTCCTTTGTATCCAGAGCAGGGACCTGACATTATCTCCTCAAGGTGAGATGACCTTGAATGGCCTGACATTTGCACAATGGCTTTCTTTTTGATCTGTCTGTAGTTCCAGCTAATTGCTTTAAAATACCTTTGTTATTTCCCTGCATCCTTCTTCCCAGGTTGTTTTATGGCAGTCTAATAAGAACTCAGCCCTCTTGACTAAACTATCAACATTTTGTTCATCCATAGTCCACCACGTGCATTTCAGTTGGAGTAAATTTTCTTGAAATTTGATATTTGTTATGATCTATTTCAAAATCATTGATGACATTCTATCTATCAGCTAGATGAATCACTATGAAACTAATTGTTTGGTGAACTTAAATTAGGGGCAGTCTGTACAAACACCAACCTTCCCTCCATCTTTGAATGGTGGTTAAATACTGAATAGAAATAACTGTTGTGAAGCCTTTTCTAACATGCCCAGAGAAGTAACCTCACTTCTTCACTGGTGCTTCTGCAGCACTTTGTAGATATCTCTACTCTATACATTATTTCCTTCTAAGTTGACAGTTGTTTGCTGTCTTCCCTCGAGTATAAGAACTATTCATTATATTCTTCAAAGGACATGGCAGAGAGGATGACATGTAGTAGATGCCCAATCGCTGTCTATGTAATGAACTACACAGATATAGTGATTATTGGATTTATTTTGCTTTAAACACCAGAAATAGAAATTGCTCCCAATATAAATGCTAGACACATATATGACAATTTTTAAAAGTTTGAAACCAAGATAGATAATTTTAAAATTTTTTTCATAAAATATCTATAACTACTGCCTAGGTCCTCAATTTGGTTTCATCTTTGAATGTCAACATTTCACTTAATTATTTTTTTTTTTTAGTTTGCGTGTTAAAAGCTCATCTATAATTGTTATTCTTTATCCTCCATCTACCTAGTGGAACATAAGCCATCCCTTTAGCTCACCCACACCAATTAGCCTCCATTGAGGAAAACAGCACATTAGAGAATTTGAAATGAACAATACAGTAATAATAACTTGAAGACTCTGTGTCAGACATGATATGAAATGTGTAACATACCTCGTTTCACTTAGTCTTCAATAAAACACTGAAGTTGATATTGGTATCGCCATTTTACAGATGAGAAAATGGTTATCAGTGGAGCAAATACCTATTTTCAGATTATTCATTGCCTGCCTACAGTCAATGCCGATGTTGCTGACCATGACATCTATAGTCTCAAAACGTTTCAAAGGAAAAATCTGAATTATTTAATTGACACTAAGAAAATTGTGTTCTGAGTTAAACAATATTTGGGTTTACCTAAAAAACATAATCAAAGTCTGCTTAAACCTGATGATGCCATGATTCAAATAGTCTTGTCAAATATTCTTAATAATGAATGCTTCTTGATGTGATTGGGTAGGGGATGGTCTCAGCTCATGACTTATTCTTCTATTTCTGTATTCTCTTCTCAGTGCCAACTAATATTGAACAACACTGGTACTCCCCCCAAGTGTAGGTAAGTGATTTCTGTTACCGCTGCTCTTACACTGTGTTTGTTTGGCCTCTGCAATTTTCAGGTTGAGTACCCTTTTCAGGAACAGTTCACCTTTTGCTCACCTTGTTGTTCTGCACTCTGTATTTCTCTCAAGCCCTTTATTTTTGGCTTTCTGTTTTTCTATCAAAACAAACTTTTTCATTGACATCTAAAATAAGAACTACATGTACAAGCATCCTCCCCACCCACACCCACAAACAATTGAAACATATCCTATACCTAAATCCACCTGCAATGCTTCTGGGTCTGTGAAAGTGTTGAGTCTACAACTGGACATTGATGTAACTCGGACAAAATAGTTGTGATATAAAAAATGCTAAGGGTAGTATTGTTTGTGGCCTGTTTCTTCTGTTGTCAATACGTGCTTCTATTTTCTAAGTCAAGAATATCAAATGTAGAGAATTGTTCAGTCAAACCAAGAATACAAAATGCTAATCAACACACGTGATAATGCATGATAATCAGTTCCAAAGAGGTTCCAATAATTTGTGTAAGAAAGAGAATTAACCAAATGTCCTAAAAGGAAATTTGAATTCATAAGTTCAATTCCTTATTTCTTAGGAGATAAAAATCTCTAAATGATCTGTTAGCTTCTAATGAGAAACTAAAGTGGCATGCATAAGATTCCAATATTCCAATAATGCTAACACACATCAATTTTGGGGGGAAAAAGCATTGAGTTACAGGAAATTATAACCTATGTAAAAGACTTGAACTTCTTAAAGTTCCACTGATGTAGCAAGGGAAGCATGACTATTAAATTATAGTCCAACTTAATGTTCAGGTTTGAATCATTCTGGATGAGCAGCTAGTTCTGGCATCTCAGCCAAGGATCATGGAGTCCACAACACAGATCCTATGACCTCACCTAGTTGAGCCAATATTCTCTAACTTTTTAAAGGAAATACTTACCATTATAGTGTAACCTTGGGAAGAAAAGGAGCCAAATATAATTTTGTTACAACTTTGAATATATCTAAAAAAATAAATTTGGGCCCATTGTGAGAAATTTTGCCTTTTTTAAGGTACTTGATTCTTATGTGGGATTCTATTGAAATGTTTAGAAGAATTTCACTAAGATTCTGATCTATGTTTAAATGGTTGAATCTGATTTAGTAAATTTACAAGTTTTGCTTTATTAGCTGTTTAAGTGGTGTACAAATGTGTAGAGAAATTTCATTTAGTAGAATTGTATGTTTAATAAATTGGGTGTCAAACAAAGGATACATGGCAGCGAACATTGTATTTCATGTACTAAAATCTCTCAGGCAGAAAAACTTTGGAGATGACTGATATGGAGTTATATACCATGGTAAGTGTCCAGAAATTTTTGTTCATAAAGTTATGTGGTTCTTTTCAATAGGCCAACTATTTATCTTTCTTCCATGTTTATTTTTCATCTATTAGTAACTACTTTCGATGTAATTTCTGTGTCTTCTCCTAGTCTGTGCTACTATTTGTGCTAAAGAATACAAGTATTATAGGTCAAGGATAACTTTTAGACAACCCAGCAGCTCCACCAAACTTAAGACTGTGAAGAGCTGGATGATCTTAAGGACACTTTAGTGAGTCATATTGTAATTGACCTATGCTATGACACAATTAAAAATTCTTGGTGCTCCCACCCTGCATTCTAGTCTGAAGAAGAAAATATTTCTCATCTGATCCAATTTGGCCATGTTTCTCCATGATCATCAGAACTCTAAGCAGTTCGGTTACGTGCTAGTTATATACTGAAAACACAACAAGCCTTGTGTGGTGCAAGTTTCCATTAGGACCACTCAGTGGTGAATGATGCAGGTTCAAAAGGACCCAATGTGTGGAAATGGCTGTGATGATGGTATCAGGCACTCTGAGCAGAGGAAGAAGGGATATTTGGAGGCCTTTCTCTGTGGAAGTGTGAGGCTGTGAGTAATTGCCTTTGCTCTGGTCAATGTTAAGGAGAACTGCTTTTCCCTCTGTTGCTTAGTCCTAGCCTGTCATTATAATCCTGAGACAAAAGAGTTTTTTAGCTGTTTGGCGTTGACCTGGACCCAGCATCTTCTACAGTTGAGACCCGTGAACACAAAGCTTGCTGCAGGTTGCTATTCTAGAGACTTTAACCTTAGTCTCATCTCGTTTTATGAAAGGAGGTCATAAAATATCAAAGACAAGTAATATACTCATTTATTATCTAAATTTTCAAGACTGGTCTAGCCTCACCTCACAAGCATGTTTACTGTGATGTAGAAAATGGCAGCTTTTTCTTCAGTTACTCTTCAATCTGTGTTGATCATCTGCTATACTAAGAGAGCCTCTGCCTTTAGTAGCCTGGATTCAGAGGTTCAAACAAATGCCTCCTGGTTTGGTTGAAAGAAGGAACTCCCAGATTGCATTGTGGAAAATATGATCACTCTTATTCCCAATTTTTATCTTTAATGATGATATTAATTCTGAAATGTTTGGAATTTTTTCTTAAGTAATGCCTTCTAGTTATTGGCTATTCCCAGAAACTTCAAAAATAACAATAATGATAACCCTAGAAGAGATGATGTTAGTAGTGTGGCCAAGCATCAGAAAACTTGTGTTTATAATTAAGGTCCACTTCCTACTACCACAGGTCCACCTAGCCTACTTGACCTTGGGCAAGTAAAATAACCTGTCTATGCTTATAAAGACAGATGTAGTCCAAACTGCAGGGGAGGCTGAGGTAGGAGGATCACTGGAACACATAAGTTTAACACCAGCACGGGCAATAAAATGAAACCCAATCAATCAATTAATTGGTAAACAGGGTTAATAGTGCCTATGTACAAGGCTGGTATAGAAATTGCATGGGTATAGAAAGATACCTGATACATGAGAAGTGTTCTGTAAATGTTAGCTATTATTACTAAAAGTTATTGATGGGTCATATGATAATGTTACATTTATAATTGGATTGTTTAGGTGATTTAAAGTCTTCTCTGGGGGCAGTTGAAAAATGATTTGAATATCTATGATCTGAATATCTTGCTCTTATTTTTCATTGTACTCTGTCCACTTAATTTGGTATAGTTAATGCAACCACCTCACCCATAAAACCAAAATATTCTGTTGTGAGTTCAGCTATACTTATGAGTATTTAGCTCCTCAGCCAGAATACCAGTTGTGTAGGACTGGGAATGTAGCTCAGGGATAAAGAGATTGTCTAGCATGCACAAGGCCCTGTGTGATCTCCAGGAACACACACACACACACACACACACACACACAGAAAGAGAATACTAGTGCAATGAGAGCCAACTGCAGTGGCACAGGCCTATAATCCCAGTTATTCAGGAAGTTGAGGCAGGAGGATTGCAATTTCAAGGTTAGCCTTGAAAACTTATTAAGACCCTATCTCAAAATAAAAATTTGAATACAGCTGAGGGTGTAGCTCAGTGGTAGAACATCCTTAGGTTCAATCCCCAATAACACACACACACAGGGTGCAATGAATTACTATAATTCACTTTCGATCACAATGATCTGCACCAAACCTGAAATACAGATGATCCAGGATGATTTGGGCTTTACAGTCTTGTGCATTTTACATGGTCTGAACACATAAAACAGGAGTTATCTTTGAATAGAACATATTTTTCAGAAAACAGAATTCTTTTAATTAAAAACATTTTTTAAAAGTTCAGTCTGTAATTGTTAACACCTGCTATGGTACCAACAGATGTTTCTTATTCACCTAGGGGAACTGTTATAATTATTATATACGCTTACTGGATTGCATTTACCAAGATAGGTGGGAAAGTTTGGTTGGTGACTTTGTATGTAATATTTGATATTTGGGAGGATGTATACTGGAGATTGGACCCAGGGATGCTTTGCCACTGTGCTACATCCTCAGTCCTTTTTAAAATTTACTTTGAGACAGGGTATCACTAGATTTCTGAGGCCAGCCTTGAACTTGTGATCCTCCTGCCTCAGCCTTCCTAGTCACTGAGAATAACTGTTATTTTCTTTAAGTCCTTTCCCCTGTTGCTGTCAGTCCCCACAAATCCATCTCAGCCCAGTTCACCAAAGGCAAAAACGTCCTTTGTGGTAACAAAGCATTTACAAAATGGGCATTAATCATGCATATTTTAGTCTTTATGATATTAAAATTAAATTACAAGTATACAAAAGCATTGTCAAATTTACCTTTGTTTTAGCAGCTAATCCTGATAGTGTTCAATATGGAAGTCTTAAATCTTTATTATAAATGTAAAAACTATGCCTTTTAGAAAGATAACACCCTCCTAATAGGTTGGCTTCAAAGAAAGCTGTAATAAGAACGAGTTTTCTTTATTTTTTCAGAGCTCTTGTAAGCAGTAGGCTTTCTGAATTCTTCATTTATGATACTAATCACATAATTACCCACAGGCATGTGTTAAATATGACACTGGTTTCAGCCAAATAATGGGCCAATTGCAAAAAATGAATAAAGAGAGGCAGCTCCATTTATAACCAACATTTCTACAGAGCTCTATTGTAATCATAGTGATCTGAGGGTGACTCATTAATTAATTGATGTTCTTTTTTATTATGTGCTATTGAGTTAATGAGTAATTTGTGTGAGATAATTCTCTGAACACATTGATTACTTGAGATATTTTCTGGGGCTTTCATACCAATGACATGCTGAATAGGTAGAAGATGGTATTCATATCTATGTGCTCATTATTAGCAGGTTTGGGATAAGAACAGAGCAGTGCAATGATACTTTGAAGTTATTGGGTGCGTGAAGCCCCCTAAGTCTGTACATGCGTGGCTGAGTGCTCAGGGCAAGGCCTGGCACATAGTAGGCCCTCAATAAATGTCAATTGAAATAATGGCTCTCTCAATCCTTTGCTGTTACCCTAGATTGCCTTAAAATCAAATTTTAAAATCCTCTATAATGGTGTTCTTAAGAAAAAGTAATGATTGAAAGACTTTTGCTAAAATCTTACTCTGCTAATGGCCTATTACAATAAACATGCAGATTGTTTTTGCAAGTTACTGAAGTGAACACCACACGTTTGGCCTCTATCATTTCTATGAAATTGTTTAAGTGACTATTCAGAGAGTGGTTTGCCTAAAGTGATAGTTAAAATGAAACCACTTGTGTATGGCATGTTTTACTACAGATATAATTTTCCCCACACTGTTTCAATTAAGGCACAGCATATCTTTCTTGAAAATGAGGGATTTCGTTTTTTGTTTTAATTCATTATAGAGAAAATAGGAAATGTGAAATTTAGTCTGATGGCAACACAGTTGCTTTCAGAACAATCACTTAAAATTTGTATAAGTGTACAAAAATTATATCCAGCAATTGCTACTTTCATTTTTGACAATTTTGTTTTCCCCATGAAAGTAAATAGCAGGCAACTACCTACCTCAGAGATCCTAAACATAGTATTTGGAGAAAGTATTTGAGATACTTCCTCTATGCTTGTTATGATTTACCTTGAGAAAGTTAATGTCCTTATAACTCTTTTCCTTTTTGCATGGAATTAATGCATACTTTGTAGATATCATCCTCAGTTGTACCAATTAAGTGTTGTACTATAGTGGAAACCCCTTGTATTAAAAGCATAAACCCAAATATAAAAAAGAAATGAATGAAAGAATCCAGCAGATATTTATTAAGCAAGATGAAAGTGAAATTACAAACACAGGTCAGCTTTTAAGCTCAGTAAGCACGCTGGTGGAGTGGAGATGACTGGTCCTTCATTGTAAGCAGCCAGTTGGAGATGAATGTTAGGGAAGGGAGCTTTCCGTCTTGAGAAATCCAAGCTCCATTGGAGCTGTCCTTCTGGAACATCAGGTAACAAGCTAAGAGACACCAGGGCTACACAACACAAAGAGGAGAGTTGACAACAATTCAGGGGCTTTGAGTAGTCAAGACAATTAGTTTAGTACTTCAGGTCAAAAATGCTACTGTTTATGGGCAATTAGATGTAAAACAGCCTACATCCTGAAAAATGATTCCTGTCTTGTTTCACAGTTTCATGGAGATTAAAGATGATCTAAACAGAATAAGGCCTTAATCTTTAATCCAGGTAAGTAATTTTGTTTGGAGTAAAAAGCGTTAAGAATTAAATCCTGAAGGATTAAGCAAAATAAAAAGTTGTGAAAATCTTGTTCAGTAGTGGGGTGGCAAGGATACTTGAACAGCTTCAAGAAGCAGAGAGAAGTTTTTCCCCAATTTATAAGTTCTCTTTTTCTGATATATTGACAAACATATGTAAAACTGCTTAAATTTGAAAAAGGTTCATTTGAAAAAGATACTGACAACTGTTAATGGGGTCTAACAGGGCTGCATTATGAAAACCTCTTCTGGTTTATCTTCTCCCCCTCCTGTTTTTGCTTTGTCTTGTTTTGTCACATTGGGACTATATACGTATTATCTCTTCATGAAACAAATGTAAGGCTCTAAGGGTAAAATAATAATTACTTTGTGGGCCCCGAATGGCTATTTTTGAGATTCTTTCTTCAGTATATTTCAAATTTGGGGGACATGTGACTTGAACACTCTTAACCATGAAGCATTTGTAAAAATACACTATCATTCACTTCTCACAGAACCATTTTCTTAAAAATAAGAGGCAATATTCAGATTCACATGCATGTTCATAATAAAGCTTTGATTTAAAACAACTCAAATCCACACCAGCATTATCTTCAGCTTAATATTTTGGCCCCAAACCAAGAATTCAGGTATAACATGTAATTTTCATTGTAATGCATATATTGGCAGGACAAAATATGTATGCAAATAACACTGGGAAATACTGTTCCCTTTACAAGCGACCAAGGAAAAGTGAAGAAAGAAAACCCACAGCACTAAGTTTTTGCTCTAGTAAAAATGTGGTTCATTGTGACTGTGTGGAATGAGATTTGTTGAAAAGGAGTTCCTTTATAGAGACAAGGAGGAAAGTGTGAGCCACCCAGAAGGGGCCATATTCTCATTTTTATTTTCTTCATTATAATTTAAATAATCATTCTCCATAATTTCTGTTTCTAGAGCTTTCTTCTTTATCAGCTATCATTAAGGTAAGGGAATATGGCCCCTTTCAAAAATGGAGTGACAGAATTTAGCCTAAGTGTAAGATATTCTGAGTTGGTAATTACTTTAAGTGATGAGAAAATATGACATACCAAACTTAAAGCATTCATTTTTTGAACATTAAATGGTAGGCAAATACAGAAAAATAGAAAATCACCACTTCTCAGCTTTTTATCAATCCTTTTGTTTCTCTTCTTCTAGAAGATTCTACAAGCATGATGTTGCTCTGATCAAAAGTAACCTCACTACTCAAGTACCATTATAGCTTCAATGTGCATTACCATCATTTCAGAAGATTCACACTCAGATCTTTTCAGTGCCATAAATTCATTTAGCCCAGTGATTAAACCCTTAGCTCCTGTGGAGAGATCTGGGCAACATTTATACAAGAAATTTATCAGTTTAAAATTACCTCATAATTGTGGCAATACTTTTTTAAAGTAACCCTTTGGAAAAATTTTATATGATACCCAAAGGCACTAGTTCACATAGGGGGTGTGGCTGGAAAAATAAGATAAAGCTATTGTGTCTGTGAGCACAAAAAAGGATACTGAAAGGATAATCGTTAAGCTTTAAAGGTATTTCAAAAATGGCACTTTTCACGTTGGTATAAAATCAAAGTGCTTTAGGATGAATTTTATGCATTTTTTAAAGCTGATCTTTAACCCCCTGAAAATAGGGGGTTATAATGAGAACACTGATAGACTCTAAATCATAGTGGCAATAAGTAGTAGATGTCACTAAAATGCTTTGTGTGTGTCTTTATTTTTTAGTACTTTTAATGTTGATAGACTTGCTTTATCTATCTGTGTATCATTAGTGAGATTTTTCTCTTCAATTCTTTACTAGAAAGTTACAGCTCATTTAAAATAGCTGGTAGATACAGAAAGCATAAATATACAGAAGTTTAAACACTGATTGTACTAAATGCAACAATACAAAGAAGCAAACAGAACACAAATGGTAACACAATAAAACTGTATTACATTTGTGCTTCAAATATTACAATACATTATATACAATAGTCCAAAATAAACATCTCATGCCAAGTGACACAAAAACGAATAGCAAGCAAAAAAATCCAGCAATATGTACATTACTTTTTTTCTTTAATAATAAACATTCAACTCTGAACTGGGGCAATTTTACTACATACAGATGCAGTCCGCCTTTAATTCCATTTAACCATCCTGCTTCCCTATATCTACGCTATTCAGTTGGCTCCTGTGTCAATTCTTATATACATGTGGAGCAAAAAAGATAAAAGAATGTAGTGCTTTGTATTCATAATGGGGTGATGTTGATAGATCAGCGAACCTGGGGTGCATAACCTTCTTTCATTAAACCTTCCTCGTAGTCCGTCTGGCAAAGGATCATGTTATTCTTTAGGAAAAATTTGTCTCCAACACAAAATCTGAAAATATTTAAAAAGAAGTGTGTTAAGACTATTTCATTCAGATCTATAGACTTGAAGATTTACTTCCTAAAGACAGACCCCCCTGATAATTTCCTAAATCTGAAAGCTTGGTTTAGGGAGATACCTTCATTATCAAATTAAACCATCTAGTTTGCTTAATGAAACACTGCATATACAACATTTGAAATTCTGTCTTATATAAATATAAAAACTATAGAAACTTCAGAATACCTGGGGCACCACAGGTGACTTTCTTTCCTTTTCTTTCCCTCCCTTTTTCTTTTACCACATTGGAAAGAAAAAAGAACTGATCTATATTTGTACTCGTTAAGATAAAACAAAGAATGATAATATTTCTCTGTCATGAGTTATGGAAGATTTCATCATTGTCCATTTATCTACCTAATAAAAAAGTAAAAGGCATTAAAATGAATGAAAGAATTAGAAAATAGCCACTTGTAAAGTTTCCCATTAAAAGCTTCTTTTTACTCTGTTATTAAAATGTGACTAAAGTCTAATAATTTGGAAGTGCTCATTCTGAATTGAAAGTTACTTTAGCGGCAGACTGGGATTCTGAGCCATATTCCTTTGTTCATGGCCAGTATACCAACTATGAAACAGTAGATGTCATTTCTTGGAGCCCTTCCAATTAAACCAAAGGGAGTAACCTAAATGGTCTTCTTAATATTGATGTGATAAATAAAACTAGTTTTCAGTAGCTAATTATGCATTTTATTTTATAAAGCACTATTCAATGTGCAAGATTGTAAGGTTTTTTAATAAGTGCTCTTTTTGTATAATTTCCCAATGGGTGACACTTTGGACACAATTAAGGTCAGAAATAAATGCTTGTGCTGTTTCCAGTACATTTAACAATAAAGTAACTCTGGGGAGATCTGTATATATATTTAATTGTAACAATTTAACCTTCAAACAGTGCTGTTTGGTAGAGTTGACCCAGTAAAACTCCTTGTAATTATACAAGTTGACCTCACTGACCTTTGATAGTGGTCTCTCTTTATCAGATAGTCAATTTTGAATGATGTTCGGGCAGAAATCTTAGTGGAGAGATTAAATTGTGTAGTGAAAGCCACTCTTTAATGTTTTGTGAAGTTGAAGGTTTAAATGAGGAGCAGTTGGACTGATTTACATTTGCAAAGATTGGAATGCTAGACAAACAGTGAACCTATTTATTTTCCAACTGGGTAGCTTTGGAAATTTATCCTTAGACTAGCTAAGTAGATAGAAGGGAAAATAGTGTAATAAAAAAAGTAGATTGAAAGAATTAGCTTTCCTCTTAAAGGAAAATTGGTCTGTTTATTTGTGGAATTTACTTTTTTTCCCTAGGATTACTGTCTGCTGATGATGTTGATTGAAAGTACAGACTATGCACTGATCTTGAGATCCTGGAGTTGTTTGTGGTCAAGGCTACTGGACACAATGAACATTCAACTTTGGGACTTTAAGTGTATTTTCTTTTTATTAGTTGCAAACTGTATGCTTTCAATGTCACATTTACAAAGTGCTGTTTGATAAACTGGTTTTTGTAGATATCCTGATAACTAAGACATGTTGAATAAATGGAAATGCTTCTCTTGTTGCACTGGCCTCTGCAGCCAAATTAAGTATTTCCATTGTGTGAGAGTATATAAAACAGCAGATAGAATACCCTAATTCAAGACAATCACTGTTAAAATTAATTTCATCTAATAAACTAACAAAATATTACATCTAAAAGAGATTCAATACAATACACTTGTGTTCCAAGCTATTGGTACTGAATCACTTTTCCTAAAAAACAACTCTTTCAGCTTCATGCTATCTTAAGTTTTGCTTTAATTTCTTTTCAAGTACCCCAATTCTATGAACCATCAAATAAAAACCACGCTTTTCCGTCTTGTTATCATATGTAGTTGAATAAATTCAAGGTAATTACAGTGAGAATAGCACAGACACAGAGTGGGGGAATCTAGCCCAAGTCCTGCCCTGATCACTTACCCACTGCAAGGCCTAGGTACATTTCACACTTCCCCTTCTTAGTTCACTATGAGTAAGAGAAGCAGCTGCAGCACTGGACAACAGGGAGGTTTGAATGAAAAGTAAATGAAAGGCAGACAGGTGTGTTGCAATGAGCAGGGTTCAGATCCCAACCTTCCACTTGCAATAACTGAAGAAGAAACTTCAGTTTTTCTTGTTAGTTATATCAGTCACGTGTTGGTAAGTTTGTAGCAAAGAGTAGAAGTGAAATATATAGTCTTACCTTGTTGTTTGGAATATAGGTAAAATAGCCACTTTAATAAAGTACTTACCATATGCTAATACTAAGCATGTGTATACATGATCACATTTATTTCTTACCACCAACCTGGAAAGTAACTATTATCATTGACCTTAAAAAAATAAAAACAAAAACCCAAAGATTCTCTCTCAGAATTTTAAAAACCTGCCCAAGTTTCCATAACTAAGATGTATGTGGTAGAGGAAAGAAAATAACCCAGGTCTCTTTGGATTCAAGAACCATGCTTTTAACCAGGAGCAGTAAAACATGAAGTCTAGAAGTATAATATGAATACTAAATAGTCTTACAAACTTCTTTTGCATAACTTTAGAAACCCTGCCTACCATTCAATGGATGTTAGATATCTCACATCTTATTGTATGATAGGCAGACAAATTCCCTCTCTCTCTAAACACACACACACACACACACACACACAGACGAAGAGAGAGAGAGAGAGAGAAAGAGAGAGAGAGAGAGAGATTTATTATAAAGCATTCCTACCTAAAATATTTTGTTACCAATATGTTGTCAATTGGATAAAGTACATTTTATGTGCATTTCAACTTAAAGGTCAAGATGAAACAGAACATGGGTGAGGAATGTCATCCTTACACATATAATTCAAACAAAATAGCCTTGACAGCTGTGGTTAAGAGGAGATTATGACTGGTATGCAATTAAGATTGACATCCCCCTTAAAAATGTTCTATATGTAAACACAAAGAAATTAGAGAAATAGTAATGCAGATATTAAGTGTTTAACAAAATAACCTGTAACTGTGATTTTGTAAGAATGGCTAATTTCCAGTGTTATATAACCAGTTCCTTATGAGACAGCATTTGTAGAAAAAAACATTACTGAAGTATTGATGGTTAGAGGACACTGTGAAGATATTAACAGACCAGGCTAAAACTCCTAAAAATAAATGGATAATCTTCTTTGTAATCTAATCCTTAATTGCTTCTGATATGGTCAGTTCAATTAGTTTTGCCCTCATTTTTAAAAAATTGAAGAACAAAAAAGATTCCCAGTTAGGTTATTAAAGTCATCTAATCATGATGTTTGCATTAAGAATGCATTTAATTTCCATATCTTTTGGGGTGATTCTAACTGATTTTGCATGGCTTTAGAGACTTGAGAAATACAGGAAGTAAGTACAACTAGTAAGTCTTCCTCATGAAGTATGGGCTTAGAATAGTTCTGAGCAGGTTATCAAAAGCCTATACTAAGAAACCTCCATTTGTAACACACTTTTAAACAAATGAAAATGTGAACTTCGTCGTTTCATTTCCCTAAGGTTAATGATAGCCAATTAACTAATTTCTATGTCCTTAACCCTTTATAAAGAAGAAGGAATTCAATATGTATTGCCAATGTTTCTACCTTTCTTATTCAGTATCCACAGCTATGAAAAGATGGAGATTTCTATACTGTACCATTTTCAGTCAGGTACAAGTTATATATTCATTCTACCACTGTATACTTGTGAACAAATTTACTGTCTTTTTTCCCTACTGACAGCCCAGTTGTCATTACACATCTCATTCCTAGCAATTCTTTCTGTACCATCTCATTCTTAACAATCCTTTTTGTAGTATCTCATTCCTAACAATCCTTTCTGCACCAAGAAATGCTACCTATATCCTGAATTCTGCTATAAATTATTCAAAGTCAACCCTACTTTAACTCTACAATATCTATTCACATTTATATGCTCTTAATCAGAAATAAAATACTTCTTTTGAAACAGGTATTAGTCCACAGGGTGAAACCCAACTCTGTAGGCTCAAATTTTGCCTACCATTTACTGACTGTGTTGACCTGGGCAAGTTATTTAAATTTTCTGTACATAAATTTACTTATCTATAAATGAAGCTAATAACAATGCCTACATGTGGATGATTTTACATGTTAAATGACGTAGTTCATGTAAACACTAAGAACAATGTCTGGAGTATGATCTGCACTATATAAGGGTGTGCTATTTTTATTTACTAATAATCTTTTCTCAGTAGAAAAGATTACTTGAGTTGTTCCCTCACCAGGAATATTTCACCCTTTTCCTAGCTACTAAAATTCTGAAATTTCCTTACTTTCCATCCCCTCCATCAATATTTCTTGACCTCTCACCTTTCCCAAAGCACTTATTTATTGGAATATCATTTGCCCTGGCATTTCAAATTTTTCCATGAATGTGTAACATGTTTCCCAATCTGGAAGCCGTTCTGAGCTAAATGACCATGAATTATATTTCTTTTGAATCCTTTTGCAGCACCACCATAAATTGCACTAATAAAGGAGAGGGCAGGGGTCAATAAATATTGGTTAAGATAGATTTATTTTAGAACACAATAGTTTTAAATCACAAATGTATTTTAAATGAATAACTTATCTAAACTTGTATTGAATTTTATATTTATTTTGACTTGTATTTAAACTGTATTTATTAATAATTTAAACTGTATTTATTTTAACTTTCATTCAGTGACGTCCTACTTTTCCAACTGCATCTCCTTCTGGTCCTTGTTCTCTACTCTGCTCCTCCATATCCCTCCCACACTCCAGATCTCTGAGCTGCTTTTTCATTTTATGAACACCTCAAATGCTTTTACATCTCCGTGTCTTGTTACTTTGTGCCATCTGCCTGAAAAATCTTTACACCATTGCTCCCTGGCCCTCACTTCTTCCCCAAACCCCATCAGACACGTTATGTTGCCTGTCCTAACCAGTTCTAGAGAGTTCTTTCTTAAAACTCAGCATATCAGCTCTTAGATACTTCCCCAGACTTCAAGGACAAATCTCTCTTCCCTCAGTGTAAATCTATTTCACATTGATTACTCTCATCTGTGAGTCTTTGATGTCTCTCTCTCTCAGCTCTGAACACATCTAAGAAAAAAGCTTGATTTTATCCACCTTTGCTCCCACAGAGCCTAGCATAGTGCTTTTATAGTTTAGTGAAAGAAAAGGAAATGTTATGCATTTCTACATATTTAGGGAGACTTCATTATAAACAAGCACTTTTTCCCCCTTTTCTTATAAACCATTATTTACTTTTATTGAATCTTCTAAGGAGGAACCTCTTATTCACATTTAAGAAATGAACTTGTTATATAGATTTTTTTCTAATTCTGAATGAGATTCAAGTTATCATGAAAGTGACTCAAAATAGCTCTCCTTAAGTTTCCTTTTTGAATAGAGAAACTTTTATATTTTTAATCCAGAATTTGCACTTTTAAAAAGGCCAGAAGATTTGTACAAGGGACAACCAATTATGAATGGTTATTATTATTATGTTTTTAAACATTTGGAAGGGCTTTGGATCTTAATGCCATTTTACTTAAAAAGTAAGATAAAATGATAGCTGAAGAAAATTCACAAATATTTACAATTTCATAATTTCAGATGTCAATAAAGTTTGCTTAGGGGAAATTGCTTATCAATTACCTATTTATCTCATGTTTCACTTGAAAAGGTATAATACGGTGGCAATAATTTGGCTTCTGTGGGATATGGCTTTACTGGAAGGAATCTCCAAGCTGATTTTAAAGTAAAAACAGATGCTCCTGTATTGAAAGCCTTCTGTACTCAGGGTAACAAAATTTGTCTGCTTTGCTTGACTGATGAAGATGAGTTGACTTCCTGCATTAGAGAAGTTTGTCTTGTAGGGGCTGAAGTGACAAGACAATAACTAAGTGCTAATTGTGCATAACCAGCACTAAAGATATGCAGTCCCATTATGGCATGTAATAAATGAAGTGAACACAGAAATATATTAGGTACTTTAATAATGATACTAGAATAGTATTTTGCAGCAATAAGAATGTGAACAGTTTTAGAGCCAAAATTTAGGAGTGTTTGTCTTACTTGACTGAGTTCTACTGAGGAGACAGACTTAATTGTGAACTCGACTTTTTATTTCAATGGTGAAATAAAATTGATATATGATTTGTAAATAGCATTAACCACCTACAATTGCTTTGCATCATAATAGAATTTAGGCTGAGTTTAGCACTTGAATGATGTTTTCATTCTATTGTGTGGAAAATAGATAAAATAGGTAAGCCTGCCCTAATAGAAAAAAGGACAAATAGCATAAATGATCAGTTCCTTAAAAGATGATACAAAAAAGGATCACTAATAATCAAATAAATGTCAGTTAAAAGTTATGATGAGGAGCCATCAGTCATCCCAAAGGTGACAAAAGTTTCTTCTTAAATAATAATTCTCAATGTTAAAGCCAATGTGAGGACATGAATAATTTTGTGCAATTTTGGTGTGAGAATAATTGGTAGGATATTTCTAAAGAGCATCTTTAACAACATTTAACATAAGCCTTCAAATTGTTACATTATTTTGCTTAATTATGCTACTGTGAATTTATCCTGATAGATATGAGCCTATATTATTGGTGATAATATCAAAATTTAGGAAGAAACAATCTGTAGATTAGATGATAGAAGACTGATTTTTTTTCCCAAGTACTAGGGATTGAACCTAGGGGCACTTTACTGCTGAGCTACATCCACAGCCCCTTTTATTTTTTATTTTGAGAGAGGGTCTCACTGAGTTGCTGGGGCTGGCCTCAAACTTGAGATCTTTCTGCCCCAGCCTCCCAAATTGCTGGGTTTACAGATGAATGCTACTGCACTTGGCCTAGCAGACTAATTTAATATATGATGCTCTATCTATAAAACTGAAGATGAAATAGCTTAAAACATCTTAAAAGAAATTTCAATGACAGGTAAGAAGGTATATAATATAAATTAGAGGGTCTGAATATCAAACATTAAGATTCTTCCTTGTTTATTTTTTAAAAGCTTCTTAAATATGGATACCATGCAGAGTAGACACTATGTGTAATTTGTTATACATACGTAGAAAACGAGAGGTTGGTTATATTTTTTTTCGAATAGTAAGACATGGACCATATTGTTCTTTATTGTTTTCTATTATCTAAGTTTTCTCCTATGAATATGTCAGCTTTTATAAGTATAACAGCAGTAGAAATTATTATTGCATAAACCTAACTGTGCTGTTAGTGACTGCTGTTAGTGCATCAAGGAAACAAAGGTGTTCTGTTTATTCCTATTATACTTTCCAAACATATACACACACATGTACACATGCATATAAATGTGTCTGTATAGAGTATGGATGTTTGTGTTGTATGTCCATATTCATAAAAGAAATAAAATGTGCATTCATGAATTTATTTTTTGGCTAAATGTCATCTTAAACAGTATTAACCTACTTTCACTCCATGCACTTGTAATGAAAAAAATCAAGATATGAGATGACTTCTTAAGCTAGTGTCTAGGGAATGATGATAGTATAAAGACATACTGGGCCACATTCTAAACATCTGCATTTAGCAAGAGATGTTACATGTCTTGTAGAAAAATCTAGTTTGTGATATGGTCCAAGTAAATTACAAATATAAAACAAATAACTTTTGAAAACCTACCATGTTCCTGGTACTTATTATAAATGATTTTACTTTTTTTTTTAATTTGTAAGATAGATATTAGTGTACTATGGGTGTAGAAAATAAACTCAGAGAGATCAAGTAACATACTAAGATCACACAGCTAATATATCAGCTGATATACTGGGGCTGGAATTTGAATCTAGTTCTCACCATAAAGACCATATTCTTTCCTTCTGCTGTTCTACAGAACCTTATAAGAAGACTATGCATTAAACAGAACCTTTCAGGGCAAATTACAAGAACTGAGAACTTGATGGAACTGATGTTTATCTATAATATACTATGTTTACATATTCTCACAGCCATAGACATACTCACTTTATTCATTTTCATTAAAATCCATCAAGTATACTAATTTTTAAAATATTGTATTTTTGATATGCACTTTTTAAATATTTTAAAATTCTCTGCATTTATCACATAAAAGAAGTGCCAATATCACTGGAAATAAAAGTTTAACTTTCAATAAGAAAAAATGGGTTTAAGTCATAATACTTTTGAATCAAAAGAGTTCTGAAGTTCATCAAGCTCCCTCACATTACAAATAAAAAAACTGAGGTCCAGAGAGGTGTAGTGTTTGGCTTAAGGTCACACAGTCAATTTGTGGCAGAGATAAGACAAGAACTTAAGCTTCCAGATTCCCCATGCAATGCTCTTTCCATTGCTGCTTTGCCAATCCTGCCTTTCCAATTCTGATAATTGCTTAATTATTAGCTCTGTCTGGTCTCATACTTAAAGAGATTTGAGGCAACTGAAATAGCACACATAGGAGAAGGTTAAAATTGCAAATAAGAAATAGGGGGAAACTATAAATTCAATAAATACGATGAAAACAAAATGTCTGCTACACATTTCTGTATGTTTGCCTTGTGGTAACTTGTTTGCTCACAGAAGCAGTACAAAAAAGCTATTTAAAACTAACTTGTTAAAAGACAGAAAAATGATAAAGAGAAGAATGAATAATAAGTCTAAAAGTTAATAAAAATATTTCCAGGTCCAGTCACAGGCTATTATACAATACAGTTCTTTTAAAGTCAGTCTTAAGACCTCCCTCCTTGGTGCCTATTTCTGGCAATGAATTAATCTTTGCAGAAAACAAAAATGCTGAGATTAATTGCTTTTAGTAAAGTGTACCAATATCATTACCACCTATTCCATCAATAGCCAGCACAGAGGTGTGCCATTTTTGAGAAGCCAAGATGAAGCCTCCTTACCTCTGGTTACAGAGCTGACAGGCAAAGCAGTCCAGGTGGTAGACATTGTCCTTAGCACGCATCACCATCTCAAAGGCAGGAATGAGCTTGCTACAGGCAGCACAGTTTCCTGTTACACCAAAAAGCCTACAACAATAAATAGGAGTTTTTTGTTGTTTTTGTTTTGTTTTTAACTAAGGGAAATCTGAGATTGTGAATAGAGGATACCAATATACCCCGTAAAGCTATCAATATAATGACTTATGAGATACACAAACGAGTTTTATCCTAGGTGCACACATAAATATTCTTCTGTAATATATATACTCCATTGGCCTTTCTTGATGAAAATCACATCTTGTTTGGAAAGCAAAGGAAAAGGCAAATACATTAGGAAGTTTACATAACTGTACACAAACAGAAATCAACAGGGGTGAATTCACAGCAAAAAACCTACTTGTTGGA
Organism: Marmota monax; assembly: GCF_021218885.2. Lineage (NCBI taxonomy): Eukaryota > Metazoa > Chordata > Mammalia > Rodentia > Sciuridae > Marmota > Marmota monax. Next base: position 5,037,714 of record NW_026695227.1, read on the forward strand.
GTACATAGTAAACATAAAAGCAATGTAACTTTGATCTTAACATTGTATATTTGATATTTTAGTTGGAAAAGAAACCCATTTGAATGACTTGCTATTTTTCTGACATCTAGATTCTAAGAGGTTTGCCATTATTATTGAAATAACGTTTATGAACAAGCCATTTAAATAGTCAAAAAACCATGGATGTGCTTGCACCTTCTGGCCCTATACCATAGTTATAGCTGTGATTCTGTTATTCAGGTAGCGCATTAAAGTAAATGAGGCTGTAAACTATATATAGCTAGACCAGGAGTTCAAGCATAATATATTGTCAGAACCACTGAAATTGCCTGAGGGAAAAAAAAGGTATTCTTTTAAAATCTTATTTGCTGTAGATACCTGAAAATGGTTATTGTAATGACCTAAAAAATAGGACAAAATAAAATGTCTTATCATTTCCTAGTGGGAAGAAATATTTTTATTCATTTTCACTGGCAATATTTAAACCAAGTTCCCCTTCAAAGTTGTTAGTGGTGGTAAAGAATCACTACAAATAATATTTCATGCATAGTAGTTAATGTACTTTTTAACTAGGAAGCAAACTAGATGAAAAACACTACATCTGCCAGTTTTCTTTTTTCTTCAACATCAGTCTGACAGGAGAAAAATATAATAGCTCTCATGGGAAAGACCAAATTAAAAGCAGTTCTAAACTAATGAATTCAAAGGTGCTATGGAGAAAACTCATTTTGGTTATAAAAATGTACTTTAAAAAATCTTAGCCTTTCATTTTATTGAATTTAAGGATTACGCACAAACGTGCAGAAGTATCTCTTCTTATTACTTTCTATATACTCTGAAGATAAGTCTTTGCTTAAGGCATGCACATTCATTTTCAAGTTCATAACTATTTCCTCTTACCAGGCTAATGACAATGGTTGGACAGAGTTGTAAGAGTGGTGTCTACGTGTCTGACAAAATGTACAATAAATGTTCTGCTTGTGATTTTGTGAGACTGTCTCTTGAAAAACATAGGCCTCTTGAGGGTAGAAACTGCAAACGCTTTCTAAACAGTTTTGGAGCACAACTTGAACACTTGATAAAAAGTATGCAAGGTTTATATTCAAGAAGATTAAATTCAAAATTCTTGGACACTTATCTTCCTGAGAGAATTAGAAAAACCTTTAAATATTTCTAACTTAAGGAACAGAACTCAAATAACTTTTATGTCCTAAATTTACAATCCATATTTTGAAAAATATTTTTTTTCTTGCAAAAGAACTTTGTGGAAAATATAATATTTTGCAGTCTCCTGCTGGCATCATTAAAAATGAAATCATCACAAACTAAAGTTTTTCATCCCATTCTTCTGTGAGACGAATTTTTTCATTCATTTTAACATTTCACATTTACTTTTGAGTGTACTTCACACCATCTCTTCAGGAGTCACGGCACTTATGTGTGCCATTTGTTTCTTCTGTTTATGATTTTTGAGAAAGAAAAAAAAACACAAAAGTTCTTTATTCCATGAATATAGATATATTTGTGGATATAAAATCTGGTTAATATGAGATAAAGCCATTGTTAAGAATTACCCAGTTTGCACTTACCTAATAAACATACACACACAATGCCATTTTGAAATTCTGGACATAGTTTCCCCCAATTTCAATTGCTCTCGCTAGCTGAGCATTTATCAGCTACCTGATTAGAATTTGTTTCCACACAAACCATTGATCATCAGCCTATTACTAGGCAAATGACAGTTAATTACCCACTACATTAACCACTGGGACCTGAGACCTGCTTCTGCTGCCATCAGTCAACATGATAAATGTGGCAAGTTCAGTAATGCATGGCCAGCCCTGAGCTGCCTGCTATACTGTGAACAACCCTCAATCTCACTTCCAGGCCCAGGAAAATCTATGGCAATCTGCATAATTACAAGCTCTGGGTTAATAACAGACAAATGATTTGTTGCATCTAAACAAAGTCCTTGGAATGGTCCCGGTCTCTGGTGGCTGCCCGTACGGCGCACTGCCACTAGTATACTTTCCACTACAATGTGCACAAAATAGTTCTCTGACGTTATAGCCTTCCAATTTGTTGCCCTCCAATTTATGGATTCTGCATATGTGATTTTTAATCATTAAAGGACTCTTGAAGCAATATTATCTTAATTATTCTCTGCTGTAACCAGGGAATTAGGCTTCAGATAAAATTTTCTTCTTCCATGCACTTTCCCTGCCTCGCTGGAGGCTCCATCAGTTTCCATCTACACCTGGACTCTGAAATCCTAATGATGAATTATTGCCCCTTTTCCTAAGAGGGCGAACCTTACAAGGGAACATTTTACCGAACTGTCAGCTCACAGACTGAGTGCGGAGATGTGGAAATCTGATCTAATTTACTGCAAAACGATGCATTTGTTAGACTTTTCCCTCAGTTTTGTCCAAGGATCAAGAGATCATTCCACAGCCACATTCGTGTTCTCGTTTTTCTCAGGGGGGCAAACCTAATATTCCCAGGGCAAGGAAACAAAGTAATATTTTTATAAAATGGGGTTTGAGGATGTATAATATTATCCTTTGATTCCCAAACATGCCATTTGGATTCTCAGGCAAAAAGAATAATCATATATGTCAACTAAGCTTAAGGAATGCTTAAAGTCCTCATTCATAAGATTTTGTTGTTGTTGTTCAGATGTGTCCAAGAAATATTCAAGAAGAGTCTCTTAATTACCTAATTCATTTCGACTATTCACAATCCTGCAAATCTTGTAACCCCTTCTCTGCTCTGTTCACTCCCATACTCCTTTAGAGGATAACATGGATCCACTTTTCCATTTAAGCTAGAAAGCTCTGTGAGCTCTTGTTTGTAGTACTTACACAGTCTTATCTCCTACCTAAGAGGAGAGCCTAAGAGCTCTTATTGGTACACCGGGATAGACAAAGCTTTATTTAAAAATATGTCATTTTGAAATCTGGACCTAAGTTAATCATAGCACACCAGCTCCTAACTTTATGGTAAGGGGGAAAAATAAGCTCATTGATCCATTTTGCTCATTTTAAGATGTCTTGTAGATTTTTAAAGCATTCCAATTGATGGGCTAGATTGTCCCCTACTACTTATGTTCACAATAATCTTTAATTAATATGACTTTTATCTTATTTCCAGCACACCACTAAAAGCAGATTTACCATATAAAAGGAGACAAGTATCACTGATATAATATCAGTGATAATTACTATTTATAGGAATCCCAAAAGATGACTCTAACCCTTTTCCATTTCATTTTTGCTTCCACTACTTGGTCTTGACTATCTAAAAACAGATATGAAGATAAAAACCAAACAGACAACTTTCTTATGGAAGAACTGAGCTTATCTGTCTACTACACCTCCCACACTGCAATGAGTATGTACAGAGAAATATTAAGTTTTGTATATGCGTGGCATAGCAAGAACTAAGACAATACATGCTTGTATTTTTTAAAGGCACCCAGAAAATTTTGTGATTTTACTAAATGTTCAACAGCTTTGATAATATAGTCATAAATCAGATAAACACTGTATGCTATAGTGAATATCCATTTCCAAAGTTCCTGGGGGTGAGAGACAGAAAAACTCAAGACACATAATCATTTAACATAGCAATAATAAATATGGTTTACTACAGGCATCAGGGCAAAATGAGTGTTCATTGTATTAGTGTCTTTTGTTTCATAGCACCAGATGTTTCTATAGATTTTTTTAACCAGGTCAGTGGCTCAAGTCACTAAATCAAATTCCCCCAAGCTATGGAAAGCATAGTATTTGACTCAAATTAATTTATTATTTGGGGAAAAACGCACAAATAAATACCATTGTAGTAAGCCTTGATTCTGAATAAAGATCATTTTTTTCCTCTACTCAAGCAGTCCTCTAGTGACTTAAATACATATAACAGTAAATATTTGTTTTAATATTAAAGCTAAGGCTAGTTATCATATCTATATACATACGTACACATTATATACGTCGGGGAGAAATAGAGAAAAATGAAAGAGAGAGAGAGATATCTCTGTATCTGTGTAGAATAACCAGAGTTGAACAGAGAAAGAAAAGTTGGGGTTTCCAAGGATGTGAAATTGCAACCATTTGAAAAGATCTTTAACTTTGACTGCTGGCTGGTGAAGTTTTATTGAATATGTGATGTGGGAAGGAATGGAACATTTTCACAGATTGAGAAGGACAATTGCTTTTTTTGTCTATTACAAATATACTTTTCATCTCCTCTCCCACTTCTCTTTTTAAACCAAGGGAGGCAGTGATAGAAAATGAAAACATTTTAAATATTCCAATCTTTTGTTTCAAACTTAAAAAGCTCACCCATTACAAGGCTGAAGAGAGTGGATCCTATTATTCCCTCTCTCCATGGGTCTTAGCAAGTGTTCCACTGTCAGAGGGAGAGAGAGAGGGATATCATGTAGGTGTTAAAGAGAGTAAAAAAGAAAACACTACATACTTAAAAACATACAGAAGAAAACACAAGACATGTTTCAGGTGAGTTTGACCAATGTTCCTGTTTCAGTTAAAATTACCCAGGACTTCAGGATACATTTGTGCTCAGAGAGGAGTCTGAATTAATATAGAAGAATTAAAAACTTGACCATATTTTAAAGGAATGAGATATAGCTCCTGTTTCAAAGAAACCTAGTAATTATTCATTTCATAATTATTTTAATTGTATGTTATCAGCCCTAATTTATCTTAAATTTGGTCTTTTGGTCTGATTTTTTTAATGAAGATATAGGGATCATTCCAAACATAAACATATAAGCCATTTACTGAAAACTTAATATATATATTTATTAAAATATATGTATAGTATATATGTATATTCTTTCTCTCTTTAAACACACCACACACACACACACACACACACACACACACACACATTACATTTTAAAGGAAAAAGAAAGGAGGATAAATAAAAATAAGTTCAACTTACTAATTGCCTAACTAATTTTAGGAAGAACTACCAAAAGCCCATACTATATAATTGTATGTCTATATTTTAAAAAATACAACTTGCTATTCAAATTCTGTAGTTCATATTACTAAGAGAACATTCAGGTTCAATGAAGCAAGAAAGCAGATGCCCACTATGTTCCAGGTACATAGTGAGAGAGGTCAAGATGAATATGAGGGAGTGCTGCCAAGGAGCCAGGGAGGTGGACAGTGCAGGGGCACTGTGCAAGAAAACAGCTGTGCAATTAGGTAAGCATGGTTAGTTCCTCTGTAGGTCTGTGCTGCAGCACCAGGCAGAAAGGTCTTCCATAGGTGGAGACCTGGGAGGAGCTAGCAGAAAGTAATCTACCTTGGACTGATGTTAGAGGCTAAGCAGAAGCCTGGACATGGTCAAGATTTGGGTTTATTTATGGAATTTGTTTTAAATGGTAATGTGATAGCAGTCTGTTAGGCAGAGGTTAAGTGAGTAAGGGAGCCAGGCAGCCTGGATACATGAGGTTCCATGTTCGATGCACTCATATTTTAGGGATATCCTCAGAATGCTGTCCCTCTCCAGCCCCTGGCAAATTTCCACTCTTCCTTGAGTCAGACAGTATAGCATTAGGCAGCAAGAAGCAGCATTAGCAAAACCAACTCAGAGGGCTAACTAGCACCCATCTGCTACTCACTGGTTGGACTTGCTGAGTATCACTTCATGACCCAACCCATTTTGAACAATAAAAACATGGTGAAGGACCATAAAATTATAGGTTAAAAGTTATTCCTGACCTGGTAGTATGGAGATTTAACCTTCTGGGTTTTTATTTTATTTCATTCAATTTTATAGTTTTGCAGAATTCTTGAGATCTAGATTTAGTACTATGTTGGCAAAACAGAAAATTAAAAGGTCATGCTCCAGGCCTGGGGATGAATCTCTGTGGTACAGCGACTGTCCAGCATGCATAACGTCTTGGGTTTCATACCCAGCACTGCAAAATAATTAAAAATAAATAAATAAATGAAAAGAATGCTCAAGGTTAAGAAAGATTTTGATGAAAGTCAATGCCAATTGGGTATTGTCTATGTATTGTCTGTGAAAGTAAGGAAAAAACTTAAGGAATATTCTAGAAAGACCTGAGATAGTACACTCCATGCCATTTTGAGACTTTTAAGTTTCACCCTGATTTCTCGCACTTCCAGTCAACTCATGCACCAAGCTTACTTCCTGTCCCCTGGCTGTCTGTAGTTGGGCTGGCTGGTCGGGCATCCACCAGCCACATGTGGCCAATGACCTCTGGACATGTGGCTGATCTGAAGTGAGAGATGGTCCAGTTGTGGCATACTACACATCAGATTTCAGGCTTCACACAGAAAAGTGAAATATTTCCTGAATAATTTTTTCAACCTTGGTTATCTATAGAGATTATAATCTTTTGGATACATTTTATTGAGTAAAATGTTTTAAGAATTAATTTTTCCTTTTGTTAATATATAGATCATGTCCTATTTTTAATGGGCAGTGTGGGTCTATAGACTGAATTTTCCATATACTTCTGGATACATGACAATTATAACTTTCAAACAATAGAGATCCATAATTTTCTGACTGGCATCTATCCTAGAAATCTTCCTTTAGTGTTCTATACTTAAAACTAGAAAACAAAAGTTATAGGACAGAGACATTTTATTCTACCATGAACTTTATAATGTGTATGCTAATAACATGAATCATTATAACTCACTCATAATCTGAAATAGATGACAATGCCCTACCTATTTTTCCAGTTGCCAGCTTACTCAGTATTAATTCCTTTTTAAACTTAAGTATTTTCAGCTGCATAGAGATAGCTACCAGGCCATATGTAAAGAAAAATGGGTTGATACTTGAGCAACTGGCCCTATCTTAGCCCTACTACAAAGAGCAGGGAAAAACAAACCTCATGTTCATCCACAGAACTTTGCACAATTATTAGGTACCAGAGCTGGAGGAAGAACTTAACTCTCCTTACCCCAAATCTGGTCCTTTTCTCAATGTGCTTGTTTATTTTGTTGTTTCCCTGTAAAAATAGGGAAAGATGGTGCTGTTTGGATAAAAGTCTCCAGGTTTCTGATGTAGCAGAGGGTAATGGCTGATTTACATAGAACCATCATTTTTTTTTCTTTCCACATCTGGCTCTGTTAAAAGTTGCCAAAAGTGTTAAATGTTATACTTTCACTTTTAACGAATAATTGTCAATGTCTTCTCATACCCATTTTCTAAAGCCTTATGAGCAGGTGTTAGAGCTATTTATGATCAGCACAGCAGTCTACTGGGAGAAGCTATTCAGAGAAAAGTAAAATTGAATATTATCCCCTCAACATTTGGTGAGGATAATACTTCTGGGCAAATATGGCAATTGTACCAACATTTCATAGAATCACAGAATCTTAGATCTCACAAGATTTCTGTAGCTAGAACAAAAGAAACATGTCAAGCTTGCTCTTCATTGTTGTGATATTTAAAAGGCAAGATTTTTCAAATTTTTTTCAAATTTAAAATGAAAAAAAAAAACCACAAAACAGGAAAGTCAAGGATAACACATATGAAGTAAAACTAGGAATAGAATTTTAGAATAATAGAAACATATTTTATGTCATCACCATATAATCGCCACTTGAATGTTAGGATAATTTTATAATGAAGAGAAGGACAACCAGCAATGATATGGACAATATTATGGACATAAAAACGTATGATTATTTTTACAGATATTGTGGGCAATTTAGTTTTTATATATCTCTCCTTTGATATAAGGGAGGAAGTGGCTGGTAGATTGAAATAAATTCTGGCCTGGTTTCAGCCACAGTATAATAAATGCTAATTGGAAAATGGTTTATACAATTTTATAATAAAAGCTTTTAATAATTTTTTTAAAGTGGTAGTCTATTCTATCAAGTGTTTCAGAAAGCTGTGTCTACATAAAATTGAATAGGTCTTTCTGGGTGGGAACTTTTAAAGTAAGTAACATTTTCCTAAAAATCAGCATCAAACTCTTTTGATATCTGTACATACTTTTACAGGCCCATAATTACCTTCTTTTTTTATATTTCTTTTTCACACTTTTCTTTCCATGCACTATATATAAAAGTGAACAAGGAAGTTTGGAGAGAGGAACCTTATTTCAAAAATACTGTTTTTACCCATCACATAACTAACTAATGAACTTCAGATAATTGAACATTTCAATAGGAAAGTAAAAAAGAGGGGAAAAAGCATTTACAGGAAGGTGAAAAAGGTCATTAACAGTTGGGAACGAATCCTGGGAAAGACCTTTACTTTGACCTTTGTCAAATAAGCCAGGTAATATTTTCATGTGTCAACTTCGTGGTTGTTCATTCAGGCACTGACATAGGATCAGGGAAGCTCCACTGTGAAACACCAAGGAGGTGATCACTGAGTAATCCGAACCCCAGCACAAAGCTAAATGTATCTTTATATGCAGGATTATGAAGCCTCAGTGACAGTAATGGCTGATTACTTGTAAAAAGGCAACAAATCACTTATCTTGCCTAAGCGAGGCAATTGTTTACTCTTGAAGCTAGCCAGTAAAATTCCAACAAACATTTCTTCTAGGATTAATTAGCGTGACTAATTTCAGAGAAAAAGTGCTATGTAAGAGAACAGGCACCTATTAAGAACATATTAGAATTTAACTTCAAGTTTTATTTAAATCTCGTACATTACTTTAAAGAAATTCTTAGTGTTTTAAGGTAAATAGCAGGATTTAAGATTGTGTTAAATTCACTTAAGAAAAGGGAGACAGAAAATGTTATCACAGATATTCATCCTTATTTTTAACTAAGGATATTATATTATGGATGTTTCAGAGTCTATTTGAGTTTCAGATTCCATCAACAAGTAGAATTTCACCAAAAGATTCATGAAACATATCTTATTTCTTTTGTTAAATATTTCTGTGAAGCAAATTTAACACCTGACACTACTTACCTCTTATTATTTTAACAAATAACGGTTCTTAAATTCTTTAAGAGGGGATGGGATGTGGCTCTATGGTTGAGTGTGCCTCACATGCTCCAGGCCTTGGGTTCAATCCCCTCTGCTACACACACACACACACACACACACACACACACGCACATTAAGAAAGGGCTCTCAATGCTATCACCTAAAAAAAAAATAAAAAATCATTTAAGGGTTAAATATCTGTAACTGTAAGTGATAGCAAGGACAGCCAGGCATCACCATTTTTCCCAGGTCAAGTCTGGAGAAGTGCTGTTGTTTGGTCTATAGTAGTGCTGTCTTTGTCAAAAATGTTCTGAGTCCCATAGAACATTATATGGCAATGTAATAATAGTCAGAAATCAAGTAGAATTCAGGAAATTCAAAAATTTCTGTTCCTTTTTCCTTTACAGAGCTTCAAAGAGCTAATAGGCAGATTCAACTAAATATGCTTTAGAGGTTTTTATATATTTTAAAAATTCTTTTTCTTTATTCTAATTAAAGTATAAATGAATTATTCAGGTAAAAACTAATTTGGAGAATTTAACTTGTCAGGCTGAATTTTTTAAATTCCTTCAAAACCCAGTTAACGGGAAAGGTATACACCTTTTATTCCACATGGGTTAGTTTTAAAAATATGTATGTTTTAAATTTGTGAATCCTTTAAGGGAACTTCACAGAGCCTAAAGTAGAATTTAGACTAGTTATCCAAATAAAGCCATGAAAGCAATTGTTTGTAGGATTAGGTAAATCTCTTTTTGGAGTAAGATATTAACAAAATTACAGAGACTCAAAAAGACAAAATGGTTTTGTAGGGAAAAAATGTACAATTAATTAATTAGTATTAGTTTTTTAAAGCTGATGTTTTCCATAGCAAATAACTACAGCACTCAATACAATATTATGGAGAAGAAATGTTAAAATAAAATTTTATATAGCAAAAGTATACAAAACAGAATTACAAATCAAACCTGTGGATTGCACATTTATACATACACATGACAGTATTGTTCACAACCATTCACAGTATTTTTTTTGCATAGTTTTCAAACATTTTTGTATAGCTTTCAAACATTTTCTTTCTACAAAATGCTACTTTCATAGTATTAACCTAATTTTGGAATGTGTATGTATTTTCTTTATTTAAAAATCATAGCTATTAAGTATTTCCTTTGTTGTGTCAACTTTAAGACTTATTATATGAAATATGTCTTAGGAATTGCTATGCTACGGTGGCTAGAATTTTAAAGTCCTTAAGCAGATCTAAAATTGAATGTCAAACCTTTCATAAATAGACTGGGGTATATAAATAATATCAATATCTATATCCAACTTCCAACTTGTAAAATACACCTATTTCAGTTATCTCTGGAACCATACATATATTATTAACCATATAACACTCTGCTCAGTGTCAATAAATATTTTTGTAAGAAACTAAAGCAAACCACTTTGGGCAAAACTGTTCAAGGAACACAGAATAATTTACTCTAAGAATGTTATGTTAAGGCTGATCTGCTAAAATGTTTGAAATGAATTCATTCATCTAATTTTCCAACATTGTAATAATAGCAAATGAATAGGAAAACAGGTGATCAAAATAGGAAATAATAAATATGAAAGTAATGCTTGAAAATGCAGATGCTTCTCTGAGTAGTACAATTCTCAATATATGAGAATTCTATAAGTTTTTATTATGTTTTTCTCTATATAGATACATTTTGTGAAAGACAAAAATATTTCTTGTATTAAATTTTTGAATCAGTCATTTCTTCAAATCATGAATAGGAAAAATCACATTAAATATATTTCAACATATATTCATAAATGCCCATAACAAAAACCTCATATTAGCACTTATTATTCATGTAAATGTTATCTGAGGTTAAGGGAGGAAATATTGAATAAGGCAGTAATAATTTAAAAATCATTAGTGAATGAAGTCAGACATAGTGGAAACAAAGCTTTTGAACTCAGACACATTGAATATAGAAAAATGAGGCATTGAAATCATTTGACAGCTGAAATTTACTGGTAACCACAGACCCTGAAAAGACAACTTAAAAGACATTTGAACATGTGTGTGCATGTCTCTCTATGAGCTTGTGTGTCCACATGTATAAATAAAGTACTAACCTACTAGTTATCTCTTTTTACTCTCAGCCTGTCAAAAAAACCTGTCAGCTGCAAAGGCGATAAGGGGGGCAGTTTAAAGAAGATACTGGAGCCTTAAGCTTCTTAATGTGCCAAGAATCAATCCCATGAAAGCAAACAACTTGAAAAAGGGTTATATGTATTTAGGAAATCTCTGAGGCTCCCTGCCCACTCTGCTAGGGAGCCCGAGCTGGTGCTCAAGTTTTCTCACCCTAATGACCCCTGAAGCAGCCCTGAGGGATTGCAAAACAAGGCCGTTACACAAGGCAGCTTGCTAATTGAGAAGTTGATCGGGGTAGAGAAATCCTGCTTTACCACGTTAAGTGTCGAAATCAAGCATGACTAGATTGACGTCGCCAAATCACCGTCTGGAGGCCACTCCACGCCAGGAGCAGCAGGGCTTTTCACACCTGATAGGCCCTCACTCTATCTACATCAAGTCACATTAAGAAAGGAATGTATTACGGACCTGGAGCCTGTGCCCCTAAGAGCATTACTCCACTGCCTAATTGCTGCTTCTCCGCTTCCCTGAAGTAACAAATGGGTCCATGTGGCAGATCTGCTGCTTACCTGTCCCTTTTGGAAACCAGCCCCCTTCCAACCACTCTGCGGGATTTGCTCTATCACAGAAATGTAACAACGCAAAATCCCAGAATAAGAGGAAGACAGTAGGGTTAGATATTTTGTATTACATATCTCAATCACATTGCTATGTATCTCAATCACATTGATTGAGATAAATTCCAGGATCCTCAGAACATTTTATAAAAGCACAGCTCCTTTAGAGATCTTTTTATGAAGTTGCAGATGCATGATGTATGATCAATGAAAACTCCTGGCCCGTGGGTAGTGATTTAGACTCCGTACACCGAGCAGAGAGAAGAGACCTTCTGCTTTGAACTTTGGGTCCCCAGTCACGGATTTGCAGCTCTCCAACCTAAAATCTCCTGTGACAGATGGCAAAATAGATATTCCTGACAGCCTAGACTGGCAGCCTAATATTACTTGGTATTTTTTTTTCCTATACTCTATCTCTGACAGGTTCAAAGCACTTAACCAACAATGCATTTTAGACAAGAGGATAAAACCTGAATTAGGAACTTTTCCTTTATTTCTACCACTTCTTTTGTTTTAAATTTCAGTTTTCTTCCTGACACAGAGGAGGTGATTCCTATCTGTCCTCTTTTAACTAACTAGGAGGCACACAGAGGAGGAAATGGCTTGCTTCCAACTGCAAATGTTTTATTGGTCATTAGAAAAGAAATTCATATGTAAGTTTATAAGAGAACAATTAATCCTTACCATACCTATGGAGAGGTGGTTGGTGGCCTCCATTTACAGGAAGGGAAACTAAGGCACTGAGGTATCAGTGACTCACTTAAGATCTCGTAGTTATTCACAGCACTGATGGAAGCGTAGCCAGCCCTGCTTATTCCATATGGGACTACCCCTCTTACCCTTAATCGAAGTATGATACATACTGTGACAAGGCAGTAAGAGAAAGAAACAACCAAACACACACAAGAGAAAAGGTATTTCCCTCCCGAAGCAAAGATGACAGGGAAATCCATATTAGGATATAAGCCAAAAGCTACCGACTTCTAAGTTATAATCTAAACTTCCCATTGTTGTCTTTCCTATTTTTATAAAAAGCTCAACCTGTCTTGTGTTGCTCTCAAAGTGAATAAGTAAACCCACATGTATAAAACCCCTACTAAAATGGAGGCTTTACTTATTTTTGCAAAAGATAAGCATAAGTTTAATTTTCACACATGAAAGGTAAGGCTGTCTATGAGGCATTTTTAATGGAAAAACCAAGTAACAGTCTAAGGCCTTTCTGATAATTACACATCAGCAAATTAGACAGATCAGTCAAAAGATTTTCCTGTGCTTACATTTTAAAGAAACATCTTGAATCAATATCAATATGAAATCTGGTCAATTATGTAAAGGGCTTAGCGCAGAAGAGCTAATGTTTATTGAGCTCTGTCTGTCTACCAGGCATTATTCTAAGCCTTTTCAATGGGTTATCTCATTAATCCTTGCAACAGCTGACTCCAGGTGGCAGCATATTCTCCCATTTTATGGATAGGGGAAATGAGGACAATTAAGTACCCTGCCCTGGGTCACACAGATGGTCATAGGAGAGCTGGATTGTACACACTGAGGCCTTTATAAACCCTTCTGAACTAAACCCAGCAAAAAAAAAAAAAAAAGACTTGAAGAGGCAATTCACAACTACCACCTCTTGAAGATTTCTTGTCATTTCCTGTCCTCTAGGAAATGCCTATATTTAAAGCTAAAATGTGTTTCTCTAGACCTTCTACCTAATGGGGACTTACCGAACAAGTCTAGTTTTCTTACACATAACAGCCTTCTCTTCTGTAGGCAACAGTACCCTCCCTTCTACCTAGGTTCTTTCAATGGCAAAATGAAAATGTAAGTCTTTCAAACCAGAGATCCCAAGTTCATCTTTGATTGCTCAGACCCCCAAATTTAACCCTGTTGCTTTCTCAAAAGATAAGGTACCCTCTTGTGTTATTCTTAGTTACCTACCTCTACTGCCTATCACTTTCCCTTGCAGGCAGGCCAAAATCTCCCGGCTGAACATCTTTTCTATCAGCCTATTGTGCCCAATTTGGAAGCCAGTAACCTTTCTAAAAGACACATCCAATTTGTTGTTCTTGCTTATCACCTTCTATAGCTCCCCACTCTGTACAGGATACAAACATAGAAGCATGAAATGTCCATGCAACTGGTCCCAGTCTTTCTGTCTTCTATCCCACTGCAGTGCTTCTCTCCCAACATGCTCCTTTTTCCCTGGAGTCACCCCTACTCTCATGCCTCATGTCCAACCTGTTGAGCCTCAAGTAACTGTATTCTTCCCAGAAAACACCACACTAATCCTTTTCCATACTGTGTTCAAATGTTGCAGCATATATGAATCCACTCCTTAAGGCAGAATGAAGAGCACTTTCCTTTAGATATCTAAGCACTCGTTTTTATATACTACATTGATCTTTCAAAATTTAAATCAGCTATGTCTGTTTGTCTCTTTTGATAATAAGCTTCCGGAGAGCTTGCTCTCTCATTTACCTAGCACCTAAGACATGTAATATTCATGTACCACCATATTAGAATTACAGAGTAGGGATATAACTAGAAATTAATACCCTTCCCTTGTCAACTGAATAGATTTCATATAGGGATTTCACTTATCCCCTCTAGATCAGTACCACCTATTTTTAAATCCCATTTTGAACTCAGTGTATTAAAGACATAAGATCTGTAGGTGGAAGTAAAAAATGAAGTATTTAGAAGCTGTTACAAAGAAATCAGCACACCACCCTCCCCATGTCTCTTCCTGAACTATCTCTTTGAGACATAACCCCATAAGTCACACTGAGTAAGGCACCAAAAACTTCTTAGGACACATCATCATGCACATCTGAAACTGCACAAATTAGGTATTTGATCACATTCAAGATGGTTTGGGTACCAACACATCAGAACTCTAATATTACAGCTGCAGAAAACTTGTGACTAGGATCATCTGTCCCATTTTATCTGATAATAATAGCTCTTTACCTTCATTACCTCATTACTCCAAAGAATTAGCAAACTGCATAAATATGACATTACATATTTAAATTGGGCAGGAAGCTTGGAAGGTATACCATTATCATTCTGAATGCTGGAAGGAAGAAAACTGTATTCTCAAGATATACCTCCCAAACTGCATCTCTTATTCTCAGGACCATCTCTTACTGGAATCTCCCATGAAGCCTTTCTAAATAAGCTTCTTTATTAAAATCACATCTCTCTAACCAGATGGCAATTATTCTTTGTTATTTTTATTATATATATGGTCATTTTATTGCACTCATGAAGCATCTCTAAATATTTTATTCTACCACGTTTCCTCCTTTGGTTCCTCAGTCAATATTGATTAAGGACCTATTTATTATCTGCCATATTTTCTCCTAGATGCTAGGTATAGTAATGCAAAAGGATACTTTCCTGTCCTCAAAATATTTGCAGTCTAGTGCTAAAGAGGTAGACAATTAAGCATGAAAACAAACACAAAGTATATTTTCTTTGTGTGCAAATGTTTCTGCACAAGTCTAGAAAAGGATTTTTCCTTAAAGCCTAATTTCCTCATATTACTTACCTGGTCAATAACTTACAATGGCTCCGTATGATTCACATAATATTATTACAACTGCCCAGAATGGCTCTCTAGAGAGAATCTACAGGACCTTCTCAATGAGCCACTTAGTAGTGGTTGTCATATTTAGGATTCACAAATATTGCATAGGACATAATTTGACCCAAATATTTTATCAGAAATTTGAATTTAAGTAGTTACCCTTCACTGTCTGGCAACTCAACATTGGATTTTCCCAACCCTTTGCCTCATTGTTAATTACAATGTTCTGTAGGGCTCAGAGGCAGCTACCTCCATCTCAATTGTATTCTCCCCTCATACCTCACACCAACCTCATCTCCTCCCAGATGTCTCCCTACGCAACAGATACTATGCTTTCCTTTGAACTCTTGGAGTTTAATTAGAAAATGTTAAGTAAGTATCTAAAATGACAGTACTGCAATTTTCTCAAATTCATGTACAATAAATACCTGGGGGACTCAAAGAGAATTATTTTTTTCTTCCAGAAGTTATATAAACCATGCAAGTTGGTGAAATATAGTTTTTTATCTAGTTCACCTGAATAATATAAAAATTCACAATAACTTCATCTTCGTTAAATGGAGAGGAGGAAGAATGGTGGGAGTTAGGTAGAAGGGTTGAAAAACAACAAGGGAGGAAGTGGTTGTGATCTCCTTGACACAGCACCATCTCAACCTGGCCTAGGCTCATGTCTGACCCTAAGCTTCAACCATTTCAGAGGGCTACAATTAGAATCATGTTAGTTCACTAAAGGGCCGTACTCAAGAGCTTATAGTTAAATGCTTAATAAAGTCTCATTGAAATAATAATAATAAAAAAGATCAGCTAGGCACTGTGATGCATGCTTATAGTCCCAGTGACTTGGGAGGTTGAGGAGAGAGGATCACAAGTTCAGGGCCAGTTCATGCAACTTAGTGAGATCCTGTCTCAAAATAAAATAAAAAGGGCTGGAGATACATCAGTAGAATGCCCCTGGGTTCAATCCCCAGTACCACAAAAAAAGAAAACGATAAAAATCCTTTATTCTAATTAAATTGTTAAGGGATAATATACTACACTCATACACACTCTTGACAGAATATATCATTGCAAATAGGTGACCTTTTCCAACCCAGACACTCTCCAGAGCCTAGTTTCAAAAAAGGCATTGACAATAAAGGTCATAAACTTCCATAGGGATATTTTTTGAAAAGGGAACAAAATGTTTTCTCTTTTAGCATTAAATTATATATATTCCCTTAGAAACACATTAATTAGATATTTAGGGTAACCATCATGAAATGATTTGGCTGTTTTCCAACAGACTTAAGATACCAAGAACAAAGAATTGTCCAATTTTCTCTATTTGTTCTGAACAGTATTAGCTGAAAAATAATAGGTGTGCTTCATAGAAAGCTGTTTGGTAAGCCTCGAAAGAGAACTAAAATCCAATGTGTCTGATACCACTGATGAATGACAAGCTTCCTGGTAGGTACTATATAGCCTCCCAGGTTGGCATTTAATTGACTGATAATTTAATGACAATATACCAATAACTTAAAAGGGTGAGACAGGTATATAAGGGAATAGTTCCCTTGCTTCTCATTATCAGCATATGGCTTAAGGATTGGAATTTTCTTTTTTAGAATCTTGCACTAACCTTAGCCATTAGGTAATGATCAGGACTCTAAATATAGACCACCTTGCTGGAAACTTCCAACTTAAAAGGTACTCAGTAGAAAGAGACTGAGGTTGCCCTTCTCTTTATCTCTCACCTATCCTACTAGGCACTCAGTATAAATTTAACAAATTTTTACCTTGCACTCTCAGTAGGAGTATTTCAATGTTAACCTAAAGATTTCTGTTGCCTAGCAAAAGTTATATGTTATAGAAAAATGATGGAGTAATGATAGAATAATTTTACAACCTGTAATGAAATTACTGAGTTAGATAATGATGATCAGTTGTTATTTAAACCCATAAGGCTGAACGGTCAATGGGGAACAGACATTTACTAGTCAGTATTCAAGTAACAATGAACATAATAGTTTGTAGTCACAAAGAGAAAAGTGTAACTGTACAAAAGTAGAGTAGGATCATTTTATGGCATCCAGTAATCAACTTTAATGTCAATAGGAATGAGAGAACACTTACATGTTTCCTAATGTGATGTAGTGTGACAAAGACATCATTTATCATTCATGCTAAAAAAAAAAAAAACAAAAACATGTACACTTAAATTTAACTGAGCCCTTAGAGCAAATTCTGTTTTAGTGAGAAAACTAGGGATTCAAGGAACAAGATTGCCAACACCACAAGAATGTAACTATCAAATGTGAAGGGTAGAACATTCTATAGGACGAGTTCTATAGACCTTTAATAAGTGAATGTCATGAAAATAGTACTAGTCAAGATGAAAAGGCACAGTTGACATAACAATCAAATATGTTTGGAATGGATGGTGATGTGAAAAGTCTGTTTTGAAGAATGTTTCTGGGAACAAGTAAAAAATCTGACTATGGATTAGAAAATTTTTGCCTCTATGACAAGAAGTAGATTATAGACTAAAAAGACCAGGTTACAAACAGTAGGGAAAATATAATCTTAAGTGGAAAAAAACACATAGATGTGTCTAAATATAGGCAGAAAACAGCTAAAATGATAAATAATTAAACATTAGTAGGATCTGGAAGGATTATGATTTCTTCACTTTTGCTTATCTATACTTTTAAATTTTCTGCAAAGTACTTTTACTTTTTGTAATAAACCCTATTGAATTTAATGATAGAAAATACAGAATTGAACATTCAGAAATGACAGTTGTTAAAATTTTGTCTAATTTGTTTTAAATCCACTATTAAAAAATATATTGTTTACTGAATGCACTAAATAAAATATGGTCATTCAGTCTTCCTTCAAGCTTCTGTTTACTGTGCCACCCTCTACTCAAAGTTTCTGATGAAATTCTAGCCACTGACAAAGTTTTCTAACCTACAATTAATGAACATTATAAGGACTTAGGTCAAGCAAAGCACTTGTTATCTTGAGAAAAAAGTGCATCAGTACATGGATTTGAGTGCTTAACAATTCAATTGGAGGTTACAGGCCCACTCTAGGTGGTCTGGGGAGTGGGTCTTCTGGAGCCAAGTGCTCACTCTTTAGACACAAAATTTCAGCTCATGAGAATGGATTCTAGAGGTGCACTGTCTAGAATTTAATCCTATACTCCACAATTTATACCTCTGGAACTTGGACTAAATGACTTAATCACTCTAAGTCTCAGTGTCTTCATCTTTAAAATGGGTTTAATAATTCTCATGGACTGCACTACATTTTTTCTTTAAAGAATTAATTCCTCATAAATAGTACTAAAATATAATAGTCTTTTCCCCTGGCCCAATTTTTTTTGGTTTCCATTTTACAGTGCCGGGCATTGAACCCAGTCCCTTGTGCATGCTAGGAAAGTACTCTACCACTGAACTACAACCCTAATTTCATTTTGAGACAGATGCTGGCCTCAAACTGGCAATCTTCCTGCCTCAGCCTCCTGAGTAGCTGGGATTAAGGGTGAGCTGTCATGCCCAGTTCTTTTCTTCCATTCTTTTTTGGAGTCCCAGTCTCTACAATAGTACATGTTAAAAAGTAAATCCTCACAAAATATTTGCTATCATCTAAACCTCATTCTGTTGAATAAATTACTCAATGTTAAAACAAACCATTAAAATTTCTTTGCTTTTATACCCGTATTACCCTTAGTCTGGCTGATATTTTTCTATGATATTTAACCATATAGATACATAACATTAGAGAACCACGCCTTTAGCAGACTTTTTCTTTAAAAAAGACTATTTTAGTTGGGTACAGCAGCGCATGCCTGTAATCCTGCAATGTGGGAGGCTGAGGCAGGAGGACTACAAGTTCAAGGCCAGTCAGAGAAATTTAGGGAGATCCTGTCTCAAAGCAAAAATGCCTGGGGAGGCAGCTCAGTGATACAGGGCTTGTTTAGCATGTGCAAGGCCCTGGATTCAATACCCAGTACTGGAAAAAATTTTTTCTTCATAAGAATACTAGACTCTAATGCTTACATATTTGCATGCCACTCTTAATGGATTTTTCTTTCCTCATTTCTAATGAGTTATTGTTGCCATAGAGTAATACTATAAATTCTATTTACTTGTTTTTTTTCTAGCTACTTTCTTTCATTTTTAATAATTCTTTGGTTTTCACAATTATGTAAAAAGAGGATAATTCTCTCTTTTTTAATATTTATATTTGTTACTTTAATTACTTGTCCTATTACATTGGCTAGACCCTTTAAAACTAAATAGAAATGGCAAGAGTGAATATCCCTGTTGTTTTTTTTCCCCTAAATTTAACAGACATGACTTAAACATTTAAGAATCATCAAAATACAGGGAGGCATTAACACCAAGAACATTTCCTAGGAGAAATCAATATACCTTAATAGGACTGGTGTTCTGAATGGGATGAGATACCCAGGAAAGAATCAGAACTGGGTAGGATCATGGAATCCAAGACAGTAGAAAGGTTTCGTAAAAGAGTAATCCACCCTATAAGAAGACGAAACTGTAAGACTACTGTTGAGAAAATATCCACTGCCTCCAACAATTAGGTGTCAGGGAGAGATGTATCAGCAGAGCAGTTAGCAGTGGAAGGCAGATGATGAGTGGGTGAGTGGGGAGCAAATAAGGTTGAGGAAGTTTCAACAAGAAAGGTAGACTAGTCTTTTAAAAAAGAAACTTAGACAATAAATGAATTAGATAATATCAATATATATTTGAGGAATAAAGATTTTTTTTTTTCAGAATGGGAATGTCTTGAGTACATTCATGTTAAAGGTCAAGAGACTGTAGAACCAAAGATATTAAAGATACAGAAGAGCAGGAAGTGGTGGCACACACCTTTAATCCCATCAACCCGGGAAGCTAAGGCAGGAGGATGGCCGGCTTGAGGCCATCCTTGGAAACTAAGATACTATCTTGGAATAAAATTTAAAATGGTCCTGGAATGTAGCTGGTAGTCTACTTCCCTGGCATGTGGGTTGAGTCTCCAGTACTGGGGGGCAGGGGCGGGGAAGAAACTGAAGAAAAAGAAGATACCACGCAAAATGAATAGTAGAAGGATTGGCCTTAAAAAGAACTCCTTAAAAGGAATTATTGATGGAAGAAGTATGTTGCCAAAAGATATGGACATGAGGTTACTGACAATGACATGAAGTGCCCAGGAGATTCAGTGGAAAAGCATTGGGTTTCGATGACAATAGAAATGTACAATTGAGAAAAGGAATAAAAACAAGGGAAGGGAGGCTTTTACAGTGGTGGGAAAAGGGTGGTGGATCTCCCTTCATCAGGGATGAATAGTTACAGGGTGAGAGGCCTGCTTAGGAGGGGGTGATCTCCAATGTCTCTTATTTGCATAGTGAGGGTCCCTGAAAACACCTCGCTCAGTTCCTGGAAAGTTGTAATGGCTACCTGGAGGTTCATGAGGCTCTTTCCCTAGGAGGGGCTGCCTCCACCTCACAGAGCAGTGCCAAGGCTCCTCTCTGGCTGAACTCTCCCAGGAAATTTGAAGCAGGGATGTATCTGGTACATGTGGTAGACAGGCCATCATCTTCTTTTAAAAAATTTAGGAAGCCAAGAAACATTTTCAAATGCTTTACCAATCATATGGATTAAAAAGCGTGGTCAGTTATTTGAAACTAGAATTTCAGTGTTCTGACCACCAGGCTGCACGATAATGGTTTGTGTACCACATCAGCTATCATCTTACACACAAGAGATTTCACATAAATATCTAAGGAAAAAATCTAGTTTTCCCAGA
This sequence comes from Marmota monax, assembly GCF_021218885.2. NCBI lineage: Eukaryota > Metazoa > Chordata > Mammalia > Rodentia > Sciuridae > Marmota > Marmota monax. Next base: position 5,058,847 of record NW_026695227.1, read on the forward strand.
TAGATGAGCAACATTAAGGCCATAATTCTACCATCTGTTGGAATTAAGTCATGGCTTCCCTCTGAATGGGGCATATAGGGCCCAGTTTATTATTTTACCTGCTAGACCTAGTACCTGGAGGCATTTGTGTTTGTGATTCCTGACTTAAATAACTCAGTCTATATTATTTACATCAAAGTTATCATTGTAGAAAACAAGTTATTTATTAATACTTCAAGAAATAAAGCTTGCATGCCTACATTTATATTTTTGAGTGAATTAACCTTCTGCTAGCTAATCACAGGACATAAAGATGAAAATCAACATAAAAGGCTATACTTCATTCTCCATAAATTGGCTCAGATGTTGTTCCAAATATTGTTCACATTTACCCATATATTATGTATAATATCTAGACTAGAGAATTCACTTCATCAGGTTCCCTATTTTCCTGTCCCACTCAGCAGCTGGAGCTGCTTTCACACATCAGGCATTATGTTCTCACCTGTGTTTTCTTTCCATTGTAATTTTTTCCTTCCAACCATTTCATTTGAGTGAAAAAATAATAATGCTTTGATGATGTAAATAGCTCTAGATATCACAAACAAGGAAAAAATTATGAGCAAGAGAAGACAAAACGCTGAAGATATCATGCAGTGTTGAAGAGTTGTCAGAAAGTAAACTTGTTCTGAGCTTCCCGGGAGACAAAGAGGGAAACACAAGCAAATAAACAACTCACAAGTCCTAAGAAAAATGCTATTTAATTGTTTAGAATCCAAAGAAATTTTCCTATACTAAGATCTGAAGAAATTGTTACCAATGACTCTCTAAGACATTGCATGATACAGTATACAATGTTCACCATGGCATCCCTAAGACATGGAAAGTTTTTGCAGCTCTTTAATAAAATATTCTTCAGCACAGTCTAATGGTGAAACTCTGTTATGTGATTCTGTAAGAAAGTTTGAAAGGCCAAAATAACTGAGATCAAGGTCAAAACATAGCTCTCTAGATTGATCCAAAGGATAAATTTAAAACTATAAGAAGGAAGAGCTTAACATCCAGTTTTTCAGGTAATGATCTATAAACACTATTTCCTTCAGCTGACTTTTTAAAAAATAAGAATTGAAAAGCAGCATTTGATGTTGTAATCGCTGGCAAGAACAGAGTGCCAAGATGCCATGAGATGATAAAATCTGTATGTGGATTTTAAGAAACAGAACTAACACACATACATGAATGGAGAGCCACCACCTGGCTTTGGAAAGGAGAGCTGAGGATCATAATCTTCCTTAGTGAGCATTACTGGGTCTGCTCCAACCTACTGCTGAGTCAGAGCCCTGTACAATGTGTTTGGACAAATTTACAACAGCATTACCTTCTATATCCACAGAAACATCTCTTGTATAATATTGTCAGACTCAGGCCAAATTAATTCAGGGGAATATCTGCAAAGACACTGCACATCTTTTAACATCCTATCTTGGCAGGACCAACTGCCTCCCAAGGCCAAAGATAGGGTCTAGCAATAAGTCTAAAATGTGAGGTACAGAATTCAAGATGCACATATCCTGACTCCCCACATCAAGGAGTGGTGTTTTTTCTGAGTCTCTGGTACCTCTCAGTTAAGCTCCTGTGGCTCAGATTATTTATCGCATTACTTTTGTAACCTTTCTCCCAAAGGAACATGTAATCCATACAGTTGGCATCAAATATTACTGGATGACAGATTTGTTTTTAAAATGGTAAAATTAGATAATGCATCTCATCGAAATTCATGCAATTCTCTCTAATAATAGAATCATATGATAGCTTAAAATCACGTGCTTTATCATCATTCAGTAGCAGTTTATTCAGTAGAACATTCTGTACTCCTCTAAAAATCCAATGTATCTCATCACATCTTATATTTGGTTATTTTCCTTCTCAAAAGGTCCTGTTTCAAATCCAATGCATTTATCTACTAAAATATGCCCATGAAGATACTTGGACCAAAGCTTACATTTTAACTCATAGTAATTGTGGGTGCTGCTGACCTGTCAATCTCAAATATATTTATAAGCTACACACACAAAAATGAAATGAACAAAGTGATTCAGATTAACCAGCTCTGACTACCCATTTTAAGAAAATCACAGGGTGTGCCTAGGATCCAATGCTAACAATTTGTTACGCACGACAGTGTTATAGCTTTCTAAATGGTAAGTAACTGCTTAAAAATTCAGAAGCATTCTTAAAATGTTTCACTTAAACATTTCTGCAATAAAATCTTATTGAACTGTTGCTTTCATTAATTTTCTACAGACTAGAGAGCAAGGAATTCAAGTTCGATTTTTTTTTCTTTTAACTTTGCCTACTACTAGCAAATAAACTGTGCCTCTTTTTTAAATAAACCCCTGGCCTTGAGTTTTGGCCCCTTAATAGTAGCCTACATGGTTGACTACCCTTGGTGTTAAATTTTCTTAAATTGTATTTCTGTCAGTGTATCATTTTTTTAAGCAATGGACCCTATAATAGCAAGCACTGGTCTGTCAGGAGTGCATTTTAACAGCACGACACAAGTATTTTTCACTACAGGAGACAAACAATGATATGTATTACATGCAGTAAACACTGCCTTTGGTACATAGGGTTCTTTTAGCATTTATCTGTCTAAAATCTCACTGTGTCCTGAATGAGGGTTGCAGGGGAGGGAGAGAAACTCTGACTCATATTAATGTTGCCAGTGGCTACAGTATAGCTTTAGAAAGAGCCCACATGCATTGTCAAATTTCTCCTGAAAGAAATCTTTGATTTAATATGAAATGAAGAGAGCAAGACACATTAGATCATGCTTAGAAAGTCCCTTTCTTCCAAATAACCACCATGCTTCATTCTTGTAACTCCTAAGCATTAGTATTCACCCCCCCCAACCCCTTTAACTCACAAGTATCACTATCAAACAACTTTCACTCACTTTCAAAATTAAGGGTATAGAAATCTCAAGGATGCTTTAAAAATTATTAAATAAATTATTTCTATTTCTGTTTATTTTCTAACTGACCCTTTAAACATTATTTTCATAATTTAAGACATGTATAAGGGAGTATCCATGACATATATGGTGGATATATATATATATGTATATATATATATATATGTGTGTGTGTGTGTGTATAAGAAGGTACATACTTAAATTTTATTAAAAATAAAAGTATATAATCAAAATATTTGGAGAACACTGCAAAAAAGACTACCAATAAAAAAGATATCTGCATTCTACTGACCTTGTCACCTGAGAAAATGATACAAAACCCAACACTATAAAGGAAACCTAAGACAACCTAAAATTTTATACTTCAGACCTATGGGATATTAAATATAATGCTTTACAAAGCTATAGAACTTTCACATGCTAAAATTGGAAGAAAAGGGGTATCTCAGGTATTTTAGAAAATTGTCACCTCAGGTACAGGGGAAGTCCAATTTTCAATAATTTCCCTAAAGACTCAAATTTACCCTGATTTGTACAAAATATACCATAATCTTAACTAAGAGACCATTCCAAATTTCAGTTATCATGTTAAGAACTTTTTCTGATGTGGTCTTAAGTGCATATGGTATCTAGGTATTTATCCATCTTTTATGTAGATGAAAAGCTTGCAAAAGATCTTATTATAGTTGTAACCTTCTGTATTCTTATTAATTATTCTAACACTCATCTTAACCTGCGTCTTTAATCTTCTCTTTGTGTTTCATTTTCCCACTGTCTCTTCTTCTTAACTCAGTGCTCTTCTTCCTTCATAGCAACAGAATACACCACAGGGCACTGGTCAGTGTATTTAGCTCTTTCAGTTCTGTGAATAGGTATGTTTTCCCTATATACAGATACCTAAGCTGAGGCTTGAGAGGTGGAGCATCTTGCCTAGCGACTTACAGCTGGGATGTAGCAAAATGGGCCAGATTTCACCACTGAAAAACATGCCTCTTAAATCTAGTGATTAAATCTAACCTCACCTAGTTAGGGAGAAGTCTGAGAAATTAAAAGAGAGAGTGTGGCATTCCTTTTTTAATAAAGGGATATTCACAGAAAATTAAAAAAAAAAAACAACACCAGATAAATGGGTCATAATGGGAGTGCACGGCTGATTTGTCATTAATGATGGTAGTTAGGTGGGCAACATCTAATGTAGTAGAACAACAAAAAACCGTGAAATGGTTAAAATACATGATATGTATAGAATGAATATAGAAAAAGTTTGTGGCTTTAGAAATAGGAGTTGTGTTGAAAATGGAATCCTCCGTCAATAAATTTGAAAAGAAAAATTAAACAACATTTTAATTTAAAGTCTCCTCAAAATGTATAACTCATTCTTAGGTCACTGTAGAAAGTCACATATTTAGTCAAATAAGCAAGTGATTTCTATTCCAAAGGATGGCAGTTAATTTATTAACTATCATTGATGAGATTAATTAAATATCAAACTATCAGGTGAAGATCATGCAAATTTTCCTTAATATCATGCTCAAATTGATCTACTTTGGAAAAATAAAAGAAGCACAGGTCTTCAATTCATCCAGGACAAGATGGCATTTGCAACAGATGCCATATCTACTAAGAAGAATAAGAGGGCTGCTAGAACTTAACAGAAAAAAATAAAAAACAAAAAAACCACCCAGGATGCATGGTGACAGTAGGAATTAAGGCTTGTAAAGCTCTTTTGCCACCACCTGCTACTAAGTTTATGAAAAGTATGTGTTGGATGTGTGTGTGTGTGTGTGTGTGTGTGTGTGTCTGTGTCTGTGTGTGTATGTGTGTGAAGTATAGGTTCCACCATTTTGAAAGCTCAACATCCTGTGCCTCCTTGGGAGATTGAAGGCATATTAATTAGCACAGCCTCTCAGCAAGTACCCATGAGGGTGACCCCAACCCATTTTATAAATATAAGGTTCAAGGATGTTGATTTGTATTTAAAACTTAAGTTTCAGTTTACAAAAGTAAATACAGTTTACATATAAACATCTCACTCTCACAAATAGGAAAAAATACTAATTGTTTAGTTTCAAGGATGAATGCTTCTCTCTTCTTGATGTGAAACTGACTTGTGTGGGCTAGGGTTAGGTTAGCGGTGAGAAAGTGCATATGAACACTTGCCTTATATTTGTCTCATCTCATCAAGAATGTGATTTATTAAATTGTTTTAAATAACAATGAACCATTATTGTATCTTCTCTAAATGTCAGGTTTAGAAATATTTATGATATTTAGAGCAAATAGGTTGTTTTAAATGTTTTGTGCCAGAAAATAAACTTCAAGCTGGGGGCTGTGGTATACCCCCATAATCTCAACTATTCAGGAGGCTGAGGCAGGAGATTCCCAATTTTGTGGCTAGTCTAGACAATTTAGGGAGACCCTGTCTCAAAAAATAAAAAAAGGGCAGAGCACCCCTGAGTTTAATACATAATTCTGGGGGAAAAAAGAATTTACTTCAATAAAGTTGACTAAATGTTAATTAATTATCTTCTTATTTTATCATTTCCCATGCTTCGGATCAATCCCAGGGCATTGTGCATGCTGGGCAAACACTAGACTATTGAACTAAACCCCCATCTCAGGTTTGGCTCAGCTTTAAAGAAATGAAAGAACAAAACAACAACAATAAAAATCACTCTCAGTCTTACTACATTTGACTTCAAAAGTTGGAAAGTGGCAGTCTTTGAAAAATCCACATCTCTCAAATTGTTATTACCTAAATATTCAAAAGATATCAATTACATTGTGATCTGGAATGGATTTACCAACATTATTGGTTAAGGGTTAACCTCCAGAATGCTGTATTGGCAGCTTCTGTCATTAAATAGGCATTTCCTGGCATTTTACACTGAAATACTATGATGTAAATAATCCATTAACCACATTAGTGGATGAACACAGATGTGTCGACTTAAAATGAAAGCATACAATTATAGCATAATCCATGGACTAGCAATGGACAGCCAAGTGACTGAATCCTGAGGTCTATTTTCAGATTGATGTTTTACAACTATTACTTAATCACAAAGGTTTATCAATAAGGCCAAATAAAGACATTTTAAGAAAGCACAGTAAATAATGAATGAAAAATAATCCCATTCAATTCAGTACATGATCTCTATAATCCCAAATGGAATAGATTCTATAACAGCCAAGTTGAGTAAACTTTGCAGTGGTTATCAAAACCATTGCCACCTTCTGGGGGACACTTGGAAATGTACAGGGGAATTTTTTGGTTGTAATGGTGACAGGGATACCAGGGGGCCTTACTGCAGCTGCTCCTAATCTTTGCAACTTTTGCTCTATTTACTCCAGCTACACTAGCATCTTTGATGTTCCTCAAACATATCAGAAAATCTCCTATTTCAGGACCTTTGTCCCGGCTGCTCCTTGTGCTCTAAATGTTCTTCATGTACATGCCCATGCCTAGCTCCTTCACTTCCTTCAGGTCTTCACTCAAGTTGCCTCTCAAATGAGGCTGCTGTGTATACCCTACCTAGTACTGATATCCTCATCTTTTCTCCCTCCTCCCTTTCTCTCTCTTTCTCTCTTTCTCTTTCTCTAACACACACACACACATACACATACACAAATAATAGGCAAGTATAACAAACTTCTTATACTGCTATATTTTCCCCCATAGTTATTACTGTCTTCCCATGTACTAAATTATTATTTTGTTGATAACCTGCTTCCTTAACTAAAATATAAAGTTTACAGGTGGGGAAAATTTTTTTGCATTTTATTCAGTGCTGTATACCAGGGCCTTATTCAGTATCATAGAAAAATGACATTTGTCGAATGAGAAAATGGGGACAGGAATGCTAAGTGTTTTACAAGGAGCATCAACTGTACCTCTGTTTATAGTTTACCAGTGTTTATGCTAAGATTGAACAGTACAAATATTTCTGAGCTAATTCTATCTTAGTCTGCACCCAAGATATAGCTATGAAGCTCAGCTTTTATACCTAAGACTAGTGGCTTACAGAAGAACTTTCACAGAATCTAATTTTTACCTGTTACTTATAACTTCCCTTCTTCAAAAGAAATTTTCATCTCTCCTGATCATACCTGCTCTCATTCTCTACATTGGTTCCATGGATCATGACTAGAGTGAAACTCTGTAGAAAACTTCAAGAATAACTTTCTGTTAAATTCTCCCCAAATTTCCCATATTGACTACCTTAATCTTTACATAGTAAAGTGTTAATGTCTATATTTTAAATTAATGTTATATAAAATCAACTTGAAATATAATATTCTATGACCATCATTTACAGAGATGAAATAATGGTACTCAAATTCTTTGCTAAGTGACCAAATAGTTGCATCATGAAACTGTTAAAGAGAAAGCAGGATATGTCATTATTATGATGTAAACCGCAGGACTACCCTCAGTAAGGACTCACTGGAAAGAATGCATGCTTCAAGCTCAAAAATGTTCCACATTTTTCCCCTATAAATGTCACAGAAATATAGTTTAAGAGTTTTAAGTCTATTTGATATACTTATTTCTTTGTATTTTTCAAAGTGTGAATGATCCTCAGTGGAATATTCACATGCAATCCTTACAGGTTTTTAAATTATGTTCAAACCATAGTTGAAGTATTCACCTGTCAAATTCAAGTAAGCAGGCCCACAGATACTAAGACTCATGTTGAGCCGTTGAAGCTGGGTCCTCTCTCCATTCACTTCTTTCACTCCCACTCACCTATGTAAAGGAACAGTACTGGTCCACTCATGTTACTTAGTCTTTATATGTAGCAATTGGCCAGAAGATATTTGTATTAAGCAGTTGATATACACAAAATAAGCATTGTGCTTGATTTTATAAGGTATTCTAAAGTGTAGAAGTTCTAAACCTTCTGCTTTCAGTGATATATGAAAAGTATATCAAAGTATATCATCATTTTAGAGTTTTGAAATCTTTTTGTAATATAATTTTTGAAAACAGGTAAACATGAATTTCTGTTAGAACTGTGATAATAAGAAAAACCATGGCACTATTCTAAAAGTTTTAGAAAATAAGTATACACTATTGATATCTGAAAATAACTTTCTCCCATTGATGTTGTAGGATCCCACAGCACTAGAGATGGAAATTTATTTTTTCTCTGTGGTAATTTTTAGATTATTGTGGAATGTTAGTATTAGCACATTTTAAGAAGTTCCATGTCCCCCTTACTTGTCCTTGTCATATCTGATATTTTTGCTAAAAGTGACTTTCTGTTTTTATTAATAGACTAGGTTTAATGTGGACAATGCCTTACTGAATTAGTAATAATAATTTTATTTAAATATGACTTTGGTGCATTCATCTGCCAATAATCTTTGAATTCCTAAGAGTCTTTTATTTTCCCAGTAGCCCAGTTGGTGAATTTTCAATTTTCAATTGGATCATAACAACACATGCTGATTAGAGTCTAACTTAATACATGAAGCTTAATGTTAATTTTCCAACTTCAAATCAGGAATCTGACTATTCCAAGATGATTATTTATCTCAAGTGTGATTTTATTTTAAACTTATAAAGCCCACAGCTAGACATTTTTACATGATAAAAAGCTAACATTATGGTGCAAAGGAATTCAGCAAAAAGATTTAGAATTTTTACAGAACTACAAAAATTCTGTCAAGATGAAAAAGGTTTATCTAGAAGTTTTGATAATATAGGATAGAAATAAAAAAATGGCAGTAGTAAATACATAAGCAACTGATGTAGTCTGTGGATATAGTAGATATGTTTGATTAATAAATCCTAATTCCTTTAGAGAGAAGTTATCTATTAATGCTGATAAAAAAAAAAGAGGCAGAAAGCAGTCGTTTCAAAGTAAGAACTAAAAATACAAATGCCACATTTCTTGCTTCACAATACAAACTTTTACTTCGAAATACCTTCATTTCTTATAAATGCCCTGAAAAGGGAAATATATAGTTATTCATCAAAACAAGGATCTTTCAATGGTGGAATCAGATATAAAAGACAGTATCAAACTCCATAGGAACTGACAAAAAAGCAGAATTAGATGATAAAAATCAAATGGGAATAAATTTAGACATTCTATAATTTTATAGAAGTTGTCTTTCATCTTAGAATGGTGAAGACCCTGTAACAATAGACCAGTGCTATCATTTGTAATATTAAGAAATTAGCTGGCCTCAAATATCTGCATTTTACAGGTTTCAAAGCTTGCCAAACTATAGAACTAAAACATTAAAAAAAGGAAAATATCTTTTTAAAGAAACATGGCTAATGCAAATGCTGTTTTCTAGAAATATCTGATGCTTGAACAAAGTATTGCTATTTGTGTTTTCCATTTCTTCTTTTCAAGGTTCTGTTCAGTGTTTATTCTTCATGTATTTTAACATTTATTGATGGAAGTGAGAAATGCTACTAATTGTTTTGGAAGATGGGATGAAGACACAGTATATGATTTTGAATAACAGAACACATTCTCATAGTAACTGTAAAAATATTTTCAAACAAAATATGAAAATAAGACTTTGATGTCTTATAGTATAATAATAGAAGGAAAATATAACAGTCATTTCAGTTGGTACAATTCTTCTTTCAGAATATGTAATTTTTATGAGGTAGAAAACTAAACCATATAAAACATTTCTACAATGAATATATTCATCCAAATCATGTACAAAATTACTACTTTCAGCATATTTTTAAAATGTGATTCCTTAATAAATTATGTTTGTGCAGTCAAAACACAGCATTAAAATTTATTAGTCACTTAATGGAAGTTAATGGTGAATTTATAAATGAAGTTCTGGCTTACTGTGATATATTCTAAGGCCAACCAAAAATAGAGATTCTTTCCCAGAATCCTATGTATTTATAAAGTGCAAAATAAGCACTTTTAGCAATTTTCAAATGTCGTTCTTCCAGATGCATTTAATCCTAAACATACTTGTAGAAACAGAATATATTTTTGCTAAGTCAGGTACGCCTAACTTACCCATCTTATATGTAAAAACTATCCTGACTAAAGTACTCCACGTGTTATAAAAAGATTTTTTAAAAACCTATAGAGACAGAAAGAGTGGGAAGTATTTTAATACTCTTGGAAGGTTGTATTTTCCATGAAAATATCTCCATTCTATAAAACAAACCAAAAAGAAAAAGTCACAACACTAAAATAATTATCCTGAATATATAAATCCTATTCACTGAAAATGGATGCATATTATAAATATAGATAAATTTGCAAGTGAAAAAATTCTATGTATAAATTAAATATTATTAACAGAAACTATTGCAGGGTAGTTGTCATTCTACAGGAAGTCTGATGTGAACCCAATAGTTTTTTCCCAGAATGAGTAGCACTCCTCTAAAGTATTACCACAAAACAAAATCATCACTCCTGATTTGTACCGCTCCACAAATAGCACATAGTCTGAAATATGTGAAATAGAATTCAATAATGCTTTCCTTTATAAAGGGAAAAATGGACTTAAAATTACAAATTTTTACAAAACTATAAATAAGGCAAGATACTTTGTGAGGAAAATAACAGAGTATTTTTAACAAATCATAGCATCCAACACACTGATAAGTCAAAATATTTCATAATACTAAGATCAACTGAGACATTTAAATGTGATAAAACTTATGACTACAATAAAATATTGAAAAAGCTCAAATGAAGCCTATAGAGAAAAAGTTTATTTATAAGGAATTTCATTACACATAAAAGCTTAAGTTTTTAGGATCTAAAACAATAAAATAATAATGGTCTACTTTCCAGAGAAAATGTTTCTAAATACCTAATATCAGAAAGATGACGTTGAAGGAAAAATGGATGAATACTTCATTCAATATTAAAGAAGAAATGGTGCTGTGAATTTCCAGAAGAAACAATATTAACAACATATTCATATTTACATTTAAGGGTATAAATATGCACTAATATAAATTTAACCTTACATAAAAATTGAGAAGCACCAGGTTTGATCAGTGTAAAATAAAGTTATAGCTAGATTTATGCTCTATGTAGCAATTTTATTTTAATTTTCTCTTTTAGAGTTGTTATATTATTATATTAAAGCATATAAAATTTGTTCTCAGCAGAGCAAGCTTCAAATCATTTTAGTTAATTGGCAACTATGGTGGAACATGAAGCATCACTCTTTCCCAGTAGTTTCATTTTAAACAAATCATGCTCACATATAAAAATAGCAAATTGCATTAAATTTTATATAAGACATTTTACAGCTTCTCATATAGGAATAGCTATAAGCAGCTTTCATGGCATATACCAGAGCAAACAGCTTTGAATAAACTCTCTGGCAAGATATCATTCATAGGGATACAAGATACAGCCTCTATCAACTTAATGCTTAAAATATACCACAAAAGTTGCAGGCTTTAACAAAAATATGAGCAAAAATTGTCCCAAACTTTGAGTGGGAAGTTCTGATATCCTTTATTGCCTCCAGATTGAAAAGTAAGGTATCTGGGTATTTCTCCTAATTCCGTCTGGTTAATGCTTGCCACAAAGTTTTAATTCTAAAACTCCCGACTATTTATTCATATTCTCTAAAACAAAATAGTTAGCAGTGACTGGAGTCTCAAACATAATTACTAAATTTTGCTAATTTTACTTAATATGTTCATCTACTTTATATACTATCAGTTTTAGGCTCCAATTAAAGTTACTAAGATGCTTTGATTTAATTTGTCATAAAGTCACCTTTAAAAATAAAATAGATATAAATGTGGGGGACACATTTATAACAGATATGTTTCTGAGTCTTGACATATAAAACGTTATCTGGCAGACTGACTTCATAGTTTCAGTCAGAAAGCATATTAATAGAGGAAGTTCTTAACTCAATCCTTCTCTTTCTCTATCTGATGAGTTTTAAAAGAAGGAAAATAGTCCTGCAAATGAGTAAATTTTGTCTTAAATATGGTATACAAGACCAGTTATGGAAATTGAACAAGTCACATTATGCATAAACTATAGAATATTTTTCTTTCTTTTCCAATTGTAGCTATTATTCCACAAAGGAAAACAAAGTTGAAATAATCAAATTTACCACAACAATGGTTTCTATAATGTTTAAGTTAATATCTTACTTTTAAATTCTTATATTTTTACATTATTTAATATCTCAAATTATTATACAAGAGCTTTTCTAAACCTGTCATTATTGCCACTATATGCAAAATAAAACACAGGTCTTCAAGATTCATTGCTCAAAATTACATTTTTTTTAAATTAGAAAGTTTATTAAGAGTTAAATGCCACTGGGAAAAATTATTTACTCTTCTATAGATATAAAAAATTATCTAGCCCACAAAAATGCCAATTATCAGGTAATTTTTATTTATCATTTTCCATATTCTTACTTAAGTGCCTAGTAATGCAGACTGAGAAACACATTTCTATAAGTTCTTCTTGATCTGTTTGTTGCCTCAAAGAAATATCCTTAGGCCAAAACCAAAGCAAAACAAGGCAATTTTTAATAGAAATGGTTAAACATTGTGTGTGCAAAATACAAAACGAAAATAAGATGAACACAGAGGGAAACAAGAGAAATTATTTTTGCAGTTCAGAAAAATAGAAACAGATACTACCTATTAATTCACTGATCATATCATGGATTTTATAAAATTAAATAAACTATTCATTGTCACAAAGTCTTAAAATTCTGATTACACATTGCTTTATTCATATTTTCTAAAACAAATAAGTTTGATAGTTAATAGTGACTACAGCCCCTATAACATCCCTAATTTCATACATTGTTTAAAATTATTCCTCTCACAAGAAACATTTTTGAATGACTATACATTATCAAAGAAATTGATTTGTCCATAAATTTGATGTGTTTGTTGATTTAACACATATAATCAGACAATTTTCATTTGTCAATCAGAGGCATATGTGCTGAACATCTATATAACTTCAACAGCATACATGCTTTCCTCACAAAGCTAAATACCACATCTGTGGCATAATCTGTAACATATCACATAGGGTTTTATACACGCACCAATTCTCAAGCTCACTTCTACGATCTGTAAGTGTTGATGAAGTTGCCGAAGAAATAACATTGTATATAGCAAGCCTTCCATTTAACTAAGGGAAAGCTTGCTGTTAGCAACTTAGTTTGAAATGTTAACAACTTAACATAACAACTTGTCATTAACGTGGTAATGACCAATTTAAAAGGAAATTGTACTCTGAGAAATGAAAATATTGGCCATCAGAATGAGAGTTTGTATTTGACAGAAGATAAAATGTTTATAAGTTAATAGCATTAAAAGTTCGAGCCCATTAGGGGTTGGGGTCATGGCTCAGCGGTAGAGAACTCGCCTAGCACGTGGGAGGCCCTGGGTTTGATCCTCAGCACCACATAAATATAAATAAACAAAATAAAGGTATTGTGTCCAAGTACAACTAAAAAATAAATATAAAAAAAGTTGAAGCATATCAGAAATTAACCAAAAGTTATACCATAAAAATCAACATACATTCTTTTAGAGATAGATAAGGATTTCTGATATGAATAGTATTTGTATAAATTCCCTTCAACAAAACACTTAAGTCATCAAAGACCAGCTTAACATCCTAATTTTTTACTGCCATAAGGAAGAATAAAGCAAAACAAATCTAAGGTTACTTTCTCTCCTTGCTATTATATCAAAAACCATACAAGTTGTTTCACTCACAATGCAAATATTTCACTGGCAAGTTATTGTTTTTTTTTTATAAAAATTCAGATATTTCAAGCAACTTTCTTTAAGATTTCCTCAATTTTTGACTTTTTAAAAAGTATTAAAACACTTTAATCTTATGTAAACTGTATAAACCCCTTGTTTGGAATTGCAACATAAATCCACTTGAGATACTGAAATCGTAAGCAAATGTAAAAGTCAAAAGGAGTCAAAAAGCTGTGACTGTTGGTTAGTACAGATAAAGAAAAACTGGAAAGCAGTGTTAAATCATGAAAAGCAAATACAAATGCTTTGTGTTGAAATGAGGCTCTAATTCGCAATGAGGAGAGGAGAAATTTTTATTTCAAAGAGAAAGTTCAAAGACTGGAGAGTTCTAAAAGAATTCACGTTATAAGTTAACTGATTAGTTGTACCACCATAATGAGGGAAATCCTGGCTGGGGGGAGTCACTTCCCATTGTTGGCACCTTGCAAGATTTTGTGCACTTGGAACACAGGGGAGTAGGAACAAGTGGCCATAATTAGTCAGAAGGCTGTCAGGTGAGGCAGTGCTGAGAGAGGGGAAGAATAGAATCTGATAAACAGCACTGGATTCACCCTCTTGTAACTACAATTAATCAAAAGATGTATTTTTAGATAGAGAGATTGAATCTGACTTTAAATAACTGAATTATAGACTAAGAAGGATCTGATTCCCTAGAAAATACCTCCCAGAATGACCAAGATGGTTAAGGAGTTGCTGCTGATTGATAAATTTTGTGTCATAAGAGGAAAAATTCAAAATAAATAGCTTAATGTCAGACTAGAAAAATGATTAATCGTATCAAATGTGAAAACCCAAATGATGCCATATATCATTTCTCTAATTTGATAGATCCTACTTTATTAATATAAGTAATTTGCAGCTGAATCAAGTCACAAAGTTCCCTGAAAAGCAAAATAATGTTTCTTCAGTGGAAATTCTGTGTTGAGTACTAAACCCTGGGAAACAAGTTCAGCCGACTCCACCGGCCTTCTAGGCAGGAATACCTGCTTTGTCTTCAAATTTCCCAGATATGCGCAGTTTGGAGTGTACCTATCATTTCCCCATAATGATGGTCTTTATTTTGTATTCTCCATAAAGACACTGGCAAGTCTGAGGCTGTTCAATGCTCAGTGACATCTTTTTGATGACCATTTTGAATGTCCTGGGCGGGGGTGGGGGTGGGGAATGTATTCGCACTTAGGGGAAGTTTTCAAACCATATAATAAATACACCAATAAAAATCACTGACTTCCTCTGACAAATATGAAACAAAAAGCAGAGCCAGTCCAACTCAAGTTGAACTTTTCAAAAACAAAGTTAAAATGTTGAGCTAACCCATTTCTTACAACCTACCTTGCTTCCTAATGCTCTAATAAATAAAATTTGCATACGTGTTTCTACAAAATACATCCTTGACATTAACTGGCAGTTTCAATAAATAGTGAAATAACTTATTCCCCCAAAATGAGTAAGCCAAATTGGAACACTGTAGATACATTTTGCTGGTGGTTCCTTAAGCAGTGATTTGTGTAACACACTGGGCAACATTATTGAAGGCTGACAGGTCAACATATTTCAGGAACATGAACTGGTAGTAAGGAAATGAAACAAACAAAAAACTACACTTACAAACATATTTTAAAAGGCATCCAGTCATCACTGGGGTGCAAGGACAATTCCTACCTCAGGTAGTCTCTGCGACAAAGGATAAGATTAGCTTTAGTGTACAGGGTGGAGCCCACCTCTCCCAATCGACAGTCGCAGCAGGCACACTTCAGGCAGTCCTCATGCCAGTATTTGTCCAGTGCCTTTAGAAGATACCGGTCCTTGATCTTTCGGTTGCAGCCAGCACAACCTTTCGGCTTGGTGTCTGGCTGAACTGAGAGCATTTGTATACCTAAAGGAAGACAAAACAAAAAGAAAGAGAGCTGAGACTACAAGGCAGAATAACAAAGATGTCAAAAGACCTCAAACAAGTTAAATATTTAATACTGCCTTTTTCCTAGAAGCATTAGATTTTCTCTTTTAGGGATATACTGAAATCTAACTAAATTTTGGAAGTAAAATGTCTCAAACTTTATAAAATCCTTATTAAAAGATTGATGAAGTCATACATATAAAGTGGTAATAATAATGAATTCATGTTGTACATGGGAAGTTGACATTATATATGTGAAGTTAAATAACATTAAATCATTCTTCACATAGAGCTATTCCTCTAGGAGGAAAATGTGAGTAAATGGCTAACAATCTGAAAAGAAAGCTATTTAACAAACGAATCCATACACAATCTACAGGAGTCAAAAATGAATTTTGCTTAATGGTTAAAAATTTCACTTAATATATGGTTGGTGGTGGAAGAAAAGTGCACCCTGTGTGGGATTATATGAAGCTTACTTAGCAGTACAAATGTTTAGAGTTAAAAGTACATAGCACAGCCACCCGAAAAGCTCACCAAACCTTTATTGCTTTTTTTTTTTTTTTGCATCCACATACTTCCTTCTGTGTCCTTGATATTTCAAAGTATTCACTATGTTAAAATCACAAAATATATTTATGCTAACAATCATCGGTCAGTGCCTATATTAAGTGAATGTTACTCAAGTATATACTATTCGCTTTTATATAAAACTTAAGTATAGGATCATTTAATTAATTACTAAGCATGCACTTATTTATTTTGTAGGTGAAAGCAGAAACAATGGAAAGAAAAGTCGAAATATATATAAATTTATACACTCATACATAAATATACATAGAAGATCTACATATACTATATAGATATAGGGACATTTATATATTTTAAAGCTGTATCTCCATCATAAATAAGAAATCTAGCTGGGTTCTGTGTGTTTTACAACTTGGCTGAAATCTTTACAGTGAATGAATATTCACCTTTGAGTTTCTTCTTATTTCCTAGGTGTTGAACACTCAGCCTTAAAAAAGCTGGCACAACTATTCAAAGCTTCATTTTTATCACATAACTCATTTTAAGCATGATAAAATACTGCAGACATCATCAATTCAAATTCCCTCATTTTACAAATTGTCATGCAGATACTCAGTGATGTTAAGAGACTCCCTCAAAGTAGAATAAGAGTTAAATGTGGATTTGGGGACAAGGGGCCTTCTTACAATTCAGAGATACCTCTGCTCTACTTTGCTCTCTCTCCTAGGCATAAAGTTTCAAACTTGGATGTAGAAGAATACAAAGCAATAAATATACATGCATTTTAAAAAGTTTCAAGGAAAGAAATGACAACCTATCATTTTCTGCATTTTCTTTGCATTTCTCTTC
The DNA here is from genome assembly GCF_021218885.2 of Marmota monax. Classification (NCBI taxonomy): domain Eukaryota; kingdom Metazoa; phylum Chordata; class Mammalia; order Rodentia; family Sciuridae; genus Marmota; species Marmota monax. The sequence goes on from NW_026695227.1 coordinate 5,075,860, forward strand.
TACAAATTAGCAAAACCCTCATTTCCTCCGATACCTTCCAATGAAGGCTTCACTCCTATTATCCCCTTAGCCTTACTTAAAATTAAAAAAAAATACATCGATAAAAAGACATCAAGGTATCTCCATAGCTGAGTAAATTTTCTAGGTACAAATAATAAAGTGCCCATAATAACATTGAGATATTGAACTTTGTTTAGAAAATAACTTGTCTGGTGGAGTGGTAGAGTAGGGGATGGCAAGAAAGAAAGCAGGATGGCTGCTCTTTCTACATGATATGCATAGCTGGGGTTGTCCAAGCTGCAGACTAGCAGCTGGATTTGTACAGAAGAGCAGGTGGTATCCCTATAGCCTGCTTTCTGTTCTTTTTCTTTGAAGGAGCTAGGGCCCAAGTGTAGATTAATCATAACCCTTGATAGCTCTGCTAAATCTCACTCTCTAGAACTTCTAACAAATGAAGTTTCTTTGATCAGAACTAGTTATCCTCTTCTAGCAAGGTTCCACAAGGAATGAATCTCATTAATTACAGTGCAAGTGCCTTTTAGCCACATACCTAAGGGGAGGGGGAAATTTTGATTTACCAAATGACATTTTGGATTTTGTTGCTAAAAACATCCAGAAATATATTCAGAGGAGTCATTCTAATTATGTAACTTAGAAGGCTATTATTTTTTAAATAACAAGGCTAAAAGGAAAAAAAAATCTTTCCTATGGTAGCTAAGCTATGTTATTTCCCATAGCTGTGTTATTATCATCAAGTATAGATGGTCAGTTATCTTTATTCAAAATGCTTTGCAACTAAGACAGGGGGTACCAACATTTGGCACAAGCAAAACTACCCTGCTTGTCTTTACAAAATGTTTTTGTTGTGTTGACATTTTAATTTAGCACTCAGAGGCCAATTAATATTTGAAACTCTTACATTCTATCTGGCCTTGGGCATAAAGGAAGTTTGATAATTTGCACTCCATCCCCTATCTTCTTTTAGGGGACATTATCACGTTTCTCTAGAAAACAGAATCTTTTCGATTCCATGCAAGTTAACAATTGTAGAAAAGGAACTATTTTGTAGTCACCACGTTGCCATGTACCTAAAAAGCATAAAGCAGTCAGTGGCCTCTCCTCATCATCCAGAAGAAAACGTCTGGGTAGAGTTCTGTGTTCGCAGCAGAGAAACATTTCACAAGTTGCTCATAGCACATCAGGACTCATAACTAGTTTTAGATTGGCATGTAAATTGTTCTGAGGGAAATTCTTATTGCCTCTGAGACCCTGCCATTCTGAGTTATTTGACAGTTTAAGGGAAATCATAATTAAAAAAAGACATAAATAATAGCCTGTGCAGTGTGGTGTGCAGAAATAAGTAGAACCATTTCATTTAAACTCTGGTGAGCTTTTAATTGCCTGGATTGCATTGTGAGGCGGCCTAACGGTTGATTGCCTCCATTATGTTCCCTTGTTCTGTGCCATTCATCCGCACAGTCTCAGCTTCAGTAGTTAACACAACAAAGTAACCACAACTCCACAACACACAGGGGTTTAAAAAATAATAATAATAATAATAAAAGATCTGCAGTACTTAGACACAGTCTTTTATATTTTTGGACTAACTGCATAGAGTGAATGGAAAACATTTTGTCCCTGTCGGAAGATTCACAGAGGACAATTTTGGAAAAGACACAGGAAGAGGGGACATATAAAGGGGGTTGGAAGAGATGAGGTGCCTCCAAAAGATGCTAAAATGGGAATGCAGGTTCTGCAGCTGGGAGCAGTGGCACAGATTAAAAGAATTTGGCCAACATGGCCATTCGATTGCCAAGAGGTACCAAACAAAAGATTTTCTCTCTTCCTGCCCATCTTCATCCTCTCCCCCACCCCCACCCCCCCCATTGGAAAACTGGATTGGGCCTAAAAGCTTGTTTCTCTCTGTTCACTGGCCCAGAGCATCCCTACAGGCTGCAGCCCCCTAAGGGACAACAATGCAAATAGATGTCCCCAGATCTCTGGCACTGGAGCTGCTTAACTCTGTTCTGCCCCTTCAACTCCCAACCCCCCTCCCTATCCTTCCACCCCCTCCCCTTTTTGAGCAATGGAGCTGGGAACCAATTTGATTCCCTTTTTCTCCAATGCAGCTGCAAGGCTCAGAGATACTGACATTTTTCCACTCTTATCAGTTTAATTACAGTTACCATGGCAGCAAAGTGCTAGTGCTTGGCAAAGGCCAACAAGAGATTTGCAAGACTGAGTTCAATTTTGATGCAGCTCACATGCAAAATAAAAAAAAAAAATAAGAAACATACATACACTCTAACAAAGAATCCCTTACGGAGTTTATGCTCCAGCCTTTTGTGGTTGTGTCTTTGCAGCCACACAGGGATGGTTTGCAAAGAATGTAGCAGTATTTGTTGCACCTAGCAAGATTAATTGGTTTAAGCAGCAGTCTCTCAAAGCAGTTACAACAATAATATTTCGGATCTTTCAGAAAGGCACAAAAACAGCGGAAGAGCAGGAAGGCTTTTGAGCAGCCAAGAGTGCAGAGCGCCGGCAAAGTGCATCTATGATAGATCGTAACCTTACCAAAACTTTTCTCCTTTTTCTGCATGAGTTGAGTTAGGCGTGCCTAAGTTGCAGCAGTTTCGCATTGAGCACCAAGCCCAAAGGTAGTAGTAGAAGGGATTCTCCTTGATTTGGCTCAAGTGTGGACCTGGTGCGCAGCCTGCACCGACCAGGAAGGACTCACTATTGTGAAGCCACTTTGGGAGCGGTTCAGAGTGGAGGCAGGGGTGGGGGAAGGGATGAGGGCGGCCAGACAAGACAGGGTGCACACACGGAGCCCCTCGTAGTGTGGCTGTGTGCAAAATGATGGCGAATGACAAAGCCACATGCTTCCCTAACTCTGCCCATAATCCTAAAATCCCAGCGGCCCTTTTTAGCTTCCTGGTAACAAATGGATTTGATTAAACTGTCACATGCAGCGTTAGCATAGCATATCATGTTCAATATGAAAAAGATCATAAATCTGACTTGTATTTCATAACAGCAATCTGAGTAGCCCCTGTAAAAAATGTGCTGCATCAGTTTGAATCTCCACCTATAAGGACATAAGCACCTCTTTTCAAGGAACCTCTCCCCTCTGGCCACTTCTCGCCTAATCCCCCTCTCCCCCCCCCCCCTACAACATAGTCACTTTTTCATCCCCAAGGAACAATATTTTGTTATTATGGCTGTATGGGGAGAAGCAGAAGTGTCAACAACAACGAAGAGGTTGTAATTTCAACTCTTTTTTTTTCTTTTTTTCTTTTTGTGGGGGGTGGTTCATATAAATTTCAGCAAGTAGAAGAAGGGGTCCCAGTACACACCTAGGATTGAAGCCCCTTCCTAAGAGCTCCAAGCAAACATTTTCCAATTGCAAACTCTCCCTGTCCCTCTCTCCCAGGGAGTCAGGGGTGTGGAAATGCTGCAGTTCATGGTGAACTTTGACTATTATCCACTCGAGTCGTACTTGAGATGTTCCGCGCCGCAGCCGCGCTCTCCCTCCTTCCATCAACATCTTCCGCCTGCATCTATTTCATGTCTCATCATAAAAATAATGAAGCCTCACATGATTTAAACAAAACCGTCTCAGTAGAGCTGCAGCCCGAGTGAAAGTTGCAGTGCGGAGCTGGGTTGCAGCTCCAGTTTATGCCTCATTAGGAGAGGCTGGGAAAGAAAAAAAAAATACCCACATCCGCACACGCACGCGCGCACCCGCAGACACACATACCACAAATAAGCCGACGCGTGTGTACACAGTTGCTGCACTTACCTTCTCAATTAAGCGATACAGGGGGAGGCCGTTCAGTAAGCACAGTGGCTGCTTTGTAGCGCTTCTCCTTGGGAAAGGTCAAAAAGAAGCATTGTTTGAAAAAAAAAAAAAGAGGGGGGAGGGAATCTCTATTTTTTAAGTTTAAAATAATGAGGTCCTCAAGGATCCGCCAAGTAATGGTGTTGACCGCATCTGAGCCACAGGTGTTCTCCTTTTAGGCAACTGCAGTCCAAGGCTGTCTCTCTCCGTCCGGGCTCAAGACAACTTACCCCAGCAGCGTGCGAGGAGCCGAGCTGAAGAAGCCCCGGCTCTCAGCAGCAAAATGCAATCCCTTCCCAGCCAGACATAATACAGCCAAAGAAAAGGTCACTCAGTTATTACTGAGCCGGCGGAGCCCAGGCAGCGCTTGTCAAGACCACAGAGAAGCAGCTCCCTTCCGATTTAAGACTATTTACCTCTCGCCCCCACCCCTCCCCTCTTCTCTCCTTTCCTTCTCTCCCTCCCTCTCTCGCTGGCTCCCTCGCTCGCTCTGCTCTCGTGTGCCTGTTCTGCAGCTCAGTCAAGTACAGCCGCCCTCGGAAAGTGCAAAGCAGCCACGAGACAGATCGGGCTTTGTTGCTAATTTCCCAGGGTGAAAATTTACAAGCCTGCGAGTGCAGTCAGCACAACCGCATGCATATGCTACTCACAAACGCTGGGGACGACCCCGAACACAAAATGTGACCTCTGCAGGAGTCGATTCAGGAAGGACCCTACCTCCTGGTCCAGTCCAAAAGAACTCCTGAGAAAGAACTCCGGAGGAAAAGGGTAGGGTTCCTAAAATAAGCTGGGCATTTTGGAATAGCTGGCCACATTTAAAGCAAATTGCCTTCTAAAGCCATTTCTGAAGCTACCAATTATGGAAATTAAAATAAAAGCCAGGCAATCAACCTGCTACCAGGATACCCTGGAAGAGCACACACCCTTCCCTTTTAAGAAATGTATGAGGTGGGGGGTGTCTACAGTTGCCTGGTCACTGACTTCCATTCAGGAACTCTCTGAAGTACCTGCTGCTCTACAACTCTGCCACACAAGCCCCATCCAGTGAGTGACACCTACTCCCCTTCCTCCCTTCCTCCAGTGGCTCAAGAACCAAACTGAACTATTCCCCATTAGCCAATGCTGAACCCCATCAGTACCACTGAAACACATTTTCTACAGTTACCTGAATTCCTTACTTTATAAAACTTACATACTTGGATGAAAAACACCCAAGAATGCTGAGAAACATATTTTTGGGACTAACTTGGTCAAAGAAACATAGTTTCATCACCATTTACCAGCCTGTTTCACACACTTGTTTTAAGGCCTTGACAGTTTTTTTTTTTTTTTTTCCATTGAAAGATGTCCCATTCTCCCTAACCTCCTCTCCTTTCAACTTTGCATCTATAAAAGCCACTGGTAGCTTTAAAATATCTTACTATTTTGGTAAGTTTTCAAACTTCAGTTCTTTTTCTTCTACTTTTTTTTTTTTGGCAGCTATTAAAACCCCCTCACCAGATTTTACAAAGCCTTGTCAAAGGTCAAGCTTAAAAATAGTGCAAATTTGAATGACACTGGCTGAAATGTTTTAAGAACCAAGACAGATTCAATTGTTGAACTACAAAAAAACTTTTTTTTTCTTCTCTGCACCATCAGTTTTAATCTAGTTCTAGTTTTTAAAAAAAAAAAAATCAAAGCAGCCCCTGTGAATATTTAAGCTCAATTATGCTCTTCTGCATAAAGAATACTGGCCTAATATTGATAACTTAGATTTTTACCCCTCCATTCTGAAGACTCATAATAAAATAGTATGTAGCTTGCTTTTCTCTCCCTTTAAAAAGGCAACAAAACTCAGAACTAACCTGAAAAATAACGAAATTCACAGACGGCAGATTAATGAGAACCCCTTCAGTTGATTTGTTCTGTACATAAGCAGATTTCTTAAGTTTGGCTTTTCTGGCCAGTCTATGCAGGTACACAGGCACCTCACCCATCCGCACAGTTCCCCGCTGAGCTACCCTACCTCTCTGCTCCAGCCACTCTGAAAACACCCCAGAGTGTGTGCCTGTGTGCCTGTGTGTGTGTGTCTTGCGTGTGTGTGTGTGTGTGTGTGTGTGTGTGCTCTCTCAGCCAATGCAATGAGAAGAAGAAAAGAGGGAGGGAGGGAGGGAGAAGTATGTGTGGGGAAAGGGAGAAATAAAATCAAAACAAATGGTACAGCTAATGAGGACAATTAAATTAATTATGTTCAAGGAGATGAGATTTTTTTTTCCCTCCAACTGTATGATCTGTTACCCCTCGCTGGCAACTGCTGCTCTGTAATTCATGGCAACTGATTAGTGCATCTATGCAAATCTTTGTTTAAATCATTCAACTAATTAAATGATGGGATTATTCCTCTGCCTACGGTGACATCATTCGCAGTAATTAGTACTCTATTTGGACTGTGGCAGTAAGATTCCTGATATCAACACCAACCTGCAAAGACATTAACCACTTTGTCACCCTTTTTTTTTTTTTTGAAGGGACAAACACCCAGATCTCTAATTGTATCTCATACCCCACACCTCTGCTTTCCACCCAATCTTCTTTTTCCTCTCAATTTTACCATCTCCCCCACACTTGTCCAGGCAAGCAAGGGAGAGAGAGAGCAAGAAGAAGGAGAGAGAGGAAAGGGGGGGGGGGGGGAGAGAGAGAGAGAGAGAGAGAGAGAGAGAGAGAGGAACTTAGTGAATAATATGCCAAACCACATGTGTAAAGGAATAAAATGGAATAGTTAACATTCAGCTCCATGCCATTCATTTTCCCCTAAAATGTA